>NC_059140.1:53166067-55805233 GCF_020740605.2 Lemur catta
ATTTTAAGAATTTTCTTCGTGTGACTAAGACAATGGAATATTCTTTAAATGTCATCCAAGTTTGTCCTGACTGAATACCTTAAAAATATTCCAAAACCTTGCATTGTAGCTACACGGGAGTATTACTCCAGACTGACAACTAGGCCATGATTTATTACAGGATCTGCTTTTAACATTATTTTGTCTGGAATGAACAGAGTGGTTGGAGAAACTCCATCCATCTTTTTGTTTATTTGACATTTATGCCACATTAAATGGAGCTTAAAGGAACAATACATAAATAAGAAATTCTATTTAACAATGATGATTACTCATCAGTAAGATAAATCTCTTGACAATAATACGAAAAGAATCCTGTCAAACAATGTCTGTTAAAATTTAAATAAAGCATATTTCTTAACCTGAACAAATTTTTATAGCAAATATTTTAGTTTCATTTTCTTTTAAAGATTTAATATTACAAAATGTGAATAAGTTTTTCATTTTCAACAAAATCATTTTCCAGGGTTTACTTGTTCTAGCCCAGTCACTGATTATGATTTGAGTAGATATTGAATGTGCCTTTTTTAGTTAATGTTTATTAAAGAAATGAAAAGGTATTGAGAAAATAGATAAAAACATCTTTTGTGCTTTCATGCTTTTGGAAGGCTTACTTTTTTTTTTTTTTTTTTTTAATAATTTGGAAGAGTGAGAGAGAGAATAGAGTAGTTGAGGCAGGAGAAATACCTTGGCAGCACTGTGAAAGTTTTTCGGAGAATATTAGAACATGAATGAAGAATCTCTGCCCTGGAGTTTAAAGCTGCATCGTAGTTTATAAATTAGGCACCATGCATTATCAACAAAATGTTTCTTATCTGAACTGCTTATTTATTACACTTAGTCTCAAATTTACTTATCTGGAATTTTGATTTTTTTTTATTTAGTCTTGAAATTGTTAAATACAGACTTTCGATTGATGGGAGAATTGTGCTTCCATTTACTATTCAATGAGTATACTTTTTAATATTAGACAGTTACCACTATGCCGCTTGCTAATCAGTTGATGTTTTCAGCAAGACAAACCATGATAGCACATTCTTCCCTAAATTAGTCTTTAGCTTTATAATTGTCTCCAAGTAACTTGAATCTGTGTTTGACCTGAGTACTTAACATTTATTAAACTGGCATATGCTACAAACTATATTGTGTTCCAGGGTTCTAATTGTGATTTCTTTTTACTCATGAGTAAAGATCAAGAATGATTCGGTTAGTTGTTGTTCCATCATAGAGATTTCTTTTGATATCGTTAATCCTAGCAATTGTGGGCTGTTTAGCTACATAACAAATACTACTGGAAAACTCTTTCCAGGTTTTACAAATTATAGAGTTAGATGGTGCTTGTCTTAGTCAACATTTCACACAGGCCATTTTTCTAGTTTCTCAGGAAAGGAACATAGTAAGAAGGACACGTGTAGGCTGGTCACTCTCAGAGAGTCCACTGTAGGAAAAGTATTCCCCAAGCAGTTGCCTTAAGGAGAGAGGAGAATAAAGGATCTTCACTACTAGGATACCTTTTAATAAAAGAGAAGACAGCTTTTATGCTAACTTTTGGTTATTTTACAAGACAAAAAAATATTATATTTGTGAAAGTTTGCTGCTTTCACTCTGGCCTTACCTATTTAACATGATAATATGAATGAAATTATAGCATGTAAGGAGACTTTTACAAATTGGCTTGACATTCATAGGTTTATATGTAAAAACTGAAACCCATGGAAAGATTCTAACTGACCTAAGCACACAAAAATAACTCTGAACTGAGATTATAACTAGGTTTCTTGAGTTTTATTCTAGTTTTTTTTAGTTAGATGTCACGATGTCCACTAACACTTAGGTCTACTGTAATGTATACTTAAATATTTTTGGAGTAAAAAGTGAATTTAGAATTCCTTTTCTATGTTCAATTCCATTTTCATGTTTTACCTGTGTGAAAACTAAGGTCTAGTAACTGGCCTAAGGCTATTAACTGAGTTAAAGACATATTTTAACATTACCAGGTCATCCAAACAGGTCAGTGGCAATTTATCTAGCTAGTAATGGAGTCATATTTTTGAAATGTGCATTCTAAAAATACTCAGCTGGATGTTGTGGAGTTCCTTTCAAACAAAGTACCAAATAATGGACTAAGTGTTTGTATTCCATCTGTTTTTAAAGTGCCAGGAACCATTCTTTGAGTCACATGTTGAGTAGGTTGGTGTGTCATTTGAACCTATTACACATGTAATCATGTAAAAGTGAGGCTGTCTAGGTGGGTTGCTCAATGTTTCCAAGGTTTCCAAGATAGTTTTTGCATCAATAAGTAGTGAGTATGTTAATATGTGTAATGGCACAAAAATCTCTCATTCTTCTACTATTGGATATTAGTGGAAGTTACCAGTTATTTGGTATTTATACCAGTTATTTGGTATGTATCTAATAGTGATATATATTTAGTGATATTGAATTTTTTAAAAATATTAGTTATGGTAATTTATTATTTGGGACCTTATTTTAATGTGGGAAATTGTTGGAAAGGAAGCAAGTAAATAGGACTGTGTCCAATTAGGTATGCCATGAATTTCCAGGTCTAAATTAAATTCTGGTAGAGAATAGTGATTTTTTTTTAAAATTCTTTATATGTGTATCTGCTCTGAGTGATTACTTAATGGTAGAGAATGCTACCAGATTATCTGTCAGTCCTTTGTTCATCCCACTTCCCCTTGCTCAATACTCTCTACACCCAAATCACTACATAAAACCCACACTAACTCCTGTCATTGCTCAGGTTTTTGACTGCCTCTCCCTCTGATTACATTCCTTGGCCATTTCAGATTAGGATTGATCAACCCTAGTCATCCTCTCAAGCCTGCATTCTTTTTTCTTTCTGCATACCTGTTTGGATACATTTGTTCAACTAATTAGCTTTGGGAGTGAAGAGCTCACAAACTGGTGCTCCTAAATCAGTTTGTTCCTCTAAGGTCTAAGCATGTATTCTCAACAAGGGTAATGTCATCCTAAAGGGGTAAAAATTTGATCATTGGGGAGTAAAAGTGTCTTACTTATCTCATTGGTTTTTAGGTGTAAAGTATAGATATGCATACAGTACATAAACATGAATACAATACCCCCTTGGTTTTAAAATTTCATAGGTGTAATTAGGAAAAAAACTGCCTAAATAGTTCCTTAGAGGACAATAATAAAAAAAATAATGAAAGCACTGTTCTATATCTAGGTAAGCAAATCTACATTCTTTCAGGGTATTTCTACCTGGATGTTACTAGTGCTTCAAACCTAACCTTGTCCAAAATTGAAACAACTATCTTCTTTGCTCACACCACCCAAATCTGTTTCTCATCCTTTCAGACTTGCGGAAACTGACAGCATCACCTGGATTTCCAGGCCCATTTGATTCCATTATCTCCATTCCCAGGCTGCAACCTCAGTGTAGGCTGCCCTCTTTCCCTGCCTGGATTATTGCCATAGCTTCTTAAATTTACTCTTCATGCTTCTGTTATTACCCTTGTTCTAATCTTTTATCCACGCTGCACTAGAGGGAGCTTTGTAATATGTATATCTGGTCATCTCTCATCCAGCTTAAAAACATCCATTGCTTCAGAATCAAAATCCTATTTCCATTGCATAGCATACCTTTCTTTTTATTTTCTGGTGTCTTCAGATTTCTGTCTTTACGCTGTCCCTACTTGTCTTCCCTAACACATAGACACTTTTATTTTGGAATCACCCGGCCTCCTCAGATGTGCGTATCCTTCCTCATCTGTAGCCCTTTTCATATGCGGCCGCACGTGCCTGTCCTACTGCACTTCTCATTTTCTCCTTCCCCTCCCTAACCCCCTACAACTTTTCTGTCTTCAAAGCTTCAGTTCCAATGTCACATCCTCCTAGATGTACTTTGTGATTATTTTTACTACACTATTTTTCACGCTAGGGCAAATGAATATTTTCATTTCTGGGTTTTGTTTTTTTTGGCTTGTTTTTTTACGGAGCAGCTTCTGGAAGAAAGACTGCTTTATTTGTTGTTGTATCCCCAACTACTATAATATCTAGCAGGCATTCTATGAATATGTGCAAAATGATAAATGGACAAATGCCCAGGGTTGTTTTAAATCTGCTATTACATAGACTTTCAGTTTATTCGATTTTTCTAGGCATTTCATCATATATTTCCCCATAAAACATTGCACACTAGATTGGATTAAATTTATTCCTTTTTTTACAAGTATTAATGATTTTGACCAAACAAGAAGTAAAAAGTACCTTTTCAAGTACTTAAATATTTGTTTTTCAAAAATGAAATTAACTAATTTACAACTCTTTTATTTCTTATCTACAAAATACAGTATTAACATTATGTAAGTGGGCAGATTGTCGACATACTTTTGACTTTGTGTTTTCTCTCCCTTTCATTCTATTTAGCTAAAGGACACAAAATCAGCAGATCAGAAAACAACACTACTTCATTTCCTGGTAGAAATATGTGAAGAAAAGTACCCTGATATCCTGAATTTTGTGGATGATTTGGGACATTTAGACAAAGCTAGTAAAGGTTTGTGGTTTTATTCAGTTCTAAAAGACAGAAAATAATGCATTGAATTTGTACGTATTTTCCACTTTGTCACAGCGTTTTCATATTGAATATTTCATTTTCAAAATAAAGATAAAGTTGTAGGGTATTTATTTTATGAGTTCTCATGATTTGGAGCTATGAGTTTGATTTGTTTGTTTAGATAATAGGGTCTGATATTTGAAAACACTTTTTTTGTAGTTTAAACCTTATGTTTGACTCCTGGCCCCACTCTCTGCTCCTAAACCTCCTCCACTGTGGCCAGGGTGGTGCTCCCTTGATTCAGTGTCATTCACAAGCACTGACTGACTATTATGTACCTGAGCCCAAGATTCAGTGTTTCATACAAACAAACGCACACATGCACCCAACAAAAGGAAGCATAACGTGCTTTTATCTCACACACCCACAGGGTACACTTACCTATCGCTTGGGCTAAGGCTATTACAACCTCTTGGCAAGTTGTGACTTCAGTGACCCCTCCACAAACAATCCTCTGAACTCCACCCACCCGTACTTTCAGTTCCATGGTGCACCGGCCAGTCACAAAAGGGCCCAGAGAGTGGTCATCAGGGTGTCAGGTCATGTCTCTGCTTACAGGAACACGGAGGGAGAAGGTAATCAATGTCCCGCTTTTGCCCCATTTCCAAAGCTATCTCTGCCCACCTTGTAGGTGGAGCTCTCTTTCTTTGTCCTAGTAGATACCAGACTGCCAGAGTTTTGATTCACCCCTTCTTATTGCCCAAATTGCTAACCTGGTTCTAGTCCATACTGTGGCCTCAGTTGTAAAAGATCATAGAAAGGATAGGACCTTATTATTAATACGTGGTTATCATATGATTTAAATACAATTTTTTGACCACCTTAAGCATCCAGTTTTGATTTCACATTGATTCTATGGAAACAACTTTACTTGGCTCTAAACAATCAATTTATAAATACATTTTGGAAAATAACTCATTTGGAATTATAGAGTATCTGCATTCTTTTTGTATTGACCACTACTCCTTGGTATTGTCATCTTATTTTTATAATCTCTTATTTCCTTTTTAATATTGGAATCTGTCAACTTAAAGTAGGACTTTTTTTCATATAAGAGTGAATATTCCTTCTTGAAAAAACCACTTTTAATATTTTGTGCTCCCTTTAAATTGTTCCATAAAATGGGGATTGTAGCACTTGATCAGCAAAGAGGAATGTAATTGGATGAGAAGTTTTTTGAAACTCCTGAGATGTATGGTTCTTTGAAGTATATATTTCATACACTTTTGAGGAAAAAAGTTGGAAATAATTAGTCTGGATTTTTATTATTAAGATCAAAAATAAGCTTTTTGCTTTGTTTTTCACTACTAAATCCTAGTGTTCTAATGATAATGAATTACTTACTTTGCCCCTGTGCTACTTTAAAATGTCCTTGGTATAAGAAGAAACTGTCTATATGTATAGTTGTAGACGTTTTAATGGAGCTTAAGAAACGAAAATAATCGAAATTATTTCAATAATTTTCTTGTATTAAACTATGTGGGATAGGTCAAAAAGGCATTGAAATGAATGGGGTAAAAACATTCAACTTGGTGATATGCAAAATAGCTTTTAACTGATTGGTTCATTAACTGAGGAAAATCAACTTTCCTAAAGTGAGAATTCTATAATTTTGGAATATTTGAGCAAATGTAATGAAAAGAAAATTGAAAATGGGTGTTCTTGATGGATGTTAAGTTTGGTAAGTAACAGAGTAGTGGAGGAAAAAGTGGTAAAAATTGCCTTGAAATAGAGGGTGTTCTTTTTCTGGGGAAAAGATGGTTGAGTCATAGATTATATCAACATTAGGACTTTAACAAGAATTAAAGCAGTGCAAGTATTTTTGGATAATGACAGTTTGCATATCTGATCAGTTCACTATTTTTCATACTAGTTCTAAAACTGAACACTTCTAAAACTGAACGGTAAGCTGGAACATACTTTGCTTTAGATGTATTTTTTGGTGTAGAATTTATTTTCTAGCAGTTTTTACTATAACTTCAGTTTTTGAAATATTTATCTATGTTGACTCATTTGATTATACTTAAAATTCTGTATAAATATTATATTTTGCTTTTTAAAAATATTTAACTTTCATAAGGACTTGCAGAATTGTAACTTGGTGATTTGATTCTTCTGTTTGTTTTCTTTTTTGGTGTTTCAGTGGAGCATTCTGGGGCCTTGGGGGTTTCTGGTTTCCATCTGTTACAGTGGAGGCTGGCGTATGTGTATGGGTCAGCAGATACCGTTAATATGTTTCTCAGGGAGCAGCCAACTTCATATTTAAAATAGAAAAGCCATCACTGAGATATTTTTTACAATGTAGGTGATTATGGAGCAGAATTTCTTTTTATAATTATATTACCCTATTAAAAAATGAGATTTTTAGGAGTAAGTGTTTTGGATAAAATAAGTCTGTGTTTGCTTTGGAGAATTTCAGTGTTTTTATATATCATCATTTAAAAATTTCCAGATTTCAAATCTCCTCAGTGAGCTCTCACATGAATTAAAAAGTACCTTTGTTGTTGAGACATAACAAATCCTGGTCATTAGGTACTCCTAGATCATCAGGGGGCACTTTCATTGCATCTAATGAGCTTACCTGTATGACAATTTTCAAAAATCTACTTCATTAGGACTGCTTCTTTCCTAAGAGATAATGGCTTACAGCTTTTCTGTTGCATTTCAGTGAAAATATTTGGGGTCATTATCATATTTCTGTATGCCGTTGAAATATTTCTTTCTCTTATGGACTTCTAGGGGTTGAATTCATTTTTCTTTTGTCTAAACAGTTAAAATTGACTCTAATCTTTAAAAGTTTTATTGGTTACTTCTCAGTAATCTCTTTCATTGTAAAATTTGAATGCTATTTTATTAATGAGTAGAAAATATGACAAATTGACTGTTTGTTTGTTTGGGGTGGTATATTAAAATAAAACTCAGGTAAGTTTATAGCATCACCTTAGCACTTTTTAGATTTATAGTAGTTCTACCGTATATTTCCATTCTTCCCTAATCAACTCTGAATTCTAGAAATGCCATGCTAGTCTAGTCTGTAATTCATTTATTCATACATTTATTTAACAAGCCTGTGTTGAGTGATTACTCTGTGTCAGAAATTGGGCTCTTGTCCTGCTGTTGGTCCAAGGTGTAATTTCTTTGTCTTAGTGCAACTCAGTCTGTCTCACTCACATCTGGCTTCTGGTCCCACATGGCTCTTCCTTCCCTCTTACCCTCAATATCCTTTACTTCCTCCATGCAGTCTGTATATATTGCTTTTGCTATCATCCTAAGACTGAGTCTTTTATTCTTCCTATGTCTTCTCCTTAATGATCTCTTCAGTTCCCAAGGACTTAAATACTACCATTACAGTAATGACTTACACCTAATATCCATCCCAGACTTTCCTTCTAAGATCCACACTTATCTCAAATAGGTATTAGAAAAAATATTAGAATCATATTATGCCATAAAATAGGATTGTTGATTCCTACACCCTTAACTTTTCCTCCCAAATTTTATTCACTTGAGAAAATCCTTCTTGGCCTCCTTTCTTTTCTCTCGGTTTGTCATGTCTCTTTATAGCCTTCAACACCTCCACTCAGAGCTGCATGTTGGATTCTGCCAAAGTTAAATCTATGGGAAGTGGCAGCTGTGATGTAGAACATCATCTAGTTTTCTCCTTCATCAAGGAGCTTACAAGTAAATGTCACCCTCTCTTGTGCACTTTTTGCTGGTGCTTACTGGGAACTTCACCTAAATTTCTGCACATTCCACTCTTTCTTTAAGGATAAACTCATAGATGTCCCAGAAATACTTATACCAGCATTTAAGATCTACTGCTCTAGACCAAGGATTATCCCTGGGACTGCTGGGAATAGAATTAGCTTCTAGAAAAAGTGCAATGTAATTATCAGAGTGGATTCAGTGATTGCCCATCATTAATTTTTGCCCCCCCCTTTTATGTTTCTATACTTTTAGCTTTCGGGAGCATTCTTTGATATCTTATATTTGATTATTTCTTATCCTCTCCATTTTATAGACTTATTTCTGATTTTAAGACTTTGTTTATATGATTTTCAGCAAGCAATTCCTTGATTTGACCCAAATATTTGTCTGCTCAAATATATCTCCTGTCTTCCAGTTCCTCATGCATTTCCAACACTTTATGATAAATGCCTTACTAAATACCAAATGTTTATCTTTTATTCACCTACTGTGAGCGCTTAGAACATTAATTTCCAGGTGGCTGCCACCTGGAAACCGCATAGTGTTTGAAAATTTCAAATTCATCTGCTGTACCCAGCAAACATGTTAACCTCCTTGTCACTATAGCCTCCAAAAAATGCCAATTAAAATTTAGCTGTTTGATATGTCTTTTGAATATTCAGTATCAGTTATTGATACAATTGCACTTTATATCCCCTGCAGCAGAGTCAACAACATAACTAAAATTGTGTTATTTTGAACCACTGCATTATAGAGGTTGTAGGTTGGAGCCTCGTAACTTGTGCAAAATAAATTAGTTCAGCCAGTATTTCAAATCAATGGTAGGATATTAGAGTTTTATGAAAAGACACTTTACACATGTCTGCCTATATGATAAATTGATAAGGTACATTGTTGGTTGTGGAAGTATTTATGATGAAATAATTTAGTTGTGGAAGACAAACATATGGGATATTGCTTTTATTGAATTCTCAATGAAGAGCACAAAAATGTATTGTAACCACTATGGACTGTTTTGTGTCCTTCATATATTCATATGTTGAAGCCCTAACTCCCAGTATCTCAGAATCTGAATGTGTTTGGAGATAGGGCCTTTAAAGAGATGATTAGTTAAAATGAAGGCTTTAAGGTAGGCCCTAATCCAGTCTGACCTGTGTCTGTACAAGAAGAGGAAATTTGAACTCACAGCCACTCAGGGATGGCCTTGCGCAAAGGACAGACCACATAAGGACACAGTGAAAAGGTGGCCAACTGCAGGCCATGGAGAGGCCTCAGAAGAAACCAAACCCGCTGACACTCTGATCTTGGGATCTAGACTGTAAGAAAATAAATTTCTGTTATTTAAGCCGCTTAGTCTGTGGTATTTTGTGATGGCAGCCCTAGCAAACTATTATAATATAGGAACTTAAGACATTTTTCTTTTTTGCTTAGAGTTCTTTGGCTGTAGGATATAGTAGCCTATACTGAATGATTTTTTTTTTTTTTTTTTGAGACAGAGTCTCACTCCATTACCCGGACTAGAGTGCCGTGGCGTCAGCCTAGCTCACAGCAACCTCAAACTCCTGGGATCAAGCAATCCTGCCTCAGCCTCCCGAGTAGCTGGGACTACAGGCATGCACCACCATGCCTGGCTAATTTTTTCTACATATATTTTTAGTTGTCCAGCTAATTTCTTTCTATTTTTAGTAGAGAGGGGGTCTTGCTCTTGCTCTTGCTCAGGCTGGTCTCAAACTCCTGAGCTCAAATGATCCACTTGCCTCGGCCTCCCAGAGTGCTAGGATTACAGATGTGAGCCACCACGCCTGGCCTCTGAATGATTTTTTTACTTTATGAGATCAGTTGAAGTAGCAGTTGTAGACCTGTGTTGGATATTCACTAATAATCGATTTAGGAATATCAAAGGTTCTTCTACAAACCATGAATTATTGCAGGATTTTAAATAATTATAAATATGCCTCAATTCTTCTTTTGAATAGATATTAAATGTAAATTGGTACATGTATAAGGATATATTGATGCATTCTAAATAAATATATTCATGAAAATTCACATTTAATTTCAGGGTTAGATCTATGGCATTTCCTAGATTTTGTTTTAGAATGCATTTATTTACGCTGTAGTGTACTAAGTTTTTGTTTTGTCCTTTTCCTCACTGTATCCATGTGTATATTTCTTTTCTACTTATCCCTATTTTGCTACTATGATAGTTGTAATTTTAATATAAACAGGTAACTGATAAAAGTAACACGTTGAATTTTCTGTCAAGACTTTTCTAAAAGGGAGGTATAGGTAGGTGGTTTTACTTTTTTTTTCATTATCCTATGGAAATAATGAAAACATTTGATATCTCTACACTGTGTAGTAGCACTGGTTCTACAGATAGGTCATGGACTAAAAGCTATGTCCGGAAACTTAGCCTATGACTTCTGTGTCATTAGGTCTCAATATCTAATTTGACTATCTGTAGCCATCTAATGGTTATATTTAAAAATTCTAAAATAATATTAAACCAAGCAAAATATAATAAAAGGTAAATTTATTTTTAAAGTATAATTTTCATGTAGGTTTTCATATACTTAGCAAAATGGTACAATATATAAAATTTTACATTCAACAAATTAACACTTGAAAAAGGTATGATGAAACATAACTCCAAGGTAATTATAGGATTTATGAAAAATGTTTATAGTGCACTGCAGGCATGGTGTACTGGTCAGGGAGCACACGTTTAAATCCTGCCAGTTTATTTCCAGGAATTATCTATATAGAATTGGCATCAAAACTTTAAATTGGAGACTTGGATATGAGGTTGTAAAGGTAATCATTTTGGAGTGCAAATATAAACTATTTTGGAAAGCAGCAGAGTGGACTAGGGAGAGCATGGCCAAAATCACTGGAAGGATTAAGGATTCTGTAGACTGACATTGAAAAACACAGGGCATGGAGGAACTATTTGCAGCTGAAGATTGCTTTTTGAGATACTGAGCTAGGAACATTTCCTGAATCTGCTGTTGCTTGGGCTGATAGATGATGATGAAGAAGAAAACCACATCAGGAAGACCTCTATATCTTTTTGGAGGTTAACAGACTGAAAGTGGCATCAATACAGCATTAATCTTTTCAAGAAACTAACAGTTTACAGTGTTTGCAGATTTTTGGCCAGCTACTGATGTGAAGTAGCTACTCGAGCAGTTCTGTCAGTGTCATCTATGGACTATAGTGAATATCAAGTAACAGGACAGTATCACCAGTGACAAGCAAGGTCTTAGCACTCTCTTAAGCTGCTGGCTGTGAAGCAGTATTTACTGCCCCTCAGTTTTGCAACATGTAGTGGGAAATTACAAACAAGGTAGATGAAAGAAAATTTCAGAATAGTCCATTCTGAAGGATAGCTTAGCACATCTATATACTACAAAGGATCATAACTAGTGGATGGGGCAAACACCTTTATGGCAATCTTATGAATCTCACTGGTGGCAAGGTTGACATGTAACTAATGGGAGGGAAGAAGCATGAAGATAGTCAGATGCTGCAGATGCAATTGCCAACTATTCTCCAGAACCCAGACTGTATTTATGCTGCTACAAAATGAGTAGTTTTATTAGTTTCCAATGGCTGCCATAACCAGTTACCACTGGGTGCCTTTAAACAACAGAAATTTATTCTCTCAAGTTTCAGGAGATCAGAAGTCACGGTGTTAGTAGGTTTGGTTTCTTCTGAAGGCTCTCCTGGCTTCTAGTGGCTGCCAGCAGTCCTTAGTGTTCCTCGGGTTATAGATGTATCACTCTAGTCTCTGTCTTCAACGTCTCCTCACTTTCTTCTCCATGTATTTCATTGTCCTCACCTCTGCTATGGACATCAGTCATTGGATGATTTCAGTCACAGAATGATTTCATCTCAAGATCCTTAACTAAATCCGTCTGCAAAAGGAAGTCACATTCTGAGGTTCTGAGTGGACCTGAGTTTTGGGCGGATCCTGTTCAACCCACTGCAGTCATCCTTGTCAACACTCCCATAACTACATGGAGATAGTACCATTTGAATTTTATGAAACAGTTATGGAAAATTACACTAATAAGTATATCTGGAAAGGATTTATCATTAAATTGTGAAGTGGTTCAGTTTTTAAGGGCTATTATTGAAGAGGTTGTGAAATACTCTTTTGTTATCATGTGAAAATACTATTCCAGTTGAAACTGAAATTCATTTATGCCTCTGAATTTAAGAAAATTTTTATTGGCAGGCAATGATAACAATAACCCTAATAAATGATTTTAGTTGGCAAAATAAATGTGATCACAATTAGATTATAAAAACATGATATTATGGGAGAAACTGTTTTTTAGACCATAGACTCTAAAGCTAGATAACTGGGATTTAAGCCCCAGCTTGCTAGAGGTATAATGTTATATAAATTCCTTAATCTCTCTGGGCTTCAGTTTTCTTACCTGTAAGGGTACAATAGTAGTATTTAACTCAGAGTTTTGTTTTAAGGATTAAATAGGTTAAAATGTTTTAGGTTGTTAAATATGATATGTCCAATTTCCAATAAAAAATGTAGTTTATTATATCTCAAACAAGCAGTACAATTAATCAAAGCATGCGCCTAAACTATTGACACAGTTTTGCCATCTTAACGGTAGCTTGTTTATGCCAGCAGCAAAGAAGCCTGGAGAGTATGTGACAATGAAACCATGAAAGGTGTTATCCATAGCTTGTTGAGAATTGAATATTTTTCCTTGCAAAAAGTGGTCCAAGGCCTGGAAGAAGTGGTAGTCAGTTGGTGCAAGGTCTGGTGAATACAGTGGGTGCCAGAGAGTTTCCAAGTCCAGCTACTGTACTTAGAGCAGCATTGTTTGTGCACCTTGTGGTTGAGTGTGTCTTGCAAGAGAATTGTCCTGTCTTTGTTGACCATTTTTGCCTGGTTAGTCACAAGCATCCTCATCATTTCATCTCGTTGGTTGTAGTAGACATCCACTGTAATTGACTGACCAGGTTTCATGAAGCTATAGTGGATAATACCATAGTGGGACCACCAAACAGATACCAGTAACTTTTTTTGATGAATATTTGGTTTTGGACTGTGTTTTGGCATTTCATCTTTATCCAACCATTGTGCCGAATGCTTGCAGTTGTCAAAAAGAATCTATTTTTAATCACACATAACAATATGGTATAGAAATGGTTTGCCTTTATGTCATTGCAGCAAAGAAAGGCAGACTTTGAGACTATTTCTCTTCTGATGCTGGTTTAATTCATGTGGTACCCATCTTTACCTTGCCCATTTGTTTCAAGTGGTCCAATGTTGTTGTAATAGTAATGTCAAACTTTGCTGCAAATTCCTGTGTAGATAGATATGGATTTGCTTCCACTACAACTTTCAGCTCATCATTATCCACCTTGGTCTCAGGTCGCCCACGTGGCTCCTTTTCAAGATCA
This sequence comes from Lemur catta, assembly GCF_020740605.2. Lineage (NCBI taxonomy): Eukaryota > Metazoa > Chordata > Mammalia > Primates > Lemuridae > Lemur > Lemur catta. The sequence goes on from NC_059140.1 coordinate 53,179,857, forward strand.
AAATCACCAGAACAGAAATTCTCAAACCATTTACGTACTGTGCGTTCATTAGCCACATCCTTCTCAAACACTTCGTTGATATTTTGAGCTGTTGATGCTTCATTGGTTTTATGACAGAACTCACATTTAAAAATAATCTGAATTTTTGACTTATCCATGGTTTCACAAAAATTGCTCTAAAAAAATTTTGAAAGCCAAAACTTGCATTTGAAAGACTGAGGAGGGTACCTTCACAATAAAAATAAAACAAGTAGTATCAAAGTAAAATCTCAGAGAGCAACTGTCAAACTTAGTACTTAAGGAAATCAGACATTTCATACTGAATAACCTAATATAAGTGTCTTTAAAAGTTGAACAGCACCTACTGAGCACTGCATAAATAGTCTCTACGTTTGTTCTAGTTTTGTTGCTGTTATTTTTCAGTGATTATTCTTGTTGACACACATCTGCCTGTTATAAATAGTATAGGTAAACATGAGTATGTGAATAGTATGTTATTTTAGAATTTTGATGTATATTGTCATAAATTATTGGAATGGATTCCAAGTGTGTGTTACCTGAAACTTAGGTAAGCTTTAGAATATGCAGCTAGGAATTTTGTAGGTTTCTTATTGAAAAATGCTAGTATTTTTCTAAAAATTAAAGAATACTATGTGTACAGAAAATTGCACAGATCATAAGTATGCAGCTCAATGCATTTTTACCAGTTGGACATACTAGCATAGGGAATGGAATTTGGAAAGAAGATTCTATTTTTCCTCCTCTGCTTTAGCCTGAAACATTTTATTTTTATTTCATATTTTTAACGTTGACAAAAGATTACTTTTGAAAAAGAAACTCTTAATACTAAGCCACCTTTAAAAACAACTGATCTCCAGAAACTCTTCAACAACTCTGAATTTGGTTTTTTGGAGGTGTTTGTATATTATTTATTTAAAAAAGAAATTTATCAGCCCAGAATTATTAAGGAATGCCTTATTAATATATGAACTATTAATAACTTACAATAAGTGATGTAAGTGGTAGAAACATTAAAAATGCTTATTCAGACTCATAAGGAAACCTAAGGACACTATGATCTTGGGTAATCTTCTCATGTCTCCTCAGAAGAGGTCATCTTTCAGTGTAGATTTAAAATTGATAAGTGGTGAGACTCTTTTGCCATGCAAATATGTCTGTCACCATGTTATCTCAGCAAATGTCTTTCATACTACGTATTTTATGAAAAAAAGAACCCTGCTCATTGATAGTTTTTTGGTGCTTTGACCCTGTAAGGAAAGGACTCTTTCAGTAAAGTTTATTGCACTCTTGCTGCTTGGCCAGCACTGTGCTACTGGGCACTTATATTAGTAAGGATTGGGCTTGACAGGAAGAAAATTAAAAAAAAAAAACAAAGTTGGCTTATATAAGATTCATCTATTCATCGTTTCAGCATTCACTTATGGAGTACCTCTTCTATCCCAGGCACCATAGAGCCATGAACGCAAAAGTCTCTGTTGTCTTGAAGTTTACATTTTAGGTGATGGATATAGAACCTAAACCAAAGAAAGAAGTCAGTGTATATTGTGTCAGATAGCTAGCTCTGGAACGCCAGGGCAGGTTTTTTTGTTTGTTTGTTTTTTGTTTTGTTTTATTTTGTTTTCCAGTTTTAGATTGAGTGATCAGAAAAGGCCCCTTAGAGAAGGTGACCTTTGAGCAAAAGCCTAAAGGAGGTGTGGGGAACCACAGTATATTGGTGTTTGAGAGAAACACATTTTAGGCAGAAGGAAGAGCAAGTGTAGAGGCCCCAAGAATGCAAGTGAGGCTGGAGCAGAGAGGGGATGGGGATTGTAATAGGAGATAAGGTCAGAAAAGTAACAGATCCTATAAGGCATTATTGGCCATTGTAAGGATTTCACTTTGCTCTGAGATGAGGAGCCATTGGAAAGTTTTGAGCAGAAGAGTGACATCTGACTTAAATTTTCAAAGGATTGCTTTGGCTGCTATGTTAAGAAAAAAAATGCAGAGGAACAATGGCAGAATCAGTGAAAACACTCAAATGTTGTTAAAATAATCCAGAGGAGTGACAATATTGGCTTGGATCAGGAAGAGTAGCAAGGGTGGTGAGAAATATTTAGAAAATGTGTGTATTTTGAAGTTAGAACCAACACGATGTGCTCTATGATTAGATGTGTGGGATATGAGCAAGAGAAAAGTTGTAAAACCAATCGTTTACTGGGATGTGGGAACAAATTCAACAAGGAAGATAAGTTCTAATTTGAAAATGTGAGTTTAAGATGCCTGCTAAACATCAAGGGAAGATGTCCAGTAGGCCCTTGGATTTCAGGGGAATGGTTTAGACCTGAGAAAAAATTTGGAATTTTTCAAGTCTGAATTTATGGAGTCCTGCACTTGTGAGACTGGCCTGGTCTCCAGTAGCCACACATGAGCACTAGTCTCATTTAAAAGTCAGTCAACCTGTACTTAATAATTACCCTGGAGCACAGTAAATAGCAGTAATATTGTCCTCCCATATGTATGTACACAAAAATAGTATACTGAGGGCACATTTTGAATATTGTTACAAACATCTCTGTTACACACCTCTTTTTATTTACTATTTGCTATGTTCTTGACCATCTTGCATGTCTAAAGGAATTCTCAAGTTCTTACAGGTAAACATGATCTCTCTTAGATGAGCTTCTCCCATTAATACAGTTTTCTCTTCTAAAAAGCTGCTTTGCCTTTAAAACCCTCTTCATAGTTGTAGAGGGCAAAGCTGCCTCTTTCTCCTCAGAGTGGCTAAAATGCTTCACCAGAACTGACTGGAGGCCTTTAATTAGTTGTACTCATCATTTTCTCCAGTCACCTTCTACCGTTCCTCTTTCCAGGTTCCATAGCAAATATAGGCATTTATCTTACAGTATGATATAAAAACAGCAGCAGAAAGCCCTCCTTGCATATGGTACAGTAAATTAATTAGGCAATGCAAATTGTAGTGTGTTATTACATGGGGTCCCATCAAGAATCAGAACAATGGGAAGAAAGAAAATCTGAGTTGAGGAAGTTATACCTACTTGATGAGGATGACTGGCCATTCATGGCTTCTTTTAATTTACCTTTGCCTGTTATGAACCAAGCTGTAATTTATTTTGAGTTTATGATTTTTTTCAATGTTGTTTCATTGTAGTGATGGGTTTTATAGTGATATTCAAGAATTTAGGTTTTGTTGTAGGCCTATTTAATATTCAAGATTTTTTATACTACTGACTGTTTTTGTCCATCTTGTCTATCCAATTTTATTATTTTAACTTGCATTTATAGAATATTGTTATAACTTTATAAAATGTCTTTATTATTACAATTATCTAGGAAAAATTATTTTGTTGGGAGCCTGAAAATAGTTTGCCACACAAAACAGTTGTTTCTGTGAGCGTAGGATTGTTAATTTAGTTTGAATGTTTAAATTGTCCATGGTAATAAGTTGTTGTTTAAGCTTTCTTTAAAGAAATCAATCTCCCTGGATTGTATCATGATATGTAGGAATGAATGTGGCATTTCTTATTAAGCTTGAATGACCAACATCTCCAGGAGATATTCACAGAGGATTATTTTTTCAATTACAAAGATTACTTAAATATATGTAACCACTCCTTCTTAACTTGGAATCTTAATATAGTAAATCATAAAGGCCATGATGTTACAGAAAGCCTATATTCATGATTGTTTTAACTTAAATATTTATAGTTATAATTTTAACTTTTACTCTAAAGCTTCTTTAACACCTCTGGTGTATAATTATCATAATAAGAAGACACTTGGAGAAAAGTCTGTATCTTAGATTTTAATGTCCCAGATATTTAATCTCTTGTATTTTCTCATTTCATTTTTAATGCTCTTATTGCAAGAGGTTAAAGTTAAATCCAAAATCCATTCCTTCAACAAACATTTAAGCAGCTGCAATATGTTATATAACTGAAGATACAAAGATGAATAGTATCTTTCCTTAAGGAATTCCAAGCCATGTGGGAGAAGAAGGACATGTAAAAAGATAAATGTAATAGAGTGTAGTAATTGAAAAGATAGAGATAATTACCAGTTATGATAGGTAGAAAGGGTACCTTGCTAGGGGACTTGCTGGAGTTTTTGACTGGTTATAAGTATGAACAGGTGTGACTCAGAGGTGGCGTGGGCAAGGCTGAGAGACACATTTCCAGGATCAGGTACAGAATGGATGAGGAAGGGCAGGTAAACTGCAAGCAGTATGTTGTTTTGAGAGTAATGTTTGGCAGACTATGAGGTGGAGCCCCCCAGGTTGTAGGTGGAGCCTTGTTTAACAGCTCAGATGTTATGTACCCAGTTTACTGGCATGCTTTAAACAGGGAAGGGGCATCTTTAAATTACTGATTGTCTGGAAGCCCAAATGTGCAGTGTGGAGAAAACACTGGAGAAAAATAATAGAAGACCAGAAATCAGAGTGAGATAAGCTTACGTTTACTTGAATAGTGTTAAGAGAGGAAGGAATCAAGTATTGTTTGTCAAATATAATGACTGGGGTGTCATCATTGTGGGGATCTGGGGATGGCAAGAGAAAGAAGGGTCAAGACCAACAGGTTTCTAGCACAAGAAACAAAACTTGTGGTCCTTCTGCCCACTGAGGTGCGGAGATTATAGATGAGGAGCTGATTGGTGACTGAGAGATATCCCATCTGGTTGAATATTAACTGACTAAAACACTAAAGTTAAAATTGCCTCAAAATAGTCTAGTCAACTCTGATGATGGCTCTGTTTTGTTACTTTTCTTCTCAGTAATGAAAAGGAATAAAAAATATGATTAATTTCTTGGTCAAAAAATATGACAAAGCTGAAAGATAAAATTTACGCACAGGTCACATTCAGAGACACCAGTAAATTAACACTTCTTTGAGAGTGTACAATTTAAAACTCCCCGATACAGTTGGAATTTCTAATACAAAAAATATTGTTACTGACTGCAAAGAACTTGACACATGTGAAATGTGTGGCTAAAATTATGTTTGAAGATACATCAAGGAACTGTCTATAGAAACAGAATAATTGCTGAAAAAGAAAACACCAAGGGAATTGTTAAAATGTTCTTTAATTTAGTTTTACCCATCAGATGGCTCAGAACATTAGCTTGTATTTTATTAGCCTAGAATTTGCACACTCTTTTCTCTCTTGCAAGTGTGCTTTGGTCCTTTATTTAAAAACCAACAGTGAGAGGTTGGTCAATTACATTTAAATCCACTTAACTGTAATGTACAAGCAATGTAATCAGAGACTGCAGATGAAGCGTAAGAAATGGCTTAGTGGGATTTCCATCTGTAGAGTAGCCGCATGAACCATTTTTTAAGATAGCTTGCTTACTCTTTGTGATGTTGATCATAAGTGTTTGAATATGCCCCAAATGTTCCTAATATCTTACTCTTGAAAATAGCAACTATTCTTCTTAGGCTGATTTCCACAATACTCTTCCTGGCCTGTAATGATGGTAACGATGATGAAGATGGTGATGACTTTCTTTACTTTTCATTTAATTCTAATGTCACTTATTTCAATCTTTAAGCATTTCATTTCTTATTCAGTTCTAAGAATAACATACTCTTTTTAAAAAAAATTTTTACAGCATATGATCTCTTATGAAATATCTGTGACATAAAAATATGAGGTGAGCTTCTTCCCATTTTCCTGATGTGGAAATTGAGCCTCAGAGAAGTTGTTTCAGATCGCAGAGGAAGTAGTTCCTGACCCACTGGCAACCAAAGAATTGGAAAAAGCTCAAACCTTTAATCCAGTGGAGTAAGCCCGGCTTTCACCTAACTGAGAAGCGGTCACTGACTGGGATGGCTCTACAAGTGGCTGACCTCCTCTGAGGACAGCCTTGGCTGTTAGGCAGCTCTGTCAGCCTACCCCCTGACTGACCTCTGGGGAAGGAGAAGGGCTGGAGATTGAGCTCTGCCATGAATGGCCAGTGATTTAATCAATAGGGCCTCTGTAATAAAGCTTAAATAAAGACTCCAAAACAATGAGGATAATGGGGCTTCTGGATCGGTGAGCACACAGATGTGCTGAGAGGGTGGTGTGCCCAGAGAGGGCATTGCAGCTCTGCACTGCTTTCTTCATTGCTTGCCCTGTACATCTCCATTCAGCTGTTACTGAGTTATATCCCCTATCATAAAAGTATAATCGTGAGTATAGCGCTTTCCTGAGTTCTGTGAGTCATTCTAGTAAATGATGGAACTTAAGGGAGGGGATTGTGGGAATCCCCAAATTTATTAATGCAGCCAGTGAGTCAGAAGTATGGGTGGCCCCCTGGACTTGCAGCTGACATCTGAAATTAGAGCAGTCTTGAAGTATGGAGCCCTTATGCCTGTAGAATCTGACACTAACTCTGAGTAATTAGTATTAGAATTGAAGGACTTTGTCCTTAAGTTACGAGTCTGCACTAAGTCCAGGTAGTTAGTGTCAGAATTGAATTGTAGGACATCCGGTTGGTGTTGGAACAATGTATTTGGTATCAGAAAAAAACAATCTATGTTCTCTTCCAACATTGGCCTTGTGGTTTTGGCATATGGAAGTCCCTTAGACTTACATCTGTCCGTTCCCTAGATCTTTTACTAATGTGATGTGTGTGCATAATAAAATTGGTTAAGCAAACCGAGACAGTATTTAAGTATGTGATTTTGTTCAATTGTGGGATACCACTTTAAATGTTCACTTAAAAAAAGATAGTAGCATCTATATATCTGACTGTCCATTCATCCATCCATCTAGAATGCTTAGGTGTGTTTTCCCTGGGTTAAGTCACTGTAATTGCACTAGGCAAGAATGTACAAGAAACCAGTTATTATGTGAAAACTGTATCTGTTTGTTTAAATGTTCCTGACAGGGAGGTAGGGACTATAAAAATAAAATGGTAATTTCTATAATTAATAATTTGTGTATAGCAGAATGGTTAAAAATAAGGTCTGGAATGAAACTGCCCGAGTTCAAATTCTGACTTCACTACTTTTTAGTTGTTTGACCTTTTTATTTACCCACTCAGGTCCAGTCCTCCTCATCTGTAAACCAAGGTAATAATAATACCTATTTCATGATGTTCTTGTGAGGATTAAATGAGTTAATTAATGGAAAATACTTAAGACAATACTTGACCTAAACACTCAGCAAATTTTAGATGCTATCTTTACTATTATTTTTGTTGTCACTAATACTATTACGATGACTACTATCATTATACTACTGACACGCTAATTTCTTTTTTGAACCTATGGCACAAAATGGATGTATGGATTATAAATGTCAGTGAGCATGTATTTACTTAATAAAAGGATTTTATGTGTTTTAGAACCTTTATTTAATCAGAAGTTTCAAAGTTTTAGAAAGTGTAAAAGTGAACCACCTGTAAGATTTCTTGAAAAATGATAGAGAAAATGCTAATGACACATTAGAGAAGAGATCAAATAGACTAGGAGAGCAAGAGGAATCTCTTCTATAATGCAGATAGAGGACTTTAAAAGAAGCAAAAAAGAAATTGGAAATGAGAAGAATAAATGAAACACCATAGGCCTAATCAAACAGGCATCTTGGTTGTAGATAATTGACAAGCAGACATAAAAATGAAAGAGCATAACATAGGATATATGTGTTACCACTACGAGCAGGGTACAGCAAGATATTGGGGACAGAAGTGCAATGAATTGAATTAATATACTAAATGCTATCATGATGTAAACATTTCATATACACTATTATCTGAGTTATTGTCTCAATTTTAAGAATCACAGAAAGGGAATACACGAGCAGTAAAAAACTTCTGAGAAAATGTACATGAGAATAACATCAGAATGGCAGTGGGAGTCAAAAGTTAAAGTAGCATCACTTTTCAAGCATAAACAACTATTATGTGGTTCTTGGAGGCGTTCTGTCATTGGACCCAATAAACATTGAGTCTGAGAATTAGATTACTAATTTTTTAGTAATACATTCAGGTTTTATTAAAAACTGTTAATCTCAGAATGGCAAATGTTACTTTGTGTACAACTAGGTAAAAAAATATATATTCCATGTTCTTATGCAACATTATTATTCATGTCCGCTTACTATTTTTCTTTTGAACCAAGGTTAAAAACTATAATTTGTTTATTAACTCATTCCCATTTTTGGGGGGCATATAGATTGCTTCCAAGGATATTCCCATCCTTATAGATGAAATTTGAGTCTGTTTTTCAGGATTAATTCAAATCCTGACAATGGCAGATTACCTAGAATTACTATATTCATTTTTATATATCATTTGGTGTAGTTCACATTGATCAGAAGTAACAGATTTTTTTTTTAAACCAAAATATACCTGTACCTAAAGCAAATATCCAGAAAGTTGGTTTAGGCCACTGTATCTTCTTTTTGTATTGTTAAGCCATTTTTCTAGTGCCATGTAAAATTGACTATGCAAAGAATTTTAGAAATAATTCCTCATGTCTATCCTGCTGGGCGGGCAGTACATTGTGATAGTTCCTCAGTGCCCTGGTTTACCACTTGTTCCTCATGTGTACTGAAAGCAACTTAAAGTCAAAGAAGGAAAAATATTAATTATTATATAATAAATACAGATTGTGCTCAGAGTATCAGTAAAGAAAGCTTGACATTTGCCATTGTAATTAGCCTCTGATACTTTTTCTCCCCATGTCCTAGATTGGCTTGTACAATAGCACTTTCCCTCATCTTTCCCATCTTCTTATTGTTTCCTCTCAAAAGATGATTTTGCCAGCACTTTTGGGAGGCAGAGGCGGGAGGTTTTCTTGAGGCCAGGAGTTCGAGCTGGAGCAACACAGTGAAACCCTGTCTCCACAAAGAAACAATTTGCTGGGCGTGGGGACATGAGCCTATAGTCCCAGCTACTCAGCACTGAGGCTGAGGCAGGAAGATCACTTGAGTTCAAGAGTTCCAGGTTGCAGTGAGCTGTGATCCATCCCCCCTGGACTCCAGCATGGGTGACAGAGTGAGACCCTGTCTCTTAAAAAAAAAAAGATTTTGAAAAATATTAAAATTATGTTTGAATATGTTTAATTTTAAAAACACACTTTATCTTTGCCTCTGTCTTAATAGACTGATTATTTTGTAACATTTGTAGTGGTCAGGAACTCTAATTTTTAAAAAACTTATTTCTTAAATGTGCTTTGTGTGTGTGGGCATTTCTTAAATTTCATCTTTGTGTTTTAAAGAGTCTCTTATTGAATTTCCTTTATAACTGGATTTAAAAATCGAAAAGTTAAAAAAAAAACTTAGTGAAATTCATCTTTCTTTTTTTATAATTTCTCACATTAAAATTAAAATTTTAGACTTTTCTTGCATTATTATTATGGGGTTTTTCACAAATGTTTTGTTTCTAGAGTGTCTTACCTTTTATGTATTATAATTTTGTCCTTTCAAGGCATTTAATATACTCTCTTTTAGTCTCTGTAGAAACGCTGGAAAAGAATTTGAAGCAGATGGGAAGGCAGCTTCACCAGCTTGAGAAGGATTTGGAAACCTTTCCCCCTCCTGAGGACTTACATGACAAGTTTGTGACAAAGATGTCCATATCCTTTTGATATCTCAATAAGTTAAGTCACTAGTCAACTAGAATTACAATTTATTTAACGTTTGAGGTGTATTTGCATAACCAGAGTTCATTCTGTAGTGCCAAATTGTTGAAGGTTTAACTTTTGCCATCTTGCAGGGAAATTTTTCAGTGTTTATCTTTCATGAATAATACACAAATGCATTTCTATTGATTTCTATTCTTTTTTCCTTTTTATCAACTTGAATAATAGTTATGTTCTCTCATCTTTCCTCTTCCATATGCCTTATGTTCTTCTGATGTTCATGATAAATGGAAAGGATATTAAAGCTCTGTTTGAGGACGTGTGACTATGAAGTCATGATATGCTTTAGATACTTTTGAAATGTTTGAGGGAGCCGATCCAGACCTTGTAAACTGGTATGTCTAGTCAGCTTAATTTCAAGAGTTGGTATATATTAGAAATTATCTCATACTCCACAAAATTTAATATTTTCCTTAGAAATACCACTTAGTTCCAAAAGCAAAACGGAGTTTATGACACTCACTACTTGTGTAGATATTCTCCTCATCCAAAATAAAATTGACAAATATGTATATATATAAAATTAATAGCATGAGGCTTGTGTCCTGTTTAGTGTTTCCTTTGTAGTCAATTATCTTCATCACTAACTTTGGAGCTTAGTCTCTAATGAGTAACTGAAGTAATAAACTTTTTTATTTCCTGAAACTAATGTTGAGTTACTTTGCAAGCCATTCTGTGAAATTAGGAACTGATATCTTTTGTGTTGTAATAAAATATTACTACAATGTATTATTAAAATCCCATATGGACTTCTGAATTCTACATGAGCTCTTATAGACACTCCTAATATTTTAAACTGAGGTTCTTGACATAAAATAACTATTCTTTCTCTTTCTACCTCTTCTCTCCTGTGATTTAGTGAGTCACAAAATTAATATTTGCCTTGTCATAGATTTTATTGTATATACTTTCAGCTTAATTGTGAGTTAGTTCAATTTTAGCTTTCTTCACTGTCTCTGTCGGGAAATATCATAAAATTGCACTTGAGCAGCAATCACTTTAGGCTAATGTGTTTGTTTCCTTTTGTATCTTCCCTATCCTTTCAGTTTGTTCTTTCATTAGAGAGGGTGCCTTTATCACTGTACTGGGTAAGGCTTTTTTTAAAAAAGAACTAAAGATGAAGTCTGTATTTATCCATAAAGAATACATTTGTGTGTTTCCTTCTTATTTGACAAAGTATGCTTAAAATAAATGTATTATTGCAGAATTATATCAGTTTCATCATTCTTAGTTTTTTTCCCCTCAATCATTTTATCATGTTAAAAATGTTCACATGTGACAATTTATTATTTTAATCATTAAGTATTGTTAATTGAAGTACTTGTTACTGTTCCCTATAGATAGAAAGCAGTTTAGAAAAGATTTTGCTTGCATGTAGCTTCTGGTAATACACTGTGAGTGCACTAATTATGAAGCTCAGGTTTATGAAGCTAAGATGAATTCCTGAGCTTGAAGTAAAGGTTGTAGAATACTGCTCAGCAGAGAATCTCAGGACATATCCACACTTGTATTTATATGACACAAAAAGCTGAATAATGTCGGCTTCTTGAAAGGAGTGCAGCTCATAAAAAGCAACCAGCAGGAAATCAGAAACAGGAAGGATGATGCTTTGTTGGAAACAATTTTTCATTCTGAGTACAATTATACTCCATGGACAAGAAAGCTACTACATCCTGTCGCTAAATATCACAACCTAGAAGCCTCTAATGAACTGATTAGCATTCATGTATCTCTTGGAAGTCAGATATATGAACAGTTGGTGCACTTTGCTATTGACAAAGCTTATAATCATAAATATTCTTTGCTGAGATTAGATTGCACTCGTTTGCTTTTCATCTTAGTTAGACATACTAGTTTCGAAGTAATTAAATTCATTCATTGCAAGGCTTTGTTTACTTTAATTAGGACTGACAACAAGTCAGATTTTGAATATTAAATGCATTTATACAGATCTTATTAAAATGGAAAATTGTGAGCTTCTTAGATCTTAGAAAATTGAATAATTTTGAAGCTAAAATGCTCAATGAGTAAAATGTATTTAATGAAAGTTTGTTATTAACACTCAAACTTTATGTTTTAAGTTTAAATGCTTATTAGTTGAAGCACATATCAAATGGTTGGTTCATCAACCAATTCTGAAAGAATATGTGTGTTATTTAAGTTGCTAAGCATCCATCTTTACAAGTACATACTTAGTTTAAACAATCTTGATTTAGTGAATTATTAATCTGTTAATTGAATTGCTTTAAATTATAAAGATATAATTTCATTGTAATATGAAATGTCACTAATAGCACTCAATTATAGTATGTTTTTATTCTTCCAGTACATGCTCTTTCTTCATATGTACTGCATAATATATAATAAAAAAATATCAATTTAGTGCACCCTTTAAAAGATATGCATAATTATTTCATGTTTCATTGACTTTTGAGTAATAATTGTTACTTTCCAACTGCTAAATCTGGTCAGAACTGTAATTAGAGTTGAATGGTTTCTCAGTAAATATTTGCTCGAGAAATATGAAACATAAATTGGAGGCAGAGTCATCAGAATTGCAAATATGTGAGATGTACATGCTCGTTAAATTGTTAATCTGTGAGAAAATTAAGAAAATGCCAGGATTTGTGTCATATAGTGCTTGTTCTTTTTGACGTTTAAATTCTGTAATATTTCTTATTTTAAGGAAAATAACAAGTAGATATTGGAGCATTGTCTTTGAAATTCTCCTTGCACGAGCACTTGCCTTTCTATTTTCTTTATTCCTATCCCCTCTCTGAGTCTTTTAGAAAAAAATCATTTGGTAGACATTTACATATTTCAGTATTTATGACAACTTATGTGACAAGTTATTTGACTCTTTCCCATGTTATATTCTTTAAATTTCCTCATTGAAATCCCACTTTATTTTCACACTTTCTTTTTTGTTGTTTCAGTATATAGCAATGCTTTAGACACTTCTGAAATTACTGGGTAGATGCTAAAACCATCCCAGTAATTTCATTGAGAGAAAGACTTACTTACATCTATATTCTATACCACATAACATACAGCATTTTGCAGGTAAAGGAATTCAATATATTTGTTCTAATTGAACTGTGGCTAGTAAATAAAACAAGTCTGAACATGTGAAATGTAACTTGTGTAATACATGGCCAAGTTATATGAGTGGAAAATTGGGTAATCTGGTGATTTATTGTAGCAGATTTTTCTTCCCTTGAATTATTCTTACTCTCTCCTCCTTTTCCTCTTTTGTTCTTCCTTTTTTGCCTTTCTTCCTCTTAACCCGTTCTCAACAAACTTTTAAGACTCAGTTAAATATCATGCTTGCTCTGCATCCTTTATGAATCCTGAAATTTATAATGATCTTTTCTTTTTCTGAAGTCTTATTATACTTACAAGAGAGTGCTGCACAAGTTAGTGCTCACTGCTCTTTTACAGTTGTACCTCAGTTGTTTTAGTTAATCTCACCTTCTTAGCCAGGACTTTCCCTTCCAGGACCCAGCCTAAATTAACCTCTGTCACTCTATATAATATCAAAAATTTTTATTTTCTTTGTTATACCTGTCACTGTGTGAAAATCTCATTCATTTTCTTATCTGTCACCACACCCCCAGAATGTATGTTTGATGACAGCAGGGACTTTGCCAATCTTGTTAACTGCTATTTTCCCTCGTGCCCAGAAGAGTGTCTGCAATACAGTAGAACTCAATGAATACTTATTAAATGGCCATTTGGACACTGGGTATTTAAGAAGTTCTGTTAAAGGGATTAAACACATGGAACTAATTGAACCTGATCTTTGTAAAGTTTGTTTATGGAAGTAATGGGCATCCTTGGTGACCTAAGTATAATAATGATGGTATGACCTAAGAATAAATGTGGAATATATTTGTGGCAGATGGTTTGGTAATAGGTAACACTGGCAGCTAGTAGAAAAATTCTAAATCTTAGTTGTGCTCCTTAGTTGATCAAGTCTAAATGCTTTTGGCTCAGTACATGTGAACACAGATCTGATTGTCATATACCTTTCAAATGGGAAGATTATAGTGATTCAAGTGGAAATTCAAGAAAATTTGGTTTTAGCCTTGGTAAAGGAAAAGAAAATAGATTTCTCAAAACATCAAGTAATTGGATGTATACCAATATTTTTGTAATGAATTTTATCAATTATGTTGTTGGGTGTCTCACCTATTTCTCTTAGCTCTTCACAAATATAGAACTTGATTCGGGGAAACATTGATTTCCTCCCTACCTGGCAGCAATGCTGTCTCTTTTTTCCTTGATCTTTCATTGTCTTTCCTCTATTATCTTTTTGAAATTGTGGAACACTTTTTTTTTTCCTTAGATATAAACATTCCATTTTTGGTTTCTTTCTCTTGGCCTGAATCCAGTTTTTTTGTTTTAAATTTTGCTAATATCTGTTTATATTTTTGCATTAGTCAAAGATAATAAAATGTCTTCTGGAAGTTTATCTCTGTATGTTCCTTTTTTTTACATGTCTCAGTTTAAAAGAACCATAGGCAATTATGACTATTACTCTAAAAGGGTCATCTTTTCAGGATGTGGTGGGGTGACTTTATATCTGACTGCATCAGCAATTTGTCACACAGCAAAGAAAATTCTGTTGTTTGTTTAGAAAATGTTTTCTAATGCTAGTGACTATTACATTCACATTAAATTAGTCTTCTCAATTTCAATATGTTTTGAACTATGTTGTCATTAATAAGTGAGAGAACATTTCTACATGCATGTACCTGTGTATGTAATCATTTTCAATCATGTAATGCATATAAGAATTTATGTACCAATTTCACAAAAGAAGTTAAAACATTAATTTGCTTACATAATGTGAGAAATTTTTAATATAACTCTTAAAAATTTATTTTTGTTTGCTTTTAGGACCTTAAATAAAGTCTGAAGTAAGTGGAGAATAATGATATTTATATGTGCTACTAAATGCCCAGTCACTTTTTTAAGAACTTTGTATGTATTTCTTCATTTAGTCCTTACAGAATGAGTGATTTTACTCTTTACAATTCACAGGTAGGAAATTGAGGCACAGAGACATGAAGGCATTTACCCACAAGCACACTTGTACCAGGTGTAAGAGCTAGAAATTGACCCCAATTTGTCCAATTTAACTGCTATGCACAATGCCTATACTGTTGATTTCAATGTCATTGAAATTACCTAACTGCAACCACTGAACTATAATTTTAAATTATACTGCATGATCCTCAAATATATTATGGTAAATTGAAAGAAAATTTTTCTTATATTCTATTAAAGAGAAATATTAAACATAATATAAATATTTATATTTTCTGATAATTTGCCAAAATTAATTAGATATTATGTTTCAGATTTCATTGCTATACAGTATAGACTGACTTTAAGAATGGTTAAATATTAGAGGTAATTTTGGAAATTGGGGATGTAGTAATGGTGGCTATTAGATGAAAACATTGGATTTACAGGGTTGTTTTTTCCCCTTAAAGCATTACTTTGTAAATTTTAAAATACCTTAACTATAGCATACAGCTTTGTTATCAATGCAAAAGAACAATATGAGAAACTTGCAAAGCTACATGAAAACATGGAAAAGTTATACCATAGTATAATGGGATACTATGCCATTGATGTGAAGAAGGTGTCCATGGAAGACTTTTTTACTGACTTGAATAACTTCAGAACCACATTCATGGTATGGTAGAAAACTTAATTTGTTTTTTAAAAAGTATTTTTATCTATACTGTCTCACCTATTCTACTTTTATTAATATTTCATTACTTCATTCCACTCTTGACTGTAGTAAAACCTACGTTTCCTGATGTTAAGTTAACTTTAGAAATTTCAGATTTTAAATCTATTGAAAAATGTGTGATTTGTTCTCTTTTTACCCTTTCCAACATTAAGCTGTAATCAGAAATTTTGCTTGAAAAAGTGACAAATTCTAAAGTTCTTCATAGAGACTCCCCTCCTAGCTGATCACAGAGCACTTTTATAATAAGTTTTTGGCTATGAATTTGTTTCTTTATACTTAAGATCGATTTGTATTTTTGTGATATAATTTTACCCAATTCCATCCAGCTCTTGTGAAGCTTTTTTTCCCCCCTTTTCTTAATGCATTGCACAATAAGCTACTTGCAATTTGCCTTTGAAT
This sequence comes from Lemur catta, assembly GCF_020740605.2. Lineage (NCBI taxonomy): Eukaryota > Metazoa > Chordata > Mammalia > Primates > Lemuridae > Lemur > Lemur catta. The sequence goes on from NC_059140.1 coordinate 53,195,670, forward strand.
AGATTTTACGTTTGTAGGTTTTCCTTTAGATACTTTAATAGGGAGGTCAGGTCTTTGATGTGGAATCCTTTCATTTAGGCATTAAAAAGATCTTTTGAAAAGCATTAGCTGATTAGATGGGGGAGGAACACACACACACATATTAAAGTGAGAAGGCATTGTTGCCTCTCTAGGGAAACTGGTGATACATTTCTACAACAAAAATTGTTATTCTTATAGATGGTAAGTCATTTCTATATTTCAGCAAGTGTTTGTGGAGATTAAAAAGTTTTGAGGTATAAAGAAAAAGAAGGTTGAATTTAAGGAGCTGTTTCTTTTTTAATCTCAGGGAAACTTTATTGCTGAGTTTATGGGACTTGGTTTTAATTACTTAATTATGATTGATTAGATAGCCTTTTAATAAAAGTACACTATTTTAAAGGAAAACTAGTCTACAGTAAATACATATTTTCTCATAGTTCTAATATATTTCCTCCACAAATTCAAACTGATTCTTTAGATTATTTTTTTACTACCAGAAATGAATTTGGCTGATAAATATATTATGATGTATCTGTAAGTATCATGTACTTTACAATATATTATTTTAAATTTCATAATGTGTTCTCAGGCAGTATAGCTTAGTGGAAATAGTAAAGGCTTTGCAGTCTGAGAGAGCTAGGTTTGGATTCCATGCTAGTTATGTGGCTATAAATATTTAACCTTCCTTAGCCTCAATTTCCGTGTTTGTTGGGGGAGAGGGAGAAATATGCTGGTTCCTTCCTCATAAGCATATTTAAGTATTAAATGAGATAATATACTAAAAATGTTCTTCATAGGTCCTGGCACATGATAGTTGCTCAATAAATTGTTATGCAGTGAAGGGTTAGTTTAGCAGGCTTGGGATGCTCAAACCCTTCTTCATATTGCAAAAAAAGGACTGGATCTTGACTAGCTCTTGAGAGATCTGCCTCTAAGCCCTAGGAATACTCTGCCTGATAAGGGTGTTTTATATACCTGGGGCCTTGGGCCAACCTAGATAGATATGCAAACAATGTGATTTATGGTAAACACCTGTTTTTTTTTTCACCTGGGGCTCTGGGCCACACTATGTCGATGTGACCTATTGGGGAGCCAGAGATTGAATAGCTAAGATTAGTCATGGAGGCAGTCCATGCCTAAGTGACTGACCTCCAATAAAAATCCTTAACAGCAAGGCTGAGGTGAGCTTCCCTGGTTGGTAATACTCTGTACATACTGTTACATATTGTTTTGGGGATAATGAAGCACTGTGCTTGGGACTCCACTGGGTGAAGACAACTAGAAGCTTATAACTAGTTTCTCCAGGAATCTTCCCTATGCACTTTTTTCCATATTGATTTTAATCTGTATCCTTTTGCTGAAATAAACCATAACAATGACTATGATGGCTTTTCTGAGCTATGTGAGTCTTTCCAGCAAATCCTCAAGCCTGTAGATGGTCTTGGGGGCCTCTGACACAATTATGCATAAAGTATAAGATGGATATGTGAAATAACAATACTCTACATATATTATTTTCTCTGAACCAGGCTTTCTTTTAAATGCCTTACATATCATATATTATCTCAATCTTCACAATAATTCTACATCTTTTCACTGTTTATATCCTTCTATGGCAGATGAAGAAACTGAGGCACAGAGATGGAACATAGCTAGCCCAATGTCATACTACTATAAAATGGTGGCACTAGAATTTGAGTTCACATAATCCTCCTCCAGAGTCTGCACTCTGAAATGCTACGTCATGCTGCCTCCTGTATTCTATACTTTGTTTTCCATTTTACTAATAACACTGGCGTTTGGAGGGTTTCCTCTTGAAACAAAGGCCATGTTGTTCATAAGTGATTGAGTTGGGATTTGAATGCAGTTCTAATTCCAAATCTTCCTAAGAACTAAAAGGATTAGAGGGCTTTGGAAATTCTTTGATAACTTGGCATTTCATTACCAAGTTGTGGGAAGAGGAAGAAAGTGTTTGAATGGGAGATGGGTTCAAAAAAGTGGGTAAAGAGAGTGTCAGTTATACTTTGTTTATTTCAGAGTTCCCATGTGTCTTAGAAGTAGCTGCGATCGCACACACATTCATGGACACACCTTACTAAATTAAAATTGTTAGAGCTAAATATAAAAACTTCTTCCTCTAAATAAACCGGAACAGAAATTTTCTGTAAGGATAAAAATAAGCATAAAGAAGACTAGAAGGGAAGTGGTTGTGTCAAGGTATTGAGATTTTACACAGATATTTTATTCTATTTTCTTTCTTTTTTTTTTTTTGGTAAATATGGTTATACTGCTTGGATTTTAGACAAAATATATATCTTTTAAAAGTCCAGAGTTTTAATATTGGCAAAAACTATTGACGAATAAATGTCATGTTTTGTCAGAGTCTTCTGATCTCTTGGGGTGCTCTTAAATTGCATGTTATTCAACTTTGGAAATCAGGTTAACTTGAGTCAGTATGGAAATATTAGGTCTGTAGTTACAGATGTGGAATTTTAACATATTGAAGGTCTGCTCTGGAAAGCTGTGTTAATACTGTAGGCAAAAGTATTTACTTTCTCATTTTTAAAAATACTGTTAAAATGTTTCCATTGTTTCTCCATCCACTGGCATTTAGGTATACTCTTGGTCATGAATAAGCAAGTTCTACCATAAGGTGCAGATCCATTTTTCTCTTACAGAGAATTAGGACCACTGTCCTTACTCCATGCCACCCCCCATGATGGGGATGTTCTCCCTCAAGTTCAGGCCATTGTGCTTACTGTTACCTGTGCTTGCAGCACACCCTCTGTACTTGCCTGGCTTAATTACCGTATGTACCCTTCTGATCTCTGCACAGACATTTCTTCCTCTGGTAACAGCTGTATCTATCTTATTGATCTTTGTGTCCCTAGTACAATTCACGGTTTATAATAGATAAATTTGTTGATTAACAGGTGATCAATGGGTGACATGGTTTAATAGCTAACACATATAGTATCAACCATGTGTCTGGAGCTGTATGTGCTCATATAATCCTTACAACTTAACCAGATATGTGTACTGTTGTTATTCCCATTTTTCAGATGAGAAAACTGAGGAATAGAGAGACCCTGACTTATGCATCATTATGCAGCTGGCAAGGAGCTAATGTGCTTACCCAGGCTGCCTGGCTCCAGAGTCTGTACCATACATGGCTGAAATTTGTCAACTTCTATTAAATGTATAACACTATAGCTGTTTCAAACAGGACTAACTTGAAATCTAAGTCCTCCCCCAAAATAAAAAAGTGGCCATATTTATTTGTAACAGTAGTTTATCCAAAAATTATTTATACTTTAAGATTGTCTTAGAATTTAAACTTAAGCAATTAAAGGCAGGCTATTTATTCAAAGCTTTTTACTATAGTATACCTCTGACTAACTCATATAATCTCTCCTCAGTGCTACTACGATCTCACAACTAACTTGTATAGATGTAGCTCTTCAGGTTCATTTTTTTTTGCTCTATGAGAGCCTTGTTGTAATAGCTGAAGAAGGAACATCTGTTCCGGACTGCTGCCTCAAGCCATGTAGACCAAGGGGAAAAAGTTTCAAAATCTTGTAGCTTCTCTGAGGAACAGCTGTTCATTTGACAGCAGTTTAACTCACCTCTCTTCTACTTTGAGAATTCTCAGTTGGGAATTAATTTTTTTTAAACAATCTACTGTAGGTAATGTGCTCATTGGGAATGGTTCTATTTAGAACAACTGATCAACTTCCCAAGAAATAGGGAGTAAGTTGTATTGTAATTTTGTTTAACTTTATTTCTATTACCATTCTCAACAGAACAAAACCAAAAACAACTGCCACTGATTGAGTACTTGCTTCTTAGCAGACCCTGTGCTAAGGGCTTTACATGTGTAAAGCCTCAGTTAATCTTTGCAGTGTCTTTACAGGTGAGATAACTGTGACATAGAGAAGCTCTGTGCCTTTCAAAGGGGCTTCAAAGTTGGTGGGGGCTAAGATTGCGTGGAAGCCTGCCCGACTCCAAAGCCTGTACTTTTAACAGCTTCAAGTACTCTGCTGCTCAGAGAGCTTGCAAGAAAAGGCAAGGTCGTAATTTTTAAGGGTGTTTTTGATAACTTACTGGAGAGAATCAGCACAGGGTATACTTTTTTTTTATTCTCTGGTATAATAATTTTCTATTTATATTGATGGGCTCATGATAGAAGAATGTTTTCAGGTCTGGTTGTGTTTCAAAGCATAACATGTTCTCCTTTAAAATGAGACGATTATTAATGTAAAGCCTGATTGCTGGGGTGAGGGATAAGGTGAAGGGCAGAAAGTCAGCACCTTTCTGTAATAGATTTTTATTTCCTATGGGACTCATGTGAAGATAAAGTTCAAATTGGAGGTACTAGGTAGCAATATCTGACCGCACACTATAGGCTGAGTAAATTGGTGGCATGTCAACAGCTTATACCAAGTGACGTTCATGTCTTTAGACATACAGTGTTGTATAACAATAATCGTCATTTTGTCTTTGTGGCTGGTTTTAGACTCATTACATACCACTACCAATCTATGTGTTATTAATAAATGGTACCATGCTTCTACAGGATGAATTGAACTCATTATGGAATTTTTGTTGGATTCTGCTAGCAACCTCTTATCCTCCTTAATTTTATTCAACCACTGTAGCAGTTCATGTTTGTTTGCTTTTCAAGTTTGAATCTAGTTTGTCCATCTCTCATTGGTCACTGTGGCCTTGAAGCATAATGCATGTCCTGTTCCCACTTCTCATTCATATTAGAGGATTCTGCGTTAACTGTTTTTTCTCACATGGCCTAAATTACATGGTTTCTTCTTTAATACTCTCTTTTTTTTTTTTTTTTTTTGAGACAGAGTCCCGCTCTGTTGCCTGGGCTAGAGTGAGTGCCGTGGCGTCAGCCTAGCTCACAGCAACCTCAAACTCCTGGGCTTAAGCGATCCTCCTGCCTCAGGCTCCCCAGTAGCTGGGACTACAGGCATGCGCCACCATGCCCGGCTAATTTTTTTCTATATATATTTTAGTAGGAAAGATAATTTCTTTCTATTTTTTTTTTTTTTTTTTTTTTTTTTTTTAGTAGAGACAGGGTCTCGCTCTTGCTCAGGCTGGTGTCGAACTCCTGACCTTGAGCGATCCACCCACCTCGGCCTCCCAGAGTGCTAGGATTACAGGTGTGAGCCACTGCGCCCGGCCCCTTCTTTAATACTCTCATTTCTTATCCTGCTGCTGCTGCTTTTTTATCATTGGACTATCTTTTGCTATTCTCTTTCTATATCCGAAATTATTAGCACAGTACAACACCCTTAGCTCCTTAAGCAAATTTCATCTGACACCTTACTTGTTTTGCTTAACATCTCTTCTTAAAGAAATAGTTCCTAATGTGATCACCTCTTTAGAGCCCTTTGTTATTTGTCTCCTTACAGATATTCTGTTTCAAAAGAATTTTTCTACCAAATTACTTACTAAAAATGTGTCATTTTTTTCTGTTTTAATTAGACATGTAACTGCTAAGTGCAACCCCTCTGAGTTTGCAATATCATATATTCTCATATGCAGTACTTTTTGATTTCTATAGCTCTTTTCTGGAAAAAAAAACTAGACATCCTTTCTTATTAATAGTTACTCAAACCATGAATATTTGGAAACTCCACTTGGGGGTTAAGATTTAGAAGACAACAAAAAAATCCTTGCCTTAAAAGAGATTACCACTGCATACAGAAGGAGTAGGGTAACATTATATTGCAGGTTTTTTCTTTTTTTTATATATGGATATAGATATAAGAGCCAAACTTAGTAGTTATTATTTTCTAATTTATAAAAGCCAGTCTGTTCTTCCCTAAACTTTATTTTCCACATATAACTCCCATTTGAATTATTTGTGATGACAAAGAGAGAAATGCTTAGCCCTGGTTTCTTTAAATTTTAAGTGATTAATGAATTCTGCCTGTGATAGGCTTCACCCATTTTGTATGTCTGTAATAGTGATATTTTGCTGCTTGCCTCACTAGTAGGAAGACAGTAGTGGTTGAGATGCAGGTCCTGGCATTAGAGCACCCAGGGTTTGAGTCCCGTCTCTGCATATTATTAGTAATATGATTGTAGACAAGTTATTTAAACTTACTGACCCTCAGTTTCCTGAAAATGAAAGCACATTTTTCTTAGGGATGTTGCATTTTGAAGATCAAATGACATAATGTACATATACACTCAAAACAAGTTAGCTATGTACAAACAATAGAAGTATAATAATTTTACATTTCCTGTCTTTTTACAGTGGGGTAGATATTTTTAGTATTTTATCATTTTTATTTTATGCTTCCATGTAGAATACTGTAAATGGAATAGTTACCTATTTCTCGTATATAGTTCTGTCTTTAGGTTATTTCTACAGTTTTGTTAAAGTTGTGTTTCATCTAAAGATTTGTCATTCATGGTATTTACAGATTTTAAGTCAATTTTTGGTTTATACAATTGAAATCCATGTAGTGAACAAATATAAAATCAATTATAACTCATTTGGTCTTGCTGCATCTGTTGATCAAATATAATTTATTATCCTTACTGAATTTTCAGACTAAAGTAGTGAAGTGCCAAACAGAAATGAAATCATGCAATGAGAAGGTATTTTTAGGGTAAAATTTTTTTGATAAGGAGGGCAGCCAGAACAAAACTCAGTTTGCCAAATCATTTAAATTACACACATTTGATGCTTGTCAGCTCTAAATCCCATTTATGCTGACTACTACGTAGACCAACAGGAACGTCAAAGCACTAAGCATTTCCTGTTTGCTCCTAAAATCTTGTAGATTGACTCATATGTTGTTAGTGAAAAGAAAATTATGTACAAGTCCTATGGTGGAGTGTTGAGCCAGCTTGTGTAATTATAATAGGAAGCATCTTCTGGCCTTGCTTATTTTGGTGGGCTTAAAACTTGGAAAATTGTATTTGAAGTCTTTTCATGTAAGACTTATGTCTTCATTAGCACCTTTGTTATTCTGAGATCATACTTGGAGCTACAAAACTCTAAACCTAGAATAAAATATTCTAACTATAGGACCTTCTTTCTTATTATCCTTTAGTATCTGTTTATTTAAAGAAACAGATCAATTTCAGGTGCTGAATATTTTGAGTTTGCAACTGAAAATAATATAATTCTGATAGATTAGGAAATCTTTACTCTTTAGGCTTTTCACAATGAAAACAAACCTAGACTAATAGGCTTTATTTTTTTCTTTACTGATAAGATTTATTCTTACTATGTATTCACTGCTCAATGGGATCATAAATGCATTTGACTGACAGGTTCTGCATGATTAAATAACTGGTAATTTTTATTTCCCTTTTACATTTTAAGTATTTTTCTTTGTTCACTGAAATAATATAGTAAAAGATAAGGGCAGATTATTCTAATATAATAATGAGAACAACAAAAGATTGATAGTGAAAGGAAAAGAAATCAATTAAGTAACTAATATGTAAGAAGATATATTAACTCTTAATTGAAAAGGCAACACTAAATTAGGATACCATGAAGCAAAAATAAATAAGATGGTATGTTCTTTGTATGTCAGATGTAGTGGTCACTTCTACATTTTTTTCACACACACACATACATCCTGGAAGTGGGGGGAGAAACAAAATATGCATTATTAACTTAAGGCTATTTTTTATGTTGTTTTAAACATAACCAGGTTCACTTGGGCATTGTGGGTCTTTAGTTCTATGTTTCCTTTGGGGAGGTGATTAGCAATAGCTAAAAAAAAAAAAAATTCTACCCTGTCACCAAGCCTACCTTTAGGCACTACATGATTGCCATCTTGTACATACTTGCTGGGCCTCTGTTTAGCCTCATAATTAGGAGATTTAAGAAGAATATTTTATAGTATATTACTTCAGAGCACAAGGGAGGAGAACGTACAATGGAAAATCAAATTATACTTTGAGAAAATGTTTATTATGAATATTTTATACTTTATTAAAGAAATGTTAAGTAGGCTGAAGTATCTCATTTACTTGATAATTTTGCAGAGTGTTCCAAGGAATTGCAACAAACTCATAGCAAAGTTATGAAGGGTCAGTAATGTTACATCCCCGATGGGTTAATAAGTAATTTGTTCTTTTATCTGAGACTGACTTCACAATAAAGAGCAACTTGAAGCTGAAACTGTGTGATCATCAGTACCTGCACATCCTTTGGGACAGTCTAGTTTTGCTCCTCAAAGGATAGTTTTCCATTTTCATAAGTTTCACGGTCATAAAAAGTTCAACTAATAACAACTCATATTGAATGTTAAAATGATGAATTGTACTAGAGCATAGTATATCATACTCTCCTATTCTCATTGATAGCATTTTTAATTGGATTTGCTAATACTAGAAAAATTAATTAGATTAATTTTAGTGTCATTCTAGATTTCTTTCTAAAATATCTACCTTGTAATATAAAGAGGTTTCTAAGAATAAACATTTTCCATGAAGTAGTTAGAATTCATTGTTTATTTTTTTGTGCAAATTTGGAGAGAATTTTTATATTTAGTTACCAAAGAAAATAATTTTGACAGAAAACTGACAAGTAGATCTCATATTTTTATATTCTTAAAGACTTTTATGATGTGTATGAATTTTTAAAAAATTAGTTTTCTTTCCTGCTCCATTAAAGGAATATGTACAAGAATATAAGAATGCATTTTTAAGGCTTTTTTTCAAATTAAAATATTTTCCATTTATTGTTGAAGAGAAAGTCATCAAGAGTTTGTAGAAACTAGTCATCAAGTATAGTAGGATGTTTTCTCTTCTCAAGGTTAAATAAGCTCCAAGCAAGGTGTCTAGCAAGGTAAATGTGTTGACCCTGTAAGTGGTTGTTTACTTTGAGAAAATAGCCTTGTTTTCATAGCATCCAATACTCACTTCCCTAAAAAGCATAGCAATTTAAACTAAATTTGTCTAATCTCATTTTAGGGACTTGGGAAAAAAATTGAACACTTGGTAGAAAGAAAATTTTTTTAGTTTAGTGAAAACTGGACTAAAGAGATAGATCCCTGGCTTGTATAGTGTGAGTATCCATTAATGTTGAAAGAAATATAACTCTGAACAAGAAGACATTTATATGCCTTTAAATACTTTTTTCAAATAATAAAATGTCTACTAGTTTTCAAAGTCAAAAAAATATACAGAATATTATAATATGTGAAAAATGTTGAGTTGGGTAGATGACGCTATTTAAGTGGGCTAAGACTCAGAAATAGAGATGAAGTATGATCAAAAAGTCAGGATCTATAGCAGTCTACTTGTATTTAATACTATCATTTTTATATTTCATGTTTTATTGCAATTTTATAACATAAAATAAGACTGATCTATCTGTCAAGTAAAGGCATATTTGGAATATAGAGTATTTATAAAGCTTTTACGGGAAGAGGGGAAAATGCACATTGGTATTTTGAATTTTACTTTTGGGGAAAAATATATAACACATTTTAATTGTATCATTGGGCAGTTTTTATGTTAATTTATTAGGCATGTCTGGTGAGAAAAGCACTGGAAAGTAAACTAACTCTTTTTTTCCAGAATAAAATCTCATAATACATATTAGATTTAGAAGTATTAAAAACAATGTGCATATATATGTAAATTAAATCTTTAGAGGTATAATAGCTAGGCTTGAGGTTGAGAACTACATCTTGCCTTCCATATTTAATTCACCGCTATAGCTTCCCTGCCAAGTAATGCAGCCTGTATTGGATGTAACCATTTTACTCTTAATCAACTCAGTGTACCATCATATTCCAACATCTCTGAATAGAAAGCATTTATATTCTCATAGGAACTATGAAAACTTGTACTCCCCCATATGGTTGATGGAAGCATATGTAACTGATGTAAGCTAGAAAGTAGCTCTTTCTTGAATTATTGTTGGATAAATGTGTTTGTGGCACTTGATTAACAATATTGTAATAATGAAAATAAAGATGTTATAATAAAATAATATTTGTTAACATTTGTATAGGGCTAACATATATGTCACGCTATGATGTAAGCCATTTACATGTATGAACTCATTTAATTCTTCAAATATCCCTATATAGTAGGTATCATCCCACTTTATAGTAGAGGAATGGAAACGTAGTCACACAACTACTTAGTGCTAGATGATTATTTAAACCAAAATAATATGACTTCAGATTTCTACCCCCTTACCATTATACTGTCTTTCTAATAGGTACCAAATAAGTTCAGGCAGATTTTTAAAAATAATTTCTAAAAGTGGTGAAATGTCATACTTAATGTATACTTAATATATTCTTTAACATATTCTTGATCTTTAATTTAACAAACTTTTTTGAGTGCTTGCTCAGGACTGACTTTATATGACTGCCCAATTACCTTTGTTTGCCTCTGGATCCTAGAACACACATGTATAAGGTACCCCCAAAAATATAGTGTACAAGAACTGCCACATTATATAGATGTTTTTAAGAAATAAATTAAGATCTCTATGTTGTTCAACCTTATAGAAGAACACACTTTTGAGGACATTGCTTATCACAATATGTTTTACTAGGGACTCTTAAAGATCTATCCCACCACAATACAACAAACTATTTTAAAACATGCTTGTCTTGTGAGAAACTAAGGGAAATCTCCAAGGCAAAAGTGGCTGAAGAGAAAAGAACAAAGTTGAAAACTGAATGTTGAGCACAGATAAGCAAAGGTTCGAGCCAGGCTTGCCCTGGGATGCAAAGACTTATACAACAAGCCCGGGACAAAAGGAAATTAAGCTCACCCAGGTTAGAAATGATCCCTGGTGTTTTACAGAAGCAAATTCAAAGTTCTGTGTCAGAAGACAATTACTATTTAGTTTCTCAAGATTCTCACAAATTAGATTTAATCAAATAAGAACACTCAATCCCAATCACCAAACATACAAAGAAACGGGATTGTGTGATGATCAATAAAAAAATAAACAATAAATATAGGCCCCTAAGACTCCAGATAAGGAATAACAACACGTGAAATGTTTAAGGAAATAGAAGATGAGATTTTAAAAAGAGAAAAAGAAACAGGGAACTACTAAAATGACCAAGCAGCTTTGAACAAAAACCAAATAGAAATTATGGAAATGGAAGTATGATGGTTGAAAATTAAATATTCAGTGGATCAAAAAGCAGATTATGCTTAGCTAAGGAAAGAAATGGTGGTCCGCACAGTAGATCTAAATAACTTGTCTGGAATGTTCTCTGGGGAGACAGCATGATTAGAAGTGTAATGTACTTGTTAAGAAACATGGAGGACAGGATGAGAAGGCCTACCACTGTGTAATGAAAGGACCAGAAGAATAGATTCAAAAGAATGAATGAAAGACAGTGTTTAAAATGACGGCTGAGAATTTTCCAGACCAAGAATCCATAGAACAGGAAGTACAACCTATACCAAGCAAGATAAATAAAGTGAAACTTACTTCAAAAAAAAAATAAATCAGTGAAACTGCAGAACATCAAAGATAAAAAATAGCAGCTGGAGAGAAAATTATGACCCCCAAAGCAACAACAGTTAGATGCAGATTATTTCTCATCAGTCTGAAGAAAGTGAGGTATATTCAAATGATGAGCAAAAATAAATGGTCTTCTAATTTGAGGTGTACCTAGCCAAGGCTCTTTATAGCACAAGGGCAGAATTATTTAATTTTTTAACTAAACAAAACGAGAGTGTTTTTCATCAACATCCCTTTGTGAAATTATCTTCTAAAATACGAATTGGCAAACTTTTTCTTAAAAGCCAGATAGAAAATATTTTAGGTTTGCAATCTCTGTTGCAAACATTTAACTCTGGTGTACCAGTGCAAAAGCAGCCATAACTAATATGCAAATGAATGGATATGGCTATGTTCCAATAAAACTTTATTTACAAAAACATGTGGTCACTCCAAGGATTGTATTTTGCTTATCCCTGCTTTAAAGGGTGTATTTAAAGCAACAAATTTCAAAAAGAAAGATTTAAGAGACAAGAAGGCATACCTACCATGAAAGCAAATATAAAAAAATGAAGTATTCAATGAAACAATGTTATATAAATTGAGTAGAAGAGATGCTTGGGATTCAGGTGTTCCATGTTCTCTGTATTGTTCAAAGGGCAGAAAGAGAGATAAAGATATCAGTTACCTTAGGACTTGGTAAGTTGTTAATTTGTGTAATAAAATTACAAAAATAACCAGTAAAAGGATAGAAGTATCAGGTATAAATTTCAAACTGTATGGGGAGAAATGGACCAAGAAAGACACACATACACACACACAAAATAAATCCAGAAAAATAAAAATAAAAGCATAGATAATGCTGAATAAATGCAAGGCAGTAGAAACAAATATTTCATAAATCTAGATAATTTTTTTGAAAAGATTGTAAGAATTAGATATAAAACAAAAACTAGTGTTACACACTTTATAAGAGACCTGCCTATAACCAAAGGATATAGAAAGTTGTGAAGTAACAGGACAGTTAATGAAATACAAGACAAATATTAATCACAAGAAAGAGGGAAACTATGTTAACACACAAGATAGACTTAAGACATTAATTACTTCATGACGGTAAATAGCTTAATTCCCTTGAAAAATACAGTTCAAAAATTGAATGTGCGTAATAACATAGCCCCAAAATGACAATGTAAAAATTGATAAACTATAGGGATAAGTTGACAGATTAAGCATTATGTTAAAGAACTTTAACAAAGTTCTTAATGGTAAGTCAAGCATAAGAATATTATTAAACATATGGGACCATTAAAGAATTCAGCAGTTGTTTTGATTAGCATATGTAGAATCCAAGATCAGTAATTAAAGAATACACATTTTTGTCAGGCACAAGTGGTACTTTTATAGAACTGATTACATACTAGAGACCATGAAAGTATTCGTGAAAAATTTTTAAGTATCAGCTTTATTCATTGACCACAATAACATGAAATTAGAAATAAAAAGGTTGAAATTTTAAAACCTTTATTTTGAAAATTCTAAAAAACGTTTAAAAAGTCATGTGTCAAGAATAAAATCCTAGAAAAAAAAGTAGACCTGGACAATATTGAAAATACCTCACATTAGAATTTGTGGGATAAAATAAAATTGGTATGAAGAAATTTATACCATAAGAGAATAACTTGAATGTGCTTAACATAAAGAAAAGATAAATATTTAAGATGATGGATATCCTAATTACCCTGGTTTAGTCTTTACTTATTATATAAATGTATCAAATTATCACATGTACCCCCAAAATATGTGCATCTATTATGTATCAATTAAAAAAAACTAAAAACCACAATCAGACAAAATGTGGTAAGCATCTGACTTCAGAAATTATAAAAGGAATTGTATGATTCTAGAGAAAATAGAGGCATGGAATGAAGGATTAAATGAAGACAAAAGTGGCACAGAGAACTTAAAAGGCAAAAATGTGGTTATTTTGAAAAGTTAATTAGTTAAATTTGTGAAAATATTTATCACGAAAAACAGAAGAAAAATAAATAATACTGATGATTAAAAATGATACATAACTAAAGATATAGAAAAAAGTAAAAAAAGAACAATCTATAAAAATTTGTAGGTCACAAGTGGAAAAGTTAGATGAAATGGATACATTTCTCGAAAAAAAAAAAAACCAAAATTACTTTAAAGGAAATAGCTTGAAAAGTTTTGTAATTTAATTTAATTTTTACATTAATTTAATGTAATTTTTAATTTAATTTATTGACTTCTTTTTAATCTTCCAACAAATTAAGTACTTGGTCAAGAAGGTTTTACAGATGAATTTTACCAAATTTCAATGAAATGATTATCCCAAATGAATAGAGTAAAAAATAAAAAATGACTAAATGTTCAAAAAGCATAAGTTCTTCCTGTCCAAGTTGAGTTTATCTCAGAAATTAGAGTATGATTTAATATTAGAATATCCATAAATATGATTGACTTTAAAGGAAAAAAATCATGAGATTTTTCTCAAGAGATTCAGAAAACCCTGATCAGATTTCAAAACAAGAAGTACAAACTAATTCAACCCTCTACCACTAAATGGGAAACTAGGGACAAAGGGAAACCTCTTAACCTAGTAATGGGGATTTAACTCCTAGTCAGTACAAGGAAGACATGAAAAGTGTAACAATTGAAATGGAAGAAATTAAGCTGTCCTTATGGCTCTCTATCAATAATAAAGGAATGTATAGGAAAACTATCAAATAAGAAAAATTATTAATGGCATATATAAAAATTATATTTTTATACATTGGTTACAAACCATTAGAAATCATAATTTTAAAAGAAGGGCACCATTTGTAATAGCAACAGAATGATAAGGTTAAGAGTTTATCTAACAAAGATGCCCAACACCTGAATGGAAAAAAATAAGATTTTTTTCAAAATACTTTTTAAAAGACCCAAGTTAATGAAGAGCCACATCATGTTCATAGATAAAGAGACTCAAAATTGTAAAGATATCTATTCAAAATTCTAGTAGTTCTTTTCAAAGAACCTTAAGTCTATTCTAAAGTACAAATGAAAGAGCAAAGGCCCAAGAATATCAAAGACATTTCCAAAAAAGAGAAATAAGATGTAAGCCATGATAAATAAGACAGTTTTATTGCTGCAAATGTGGATAAATTGATCAAGTGGACCAACAAGCCCCCAAACAGATCAACACATATATGGCCACTGGAAATCCCAGAGAGGTAACTTTGCAGACTAATGGGGGAAGGATGGGGAAAAAGTGAATTAAATCCCCACCTCATAACATTCAAAAACATTGATTCCATCAAGGGATAAATAGATTTTAAAGATGTAGTAAATATACACAATGGAATACTATTCAGCTATAAAAAATGTCATTTGTGACAATTGGTTAAACCTAGGGGACATTATGTTAAGTGAAATAAGCCATTCATAGAGAGACAAATACTGTATGATCTTACCTATGTGTGGAATCTAAAAAGTTAAATTCATAGAAGTAGAAAGTAGAATGGTGTTTACCAGTCTCTACCTGGGGGTGGGAGGGTGCCAAGTTTTAAGAACACTCAAAGAATTTCTTTTTGCAAAACATAGCTGAAAGTAGCTGGTGGTAGTCCAATTTATTTGCCAATTGTCTAAATAAAAAAACCAGGTCAAGAATAAGATGATTTAAAAAGAAATTCAAAGTCTTATAGCCAACTCTGCTTAGGTCTGGCTCATCCTTAACTTCCTTGCTTTGAATTTAGTATTGAAATAGCTAAAAGGCAATCGTTTCTAGAATAAGGTTGTTCTCTAACTATTCAGCTTTTCTGTTTCAGCCTACTTTTGCTTCTTATATTTGTAATAAATGAAAATCCCAAATTATTTTTTGAACTTGGATATTAGTTTTAGACTAAATACCTATTTCTATGCAGTCTATTGGTATTTTTTCAGCTAAAATTCTTCTCCTTATAATAGTTATAATGTCAGAATAAGATATGTTTTAAATGAGATAGGCTTTTAAATGAAAATCAATAGTGCATTTTCCATAAAACAAAATAGCCTTAAGAACTCCTTCAGACCATATTTCTAAATATAAACATTATTTTTATAGGTCTTGGAAAGTAATTTTTATTGCCCAATAGAATACTAAAAGGGTGTGGCAATTATATCTGATAATAGATGGTCTATTAAATGCTCACATTGAAATGTATCCAGTCTTTAGAGTAGAAAATTCACATCAGAAGATGTTATACCTTAATTAGATTCATAAATAAACTACCTGATATATTATTTATTTATCTATTGGAGGTTCCTCTGATTCATTTCCCTCAAGCAAAAGATACAGTTTTGCTTCCTGAAATTTACCTATTCTTTTCTCCATCACAAACCACTCTTCCTACCCCGTGTCCCTATAGATACAAATATGAGTGCACACACACATACAGATATACAGACTTGCCTTTGCACTCATGCTTATTTTCCACTTTTACAATGCTTTCTCCTACCTTTCTAACTTTCATTGATTTTTATAGCAACCAGTGTCTCATAGTTGATTTTTAATATATATGACCATAATATGAAGCAACATAATGGAAAAACACTGTAGCTACATGTCAATATTTGCATTTTATTGCCCCTACTGCTTGCATTACAGTGAACAAGTACTTAACCATTCTGTCTCAGAATGGAGAATGCAGAATCCAATTTGAGATTTGGAGGGTTTGCACGTTAAAGCACATAGTATTGCTGCAGATATTTCATAGCTTACCAATAATAATTACTGTTAATATATGTCAAGAACTGTGAAGAGTTTGAGAGTTTATCTACCAGCAAGCTAACAAGTTAACTTGCCATATTTTCATGGATGTTGGCAGAAGGCAAGATTGTGGGGTCGGAGACAAAGAATAACTAATGCTACAGCATATGTAGCTACAACATAGCTACAGCAGTGACAGTAGCCAGATTAAATAATTGTATATATTCCTAAGCCCACATTCCTAAAGGGCAGTGTGAAGAGGGACAGGTAACACCTATATACATAGTGGTTTGTTTTACTGAGAGGAATCCTGGACTTAGGGAATGCAATCAATCTATTATAATAGGTGGTAAGACTGTCCAACCTTTGCCCCAGTTTATCATTTTGTATAATAACAAATCCATTTGCTTAGGATGTCGATACTACTTCTACTAATACTGTTTGTTATACAAATACCTTTGAAAAGATAGTTTGAAACAAATGTGCTTGATTAGTGCTTGTATCTCACAGTGCTTAGTCTTGCGTTTTTCTGCTTGAAAATATCCAGTTGTTTTTCAGTACCTTAAAAAAAAAAAATCCAACCTCCCTATCTTGGCCTTAAAGACACTAAATTATCAGCATACTTTCTTGACTTCATCTTATACCTCTATACTGGCCTTCTTTCTATCTTCCAAACCCACCACCAACAACCTTTGCATTAGTACTTCCCTCTGCCTGGTATGTTCTTCCTCCAAATCATCACTTAGCTAGCTCCTTGGCATTCAAGATTCAGCTTGAATTAAATGAGAGAGAACAAGACCTTATTCAACCACCCAGTGTAACACCACACACATTCCATCACATCACTCTTTTATTTTTGTTGTTTATTGTCTGTCTCTGCCACCCACCCCACCCCACCCCATCCTACCACATAGAATGTAAATTTGTTTTAGAGTGCTCACCAGTGCACTGGTGCTCGCTCTCACAAGCTCTCTTCTCTCTTTCTCTCTCATCCTTACGACAGTACCGTTTAGTAGTTTCTTAGTATTTATTGAATGAATATATGCATGCATGAGTTAATATTGCCTCTACTCTATGGCTTTTGTTCCTCCTTTTTTCCTTGTACTTTTCCTTTCCTTATTCTGGTCAAAAATATTAAACTTTATTATTTGATTTCAAATGAAGAACTTGTACTATCTCTAGGGTTTAAAAAGAAAGACTACTGCAGTAAAGAACAAATAAAAGCCTCCCCCCAAATAATATGATACTTATAGTTTATTGTACACTTTTCTAATTAATACCATTGGTGATCAACTAGCAATGTGATAATCTGTTTGGTTTCATTGGCACTTAAAGTACAATCTCTGTTAAGAGATTATAATATGATGCCATGCTGTTTTTTGGCACTTACAAAAAATTCATTTTTACTGGCTAATTGCCATTAATGCCATATGCAAGGCATGTCTTGATTTATATAAAACTTAGGAAACAAGAAATTAAATAACTAATCACACATCTTTTGAGACGTTCTTTGGATTAGCATGCTATTATTTGGCTTTGAAATGCCAAATACTTCTTTAGTTATCTTTATGTTGCTTCTCTCTGCATGAGAAAAATTCATAAATGATTGTAATATAAAGTAGCCATTACAAGATTTCAGCTCTTTTCTATCGTTTCTTCAACTGTTTTTCTTGTACTTGATAATTTACTTAGCAGAGGAGGTATGGCAGACTAACACAGTTGCTAGACACTCTTTTGGAAATGTATATGGGAAAGCAGTTTCGATTTGTGAATTAAATGCTTTTTATTTTTGTTTCTATCTCTCTTCTCCCTTTTAGTTAGTTAATTCCACTAAGATGCAGGTGTTTTAAACATAGCAGTTGTATTTATAGGTACATAATATTATATTTAACAAGGATTTATGTACATATCTTTTAAAGGATTGTTTTACTAACATAAGAACTCACCATCATCTAAAAGATATTCAATCACAGTTCTACCTAGAGTATAATTTGAAATTGATAATTTTCCATTTTCTTGTGGAATTACTGTGGTTAAAATTGATCATTTTTCAAAATTTTTTCATAATAGCAAGCAATAAAGGAGAACATGAAAAAAAGAGAGGCAGAGGAAAGAGAAAAACGTGCCAGAATAGCTAAAGAATTAGCAGAGAAAGAAAGACTTGAACGCCAACAAAAGAAAAAGCGCTTATTAGAAATGAAGACTGGTGAGTACTATCAAATTTGCTGTTTATTCTATGTACACTGAAGATTTATACTGGCTACTTTATTAGCATTGTAATATACTTGGTGAAAAAAGAACATATGATCACCTGTTTCTGTAATTAAAACATAGAACAATGGTTTAATGGGCTTTTCCTCCCTTTCGTTTACTAACAAGTTGTATCTTCATTCTGATGTTGGTCACAGGTGAGTTGGTCGTCTGGTGTACTCTTTTGGTTGCAGTGTATTTGCTTTGCTTTGACTACTACTTTGATAACCAATATGTAATAATATATGTCAATTAATACAATTAACAACTGTAAGAAACTGACCTGGGAAATTCTATAGGACATGTAACCTTTTCTTCCACAAAATAATCTAAGGAGGGAAAAAAGTGATTGAGGGGAAACATCGATTAAAAGTGACTTAAGAGACAGGTGAACCAATTGCAATACATGGAATTTATGTGTATTCCAATCCCAACAATTATGGTAGAAAAAAGTTGTTCAAAAAAGTTGGATACTTTATTTTCTTGTAGACATGACAGTATTGTCGTCAATATGTCAATATGTTTCAGAGTATCTTTTAGAAACTCATACTGAAATTTTACAGAAATGTATGTATATATTTTTTCAAAAGCTAAAAGATACCGCTAACTTAGAAGCAAAAGAATTAAGTGAATTGGAGTTATATTTCCACTACCTGAAAATTCTGGCTCTTCCACCTCTAAACCACTAAGGATTGCAGAAGGCTTTAATTAAAATCCATCAGCTTCACTGCTAAATCACCATAGTTTACAATTCAGGGCTGCAAATTCACCTAAGGTTTCCCCAGGGATAGACAGAGAAGCCTACTTTGCCTTCTTTTCTTTCACTTTTACAGGCATATTTTATGTTTAATAAAGCAAACTGAGTACCTTAATGTATTGCACTTGTTTCTTGCAGGGAAAAATATCATGTAAGCAAAATTTCTTGTTTATGTTTGAAATTCAGGGAATATTCTCAGAAATATCTTAAAGTTTTAATAAAACGTAGTTCAGAATGGTTTAGCATTGATTTTAAAATATGCTTCTGGAAATAATTTAAAATTAATATGTTATTGCCTAATTTACAGAACATTCTGGTGTTTGAATATTAGCTCTTTTAGTGTTGACTAAAGACTAATGTAAATAAGTTACTAGATGGCAGATTGGCTGTATGTTTGTGGTTTTTGTCCAGGGATCTGATTCCATATGCAGCCTCTTAGGAATTTTGTTAGCTCAATTTGAAAAATTGAAATTTTTCCACACAAAAATATTAATAAAACTTCCAATATAATATCAATAATGTTTAAATTTATATTTCTCCTTAAGAAAAGTTCCATTTTTAAGAATAGGCTAGCTAGACACAGTGGTTCACGCCTCTAATCCCAACACTCTGAGAGGCTGAGGCAGGAGGATCACTTGAGCTCCAGAGTTTGAGACTAGCCTAAGCAAGAATGAGACCCCCATCTCTACAAAAAAAATAAAAGAAAAGAAAAATTAGAAAAATTAGCCAAGCATGGGGGCGCGTGCCTGTACTCCCAGCCTTTAATATGCTGAGTTGCATATGTACCGTGTATTTTGACATTTTTCAGGAGAATGTTCTGCAGAGCATAATCTGGGTAGCATTGACTTATATAAATGATATTAAAATAGATACTTTAATATATCTATAAACTAAATACAGTATATTATATATGAATATTCTATAGATGTAATCAAAATCATTTGACAAAAGTTGCTGAAACAGAAAGCTATGATGTAAGAAGCTATTTTTGAGATGTCTTCTGTCTTTTAGAAACATCTGAAAATTTTGGAAATGAACTTTGGATTTTTTTATTCTTGTAGACCATGGGATTTTAAAGAATCTAGGATAATATTCCAAATTTCATAGCATGTCAACATACATTTTTCTCACCAAAGTGAATGACCTCTTCTAAAACCCCAATAAAGGATGATTATTCTGAATGATTCTTAATTTTTCTTTAAATATAACACAATTATTAACACAGAAGAATAAAGTATTCAGGCTCTTAAAGTAGCTGCTTTACACAAATAAATTCATATTATTATGTACTTATTTGTTGATACCTTTTTTAATTTTCAAAATATTACAAATATGAAGTCAACCTTTTTCCCACATTATATGTAGAATATGCTTTTTGCCAAATCATGATTCTTTAACATTTGAAAGCTTTATTAAATACAAATTACTAAAATAGTATATCTAATTAGTACTTAATTACTGAAAATATTCTTATGTAAAATGTCAGGTTTTTACACTTTTAAATGAATACATTGAATTTTATGCATTCCTGATACTTGACAAATATGAGCTTCAGTGAAGAAATTGCATAATTATAAAACATGTGTTATAGTTTTCTGTTATTTTATTGGTATAGATAAGAAATTTAACAGCTAGGCTACTTTTTATTGCTGCTTTTATTCATCAACAAATAGGTTTCTTCTATATGCTGGGCTTACAGTGATAAATAAGAACAAATAAGGTCCCTGCTGTAATGAAGTTTAAAATTCTAATGAATCAGCTAACCAAATATATAAAATAATTTCAGATAATAATTTATAGGAAGTAAAATAAGACAGAATAATGAGATGTAGACTGCCCAGGGTGCTGGTGACAAAATTTGCTCTCAGAGAACTAAGGAGACTATTAATATATAGCAAACTTCCTAATTTAAAATATTGGTTAATAGAAGCCTCCCAAATTGATAGGATTTATAACCAGTGTATTTGGTTTTAGATAACCAAGCTTATAGTTTATATGCTATACCCTATGGGCTAATGTAATACGTTTTTTAAACATCTTATTGTAAGGATCAGCTAAAACTTTATATAATTATTCTTTGCAGGTATCAAATCATATTTTAGTAAAGAACATACAACAGCTCAAATCTTTGTGGAAATTTCAGCCTGGCTTTCCCAATCTTAAAAAAAAAAAAACATGGAAAGGTGAATTATTGAATTTTCATTAGTGTTTTGTTAAACTCTCTGGACCAGGAACTTTTTGTTTTAGTTTATTTTTGTTTGTAAGACAGACACCTCTGAATGACAAAGGAAGAGAAAAATCTTCAGATAACTACCGTAAACCCACAGGGAGCTTCCTTCCATGTATTTTCATGACTTCAGTGTTTCTGCCATGCAAATTAGAGCTGAGTTTTTTCACAGATGTACAAATCCTCCTATCGCCACCTTAAGTAGCAGAGTAAATTAAATCCCTGTTCTCTTTTACCCATCATAAATCATTACTTGCCCTTGGCAAGAGAATAGGCAACTATCTTCAACTCTATTATCATTACAGAATGTGATTTTTGTTCATAGAATGAAAATATAGGTAAAATAGTGAACTAAGTTTCTCCAAGAAGAAAAATGAAGCCTTAAACATCTTTTTGAGCAGGAAAACTAAGAAAGCATGGAATCTCTTATTATTGCCAACTTAAAATAATCAAAAGGGTCAGAATCTTAAAGAGAGTTTATTCAAGTGCAAAGCTGAGGACTGAGAATGGCTTGCCAGGGAAAGTACATTTCTAAAGAATGGAAGTCAGTGTTCCAAATTGTAGAAGTTTGGGATCGTTTATTATAGACAAAGCTTAGGGAAGTTTAACAGAATTTTATCATCTTTCTATGTAAGGCTTACTGCACAGTTACAACGATCTGAATCTTCCAGGTGTTCTTTCTCGTTAGGGAAAGGTCCACTGAAGACATAACTGTCATGGGATCTTGAGTCCCACTGGGTCTGTTAGGTACAGTATAATAAAGGAGGAAGATAATCTATAACAAAAATCAGTGATTGAAATGGGGGAGGTCTGGTCTCTGGTCTCTCCTAGTCCTTTACAGAACAAGAACAATGAGGAAGAGAGTTAAGCTATAATCTAAGAAGCAGAATTGCAAATGTGCTATGTGACTCAGTTTCCAGGGCTCACCTTCCCCCTGGGTATAATAAATTTATAGGGCCCTGAAATTTTATTTTCTTTTGCATTATCATAGGGTTCAAAGGACATTTTTTTCATTTTTGTTTTCTTTAAAAATGATAAGCCTAAAGGTTTTTTAAATATTTGCATACACAGTTTTGGTTATTTCTCTTGAATGATTTGGTATTATATTAAACAAACACACAAATTACATTTTCATGATGTCTTTAATTGATATGTGAATTTTGAATAAATTTTCTAAGGTTGATGTTTAAATTTGAACTATTTTAATTTAGAAAATACCTAAAGTATTAAACATCTGATATGGAAACTACTAAGTTTAGCCACTAGTATTTCTTTATTTATTTAAAGTATATAACTATTTTTATGTGTAATAATTTCTAGTTAGACAAATAGTAATAGTGATTTTATGTGATTATGTACAACTTTTCCTAAACTCCATTTCTGTTTCTTAATCATGGACACAAATAGGGCATTTGATAATAAAATTCAAATATTATGCTTTAAGACTTCCTGAGTATGTAAGTTGATTCACATAATTTTTAAATAGCATGTCAGAATGGCCTTGAAATGGACCCAGTGTTGTGTAATTATGTTTTGTGGGGGAAGTAAATAAGAGCTTATTTAATGGAGCAATAAAAACTATATGAGCATCTCCTATATTTTAGTCTTTAGGTTACAATTTGTCTATTATTTATTAGACTTAAATGTCTCATTTGGTGCAACTTCAGTCTATTAAATAAAGAGATAATTAGCTTTTAGAAATCTGTTGTTTACCCACATGGCCAAAACTGCTCCTTTGTTTTTCATTCTGCAATTTAGAATAACTAAGCAATTAGGCCTCCATTTTAGAGGAAATGCATATTACATAAATACTACTAGGGAATGTCTCTGCCAATCTCAACAGATATGCAATTAATGTTTGTACTTGCTTTCATAAAGGCTTTAACAATTACTCTGTCTTCTACAGATATCATAAAACTTATATTACTTTCCATAACTGTGCATATTCTAGTTTTGTGCAGTACTTTCAATTTTCTGTGGTATTGGCAATTGATGCATATAAATAAGCCAATGGTTTTAATAATTTCTCTATGTAGAAGGGTAGAAAAAATTAAACTGCATTGGCTTGGATGTATTTCTCTTTACTTTCCCCCACTTTTTCTAGAACAGTAATAATAACAACTACAGCTATTACCATTTATTGATCACTTATTATTTGCTGGTCTCTGCTTATGTTTATGATTGCATGTAATGTTTATAACAAACTTATGAGACTACTTTTATCAAAAATTTTGATTTACTTGCACATGATCACAGATTTAGCAAGCTGTGAAACCAATACTCAAGTCTTCTGACTAGAGGTTATATTTTTAACTATTGTGTTATTATTCCTTAGCCATTGATGATATAACCATGGTGCAGGAAAAAGGGACCAAAACAATTGTTAGTAATCGTTAGCTATCATTAGAGGTTGAGAATGATTTTCCCTGGAAATCTTGGATGAGAGGAACAACCATCTCTCTGGTACCGTATCAGTGGTTTTAAGCCAGCTGGTCTCTTCCTTTGTGTTTGGAAGTTTTGGGAGGATTGCCAAAATTAGAGATGCTCCCCTACTCTGGTTTAGATTCCATTTTGATTGTTCTGTTTGTCTGAAGATTTGTTTATCCCAATGCAAAGGACTAGGAGGATAACATCAACATCGCTCCTCCTTGCTTAAAGGAGGGATTGTTCAGTAGTCTGAACAGTTCTGGGCCTGACAGAGATGCCAGAGCTCAATAGTACTGAGGGGATGGAAATGTCTCCAGTACTTATATTTTTTAACTCATATATTTTTAGAAGGTAAGGAACCAGAGAATTTGCAGTATAGTAGGTTTTAGAAGTGGCGCACGTAGTGTGCTTTACTCAAGAACATGTGCCCTGAAACACCCCCGCCACCTCCACCTCTGTACCATGTAACAATTTTTTGCTTCTGAGAGTATTAAGAGACTGAAATTCTATTCTACAAATAGTATCAAAGGATATTCGGTGAGAAATTTTTCCAGGGGTCTCTCTAATAGTTAGCTATACAGGTTTTCATTTATGTGCAGGAATCTCTTTCACTGGAATAGCACAGCTTTAATTATAAAAACTCATCCAGAGTCCAACCTTTGTGTGCACTAATCTGTGTCTTCTCTTTGTAGCTGTGCAAGGCTCACACGCCATCCTCTGTCCCCTTCCAACAAGCCCTAGAAAAAAGAAATCAGGAGAGGATCTCAGACTTCTCCAGCACCACTTAACTTCAAACAGTGATTAGTTTTTCTTTCTTTTTCTTTTTCTTTCTTTTCTTTGTTTCTTTTTTTTCTTGAGAGGCATCTGTGTCACTCTTTGTTAGACATCTTTGTGGTACATCTCATACTAATTAGTTCACCACTCTTCTAATATTTAAAAACCATTTTCAAAATGGTTTTTTTTGTAGTCCTTGTTATGAGTATATGATAGTAACTAAATCCCAAGTAGAAAATAGACTCCAATTTTTGTTTAATTTTTCGGAATAAATTATTAGATTTATTGGGACAAAATGATTTCAATCTTTATGGCATAGCATGGATTGCTTTGTAAGAATTTTACCAAAGAAATCTTTATATTAACTTCATTTATTCATAACTTTTCTATTACCAAGCACAGATTCACCCTGTTCATATTCTAGGACAAAAATCATACCAATCAATTAATTTGATATTATCACAATGTGGAGAACTCTGTAACTTTGATAACATCAGCTATGTTTATTGTATTATAATTAAGAACTCAGTCACAGTATGGCATCTTTCTTTGTGTCGCATTGAATGCTCCTTAACTGCCTCCCCTAATCAGTAGTTATTTACATGGTGCCACTCCTCAAAGCAGTGGATTATTGTGATGATGAGCTCTTCCACATCAGATTGCCAATCCTGAGTGGAAATATTTTGGGAGTTTGCTGGGAAGTTATATTCTTTTTATTTTCAGAGATAGAAAATAAGTATTCTTTTATTTTCAGACTTAACCATAAATCTCTCCATCTTTTAAGAAACTTATCCCATTTATATGATCTAATACATAACTTTTAAACATGTAAATCTCTTTTAAGCATTCACCCTAAAGATATAGAGGCCTCCAGAGACCTCCAATTGTTTTAGATTCATGGAAAGATCGACTTTTGAACCTGGATGACACCTTCATGTCTGTCTAATCCATCACTTTCAAAAAAGAAAAAAATATGTATTACAGTTTAAAAAGAGGTGAAATTTATAGTGTCACTAAAGCTTCGTACTTATTGATACCAATAGAAAAACTATAAAAACCAATCAGACAAAGTTGCAACAAAAGTAGGATTGCTCTTGTCTTCAGGGCAGCTTCACTGACATGTCCGTAACATCTTTTGCAACACAAAAGTGCAAAATGCTCTGAAAACCAAAAGATTTTAAGTGACTTTGGAGTCCAAAGTCATTTGATATGAAACCTGACCTGATAAGAGGTCCCACTGAATGTGAATATTCATACTGCAGAAACAATTACAAATTTCATTAGAGGATGCCGCCCCAGGTTGCACTAGGTATGTTATGATTTTACAGGATATACACTTTTTTTAACTTTCCTACAGTCTGAAAAATTCTGAATTCTGAAATAACTGGCTGCAGAGGTTGCAGATAAGAGACTATGAATTTGTACTTCTCAGAGACTTCTCTTTGTTTCTGTTGAGCTGGTTATACTTTCCACTCTACCCCAAAGAGGAAAAAAAGAACTCAACAGTGTCTGGCTTTTGATGATGAATATATGTATGCTACTTCTCTTGATTTATTTCTGTTGTTCTCTTTGCCGTAGATACCCTTCCCCGGACTCTTAACTAGCTGAATCCTATAAAATATGATTTAGTTCAATTCTTGCATTCTTTAAAACATCTTCTCTGAATATTTGTACTTAATGTTAAACAATTCATTTCTTATAAACTTTTATAGTCTTGCCATATAACTTATGTATGGAATATTTGCTTATGCTCATTTCATTTGTTTTAGTCTTATGCTTTTAATAGAATTGTATATTTCCAAACATGACCTTATACATTCTTTATCTCATAGGATGTAGCACAGTATTTCCATGTAGGAGATACCACAGAAGACACTCAATAAGATATGTGAAACAACTGATAAATACTTAACTGCTCAAAAGACATCTTTCCCACTTTTCGTTCAGTTTAACAGTTTGTTCTTTATGTGAAAAGTAAAGATATAGATCAAACTGCAGCACTAGAACCAACAGCCTGTACCTTTTTATGTAAATAAAGTTTTATTGGAAATAGCCACACCTATTACATTTATATATTGTCTATGGCTGCCTTCATGTTACAAGTGCAGAGTTGAGTACTTACAACACAAATATGTC
This sequence comes from Lemur catta, assembly GCF_020740605.2. NCBI lineage: Eukaryota > Metazoa > Chordata > Mammalia > Primates > Lemuridae > Lemur > Lemur catta. Next base: position 53,222,497 of record NC_059140.1, read on the forward strand.
CCACAACGCCTAAAATACTTGCTATCTCGCCCTTTCCAGAAAAAGTTAGCTGACTTCTATTTAATATAGATCAATAATCCATAGACTCTATTCTTTTTTATGACACAGATTTTAAAAGCCGTTCTGTTAAATTTTTTTCTTGTCTTCCTGTAGCTAAAAGCATTCATTTGCAAAATGGCTAGTCTGTGTTGAAAAATAAGGATCTAGTAGTTAAATGAGTAAGAATATTGATAAAAATTAATGATAATTGTTAGGGAAAACTTAAACTTTGAGCGTATTTCTGACCACTGAGAATTATCTGATTTTTAGATTCCATTAATTTGGAATGAAAAGTTGTGCCGTTGAACTTTTCAAATGCTAGCAAACATCTGGGCTGCTGATTGTTTCAGTAAGCAATCTAGTATGGCCATTGTGCTTTTATCCTTTTATCCCAGTTTATAGTCTCCAGTCTTTCTGTACTATTGTTTGTATATCTTTTAAGATGAAAATATCAATGTGTCAAAAGGTCATAGGTGGGGCCAGTTTTTTATTTCTTTATTAATAGGCTCTCTCTGTTCTTTCTCTATTTTTGGTCATTCTGACATTAAATCCTTAAAGTTGAAGGGAATCCATTCACTGGTGCTGAACTTGGTCATGAAGGTTACTCAAAGTCTAAAGTGATTATCTCAAAGAGGAAAAAAAGAACTCAGTAGTGTTTGGCTTTGATGATGAATAAATATACCCTAGGGCAGACTGGGAAAATTAAGCAGAGAAATTGAATATTTATATGTTACTTGTAAATGGAATAAATAGACATTAGTGTTTAGATGAAATTAGACATTATTTTGTAATAGGATTTTAAAATATTGTTTCCTGGATAGCTTCCTTTCTCAGCTATCCAATATTCTTCAAGGAAATTATAAGCAACATAATATTAACAGAGTTAACATTGAGGGCAGCCTTAACACAGGCTAGAATGCCTCAAGGCAGGAAGAATATGACAGACTAGTGTATTAACAGAAAATAGATGACTGACTGTTTTTGGAACGAGCAATTCTTGGGAGACCATTGCCTGACTAAAGTGATTGTCACCATAGAACTTCCAATAATAATTATCATTAATGGGTAGAAGTGACAGTAATTTCAGTTCAATATAATCCTTTGAATGTTTATTTTTAAACTATTAGTGCTATTCAGGCAGGAACTCTTGCAAAATGGAAACATTTTTGTCAAATTAGTGCTGAATCCAAGGTTCTATCATTAGCTTTCAACAGTATTGTGTAAAGGATCACTGGTTTAGGAAGCTGGATAGAGCCCCTCCAAAGTTATTCCAACTCTGATTCTCTGACTGGCAATTACTTCGAAGATTCTAAATGTGTGACAGTTCCTCTTTTAACAACTGCAAAGTAGCCTTCAAGTGTTACAAAGTCAAAAAGATTGTTTGCTTGGGGAACAAAAGGGATTATTTTAATTCAAAGGCCGAGAACTAAGGAAAAGGCAGTCTTTATGTTGCATTTCAGATATATTTTAGAAGTAATGATTCTCTTACTGCTGAATTGCAATTATGATCTCTGATATTCAGTGGATATTCTCAATACTCATTAGATTGTACTTTCTGCTGTATTCACATGTGAATAAAAATACTTTTGTTAAACCTTTATTCATTATTTTAGTATTTGTTATGGCAGAGTGATGCTCTTTACTTCTCTCAAAAAAAGAACATTGCCTTTTGATAGTAATCACTAATTATTTCTTGAATGCATAGAATATTTTTATAAGATAAATATTAAATAAGTCTATTAAATATTTTAAGATTCAATATCATTTTGATCTAACTGTGTTAATCATACTCTGATTTGGGCTTTGGTACATGAAAATGTCATTTATGATAATTAGAAATAACTTTCATCCTTGAAAAAAGACCCTCATTCTGCTCCTTCTTCCCATAGACTGGAACCTTCAGAGACGTTTTCTATGGGTTGCCAAAGGGAACTTGGTCCAAGGAAACGGGGTTTGGATTAGACTGTGTTCTAACTGATTCCATCATTAAGGTGAACAGCATTGCAGTCTGAGGAAATGTTGTTTCCTAAGTCATGGTATCTGCTGAATTGAACATAATATGTCTTAATGTTGTTATATTTATTTGGAAGCATTCTAGGGAGTTAAAGAACTGTTCTTCTCTTCTTAGAAAATATTGGAAAAGTCCAAATGTTAATCAAGCTTTGTTCAGAACTGCTACACTCATGTGGTGGGGAAAGCTTGGGAAGAAATATTTTTCAAATCTTTCCTCTCCCCGCTATGAGGAAATCCCATTTTTATGTTTGACATCATCCTATTCCTAAAGCATTACACTTTGATCTAATAGAAGTAGACTATTAACTCAGTCCTTATTAACCAGTTCTAAAAAGGGAAAGGTAAGTAGAGAGGGAAATATATCTAACAGTGTTTACCATTGTTAGAATCTGAGGAACTCTTAAAGATAAAATTTTCCATCTGATTATCACAACTTAGCAAATGGAGGTCTCTCCATGGGCTGAGGTTCTGTTTGTGTATGCACACACATTCACATACATGCTTTTATTTTATTTGTTTTAGTTTAGTTTAGTTTTTTAGAGACAGGGTGTCACTCTGTACCCAGGCTGGAGTGCAGTGGCACAATCGTAGTTCACTGCAGCCTCAACCACCTGAGTAGGTAGGGCTACAGGTGCTAATTTTTTAATTTTTGTATAAAGATTGGGTCTCACTATGTTGCCCAGGCTGGTCTTGAAATATTGGCCTCAAGCGATTCTCCTGCCTTGGCTTCCCAGAGTGCTGGGATTACAGGCATGGGCCACCACGCCCGGCTAATGTGTATGCGTTTAGCCTGATCCTATTTGAGATCAGATGTTTTGACAATTTGATGTATTCCTCCTAGAAATTTATCAGAGGTCTTTTTGAAGTAAAAGTTTATCTCATTTCATTAGAGACTCAATATTAACCTTTTATAAAGTATAAGAAAAGAGGAAAATGATATGAAACATTTACTATAGTTTAGTTATTTTAAATGATACTTTAATATTTTGAATTGGCTATGAAAAGATTGCTTCTTTATACAGAAAGATCAAGCATACCATTATTTCTCAAGTAATAAATCATATAAACATAAAACTTTATATACAAAATTAGCCATGTTTTAAAAAATAAATCCTTTCAAGTGAGCGGTTTCTGATATAGTCTCTTTCCATAGCAGGTGTTCAATAAGCACTTTTACAATATTTATAGCATTCACATTTGTGGGACAAAAATTTATCAAATGTACATGTTCCATTTATGCATATTGGGCCACTTAAAGTAAATTGGCCCAATCCTAGGATAAGATATGATGTATGTCAAGTTTGTTTTATGTGCTCTTATGTTTCATAGTCACGACAGCAAATCAGGTGTGCAAAGATATAATTATTTCTATAAATGCAGTTTCTCACTGAGCTACCAGCCTGCCTAACAACTAAGTCAATCTCTTTCTCCCTGCCTCTGTGTGAGTATGTGTGTGTGAGCGTGTGTGTATTTACATTCAGTAATTTCAGTACAAAGCATTTATGTTTGAAATTCTCTTCCACGCTCTCCACTTATCTTTCTTCTCCCTTAGATGGGTCTCAAGTTGAAAGCTGGCTTGAGGCACCCTTCTAAGCATGTACACTCTTCCTGGTTCAGTTCTGCCTAGGTTTGAAACAATCACCCAACATAATTTCCCATCTGCTTTTGGTAAAAGTGATGACTGGTTTGCCCTTGAATGGTAACATGGTAGGGCTATTGGATTTCTCTTAGGTCCTTCCTTGACTCCCAGATATTAGTGATTCTTGGAAATATTCTTCACTTGAACTTGTACTCTTTCTCTGTGAACTTTTTTTCCTCCCCAGCCAGGGCCCATAGGAAGTTACTGTGCTTCAACCACAGTCCTCAGCTGCTTGTGAGGGCTTCTGCAGCCTTCTCATGCCAACTCTTGCTCCTGGACACCTGCCATGAGTGCAGGACTCATCTATGTGATGCATCAGTGGATCTGCCACTGTCAACAGTTCGGCATGTTGCTTTCACTCTTGGATTCCACTCACTGTGACTTCATAGGAAATTCTATTCTATGTGTCTCATTTCCTCCTGGAATGAGTGTGCAGGGCTCCGACACCACATGTAATCTCACTTCCAATCTCTATTCCACCAGCATCTTTTCCATTTATAACCTAGGAAAGTAGTGTGTATTCTCTGCCGTGTGGGTAGTTCCTATACTAAAAATAGTCCTTTTGGCTCCCACACTGGGGTGGGAAAGGGGACAATGGGTTGACATCTGAACTGTAGTGCAGAATGGAATACCTTTGTTGGTCCTTTGAAATGCAGAATCTTGAATTATGTGGATACCAAAAGAGCACAGTGCAATGATAGGCCAGGTTTTCCAGCGTGGAGATCTAATGGGCTAAGTAAATGAAGACACAGAGGCATGAAATTTATATTTGGACCAATAACAAGTAATGCAACAGGCCTGGAATGATCTTTGGGTAGCTCTGTGGGAAGAGATGAAGCTAAGTTGGAAGACAGGAGAGCATACTATGCTTTGCTTTGGATTTTTTTGCTTCATCCTATAGCACTCATACCCCAAGGGCATTAAGCAGAGCAGTAATATGGTTTCCTTTTAGAGAGATGACTCTGGCTGAAATGCTGACAGATTAGAGAGTGTGAGGGGACTGGAAAGAATGAGACCAATTAGGAGACTGTTGCAAGTTTGTAGGAGGTGCATGTGGAAGGCCTGAAGTATACTAAGAAAGAGAAGACAAGCTGGATTTGAAAGATGGTTTAGAGGTAGAATCAATAGGGCCCTTCAGTGAATTGGGTGTGAGGAGACAGGGAGAACACTTTCATGACTGGGTAGATGATGCCAATAGTAGCTTTAGGACAGTCTGATTTTGCATCTCCAATTTAAAGCCTTTTTAATCTGGGGGATGAGTTTGCCTGAATGGGGCCTGGCATAGAGTATGAAACAAAACAACCACACAATGACTGTTAGCTGCATTTATAGAGGAAAATAAAAACAAGCTTTTGTTAGCAGAGATAGCTTTGGCATTTTTTGTAACTAGACTAACCAAGAACCTCTGAAAACAAATCATCCAGGTGGCCCATTCCTGGAGAATCTAACTGAGGCTTGGGATAAGGTAAGAGAAAGAATATGTCTCATTATCTCCTTGAAGGACAACAGGTTAATCCCATACCTTCCCCTTCATCTAAAACCAAGACAGGGATTCAGTTCAAAGACTCTGAGATTCTCATTATTGAAATTTGAGTTCATGTTGATTTTCCTGGCATATGTGATGTCGTTGTAGTCAGTCTTTAGTGATTGTTTTTTTTTTAAGCACTAATCACACCTAGCACTCTTAAAGACATTCCCAAAGCTTCTATGTGATTTACTCTTGTGGTTATTAAACTTATAACCAAAAAAATTTGTAAACTGGGCATCGGAATACTTCCTTCATTAATAGAATTATTACTGTAATGGTGAATAAATTCTTTACTAACAGAACTTTCCTTTACTCAACAAATATTTATTTAGCACGTATTATGTCATGGTACTATCAGGCAACGGAGACACAGCAGGAAACAAAATAAGCATATACATCTCTGCCCTCCTGGGCTTATATTCTGGCAGGAGACAGACAGCATTTAAGATACTATATAGTATTAGAAGTCCACAAGTTCCAAGGAGAACCAAATAAAGCAGGGATAGGGATTTAGGAAGTATGGGAAGGAGTGACATTAAAATAGGTTAGGGCTTTTTGTTTGTTTGCCAAAATTCTCAACGTTATGGACAATGTTGCTATTCTCTCTGAATACTATTAAAGCAGTGTCATGAAATGTTGGGTGCTCCACCTTAGGGGTTGGGTGGCCATTATTCCATTCCCTGCTCCACCACTAGCTAAGAGATGGCAAGCCAGTTAGCTTCCCAGGTCATAATTCTTCTTATCTACAAAACAGGATCTACAAAACAGAAAATTCCCTCAGTATTCAGTAAATTAATTTTTAAATAAAAAATAATGCTTTATTGGAGCCCAAGCAAATTTTGCTTAGTCCTCCACTCATTCTATGACACTGTCCTCTATAACAATATAATCTCTATTATGAGACACTTCATTAGGAAGTAAATATGAGTCTCTCTTCATGTGTGGTATATTTTTGCTTCCCATTTGGTTCTAGGACAAATATATCTTAAAGTTAACTTGTTTAGAATATTTGCCTACAATTTGGATCGGTAAAAGATAGACATGTTTAGAAAAAGTTACTGATGCGGGGAACTTAGAGAAATATGTCTGTATGCGGGTATGCATGTATGTATTTATGTAGATATTTTTATTAATGAATCATCTCTAATGTCAATTACTAGTTTACTATGTATGCTCTTAATTTTCTGAATGGAAGGTGCTTAGTATGTATGTAGAACAGAAATGAAAATATCATCTATTACAGAATCGGTTGACCTTTCTACAGATTGACAACTTCTCATTTTCCCTGACAAACATTCAATCTGCACTTCAGTCTATTAAGAACAGAGCTCATTATCATGCATAAACTAGCACTCTAATATGGTTATGATACATCTTTAATGTGCGACATGTTTGGCATAGTGTAAATGCTTAGTTTTGCCATAAAAGGTAGAGTGGCCTCCAGTGATCAACAAGGTTCTGAGATCAATTTAACCTGGATAAAAATCTTTATCCATAACAACTGTCATTAGAAATTACTAGCATTTCACTAATTAGCTAACCATTTACACCCCATAAGCTTCTCACAGATGGTAAATGTTTATAAACACCCACAGATGTGTGTACAGCTGACTCTCAGTTATCCGCAGGAATAGGGGACATAGATAATTTAGATTCAGTTATAATACAAACCTCTCATTTTAGCTAGTTTCAATCTCCTTTCTCTTTAGACTTTTTCCCACAGCTGTTAATGAAGTAGCAAATTAACTAATCTAATTTCAACTTTTCCTCTTATTGATGCACAAACCCCCTGATGAAAGCACTAATATGTACAAATGTGGTCACAAGATGGCTGGCAAGAGGGTGAAAATGATAAGCACAAGCTTAGATAAATACATTGAGCAACCAAGAATTGTTCATATGTTTATAACTGTGTGTCTATTAACAATCTTCAAATTGTGAAACCACAGCAAGCCACCCATTTCAAAACTGTTACACCTAAATTCCCTGGGACAGGAGAAAACATCTCCTGAAGAGAAATAAAATGATGCCATTTTTCTTGGTGGTCTGATCCTGTGTTAATAATGATTTCTTTTCAGATAATTTTTTCTGAAACTTAGACTCAATTTTTCATTGTGATGGCAGCCTATCTACTGTTCCGTGCTGAATGAAAATGAGGAAATGTAAATATAATAACCTGGAACACCGTGAAGTTACTTTTTTGTCTTATTTCCTTTGGCCTAAAGATTCTTGGGTCTTGCTCTTTTCTCATAGGTGCTTAATCTAAAACTTTCGTTTGTTCTTCTTTGTGTTCTTATCTGGGCAAATTTAAAGACAATATTTGATGGGGTGCATACAAGCCAGGATCTGTGTGGAGATAATGGGTTATTTACAGAATGAACTATGAAGGGCAACCATTTTGTTTCTGGGTGACCTACCAAGTGTGTATTATGTCTTCCGGACTGAGGCATTCACAAGCCAATACAAGTTGTTTTCCAGAGTTTCATTACTTGAAAAATATTTCTTTATTTCAATTTATTGGGAAGACAAATTAATCATTCCTAAATAGTATATTAGAAATATTCCAAAGTGTTTAAAGAAGAAGATTTACAGCGCATTAGACAATGATCAAAATTGGTGTCAAAAACTTGAATAGTTGATTATGGCACTGAAGAAAGGAATCTTGCACCACTGACACTATCCAACAGAGCCGTAATTTTTCAGATAAATGATATATTTTTTATTGTTGTTCTTCACTGAGGAGGATTTGAAAGTGCTAACAAGTTATATAAGAATCCTATTGGCTACTCTCCTAATAAGAAAAGTTACTGGGAACTCAATGCCCAGAGATACAGAGATCCTTCTATATATTAATATATTCATCTTCAACAATTGTTAAAAATTACTCATAGGCTTCTAGCTTGAACAGGTGGTGCTATTCACTAAGATAAGGGGCATAAGAGGAGGTAGAAGTTTGGGGAAAATGGTGATGAATTCGTGTTTGTATATACAGATGTGCCTCAACTTAGGATAGAGTTATATGTCCACATAAATTCATCATAAGTTGAAAATACCATGTCAAAACTACGTTTACTACATCTGACCTACCAAGCATCATAGCTTGGCCTAGCCTACCTTAAATGTTATCGTAACACTTACATTAGCCTACTGTAGGGCAAAATCATCTAACATAAAACCTGTTTAATAATAAAATGTTGAATATCTCATGTAATTTATTGAATACTAAAAGTGAAAAACAGAATGGTTGTATGAGTACTCAAAGTACAGTTTCTACTGAATTCGTAACTTTCACGCCATTGTAAAGTCAAAAAATCGTAAGTTGGGGACTCTCTGTATTATGTTTGAGATGTCTGTAGGACATTGAGTTACAGATGGGTTGGGTAGTTATAGGGGCTAATGTGACCAAGTCTTGCCAATTTCCCTAAGATTCTCTCAGTTTTAGCACTGTGTTCCAGGAAACTCTCTTAGTCTTTGGAAAACCAGGAAGATTGGTCACCTTAGTCAGAGCTCAGAAGTAGAGCTTGTGCTGGTGATTAAAAAGTTGGGAGTTCTCAATATATGAAGCCATGGAATAAATAAATCATCAATGGAGAATGTGAGGAATGTTTGAAAGAGAATGATAATTGATACAGTAAGGTCCTAGGGGCTGTAGGAGGAAGTGAAGAGGAACATGATACCAGCACAGGTGGAGGAAATTCTCTTGGAACACAATGTGCTCTGCGGTTGTGATAGGTGGAAAGGAGGAAAGGCTGGGCCCAGGTGTAGGCACATTTGTAGGTATGATGGTAGGAAGTTAAGGGAGCTTTCATCAAGTGGTTTCTATTTTCTATCTGAAGTAGAAGAAACCTTCTGCAGAGGAAGGGTGGTGGTTGGTTGGGAGGCTTGAGGGATATGTGGAAGCACCAAAACAGCCCCTGTCTGGGAGTGGGAGAGCCTCCCAGTGAAACATAGGAGTGTTGAATTATTGGGTTGCAGTGTGAAATGCCGGTTCTTGACGCGCTCAAGGCCGACAGATGATGTACTGAAGTAAGGCAAGCATGAAAATGAGGTTTATTGAAAAGAAAAAGATAGGATTATAGAACAAGTGCAAGATACAGGTTTACAGAGTGAGATACATACACCACAGATGACAACCGGACCCACTGTCATAGGCAAAGAGGGCAAAAAAGGACTTGGTTATGGTCTGGGTCTTATTTTATAGTGTCCAGATTGGGACTACCCTCATGGGTCAGACGTCACCATGGAACCACTTTGATTAGACAGTTGGGAGTTACATGACCTGAGTCTTACTACGCATGTGGATCTCCTGTGAGCCTCTCTGAAAGCCCATAGTGGGGGTGAACTGCAACGGCATCTACTTTCATCCCTAGGAGACCCGGAATCACTCACTATCTGCCTAACAGAATAGCAATAAGAATACAGTTGAGGTAGCAATTGTGGGAATGCACTAACCCTGATCCTGCGGTATTATTTTTAACCATGATTACTCAGCATCTTGGGTATAGTGCCAAGAGTACCTGATGTAATGAAGCCCAGGAAAAGAGACAGTTTCAAAGGGGATGCAGTAGTCAGTATTCTCAAAGGCTGCAAAGAGATCATGTAATGGAATTTTGGATTTATTTACATTTTACTAGGAGTCTGGGAGAGGAGGAGAATAAAGGAGGGAAATAAGATACTGCCCAGTGAACTACAGTCAAACTGATGAACCATAGCCTAAGCTAAGTAGTCAAGGACATGAAGAGAGTGGGGCCAGCGTATTGGAGATTTCCATGGATAGATGACAAGAACAGAGAGAAGAAGAATGAGAAGGACAGAGATCAGGATGGTTGCATGAATTTAAGTTATTAGAAGTAACACAGTTCTGGATGGTGACAGGTTTCAGATTATGGCCATGGAGTGGGTGATGGAAAGTAGAGAGAAGGGATTGGTCCCTGGAGATGAGGAGGTCAAGGAACTCAGAGGATCTGCTGTTGGTTATTGTTCACATGAAACTGAATTCACACGGGATGATGGCGGAATCTGGCTTGAAGAGGAAGACTATTTTGAATGAGAGGGTAGACTGGTACGTGATTAGATGACATTGGCCCAGAGGGATGACAGTAGTGTAACCTAATGATATGTGTCTCAAAAGAGAATACTTTTTACATGGGGGGGAAAAACTGATAGTCTGACATAGCAGCTAAAATCAGGGAGAAATCAGACCCTCCTTTACCCTCCACCCATACCTGCAGATTTTACCCACATGAGGTACAAGGTGGTGAGCAGCATCTACCAGATGGGGACAGAGGAGATAATCTTGCCCCAGTATCCAGGTAGAGCCCATTTCCAATGGATAACCAGGGGAGAGGAGTGTTGGCTGAAGAAGCTGTGATAATAGAGAGATTGTACCAATAACGCTGGAAGAAACAAAGATCAGGAGAGCCTTACCTCTTGGGAAGTGAAGACCAAGAATATAGTGACAGTGGTTTAGCTGGCTTCAAGGTTTTAACCCAGCTATAGCAACCACCAGTGGGTGGGTGGTAGGGCGGAGCCAGTAGGCCACTGTAGAGTAAACTGATTCTAATATTTCCAGATATTCCAGGTCTCAGGAGAAGAGGAAAGTTTCTGGTCTTTCTCTGGGAGGAAGGAGCCATATTGAGAGACCTGCATCTATTTATTGTCAGGTTCTGGAGGAAGGCATCTGCCTCCCAGCGGATTTGGGGAAACTAGTCTGTGCATGCTTGCTTGAATTCCCAGCTCTGAAGCTACTATTTCTTTGTGCCGTAAAGCGTTTCCTAAAACATCTTTAAATATAAATTATAAAGCTAAGGATCTGAATAATTCTCAATTATCTTATAACATCTCTGTATCAAGAAAAGTCCACAGTGGAAAGAATGAGCTTTAGAATCAGATATTAATTCAAATCTCCCCTCTGCTATCTACACCTTGGTAGGGGCTTTGGGCACATGACTTTACCTCCTTGAGCCCCAGGTTCCCTGACTTTAAAATAGATCTGATAACTACTTTGCACAGGTAGAGTGAGAACTAAACTGAAAAATCTAGGTATAAAATGCTCCACACAGACACTAGCACACACACAATCAAAATGATAGTTCCTAATATATCTAAATTCATATTTAAATTTTTTATTGTTTGTCTCATGGATTCCTTATTTCCTAAATAAAATTGTTCTGAAAGTTACACAATATCAGCTTTTATTTGGGGGACTTCTATATACATTTTGTGAGCTTTTTGTAGTCCTTCCTATGTGTGGGGTGGAGGAGGGAGGCTGGTTTCTCTTGTTCTCTTGAGAGAGTTTAGCATATTTTTGCCTCCAGTTTTTTTTTTTACAGTGTTAATGAGTTCACTGAAAGTTCAATTGTCTGCTTTTTCATTTTTTCTTACTTGCTTTCTTCTGAAAGCATATGTCAATTCCTTTTCCTCTCCACTTTTTTTTCATTCAGATTTGCCTTATTCTCCTTGCTGACTTCCTTTCTTTCAAAACTATATTGCGGTTATTCTGATTAGGATTTTTAAATTTCTTTTGTTTTTAATACTAATGGGATGATTTGTGCATCTAATTGGGGAAGCAATGCAGAAGGAACACTGTATTTGGGCAGAATAAATCTGTATTTCTCCTTTGAAATGAAACAAAAAGATAATGAATACTTATAGTACTTTGAACAAAAAGTTCGTTATAGTAATGAACCAAGAACTTGAGTCCGATAAAATGACTTTGTTTGGGCATTGTTGGCAGCAGTGAGATGGAATTTAACCAAGAACATTCTTAATACTGAAAATGCGTATATACAGATTTCCACTGTTTACTGTGATTTCTATAGAAGTCCTGTGTTTAAAAGTACAAATAAAACATATCTTCAGAAATTTAAGTGCAAATAGGAATCAAAGAATAACCCCTGAAATTGCCACTGGGCAGCCATTGCTATAACTCTAGCCTCCACTGCCTTTATTGTAAGCAATTCCACAGCACCCTGCTTTGGTTTTTGTAACATTCATCATACAGGTAGCCACTAATTATGTGTTGAAATGGCTATTAGATTATAAGTCCCATTGGAACAGGGGCTGGGGCTAATTCAGTGCCCGACACTTAGTCCTTAGAGTATATTTGTAGAATTGAATTAAACTACAAGCTTTATACTTTTAAATTTCCAACTACTTCTTGAACAAAACAGTTAGAATATTCTGCCAGTACCTCAAAATCAATTCTTCTAAAACCTAACTTCTCATGTGCCACATAAAACCTGATTTTCATGTTCTCATTTTGGGTTAATGATACCACCATTTTCCCAGTCACCCAGGCTTGACACCTTCACACTATGCCAGCTTTAATCATAGTGAAGTACAGTTTTGATTATTTCACACCTTTCAAAAACATTCTATGGCAGTTCTTCAGCCTGGAATCCAAGCTCCCACAGCCTGCCTTCCTGACCTTATTTTCCCCTTCTTCCAGTGTGCACCATATGCTGCTGTCAGAGCGAGACTGTTGGGCCTCTCTGGGCCCCATACCGTGTTCCAGGCACCACTCACTGGCTCCTCGTGGCCTCAAATCCATTTATCCCAGCATCTCCTGAAAGAAAATTCCTGTGAAATTACCAGTATTATTCCCCAGCATTTTTCTTTAATGATTCTGGATATTGAATTAAGCATTTTCATTATGTGAAATCATTTCATTCTTTGTTCAAAAACTTTACGAGAAAAAAAGCCATTGAAAAGTCTTTTTAAAAATTCTTCACTAAAATAAGAAAATATTAAAACAAATCTAAGACATATCCTAATATATTTTCAATGGAAAGTAAGCATTTGCCAAGCTTAAGCTTGTCAAGCTTATTTCTCAGAATAAAGTGAAATTCTTGTGAGTGACAAGTGAAACTTATACCCAGAAGTGGTTGTGGTGAGCCATGTAATTAACCTTTTCTTCTCTGGGTTACTGTGTGATTAAAGGGTCGTGTGTGTTCACTGTACATGAGAGTCACATCTTGTTAAATGTCATTATCATTTCACATCTACATATGTATTTAAATAGCTACATTATTTTTTCCCTGACATTCTGTGCTTTTGCAACTGAAGGCATCTGTTCAGCGCCCTAGACCCTACATAGCATACAAGGCCAACTATGGCAACATTGTTTTTGCCAGGGAGTCAATGCCTGTTTCTAAATTTTGCTGTCTTTAGTAATTGTTAGAATAGGTCACAGTGAACAAGGTCTTCAGACTCGGGCACTTGAATACTTTCATGGGAGACATTTTAACAGTCATTTACCGCTGGAAGAATGCTTAAATAGTGCCTTTCTTCAGCACCTTGTTGTGGAGTAATTGCTAAGCTAGAAGTCAGAAAACTTATCCAACTTTGTAGCTAATATCCATGAGTGGTTTGCATCCAGTGTCCTCATTGATAAAATAAGGGCTTGGCTTTTTTCACTTACTGTGTTTTGGAGATGGCCCATATCAATAAGTTAAATATGCTTCATAATTTTTTACATCTCAACATATTCCAGTGTATGAATGTCATAGTTCATTTAGTCAGTCTCTTGTAGATGGACATTTAGGTTGTTTCTAGTCTCCCCTTATTACCATCAACAATGTAATAGACATCCTTTTACATGTGCCTTTCCACTCATGTGAGTTAAATACAGCAGATAATTTTCTAAGAGAAAAATCATTTCATTATATGGTATGTACAATTTTATTTTTAATAAAAAGTGCTAAATTATCTTCCAAAGAGATTATATTAGTTTTATATTTTCACCAACATTGTTTGAAGTGACCTGTTTTCTAAGCCTTCACAAATACTGATTTATCCTAATTTTTAATTGTTTCCATAATGATTGATGAAAATGATTCCTCATTGATATATTTGGAATATCATTAATTATGAATGAGGTTGAGGATGATAGCCTATGTATAAAGCCTGGTTTATTTGTTTTATGATGGCAGCTCTCTGGGGTCCCTTTTATAAGGGTGCTATCCCATTCATCCGGGCTCTGCCCTTATAATCTAATCCCCTTCCTTTCTCTTAATACTATTACCTTGATGGTTTGGACTTCAGCCTATGGACTTTGGAAGGACACAAACATTCAGACCATAGCAGATGGGCTGTCTAAACATATCATTTTGCCCATTTTTTGGTCTTTTTCTTACTGAGTCATAGATGTTCTGTACTTCAAGAAAACCAGTCCTAGAGAATGCCTTTATTTCAAATATTTTTTTTCCAGTTTATCCTGTCATTTTTAGTGTATAGACTTTGTTCTTATTATTTCTTTTGATTTTTAGATATTTCTATGACTTTTGGGTTTTGGGCTTTTACTTCAGAAGATTTTTCCCATTCCAGAACTAGTGAAAATATACTTTTCCATATTATCTGCTATACTTTAATCTTTTAATGTTGAGATGTTTGGTCCACTTGGAATTTATTTTAGTATAAATAGCAAGTTTAGATTCAAATAGACTATTATCACTACAGTAATTATCGAACATTTTCTTATCCCCTACTGATTTGAAATGCCACCTTTTTCATGAATTGCTAAGAGTAGTACATGTTATACATTATTATCCAAACTTACTTGACCGGAGAACCACCTCCTCTGCCCCTCGTCCCCCAAACAGGTACGTACACACATACACACAGAATTTCTTGTAGGACTAGTGTTGTGTGGGGCACTCTTTGGGAAATGCTGTTGTATGCACTGAAGGTTTTTTTTTTTTTTTAATGTATGTCTACTTAATATAACCAAACTAAGTTTTTGCTGTAATATTTTGTAATGACAAATTCATCCCTTGATTATATGGTTCCTTTTAAATCTTATGCTATAATATGTTTAGATTCCAAAAACGGCTGTGCCCTTTTTATTTGAGTAGAAAATTAAATGATGAGTGGAGAATGACTTTTTTTCTGAGATTTTGCCAATTGTTTTCATTAGTTTTGAAAGTGAAAGAACTCCAGAAGAAGATCAATTTAGGTGTCTTTATGAGTTAAAGTAAATGACTATAATGCCCAAGTCATTTTTTAACAACAGAATCTAAATTATAAGAAATTTGAAAATTAAAAATTAATAACAATACTGTATGACATGTTATGGTATATTTATATTACCATTTTTCCTGGTTGTTTTATAGTTTGAATCATAGCTTATAAGTGACATTCAAGAATAGATTTTTTTAAAAACTGGAGTGTTTGTATGGTAGTAATTCTTTATTTTATAAATGTCATCTCTATAATCCTATTTAGTATAAGACATGAAACTATTTAGATTCAAATTTGGAAACAATATAATAATGTAATGCAATTATGGTTTACACATTCTAATATATCTGTAAAATATTTTTCACTTAAGCTTTGAAAATATAGCCTTGTGTTTTATCCAGAGCAGGTAAAAGATAGCCCTGTGATCTGTGCTCATAAGGACAAAATGAATGCCACAGATCCAAGCATATTCAACACGAGAAGAAGGCAGCAATACATGATAGCAGTCATAGCTGCCACAGTTCCAGTCCATATTTAAGATAGGATAAAGAGGAAAAGTGGTTATCAACATAAACCCCTTTTATTTCCAGAAATACCGTAGCAAATGTCCACATGTGCTATACTGGACAGATGGCCACCCCTATCTTAGCTGCAAGGAAGCCTCGGAAAGAGATTTCTAGACTCTGTAGGAAAGAGGATAGGGAATGAATATGTTGCATTGGCCAACTGGCAATGTTGCCCTATTGAATAAGAATAGTCATCATAATGTCAGAAATAATAATACATAATATTTATGGAGGCCTTACTACATGGGAGGTGCTGTTCTAACCTCTTTATACATATTACCTCACTTAATCCTCACAGCAGCCTTTTGAAGTAAATACTATTATTACCCTCATTTTATAAGTATGGGAAGACACAAAGAGATCGAGATGGTCTTTAAGGGGCACACAGCTGGTAAGAGTAAGAACCAAGATTCAAGCCCAGTAGTTTGACTCTTTAACTTTGTTCTTAACTGCTCTGTTTTAGGAAAAACAACAAGAACAAAAATACTTTCTTCTTTGTAAAATATTCTAATTTTTCCTTCTAACTTATAGCAAGAAATATATTTAATTCAAGTTATGCAAGTAATGAAGAAGAGGGAAGAAAAAATAGAAATATTAAACTATTGGAGTTTTTTCTATAAAATTCCATTTCTTAGAGTTGAGCCAGTCATTTAATTACAGTATAAAAGAGAACTGTTCTGATTATCATTTTATCGGTTAAATCCCAATGAAAATTGGCTTTTCAACTCCCTTGACTCAAATAAATTTTCAGTTTCACATCTGGATTAAGACAAGTTCAAAGTCTTTGTTTTAAATTATTCCTGTCTTTTTGCTGTATAGTTTAAGTAGTACTTTTAGCTTTGTTCTAGATGGTAAAAGACTGAACTAGGTTATCAAAAGAAGCCATATAATCTGTTTCCCAAATCTCTGTAACCAGAAGCACAGAACAATAATTCATGTAATTATGTTAGGCCAACTGTTTAATATATTTTGTTGTTGTAGGTTTTTTGTTTGTTTGTTTGTTTTTAAGAAAGAGTTCAATTAAACTGTGAGCCTATTTTGTGCATCAGCTGTACACTTTCAATAATTCTTTGGGAAAACTGAGCTTTCCTTCCCTACTCCCACTCCAAATTCTAGGTTGTAATCTTTATATTTCTTACTACCACAGAAAGGAGGAAATATAAAAGCACGCACAAGGTAAACACAATGGAGAATGGTCACAGGTTGAGAATAATGATTTCTTTCCTAAAATCCCCTTTTCCTATTAGTTCACCACATCAGTTACCCTCAGCTCTCTTTTCTTATCACTGTACACACTCTCCTTAAGGGAGTTCATGCTCTACCATAGCATCAACAACCTCCACAACAATGATTAACCATTATTAAGCTCTTGTTATGTACCAGACACGCTGCTGAGCACGTACAGGACTTATCTCCTTTAATCCTCCCAATAACTTTGTAAAGTAGATGCTATTCTTCTTCCTATTTTAACATTGCCGGGGGAGGGGATAAAATAAGGGTTAGGAAGATTGAGTAATTTGCCCAAAGTAACCCTGATTGCTAATGGAAAGCCAGTTTTCAAATCTAAGTCATTTGAATATAAAACTTGTGTTCTATACCACTTTGCTAAGCTTATACTCTTTTTCCTAGTTTAAGATATAATCTATATGTTTCTAAGTTAAATCTATTAGTATAACCAATTCCTCTCCCACACATTTTAAACCTATGAATCTAAAAGCCCTCTAGACACCTTTCATCACCTTGCAGTTGGTTATCTCAGGAACATCTCAACTTAACATACCCAAAATTGAACTCCTGTCTAGGTTCAGCCTATTCTGCCACCAAAGACAATTCTGTACTTGGTGAATCAACATACATCCAGTTAGCCAAACCAGATACCTGGAAAACATCTCCAACTTTATTTCTTTACAATATTCACATCCATGCAAACCAAGGTTATTGTATTTCTACTCCTTTCTGTTTTGCATCTTCACAACTTGTGTAACTTACTCAGGCCCTGCAATCACATTTTCCCTGTATTTAAATCATTAAATGTTTCTTTCCTTATTTTCCTTGCCCTCAGTCTTGTCCCTTCTCAAAGTGATCTTTCTAAAGTAGAAATTTGACCATATCACTTCCTAGCTTAAAATGAGTTAATGGCTCCCTTAAAGATGAAACCCAAACTTCGTAGCATGGCACAGCCAGCTCTGGGCGAGTTGGCCCTGGCTGCGTCATCAGCTTCCCTCCCGTCACTCCCGTGCTGGTACCCTGCTCTCTATTCCTACTTACGTCTGAGTTCTTCCAGATGTTTCATGTTCCTCCAGAAACCCTGCTTTGTACAGCATTTCTGACAGCTGTAGCAAGGCCTTCCTTCTTCCGGCAACTCTGGTCTCTTAAAGCAATTCTGTAAGTCTCAGGTGTTCAGGAAGCCTTGTGTGACTGCTGTGCCTTTTCCCTGTGCCCCTCCTAGGTGTCCCCAACTGCTCCACCATATGCTTGATATCTCTCTCATAATATTCATTATGTTATGTTGTGCCATTTGTTAGCTGTCTTCCTCCCCTTCTCAGAGGTCAGCAGCTTTGAGTCAAGAATCAATCTCTTCCTTCATCTTCGCTTCCTCTTCTTTAGTCTGTCTTTCCCTTTCAAGAAAATATTTAGTTACTTTATATTAATATTTATCAGCATAATGTCTGCAAACTCCTAAGTTAAATATAATAGGCTTATAGCATAATATAATATCTTCCCCCTCACTCCTCTCAACTTTCTCCTACTTCTGAGAGATCATCACTTTTAATTCCTATGTATTTCTTCTGGTATTTTCCTGTTCTCTATTTCTAGATAATATGCATAGAGTGTTTACCAATATTTCATTTTAGATATTACTGAGTTCTTGATAAGTGGTTGAGGATTTAGTTCTCTTATGCCCTCTCCCCACGTGTACACTCCTTTTATACTCATCCCTCTATCATCTTTCATCATACTTATACCGCAACTGATGGTCAAGAGAACAACCAATGCTTATAATATTGCCACTGTGTTACTATTCCTCTTGTTTCCTGTGTTAGTTTGTTGTTGCTGGTATAACAAAAACACCGTAGACTGGGTAATTTATAAACAATAGGAACTTACTTCTCACAGTTCTGGAGGCTGGGAAGTCCAAGATCAAGGCAACAGCAATTCTATGTCTGATGAGGGCTCACTCTCTGCTCTGCAGAGGTGCCTCACCACGGTGCCATTCCATAGTGAAAGGGACTAACAGTTTCCTCTCCCCTCTTTTTTAAGGTCACTATTCCCTTTCATGAGATCTCTGCTCTCATGACCTAATCACCTTATAAAGACCCCCACCTTTTAATAGCATCACATTACAGATTAAGATTCAATATACTAAGTTTGGGGGGACATCATAGCATTTCTGGACAACATTGTTATTTTTAGGTTAATACAAACTTGTTTTATCAAAAAAAATTTGTTAGTATTTGTACACATCTGTTACTCTTTTATCCAAATTCTCCAATACATCTGTGAAATAATCAGCAATCAGTTTTGCAAATGGTCCAACACAAAGGATTTGCTATCAGTTCCGTGGCCACTGCTCTTTCCCACAGTCTGGTTTCCTCCCATGTGGTCCACGTGATCCGAACTGGCTGCTTTCAGCCAAGAATATCCAGGGATTCCTTTTGCCACTTTGCTCTTTTGTCCCTTTCCCTTTTCTGGATCTCATGTTTTCCTCTTTCTTACTTTTCCCTCTTGTTTTGCAAAATCATATCTTATAATCTCTTTCTAAGAAAACATGTACAGACATTTGCATGTTTCAAAAATGTCCATTTTCTATCCTCATTTGTTGGCAGTATAACCATATCTTCACTGAAAATAATTTCTCTTCAGAATTTCCTTACTTGTTTTGGAATTTCTTGCCTGTCTTTTGGAATTCATTGTTGCTATTGAGTAATCCAGTCCTACTCTCATTTCTTTCCTATGTATGTGACCTGTTTTGGTTTGTTTGCTTGTTTTTAACATCCTAGAACTTTTTAAGGATCTTCTTTGTATCCTGAGTTACCTGAAATTTCAGTGTTGTACCTTGGCTGAAGAAAATGGAATAAAGGAAGGAGAGTTTCTACCAGATCACTGGGTTATCTTTTTCCTCCTGCCCTTTAAATTTAGGTAGTTTTCAACATGCCTCTTCTGATGCAGTTATATGCATTTCCAGAGTGTTGAATGAGTATTTTTTGTAATATGGAAATGACTTCTAAAAATATTACCCTCTTTTTTGTCTGAATTTGAGGCAGAATTTCCAGCTGACTTCCAGAAGTTATCCAGAAGTTATCTGTAGGTTCCTGCTAGCACCTTCCACTAACATGTCCCAAAGAAAACTCTCATCTCAACCTTTGTCCCCCACCAAAATCAATAATATTTTTTTATTATTATTTTTTTAATATTTTCTCTACCTCATGCCATAGGCACCAGACATGGGTCCTTAGCAGTTCCACTCTCTTCCTGTCCCCACATCCCATTGATTCTGCTTTACAAATATCTCATCTTTAACTCTCCCTTCTCCGCTTCCCTTAACACGGTGGAATTTTTAAATTACCATTTACAATTTAAACAAGGTGATAAGTTATTCAGGTATAGAAAGGCTTTGACTGTTGCAGTTAGTCTATTTATTTAAAAGAGTTTTCATGGCAGAAGAGAGGCTATAAATATTTTGAATATAAATTGACTTGTAGTTAGAGAAATTTAATTCTGATCTGTAATAAAAAAGGGCTAATTTTAATTTTTCTGGTTAGTATTAGAATAATGTAAATATGAATCATTTAAACACTTTATTTTACCTCATCTTTTGTTTTTATCCATACCTTTTGCCTTTGTGCCTGGTATTCCTTTTGCCAAGAATGTTCCTCCCTCCCCAGTCCCTGCTGTGGCTAATTCCTGCTTATTCTTCAAGTCATCATTCACCAGGAAGCCTGTATATATCCCTCCCGTGCCTGTCACAGTTTTCTGCTTCTGAGAGCAGAAAAGATTTCTTGTTAACCTTGGGTCTTAGGTATCCTTCATGCCTAGTAATATCCTGGCACACAGTAACAAATGCCAGGCAAACGTGTCAGTTGAGTGTTCTAAATACATTTTTAATATTTGAAAGAACATCTTCATGATATGTCCTCATATTAAACATTCATTTTATTTCAAGAGTCTATTTGTACTTCAAGTCAGTTTTCCTTAGACATGATGTCATACATGATTAACCAAGGACATAATCAATATACCATAAGAGACTTAATTTGTAATATATCTAAAATTTGTAATATATCTAAAATTGTGCTTGAAACATTTAATAATAAAAAGATATTTTATAAACTTCCTATAGTTCACTATAGGTTTCATTTATGAATTTATTTCCCTATATTTTTATACCACTTAGCAGTTTACCAGGTGCTTTCATTTGTATTAGCTCATTTGATCCCCTCATTAAGCCTAGACAGGTATTGTCTCTATTACAGGTGCCAGGAATGATTATGTAAATAGTCCAGTGTCACACAGACAGTTAGTTGAAAGCTCAGACTAGAAGGCAGGTTGTTTTACTTTAGTATTGTATTCCTCCCATTACATGTGTGGGAATGAAGGCCAGAAAAGCCATTGGCTCTGGGGGACAAGACCAGAGATGGAGGTTCCAGGTGGAGAGTGATGGATGGGAGAGAGAGAATGTGGACAACCACAGGCAGTTGTATTTAGCTAACGGATAGGTTGTGATGGTTAGAAGTAAGGGATAAGATTGGAAGAGCAATTGGAGTCATTGTGGGGGCAAATGGAAGAGTTAGGACTTTATACTGTGAGAACTGAGATAATGTTGAAACCTTGTAATGGGGGAATTGAATATCATAATTCTGCTGTAGGACTTATCAGTAATCTATGGGAAGAATTAGGGAAAAATTGGAAACAATGTAACTATCTAGCCTACTCCCACAGTATTCCAGGTGAAAAAAAATTCAGTTCTATAGTGTAGTTGAAAAAGGAACAAAATATCAGTTCAGGAGATATTGGAGAGTTTTAATCAACAAGATTTGGCAACTAAATAAATGTGTGAGACAAGGGAAAAGGAAGAAACAAAGCTGTGTTGTTTACAATGATGGTGGGAATGTATTCCCATCACTTCCCTGACCCCCTGCCCATCTATGACCTTTATTGTCCTGCACGAGTAGTCCCCCTAACTGAAGGACTAATCGTAGCCCTTAGTCAATTTATTCAACATATATTTAGTTAATTCAGTCAACGTATATGTATTGAACACTTTTTATGTAATGCTAGCATTTTGCTAGGTGTTAAACAAAATCTATAATCCCTGTCCTCACTAAGCTCATAGCACAGTAGTAGAAACAATAAAGTGAAAATATAATATTATAGGCCGGGCGCGGTGGCTCACGCCTGTAATCCTAGCACTCTGGGAGGCCGAGGCGGGTGGATCACTCAAGGTCAGGAGTTCAAGACCATCCCGAGCAAGAGTGAGACCCCGTCTCTACTAAAAATAGAAAGAAATTAGCCAAACAACTAAAAATATATATAGAAAAAATTAGCTGGGCATGGTGGCACATGCCTGTAGTCCCAGCTACTTGGGAGGCTGAGGCAGTAGGATTGCTTGAGCCCAGGAGTTTGAGGTTGCTGTGAGCTAGGCTGACGTCACGGCACTTACCCTAACCTGGGCAACAGAGCCAGAGTCTGTCTCAAAAAAAATAATAAAATAATACTGTAAAGAATTTATTGGCATATGTACTGCATGCCTCTGGGACACAGAAGGGCTCTCTGTTTAGCCGTAGGTCAGGGAAGGATTCTCAGTTCTCTGTCTTGAAGCAGAGATAAGAGCTAGCTTGGTGAAGAAAGTGAAAAAGATGTTCTGTATCAAGAGAACAGCGTGCTCAAAAGCATGAAGCAGAGAACATGAAACTGTAAGTTGCTTAGTGAGCCTAAACATGTCAGCATCTATCTCCTAAGAACAAAGGGATTATCCTACCAAACCATAATACAATTATCACACTCTGATAACATTGGTATAGTATAATTATCTAATATCTAGTCCATATTCAGATTTCCCCAATTATCCAAATAATGTCACTTGTAATTTTTCCAATCTAGCAGCTAATCAAGGACTGTGTTATATTTAGTTGTCATATCTCTTCAGTCTCCTTTAATCTAGAACAGTTGTCTAGCCTTTTGTTATTTCTCTCTCCTCCTCCTTCTCTTGGTCTTTCATGATATTGATAGTTTTTAGATCCCAAGCCAGTTGTGTCACAGAATGCCCCTCATTTTGGATTTATATGATTGTTTCCTCACATTTAGATTCAGGGTCAATCTTTTTGTGCAAAGTACTACACAGGCTGTGCTTTGCATCACTTCAGGAGGCAGTTGATGTCAAAATAGCCTATCATTAGTGATATCAGATTTGATTATTTGGGTAAGGTGATATCTATCCAGTTTTGTTACTATTTTTTTTTTTAGTATCAGTGTGGATACATGATTCTTTTTTACCCTGTGTATAATAATCCATTCCCGCCATTATTTATTCCATACCCAAATTGTCCTAAATTTTCCCAGGGCAACCCTTCAGTCTGTCCTCAGCACATCCCCATCTGTTTTTTAGCACTTTCTTATTTTCTGTCACAACAAGGTGTTCCTGGCTCATTTCATGCTTTCTTGGCCTCAGCCCTAGAATCAAAGACTTCTGTAAATGTTTTGGTTCTGGACTAGGTATGCTCATTGATACTGTAGTGTCATTGTCTCTGAACACTTTTGGTCCATAAAGCTAGGAAATGTATTTTTTTTTAACCTTGAACTTATATTGATACCTGTAAATCCAATTAAATACTTCATGGTTCTTCCTTTCCTTCTCCCATTTCATGTTTTCTTTCCCTCAGTGAGCACCCCTATTGCCAACAACATCAACACATTTACCCATCTGCTCAGTCTTATAATACATATGTAATAGTTTTAGAACCACTGCATCAGTACCATTACCAAAAACAAATTTACTAAGGGGAATCAAAAGTTACTTGCGTTCTTTTCCCCCTTCGTTTATGATTAATGCTATCAGTATGATAACAACTTCATTTGTTTCTGTTTGATTTCAACTTTAGGATTTTTTTTTTCAATCTCATGCTTACTTGGAAAAGATTAAAAATGTTTTTATTTTTAAATGTTTTCTTTTATTAATCAAATATATTCACTACCTTAAATATTTGACATTACCTTCAGTTCTTTTTAGGAAAAATGTAGTTGAGTTTGAGTGTAAATTTTCAAATAACCAGAAAGTTAGTTATTAAACTGTCTGAAATATTTAATGTGTTTTAATTAAAATAGCCATCAAACCACTTCAGAATTAAATTTACATGCAAACTAACAACCTCCAAATACTCTATTTCTCACCCACCTTTTTTTGTAACACCTACAAGGTTTAGAACTCTTCTAAAAATATGAAACAGAACCAGATGGAAAAAGGGCTGATCCATATTTATATTTATATGTCTGTTTATAAACTGTAAATGAGTATGTTATTTGTATTGTACTGCATTTACTTGTCAGCTGTTCTCTATAAAGGGATTGTGTCTCAAAAAGGAAAACAAAAAAGAAAATCCTGGGGAAAACAGTTTTTCATTATTTTAACTGTAACACTGTACCAGCCATACAATTTCATAAAGAAAGCCTGCAAATGACCTTTTTTAGAGAGGAAAAATAGTCCTTAGGGTTTCTTTGAATGTGGACTGGGCCAGTAGTTCCTTTGAAGCTTTATCTCCTGCTTTCTTTGAATGATATTTAGCACTGATAAGTATACATACCTATGAATACTACAAGGATAATCTGTTATTTGTTGAGAGAATTGACTATGTCCACATCCTTTGTTAATTATATGCAGAATGTCAATTTAAGCTAATCATAATGGGATGCAGTCTTTCAGATTTTTGAGAGCCTTTATTTTTCATTATAGAAGATCAGCTTTTCATACATTCTGTAAAATTTTGTGGTGAGTGTTCTGTGTCACCTCAAGTCAAGGGACGATTACCTTCTGATTTGAAAAATCAATTGTTGGGAGCATGTTCACAAAAGTTAGCATGGAAATATAATTTTGTACGATAAGTGTAGACAGAACCTCAATAACAAAAACACTCCCACACCTGGTCGATTTTAGAATAGAGGCTGATGCCTTGAAAATAACCCACTTCTATAAGGGAAATGTGATTTATGATGACCCGAGACACAGACATGACTAGAACCACATTCCATTTAAAGTTATTATGCCATTGGACTATAAAAGCAGTATTCTGAAGTGAATCAATGGAACTCGGTCCTCTTTAGTAGACTGTCACACGGGCACTAATGAGACAGATTTCATTAAAAGATAGTTGATTTATGAGAGACTTAAATTCCTATGTTATTTTGAAATTGCTGGCTTAGTCCTGGCATCTGATCTTTTTTCTCCCCACCATCACCATCACCGGTTTCTGTGTATGCTTTGACATTGCTATGGTAACCCTGAGGGCTGATGGAATTCCCTGCTTCTCTTTTCACAGAGGGTGATGAGACAGGAGTGATGGATAGTCTGCTGGAGGCCTTGCAGTCCGGGGCTGCCTTCCGCGACAGAAGGAAAAGGACACCAAAGCTGAAAGGTGAATGCTATACTTGCTTCATGGTACTTTCTAGGGAGCGATCACAGAGAAGAACCTTTTTTTTTTCCCCCCCTAATTCTTTTAAAAGTCATGTGTCAAGAATCCAGTGCTATGGGCAACAACTGTTCAGAAGTTTCATAAGTTTGCTTAATCCCTTGCACAGACAAATGTCAGAGATACGCATTCCAGTTGGCCGATGTCAGTAACGCATTAACGAATCAATGCACTGAACCCAGAAAATCCTGATTAGTGTGACAAGTCTCATCTAAAGAACCATATGTACCTTATCCCAGTGGAGTTTACAGTAGCATAATTAAATGGGAAGTAAAAGTCATAACATTACTGCTTCAAGTATTTCAGGGTATTGAAGCATTACTTTGCTGCCAGAAATACTTAACCTTGGAAAAAAAGTCTGTCTAATACTGTTGTACTTCTTGAGATGAACAGACCTCTATATTAAGTTTCTTTTATATATTTTTTTAACAGATGTTCGGCAAAGTCTCAGTCCAATGTCCCAGAGGCCTGTTCTCAAAGTTTGTAACCATGGTAATAAACCATATTCATAAATTGCATGTTCTTCTTATCTACTTTTATCCTATTGATCTGTGATTTTAGTAGACTGCTGTGAAGTTCTCAAGTTTCAGTATAACTAAAATAGTAAAACCGTATGGATGTACGTATTTGTTATGAGATTGTGTACTCATATTTTTCATACTTACATTATTGCCTTGAGGTTGTGTGTTAGGTTCTTCTTTCAGGTCTTGAGTGAATGGTTTTTTTTTTTTTAATTATTTGAAGTTACCATCACACGTTTCTGATTAGTGATGTCCAGTGCACCCTTTCAAAAGCGATGTGCTCTCATAATGCTATTTGAAGTAGTGGATTTACTAGACATCTTGAAGTATTGAATCTGTTATCTGTTTTATTCTACCACATTTGCCAGTACAGTTAAAACTACTTTGATCAGCATTTTGGCCAAATCATATAGATGAGCTTCATGTGATATTATTTTGGAAGGATGTGCTAAAATCACTAAAATGGTGAATTAACTTAGTCTCTGATATTTATGTAAAGCTGTCTCCTTTCCAAAAACCCTAACCAATCCTTCACTCCCAACTGCATGGAACCTTCTTCCTCTGTTCAGGCTGCCATTTTGTGTTGATTGGGATTTATTTACTTTAGTACTTTTACTACCATGTTAAATATTTGGGGTCATGCTTACCTTCTGTGGTCAAAAACACCTTTATTCATTGTGAATGCTGTTTATTCAGAGTGAGATTGTCACCAAAGTTTCTCAGCTTTGTAAATGGAAAAAGACTTGACAGATTTCATTTAAGGGATTTTTAGGTGCGGATGAGTTAAGTTCTAGAAATATTAACATGTGACTGACGACAGAGGAACCTGTGCCCTAAAATAATTATGAGGTAAATAAGGGAAAGACAGAGATATAATGATCTCTTAATAGCTACATCCTTGCTGCCCGAGGTAAAGTATATATAGTAGGTGCTTAATAAATGAGAGGAAAGGTAAAGATCAGCAGTATTTTAAGTAGGTTTTTTGACTTCTTTCAGTATGTTTTTGTTTTTCCTTCCCTATCATAACAATAGGGGAAAAAAGTTGGAATAAGTCAGAGAAGTTTATTGTGAATAATTCTTAAATTTGGGCTTATGATTTAAAGCCATTTTGATATACTAAATAATAGCCAAAGTTTAGAGGGTAGAGCTATCTTAGACCTTAGAAATTGTTTTGTTTTGTAAATGAATAAATAGAAACCCAGAGAGGCTGAAAACTTCCCAAGAGTACAGAGTTAGTGACACACATGTGACCATAATACAGTTCTAATTCCTATTGTATTTCTTTTTTGAGTTCATATTGTTACTTCAGTTGTTTTCTATTGTTAATAAGATAAACAACTCAGCCCCCATTGTAAATCATTAAAATGAAGAACCACAACCATAGCCAAACACAATGATTGTGATATGATTATAATAACATATGTATACTCATCCTATGCTTAATTAAAATAAGTATTTTATATTTTATGTAGAGGAAAATTATTTAAGATAACTTTGTATACTGGCCTTGAGGAAGGCAGTCCTAGACTGTAATGTTAGTAAAGTGTCTGGGGTATAATGGCTCAGATATAATTATAAATAGTGATTTTTCTGTTTAATATATAAACGTAGATGAGCATAGCATTTCTATAAGCTAATATGTACTGGCTTGAGTTCTAAGGCTACTGTGATAATTAAGCTAGTAGATTATACAGCAAGCCAAAGGAGATATATCACAAAGATCAAATTCTCTTTAATATCAATGTAATGGATTAAAGCATTTTAAAAAATTACTTTCTATTGCTATTTCTGTTGTGGCTTCCCTTCACATTTCTAAGCAAGTAGAAATAAATCCAAACAACCAAATTTATCTTTAAGAATTTTGTGTATGGAGATAGATCTATTAGACTAGATGTTGAAAAATGTAAGATTTGGGTAAAGAAAATGTCTTCATTGCAAAAAGGGTTGTTATTTTTAGAATAGATGATATTCTGGAGTTCATTTAGTAATCTTTCTAAAAATTATTTTCATTGGAGATAGTAACCTACAGCTGAGCTATGTGATTGAAATATAACATTGAACGTATTTTACTTTTTAATTTGCTTCTGTGTACTTAAAAAGAAACTAATGTCTGGTATTTTATATTTTCTACAACTATATATCTGGTCAGATTGACATCATAACCTATTTTCACAATTTATAAGATTTTTTACAATTATTTGAAATTCATTTATATCCTAAGCAAAACAATGATAATATTAATAATAATAAGCTAATATTTCTGAATTATTTGCCTTACTAAATGCCAAGCACTATGCTGAATGTTTTATGCATATTATCTCATTTAGTCTTCTCGGTAATTCTGTCAGATAGTCAATATTTTTATCTCTATTTCATAGTTAAAAATAATCAAGGATTTAACAAGTCTGATGGCTTGTTTAAGGTCATGCAGTGAAATTTTGAATCTAAATTCTTAATTTCTTTGCCATGTCATACTAATACAACTGCTTGAATCAGTATTCTAATCCTCTTCCCATCTATGAGCTGATGATTTATGTGTACATTGTTTTGTCTTGTAACATGAAGTTGAACTACTAAGACATGACCTCTCAGAGGTTCTCTAGCCTCTGGTGTGCCTCATCTCTTGTTCCCAAATTTAACCACTAGATAGCACTATTTTCCTAGTCTGAGGCTTGTATTACAATGATACACTTATGGAATTAATTATCGCTACTTTTTATTTCTTTTAATAAACTTACTATTAAAACATCTATATTAATTTTAATAAACATGCCCTTTTAGAAATATCATAGAAGATTTAGGTTAAAAAATATATATCCAAAACCCAAATTTAAGCTTATTATCTGTATCTTTAATCTTTTATTGTCTTTTACTATCTGTGTATTGTCTGTGCGTTTTTAAATCATAGCCATAGTCCCAAACTTCTTAGGTTCCTTTTTATATATATACACAGCATCTTTTCTTTCAGAATAAAAAGTCCTGATGAAGTTACCCTCTCAGACCTTGGGGCTAAAATGTCCCAGTATGTATTTTGGCAAACCGACCTCAAGCATTCTAACTCCAATGGGTTTCGGAAGCATAGAAATCTCACCCAGCGAATAATCTGGCCTTTGTGCTGTGCTCCAAACCTCTACCAAAGATACTTCTGTTAAAACTTTTACCTGTTATCTTTCACTTTGGCTGCTAAAGCCTAGGCAGAAATTAAGTATTTGCTATTTTTTCCTTGCTAAATTTTTATTTATTCAGCAAAATTTATTAAGTACTCACTAGGTGCTTAAGATATACAGATGCCCTCCAAGAATGCACCGTCTAGTTGGGAAACAGACCAGCAATAATCCCATACACTTGGTAAATGCCAGGAGAGAGGCAACACACAAAGTCCAGAAGACCAATCCAGACTTTGTGAGGACAATCCAGATATGGCTTCTAGAAGGACCTGAAATCCCAGCTGAGATTTCAAGGATGAATAGAAATGAGGCCAAAAACCCCAGGGCAAAGGTGAGCCAAGAAGCAGCAGCAGCAGCAGCATGTATGCGCTTTCTCAGGAGGCCCTTTCTGCACCCCAGCCTAAATCTTGTAGAGTTGTTTGCTCTGGTAACACTCCAGTCTTCCCGTTTTACAACACACACTGCCCTTATTCAGTGTCTGTCTTCCACACTACTCATGAGTTTCGTCAGAGTGGAGACAAGACAATAAAAGAGGATATCTGTCTGGTTTACTCCTATAACCCCAGTGCTGAGCTGGAATGGCACCTGGCGCATGGGTATTTAGTAAGAATGTATTGAATGCACAGACATGTTTATGTCTAGGCTTCAGTGGAGCAATTAATGTATCTTGAGAGGCAAAATCAAGTCTCTAAATGTCACTGAAATAGTGGGATTTGATTTGCCACTTTTTAAAATTCCAGCTGTGAACACAGTTAACCATCTCTCATCTCCTCCCTTAAATGTTATCTGTTGTCAAAAGGAGATATTTGATCATCTGATCCATGTTTTAACAGGTTTTGGGATCAGTTGGGGCAGGGGTTAAATCTGTGATTGGATTACTCCTGAGAACTGGGGGGCTATTTAATTAAATTTCTTTCCCTTAGTTAAGCAAAGTGTAACAACATTAAAACAAAACAATGCATCTGCTGATGAGTACAGGACATTATCACATTTCTTTATTCAACACAGTATATTCCAAACCTAAAGATTTTCTGTAGTCTGTATAAATAGTAAAATGTCCTCTTTTAAGTCAAGGTAATTAAAGTATTTATTAATGCATTTTTAATAAAGATTTGTGGGGTTTGGC
The DNA here is from genome assembly GCF_020740605.2 of Lemur catta. Lineage (NCBI taxonomy): Eukaryota > Metazoa > Chordata > Mammalia > Primates > Lemuridae > Lemur > Lemur catta. The sequence goes on from NC_059140.1 coordinate 53,252,736, forward strand.
TGTTGGTAAATCAGCTGGCCCAGTTGAAAATAAAGGATCAGATGGTGAAGAAATATACGAGAGTCTGATGCTTGGCCACGAAATTTTGAACTATTGAAGTTTTCAAACATGAAAATGAGAAGTCTGTGCAGTTTACATGGAACTGAAGTGACAAATGTAAGCAAGAGGGAGGAATTGCAAGGACTTCATAGCCACCTGGATGCCAGTGTGGATTGGTTACAGGGGATGGGGAAAGAGTGAGAGGGTATATCTAGGCTTGAGGAAAGAAAGAGGGTGTAGAGCTCTAGGTTTAGAGACCCTCACAGAGAATTGCTAACGCTGCATAAGAAAACGAGTTATCTAAAGGAGATTCTTTAAAACAAGAGAATGGCAAGTCAAGGACTGGAAGTTAGGAATGGACTCCAGTGAGTAATGAAATGAGGGAGAGGTAGAAAAGACGTCAAGAAATCGGGGACTGCACAATAGGGGAGCCTGTGTCATAAAGGTTGAAAGAAGAGTTTCAAGGACTTGATTTCCTCAATTCTTTTTCATTTCTTGATTATTTGTTTTCTTTATAACCTTTGCTATACCACTGAGTGACTAGTGTTTTTCAGGGTACATTAATTCCTGCTCTTCCTCCGGGACTTCTCTTCCCGTATATACTCTGTATCCTCTCTGTAAAACTTTTTGTGACAAAGGTTTCACAAATATGAATTGTCGAGCCACACCTTATGGTGCATCTGCCTGCAGTTTGATTGCATCCTCATTAGATGGTTCTCTTTTCATAAGTAGTACAGTGGGATTTTTTTTTCCAGTTAAATGGGTATAGAGTAATCAGGAAGAATTCTATAAACTATATGCAATTAAAACCCCTAATGATAAAACTATTTAACTGTGACAAAATAAGATAAAACATAATCAAAATTTTAGGCAAACAAGTATTATACATTTTTAGTGAACATCCATAACCTAAACAAAATCTTGCTATATTATCTTTACACTAAATCAATTCTTAATAGCCTTAATTTGGATTTGATTATCTATTTTTACTCTTCCGCTTGTATGTGGAGCTTTGAGAGATTTTTATAGAAATAAGATTGTATTGCCTCCAGGCACAGCTGCTTTGCCACTCTAAGATTTGAAGTCAGAATTAAATGTGAAGCTAGTTAGATATCTTTGAATTAGCATATTTTTCTACAAAATAACTCTAAGGGAAGCACACAAGACAGACTTTGTTGTTTACGTATCAAAACTTCACATATAGCCCCCTGCCACCCCGATCCGCTCAGTCTTGTGTCCCCTTGTTTCTTGACCTACCTCCTCCTCAAGCAGCAAGAATTTGTCTTGAGGCAGAATTATGAAATTTTTAAGGTTTTCAGTGATGTCTACCGAGCACTAACTGCCTTAAGGCTTCTTTGGAAACAGTGAGGACAACACCAAACAAGTCCTTATCTAGAGAACCTTATCTATCAAAGTAGTAAATGTTGACAACTACCATTTCCATCTCTTTTAAACTATATCCTGTTTTAAAATAGAAAGAGCATAAGGAACAATAGAGTAAAATTACATAATTTTCTAAATGTCATTGGCTTATTTTCTTCAGAATATTTTTTGCTCTTTTTCTGATGAACTTGTGCCTGCCAAATAACCTAAGAAAGGGAGCTATTAAAATTCTAATTGTTTTTGACACCCTCACACTTGAGCTTTCAGGCAGAATCAAATGCTACCTGTAGCTGTCAAAAGACTTAAATATTTTTTAAGGGGATTTTTCTAGGCCAGAAATGTGAAACAATTTGGGTGATTTCACATTTTATTCAAACATCAGTCTCTTGTATTTATTATGTAGTCAAGCAAAGGGAAGAATGGACTCAGGAGGGCTCCTGCCTAGGTAAGAATGCCCTGTGGGTAGACGGGGAAAGTCTTTTCTTTTCTAATTTATAGTCAGGGCAGGACAACCTTTTGGCATAGTCGTTATCAAACAGACTCTTAAGCATGAACAGGTTCGAAAAGTCTCAAGTAGTGAAGACTTCAAGTTGTTTTAAAAGAACATTTATGCAAGAAATAGCAAATGTCTTTCACTTAATGAGCATCCACAGATGTATGCTGAAGGCTGGAATAAATTTAGTGAAAAGGAGATAAAGAACTATATCATATAAGGAAAGTAATGTCCTTGACTTCCCTAAAATAGTTGTTATGATTAATGTGCCTCTTGTTCTGCTTCTGTTTCACAGTGGACTATAATTATTACGATCTTCTCAAAATTTTTGCCCACTCTGAATCTCTCCCTTTCCTAGTAGCAGAAGTTCAGAATCTGGGCTTATAAGGAGTGAAGGAGCTCAGAAAATTTCACCCCAAAATATGACTCCTTGGTATAAACAGTATTTTGAATTAAAGGCCTTAGAGATCGACAGGCCTTGGAAGGGGCTTTCTTTTTCTCTGCATATCCAGACAGACCCATCAAAGGAACAATTGACTTCCCTTCCCCACCCTGTTATCTCAATATATTACAGGAAAGAAGATCAAGAATGCAACCAAACCTGGCCCAGATCATTTTAAATATAATACTTATCTCTCAGTTTAGTTTAATTTCCAAAGAGAATCGTTTAAAAGTCAATCGGTTTCCCCCATCCATACTCTCCCAAGTATCTATTCATCCCCCCTAGTAACCATTTATTGACCCTAAACAGAATTACCTATATTCCTCATCTCTCCTTCCCCTCTAAAATGAAGGTATATAAATTTCTGGACCCCATTAGGGTATTGGGTAATCACTGTGTGATTCTCCCCATGTGCATGGTAAATAAATGTCTCTCTCTTATTAATCTGCCTTACTGTGAGTTGATCTTTCAGCAAAACTTTGAGGGCAAAGGGGAAGTTTCTCTTCACCTCCACAGGAGTCAATGGACAGACTTTAGAAGCTCCTTGAACTCTGTACTTTTTTTTTAATTTTATGTTTGGACATTTTTTTTTTTCCTGGTGAAGGTATCTGTTGACTTCATCAAATTTCTTCCCCCCAAAAAGAGGATAAAGAACTATTGGTTTTGTTGTTTGATTACTGATTTGTTAGAATTTTTATCTATTTCTATGTGCTAAAATTTTTCATTATACTTGAGTAAAAGCCATTTCCACTATAATTGTTTACCATTTGAGAACTAAACTTTCATTGACATAATGAAAAATGTAGAAAACATGTCAAATGGTTGGTGGTTTTACAGTTTCAGTGACAAATAAATTGTTTAGCCGAAACAGTTAAGATACAATGAAATGGTGCTGTCTACTGTGGAGGTTCACTGGGCTTACAGAGGGAGAGGCATCATCTATGTGGGGTGGTCACTGATCTTACTGGATCTCCCAGGAGGGAAGGCATGCAGGACTCACCTGGGTTTTGCAACTTGGTAGGAACAGGCAAGAGAAAGGGGAGCCTGAGAAGAGCAGTCTTCCCCAGAAGCAACCAGTAACACTGAAGCAAAGGGAAAGAGTGGTCCCCAAAGCCTCATGTTCACAAAGGCCAAGTAAAAAAAAAGTGGGGGATGAGCACCTGAGCCCAGATTAGACTGAGGGACTTGGGTGTCAGTGCTCACCTCGGGAAGAGCACTGTTGGTAGAAACTGAAGCTGGGCAGCCTTGGTTGGAGGAGGAGTAGAGGCTGTTTTTTCTAAATGCTTGGATATGAAGGAAAGAAAGAGAAGGGAAATAGCCAGACCTAGAACAGTTTGTGATTTAATGAGTATATTATGTTTGTTTTCCCTTCGTGTGACAAAGACTTTACTCAAAGACTTAGGGGAGCAGTAGCTAAGGTGAGGTTCCCGGAGGATGGGGTTTGAGAATGCAGGTACGGAGCACCTGAACAGTGCAAAGAAAGGATGTTTGAACAGAAGTGAATGCAGACAAGCAAGGGAGAGTTTGGAGGTCTTACCTGATAACATCTGTTTTCCCTGAGAATTAGGATTTAAAGTCTCTTCCTGAAAGTCACAGTCTGGGAGGGGATAAGAGGCAAGGTCAATGGCGGCAGGGGGTGACACATCTCTACCGAGTGTCAGAGAAAACTGATCAGGGAGACACAAAATAATTTTTACATTAATGGTCCAGCTGAAAAGGGAGATGACTAATTGTGTAGTCAGGTGAAGTCTGAGGGGAAGAAAAGTAGCCAAGGTGCCTTCCAGGCTTTGTGACAAAGGTAAGATGGTCCCCCAAAGCCTAAATGTTCTAAACTTGATCTCCGTATGTGACCATGGTGTTCAGTTAGGCAGGAGGCAGACTGAGTGTGCTTTAGAGCACCAGCCAAGCAGAGCCATCACATTTTTTTGAGAGGATAAGCTATTTCATATTTAAAAATTTGTAGTAGCTATAGGAAAATAATTAAAACTCTTTTGGAACATCTTAGACCAACATGTAGTTTGGCATTGTTTTGCTGCTGTGTTACATCTGTGGAAGGAATTATAGCAGGGAAAGTAGGGACTCTAGTACAGCTGAGTTTCTTGCAGGCATGTGCCAACTATGTGTCTGAAATCTTTTCCTAAGAAAACAACACTCTTGGCCGGGCGTGGTGGCTCATGCCTGTAATCCTAGCACTCTGGGAGGCCGAGGCGGGTGGATCGTTTGAGCTCAGGAGTTCGAGACCAGCCTGAGCAAGAGTGAGACCCCCGTCTCTACTAAAAAAAAAAAATAGAAAGAAATTATCTGGCCAACTAAAATATATATACAGAAAGAAATTAGCCAGGCATAGTGGCGCATGCCTGTAGTCCCAGCTACTGGGGAGACTGAGGCAGTAGGATCGCTTAAGCCCAGGAGTCTGAGGTTGCTGTGAGCTAGGCTGACGCCACGGCACTCGCTCTAGCCTGGGCAACAAAGCGAGACTCTGTCTCAAAAAAAAAAAAACACTCTTCTAGATATCAGCCTAGGCAAAGAATTTATGAAGACTACCCCAAAATATTCTTTGTACCAGGGAGTCATGTTTTGGGGCAGAAATTCCCGAGCTTCTTTAGGAGTCACCACAAAACCACCAGGTGAAAGAATCACATAAACAATTTCCAACTCCTTTGAAATCAAGATCTCTTTAACCTGGAACAACAATGTATAAAGACAGAAAGGATGGAGAAGATGACACGGCTACAGTAAGGAGAAAGCTGGAATCCAGATGTGTTAGTTTCCTAGAGCTACCATAACAAATTACCAGAAATTGGGAGGCTTACAGCAATAGAAATTTATTCTGTCACAATTTTGGAGGCTACAAGTCTCAAATCAAGATGGCGGTAAGGTTTTTTCCTTTTAGAGGCTCTGAGGGAGAACCTGTTCCTTGCTTCCTTCCTAGCTTCTGGTGGTTGCTGACAGTCTTCAGTGTTCCTTGGCTTGTGGCTGCATCACTCCAACGTGTGCCTCCATCATCACATGGCGTTCTCCTCATGTGTCTTCACGTGGCCGCCTTGTGAGGACACCAGTCATTGGATTAGTGCTCACCCAAATCTAGTATGGCCCTGTCTTAATTACATCTGCAAAGACCCTATTTCCAAAGAGATAACATTCACAGCTACCAGGGGTTAAGACTTCAACATATCTTTGGGGGAGGGCAAAATTCAACCCACAAACCCATCACACCAGGTACCCCAATGAGAAAGGGACTGATCTTTCCCTCACAGGACTCTTAGAGCTCAGGAATTACAGGTACCAGGAACCACCGACAAAAGGAGTGAGGCATAGAGCTGGAAATGAGGGGATTGGGAAAGGAGCAGTTCAGCCTCCATCCAGGCAGTCTGGCTGCAAAGTGCAGATGTATAACCGTCATGCTGCACTGCCTCAACTGACTTCCCTTTCCTCCACCCTTTCAGGATGTGAGAGACTTATCTGGAATAATTGTGCTGGAGACTCTAGAATGGGAATACAAGGCAAGGGCAAGATATTCTGGTAAAAAGAGGGATTATATGAACACAGAGGATAGTCTTCAGGAGAAAAAAAGTGGAAATGAATGGTAAAATCCTCTGTTTCCCCTCCACCATTTAGTTCTTAATACACTGGAGCAAGCTTATACTCCAAGCAGGTGACAGAATACTTCTCTGGAACTAATGAACAGTCTAGAGACAAGACTCAGATACTGGCCTTTGGGTTCCCTCCTCGCCAAAGTGCTAGCTGTCAGCAAGAGTATTCCACAGAGAGAGCCACTAGTTACCCAACCTTACTTGCACAAAATTTTCACTCTTAAATTATTAGTTTGGGCCAAGGATTCATTAGCTGACATTTGAGGAAAACAATTAACATGGAAAAAAGGAAAAAGAAACCAAAGGAGCCCTTAGTAAACATGGAAAATATTAAAAACAAAAGAAAAAATTGAAGCAAATCACCATAATAATTGTAGAGATATCAAAGATGATTTCAATGATTAATGGAATACCTACATACATATGAAGATGTATACATACAAAAAGAATTAGAAAACAAAAGATCCCTTGGATATGAAAAATATGGTAGCAGAAAAAAATAGTATAATACTTGAAAAAGCATAAAGGTAGAGGGCTCTTAGAGAATGTCTTAGTCTATTCTGTGCTGCTTTAACAGAATACTGCAGACTGGGAGGTTTAAAAGGAACAAATTTATTGGTTCACTGTTCTGTAGGCTAGAAAGTTCAAGATCAAGGGACCAGCACCTAGTGAGGGCCTTAGTGCATATTCCCATGGTGGAAGAGCAAAGAGAGGGTGAGAGAATGACAAAACGGGGCCAGACTTCTCCTTTTGTAAGGAACCCACTCCCACAATAACAGCATCAATCCATGAATGAGGGCAGAGCCCTCATAGACTAATTATCTTTTAAAGTTCCTTCCTCTTAATACTGTCACAATGACAATTAAATTTCAACGTGAGTTTGGGAGGGGACAAACATTCAAATCATAGCAGGGAGGATCCGGGGGTAAAATGTAAAATTTACAGATAATCTGAATGACCGTGCATACAACTGTATTAATAGGCTTTGGGGACAAGTTTGGAAAGTCTTAGTGATAAGCACTAAGAAAATAAGCAATTATTAATTTAAAAAAAAGAAAAGTGACATATGATCATGTTAGCTCTCTATGCTATTTTACTCAGCTATGATAATAGAAACACCGTGGTAGCCAGACTCCAAAATGGTCCCCAATGATCCCTGCTTCCTGGTATTCACACCTTTATGAAATTCACTCCCCTCTCAAACATTGTCCTAATTAAATATAGCAGAAATGATGACAAGTCACTAGCTAGATTATAAAGGATACTGCAGCTTTCCTTTTGGGTGCTCTGTTGTGCTTTCTCCCTGCCCGTTTGCTCTGATGGATGCATGTTGTAAGCAATGCTTTGGAGACACCCAAGTTATGAGGAACTGAAGCTTCCACCCAGCAGCTGTGTGAGCCTGTAAGTTGATCCCTATTAAGGTATAACCAGAAGCTAAAATCTCTTCTTCATTAATCACCTCCTTTTCTCCTAAAATACACTGTATTTCATGTTGCATTTTTCCTCTTCATAGCTTCTCTGTTCTAGCTCTCAGCTTATTATTTTTATGTCATCCAGAAACTAAAGTGCTCTTCAATGTGCATTCCTAAAGAGTGATGGGGGAGATAAGAGTCAATAATGCTAGTGTCTCGTTCAGGATAATAAGTGCAAATAAAATGGACAACCCTCCAACTTTTTTGTGTCTGTTCTATAGATAACATTGGCCAGTGATGTTGCAGCACCTGAGTTATTTTCTTCCCTAGTTATTCTTAATGTGAGAGAAAATAATGATACATATGAGTGATAAAGAAAAATCAAATACCACTTATTTTTTTCTTTTCACAGCAAAAGTAGCCTTCCAGTGGTGCATAAGAACTTGATAGCTAATCTGTGTCCACTGAATCCTTAGTAAGCAAGAGGGGTGAAATTAGCATTTTAGAACACTGACTTTTTTATAAATAAGTGACTTTTAATATATTACACAGATCTCCTGAATGTCAGGGATGTAGTTGGCGTAGCTGGAACTGTTCGTAGTTTGGAAGAGAATGGTAGTCTAGGTAAAGAGATATGTACTAAATATTTTTCTACTTTAAAAAGGTCTGTAAATTTATTGAAGCAAGTGTTGCCATGAATTAAGAAAGCTGCAATGTCCCATTGATTCCCAAGTAAATTAGAAATTATTAGTGTTAGCCATGATGTACATTACTGTGATGTGATAGCATTTGGCTTAAACAGTTTTACCATTTATTAGCACTAATATAAGAATAAATGATAATGATCATTAAGTGCTATGTACATGATCATTTAAGTAATCATGCTTGCAGTCTCTTTCTATTAGTCAAACAAACCTCTTTTGGTTAATTAGTCAGAGGAGCTGTCTTATCCCAATTTCTACAGGAATAATGAAATAAAGGAACACTGAAACACAAAGAAAACAATAGAGCATCACCCATTTACCTCATATATCAACTTAATTTATCCTCACCTAGTCCATTATTGTGACCTTAAGGTTAAAAGGGTCTGACAACTTTTTTTATTTTGAAATATGATAATTAGGTCTATTAAATTATATGTGCATACTTTCTCCATTAAAGCATTTATGCAGCAGAAAAGTGCTAATGATATGCAAATAAAAACAAAGTCTTCATTTACCAACCTATTCACACTGAAAGATCAACCAGTAAATACTCTTTAGATTTAGCATTAAAAATGTTAAAACATCTTGTTGTCTTTTAGTGCTCATAGGCCAACAACTCAAAATCTATAGAACTTCAAGCCTGCAAATGTGAGACACAACTAAGAAACTTTTATTATCAGTCCTTTTATTACATCTTGTTAATATAGTTACTCTGAGGAGTTCTTAAATTGATGTTTGATAAACCATGAACAATGTTTTATTTAATCCAAAGTGCTATTTTATCACTGGATGAAAAGCGTACTTCATACCTTTTTATTAGTCTTTCCCATATCCCAAAGGAGGAGAAAAGATAAAGAAAGGGATCTTTTAAAATTTATTGTGATTCATCATCGGGCAGTTTCTCAAATGAGAGTGATGATGATGCTCTGTTTTTCAAAATGCCGGGAGAAATAAATGACAGGCGTAGTACATTAAGGGCAACCCACCACAGTCTTACCGGGCAGAGAGAAGTACTGTCTGAGACAGCTCCCGGGACCTCTTGCTACACTTGCAGGCTTTGGCAGCGGCATCCTCTCCAATAAGTCTCAAGGCTTTCAACACTTCTTAAACACTGGTCACTCGGTTTGCTACTCACTTCCTGGAAACTGGACACTGCCTGTTACTCTCCATTCTGTTAACCTACTTTCTCTTCATCTACTAATCCCATTCCCTTTCCTTGCCTAAATATAAAAAGTCATGGTCTGGTCTGCTCAGGACAAGAAATAAATACATTCAGTGTTGGCATTAAATAATGAAAATCAGTAACTCTAGGTACGATGTTGTGGAAACATGGTATTTTCTGGAAATTAACTCTATGTCTTCTACATATTTGTTTGAATTTGAATGGCTTCTTTATTAGCTTCTTTTAAATATATAGTCTTTTACCAAAGAGAAAATCTTTTGTATTTACCCCTAAACACATGATTTTATTATTTGGTAAGTTAGATCCAGAATTAAGTGAATAAGTGTATGTTTACCCCAGGATGATTATTTGTCTTGCAGAAATCTATAGTATCTTCCAAGGCCAAATTAGCAACATAATAATTAAGGTAGTTTTAAATTGAGAAAGAGAAAGAGAACCTATGCTTATTTTTAAAATGTTGATTCTATGGAAGGAAAGAAAACATGTGGTTTACTGAGTATGTGCCCATGAGTTCATCATTTAACGTGTTTCTTCCTCTGTAGAATATAGTATTAGACTAAATAAACAGTTATTTTTCTTTTATACTTAAAACTCCCTCTCTATGTTTTTAGATTGAGCATCCTTTTGATTAACATTTATAATCAAGAACTAAAATATGGTATTTTAGTATCTAGTTTATTTTGATTGCTGCATTTAAACCAATTGAGCTGCCATTTGAGATTCAATATGCCCATTAAAAGTAAAGCATACACTGAATTTGTTTAGAAACCAATATATTTGAGTTTTCTGATTTTGGAAACATCTGTTAATAGTAGAATTTTTTAAAAGTACAGAAAAGTATAAAGGAGAAAATAAAGTTTATCCATAACCTAACTACTTGTATGTAAACATTATTGCCATTTTGGCATTGATCTTTCAAATGTTTAATGTACATGCATTTTTAAATTTAGATATGCTGTGTATGATAGGTTGTGTTATGAGTATTTTCCATATAGCACAAGTTCCTCTTTTAATAGTATTTCAATGGCCATAGCATGGTTATGTTGTAAGTATGGGCCATATTATTAAACCAGCTTTACCTAGGGTTTGACTTTTAGATGTTTTTAAAAATTTTGCCACTATAAATAACACTGTTTTTTCAGGATAAGCTAATACATGTGAACAATTTTAAGGTTGTTTTTTTTTTTTAATAAATATTGCCTCACTGGCCGAGGTGGGGTAAAGGTATTATATTACATTATATTCCTACCAGCAGCCTGTGGAAGTGTACATTCCTCAAATCCTCAATAATACTAGATGTGTTTTAGAATTTTTACCAATTAGACAAAATGATGTCTTATTTTGCATTTTTATTTAGCTATGAAATTGCTTTTATTTATAACTGGCAAAATGTGGGGCAGAGGGACCAGAAATGGGGTGAAGGGAGATGTTCTCAGTATTTCTTGTCAAACTATGTCATCCTTCAGGAAAAATCAGAAAGTTTAATGTTATTATCTCCTCTGTCTTATCTCTCCACTAGGAGAAACTATTATTACTATTTGTGATTAGTTGTCAATGTTGCCAGACCAAGGGTAGGTTTTATTTATACATTTTAACCTTTGATAATAATAAATACTATCAACTCTTGATGTAGTAGAGTAATGGAGTGGAGACAGAGAGAGGAAAATCAGAGACAGACCTAAATCCCGGTGGTACATAACTGGTTAAAAGATAGCTGGACCCTCAGATGGACTCACACCTTCTTCTATGGGGGTTTTGGGTAAGTAGACAGCAGCTTAATGGATCTGTAAAGGTAATTGTGACTAACTTGCCTCTACTTGATGCCAGCAGAGCCTCGTTGAAAGATAAAGAAACTGAGCCAACCAACTAATTAAGTTTTCTTCCAGACTGTTTTAATACCAATTTTAGCATATTTTTTCCCCACTAAATTTGCCACCTGAATCTCCTTAATAAAAGGTATTTCAACAGTGAAGGTATTTGTTGATTATGATTTTTTAAAAGTTATACTTTACATACGCTACTTACTTCTGGGAAGAATTTGAGATGGCTTACGAAAGGAGCTATTTCATAATTTTGTAATTATGAGAGAAAACAGATGCAATAAGAAAATAAAAGGAAGTTGGCTCCTTAGCTTCCAGCATTGGTTCTCAAACTTTAACATGTATCAGAATCACCTGGGCAGTCTTGTCACACAAAGGTTTCTGGGCCCAACCCAGAGTTCCTGAGGCAGTAGGTTTGTGGTAGGCATGAAAATCTATATTTCTCACTTATTTCCAGATGCTACTCATACAGAAACTACTCTTCAAGAACCGCAGATCTAGATTATCTTATATCCGTTTTGAGTATTTGGAATCGCCGTTGATTAATATGAGATTTTCTTATTAAACAGTTTCTTTGTGAACCATACATCCTAGTGTCTGATCACACATAATAATAGTTCTATTATTATTTTCATGAGGCTTTTCATGTGGGTATAAAGCATATGACTATATGTTCTAGTGGTTCTGAACCTTGGCCACATTAGAAATACTGAGAGACTTTTTTAAAAAAATACCAATACAGAGCCTATCTCCACATATTCTGATTTAATTGGTCTAGGATGGGGCCTGGGCACAGTATTTTTTAATATTTTTTTAAAAATCTCTTTGTGATTCCAATGTGCAGCCAGAATCATAAGCCCCTGGTAGGTAAAGATAAAAATAGCTCCTGTTGCCAACAAGTAATCAGGTTGTTTCATTTGTGGCTTTTAAAAAATGTCATTAATGCACCTAGCCACTCATTCTCATTTTTTTATCTGTGTGGTATGTTTTTGGTTCTTAAATATACCATTTTGTTCTTCTCTTTATTGAAGTTCATCCTGCTTTTGATGAACCATTTCTCTAATCTATCAAGGCCATTTTAAATTCTGTTTCTTTCTTCTAAAGCATTTAACCCCTGCCCAACTAAGTATCATCTGCAAGTCTAATGAGCAGATTTTCAATTTCCTAATTGAGACTGTGCTCATTAAGTTTTAATATTTTATAATTTTATTGCAAATTATTTCTACCATGTGGGTGATGCTACCTTGACCTTGCCCTGGCTGTGCACATTTTCTTCATTATCAATGAACATTTATTTAGTGCTTAGAAGTTGTGTGGTATTGAAACAAGTTCTATGACTTCTAAATAATTGAAAATAAGTGCTCAATCTGCCTCTATGTAGTTTTAACTCTAAGGAATATATATATAAAATATGAGCTGCATGAATAACACAGAACTTATAAGCATTTACTACAAAAATTAAACATTGAACATAAAGTTCATAGGTCAGTTGGATATAATGATCTTAACTATACCTGTATAGAACAGAGGTTAAGAGTACAGGCTACCACTCTACTAGCTGTGTAAACTTATACAAGTTACTTGCTTCTTATGCTTCAGTGTTGTCATCCATAAAATGGGACCATAATCATTCCAGCCTTGGTTTATTGTGAGGCTAAAAATCAGGTAATGCACGGAAAGTTCTCAACAGAGCCTAGCATATAGTAACAGTTCAAATAAATATTAAGGATTAAGAGTCAGTTAATTGAGGAATTGATAGAAGAAAGTATTTGAGGTTTGGTGTGACAGCATTGATAATAATCCAAATGACACAAGGGTGATTGATCTGAGATCTGCCTTCTTCAGTGACTAAGTAGGCTAATCTGGAACTTTCAGGTTTTAAAAGTTAGAGCTTGAGGCCAGGTGCAGTGGCTCATGCCTGTAATCCTAGAACTCTGGGAGGCCGAGGCAGGAGGATCGTTTGAGCTCAGGAGTTCGAGACCAGCCTGAGCAACAGCGAGACTCCGTCTCTACTAAAAATAGAAAGAAATTAGCTGGACAACTAAAAATATATATAGAAAAAATTAGCCGGGCATGGTGGTGCATGCCTGTAGTCCCAGCTACTTGGGAGGCTGAGGCAGAGGGATCACTTGCACCCAGGAGTTTGAGGTTGCTGTGAGCTAGGCTGATGCCACGGCACTTTAGCCCGGGCAACAGAGTGAGACTCTCTCTCAAAAAAAAACAAGTTAGAGCTTGTTTTTCTGTAAGCAAGCAGTTTAGATTTTCATTCTCAATGTGCTATATTTATTAGAAAATGCACTTTTGCAGATAACTATAGCTATTAAGTGGCAGAGTCAGAATTCAGACTCAGAACTTTAGTCCACAAGTTGATAACTGCTAAATGGTAAAAACAGAGGGAGTAGATTACCCCAGACATAAGTGGTGAGAGGAGTGGGAATCTATTTCAGAAAGATAAGATTCCAAAAAGAATAAAGTAGGTAGTGTTTGACCACTTACTACATGTCAGACACCGTTCAGTGCATTATTTACATTGTCTCGAACTGAGGCTTAGAAAGGTTAAATAACTTGCCCAAAATCATAAAGCTGGTAAATGACAGAGCCAGGAATTAAACCCAGGTCTGTGACAGCAAATTCCATTCTCCAAATCACTTCAATAAATTGCCTTTCTTTGAATGGAATCAGGAGATTACTTTTTCTGGAAAGGAAGATGCACTCAAAAATATCAGAAGTAGAGGGCAAAAAGATGGTGAATATGGGAGTTGTGTTTACTTCCTGTTTTGTGACAAAGTAAATGGGAAAAATCAGCTGAGGTATTTCACTTGAGTTTAGCATGCATTTAAATTAGTTAAATAGCTAAAAAGTGAAGGTATCCCAGGAGGAGGAGGCTGGAGATGGCTTAGATGAGGGCTTTAGAAATAGAGAGAGATTAGAAGGGATGTGTAATTTATATACTTTATCTTCTTTTCTCCTTCGATTTACTTAAAATAAGTAATATCAAGGGTGATCTCTTTGAGTCTATAAAAGCTAATGCCTTTTTGGTGAAACACATTTTTATAGCACTTTACAGTTTTCAGAGTGCTTTCACATACATTATTTTGTTTGATCCTAATATATTGGTGGGTACTTTTACAATTTTGCTTCTATTATCCTAAAATATCCATAAGCACAAGAAATGTGTTTATAACAAATTGGATGGAAAGCACAACTGTTCTGTCATTATAAATGACAAGCGTAATTATGATCAAAAATAAAAATATAGATATTATTTGGAAAATACCAGCCATCAGGCAGTGTCATGAGAGGACGTTTGCTTTTCTATCCTCTTATTTTATACCTTCTTTATCTACTCAAAAATATCAGTATTGCCCGTGTCCAAACGTATCCAAAATGAAGGAATTTTCCCCATGCAGTGCAGTTCTGAGTTCTAAAAAATCAGTATGATAAAAACGTATATTTTTCAGGCTTGTATTACTGTATCATTTGGAGTCATAAAAAAACTTCATACTGCCTTTTGTCAGAAGTTTGATGATTTACAAAAACTCTTGATTTCATAAATTAGAATTGTATAAATAGTGATTCATGGAAAAGTAAAAATGTCAGATATTGAATATCTTAGAAAGTATTCCAATATTTGCCCTTTAACTATAGATTGGACTAAAATTAGACTTAGTCAAGTTTTTGTATTTATGAAAATAGTTTTTTAACCCTAAAATTATTTCTGCTTTTGTTCTGTAACCCAATGTGATTGGCATTAACCTAGGAACTAAATAATATAGTATCTGAACCATTTAGATAGCATTTAAAAAGCCATAAAGCAGTAAAATATTTGTAACTTTCATTAGTGGCTACTTACCACTAATGTAGTATTTACTTTCTAAAATAATCTTTTATAAAATGAAAATAAATGTCTACATGTGTTATTAAGGGAGATAATTTCTGTTTGGGCTGTTTACTTATGTTTTCAGGCTTTTTTTTACCAAAACCAAAACTAGCTAATGTGTTCTCATTCTCTTCACCTCCCCCTTAACCACATCCCCAGATAATTATTTTTTAAAACTTAACTGATTAAATTGAACATCATTATGCTCATATAAACCAATAATTTTTATTTAGACTTTTCCAATTATACATTTTATACTTTTGATCTGAAAAGAGACTGAAGCTTTAAAATGACTACATTATTACTCATTGTGGTATAACTCTTATAATGTAGCTGAAGTAACAAAAACCTTACAGAGTAGACTTAGTTTTGATTTTTTTTTTTTTTTTTTTTTTTAGAGGTGATATCTCACTGTGTTGCCCAGGCTGGCCTTGAACTCCTGGCCTCAAGTGGTCCTTCCTTCTCAGCCTCCCAAATAGCTAGGACTACAGATGTGTGCCACCACGCCTGGTGGCAGACTCAGTTTTGAATCCCAGCTTTGCTGCTTCTATGCTGGCAGTTACTAAGCCTCTTTGCACCTTGGTTTTCTTATCTATCAGTGGCTATAAATTACACCCACCTTATAGGGTATTTGTGAATATTAAATAAGCCATGCAAAGCACTATGCATTCAATAAATGTTAACTGTTATTATTGATGATAATGTTTAGTCCTATACTGACAAGGATGTTGGCTGGGAAAGAGACTATACTGTGGAAATATTTGAGTTTTAAAAACCTTAGAAACATGACTGTCATCTGAAAGATCATACCAACTGGCCTCATTGTCCTGTGTTCCTTGAATATATCCTTCTGCTTAGCTCATTAAGAAGTGCTCCTGGATCGGATCCATAGAATGGTTTACATGACTATGAGTGGCACTGATCCAATTATGTAGCTTGAGTGCAGAGGTATTTAATGGTGGCTGGGATAAGTTATTTTTATGTCATTTGATTAATTTTTCCATTTTACTCGTAGTACTACTACCAAACCAATTTCAAGATATTTTTAGTTTACTACTTCAAAAGTTTACTTCAAATACAGTATAATAGATATTCTGCTGTTGCATGTTACATGATTTAGAAGACCTGCAAGATTGTAGCTCCTAATGTAAGTTGCTTAGATGTGGTTGCTCCTTCCTTCATACAGTTACACACATCCATCCAGAGCTTGGTTGAATATCCAGGTATAAGGGAGCACATGTTAATTTTTCACAAGTTGTATACATTTATATCATAGCAACTAATTGAGGAAAAATGGATTTGTAAATAACACTCTTGCACCAGTAAAAGGGCTGCCTCATAAGGTGTTAAATAGAAAAATCAAGTTAAGAGGATTCTAATGTAATCATTCTTTATTTTATTGGAATTTTAAAAGTATGGATCAATAATGATATTTTGTTTCAGGCTGTTAACACCCAGAACCTTGGCTCCCAAAATTAAGAAATCAGTTCTTGTTAATTAAACTTAAATATGATGGCAGAGATCTTTGTGCCGTGAAGAGAGAACCTGATCTACGGCTATTTTGTTCCGTACTTGGTATTATGCGGTATGCTGTTCTCAGCCAAAGCCCTATGTTGTCTGGGCAACTCCCGTTGCCATAGCAATGAAATTCTTTTTGCGGGAGCAGGGCGAATGCTAATTGTAGCCATTTGTTGTTCCTTCTGTCGATCCCTTAACTAGCACAGTTGTAGAGCAGCCAGAGACTCTGGGTGAACAGCACGGAGTGCCCCCAAAAGCATTGCTGCTGAAGGCAACCGGCTGCTCTGCTTAAAAAATCATTTGAGCAGCCGACAGTGCTGACAGTGCCACTATGTGGGCAGAAGCACAGCTTGACTCAGACCCTGACAACCGCTGATCTGGGACTTAGAGGAAAAGAGAAGACTGTTTAAAACCTGTTGAGAAGGTACTGATGACATGGAGATTAATTTGACACCAGTCCCTCAGAGGTAGGTGCTAGGCATATCATAACAACTGTTTATCCAGGCCTGAGCTCAATATTGGAATGCCCAGAGGCTGCAGGAGACAGATCAATGGTTATTCCTTTCATTTCCATCTAAAACTGCATTACCGTGGCCTACGTACTGTAAAAATATTCATTTAGTTGGAACCAACCAATTGTAATTCACATAGGTATTAGATTCAGTTTGTACTGGTAACTCCCTCCTCTCTTTATAATCCCTTATTTTTAGAGACTTATGATTTAACTGCCAGAAATGAGTTGAAACTGAAAATCAACTCAACATAAATGAGAACAGACCCCTTTTGAAAAATAAAAGGCAAAGCGATATCTACCAGTCATATGGTCTTTCATGCTAGTTTAATTTGAGAAAATGTTCTTAAACCTGGCAACCAGTAATTCATCATGAAAACTAATTGCTATAGGTACTTGGGTAAGAAAAAAATCATTATAATGGTAAGAAAAAACATGTGAGGTACTATTATACTATTATATCTTTCCTATAAAGGTATATTGACCCATAAAAAGTGGTCAAGTTCTTGAGATTTTTAAAAGCAGCTACTATGTAAACATAATAATAAATTTCAAGGTAGTTTTTTAGGTATAAATTTAATGTATATGCCTCCTAATTGAATAGATTGATAGTATATCCTAGCTGAAATGTTCTTAAAATTTAGAAGAGTTAATATCATAGGCTTGTTTTATCAAGATATTTCTCACTATAGCTTTATGTTTGTTTGTATTAAAATAGTCAAAGTTGGTATAATAATGACCCAATCATAACTATAAACTCCACTTTTTACTGGAGAGCTGGGAAGAAAGGCCTTTCAACTCAATGTGATTTTTTTTTTTCCTTGAGAGAACTCCATGTATATTTAATGTTTTTACCACTTGTCCTGATCTTTCGTGGGAGATAGCTACTAGGGTATCATTTAGTATCCTGAAAGAAATTAGTTTGTGATGATTAGTGTTTGAAGTCATTTGTGTGCTTCAAATACTAAACAAATTAGTCCCATTCACTAATGAAAATAAATACTACTCCACAAATTCCAAAGAGAAAAAGATTTGAAATTTATCTGTTGAAAACTCTTAAGACCTATTGTTTTTCTTTCCATCGTTTTTAAGATAAGAAAATACCTATAAACTATATTAAAATACTATTTTAAAATATCATATATATTTTATTCGTGAATTTGATATACAAGATATTCTTTAATAAGCCCTACTGGATATAATACAAGGTTATTTTATTAAATCATCTGCTTTAAAATATTTGGCTTCACTTTCAAACACTGTATGCTCAGTTTGATAAATGAGGAAAGAGCTCTGACATGTCAGGAATACTCTTAATTCCTCAGTCAATGGAGATTGAGATGCTGTCAGATTTACCACTAATCATGACTTCTGGCCCCCTCAAATTGTTAGGTCTTCCATAGGGCTCTGAGAACAAATGAAGTCGAAAATATCCTTACAGTGAGGCTGCACATCCATTTTTTTCCTTGACAGAGAGTATTTGTGTTACCATAAAATTTAGCAGTGGAGTAGATGATAACTGGCAGGGCAGATTTCCATCATGATCAGGCCACAACAGCCCTCGAGAGAAACAGAGTATACATCCCACCGTCACTCTGCCAACATTTTTCGCTAATGGCAAGAGATCTGAAAGGCCTAAAACGTGAATATGGGATGAGGAGTGTTCAGATATGAGGAATTTTCTGCAAGCATATTGTAATATTCAGACTCATCAAGAAAGCAGTTCTGTGGTACCCAGGGCCTCGACCAACTTTGTTCCAGGGCAGAACCATAGCCATTGCTGATTGTGTTCCAGAATCTTCCAGTATGAAAACCTGTAGCTGTTTATCTTATTGGATGGTTTATAAACCTTTGTTTTTAGTGGTGTGACATACTCGACCTAACTAAGCTCATCTGGGCCAAGACAAAGAATTCCCAAACAATGTCTAGTGGAAGGAGTGAGTCCACAGGCTTTTAGAATCA
This sequence comes from Lemur catta, assembly GCF_020740605.2. NCBI lineage: Eukaryota > Metazoa > Chordata > Mammalia > Primates > Lemuridae > Lemur > Lemur catta. Next base: position 53,271,676 of record NC_059140.1, read on the forward strand.
GGCCACTTGACTGAAGTTGTTCCTACCCTAGGACTGTCACCTAGAAAGGAAGAGTTGACTATGAGGAAAAGAAATCCAGGGGCTAAAATGGTTCCCATGCCCTCATTCTGCTGTAGATGGCTGGACATTTACTTCCTGAAATGTGAAGAATGCAGTTATAGATACTCAAATGCGAAACATTGCCATCTTGAGGAGAGAGTGTTTCCGTAGTATCATGGAACTCAAGAAACCTAAGGGGAGGACATGTCTGAATGCTTATGAGGTTAGAGAGCCCTCTTTTTCAGCTTGAGATTTCTTCTTAGGCAGGTCCTAATGGCCAAGACAGGCCCTGATGGCTTGAAAGTTCCACTCCACTGGGAGAATGAGAGAATGACTGACCTGAATTTTAAAATTCTATTTTAACCCCTGCTCAAACCATTCATACCTGTCATTCCTTTTAAATTAAGAAACCTCGAAGGAGCCACATCTCATGTGATCCTCTCACCATCGTCCTGGGAAGGCTGATGAGCCAGGCTAGCAATACATAGCTGGGAGCAGGCTGATTTAAAATTGTACGTCATATGAATATGTACTAAAAAATTCAGTCTCTCCAGAGTCAAGTCTCACCATGACATAATCTGGAAAATCTCTCCCTAAGTATATATGCTTCAGTGACAGTCCTGAATAATACCAATGATTTTTTTTTCACATATTGGTAATTGATGAACTGCTAGGTATTTTTTAGTATATTTGTGTTTTATAGTTTGATTTGCTGTTGTGGTTATTTCCTCAATCATTTTCTGCTAAATATGTTGACTTCACAGTTTAGCAGTGTTATCTGAGTTATTTTTAATTGTGCCCACCATTAAGCAATTTGCTTCTGAGAAAACTGATCAAAAATGAATGTTTCCAATTACTAATTATATATTCATAATTGTTTTGCATCTCAACATGATTTTATAACTTTTGGGTGATGATAGTTCAAGTTTTTACTTTCTAAAACTTAAATTTTTGTCTTTGTCAGTCATTGCATGGAAGTGATTAGTCGAGCCAGAAACTTGCACTCTCTAAATTATAAAGTAATGAGAAATACTCTATCAGTGGTCCCAAACTTTGCTGTGTGTCATAATCAACTGGGCAGCTTCTTTAAAAAACACTTTAATGTATTTCATTCCAGACCTACTGAATGAGAATTTCTGGGGGTAGGTGCCTAGGAACTATTTGTAAACAAATTCCACAAAAACTGGTATGGCTGAGATGTCCCTGATTTAAAAAGGAGGATTTTCGAAATAATGATCTGGAATACTATTTATCACCCTTTAATATCACGTTCCATTGTAAAAACAAAGCTTAAATCTTGATGACGACTCCAGGAATATTCCAACCTAACTGGCTTATATTTTGCTTTTTGGTCCATGTTTGATGTTTTGTTTTTCTCTAAAAATTTTTTTTTCAAAGCTAGTTGACTATAAAAATAACATTAAATAGGTGATCTAAGTATCACTGATTGAAAACAAATTTAAAGTAAAGAAAAGTAATATAAAATACAGACAGAATTGATGTTTTTGAGATGTAAAAGTTATTTTGAAAGAACACCCCAGAGTGCAAGAGCAAAATTATCATTACATGAACTAGTGATTAGAAATATTTGTTTTCAATCCATCATTTCCTTCCAAACTATTTACTTAGAGCTTGAAACATACTTTCAACATTAGTGAAATCTGCCAGACAAGCAGAATGAGCTTAATTGGGTAAAACAATTAGAAAATTTCTTTGCTTAAAAAATAATTTTTAGAAATCCCAAAAGTGTGCATTGAGTGTATGCATTCCCCTTTTTATAAATCAGTTTACTAGTGACAGTTCACTAGAGCTGAGGAGGACAATGCCAGGTATGCTCTTCCTCTCTAGCCTGAGGTTCCCTAGCTAATAGCAATGCATTGTTTCAAAAAAACCTAGGCCTTAGAGTAACCAGCGTGTAATGAATAACAGTTTCACTTAACCTATATTTATATGTTCAACCTTGTTTTACCTCATATGTTACATACACTTGAGAATTGGCAACCATTGGCTTGCAGCTAATTCTCAGTTGTGCAAGGAATATCTCTATTGCACACACCAGCCATTACTGAGTTTCTTCTCTCTACCCACTAAAATCATGAGAATGCAACACTTTTGACACTCATGTCTGAAATGCTTCTTCCAAGATATTTTGCTGGTCCCATATTAGAAGTAACACTCTGCAGATATACAAGAAGAAATTGCCAAAACTTTGGTATTCTGTTTTTAAAAGATAATTAACCTCTGGGTTAAACAATTCAGTGTTCACATTTCAGATAGTATTGGCCCCTGCTGTGTTGTTTTTTGGAACCATCTCCCTTCTATTTTGCCTTCTCTTTCACTTTCCTGCTTGGCTCTTGTGAAACATGCTGACAAACCTTAGGCTGTGCATTAAACCTAGAGGAAAAAGGAAAGACAGAGAAGTAACTAAGTTTTTTAAATTGTTCCTTTCTGGGAGGCTAAAGTTGTTCTTATGAAATCAACTACAGCAAGAAACCTTCCTGGAACAAAAAAACTCCATGTCTAACAAGTTATCCATAAACTTCACACTAGCCATTTCTAACTAAAATGCTTTTGCCTCTGCACCTTTGGTTAGTGGCTCTGACTGTGTTACCGAACCAAACTAGGGTCCACTCACCCAGTGCAGCAAAGCCAGACACCGAAGTCAAGAGTAACCATGGTACAAAGAGGGATTTTTATTTCATGCCATGCAAGGAGAATGAACAGCTAACACATAAGACTCGAGCTCACCGATGGCTTATAAGCCAAGGCTTCTAAAGGCAGGGATACTTTTCAGGCAGGTAAAACTCTAAAGCAATACATGGAGGTTATATATTAGCTTGGCCCAAAAAGGTGAGATATCCTGAAGTGGGAGCCTACCGGGTCATAGGTGGATTCAGGAATTCTTGGATTAGTGGAAAGGATTGTTAGGATATGTACCACTCTCTACAGACCATCAGAAGGAAATTTAGAGCAAAGTTCAATTTCCCAGTTCCTCTTTATCTGCATTTTCCATCTGGTGGGGATTTCTGCAAAACAACTCAAGAACATATGTTAAGATTGTTTTAAGATATGGTTCCATAGGGAACCAAAACACCTCATGACGCTGGCTTACTTGGAGAACGATTGTTATTTCCATTCACTTTTTAAGGGTAGCTAGGTGCCCAGAACTTACCCTGAAGGTACTCAAGATTTTTCCTTTATTTCCATGTGTGGGGGGCCTTGCAGGGCCCTGAGAGGTATCCTGCTCTGTCTCCATTGAGACTCTTTTTCTTCCTTGTCTAGGCACACACTTGGTTTCAAAGCTTTCTTTCAGATGTCACCTTCCAGGCCCATTCCCTGCCTCACTCCTGGCCAAAGAAAGATAATCACTGCTGTTTTGTGCTACAATAATAAGTTATGCCTCAACTAAAACTTGGTTAGTTGTTGATATAGTTGTCTCTCCTTACTAGGATATGCACTCTTGGAGGGCAAGGACCATCTTCTTCATCTTTGATTCCTTACTGCCTAGCAGAGAGTATATATTAAGTGAACTTGGTGGTTATTATTCCTACTTATAATGTCATCTGTCCCTGGATTACAGTTTTTCAGATAATTAACCAGTATTATCGATCCAATAATTGGATATTACATTATCATCTGGTATCAGACTTATTTATAACCATCCATTAAAAGTTGGGGTTTTATTTTTGTTGCCATAATTTTTTTTTACTGAAACATGACATACATGCAGAAAATGCACAAATCATAAGGTATAGTTTAATGTATTTTCTCAAAATGAATACATCATGCGACCAGTACCCATATGGTTTTTTAGCAGTATAGAAATTTACCAGAAAAAATAAAGAATTTGATCGTAACATAAATTTAGTGCAAGAATAGCATGATTTGCCACCATTTTACTTAATTCTGTGTGTGCGTGAATTTTGAGACAAGAAAGTGACAGTGATGCCTGTGGGGTGTAGACTTTTTTCCTCTATTAAAGTGCTCTTTTATTCTCCCTGTTGCAGTCCCTTGGCAATTTCAAAGGAAATTGAATTTAAATATGCTTTTCTAGCTGCATTTAAATGTATGTAAATGGATTGTAAATAAAAACTTTAAAGGAAATGAAAATGCTTTACAAATATCCCATTAATTCCCCAAGCATCCCCATATGACTCTGAAAAAGGCAGTTGTCATAGAATCAGAAGGGCTAGAAGAGACCCTTCAGTAGATCTGTGAATGGCCATTACAGAAAGATAATAAGCCACTTTTCTCTGTAACATTCAGAAAATGAATCTTCGCGTTTTTTCTTGGTAGTTCTGTTTGGGCTGTCACTCAGACCTATAAGGGGTGAGGCCAGGGTACGACTATTCTCTCCCTGGGTGTTCTCATCCACTCCAGGGGTCATCCCTTGGGTACCTCAACACTATACATCTCCATCCTCTTATCCCACCCCCCTAACTCCAACCCGGCCTGCTCCTTTATTTTCTTTCCCTTCCTTCCTTGCGTCAGTCACCAGCACTACCCCATACACACACCACATTCATCGCCACATGCAGTTTATTTCATCTCCTGCTCAAGGCTGCCTGCCTTCTCTTTGAGTGCCACTGCCTTATTTCAGCCCATCATTTTGAGATTGTTTTATTACAGTAATGTCCCAATCGTTCTTCCCCCCTCCAGTTTTCTCCTCTTCCAGTTCATTTCTTTCTACTACCACTGCTAAAGAGATTATCAAAAAATACAAATATCTTCATGCTCTGTATGAGTTCCAGTAGCTTAGAATGTGACTTCTCCACATGACTCTGTAGGTGCCTCTCCAGGCTCATCTCTTCACACCCATCTGCTGATTCTACTGTTTGGCTATACTTGTGCCATTTGCAGTTCCCAGTGTGGTCCACACTCTTCAGCTCTTTGTACAATTCTTTTACCTTCTAGAACGTTGCCTCTTTATTTCACATTCCAGCATTTCATTAGGATTGAAAATATGATGTTCTCTTTGAACATGCCCACCTCAAAAATCTATCATTTCTTCATCCCTGTTGAGTCTCGTCAAAATCTATGAAGGATGAATTGTCAAAGCTACTTAAATATCAACAAAAACATAAACGTAAAAAGTAAAAACATGACCTACTGTGTAGAAGAGACGTGTCTTGATCTGTTCCTTTTATACATTACTTTTTTTCTCCTTTTAGCAGCATCCGTGCTTAGATCACATGCTGATCCTTTAGATTACTACTCATCAGTGGATTGCTTAAAATAGTATCAGGAGGGATTGAGGTGGGTGGTTGGTGAGAATGAATTTGTATAGTCTCAAGCTGAGATTCAAGTTTCTTCAAATATTTTCTTTTCATTGCCCCGGGTCTTCTCATTTTTTCAGTGTACAAGTAGTTACAGCACCTGAAGTCTCTTAAGTCACGGGTTTCTTGTGATGGAACCTAGTGATTGTATTTCTTTCCCTCCCCCCAGCTGCCTCCCTTGGTGAGGAGGAGGATGCGTCACCATGATTGCTCTTCCAGCCCCACGTTCTGTGCCATATTACACTGTTTGGGTCTTTTACTCCCTTGCTCAGTTGCTTCCTAATCAGTGGCCACTCTGGACTCTGAAACTTACTTTAGGAAATCTGCATGTTGTTGAAAACCTGCAGAAGTATGTGTCAAAATTAGCATCCTCCCTTTCAGTGTTTTATAGGTATGCTTTTAACTGTGTCATGATCCTTCCCATTTTTCACTGAAAATGGAGGGGATTTTTGAATTTTTCATTTAACCTACTTTGAATATTAATAGTTATATATTTGTCATATAACTTTTGAACTTTACACTGGAATATTACATGCAGAAAAAAGCACAAATCATAAGAGTACAGCTCATTGTATTTTCTCAAAGTGAAAACACCATGTAAACAACATTTTATCTGTTAGATTTAATCGTGATGTTACACACAGCAATTTTTGGACAATTCTTACTGCTGTATGATATTCCATTATTTGAATAATGTATAATTTCTCCAATCTACTATAGGAAGACATTTGGGTTGTTTCAGTTTACAGCTATTCTGGATAGTGCTGCTCTGAAAATTCTTAAACATGTCTTTTGGTGAACGTACATATTCATTTCTATTGAGTACACACCTACGAGTGTAATCGCTGAGTCATAGTATATGCTTATGTTTAGCTTTACTGAATATTGTCAGGAGGTCTTCCAAAGAGATCTTACCAATTTATACTTTGATTAGCAGCAAATGAGATTACAGTTGCTTCATGTTCTCAACACCATTTTGTATTGCCAGTCTTCTTTCTTTTCCTTTCTTCCTTCCTTCTGTCTTTTCCTTTTCCTTTTCCTTTTCCTATTCCTATTCCTATTTCTATTCCTATTCCCTTTGGCTTTAATTTTCTTTCCTTTTCCTTTCCTTAGCCTTCCTTTTCTTTTTTTCATCAATTTTAAGCATTCTGCTGGAGTGTATTGGTATTACATTGGGGCTTTAATTTATATTTCCTTTCATTTGTAATCTTTTATGAAGTGCCTGTTCAAGATTTTTACCCATTTTTCTATTGCATTATCTTTTTTGTATTAATTTTAGGAGTTCTCAACATATTCCAGATCCAGATTCTTAGGATATATGTTTAATTTCTTATTTCCTAATTTTTATAATTCCTAGTTCCTAATTTTAAAGTACAAACTTTCAAAAAAACCCATATAGCTTAAATATTATAAATTTTTTTCAATAGATTTAGGGGATATAAGTGGTTCTTTGTTACATGGATGTACTGTAGAATGGTGAAGTCAGGGCTTTTAATATATCTGTCACCCGAATAGTATACATTGTACCTGACAGGTTACTTTTGATCCCTCACCACCCACCCATCCTCCTCCCTTTTGAGTCTCTCAAGTTCATTAAACCACTCTGTATGAGCATGTAAACCTATCTTTTAGCTCCCACTTATAAGTGAGTGCATATAGAATTTGCTTTTCCGTTCCTGGAGATACTTAACTTAGGATAATGGCTTCCAGTTCCATCCAAGTTGCTACAAAAGACATTATTTCATTCTTCATTATGACTGAGTAGTATTCGGTGGTATATATGTACCACATTTTCTTTATCCACTTATCAGTTCAGGGGCACTTAGTTTGATTCCATATCTTTGCAATTGTGAATTGCACTGCAATAAATATGTGAGTGCATGTGTCTTTTTGATGTAATGACTTCTTTCCATTGCTAGATCGCTGAATCGATTGAATGGTAGGTTTATTTTTAGTTCTTTGAGAAATCTCCATACTGCTTTCCGTAGAGGTTGTACTAATTTACATTCCCACCAACAGTGTATAAATGTTCCCTTTCCACCACATCCATGCCAACATCTATTGTTTTTTGACATTTTATTAATCGCCATTCTGACAGGGGTAAGGTGGTATCTCATTGTGGTTTTAATTTGTATTTCCCTGATGATTAGTACAGTTGGGCATTTTTCCATGTTTTTTGGCCATTTGTTTCTATTCTTTTGAAAAATGCCTGTTTATTTCCTTTGCCCACTTTTTAATGGGTTATTTGTTTTTTCCTTGCTGATTTGTTTCAGTTCCTTGTAGATTCTGGATATTAGTTCTTTCAGATACATAGTTTGCAAATATTTTCTCCCATTCTGTAGCTTGGCTATTTACTCTGTTGATTATTTCTTTTGCTGTGGAGCAACTTTTCAGTTTAATTAAGTCTCATTTATTTATTATTGTTTTTGTTGTATTTGCTTTTGGAGACTTTGACATAAACTCTTTGCCTAGACCAAAGTCCAGAAGAGTTTTTCCTAAGTTTTCTTCTAGAATTTTTATGGTGTCAGGTTTTACATTTAAGTCTCTAATTCATTTAGAGTTAATTTTTATATATAGTGAGAGCTAGGGATCCTGTTTCATTCTTCTGCATGTGGCTATTCAATTTTCCAAGCACTATTTATTGACTAGGGCTTCCTTTACCCAGTGTATGTCATTATCTGCTTTGTCGAATATTAGTTGGTTGTAGCTGTCTGGTTTTATTTCTGAGTACTCTATTCTGTTCCATTGATCTATGTGTCTACTTATATAACCCATACTATGCTGTTTAGGTTACTGTAGCTTTGTAATATAATTTGAAGTTGTATAATGTGAAGCCTCCAGATTTGTTCTTTTTGCTTAGGATTGTTTTGGCTATTTGGGATCTTTTGAGATTCCATATGATATTTAGGATTTTTTTTTCTAATTTTGTGAAAAATGACATAGCATAGGTATTTTGATGGGAATTGCATTGAATCTGTAAATCACTTTGAGAAGTATGGAAATTTTAATAATGTTGACTCTTTCAATGAATGAGCATGGGATGTTTTTCCATTTGTTTGTGTCATCAATGATTTCTTTCATCAGTATTTTGTTGTTCTCCTTGTAGAGATTTTTCACCTCCTTGGTTAAGTATATCCCTCGGTGTTTGGGTTTTTTTTTCTTGTTTGTTTATTTGTTTGTTTGGTTTTTGTAGCTATTGTAAGTGAGATTTGATCCTCAGCTTGGCTGTTAGTGTATAGAGATGCTACTGATTTGTAAATAAATTTTATAAGCTGAGAGTCTACTAAAATCATTTGTCAATTCTAGGAGTGTTTTGGAGGAGTCTTTAGGGTTTTCTAGATATAAGATCATATCATCAACAAGCTGGGATACTTTGGCCTCCTCTTTTACAATTTGGATACCCTTTATTTTTTTCTCTTGCTTGATTGCTCTGGCTAGGATTTACAGTACTATGTTGAATAGAAGAGGTGACATTGGGCATCCTTGTCTTGTTCCAGTACTTACAGGGAATACTTTCAACTGTACTCCATTCAGTATTATGTTGGGTGTGAGTTTGTCATATGTGGCTTTTATTATTTTGAAACATGTTTCTTCTATGCCTAGTTTAAGGATTTTTATCCTGAATGGGTACTGGATTTTATTGAATGCTTTTTCTGCATCTGTTGATATAATCATATAGGTTTTGTTTCTAATTGTGTTTATGTGGTGAATCACATTTATTGATTTGTGTATGTTGAACCATCCTTGCATCCCTGGGATGCAACCCACTTGGTCGTAATGAATCAATTTTTTGATGTGCTGTTGGATTCAGTTTGCTTAGTATTTTATTGAGAATTTTTTTTATCTATGTTCATGAAGGATGCTGCTCTTTAGTTTTCTTTTTTTTGTTGTGTCCTTTCCTGGCTTTGGTATCAGGTAGATACTAGCCTTCTAGAATGAGTTAGGGAGTATTTCCCCCTTCTTGATGTTATCAATAAATTTTAGTCAGATATGTACAGGTACCAATACTTGTAGGTCTGACAGACTTTGATTTTGAATCCATCTAGTCTTGGACATTTTTTTGTTGGGAGATGTTTTGTTACTGACTCAATCTTCCTACTAGTTATTGGTCTGTTTAGAATTTCTGTTTCTTTTTAATGCAAGCTTGGGAGTTTTATATTTCCAAAATTTTATCTATTTCCTCCAGATTTTCTATTTTATGTGCATAAAGATGTTCATAGCAGTCTTAGATGATTTTTGTATTTCTGTGGTATCATTTTCTGTCTCATTTTTTGATTTCTAATTGAGCTTATTTGAATTCTCTCTTTTCTTGCTTAATTAGCTAATGGTCTGTCAATTTTGTTTATCTTTTCAAATAACCAACTTTTCATTTTATTGATTCTTTGTAATTTTTTTGTTTCAATTTCATTTAATTCTGCTCAGATCTCTATTATTCCTTTTCTTATGCTAACTTTACATTTGGTTTGTTCTTCTTTTCTAATTCCCTAAGGTGTGACATTAGGTTATTTATTTGTGCTTTTTCTGTCTTTTTGATGTAGCCATTTAGAGCAATGAACTTCTCTCTTAGCACTGCTTTTCCTGTATCCTAGAGACTTTGGTAGCTTGTGTCACTATTCTCATTCAATTCAGAAAACTTTTTTATTTTCATCTTGATTTCCTCATTGACTTGAAGATTGTTGAGTAGGAGGTTGTTTAATTTCTGTGTATTTGTATAGTTTTGAGAGTTCCTCTTAGAAATGATTTTTAGTTTTATTCCACTGTGGTCTCAGAAGATACATGGTATTATTTTGATTTTTTAAAAATTTACTGAGGCTTGTTTTGTGGCCTAACATATGGTCTATCTTGGAAAATCTTCTTGTTGAATTTGTCTCTGTATCATAAAATGACCATCTTTGTCTTTTTTTTACTGTTTTTGAAATAAGGTCTTGATGTGAGAATAGCTACTCCTTCTCACTTTTGATTTCCATTTGTATGGAATATTTTTTTCCACCCCTTTAGACTCTGTGAGAGTCTTTACAAGTAAAATGGGTTTTTTTTGAGACAGCAGATATTTGTGGGTTTTTTATCCACTCTGTCAATCAATATCTTTAATGTGTGGCATTTAGACCATTCGCTTTTGATGTTAATATTGATAAGTGAGATATTATTCTAGTCATCTACTCAATTTTTACCTAGTTGCTTTGTATTCTGCTTGTGTTACTGTTTTATAAGAGCTGTAAATTTTTACTTTCAAGTGTTTTTACACTGGTGAGTATTGACTGTTCTTTTTGGTATTTAGAGCACTATTGAGCATTTCTTATTTGGGAAAGATTTTACCTCTTCATTTGTGAAACTTATTTTTGCAGGACAGAAAATCTTTTGCTGACAGATATTTTGTTTAAGAATACTAAAGATGGGACCCCAGTCCCATTCTGGCTTGTAAGGTTTCTGCTGAGAAGTCTGCTTTTAGTCGGAAGGGTTTTCCTTTGTCAATTACTTGATGCTTTCTTTCATCTTGCAGCTTGTAGAATTTTCTCCCTCACTTGGACTTTGGCCAGACTGTTGACTATGTGCCTTAGTGATATCCTATTTGCAATAAATCTTTTAGGAGTTCAATTCAATGACATTCTTATATCTGCATTTCTAAATTAATTTCTAGCAAGACCAGGGAAGTTTTCTTCCATTGTTTCCTCAAATAGGTTTTCCATGCTTTTTGCTTTTTTTGTCTCTCTCAAGGATACCTGTGATTCTTATGCAATTCTTATGCAATTTACATAATCCCATATTTCTCAGAGACTTCATTTCTCTTCAGTCTCTGAAATTCTTTCTTCTCCTTGGTCTAGTCTGTTGTTAAAACTTTCCACTTTGCATTTAATACTTCCCTAAATGATTCTTTTGTTTCCAGAGTTCTGTTATACTATCTCTTTAGTGAATTTTTCATTCATGTCCTGCATTACTATTTTTTGTTTGTTTGTTTTTTGTGTTGAATTTTAACTTTCTCATCTATATCATTGAGCTCACTCATGACCCAAAATTTGAATTCCATATCCAATATTTCAAAAATTTCCTTTTGGTTAGAGTACATTGCTGGAGAGCTAGTATGATCCTTTGGAGGTGTTGAAAAAGCCTGGTTTTTCATATTGCCAGAGTTCTCATCGAGTTCCTCCCCATCTGGAGCTTCTTCCCTCAGCTCAAAACAGATAGCTTTGTGGTTCATCTGTTCTCTACTGGGAATTCTGCTGCTCAGTGCAGAGCGGGAGAGGTACGCTGTCTTTTGGCTCATGCATATAGGTACCCACTGGTGTTGCTGTCAATTTGGGCCAGTTAGACCCCAGACCCGTGGTAGTGTTCAGGTGCCAGTGATGGTGGACAAGGTTAGGCAATCCCGAGGTCCCAGGCCCCTGGATGGTGTGCGTTAGTTCTGGGGAGCCAGACCAAGACCGAGCTGGCAAACTTAGCCTCAGGCCTCCCTGAGTTCAGGCACTGGTTGTGATACTGAGGGGTGGAATGCTCTCCTCCTCTAGAAAAGTGCTGAGAGGAGAAGGGCAGATGCACTGTGATCCTGGAACAGGGCAGGCGAGCCTGTCTTAACAATACTAGTAGTGGCAGGCAGCTGTGAGATGCACATGCCACTCACACCTCCGTTTCTCAGCAGTGATGATGGTCTCTGTCCTTAAGGGGCACAAAAACACCCAGGTTTTTTCCCAGCTGCAGCAGGTAGTAGAGGTAGTTCAACCTACTGTATGCAGGGCTACCAGATTGTCTGTGGGCTGTGGCTGAAATACTCCAGCCGGGAGGTGTAGTTGTGCCTGGCACTTGCCTCCAGGGAGGGTAGGCTCTTCCCAGAAGAGACAGTCAGGTTGGGGGGAGGACTGCTCGCCCTGCCCTCCTTCAGGGGAAGTGGTAACTTTTGTCCTTGGCGCACATGAAAGCATTTGCTATGGCTTTTTAGAGAGAAAAGAGTGAGCCCCAAGCTCCACGGAAGCCTAAATATGCTGGGTGCTGGGTCAGAGGCAGGACAGCTGCTCCCAGGTGCCCTACCTTAATCATCCTCTGTGGAACCCTCACAGGTTGAGTAGAAACAGCCAGCCTGGGTGTGATAAATGCTCTGTCAAAGGTGAGATGGCCACTCCCAGGTGCTCTAGCTGAATTTGCATAGGGATTTGAGCATTTACAGATTTTGGATGTCTGTAATCCCAGGACTCTGGGAGGCCAAGACAAGAGAATCACTTGAGGCCAGGAGTTAAGACCAGCCTGGGCAACTCCAGCAGGTCAGGAGCTGACAGATTGCCACAGTTGCAAAGGGAGGAAAAGTAAACACTCCCAGCTGCCCTTTCCGCTAGGCTACAAATCCTTGGGAAGTCAGTCTCTATCAAGATCTTGCTGCTTCTTATTCTGCCCTGGTAAGGGTAGGTTCTGGCACCTTTCTCTCAGTATTTCACCTGGGCTATGCTTTCTCACCTGAAACTTTTTCTTTTTTTTTTTTTTTTTTTTTTTTTTTTTGAGACAGAGTCTCACTTTGTTGCCCGGGCTAGAGTGAGTGCCGTGGCATCAGCCTAGCTCACAGCAACCTCAGACTCCTGGGCTTAAGCGATCCTACTGCCTCAGCCTCCCGAGTAGCCGGGACTACAGGCATGAGCCACCATGCCCGGCTAATTTTTTTGTTTATATATTTTTGGTTGGCCAGATAATTTCTTTCTATTTTTTAGTAGAGACGGGGTCTCACTCTTGCTCAGGCTGGTCTCGAACTCCTGACCTCGAGCGATCCACCCGCCTCGGCCTCCCAGAGCTAGGATTACAGGCGTGAGCCACCGCGCCCGGCCTAAACTTTTTCTTCTATGTGGGACGATCTGGTGACTGATGTCTCTAGTTGGCCCTCTTGCCCCCTCCCCTCAACAAAATGTTTTACTTTGTTTTTAATATTTTTAATTTACTTAATTTTGATATAGTATTATTATGTTAAAACTACGTGGAATAGACAGAAAAATAATCTTGTCAATTTGAGGCAATATTTATGGTAAAAAATCAAATATGAATCTGTGAGTGTGATTAGGATATAATTTCTGCAGGCTATTTTTTTATTTAGAAATTATGTATGTTAAATAATCTTGAAATAAACAGCCAAAATTTGGAGATTTAAGAAACTTTATAAATTTTCATATATATATATATATATATATATATATATATATATGCTATAGTTAGCATAGATTTATTCTGGCATGAAATCTTTGTCATTCTACCTAATCGTGGGTGGGCTATAAGACATGCTACCCCAATATATGGCACCTTGGCGTTTGAAAAAGCAGCAGAAGTAAGAAGGTCTCTCTGAGCTTCTCCCAAACCTCTCTTGAAGGACACCTTAAAGAAATTCTCTGACTTCTCTCTAAATTAAGCTGTAAGAACCTCATTCCAGAGAGATCCTTCCTATACCTGAAAGGAATGAAGACACAGAGATGCCAAAAAGCACCTGAACAGACAGGCCTCACTAAGGTACCCCCCATTTGATTGCCATCGATCATATCCCCTTTGCCCAATGCTACTTCTGCATGACTGTCCACTCTTCATCAAACGTAGGCAGAAAAATTTACAATTTTCCCTGTTGCTTTGTGTCTTCATTTCTGAAAGTTCCCTGTCATATAGAACCTTATATTAAATAAATTTTTATGCTTTTCTCTCATTAATCTGTCTTTTATTGTAGGGGTCTCAGTCATAAATCTTGCAATGGGAAAGAAATCTTTTCTCCCCTACATCATTAAATTTGAATTTATTTAAGATTATATAAATTCTTTAGAATTATAGAGTGGAATATCTCTAAAAAAGCAGTATTGTGTAACCCTTTCCCTTATTGCTTGTAATACTTACAACTTTGTCTTTCATTAGTTTTCGTCTCTCTGAAATACGCTTAAATCTGTCATAATTTCATTATGTAGAATATGAGAAACTCAAATATGTAATATAACAGCATAAGTGCTATCAGAATATTATTTTTTCTTTTCCCTTTAGAGATATTTACACAGATTTTTTTCTTTGTATATATGTCCTCTATACACACACCCCCAAAATTAACTCTGTAATGAGAGGAAATTCAAGAAAAAAGCTCCCCCCATGTATTTCTTCTTTTCTAACTATCCCATCCCTTCTACTCATTCTTTTTCTTTCAAATAGCACCTGTTTCACCTTAAAGTTTCCTTTCAGTTGATCATGTTTGTCTTGTCAGGGGTGACAATGAGTTAAACTGTAAAAATGACCTGTTAATGGCTAGAGTGAGGCATAACAAATAACTAGTCACCTTGCTTTCCCACAATTCCAGGTCACAGATTAGGTCACCACTTACCCTCCCCCCTATTTGTTCATCATCCCCATTGTTTCTTTCTTTTCTTTCTTTCTTTTTTTTTTTTTTTTGAGACAGAATCTCACTCTGTTGCCTGGGCTAGAGTGCCCATGGCATCAGCCTAGCTCACAGCAACCTCAAACTCCTGGCTTAAGCAAGCCTTCTGCCTCAGCCTCCCAAGTAGCTGGGACTACAGACATGTGCCACCATGCCCAGCTAATTTTTTCTATATATATTTTTAGTTGTCCAACTAATTTCTTTCTATTTTTAGTAGAGACTGGGTCTCACAGTTGCTCAGGCTGGTCTCGAACTCCTAAGCTCAAAGGATCCACGGGCCTCAGCCTCCCACAGTGCTAGGATTACAGGCATGAGCCACCTCACCGGCCTCCGTTGTTTCTTTTCTCTTCCCAGCCTGGATGTAAATTCCTGGAGCTGTTCACCAACTCTGTATGAGAAAATGGCCTCTGTGTTTTCGGGCTATACCTTCTCTGTTCATCTCTTCTTCTCTCATTCCCTAGCACCCATTCTCTTAATATAGTGTAAAAAATGTAAAGGAGGAAGTAAATATATATTTTTCCCTAATATAGATCAAGTGATTCTAACTTGTAAAAGAAAGGTAGGTAAGTTCCCTATTCCCAGATTGCTGTAAATTTCTTAATCTTTTATATACAATTTGTTGAAGTTTTTCTCAGGATACTTAAGCTAGAATTGAATTTGCTTTTACTCTTCCTTCTGTGGCATTTTTATTTATTGCTTAAATGTCCATTATTTGCTAATTTTGCAGACTGTAGAAGAGGTTGATGCTTGGTGTTAGCATCTGGGAATTATCAGCAAACAGGCTAATTAAATGTCACCAGTGCTATCATCATAATTAATATTCTCAGACATCATTTACTGAGCACTCTCTATGTGACAGGTACTGTATACTATCTTACTTAACTCTCACAATCAAGCAAGTCAGACTATTCTCATTTCCAAGGCAAAAAGAAAGAGTGGAAGTCATTTGTATATGGTCTCACAGGTAGAATATGGTAGAAGTGGATTGGAACTCAGATCTTTCTGACTCCAAAATAGATATTTCTTAACTGCTATGTTTAAAATGTCCCTTAATTTTTCTTAGACAGGGGTATGTTTTCCAAGGAAACAAAGAAAGAATATTCTGAAATGATTCTGCAACATAGCCTTGAATAAGTAGGTAAATGGGTATATATACAATATCGAAAATGTAAATAGTGCCATGCCCAGTGGCGCATGTCTCTAATCCCAGCACTTTGGGAGGCTAAGGTAGGAGGATCACTTTAGCCCAGGAGTTCGAGACCAGCCTGGGTATATATAGAGAGACCCATTTCAACAAAAAAATATTTTAAAAAATGTAGCCACATACTGGGGTGCGCACCTGTAGTCCCAGCTACTCAGGAGGCTGAGGCAGGGAGATCTCTTGAGCCCAGGAATTCAAAGCTGCAGTGAACTATGGTCTTACCACTGTACTCTAGCCTGAGTGACAGAGCAAGAACCTGTCTAACAAAAAAATAATAATAATAAAAATAATTTTTTTGGCCAGGCGAAGTGGCTCACGCCTGTAATCCTAGCACTCTGGGAGGCCGAGGCGGGTGGATTGCTCAAAGTCAGGAGTTCGAGACCAGCCTGAGCAAGAGTGAGACCCCGTCTCTACTAAAAAAATAGAAAGAAATTATCTGGCCAACTAAAATATATATAGAAAAAATTAGCCGGGCATGGTGGCGCATGCCTGTAGTCCCAGCTACCCGGGAGGCTGAGGCAGTAGGATCGCTGAAGCCCAGGAGTTTGAGGTTGCTGTGAGCTAGGCTGACGCCACGGCACTCACTTTAGCCCGGGCAACAAAGCGAGACTCTGTCTCAAAAAAAAAATAATAATAATAATAATAATAATTTTTTTAATGTGAATGGTGAATGTCTACTAAATTTTCATTATTGGCATGTAAGTATAGTCATCCTTTGGCATCTGTGGGGGATTAGTTCCAGGACCCCCAGTGGATACGAAAATCCATGGATGCCCAAATCCCTTATACAAAATAGCATAATATTTGCATATAACCTACACACATTCTCCCGTATACTTTAAATCATCTCTAGATTACTTATAATACCAAATAAAATGCCTACACATCACTTCACATGGGTTCAAGTATTAATAGTACTTGGTACACAGCAAGTTCAAGGTTTACTTTTTGGAACTTTGTGGATTTTTATTTCCCAGATATTTTTGATTTGCAGTTTGTTGAACCTATGGATTGTGAGGGCTGACTGTATTTTTTCCAGAGTCCTCTGTTGTGTTTTTGTAGTGCTCTGCAGGAATCAGTGTGGCACTATGATGAAGAGGATGCACATTGGGATAAGTAGCTTTAGGTTCAAATCTCAGCTTTGATGTTTACTTGATTTTTTAAAAATTTCTCACTCTTTTGCCCAGGCTGGAGTATACGGGCATGATCATAGCTCACTTCCATCTTGAACTCAGAGGCTCAAGCAATCTTCCCACCTCAGCTTCCCAAGTCATTAGGACACCCAGCGTCTCGCTATATTGCCCAGGCTGGGCTTGAACTCCTCTATCCTCAAATGATCCTCCCACTTCAGCCTCCCAAAGTGCTGGGACTACAGGTGTAATCCACTATGCCCAACCTACTTGATATTTAATCTCTGTGTGCCTCAGTTTCCTTAATAAAATCCATAAAATAAACATAGAATCTGGGGGTACTAAATAAGTTCTGTATTTAAAGTTTTTTACAGAATGCCCAGCCCAGAGTAATGCTTAAGTAGACATGACAGACTGTAGATATCATTGTACTTCTGATGCTACTGGTACTGGTGTTATTATCAGTGATGCTCACAAGAGCACTGTGGGGGCACAGGTTGATATTAGTATTCCCAATTAGCAAATGAGAAAATGAAAGATAAGAGGAATTAAGCCACCAGCTCCCATTGCTACATATGAACTAAAGAATTCTGGACTCTTGTGTCATACGGTACCACATAGCCTCCAACAGTTCAGTATTAGGATGCTAAATACATTCAAGATTCAAATTACAATTCAGTAGATGGAACATAGTTAGTTTATTTTATACAGCACATTATTCTAGAGGATCATATTCTTAACAAAATGCAAATTCGAACCTTCAAATCCCTTTACTAATCCCTCTACTAACAGTTGTTAATTTTGATACTTTGGACCTAAGCACGAGGGAAGTTCTTTAGAGCATGATCAGGAAGGACAGGAGGCCAGTAAGGAGAGCATTTAAATGTCAACGCTGAAGTGTTCTTAATATATGAAATTGTATTGCCTCACTCTGTAAAGAGAAAAAAGAAAAAAAAGAGAAAGAGAGAGAGAAATAAAAGCTTCCAAAAGTGAGAAAGCCATTGGTTGTAAACATAGTCAAGTTTTTATGGACAAATGATGTGTTAGTGAAAATATCTCAGGATACAAGGAGGCGTATAGGTAAATATATACAGTGGTTGAACTGAATTTCCAAAATTCGAGAAGACACATTTCAAGCAGGCTGTAATTGTTATTGAAACAGATGCAGAACTGACTTAATCTAAAGAATTCCCTTATGGGTGCCGCAAGCTGTTATATGAAGGAGTAGATTTTTGAAGTAGTGCCACTTGAAGATACCTTTATGGATTAGTGGGATTAAAGGTTTTAATCTGTTGAGGAATATATTCCCTTGTGCATATTCTCTTTTTAGTAGTCTTAGTATTTGACAGTAGAGCAAATCTATCTTGGCTGATGCCTGCCTAGCATAATATCCCCCTCCTTCCCCCGTGCAAGGAGAGAGGAGAGAGCTAAAGGGAATAAAATAATTCTTAAGCAATTTGGTGCTGCTTTGGCAAGTTGGCATGCTCTGGGTGTGGCCAGTGTACAAAGCTCACAGTTTCTCTGGAAACTCCTCTGCTGAGCCTTTCCTATTCCTTCAGCTGGCAACTGTTGACCCCGCCCCCACCCCACGCGACCACGTCCTCTTACTGCTGTGGTCCCCGCTCTTTGGCTGGCCACCTTTTGGACCAAGATTTCTATTAAAATGACCTCATACCATGGTCTCCATGGGTGTACAGTTCTGGGCAGGGAATTCTATAAATTTGCTAATTTAAACTTTAAATGTAGAAAATAAGCCTTGGGTATTTCTGAGGATGGTAACTAAACTTGGAAGGTATTTGAAGGTAAGAGTTTGTGCATAAAGAGGAAGTGAAACTAATGTTTCACTCTATGCTCAGTGTTTTGTTATACAGGTTAATTCATTTGGAACTCAAAATAGCCTTGTTGAGGTGAATCCATTTTTATAAATGAGAGAAAGGTGAGGCCTGAGAGAGTAACTTATTCAAGGTTGCACAGATTTTTGGCTAGACTGATATTTAATCCAAGCTTTGTAAACCCACATACATTGGGGTTTAGAATTAGTAGAACTGTTATTGTCTTACTCACTGTGATATTCTCTTTTTATACTGGGTGGCTGGTACAAACCTCCTTGGTTTTATGCTTATTTTGTTTACCTATAGTCCCAGTTCCTGAGTTTTGATTAAAAACATGACATCAGATCTGGAATAACTTGAAAGAAAATTACGTTTTTCTCTACTAAATGTAAAATGGCAATTTCAGAATGTAAAATTTCCTCTTTCAAAGTTTGAGTGATTCACTTTAGAAATTGAATTAAAGAATGGGAACATTCTGCTGTAATGTTTAATTTTTTTTTAAGTGAGGATTCTGTAATATGAGATTATTAGCATGTAATATTAGACACTTCAAGAAATGAACTTTTGGCATTAATCTTGCTCTTAATAGTTATATTTTTAAAATTTGAAAATAAAATGAGATCAGATGGACTGAAGAGAGTCACAAGCACCTTTCTGCGTGGTGGAATTGCTATTGATTTATGACAAATGCCAGTAAGAGCAGGCAGGGACAGGGTTGTTGCTGTCAGATGAGAACTGAAAGCAGACAGGTTTTGTTATCAATCACTGGTTGTCGTTGTAAGACAGCAGCGGCTGTTATAATTGATTTGATGGCTCCGAATGACTTGAGCTTTAGTGGCCAAAGCGGATTGTGGCAACTCAACCATGCATGACATTGACATAAAGAGGAAGTGACATGACTTCTCAGAGGCAAAAGTAGATGATTTAAAGGGGCAAATCTACTCATCAATTCAATAATTCATAAACTTTAACTTTTGATATGAGATGATATTGATGAGAAAAAAAGGAAAAATTAAGTTTTTATTTTTCAAGCTGGGCTTTAGGTGCTTTTTATTGGATTAGACTAGCCTTTCATGTTTTCTCTTTTCACCCTCAATACTCTGTTATCCATAAATAGTATATACTTATTGTATGTTTTAATGCAGAACATCACATATTATGTATCTTTTCCATTACTAAGCCATTTGATGGGAGAATGAGTTTAAAAGGCAAGCAAAGAAATGGAGATATCTGCCTTCTATAGTTCACCTTAATTCCTGAGTTTAAGGAATATGAGTTTCATTAAATCAAGTAACTTTAGGAACTAAGCACAATAAAAGGCTAGAGTTCCTGACTATATCATGCCTAATTGTAATGTAAATTAACCAATTTTCTGAAAGCACATATGTAGTAGCCAGTTGGGCACATACACAGGGTGGTGTGTGTGTGTGTGTGTGTGTGTGTGTGTGTGTGTGTGTGTGTGTGTGTGTGTGTGTGTGTGTGTGTGTGTGTGAGAGAGAAATGGCAACTTTGTTTCCATACTAATCATGCCATAGATTCTGGCCTGGGCCAGACAAGAAAATGTTTTCTCTCAACAACCCATTCATTGATATCTGCTTCCTTGAGCATTGGGTTGGGAAAAGCTCAATTGGAAAGAACATGATTGATGTTCATTTAGTGATATCTGTGATGGGTGTTAAATAGGGAAGTATCATATTATGTACTACAAGTTTGTCATCCCTGTTGTGGTTGATAGTGGAAACAGATTGGGGTGACTATTTGCTTGAGATTTTCTTTTCTTAAACAAACATATATTAGAAACCTAAGAGGCCACAGTACTGAAGGTACAAAATACTTAAATATAATTAAACCTTCATATCTAAATATCATTCTTCAAATTTTATCTAGAGAATTCTTTGAAGTTATTTATTTTTCTTTTATAAAGACTTCTAGAAATCTGAACTCAGATATTTTTATGTTAATCTTTAGAATAAGGTGATAGGACACAAGTTACACACTAGTTTTTCAATAGTAGCTTTTGTTCTTTTTTTCTTAGTAGTTAGATTATGGGTGTTTTAGACTGAAAAGTTTTATGGAAATTAAGTTTTGGCTTTGTTGATTGTTTTGAGAAAAAGAAATTGCTAAAAATCTATTTCTTGCAAGTTTTACTCAGTAATGAACATTCTCGTATTCATTAATGTGCTTATCTATTAAATTGTTTTCTTAATAGTCTCCTCTGGATAAAATTGCCAGTAATTCATTAATAGTTCTTAATGAACAATGATGTAAGAAGAAAGGTTAACATCTAAGTGAGTGTCTCAGAAATTACAGAATCTGGATATTTAAGAAACCTAAAGATCTTCCATCCCTAGTGGTTTTCAAACTTTTTGACTGCAAACTCACATTTAGAAAAACATAATACATCAAGACCCACTGCATACACACACACACACACACACACACACACACACACACACACGCCTAAATACTGGAAATAAAAATTTCACAACTTTTACCTTTACTTCATGTGATGTATTCCATTTTCTGTTCTAATCCATTCTGTTTTATGTATTCCATTAAAATATATACATAATGCCAGTTTTGGTGGATAGAAACCTGAAATTTAGAAAATAATGTTCTACACTAATTCTCTCATTTTACTGATAAAAAAGTAAAGCCAAAACTGAGAGATACCATTTGTCCAAAAAAAAAAAAATATATAATAATATAAAGAAGTATCTGAAATTAAGCTCCAAGTTCTTAAGGATTTTACAAACTGAATTGTAAATAGGACAAAACAATTAAATATATTACATCATTAACAACCAACCCCCTTAGTATGAACTTAAAACAAATTGAATTGCAAATAAATACTTAGATTACGCTAGTGTGAAGTATATAGATAGACTACAAAAAGATTTGAACTAAATTTTGAAGGAGTGAAAAAGATAAATTTTTTTTGCACAAGAGGACTTTTTTGGAAAGTGTTTTATTATAGCATTCTGTACAGATAAGGAAACATGACAAATTAAATCTTGTAGAACAATGAGTTGGAGATTGTTAACTCACTTTGGCTATATTAAGAATATTATGCTGCAGCCTGAGCAAGAAGGAGACCCCATCGCTACAAAAAAAAAAAAAAAAAAGAAAGAGAGAGAAATGAGTTGGGCCTGTAGTCCCTGGTACTCAGGAGGCTTAGGCAAGAGGATGGCTTACGTCCAGGAGTTTGAGGTTGCAGTGAGCTATGATGACGCCACTGCATTCCAGCCAGGGCAAGAGAGCAAGACCCTGTCTCAAAAAAAAAAAAAAAAGGATATTATTCTGCTGTTGTTCTAAATTAGTTACAAAGATTCAACTTAGTTGAGCACAGTTGATTATTTCTCATAAAAACAGGCTTTTAAATATTTTCAGTGACATAAGACACTAGGATCATGACAGATGATTAGTAAAAACTGTCTAGATGTTGAAAATCTTCAAATTCAAATGAAACCAGCAGAAAATAAGCAAGAAAGCTTTCTAAATTTAGGCACATATTTTATTTCGGCTGTGAAAAGCTAAGCAACTTGACTTTCTGGTTCTTCTTACTATTTTCCTATTTTTTTTTTAATAACTATATTGGACTGTAGATAACAACCAGCCTCCTGTGATCTTTGAATATGGCAATTATGTCTTTTACGTTGATTTACTCACTCATTCTGTTTCTAAGCTTTTTAACTGTGGTGATCGCTGTAATCACAGAGCTGCCTTTATGATGTGAAGGCACAATTTGCAGGTCAAAATGTTATACAGAAGTAGGTATGGTGGCTGTCTAATTAGATTGCTTAATATTTATCAAAATGGCATTCTTTTTTGTTGTTGTGCTTTTGCTGGTCTCTGTGTCCCAAATATTCTTTCCTAATATAATTATATGATTGGATTTTCCTGTGAACTTTATGGGACATTAATCAGAATTAAACATTTAAGCTCAAAATATTATTTGCTGTTGGACATAAAATCTACAGTTTCTTCCTCAGCGTCTTGTAGTTTAATGTTGAGAAATTCATTCCATAGATGTTCATTGTACAGCTTCTAGGAGCATGTTTTAGATGCTGGGGCTTAAGCTGTTCTTGCCTTTGTGGACCTTCCAGGGTCCACCTTCTCCTACAACAACAAGTAAATAAATAATAATAATAATGGCTTATTATAAATGTTGTGAATAAAATAAATGAGAAGATGCAATAACTGGCAGAAACCTTTCTTAGTGACATTTGAGCTACAATGAAGGGAGACCCTGGAAGGTCCCAACTAATGAAAGAGCCAGGAAGAAGCAACAGTGAATACAAGGGGGAAGGAAAGATCTGGACTTGTTAGAGGAACCAACAGCAAAGCGATATTGACAAGAAGGTGATGAACGAATGGTGAGCAGCGAGAGATTTTGAGAGATGGGCTGGGAGCAGGGTGGCCTTTTATAGATAAGGTAAGGGGGTTGGATTTTACGCTCATAACAATAATACTCTCATTTTTATTGATCACATACTAGGTTCCAGGAACTGTGCTAAATATTTTGCACGCATATCTAATTTGCTCATCACAACATCCCGTGAAGTAGATGGTGATATGATCCCTACTTTATAGATGGCAAATGTGAGGTCCAAGGAAGGCAAGTCACTTGCCAATGGAACAAAAGCTAGTGTAAGGAAAAATAGCCTCACACCCCAAAAGTCAGGTTCCAGAGCACGCATTCTCAACTACTGCGGTATACTTTTTATACCAACTTCATTTTACCTTTAACAATTCTGTATTTACTTGCCTGTTGATTTTTTAAAAAAAAATTATTTTCCTGAAGTAACTAAAATAGATGAGCAACAAAAGAATAGCAGACACTTTCCCATGATACCTTTCTGCCCTATAATTTCTCCTTTTAGAATAAAAATCATTTAAAAATTATGAACTCTTCTCAGTTTATTGTATTTCTTTTTGTTTTGTTTGCCCTTGTATAGTCAAATGCAGCACTTTCTCTTTAAAATTTTTCCAAGCACTTTCAGATTGATGAAACATGAGAGAGTAAAATTTATCCCTGCTAGAGTAGGGATAAAAACTAAAACATTGGTGGAGTCTGGGCGCATGATGGCAATGGGCATGCCAAGCAGAGGCCTGTGGGGAGCTGGTGAACACATGCCCTGTCTGAAGAGGCCGGTTGCCGCTCTGTTCAGCCACTTGATTCCTAGGGTATTAGTTCTGCTATTTCTCATAAGAAACCAGAAATCTGTATTTTTAGGTGAAATCTCACATTTAAATTTTTGGGCTCTCTGTTTTTAAGGAATCTGACCAGATAAAACCAAATACTTAACACCTTTCGACTCAAGAGCCCAACTAAACTGTCATTTATTTTTGGAGTTTTATTTAATTCTGTGATCCATCTGAATTTTATTTTTATTCATAGTATTTGGTATAGATTTAAATATTTTTAACTTTCTATTTTCAAATAATTATATTCACAGGAAGTTACAAAAATAGTATAGTGAGATCCCCTGGACCTAGTGTTCCCCCAAGGGTAATGTCTAGTACATAACCCAGGAAACTGGCAGATCGACATTGGTATGTTCTACAGGCCTTATTCATATTCCATCAGTTTTGCATGCATTCAGTTTATGTATGTGTGTTGTATGTTTGTATGTAGGTCTGTGCAATTTATCACATGTATAATTGTACATAACTACATCACAATCAAGACGTGGATTCCGTTACCACAAAGATCTTATGCTACCCCTCTATGGTAAATTGGTTTTTTTTTCGTCCCTACCCCCCCCACACACACACAATTGCCAAGAGCCATTATAGTACAAATTATTGAATGATTCTTTTCTAATCTATTTAATTATTGATTGCTTCTATATTAGGGTTCTTTCTGGTCATTATTCCAACTCATCTCTATGCCTACTTAGGGTTACTATAATCTTACCAGAGCAGAAAGAGAATATGATCTCAGACCAGACAAGGGTAAATGTTTTAAGTAACTGCCTGATTTTTATATAGGATCTTGTTCCCTCTACGGTGAGTGAGTCCTGGGTCTGTTCTGTGCTTCTTTGAGGCTGTAGTCAAGCTTCCCATGTTGCATTGGTGGAACTTTTAAAGTCTACACCTTGCTGGGAATCCTGATACTTCTCTTCTTTACCACGTGAGTGTCTTCATCCCAGGCTGTTCAGCTGTACTTTACCATGTACATTATTGTGCCTTCTGAGCACCTCACCGTACTTAGTGAAGTCGTCCAGAGATTTCAACTCCCAGGAGCTGGGAGGGTTTCAGGGTGCACAGTCAGCTCTCCTCTCAAGACAATGACCTATTCATCTTCTTACAGCCATTCTTTGGCACTTCCTATGCTTCATGGAATACATCCTACCATTGTGAAACCATGTTTCTTACTTAGACTTTTTATATATACCTTTTTCTGCTTATACAAATGGAGAAAAATTCATCTGCATTAAGTACATTGGCATTTTTCCATTAAGTATCAGTACTCTCCTATGTATTAAATTGGTAAAAAATTAAATATATCTTATTATATTCACCTATTTTTAGATTAGTTCATGTTCTATATCTTAATTTTCTCTTTTCGCATGCCATAACTAGCGTTTATATGTATTCAGCTTGTTCCAATTAACCATGATTATATTCATTTTATAACTTTATTTTTTAATAGGTAATAGATTTTCATAGTTAAAAATTAAAAATTTACAAGAGTTTCACTCCTACCCTGTCCTTTATACATATAATTTTTTTCACAATGTCAATTAATGTTACCATTATCTCTTCTATCTTCTCATTTTTACATACTTTATATCTCTTTATATTCTTTTCTCATTTTTATTGGGTTATATTGCTCTTTTTCTTAATTATTTCCAGAAATTCTTTATGTATTATTTCATAAGATACTAGTCAACATTGTCATTTATAATAAAAATAACCTGCAGAATTTTTCTTACAAACAGAGAAGCTAATTCTAAAATTGAAATTAAAAAAAAAAAAAAAAACAAGCAAAAGCTAGAGAAAGTAAAAAAAAAAAAAAAAAAAAGATAACCAGTAGGGGTGTCTAGCCCATGCAGATATTAAAACGGGAAGCAACAAAATACTAAGAGAACATATTTCAACTCATGAAGGGCCAATTTCTCTCTTTTTTTTTTTTCTTTTTGATACCCAAACTGTCAGACTTGTCCAATAAGAACCTTCTTTAAGTTTCCATGTACTTCTAAAACTACCCCAGGCATTTTTTAATATGCCCTTACATTTTGGCAAAAGATGTCCCAGACCCATTTTGACTATTTTTTCCCCTGCTGCAGAACTTGGGATCAATTACTCTTCACAAATACTCACTTTGTTTAGTGTAGAAAAGTGTTCATTCGAGCCCAAATTGCAGGCAGTAGGGCTGTATGTCAAATTGGATGTGGAGAAAGGCCAGCTGCACAAGGGCACAGCTAGGCCTTTTTAGTAACAGACTAGATAAGAAATTCCTTTTTCAAGTTCACAGTGGTTTATTTTCTCTACATCGTGTCTTCCTAACAATAGAAATAATAGCCATTTATGTAGCTCTTACTATAGCTAGGCAGTGTTTTGTCCTCTGTATACTAACTTATTTTATCATCACAGAAAATCTCATAAGGCATACATATTTTTTAATACATAGGTGAACTTTAGACACAGAAAAATTAAGTAATTGCTCAAAATTATCTAGTAAATGGCAGAGGTGGGATTCAAAGCTGTATTTATTCCTATTCTTTACTTGGAAAAGGATAGATGATGATAAACACTCCTATGGAAAAGAATTTCCAAGTTCCCTGGTTTATTTTAAGCAGACATTTGGAAAGGAGACAGACTGTGGATTCACCCGGGCAAGTTCTAATAGTCTTCTTCCCAGAATACCAAATAATTGTTTACTATGTTCTATGTGACCTCATGGATATTGGAACTAATTATCATCCCAGTTTCCTAAACAACCACCTGTACCCCTAAGGAACTATAGCCTGGACTTGACCACCAGCTGTTGCCAGGGGACAGTAAATACCCCCTTTGTTACCACAGGTCACAGTGACTTTGCAAGAAATCCACAGAGGGTTGCTTTGTTTTTGAAGAGGTTTCTTCAGATAAAACTAATTCACTGCTCCACGGAGAGACATGATAAGGAACAAAACATTGAATGTAAAAAGGGACTCTATTTCTATTTCTTTGAAGTTCTTTAGTCTCTTTATAAAAAGGATAATTTATATGAAAAGGCTTTATAACTGAGTACATTTTATTATCATCATTGATTTCTAACCTCTAATCTCTACTTCATTCACTGGAGCTCTTAACCGAGTCTTATACACTTTTATTTTTAATGTGTTTGTATTTACTACTTTGTTCCTAAGGCTAATGTTTTATTATATTGCATTTTAACACCATTTGCCTGTTTTCCTTCCATGTCTGGTGAGGACAGTGAAACCATTAGTTGAAAACTAAAATGTCAAGACAGGAAGAATCCAACAGATTCTTATGAGTGAAGGGTGACTAGATCAGCCATCTGAGCCCCTCTTGGCCAGACCTGAAGGAGCCGGACTCTCAGGCTGGATCCGTGACTACGGACAAATGCAAAAAATATGAAAAGGGCTAGGGAATTCCTGTTGGTTAACTGGACCCAGGTATCAGGAGCTGTACATAGTACAGCACCTAGGATGCAAAGGTCAGAGAAATAAAGAGTAGGCGTGTGGACCTGCGGACCCAGCCATCACCTGGGGCTGTTGGTTATCCTCTTCCAAGGTGTCATGTTCAGATTAACTAGTTCTGACTGTGAACAACACATTCATACAAATTCAGCATTATTTGACTCAGTAATTCTTGTATTATTGTATTTGCATGGCCAAAAAACATCCATTGCATGTAAAAAATTACATATGTGCATAGGTATTAATATGTAGGTCCATGCATACAGATGCACATGGACACACGTGAACATACGTATGCTATTTAAATAGAAATGGAAATAACTGGTTTTGTATGAAATGCTCTCTACAAATTTGGTTTTGCAAAATAATATGTGCAAATCTATATATTTAATTCTAGAATAATGCATTTGTAAAGTGAAGTTCTAATTTGTATAATATAATAGGTTTTACTTTCTGTTAAATATGGCAGCTACGTTTTCAATAGAAATACTTCCCTGCCAAGTTAATAGTCAAGTTTGAGTTTTAATAAGTAATTATAAATTTTTAGCAGAGAAAAGACATTGGTCATCAAAGCATATGATGCTATTTTTTTCCTGTGTCTTTCACCTTTGTAATAAAGCTTTTTCTTAAGTTGCTTTCTGCTGTTTAAAATGGTAGCATTCGTGTTCTAGCAATAATTGTGGAGGTTTGAGTTATTATAAACTTTGAATATCAATTCCTCCCCTTCTGTGACAGTTCTACCACTAGGGAAGTCAGGCTTGCAAGGTCTAATTACTGCAGCGTTTTGATATCCCCAGCTACAATATTGGCAGGAATTTAAGCTATGGTAGAATTCATTGGTGACACCATTGTAACTAAAAAGCACAGAATCTGTTTTCAAGCATGTTCAGGATGGAATAAAGTATTGGTTGATGTCAGATAGTCTTGCTGTAAGTTCAGAAATGCCTTGGACAATTCTATATGAAATGCTAATTATTTGCAGTAGAATGTAAATAAGATGGCACTAAGGCTTATTTGCAGTCACTAATGAAAGCTGTTGTACTGTAATCATTGAGATACAGAGCAACAGGGCAATTCATTAAGAAAACCATAGTTGACAAGCAGTTAATGCATGCCAGTCTAGACCTTTCCTCTTTCTTCTGTTTACTTCTATTATTTCTTCTTGTTGATAATAACAAGTCCCATATGGAAATGTATAACAAGGATAAGAAGAAGCTAGCAGCTAAATTTTGCCAAGCTATGCTGAATATCTACAGACTGTAAGTCTTCTTTAGCTTTTCTTTGCCTCTGAAAAACAACTGCCATATTAGGCTGATTGAAAATATAGTCATTTTCTAGTCAGCAAATTGCTAGTCTGAGAATTTTTCATGTTATCTCTCCAGACTTGAGCAAAACTTAGCTATGCTGCAAATTATTTTATTTTCCAGACATATATTACATTTCAAAGTTTAGCCACATTTTTCAGTTTTCATATTTTATCAGTAGAACACTTTTAACAACTAAAAACACTAAAGTCCTTGATACTGCTCTCTTCTGTGTGTTACAGAATACATACCTTGGTAAATAAAAGTTGAAACTCTAGCTTTTCTGTTGTGGGGCATATATTCATCACAGCGACAATAGCGTAAGATGCTGCATTGTTTTTCAATTTGTATAGCCAAATTTCTAACTTATGGAAGTATTAAAATAAATAAAATAATTATTTTCTACTTTCCAAAGATGTAAAAATTAAGAAGGTGACTTCTGTTATGTATAATTTTTAGAACTCTTTCTTTCGTTACCCATGGATACCATAGAGGAAAGCCAGCTCATTTGACTCCATCAATAATTTACAGCCCATCCCTTTTTTGAAAGGATTTAAGGTTAAGGTGGGTGTCTACTTAAAGGACAAAGAAGCTGAAAAGTCAATACTGTAACTTATTTTGAGCTTCCTGACAGCCAGGGGGAAGAAGGAAGCAGAGCTGGTTATAGAGTGCATCCTCTGAAACAAGCGCATACTTGAATCTAGGTTCAAGGATATAAAACCCAGGAAATACCAAGAGTCTGAGGCTAACTAAGAGTTTCATGTACCTTTTATTCCTCATTATTTATAATCCCATAAATTACCCATCCTGAGCTCATTCCTTCTGTCTGAAGGTGGATGTCTTAAATCCTTTAGACAGTCTCAGGCTCTTAAGCTGCTGTGGAGTAAGATCACCCTGCAGTGGTAGTTCAGGCAAGGGGTTTTCTACAACTAGGGATGCCAGATAAAACATAGGATGGTCAGTTAAATTTGAATTTCAAATAAACAATCAATATTTTAATATAAATACGTCCCAAATATCGTATGTGGCTTATTTATACTAAAAAGTTATTCATTCTTTATCTGAAATTCAAATTTCAATAATTGCCCTCAGTTTTCATTTTGTTTTGTTTTGCCAAATCTAGCATCCCTACCCACATCTTGCAGATAAGCCTCATGGAGTATAATATGGGACTGTCCATTTATCACAAAAGTTAAGGGCTCACAATGACAGCCAGTCAAAGTCTTTTTGTTTCTTCTTTTAACCTTTGTTAAGACATTGACGGTGATGGATAGAAAGACCATTACTTTCTGGCAAAGGGAGACTCAACAAGGAATCTTTAAATAGTACCTAATAAACAAAAAAACTCTTATCAAGAGAATTGAATATGTTAAGTGAGCTATGAATTGATGGGAAAAGACATCCCCTCCCACCATACACACACACAATATAGTTAAGTTTCCAATTTAATTACATAGAGATATAATATCTTATGGAAAGTTGGATGGCTGCATAGTAGGAGCAGATGTAGGACATCTCAGAACCCCATTGCTTTCAGAAATTCATGGGAGCCTGCAGCTGCCAGGACACTTGCTAGAAGAGAGGATCTCACCAAGTCTGAGTAGCTTAGTTTTTACTGTACTACTGTCCTTTTATACTTGGGGAGTACTTACACTAACAATCTGGATACCTTGGCTCAGGGTGTATTTTAAGCACTGAGCTTTCCTGGTCCTGGAAAAACATATCTTCATTTGTGGAGGAGGAAAGCAGAGCTCACACCCACTAGTCCCTGAACATTATTCTGGAGAGCTCCTTTCATGTATACCTGTAGAACCTGCATTAACTTTACTCATCATTGTAAAATATAACATCCATTTCTTGGAAGGGGTATGTATGCACTGGCAGGGTTCTGCTGCAGAGACTAGAATCCAGGTTAAGTGGTAAAGTATTTATAATGGCATCTTAAATGGATTCCAGTATCATTGGGAGGACTGAGGAAACAATGTAGTTTGAGCTTTGAGGAACTACATCCAAAGCCGTAACACAGGCTGCCAAGGCCTTTGCTTCCCCGTTTAGGATTCAGAAACTGCCTGCTGAATTGGGAAACTGCTGGGTCCAGAATCTCACCGCCACTCCCTGAGAGGAAGTCCCATGATCAGGAAGCTAGCACTGTTACTGCCAGTGACAGAACCATGCAGTGCCTGTTATAGTCCACACCATCCTAACAGGTAGCTGCCTTGCAGTACTTACAAAGCTGGTGACCAGGTACAGAAAACTCTGTTGATGCTGAGAGAGAAAACCAAATGCTGCCATGGTTACACTTGCGAGCAAAAGCAGCAAAAACATGGACTCCACCTCACTGCCAACTTCCTAAACTTGTGCAATTTGGAGATTGGCCAAACCAAATCACACCCAAACTGCGAGAGGGCCTTTGATGTGGTTTTTAAGCTTTCCGTCACTGCAGCATGGTTCAAAATAGACATTGAATGTTAATCCAACATACCAGGACAAGAGATAATCACATTTTATTAATCCCTCTGAACCCTACAGAAGGGAAAAATCAGTAAGGGGTCCATGTCATAGGATCTCAGACCCCTTTTGAAAAATGTTTCCTGAGGACCTTCTGTAAGTTAGATCATTGTGTTTTCCTTCTATAAGGACATATACCAATTCTTGAAGAATGCCAAGCTTTTTTTCTGGCTTTCAATTCGTCAGGGCTTCTTCAGAACCTTTGACAGGGATAATTAGATGTCTTATGGACAGTGTTTTGACAGCAGTTTTATATCAACTGTAAAAGCTTCTTTATATGGTTGTATCTTTATTCAAAAGCTTTTGTCTTGCTCTTGCTGTCAGATGAAGCCTAGCTTCTGAAAGAGCACCAGCCGCCAGTACCATTTTGGCCATGACGTCGATGGTGTTCAGAAGCTGCTTTCAGAACTCCCAGTGTCTACGGTAATAAGTTCTGCTTTGGTTCCTCTGGACACAAGCAGCCAACCCAATGGGACTGGAATTCCTTCCCTCTTTTATCTACTGTCATGGCCGGATTGATGCCAAGCAGAACATACTCAAATCCACCCAAGTTTTGTTCCTTTATTGGTACAACCTCTTTCTCACTGTCATTACCACTATTTTGTCAGATAAACATACAGTGAAAAGGTTCCTGAGGCAATGGGGAGATGAAAATAGGTAGAATTAGTGGTAGTCCAGAAATACTTATAGGGCTATTACACCCATTTTATTCCTTGAGATTTTTATTGTGTAGAACTTAGATAAACACACACCATCCATTCACCTAGTTCTTACACAGAAGCAGAAATGTTGACAATAACTTTAAAAGAAACATGCATTAACTGCTTGAATACTGTAGTATGGTTCTTCCTCTTACATTACTTGAGAAACCATGATTGTATAAAAGCCACAGTGCAATAAAGGCAATAAAAATCATCTTTATTTATCAAAATAACATTTATTACCAAGACATGAAAAATGAAACTGACAAATTAGGTTGCATATTCCTATCAATCTTTTCAAAGTTTCATACATTTCTTTGGTAAAAAGGCCTTTCTTGCCAATTCCATTTGAACTATTCTAATCAAATTTTCATATAAACTGGTTATAATTGTTAACAATTCCCTATGGAAAGAAGGGTGATTTTTTTTTAAATGGAGCAACCAAAAAAAGATGTTATAAAGTATATATAAAATATAAATCAAAACTCTTGATTTCTGTGCTGTTTAGAGAGTTATTTGTGGAATTTTTTAGTATGAAAATTTAACCATGTATGCATTTAGTAAGTTGTGTTTTTTGGATTGTTTTAATAGTTTAAAAATATTAGAAAAAGAAAAATCTTGGGAATTAAGGCTAAATTCCTACAATGTTCCTTTAATGGCATACGTAAATACTTTTTTAACTTTCATTTGATAGACAGTATTCACTGGTAGATAGTCAGTGAATACTTGCAGAGGAAAATGAGTTATTGGGACAGGTAAATAGATCAGCTTATAATGTTTGCTTACTAGCTTAAATAACTACCAATAACTGTGTTCTGCTAAGCTTCTCCTCAAAAATTCAATCTTTTTTTTTTCTGTGTTTGCCTAAAATCTTCCTCATACATCCAGTTTTATAGATAACTGTCAAGCACATACAGAGGAGAGCACTTTGCAATGATGATATATTTTATGGCATTTTATTTGTTCAAGCGGCATTTGCAAGCAAGCACCAACCAAATGCAGAATACCTGACAGGTGAACACAATGGTTCCCGTCCTGATAGTATTCAGTTTTGTAGAAGAAATGATTGAGCCTTATATCACATTGCCCATATTTATTAAAATAAATATTTTATGTCCAGTTTTTATGAACTTTTTTCATAGAATAAAGAAATGTTTTCATTTAATAACAATTTCTAATATTTCAGAAATCATAATTTTACAATTGTTTAGAATTTGACTTTTGACTAGTTCACACAGTTCAAAATTTAAATTTTCAAAAGAAAAAGTCATGTACCCTGTAACAGCATTTCGGTCAGCGACAGACTCAATATATGACAATGGTCCAATAAGATTATAATGGAGCTGCCCTATACATCTATGCCATTTTTTTTATCTTTCATACTGTGTTTTTACTGTACCTTTTCTATGTTTAGATGTGTTTAGATATAAAAATACCTATCATTTTGTTACATTTGCCTACAGGATCCAATATAGTAACATGATATGCAAGTTTGTAGCCTAGAAACAACATACCATACATATAGCCTAGATGTACAGTAGGCTACCCCACCTAAGTTTGTATATGTGCTCTCTGTGATGTTCACATGGTGGCAACATCATGACAACACATTTTCTCAGAACATATCCCATTGTCCCTCAACTGTTCAGTTTCTCTTCTTCAGTTGGTTAGGATTAGGCTGAGAAAACTCAAATATCATTGACTCATATACTCAAACAGAGAAATTGAAAGGTAGTGTGAAGCTTGTATGGAGGTTCCACAATGTCATTAGAGTCTCGGGCTCCTTCTTTCTTTCTGCCTGCTCTCTTTATCCTTTAGTTTCTAAATCTCAAGGCTGCCTCTTACTCCAATTTGGCTATTGGAGTGCCATCTTTCATTTCTTTGTTTAGGAAAAAGAAGTCAGTAGGAGCCAAAAGAAATGGCTGTTTTTAAAAGAGCTTTCTCCAACACCAAGAAGAAGCCTTATAGGCACAAGTGCAGATCACAGGGGACTTTATGTGAAAGGAGTGTCTCTGGTGGATAGGCCATGAGCATCTTGACAGAACACAGTGCCTGGAATGGAATGCCACCACCAGGGATGCTGCTGCAGCCAAAGGCAACCTTTGCTTATTTCACCTTTTTGCCTAGAACTATCCTTTTTACATAAGTTTTAAGTAATATAGCTTGTAAGTTAATCCATTCTTCATTAAATCTTAGTGTTTTATTTGTTAACTAAAATTTTACCTAGAAATACAAAATAGAACTAATACTGAATATTGTATTTGATAGATTTCTTCCCTAAGTAAAAATGCAGCTCTTTCTTATATATGCTGTAATTCAATTCAAATCACACAAATACATTTGTCCCAATTCACTAATACATTATTTTTCAAGCAAGATGTTTTATTTTGTGGTTTAATTTCAAGGGGAAAAATATTCTGGGAGGAAGGCATTATATGGTGTGTCACAAGAAAAAGAACAGTCTACTGTTTTTTTGTGCTAAAGAAAACTGAGTGCTTTTTTGAGAGATGCATTTCCTTATCAGAGGAGTACCATGAGCTAAATCTCAGGAATAGAAATGGACTATCAGTCATCATTATACTGTGCTTATTTCTGGGTTGGATTCTGAATATATTTAAGTTATCAGTTAGTTAGGGGAAAAAATAACTGTTTGAGGTGGTATTGTCATTAAAATATATGAATGTGAAGTATCTATTACTTCTCACAGAAATGTTAACAAAATATACAGAGAGTTATTTTCTAATCTTTGTGATGATTGAAAACCAGCTCAAAATATTACTGTGCTGGAATACAGCCTACCAAAAGGATTTAACAAATAACAATTACTTTTTTAAAAAAGTATTACCTTTTCCTGCCTTTTCAATATTCCGCTATTGAAAATGTCTTAATTATACATACTGTATAGTACATGTGTTAATATTATTGTTCATCTGTAAGAGGTATTATTAGAAGACATTACAATTTCACTTTGGAAACTTGCTTATGTGATCTCCTTTCTACCTGGTATCATCTTAACAGGCACATGAAGCACTTCATACTTAGTAGCTATGAATAGGATTAGATAGTGTGTTTCATTTAGGCCAGTAACATTTTGGTGTTTATAATTTATAATGGTTTGACTTGAATAAAATACTATCACTATTTCTGAAAATTTGAACAGATCGTCAAGTAATAAACATCTGATTTCCTTTTTGAGCTACTCAAGGAGACATCAGAACAAGAGGAATTTACCTTTGTAATTACAGGAACTTTCCATAGTACCTTCTCTAAATGTTTAGACCCTTATTAAGGTGGCTTATATTCTGTGGTATTCTTTGTAAAGGGAGGAAAGTTAAATGTGAGTTTTTTTTCTCACCACCAGCAGTATGATGTCAGGGAGGTGGCTAAGAGCATCACCTTGGGCCTTTAAGACTGTTTGCTCACCTGTAAAACTGAAATAACAATTTCAACCATAAAGGGTTGGTGTGAGTCTGAAATGGAATTAATAATGTAAAAGGACCTGGCTAGCACCTGGGAAGTATGGTGCCAGTTCAGTCATTGTTACTTATTTATTTATTTTTTTTGTCTTTCTACGGTTAAAGTTTCATGTTGTATATCTAGTGATCTCTGGATATATGATTAAAAATAAAAAGTCCAATATAATAGGTGACATACAAGATTGTCCATATGAATACTTGTCTCTTTTTTTAGGGGGTTAGGGGGAGACTCCAAGGGTAGCACTTTAGGAGACCTATCCTCCTATACTATAATTCTTTCGGTTGCCATCAAGCAATGTTGAGGTGGATTTATGGTTATATGGGAAAGTCAACCAGTGTTTTGCATAGGTATCTGAAAATAAACTAATCATTTATGGCATTGTTTTAGTTCCATAAATACAATATTTTTATTGCATAATCATTTGTAAAGTAATAGTAGACACATGGCTAGAAGTAAGATTTCTCCCACAGGGTTTTCGAAATGAATGGTCAGACCATACATACTTGGCCTTGATTGGAACAGGAGCAGTGGGCTCTTGGGTGGTAAATTAACACAAGACTTAGAGCTGGAAGAAACAACAAAAACCACAAGTTCCTGCCACCATGGATCACGGGATAGCACTAAGGGTGACTGGTTGGCAGATAGCTACCCTGTGTGCAGACTTGTTAATTAGGCCCCTAAGAAAGTACTTAAAACTACTTAAAGTACTAAGAAAGTACGTAAAGTTTAAATCAGTGTGTATAGATACTATTCTTGTTTAAAGTTTTAACTGCTGTATTATAAGTTCTTAACATGTTAATGATGACAAGATTTTTTAAAATTGTTTTATAAACTCAGAGTAGTTCTAAGGTAATCATTAACTTACTGAGTTTTGTATTTTTTCTAAAGTGTCAACCCTCCTGTACTGTTACATTACATTTGTTTTGAATATATTAGGCAATCATTTTTTATTATTTTTATTTCATTTTATTTTTTAATAGGGACATCTGTCACTGTAGTCACAGAATCATCATAAAGGAGAGCTGATGTAATAATATTCACTGCCAAAGTTGATAGATAATTGATCTCATTTAACACAGAAATCAGTGAGTAAATATATCTTATAATACAGTAATTCTGTCAAACTGACCCATATATGTATTAAGGAACCTAATAAAAGAAGTTCAACATCAAAGACCAGGTTTCAAATCTAGCCTCAGCTGCTTATAGTGTGACCTTTTTCAAGTTATTTAAGCTATCTTAGGTTCAGTTTCATATTTGTAAAATGGAGGTGATAATATGTTCTTCAAAAGGGTTTACGGGCACTAGAAGCCATTCAGCATGTGAAGGATTTAGTGTTTTGCCTGGCACAGAGCACATCTCCATGAGAGGTACCTTTATTTTTGTTGTCAACATCCTCTTCATTGTCATCTCTTTTTTTAAAAAAAATATTTCTTGGATATCTAAGGCAAGCAATTCCTGTGGATGTAAGAAAGGTAGAATTATGAATATTTATGTATTTTAATATAAAATTGTCATCAAAAAATTAGCATGCCCTGTAACCAATTGTTTATAATATATATCTGAAGTTATCTGTAAAATGATATATTTGTGCATTAAGATTTTAAATTTAATTAACATTAATGTGCCGGTCCACTTTAAAATGTTTTTAAAACTTTCTCTGTCCTTTTACAAAAGGTTATCCTTAGAAGTGCTTAGTAGTATCATTATCTTCTTACACCCTTTAAAAAACAGTTTTATCTATAAGCAAGCACTGTGTATTTTCACTTGTGTAATCTCACTTATTTGTCACAATAAACATGACAGGTGAAGATTATCCTCATCTTAGAGAAAGAAGAAATGAGTCTGAGAGAGCTTACATGGCTTCTTCAAAGTTACACCTTGTTTTGTGTCACCAGGTCACTGTTAAGTCCGTTAAACCACAACCACTTTCTTATAGTGCTGTAACTGGAACAAACTATGGAAATTTCCTCTCCCCTGTTAACAGGGGAACAAATTTTTCTTACTCTAAAAAACATTTTTTTTTTTTTTTTTTGAGACAGGGTCTCACTCTGTCACCCAGGCTAGAGTACAGTGGCATCATCATAGCTTGCTACAACCTCGAACTCCTGCCTCAGCCTCCTGAGTGGCTGAGACTACAGGTGTATGCCACCATGCCTGGCTAATTTTTTCTATTTTTGGTAGAGACAGGTTTCACTGTTGCTTAGGCTAGTCTCCAACTCCTAACCTCAAGCGATCCTGCCACCTCAGCCTCCCGGAGTCCTAGGATTACAGGCGTGAGCCACCACGCCCAGCCAAGAACATTCTAATAGTCAAGACTGTACAATGAATGATAGACTGACCTCTTTTACTACAAAGTGACCTCCTTACCAGTTGTAATATTCAAGCACAAGCAAGATTATTGCTTATCAAGGATGTTATAGAAGAAATTGAGATTACATGTTATGTGTCTATAAGGAACTTTAAAAGCTCAAAATCATACCTTCTAGTCGTCTGTTTCCTCATCCCCTCCTCTAATCAGATGTCATATCTTGAAGATTTTACCACCACAAGGTTTCTTTGGGATCCTCTAAAAAATACAATGCTACAGAACAGATGCATTAAACAAATATTTAATCACCCACCATGTGCTAGGAACTTTGCTAAGCAGATAATTTGTGACATTTGTTTAAGGTAAATTCTACATAATTCTTTGAGGGCACAGAAAGTGATGTGTCCTCACTGGTACCTAGATAATAGATGGTTATATAATAACTAGTAACAAATATTGGATGAATGAAAAAGAGTAATACAGCCAAATGCTGCCTATAGTTAGATAAATGGGAAAAAATAGGATCTATCCTACTTGCTAGCATATAATAAGCATCTCAATTTAGGAGAAGCATTGGTTAAAACAGAAAGATTATTTCAGAACTGCCTCCTCTCATTCTTCTCCCTGCTCTCTTAATGTACTTGGGGGAAGGAGAAGCTTGATTGGGGATTTTTTTTTCTTTTTGGATGGGTGGAATACCTATTTTTTATTCTCCAAAAAAAATTTTCTCATAAAATTGACCTGTATGTTTCATGATAGAAAATGAGGTTACATCTCTCCATACCCCCAGCCAGCTCCCTGAGGCCCCAGTCAGCCACCTCAGAAGCTTAGATTTCTTGATAATGAGACAAAAAATATACCTTGTATTTAAGGCACTTTAATAAGCAATCTGTCACTTGAAGTTGGAGCGTCCCAGCTGATCCAGGTGGGATGGATGGAAGAAGCACTGTGAAGGTAAAGAGGAGGGCATGACATCTTAGTAGAAGAAGGAGGAAAGAAAAAAGGTAAAGTTATAAACTGAGGTTTCAGATCATTACATTTGTTTTAAGTTAGTTTAAGTTTCGTTTTCCTTCAGTGTTAATAATGTCATCAGGGATTCAGACTCTTTTTAACCTTCCTCCGGGCTCTCCATGGCTAGTCTCCTTGGACTCAGCACCTCCTGCTGGCAACATGACTAGCATCATACCCACACACAGCCATGTCCAGAGACATGAGTTTTAGGAAGTACTCTTTCTCTTGAGTCTCTGTTTTGAGGAAGGAGAATCTTTCCCGGAAGTCCCTTAACAGACTTCTTTTTAAGTTTAGTAGTCAGAACTAGATCACATAACCATGTAGGTTTAAGGCTCTATCATAAAAAAAGCCTCTCACCTATAATATTCTAGTAGCTCCCCAACAGCTCTTCCCTCCTCAAGAATTAACACACTTTAGTCCTTCCTTTGCCACCGAATGTTTTTTTTCCTGAAAACACAGATCTCATCGGGTCATTCCACAGCTTAAAAATTGCAGATGGCTTCCCTTTGACTCCTGAATGAAGCGGTGCACCCGCCGCCCCTACCCCATCCCAGGTCACTCTGAGCAGTGTATGCCTCATGTCTGTCCTAGATGGAAGTGGACTGCATTTTAGTTCTTTTAATTGTGAAATGTAAACACATTTGAGATCACATATTGATGGATTTTTAGGTTTCAAAAAACAAAGTCCTTCAAATTACTGCAGATGATATATTATGTAAAGAAACAGCAGTATTTATTGAGAAAATATTTATTTTTCACTTATGGGCCAGACACTGTGTTTGGAGTAAAACAGACACAGGATTGTCTTCGTGGAGCC
The DNA here is from genome assembly GCF_020740605.2 of Lemur catta. Taxonomy (NCBI): domain Eukaryota; kingdom Metazoa; phylum Chordata; class Mammalia; order Primates; family Lemuridae; genus Lemur; species Lemur catta. The sequence continues at coordinate 53,311,307 of NC_059140.1, forward strand.
TCCTCTCTAGAAAGGAAGACTTTATTAAAATGAACGAGTAATTTTAAGTGTGATAATGTTAAGAGAAGTGGAGGGTGACAAAAGAGTCAACAATAGGAGGACTAACCTACTCTGAAGTTGAGCTTCCCCAAAGAAGTGGCATTTTAAATGAGAGCTGAGTAAGCATGAGGTCGGTACAAAAGGTGGGTGTGAGAGCCAGTACGTGGAGGATGGATTGGGTAGAGGCAGGGCACATGCAGATCGATTGCAGACCAGGTCAGAGGAATCACATAATCCAGAGAGGATTACTTGGCTTGTACGAAAGTGGAATCAGTGGGATAGAGAAAAAATACAGAACATAGTATGTGATTGTTTGTGGAGAATAAAACGTATGACTCTTGAGTTACTGACTTGAGCAGATGGATGAGCCTGTTGTTTCCTGAGACATGGATCACTGCTTGGTTAAAGAAAGAGGAGCCAGAAAAAGCTTGAAAGACCATGTCAGCAGCTACCAAGCAACCACTTGGAGAACTAGCAAGTTGTTCAGGATATTGCCATTGCCCCAAGAGTGCAGTGCCACCCTGTGGTGTATCTTCTGCCTGTCTTTGCCTGTTTCTTTCATCATTACCAGCTGGATATAATGCTATTATCTTTTAGGCTCCTCTCTGGACTTTGATTTCAGTGTTCCTGTACTATTTGTGCCCTTCTCCATGTATTTTATTGTCCAAAAGAGAAACTTACAGGGTAAGTTGGAGTATAGAACAGGTTAGTCTCCTGCTAGATTACCTCATGCCAAGTCCGTGCTGCCAATGGGTCAGGTACTATTCCCTTGTCCAGTGGGCTATGTGACCCAAAGCATGACATCATTTATTCATTCACCCAGCGAATATTTTTTTTTTTTTTTTAGCATTAACTCTGTGCCAAATGATATGTCAGGCCATGGAAAGAATACATGTCTTGGAGTTATTAAAATATTGATCTAAATTCTGGCTTTCCCATTCACCAAATATAGGAGCAGAGGCCAAAAAGTTATTCTTAAGTTCTCTGTACCTTGATTTCCTCCCCTGAAAACAACATATCTCTCTTTGTTCTGAGGATTAAATGAAGTAATACAAATAAAGGACTTAGCCTACTCATAGCTATCATTAGTGGTTGTAGTAAGAGAGGTGGTCATGGTGGTGGTAACAGGAGTGACAACGTTGATTGTGGTAATAACAATAGAGGAAGTTGCTGAGGCAATGGGAATGGTGTGGTAGAAATGGAGGTAAATAGCTTTTGATCATGACACTTATGAGGGTGGTGATAATAGATTGTGTGTATAAAAAACAGCCCTTGGCTGCTTTGCTCAGAAGGGCTGTGAACAAGAAAGGCACTCAAAGCTTCAAGGACTGTCCAGTACAAAGGAGTTTTCAAATTTGGTTGGGCTGTATTGTTAGGAAACAAATCACTGTGCTCACTTAAACTTGGACCTTGGAGAGTATATTTTATGAGCTCAACAATGAATTACTTTCACAGTTCAAGAACACTAGCAAAGTGACTTAAAGAGTATGCAACAATTACCTAACTATTCCAGAAAGTCAATTTAGGGGTGGAAAGTCTATATTAAAATAGCAAGAACAATGCTCACTTCTGTGTACTCTAAATAGGAAGTTAAAAGCATCACTTGTTGGCCAAGGTGCATTGTAGTCATTCAATTACATCCTCTGAGTGTTTTTGTCTTTTTGACAGAACAAACTGATTTCAAGGTATAACTTTGTTCTCTGTGTTGTTCAAAAACTTTCAGGCAGAATTCAGAGCTCAGTCTGAATTTTCTGTGTGTGTGTGTGTATGTGTGTGTAGTTTTTTTGTTTGTTTGTCTGTTTTTAACAGATTTAGGGGTTTAAGTGCTTTTAAGTTACATAGATGAATTTTTCAGTGGAGAAGTCTGGGCTTTTAGTGTACCTGTCACCTGAATAGTGTACATTGTATACAATAAATAATTTTTCTTCCCTCACCCCTCTCTCACCCTGTCCTTCTGAGTCTCCGATGTCTATTGTACCACTCTGTATGCCCTGCATTCCCGTAGCTTAACTCGCACTTATAAGTAAGAACATGCAATATTTACTTTTCCATTCCTGAGATACTACACATAGGATAATGGCCTACAGTTCCATCCAAGTTGTTGCAACAACATTATTTCATTCTTTTTTATGGCCAAGTAGTATTCCATGGTGTGCATATACACCACATTTTCTTTATCCATTCATCAGCTGATGGGCACTTAGGTTGATTCCGTATCTTTGCAATTGTGAATTGTGCTGCAATAAACATACTAGTGCAAGTGTCTTTTTTATATAATGACTTCTTTTCCTTTGGGTAGATACCCAGTAATAGGATTGTTGGATTGAATGCTAAGTAGTATACTTTTAGATCTTTGAGAAGTCTCTGTACTGTGTTCCATAGCAGCTGTACTAGTTTACAACCAATAACCAACATTTGTTGAGCCCTTAGTTTATAGGTCTGTCACTCTGCTAAGATATTTACACATATCATCTCAATAATAACAACAATCATGTGATGAAAGCCAGTACAGCATTATCTTTATTTTACAGATAAAGAAATTAAGACTTAGACTTCCCTATGCCCACACAACTGGTGAGCCAACCTATTGCTAGAGCCCTGTTTTTAACCATGTTTTTAATTGAGCAATTTCTTTCCTATTTCTTCTTCCTTGATTGTTTAGCAATAAGTGAGTTGAATCTCCATTTTATTAATATATCCCTAATCAACTTCCATGTTTTAAATTGCATGCCTTTTTCAAATTGTGGTTTTATCATTTCTTGTGTCATTTTTAACTGACTTTAAATATAGAGTATACATTTAAAATAACAATAATGAAGATTTTTTAAATTTATAGTCTATAATAAGAAGATCTTTGCAGATATAACATTTTTTTTAAGCACAAAGTTTCTACCTTAGCTGTCACCAATCTGTTATTTTAATCCAATATGGTCCCTTTTTTTATCCAGAAGAAAAGCAATGTTTGAATTTTTTTGTTATTATTATAAAAATGATGCATCTTATTTAAAATATTCAGTAAATGCATTCCAGAGACAGATCAGGGCTGTGGAGATATAAATTTGTGGATTATCAGTAGGTAAATGGTATTTAAACAATATAACTGGAGTAGATTATTTTGAAATCCAGTGTACCTAGAAAACACATAGTGTTTGAGGACAGCCCTGGGACTTGCTGGCAGTTAGGCTGAGAAGGAAAGCCAAGCAATGGTGAGAAGCCAAAGGAAGAAGGAATTTCAGGGAGTAGAGAGTAACAACTGGCCAGTGCTGCAGAGGAGTAAGGTAAGAATTAAGAAAAAAACACTGGATTTTGTAATGTGGAAGTTGTTGGTGACCTCAAGAAGGGCAGTTTTGGTGCAGCAGGAGAGACAATTAGAGTGTGTTCAAGAGGGAATAAGAGAAATTAGAAATTGAGATTACAGATAACTCTTTCAAGGGAGCTTGCTATCAAAGGAAGGAGAGAAATTAATTATTTATAGTAGTTTGAGGAGGAATTAGGGTCAAGGAAAGGGTTTTTGTTTTTTTAAGATGAGAGAGAGTAGCATGTTGTTTGCTAAAAAAAGTAATCCAATGAAGTGGAGAGAAACTGTTGATGTTAGAAAGAGATGACTGAGTTGCTGGAGCATGGTCTTTGAACAAGAAGTTACAAAGTCTGTGTCACAAATGGAAGAGCTGACTTTGCTGGAGCACAGACAGTTCATCATAGGACCTGGCGAGAAGGTAGAGTCTGTGACCAACAGTGATACAGGTGGAAAGATGTCAGCAGTGAAGGGAATTTGTGGACGTTCTTGTCTCGCTGGTTTAGTAATTTATTTTCATTTCTTCTCTTCCAGTTTAAGAATTTAATGAAAGGTTTTTTTTTTTCAAATTGTATAGTTTATTTTAACCATACTTACAGAAATATTAAACCTTGATATGAAATGTATCATCAGCTTTTCTAAGTTATAAACTTTGGGGAATTTAAACTCCCAGAAATACCAGATTTTCTACTTCAATCCCTTTGATTCCAATTCCCTTTAATATGTTCACCCAATTTTAACTTTCTAAAACCTTATTCTGCAGTTTCCTGATGTGTTATAACTGTGAGAAAGTCCATTTTATTTTTCTGAGCTTTCACATTTAACTTGAGAAAGCTGTTTTTCAGATATTTAACCAGTTTCTAAATTACTTAACCAGGTGCCAGCATACTACATTTAATGTACCAAGTAATGATTACTGATTACTGGTCAATCCATATTCTAATTGCTTTTCCCCTCAAGGTATTGTTCTCTTGGGGGAAATTGTCAGCTGTTCAATGTTTTGAGACCAGAAACATTTAAAAATGCATTAAAACTTAAACTTGGAGCTTGGTAGAAACACATTTATCTGGCTTTACTACTGGGTTCTAATCACTTGTTTCATGTAATGAATATGACTTCATTTTGTGTTAAAGTCTGTTTTCTCAGACAGATGGATATAACCATTTTCTGAAATTATTGCCACAATAACTGCTAATAATATAATCATAATTACTTCCTTGCATTTATATGCGTGTGTCAATTGTACCCAATCAAAATATTCCCATGGAAAATATGCTTTATTATTATAAAATATCAACATATTTTTGTTAGTAGTTGCAATTTGAAGAAATCAATTTAACTATCTTTGTTGTCCAAAAATGCTAACATATGTGAATTATTAATAGTAATCTGAGAATGACTAACAGAAGAGGAAAAAAAGGAGACAGAAGAAAAGTGACCTCTTAGAGCCTACTGTATTTCCTGTTCTTACTGGCAGACCTCTCATAATCCAAGCTTATTTTGTTCAGGCATCTAGATAAAGGGAATCGTCTCTTAAAGTGGTAACTTCTAGGTTATGAGCACTTTTAACTGTCTGACCATTTTAGGTCCACAATAGTTTATAAATAAAAATGTCACAACATTTTCCGAAGAATATATTAAGAAATATATCAAAGTAACTTAATCACCATTATTAGCAGCCAGCTTTCAGTTTTGTAGTTTGTATTTTATTCTTCTTGTTAATGTTTCTCTTTTCTTTCTTCTTCTCTGTTTGACCTAGTAGCTCCTCAACTGAAAATGAAAGAAAAGTGACTTTTGTCTTCACAGTTATTATATGTATTCTCAAGTTCCCATTTGAGGGTGATTCAAAAATTATATGATGTAAAAAATGTGCAGTTGGCCCTCTGTATGCACAGCTTCCACACCCATGGGTTCTACCAACCTTGGATCAAAAATATTTGAAAAACAAATTGTATCTGAACTAAACATGTACAGACCTTTTTTCTTATCCCTTAAACGATATAAAAACTATTTACATAGCATTTACATTATGTTAGGTATTGTAAGAAATCTAGAAATGAACTAAAGTATATGGGAAGATGAGCATAGTTTATATGCAAATACTATGTCATTTTAAGTTAGGGACCTGAGTATCCTCAGATTTTGTTATCCAAGGAAGGTCTTAGAACCAATCTTCCATGGATTTTGAAACACAACTGTATAGTCTTAGTGAATAACAACAATAAATGAGAAAAACTAAAACATTGTGGACATAGTTCAATATAATGAAACAAAATAGAATTGTTCATTATTAAAGACCTAGCTAGTAATATTAGCACAGGGAAAAGTATTGCATTTTAAACTATGAAATTCAGGATTTGAGAAATCTAATAGTCTCATTTACCATAACAATTAGTAATATACTTCCCCATATTCTTACTCTACTAGTTCTTCTCTGCATTCTGTAATTCTTATCTTTCAGTGGGCATTGTATGCTCTGAAAATTTCATGTTCAGCCATAGGACTAAAATAATGAAAGGAAACACTAAAATGCTTATTTCAACAATATTTTCCTGCTTATAAATTTTCAAGTTTCTTGAAGCTGCCTTCAGAAGCAGTTTACAAAACACGCAAGAAGACCCATTTACTTCATAGTTTTTTCTCATTGATCTGAAATGATTTTATGAGGTTCCTTTTTTATCAAGCCTCACTCCAAAGGGCTGTGAATTGTTTCTAAAGTCAAATCTACTTTCAAGGGGAAAAAAAAATTGCCACCGTTGAAAACAAAGATGCTGCAGACCCTGAAGGCAATTATAGAAAAATTGGCAGATTGTTCTGAGCAGAATCGGAGGGGCACCATGGGAGTAATAAGTGTATAACTTCCCACAGAAACTTTTGAAGAGGTTTGTGGTTAATTAGGGTCCTCGTGTGTTTGAAAATTCATTGCTGCTCTCTTGTCATGTTTTTTATTTTTAATCCCTATTTTTTGCTGGTCTTGTTTCTTTGGGGTAAGGACTATGCCGTATTCCTTTTTGAATGCCCAACCCCTCACACACTATTTGGCACAGAGTAAGGGCCTAGTAAGTGATGGTAGAATAAATTTCTATTTTCTTGGCTGTGAGACTGGGAGGAAAAAACAGCTCATTTGTATTTAATAATCATCTTTATTCAGGTGTCTCCTATCTTACCAATGCAATGGCTAGGAATTCATTCTTTCTGTCCACATTTTTTGAGAACTGAGGGTGCAGCTATTTAAAAAATAGACAAAACCCCCAGCCCTCCTGGAGGTTACATTCTGCTGAAGGAAGAAGATAATAAACTAAATAAATAAAATAAAATACAGTCATGCATTACTTAATGACAAGAATACGTTCTGAGAAACGCTTTGTTAGGTGATACGTTTGTTGTTCAAACATCACAGAGTGTACTCACACAAACCTTGACAGTACAGCCTGCTACACACCGAGGCCATAGGGTATAGCCTATTGCTCCTAGGCTACAAACCTGCACAGGATGTTATTTTACTGAATCCTGTAGGCAATTGCAAGATACTTACAATGGTAAGTATTTGTGTTTCTAAACATACCTAAACATACAAAAAGTATAGTAAAAATGTAGTATTATGATCTTATGGGACTATTCCATTGTTGAATGAAAGGTCATTATGCAGCACATGACTATATATTTAGGTCATTAAATATGAAATGTCCAATGTCAAATCAAAAGCTTAGTGTATTATATCTCAAACAAGAAGCAGTACAATTAATCAAAGTATGCGCCCAAATTATCGACACAGTTTTGCCATCTTAGCAGTGGCTTGTTTATGCCAGCAGCAAAGAAGCCTGGAGAGCATGTGGCGATGAAATCATGAAAGGCATTTTCCACAGCTTATTGAGAATTTAATATTTTTCTTTGCAAGAAGTGGTCCACAGCCTGGAAGAAGTGGTAGTCAGCTGGTGCAAGGTGTGGTGAATAGAGTGGATGACAGAGACTTTCCAAGTCCTGCCTCTGTAGTTTGAGCAGAATTGTTTGTACAACATGTGGTCGAGCATTGTCTTGCAAGAGGATTGGCCTGTCTCTAGTGACCAATCTCAGCTGCGTAATCACAAGCATCCTTATCATTTCGTCCAGTTGGTTGCAGTACACATCCGCTGTAATTGATTGGCCAGGCTTCAGGAAGGTGTAGTGGATGATACCAGTGCTAGATCACCAAACAGACACCATTAGCTTTTTTGGATGAATATTCAGTTTTACACTGTGTTGTGGCACTTAATCTTTATCCAACCATTGTGCCAAACACTTGCAATTGTCAAAAAGAATCCATTTTTCATTACACATAACAATATGGTATAGAAATGGTTCACCTTTCCATCATGACAACAAAGAAAGGCAAGCTTCAAGACGATTTCTCTTCTCACGTTCATTTAATTCATGCAGTACCCATCTATCTAGCTTCTTTACCGTGCCCATTTTTTTCAAATGGTCCAGAATTGTTGGAATAGTAACATCAAACCTGGCTGCTAATTCACGCGTAGGTTAAGATGGATTAGCTTCCATAGCTTTCAGCTCATCATTATCCAGGTTGTTCTCAGGTAGCCAACGTGGCTCATTTTCAAGACTAAAATCACTAGAATGGAACTTCTCAAAGCGTTGACTTACTGTGCATTCTTTAGCCACATCCTTCCCAAACACTTCATTGATATTTCGAGCTGTCTGTGCTACATTGGTTCCATGACGGAACTCATATTCAAAAATAACACGAATTTGACTTTTCTATGGTTTCACAAAAATTGCTCTAAAAAATTTTGAAAGATAAGCACAATCCAAACTGCATTTGAAAGAATGAGGGTGTACCTTCACAATAAAAATAAAACAAGAAGTGTTAAAGTGAAATGTCAGAAATACAACTGTCAAACTTAGTACTTAAAGAAATTGGACATTTCACACTTAATCACCTAAATAGTATGTTAGATGGTGGGTGAAGAATGCAAAGAAAAAAACACTAAAGCAAGCTTCTGCCTCTGTGTGGGAGTGGACCTGGTAGCAGATCAACATTCCTGCCAAGAGCAAGTGAGATGCCAGATAAAACACAAAAGTCATCCGAGAGCTGTGGAAGCAATGAGAACAAGAGGAACAAAAATTTTGGAGAGTAGTCTGTCTTTCAGTAGGGTGGATACCTGCAGCTGCCAAGGCTGGAGGCTGAGAATCTGAGTTTGGCCCCAGGCAGAGGACTGCTGCTTTGGGGCGGAGAAGCCAGCCAAGTTGTGGCAGTTGTGTGGGGCTAGACTGGCAAAAAGGGAAACTTGAAAGGCGTCAGCACAGTCAGTTTCCCCTTTATGACACTTACTGAATTCTGAAGCTGTGGATGGTGAGGGGTTGCAAAAGAAGCTAAAAATCTAAGCAGAAAACCTCTTATTGCTGAGGAAATGACAACCTGCCAGGCAATCAGTTGAGAACCCTGGAGGCCTACACCCTAGGAAATAGGGCAAATCAAAGTAGACTGAGTCTTACTAAAACTGTAACTTAGCCTGGGATTATCTCAGTTACTGATTGGATGAAGTCATTCACCTTTTCTTCCTAGGAGAGGAAAGTGAATCTTCTGGTAGAAGATAATATCATCTGGGGCCTCCTAGGTTTTTGTTTGTTTTTTATTTTTTTTTAAATATATATCCAATGTACAGATTTCAATAAAACATTGCTAGGCATGTCAAGAGATAGGACATATGAACACACACAAGAAATAGGTGTGTAGATGATCTAGATACCAGAGTTATTAGGCAAGGACTTTGAGATGAATATATTCTAGAAACTAAAGGAAAAGAAACATAAAATAGGTAAAAACAAGGAATGCTTCACCAGAGAATTAGAATCTATAAAAAGAATCACTTGGAAATTCTAGAACTGAGAAACACAAAATAAGAAATTAAGAATTCAGTGATGGGCAAAATAGCAATTTAGGCATGCCAAAAACAGGATTGGTGAACTGAAAGATCATTAGAAAATATCCAATCAGAAGCAGAGGGGGAAAGAAGGAAATATTATATATAGAAGAAAAGTGTAATAGACATGAGATACAAGAAAAAGTTTAAACATAGCATTGTCCAATAGATTTATAATGTGTGACTCATGTAACTTAAACAGATGAAGTTAATTTTAATAACTTATGTAATCCAGTATATTCCAAGTATTATTTAAGCATGTAATTAATATGAAAATATCATTAATCAGATACTTTGCTTTCTTTTTTTCATGCAAAGACTTCTAAATCAATGTGTATTTTGCACTTCACTACATCTGAAGTTGGACTAGCCATTTCAAGTGCTCTGTGGTCACATGTGGCCGTAGCTGCCATATTGGACAGCTCAGATTTACATGTATGTAGTTAGATCCCAGAAGGAAAAGAGAGAAGAAAGGATAGCAATATTTTTTAAAAGATTGGGAAATGGGACAGAGAGTGCTAAATAGTAGTAGTGGCAGGCGTGAGGGAGCAAGCAGTTTTAAATGAAGAGATGAGGGAAGACCACTCTGCAGGGCAGTGCTTGAGGATAGACATGAAGGAGATGGGGAGCAAGTGTGCCTTGAAGGTGAGTGAGGGAAGGAGTTTGAGGACAGGGACCTGAGGCAGGTGTACGCTGGTATTTTTAAAAAATAGCAAGGAGGCAAATATGGTAGAGGGATTGATTGGGAGGCCAGGAGATTAGGTCAGAGAACCAAAGAGGGGACAGATCGTATAAAGCCTTGATAGACTTCTTGCAATTTAATTAGAGGTAAAGAATAGATATGTATATTTCCATGTTTTGTTTACTTCATATTAAGGTGGGGGAACTCAAGGCTTACAAATTAGCTTTTGCTTTTCTACTGTTGTTAATTTAAAAACTACTAAGAGAGGCTGGCGATGTTATGTAAGCCTTTGTGAGTAGGCTGCTTGATATGCAGTGTAAAGGTCAGGGAAGGGGTGTGTGTGTGTGTTTTGAGGCTGGTTTTCAGAACTTCTTTTTCCTTAATCCCCAGGACGTGATCAAACTCTATTAGCATAAAATATTTTAAATAACATCTTTTCCACATTGTGAATAAGGAAGAAGATCAATGCAGTTTATTCATTTTCAAATTTCTCACATTTTGGGTTTTTTAAAGATTGAAAATAACCACATTCAATTAGTAAGTTAAGCATGGATTTTTTTTTTTAATGACAAGTAGCTCAGTCTTCATTATATTGTATATTAGGCAATAAGAAGACATCTAGTTAGAAAGATAAGGCATTTTCTCATCTGACAAATGAAGATTTTAAAACTGAGGATGCTTGGGTGTTATATATCATCGTCCTGCTCAAAGGTATGAAAATGCAATTCCTACAGCCAAGATTACAAAATAAATCTTTATTCTTTGAGGTTGGATGAGATGTTTAATTATGGTAAAGGAATGATTTTTGAAAAGCAAAACAAATGGTAAGAAGAAAAGGTTGAGAAGTTTAAGGAATAGGTTTCTTCAGGGATTGATATTAGCTCTAGGCTTACCTAACACTTTTACAAATAATCTGCAGAAAGGCAGTACTCAGTCAAATATCAGAGGTTTTAGAGAAGGCTAAACTTTCTAGTAGGAAAGAGTCAATAAATTGGTGAGCATCCTCAGGGAAGACCTTGCAGATCAGATCTGTGCAGGTGGACAGATGAATGTTGAAGTGGGCAAGAGTGATGTACGGCTGGTCATTGAAAGTTCAGTGTGTATGTATGACTTTAAAGCAATGGCTTTTAACCTTTTTGAAAGGTATCCTGATTCCTTTGAGAATCTAATCAAAGTTATAAGCCTTTTCCCTAGAAAAAATCTCTAATCCCCACAATAGGAAGCCATGCTTCAAGATGGTCTTAAATTAGCTAAAAAGTTCAGAAATAATTTTCTTTAATCCATTCATTCAATGAGCAAACAAATATCTATTAAGCTTCGGCTATAAACTTGGATGTATATTAAATACTAGGGATATAGATAGACCAAGAAAAAGTTAGCCTCTGACCTCAAATTGACCTAGGTTACAATCTGGGGAAGGAGAAAGGTAATGAAGCTTGTATGCTATAATGTGAAAACCGTGCCCACCCTGTGCTAAAGTGCTGTGGGTGTCTCTGGAGGGCCACCTGGTTCAGACTACAGAGGGACACAAGGATTTCAGAGGTGGCTTATGAGGGAATATCTAATTTACATCTTATGATTACCTGCAGTCAAATTACAAAAAAAGTCAAAGACACAGACCTTTTTATATCATATTGTGAACGTTTAGCATCTGTGGGCTTGATATACCTCGAGATAGGTACAATGAAATAAAGCAACTAAAATTAACTGAAGGATAAGAGCAATTTCTAAATTAACTTTTTGGATTCAAAGGCAAAGGCTGGGAGAGAACATTATAAAATATACATATATCCATATGTATGTATACATATAGAGAGTCGATGTTGTGTTAGTAAAGATTTATTTACCAGGTTTCCAAATGTTAAAAGATAAATATCCTTGAATCTTGATCTGGGTAACTATCTTTACTAAGTAAATAAACTTCTGGCCTCATTATCTTACAGATGGTACTAAGAGGAAATATTAATGGAAATGAAGATTTCTGATAAATTTCAGAAATACTAAGAATCTACTTAACATTTACAATTGATTTGACACAGATGACCAAGCAATCTTTATTAGCCAGGGCAATTAAGAGTTATTGTCACAGCAGACAAACCTTGGAATCTCAATGGCTTAACACAATAAATGTTTGTTCCTCTCCCAAATGAAGTTCAGTATGGGTCAGGCAACTTCCCTCCATCTTATAGCTACAGCCTTGGAAGACCATGGTCTTTGCAGCAGGGAAAGTGGGATGGAGGAGACACTTTGATTTTTAACTTAACTACCTCACCCTGAATGTGGCACCAATTACTTCACTTCATACCCATGGACTATAGCTAGTCACATGGCCCCAATCTAACTGCAGAAGGATCTGAAACATGGAGGAAGGCTTGTGGAATCTTTCGTGAGCTGTGTATCTGGCACAGCCTCCAACATTACATTCTTGGGGACACCAGTCAGCAAAAATATCCTTGTGGAATATAAAGGAATCCGTGTGTGCCTGTGTGTGCACCCGTGCATACACAAGTATATCCTTCTCTTCCAGAGTTCTACAAAACAAGGAGTGCCCACCAGAGAAATATGTGGCTACTATTACAAGAGTGTCTGGCTGAGTAATTGCCGGATAAAAGAGAAGGGGACAAGCAGGTGTTATACTGTAGGGAGATACAGTATTATTAAAATCACTGTTTCCTCCCCTTTATCTTTCCTGATGATAGGAACAACGGGCTAAATGGGAAAATGGTGCACCTCTAACATGGGGAACGTAAAGAGGGGGAGCAGATTTTTCACTTAAGAGAAAAAGTGTGCATTGAGACATGAGGAATTTGAAGAAGGAGGAGACATATGCAGACACTGAGATTTGCACCTCAGAAGAGTGTTTGGCATAGAGGTGTAAAGTTTGAAGCCAGAAGCCTACGGTTGAAGCCATGGAGGCAGATGAGCTTGCCCTCTCTCAGGGAAGGGCCCACATTTAAGGCAGACCAAGGGAGAGAGTGTATGTGGTCAGAGCAGCAAGGCTATCACCAAGGTATGAGAAGTGAATGACCTGTATGACTCAAGTTTGGAAGAAAAATAATAGCTCTTCCCACCTGACTTCAAGATTAGGAAATCTAAGTAAGGCCATCATTCTAATTCAGCTCCAACAGCCCATGGAAGGTCACTACGTGAGCTTTGCCCAGTGGGCTCTGATTCCAAACTCTTCAAAGTCCCAGAAGCTCTTAGGAAGCCCTGGAGAAAACCCAGCTATAAATTAAGATGGAGTGAATTACTGAAATCACTTTCTAATAAAACCTGGACTTAAGGCCAGTCTCTGCCCAAACGTCTTTCTGAAAAGAATGGGACATAGAGAAATAAATGAGGAAGTCATTATTAAAATGATTGCTGTTGCATTGTCATCTCACATTTTCTCTGGATCTCTTAAATAGGAGAACAAATCTAGTGACGTCATCTCTCACCTGGATTATTGGAATCGCCTCCTAACTGGCCTCCTTGCTTCCACCCTGTCCTCCTCCAGTCTAGTATGAACATAACAGCCAGGGTGAGCTCGTTCAAGTGTAGATAACTAGATAATTCTTCTCAAAACCCCCCAGTGTGGTAAGAGACCAACACGGCCAAACCACCTATCGCCAGCATCTCTCCAATCTCATTTCTCTTATTCCCGCCCTGGCTCACTGCTCCTCAGCTGTCCCAGCCACCTTACTATTCCTAGAACACATTGGCCTTTGTACTTGCTGTTCTTTCTGCCTGGAACATTTTCCTCTTCAAAATTGGTGCACACTCCATCTATTCCTGCAGATCTCTGCTACATTTTCACTTTATAAGAGAGGCCTGTTCTGACCATTCTTTGTAAAATAGCAACCCCAACACTCAGCACATGTATCCTGCCTTTTTCTAGTACTGACCACCCTCTGACATTATATATTTCCTTGTTTGTCTCTTGAGCTGCCTCCTGCCTTACCCCTAGAATATAAGCTCCATCAGAGCAGAGATTTTTTTCAATATTTTCATCTGCTCTTCCTAGGGCAGCTTGACCCATACTAGGAGTGCAGTACCTTATTGTTGAATGAATGTGTAGGTATAAAAGATGAACCTTTGCAATCACCAATATTTCATTCTTAATAAGCTTTTTTTTTCTTTTCTTTTGGAAACATGGTCTTCCTCTGTTGCCTGGGCTAGAGTGTAGTGGCATCATACTTCACTGCAACCTCAAACTCCTGCCTCAGCCTCCTGAGTAGCTAGGACTACAGACACATACCACTATGCCCACCTAATTTTTTTATTTTTTATATAGATGGGGTTTGCTATGTTGCTCAGGCTTGTCTCAAACTCCTGGCCTCAAATGATCCTCCTGCCTTGGCCTCCCAAAATACTAGGAATACAGGCATGACCACTGTGCCTGGCCTTAAAAAACATATTTTAACACACACACACACCCCCAAAAAAAAAGCAGAAAGGACATAATCTTAATTTTAAATTTGTATAAATTTAGCTTCAGGAATTATTATTTTTCTCATTTTGCTTTAGTAAACACTTATAAACCACTATTAGGGACTACTGCACCATGCCATTCTAATTCTTTTGGGTCTATTAATCCTTGCCATGTAATATTTGTGTTATTCATAGGAAATAAGTTACTTCAAGCTGATTTAAGGAAAGAAGAATATTGCTTACTTCCTTTTTTTTTTAAGGCATTAGGAATGTAGTTTTATAGTGCTATTCCTTTCGGTAATAATTTTTCATGCACTAACTTAGCAACTTTTGTTTTTTACACATTTGCTCTGTAACATTTGTGAAGCAGAGATTTTTAAAAGTACATGAAAAGAATTTTTGCTGGTGCTTTGTTTAGTATTGTAAAATATGATTATTTTCAAGTTGCTTCAGCAACTGCTGTGTTCAGTAGCTCTGATTTCCAAATGTAGCAGGTTGTCACGGAAGGTTTGTTGTTACTTCATTTTTTTTTCTTTTTATTAGTTGTTTTGAAGCAGTAAAATAGTCTTGTGTTCCTTCATTAGAAAGATATCATTTTAAGTTAAGTCCTTGAGAAGACCCATTTGCCACAAGAAATCAGAGATGCAGACAGGAAAAGATTTTAAAACCTCATATTAAGTTCAGAGTGAAATTGTAATCAGACAACCAATTATTTAATTTTCTTAATGATGCCCTTTATAAATGTCAGTGCAATGACTTGTCAAGAGAAAAATAATAAAAGCATGAAATGTATTGATAAGTATGAGAAGGAAGAAGAAAGATCTTTAAAAGGATGCTATCCCTATTTCAGTGGTGTAAAATAAGCATTCTTTGGCTTGTGCACATTTGGACAGATGCATTTTATTGAACTTTCCCAAGTGTTTTATTCTTACCAATACATAATTTTCTCTATCAGAATTTAGAATAGGAGGGAAAAAGGCCAGAAATATTACTTACTTCTAAACAAAATTTTATAAAAGCAACCATTATTTTCAAACACAATTAACTTCTTAGAATGAAAACATAATTATCCATGATTTCTAACTCCTTTCTTGGAAGTACAAACCATTAGCCAATAATTAGTGGAATGATTTAAAGTTGTTTTTAAACATCATGAACACTCATTCTTCTTTGCTTTTATCTATAGGTATTATTTTTTTCATAGTTTGTGTAGAAGTGAAAACCCACCCTCCTGTCCACAGATTCCAGGTTGTTCCAAAAGTGGGCCTCAAAGAGAGGAATGATCCTTAGATCTGTCACCTGTTTATAGTCATACTTCTGTCAGAGCTGAAAAGGAAGGGCAGTCTCCTGGTAGCTACGATGACTAATAGCCATTCATATCGTGTGTGTTTATAGTGATATTTAAGTAGACAATATGAAATAATTATAGATGTTGGTATAGGAGCCTCTTTGAAATACCTTCTTTGAAAAACCTTTTTGTGCTCTTACCTATCTTATTGTCATCATGTGGAGTAGTTTGAGGAGGTATTATTACTAGTATTTCATATTGAAACGCCTGAATTTTTACAACTACCATTAAGTTATATAGTCCTCAGTGTATCACGGGCTAGTCAAGTTTTTATTCAAGTTAAATGATTCAAAGGTTTGGAATTGGATAATCCAAATCTCTTGGGAATATGATTCCCTACTTCATTTGAAATGCAATTAAAAGTTTATTTTACAAGCAACTAGGATAGAATTACAAGTTTACTTCAGCTTTCTTTCTGAAAGTAAAAGCAAATACATTTCAATTAATGAGAAGATGTTTTTGGCTTCTTTATTAATGGTTTACGTGAAATTGGGAGCCTACTTAACACATACAAATAGGGAAAACAAAAAGCACTGTAGAAAATTGAATTTAGCATTATAGAAATTACTAAAACCCAACTCTTTGTCTATACTAGTATATAAAAACACTTTTAACAGTGCATCAATTTTCACAGCCATTTAGTAGATTAGAAAGCAATTGTAAACAGCGTAAAACCCACATTAGTGCCTGTCAACATCCCTGCCTTTTACTCAGTTATGGATTTGTTTGAAATAACAGTGAGATCTAAAGTGATTGCATCGACATTACAGATTATATTATAAATATGAAGGAACCCATTGTAATGGGATGCATAGCACTATATAGCAGGCTCCCTGTCGTGGTAACAGGTTTGTGACATAAGGGAACATGGCATGGACTCTAAGAAATAACTGTACATGTTCTCATACGGCAATCATAGCAACTGACAGGTTTTCAGATTGCCATAAATCTTACATTCTAATATTGTACCATTAATAACCATCTGTTGTTTAATGTTCAAAAGTCAATCCATATAATATGTAATCTATTGAGCTCCTTCTAAAAAGTTATTAATTTCAATAACATGCCATTTTGATTTTTAGTAGATTATCTTGATTGATCTCTGCCTAAAAGCATAAGATCGACATAACCATCTCGTCTGAATAGTGAATGGGATTGGGTGCAGTTAAAATAGAAATTCTTTTGAATAAAAGATAAGAGCCAAATCCTCACCTTTCAAACTTCTTCATTAAGGATTTAGTAAGTTGTTTTCCTTTGTTTGGAAGATGAAGGTGTATATTAACTTAGTTCTGATTTTGTTTTGTTTTGTTTTTAAAGATAACCACATTGAGAGGTTTTCCTGGTAGAATAAAGAATTTTTTAAGACATTTTTTCATACTATTAGATTAGAAGAAAGGGTACCAGTGCATATCTTTTTAATTGCTTGGCTCAGCTTGAATTGTTATTCTTTTTTTAGATAACGGTCATTTTATTCTACTACTGAATGTCCTTTTGTTGGAATACTTGCTGGTAAAAATTTTAGTACTGACTTCTTAAGTATGTGTTTTAGTCTTCAGAAAGGGTAAAGTGTACATTTCAGTATTAAAACCATTAATCCAGTTTGGTTGTGTATTGACATTTCATTTATTAGCAGGGCATTTACCTAAATGTAGATCTCTCTTCTTTGTTAAGAACTTTGCTGTTCCATTTTCCTGATACTTAGAAGGGACAAATGGCCACCCAGTGGAAGTAATATTTGTTTAGTGACTTTTATATATGAAGTACCGTGCTTTGTGCTATTGTATTATCTCATTTAATACATTCTCCCTTTAACTTGTAAATATTTGAAGAGATGAATCATGTGGATTGTAACAGTGGGTTCTTTTCAAACACAGAACTTCCAGGAGAGAAAGTATAGATTTAGTATTTTCTCCTGGTTTTCCTCACCCTAACTTTAGTCATCACCTGAGTTCCAGTATTAGGGAAGATAAGGAGAGCACCACACTGCACACCTCTAAGGGAAAAACATTTATGCTTGCTTCCCAATAAATATCAGCTACACCCAGGAATATTGAGCCTCACTCCTTTTTCCTTGTAAAATGGGTATTATTTAATGGGACGGGCCACATTTCATCGTGGGAATCCTGTTTTCAAGTTGAGACCACAGGTAAACAAAGAAGCCAAACTAGTAACCTACAAAATATATTCACTAGGAGCTGTGGCAGTCATTCAAAGTTAGAAAGATGATTAGTATATTCATTTTTATCAACTGTAGCACTTTATGATACTTATGGAAATATTTTTAGTAAATTATTCAATCAAATAAATTTTACATGAGGGTTTTACTAACAAGTCTAAAAAATTATTTTCAACTAAATTCAGTCAGACAGATGGATTTTGTTCTCCAGGTGGTTGCGTATTTTTTGCTTGATAACCTATTTGGCAGCACTCTTTTGAACCCGTGAATATTTATATTTTAGGGCCCTTTCAATAATTAAGAAATTCACATTTAGTACCAGATGTTTCCGATGACTAAACAACTTTGTTTCATTCTAGAACTGTACCATTTTTTTTTACTTTGTTTTTGTTTTTAATAATGTTTTCCCAAGAACCGGGAACAAAGAAAGTGTTTACTAAAGTCATATGTTCACTAAAAAGCTATGTTAAGGCTAATTTACTTTATTAAGCGGAAATGTAGGGCATCCCAAGAGCATTATTTATTTTAAGAATCAAGCATTTCAGAAGCTATAAAAATTAGCTAGTTTATAATGTTTTCAGTTACTTTTCTTCTATGGTTGTTGAAGTACCTAACTAAGAAACAAATTTAGGAATTGTGAAATTATGCTTTCCTATAATATATTATCCCTCTTTTGGACATAAAGCTTTGAAGTCTTCTCCTAAGGATTGTGCTACAGATGAAGAATAAAATGCCTTCCTTTATAGTAAGCTAGACCAAAATCAAAGTGTATCAACCTCATACACTTGTTCTTAGATAAACCCTGACCTGAGAATAGATTCTCAGTTCTATAGCAAATAAATCTTGAGTGTCCTATGAAGGTTGGGATTCATACACAATTCTCTCTGAGTTTTACCAGTCTTCTGTTTCATTTTACCTTGATTAGATGCATTTTAAGAGTTATTTTTTTAGTATTATTGAAGCTGATTATTATTAATATTAAAGCCAAAAATATTTAATAATCTCTCACATCTGTCCTTGCTTTATAATGGCAGGCAAATCGAAAGGAGAATATTTGGTTTATATATAGCACCACAAGAATAATTCAGGATCATAAGAATAAAGTCACTTATTTGAAAATTCACATTTTAAGATATTACTAAGGATTATTCTTTATGATCAATTCATTATGTTGTATACTAAACATATTGTCACTTCCTGATTTATTTTAGAAACTATTTCCTTGAAAATTCACTTTTGGCCTTGTTTTCTAAATGAGGATTATAAGGATCATTTAAAATTCAGATTTAAAAATATAGTTCCTAATATAAATTAAGGCTCCAAGTTCATTCTGCAAGGAAGAAACTCAAATTTGTCATATAATTTTGCAATAATTTCCTTTGTCTTTTTATTAGAAAAATGCTACATCATTTTTACTATTTTTAAGATATCCTATCACATGCTTCATGAATTTTGCACAAACTTTGTTACTTTTTTCTAAGATTGGGAAATATGCTATTTTTGTTCTGCAATGAGTTTTCATGTGAGATTGAAAATAATTCTATGATACTATATAAAGACCATCCAAAGCGCTTTTGCTTTCAATTGTATTTATAAGTAGGAGAGAGAGATTTGCACTGATAATTTTCTTCATTCCTTGGAATAATGACATATACTGTTGAACCTGAATTCTGTGACAGTCCGAATCAGACAAACAGAACTGAGTTCTGTGACATTGGAGAGCATATAAAAGCACATCCGGCCAGGCCATACTCCTGTTTAACATCTTTTAGTGCCTTCCCATAGTTCTTTGAGTAAAATCTCAGTTCTTACTATGTCCCAGAATACCCTCACTCACAGGGCCCAGGCCACCTCTCCTGTCTCAGTCCAGTCACTCTTCCCTTTGGTCACTACTCTCTAGCCATAAGAGCCTTCCACCAGGGACCTTCATGCTGTCCCTTTCAGCCTGGAATGCTATTCTCCCACCAAACCTGTCTTGCTAACTCTTTATCGTTCTGGTCTCTAATACAATTTTCTCATAGAAGCTTTTCTATAACTGCTTTCTCTCTAAAACTTAAATCAGGTCCCATGTTACACTTCATGATTGCATCCTTTACTTTTCCTTCATTGCACTTACAAGTTATAATTACATATTTGTTTGATTATTTGTTTAATGCCTGCCTCTCCCAATAGATTGTAAGCTTTGAGATTAAAGAAAGAGTTGGAGTCAGAGGAAAGACTTTATTATAATCAATATTTCACATTTTTGACAGGTAAATTAGACCCAAAATAACTCCCAGGGAGCAATATACATCCTGAAAAACATGAAATCAAGGAGAGGCTATGTGTTGTAACACAGGAGGTACACCAGACTGATTTTTCAGAAGCCTAATAGAGTAAGGTGGTGGTGGTGGTTATTGTGGTGGCTTGGCTTTTACATGGAGAGAGTGCACCCTATTTCACTATATCATTTGGGCCATGTCTCTTGAACACTCTGAGCCTCAGTTTCCTTCTCTTTTTCCTTTTCCTGAAGTTCTGTGACTATAATATTGTCAACCTCAAATGAAAGAATTGACCGAGGCTTGGGCTTCGGCATTCTTTGGTCTCCAGAAGATGGATTATAATTGTGAATCTTACCAAGGATTCTAGACACAGCCAGGAATATAGAGCTGCTTTTGTGGGGAGCTGAGGGGAGATAGCAGTGGATGTAGGGGCTGGAGAAGGGATACAACTAGAATAAATTTAATTAAGTAACCTGTTTGGCCCCCAATTCATAATTAGTTATTTATCATTCACACCTCTTATTATCCCTCTAGACCTAAACATCAACCCTCCTTTTTCTTACCAGATTTCATAGACACATTCTCAGGTATTCAGAAAAATAGCTAGGAATTCAAACGTGAAAGTTTATATTCTTTTCTAAAAAAAAAAAACCAAAAAACAAAAACCAACTCTCAGGGAATGGGTGTATGCCTACATGATGAGTGCGTTGCCCACTGTCTGGGGAATGGTCATGCTTGAAGGTGCTGACTCGGGGAGGTGGGGGTGGGGGGAGGGGATGGAGGTAAGACTACATGGTGAGTGCCAGGCGCACTGTCTGGAGAATGGACACGCTTGAGGCTCTGACTCAGGCGGATGGGCGGGACATGGACAATGTACATAACCTGAGCTTTTGTACCCCCATGATGAGCTGAAATAAAAAAAAAAAAAAAACAACCAATAATTTCTGAAAGCTATGGGTAATCTGTACCAAGTAAGATTAGAAAAAATAAATTTTATTCTATTTTTATTTATCAAAAGCATAGAACAGAGAATACTATGAACCATATCTGGAGTATTCTACGTTCTAAATTGTATACTTGGCTTTTTAAAATCCTTTTTGACTTGTCTTAGACTGAATGAAGTATTTGAGTCCAAACATGTACATTGCATAAGCTTTGCACTGAAGGGTCAGGATTATTTTTAACTAATGTTTACAAAGGATCAGTGGACTGTATTCTATTGTTTATGTTACACATGAAAGAAATACGGTTTACATAGTCCTAAACACCCTCAGTCAGCCATCTGCAAATGGATTATGTACTTGAATATAAAAAAGTTCCTCACGCATTTTAAACGTACTTGAGCTAAAACATTCTTTCCTCCTTGTTTCCTTCTGTCCCTGTCCCTAGCTTTGCTTCCTCTCTTTTGCTTATGCTATTAATTCTACATGCTTTAACTAAAATTGATCTATATACAGACTGAAAGGTCAGGTGAACTTTTATTCTGAATTTCCATTAATCATATGTTTGTAGTGACACAATTTTCTTATGCTCAAAAGATTGTAATTTTGCTGATATAAAGCACATTAATTTAACAGAAGCAAGCATAAGGAAATGGTTGAAATGTGCCAGGTTTTATTTTAACTGCTGATCCTTTACCATATTTCCTAAAACACTAGTTATCATTAGGCCAGCTTTTGTAATCTTTGATTCAATCTCACAGTTCAACAAAAGATTGCTGAAGGTTGACAGTATGGGCATAAAACAAGACTAATGAAATGAGTAAGCAGAAATTCTTACCTTTCATGCAGAGAAAGGGTCTATATAATTTTCTCGATCTAGTCATCCTCTTTCCTTTGGAAAATCCAAGACAGTAATATAGTTGAAGAGGTCCCAGTATGGTCACAGTATGGTCCCAACTTTGCTTATGCACTAATTTTGATCATTATTAATACTTTCTCAGAAATCACTTAAATTTTTTATGACTAAGAAGCAAGTGACAATTAATAGCCTTGCTGCCTCCCCTTGTATTCCTGCCATTGTTTTCCCCAAACACCACACCCTTTCACATCCCAGCATTTATTGTATCTGTGCTTTCCTCTACCTGAGCTGTCCCCGTACCCTTCTTTATTTGATGGACTCCTACTTACATGTCAAGACCCAACTCAAATGTTACTCCCACAGTAAATCCCATGGAGGCCTACTCCCTCTGTCCTTTTTACTCCTACAGCATTTTTTTCTATACCTTTGTTTTAGCACTTATCTATAATTTACTTGTTTTTAATAATATGTTTCTCTCTGCTAGATATGAGCTCCTCCAGGTCTAAGATCTCATTCGTCTTTGCATCCCCATTCCCAACACAACGGCTGATAGGTGCATAACAGGCAATCCATTTTTGTTGCTGCTTCTTTGTTTTTTTTTTAATTTCAGTAGATTTGGGGAGGGTACAAATTTTTTTTGTTACATGGATGAATTGTATAATGCTGAAGTCAGGGCTTTCAGTGTACCCGTCACCAGAAATTATTGTTGCTTCTATTGCATGAATTAAGCAACCAATTACATGAAATGTCTGACAGACAATCTTCTACTTTGAAACCAGTTATATTCCCAAAGTTAATTTTTAAATCAGTTGTTTTAGAACTCACAAAGCAATTTCCCACAGAAACAATGTTATAAATGTTATAAATGGTGGTTAGGTTCCCAGGCTAGCCCTCAAGAGTCTATTTAACCCATAATGTAGCTGAAACACTATGCAGTTGTAATGAAAAATAGCAGAAAACAACACTATTACAAATGTGCAGTGTTTTCATTACATTAAGTAAATACAATTCCTCTTCTGTGTAGAAACTGCAATCTAGGGCAAATTATACCAACGGGCAAACATAACGTGATCTAGTGACAAGAGCAGGATAGCTGAACATAGGCCAAGTTCTTTCACTAACTTGCCTTAGAAATTGTTTAACTTTACTATGCCTGAGTTTCTACATCTGTCCAGCCAACTTGGTAATTCTTGCTTGCTCACCCTGAAGAAAAAGTAAGATAATGTATTTAAGAACACACTGAAACGTACAAAGCACTATATAAATGTAGTGTATATCGTGACAAAGTATTCACAAACAAATGAAATTAAAGTGAATTATGAACTTTTAATAGAGTGAAAAATAAAGTAGCAGAGTTGAGGTTTAAACCTCAGGTGGCCTGACCCCAGAGCCTGGGAGCTGGTAACCGCCATGCTATCCTTCCTCCACCATGACCAGCTCTAAAACATGTGAGTTCATCTCTCTGGGCCTGAGTTTCCTCTTGGGTAAA
Organism: Lemur catta; assembly: GCF_020740605.2. Classification (NCBI taxonomy): domain Eukaryota; kingdom Metazoa; phylum Chordata; class Mammalia; order Primates; family Lemuridae; genus Lemur; species Lemur catta. The sequence continues at coordinate 53,334,725 of NC_059140.1, forward strand.
GTGACATGGTAGACTAGATGACCTTCCAATTCTTTTAATCTGGATGTCGGTATTTAATGTTATTTCGACAGAGTGTTAACTTTGGGAGGGATCATAATTATATGACTGAATTTCTTCAGTTTTCTCTTTTATGATTAGCTTACTTCAAGCACCACTTGCATACATTGTATCTGTACTACCTGATACACTGTTTTTTCCTTAGTCTGCTGAATATGTCCACTTTAAGACCAATTTGTTTCCCAGCATCTGCCACCAAAATCTACATAGAAACTAACTTCCTTCACATAATATCTCCATTTCAACTTGCAGAATAGCAATCTTCTTGTTCCTAACTCAGAATTCTGCTTTCTCCCATGAAGAGGAAAGTTTTCCTTCATGATTTGCCTAAGAATTTCTCACTTGATTCTGGTGCAGCAGATATATACTCCAGCAAACTGTCTAATCAAATTTTATTCTCTATTAGGAGCCATCTGTTTGCTGATGATGACTCTGTTTATTTGTTATTTTAGTGCAATCCATTTTAGCTCCTTCGTCTGTTTTACCATACCACCTGCACTTCCCATTTTCCCAGCTTATTCCTTCCTTCCTCTTGTGTGGGTGAGGAAGGGGACAGGGTGTGGACAGCAGGAGTCTGCTGTTCTCCAAACAAAATACATAAGGAGCAAACCCTTCTCTCTGACTAACCAGAATGCCTCTCTCCTCGGGTGGTCCAGGCCCTCTTTATTTTCTACCCTGCATTTAAGCTTCCCCAGAAATCTTGTGGCCTTTCAGAGGACTCTTTGGGAACAAAAGAAAGAAGTTGTTAAATTCTTGCAATCTTTAGCTTTCAGTCTCACCCTCAATCATTGCTTTCCTTCTGCGCCTGGGGGTTGACTAGTACATAATAAACATGCAACCCTGTCTCTGTAGATTATTTCTTTTGGGTTAAACTCTATCACAAAAACATTTTCTGTGAAATTTCCAACATAATTTGATACTAAAAATGTTAGTATTAGGCAACCCATGTTATGTGTTTTCTTCATTATCTTCATATGTTCATCTGCATGAGTGTTGCTTGTCCTGAATCATAACAGTAAGTGGGACATTTGTAGCATTTTTATTAGATTTCTCTGTAGGAAAGATTCCGTGAAAACTGTTTCTGATGTATCTAAAGTCCTGTTGTTACTGTAAAACTTAAATGAGACCCTACCAGTATGAAGCCTGTCTTTACCTAAACTATCCCTGAGTGGGCCTTACTCCTCTGAAATCCTGTTGCCTTTATTATGCGCCCAACTCATTTTAACACTTGACTAACACTAAAAATGAGCCAACATAAACTCTTTGTCTCTGACCCCTTTCAGACCAATGACAGTAACTTCCTGGTAGTTTCTAGCTCTGTGGTTTATATGTATAGCTGCTCAATAAACATCTATTGATTCATTATTCAATTATGTGTAGACTTATTTGTTAGGTTGAAATTTTCAATTGATCCATTTTTTGACCTTTTTGGTTATCATTTTTTTGTCAGTGGTTTTGATTACCCAGGTACACTGTTAGCATCAATAGGTTATATCTATAAATAGAAGTCTAGAGACATTTTCAATGTGTTTGGGAAATGAAATTGAATAAAGAAGTCCAGATTTTAAAATTGCAGATGAATATTGTATTTGTGATTAACTGTAGCAAACATTTTGAAACAATTTATCTAGCTGAGCAAAAGGCAACAATAGAGCCATCCCTTAGGACCACAGTTTCAATGGCTTCCTTCAAAAATAGCCATTTTAAAGTTTTTGTTTCCTTCCTCCTTTAATCTCTCATGTTATGAATAATATTTAGTTGAACTCCCAAAGCATCTGGGCTATGAAAATCTTTGGTGTTGATTTTGGATAAAATATAAGACATTTACTTTTATGAATGTTAATCTCAGAAGGCTTCAATACAATCTTTTGTTCTCTGGGTTCTTGTGTCATTCAAAGATTTAAATTTAACCACCAGTGTGTTTTTGACCATAAGAAAGCTCTCAGAAACACATAAGTCTGGAAGTTTTAGTTATTAGTACCTGCAACATTGTATTATTTTAATTACCATCTCAGCAATTCCCACAGGGGTAATAATGGCATGTGGTTGTCCTGCCTGTGCTTCTATAGGCAGTTCATAGAATAATCATCCTTATGTTACACTACTTCGTAGTTCATCGTCTCACTGAACTTTTTATTTTACCCATGTTTGCTTAGCAACCAAGTTACAGTTGTTTAAAATTTCTTACTTAAAATTAATTGCTCTCTGAGTCCTTTCCATGCATCATTTCAAAACAGTAAGAGGAGATGTCAGGTTTTGTCCTGATTTTTTGTCAAAAGAGTTAAAACTCTACTTCCTATATTTTTGACCTCTTAAAACCCTTTCTTCCTAACAATTGTACAGCCTTACTGATCACAGAACACATTCATAGATCTAAACATTTGTATGTTCTCTTTAAAAATATATTTGTTGAGGACACAGATCAGAAGTTTCATCAGCCATAATTCCTTTTTATAATTGTTTTTAAAAGTCCAAACTAAATTATTTCTCTCTGGTTTAAACATGTTGGCTGATTTTTAGACTTGGATGAATTTCACTGTAAATTGCTGTTAGCTGTGACTGGAGTACCCAGGAGCTGTCAGGATTGGCTCAGTGATTTAACGCCGGTGTCCTGCAGCTTTGACTGTAATCAGCAGATGCTGTGGTATTACCATAAATGTTTTCCTAACTGCTTCTGTCAAAAAGAGAAAATTCTTCCTGCACCGAGTCTGCTGCTTCTGATTAAATTCAGTTTGCCTTCTTTTGCATAATTAATGTCCCATGATGATCTCTAACCTTTTGTTTTTAATATTGCCTCTTGGTCTAGACTCACTCTTGCTGGGGAAGCTCAACTGAGAGCAGACAAAAGAGAAATGGCTGGTGCTTTTTCCATGAACCCCCAATACCTCCACGGCTCTGAAGTTGTTACTGTTTTATATACCATCACTTGTCAAAGATCATGAAAAGGTTCTGGTCTTTGCAATGTTTTTCATTGTTGTGCTAGTGCTCTGTTCTACTTCAGAAGGCTATTTCTATAACACTTTGGTGCGCATGGTTTTGCCTGAGGATGTGGGATGATAGGATCTGCTTTAGAATGTGCTTACCCTGGTTGTGTAAACCGATAAACCTCTGACACAAGCCAGGCAAAAGGCTTCCTATTCTTCTGCAAAACATTCTATACCTCTAACCCAAAGAAACTCAGATTATATTTGCTACAACAAAGTAAATGCGTATAAAACATAAGTATGTTAAAAATGAATACTTTGTTTTGTCAGTGAATGCATTTTATACATTATCTCAATGGGAAAAGCCCCTTGAGTTTATTAAATAGCTGTACCTTTTTCCTGAGGAGCCCAAAGTGCTTTCCTATTTGTTCTTTTAGAACCTCTGTGTACTCTTGCCTGAAAACCACCTGTGAGCTGAATTTCTTTTCTCTTTCAAGTGGAACATTGATGTGAAATAGATATCTTCGTGATTTTGTTCTTACAGTGTAAGAGAAAGGGTATATATGACCTCTCTAAGGCACTAAATGAGGCCTGTAGTAACTGGCAGATTTACAACTTAGAACTGCCCTGTTATCATATTATCTGAAATTAGGGTTCCATCTGCTCCCTTTGTTTCAGAAGAAAGGAGGAATGACTGCGCTTCACATTTTCTGGGGTTTATTTACTTCTTTCTCCTATGGGAAACAAGTATTTATCACATTATTTTTAATGTTACTTTATTTTCTTTATAGAATCAAAAAACTTTAGAATAAAAAGGATCTTGGAAATCGCAGGTATTCATTAGACTTATGAAGCTGAGTCTAAATAGATAAAGTCACATGAAGTGGCTCATTTAGTTTGAGGATTTCCAACTTTGAACTACTGAAATGTTAACTTTGAATATAGATTTTAATTTATCTCAGATTTAAACCAAAGAAAAAAAGGAATGCGGAAATTTCAAAATAAATGTTATCAGTCCCCAAATATGTTTCACAGAAAAGCAAGATTTGGAATCCCTAAAGGTTGTTTATTTTTTTGTGCTTAAACTCGGTTACACTTTAAACTTGTAGCTGCTTAGAGCTCCTGCAACTTCAGTATATTCTTTTTTTCCCACTCGACCAATAACAGTACCACTTTTTCATTACTATTTATCATCCCTTCATATGAGTCAACCATTTCTGCATTAGAGAACACCTCCTTTCAACAGAACAAATAATCCATGATCCAGAAGATAATGACAGCGTGCCCCTTAAAACTGAGACTTTTAAGTTTTCATTCTGGTTCTGCCTTTTTCCAGCTCTGTCACTAGAGTAATCCACTTAACTTCTGGCTCAATTTCGTTGTTGGTAAATGAAGATAAACAATAACCACCTAGCAGAAGAATTCAGTGGATGCTGTGTGGGCTAACGTGCCCACACACCTGCTTCTTTGAGATCTGTATTTGATAGCCAGCAAGAACTAGAAAAACACTTGGAAAAGGCATAAATACAAGAACAAGAGGTCTTAGATTTAATTAAATGAAGAGATTGCAATGGTTCTTCTTAGTCTGTTTCTTCATTCCCAGTTTATTCATGAATATAATGTGTTACTACTCAAAATAAATGTCACAGGTATTTCAAGATATTTGAAGGGAAGAGTAGAAGGAAGTCACTTACAAAAGCACCAATATTTTAGGCAAATGTGAAATGTTTCTCTGATTTTAAGAAAGGAAAATCTCCATCCCACCCTTCACCCCTACACCCCCTTAAAAAGCTTTTTTCATTATATCCTTCTTACCTTGATAACTCTAGATGCCCTGAAATCCTCAAACTTGATTTTAAGTATATTGCTGTGATCATGCTGTAAGAGGAAGCTGTCAGAGAATTTTAAATGACAAAGAGCTGTAATTCATATGTATTACAGCTGCCATTCTCATCTGATATATTATTCAGAATTTGGATATCCACCCACCTTATCCCCAGCAAATTAGCACATAAATACAAATCACAGGATTTATCACTGTAACCGTGAATTTAATGATACTACATGTAAGCACAAAGCAGTTTGCTGATGAGATAGATTACACCGAAAGTCTTAGAAATGCAATTTCTTTCTTTTTTTGTACTACATTAAAAGGCATATGTTGATCAATTATTCCCAAAGCATCTATGACTCTGTTTTAACCCAGAATTATCTATATTTAAGAGTTATCTGTTACTAATCTGTCTGCTGTAACCATCAGAAAAGAGGCCCAAACACAGCCACTTTAGGATTTTTGATTAGAGGATGCTTTACAGTGCTTTTTATTTGTATGTTGATCTGTACTTTGTAAAGAGTTTTTGCATATGTTGTTTCTGTTATAACAATCCTTTGTAGGTTTGGCTTATTTAATCATCCCTAGGAAACAAAGAAAAGAGCTGAAGTCTAAAGAGATAAAGAGAATCATTCTAGGATGCAAAAAGTAAATGATAAGAGCCAAGAAGAAACCTTTACAGTTTTTTTTTATATATTCTAACCTCATCATAGAGCACCCTCTGATCTAAGTAGTCACAAATGTACAGTTTGCAACTAACCAGATGAGCCAGAGAAAATTGTTTTTGGTTCTCTTTCATGTAAATCCAAAGAACAAACAAATCAGTCAGCATACAACTTGATAAAGGAAAAAGTTGTTCTGTGGCAGTAAGCTCAGCTAAAACCAAATCTGTGGAGACAGCAAGGTAAAGCTAACCTTGTCTCCCGCAAAAGGGTCTTTAATTTGCCTGAGATCTTCATAGCCCTCTTCTGGAGTCTGGGAAGAAAGTGACAGCAGCAAACTGAGAACAGTTCACAGATAGTAGCTGGCCTTTTGGCCTTGATTTTTTTCTGTGTAATGGGGATATTAATAACAACTCCATTGGGTATGTTAGAATTAACTGGGGAAATATTATTAAAGCTCCTCGTCATGTATGGCACCCAGAAAGGCACGGTACGTGGTAGAATTATCATCATTACCATTTGGATTAAGACCTATTGAAAGATTTCTTTTGTAGAGCATAGTAGAGGAGACAGATATTAAATGTATAATTACATAAACACATTATGCTTATGGTAAGTGCTATGAAGGAAAAGAACAGGCTGCAGTGAGAATGAACAATAGGAGGTGTAGGGTTGGGGGTTAAGGAGGCCCCCCTGGAAGTTGCTTCCTGTGCCAAAGCACTTTTAACCTGGTTTCAGGCTGACTGAAGAGAATGGGAAACTGGAACACCAATCTCTTAGGAGCGGCCCAGGGAGAATGATGAATCCATTTCATTCTTTTCTCATTAGAATAGCATTGACAACAAGGAAAGTAATAGGAAGTTAACCTCAGTGAAAGAAAATGGCAGCCACCATTTTCAACTATATCATGAACAAAAGTATCTCAAACAAATCAGGACTTCTGATTATAAATCCATTTCCTCCTTCATATGTTGTTCAAATCCTGTCCAGTTCATCCTTTGTAAACTCTTCCAGATTTGATCACTTCATACCTGCATTTCTATATAAGCTCTTTTTTCCCCTGACTTTTGTCTTTCAGTGAGTCCCCTAAACATCCTAGTTTATTAGTTTTCCTTAGATTTCGTCTAGTCTCTGTTACCTTCACATTGCTTATGTTCCCTTCATTCACCATCTACTGCTACAAATGACACCCCTCCCCAGCCCCATGTGTATTCTTTTGAATTCTAACATATCCACAGGACTTAAACATTTGTGTTTAGTATTTAAGACACACAGATCCTAATTTTGCTATAAGCCATAACAGATACCAGATTCAATACTGCATTTAAAAAAAAGAGGGAGTTATAATTGACTACTCAAAACACTTCAAGCTGTTCTTGCTGTTTCTACGTGTTTTATAGGGAAGGTAATAAGGAAATATCTCTGTAGATATAGATATATCGATGGTTAGATTGTCGGCTTCCTGAAGGAGGGACCATGTCTGTTCATTCTCTGCTATATCCCTGAGACCTAACATACCATGGCCCACTGTACAAACTAAACTTTTTTTGACTAAAGGAATGAAAGTATATTATCCATCTTGTATCCTGTAGTATATCAAAGAATTATGAAACATAGTCTCTGCCCTCTTGAATGTAGAATCTTAGGATGAAATATGATATATCGACATGTAAAGTACTGCCTTTAGCACAAGGAATGGGAAGTACACAGACTCTACTCCAAGTAGGTTCTTGTCTTGTCACTAGACTTTCCCATGTGGTAGGGGCAAAATAAACCCAAAAAACTATTATAGTGTAATGTAACACAAAAAGAAACCCAAAACTATTATAATATAGTATAATGTAACACCAGGATAGAAAACACAAGAGAAGTACAGTGGAAGGTGGCATCACTACCTCTGGGAAGTCAAGAGGTGATATTTGATGAGATTTGAGGGATCATAGATTATTATAGACAATGATTACGATTGGAGACTAGGAGAATAGGGAGGGAGTAGTATTATATAGAGACTTAACTACATAAGTACAGCTAAAAAAGTTAAAAAGCATGTTTAAGAAATTGCATTATTTCCTAAAAGAATAGTTGTTTGTTTTTTGTTTTTGTTTTTTAGATCCACCTAAACCGTGAAGAATAGTAGTTTCTTAAAGCATGTGTTACTAGTGAAAGAAAACTATATGCTAAAACTTTGACATTTAAAAGAGATTGAGGTTTTTGAAGTTAGTTCATTTTTATTGGGAAAAAAAACTAGAAAATAATTTTATCACTCTGGCCCCTCCACTTGGTACAAATTAGGTAGTATTTGTTAAAATGTAAGGTTTTTATGTATAATAATGTCAAAATAACTACCTTTGAATATTTTCTAATGTACTGGTGAATCTGGGCCATAGATTTTGCTATTTCTGTAAGTGTCTAGTTATATAGCTAGTATAAGTATAGACAGTTCTTTATACCATACAAGCAAAAAACCTGGAAATAAATATTCCTGGTTCTCTTTAACTAGACAGCTCAAAAGATTTTTAAGGTAATTGTCAGAAACAATATCAGTAAAAATGAAGTGTCGCATAGTTCCCCTTTGGTTGCTCGTGCAGACATAGAAATACTATCCGCTTCTCTTTCAGCATTTGCAGTTTTGAAATGTTAAATTGAGTAACAGTGCTATAGTTTGGAGCCAGGAAGTGAACTAGAGGACTTGGGCTTGAATCGGAGCTCCACCCTAGTTTGCCTCATGACTGGGGCAAGTTTCTTCCTTAATCCCTCAAAGCCTCTCTTCCTCATCTGTGAATTAGAAGGAATAAAAATCTTACTTTATAAGTCTGTATGACAATTCATGTAAAGCAGGTTGTGCAAACCTAGCACTTAAGAAGTACCCAAACACATTAGTATTGTTTTTATTATTAGTTAAGTCTTTTGTAAAACATAGCCTGAAATGGTGGGGGAGGGCGGAACTTGCAAACAATTATCTTATTAATAAGATGGTGGGGAAGGAAATATAATTTTGTTAGAACTAAATCTGAGTTTCTTATCCATGGATCGTGTTATAGTTGAAAGTTTTGTTGTTTTTTAACCCCCCATTATGATTGATCTTTAATAAGTAAGGCTATAAATGCATGAAATAATAGATGTTTTTAAATGTGTGTGTATGTATGTATGCACACACATACATACCAGGAGAAAATGGACACCAGAGATTAGATTAGAGAAATAAAATGATTGCGTTTAGAAGGTTCATGAGGGCACTGGTTAACCAAATGAACTGCAGAACACATTGCTTCTGTGTTCTACTCTAGGGAGACGCCTTTTCATATCATGAGAATCAATTAATTGCAAAGTTTTCTAGATTCCATTTATCACAATGGACTCTTTCCTCTTCCAAGCAAAATGAAAGTCAGTACAGAAAGGTAGTACCATTCCCAAATCTAAGACCTTTAGAAGTAGCATAATTAATTGACAAATGTATTATTACTATACCATAATAGTTATAAAAGAGTGTACTATATTCTATATTTTTTAAGTCACTAAATGTTAGTCAAGGTAGTTTAATTCCCACTAAAATTTAATGATTGGTGGCAGGGGTAACCGTCTGACCTCTAGTGGCTATAGTTTATAGCTGCATCTCATTGGATTGGATTTAAGAAAAAAAAAAAAAAGACTAAGGGGAAAAAAAATCTCATAGGATAATGATAGTTATGCAAATGAGTATACGATTAGCTTCCTTAAGTTCTAGTGAACTAATTGGTGGGGTCCTGCCTCAAAGAACAGAGTTCAGAACCAACTTTTTAAATCTCTGCGTTCAGGTGGTTGACACGTGTCAGCAGATTCTACTGTGCAGCCACGTAGCCAAGCAATCCTGACAGCATTTTTAGTAGACATTCCAAAGTTCATAGCAAGCTTCTAGCATCGATGTTCAGCAAGATTTCATAGGCTTGCATGAAATATTTTTAAAATATTGATAGAATACCTAATGATAGAATGATAATGTATATTTTTATTAGATGTCTACATGAACAATGTATCTTTCATAATGTGTAAATATTATGGATCTATTGAATATTTTCAGGTACTATCCTTCATATACCCCACCATGTTTTGGATACGACCCATCTGAGTTAAGGGTGCTGCTAGTAACCAGGACACAGATTGGAATTGACCAATAGTTTAGGGACATAAACCTTTTGATTATTTTGAACCGTTGAACTAATAGATTCTATATTTAATATGAAGCCTCAAACTGAAAAGGACTAAGAAAATTCATTGTATCTTGAGGTTGAATAATGAAAAGAACACTATGCTATGTGATAGTAACGTATTTTTCTTTGTCTTTAATATAAGTCACAGTAATATTTGATGAATTTGTTCCTTTTATACATTGTATCTCAGTTAACTGAGAACTCTTATTTATCTCAGTAGTTTAATGAACCACAAATTGCTAAACATTTATGGCTAATGTGGGTCTCCAGTATTTTTTTTAATATCAAATACCATGTGGATTATAAAGTTCCATATACTTTACGGATTCCATGCTAACACTTGTAACTCTTTTAAGAGGATGTTCGAGAAATGGAACAGTGAACAATTACATGTTGTCCTCCTTGTCCATTTTCCAGCCATCAGCACTTTCTTTAGCTTACCAGGAGTACTGCACTCTGATTTCTTTCTTTTCTGCCCTCTGTAATGGTACATTTCTAGTCTTTGTGCTCTGTGTTACCATAGAGACAGGAGGTGCTCCAAACCCCCAAGAAGATTGGGTGGAAGCAGGTCTTTGGGGAAACAGTCCCTGCTGACAAGAGAGGCCCCAGTCAGGAATCTAGAGCAATAGACAGAAAGAGTGAATTGTGTGCTCCAATCAGATTGTGTGTCCACGGTCTCAGGCAGTACAGGCTCTGCCAGTGATGGTGTGTTAAAAATTAGTTGTTTACAGAGACCAATTTTACAAAGATCTCGATGCAGCCTTGGGGTTTCATAGGAACCAAACTTGGTGTTTTATTTGCAAGAAAATAACTGAAGTCATACTGACCTATTCCTTTTACTGTTTCCCTCATTAAAAAGGAGCAGCTTCTAAGAAAGATCCTCTTTGCCTGACTTATTTTGCTAATCAAAAATCTCACCTTTAAAATAAAGGTCCATATTCTTTGACTCAGCCAAAACCATCGGAAGTCAAATTGCAGTTTAAGCACAGGGAACTCTACAACTAGCACCCAAATCATTGACCTAAATATGCTAGTTATAGAAATAAGTAGTTTATAGTTATCCTCAATTGTCATGTCCTCCCTCTATATTTTATAACTTAAAGCTTTTAAACATTTCTCTGGATATAATTAATTGTTCTGTTTCCTACTATATTATTTTAACTCATGTCATACTTGCTAATATATTTATTTAAGAGAATGCTGCTAAAAGATTTAAAAATAATTCAGATTTTTTTTTCCTCTTGACTTTTTCTTAGAAATATGATACAAGACCCTGTAGAGAAAAGGGGAAGAAGAGAAAAATTAAAAATTTAACAACAAAATAATGTGAAATAGAATTTTAAAAGAATAGATGTTTTATGAATAGCCTTTAAAACCAGTCTCTTTTTGGGAATGGAGTAAGATCCATGCTCAAGGTGTTTGCTGGGTTTTTCCCACAGATCTAGCAGTCTAAGCAGGGAAAGAATTTTGAAGAATTCAGAGAAATTTAGAAAACATCAATATTTCTTCCGAGGTTAACTGTGCAAAATTCCTTCCTTCCTTTGAAGGAAGGAAGCCAGTTATCTGTAAGTCTGTAAATAGAGTAAGATTGAGTAAGGTCCTCTGAGGCACTCACTTTCCTCAAATTGACAGTAGGAGGCAGTGGTGTTCTAGCCTGAGCTACACTCTTTAAGGTAATGTGGATGACTCACGCCAGATTTCTTTTTTTCACTCATTTTCTAGAAATATGTGAAACTAAAATCTTAGAAATAGTTTCAGATTTCATAATGAAACTTGCCACCATCAATCCAGTACAAGATAATGCTGCTGTGCTATGAATAGAACAATCAAAAGAGGCCAGACTATCAGCTTCTAACAGTGGCAACTCTGTGAGCCTCACACCAATATAGGTCCTGATCCAGGATGAATAGGAGGAATAGCAAGGAATAAAGGTCAATCTCGTTTTGGAAGAAAGGAGAATCACACTTAATAAGTTAGATCCTTCTCATTTTCACTGGTTTGCTAAAATGTGTACATAACTGTGAAGTTAAAGTAGAAGAGTCTCTGAATGATAACCTGGTCTCCCCATGCTTAGGTGGCTGGGTAAACATGCCAGAACATAGACAGTAGAATCGGTGGGCTTGTCATTAGCATTCAAATTTCACAAGGTTAATTTTAATCTTTAGACATTGTCTGCTTTGCCATTCACAGAAACTATGTAAGTCCAAATTACCTAGAAATGTATAGCTGTTTGTTCCTTCCTCTTTATATAAAACAAAATCACAATGAAATACTAAATATTAAAACATTATATTTTTTACTTGTTTTTCCTTCTATAATAATTGATTGCATTAATAGCCTCTTTTGTTTATTGGCCTAATCTCAATAAAAATTTTCCCCCAGTGTTAATGATATATTTATTAATATATCTGCAATTTATTTCCCTATAAAGTGAAAATAGCACATACTTATTTGATGATTGACCATGATTAGTGTGCAATCTGCGACCATAGAACAAAGCCAGGTTTCCTAGTCCATGCAGGGGTGGGGCCTGTGATCTTGATTTTGGTAACTGTTGTTGTACCCCAGGGAACTACACTTCCCTAGACAGGGACTTATAAATAAAGTGTAGAAGTGTTTTTAGTAAGTATGGGGAAACGAACAATATTAATATCTATTAGGATATGGATTATTCCAATTTGAACTTTAATTCTTAACTGAGGTTTCAAAAATAATTTGTTTTTGTCTTAATTTCTAAATTCTTTTTAGTAATATTTATTAGCTTCTAATAGTATAAAATTCAACTTGAGATAGTTACTCATCACAGAAATTTTCTGTAAAGATAGCCAACCAAAAAAAAAAAATGTTACCCTGTTAGAAACTCCAGATTCAAGACCTGTGTTGTCCAAGACAGTAGCCAATAGCCAGGCATGACTCTTGAGCTCTTGAAATGTAGTTAGTCTGAATAGAGATGTTTCATATATGTAAAATGCACATTTGATTTCAAAGACTTAATACCAAGAAAAAAAGTTAAAGACTGCATTTATATATTTTTCTATTCATAATAGAAATGACAGGATCTTAAATGTTTCAGGGATTTAGCACCTAGTAAGATGGGCTAAAACACCTGTTGAATTAACTGATGAATTGACTTAACCATAACTCCAATTCATGATCTCTGGAGGAACAGTTGAAGAAACCATAGCTGTTTGGCTTAGAGAAGAGAAGATTGGAGGAATATAATATCTGCTATCAATTAGCTGAAGGGCTTGTGGGTAGAAGAGGAATTATTAGATTTAATATAGCCCTAATGGAAAAAATTAGTAGGGCTAGTGACTGAGATTTCAGAATAACAAACAAACACTGGATATGTATAAGGTAAAACATGTAATTATTAGAGCTGTACAAAGGAAGAATATATCGCCCTCTAAGATCGTGAGGATATGACTGGAGTCTTTAAACTGACGCTGGACAACCACTTGATAGGATGCTGAATAAATACAATTCAAGCATTAGATGGTTCTACCAAGTAACTAGGAGTCTTTGTACATGATTTTACATTACATGATCCTGTGAATCAAAATGAAATGTAGTAGAAATAGCATAAGTTATTCAGAAGAAATATCTATACTTTTGAAATATCTAATAAATGTTGAATAAAGAAGTATAAGAAACAAAGGAAAATACTTGAAAGCACAGTATATGATACTGCTTGGAAATGGCTTCAGAAATATGTTTACGTCTTATAGTATTTATTTAGCTGGTTATTTTCCATTACAGCTCCCTAGTCATTAGCACAGGGAATCAGCCCCTCCCCAAACCCTTCATCTGAGTTAGTGACGTTCTCCTTCCATTTCACAGTGTGTCTACTTGCCGTGGCCTCATCATATATCCCATGAGCCATGAGCACCTGAGGCTTGGATTGATTTGCCAGAGGCAACTAGCAAAGGCTTTGCGGCCTTGGCAGTTCGTGAACTTCTCTAAACCTCAATTTTCTTATCTATAAAATGAGGTTGTTAATGCCTGTCTTTTAGGGTTGTTGTAAAATTTTAAAAATAGATATTATCAGATATAGAGTATGTGTTTAATAACTGTACTATCCAGATCATACCCCTGTATTATTTCTCTACCCTCTTCCTCACAAACCACCAGATCAACTGACCAAATCATTTATTACCTGGTATCTGTTAGCTGACAGCCCATTACATGCTTTAGAAATATTTACTTAATAGCTGCTAAGCCACATACTGGTAACCACAAGCACATAGTAGCCTGAAACAGCTGTCAATAACAGATAGCAGGACTGGTAAACAAATGCTACGGTTGGTTTCAGTATGTAAGCATGAAGAGGAAGCTGCTGTGGACATGAAAATTTGGTTTGAAAATGTGTTATCTAAAGTAATGTAGGGCATTTATGTAGAAATGTTTAGGGAGCTGGACATGCAGATTTGGAGTCTTCTTAGAGGAAATGGTTGAAGCTGTGAGATCTTGGTAGAGAGAATGTAGAAAGGGCAGAAAAGTGGGCCAAGGATCTAACTCTGAGAAATGGCCATATTGAAAGTTGTGATTGTTTGGGAGGGGTTGGGAAGGTAGAATAAATTACTAAAGAAGATTAAAAATAAATCATCAAAAAGCAGAAGAGTAAGCATGGTAAAGGGCCACAACATGATATTAAATAGAATGTGTTAACCAGGAATCTAAGGATGTGAGTTTTGTCTCCAGCTCTGCCTGAAAGTTATATCTGCTACCTTAACTTTATGTAAAACAAGGTTAATATACCCATATTACCTGTCTCACAGGGGTGTTATAAGAATCAAATGAGTAGATATATGGGGAAAGTGTTTGCAAACTATAGAATAGCCATATATAAAGGTAAGGTGATCATATTGATATTAATTATATAATAATAATAATAATTTTCAAAGTAATGCATAACATTCTGCAGTGAATCCTGATGTCAACTTTTTGGAGTTCAGCCAGATGTCACAGATCACAGTCCTCTGAAAGATTGCCCTCACTTCACTACCAGCTGCACATCTGAGGGCGCCTAGGCTACTACTCCACTTCTGACTACCTGGCTACAAATTTAGTGGTTTCTACTACCTCCTCAGTTTCAATAATTTGCTAGAATGACAGAATGCAAGAAAGCACTATGCTTAACTATTACAGCTTTATTATGGCAAAAGAATGCAAATCAGAACCAGCCAAAGGGAGAGAGACATGAAGCTTCTGTTGTCCTCAGGGACACATCACCCTCCCCGCACGTTGCTGTATGATGACACACAGAGTAGTGCAAACCAGGAAAACTGACCTGAACGTCAGAGTCCTGAGTTTACCTTGATGCTTTGCTACTTACATGTGATTGATTGAATCATTGGCCACATGATTGAACTCAAACTCGAGGATCAGGCTGATAATCACTTGGCTCAAAGGCCCAACCCGCTAATCACATGATTGGTCTTTCTGGCTTGGCCAGCTCCCATCCTGAGTCATTCATTACCGTAAACTATCCGGGGGCCCACCTTGAGTCACTTCATTGGCATAAACTATCAATTCATGGTTTCAAACTATAGGTCTGAGGGGCCTCCTGTGAGTAACAAAATTACAAGTGTTTAGAGTCTACCTCCTAGGAACTGGGACAAAGGCCAGCCAAATTCTTTATTACACGCATTCTAAACTGTTGCAAATGTAAGAGAAAATGAGGCATGAGAAAATTCCATCGAGTATGATGATTTTGATGTTAGTGGTAATCTTGTAAGGAGCAATTTCAATAGAGAGTTATGAATGAAAGCGAGATTAGAATGGCTAACAATTGAGTGGAGAGGTGAGAAAGAGGGAAGCAGGTATGGAGAGGGGTGTCCAACTCAAGTAACTATTACAAATCAGAAAGATAAGCAGCTGGATAGAAGAGTTCACATTACCATCCTCCTTAGCGGCTGAACTTACCCTGGAGTCCTGTGCTCAGGAGCCTGCATCATCTCCAGCTTCCTCGCAGACCTGCGCTCAGTTAGAAAGACCCAGCCTAGGAAATTGCAAAATGGCAGTGCTGTCTTTGAATTTTTATTTGAAAGATAGTGATATAGAACAAGACTGAAAAGAAATATATTTATATGAGTTTCTGCAAAGAAAGTTCTACTTTAATTGTCAAGAATCTCCTATATTCACAGATAAATATTTTTTTAATCATCCTCTGCTTTGCCTATTTTGTCTGAATGGGGGGAGTAATTGTTTTGTTTAGTTGTTTTTGTTTTTACATAATTGGTTTTAATAAGAGTTTCTGGCACTCCTGAAAGATTTTCACTATATACAAAATGACCTTTTGCTCTTTGTATCATTTTTATGTATTTTCACTACATAAGATAAAATAAGCAGCAAAATGAAACCAAGGGAAGACAATTATTTATAGCATCAGTAAATCAGCAGTAAGGAAAACCACAGGGATATGGGCTGCTGGTGGCCAGCAGTAACTTCCGTTATTGCATAGATTAAAAACCTATATTTGTCACACACTTTACTATCATGTAGACCCAGTGGTGCTTTAAAAATTATATTTATGGGTCATTTTTTTCTTTCACCAAAGTAAAGCCATTGCTGGGGTGAAACAAAACAGCTGCTTAGTAGGTCAAAGTAATAGTTAAGAGCAAAAAGTAAAGAATTGTAAGGAAAGACCAAATTTCTGGAAGACTGAATAGACGCAGTCAATTTAGGACACCAGAGTTCTATATTCTTCCTCCTGTCAAGGCTGCCACGGGCTCACCGTTGACCACAAAAGGCAAGAGCTCAATTTTATATTTCATCTGAGAGTTGGCACATCTGAGAAACCAGTGCCCATTAGAACCACAATGTGATAGGGGATCAATACTGACTTAAAGGAATGATGCCTCCTTCGGAGCCATAATTGATATTTCCTGCAGCAGAGAAGGCTTCCCCAAGGGCCGGCACCAGGACCTTAGTTAGTCTTGCCATCTTAGCTCAAGAAGCATAAAAACTGTTGGCTGAAATATTTCCTCATTTACATGCCAAGTTGCATATATTTATATTTAATTTTTTGTCAGCTACTTTCCTAGTTTTCTGTGTCTTCTGTGTTACTCGAAAAACAATGGAAATGTTAGTGCAGGATGGTGGAGTTTTTTGAAACTTTCCTTTTCATCCAAATCTATACCTTTCCAAAAGTCATGTGGGACCCAACACTGAGTGTAGTTTAAGGCCTTTATTCTCATTTCTAAGTCCAGTGGATTCTCAGTATTTAAGAGCTGTTCAACTTTCCAACACTTGTCAACTCTTCGCTCACTTTTTGAAAAGAAGCTGTGGTGGGACTCCAGATTCAATTCTTAGCATAAGAATCCTATAAGGAATTAAATTGAAATAAGTGCGTCTTCCTGTCTTAAAAGAAAATAGCATGTATTTCCCTCCAGTTTATTTCCACAGAAGCACAAATACAAGATGTGTGGATTAGGTTCCCTTACTGATTTGGTACTAAGTATAGCAGCTGCCGCTTTGCCTTCACTGTAGTACAATCACCATGGCCCTTGATCTTGGCAGTATTCCTAGATATATCATACATACACATGAGTTGTAATATCTTAAAGAAGAAAAAGCCTAAGATTCGATTCATAAAATCATAGCACAGACTTCCTCTCTCTGGAAAATTAAGCAATCATCCTACTTTGCCTTAATGTTTTTAGTTTCCATTTAAAGTATGTACGATAAGGATTTGAGTTGAAAAGAAATACAAATGCTTCTCTTTTTATTGTTAGCTCAGCTTACCTTTCATTGAATCCGTGTGTCCTAGTGTGTCATCTTGTATTTGTAGCTGCCTAATTTCATAAGAAAAGGATGAGCCCACCTGCCTCAAATCACTATTTATTTATACCTTTAAGCACCTATATAGAGTTCTGTCCAACTTACAGGGTGTGGCATCCCCCTGTTGTTTGAAAGTCAATCACTTAGAAACTAAGTGTGTGTTTTTGCCTGGAGTTTAGGTCACCTGTTCAGCCCACATGAAGCCACCAATAACAAACTTTCAAAATAATAATAATGACAAAGGACACCTGGCCTTGAGCCAACATTATAATAAGATTTCTCTGTAAAATGAACTTCTAACTTTGGAGCTTCCTGCACCTGTAATCATTTTCTCTAGTTGCAGTGGGATAGACCATTCCTCCAATCCAGCTTCACTTATCTGCTTTGCAATTTAGGATGAGGCTCCCTCAATCCCACAGTTTTGGTCTCCATGGCTGAGGACCAGGATGGGGGCTGCAGGGGTGCTGAGAGATTAATGTGAGGACTGGGAGTGAAGAGTTGTTATCTAGGAATTTCTAACAGAGCTATAAACATCCTTTAAAAAGCCCTTGCGCACTTTCTTTTTTATTTCTTCAGTGGTCTCAGGAATGGCCTCTTTTTATACTATCTTGTCTTTACTTCTCAGGAAAGATTCTTCACCTGAAACCACAGAGGAGATAAATACTTCGTAGTTTTTCTCTTATCATTTTGTCCCTAAAGCAAGCCCATAGCTATTTGGAGTTTTCTCAAAAGGGTAGAAATGCTTTTGGTTGCATTGGCCCATCCATTGTTATTTACCTAAGCCTCCAAAGAAGTTCAAAAACCAAACACTAAAAGAAAAACCCAGGCTATCCTGGGCATTTCGTCCTTAGATTTGATATAGATCCAGTAAAGGAGGGCTAAGACGTCCAAATGGATATACAATCCTTGTTTTTGGCAACACGCAGTTCATTAGTGACCTTGACAGGAACAGTGTCAGAAGAGTAAAGGGTCAAAAGCATGATTGGAGTGGGTTCAAGAGAAACATGGGGAAAGAAGAATTGAGACAGTAAGTATGGGCAGTTCTTTCAAGATGTTTTGCTATAAAGACAGCCAAGAATTGCGTTAGTAGCTGGAGCAGGATGTGGAGATAGATTTTTTTTTCTCTAAAGATTAGGGTTATTACAACTTAGTTGTATGCTGAAGAGAGTGATCAAATGGAGAAGGAAGCCTTTATAATGCAGTAGAGAGAGGGTACAGCAGCCAGAGGCATGTCCTTGAATAGACAAGGAGAGTAATATCCGGTGTTCACCTTGAGGAGTTGTCCTCAGAGGGGAGCACAAAAGGTTGATTGATCCTAACAGGGGGAAGGAATGTGTGTGTGTGCAGTAGGTGGATAATAGATGTTGGGGGAGCTGAGGCGCTTGTGGGAGTTCTCTTATGATTGCGTCTATGAATGAGTTAAATGAGAGTGAGAGAAGACATGTAGGAGTTTTGAAAAAAGCGGAGGAGGTGTGAAATAAATAGTTGTCTAGGAGAATGGAAGAGTGAATGGACTAGGGCAGCTGTCCCCAACCTTTTTGGCACCAGGGACCGGTTTCATGAAAGACGGCTTTTCCACCGACAGAGTTGGTGGTGACGGTGGGGGGCGGGGAGGGAGGTGGAGCTCAGGCAGTGATGCGCGGCCGATTCATAATAGGCCCCCGCGGACCAGTACTAGGCCAGGGCCCAGGAGTTGGGGACCACAGGACTAGGGGATTGTCGTGGGATTAAGGTGGTGCTTTTAAAGTTCATAGTCATGAATTTAAGTGAGACCAGGAAAGAAAAGGAGGATATGTGTAACCTTGGACATACTGTGGTAAGGTAGTTTACGTAGATATACTATCTGCTTTACAAAGTTGTTGCAAGAATTCAATGTGTCAGAAAGCATTCTAAAGCATAAGTACAGGACACCATTATTATGAAACTTAGCTTTGAATTACTTAGCACATTTCTTTGGCAAAAAGCTTTTCAAATTTCTTTAAGACAGCCTCAAGTATCTCTAGAGAAAGCATTTGGCTTTAAACCACTGATTTACTCAGTAACTAAGTCTAAGCAAATGACTGAACCTCCTTTTCCTTTTACCCCTCGATCTATAAGCTAAGGGTGGTAATGTTTAAAGTGCAACAAATGTTTTGTAAATAAAGGTGCTATATAATACAAGCTATTCATAAGATGGTTTTTCAGCCCTCACTGGTACAGTCACCAAAAAGTCAGAGAGGTCAGAGCCTCTGAATAAGCCTTAAGCCTTTGGTAGCGGACGCCTCCCTTAGAAAGCTTTGAAAGAGGAAGGAAAGGAAAGTATCTCTAAGTAGTTGTCACCCCCATTCTTTCCCTTAATCCTCACAGCTACTCATTGAGATTGATTATTAATTAGAACCTGAGACTAAAAGAGGTTAAGTAAGCTGCTAAAGCCAAATGGTAGAGCTTGGATTTCAACCCAGGTTTACCTTAAAATCTCATGTTGTTTTCACTTTGCCACATATGGAATTGGGTTTGAAACAATATAGTCATAGAAGATACATGATTTATATATTTTTATATATATGCATATTTAAGACCCATATTTTGGCCAATTTAACCTCTTATCTGCCACCAAACATTTAACTAGAGTTGTCCAGTAGCAGAATAAACTGGTTTGTTTGGAAATATCAGCATGATGGAGTAGTTTATGAGAAATCAAATGATAAGAACAGATAGGAACATTTGAGGGAAAGAACAGTAATCTGGCTAAAAATCTGCATTTAGCTACAAATGCAGGTTTCAAGCACCCTTTGGGAGAGGAGGGCAGGTGCCAGAAAAAAATAAATTTACACGGTCATGGGAACTACAGGAATACCACGTCCACTGTGCTGTTTCCCGCAAACACGATATGTACATTATAAGCTACAGAGCATAAATGCCTTTAAGAGAAAATCACTGCCCTATTAGATTTTGATTTTTGAGTAACAATTGCCCACCTGATAGAGAAAGTGATAGGAAAAGTGTATTTATTTTCTTCCAACAGCTAAAAGGTGATCATACTTCGAAAATTTGTTGAGATTGTCCAAGAAAGTGTGTAAAATCCTCATCCATCACTGGAAGCCCCTGGTCAGGAAATGACAGTGCAGTAAATATCTTCAGCAGCCACCTTTTAATGTACAAGCTGTTTTCAGTTGGAATTTTCAGCACTCACATAAAACACAATGTCATGAGTGACTGCTTGTGCTCCAAAGTCATTACTATTGGGATAATGGAACATCTCTCAGCGAATAACCAAAAAACTTTAAATGTCATGTCAAGTTTGTTGAAGCCATTTTCAAGCCCCTTTCAAGGTTACATGAATATTGAGGGTGTCTATTTTTTAAAAGCTGGAGATCTATGAGAAAGATCACTCATAAGGCTGTGCAATGTGAGAGTCAGTTAATTAAAAGAAAATCTCAGTCTCTTTGGGAAAGTCAATCAGCCAGTGCCATTTAATCATTAGCTATTGCAACTCTCTCCTTTTAGCCTTGATAAATCGGGATTGCCATATAATAAAGGAATATTCTTGTGTATATGTGTACATGTATGTATGTATGGGTATGTATATACTTGACAATTACATTATGACATAATTCATAATTCTAGTTTGCTAGGAAGCTTTAATAATTTGCCTACCAAATTCATTATTTCTTTTAAGGGAACTCATTGACTTTAAAATTCTTATTAGAAATTTTTCTCCTTGCTTTTGTTAAAGGAAAGTAATCTCATTATCATTCAAACTAATGCTTATCTTGGATCATAGAATATGGAAATAATTTCTTTATCCAACACTTATTTACTGAGCACCTACTTTGCACCAGGGCCATTGTAGGCACTGAAGCTACAGCTATATTTAAAATAATGTCCCTTACACAGTAAAATAAAGACATTGGAGACTTGGAAAGGTGAGGGGGAGGGAGGAGAAGTGAAACACTACTTAATGGATGCAATGAACACCATTCAGGTGATGGTTACACTAAAAGCTGAGACTTCACTTCTATGCACTATGTCCGTGTAACAAAACTGTACTTTTACCCCCTAAATCTATAAAAATTTAAAAAATAGTAAAATAAAGTAAAAATATCCCTGATGTCTTGGAGCATACATTCTAGTAAAAGACAGACAGTGGACAGGTAAACAAATATATGATGTATTAAGCCGTCATGAGTCCTGTGAAGGAAAACATGAGGGGATAGAGCAATGCACAAGGCGAGAGCTATTTTAGGTGAACGGTTGGGGAAGGTCTCTCCAATAAGGTGTTGTTTGAGCAGAGACCTAAATAAAATCTGAAACCAAGCCATGACAATTACCAATGACAGGCAGTTCAGGCATAAAGGAAGAAGGAAATAGGCGTTTAGTGCTAATGAAATGATTGTCTATTATATTTTAGTTTATTTTTAACCTCTGTGTGTTTATTTTAAACCTACTTACTCTGCTCAATGTTTCTTTGTTTAGTCTAAGAGGACTTGCTTATTGACAATAATTATTTTAAATTTATGTTTCATAATGTGCACTGCCCTTGGTTATCACAGTGATAAGTTTTATGTTTCTTTCTTCCTTACTGCAGAAAATCAGAAAGTGCAGTTGACAGAAGGGTCACGTTCACACTACAATATCAATTGCAACTCAACAAGGACTCCAGCCGCCAAGGAGCTTAATTATAATCTAGACACTCATACGTCTACAGGGAGGATCAAGGCAGTTGAGAAGAAGGAAGCCTGTAATGTAGAAAGCAACAGAAAAAAGGAAATGGAACTTCTTGGCTCTGTTTCTAAAAACGAATCAGTTCCCGAAGTTGAAGCCCTGCTGGCAAGATTACGAGCTTTATAAGTTAAACTGGTAAAAAATGATTAAGCTAAATATAAAGCCATGCTCTGAGCTATAACACTTGAAAAAATTGCTTTTATATAAGTGACTTTATATAGTTTTAAATTATGATATATATTAGAAAAGTAAAGCTAAATACATGATTGCAATGCTTTTTCTATATACTTGAGGGTTTGGTTTATTCAAGATTGTAATGGGCTTAATGCTTTTTTTGTCTCCTGGTATTCATCTGTTCTATATTTGGTAGTTAAATTATACATATTGCTTTAGAGAGCAGGTAGGTGGCCATGTGTTCAGCAATGTGTCCTTAAGAAAATACCATCTTTCTAAGCCACCGGAATTTTTACTATTTTTAACATTAATGAATGTCAAGTTATCAGCCTCAACTCTTGCTACATATATATTCCATGTATATTGTTTATAAGGCTCAAGGTAAAGCCTGGGATTTACATGGTACCAGCACAACATCAGAAACATATAACCGAATGTATCAGAGCTAGCTATAATATAAGGAAATGACAGGTAACCCCATTATCATCATTTCTGAATTCTTGTTAAGTAGAACCTGTAGGAGACTATAAGGCAATTGAGCACATTTTTTCCAAAAATGATGCAATAAGAATGTACGTATTCTCTTTGTAAAATGTATGAGCTTTTGTGTAAAGTGGATATATACAGTTATTACAGTGCTGCCAAGACTCCTGGTCTTAGCTGAGAGAGTATTTTTCCCCTGGTAATTATGACTCTTGGATAAAATTGACATTTTGAAACTTCCCAAGTAACAAAATTTTTGATTTTTTTGAACAAACCTGGAATTCCAGTTTCTCTGATCTGACAGTCAATAACTTTAACAAAGATCTAAATAAGTGTTTCAAGGAAAGTTTTCATATGCAAATATAATTTTACCTCATTTGGGCATCATTGCTCTGTTAATTCCATATCAAAGAAAATAAACTTGCTACTTGCACTCAATGAAATAAAAATTGGTTTCTTTTCTTATACTCTCTCCTCTCTCCCCCCCTCTCTTTTCTTGACACATTCTGTGGATAAGCTGGAGATAGACTGTGCCACACAGTCTGTGTAAGCATCGACTTTGCTTTATTGTGTGTAATGAGTAAGTGACTGCTCTTTTACCTTCAGTTAAAAAAGCAGTTATATGGAACTAGTCTGGCGAGGTCCACTGCTTTTTATTTCCTTAAGTTGCCACCTCTTTTCAACTCCAAGTTAATAAAGTTAATTAATTAGAACTATGAAGCAGGCCCTGTTTATAGACATTGGGGAAGAGAGTGTTATCCATAGCCAGTGCAGGAATAAATTTGTTCCTGTATGCATTGCTGAAATGTGCATTTTTGCCCTCCAGTTGCAATTTCTATTTTCCTGAAAACAAATCTTAAAAATCAAGAAAGGTGAAGGACATTTACACATTTAAGCAGACAGCAGCCCTGACAACAAGGCAGGATTGTTTTGTGTAGGAAAGAAGTTAAATGAAAGAATTCTCACTATCGGTTCTTAATGTGACTTTGCAGATTTGGGCTTTTCAGAAACAAAACTCAAATTTAACTAGATGGTTTGGACAGACCGGGCAGCCAGTAAACACGCAGGAAACTTGGGAACAGGTGGCAGCCACAGGGGAGAAGAAGCCTGGCAAGTAAAGGGAAGTGAAGATGACATAGACTCCCAAGGGCAGAGGAAGGCAGAAAAGTCCAGCCACAGAGCAGTCAGGCCCCAGAGCATCTGTCTGCGGGAGCTCCAGGACCCCTTTCCAGCAAGAGGACCAGGAGTCTGAGGCCAGCAGGGCATCGCAGCGGCTGGCCTCCTGGGGGTCCAAAGCCACCAGCCCCCCCTCGACGACAGGAGCTAGTTCTAAGACAGACCATAGCTGTAGAGAGGGAAACGCACAACAACCGACAGAGGTTAAATGCAAACTCAAGGAACAGTTGATTTTTTGTTGGAGATACACATTTCCTTGGTAAAAATGCCTGCTCAAGAATGGGCAAGGGGTATAATTAGGGTTTTGAAATTCTTAATATTCCTTTAGCAAACTGTAGATGAAAACCATGGCAATAACCTTTAATTTGAGGGCAGACATTGAGGTATGATTTTGTGTTTCTGTGCAAAGTTTGTTCAGCAGGTATGATGGCTAATTTTATGTGTCAACTTGAGCAGACTAAAGGATGCCCCAGACAGCTGGTGTGGGGCACAACCATTATTTCTGGGTGTGTCGGTGAGGGCGCCTCTGGAAGAGATTAGCATTTGGACCCATAGACTAAGCAAAGAAGATCACTCTCATCAATGCAGGTGGGCATCATTCAATCTGTTGATGGCTAGAATAGAATAAAAAGGCTGAGAAAGGGCAAATTTGCTCTGTCCACTTGCGTTCAGACATCCATTTTCTCTTGCCCTTGGACATCAGCGCTCCTGGTTCTCAGGCCTTTGAATTCAGTCTGTGACTTACACTGCTGGCTGCCCTGGATTCAGGCCTTTGGGCTTGGACTGGAATTATACCACCAGCCTTCCTGGGCCCCTAGCTTGGAGATGGTAGACTGTGGGACTTTTCAGCTTTTAAAATCACCTGATCCAATCCTTTATAATCTCTTTCTCTCTCCCTCCGTGTGTGTGTGTGTGTGTGTGTGTGTGTGTGTGTGTGTGTGTGTGTGTGTACTATTTCTCTGAAGAACCCAGCAGGTAAAATTCAAAATCATTTGATATAGCTCAATGCTCTTGACAAGGATGTCCCATCCAGCCTAGTGACAAACCCCAGGTAGATTATTCTCCCCTTTTTCATGTCAATGTAGAGAATTTAGCTAGAACACACAAAAACTAAGTGATCGTTAAGTCAACTAAGTGTTGCCCAAAAGCAATAACCAAATGAAAACAAGTTTTCCCAATCATATATGTAGTTTGAAAATAATGGAAGCAATCTTATTAGATTTGCTTATATGTTCTTTTTTGTTAACATATTTGAATATTTAAACAAAATATATCGAAAACACCCAGTGTTCATATAAGGAAGTGGACATTTCAATTATTCACATTAAAATCTTCTGATAAATCTGGAAAATGTAATTATTTATACCAAGTTGCTCCAAAGCCCTTTTAGTTGATAATATACTATTTATTCAAAAACAGAAATTATTAATAACTTTAAAATACTAGTTCAGCCATAAATGATTATTTCATGGGTGGTTCGTTTTTATTTTAAAATGTCATAATCCAAAGTAGATCCAAGTTTTCTAGTTAGAAATTAAATCATTTATGCTATACTATACATCTGTGTATAGTGCACAGTATACATTAAGCTGTCTTTTTATATGTGAACACAGGTAGACTAGAAGCACATTTGGTGATAAGTCTTGTGGCAGACTTTTGCATGGACATTATGACTTTTGGAAAGTGATAGGTCCTAATATGTAAACTGCTAATGTGATTGAAAACCAAAAAAGTGACATTTTCTTTTTGTTTCATATAAATTACTTAAAATTTTGAGATCTAGGAATTGTAGCTAGCAGTGACTCAGTACTCATTTTTGTCTTGTGAATTGTCAAATGCTAGCTGTACATGCCATGACCAGGCATGAGTGTTCTTAAAATATGTTCTAGGGCCAAATTGTTCAACCATTTTGTTCTCAGAGCTTAGCAAAACACGTGGAGTTGCCAAAGAACCACAGAGATTGGATGGCATTTCAGAATTGAATCCAAATCTTTCTCAAAAATGAAAATAATGGAACCTTAATCCATGAAATTTCATTACTTTTAAACAGAGTTTTGCCTTTTAAAGTGGGCATAAGGAGAAGGTTCAAATTAGGATGGGAAATAGGTTTTGAAATAGAACAAAAGTCAGCTGTGTCCTCTAATTAGGATTTAACTGTAGAGGCCTCTTTGTCTCCTATTCAGCTATTATAATTTTTAAAGAAGCAGGGCCTTACTCTGTTGCCCAGACTGAAGTGCAGTGGTGTGATCATAGCTCACTACAACCTCGAACTCCTGGACTCAATCAATCCTCCTGCCTCTGCCACCGAAGTAGCTAGGACTACAGGTGCGTACCACCACACCCAGCTAATTTATTTTTTTGTAGAGATGGGGTCTCGCTATGTTGCCCAGGCTGGTCTGTAGAGATGGGGTCTTGATATGTTGCCCAGGCTGTTCTCCAACTCCTGGCCTCAGGCAATCCTCCTGCTTCAGCTTCCCAGAGCACTGGGATTACAGGTGTGAGCCACCACACCTGGCCATATTCAGCTAATTATATTTGAGTGTCATCTTTCACTTCAACAATAGCCTACCTTTAGGCGTTTCCAAGAAGTAAGAACTTAAAAGGAATCTTAGTTTCTTCCAGGGAACCTTAAAATAATAGATATTTTTCCTCTATCCATCTTGAAACCCCAACCATTGGACAAAAGTGTTTTAAAAGCCTCAGATATTTCCTTCTTATAATTAATCATATTAACAACATTCTCCATGTTCCTACAGATCTACATTATTCTTATTTGAAATCTAATTTTTTAAAAGGTATTCTGATGACAGAATTGGAAGCCAAATATCTAGATTATCTCTTCAAGGCAGATGATTCACATTCATTTACAATAGCCTTTTAAAGTATTTTAATAAGTCCCTGTTGAGTTACTTAACTTTTTAAAAAATTATTTAAAGATTGAGACTTTCCACTTGTCTCTTCACATTTTTATCCCATGTTATATTGGGGATAAATAAATTTCTACACAGTTCTTCTTTCTCCTGGTTTTCTAAATATGGGTTACTAAAATTTACTTTAAAGGTGAATCTCCAGTAAGAATCTATCTAATCTTAATATTTTATGTATAACCTGGGTAGGTGTGATTGGTGGTCAAACATGAAGCCTATGATAGGAAGCTATAATAAAATAATTAGATTTAAGCAGATTCAAGCAAATATTCTAGTGAAGTATTTCTCGAGAGCAGGACAAAGTCCTTAGATATGTATATTCAGTGAATTTCTCCCCAGAGTGTCTGCTTTCTCACAGACATGGCTGGTTCTGGTGGAGTATATCCATCTTTGCATCAAAAAAACAGAAAATTGACCATAAATATTTAATACCATGTGTATTTAATACACTTAATAACATCCATAAAGGCAAACATAGCTAAGTATAGGTATTTATTAGTATACAGAAATGTCTATTTACATACTTTGTAATTATTTCCTTTCGAGGCTCAATATGTGCAAAGCATTCTCTACTAAAATACTTCAAAATTAGGCAACAAAAGCTTAGACTTCATAATTAAAGTACCCAACTCATCGGGGAAGCTTGATTTTAAAATGGGAAGTTTCTTTTGTGTCCTTGTTTCAGGCACAAATATGTGGCCCTTCCAATGCAAAACCAACTAGGTGCCTAATAAAAGCAAACAGGTGCCTCTCCAGCCTGAAGAAAATGAGATTTTCTTTGGAGGGTCTCGTCTTGAATACTTTCTTTTCCTTAATGACCTAACAGCCATTCTGATGATTGTAAGAGCCATGACTGACGTTCCACACCTGTGGCCTACCCGGAGCATAAGAGTCCAATCTGACTGTGATAATAAATAAAAGCTTGTCGTACTATTATAGGATGTTTAGCAAGGACAAGAATTAAGGCACCTTTATAACTCCCAGAGGAATCTGGTGATATTTCTAACGTGATCTCACACATCATTCTGTCCTGCCTGACCTTCCTTGTATCACCCTCCTGAATTATAGCTCGGATCCGTTACCCTCTCCCTCTTCCATGGCCTCTCCCCAAAATAAAGAATTGCTGGCCTGAAGAAAACAAATCTGATTTTTTTAAGAAAGTCAGTTAAAATGTTCTGGAAGTCACTCCATGTTTTCTGAAGAACATTTGCTGCCTCCA
Source organism: Lemur catta (assembly GCF_020740605.2). Lineage (NCBI taxonomy): Eukaryota > Metazoa > Chordata > Mammalia > Primates > Lemuridae > Lemur > Lemur catta. The sequence continues at coordinate 53,362,851 of NC_059140.1, forward strand.
TTAGACTAAATGTTGTGTCTCACTTTATGAAATGAATCCTGAAGGTCTCGTAGAGATTAAAGGACCACTTCATCCAGAAGTGTCCGGCTTCATTCCTTAATAACTGCTGGGGCCCAGGATGTTACAGGAAACATTATGTATTCACCAAGCCCACCACTTTACCTCCCAGTTTTTCAGTGATTAGTTCCTTTATCCTGGCAGTCAATGGGGAAAGTTGCCTCTCAGGCACTTCCTTACGAATCTGCTTAGAAAAGGAGTTTTTTTCATGTTGTAGTAGCTTTTCTCATGCTCTCCAGAGATGCTTAACAACTTCTGTCTGATGAGCCAAAGGAGGGCACGCTTCAAGGACACTTGAGCATAAAGGTATTAGTCGTGCATGGGAATGGCAGGCATGCCTGCGGAGACCTAATGCCCTGTTCGTGTAGGATCGACTCACTCCGGATGACTGTTCTCTGGGCATGCCCAGCTACAGCACACGGAAGGCAGAGTTAGATTTTGATAAGCACCGTCCTCCTGAGAAGCCAGACCTTTGCTACCCCTTATGGCTTCTCTCGCTGTTACTCAGCCTCCTTTGAGTTCTATTTTTTTTTTTTCTTTGAGACAGAGTCTCGCTCTGTTGCCCGGGCTAGAGTGAGTGCCGTGGCGTCAGCCTAGCTCACAGCAACCTCAAACTCCTGGGCTTAAGCGATCCTCCTGCCTCAGCCTCCCGAGTAGCTGGGACTACAGGCATGCGCCACCATGCCCGGCTAATTTTTTGTATATATATTTTTAGTTGTCCAGATCATTTCTTTCTATTTTTAGTAGAGACGGGGTCTCGCTCTTGCTCAGGCTGGTCTAGAACTCCTGAGCTCAAACAATCCTCCCGCCTCAGCCTCCCAGAGCGCTAGGATTACAGGCGTGAGCCACCATGCCCAGACTCCTTTGAGTTCTTTAGTTGGATGGTAACAGCAAAATGTTACCCTTCCAAGGGAATATTTGCATTTTAACTTACATCTGACCTGTAAGGGTTGAAAGTCTACTGATGGAGAATTGGGAGGGAATCTATCCTCACTTATTAAGGTGAACCCTGAATCGCACCGCCCTCTTGGAGTTCTTTCAGTCTGAATACCCTTGTTACTACCACTCTGGTCTTCAAGGGGAGCTACTTCCCCTTCAATGCTGAGGTCAAAGCATGGACAAAAGATCCTCGATTCTTCTTTGTGGAGTTGAGACCAGGTGGGTCTTTCAAAAGACCTGCTCTGAGTAGAAAAGTGGACGGTTAGACAGGAGCCGCAAGAAATAGAAAGGCGTGCAAGCTAATAAACAATGGTTTTCATCTTCCACAGCAAACATGCGCCTCTCATTTTTAATTAATTTATTTTTGTTGATGTTTATTTTACCTACAACTCATGGAACTCAGGCAGCCCCTCTCATTTTGAGGAGAAGCCGGTGAGCGCAGTAGGACAGCAGATGATGAAGGGGACCGAGGGCCTGTTCCTGAAACAATTCACTTCCTTCACAGCTTGAGTTATCTTGCAGAAATAGCAGCCATTGATTCAGTCCCGCAATTACATCCCACATATCCATGAGGATTGTTGGGACATTTTGGCCTTTGCTAAACCTCAGAAATGAGACAGCAGACCTTGCCTAAACTCTATAGTGTTGTCAGCCCTGCTAGAGTGAGTTGGACCTTGGATTTGATGTCTTTGTTGAATTGGATATTTGGTTCCTTCGCTATAAGCTACATGATGTAAACAGCAACTGCCTTCAGACGCCACACTTCCAAATTGGCCCACTTAGTACATTGACTGGAGGGGGAGACAGAGGCCGTGCACATACACAGAGAGTTAAGAGGGGGCAGAATAAAAAGCATGAGATTGCAGGGGATTTGCTGAACGGTGCAAAAAGTAGGAGACCTCTATGGAAAGGGCTAGAAGTGATACAGATACACGAGGGTATCTGTGTGGAAGCAGGACTCATAGAGGTCAGGAGAGCTGCCTTCAAATCCTTAAAGGATTTATATGGTAAGGATAATGAACTTATCCTCTGTGTCTCCAGAGGATAGAGCTGAAGCCAACAGATAAAAATAAAGTGTGCAAGCATTTGAGCTGTAGAGCTGCCTGGAGATGAGAGAGACTGTCCGTAAAGGTTCTAAAGACACTGAGCCTTAGAATACGAGCATGTTCTTTTGAGGAACATTGGAGGTCGTCTAGCTGGAGCCCCTTGTCCCCCTCCTGAGCGGGGAGGTGACTTGTCCCCACTGGTGCCCTCATCTCCTCGCTCTTCCACTCCCTCCCTGGTCACGCAGCCTCCTCATTAGCCAAGCCACCTCGCAAGCAGAGGCCAGACTCGGGTTGGCTGAGAGCTAATAAAGGAATCTATTACTCAGGTAGGAAGTTGGCATCTATGAGCTCTGAAGGACTTTATCACTCTCAGAATCTGTGTTCCGTGATTTTATGGAATCATAAGTGGGCACCCTAGCCGAGGGCTTATCACCTGCTTCTCACCATCACACACTCCGCTTGCTTATCTCCTTGAGGGACATAATACTGTCTTGGTTTATTCATGTGCCTGCACCGGGTCTTGTAACTGATATAAATCAGCCCTGCCCTAGGAAAGAGCGGTGTGGACGGCCTCGTGGCAGGAGCACCTGCTGGGGATCCGGGCTTGTGGCTGCCTCGGTCTGAGCGGCAAAGCAGCGCACAGCCCGCATGCCGGATGCAGCAAGTGATAAAACACGCACTGACAGGGGTTGTGCACTGACACGCCGGCCGCCATGCTGAGCTTGTTATGTGCATCTCCCTTTATGTACATGACAATCTCAGGAGGAGGAATTGCTATTGCAGCCACATTTTACCAGTGAAGAAACGAATGTGTAAAGAAGTAACTAACCTATGGTTGCACAGCTAGTAAATAAGCGAATGGGATAAAAATCTAGACATTCCCAAAGTCTAGACCCTGTGGTCTTAAATTACACTGTCTCCCTGGGCGACGCTGAACTGCCCCTGGGACAACACCAGGGCTCGGGACCAAACACCTGGCCTCCCTGTGCCTTTGCGTGCAGTTCTGTACTTGCCCTCATAGAAGACTCTCCACTCAGCTTTGTTATTTTGTTCCAAAATGCTATGAGTCTTCAGAGCACCTATGTACCAAAGATGGCAATGGATAAATTTCTCATCCAAACTCCTGTCATCTCTGCTCCTCTTTCAGTATAATATTGTCAGACAATCATACATATAAATTTAAGGTGAATGAGTTTAAACATGAACATTTGCTGCCATAGTTGGCCAAATGACCAGCAGTTGACAGGAATTTGGGGTCCTCTGAGGTTGGTCAACTTCCCGTGCACGGCTCCCACTAGGAATGCTTGTCCTGCAAGGATGAACGCTTGTCAGACCCTCCGTGTTTGGAAGACTCATGAGACTTCTGTAAGTAAGGAATATACAAGAGAAGAGTTCTTCCCAAACCGTTAGCCGCTCTGCAAAATAACATTGTTCATCATTTTTGTTTTTCCCTTGGTTTCCTTTTTTCTTTTCCTCTTTTTTGAATTTAAGGAAAAATGGAAGCACAATACATAAGTAGAAACTTTGACAAGACTTATTTTTGCCAGAACAATCACTTTGTTTAAAATAGGCCTTTTAAGAATATCTAAAAACTAGAGTACAGTAGAGCATTTTTTTTTTAAATTCAGAATGTGTGAAGTTCTAAGGAGACTGGTCCACTCATGAAAGTTTTTCCTCACACCTTTGATTAGGAGTAAGCTGTGCATTTTGCAATAACATATTTTGAGAAATTTCTGAATTTCACCATTTGGATAACAGGCCATTTATGTTCCAATCATACTGAAGGCAAGAGATTTATCGTAGATGAACTGAACTTGATATGGCCCTCCCAAAGTACACTTTTTCTATTGCATAGCCAACAATACTGACAAATAAATAATTGAGCTTTTTAAGACAACTTGAAAAGCAAATTTGTCCATTATTATTAAAGGGTTCCAGTGTAAGGTTTCTATCTGTCTATCCTTTCTGTTCCCACAGTTTAATCCTTCTAAAGTTAAAAGTCTCTGACATCCTCTGCACACAGATCTAGCACCATATATATCCACCAACTGATTTGCTTAAGGAGAACAAGAGTATCTTCAGTGTCCTATATGATACCTGACATAAAGCTCAATAAAATTTACTTCAACTGTGACAAAAATAATTAATGAACAATCTGTTTAAGAAAAGATCAAGGGATCCATTAGAGAAAGATCTTGGTTTATTCTTAGACAACGCTTATCCTTTTGTTAAACTCCATGTATGTATGTTAAATAGTGATTAGATGAAAGAGCCCATCAGAAAGAGTTCAGTTGTCAATCCTAAACATAAACTCTTTCTCTCAATAGTACCAGGGACTGTGCTAAATATTGGAGATGTACAGCTCAACAAACACACACAGTTGGGCCTTGAACAATGCAAGGGTTAGGGGTGCCAACCCCCTGTGCAGTCAAAATCCACATTCTGGCTCCCCCAAAATTTAACTACTATTGAATAATAGCCTACTGTTGACCAGAAGCCATAATGGTAACATAAACAGTCGATTAACACTTATTTTTTGTGTTATGTGTATTATATACTATGTTCTTACAATAAAGTAAGCTAGAGAAAAAGACATGTTATTAAGAAAATCATAAAGAAGAGAAATATATTATTCATTAAGTGGAAGTGGATCATCATAAAGGTCTTCATCCTCACCATCTACTCAGGTTAAGTAGGCTGAGGAGGAAGAGGAAGAGGAGGAGTTGGTCTTGCTTTCTCAGGGCAGCAGAGGTGGAAGAAAACCCATGTGTGCAAGCGTAGTTCAAACCCATATTATTCACGGGTCAACTGTACAGTCCCTGCCCTGGCAGGGTGTATAATCCAACAGAGAAGACACACATAGGATAAGTGTGCCTGGTATAAGAAGTGCAGGCTTTAGGAGGAGAATATAATGGGAGGCTAAGTGAGCTGAAGCAGGGATCAGGGGAGCCCTCCCAGGTAGTGACTTCAGTTGAAGTCAAGGGGCTGGGCAGAGCTCGGCAGACAGGTGGGAGAGGGTGGGAGCGCGCTGCATAGAAGCAACAGCACGTATGAAGGCTCTTAAAAGGGAAACAGCATGAGATTTTCATTTGGGAGCACAAAACAGGCCTGAGACTGGAGATAAACTAAGCAAGCTAGCACACCACTTCTGTAACACACAGACTTATTTATGCTTTTTTTAAAACCATTGAATGTCATTTTTTTAATTTGAGAAAGGGTTGTATAAATTTTTTCCAGCCAGCTACAAAAGGAAAATAACTACTAATTACTCGTGGTATTAAACTTCCTTAAATTTTGTTTCATCTTCATAAAAATATACATAATTACATTAGGAGGCTTCAATTTTTTTACTAATTTTAAATGCATTAAGATTTCCATACTTAAGGTATTCCAAGGTGAGCATCTATTATATTAATTATTGCAAGAATTAGTCTGCACTAAATTATCTTGGTATTTAAGGCAAGCACATCACCTTCCTTCTTGATACATTTTCAAGTATATTTTTTCAAGTATACATTTCAGTGTATGCTTTCATGTGTTTATTTTAGAAAGTAACCATAGAGTTAGAGATTAAATCTGTCCCTCTAATTTTTAACACTGCTCGTACAAAATGCCATAAGATCACCCACATCACTGTGGGATGTACGTTCTTTAGAAATGATGTGGAAAAAATAAAGACTATGTAAAAAGAAGCTATTTTGTCTGAATTTTCAGAGGACTTTTTTTTTCCTCCATAGATGCATACTTTTATGACAACTATGAACAGTGGTGTTTTGTCTGAGATCCGTGTAGGCAAGGTTGTATCCACTAGGGAGCTTCCCCGAGACAGTAATTTTCAAACAATAGAAGAAAACTGTATAGATCAGCCAACTAATTTATGCTACATCAATTTTACACACCCAGAAAGCATGAAACTTTAATATGATCTCACCAAAGTCAAACAAGCCAAACAGAAGCTACCCAAACAGGCCTGGCCCTTTCATCTAAACCAGCTTATATCATGCCGGCTTTGAGAACACAATGTGTTCCGAAAGGGCAGGGCGACCGTGCTTCTAAATGCATGTAATATTAGACAGCAAAGAACTACAAAAGACGCTCAAAGCAAAGTGTCTGGGAATCCAAGTTGATTAATGTGCAGCTTTATTTCGTTTCAGGGGTAAAAGACTAGAGGGAAAAAAAGACCATAAGCTCGTTTGACAGCTGTAAAGGTCACAAAGGAAACGACGGTAGGTAATGTGAAGTTGTCAGGGTTGCCAGAGACTCAGTACTTAGAAATGGGTGGCAGAGGCTCCAGAAATGAGGCACCAGGTGGGCTGCTGGCCACCAGAGGGTTCAAGGCAAAGGAAACACAAGCCCCTAGAACTCTCAGTTCTAGTTCAGGCCCCTCCTGCCCAATAAGGGACATGAAGCAGATCACCCAGGACTAGGAGTCTCAGCTGCTCACTCAGAGGACTTACGGTCTTCACTGTGGTCAGATGTCTCAAACTCAACTGCTCTCAATGGCTCATGACAGCCCCCCCAACACAGAGATCTGGGATCCATAGATGTAGAAATAACAGTGCTAGGGAATCACCATCATTCCTCATTGCAGAGCAAGGCGGAGGGAGGACAGGGCCACAGCCATCCTAAGGCTGGGGCAGGTGCTCCAATTTGGTTTGCTCAAGGGAAAGCTCGGGGCAAACAGCCTGAAGAAGTACCTGCCCTCAAATGTCATCTGAAGACGGACAAGAAAGACTTACAGAACTGCTCTGGTAGGAATTCCATAGCATTAGATCCTGGGTAAAAATGGAAATAAACCGCACATTTAAAAGTAAATACCTGCACACCCAAAGGCTCTTTGGTCAATTCTTAACTTGTTTATGTCAGTGGACTGGGCCATTAGCCGCCCCAAACTGGTAACTGCGAATTGTAACGTATCAGTAACCATCAAAGCCTCACCCCCAATTTCTGGGCCTTGCGCTTTCCCAAACTTTCACAACTCATTTAGTTAAGGGCTACAGAGCTGTTGAGGAACTAAGAGCTTCTCCTTGAAAAGTGGAAAGAGCATAGAAAAGAATCATGTGATTAACACCATCTCATAAAGCTTAGATGTCATTATGATAGGGACAAAAAAGATTAATACTTAAAGGATTCACAGCCTTTTTCTTTAACCTCTCATCCCTTTTCCTGGACATTTCCTTGGAACTCAGTGTATTGAGTGAGGGGGTGAAGTATCTGGAGAAACTGTAGCAGGATGTCCATTGAAAAGGACAGAGAGGGACTAACAAGAGGGAGGGGAAAGAGGAGGAAAACAGGTCATTGTTGGGAGAAACATTTGTGCAACCACTGTAGGGTTTTGGTAGAGATGCATGAGTAAAGAGGAATCTTAAAACATTTTTCTGTGTGTCCCATGCATAAAGCCCTGCAAGTATGCATTCCAGAAGACATTTGTTAACTGAAAAAAATAACGAGGTTTATAATTTGGAAAAGGAGAGCTTTACTTCTCACAAAGTTTTCAGCCCACAGTGGCCATTCTGGAAGGCTGGGAAACAGTGCTCCGGGCCACAAGCCAGGAAAACGTGCTTCAAGGGAGGGACAAAGGGAACGGGATTTTAAACTGAGCAGGGTGGGTAAATATACATATTTAACAAGCTATAGGAAGAGCTGTGCATATTTATGAAAAGAACTATGTCCCTGTGCAATGGGGCTTCCTGTCCTTTTATGGGGTCCATGTTTAAAAATGGCCGCCCTCTGTGTCAGAAAGGTGAAACAAAGATACAAAAACCCTCTTTGTGCATGTTCTTAAAACGACTTCTTGGTTGATGGTCTTTTATCAGGAAAGAATGTGAGTCTGGCTTTTAGGAAATAAAGCCTGATGGTCATTAGCAAGGAAGGGGGTAAAATGATGTGTGTCCAACCTCTCAAGCCGTCATGGCTGGAAACTCAGTTTTAAGGTTTCTCTGGGGTCCCCTTGGCCAAGAGGGGTCCGTTCAATCAGTGGGGGGCTTGGGATTTTATTTTTAGTTCACACCTTTCATAAATATTCATATAATTTCTCAAAGCTTCTAGAGTCTGATTTGTGGGATATGTATAAAATGGCTCAGCTACACTTGGGTGACATCTGAGACAGGCTTAAGAAAAGTCAAAACAACAGGCATATTCTAGAGGGAGACAATTCTTCTGATGTTTCTGCAGTGTATTCCATGTTACATGTTGCAGTGGTCCCCCCTTATCTGTGGGGGATACATTCTAAGACCCTCAGTGGATGCCTGAAACTGCTGAGAGTACTGAACCCTATACATACTGTTTTTTTCTATACATACACACCTATGATGAAGTTTAATTTATAAATTAAGTATAGTAAGATATTAACAACAACTATAATAATAAAATAGAACAATTATAACATATTCTAATAAAAATTATGTGAATATGGTCTCTTTCTCTAAAAATATCTTACTGTACTGCACTGCATGCAGGTAACTGAAACTGTGGAACAGAAAACCAAGGATAAGGGAAGACTACTTTATTTAGTTTTAGTTACAAATGTCATTTTAAATCTTTAGTTTTCTCAAAATATGAGATTTGTTCCTATGATTTTTGTGCTTTCAAAACTGCAATTTCCTCTTCCAGATGACATTCCCATCCGTAATTGTAACAAACCAAATGATTCTGGTGGAAAACACTGCTCTGTTTAACTTTTGGCATCTGAGATGTACCCCACAGAGTGTGCCTCTGTTTCACACTGAGTGAAAAGATGAACAGTTTTGCACCCAGGAGATCAAATTAACTAATGAGGTAAATCTGACATTCATGGGTGAAACACCACACAGTGTTTAAGGATTTATCTGAAGAGGACTTTACAAAAAGTCATTAGAGAAAAAAAAATCTTCATTCTCAAGCCATTTGTGAGCATCTCTTGAGAATATGTCACTATTTTAGTTAGAGTAGTCAAGATGGCGGAAACAAATAGACACAAAGACTCAAAGCTGATGTGATGGAATTAACTTCCTGTTCACTCAATGGTAGAGAGGTTTGAAGTGGGAGTGGGGGAGGGGAGTAGAATGCTCCACCTGCACAGTCATTCAGAGCCCCAGGATAAGGGTGGTTTTGCAGTGTCTGTGGGTGGGGTGGTGGGGAGGGTGGGGGATAGACAGCCCAAAGAGAAACAGCGTGGAGGAAGGGAAATGAGAGGATTCAATGGCCAGGCCTGGGAGTAGCAGATACCACTTACGCTCACATTCCGTTGCAGAGAACTTAGTCACCTCACGATAAGGAAAGCTAAGAACTATGATCTAGCCATGTGCCCAAAGAATGGAAAGACAACAGGCAAACTGATGGTCTCCACCACAGCCATTTCTCTGGCCTGATTTCGGCTTTTAAGAATATTATTTACACATATTAATAATTATAGAAGTCCCACAATGTGGGATCCTCTGTTTTAAGATGACTTAGTATAATGCAACAGCATGAATTACAGATTTCTGTTTTGATAAAATGATCTCATAAGGGGAGAACAATCGCCAAATACTAACATACACATAGGAAAGATAATAACAATAGCATATATGGGGATTATAATTTTAAAGCACATTCTACCATAGGAAATTGAATTAGAATGTTAGAAACTACAACCAAAAAAAAATATCTTTTTAGGACAACTTCTAGGGAATAATGAACATTGCCTTTTCAAATCACAGAAAATTCTTTTTGTTATAACCTGCAATCAGGTAAGTTTAGCTGTAAACGTATCTGGGGGTTTTACATAAAAATTATAAATAAAAACAAAGAAACTGAAAGTCACCTGAAATTTCACTAAAGATCACCACTACTAACATTTTGGGAGTGAAGTGTTTTGGGATTTTTTTTTCCCAGACAAAAAAATATCCAATTCCTTTATTCATCTAAGCCAGATGTTGTGATCTGAGCAACATCACCTCTCTGGCCAGCGAATTCCCATCTGGGACTCCCTCCTGCTCCTCCATGGGATCGTACAAGTCTCCAGGCTAAAATAGTGCCAGAGAAACCCGCGAGGGGCTCTGGAGTCTTAATCTGCGTTCCTTTCCATCTTCACCATTGACCGAAGGTGCTGCTGAGACCTGGCCCTCAAGTACCCTCAGGGCCCTCTGCTCTCTGCATTCAGAGGCGTCCCCCCTGAGTCCATCCTATGGTTGACCCCACCGACCCCAGACTAAGGGAGACCATGCAGAGTGGCCGCAGCGTGTGTCCTGCCTCCATGGGCTTTCTGATTTTCTGTTCACTGTCTCTTCCCTTTTCTTTGTGATTTTTCCATATATGTACAATATATGATTTTTCCATATAAAATATATATAAATATACATATGTGTATATATAAATAATATAATATAGAAATATATACGTGTGTGTATGTATATATCCATTTAAGTATCTCTAACTTTTCTCATTGCATTGCTTTCTTTCTTCTATGTTTGGAAATTATACTTTATTCTTTTAGAGGTTTCCCTAGCTATTTTAATATTTTAGCTTTAAAAATCTAAAGTTAATTATTTTTATTACTCTTCTTCCAAATAATGCAAGCTTTTTAAATAAATACTTTAACACCAATTAGACCCTCCAAAACTACATCCTTAAATTGCCCGATATTTTACTTCAATCTTACTAAACCCCATATATTAGATATTGTTATCACTGTTTTATATAGGCAATTTTTTTTCTTTAGGTGTAACCTATATTTACCAGTATCTTTGCTTATCATTTCTTCTTTATCTCAATTGCTTCTGGAATCATTTTGCATCTACTTTCAGAATTTCCCTTAGCAAGAATCTACTGGTGGTAAAATCAGTTTTTGTTTGACTGAGAGATTTTCTTTATTTCACTCTCACCCTTGAAAGATCTTATATTTGCAGATTTTCTTTCAGAACAGCCATGATATTATTCTACAAGTTGCAGTGTTGCTGTTGAGACATCAGTTGTCAGTCTAACTGCTGTTCTTTAGAAATAATCTCCCTTTTCTCTCTGACTGCTTTTAAATTTCTTTATCTTTGGGATTCTGCAGTTTCACTATGAGATAGTTAGGTATGACTTTGTTTTTATTTATTCTTCCTAAGAGTCACTGAATTTCCTGATTTTGGGCTTTGGTGTCTCTCCATAATTCTGAAAAATTCTGGCCATTATCTCATTAAATATTACTTTTCTGTTATATAATCTTCTGGAACTCCTATTAGATATGCATAAGACTTTGTCTATCTTCTATGTCTCTTGCCTGTAGTTTTAAATTTTCTATTTGACACTCCATGTGGTACTCCAGATAAGTTCTTCCCATCTATCTTCCAGAACACTAATTTCTTTCCAGCTGTATCTAATCTTCAATTTAACCCACCCGGTGAGGTTTTTATGGTAATTATTATATGGTTCATTTTTAGAATCCCGCTTGCTTCTTTTCCAAATCTGGATGGTTGCTTCTAACAGTCTCTTGTTCCTTTCTCATATTTCTAAGCTTCTCCTGTATTTACTTACACATATTAAATATGGTATTTTATAGTTTGTGTCTGATCAATGTAGTATCTAAAGATTTTGCCAGCTTATGTCTGCTGGCTCTTGCATCTGGTACCTTGTTTCCTTTCTTTTTGACTGCATGCTCATTTTCTTTGGAACATTATTTCTGAGAGTTCTTTAGGCCTATATCGAATTTGCATGTCCTCAGAGAGGATCTGCACTTGCTTCTGCCAGTTGCCTGGGGCCACTGCCAGCTTGAGTTTCCCCTGCATCAGATAATGAGAACTCTGGCTGTGAAAGCCCATGAGGGCTGACAGATCCTCAGGGGAGATTTCCCCCATCCACTCAGTGTGAGGTGGTCACTGACACGTTTACTTGCTCTCCCCTTCCATGCAACGGGGCTTATTTCTCATTCACCCCAACAATAAAGGGTCAAGCCCTTGCTTTATCCTGACCCCTTCTCCCTGTACAACTACCGTAAAGATGCAATCTGGGCTGGGTGTGGTGGCTCACACCTGTAATCCCACATTTTGGGAGGCCAAGGTGGGAGGATTGCTTGAGGCTGTGAGTTCAAGACCAGCCTGGGCAACATAGCAAGACCACCCTGCCCCCCCAAAAAATTAGTCAGATGTGGTAGCCAGCTACTGGGGAGTCTGAGGCACGAGGATCACTTGACCCCAGGAGTACAAGGTTATGGTGAACTATGATTGTGCCACACCACTCCAGCACTCCAGACTAGATGACAGAGCTAGACCCTATCTCAGAAAAAGAGAGAGAGAGAGAGAGAGAGAGAGAGAGAGAGAGAGAGAGAGGGAGAGAAAGAGATCTCCAACTGCCTCACCACGGTTGGCAGATATCCTCAGAGTAAACCTGTATCACTGCTCATTTATTTCACAGGGTCCTATTTTAATTTCACTTTTGACCTCTGCTGATTCCTTAATTTTTTGCCAGCTCAATATATTTAAAGAACATGAAAATATTTTATTAGGAGTTTTTAGTTGTTTTTAGCAGGAAAATTCTTCAGGCTGTCTATTCCACAATACTGCCAGTAACTAAAGTTTTGTCAGTATTTTTTCCTCCTATATGTCATCTTTTTATGAGTACACAGAATTTTATATTTTATACAATAAAAATTAATAATACATTTTGCATTATTTCTTATTTTCTTGACATATTTAGAAAGAACCATACACACTTGCACCAAGATTATAAAAATATTCAAGTATGTGTTCTTCTAGTATTTTTAATGTTTGGCTTTTTTCCCATTAAAATCTTTCATTCCTCTGCAACTTACTGTGATTTAAGTAATGAGGTGGTGGATCCAGCTTGCTATTTTTCACAAATGGCTGGCCAGTTACCCTACTGTCTTTTATCAAATAATTATTATTTTTCCCTCATGATTAGAAATATTACCATTTTCATAAACTATATTCTGTGGAGTATTCCTGTATATCCTTGTGTAGATTTCTGGGCTCTCTGTTCTCTTTAACTGATTTGTCTCCCATTCTTGCTACTTTGTTTCAGTTAGTGAAATTTTGTAATTAATTTTAACATTTGATAGATTAAGAGCTTTATCGTTGCTTTTGCTCTTTTAAAAATTTTTTCCAGAATTTTTCTGACTATATTCTTGAATGATTTTTTTTCAGACAAAATTTAGAATTATTCTATCAAGTTTCCTAATACGCCTATTAAGATTTTGACTGGAATAGACAGGGTTATTTCCATCCTCACCTTTATGTCACTTATTAAAAATGACTATTGTTTCCATCAGAGAGCAGACAGAAAAGAGATGGCACATTTGAAGGGTTTCATTGAAGAGCTGTTAATAAAGGGATGATTTGCAGGGGTGTGAGCTAGTATGGCAGAACCAACAGGGCATGAGAATGCACCCAGGGACAAACAGTGGGAAGCCGCCTCCCCTCCCCCAGCCTGAAGAAGCAAAGGGAGAAACCTTGTTCCTGGAGGCCACATGGGGGCCATCTGGCAGGAACCTGGGCAGGGCAGGTGGAGAGTAGAAAGGATACTGAGGCAATAGGTACCCTGCCCCTGACTGCCATCACAGCTGCCCTTTGACCTCCTGCTGGTGCCTCCCATTGGACGAACCCAACTAGAATCCAGAGAATGGAGAGATTAGTGAAGTCCTTGACAGAGGTTGGGCCCCGCAGCAAAGAGAAGGACAGAAAAGTGATCTGGGAGGCAAATGGAGGATGACTGGCACAGCTGGATCTATGGCCTGATAGTTTTTACATATGCACCCTTGAAGTGCTATTAAGATTTGAAATGTATTCACAGAGAAATTCTATTGAACGTCATCCTAGAGAAATAACAGATTCATTATCCTGAAGCCAGACAACTTTGTGAAAATCAAATACATTGTTGCCTGCGTGGGTAACAATTGTTTTTCGCTTGAGATTTGACATGTTCTAAGCCACAAACCTTTGCTGTCAGATTGTAAAGCTGGAATTTTTCTGGTGACAGAGGGCAGCCGCAGGCAAACTGCCTGTCCCTCCCGTCCCTCCCTCCACAGACGCAGAGCCTTGCATCCCACCTATTACAGGATGATCTCTAGTTAGCTTCAACTTTGAAACACAATTTTCCACTTCCTGATTGGAAAAATCCCCCAAAGATGCCTCAGAAGTTTTTATACATGTTTTTCCTCCCAAGAAATGGAGAACGATAAATCTTTTCACAAAGAGAATCCACAGAAACTAATAAGTAGTAGTTTAAATTCCAGAGCACCTGGGAAGAGTGCAGAACTCAGCAGGTGAGAACAAATTGGGCACTTTCCAGGAAAGGTTGTTTGGCATCATCTCGCTCCTCCTTCCGCTAATTTTTCTGCCGCCCTAACCACAGGCATCTGTGGTCGATGCCTTTGACTCAGAGTGGGGATTGAAAACCCCAGGAAAGTCAGCCTCCGTCCTCTGCAGGGTGGGCCTTCTCCAAGGAGGATTCAGAGCCTTCATTCTAAAGAAGAGACGCATCCCACTCTTTCTGGGAGGCAAGGGCAGCGTGAGACTGCAGAGCCGACAGGCTTCAGCTGCAGGACAGATGTGGGCTGCAGTGAACTCTCAGTGCTCCCATTATCACCAGTCATCTCCCCTGTTATATGCCAACAGGGTGGTATTAACCACAAGCCATTGTTTTCTATGGAAATAACGACCTTCAGTCCTGATAATGTGCTTTGACATAAGGGCTTCAAAGCAAACGCACAGAATGCCCCTGTCCTGGCCCTGGCTGCTCTGATAAATCACCCATCAATGGAGTCTCGGAGAGAGACTCTAGCAAATGAAGAGATTATTGAATTTTTTCAGGTCATTTGAAGTATGCGAGCCTGCCGAGGATAAAGAAAGCAAATAGGTCTGTCTCTTCTGTGTCAGGTTTTTTGTGATGCAGGTTCTTGAAGAGAAAGGGGCAGTGCCAACCCTAAGGCCATTCTCTGGTTAATTTTATTACATAATTTCTGGTTCATGCACTGGGTTAAGGAAATATTTTTTGGTAATTCCAGAAACAGATTGGTACTTTGTTTGCTTTCTGGAGATAAATTTGCTTGGGAATGATTTCACTTTTTCTTCTTTCTTTCTTTGTTTTTTCCTTTCTTTATTTATTTTAGAGACAGGGTCTCATTCTGTTGTCAAGGCTGGCTGGAGTGCAATGGTGCAATCATAGCTCACTGCAGCCTCAAACTCCTGGGCTCAAGTGATCTTCCTGCCTCAGCCTCCTGAGTAGCTGGGACTACAGGTGCATGCCACTACACCTGGCTAATTTTTCTCATTTATTTATTTTGGAGATAGGGTCTTGCTATGTTGTCCAGGCTGGTCTCTAACTCCTGGCCTCAAGCAATCCTCCTGCCTTGGCCTCCCAACGTGCTGAGATTACAGGCATGAGCCACTGTACCTGACCCACTTTTCCTGCTTAAAACTCCTTGTCTGCCTGCTGTGGCTCTCTGCTATCCTGGGCCACTTAGCACCCTTTCTTCACCACTCAGTGTCTAAATGGAGATCATCGCCAAGGTCTGTTCTTGGGTACCACGTCCTCCCTCTCTGCACTCTCTCAGCCCTTCCCTCAAGTCTACATCCACAGCACCAATTTGCCACTTGAACCCCAAATTTTCCCTCATTGTGGGTTCCCCACTGCATGTTCTACTGACACCTTAAACTGGGCATGTAAAAAGTGGGATTTGGCCATTTCCCCTCAACACCAAAGCAATCCTTCTCCTAATGTCTTTGTTTCTTTCTTACCAGCCCTAGATCATTTGCTCACACCCAGGTTAAAACAGCAGAGCTCATTTTGCAGTATCCCTCATTGCCTCACGTTCAGTCTTTCCAGGTGAGACTCATTTCTTTCCTTGATTATTACAACAGACTCCTAACTGCTCCTCTCTGTGCCTCAAATCTCTCCTGACTCAGTTCATCAGAGGATACTACCAGATTAATAATACTAAAAACTCACTTTAAAGACATACCTTCTTTTTTCCAGAAACCTGCTGTGACTCCCTATGACCCACCTGGTGAGTTATGGACCCCACAGCCGAGCACCATGGGCACCACACCAGCCTCCAGCTCTGCCCTCTCATTATTCCCTAGACCAGGGGTCAGCAAACTGCAGCCCGAGAGCCAAATCCAGCCCAGCACATGTTCTTGTAAATAAGATTTTATTAGAACTCAGCTACACCCACTGGTTTGCATATTATCTATGGCTGTTTTCACACTACAATTGCAGAGTTGAGTAGTTGCAACGGAGACCATTTGGCCTAAAATATTCACTAACCAGACCTTTATGGGAAAAGTCTGCCAACCTCTGCCCTAGACATACCCTCATATTAAAAACAAACTCTATTATTTGTCATTTTCCAAACAGTAAGCCCTGAACGTCCCACTTATATTTCTTCACTCTCCTGGAATGTTTTCCCTGCCCCATCTCTGCAATGTCTTCACAATTCTTCTCAAATGCCACTTCCTTCAGGAAAACTTTCATCCAGTTGCTCTCATTCATTCATCACTGAATCACTCGTTTGGCAAATGTCTCTAATGTACATCTATTTTCCAGGCACTGAGATACACCTTAATATACCACGTGGATGTCATATGAAATCATGGCCATGATGAAACCTACCATCCAATGGCAAAGATCCAAATAAATAACCACATGCCTAGTTATAGGATTGCAAACTATGAGAAAAAGTCAAGGCTGTTAGAGAATATGACAGAGGACCTAATTTGAATAAGAGAATCAAGAGAGTCTTCCTCAAAGCTAAGAGCAGAGGATTGAAGTGAGAGTATTACGGGCTCAGGGAGTGTCTGGGAGAAGGCCCTGGGGCAGAACAGAGCTCAGCATGTCTCAGCACCTGAACACGGGTTTGTGTGGCTGGTACCTATCTAGAGAGCAAGGAGGAACATTTTACCAGGCAAGGCTGAAAGGTGGGCAGGGGCCACTCAGGAGGGGCCACAAAAGCCCTTGTATAGTTTGGAGCCTGGAAGAGGCTGTTTTGAGCCTGCCCAGTTTCTTTTTAACACATTTTGGCTCCTATGGGGAGGTAGAATGGAAGGAATGACTAAATATATCCTCTGTCATCCAACTCCCACTGCACTTTGTTAATCCTCTTTCATGACTTCCACTGCCTTCTACCTTGTATTATGGTCATTTGCATAAAATTGTGCATTGTAGTTACATGTGACCATGTCCTGTTGCCCTGCTTTGTGGAGGTCCTGAGCTCTCTTATCTATCTTAGAATCTCCTGCACCATCCACCACAGTGCATTGTACAAAGTCAACACAAAATCACGAATTGATAAATTAAGATGAATTAGTTGTCCAGATTTCCCGAAGCCACAAACCTCCACAATTCTCTGACTCTTAATGTTTTAGACTCAGCTCTGTTCCTTAGTCTTATTGGAAAAGAATTGAATTTTCCCTGCTTATGTCCATAGGCAGAAATAGGACTGATGGCGGGAAAGTTACAGAGATGCCCATTTAGGCACAACACTGAGCACAATATGATGATTATCTTTTATGAGAAGAGAGTTTGGCAAAAATGGAATCACCTGCCTTGTGAGAGAAGGAATAGCCAGTCATTATACGTTTGAGCTGTGACTATCCACTATTGGTCAGAGATGCTGTCGGGGTGCAGTAGGCTGAATGGTGGCTCCTTAAAAAAGATATGTCTATATTTTAACACCAGGGACTTGGGAATGTGACCTTATTTGGAAAAGGGATCTTTACAGATGTAATTAGGTTAAGGATCTCCTGATGAGATTAACCTAGATTATCCAACTGGGCCCTAAATCCAATGACAAGTTATAAGAGATAGAGGAGGCAAAGACACAGACACAGGGAAGAAGGACATATGAAGATGGAGACAGATTGTAGTGATGCTGCCACAAGCCAAGGAACACCTGGAGCCACTGGAAGCTGGAAGAGGCAAGGAAGGATTCTTCAGCAGAGCCTCAGAGAAACCACGGCCCTGCCAACACCTTGATTTTAGTCTTCTGTTCTCCAGAACCATGAAAGAATAAATTTTAAGGCAACAAGTTTGTGGTAATTTGTTAGGGCAGCAATAGGAAACTAATACAGACAAGATTCCCGTATGGGGAAATCAGTTTGTATAGATCTGTGGCTTTTCAAACAATCTTTCTTTTCTTTTTTTTTTTTTTTTGAGACAGACTCTCACTTTGTTGCCCAGGCTAGAGTGCTGTGGCATCAGCCTAGCTCACAGCAACCTCAAACTCCTGGGCTTAAGCGATCCTACTGCCTCAGCCTCCCAAGTAGCTGGGACTACAGGCATGCGCCACCATGCCTGGCTAATTTTTTTCTATATATTTTTAGTTGTCCAGATAATTTCTTTCTATTTCTTGGTAGAAATGAGGTCTTGCTCTTGCTCAGGCTGGTCTCGAACTCCTGAGCTCAAACGATCCGCCCGCCTCGGCCTCCCAGAGTGCTAGGATTACAGGCGTGAGCCACTGCACCTGGCCTCAAACAATTTTTGAAAACGTTTAGATCCTTTAGTTCAAGTAGAACATTGTTAGCAAGACAAGAGGTAAAATACATAGAAATTACCCCTGCTGTAGTTGAAATAAATGGCCAAAATCTTGCTTTCCTGTCCTTCCTCCACCCTGAAGGTCAGTGTAGAGCTGGGTGACTCAGAAGGTCCAGTCTAACTCTGTGATTCACTAGGTCAGGGATGTATAGAACAATAGAACAGAGAAATCCAGGAAACATGGGTATCTTAGGTTGGGTTCACCCAGAAGCAGACCTTGAATTTATTTTGGAGGTTATCCTTGGAAGCACCAGCAAGAAGCAGGGATGTGAGACAGGGCAGGGAAGAAAGTGCATTCATGAGCAGGTTACTTCTGCGGGTAACTGGGTTAAACCTTGCAGGGGTCTCCTGGAGATAGTGTAGAACATGCCTTAGATGTTCTACTTGAAAGGCAAGAAAGCTGGGATATAGATCTACTAATTCCAATTCATCATTGGTTAGAGCTGCTCCCAGGAGTGTTAATTCCCTGGCACTTGTGGCCGACCCTCCTCTCAGACTGGCCGTGGATGTGGTCAGGTGAAACCCTCAGGCAGAAGTCCCCAGGCGTAGGCACTGTGACGTCACTGGCAGGTACTGCAATGGTATGAAGCAAGAGGATGTGACGGGGGCTCTCTGCCAGTGGGCATGCTGGCAGGTCTGGGAAAAACTCAGCCCAGAAATGGAAAAGACTTTAAAGAAGCTGGTCCCAGATACTCTGTGTAAAAACCAAGACTACATAAGACTGTCTACACTGTCCAGGCAGTAACAAACAAAATAAGCCTCTAATCCCTCCAGTGTCTCCCTTAACCCCAGAATGGGAACTTTTCTTTAAGGTAAGACTCTATATAGCTAGGCAATTAGCTATGTACAGAAATAAATCATTGAACAACTGAGCATTTTCAATACACTAATGACATAAATACCACATATGGGTATGAGACAAAAAGGAATAGGAAACACTAGCTATCCAAATAACTCCACTGTCTTTGTTTTAAAGACAGGAAGAAGAGCTAGAAACAATGTCCCTAACATTAGGGTGTTGAGGGTAAGAAGCCCTAAAATTATTAACAAGACATATGGGCGTGCTCATCAGGCTAGATGGTGGGATTCCAAAGAAAGACACAAACAGCAAGCAACGCTGAGCACATCACTGTGCCGGGAGGACAGTTTCTGGTTGGCTGAGTTCATCTGTCACAGGACATAGGATAGATCGTACCTCCTAGAATATTGGAGGGAGCTTAGTGTGGTGGTTTAAAGCAGATGGTTAGTTCCCATTAGACTTGGGACTGAATCCCAGCTCCAACAACTTACTCGTGATGTGGCTTTGATCAAATGGCTTTTCCTCCTGTGTGAAGAGGAACAGTGTAATTCCAATGAGACCACAGGAGTGACGGACACACTGAGACCTACATCTGGCTCTCGTGCCTACGCACAGCGGGTGCTCAGTACATCACTGTCTTCACCCGTGTTGTCTGCAAGGTGCTCAAGCCTTTAGTTTCTGTGTCACTCAGGGACACACAACCGAGGAAACAGCAGAGAGGAGAATTTGGACCTCTTCCTCCCCATGGGGCAGGACAGGGGGACTGAACATGAAGTTCAGTTACTGAATGTTTCTATCAAGACACTTAAACCTGGGGTGGACCAGCTGGTTCAAGATTAAGGTTAAGATTTTAACCTTAAGAGCCAGGGTAAAATCTAAGGCTGCAGAAAAAGGGGGAAAACCTCTGTGCCCAGGAATAGGACTCCCTGAAGGACCCGGAATTCCCTGGTCTGAGGGGAAATGAGTGTGTTTTGGTGAGCAGGCTCCTGGGAACAGCTCCCAGCTTGCCAGTCTTGCTCTAGCTCCCCAAACCATGTCCCTCAGCTTTCCCCAGAGCATCCACCTTTCCCTCTAACTCCATGAAAATGCCGCCACTCTGAGCCCTGTGCTGCCACCTCCCGCTGTGACCCGCCGACTGTTCATAAGTATTTTAAGCAGATGTAGTGGAATTAACAGAAAATCTATTTACAGGATTTTTTTCTTCCTTGAGGAACTTGAAGATAAAATTTGAGAGATGCCAAAGTCTTCCCGGAGCTATCCCTGTACCTGCAGAAAGGTAGATTAGAAAGACGACTGTGGTCTGATGGGTGGTGTGAATCGTCTTCAGGCTAAGATCCTGGAGTTCGGTGCGAGCTGAGTTGCCGGCCCACTGGGAGGCCACGGCACACTGGTGACACTGGCTGCACCTCAGTCTTCACATATGCAAAGTGGAGATAAAAATATACCTCCTCGCCGGGGATGTACTGGGGATTAACGCAACAACATCAGGGAAGCACTCTGTGGTGTTATATACCCCAAAAGGTATTACCGTTATAAAAATGCACAATGTAAGACTCTATTTTTGCTTTGTGACTTTGATGGCATGAACAAACTTCACCCTCCAGCTTTTTAATATGATTATAAGCCCTTTACAAGAATACAGCTTTCACTTTGCACAGCAGGGTACATAATATTTCTTATAAATTTAATTTAGAAAACGGCAGGAAAATAATGTTAAGGATTTGCCTTAAACCTACTAAAGCAGGGCAATTCCATTAGTGCTGCCACTCCATCTTTAACTCGACACACTGTGCTTTAAGATGACAGTCTTCTAAGATCCCCGCTATTCTTTGGAACAATAAAGGTAAACTTGAGATACAGGACACATTTTGTCGCTAGATTTTTTTCCTTTTTTCTTTTTTCCTAAAGCTGCCTAGTCAGATCCTTAACAACCCCCTTAATGTTTATTTCTTCTTTTGAAGCAGTAGTCCGAAAAGTTCTGAGGTAAGTTTCACGTTGCCTTCCAATGACGGATGCCCTTCATTTAGCACTCCGCGGCTCGCCTGCCACTTCTGAGTGCCCGCCGTGGCGGGAGACCCGGTTTCAACTCTACATGCCACAGGAGGAAGTGGAGCTGGGAAGCTTTTAGGTTTTGGTTAAAGATGAGAAGGTGTTCTCTTCGGGGACTGCAAAAACGACTCACTGCTTTGGACAAATTGTCTGGTGCGAGGGCTCCTGGATCTCACCTCTGAAGGGACCCGTATTAGTTTCCTGTGGCTGCTGTAACAAATTCTCGCAAACTTTGTGGCTTAAAAGAACACGGATTTATGATCTTACAGTTGTGCCGGTTACAGTTCCAACTAGGGTCTCACTGGAATAAGATCAAGGTGTCGGCAGGGCTGCATTCCCGCTGGAGGCTCTGGGGAGACCCCTTACCTTTGTGA
The DNA here is from genome assembly GCF_020740605.2 of Lemur catta. NCBI lineage: Eukaryota > Metazoa > Chordata > Mammalia > Primates > Lemuridae > Lemur > Lemur catta. The sequence continues at coordinate 53,384,603 of NC_059140.1, forward strand.
GCGTCTAGAGGCCTCCGGCATTGCTTCACTGGGGGCCTCTTCCTCCGTCTTCAGAGCCTGCGATCCTGGGTCAGGTCCTCCCATCATCACTCTGACCTCAGCTGCTTCCCTCTTCTACACTCAAAGAGCTTTGGGGTTACATTTGGCCCACCTAGATGATTCCGGATAATCTTGCCCGTCTGCAGGTGAGCTGATTACCAACCTAGTTCCATCTGTAACCTTAGCTCCCCTTTACCACGTAACTTAACGTAGTCACAGGTTCTGGGAATTAGGACGCGGATATCTGTGGAGGGGGCATTACTCCGCCTACCACAAGACCCCAAACTATTTCCCAGCTCTTGCTCCTTTGCACAGCATGGGCCCCACACACCACAGGGATGGTGCCTGCGATGTTGTCACTGCTGTCAGGAGGTGTGAAGCCCACAGACCTTCCCTGCCCCGGAGTTCCTCACTCCATGGGCTGTGCCCTCTTCCTCATCCAACCCCACGTCCCAGATTCCAGCCTCCACTCTGCTTACCAGTGAGAAGCTCATCAAATCCAGGCCGCTGGCACCCCGAGCGTCTCAGGTAGGGAACAGTTATCTTCCTACAGTGACTTGGCCGCATCCCTAATGTTCTGAATGCTGGAAGCGGAAGCTGTAGGTCTCCATCTAGGCCCTTGCCCTGCGTTTGTTGAAGTGGCTGCTGATTTGCGTTTTTCTGGTCCACAGCGAGTGGTGTTTGTCTTTGTTATAACGCATCTACGTGGAAGGTAGGCACTGTGGCAAGCCCTTTGCACACCTTATCCAGGTCACATCGTTTAATCTCTTTGAACAAACCCAGATTAGTTTGACTCTAGAGTCACGTTGTGCCCTCACTTGGGCCTCACTACTGCAGGCACCCCGTGCCCTCAATGTCTCGGGACACTCAGAATCCCGTATTCAGTGCCCTTTCCCACACCTTTCCCCTAATCCTTATGTGAACTCTGTCTCAGGGCACCAGTGGCTTGTTAGAGGCAATTGGTTAATTATTCCAGAAATTCCTTATCCCTATAAAGAAGCCCTAAGGAGCAAAGGAAAGGGGTTAGGGGTGAGTCCCACACCCTGACACGCTGACCGGAGGATGCCAGGGGTCCTCAGATCATTCCACAGGGCAGCTGTCTGCGTTTCAGCCACTGTTCCTCTCACAGGGAAGCAAATGAAGCCAAAAGCATCCCCTCTGCGAAATTCTGTAGCATTCAAGGAGGGAAGTGTGCTAGATTGACTGGCAACCAAAGATTAATTGGGTCTGTGTGGGTAAGTGGTTGATGGGACAAGGTCAGCCTTTGCTCTGTGTCAGCTTGAAAGGGGAAGTTGGGAGTGGAGTTAGGAGGCTGTGAAGGGCGGCCTCAGGGTCAGAATGACAGCAGCTCGGGGAAGGCTCTGGGCTGTGAAGTAAAACAACCACAAGTGTAAATGACCCGAGGCTCTGATGATGTGCAGCGGTGATGTGCGTGCTCTTAGGCTGACATTCAAATGACTGAAATATCACCCGCCTCGGCAGGCTGATCTATACTGAGGGAGAGTGAACTCAGATCATCAACTAAGGGTTTAACGTTTACTAAACAGAGTGTTAAAAGGTTTCTCAGTCCCTGAGGTTTGAAGCCTTTGTGATAATGTCACAGCAAGGCGCAGTTAATGCAACGCATGGGTGGCCTGTTTAAAATATTTACCTCTAAATGAGCCTATTACATTTCTAAAAATATTAAGTCTCTAACAGATATATATAACCCTTTCCTCCAAAGACAGATTCAAAGGGAAACACATCAAATGCACAGGTGGCGTCACTCCTGATCCGTTTGAAACCGGGAACTGTAAAACAACCCTAGCTGTTCCTTATTCCATCTGGATGTCTGTCTTCAAGGAAAGGTTTGGGGGAGGGAGGTAAAAGAAAAATAGGACATTTTTAGAAATGTTTTATTGAAGGAGTTATCCTGTATTGAGTTATGTAGAAGAGTGATTAGATTTAAGGCTTGTGATTCTACATGGCACAGTTGGGATGTTAACGAGAAACATAGGCCTGTGGTCTGGGGTAGCCTGTTGTCACTCTCCCTGGAGTGGGTCTTGTTGGTGTGGCCGCTGGTCCAGGAGCCTTAGAAACCCATGTCTCAATGTTTGGTTCTTCTCGGACATGACTAAGTTTAGGGGATGGACTCAAGCTAACCACACTCCAGAGACTAAATGTAAACACAGCGTTACAATATCTCATTACTATTCACTGAGAAATATGCTTTCATTGGTGGCCAGGATACTCATAAATTAGGTATTTAGGAAGTCAAGTTAATAATGAGATGGTTTCTTGATTTGTAGAGAATCCTATTATGGTGTTATATACATATATTGGTTTTCACCCATTGTTCCTATAGAGAGTCATAACTCCCATAGTCCCTGTTGTTGGGTCACTTTGGGCCTCAGGAGATAGAATCTCCCTCTCTGACCTTCTCTTGACCTTCTTTCACCTGCCCAAGGCAGGATTATAATCTGATTGAGAGTCAAAAGACCCTCATTCCAGAGAGGATTCTGTTCCATACCCTGGAGGGAGGAAGGTTGCACAGAGAGGCCAGGAATTGTCAGGTAGAACAAAAATGAGGTTTACTGAGGAGAGAAATATAGGATGATAGGGCAAGAGGAAGCTATAGGTTTACAAAGCAGGGTACATACGCCACGGATGACGACCAGATCCACTGTTGCAGCAAAGGGAGAGCAAAAGGAAGGGCACAAAAAGAAGGGGTTGGTTATGGTCTGCATCTTGTTTTATAGTGCCCGGATAGGGACCTCCCTCGTGGTTCAGAGGTCACCATGGAACCACTTTGATTGCACAGTTGGGAGCTGCATGGCCCGAGTCTTACTGCACATGCGGATCTCCCATGAGCCTCTCTGAAAGCCCATTTTGTGTGTGGGGGGTGGGGTGGGGGCAGTACATCGCAGCAGCACCCACTTTTGTCCTAGGAGACCCAGAATCCCTCGCTATCTACCTAACAGAAGAATCTGAACAGACAGGCCTTGCTGGGTTTAGACTGTGTGCTTTTTGTCCAATCACATTTCTACATGGTTGTCAATCATGCCTGTGTAATGAAGCCGCCATAAAAACTCAAGAGGCCTGGGTTCTGAGAGCTTCCGGATAGCTGAACACCAGGAGGTTCCTGAAGGGTGGCACCCAGGGAGGGAATGGAAGCTCCATGCTCCTTCCCCCATACCTTGCCCTATGCATCTCTTCATCTGTATCCTTCTTTGTATTGTCCATTATAATACATCAGTAAATGGAAGCAGTATTTCCCTGAGTTCTGTGAGCCGATCCAGCAAATTAATTGCACCCAAAGAGGGAGGGGGTCACGGGAACCCCAACTTGAAGCCAGTTGGGCAGAAGCTCCAGAGACCCGGACTTGTGACTAGTATCTGGGGGTTGGGGGCAGTGTCTTGGGGACTGAGCTCTCACCCTGTGGGATCTGACAGTATCTCTGGGTAGATAGTGTGCTGATTGAATTAGAGGACACCTAGCTGGTGTCCGCTGCTTCGTGTGTGGGGGAAAACCCCACATTTGGTCACAGAAGTCCTCTTCTGTGTTGGCTGTTGTGGAGTTTAGGGGAAACGGTTTGGGGAGTGTTCTTCCCAAAGCACATGTCAAAAGGAGGTGGAAGCTGTTAAGGTGTAGTTTATCCTGGTCACGGAGCGACCCAGTAGAATTACCCAAGCCCATACCAGAGCACACCTAATAACATTACAATAAAACTGATATTTATTTATTATTTAGCACTCATACATAACAGGCAGAGCGCTAAACAGCTTACATGCTGACAATTATTATTCCTATTTTAGAGAAGAGGAAATTGTGGCTTAGCATTGATCACTTGTTCTAGATCACATAGGCTACAGAGTGATAAATTTGAGGTTAAACCCAGTTCTGTCTGACTCCAAGCCCAGGCTCTTAACCACCATTATATACTTCCTCTGTAGTCATTGGGATGCTCAGACTCACAGATTTACTGCCTCTTCCCTGACAGTGTTGGAAAAACACTGCCAAATCTTTGCTTTCCGATTCCCTTTTGTTTAAGCTGCCACATTGACCATTCCTTTCTGTTAACATAATTTTTCTTCTGTCGCCTCTCTTCTAATTCATTCCTCGCATCCCAGCCAGAGTGATCTTTCTAAAGCACAAATCTGATCCTGTCACTCCCCTGCTTAAAACCCTTAATTGGGTTCCCTCGAATAAAGCACAAACGGCTTTGCTTGGATTTCAAAGTTCTTGATGATCTGTCTCTGCGGGGATCTCCATCCTCACCTCCCGGCCCTCTTCCCCTCCCCACTGGATGCTCCTGCCGTATTTAACTTTTTCCATCCTTGGAATCTCAATCTCGAAGTCAGTTAATTTCTCTCACTGTCTCCCTGGCTCTCACTCTGCCAACATTTCTCCATATGTTTCCATCCCTCAGTCTCTCCTTTCCTCCGCCCCTTCTCTCCCCTCAGCTCCCCGTTCCCCCTCCTCTTCTACTAACAGCATCCATCCATCCATTCCACACATATTTATGGAGCATCGGATACCTATCAGGCACTCTTCCAGGCACCAGGGATACAGAGGCAGACAAGAGAGACGTGGAGCTTCTGTTTCAGTGGTGGTAGAAAAACAAGAATCAAATAAGCCAATAAAATGGGAAAACCCCAGACTGTGGTAAGTGGTATGCCAAGAATTGAAGTGGTGGTGACGTGATGTTGAGTGTGAGATCAGAGAAGACTTCTGAGGACGTGACTCTGTGCTGTGATATGAATGATGAGGAAACCAGCTCTGTAAAGTTCAGAAGGACCAGCCTGTACAGAGGCCCAGAGTTGGGAATTTAGTTGGTGAAACTGAGGCCCGGAAAGGCCGGTGTAGCTGAAGGAAGACAACAACAGCAGGAGTTGAGCTTGGAAAGAAAAACAAGATCATCCACCCTTGAGAGCCCAGGCGAAGGGGCTTGCATTTCATTCCTCATAGAAGGGGAAGCCACTTTCCACCGGTCAGTGGCACCTTCTGGTTTGTCCTTTAAGAAGTTCACTCTGGCTACCGAGTCAAGAATGGCTGGTGTGTGCGTTGGGGTTGGAAGGGCGGAATAGAAGAAGGGACACCAGTTAGGACTTCATCACGGTGGGCCAGGCAGAGATGGTGGTGCTAGACCAGAAGAGTGGCTGTGGAGACGGTGAGAGAGGGAAAGATTCAGGGTGTGTTTTGGAGATGCCAACGTTTGTTTCTGGATTGTGTGTTGGGGGTGAGAGGACGGGGCTGGGGCTGGGGCTGGGGGTTGAGGATGACGGAGGAGAAGACTGGAAGACGACTCCTATTAAGCAACTGAACAGATGTGGTGATACTTACACAGCTGGGAAAAACAGAGGGAGAAAGTGCTGTGAGTTTTGTGAGGGCAGGGGAAGCCACACATATGATGTATATCTGATATGTGAGTGAATTCAGCTAATTATTTCAACAACTTCTATTCACTGTATCTGGATTAGATAATTGCTCCTGTTTGACACACTCACGAATGTTTATCAGTTTTGAATTTTAACATCTTCTCAGCCACCCGTAAGGATTACTTCTTGAGGTCAGTCATTTCTATATCTAACTAATCTCATCTCTCGGATTTTGATTCTAATTTTACTTTTAGCAGCTGCCGAGGGTGACTATGGAGGGCAGAGACTGTGCTTTGTTTGTTTTATTATCGGCACCTAGCACAGTTATCTAGCAGGTGGCAGATGTTCAGTAACAATTTATTAAGTGAATAAATTGACCAATGTCGGAAAAAAACATGGAGGCAAACTTCAGCTTTATCAGATGCTTTACAACAATAGAGGCGTTAGGGAATGACAATCTGTCCTCTCCTAAACCTGAGCTTTTTACAACAAAGATGGCTAGGTGAGGTGACATATGTGCTATAAAGGGATATTATTTAAGGGAATGTATTATTTACAACAAAACAAAATGAAATTTCAAGCATTCCTATAACTCTATTTATCATCATCCCTTTTCTGATGATAAAATCATTTGGAAATTTCTCATACAGAGGAGGCCCCTGGGAGCAAAATGGTGTTCTGAATGCCTAGAGCTTAGATCTCCAAACCAATTTCAACTCACTCAGTCCCTCTCCTATAAAGCAAAGGATCATATTATTTCCTACCTTCCACCCACCAACTTCACGGAGACCTTGTTTTGAGGAATAACTGAGAAATAAGTGTAAAGCACTTTGCCTAGGCCAGTGCTGTGTGTTACATTATGTCACCAATTTGAGCAACATCCATATTAATCCAATGAAGCTTGTCTTGTAATAATAAGTATTTAATTGTTCTGTAATACCAGGGCTGTGGTCATTTTGGTTGCAAGTCCTAAGGCTGAGTAAAAACACAAAGCAGCCTGATACTGTTTGCAAGCCTTGAACTCCAGAAAAGCTTTTGTCTCCATTTCAATAATCAGGCTTGGTTATTAAGCCATCATTTACTGAGCTTTGTCATGGTTATAGAGGATACAACAAAAATATAGTAAACACTTTGCAACTGGGTGCGGTGGCTCACCCCTGTAATCCTGGGACTCTGGGAGGCTGAGGCCAGAGGACTGCTTGAGGTCAGGAGTTTGAGATCAGCTTGAGCAACAGCGAGACCCCATCTCTATTAAAAATGGAAAAATTAGCCGGGTTTGGTGACACATGCCTGTAGTTCCAGCTGCTCAGGAGGCTGAGGCAGGAGGATTGCTTGAGCCCAGGAGTTTGAGGTTACTGTGAGCTGGGCTGATGCCTCAGCACTCTAGCCTGGGCAACAGAGTAAGACTGTCTCAAAAAACAAACAAACAAACAAGCAAAAACCACTTTGGGATGCAGAATAGGCACTCTTCTGGGAGTGACAGAAATTAAAGTTGTTTTTTTTTTTTCCGCCAAGACTAATTATAAGTTTTTAACAGAAAGGAATGATAAGTAAGGATTCCAGTCTTAACAAAATTTTGCTTGGGAAAGTGGCACTAGAATGATCGTGTAGTCAGATCATCACCTTGGTAAAGCAATCAGATTATATCTAGTACTTTAGATTTATCTGTTATGTCCAAAGTTTTTATTTTCTGCAAAGAAAACAGAACCCTTCTCTAACTTAGAGAATGGACACAAAGTCAGACTAACTGGATGATAGGGGAATTGTTTTTTGTAGAGAAGGGAGAAAAAAATAGGTAGGAATTAACTTGTTTTCCCATACAGGGGAAAAAAAACTGAACTCCTTCGATGTACCTAAGTCTTGATGATTTTGTCTTCCAACAAACCCCCAAACATAGATAAAGTGCTCCAAATGCCAATTTGAATTTGGCAGGCAAGTTGGGCTGCAAATGATCTAATTTATCTCAATTCAAATCAGCTTAGCAAATTTGGAAGATGCTACATGAAAATAGGTAACATGGGAGTCACAAACACATGAATTTTAAGGTCTTTAAGCAAAAGTGACTTTCTAGGACAAACCACTTCCTGTTCTCCTTCCAGCAAACAGTGCCTGCAGCAACCAGGGAGGCAGGACAGGCCACTGGGTACAAAGCTTTCCAATTTAAATGCTTGGCTCAAAAATAAGAATTACAAATCACCTGCCTTCATTTCAGAAGGAAAGAAACTTTCAAAAGGCAACAATCTAGCTGAAGCCCTAGGAAGAAGTGGGAGTACAAAGAGAGGCCTCAGTGGGAGAACACAGTAATTATTCAATAATTATTGGCAGTGAATAAAATGCATGAAATGCAGGTGTAAATTATAATGCAAGAATGCCATCATATTCTGGCCGCAGTGCCTCCTCAGTCCAGGAAAGAGCACCCCCGTGGATTCCTTTTCCAAACCCTTTACTTTGCTAGGGGAGCTATAGAAAGGGCAGCCGACTGTGGGTTTATAAAAGTCTCAGCAAATTTTATAAGAGGATTGGGGCTTGTGTCGCCTAAGAATTTTGGAACTTCACCTTCCCTTTTCTGAGTTTGGCAATTTGACTATAAAATGTAAAGTACGTGTTGGTGATTTGGTTCCTTAACTTAAAAACAATAGCAAAAAAATAGGAGCACAAAAAGAAAATTGAGCTGAAAAATGAGGCCTTCAGTGAGGGGCAAACCTAGTCCCTTATTTTTAAGACAATTAGGGACTTAAAACACGTGGCTAGTGGTATGTAATGACCTATGTTGGTGTATTGCTTTATGGTTTACACAGAGCTTTTATGTCCATTTTGTCATGTGACACTCACGGCAACCTTGTTTTAGGAAGGAATTATTAAATGAGACAAGGAGTATACAAGGTGTCCGGCATGTGCTTGGCTCATAGTTGGTGCTTTACAAGTGAGAATACAGGGATGCAGAGAAGTTAAGGTGAAGTGCCCAAGGTCACGCTTCCTTTTCTTGCCAAAACCAAGTCAAATCCAACCTTTCTGATTCCAAGAACAAGCCACGTTTCTACCACCTCATGCTGACTTTCTGGGTTCTCAGGGCACAGAAAGAGACAACCTGAAAACATCCACTTATACAATAGCTTCCATCCCTTCCATCCATGGAAGCTGTTAATTGGTAGTAATGTCAAATAATTTATGTATCACCTCTTATTTCATTTTTTGCTCTTATAAAGGTGATGATGGGCATGAAAATGAGCTATCAAAGGGGAAGAAGGATCAACCCATGACTCGGTAATGTCCTGATTTGCTGAAAAATTTCAGAATAAGATTCAAAATTATTTTCTCGCACTCGTTATACAATTTCAAGCAAGTAATGCATTTATCAGATCTGGGCATGGTGGAAACCTTCTGTCTCATACTCCAGAATCTCAGGGTCCATCCAGCACAAAAGGAGCCTGGGATTTGGAAAACACAAGATCAATTTTATAAATATATAAAACCTCAGGACTCAGAGGAGATTTCAGTATCAGAATATCTCTGCCTACCTTTTAAATATCGTTCCAAGGAGATAAGCCTCCAATTGGAGCCAGAGTGAGGCTTTAATTCCTCTACCTATGGATAGCACCTTCATCTGTGTGTCCCACCCAGACCTAATCTTCTGAGCTCCACATCCCAATCCAACTGTCCTCTGGCCATCCCAACTTAGATGTCTCACAGACACTTCAAAATCAACATCATAAATGACATTCATCATCCATCCCCCCAAATGGCCCTCCCTCATCATTTGAAGGCCTCATCTTGGAGAATGACCTCATTATTCACCAGTTCTTGCTGAAACCCAGGAGGCCACAGCAGGATGTGAGCGGCCCACAGAGATCCAAATGCTACTGAGGACAGCACCTGGGGCTCACTCAGGTGCTGGAGAGACCCTGGTGTGACAAGAACCTCCTTTGAGAATGTTATACCCACCATCCTCCTCCAATCTCCTCCACCACCTGCTTTCTCCCTGCAATTACCTAACAGAAAATTCTCCAGAACTGGTCAGCCATCTTCACCTAAGGCAGACGGCAGCAAACTGCCTGATTTTCCAAATAAAGTTTTATTGGGACTCAGCCACACCCATTCATTGATGTATCATCTGCAGCTGCGTTTGCTCTACCGTGGCAGTTGCATTTCGTAACAGAGACTGTGTGATCACAAAGCCCTGAGTGTTTACAATCAGGCTCTTTATAGAAAATGTTTGCTGACCTGCCCTAAGAGGACATCAGGATTAATCCTGTGATTCCTTTCATCTCTTATGACCTAAGTTCCCACAAAAAGCCCAACCTCCAAGGGCACCGTCCCCACAATGTCTCTGTGCATCCCTCTAGACCTGACAGCTGGTTTCTCTGAAAGCCACAGTGTGTCATCGGCAGATATCCCCCGAGTCCTCAGCCTCCATGTTCCTCTCAGTTTGCTCTTGCAGACTCTGGCTTTCCCTGGAGCTCTCTCAAATGATGGCTGTTTTTCTCCCGTGGCCCCATGTGCCACTATGCCTAGAGTGGTAATGTTCTTCACCAGTTCCAGACATTATTCTCCCTGATCCTCACTCCCCCAAATGTCTTTGGCTACACTACTTGATACTCCTCTTTTTAATAATCACTCACTATCCTTCCAGTCTTTTATCCTTGTTAGTTGAGGAACTTAGGCTCAGTTTACTGAAAAGTTCCTTGCCACTATTCTGTTGTCATTCTTTGTATCTTTAATACCTACGTAAATAATTTGTCCAACATCTTGTCCCTGCCTCCAGTGATTTTATCTGCCACTGCACTTTAGTTATCCAAATCCATGGTATGCTTTCTTACCAATGCATGCATCTCCACCATGTCAATTTTAGGCATCCCACTCTAAGGACCACCTCCGATTTTTCCAGCCCACTTGTTCTGTACGTCCATATCAATGTTGTTGTTGTTTTAAACCTGCTGAGACCTTCTGTTCATTGACTTATCTCTTTTTACTGTCACTGCTCATGTCCTCACTTCCATCCTTTCTCCAGCTTAGACTCCACAGTCCATATTTATAACTGCTCCCTCCCATTGACCCTCAAATCTCTTCTGCCCTTCTCTCTCCATCGAGTTCATGTTCAGAACCCCAACCCTGACTCAATCCAACTTTTCACTCTCTCTGTTACTGCTCCCAAACAGCTGATCATGGTTGAGAAAAAGCATGCACACAACCCTGTTGGTTTTAAATTAATAACTACAATCCTCAAGGGGCTTTCAACATTGCCCAGGAAGTCTACAACATTTCCCTAGTCAACGCAGTCTCCCACTCTCTTAAATAAATATTTCACACTTATTCTTCTCCCCTGTAACCATCAACACCCTCCCCCTGGCTACATACAAACACACACACACAGCAATGCCCTTGGTTTTTATTCCATCAGGGAAATGAGGTGCGATGTACTGGTCTCCCTGCTTCTGTCAACTCCTTCTTATTCCACCTCCCCGCTTGTTAACAAGATGATTTCTGTTCCTATCTCATTCTCACCCCCTCTACTTGTGCAAAGGATCATACTGCCCCCTTGCCTAGCCAAGGACTATACTTCTGCTTTTAACCCCTTCTGGTTCTATATTGTCATTCCCCCCCTCTTTGCTGTATGCTGTATTCCCGTCAGCATAGAGACTTGCTGAAATATCCCCAACATATATAAAAAAAAAAATCAAAACAGCAACATCTTGCCCTTCAGCCCCTTTTTTCCTCTTCCTCTTTGGAATAAAATTTTTTGAAAATGTTCCCCACACTGCATCAAAAGTGAACCTTCAAAGCTGTAAGTGAAACCATGCCACACCTGAGCAGTCCATCCTCTGAAATTTTCCCAACACACTGAAAATAAAATCCCAAGTCCTTACCACGGTGCACAGATACACACACCCACTTGACCGCACTTTGTATTCCTTTTCTTCCCAGTCACACTTTTATCCACTTACCCTTTTTACATTGCCATCAGTACTTGACTGTGGTCGGCCAAATAATGCCCCTGCAAGATGTTCATGTCCTAATGCCCAGAACCTGTCATGGAAAAAGGATTTTGCAAATGTGATTAAGTTAAGAATATTGCGATGCAAAGATCTGGATTATCTGCATGGAACAAGAGCCGTTGTAAGAAGGAGGCAGGAAGAGCAGAGTCCGAGAGGAGCTGTGCCCACAGAAGCAGAGGTCAGAGTGGGGCCATGGCAGGAAGGAGGGCTTGGGCAAAGGAAAGCAGGTGGCTTCTAGGAGCTGGAGAAGGCGAGGAGGTGGGTTCTCAGAAAGACACTGTCCTGCTGACACCTTGACTTTAACCCATGAGAGCCTCTTTTAGCCTTCTGACCTCCAGAACTGTATGAAAATAAATTTAAGGTGTTTTCAGCCACTAAGTTTGTGGTAATCTGTGACAACAGCAATAGGAAATTTATACACTGGCATTATTTTGTTTCTTTACCTGTTTATTGTCTGTCTTCCTCGATGCACTGTAAGCCCCATGAAGTAAGGGGTTTTCTTTTTCTTTCTCACTGTAATGATGCTGACAGTCAGAACAGTGGATATTTGTCGAATTAACAATGTCTGTAGCCAAATGAATGAGGATCAGGTCCTTTGTAGAAAATTAACACATGTTTGTAGAAAAATGAATGAGAATCACTTTCTCCCTGGCTAAAACATGTTCTTTATTCTTCTTTTTGCTCTGTGCCGCTGGTCTCTGGTACCAGAGACACACACAGTACACAGTCCAGGGTGCGCCTTTGACCCCGTGTGTCTGCATTTCCGTGCTCGATCTAGCAGTATTGAAGAGCAGGCCCTTCAAAACTGAACTCCCAGCTCGCAGATAATCTGCCTCAGCGGATCATCTTCAGAATACTAAACTGAGGAGTGTGTTTTACTTTCTAGACAGTCATCCATTTCTCCTGTGTACACTTGATTGTCTTACTGTGCGATAAATAAGAAGACGGAATAACAGGAAGGGTACCAACTGGAAATTAAACGAGACTTAAACTCACTCACGCCCATTTATTGTTTTTCTTTCTCGCTAGAATATGAGCTCATGAGGGCCTTGGATGGCTTACTCACTGCTTTGTCCTCAAGGCCCAGAAGCACATTCAGTACTTAGTAGGCTCTCGGTTTAATGAGCGAACGAGTTTTCTGTGGTTCTTCCTTCCCCGCAACCCCAAATCCACACAGTCACCAAATCCCACAGATTCCTTTTCTCTGTGTGTTTAAATCTATCTCCCCCCATCCCCATCTCCACTGGCTCTTGCCTTAGTTCAGGGTCCTTATCCCCTCCCGCTGGGATGGATGCAGGATCATCCGCATTCCCAAAGCTTCTGCACTCTGCTGCTAGAGGGGTTTTCTCAGAGCTGATTATTTTAGCCTCCCCTGCCTCTCTAAGGCCTCTTCAATCGCTTCCCCATTGCCCACAGGGTGGACACTCAGCCCTGGATATGGCATTGGGGCTCATCCATGTCCCGGCCTGACTCTGCAGCCTGTGCCACGCTGTCCTGTCCCTCTGCCCTTCCCTCAATCTCAGTGAACTTGCAACGTCCAAAACCCGGCTGTTGCCTGGTGTCTCTTGTGCTGTTACTTAGGCTTCCTCCTCTGTCTGCGTTCTATTATCTGTAGCTGTGTGAAAAACAACCCAAAGACATTGTGGCTTAAAACAACAGTCTGTGTTTATTCTTATTATCTTTCAAGGTGGTAGAGACTGACTGGGCCCAGCTAGGTGATTCTTGCTTGTGTTCACTATAAAACAAGACCCAGACCAGAACCTTTTTGCTGTGACAACGTGTACAGTTGTCATCCGTGGCGTATATATCCTGCTCTGTAAACCTATATCTTGCTCTTGCTCTATAATCCCATCTGTCTCTCCTCAATAAACCTCATTTTCATGATTGCCTTACTTTGGTGTGTCTGGTCATTCTTCAGCCATGAGCGCACAAAGAACCGACATTTCAGACTGTGACCCTACAGTGGCATGGCTTTTTCTAACCCAGCCTTGGAAGCCACATGGAATACTTCTGCCATGTTCTACTAGGTAGATGTGACTCACTAAGATCAGCCCAGATTCAGGAATAGGAGAATTAGATTACAGCTCTTGATGTGAGCAGCATCACGCATGTACCAGGAGGTCAGGGCTCATCTACTAGCAAGCACACCATTCATATTTCAACATCTAGTTTGTCCCCTACCCCAATACCTTGAGGCAGAATTAAGCCCCCCACTCCTTTGCAGGCCTACTCTTTCCCTTGTTTGCATCTCTCTTGGCATTGATGGGGTTACCTCAAAATATGGCACCTTGGCATTTGAGAAAACAGCAGAAGCAGGAAGGTCTCTCTGCCCTTCTCCCCAAAGCAGGCCATTAACAATTCTCTGACTTCCTTTGAAGCAGTGATAAGACCCTCATTCCAGAGGTACCATTCTTATACCCAGAGGAAAGATACATCCTTATCCTCAAAGATACAGAGATACCAAGAAAAATCTGAACAAACAGGCCAGATTTTTGCTAAGTTCCTGCCAGTTTATTACCATAGATCATATCTGCTTTGTCCAATCATACTTCTGCATGACTGTCCACTCTTCCCTAAACTTAGCATAAAAATACATAGGATTCCTTGTTTCTTTGAGTCTTCATTTCTGAAGGCTCCCATGTCACATGAAACTTGTATTAAATGAATTTGTATGCTTTTCTTTTGTAAACCTGTCTTTAGCAATAGGTTTCTCAGCTGTGAACCTAGTGATGAATGAGGAAAGAAATTGCTTCCCTCCTATGGCATCTACAACATATAATTTAAATTCCTCCTTTGCACTTCTGCCTCTCCTGCTAAACTGTAAGCCCTTTAGCACCTGAGTTTGTGTTTCTCACTTGTGGCTAGGAAAGTGCTAGGTACAAGGTAGGCCCTTAAAAGCATATGTCAAAGGAAAAAAAAATCTGGCCTCTTTTATTTTTATTTTTGAGGATGAAATTAACCAGGAATATGTTTCGCACAATAGGTATTTGAGAGAAGAAAGTCCAAATCGAAATGTTGACGGGTGAGTTTTAGGAAGCTCCTATCTGAGGCACACAAACCTGGGTGTCCCTGTGTCTTGGTGGGATTTCATGGAATCCTGGGCACATTTAAGGCAAAAGAGAAAAAAATCACCTCACTGCAAGGAGGTATTTTAAATTCATTTGAAGAGGTTGAGAGTCGCAGCAGTAAATGGAACTTTCTGCTAAAGAAAAGGGGAATTTTGAATGTCACTGAGCCTTACAAATCCTGGTAGTCTGGAAACACCTTTGGAGGTAGAGAAAGCATTAGTGCTTTTTTTTCTCAGTGGACTCCAGCTGTTTGTGGTTGGAGCCCACGGGGCACCAGGGCACCCACAGGGATAATGGTCAGGCTCTGGAGCTCCAGCTGACACCACACTGGGAATTATCCCAAAAGTTTACCGACTGATCAAGCACATAATAAATTAAGAAAACGTTTAGCCAGGAGTGATAAGAAAATCTAAAATACTTCTGTGTTCAGATTTAATTTTCCAAGCAATAAAGTTTCTAATATTAACAAAGGTAGTGGAGCTCCTAAATTATTTTTTTTAAATCTTTTTTAATTTCTTTGAATATCTCATTCCAATGACTAATCAGGAGATGACACCAGAATAGCAGGAGAGTTGAATTATTCCCATCAGCATTACAAAGCCAACATTTTTAAGGATTCAGTCCTTTTGGATTTCATTTCCTAATTAGCTTTTTAAAAGAGAAGCACCAAGGTTCAAAGCTGCTGCCTTTCTAGAATTCAAGTATTTAAAACTCCACTGCCAACCTGGAAATGTAATTTCAAAATTAAACAAAGCAATCTGTATAGAGCGTCTAAATACATATCTAATAAAATCTGTTTATAGATTAACCAAACTGAGACTTAATGACAAACCTTGCTATGATCTACTCCTTTGAAAGCTAACATCTTGTGGGCATAAATAGTGTCTTCATAAACCCTATACTGAAGCTTATTTCATGCTGTCGGTAAGGTGTGAAACAGCAATTTTATGAACATAGATGATATTCTTCAAGCTGGTGCTCTAGATCAGACTAACACGAGGTGCAGATTTTTCCTAGGAGTGGTTAAGGAAGCAGGGAAGAGTTATGAGTGGTGAGGGGTAGGCTCAGGACCATAATGACTCCTATTTCTTGAGAATCATATCTATATAGTACAGTTTTATTATTTAATTTGACTTACCAAATTTTAAATATGTTCACCCATTATTAACTGTGTGCATCTTTTCCTCTGATTTCTTTTGTGATTTTATATTTAGGAAGCTCCCCCAAATCCAGATTTTAGGACAATGTACACCTACGTTTTCTTTTGTAATTTTATTTATTTACATTTTTATTGAGGAGAAAGTCATGTAACATAAATTTACGATTTTAAAGTGACATTTAGTATATTCACAATGTTGTGAAACCATCACCTCTATCTAGTTCCAAAATGTTTAATCATCCTCAAAGGAGGCTTGAACTCATTTAGCATTCATTCCCCATTCCCTATTCCCCCCAAAACTTGGCAACCACTAATCTGCTTTGTCTCTATGGATTTGCCTATTCTGGATATTTCATATAAATGCAATCACACAATGTGTAACCTTTTCAGTCTGGTTTCTTTCACTTAGTATAATGTTTTTGAAGCTCATCTACATTGTAACCTGTGTAAGTACTCTGATCTTTTATATAAATAATATTCCATTATATGATATACTACATTTTGTTTATCCATTCATCAGTTGATGGACATTTGGCATATTTATATATTTTGGCTATTGTGCATTGTGCTGCTATGAATATTTATGTGCAAGTATTTGTTTGAATACCTGTTTTAATTGTTTTGAGTATATATGTAGGTGTGGAGTTGTTGAGTCTTAGGGCAATTATTTAACTTTTTGAGGAACATATTTATATGTTTATTTTTTAATACAACTATAGAGTTAGGCTATAAATGGATTATTTCTAAATTGTTAATTTCACCTAAATCACATATTTATTCCTTGTCCTTTAAATTTGTGGTTCTAATGCTTCAGGACATTGATCTGGGCAAGGTCTTCTTGAGTAATACCTCTAAAGCACAGGCAACCAAAGCAAAGTTGGACAAATGGGATGATATCAAGCTAAAATGCTTCTGCACAGCAAGGAAACAATCAGCAAACAGAACAGGCAATTCACAGAATGGGAGAAAATATTTGCAACCTACCCATCTGACAAGGGATTAATAACTAGAATATATAAGGAGCTCCAACAACTTGATAGGAAAAAATCAAATAATCTGATTAAAAAATGGGCAAAGGATCTGAAGAGACATTTCTCAAAAGAAGACATACAAATGGTGATCAGGTATATGAAAAAATGCTCAACATCATTAGTCATCAAAGAAATGCAAATCAAAACTACAATGAGATATCATCTCACCCTAGTTAAAATGGCTCTTATCAAAAAGACAGACAATGATGAATGCTGCTGAGGATGTGCAGAAAGGGGAACTCTCATACACTGTTGCTGGGAATGTAAATTAGTGCAACTACTATGGAGAACAGTATGGCAGTTCTTGAAAAAACTAAAAACAGAACTACCATATGACCCAGCAATCCCACTGCTGGGTATATATCCAAGGGAGGGGAATTCACCGTATCAAAAGGATATCTGTACTCCCATGTTATTGCAGCACAATTGACAATAGCCAAGATATGGAATCAGCCTAAGTGACCATCAGCAGATGAATGGATAAAGAAACTGTGGTACATATAGACAGTGGAATATTATATAGCCACAGAAAAGAATGAGATCCTGCCATTTGCAACAACATGGATGGAACTGGAAAATATTTTGTTAAGTGAAAGAAGCCAAGAACAGAAAGACAAATCTCACATATTCTCACTCATATGTGTGAGGTAAATATTAAAAACAATTGGTCTCATGAAGACAGAGAGTAGAATGATGGTTACCAGAAGCTGAAAAGTGTGGTGGTGGTGGGGGGGTGGATAAAGGGTGGATGGTTAATGGGTACAGAAATGTAGTTATAGTTAGAATGACCAATATTTGATAGCACAAAAAAGTAACTATAATCAACAATAAGTTAGGGCATACTTTAACTAAAAGAGTAGAACTGAAATGTTCCTAACACAAAGAAATGTTAAATGCCTGAGGTTACAGATACCCCTATTACCCTGATTTGATTAATTCACATTGCATGCCTGTATCAAAACCTCACATGTGTAGATATACAACTATTATGTACCCATAATAATTAAAAATAAAAAAAATTTAAAAATTTGAGGTTCCGTTGCTCTACCCGAATTTTCTTCTAACATCAGACACTTTAAAAAAAATTACTACTATGGCTCTGAGGACTTTTAAATATCTAGTTAAGAAAGAACTCTATTATTTGTCTTTTTCAAAATTTTCTTGGCTCATCTTCCCTTTTATTTTTTCAAATTAAATTTAGAATCACTTCTGTCAAGTTAAGAAAATTTCATTGCTATTTTAATTGAAATTGTGCTCAAGTTTTATATGTTAATTTGGGAGGAATTGATTTTGTATATTTTTTAGTTAGTATGCCTCTTCATTTAGTCAGATTTTCTTTGGGATCTTTCTGTAAACTTCATAATTTCATTTATATTGGTATTATATATTCCTTGGTAAGGTGCCTGGATATTTTATCATCTTATTACTATTGTGAATAACATTTCATCTCAGTATTCATTTGGAGGCTGCTATAAACTGAATGTTTGTGCCCTCACCCCCAAATTCATATGTTGAAACCTAACCCCCAAAATGATGGTATGAGGAGGTAGGCTTTGGGAGGTGATTAGGTCACGAGGGTGGAATCCTCAGGAATGGGGTTGGGCCCTTATAAAAGAAACCCCAGAGAACTCCCTGGCCTCTCTGCCATGCATGCAAGGACACAGTGACAAGATTGCTGTCTAGGAACCAGGAAGTAGGCCCTCACCAGAACCTGACTATGCTGGTACAGTTTTCCAGCCTCCAGAACTGTGAAAAATAAATTTCTATTATTTATAAATCACCCAGTCTATGGTTGGTTGTTATAGCAGCCTCAACAGACCAAGACCAGGATGTTTATATTTCTAATCTCACTTATTAATTATAGTAAATTTTTAGTTCATTATCTGATATTTTCTACATAAACAGTAACCTTATTTAAGTAATGATAATTTTCTTTCTCTTTTCCAATAGCTATATCTTTATACCTTTATGTTTAGTCAGATGTTTCATGATAATAAACTTTATTTTGTTCATTATTACATGTCTAGTACCTACAAAAATGTATGTGAGCTAAATATACATTTCTGAAGGAAGAAATAGATTTTGCATAATTACTGTAGTAGGCATCCTTGATTCATTTAGAATTTAATAGAAATGCTTATAGCATTTTGTCATTGAGTATGATATTACCTTTTGATTGGAGATAAGTACTCATCATTATAGAAAAATTATCTTCTATTCCTAATTTTTAGAGATCTTAAAACTAAGAATAGGAGTAAATTTTTATCAAATTTCTCTTCAACAGATACCGAGATTATCCTATAGTATTTGCTACCTGATTTTTTTTTATGTTGTACATTAACAAATTTCCTGTAACAAATTTTGCTTGGTGATAGTGGATTATCATTTTAATGTGCTGCTGAAGTAAATTCACTTTCACTTTATTTAGAACTTTCACAAAAATTTCAAAAGTGATTTGGAGGGTATGAAGTTCAAACACTTCCTGCTGAGCTCACTTCCTGCCTTACTTCCCCATGGGGTATGGCTGGTGTGTTCCTGGAAGAGATGGAACTGATCCCACCATGCCTAGTATTAGCACAACCTCTGAGGAAACGGGGTCCTGGATTTGTACGTTGGAAATCAATCCTCTTTTCCTTCAAATCCTCTGAAGCCCCTGAGCGGCATCAGCTAGTGATGCCTGATGCCTATTGTTAAGCCAAAGCCCTTCCACCAATTGCCTGCAGATCTTTACTATCTTTTCCATGGTCATTTTCTTGAAGGAGACTTGAGCTA
Organism: Lemur catta; assembly: GCF_020740605.2. NCBI lineage: Eukaryota > Metazoa > Chordata > Mammalia > Primates > Lemuridae > Lemur > Lemur catta. Next base: position 53,404,022 of record NC_059140.1, read on the forward strand.
TCATAAAACCCATCTTGTGGGATGCTTTTATTGTTGTCTATTTGAGATAGGTTCAGCACTGTTATTTGCATACACTTTGTTGGAGATGAGGGGTTAAAGCCCATTCATCACTAGCCACAAAAACTGGTACAAAGAAGATTAAACAATGCATATGCAGAGACAACAGCACAGAGTAACCTGAGTAGAGTGCTACTGTTCACCACTAGGTATCCTAACACCATATGCACAGCACACAAACACATAGTGTAGTCTACCATGCAAATTCTTGCTGCCTCAGAATGCACAATAGTGTTTAGGGCATAGGGAAGATCATCGAGTAACTTTTTTAGAGGGGGGAGGGAATGTTTCAGACACAAAGTTTTTTACTAAGTGCTATTCACGACAACATTAAATAGAATATGCATTTTCAGAACATACTCAAAGATAAACAGATTATTATTTTTAATAATATGACAACTTGAATTATAGACAATATTATTGCTTCCTTGCAGATAATATAAAGTTGACTATAATCTAGGCCCATCTCTATATGAACATAGTGGATTTGAAAGAGGCCAAAATCATATTTGGGTTGCTGAACATTATTTTTTTAGTGTAGGTCAACTTGTGGAAATATTTCTGATTTTCTGATATTCTCAGACTGTTAAGATGTACCTGTAACAGAGGGAATGGCCTGAAAAAACAAAAAAAAAGAAAAAACAGCAAAAATATTTTCTTTCTCTTTGGAGAACTGAAACCTGCATCCCCGCCTCAGGCCAGTGGTAGGGAGGAGCAGGGAGGAGGCCTTTTGTGCTTATCCCAGGTGGCGCCAGCCCTCCAGGTGGGTGGTTGGCGGAGTTCACAGGCTTTGTCTTTGGCAGAGATGGGACAATTAGAATAGTTAACCACAGTAATTGCCTGAAGCTGAGAACCCTCCCTTTATAAAGCTCTGTATTTCTGCCTATGTTCAGGAAAAATTTGGATTTTGAGACAATAGTCTGCCTTTTTCCTCTCTTTGCCGGGAAGGTAATAAATCTCTTTCCTCCTTCCTGAAGACCCTTGTCCTCATTCTTCTGATATGGCCTCATGGACCAGCGCCGAGTTTTTGGTAACATGCCTCAGCAAGTTGACTTGACAAAAAGTTAATGCCATATCCACTAGCTATGGCATCCACAATGCTTGTCACATTCTAGATGTTCAATAAATATTTGTGGAATAAGACAATGAATGGATATTTCTTGTACCAAAAGATGAAGCTGATTAGGTTTGAATAAATATGAATAAAGTGACTGATATATATTTTTTTTACCAGTTTGTGTAACACTATAATCTTTGAAATAAGAACTGAGAAAAAAATATTATAGGACATTAACTTGTATGAAACTACTTAAAATATCGCTAAAGACCCTGGTAGGGGCAGTCCACAAAGTTTTGCATTAAAGGTTTATCTGAGTATATTCCCTTTCCCTCTTATCTGTTCTTATTAGCAGAGATGGGGACGGAAGTGGGGAGGTGGGAGTTCAAGATGGGCTTCAGGGAAGAGCAATAAAAATGATGAGCAGGTCGGATATATGATTATCAGGAAAGGCTAGGAATCAGGACTTTAGACAGGTGAAAAGAATAAGGAAAACTTAGTATCTGTCTTCAAGGATATCAGGTTATAATGAGGAAGGTGCTGACTGTTCTTTACCACCACAGAGGATGGGAGCTAATAAAAAGAGGAATATTTTATGGAGATGTAATAGAACTTCATTTTGAGGCCTATGAAATACCAGTCTTTGTTACCAAAACAGGTGGGGGTTAGGGAATATGAGAGGTTCTCAAATGTTGCTTACGGTTCAGCATCATTGGTACCGCCTGGGAGCTTGTCAGAAATGCAAATTCTTGCACCCTGCCTTAGACCTACTGAATCAGAAATACTCCACGATAGGTCTTTTAACCAGTCCTTAGGTGATTCTGATAGATGTCAGGTTTGAGAATCCTTAGCCTAGATAAGCTCTTGTGGACACTTTGCTTTCAGATGTTCTTGGAAAGTGGGGTCAAGAAGGAATGAAGACTTTAAGCTTCTTCTAGTTTCACACGGCCTGTCTTCTGTGAAGAAGACACTCTCATCAATGCAGTTTATATCCCTCAGTGCCATAAACCATAAGGGATAAAAGCCATCTACTTTGGAAGGTAACGTTAGTGGATGTAGTGAGTTATGTTAATAGTTTGTAATCAGCAGTAGTGAAAACTGCCCCAAAGGAAAAAGAAATTCCCTTTGCTCTAGACGTTATTGAAGATATTCCACAAAGAGGGCTACCTTAGGAAAAGAGTAAACCCCTAGCCTAATGTCAAGATTTTCAGGATCTAGCAAGAGATATTCACACACAGAAGGATGATTATGATTAGAGATTTTCTTACAAAGTAGAGTTAATGAAGACACAAGTATGAGAATGCTGAGTACTGGGAGGGTTCTGTAAAATAAGCCTGTTCATACTCTGCTAGGTGGATTTAAGAGGCCGCAACTACAATCTATCTGGAGAAAAATTTGGAAATATCCATTAAGAATCTTAAAAGTGCCCACCTCATTAATTTACTAATTTAACTTTTAGGTATTTAGCCTAAGGAAACTAATTGGAGGTGTCGTCTAGAATGTTTGTTGCAGTTTAATTTGTAGTGAAAAATTTTAAAGCAAAAGAAGAAATCTGGAAGCTACAAAGGCATATTTGACTTTATACAAATTAAACATTTAAATGATTAGTGATAGCAAATACAAAATCAAGAGTGAAATGATTTATTAGGAAAAATAAGTGCAACATATATATGATGCATTAAATTTACAATATACAATAAACTTCTACAAAGGGGCAAATAAAAGGAAAATTAATCTTGTACAATGTACAAAAGACATAAATAGACATTTTATAGATGAGGAAATCCAAATCGAAAATAAACATAAAAATATTAAACTTTACTAGTGGTCATGACAAGGCTAATAAAAGTAGCAATAAGAGAGATTATTTCTCCTATTAGATTGACAAAAGTTAAAAAGAGTGATCATACCACTGATGAAGATGTGAGGAAAAGTACACTCTTCCACTTGGCTGGCAGAAATGTGAATTATGAAAGGTTTTTTGGCACATAAATTTGGCAAAATCCACTAGAATAAAAAATACACATAATCTTTAACATGGTAATCCTACTCCTGGAAATATAGTCAAAGGAATGAAAATGCCCAGCATATAAAGAATGTATGTAAAAAGATAAGCATTCATTCCTCGAAGGCATAAAAAAACCCAACTAGAAATAATATAAATGCCCACCATCAAGGGAATGATTAAATAAACTCTAGTTATGGATACCATGAAATGTTGTGCTGACATTAAGAAGAATAAATGAAATTTAAACAATTGGCTTGGAGGAATTTCCAACATAAATGATAAAAGCAAGATGAAGGAAAGAATACATAACATGTTTTTATTAAAAACGAACAGTGACAACTCTCCCATTTATGTGTACAGTTGTTTGTTTATGATTATATTAAAATTTGTAACTGTGGAAAAACGTGCTAAAAAAAGAAAAAAAGCATGATATGATAAAGCCAACATGTATATTATAGTCCCATTTATGTAAAATTATACAAATTTATGTGTATTTATTTCTAGTAAGACATAAAAAAGTTAGTTTCCTAACAGTGGTTCTCTTTGGGTTGTAGGATTTATCCCTTATTCTTTTACATATCACTTGATTTCTTTTTATAATAAGTATGTAAAACAAAACATATAACTTTTTTATTGTAAAAAGAAAAAAAAAAGCTTAACCAGTAGAAACATAAAAATGAACAGAATCAATAGTTGTTACCATTTAGGAACTAGGAAGCAGAGGAAGGGCCGTGTTGGAAAGTAGGAATGCCAGCTATCTCTTTTCCAGACATATAACACTTCCCTAGAAAGTGTTAGATCAGGCTGAATAGAAAGGAAAAAGTTAAGGAGAAATGGTGGAGATGGCAGATTCAACACAGCTTAGAGTTGGTTGGTGGGAAATGGGCTCTTAGAATTATGTGCACAGATGGAGAAGAAATCCATGTGCCTAAAGACTGCTGAGTGATTGGAGAAGTTATGAGTTGGGGTGTTTATAGGAAGCTTTCATGTTAATCCCTGGTACTAATGTTATCTGAGCCCTCTGACTAACTTTCATGATCACTGCCATGAAATATTGGTGTCCCCCCAAAATTCATGTTGGAACTTAATCCCCAATGTGATAGAATTGAGGGGGGCTCTTCAGGAGGAGGTGATTAAGTCATAAGGGCTTTGCCTTCATGTATGGGATTGTGTCCTTATAAAAGAGGTTGAAGGGAGCTGTCCTTCACTTCTGCCATGTAAAGACACAGTGTTTGTCCTCTCCGCTGTGTGACAACACAACACCAAGGCATCATCTTTGAAGCGGAGAACAAGTCTTCATCACACATTGAATCTGCTGGTGCCTAGGTCTTGGATTTCCCAGCCTCTAAAACTGCTAGATAAATTTTGTTATTTATCATTACCCAGTCTAAGGTATTTTGTTATAGCAGCCCGAATGTCCAAGGCAATTCCTACGCTCTACTCCTGGCTAACACCTCCTTGCACGTTCTCCATTCTTCCCTACTCGTACTTCTGGACAACACAGGCAGGAAGACTGGGAGAAGGAAAAGTAGGAAACGTGATCCCTGACCCCTGACGCTCGCTCATCTAGTCTTGAGGCCGTTGTGAGAGAAAACTGGTTTCCTTTCCATAAAAACACCCTGTAATGGGCTTCCTGTATGGTACTTACCATAGTTTCTTGTTTCTTATTTGTTGTTGTTACAAAGTCTGTAATTACTTTTAAAGTTCTTTGGTATTACAGTAAGATATTTTAGGATGTACAACTTAGGTTCAGCCAATACCCAGGTGTTAATCTAGGAAGCACAGTCAAGAAGCAGACAGCCAGTATACTAATTAAGAAAGTGCAGCCCAGGGGCCAAATAACATTCTATCAGAAAGGACCATACTCCAGAGGCAGCTATCACAGGCCTTCCTGTTATTCACGTCTCTATCAACAGCAGATGCTTTCTAATTTGTCTACTAGATACCAGAAATAGGTTTCTATTGGTGTAAAATATAGCCTGTTGCATAATATTAGTAATGAGGTGTCAATTGTGAAATCGAGGTATTTAATATGCATTGCTTGTTTAAAAAAATGGCGTGAATAGGATATAAGAATCCAGCAAGGCCTTTGACTGTACCCTTAGCGATTGCACTTAAGAAGTCTGGTTTCTAGCCAAGGACTCTCAATTCTTTCAGACAATCAGGTTGACAGAATCCTGCCTCTGGAATCTTGGCATGTTCCTGAAATGAGCCTTTCATGCAAAGTTGGTGGTCAGAGCATCTGAAAGGAAAGAGAACAAAGACACTCTCCAGTCTACAGAAGTCACATGAATTGTTTCTTTAACACTTGCTTTGCTAATAAAATTTTAATTAATAAACATGTGACTTAATAAGCAAGTCTGAAATCTACTTTTAGTATAACCTCTTGCAAGGAAATAGCTGACCCTCTCCACTTCAAACTTCTTTGGTGGATACCATAATCCATAGAGACCCAAACAATTGTGCACATGGTTGATAGGTCAGTTTCAATAGTTGGCATTATTTTTTATTGTCTTCTTTCTTTAGACTGTAAACTCCTTATCATGCTTATACATTGGAGCCTAGCACAGAGACTGCTGTGGTAAATGTGTGGAAATGTGTGACTCTGTCGGCTGAGTTCTCCAGGGCTGTTTCCTACTCTTCTCCAATCTTCCTGTAAAAAGTAATCGAAGTCACAGGACCTTGTGAAGCTCCCCAGAGCACAACTCAAAGCTTCAGTGGGTTCTGACAGGGAAGAGGTGCTCTTTCCAAGCTGAGTTAATAGTTTTATTCTTGGGCTCTTGGGAAAGAGGCCATTGTGGTGACATGTTTACCCAAACTTCTCTTCAGGAGTGGTTGTGGCAGATTGGACAAGTGAGATGGACTAGTATTGTGATAAAAGAGTGGTCCTGGAATCACGTGGTGTGGCTAAACTCGGGTCCTGTACTTACTGCTATGATTATGGACACGTGGTGCCTCGGTTGCCTTATAAAAACAGTAACTACTTGCAGGTTTGCTAGATTAAAGGCGATAACACATATAAAATCCTTAGAAAAGTGCCTGCCTGGCCTGAGGTAAGCTCTAGGTGATAATTAGCATTTCTTATTACTATCATTATTTATCTCAGGAAACACAGAGTTGTGAATAAAGTGTTTGGGTAACAGGTGCTCATTTTTTGTATGTAAGTGTTTTTAAACTGGGGAAACATTAGAATCATCTGGAGTACCTGTTAGATATTCAGATTTTCAGCCCCTGCCCCTGGAGACGGATTCAGAAAGTCTGTGATCTGTAGTCAGAGATTCCCCTCAGGTGATCTGTATGATAAGGCAAGTTGGGGAAAAACTGTTTCAAATGAATAAGGAAATGAATTTCTAAGCCTGCAATCAACTAGTTTAAAGTTGACTTCTGATTAAGAAGCCTGCCTAGGGCAGTCTTTGGTGCCTCAGGGCACCTTTTGGTAGTGAGAGCTAATTTTATTTCTTTAAGCAGTAGGTTAAGAGTATGGACTTTGGACTCTAAAACACTTGAGTTTGAATTTGTGATTGGAATGTGACCTGGGGCCTCTCTTAACTTCCATTTCCTTATCTGTAAAATGTAAATAATAATAGTTACTTCCCACTGGGATTCCTGTAGGACTAAATGAGATAATCCATGAGAAAGCTCAGTTCCTGTGCAAAGCAAAGGCTCAGTAAGTGATTACAAATCATAATCAGGAATGCTAGATTTTCCCTTCCAGTATGAATGAGTAGTTCCCACTCAATCTCACCCTCCTTCTGATAAAAACTATAAATTCAGGACAAAATAAAAAACCAATGACCTGAACTCACTGGAGAGTAAACATAAGCAGAAGAGTTGACACTTAGAAAAAGGGTGAGTTACCATTTTTTCAATAGCATTTAGACAGTAGGTCAAAGTTGGCACCAACATGTCACTAAAACTCTGAAAGAAAATTCTCAGTTTTCTGGCTTGAAGAACCAAAGGACAGATTTAGGAGCAGTCATAGCTATTGGCAAGTGAAGGGGAAATCCCAGAGAGCTAGCGAGAAAGCACTGAAGTTCTGTTATAAACTCTTCATAAATCTTTGGCTAACCACCAAGCTATAACTGTATGAGACAGACTCCAGCTAAAAATTAAAGAACTGAACTGGACTTTAAGGTGTTGTCCAAGAGTTAGTGTTTGCAGTTTGAGTCCAACCAAATCATTGTTTGCTAAAACAGAAAACTGAGAGCTATAAAAGACACTAGTCTCTCAGACATAGTATTCACAATGTCTAGGATACAATCCCAAATTACTTGACATTCAAAGAAACACAAAAATATAACCCATTCTTAAGAGAAAAGACAAAACCTGAGGTGAATGAGATGTTAGAAACAGTGAACAAAGATTTTGAAGCAACTATTTAACTGTGCTTGAGGATATAAAAGAAAATATATTTTCAATGAATGAAAACATAAGAAATTCAGCAGAGAAATAGAGGCAATAAAGAAGAACCATTTGGACATTCTAGAACCGGAAAAATATAATATATGATATAAAATATCACTGTTTGGCTGAAAAGCAGAATTTAGATGACAGTGGAAAGTCAGTAAAGACTTTCTTGAAGATAGATTAATAAAAATGATCCAATCTGAATAAAAGAAAGTAGATTGAAAAAATTGAATTGAGCCTTAGGGACTTATGGAATGATGTTCAAAAAGTGTAACATATGTTAAATTGAAGCAGAGAAGATAATGAAAAATATTCTAATCCTAATCCTAATGTGAGTGGGTAAAGATGGGGTAAAGAGGTAGGAGGAGGCATAGAGAAATTTATCAGAACATCACCCTGTGGGAAGAGGTTCTTTTGGATGTCTTCTTGTATCATCTATTGAAACACTTTTAAACTTTCAAAGTACAAATAAGATCTCTTCTTTGAAGTGTTGATTCTCTCTCTCTCTCTTTCTTTCTTTCTTTGAACAAATGCTTATTGAGTTCTATATTTTCTACTATATTTTCTGGAGAACAAGAACTTTATCTAGCTCCTCTTGTTAGCTTCCCAAAGGAGAGTGCCTGTAAACCCCTTTGCTTGGTTGTAAAGGCTCAGTACCTACCAAAGTGAATTGAGGGAATCTGATTCAGCACTACTTTTTTCTCTTGCCTGGTAGACTTGGTTGAGATAGGAAAGGTCAAAAGCAAAGGACTACCACTGGAAATTTACTTCCACACCAGATTCTCTCTACTGCATCTGTCTACTCAGGACTACAATGGGAGCCTGATCTTCATGGTGTCATGGATGTACATGCTATAGACGCTGCTTTGATTCTCTTTTGGACTTCTAGGAGTACCCGCTTACATCATCTCTTCTCTATTACTGCCAGTAACTTTCTTGCCTGTTTACTCTCTGGCAATAAATTCATTAAACTTCTCCTTTACTGTGCAATGAGAGTGATTTTTTTTTTTTTTTTTTGATGTAGAGTCTCACTCTGTTTCCTGGGCTAGAGTGCTATGGCATCAGCCTAGCTCATAGCAACCTCAAACTCTTGGGCTCAAGCAATCCTCCTGCCTCAGCCTCCCGAGTAGCTGGGACTATAGGCACACACCACCATGTCTGGCTAATTTTTTCTATTTTTAGTAGAGAGGGGAGTCTTGCTCTTGCTCAGAGCTCAGGCTGGTCTTGAACTCCCGAGCTCAAAAGGTTCTCCTGCCTCGGCCTCCCAGAGTGCTAGGATTACAGGCATGAGCCACCATACCCAACCACTAAATCAAATCTTAACACAGCTTTAACATTTCATTGGCTAAATAGTAGCCTGCCCAAGAGAGTCCAAGTTTCTCATTTTGAGTTATAGAAGCTTTGTGACTTATATTTGTCTAGATATCCAGAAATCTATAGTTTGGATGTTTGTCTCCTCCAAAGATCATGTTGAAATTTTATCCTTAATGTTGGAGGTGGGGCCTAGAGGGAGGTATTTGGGTCTTGGGGGCGAATCCTAAATGAATAGATTAATGCTCTCCCTGGTGGAAGCTGTGAGTGGGTTCTCATTCTATTAGTTCCTGTGAGAGTTGGTTGTTACAAAGAAAGAGTCTGGCATTCGTTCTTTCTTTCTGTTGCTTCCTGTCTCACCAAGTTATTTTTGCACATGCTGGCTCTCCTTCACCTTCCACCATGAGCAGGAGCAGCCTGAGGCTCTCACCAGATGCCCAGTCTTTCAGCCAGCAGAACTGTGAACCAAATGAGCCTTTTCTCTTTATAATTACCCAGTCTCCAGTATTCCTGTATAGCAACACAAAACGGACTAAAACACAGACCCTTCTTAAGTTCTCACCAACTTTGATCCCCAGCTTACCCCTGTGTCTCAGTGTTTTCTCCTTCTCCTCCTGTTCTTTGCCTGTTGGATGCCTGTTCAGCAATTTTAAAACAACAAACAAAAAAATACGGTCAAGTATGACTTTCTCTGAGAAATCATCCCAGACCATCCCAGAAAAAAATTGACCATTTTTTCCTTCATACTACCATATTAAATCAAATCTAAAACATACTAGTTTTCCTCTACATCTTATCATTTCTGAAATCAGGATGGCTTTACCATTACTGGTATCTTATGATCACTGATAGCCAAGTAGAAGTTATGACATGGTTGTTATTTCATGCATATACTCAAAGTTGGTTACTATTCATGAAAGCACAACTGAACAACTGCAAACCCTCATTGTCAATAAACTTTAAGGAAGCCATTTGAAGAATTGTGAGTCTTAATTGTTTGAAAGTCTTTTGTTGACAACTTCTCCATAAGGGCAAGAAAGAATTATCATCAAAACTTGCAGATACTTGCAGAAGGAGTGTCAGCAATTTAAAAGAAAATCCTAGTGATATGAATGAAGCACTCTTAGAAGAAGTACTGTTATCACCAATTTTTTTGAGGAGACAGAAGACTATACTGTATGGAAAGACATAGACATGAAAAACTCTGACTCAAAAAGTGATATTAAAAAGATAAACTGTAAATATGAAGAGGTTTTAGGAACACATTAACCAATTTATTTCACTTACATTTTCCTTTTAATGTAAATACAATATGATAAAAATCTACAACTAAATAAGCTTAACAGGTTCTTTCAATAAGTACAAAATAAAGATTCTAAGTAATAATAGAGCATTGTGTTATAGTTTAAGTGGCAGTAGTTTTTCTTTCTTCATGATACATAAAATAATGGCATATTTTATAATCTGCAGTATCTTAGACTTGATGAAATACAGTATTCCTCATATTCTATCATTGCACCTTTCCTTTAGTATTTTATTTATTTATTTAAAATCTATTAGCTGTAAGCTTCTTAAAAGGCAGGTGATGTCATATATCTATAGATAGAGATAGATGTATTATCTCCCTGCACAAAGTACAGTGTCTGTATGTAGAAGATTTTTATAAATAGTTCTTAAAATGAACTGAACAAAATTTGTTAAGCAGATCAGGACCTGGCAAAACCAGCATTAAAAAGATCAAATGGGTCAGGAGCAGACCTAGATCAAATGTGCTCCAGACACAAAACCTTGGCTAACCCCTCCCATTCAGTCTTGTTGAGACTGGCATGGAGGATCTATTGTCTCTGCACTCAGAATACCTGACTCTATGACTGTCCCTGGCGAGGGTCCAGTCGTGACCCTGACAGAAGTGCAAATAGGAGAGGAGCTAAAATCTAGGAATCCAGCATGAGTGGCTGTGTGGCCATATGGCAGTGATAGGTGGTCCACACCCCGAGTAGTATGGGACCAGTGGGGAAGAAGGGGAGTTCTGACAGAAGCTGAAGTTCTGAGAGAGGCTGAGCTCATATATGTGGTCTCCAATTTTTTTTTTTTTTTTGCTTATTTGCTTCCCTGCTCATTTTTAAGTTGACTCCAAGATTTTTCATCATAAGTTTAAATAATTGGAAAAGATTCAATTTCTGGTATTTTGTAAATACTGACATTTAAATACAAAACTGCTACATCATTCTTTTAAAGGTATCCAATGGATCCAAATACCATAATGATTTAATATTCACTAACATCCATTTTAAAAATATATGATTAAGCTTTTCTTTAAATTTGGAAAATTTTACAACTTTCTTTTGTTTCCTTGAATTTGAGTTTTCAATTTCCGGAAAGTACTGTATACTAAAAGATTCTATCAAGACGTATCAAAGGACAATTAATTGTGCCTTTTTCTTTAAATTTAGAGGCATCTTGTTTACCCAAACCCAATATACATTCAGAAAGGATAGGGAAAATAAAACACTGATAAATTTATTATACTTTTACCAGTATAATATGCTTGGTAAAATACTTTCATTTTTATCATGTGGCTTAAACTGTTTTTCACTTAAAGCTTAGAAGAGGAAGTTTAGCTCAATTTAGGTCAACAGAGAGCCTACTTAGAAAGCATAGACACTTTGTTAAACCAGTCAATAAAATGTCTGATTTCGTTTTTTGGGAATTTTTTTTTTTTTTTTTTTTTTGAGACAGAGTCTCACTTTGTTGCCCAGGCTAGGGTGAGTGCCATGGCATCAGCCTAGCTCACAGCAACCTCACACTCCTGGGCTTAAGCGATCCTACTGCCTCAGCCTCCCAAGTAGCTGGGACTACAGGCATGTGCCACCATGCCCGGCTAATTTGTTTTGCTATATGTATTTTTAGTTGGCCAGATAATTTGTTTCTATTTTTAGTAGAGACGGGGTCTCACTCAGGCTGGTCTCGAACTCCTGACCTCGAGCGATCCACCCGCCTCGGCCTCCCAGGGTGCTAGGATTACAGGCGTGAGCCACCGCGCCCGGCCGGGAAAATTTTTTAAAACTTATTTTGAAGTAATTGTAGATTCCCAGAAAACTGCAAAAACAGTAGAACAAAGTCTCACTTATACTTTATTTAGTTTCCTCCAGTGGTTATACTTTACACATCAAAACCAGCAAATTGATATTGGTTCAATGTGGATGTATAATCCCATGCATTTTAGCATATGTGTACATTCATGTAACTACCATCACAGTCAAGATACAGAATTGTTCTATCACCACAAAGATCTTCCTCAAGCTACCCTCTCCTCTCCACCACTATCCCTAACAAATCTGCCTTAAGTCTGTCAATTTAGTTTGTTTTCTGCTTATTCCTGTTTTTTGTTTCCTTTTTTCTCTTTTTTTACCTCCCTGTGGGTTACTTAAACATATTTTAGAATTCCATTTTTACTTGTAGTGCTTTTGAGTGTGTATCTCTGTGTATTTTTTTTTTTTTTTAGTCATTACTCTAGGTATCACATAACTTATCACAGTCTCCTGGTATTGTCATTTTACCAGTTTGAGTCAAGCATAGAAACCTTACTTCCCTTTAAACTCCTTTTCCCTTCCCCCTTTATCATATAATCATCTTAAATATTTCTTCTATGAATTCTGAGAACTACATCAGACAATTATGTTTGATGGCTCCGACCATCAAACATAATTTGAAAAACTTACAGGAGCAGAAAAGTCTATTGTATTTACCCATATTTTAATTCTTCTCATTGTTCTTTCTTCTTAATTCCTTCTTTTCTCATTTCCTCTCTGTTTCAGGAAACTACTTTATTCTTTTAGGATGGGACTGTTGGTGATGCCAGCAGTTTTCCTTCTTCTGAGAATGTCTTAATTCCCCTTTTATCTCTGAAAGATATTTTTGCTAGGTGTAAGATTCTGGGTTGAAAGTTCTTTTCTTTCAGCACTTGAAAAATGTTTTTACCATTTCTTTCTGGCCTCCATGTTTTCTGATAAGAAATCTACTATTATTATATATATATTTTTTCCTTTATAGGTAGGATATTGTTTCTTTCTCATGGGTGTCAACATTTTTTCTATCTTTAGTTTTCAGAAGTTTGGTTATGATGTCTCTTGGCATGAGTGTTTTTGGGTTTATTCTGTTTTGGATTTGCTCAGCTTTTTGCGTCTGTAGGTTTATATCATTTTCCAGCTTTAGAAAGAGTGCCGTAGTGTTAGCTCACAGCAACCTCAAACTCCTGGGCTCAAGTGATCCTCCTGCCTCAGCCTCCTGAGTAGCTGGGAAAACAGGCATGCGCCACTGCACCTGGCTAAGTTTTTCTGTTTTAAAATAGACACAGGGTCTCACTCTTGCTCAGGCTGGTCTTGAACTCCTGACCTCAAGTCATCCTCTTGCTTCAGCCTCCCAAGGTGCTAGGATTACAGGTGTGAGCCACTGTGCGTGGTTGATTTCTTTGAACACCTTTTTAACACTGCTATCTTTCTTCTCTTGTCTTAGGACCCTGATGACATAAATGTCAGATTTTTTTTTGTTATAGTCTCACAAATTCTGAAGATTATGTTCATTTTCTTCAGTTTATTTTTCTGTCTTTTGTTCAGAGTGCATACTTTCTACTGCTCTCTCTTCCAGCTGACTCTTCCCTCTGTCCCCCCATTCTGCTTTTGAGTCCACCCACTGAGCTTATTATTTTAGCTATTATGTTGTTTAGTTCTAAAATTTCCGTCTGGTTCTTTTTTTATATATCTTCTATTTCCTTCTTTGCTGAAACCTTTTATTTTTTTTTTTCATTTGTTTAAATCATGTTCATAGTTGTTCATTGAAACATTTTTTATCACGGCTACTTTAGAATCTTTGCCTGTGCCATTTCTGTGGTGGAGAATGTGGATTATCTTAACCCATTCAAGTTAAGATTTTCCTGGGTTTTGGTATGATTAGTGTTTTTTTATTGTATTCTGGACATTTGGGGTATATTGTTATGAGACTGTGGGTTTTATTTAAATCTTTTGTTTTTAGCAGATCTTTTCTGACATGATGCTGGTGGAGAAAGGTGGGCAGCACCCAGCTGATGTCAGGTGGGGGTAGGAGATGTCCGAGTTCCATTAACATTCTGCCTCATTACTGCTGGCAGGGCTGGGAGTTTAGGCTCCCCATGTGGCCTCCACTGACACCATGGGGGACAGAGTTGCCCCTGGGTGGTGATGAAAGTCCTGGCTCTCCACATGACCCTCTCGGACACCATCCTAATGGTAGGGAGGCACACATTGTTATAGCCCGATGAGATGGAAGTCTAAGTTCCGTACTTGGCCTTTGCTGGTGGGAGTGTGACTTAGTTTTTTCCATGGTATATGGCCAGAGTAGGGCAGTAATTGTCTAAAAGCTTTTCTCTCTTACTTGGCAGCCCCTTGCTGGTTTATGGGCTACAGAGAACAGTCTATTTGGGAGGGCTTTCTTCCTGCCCCTGTTGGTGTTTGTTGGATTGCTAGCTTCTCCAGCACCCAGTCTAGGGTGTGTATACAAGGCAAACAGAAAAGCCAGGGAACTCTGCTATGTTGTTTCTTAGGTCCCAAGGTCTTTGACTAGTCTTTCTACCTTTCAGAGTCTTCTTGCTTGACTACTCTTATCCTAGAACTGGAAATCTCTCTGACTTAATTTTTAAATTAAATAAATGTGTCAGTGTGTTTTAAGATATACAATAGAAATTCTGAAGAAGGAAATTATAGAATGCATCTTATAAAAATGATTACCAAAACAGTTAAATCAAGATTAAAATGCTTTAGATCTATAATGAATTTATCCCTTCTATACTAAGATATAAAAATAAAATAATTCAATATGGAGCTTCTCATTATTTAATTTGTAACAATGTAATATAACATGTGAGTAAAATTATAAGTTACCAAAAAGCTAGGGATTATAATAAAAGTCATGGCAATCCTTAGGTAAATGTGTGTACATGTATATAGGCATATGTAGTGTGGATGTTTTAGGTATAACTAAATAATATTCAGTTGTAAACATAGGAAATAACACCATTATTTTAGTTTGACACTATGATCAAAATTCCTACAGATGAAACAAAAGAGAAAGGTGTATAAACTTCTAAAAATGAATCAATCTGGCAGCTAACATAATTTTATATTTTATTAATAGGAGGTGGAAATATTAAACTTTTCGTAAGATGAAGATTAGAATAAATATTGTAAGATATGACTAGATAAAATAGTTTTAACTACTTTTTTAATAACAGACATTAAATCCTAAAAGAAATTACACAGAGGCTTATCTGTGAGTTTTATCTAATCTATCTTAAAAAATTTAGAGTACCAGAAAACATTCCCCTTACATGGAAAAGATCTGCCTCACTAAGCCATACTGTTTGGCTGATGGAAGGTGCTTTTCTTTGGATGATGGAAGCTGCTTTTTCCCCAGCTAATAACATGTCTTAGGGCTGAGCATTGAGAATAGCTGAAAAAGAAGTGCTTACATTTAAATACATAAAAAGAACCATTTTTAGTGTTCAATATTTCCCACAAATGCTCTTTTTACCTTGCTCTCAACAGATTCTTCCTCATAAATAATGAATTCTTTGATAATAAGGGAAGAGGTAAAGTCATTAAACAAAAATTATCATTATTCCCACTTCATTTCATTTTTATTTTTATTACCCTTAACCCCACTTTATTGTGTATCTGAATTTAGAACACCCAAACAGGGACCCAAATCTCTCATTTTTAACGCTCAGCTTCATCCTTATTGGGAAACAGTACAAAGAAGAGAAGGAACAACAGGAAGCCCTAAGAACTTATACTGTCTTGAGTAGTCATGAAAGAAAGTGCCTCCACTTTTTAAAACTATTTTGGCACCCTGACAATTTTTACAGTGCGGTGGAGTATAAAGTAATGGTTCATTTTTGGCAAAGTGAAAAAAGGGCTATTGGTGAACACAGGTATATACTGAGGCAAATCCTGTTTAGGAAAGGGTACAGATGGAGTTTGGGTATCTAGAAATGGATGCTCTGAAAACTACAGAAATTTTCATACCCCTTGGAAAGTCTTTCTGTATCTCCAGGGCTGTGAGTACCCAGTTTGATCATCACTGCACTGGTCGTTATTGCAGCATATGGACACTGGGGGCATGAGAGGGAACAAATGAACGTTTAGGAGCATTGAGGTGATACATGCTCAGTGATAACACCAACACACGAGTTGTGAGTGATACCGGAATACTTGCTGAGTTTGCAAACTTAGAGTTGCCTTTTTTCCACGTTGATTAGAATAATGTATATTCCCTTTCCATGCACTCTTGCCAATTTCTGAAATTGTGATCCTCTTTATTAAAAAGTTACATGGAGGTAATCACCCATCGACAGAGGTTTAAAAATTAGCTAGAAGGGTACAAGGGTCACTAACTGGATTAATTAAATCAAACAATGAAGCTTTCTCACGGCTAAAAATACTGCACTAAGTTCCCTTTCTCATTCTACTACTTCAACTTTCGTTGATCACATTGGCATTTGTGAAGAAAGGAGACAAAAGAACTTGCAGGTTGCTTGTCCAGCAGTTAGAAACTCTGTAGGATTTTTGCAACTGGAATTAAGACCTGTTGGTTAAGGTTCATCAAAATTGTAAAAATCTCAGACTGGAAGCTGATGATGCAACATCCTTGAGTAGCGAAGACTGAATTGATACCATCATTGTTTCTGAAAAATAATTGCATATGGCAGAACCCACTGGCATTTTATCAGCCACCCAGCTCTCCCAATCCCTGCTTGTTAGCTCGAACCAGACCCAGTGTGGTTAGTTTGCAAATTGACATTTCTGTCCACCCTGGATGATCCCTTCTGAAATAGAAAGTAAGATGGAAAACTCGATGCTTTTGTTTAAAACATACCTGGGCCTATATTTACAATTTTGTTAGGTTCTTTGTGAAAAATTTCTTTAAACTATAATTTATGCCAGAAGAGCAAGACAACCGAAATTGTGCCTCTTTTCAGATGTTATGGCTGAGTGAATTAATTCTAATCAGTAAATCTGTACATTTGAATTTTATTTTCTGGATCTTTTCTTGGTAAGTCCAAAGCAGGGATGAGCTTGGGATGGAGGGTTTATAGAGATATCTTTTAATGAACTGAATGTAAAGCACCAAGAAGGTTTATAATAATTTTAATTGATAATGGGGAAACAAAAGAGCAGAAGATAGTTTCTCAGTGTTTAAAGACTTTGAATTTATCGTTTCCTTTGCAAAGTCTATTAGTCACCCCTGACAAGAAACCTGCGATTTCAGGTGTTTGCAGTTGCCCGACACTTCAGAGCTATTCTCTGTGGGCTCTTCATCCGGCCTGGCTGCTGGAGGCTGTGGCTGTTTTATATTCATTATTTGACTAAAGACTCGACAATTTTATTAAGGAGAAATGTTCCTCATTTTGCAGCTGGGAGGTTCAGAGAGGGAAGTGCTTTGTCCGTGGGCCACAGTTGTAGTCACTGTTGAAGTTGGGATTGACCCAGATCTGCTCAGCTCTGCAGGACACACCCTCTCCACTGCATTATTCTCACCCCAGCCGTGGAAGCAAAGGGGCAGAGCAAATGCAGATAAAAGTTCTCAGGAGCTAGCTGACAGTTTGTGTCAAACAGGGCAAGAGCAGGCATACCTCCTCCTGGAAGATTCCCCAACTCACCACTGAGCAGCAAGCCCCAATTAGTCCCTGGAGTCTTGGCTTGTAGAAGAGGGTTGAACTCTAAGTCCAGATTCATGGTCCTAGCTCTATGCCTCCTACCCAACTTTTAGAGCTCAGCCTTGACTTGATTCCCTCAAGAAAACCTTCTCTGATATCCCTCTGAAATGGGTTTGCAGATCATAACACTTACCACAACATGTTTATGTGTGGCCCCCATCAGACTGTGACATTTGTAAGTGCCTTGTTTACTGTTTTCTCCGTACCTAGCAACACATCTGGAGCTCAAATATTTATTGAATACATGAAGCATATCACTAGCTCCCTGAGTAACTTGGGGAAGCTAGATGTTTTGAGGTCTCAGCTGCTCTTAATAAAAAATGAGATTTCCTAAATGATCTCTAAGATCATTTCAGATATAATATTCTATGATATTAGCTGCAGGCTATGCATCCTACTGGAAGATATTTGACCCCCTCGATATCAATTCCAGGAACTTTTTCATGCTTATTTCTGCAGGAGAGGAAAGGGGCTGTCTTATTCTCATTATTTCTAAGGTCCCAAAGTGCATGCTAACTATATATCTGCTGAGTGGATGGATCTTTCATCTCCAATAACCAGTGTACAAAGACAACAAAATCTACTCATCATCATATGGCCTTTTAAAGTCAGAAGTCTACATCTTGCTCTGAGACAAAGTCAAAATGTTTCATAGCTGCCTTCATTTAAAGTTATTTAGTTAGAGTATGTGGGAAAAGCCTTAGTTCCCC
This sequence comes from Lemur catta, assembly GCF_020740605.2. NCBI lineage: Eukaryota > Metazoa > Chordata > Mammalia > Primates > Lemuridae > Lemur > Lemur catta. The sequence goes on from NC_059140.1 coordinate 53,422,321, forward strand.
ACTGAAACATAAAAATGTAGGCCTCTAGCGACTTTCAATATTCCATTGACATCTCACAGCTGAGGATATCCTTGGAAGTGGATTTTTCCAGCGCCCCTTCAACGGGGAGTGGCAGAGCTGGAACGAGGTCCCAGCCTTCTGACTCTAAGTTCAGTGCATTTTCAATGTCCTGTGTTGCTTCCAATAAGTCAATGATCTTTGCTCACCAGGACCAATATTCTGAAAATCCAAATCATTGATCATACACAAGAATGGTTTACGACAAATCCATCCCCAATACTGGAAACAGCAGTAGTAGACACATACCCTGCTCCTTAACAGTTACGAGGATCATGTCAAGAGGGCAGCATGCTCATTTGGACTCACGGTCCATACAGTACCTTCATTTAAGACTATTGAAATGCCCACTGGGCTCCAGGAATTTCCTGTTTCTCCTTACCTTTTTCAAGAGGAACACTAAACTATCGTGTTCTATCTATCAGTACATCTGTGTATTTTCTCTCCAGAACAGTCAGTTCTCCCAGAGCAGTGACAGTGAGCATCCGTTTTTAAAAATCCATCCCTATCAGAATGACTAGCACACCGGGACACCCCACCATCGATGCTGAATAAATGAAAGGGCCTTGTAAGTGAAATGACTTGTCTAGATTGAGTTAGCACTGACAGAAGTTAAATAAACATTTTATTGCTGAAAGAAAATAAAATCTTAGCTCTGCTAGTGACAGGCCACCCAGAAACACCAGTTTACCTCACTATTAGGGGCCTCCTCCAGGCTTGCTGAATTGGACTCCCCAAGACCGCAGCTTCATTTGCTGCAGTTCTGGGGATCCAATCTTTCCTGCTCCATCAATTGTCAAGCTGCTTCCCTTTTAATGCAGCATAACAAACTATTTCAATAATGCATTCGTTGTACAATGAGGTCCTCTTCAATCTAGTTCTGATGGTCGTTTGGAAGCACAACGTGCTTATAGTCTTCAAATTTTACTGTGGAAGAAAAACTAAATCTGAATATTTCCCTATCATTCTGATAAATTTCCATCACAGACCCTCGTGTGAATAGTACAATTTAGCCAATGGCCTCTTATAGATAATAGACCAATATATCAGAATTAAACAGAGCTGAGTCCATGCATCTTTTAAAATCATCAAATACAAAGTCCTCCTGGTCACATAAATATAAATGAAAGCTTGATTGTATCACAGTCTGCAGGCGTGCAGTGCTTGCGGTGATAGCCAGCATGCCAGCACCAGCTATTGATTATTAAAGACAGATACGAATTTTTCCAGCAGTCTCTGGAGTTTGTAATCTTTAGTGTTCTCTTGTTGGCCACATTTTGTAAAATCTATATTGTTCCTCCTTCTCCCCTACAGAAGGGAGGGATCTTAAGAGGCCAGGACAGTGCCTTGGATATCAACCCAAGGTCTAGTGTGAGAAAAATGTGTTCTCCCCTTACATGACCATGTGATGGCGCTGTGTACTCAGTACAATAAGACCACCGTGGCCCTTCGTGGGCTGGTCCTGGGCAGCTGGAAGGGAGTCCACATCCCTGCACTAATTCTGACCCAAGCTAGACTGCAGATGGCTTTTCTTTGGGTTTTTCCAAGAAATCCCCTAAGGTTTTCAGAATTCCTTCTCATTTCTTCTCCAACCCAACACTAACTTTATAGGAGAGAGAATCCTTGAGTGGAGTAGGAAAAATCGGGGAGTCACAGACTGTATGACAGATGACATTGGCAGAAAGGATGGTGAAGAATGTTTTCTTCCCTACAGTCTCAGGAAGGAACACATTCTGGGTAATAGTGGCTCCAGAATTTCTACATACTAAGTTGAACCAGGTGAAATTGATGACAATTGTTCTTGATGTATAAAACGGATTGTGTAATATAAGTCAACCTAATAGAAGGACTTATGTCAGAGGTGGGGATTTAGGAGACTAGTAATTGGATTTGCATCCCCCGCCCCCCAAATCACATGGTTTTACTTACTTTTTAAATTGTATTTTTATATGGATTACTTGAAGGAAGTATTAATTGAGATGATTGGGGGTGGGGTGGACCTGAAACCCTCTCTGTAGCTACCCCTAGACACCCCCTATTCTGGCTTAATAGAGAAAGAGCCATTGAGTGAATGGCCCTGATATAATTACCAAAAATTAACACCAATTCACACTACTTTTCACAGTCTTTCCCCTTCCTTTTTCTTCCTACTTCTTCCTATCTTTTATTTGCCAGTGACCTGAAGAAGATGGAAAGAGAGAATTCACGAGGAATTAGAAAATGCCCCCCAAATAATATACCAGCTCTAAATACAGTCAACATTCAGTGAAGCAGAATCAGGCATATGAATCATAAGCTGTGATTTTACTAGTGTAAGCACTTACAGGAGCAATTTTTCAGTATAAAAGAATATATTTTGAAAATCAAAGAAAACATGGTTTAGGCACTCGATGCCAGAGTATGTCTGTTCTATGTAGTGCAAGAATCCTGTCCAAATAGACTGTGTGTGCACGGCACTGATCGGATTTTCTAACCACTCTCTAGACTTTCTCCAGGCACTCTCTGTATTTCTGGGGCTCAGCTTGTGTGTGTGTGTGTGTGTGTGTGTGTGTGAGAGAGAGAACATGTGTGTACATGTGTGCATGTTAGGCAGTTAGACTGCAGGGAAGTTTATTGGCATAAAAACCTCTTTGTGAGTTTCCTTTCTTCATCCCACTTCCCAAATATTTCTGTTTCCAAGCTTCAGCCTTGCGTATCAACTCAAGCATGGGTCACTTAGTGGAAGGAACAGGTGTTCTTCCCTCATACCACTATGTGATGGTGCTATGTCTGCAGCCCAAGACCCCCTAAGGCCCTCAGTGGGGTGGTCCTGGGATGTGAAAGCTTTTTATTCTGCAATTTAAATCCTCTGCAAAATGTTAGTACTCCTAGTGAGGGTGGCACCTTGCCTTTTTTATTTCCGTCTGTTTTTAATTTCTTTTTTTTTTTTTCTTAAGAGACAGGGTCTGGCTCTTGTTCAGGCTGGTTTCGAACGCCTGAGCTCAAGCAATCCTCCTGCCTCTGCCTCTCAGAGTGCTAGGATTACAGGCATGAGCTGCCTCCTCTGGCCTCCACCTGTTATTAATTTCCTAAATATTTTTCAAGCGATGCCTACTCTCACTGCCTTATTTCAGTCTCTCATCACTTTATCTTAGACTTCTGCAATCACCTTCTAATAGGGTTTCTGCATCCAGAAGGGCCAGGATGATTTCTAAGATTAGAAGCTGACCAGTTACTCTGCTGTTCAAAATCCTTTCTCCACAGAGTCAGATCATCATTATATTCCAGAACCCCTGCCCAGCACCCATGCGAGGACCCATCTCTTGCATTCCCCTTCACACCTGTGATTGCCACGGACAGCCTGGTGCTCCACACCTCCTCCCCTGGCTCAGGCTGTCTCTTCTGCCCAGAATGATTTCCTCCAAATCAAGCCCACACAGTATTTTTACATAGTCACATCAATGGTGAATTGTGCTTGCATTCATTCACTCATTTATTCATTCTTTCTTTCTCTGCTGTGTTATAATGGATAGAAGGTTAAATTATAGGTGGCATTGATTTTACTTCTACTTCAGGATAAATGCTAAGTTTCAGCAAGTGAGACTTTGGACTGTGGGCAGAAAGAGAGGAAGAGGGTATGTTGAATTGGATTTTTTTGTCCAATATTAGTCCTTAAGAATGAGTTCTTAACTTGAGGTCCATAGACTCTGTATCAATGTGTTTCATCCTAGGGAGAAAGCCTATAGCTTTATTTAGATTCTCAAAATGGTTCAGGACCCCCCAAAAAGATTAAGAAACACTACCCTAGAGAAAAGTGTGTGTGTGTATGTTCCAAACACACCTTTTTTTATTTTCAGAAAATTTCCTTCCATTTTAGACCATTTCTAATCATAAGCTATTTGCAATAAATTGCTTTTCTTTTGTACATTCCCATTTATGACTCGAAAAATCTTCATGGAAATTTTAAGCCATTTTTAATTTTTTCAATGAAACCATATTATTAGTAAAAACAGATGTTTGACAGTCCATAGAAAACATTTATACCTGGGCTCCAAAGTTTTTGAAAGATGTCAGATTACAGAAATGATTACTTTTATCATAGCTCCATTACTAAAGATTAAAGCCACAAAACAAAATTGTCAACACAAGTTAAAAAAAGGTAAAACAATAATAGACATAAGAAAATATACAATGGGCCGGGCATGGTGGCTCACGCCTGTAATCCTAGCACTGGGCCGGGCGTGGTGGCTCACGCCTGTAATCCTAGCACTCTGGGAGGCCAAGGCGGGTGGATCGCTCGAGGTCAGGAGTTCAAGACCAGCCTGAGCAAGAGTGAGACCCCGTCTCTACTAAAAATAGAAACAAATTATCTGGCCAACTAAAATATATATAGAAAAAATTAGCCAGGCATGGTGGCGCATGCCTGTAGACCCAGCTACTCGGGAGGCTGAGGCAGTAGGATTGCTTAAGCCCAGGAGTTTGAGGTTGCTGTGAGCTAGGCTGACGCCATGGCACTCACTCTAGCCAGGGCAACAAAGTGACACTCTGTCTCAAAAAAAAAAAAAAAAAAAAAGAAAGAAAATATACAACTGGGTCAAAATGTACACTTAAATCTGTTCTTGAAAATATACACTTAAATCTAACACAATAAAGCAAATATAGAAATATGCAGACAGATTAAAAGCCTATCAAATGCCTGGTTAAAATGTAACTATCTAATCAGACTATGGATGTGAAAGAAGATTTTTATTTTGAAAGATAAATGATCTTAGATAGCGATTGAAACTGAGAAAATTTGTAAAGATTGTACGGAGGGATTTGCAAACACTTCCCCTGATACCTCAATACATAAATCTTTGCAGTGAAAGATCAAAGCTTTAACTCTTAAAATAAAAACAAATGAGAAAGATTGATGTTTTTTAATAGTATGATGAATAATTTAATGTCATATTCTCAAGTTTTTTCTTTTCTTTCTGCATGTGCCAGTTTTCTATGACATAGTATGCCTGAGGGGAACTGGGAAAAAGGTTGCTCTGGGAAATTTAGGTAGGGATTGGGCTTTCCATTTGGATAAGGAAATAGATGGCTGAAGCTACAAAAATGATGGGGAGAGCGCAAAGTGAAGGAGAAGAAAGAATTTGGAGGAAAGAGGGGAAGAAGAAAAGAGAGAGGATGAGTAAGAAAGAACAACAGAAGAAAAAGGTGTAATAGAGAGGAGAGAGAGAGAATTAGAGACTGCTACAGCTTTGGCCTCACAGACCCTGTTGGTGGGCTGGAATGCCTTGCTTTCGATTGCTGTGTGATTCCTAGGAATCTTGAGAGTCATGGCCTTGGACCCCCTAAACTGTCTGGAAAAGGGTGAAGAGAAAACTGCATAGAGACAAGATCCCCATGGCTACCTGGTTGAGAAATGAAAGATGATTGCCTTTTCATAAGGTCTGAGCTGAAGCCAGAGTTCACGGAGCAAACAATTTATTTCAAAGCAAAAGACATGAGCTGGTGTGTGCACGCCATGGGGTTCACTGGGCCCTACTGTGTACCCCACCATCCGAAGCAGCTGGCCTACTAGTGGTGGAATTGTCCAGTTGAAGACTCAGTTACAATCCTGGTCGGGTAAAAGCTCCTTGTGCAGCCTGTGTGCTGTTCTACAAGATGCAGGTTTGATTTGAACCAGTGACCAGTATCTGGTTCTGTTTTCTCCATAGACAGAACAGAGGGGTCCTGAAACCAAGGGGTGGATGTGGGAGTGGTACATCTCACTATTATAATGTGTAGCCTGTGCTGCTGTAACAAAATACCAAAAACCGGGTGGCTTATCAACAAATGCAATTTATTTCTGCAGTTCTGGGAGCTAGAAGTCTGAGATTATGATGCTAGCATGGTTGGGTTCCGGCGAGGCACCTCTTAAGGTTGTAGACAGCTAACTTTTTTTAATCTTCACATGGAGGGAAAAGCTCAAGCTAGCTTTATAACCAAATTGCTCCAACAGCCTTTGTTTTCTCTTCTTCTGTCTTTAGAATCTCCCAATTTAAAGGTGTTAATAACCAAGAGAGATATGTTTCTGTCAAGAAATCCAATGATGTTGGAAGCTGAGATTGTTACCTGGCAATCTAGCATTCCTCTTGCTTCTGGAAAACAGGCAAAAGTAAAGATTTCACGTTAACTGAGGTGACTGATCCTTATAATCAATGGCAAACAGGGTTGCTGTTGGACCATGGAGTCAGGGAGAATTCTATATGAAATCCATGGAATTCTCTATGATGTTGTCTAGGTTTTCCTTATCAAATGATAAAGATAAGAAAACTGCAGCAAACTTGTACAGGCAAGATTACCAAGGGCTTACATATTATTGGAATAAAATTTGGGTTGTCCCATCAAGTAAAGAGCTCTGACAGGCTGAGGTGCTGGCTGATGACAATGGGAATATGGAATAGGTAGAAGATAAAGGAAATGAAAGATCCTATAACCTTGTGACTAGTTCAGAGATAAGTACTGTTGTACTTACTCATACATTCTTCCTTACTGTTTCATGCATATATTCATACATTTTAACTTTTACTCCTCTCGTTACCTTTCATATTTTATTTAGAGTGAGTAAAGTTTACCCAAGAACCCACAGCTTACAGACAGTCCAGACAGAGTTGTGAAAGATGTAGAGGAGGGCTAGACCTTACTCAGAGATCTTGCATTGAACCTGGAGGCAACAGCAGTTGACACTTTGTCTCCCTTTTGGCAGATGGCTCGTATAAGGCTGTGGGCCCCACCCCCTGGGCTGCAGACCAGTATTGGTCCGTGGCCTGTTAGGAACCAGGCCTCACAGAAGGAGGTGAGCAGCGGGGCAGGCAAAGGAAGCTTCATCTGTATTTACAGCCACTCCCCATTGCTGGTATTACTGTATAACCTCTGCCTCCTGTCAGATCAGCAGCAGCATTAGATTCTTTTTATTTTTTATTTTTATTTATTTATTTTTTTTGAGACAAAGTCTTACTCTTTTGCCCAGGCTAGAGTGCTGTGGCATCAGCCTAGCTCACAGCAACCTCAAACTCCTGGGCTCAAGTGATCCTCTTGCCTCAGCCTCCCAAGTAGCTGGGACTACAGGCATGTGCCATCACGCCCAGCTAATTTTTCTATATATATTTTTAGCTGTCCATATAATTTCTTTCTATTTTTAGTAGAGACGGGGTCTCACTCTTGCTCAGGCTGGTCTCGAACTCCTGAGCTCAGACGATCCACCGCCTTGGCCTCCCAGAGTGCTAGGATTACAGGCATGAGCCACCGGGTCCAGCCAGCATTAGATTCTTGTAGGAGCACGAACCCTACTGTAAGCTAAATATGGTAGGGATCTAGGTTGCATGCTCCTTATGAGAATCTAATGCCTGATGATCTGAGGTGGAGCTGAGGTGGTGATGCTAGTGCTGGGGAGCAGCTGAAAATACAGATTATCAGCAGAGAGGTTTGACGGCAAGATAAATGTAATGTGCTTTAATCATCTCGAAACCATCTCCTCCCTACCCCGACCTGGTCCAAGCAAAAGTTGTCTTCTACGAAACCAGTCCCTCATGCCACAAAGATTGGGGACTGCCACTGTAAGGGATATATTAAGTGGCAGTATTGTGTGTTCCATAATGGCTCAATCTGTTGCTGCTTAATTTTAGATATGAAAAAAGTATGTATATGTTAGTGTTTGGCAGCCAAATCCTCTTGTGGACATTTGTCCTGTTAATCATGAAAAACCCCTCTCGACCATACCAGAGTTTATGCTGCTATGCAGCGTCAGGATGGGGGCTGGTTGCCAGAGGAACCAACCATGAGTTTAGAGGGCTGGAACTTTCAGCCCCACTCCAACCTCATAGGAGATTGAGTTAATCACCAAAGGCCAATAATTTAATCAATCATGCTTACTTAATGAAACCTCCATTAAAACCTAAACAGCAGGGTGAGGAGAGCTTCTGGTTTGGTGAGCACATCCATGTTGGGGTGCTCACTTCAAACTCCAGGGGGATAGAAGCCATGCACTCAGGATCCTTCTGGACCTCACCCTATAAACTTCTTCATCTGGCTGTTCATTTGTATGCTTTATAATATCCTTTATAATAAACTGGTAAATGTTTCCCTGAATTCTGTGAGCCATTATAGCAAATTATTGAACCTAAAGAGGGGATGTGGGAACCCCTGATTTGTAGCCAAGTCTGATAGAAATGTGGGTAACCTGGGGACCAGTTACTTGTGATTGGCATCTTAATGTGGGGGGCAGTCTTGTGGGACTGAGCTCTTAACCTATGGATTTGCACTAACTCTGGGTAGTTAATAACAGAATCAAATTAAATTGTAGGACACCATTTTGTGTCCACAGAGAACTGGAGAAATTTCTTGATGTGAAACACCCACACATTTGGTGTCAGAAGTGTTGTTAGTAGAGAAACAGTTTTTTTCTTTAGTTCTATCCTGTAATTCTTTAAACTACCCAGAAGAGATGGAGGATAACGTGTCAGGTATATGAATATGTTACAACTGCATTGGAAATTCATTGTTGTCAGAGTGTATCAATATTCACTGAACATATTTGTTTATCCCCAGTTGACTTGCTGCAGTGATGGATAAGCTATTTGCCATCACTGGACAATTAATTCTTAGAGGACATCAGGAATTTGGTCAGAGATCTCTCCTAAGCATTTCCTATCATATATGACTAAAGCCTTTTCCACTCGTCCTTTCCCAGATGGGAAAGAGGGATTCTGGATTTCAGGAATTTGTGCTCGTAATACATTCCCTTGGCTTTGTAAGCCTGAGCTCATAGATGCTCCTGTCAAGACTCCCAGGGACTTCTGTTGGTGAAGCTACTGAGTTCCAGGTCTCGGCTTTGGCCTTTTGCTCACTGATGGGCTAATGCTTTCTCTTCAACTACCTCACAATCCTTCTGACTACTTCTCCTCTCCCCTCCCCCCACCCAGAAAGGAAGGTTCTGGAAAAATGCTCTTCGCCTCTACTTCTTAGATCTAATAGCCTTTGTGTCCGGAAAACAAGTTTCCTGATATTTCTGAAATAATGCCATACTTAACTTCATTATTTCTGGTTAAAAGCTTTTTCCTAGGCTAAATAATTGCTCTTATTCGGAGTGTTTGCAACTTTCGAATAATTGCAGAATTTTTTAGTCTTGAAATTACAAATATTTATCCCCATTAGCCTTTTTATTTGCATCATCCTTGGTGAGTTTCAGGTCAGCTTTGTTCTCTAGTCTCAGACTTTTCTAGGTTGAATACAGGGCTCCAAATTAGACATGCTGTTCCAAGTCCAGTCCCATAGTTAGGAGGAAGGGACAATTTATTCTCTCCATGAAGCAGTGTCTGGTCTCCTTTTTTTGTGTGTGTGGGGGGAGGAGAAGGCAGGTTTTAGGTAACATCACAAAATATGCATGTTCTGTATCACTTTCAAATGTTTCCTATCGTTCCCACTTTTCCCCTTCTCTGTATTTTTTACCAAGAGTTTATTTATTATTATGCTGTTTTTACCGGTATTAGCAACAGCTCTTAATTTAGCATCATCTGCAAACTTCATTTAAGCACCATTTGCTGTCTCTGCAAGATCATTAATAAAGACGTCAACCATAGCATCTTGGAAAGTTGCTACAAACACTTCTTCATCTTCGGGGAAAAAAAAAACAAAGATGTAGAGAAAGTTTTCGCTGGTACTAAAATATCCTCTCCTCGTTCACTTGATTTTCAAGGCCCTCCTAAGTGCCTGCTGAGAGGCAGTCCACCTCCCGAACACAGACTTGGCCACAGGCTGCTGCTTGTCACGTTCTCACTGTGTTAAAATGAGTTTTCTTAAATTAAAAAAGAAATATTGCTGGCTTGTGTTAAATCAACAGGAAAAATGTCAAATATTTATGAAAATTTGAAATGTTGGTGTTTGGGAAGTCAGTTAGGCAGAAAACTGAAGAATAAGAGAGTTTATTCTCAAAAAACTGATTCTGAGAGAATTTTATTTTCTCAGGTGACAGAGGTAGGTAGGAAGCTGGCAAAAAGAAGGAAAGAAAGAAGGAAGGAAGGAACCCACCCATCTATCCTGTGATTTGGGTGAAATTTAACTTTTTCCTTTCTTTCTTCTTATCTATTCTGCTCAGGGCTCCCTGCACTATTCCACAGCCACCCAGTGGCCTAGGTTGGGTAATAAACAAATGTCTTCCCAGCTTTATGACAGTTTCTTCCAGATTATTTTAAACCATAGGCAAACTCTGTAGCTACAGCAGTTAAATAAGTAATCTTTTCCTCTTTCATGTTTTCCTGTGGCCATTCTCTTTTCTTTTTTATCCTAGAGAAACTCATACATGGAGATATCACTTAGGTGGAGGATGTCTGACCTTTTCAGCTCTCTAAAATCTGACCAATAACTAGGAACCAAGAAGAAAAGAAAAATCCCTGAGACTTCCAAACAGATAGCCCACGTATTGAAGTACATTGGTTCAGATTTGATATGCAATTCTAGCTATTTGGTGGCAGGATAATTTTGAGAGGTGATTATGTGTGGTTTGTTTGCTGTATTTCCCCCTCCTCCTTCATTTGAAGTAGGTGGAAAATTTGCAGGGTGGATAGCAGAACCTGTGTGAGGGCTAAAGCATTTTCTGTCATTTGTAATGTTACTCTGGATTTTAGCCTTTCACAATATTTCTCTGAACATTGCTGAGGGTGAGAAGAAAGGTTTACAGAAAACTGGGAAGAGCAAAAAAGATCCAAAGGCCCTGCCTGCAGAGGTCTAGGGACCTGTTCCCTGAATACACTATGGTTGGGGTGGGAATTGATGGTAGAAAGATCTCGGGGTAAGACGTGTGTGATGCATCTGCATAACAAATATTGCTGTGCTCGGTGCACTGTACGGAAAGAGCAGAGTTGGGCACTTGAAGGAACCCCGCACCTAATGTGCATTGACAATTGATAACCACAGGCCTCAATAGAAGATCTTTATGCATCCTTGGGAGAGTAGAGTCCAGTAATGTCCAAGATTGAATTTCTTGTCAGCCAGATGGGGGCTTGGAGTCAAATTTAAAAGATTTAAGATAATAAAGGAATACAATTGCTTTTTCCCATCTAAATCTGTGGCCTGAGATTTATTCTTGCTATATTTGACTCTCTAGTTGCTCAGTTAACAGTAAAGAGCTAACTGGTTTACTGACCACCACAGTGAGTTTCCACTACTGATATAAGGGAAAAAAACACCCTTAGATATTTTGGGAACAGCTGATAAAGGATCCCTGAGTACCCATTGTGTTCTAGCAAATGTGGAAGAGATCATTGTCCCCAGGTATCCCTTCTCCCTTCTTCCTTTAAGTCAGAGCACACCGCCTCTTACTATATTTTCCAGCACCCTTACAGCTAGGTGTGACTATGTGACCACATTTTGGTTGATGGGATAGGAACAGAAGTGATGTGAGCAACTTTTGGTGCACATCCTTAAAAATAAAGGTGCTTGAATTTGTTGCTCTCTTTCTGGTTTCCTGTAGGCTAGGGCAGGGACATGACACCAACTCAGCTTTGATCATGCAGGAAAGAAAAATAACCCAGAGGAGTGCTGGGTACCAAGATAAAAGAAACCTGTTTCCCCGAATGACCTTGTGAAGTGGAACTACTCAACAAGCCTAGGCCAGCCAGGTGATTACATGAGAGAGAAATAAGCCTCTGTCTTATTTAAGCCATTGCATTTTTTTGTGTCTCTTTGTTACAGCAGCTTAGCATTTGCCTTAACATATAAAACAGATACCAGTCTTTGCTTGTTGTAATAAATCTTCATCAAGATGTAAATATTAATGTTAATATCCTCTGTCTAAGAAGTACAGATTGATTCTAAAAATTTCAAAAGAAATATTTGATGTTTAACTTTCAGGCAATACCATATACATAAACATACAGCTTGGTGCTTGAATTTTACATTTAACATAAAACATTCTTTGAATGGTATGACATCTGGATATACATAATTTATTAATAAATCTCATGTTGTTAGGTATTTAAATCACTTCTAGGTTTTCATTTTATTTGTAGTACTGCCATGAATATTTTGGTACATAAATCTTGGTCTTCATTTTTTTACATTTTCTTAAGAATGGCATCTTAGCAGGAGAATACATATCGCCTTACCTCTTTTTTCTAACCCCAGACCACTCAGTGCCCATACCCATCTTCACACTGCTCCAATACCAAACTTTTTCTCATGTACTCCAAAAAGAAAATAATTTAAAACCAGGATTTATCTACATTTTCCTATAGAGTCAGATTTGTCCTCTCTAACATGGACTTCAGGGCCCTCCTCAATTAGCCCACTATTTACCTTTTACAACCATATTTTTTATTATACCTGTATATGAACAATGCTCCGGTTCAAATATCTATTCTGCTCCTTAAACACACCCTTAATGTTTCCTACCTCCATGCCCTGTTGCCTTTTACCATGTAGTCAAACTACTCCTATTCTCAGATACCTCTCAACACTCACGTTCTCTGTTAAGACTTCCCAGAGCTTACAGTCCTTGGATATCTGATACCATGGAACTACGGAGCACTCCTGCTTTTACTACACACTTGGTAACACAACACATATCTCACGGGCACCTTAAAAGAGCTTTGAATGAAATACACTGTGTTTTGAACTTTTATACACATGCTGTCTTAGTCCATATGGGCTATCACAAGGTACCATAGACAGTGTGGGTGGCTTATAAACAAAAGAAATTTATTTCTCACAGTTCTGAAGACTGAAAATCTGAGATTAGGTGCCAGCATGCTCAGTTCTGGTCTCTCTTCCTAGTTATAGACTGCTGACTTCTTCTGTTTTTTTTTTTTTTAAAACATAATTATGCTTGTTAATCATCTTTCCTTTACAATGGTAATACAGACTATTTCAAGGGGTTTTGCCTTGATCTCCAGGCAAAATAACATATTGAACATCCCACTGACACAGCAAATTATACTAAACAGGTAGTTCCCCAAAATGAATTACCCCAAGTTTCAATATCAAAAAACATTTTTTAGCATATCGAGGTAGAAGTCAGTTTAATGTTATTCATGGAAGTTATTCTTCTCTCTGTGCATGAAAACATTTATCAGAATGAGAATCACCAGAAGAATACTTTGCCTGCAACTTTCGATCCTCTCCCTGAGCACGGCACCCACACAGGCTACTTCCAGTATTCCATCTTCCCTTCCCCCCAACCGTGTCCAGACTGCTGACTTCTTATTGTAGCTTCCCGTGGCAGAGAGAGAGAGAGAGTGAGGGAGCTCTCTGGGTCCATTTTATAAGGGCACTAATCCCATTCATGAGGGTTCCACCCTCATGCCCTAACCACCTTGTAATACCACAGCCCCATGGGGCAGCTCTAGACTCCACATGCTCACAAACCACCTGCCAAACTGATTATGAGGCTGTAGTGGATAATGCCAGCGCTGGACCACCAAACAGACACCATTAGCTTTTTTTGATGAATATTCAGTTTTGGACTGTTTTTAGGCACTTCATCTTTATTCAACCAGTGTGTTGATTGCTTGCGATTGTCAAAAAGAATCTATTTTTCATCACATGTCACAATATGGTGTAGAAATGATTCCGCCTTTATGTTGTGACAGCAAAGAAAGGCAAGCTCTGAGATGATCTCTCTTCTGATTTCTCGCTCATTTAATTCATGTGGTACCAATCTATCCAGCTTCTTTACCTCGCTGATTTGTTTCAAATGGTCCAATATTGTTGGAATAGTAATAGTCAAACCTTGCTGCTAATTCATGTGTAGGTTGAGATGAATTCGCTTCCACTACAGCTTTCAGCTCATTGTTATCCACCTTGGTCTCAGGTCACCCACGTGGCTCATTTGGAAGATTAAAATCACCAGAATGGAATTTCTGAAACCATCAATGTACTGTGCATTCATCTGAGCTGTCTGTGCTGCATTGGTTCCACAATGGAACTCATATTAAAAAAAAAACAAATTTTTGACTTATCCATGGTTTCACAAAAATTGCTCTAAAAAAAAATTTGAATTTTAAAAAAAAATTTCAAGCACAAGCCGAAATGTGTGTTTGAAAAAAATGAGGTGTACCTTCACAATAAAAACAAACAAACAAACAAGCAAAAAACCCCCCCAAAAAACCCCAAGAGGTGTCAAAGTGAAATGTCAGAGATATCAACTGTCAAACTTAGTACTTAAGGAAATCGGACATTTCATGCTTAAAAACATAATAGGTCATCAATTCATTTGTGTTATCTTGAATGGGTTTCTGTTTCATGTGACTTAAAAGAACCTTGAATAGGACAGTGTCTAACTAGGAGTCTGAGGAAGTTCTTTCATGTTAGGAAGAATAGCCCATACCCTTTTGCCTCTACTGAAGTCCTATAAATTGGTTTGAATAATTTATTAAAAATACTTTTTGTCTCTTCACAATCTGTTATTCTATTGTAAGGCTATGCTCTCCAAAAATGTGGCATATCATTCTACACATTCCTACAACTTCAACATTTATATGGGTCTGGTCTGACTGGATTTGAGCCTCTGTTCTATCATTTGGTAGCTGTGAGATCTCACTATAAATGGAGAAGATTATACCAGAAAACTGCTGGAAAGCTATTTATAGTGCCGGGATTAGAAACCATGATTAGCCATGAGAGAAAGAAATTTGAGTTAGTGACCTAACAATTACATTCATAATTTTCCCACTGAGCAAGTACCATGTATAAAATAAAAAATATAGAATTTCTAATAAAAGTAAGCTCATTAATAGAGCAAATGAAAATATTTACTACATTTGGGGTTGGAAGATGTAGAATGCTATTTAGATACAGTGTGTGTTTATGTAAAATAACATTTAAGTAAAAACAAAATAAATGTAAAATTGGAAGGTAATTGAGACACTGTTACTTAATAAAATAAAAAAACTAAGACAGATAATAAGATCTGTAAGGTAATGTACTACCCAGCTTTGTTATAAATGTTCATATTTCATAGCTATCTTTGGGGAGAGTAATAACAAGAGCTCACATTTATGGAGTACTTACTACATGCTCAGCATTGTACTTACTTTTTGTATGCATTAAATAAGCCCTCCCACAGTTGTATAGTGTGAATTCTGTAATATTTTCCATTCTATAAAAGAAGAAATTGAGATTTAAGGAATAACATTACCTTTCCAAGGATTTGAACACAAAAAATCTCTCTGACTTATATTCATGTCAAACTACATCACTTCATCCAAAACTCTCTTCTGACATGTAAGAATGAACAAGAACAATAAATTCTCATATATATATATCATGGTGTTTCTTTTTCACAACTGCTAATGCAGGACCTCCAGAGCTTTGTCAAGTTCAGCCTAGTTATTTCTAGCAGTGCCCAGGGGGAGTTTCACAAGTGTTAATGACCAAATCTGATTGGTCACCATGGGGTGCTTCAATTACTTGGGGCCAGATAATTGAAAGGATTCGCAGGATTCTAACAAGGTACACTCATGAAAGATTTATTACAGGCAAAGGATACACAGCACCAGGAGCAAAAAAGCATAAGGCAACATTACAAAGGCCTGGAATACCTGAGCACAGCACCCAGGGTCCTCTCTCAGTTGCACAGACTATATTTTGTCTCAGGATCATGATCCACTAACAGGTATCTTCTTATGAGATACCTGTCTCAGGGAAGATGAGGCATAACTTTATTGGGAGGTCTTTTATACTTCACTAATCAAACAGACAACGTCAGGATGAGTGACCATGTTAACCAGGTGTGGACTATCCATCTATATATTTTCACTAAACAGTGTAGACAAGATGGTACCAGGTGCCTCCAGGGGAAGTTCCAGGCTTTAAACAGCACACTGTACATCATTAGCTAGTACATTTCACTCTTATGTTGGCCAGGGGTCCGTAACATGGCTCCAGGCATCCCCAGAGATGCCTAAAGAGAAGCTATAACTTAATCTTATTTCTACATATATGGATTTGTCATTTAAGAAGTTCTTCCCTTGCTCTAACCTACTGCTGTCCAATAAACTTTCTGTAAAAATAGAAACGTTCTTGATCCACAGAGTCAGTAGGGTAGCCCTATTTCAAGCGGCTATTGCACACTTGAAATATGGCTAGTGTGACTGAGGAACTGAATTTTAAATTTTATTTAAGCTTAAATAGTAATATGTGGATTATGGCTACAATATTGGACAGTGCAGCTATAGTCCCCTCTTGGGCCAGACACTGCTGTATCTTTTGGGCATCATTGTGTCTCCCAGGAACCACTGATACTTCCGTTTGGTACTACCTTTCCTTTGGGCAATGCTACCTCTGGTAGGCATTGCTGCCACTTCCGCTGGGTATGGCTCTGTTCACTGGGCACTGCTGTGCCCTTGGCTGGGGATCATAGTGTATGTTTTATGGCACCCACAGTAAGTGGTAGACTCCGTTGAGTGTCTATCCAACAGCCATTCTACACCCCTACTTGCTCACTAGCAGAACCTGCCTTCCTCTCTAGTTACAGAAAATCTCCACTTCTCCTTTTCCCACCCTCCTTTGCATTTACAGCATGAGATGTGACCCAGCCCTGGTGAATGCAACCTCATGGAGCATCTGCTTTAGTTGCACACATGTGATGGATGGAGAATTTGTGTCCTCCCAAAACTCATAGGTTGCAATCCTACCCCTTAATGTGATGGTATTAGGAGGAGCAGACTTTGGGAGGTCATTAGGTCCTGAGAGCAGGGCTCTCATGAATAGCATCAGTGTTCTTACAAAAAGGACCCCAGAGAGCTCACCCTCTCTTTGCCATATGAAGACACAACCAGAAGTCTCTCGTCTGCAACCCGGAAGAGATTTGCTCTGTAATAAAACAGAAATATGTGGGAGGAAATAATTGTTTTCTTCAGGCAGACACTGGGGCTGTGGCATCTCACATGGGACTGCACAGGGACAACTCTGAGGACTGAGTCAACACACTGAGAATGCCAGTGTAGCAGGGCCTGGATGATAATATAGCTGCATGACAGAACCAATCCTGGAAATAGAGACTTTCTGATTTTTCATTGCAATCATTTTTTTTTTTCTTTCAGAGACAGGGTCTTTCTTTCTCACCCAGGTTGGAGGGCAGTGCTCTGATCATAGCTGACGATTTTTCTTTCAGCTCTTTGAATATATCATTCCATTCTCTCCTGGTCTGTAAGGTTTTTGCTGCGAAATCTCCTGTTAGTTTAATGGGGGTCCTTTATATGTGACTTGGTGCTTTTCTCTTATTTTTAGAATTTTCTTTTTGTCTTTACTTTTGACAATTTGACTATAATGTGCCCCGGAGAGGACCTTTTTGGTTGAGTCTACTTGGGGAGTTTGAGCTTCCTGGATTTGGATGTTCACATCTCTCCCAACTTTGGGATGTTTTCAGCTATTATTTTATTAAATAGATTTTCTATGCCTACTTCCATCTCTTCTCCTTCTGGAACTACCAAAATTCAAATATTTGTTTGCTTAATGCTGTTTCTTAAGTCTTAATTTCTTAACTCTTTTTCATTCTCATTTCCCACCCCGTCCCCCCCCCCCCCGACTTAGTCATTTCAAATAACCTGTCTTCACATTCAGAGATTCTTTTTTCAGCTTAATCAAGCTTGGTGTTGAAACTCTTTAGTGTATTTTTATTTCATTTGTTGAATTCTTCATCTACAGGATTCGTTTGGTTCTTTTTTTATGTTATTTGTTTCTTTGTTAAATTTCTCATTCATATTGTGAATTGGCTTTCTGATTTCATTGAATTGTCTATTTGTATTTCTTGTGTCTTGTTGAGTTTTTAAAAGATCATTATTTGGAATTCCTTTTCTGGCAGTTCATGATTTCCTTTTGATTAGGGTCTGGTACTAGAGAGTTACTGTGTTTCTTTGGTGGTGTCATACATATATATTTTTTAAATGTTTCTTGTGTCCCTGCATTGATGTGTGTCTGGTGGGAAATAGCCTCTTCCAAACTGTCTGTAGCAGCTTTCATGGAGAAAGACTTTTGCCTGCAGCTGGGTCTCAGTGTGCTGCTTGGAAAGGGTATGATGACTCTGTTTCTAGGTAGATGCAGTGGTATGGTGTCTCTGCAGCTTCCTCAGCTGCATTTGACCTAAGCAGTAACTGTGGGTGCTTCAGTGGCTTAGGCTGTAGAAATTTTGGCAGCTGTGGTGACTGCATATGTTGTTAGTGTCCTCAGTTGCAAGGGCTTTTGGTGTCCTCCAAGTCTTGTTTACCCCACAGTGAGGAGACTTAGCTGAGGGGATCCATCTTAATGTCAGGTCTGACATGCCTACAAGTGGCTTCAGTTGTGCTGGCTTCCAGGTGCAGGTGCTCAGAGTGTCTGTGGCTTTGGGATCCTAGACTCAGGGTCTTGCAAACCTCTTGTGGCTCCTGATTCTTGGGGTACAGGTTTGTTCTTTGTTCATCTGTTGGATGTAGGTTGTGCACAGAGCCAGGATCTGTGACTCTGAGTCACCTTATAGCAGCTTGGGCCCAGGGAGCTAGGTGTGATTCTATGCCTGGGAGGTAGGATACAACACTGGCCCAACTCTGGGTAAGAAGTAGTTCTGGATGTTTGGGCTCAGGGAATAGGTTATGGCTGCAATTTGGGAACCTGAGCCAATAGGGCTCAGTGACAACTCAGGGCCCAGGGGATAAGACATCCTATTGTAACTCTAGCTCTTGGGATGGCAGGGCTTGGCTACACCCCAGACCCTGTGAGGCCAGATGCAGCAGCAGCAAGTACCCCAGAATGGTGTAGGATAGCTGTCATTTGTGCCCTAGGGGGCAAGGAGCTGCATAGTAATGACTCCACTCCCTGGGGATAGGGGAATCTCAGCAGCTCAGACTCTAGTGGGTAGTTCAGCTCCAGGGAAGCCAGGTACCACAGTTGTTTGACCTGTAGGGCAAGGTGTCCCAGTTCAGCTACTACTGTTTTCCTGGGATGTGGGGTACTATGTCAACAGCCCTGGAATGTGTAGCTGCTCAGCTCAGCCAAGGCACTACTTCCCTAGGGGGGCAATGTGCCTCTTCAGCTCAGACCTGGAGGGGCATGACTGTTCTGGGTGAGCCCCAGCACTGTTTCCCTGTAAGGCAGTCTGAAGACCGTCTGTCCTATACCTCATCTTCAGCCTACATGAGAGAGGGGAAATTACAAGTTGCACTAATGGGGAATAGGATCTGGGAAGCACTCTTTGCTGGACTGATGGATGGAGGCTCACCTCCATCACTCCTGCTCCCCCTGCCATCGTGCCGCTTCTATGTCCTCTCATACTGCAGGGGCTGGAAGCCCAGGAAACATATTTCCAGAACCACTTGCTGGTCATGTTCTGGATTTAGTCTGCCAATGAGAGGCACACCTACAAGATTTGGAGGGCATAAGAAAGGCAGAAACCATACTATTATCCTCTGGCAGCAGTAGGCAATATTGTGTACTTCGGCAAATAAAAAATGTCACAGCAGCCACAGGGCGTTTCCTTGCAAATCACCTGCCATCATGATTCAGATAGCGGTAGTCCTCTGATAATTTCCTGAAGTTCTTGCAACCTCCAGACTCTGTAAGCTGCACACAAATCTGAGGAGCAGCCATGGCTTTCCCTGACTTGTGCTTCTCCAGTCCTTCAACCGGACTTTTATAAGCAGCTGATTCTCTGTATTAAACCCCTTCCTGGCTGGTATGGTCTAAGTGCTCCTTGGATGAACTTTCAACCAGCTCTTCTGTTCTGAGCCTCAGCTTTCCCTGACTCCCACAGGTAACTTCGTAAATTGGGTAACTTCTCAGTTTTCTCACTACAGGCTTTCTGAGATTTGATACATCAGTTACCACTTTTACATGCTTTTCAGACTCTAATGATGCCCTTGTTTCCTCTTCATCTCTCTTTGTTCTTGGGGAATTGTGGCTTTTATACAAAATTATTTTCTGTCTGATAGTTTATAATGAGTTTTGGGAGGAGGCAGAGGAATTCGGTTCTGCACTCAATCCATCACCATTCTATAGCAACTCCGCCATTCATTCTTTAGTGCTTTCCCATATGGACACTGGCCACCTCTCCAGCCATCTTGCTCCACTTTCTCTTTTGTTCCAGTTACGCTGACCTTGGTTAATAATCCTTGAGTTCACCAAGGTTTTTCCTGCTTCAGGAACTTCTGCATATGCTGTTACTTTTGTCTGGTCCTTCTTCTTCTCCTCTCACTTCCAGTCTAATCTCTCCCTGCTCTTTGCATCTCTCAGAGAGGACTTCCCTGAAGACACTCACATACAAATTGAGTTATCCTTTTTTTCCCGCCTCACAGTTCTTTACCCTTATTGCACTTATATTTCATAGTCATATTTGCGTGTTTATTTAACATCTGTCTGTCCTGCAATAGCGTAAACTTTATACTTAGTAGACATAATCAGATCTCCACCAAAAATTGAATAAATAGAGAGAAATCATTTGTAAGGAAACTTACAGAAAGGGGACATTATGTACTGCTTGGTCTGACTGCTGGGATAGCAGCAATATCATTCAAGTAGAAGGGGCATTACAAAAGATCAATTTCTTAAAAGACTCACCCTCAAAATATAAATTTTCCCATCCTGTTTTAATTCTACAAACTATCATGAAGAAAAAAAGAACAGGAACAATTTATAGGCTATGAGGCTTAGTATCCCCATAAGCCCTTTCTTTCTTTTTTTTTTTTTCCTTTAATAGAAGAAACCTATTCATTTTCTTTTTCATACCCTCAGGCTTGAGCCTGTTGAAAAAACTTCCTTAATAGTGTTCAAATGAAAAAAAAA
The DNA here is from genome assembly GCF_020740605.2 of Lemur catta. Classification (NCBI taxonomy): domain Eukaryota; kingdom Metazoa; phylum Chordata; class Mammalia; order Primates; family Lemuridae; genus Lemur; species Lemur catta. Next base: position 53,443,132 of record NC_059140.1, read on the forward strand.
AAAAGAGAAAGAAAAAGGAAAAGTGATGAGAAAATTAATATAATGAAATAATCAATGCAAATGACATTCCATTGTCCAGAAAAACCCTCAATCAGCTCTCTTAGAATTACTGAATCTGAGGGGTAATTGTGGTTTAATCGCTAATTGTAAGATCAAGGCATGCTGTCAGAAGTACTGCCAACATTAAACAGATATTTTATGGTACTCATTTTAAGGTGGAATTTTTAAGAAATCGAAAACCATTTATCAAAAGCATAAATCATTCACACCAAGTATTAACTGAAAATCCTTAAATTTGGTAAAACTAAAATATACATTCATCATCAAATAACGCTCATCAATGCCTTATTTTTCTAGAATCTTCAAGAGCAGGAAAGGTTTGAAAAATTTAGAAGAAAAAAATAATTTCAAATTATATCCTTATCAGATGATTGAGTTTGAATTGAAGTGTGTCCCCACAGCTAAAGAATTGGAGGTTTTTTGGGGGGCAGGAGGGAAGGAAATTTATGTACAGTATTGGTTTTATGAAAGTATATAACGATGTGTCCATTGTTTAAATTTTCTTTGTTGTTTTGGGAAAACAATTTGGTAGTACCTTATATATGCTCATCTGTAGTAGCAGTTTACAGCTTATAAAATGTTTGCTCACATACTACTCATTTTACAATAAATTTTATGTTTAAAATTATTTCTGAACCTCCTTAGACCTTGTCAGATGACATGATGGGGCTAAGCGATCACTGCGGTTCTTTCCAGCTCCGATTCCATTATGTTCTGAAATTGTGACTCTGCCTCATCGCAGGCACAGCTCAGTAAATTCCTTCCCTCTGCGTGTTCCTGTGTTTGTCTCCGTCACTTTAGTGTTCTCCCAGCAGACACATCTCAGGGCATGCTGATGAAATTAGTCAAATTAACTCTTTGCCTGACTCCATTCTCATTAGGCTAATGAGTAGACTTAGGAGTACATCTGTGTGTCTCAGTTGTCTCAGGTCAGAAGTACTGTCACTGGAAGCGTCAGTGAAAACTTGTAATTGTGACATTCTTTAGGAGTTTTTAGCTGGCAGCTCCTTTTCCATCCTTTCTCAGGAGGGAGCAGGGGGCTCTGCCGAACAGAAGCTGTAATGTGTTGGGCAATCTCATTTTCTCTGCTGGATCATTGTTAAAGGAGGTGTAATTTTGTTTCCTCCCCTGGACAGAGTTTCTTGGGTAGGCAAGTGTGAGAGATGTTGAACAAGTATTAATCAAGGGGTCGGGGGAGGATCCTATTCTAACCATAAGGTGCTGTGAAGTGATAGATCTTAATGATGAAGTAGCCCTGTGAGTAGCTCCTCTACAGATTTGTTTATGATTAAGTGCGTATTTGTGTGTAGGGGATGAGAGAAGGTGACTTGGAGATAGATTTGGGGGAAAGACAGATGAGGAAGGGTGAAAACAACCAGTTTCGAAGGTTGAATGCCCTCTGCTTCTAAAAGACATAGTTGCCCTGCCCAAATTACACATCAGAATATTTGTTTGACTAAATGACATTTCAAATATGTGTTAAGCATAAGTGTAAAATATTTACACTGGCCAAATGATTTTTAGTGCTTAGGTACAATTATAAAACTTAAAACACTGAGGGTTGACAGCAAAGTGGCCAGCACTTGGTAGGGGCCAAATGCATGTTTTTGAACGGACAGGACACGGTGAACAGTAGCTGTGTTCAGATACTACAGCTGGCTGAGTGCTAGTGGGGCTGGTGGGGGCCTACACAATAGCTTCCTCTGGCTCAGCAAATAGCGTCAATGAAGGTACGGTAATACCTCCAGGGATTACAGTGCATTTATGGTGGAAGCTCTGTTTTCTAGAAGTAAAAATATTTGCTGTCTCTTAACACTATGAGCATTGGATGATGCAGAAGTTCCTCTTTTGGGGGCTCTTAGGGCTATAATTGTATTGCTACACAGGCCCAGAAGTAGAAAATGTGAATACAATCATGCACCGTGGAATGACATTTCAGTCAATGACAGACCTTATATATGATGGTGGTCCCATAAGATTATAATACTGTATTTTTATTGTACCTGTTCTATGTTTAGGTATGTTTAGCTACACAAATACTCACCATTGTGTTTACAATTGCCTACAATATGCAGTACAGTAAGATGCTGTGCAGGTTTGAAGTGTGGGAGCAATAGGCTATGCCACGTAGCCTAGGTGTGGAGTAGGCTATCCCATCGAGGTCTGTGTAAGTACACTCACTCTATGATGTTCGCACAATGACGAAATTGCCTAATGATGCCTTTCTCAGAACATATCCCTGTTGTTAAGCCATGCATGACTCTATATACAACATTCTGGAAACTATGAGAAAATTATGAGTCTTTGAAGAACATTAGACATTAAAAAAAAATTATGGCTTTGTAGGCAACACCTTTTTTTTTTTTTTTTTTTTTAGTTCAAATCTTGACACTTCCTAGTTGTGTGACATTCTCCTCACAGGGCTCAGAGCATTGATCCATGGAGCCCAGGGCTGTGTTTATGGCTCCGTGGAAGCCGAGAAAGTTGTCTTTTGGGAACTGTAGCAGATCCAGGGAGTACCTGGCACAATTTCTGTATCAACCAAGTCTAAGTTTCTGCACTTTCCAACTTTTTATTTGCCCAGATCTTGCCAAAATGCTTAGCAATTGTGGAACACCTAGGTCCATCTTTGCAGTAGGGATCAGGCATACTACAGAGACAAGTGCCCTGGGAAAAACAGAGCCTGTTGGTAATGGAATTCATCTTTGTCACTATACTGTTTCAGATTTCACCAGCAGATTTATGTTCTGGCTCTACCGCTTACCATCTGTCTGTTTTTACCATCAGTCTCCTCAACTGTAAAATGGGGATAATTAAAACCACCTACATCATAAGGTCATTGTGAAGATTAAATGAAATAATTCATGCAAAATGCTTAATACACTCCCCAGCACATAGAAAACTCTCAGTAAATGTCAGCTGCAATTACAAATGTAGCCCGCTGGGGCTAGGGTTGGACAAGTTCCTTGAATCCCAAAGTGTTACAGTGATTAGTGACATGACACTTTTATTTAATAAAATACTACTTTTTAAACTTGACAGAATAAAATCCTCCTAGCCAAGAGAAGGCCCCGCAGATACTGCGGTCCCATGGGAGTAAAATGGTTCCTTGAAGATTGATATCAACGTTGTTCCTCTTGAAAAATGAGAGGGATACTCTATTTTTCTCCATTGGGAAAAAGGACTATCCCGGCAAACTGGCTTAAACCCTACAGTATAACTGAATCTGTTGAAGTAGCTCTTTTTGTGAACACCAGCCCATGCCTACCCAGAGGGCACAGAGGAATGAACTTTCAAAGGGGTATTGCAGTATCATAGGAGTTCATTGAGAATAGTGAGCTTTCCAGCCCCAACCATGTTCAAGAGCCCAGAAGTTTAAGAGCAGAGAGAGCAAGCTCAGGGAGCTGTGAGGAAGAATTGGTGGTGGTATGTAACAAGGAGGTGCAGCCTAAGAACCTGGAAATAGAAATAAGACTACCTGCAAGTGTTTCTACGAAAGAAACATTTAATACAGCAGAGCAAAGATACATCATTACTTAAAGAGGAAAAATGTCTTCCAGGCCACACTTGAAGGAAAAGTATTCCTATGGCAAAAAGGAAAAAAAGATGTCTTGATCTGAAGGCTGATTGATCAACAGTCTGACGGGACAGTGGGCAGAGATGGACTTTCTATTTCTAGCCCTGTTTAGAAGACTGGTTTCCTGAACTGTGAGCCCAGGGACCTGGCTTGAGCAGCACTTGACCACAGCAGCCATTCAGGTTAGGCAAAAAGCTAGCGATTCTATAGCCGTCAAGCAATCTTTTGGTGAGCTGTGGCCTGCCGAGATCCTGTCTATAAAGCATTATATTTTTGATAGTAAGTGAATAAATTGGCATTCCGGATTCCTTAACATTAGACGTGTGAATTGGGTTGGTGTGACTTATTTCCTGAGCCTGATTAACTCCAGATGTACCGACCACTGAGTTTCCAACCTCCATGTTCAAGACCCTGGGTGGCTAAACCAAGGTGGCTTTTCTCAGGAAGTACTGGAATTGGGGGAGGGGAGAGATACACACACACACACACAACTTTAAAAAACCAAAATATTTCTCTGTCTTCTTCAAACTGCAATATGCATATGACATTACTATAACGGAATATGAAGGTCTTTATCAATGCAGGTGGTGTTAACATTGTCTTACCATCACCATTGAAATACTTTTGAAGGGGTTTAAAACTTGCCTCTGAATTTGAACTTCTTCCCAAAACCTTCCAAGTACTGAAAAAGAAAATCTGTATAATAGGACTTTTTCACTTTCAGTAAAACAAGAACAAAAGAGAAGTCCCCTTTGCAAAAAAAAAAAAAAAAAAAAATCTCAGTTTGCTATTTTTACAGTGAGAATGTGTTAAGATAAACTTTGGAAGACAATAAAACTAATATCAATGCCATATTTTGCTATAAAAGCTGAGCCTTGAGCAAATGTGAGAATAAACTCTGGCACCATTCACCACTGATCAACAAATACTAATAATGCTGTATGTTTATAAGTGCTTTCAATGTTTCTAAAGTTATTTTACTTATTTCATATCATTTGATATTCATAACAACAGTGAGGTAGTAGAGAAGGAAATAGTATTATTCCTACTTAAAGACTGAAGAAACTAAGGGACAGGGAGTTTACAGGGCTTCCCCGACACCAAATGTCCGGTGGGAGAGTAGAGAAGAGATTGGAGCTCACCTCTGTGTTTCCCCTCCAGTGCCCTACACTGTCTGCTCATGTTCACACTGGCTGTTGACAATAATTATGGCTGTTGACAATAATCGTGGCTGCAGAATTGATGGCAGAACAATCTCTACATTTAGTAACAATGAAAAGACTATACTGCAATCTGTTCATTTCATGTCTATGGTCATAGCCTGGGAAAACTTCAGCCCTAATAATCACTTAGGGGTCTGTGGGGTCTGTCCTCAATTGACATGATAACATTGACCCTTTATTATGCATCATTTTTCCACGAATTATGATGGAATCAACTATATGTGATCAGTTTCCATATTTTTACATTTTTTCAAGATTTTTAGCCAGGAATGGAAGTCTAGTTTGTGGTCATGGAAAAAGTTTGATTCCCACAGAGGTATCACATCTGTAATTCTGGTCTTTTCATTATAGCCTCAGATAAAAAATATCGCCTTATCCTTTCCAACACAACTCTCAAAATGGCTATGTATTCTTTTATAAACCCTTTTTACTTTGTTGCAGCTTCCTTCTGAGACTTCCTGTTTTTCAATGATTCTCTTTTGGATGGTTGAAAATGCTAAAACATTTTTCTTTTTCATCAGATCTGTTCTCTTCAAATCCCTCTGCTGCCTTTCCAAACCACATTTAAACTTGTGGATTTTTTTTTTTCTTTAAGATCCCTATCAAACTGAATTTTTAAACCAATCAAAAGAAATAATAACTATAATACAACTCCTCAATTTTCTGCTATAAATAATTCTGGCAATGAGAAGGAAAAGAAAATTAAACTACTGAATGCATTTCCATACCATGCTGGGAGGAACAGCTATAGGAAATTATTAGATTCTCCTCCGTAAATGTCTTAGTACAAAACCTGGCATTTTGCTAAGTTTTTTTTTGCCACCCAAAGCGTGTGAATTATCTAGCCAAAAATTTTTATAAAGGTAAATATGAACCAGAGAGACAGAGAAAGAGAAAGAGCTCATGGGTGGGAAAGACTGGAGAATGAGAAAGCCCTGCTCAGCTCAGTCAAGCTGGTGCTATGCAGTAGTCTGACATGATACTGTGTAGAAGAATCTGGCAGGATTTTTCTACATCTATAGAAGCAGGAAGCTCTGAAACTTTCCTATCTCTTTAGAATAACATGGGGTGGATCTGGCTCCCGTAGTTCCTGTGTTTGGCCCAAGGACTAGGAACTGATGATGTGTAAGGAACAACCACAGAACCCTTCACTGGAGACTTATAATTAAAAAAATTGAATTTTAATTCTTGTCCCATTTTGAAAATGCACCATTTATTGAACAAAATGATCAAAGCACTCCACAATGCACTGTAAGTATTTCTAGAGGCAGTCACACAGGATATTATCTCCTGAGACAAATGCTTGCGGTGTTTTCTGTAAATGTGGCTCGGGTCAGGGCCTGTTGATCTTGACTCACTGGCATTTTGAGCTATTACTGGAAGTCAGGGGTGGGTGGGGGATGACTTAGTAAACGTTAGTCCATTCTGAACCAATAGGAATATTGAACCTGATATCCAAATACTCAGGATAGATGGTGTTTCAATCATGTCAGTCTCCCATTAGCAGGAACTGAGTGCAATAAGCTCTAGATTTTCAGAATGACTTTATGGAAAATGACATAAATCAGAAATTAACTTTAAGACAAAGTGCAATTTTGACAAAAGTACATTACAATTAGCATTAACTGTATTGATTGGTCTATAACACAGCACTGTTTACCAATGCAATCTAGACGCATCTGTTCTGTAACTGCTTATTTAGGTGGAAGTTTATGAGATTTCTATGCTAAGTGTCTTGCCTTAAATCTTTTTTTCTTTCACATTAGCAAATAGAAATACAAAGCTTTCTCCCTTATAAATACAGACCAGAAAGAGATCAATAGAATGCCAGTCCTATGTTTTTCAAGATTAATAGATGTTAATAAAATGAGGTGATAAAATTGCTAATTGGATTCAGAAGGTAGAACTGTGGCAAGGAATATTTATTAGAGGGTTTTGAAAAATTATTCTTTTTATTTGAAGGAGGTGGACTGGAGGATACTCCTTGTGTTGGGATCTGGAATGGCCTAATTTTCTTTGGAAAATCTCTACTTCTTGTTTTACTTAATCCTGAGGTTGTAACTTCCTTAGAGCAGGGTTCTCAGTTTTCTCAGATTTTCTTCTCTTGCAAAATGACAGAGTCTAACATTACTTGATTTCAACTGATACTGTTTTATCCGGAAAGCTGCATAAAAGGTAGCAGACAGCAATTATCTGTGCATTTACAATTTTATTGCTAGTGCCCATGCACCTTCCAACTGGAACTGTGACAAATAAACACTTCATATTTGTCAGCCTTCACAATGATACCTTGGTAATATTAACTAGGACTACCTTTGCACACGTGTGTGTATATCCCTACATATCTGTCTTACAGATAAGACTATTCTGTAAGAGGTTGGAGGAATTTTAATAAAAAAATCGCTATAACTTTGATTTTAAGATAGAATGCAAAGAGATATGTGTTTAGTTTTAGACCTATCATAGATGTAATTTAAGGCCTAAAATATTATAAGCCTTTCATTAACATATTTATTTGCAGAGAAATTCATCTCTAAATATTTAGTAAATTGAAAATTCCTGGGCAATGAATGAGTCTTAAACACCTTTGTATTTGGCACAACATCTAGTAAGAGGCCTGAATACTTAACCTGATAATCTGTAATTTTCTTGCTTCAAAAAGTACTTAAGGTAGATTATAATGGAAGCCACATATAGAGCAGGATTGCTAAAGATAAAAGAATTAAAATTTGATAAATGGGAAAGACAATTATACCCTCAAACTTGGGCTAATATTGAATGCTACAATTTGAGCTCTAAGTTTCCTGGAAAATAAGACAAGAAGTAAAACATGATGGATAAATATTTCTCATTATCAAACAGAAGAAAGTAAATCATTTTGACGAGAACAAGCTTTTACTGATAAAAGAATCTGAACTGGATTCATCATATGAATCTATATAAGGAGGACATTGAGCTACTTGAAGTCTACCTTGAAGAGCAGTTTTTAAAAAAGCAGAAATGTTCTTAGTATGATTATTTCTTATATTTGAAAAAAAAACCCTGCTTGCTCAGTATTAAAATGTAACTCAACAATCATCATGAACAAAAATGTTACGTGGAAAGATTGTCATATCCTAGAAATTAGATGGCTGCCTAGAGAGTTACATAAACAAAGAATAGCTGGAAAGAGTTCAGCATAACAACAGCAGGTACAAAAATAAACTCAGGCAAAAGCTGCCTTAAACAAAAGCTTCACCCTGGCAAGCAGCCAAGGGAAGTTACTCAGACTAGGCAGAGCCTTTCCTGAGAAACTTCTGCTTACTGGTTGGGAAGCTCTTCCCTCAAATCCTAAGCTTTTCTGGTTATTTTATCTAAGAATTCTGCCCAGAACAACATTTGTTAGGATCTGCCTCACTCACCTCACCCTGATCTAGGCATCAGGGTAAAGAGCTCTCTCTTAGTGCAACAGCACATGCAACTTCCTCTGTTACAAACCTCTCTTCCCCACCTCCAGCCCCAGCTGGGCCCCAAACCTACTTATCAGTTCAGATATAGTTTCTACTTAAATATTGCTTCCTTCAGGAAGTCTTCCCTGACTGCTCAAGTCTGAGTAAGGTGTCCCCGGATCAGTGATTCTTAGCCTTGGCTACACATTAGAATCACCTGGTATACATTTGAAACATGCCAAGGCCCAGTCTCCACTTTTGGGGACTTTTAAGTTTACCAGGAGGTTCTGCTTTAATTGGCCTAGGTGAGGCACAGGCATAGAGAGTTTTTGAAGTTCTCCAGGTGATTCTAATGAGTGGGCAAGACTGAGAACCTCTGTTCCCTATGATCTATTAGTTTTCTGAATTTCCCTGTCATGACACCAATTCAATTTAATTCAGTATTAATTTATTGAGCATCTACTATGTGTAAAGCCTAACTTGGTAAATAATCAGTGAGTAAGTATTAAACAGGATCACTACCTTTATGGAGCTTACAGAAGAGTAGGGAGACAAATACTGAGCAAATTCTTCTTAGGTGCAATGAATATATAAAAAGGAGTACTACAGAGTACAGTGGACAGCTATAACCAAAAAGGTAATCTAGAACAATAGATTGAATCATCTTTTTCAATTCTTGACACCAACTCTGTATTGAAATTATACACTATACCCTTTGCAGTGCTTTTCCACAATGGACACTTTCCTGCTCCATTGCCATTGAATTTGGTCATGGGACTTGCTGTGGCCAAGGGAAAGTGAGGGAACATCATGGAGCAGAGGCTTCTAGTGTATTTGACCTTTTGTGCTCCAGTGATCCACCACACAGAGAGCATGCTCTGAGACGCCTGTGCCCCAGAATTAACACATGTGTCTTAGATCCGAACCCAGCTCACAATTAGGAGCCATGCCCAGAGGAACATCAGTCTGAAGGCTACATCAAGCAAACTACCGAGAACCTGCAGACCTATGGGTGTGAGAATGAATGCTTGTTGAAAGCCACTGAGTTTGGGGGTAGTTTGTTATGTACTGTGGCATTACTGCGGCAACAGCTAACTATTAATAATATACCAGTCTGGCACTCAGAGCACACTGCATTTGCTTAAACAAATCATGTTTACCTTGTTTATCACTGTATTTCCTGTTTCTGTCACACTGTGTTATATGTAGCAGGTGCTGAAAAAATATGTGTTGAAGGAATGAAAATATCATTCCTGACCCTGATGATCTCACAGGCTAGAGGGTGAGACAGTTCTGTGAACAAGTAGTTACAATGTAAAGGGATAAATGCAGTAATAGAAGAGCTATGATAGCATGGAGGTGGAAAGCCTTCAAGTGTGGTGTTACCTACACCAGGGAAGTGTCAAAGAACAAGCACCCAGATTTGAACATAATAAAAACTACCTATTCTATTCATCAGAAGCTTTTATAATATGAAGCTTGCCGGTACAAATTGGGCTACTTTGGAAGTCATATAAATAGAGTTCCTGCCATGACTCAATAAATGATGTGTTCAAAAATTTTCAACATATGCACTGAATAAAATGAGAAGTACAAAATAAAATGAGATGTATAAAATCTATGTTGCATACAAAAAAAAAAAAAAAGGGCAATGAGCTTAGAGGTGGGGTCTAGTGACTGGAATTCCAGAGAGCTATATAGACTGGAATATGTGTTGAAATACTCTGAAAGGCAACTTCTTCGTTATGAATCAAAATGAGAATTCACAAGAAATTGCCAGTGAGGGGTAAGAACCAGGGGGAACTTCCTGTTTTCTACTTCACATTAAAAACGAAGGTCCTCCCCAAATAACCGGTGACAACCAGTACACATTCTCTCTTCTGACTAAGAGTTCTACTTGACCTGGTCTCCTTGCAGGTGGCCTTTTGAGAGCTTATTAGTTCTTAATTAGGTCAAGTTTAGAAATGCATTGTCACTCCTGACTGGGTATTACAGAGAGGTATGTTTAAGAAGGGTGATTTATCAGGAAGAAATAGCAAAATATTTCCAAGGGTTGTGCCTCTCAGCATTTGTTAGGGCAACCGGTTGGCTTCTCATTGGAACTCTCTGCAGCCTTCCTCTACTAAGTCATTATTCTCCTCTAGTCTATCTTCTAAAAAATATAGTGAAATCTCTAATTTGCTGAGGTCTCCTCTTGTGCTCTCTTTTTATTTGTGAATTAATGCCTTTTTTTCCTGATATTTTAGCAGTGTTTGGAGAAGCAGAGGGCTACATTGTGTGTGGCCTGACATTTTTAAAACCAGAAGTCAACAATATTATTCCTTATAAGTAAATATTGGAAACAACCTACATTTCTGAAAACAAGGAAGTTGTTAAATAAATTAGGTGTATGCACATGCTGAAATTACATGTAGACACTAAAAATTATGGCTTTGAAGATTATCTAATGACAAGGGGAAATGCTCAGAATAAAAGTTAAAGGACAAAAGTCAGAATATAAAATTCTCTTTACAGTCTGACCTTAATTCTCTCATTAACATATCAAAATGATAATAGCTATCAGTACATTTGGATGGTGGGATCATGACAAATTTATTTTATTCCATTCTTTTTGCAATTTAAGATGGCAACTTGTTTTATGTGTTACTTTTATAATCAGAAAAACTAACACAAAATTCTATGCCAATCTTTTCCTGTTATCTAATTTTTTAGAGAGCAAATCCCCCAAATCTTGGCAATAGTTTTACCTATGGATGATGAAAGCAATTGCAGTTTGATTATTTTACTGTCCAATTTCCAGATTGATTGATAACATTTTTTTTTCAAGATCCCAAATTCCTGAAATTTAGATGATTAAAAGTCTCTAGGAAACCATTTCTTCTGGAACATTTTGCTGCTGCCCACCACTTTCCAGATAAGTAAGAGAAGGTGATGGGGTTATGGAGAGAAAGGTCTTTATAATTAAGCATTACTGACACGAGTACACCTTTTCAGCATTCCACCCTTATGAATTCAGCTATGCACAACTGGGTATGAAAAGCATTCACATTTCATCTATATTAAATGTTGTAAATCGCATTCTCAAAAGTCCCTGAGGTGTACCTAACAGTCACACTAATACTTTCAAACAGCATGACCGACGCAGGAAGTAGCATCCCTAAATAAGATCAGGAGGTTCTGCTTAAAGCCTCACCATGGGACATTTCATTTATTTTGAATTTGTGTGCAATGATTTGTGCATTTCTAGGTTTTTCAGATTGCAAGCAAGTCTAGATTATACAGGTGAGAGTACTAACATTTTCCTCTAGGTTGTTAAGTTTCTTAGCTCAAGTGAGAGGGTACATCTATAGTCAATTATCTTAAATGTCATGATGGCTCTTATTTTTTTTTCAAAGTCTATTCCCCTTGAATAAAAATCCAAGCTCCCTGTCATGTTCTTCAAGCTTCAGTATTGCAGACTGTAAAGGTAACGTTAAAGGAATGAACAGGGTGAACAAAGGTCATGGCAGGATGGTCAGAAATGGTCACTTTCGTTTAAAAGATGAGAACAGTGTGGACAAGGGCACGAAGACCCTACAGTGGAAAGGAGCTTGGATTTCTCAAGGAATGGAAAGAAAACCACTGGGGCTGTAGCACGCAGAGCAAGGTGGAGAATCATACAACATGAGACTGGAGAAGTGGCTTTTCCACAACACTGTTCTTGAGTAACCCAGATCTCTAACTTGGGCATTATTTTTCCTCCTTAACATTTCAATTCAATGTCCTGTGTTCCTAACAGCCAACACTATGTGCCGCATCCCGCCCAGTGTGGTGCCCAGCAAGTGCATGCCAGGGCTGGTGAGCTGGAGTCACTGACGAGTGCTCCCCTCCTAGGACAGAAGCTCTCTGCAACAACCTTCTCTGTAGGCTGAAAACAACCTTAGACTTGGAGTTATTTCTCACAGGACTGCAAGAGCACCTTGCTCTAGATTTAGACAACAGAGAAACTTGGAGATTGCCAGAAAGTAACTTAAGACTCAGTAAACATTCATTCTAATCAGTGAGAAATTAATGTACTTCACAACACACAGGATGAATGAAGTGAGACATGGGAAAAGAAAAAGATTAATAATGTCTGTCTCATCTACTGAACTGTAAGTTCCATTAGAAAAAGCACAATGTCTCGTGTTGCTTATCACCGTATCTGTGGGGCCTAAGCAGAGTGCCTGGTGCATGGAAGGTTCTGAAATAATGTCTGTGATATGAATAAATAAATGGCTGACTCCAGGGCCGGGGCAGGGAACATACAAGATGAGTCTGGACCATCCTCTTAAGCCAGAAAGTAAGGGAGTGCTCAAAAAATTGATGGACATATCAAAAGGATACATATCCAGTTTGAAGAGGTCAAGCTGGTCAAATATGGGACAATTTTAATCATCAAAATAAGTAAGGACAGAGCACACTGAATACAGTAGAAATCTATGAGTCTATACTGATAATAATTAGAGAGCAAATAAATATGGGAAACAGGAGGTCTCTTCCTTACAAGAAAATTTAGACAGATAAATGTGGATGGGGTAATGGAGTTAGAGATTCACCATTTTTTCAATGATCATAGTGCAGATGGATTCAGGCAAGAAACATTGATGATAAGTCTAAGGGGAAGAGTGTGATAAACAGCAGTTTATTTATATGTTTTGAGTACAACTACTCCCAGATTATTTACTCATTGCGGTGATACATGACATAACTTAGAGCAAATGCAATCTAAATATAATATGTGATATTAGATTGAATTCTGCACTAGAAGTAAAAAAATGTTATAAAGGACTTTATTAGAAAAATTGACAAAATTGGAGTATGGGCAGCCTTGATAAAAAGTATATCAATGTTAAATCTTTTGAAGCTGATAACCGTGCTATGGTTACATAAAAGAATAGCCGTATTCTTAGGAAATACATACTGAAATGTTGAGGGATAAAAGGGCATGATATATGCGACCTATTTTTAAAAAGTTCAAGAGGAAATACATACACATAACACACACACTCAGAGAAAGGAAAAGAAACAACAAATATTGCAAATGTTAAGATTTGTGCATCTGTGTAAAGGGTATTATGCTCCATATAATTTTTGCAACTTTTCTGTGGGTTTGAAACTATTTCAGAATAAAAAGTTAAATAATATAGCAAGTACATAAACTACAGTAAGGTCAGAGAGGGTACAAAGTGAGTACTACTGCTGGTCAAACAGTGGGAGGGATTTTGACCAGAGGAAATGAGAGGGCAAGGAAGTCTTTTAGTCAGGAACAAAAACCCAAACAAAGCAAAACACACAGAGAAACAAAAAGCAACTGCAGGAGCCCAGCTACTGAAGAGAGAAAGCAAAGGCATAAGGGAGAGCAAACAGTCCTGTTAGCTAAAGTGTGTGAAGTTAGAGAATCGTCAACGGTAATTTGGAGATACATTGTGAAAGGCTATGTTGAATGTTTAAGTGCAGATTATTAACAAGTGCAAATTCAAATAACCATACAGGTTGAGCATCCCTAATGCAAAAATCCACAATCCAATATGCTCCAAAATCCAAAACTTTTTGAGTGCTAACATGATGCCGTAAGTGGAAAATTCCACACCTCACCTCATGTGACTTTTTGTAGTCAAAACGCAATCAAAACTTTGTTTCATGAGCAAGATTATTAAAAATATTGTATAAAATGTGTACAGGGTGTATATGGAGCACAAATAAATTTCATGTTTAGACTTGGATTCCATCCTCAAGATGTCTTATTAAGTATAGGCAAATATTCCAAAATCTAAAAAATCCAAAATTTAGAATGCTTCAGTCTCAATTATTTTGGATAAGGGCTACTCAACCTGTATTATATAATAAATAATGCACCCGATGTTAAATTAATAAGATAAAATACAATAAGGGCCAAGATGAAATTTTTTTTAAAAGTATGATTTTAGAGAAGAAAAGATTATTTCTACCTCTCTCTAAATCTAAATAAAAACCAAGCAGAAAACTCAAATACGCTGCTCATTTATTTAGTTATAAAACTGAAATTCAAATAATGCTACTCAGAAAAAAAACAGAGGACAAGTTCAAGTTATTACAGTGAACTTTGGACCCAATTCAAATTCCTTCAAAATTTTTATTTTATGCGGCTATTTGTTAAATAGCTGAGAGATTATTTGAAAAAAGATCTGTGCTTTCTAATCATTGGCAGCTCTTTCTTTTCCTCAAGGTACTTCAGCCTGCTCGATCAATCCTTTATTCAGCTTTCAAATGAAAAACTGATTCTCGTCAGTTTTTCAAGGCTCCCCTCTTTTAGCTGGGAGCTACTTTCCTGCATGCAAAATACCCTGGGCAACCAGCTATGTGCTGGTTCCTCTATGGTCTGTCTAGGCAAGGAATGCACTTCCGCTGGCCCTTATGGGAGCCATCCATTGACCCAGGGAGAGTGTTTCACAAGATCAAAGGCAGCCGTAAGGTCAAGGGAGCTCAGGCTGGCACAGAGGCCAGGAGGCTTAGCCCCCAAGGAGCAGGTAATTGGTAGCTTTGTATTTCAGTGGAGTGAAGTGGGTAAAAGCCAGATTAGAGAAGGTCAAAGAGAGAATTGAAGGAAAGAAACTTAAGGGCACAGATGTGAAACGTTTGGCCAAGAAGAATTGCTTAACCAAAAAGAACAAGGTTAAGAGGAGAAGTAATCAAAGCCAAAGGAGGCAACAGGGGATCCAGCACTCTCCTGGGACGTAGTTCCAAGCCTGGGCAAGATGAGAGTAAGAGGAATGGAAGTGCAACCAGAGGAGGGGGTTGAAAATAAAGGTTATGAAAAAAAGCTACTGATTATAAGACAGATTTGGGAAAATCAGACCCGGAGAACTTGGATCCTATGGAGTGTAATAAGAAGGGCATTTAAATCCATATGTCAGAGTGGTTAATGGATTAGAAGCTGTGAAAAGAACAAGTGAGACAAGGATAAAAGAGGAGAGAGTGTTACTAAAGAAAAAGGAACAGAGGGCGGCTTTCAGGAAGAAATATTTTATGTTAAAAACAGTCACTAAGCCAACAAAAGTAGCTCAGCACAATGTTCTTTTATAGGTGCCTCTAAGATTTGTTATTTAAAAAAGTTTTAATCATAAAATATTTGCTTCATAAAAAGGCTACATTTAATATACATGTAAAATATAAAGCATAATAATAAAATAACTACTCATAAACCTACCACCCTACCTAAGAGGCAGAATATTTCCAACACCACATTAAAGGGACGCCTGAGTTACTTCCCCTGACTCCATTCACAGAGGTAATATGCATTTATGCATTTGGCCTTATCCCTTCCTTTTGAAGATTATTCTTCCACATATTATACATTCCTAAACATTATATTGTTTGGTTTTCCCTCTTTTTGAACTTTCCAATTATGGTGCCACAGTACCACTGTACTTAGTTTTATATGTTTTTTTTTTTTTTTTTTACCTATGTTTATGTTTTTTATTAGTCAGGGGTCTCTACAGAGACAGAACCAATAGAACGAACAGAGAAAGAGAAAGAAAGAAATGTTAAGGAGTTGACTCATGCAAGTGTGGAGACTGGCAAGTCTGAAATTTGTAAGCCAGGCCAGTGGGCTGTAAATGAAGACTCAGGCAGCGTTTTTTTTTTTTTTTCTTCTTCTTCTTCTTCTTTATTTATTTTTACTTGACAAATAAAATTGTATATATTTGTGGTATACAACATGATTTTCTGAAATATGTATACATTGTGGAATAGCTAAATTGAGATAATTAATATGTGCATCACCTCACATACCTGTCATTTCTTTGTGGCAAGAAAACTCAAAATCCACTCACCCAGCAATTTTCATGTATACGACACATTGTTATTAACTATAGTCACTATGTTGTACAATACATCTTATGATACTCCTTCTGTTTAACTGAAATTTTTCATCCTTTGACCAATATCTCTCTAAGCTTCCCAACCCCCCAGGGGAGGAGGGATTGGGGGGATGTTCTGCTCTCTGCTTCTATGTCTTGAACTCTTTTTCAGCAGTCCCAACCTTTTTGGCACCAGGGACCGGTTTCATGGAAGACAATTTTTCCACAGACCGGGGGTGGGGGTTGGGTGGCAGGTGGACCTCAGACGGTGATGCGGGCTATGGGGAGCAGCTGTAAATACAGATGAAGCTTCACTCACTTGCAGCTCACCTCCTGCTGCCCCTACCCTGTATTCCTAAGTTTCATGGAAGATAATTTTTCCATGGATGGGGTAGGGGTGGGGTGCGGAGCTCTGTGACCCGGTCCCTAACAGGCCATGGACTGGTACCACAGTTTTAGATTCTACATGCAAGTGAGATCATGTGGCATTTGTCTTTCTGTGCCTGGCTTATTTCACTCAATACCATGTCCTCCAGTTTCAACCATGTTGTTGCAAATGATAGGATTTCCTTCTTTTTTAAGGCTGAATAGTATTCCATGGTGTGTGTGTGTGTGTGTGTGTATCACACTTTCTTTATCCAGTTGTTTTTGATGGGCACTCAGGTTGATTCCATATCTTGGCTGTTGTGAATAATGCTGCAATGAACATGGGAGTGCAGATATCTCTTCAACATACTGATTTCATCTTCTTTGGATACACATCCAGTAGTGGGATTGCTGGATCATATGGTAGTGCTAGTTTTAATTTTTTGAGGAACCTTGGAACTGTTCTCCATAGTGTCTGTAATAATTTCCATTTCCATCGACAGTGTACAAGGGTTCCCTTTTCTCTACATACTTGCCAATGCTTGTTTTCCTTCATCTTTTTGATCATAGCTAGTCTGACAAGTGTGAGGTAATATCTCATTGTGGTTTTAATTTGCTTTTCCCTGATGATTAGAGATATTGAACATTTTTTCTTATACCTTTTGGTCATTTGTATGTCTTCTTTTGAGAAATGTCTATTCAGGTCTTTTGCCAATTTTTA
The DNA here is from genome assembly GCF_020740605.2 of Lemur catta. Taxonomy (NCBI): domain Eukaryota; kingdom Metazoa; phylum Chordata; class Mammalia; order Primates; family Lemuridae; genus Lemur; species Lemur catta. The sequence continues at coordinate 53,460,366 of NC_059140.1, forward strand.
AAATCAGATTATTTGGTTTCTTGCTCTTGAGTTCTTTGAGTTTCTTATATATTTTGGATATTAACCTCTTAGGAAATGTATAGTTTGAAACATTTCTCCTATTCCATAAGTTGTCTCTTCACTCTGTTAATTGTTTCCTTTGTTTTGCAGAGGCTTTTTAGCTTGATATGATGCCATTTTCTATTTTTGCTTTTGTTGCTTGTGCTTTGGGGGTTTCTATGTTTGTGCAGGGTTTCTATGTTACAGTCTTTTTTTTTTTTTTTTGGTAGCAAAATACTGTTTATTTTGAACATTTGGGTGCAGATTGGTGGGGGCTGAAAAAGGCATCCACCTATGTTACAGTCTTGAGGCAGAATTCCTTCTTCTGTGGGAAACTTCAATCTTTGCTCTTAAGGCCTTCAACTGATTAAATGAGACAACCCATATTATGGAGGGGAGTGATCTGGTTTACTTCATGTTTATTGACTGTAAATATTAATCGCATCTAAAAAATATCTTCACAGAAATATCTAGACTAGTTTTTGACCAAACATCTTGGCTCTATAGATTAGTCAGGATGACAGGTAAAATTAACATCACATGTTTCTAAGATTCATTCTTTTTTTTTTTTGAGAAAGAGTCTCACTCTGTTGCCCAGGCTAGAGTGAGTGCTGTGGCATCAGCCTAGCTCACAGCAACCTCAAACTCCTGGGCTTAAGCAATCCTACTGCCTCAGCCTCCTGAGTATCTGGGACTACAGGCATACGCCACCATGCCTGGCTAATTTTTTCTATATATATTTTTAGTTGGCCAGATAATTTCTTTCTATTTTTTAGTAGAAACAGGGTCTCGCTCTTGCTCAGGCTGGTCTCGAACTCCTGACCTTGAGCGATCCACCCGCCTCAGCCTCTCAGAGTGCTAGGATTACAGGCGTGAGCCACTGCGCCCAGCCTAAGATTCATTCTTATTGTTGTGTGTAGCTCTAGTTCATTCTGTCTCACTCACTATCCCATTTGGCATTCTCTTATTAATTGACACTTAGATGTTTTCATTTCTCTGGTGTGGACAAAGCTGCAGTAAGTATTCTTGTGCATGTCCCTTCTGCACTTGTGCAAGACTTTCTCAAGAGTATAGGAATGGAATTGCTGGTTTGCAGGCTATGGTAATTAAACTTTAAAAGAGTGTTAAAACTGTTTGCTAAGATGAGTGTATCAATTTACACTTCTTTCAAAACATTTTAATAGGTAGAGTTGTGGTTTTTAATATTTGAGTTCTAAAAACAGATTTAGGTACATGAAAAGAGTCCATTTCTTCTGACAGTTTGGCCCTAATCTACTCTCTCTCCCCTGTTACACTTTCATATATACACTGTGGATTATTTATAAGCTGGAATCAAAAGAGAAGTGAGGCAAGATTTATAAGGAGCTTTTAATAAAGATGTTGTAAGATGCTCCTTCTTGCAGCAAGTATTTATTGAGCATCCTAAGTACCCAGCACCGTGCCAGGCATTGGGCAGGGTGCTTAATGATGGATGACACCCCATACATGCTTTTATAACTAAGAATCTGAAAGGGAAATAGATGCGCATATAGACAATTGCAAATAGTGCTAAAGTAGAATAAGTATAGGATACCGTATTAGCATGGGGGGCTGGGTAAGGGTGTATCTATTTATAGCCTTGAGGATTTAAGGTCATTCCATAGGATAAATTAACCACTGATTGTAGCTATAATATATAGGCATAGTTAGACATCTGTAGATATATGCATGGGTAGATATGTGGCATATATGTAGCTAATAAATATTTGAATTGTTATATAGTGACTGTCGGAGTTTGTACTAAGCCTGCCTCCCTGGGGTTGTACATTATAGAACTTCTCATATACACAGAGCTGTGGTGGTTAATTTTATGTGTCAACTTGACTGAGCTAAGAGATGCCCAGGTACTCAGTAAAACATTATTTCTGTGTGTGTCTGTGAGGGTGTTTCCAGAAGAGATTAACATTTGGGTCAGTAGAACTGGGTAAAGAGGATTGCCCTCACTGGTGTGGGCGGGCATTAACCAATTGGTTGAGGGCCTGAATGGAATAAAAAGGCAGAGGGAGGGGAATTTGCTCTCTCCGTTTGAGCTGGTCAGACGAGGAATTAACACCATCACCCCCGGACTTAGACCTAATTACATCATCAGCTTTCTTGGGTCTGCAGTTTGCAGATGGCAAATTGTGGGACTTTCAGCCTCCATAGTTGAGTGCGACAACTCCTATAATAAATTCCCGTGTGTGTGTGTCTGTGTGTATCTTCTATTGGTTCTGTTTCTCTGGAGAGCCCTGACAAATACAAGAGAAGTTTAGTGAAGTAGCATTTCAGTTATTCACAGCAAGAATCACTACCCTTAAGCTGGGAGTGACTGTTAACAGGGACCCCAAATCCTCCAGGTCATTGCAAAGCCATCTCTGAATCTGCCTTCCTTATCTCTTTCAGCAAGGTACTGAGAAAGCTGTAGAAATGAGTCTCTTCTTGATTCTGTCATGAGCCTATTTTGAACAAAGGCCCTAGAAAGAGGGAGATTTCCCTTCATTCCCTCCAATGAATGGCACAAGGTGGAGCCCTCGGGGGCTAAACTCTTTTCATCTACTTGAAGTCGCAAGACGTCATTCATTTAAGTTTGCCAAATGATATGGGCTATTTATAAATAGTACTCTTCTTAGAATAATAAGCATTTATTTTAAGGTAGTAGCTGTTTTTTAAGCCTGTTGTTTCTTGGCTGCATATTTGCTAACAAGTATTTTTTTTAAGAATGCAGGATCTTTCCCTTGCATAATTCATTTTCTGTAGCTACCCTTCATAATCAGGTCTTTGCAGTCTATAATAGTCTTTATAGGAATGCATGATTATAAAAATAGGCTAAAATTCAATACACAGAAACAGTGAGCTTCAGACCAGCTACCAGGAAGATTTATTTTAGCAATATCGTCTATGTGAGGCTGCTGCCTGATACTTTTTATCCAGCTTACAACATTTTATCTCCTTATGTTGGGCAGAGTTAGTCCTAAGAGTAGGATTCATCTTTAGGAAACCTCAAGTGTCAATAAACTACACTGGTCTTGCAGAAGACTCCAGCCCCATGCATTCTGGGGAGTGTGGAACACCACTCCAGGAATCTAACACTTCCTTTAGTCTCTCCACTTCATCTGTCCCTTTTGTCAATTTGTCTGTCTTGCCTCTCCTAGTCACGCTGGATATTATAGTACGTACAATGGTACAGCCAGGGCAGGCACAGGGCTGAAAGCACGGCTATTAAAGGAAACTCTATGCCCTAATCTCTAGAATCCTGTGATCTTCCCCTGCCCTAATTCTAGAATTCATTTCCAGTTGTATGATGCCTTTCTTTTTTTTTAACCAGTTCCCTCACCTCCAGTAGGGAATTAGAGAAATATTTTTTTTTTGGAGAGATATAATACTTCTAGAATCAAGATCTCCAGATACTAACATTTGATCTCTCACTAAGCCTTGTGTATTTCAGAGCTGAACATCTTCCAGTTTAGCTCATCAGGTGACAACCATGCCCATGTACACCACTCTTCCACTGATGGGTGAGTCATATTCCTGAGCATTGAGCTTCCAATCAGCAACTTTGGAATTGAAGGTACAGCCAAGGGTCACTATATATTTGAGCAACTCATCCAACATTAAATAGAAAAACAAACAAACAAACAAATAAAAAGAGGACACATAAAAAACAGAGGCGATGCAGAAGAAAACAAAAATCTATATTTAATATCTTCAGAGCAATAAAAGATACTACATCTATAAAACAAACACAGGTGCTATAAAAAGAAATAATCAAGGGATTAGAAAGAGTCCTTAAGAATTAGAAATATGGTAGTAACATAAACAATTCAATAAAAGGATTGGAGGATGAAGTTGAAGAACTCTCGTAAAATAGAACAAAAAGAGACAGAATATGGAGGAAACAAATAGGGAGAAAAATCCAAAAAGTTCAATATCAAACTAATAAGACAAAAATAAAAAACAATGATGAAAACATTATAAAAGAAATAATAAGGGTTTTTCTAGAAACACAAAGAAGAATCTCCCTTGTTCCCCTTTTGGAAAGATGCTAGAAGATGTGCTCAAGAAAACTAAGGAGTAAACAAAGATAAAGACCAAGAAAAACGGGTGTTCATCTAACAAAAGGGATGGAAGAAAGAAGTCCTAGGAAGTTTTTGGGATGAGGGCTGACTATTTGATCTACTTAAACATATATAAACATCAGGAAACTAGTAGAAAGAATTACACAGAAAAGAAATAGAAATTATTAACTTTAGGAAAAATATTTTACAAGAAAGGAAACAATACATTATTATAGCATGGTTCTTGGCTTTATAATATAATATTTGCATAACTACAATAATATTAAATGCAGATTGTGATATGACAAAATTGGGAGGAGGAGGGGCAGAAGCAAGGATGAATGGGGATGGTGATAAGGGGAGATTGGAAGTCTCAGCCACTATAAAAAGATCAATGTATTATGTCTAAAATTGGTGAGTCAAGAAGTAGCGGGGTAAGCATATTATTTAAAAATATGGAGTTACACATTAGAAGAAACATATCAGAGTGGAGAGCGCTGGAATCTGAGGAATGGGCTTATGAGGATGGAATTGGGGCAGGGCTGCTGTATTCACTACAAGCTTTGTAACCCACTTGATGTTTAAACAGGTACATGTATGCCATTCATAGAAATACAAATTAACTTTAAAAAATAATGTAATGTGAATTTTTCCATATAAATTGCTGTGCACAGCTCTAGCTTTTTTCCTTAGAGTTTGTTACTAGAAATGGAATTACTGGGTCAAAGGATTTGACCATTTTTGAAGCCATATGTATATATCATATATCTGTTACTCAGTCTCCTCACAGCTCACTGGTGATGCAGAGAGTGCCTATTTCCCGGCGTTCCTATCAGTGTAGGGTATCCCCATATAAAAAGTCTTTATATAAGAGTGAAAACTATTTTTTAATTAGTTTTAAAAATGATTTTGGGCTCGATATTTTATTTTTTGGTAGTGCCTTAGACAAATAATGTAATAGTACATTTACAGTAAATGATTCAGGCCTTAGATAAGTACTGAGATTAAAACATGAAAGTGACCTTTCAACTCCTTCTACTAGGCCCTCCTCTGCTCAGAAGTGCTCAGGAGGGTTAACAAGTTTCAGATCACTTTACATATATGTGTATGTGTACATATGTATATATTAATATATAAATAAAGGAAATACTTATTTTTATATAAATGGAAACAAAACCCATGTTGTTTTGCAAATTGCTTTCTATACTCATGAATATGTCTTGGAAATCTCCCCTGGTCAAGATTTTTAAATAGTGTTTGCTATCATGCGTTTTAAACAACTTGCTGCGGTCAGCCCACAGAGGTGGGGTAGACAACCAACGCAAATGTGGTTAAGATAATATACAGGCACCAAGAGTGTGTGCAAAGGTTTATTACTCACATAATGAGGCTCTCGGGGGAGAGCAAGGAAGGCTCCCAAGCTGGTCTGAAAACAGCTTGAGAAAGCAGAGAAAGGTTTTTATAGTAGTTAGCGAGGTGTGGCCAGGGAGAGGGTTCCCACGCATGGACGGTGGCTGGTGCGGTTTGAATTTGCTGCCGGTGCCGTAAGAGGGAACACTTGGGCTTTCTTAGCTGGCTCAGACGTGGGGCGGAAGGGAAGGGGCAGTGGCCGGGCTTGAAAGCTGTCAGCATTCAAACATCAGAAACGGAGCCGGGCTCTTTATTCCACAACGTTTGTTATTCCTTGAAAGCTTAGTTACACAGATCCTCTTTGCTCTTGGAAGATAATCCTTACAGTTTCAAAACACTGGACAGAGCAGAGTGACATATGAAGGTACTGAATTTGTGCTTCCTGTTGGTTTCGTAACCTCCCATGCATGATGGCCGTGCTCCTGACAGCAAATGAATGGCAGCAACAAGCCACCGTCAAGCTGGCACGCACAGCAGCCGCCAGCACCATCCAGAGTCTCCATCTGGAGAGGCCGAGGCCCTCTCGCTCTTCTGGCTCTGGTCTCATTTTATGACTTTGTGCAAACCAGCCCACCTCGTTCTTGAGAGCCCATGTTGCCAGCCTGGTTGTGCCCCAGTTTCCTAACGTGACCCTGTGTTGCTTCAGGCCTGTTTCCCATATGCCTCTGAAGGGCTATCTCTGTCTGTTTTATTTAAAGGTAAGTTTCTCTTCACTTTGGTCCCAGGGGAAGGACTCCTCTTTGGTCTTCCTCCCTAAGTGCTCTGTAGGCATAGAGATTAAAGGTGGAAGGAGGTCTAATATTTTTCCAATCTCAGGACTGACTGTTGCCGGCTCAGCAAGTAGGAAGGGCTAAGTAAGGGTAACCAGAAGGCATGCCGACTGAGGTCTAATCACTGACTTTTGGGTAAAAGCTTGAAAATGGCCTGTTGATAGCACATAATAGCCAGAACAATTATTCTCTCCCTTGCAAAGAATTCTAATTAACGTGAAAATGTAAAAGAAAAGCAAGAGTTGAGAACAGAAGGTCTAAGGCAACAAGATCTTGGCTCTCCCAGCAGCACTTAAAGCACTAGGAAGTGTTTAGGCCCAATTTCACATTTCAGATCAAGCAGATTAAAGCCCACGGTTCTTTCCACCTGGCGTAATCCTAGCCTATGGAAGCCACAGTTAATAATTATTTCCCTGAGCCCAGAGAGTCCCACAATAGAATCTCTTTTATCCTGGCAACCTGAGGTCATATCATGGCCAGCATTTTCAAGACTGGCAGACAAAGGTTTGGCCTGCTCTGGGTGAAAATGTCTTTAGCATGACAAGCACTGTTGTTTTCTTGCCCTCTACCACTTTCTGACCACCCTTTGTCTTTGCATCACTAATCTCTCAATTCCACTTGTGCTCTTTGCACTTCAGGTGACTTTGCACTTGACAGAGCTCGTGGGCATGTGGAGGAAAAGGAGGGAGGGTTTTGATGGCTGTACACGGTGAGGATGTATCAGCCAAAGGTTCTCAGTGGGTCTTGTCTGGCTATGTTCAGTCAAGCGTGTTGGAAACTTGAACTGCTGACAAGCTGAAGGGTGAGGCTTTTGTCACTCACTAATGACGGTAATGTGGAAACACGCAGGCTACAAGAAGTTCTAATCCAAGGCAAACCAACAAGTGAATATTAGGCATCTGCTCTATCCAGAGTTCTGTGCCAGGTTTTAGGGGACACTCAAAGCAAAGTTGGTAAAATGGCAGATAATGTTCCTCGAGGAAAGAGCTGTAAGGCAGAGCTTCTGCCACTGACTCACTGATACCAAACCACAGGCACCAACTTTGCTTTGTCATCCATCGTGATGTTCCTTTGCTCGGCTACTTCTCTTAGAGGTAAGTCTTTGGAGACAGGTACTAATCCACTAATTATTACAGTTTCTTCCTGGAGATCTAAAGCCATAAATGCCATCAGATAAGATAATGTATATAAATCATAGCCCTGTGCTGGGAACACAGCGCTCACGTTTAACTGTTGTTCCCTTCTCCTTAAACGTACATGTGCTGTCCTTTCTCCTTCATCCATTTACATCTTCCTTTCCCACCCTTTTGCTCCTCCCTGCCCTTCCTCCGATCTTGATCCTATCGTTGGCTATCTCTCTGCATAGATGCCCTCCCTCTTCCACTGGGCTGTAAGCTCTGGAGGATAGGGCCAGTGTTTCTGTGTTCTTTTTACTCTTGTTGACTTATGCAGTATAGTACCTTGCTGGCAGATTGACTTAGACACACCAGATGTAAATACAACATCTTATCCCAAGAAGGGGGTTATTTCACAGTGAGAATTGCCTACCCTCATTATATTTTCACCTGGTTTAAAGCAGGGAGGCCCCTGAGCCCAGGGTCCCTGAGTGTTATCATCATCACCCTTCCCAGCTCAGCATGTATGAGGTATGAAGGTGGAGAAGAGGGGAGGGAGGCAGAGGTGTTGCCAGATGGTCACTGCAGCTCTTTTCCTGTATTTTGTGGAATTTACAACTTACTAAAACCTGCCCAAGGAAGCTCTGTTACAAAAAGATAGAAGGATAATGACTTTTCTGGGAGCTTTCCCCTGCTGTCTGAACTCAGAGGATTTTCAAAAACCATGGACTTTCTGGCTAAGAGATCAATAGATGCCCTGAGAAAAACCTTAGGCAAGAATGCTTAAGATAGACACAGAAATTTTCTTGCCATTCCTGAGTGAGAATGGGAGGAAAAAGGAAAATGCCCTATGGAGATATGATTCTTCTCCAGAGAAGGAAACCCTGGTCATTGGTCATTCATGGGTTCCAGTGTGTGGGTATCAGTTACCCTCTCCAATGCTCTTAATCAGAATCTTTTTCCTCCCATTTCCCAGCCTATTATAAGCTTTTGCTTCTGCCCCTCTGAGGCTCATTTATTATCCAGAGCTTCAGGTTCCAGGTACCTACTATTGTTCCCCACAATGTACTAGTGTCCCCCTTTATCACATTCTGTCAGTTACCTCCATCCAACAGGATCTGTCTCCTCTCCCATTCATTCAGGCCCTGACTTCTGACTTGAGATCCATGCTAAAGGGTTTTTGGGACCATTTCAGGGGATACCTTCTGCTGTGCAATGCATTATTTCCATTTTAGCAATATTCTGTTAGGAAGGCAATGGTGTAAATTCAGAGAAGAACCTCTAATGGCAAGGTTTTCAGGCATCAAGCCAGACTAATGGGAATGACCTATTGGGTGGGGAAAGTGACAAAGCTCTAGTTTTTGGTGTTGCATTTCTCAGGCAGGAGCAGAGCTTCAGGCTTTACTCGTGGCTCTCCACAACCATTACTGAGACGTGCTCTACTACGTGCCCAAAACTATCGCCTGGCTTGGGTGCCAGGAAATTTGAGTTCTGGTTCCAGTCTACTGCCATATAGCTGTGATCTCAGGAAAGTCTGGGTCTGAGTTTCTCATCTGTAAAATGAATGTAAGGATTAGATAATCTGTAAAATTCTTTTCAGCTATGATTCTATGACTTTCTGCTACGGGGCTTTGTAGGACTTGATTTAAACATGGTAGTAGGAGATAATCAAATGGTACTTAGAGAGGAAGGTTGAGCGGATACGAAATGCCCCTGTAAATCTGGTAATTTTGCCTGCTCTGTGTAAGAGGCAGCAATGGAGGCGATCCTTCCCTAAGCAGCTCTAATTTGTATGGAACTTCTGTTGCTGAAGTAGAAAAACTCAGTGCTAACACTTTCAATTAAGTTAAATGACTTCATGTTCTGTTAAGTTCAGGCTGGCTAGGAATTTCATAACTTTTCACTGACTTCATTACAATAATGCTTAGCACTAGGTTCACACAGGTGATGTCTACTCAATAGTATTTTCATAATTGTACAGCTATCATCAAATTATGTTGATTCATGGCTGGATGAAAAATGACAGTGAATAGCCTAATTGTGAGATTTCACAAGGCACTGACATTTGTGTTTAAAGCACAGAAAAACTCAGCAAGTATGACTACCACAGTGTAAGTGCAATTGTGAAGACTTCATGGAAAAGTTCACAGATTCAAATGTAATTAAGCATGAATTAAACATGATGAGTTACAGGGCTAATTCTAGCACTGCCGAAACTCCATTATGAAAATCCGCTTCAGAAATATGACCAGCTCTTTTTTAGCATATGTCAGATGCCTAACATATGGTCTCCCAAGGCCTCCAGTATACCTTGGGTGATCCAGGGCAGCCAGCATATGCTTGGCACTGTTGAAGGTCTAGCTCATTGAGCCAAGAAGCTGGGGAACATGATTGGAAATCAACCCATGCTTGTCAGAATCTCACTTCTTTTCCTTTCAAGCAAGTATGATAGATTTGAAGAAAAATTTGTGCCTTTGTAGGATATGATGCTATGTTCTGACTTTTCATGCTGGTGCAATAAACAGCAAATCATGAATGTAGGCTAATGCCTATTTACAATTAATTTGTCAAGGATCATAACAAAGTACAGAGACAAATCTTATAAGCCACAGCCACAAACAAAATCAATTGTGTGATGACTCTATACCTTTCATACGAGGTGGGAATAGAGAACCTGGAAAACAGCTTTCTGTAATGTCATCTCTTATCCCCTGACCTCCCTAGCATCCTGTTCGCCAGTCTCCTTTGCACCATTCTCTTACCCTCAAAGGGAAATCACAGTAAATTAGGAGACTGAAAGCCAGAATTCCAGGCTCAAATCTTGCCTTGACAGCTGGGGGGAGTTGATCTGCTTCTTTTGGTGTAATTTTCCTATATGTAAAATTAGGATAATTATATTTCTTTACCTACCTCACAGGGATCCTAAATGAGTGTGATGTCATAAATGCAAAAGTCCCTCATGTGTATGTATATATGTGTATGTATGTATATGTGTGCATATATATACACACATAAAATATATATGAATGACACCCTTATGGTTGCCTGTGTCCTCTGGTCATAACCCCATTGACTATGGGAAATGATGATCTTAGTGACAATAATAACATCAATGATGACAATTGGTTGTACTTACTCTGTGCCAGGCACTATACTAAAGATCTTATATTTGCTTTATATGTTTATGTAGAGAATTGAATTGGATGACATGATCTTTTCTGAATCCTAGGACACTAAAAAAGTAAGAAGAATAAAAATATCTAAAATGTAATCACTAGTCTCTCTTCTAAAAATAATATTACTTTTCTGGCCATAATTGTTAAAGTAAAATAGATTTCTTCATTATTGGCTAAAGTTTGTGGTCTTTGTGTTGAATGAAAGTTGTGGCTGTATCCTATTCCAGTGAAAGGTTTTGGGGCACAGTAAGTATTTTGCTGTTATAGCATATAGTTTTGCACAAGAAATTTCCTCCTCTCAGTCGTTTATTGTTTTTCCCCAAATCTATGTGCACCAGAGTGACCCCTCTTGACTTGAAAGAGGTAAGTTTAGAACTTGAGAAGCTCACTGCCCACAAATGGTGGAGGAGAGTAATAACATAAACAGCTTGTCAGCTTGGTTTAGATAAATAACAATGACAGATCATTAATAGAAGTTCAGGCACATCTTGGAGGTTGATGGGAAGGAGCACAGAGATGTCCTTTTGCAGCATAAATTTCAATGCCTCTGACAGAGACAGGGTCTGCCACCTGTGATCCTGCAAGACAGCTGTATTTCACGTAAAACCCTCCTTAACTCTCTTTTGGCAAACTTACGTAATATAGGTGGGTAAGAGCAGAGGTTATGTTGATCAGCATCTTCATTGTCATCATTTGATCATCTTCTCATTGTCCATTACCTAGGCAACATCAGTTATAACTTGAGTCTCCACTGAGTGCAATACAGTTCTTGCCCTGTATGTTTCTATACTCAAAGATTTCAAACAAGTAAAAAAGCAAAGATCTCATCATCATTTACTCAGGCAGCATCAGTTAGAACATGTTTCCACTGGGTAAGATATGGTACATCTTATCCTGTAAGTGCCTATACTCAAAGATTTCAAACAAATGAAAAAGCAAAGAATAAAATGCAAACAAATCACTCCCAATAGAGGTAAAAATAAGAAACAGACAAGGAAAGAGATCTCATGGTTAATGTGCTTTTTAGCCCAAATTGTTCTGCCTACCCAAATGTGGGTTGTAAAAACCGGAAATTTAATCACTGAACAATTGAGGGCCGTAACCAGTATCATATCAACAGTTCCAGTAGACTAGAATCTGAAGTCTGCTGTGCCCATACTTGATTTTCTGAGTACCTGCATAACACTGGGATGCAAATCACCAAATCCTCTGCTGAGTATCTCAGCTAGCTACCATTTATTTATTGAACATTTATTGAGCTGTTGCTAGAATATTATGTAATTTTTTCTGAGCACTCTCTTTGTATGGAACCCTCTTCTAATATTGTATATGTATTAACTCATTTATGCCTCACAAAAACCTTATGCAATAGGTATTAATATCCAAATAACATACTAATTACTGGGGAAGTATTGGTGTTCTTCAGATAGTTTTTTATATGATATGCTAGAAGCTTTGTTATTTTCCCCAAAGTATGTCTTTTGCAGGATAAAAGCAGAGATGAACTCTGGGGGACAAACTTAAGAGAAAGCAGAATAGAGGCAATGGGACAAATGAGGAGTCCCTTGCTACAGTGCAGGAAAGTAATGATGACCGTAGTGGTGAAAGTGGAGCTAGACATCAGTAGAGCTGTTAAGAAGTATTTAAGAAGCAGAACCAACAGTATTTGGTGACTGATTGTGTGTGAAGGGCCAAGAATAGGCAAGAATCTAACCTGACTCTCAGGCTCTTGGTTTGGGTGACTGGAGGTGAACTGAGTAGTTATCAGAGATAGGGGTCTGTAAAAGAAGGAATTTTTGTGAAAAAGCACGTGAATTGAATGGGAATGTGATGAGTTAGAGATAGTTCTGGGATGTCCAAGTAGAAATGCTTAATAGATTCTTTGCCCAGAATAGTCTGGAACTAAGGAGATCAGGCTTAGCTATTGGAAAGTCCTCTGGATATATGTGGTTGGTGACAGCTGATGTGGGCGAGAGTTTATAAGTGATAGGAGTACTGTGACAAGAGAAAGGGAGCAGAGAAGAGACAGCAGCAAAAGAGACCATGAAGGAATAGAGAGGATGAGAGTAAGATTAGGAGAGATTGGTGTCACAGAGGCTGAAAGAAGAGAAAGTGGCCAACTGTGTTACATGCAGTGAGCGAAATGAAGACAGAAAAGTGTCTGTTGATTTTGATCCTGAGCAGGTTGTTGTTGACATGGTGAGAGCTGTTTCAGCTGTGCTGGGTGAACAGTAGGTGACAAAGTAGACAATCTGAGTACAGAGGAGCCTTTTAAGTCACCTGGGAAAGTAGGGAAGGAAAGAAATAAAGGGATAACTTCTCTCTCTTTTTTGAATGGGGAAAGATGTATTAGCAAGAGAGAAGTTGAAGACAAAGGAAAGCAAAGGAGGATGTAATTGGTGGAGCAAGTTCTCTGAGGACTAGGACAGGATGAAATTCAGAGTGCATATGGAAGGCTTAGTTTTAAGCAGCAGCAGAATCACCTTTTCTTCTGAGGTAGCCGGGAAGAAAGCAAAGATCCAGACACCTTTTTAAGTCAAAGGGTAGGGGCAGAAGGTTGAGGTATTTCTTGCCCTAAGCTGTTTGTTCTCTCCATAAAATTGGAGGTTGTGGTTGGCAGACAGTCGTGGAGGGAATGGGATTTGATGGGAGTGGAGAGTTTAAAGGAGCCCACTGAGATGTTAATAGTTTTAAATGGGATCTTAAAACAACTGGGCATACTGAGAGCTCAGATGGGATTGGGGTAGGTCATTAATTAGTAATTGTGCCATCCTGCAGAATTAAGAGAATCTTCTCCTAAGGTACATGATAAGTAGACCAGGTATATGAATAGAAATGCAGGTGGTTGAATTGATTCAGGTTTGGGGTTGTTCCTGGCAGGTTTAGTGGAGGGTCAAAGATCAGAGAATGAGCCCATTAGGAGCCTGCAGTCTTACGGAATCTCAGTAAAATTCAAAGATAAGCGAGTGTGACATGGCAGGGAGAGAGCGGGCCTGGGCTTTATGCCCTCTCTGCTTCTCAGTTCCCTTCCCCCATTCACGAACCAAGTTTACTTGGCCAGGAACCATGACTCTTCCTTCCTAGTTCCCACTATCCCCTTTCTCAGCATTGGATCCTGCTTCTGTCATCTTTCACAGTCCAAGGCTCAGGCGCCACCTGATGCCCTGAACTCCTGCCACCTGGAAGTCCCTTGTGGTGCTCCGCCAGCACCCTGGGACCAGATCCACGCATCCTGAATCCTTCCTGGAGCTGGCAAGCATTCACTGCACTCCCTGGGCCCAGTGTTCGGCCTCTTGACTCCTTCCCGGAGGTGGCCATCTCTCGTCTCCAGGTTGGTCACTTTTCTGCCATCCACGTCCCATATGGTCAAGACGTGATACTTTTGTGGGAGCTGGGAGAGAGAGGTCAGAAAGCATTACCCTTATTTTTATCTCACTAAAATGTGTCACCTGGAAATGCCAGAATGAAGAAAAATCACTGTCGAAGCATTTAGTCGCCTGCTTTTTGAGGTTAAAAAGATGATAGTACATTCGTGGGTAATACAGAATGGCTGAAAAAATGGCCATATATTTAAATATTGGTCATATATTCACATTGTCTGGAATAATTCCAAGAAAACAGCCCATCCCTTCTCTACATCTTTACCACATTTTACTGGACCCCAGAGTGTCAAAGCCAGAGCTAGCCTTGTATTTTATGGATGTCAACAGGCTGCTGCCTCTCCGCTCCGGAACCCTCTCCTGCTATCTGCTTTGTATGCAGGTCAGATCCGAGAGCCATTCTGTGAGGCTGCTGCAGGGTTTCCATCTGTCTTGAGCTCAGCAGAACTTCAGGGATCACAATAGGAGATTCACGTGCCCTGACAGGATTTTTATTCCACCTGCTGTTGATGGTTGATAAAGAAGGCACAAGTAAAAATTCCATATATTCAGGCTATTCCTTTTCTATCCAGTATTCATTCAATAAATACTTATTGATTACCTACTAAGTGCCAAATGCTGACTTTTCTGGGGGCCAAGGATACTATACGGAACCCAAATATACTGTGGGTAGAAAAATAGTAATAAATAATTTTCCAGATAAATATAGAATTTCAACTATCATTGGTGCTATGAAGAAAAAGTCCATTGTGTTTTGAGAACATAGGAGAGATTCTCTGTTATGTGGGGGTCAGGAGGATTTCTTAGAGGAGATGGCATTCGAGTTGAAATATGAATGATGGATAGGAATAGATCCAGTGTAGCAGAGAGGGAGGGATGGATGGGCAAAGGCCCTGAGGAGACAGGAAATATTCCAGAAACTGAAGGAGGGTAATGGGTGTTTGAGTTCAGAGAGTGAGCGAAGGGTGGAGCAAGATGCATCCACAGAAGGGACCAGACCATGCGTGGTCTTTCATCCGCAGGAACTGGGAAGCTTTGAACATTCTTTAAACAAAAGACTAATATGATCAGACTTGTATTTGTGAAAAACTACTGACTGGCTGCAGTAACAGAGGATGGATACAAGGTGGGAAAAAGTGAATATTGGGGGAAGAGTTAAGGGGCAACTGCAGTGGTCCACAGATAAACAATAGTAGGCTGGATTAGAGAGAGTTGTGGCTGTAGAGAGGAAAGGTGGAGAAGAATTCATGCTGCATTTTGGAGCTAGAACTAATAGGACTTATTAACGGAATGAATGTGCCCCAAGGTAGAGAGAAATGGAGAAATGATGGATGATTTCTGTGCTCTGGCTTGGAGGACTATGTGGATGTTGGTGGCAATTAGTGCTCAATCAAAAGACTAGGGGAGAAGTAACTGTGGTTAATTAGGTCCTAAAATTAATAGAAGACAATAATGTGGATTTTTTCCCATTTCATATGAAATTCAGAACTCCTAAATCATTAATTTTTTAAAATTTGGAAACAAGTTATTCATGAGAAGCATATTTGCAAGTCAGTCGACGCCATCGATGAAAGTAGTTATGGTCAAAGATAGAACAACTCCATTTGCAGCAAGAGTCATAATATTTATATGGATATTTGTAGAACAAAAAATCAAGCAGAAGTGGAAATTTAAGGCTCCCAATAATGGAGATGTGTGTGTGCATGTTTTGGCTGTGTGTAGGGGTATATGTGGGCAGATTATAATCAACACATCAGCTTATTTCCTTAGCTACCACATTCATAAATTTGCTGTAGTCTTCCCCCCGCTTCGTGTGTTATGAGCATAGTAGACCTTATCCTCCTGTGTAATGATAAATCGGGAGAGATTTTCTCCTTATTGGTTTTATGGATATTTCTTCTCCCTACAATCTGGAATAATGTTTTTTCTTTAAGTTACTGTAAATAACGATTCAACTTCAATGACTGAGTATTCCAGCTATTATTTTTTTCCCCCTAGTTCATTGCTATTGCTGTTTTGTGTTAGATGGGGCACTGGGTCCAATTATAGCTTTGCATTTAATTATAAACTTTGCATATGTGTGCATTAATTAGAAGATTTTATTGCTTTGTATTTTATGGCTGGAGGTTGTGAACTATAGCTATTCAATATAAGACTTAAGGGGATAATAGAAATTTAGAATAATAAAAAGAAATTTATAATGATCATATCAGGCATCCACAGCATTGTATATAAAAATAATATAGCATAAATACAATATACACAAGAGTCAAGCCTATTCTTATTTAATGAAGAGCTTTAATCTTATAAAGAAGACAATTAAAGACCTGGCACAATATGTATTTAACACTTATTTAGACTATGCAGCTGAAAGCAAGACCTAAAAGTTGGACCCTAAAACTGTGTTAAGATGTGTCTGCCTTGAAAATGAACTATAAAAATGAATTACCTAAGTAACTTTGGAAAACAGTATTTTGACTGAATACTATAATGACAAAATAACTGTATACAAATGCTGTAATCTAGTTAGTAAATGTGTTTCTTACAGGGTCATGGCAAGACTTGAAATACTTTGTGTATACTAGAATTAAGCAAATAAGTAAATATATTTACTTATATATATAATAAATAATGAAGTAGATAGTAAGCCAGGTTTCTCACTATTGAAAAAAGGGGTAAAGCTAAAATGAAACCTGTGGTGTTGGACTAGAATCATCAGAGGTATCAGTATAAACTCATGGACTTTACTATGCGTACAGATAGAGAGGTACAAAGATACAGACACACGTGTATGCCTGGACATGTGGGTTAGTATACACATATGTGTTTCCTGGCTCTGTCTGCTGAAAGGGTCCAGAAGCAGTGACACTGCAATAGCAGTGAGAACACCTGATGCCCAGATCTTGGTTTCTAAACACTATTTGCAATAAAAGAAACCAGGGCTTCATAACGAAGTGATTAATTCCTGGGCTAAGGCTGGGAAAATACAAGATTAACTTGGATCATCTTGTGGTGTAGGGAAGTATGCGAAAAGGAAGGGTGCTTGCTTTAAGGACACAGGAGTCAACCTGAAGTAACTCTTAATGGCCAATGTTGGAAGAATTTCTGCAAGAAAATAAATAATAGAAATACTAGATTATAGCTAGGATGTCCTCAGAGAGTGCCTAAAGAAGGTCAGGCTTCTTTGAGAGGAGCTGGCCCTAGAGACCATAAGGAATTCCAAGAAGGAGCTTGGGGGTCCAGGAAGGAAACTGGGCAGCAGTCACTCTAGCTGGTGTCTTTGGTTGCTTGCAGGAGAGGACAGGGGAGCAGCCCCCTAAAGGAGCAAAGCCTGTGAGGGACCATGATGGTGACAACTTAGTGGGGTGAGAGCGCTGAGGCAAGCAAGTGTGGCTTAGGCAGGAGAGTTCTGATGGGAAGAGGACCCTGCAGGCTAGGTTAGGTTGGGTCATATGTAGCAAGACTGTCCCACTCTAATGGTTCGGGACAGACTGAATGTTCCCCTTGTTTTCTTCCCAAAGGTAAAGACAGGTTTTTTGGAAGGAGAGTGGGAAGAGGTTTCAGGATTGGCATAAACAGGGCTCCTGATCTGCATCTCTCTGCAGTGAAGATATTGGTTCCTCTCTGAGGGAGGGGTCTGGAAGGAGGCCTTGAAAGATCTGGCAAAAATCCCTTACTCTGGGGCTCTCAAGAACCCCGAGAGCAGAACATAACGGGGAATATATGGATTATGCTACAGCAGTCGCACGTTCACTGTGAGGAATGTGGCTGCCTGCTGCCTTTCTTCAAGTTCTGCTCAGGCCCCTCCAGGTGAGGTGGTTTGAATAGCCAGACCTCAGCCTCATGGCTTTCCTTAGTTCCTTGTATTGCTTATTCATTGCTTTAGATGATGATTTCCAGGATAAAACCCCTTCTTATTAGTATATAAACTTTAGATAAGATGCTTCCTCAGAATTATAAGGGAAAATTATAGATAGTATTCCAATTATTGGAATAGCAAGGATTAAATAAAGTCACCAGACTTGAGAGCATCAGTAATGGTTCCTCCCACCCTAAATGAAGATGGGATGAGTGGATCTGTGAAGAGAAGTTTCTACTTGTCTAGTTTGGACCAAGACTCCCTTGGAATGATCGATTACTTGAGACCACTAACCCCCTCTAAGATTAGACAAGACCAAGTCTCTGCCTTTTCAAAGTCACCCCAGATCAGTACTGGTGATGGTAGTGGTGGGAAAATGAGGTTAAGAGGGAGGATTTAGGTTGTCCATCCAGCATTCACTCCCTCCACCTATTCTTTTTTTTTTCTTTCTTTTTCAGACAGAGTCTCACTCTGTTGACCTAGGTAGAGTGCAGTGGCATCATCGTAGCTCACTGCAACCTCAAACTCATGGGTTCAAGCAATCCTCCTGCCTCAGCCTCCCAAGTAGCTGGGACTACAGGTGTGCACCACGATGCCCAGCTAATTGTTCTATTTTTAGTAGAGACGAGGTCTCACTCTTGCTCAGCCTGGTCTCAAACTCCTGAACTCAAGTGATCTTCCTGCCCCCCAGAGTGATAGGATTACAGGTGTGCGTGAGCCACCGAGCCTGGCACAATCTACTCTTAGCATAAACTCAATTTTGTTCTGTAACCCACCTTTCTTGCCACAGCCATATGGCTTAGGGGAAGTGGATTTTACCTCTAGCACCAAAGGGCCCGATTTGTTCAAAAGTTATAACTTGTTCATTTATTTAACAATATTGTGAGAACTCTATTATGTGCTAGGCACTGTTTCAGGTGAATAAAAGAGCCTCAAATCCCTAACACAATGAAATTTATATTCTGGTGTGTGTGAAGAAAATGTACAAATAACAAAGCAAACCATATTGTGATAAAAGCTAAGGCGGAAAACCCAGCGTTGGCAGGGACAGAAGGGGATGTGGGGAGGCAGTGTTGGGAGCAGCTGCTATTTTAAAAGGGTGATCACGGAAAACCCTCATGAAGTGACATGCTCTCGTTCCCTTACCTTGCTCCACAATTAGGTCAATTCTGCTAATGAAACCAGAGGGGAAGTCTACTGGGGAACTTGTAGGAAAACGTTTGCTCACAACAAAGATAGAGACACAAGAAGAGACAATTACTCTTCTTCCTCTGGATGTTGTTATAATTGGATGTGATGCTGGGAAGAGCTGCCGACACCTTGTTACCAGCTTGATGACACCAAGAATGTCAGGGTGGAGAGAGAGAGAGAGAATAAAACTGGGACCTTGAGTGTTTTTCTGAGCCACAGAATTAACTAACCCTGAAGTCTGATCTGTGTCTGTGCTTCCTGTAATGTGAAATAGTAATTTTTCATCGTGTGTGTGCCTGTTTAAATCAGGGTTTCTTTTACTTGCAGCTGAAGGCCGCCTAACTGACAGAGAATGGGTCTTGGTAGATTTAATAGGCTGCGATAAACCATCTGGCAAAATTCTAAGCAGATTGGGGCAGGAACTTATGGCACTGGTTACCACACTGGCGCTTTCCCTGTACACGATCTTGGATGTAAGCTTAGCAACTCTTAGAGCTCAAGGCAGTTGGGATAGAAAAATGACTATCTGCTAGAGCTCATTTGCCCAAGATAATGACATAAGGGATTCTTGAAACCTCATATTCAGGTATTTCAGGCATGGTCCACATACCCTAATTTATAACTCCGTATGGAGAAGATGTGGGTGGAGACTATGCTATAATAAGTAAAAGTAGCAATTCCAGACTTCCGGGGCTGCTGTGATGGTGGTTGCCAAGGGGACTTGGCCACATCGAGTTTGCAGTTAGCCTTTTAAACATTCCCAGCATAACAGAGAGCTGGTGAGAACTACAGTCTCTGATTTCAATGCCACAAGTTGCCAACTGTGGTAGGCAGAATAATAGGATCCCCTCATGCCCCAAAGTAGCCACATCCTAATCCTGGATCCTGTGAATATGCTATGTTATGTGGCAAAGGGACTTTGCAGGTGTGATAAAGTTAGGCACCTTGAGATGAGGAGATTATCTTGGATTGTCAGGAGGGGCCCAGTCTAATTACATGAACTCTTAAAAGCAGAGAAATTTTCCCAACAGGAGCCAGAGAAATGTGATGAGTGAAGTGGCAGGGGAGATTTGAAGCACGAGAGGGACTTGACCTACCTTTGCTGGCTTTGGAGATGGAGGAAAGGAAGACACGTGGGTGGCCTCTAGAAGGTGGGATTAGCCCGTTAGCTGACAGCCAGCAAGACAAACAAAGATCTCAGTCCTGCTGCAGCGAGGAAATAAATTCTCCCAACAATCTGAATGCGTAAGGAAACAGCGTCTCCCCTAGAGCCTCTAGGAAGGAGCACAGTCCTGTCGACAGCATGATTCTAACCTGGTGAGATCCATGTCAAACTTCTGACCTACCTGTGCGATAACAAATGCTTGTGCTGTTGTAAGTTGCTAAGTTTGCAGAGATTCGTTACCACAGCAATAGAAAATGAATACACTCTCCTAGCAGAGTGTGGTGTCCCGAGTGGATGGGACACTAGACTGGGTGCAGGAGTCGTCTATTGCATGTAACAAACTATCCCAAAACTTAGTGGCTTAAAACGATGCTAACATTCCTTGGGTCAGCAGTTTGGCTCTTCTGCTCTGCTGATCTCGGTGGGACTCTCTTGTGCGTTTGTGGTGGCTGGCAGGCAGCCCGGAGGCCATGTCTGGGGTTTGACTCGTGAGCTGGGGTGATGAGCCCACTGGCCATGTATTTCTTCACACCCAGCTGATTAGCTCAGCCTTGTTTACAAGGTTACTGGCCGGTGTCTCAAGAGCTGCAGGAGACATTTTTCAATTCTTCGCTTATGTTGTATTCGCTACTGCCCCATTGGCCAAAGAATGTCACATGATTTGGCCTAGAGTTAGCACGTATTCATTTGCCTGGGCTGCCACAACAAAATACGACAGACTGAGTGGCTTCCACAAGAGAAATTTATTGTTTCACAGTGCTGGAGCCTGGAAGCCCAAGATCAGGATGCCAGTAGGGTTGGTTTCCTCTGAGCCCTCTCTCCTTGGCTTGTGGATGGTCACACTCTCGCCTCTGCACATGTTCTCACCTCTGTGTGTACATCCCCGGTGTCTCTTCTTCTTCCTGGAAGGACAACCATCAGCTGGATTAGGGTCCACCCTAATGGCCTCACTTTAACTTAATCACCACTGTAGAGACCTTATCTCCAAATATGGCTACACTCTGAGGTACTGGAGCGTTGGAGCTTCAGTGCATGAATTTGGGGAGGACACAGTTCAGCCCATGACATTCAGTATGGGAGGAGGTCACCCAAGGGCCTGAGTAGTAGAAGGTAGGAACAAATGGTAGAACCATTACGCTAACGATCTACCACAGACCGTTCCCAAAATGTGGGTGGGAAAGGAAATCAAATTCACAGTATCTCCCAGAGCTAACTTTGTTCAAGATACAATGTCTTAGAGAAGGGATCTGCAAAGGATGGCTGTGGGCTAAATCTGACCCCCAACCTATTTTTTTTTTTTTTTGTAAATAAAATCTATTGGAACCCAGCCACACCCACTTATTTGTGTATTTTCTGTGGCTGCCTTTGTGCTGCAATGACAGAATTAAGTAATTGTGACAGATACTTTTAACTTATTTCCCATCTGGCCTTTTGCAGAACATGTGAGAGAATTCTAAGGAAGCCAAGAATTGGGTGGAGGAAGGGTAAAATAACCAGACAATCACCAGCAGGAAATACACAGTCTAGGGGAGGGAAGGAAGGTGGCAGGTGCCATTCCCCTTGTGCGTTTTATGTAAGCAAATGACCAGAGAAACAACAGTTCTGGAATTGTTACAAGGACTGGTCCTAACAGTGCTGCTTATGAAGTTCGCTGAAACTGAGGGTTGTTTTACACAGCCTAAGTCCACCCACCCATCTGCCGCCACACGTCTTAGTCCTTTCAAGTATTATCTGGAGATATCCAATTGTCAGTTGCCGAGGACAAAGCAGGAGTCTCAGCTTTAATAGGGATTTCCCCTCCTATGATATTTCATACCGAGCCTCATTCACACTCAATATGAAGGCAGCGCTGCTTTTAAAACCCATTTCACATTTTTAAACCAGCTCTGTTAAGCATGATTTCAGCTGTCACTTCTTGTTATTTTGGAGAAGCTTGATACTCGTAGGTTTGAAACATCCCATCCATTTGCTCAATGGGCTTCTGATAACTATCCCTTGCCCATTGGGTATGAAGTCGACACCAATTATGCAGCCGACTGCCTCAACGATAGAGTATTTGAGAACGGGCCACAGTGCCGTGTCGTTACAATTGTTCTTGTTCTTCCCATGTCTGGATACCCAATGCTTACTATTCTAGAAAACCCAGGACTTCAAAACTGGTGAGCTTTCACTGTTGCTGGAGATGAAGAATGCAGGGAGAATTTGGGAATGAATGAAAATTGATAGTAGGCTCAGGGCTGTCTGCGCTGATGACATAGTCTGTAACCCCGCCGGAATCGAGAGAAGCAGGCTTTTCAAACCCTTGCTGCATAAGCCTTGTTATCACTGAAATAGACCACTTGAGATGGAAGTACAGACAGATTTGCTGCTGATGACAGCTCGCCAGGACCCAGCTCTGCATTCAGGTACATTGATATGCATATTCACTCTACTGGAAAAAAATCATCTCCTCTTCTACCCTGGGACACAGCTTCTGTAGGCTCTGGAATCTGCTATTTTATACCCACCTGCTGGTACAATATAAGCAGCTGCAATAGGCATCAAGCTATGAAAAGCTCCGAGGAGCACTATTGCAGGGCGAATTGCTTCCTTGCTCTGTACTGTTTGGTGATTGTAAGACGGATTGCCAGATTAGCACAGGCACACTGTGTTTGTGTAAGGAACAGGGAGGGTGATTTTTTTCCCCTGCTTCTCCTACCAGCTCTTTCCTACCAGTCCCTTTGCCACCTATAAAAATACGGTATTTGCTAATGTTTCTTAGCAGAAATTCAAAGGCCAG
This sequence comes from Lemur catta, assembly GCF_020740605.2. NCBI lineage: Eukaryota > Metazoa > Chordata > Mammalia > Primates > Lemuridae > Lemur > Lemur catta. The sequence goes on from NC_059140.1 coordinate 53,483,323, forward strand.
AGTCATGGTCTTAAGCCTAAAGTGAAGGTGCGTTGTTGTTTCTGTCTGCCCTCAAACGGCCAGATAAGAGCCTCTGATACTACTGCCCACGGAGGCCACTGGCCTATGCAGTTGCTGGCTCATGGAAGCTTCCAGCACAGCAGTTTGCTGTCCCTTCATGTTTTACATCACGAACTAACTAAATAAACATAGCTGCCTTTCCCAAATCCAGAAGGTTGTTTCCAAAACGCAAACACAAGTTGACAAAAAAAGGTAGAAGTACCAGACAACTCGGAGGCGTTGGAGGCTGCCTTCTTTGGGAGACTTGTGCAGCCGTGTGGGTAATCTATGTTAACATCTTGTCTGCAAGACGTTGACCTCACTTTGATTCAGAGATTCTAGAAAAGGATTCATTTCTTCTCCATTTCAAAGCTGTTTATCTGGCTTAGAAAATAGCTGTTTTAAACAGAAGCCTTTACACTTGTCTGAGTAAATTCTGTTCCAGTTTTTGTTTTGGCCATAAGTCAAAGATAACAGCTGTGCGCTTGTGGGTTCACTGAACTCTACGTGCTTGTTGGCTGCATCACCAACCAGAGGGAATAACCAATAATTAGAACATTTCGGGTCATCTTGGGAAGAACAGAGTTTTCTCATGTTTAGAAAGGTGGTGTGACCTCCCTCTGATTTTCCCAAAGGTGGATCTTTTTGTGACTGAGCGTGGAGCTGAATATACAAGCCTGGACTCGTCGCCACTATATCCTCCCTTTCCCAAAACATCACGTGAAAAATGGAGGCTTAAAACGACATTTAACGTTTTTCAGCTTAACTCTAGATCTGCAACAGGCCCGAGCCATGATAACAAGCAAAAGTACTTGTGTATTCCTCGCACATCAGCATTTCTGATCATAATGATTTGTGACTCAGACCTTGAAAGCTGTGGGGTTTCTTCCTAGTTGAATCAATACAAGTTTACATAAATATATGTTTCTGTTTTCCTTTTGTTCTTGCTTTAGCATTCATGTTTACTGGCTGGCAACTACAGACAATGGGAGGGTGCTGGGGAGGGGGCAGAGAAATGGAGCAGATAGAGAGATGATTCAGAAGAAATTATTTGGGTGGGTTCTAACTTCTTTACTGATTATGACTTGTGTGCTTGTTTTGCTTGTGAGGGGTAATGCACTGGAATTTTCATTTGGAGAGATAAAATTTATCCTATATATTTAAAAAATGTAACTGCTCATCTATTACATTGATTATACACTACAGCCATGCCTACAGCACAAACTGTTCATGTATTCGGGTATTTGGTGTGCTAGAGCTTTTCACATCAAGAGATATGTATCTTAAATCATTAATCCAACGGTGATGTAGGGGCTGGTTTGCTACAGATGCAAGGAGCCCAGAGACCATTTACTCTATATTCAAAACCTTCCTTAGTCAAGAAGACAAAGTTGGCAAGAGATATGGTGATTATTTTTTGCTCGGTTTTATGCCATGTACAGGAAAACCCTTCACTTCACTTGAATAATAAGGATGAAGTGGGGGGCCACCTTTTTAAAGAATCACCTGTAGGACAGTCTTTATTAACAAGCAACAGCTCATCACTGATCTCTTGCTCTCACTCTGCTGTGGAATGTACCTTGGGCTGCTTTCTGTGACTGCTGACTGTGAAATGCAAAAATGCACCTGGCTTAGGTTGACAGTGGAGTCTGAAATTCAGCCCCTCACCTTTGTTCAACAAATTCTGGGCCCACAGGGCTGGGCTGGGGTAGGAAGACAGAGGGCTTTTATTAAGTTGTCCACATTTTCCATATTGGCTAGTGGCATCTCTGAGCATGTTCAGGCTCCTTGGTGTCAGTTTGAAACCAAGACCTTTTTACTTTAATCATTTCTGACTTCCCTACCCTTAAATCCTATTTCAATAAGAAAGTAAATGAATTATTATTGGTTAATATGATACATTTTTTTTTATGTCTGGGTTCATTTAAGTAAAACCCAGCTAGATACAGATATTTGTGTGGAATCTCCACATCTTTTCTATTTATTTCATTGAGAATACTTTAAATGACATTTTATATTCAAAGGGAAAAAGTAGAACTAATTTCAAGTTTCTGTGACTATATTATGTTCATGGTATTGGTCAACATATGATCATTTAAACAAATTCTTGAAGTGTAACATCGATGACAACTGATATTACTGGTTGGTAACAAGGAATTCTGCCCACAAAGTCAGGAGAAGAAAATATCAGTAGCCTATTCCCATCCCCGAAGGTGTGTATTCAGAGGAAAGTGCACACCACTAAGCAGTTCACGGTCATTGTATCCCTGTAGACTGTTTCCTAACTGGTCCGGAGGAAAAAAGGACACAGACTAAGCCAGAACTGCGTAAAACTTTCTTCAAAGATGGAATGTGTGAGTTCAACTAGAGGAGACTGAGAAACACTCATCTTCCTGAAACAAGACACAAATGTCCCGCCACACTTCTGGGTCACATTTCCTGTCTGCTTGGAGCATCCCTCTAGGATTGAAGGAACAAAGGGAGGTGGTCGGGAAAAGCCATTGAATCCCAGAGATGCCTGTGCTTGCAAATGACTTTCAGTGTGAAGATTTAGAATCTAGGGAAAGACAGGAAACTGTGCAACAGGGATTTTTTTTCCCTCCTCAGCACTTCTAGCAAAGGACTGATTGGTGTGAGAAATGAGCTGTCCTGCGGAGAGTTAGGTGTAGCATCATAAACAGTCCTTCAAGGAAGCCTTTGTTTCTAGTGCATTGGTCTTTAACCGTGGGCTCTCTTCAGGAGTTTCCCTCATTACCTTTGTCATGTTGTCACCCTGGGGGTGCGATAAACAGATTTCGGGGCTCTCTCTACTAGTATGCTTAATCTGATGAATTTTTTATGCTAATATCTTTTCTTTTTTGTGCCTCAAAGTACCTTTATCCCCCTCACTTCTGGCAACACCACATAGGTGCTCATTTAATGATAAAAAAGAACCTCCAGAATGTCTCCTTCTGTTCTGTGAACTTAAGTGAATCTAATGACAACAACAGAGCAGATCTCCTCCTAACACACAGAAATAAATTATGATTCAATTTTCCAGGGACCGAAAAAGAAAACCATGGACTTTTCCCTTAAAGAAACAGAAGCCAGCTTTTTCATATATCTGAAGCTAATTGTTAGTGATGATTATTACTATTCTTATACTCATTTTATTCCTTCTGACCCATCTACATTAAGAAAAACAAGCGTTTGGGGAAGGAATAAATCAGTAGATAGAGTATAGGCAGCAGTGACTTAATGACAGAACTAATTCCCCACTTCCCACTAGTCTTTTTTACCTTAAACTATTAGTCCCTTAACAGTGTTTAGTAAGGACTGTCTTTGGCTCAAGGAAAGAAGGAAATAAATGAATACATTTGGCCCTCTGTATCTGTGCATTCTACATCATGGATTCAACCAACCACAGATGGAAAATACTCAAAAAAGAAATTCCATCTGTACTGCACATGTACAGACTATTTTTTCCTTACCATTATTTCATAAACAATACAGTATAACAACTATTTACATAGCATTTGCACTGTATTAGGTATTATCAAGTAATCTAGAGATGATTTAAAGTATATGGGAGGATGTGCATAAGTTATGTGCAAACACTACACCATTTTACATCAGGGACTTGAGCATTGCCGATTTTTGTGTGTGAGGGAGGTCCTGGAACCAATCCCTCATGGATACCAAGGGATGACTGTATTTTTAAACTACCTACTGTGCATCAGGCACTGTGCTAGCTCCTTTTTATTTGTTCTCTCATTTAGTACTCATAATGATCCCATGAGGCGGGTGGTGGTTTTACTTTACAGGTGAGGGAACCGAAGTGGGGGTCAGAAGAAAAGGGGATCTGGGATTTCGGTTGTTAACCATGTGGATTCTGAGTTTAATAGGCTTTCTGCTCTTATAATTACCGAGGTCCCCATGGGGCATTTGGAAAGGGCAGAGCAGAGTTTTGTAGCATGGTCAGTAGTTGTTCCCTCTGGGAGGCCACAGGTGCACTGTTGGAGCCCTCTGGAATGAGTCCCTTCTGAGCCCCAGTGAGAGGGTTTACTGGGGAAAGCAAAAGGTGGGGGTGTAGGTCATGGGTAAGGTTTCTGCTTTGGATGTGATGACATAGCCCCACCCAACTCCAGAGCTTTCAAATATCCTATGAAAAATAAGGACTGACACCTACTAGACACACTTGTCCAGGCACCATTCCAATGGCTAGTATCCATGTTGCTTGCTGTGGAACTTTGTAGCACCTCCCCTAGTGGGGAGTGTGACTTGGTTACTTGAGTTTGGTTTCAGCCAGGTGGTTTGCATTGGCTAATGAGATATTGGCACAGATGCTCAAAATGTGCTTGCAAGTTGGCCTTGCCCACTCGCACATCTGCTATTTTTCAAAAGAGGAGCAGATTCCAACTAGACTGGTAGTTCCATGAGGACAAAAGACACAAGGACTACCCCTAAAGCAACCTGAAGCTTGGAGCTGAGTCCAGCTTAGCGCCACCCAGATGGACTGATTCTAAGCTGGTGAGCAGACACGTGTGAGAATACATGAATATTGTTTTGGAGTGGCTTATTACATGGCAATAGTCGACTGATACAACATACCTTGCAAATTCAATTCTATTTCAGTGAGCAAACACTAGAGATACTGTGGGTTTTCCCTGGAGCCATTTATAATTCAAAATCATGAAAGTCTCAGGTTCTTTGTCCAAAAAATATCTTCCACCGAGAAGGCAGTCAATAAATGCTTAGTGAATTTGGCCTCAAATATATCTCACTCTCTCTTACTGCACAACATGAATCCAAGTGAAAATAAGAAAAGGAACATTTGGAACAACATCTATGTTGTTTCAAAACACCTGTTATGTATAGGCAGGTCCTTAGTGGCTGCTAGAGGTATAAGCGGGGAGGGAGGCTTGTTTAATGAGTTCTCCTGCATTTTGTATTTAAATAAAGTCTCAAAGCCACTATAGCACTTTGAAGAACAATTTAACACTCCTTTAGTGTTAAGGCCATTTTTTCTATCAGTATCCTGTGAATAATTACATTAGTATGAAAACTTTTCCATTATTATTACTATTATGAAGATGATTATCATATTTGGGGGGTGTCCTGTTGCTCAGAATGACACTGTTTTAAACACATCTATGCTAAGTAAAGGTTTTCCATCTTGCTCTGACTCCTTGCTGGAGTTTAACAGAACTTTCCGTATATGAAGGTAGACTGGGTAAGAACATACCCCAAAATAAGAAACTGGATATTAGAAATGAAGATTATTAGAAGTTTCCATGAAAATATAATAATATAATGGCAGCAGCCAATATTTATTGAACACTTTACTGCATGGGATACAGTACTTTCTACAAGCTTTCTAATCTTCATACATGTCTTATGAGACACATACATCTCTAACCTTATCTCACTCAGTGGTTCAACACTTTTTATCAAAGTGCTATAGCTAGGAAGGATCGGATGTGGGATTTGAACCCAAGCTTCAGAGCTGAACTACTATATTTTGCCTGTGGCCAGAACAAACAGAAGCATGATGACTCAGTGACTAGAATCCATATTTTGGATTGCAGAACACTTATATTCGAATTCCTGGTAGCTCAATAAACTTACCTGTACTTCGGTGAGTTGTAGTTCTTCCAACTAGAAAATGGAAGTAAGATGACCTATACCACAGGTCTTTTTTCAAGAAACAGATGAAAGAATGGTCAGGGCTGGCATTGATGTTAAGTGGACCTGGTGTTGAACAAGACCCTCATTTCCAACAGCATAAAACACTTGGGAGCCAGAATGGGTTGGGGTGTTGGTTGTCATTTCACATCAGGGATGCTGAGCAATGGGTTTACTCAGCATAATGAAGCTATAATACTTTAGGAGAAAGTGCTAACTAGTAGGGCAGGCTATTTCTACAAAACCTGCTATTCACATGTCAGGACATGACTAAGAGAACACTCTAAATAGAGAAAATACAACCTTCAACGACCAACTATTCCTTTCAAGAGGTAAACTTGATTCTTTCATGATGTGAAATTACAAATTAACAACTTCTAGTTCAGCACTTACAAAAATGTGTTCAGGAGACTGAGGATGGACTAGGTCCAAGAGGCATGACTTTGGTGTTAAAAGAAGTCAGTTTAGGGCAAATGAGAACCTTGGTAAATTTTTAAAGTATTGTCCAGAGAGCCTGGGTTTTCCACTTATTCAGGGTTTTGATGCAATTATGTGCATCATTTTGACAACAGGCATGAAAGGATGATTTGAGTTGATGACAATTTTGCTTCCTTGCAAGGAATTTTGCGGGTTTGATTTTAAATATGTAAGGAGGGCTTATTCATGTAAATATTTGAAATAAAAATTTTAAATGTGACCAAGATGGTAAATGAAAAAAATCACAATTCTCTAAATGTCACTTCATTCGGCAATATACATTGTCTGTGTTTCTCCTCAGCAAGTGGGGAAATGAAAAATGTCATGTACATGCAAGGCTGACAAATTGATTTTTCTTGGTGAGTACACATCTTTGCATTAAGAATCAGAAAAAAAAATTGTACTTTACAGGTTTAAATGCTGAATTTATACCATTTGGCCCATTTAAAAATTGCTAAGAAGAATGTAGAGGTAAAATATCAATATTTCTGTGATGTTTTGATTTTTACTGGTGATGCTTTCTTAAATACCACCTGCTCTAGTGAAGCTGAATTCAGAAGGTAAATCATAATTTTCAGGCATTATTTATTTTCAGCATTTCTTGATAGAAAATATATAATGTTAAAAATACTTCAAAAAGGACTGGATATGTAATTCCTGTTCTTTCAAAAACGACTTGACGTGATTTTTGTTCTTTTTTCACTCCAAATTCCTAGATGTGCATGTTGGTTTTTCCTCTAAACTTTGCTCCTCTGAGAGCCCACAGCTCTCAGAATAAATATAAAATATATAATTTTCCCCTGAGGCCATCTGTAAGATGATTTCCCAAAGGAACAACAAAAAAATTGCTTTTAAACAAAGGATCAACATGAAGTTCTGGAAACTCTGATTAAACTTCTTTGAAAGTTTTAGCTAAGGCAAAGGGGGACAAGTGAAACTGCAATGGAATTCATCTTGCCAGCAGCATCATATAGCATTTGCTCTCCTGAACGCTAACTTCAGCTGTGATTTATTAGGGGACCAAGTTCATGTCATTGTGTCTGATCTTCAGAGACCGGGCTTCAAATCCTGATTTTACTCACAATTGAAAATGAGGTTGGTGGTCAGGTCCTAGCCCCGTTTGACATGATTGTCAGCCTGCACTCGGGAGAATGGCTGTCTGGAAAAACAGGGAGTGTTAACTTGCAAGTCAGGGACCCCAGTGCTTATCAAAGGGGTTTTTATCTGCATTGAGTCTGGGAGGGGCTGCAGCTCCTGACCCTCTCCGTGGGAGCACTCATTAAGGTGCCTGACAAAGTAGGGTAATACAATCTTAATGTCCTCCTAAGGAAGCGTTTATCCTGTACTTCTTTTTTTTTTTTGTCGCAGCTTAAGAAAGTGACTAATTATTAAAATTTTGGAAAAGAAATAGCTCTGGGACTTGGAATGTCTGTGTTAAACCTTAAAGGCAGCCAATTTTGCTTCCTGGCATTTACTTGGCCTGTGCAGCTTATAAATAGTTTCCATGTGGTTGCTGCTTCAGTACAGACCTCTGATAAGAGGATGGGGAAATTAATTTTGTAGAAGTCTGTCAGTCTAGGGATAATATGGATGCCTAAGTGTAATTTTTTTTAATGGCCTAGAGAAGGAGGGCTGTTTGCTAACTTTTGTGGAGAACAATAGGGAAAACAGAAGATTTATGAAAATTAATCTTATAATCTGAGATAAGACAAAAATCCAATCAACGTAATTAAGTTCAATGTTGAATTTAAGAAAAGAGATATATTAAAGGATATGGCTGGAGTGTAATGCTAATTTGTTATCAAATCTTGAGATCTTGACTCCTTTAATATGAGACTGCTTCTTGCTTTTGCTTGAATATTTATTGTTAATTCAAGAAGAGGAATGATGGGCCCCAGCATGGCAAGAGTCTTTTGGGAAAACGTATTCCATTCATTATGACCTGTCTGGAGGGAAGGGGACCCTAGAGCTATTTTTATTTGAATATAATCAGAGTGGATCTTTTTTGGTTGAGAGGGAGGCTGCTTTAGACAGTCTCTTCCCCCATTAGAAAGGTCATCTCATCCATAGAAAAAGCAGGTATTAACTGGAGTAAATTATGCTTTAGCCACCCTGACTTGATAGACATTGGATTAGGGGCCTCATGGCACTGACTTTTATTTAACATAACTCTTTCAAAGCACTTACTAAGGGCCAAGAACTCCTAAAGACTATAGACATAGTAACTCATTTATTCCTCATAACAACCCTATGAGGTGGGTGTTGTTATTATCCCCATTTCCCAGATCAGGTAACTGTGGCATAGACAGTTTGAGCTGAACATCTAATATCTAGTAAATGGGAGAAAAAGGATTCAAACTCTGGGGTCCCTGTGTGTTCTAAGCTGCTTGATGGTGCGTTCCTTGCTAGCAAGCATCTCCCACTAAATCAGCTACAGACTGGATACAACCTACTTGGTACACAGGGACTTTCTCAGGGTGCCAAAGAGCTCATCCTGACTTCGGGATTTAAACCTCTTTGAATTAGGTGTGTGGTGCTGGGATAACTTGTCTTGTGCATGTCCATGAAAATTCTAATTTAAATTCTTTAGTTAAGCTGTAGACTTGACTAAGCTATAGTCCCTGATTAAAGGACTGTAGCTTAACCCTGATTAAGCATATCCATGTCTACCTACAAAAAGCCTCCAACAGAATTAACTTCTAAGAACAACTAACTCTTGGGGAGACTTTCCCCCCCAATTGGTAGAAAGACGTTCCTGACCCCAGTGGGCAGCTACCCCTGTTATGTTGATGAACCTGTGTTATAATTACCCCTTCCTTGATTGTTTCCTTCATAAATATGGGGTTTTCTTTGTCTTTTTCATGTATATCAGTCATCTGGTATCCTTCATAAATATGTAAGCTTTGTGAGACAGGGCTTATGCCTTGTCTTCCTGCAGCCTCTGCCTAGCAAGGTATCTGATAGGCGGTAGGTATTCAACACTACTCAAAGAGGTTTGTTGACTATGTGAAGCCAGCTGACCTTTGTTGCCTAGTTTTTGTGGACCTCAGGGCTATGCCACTGGACAAAGACCCTGTCTCCTCTCTACCTCAGGAAAGGGAGTTTTGTGACTGATTTTATGAAGTCATAAAATAGCTTTATTTGAACTTGTCAAATGAAATTTAATGATTATTAGAGATTCTGAAACAGAAATGGGGGAAAATGGAAATTTTTATTGGGAGAAACTCCCTAAATAGCTATTAAACACCAATTTCACAAAAAGAAACTAGAGGGACTTTAATTGCCTCTGGATCTATTCTGCCAACTCCAAGGTGCTTTAAAATATTAACGTAGTACCAAATAAATGGTTATTATGAAAGCAGAAGAAGCCATCGAAGAGTAGAAAGGCTTTCTTTACATTTGTCTTGTTTGGGATTTGTGATATCTAAATTATAGAACATGGCATAGTAATGAACCTCCTTTGATCTAATATCCAACATTTCCCAAATAATCTAAATATTCTAACCTCTTAGCCCTCACATGTCACTCCTACTCTAATCATCGCTGCTCTCCGGAGTCTTCCAAGTCTTGTCTCCCTCACTGTCGTCAGAGGTAGTTTTCAATTTTTAGGGAGTTATCTCTGTCTCCCTCCCACTTAGCTACACACACACACACACACACACTGTCACACAGAGTGGAGAGAGATTTTAATCTTCTTTTAGCTCTTCTTTTGCTCTCCACAGTTTTGTAGTAAAGATCAGAAGATAGCAGGGCTGTGCTGTGGATGTGGAGGGAGGCAGTAATTGAGGATTAAAATGGGCTACCTTTCACCTAGACCAGCTGCATTTTCTTATCTGCTCGTAGGAGAGGGTTAAGGCTTACTCAGCCAGGAAGGAGTTATTTTCAGGAGTCCAGAGGATTTTCCAACTCGAGTGGGTTGCACTGTTTGCTGAAGCAGTGGAGATTACAAGCGACCTGGCGAGGGTGTTTGTAGTTCAGACCTCCAAGCAGGGATGCGCCTGTTAGATCCAGCCTCCCTCTGAGGTTTCTCAGGCTAAACTATTGCTACATCTGGCGGGTACATCACTGTTTAAAAAATAAACTCCAAATTTGAGAATAACCGTATCCTTGACAAGATGTATCCTTTTCTAAGGAGGATTGCTGCAGCTGTCTAACAATGAATTACAACATTCCACAGCTGTCTGGGCAGGAAATGAAGAAAATTATCCTGGCTATCTCAAAATGGGTGTTTGGGGAATGGAGGAGGGTATAAGAGTTGCTAGAGAGTAGACTGGAATTAGGGCGCTGAGCCTGCCTGATCAATCTTATCCTGTATTACAGGGTCCTTGGCTATCAGAGTTCAGATAATATTAAAAAATTTGAACCATCTAAAATCAAACAGCATGGTTACATCGATTCCAGATAGTGAACTAAAGTGAAAAATATGTTATTTTTGGCCGCAACCTGGTTTTACTTCCTCATCCTCCCATCCAATGAATAAATTGCATTTAAAAAATTAATGTCCTAATTACCTTACAGTCAAATATGATGGAGCTATGCCTATAGGGGTATCATTTAATAATCATCATTCCAAAAGATGACTATTCATATTTTTATCAAGATTTTGGTGGTTGAGTAACCGCTCATCAAATGGCCATTCTGTGCGCGCTCCCCACTACTTCACAAAGTTGCGTTTCCCAGGCAGAGCTAAGAGCACATTACTCCTCTCCCCCAGAAACCTTCAATGGCTCCCCATTGTCTGGTCAGTGTTTCTCAGACCTTCATGTGCATGTAAATCACCTGGGGATCTTGCAAAAATGGAGATTCTGATGCAGTCGGTGTAGGGTGGGGCCTGGGCTCTGCGTGTCTGACAGGTTTCCGGGTGTTTGTGGGGCTCGAACTTTGACCACACTTGAGAGGCAAGTGTCTAGAGGATGGGCCCATCTGCACACTTTACTTCCAACCCACTTTTCCAGGCGGATTGTCTTTGTGCTCTTGACTCTCCACCGTCGCTCTACCCTCTGGCCTTCCCAGGCTGCTATTGTTTTTCCAGATACATACATAACTTCTGCTTTGATGCTGCTGGGTGCTAGTGCCCGTCAATGTCTTACTTGCCTTTATTTATCCACAGAGCTCACACTCTCCACAAACTCTCCTCTGATTTGTCTCTACCCCACCCAACCGTGAGAATCACTGTCTCCTTCCTCTGTTCTCCTCTTGCACTTTGGTTGGAAACCAATTTTCCAACTTAGTACCCTGTGCCAGACTAGGCATATTGGGTGTGTGTCTGTCCTCTGCCAATGAAGTCTGAACCTCTCTGGCGGACAGCCATCTCCTTTTGTATATCATAGCCTCTTCTCCAGCATTTTGCACAATTCCTGTGTAGAGCCGGTATAAATAAAAATTTGCTAGTATTGAATAAAATTCGCAAATTGCATAAAATCACTTTTCTAGATGGATTTCTCTTGAATAGCTGAAACTCACTGACATTCAGATAAACCTCTTCAATGTTCTTTCCTGAAAGGATGTCTTACTCCTTGGTAGTTAGGGATCACTCCTGGGTGATTTTTAAAAAGGTTTTGATTTAGGCGATCTGTGAATGTGACTATGTGGGCTAAGCTTCTTAAAGGGGCAACCCAGCTGAGAATCACAAAAGAAAGCCGAGGCTCCTGCCTTTGCCGACCATGCAAGCAGGTTTTTCATCGTTGCTAATGAGAGCCACTTGTGTTGACTGTGTAACAGGAAGTACCTTAATCCTTTCTCATTAGACTTCTAAAATTAGCCTTCCATTGCCCTGCTAGAAGAATCAGGAGATGTACCATTTATTCGGTTTTAGATGGGGTGATAGGAGAATTAAAGGTCCATTCCTAGAACCTGGAAAGATAGTTGTAGCTGGACAATATTAATGAATGAGCTTTTTGAATCGGGAGTGACCAGGGTTCTAACTTGGGTACTGCAATGTGTGAACTTCGTTATCCTGAATAAATTAGTTAGCCAGTTTGAGCCTTAGTGTTCTCATCTTTTAATAGGGTAAATCATACCCACTTTGAAGGATTCTTGAGCTTAAATGGAATTACATGTATCAATTGCTTTGCACATAGGTGTGCAACAAATAATGTGTTTTATTATGGTCAGAGATCTGGCGTGTCACTAGCCAACCTTTTGGGGCTGGATGGGAAAACTCTTTTCTTCTCTCCACCAACTAAGGGAAAACTGTTTTTTCCTCTATTCCACTACTGCTCTGAATACTTCACTTCTGACACCAGCTGTGTAGGTTTTCCACACCAAACGATTTTCCAATTCTCTGTGGATACCAACTGGGTGTTCTACGATTTAACTCAATTCTGACACTATCTACCTGGAGATAGTGTCAGAAGCCACAGGTTAAGGGTTCAGTCCCACAGGAGTGCCCTCACTTCAGATGCCACTCACAAGTCCATATTGTCACCTGTGCTTCTGACCAGCTGTCTAGAAATCAGAGGTTCCTATGACTCCCTCGTTTGCTTTGATAGTTTGCTAGAATGGCTCATAAAACTCAGGGAAACGTTTACTTACATTTACCAGTTTATTATAAAGGATATACTTCAGGAGCATCTAAATGGAAGAGCTGCGTAGGGTGAAGTTTGGAGGAAGGGGTGCAAAGCTTCCATGTCCCCTCTGAGCGTGCCACCCTCCCAGCACCTCCATGTGTTCACCAATCCGGAAGTTCTCTTGGACCTATTCTTCTGAATTTTTATGGAGCCTTCATTACATAGGCATGATTAATTAAATCATTGACCATTGGTGGTCAACTTGGGCTTCAGTCCCTTGCCTCTTGGAGACAAGGGTGTGGGGCTGAAAATTTTAACCCTCTAATCACACGGTTAATTCCCCTAGCAACCAGCCCCTATCCAGTGGTTATCTAAAGGCTTTCTAAAAAATCACCTAATTAGCATAAACTCAGGTGTGGTTGGAAGCGGCTAGATGTGAACAACAAGAGATACTCCTTTTACCATAGCTCTGGAGCTATTTCAGGAACCCAGGACAAAAGATTCAATATTATAACCAAAGATGCTCCCATAGTGCTTATGATTTAGGAAATTATAAGGGTTTTGGAAGCTGTGTGCCAGGAATAAAGACCAAATATATATATTTCTCATTATAAATAACAATATCACAGGGTTTAAAGTACATCACCAGGGTTTACTGATCACATCTCAACCATTAAAAGCTGAGGCTGAGAAGACTCTTAAGCATCCAAGTTCTGCTCTTTTTTGCAGAGCTATGGCCACAGTGTTGTACCCACTCACTGGCCCCACTAATGGCAGAAGCAGTAATGTCCTCAGTGACTTGATTGCATTCTATATCCATCAAAATTGGGACTTTTCTGAGACAGAGTCTCACTCTGTCACCCTTGTTAGAGTGCAGTGGCATGACCGTAGCTCACTGCAACCTCAAACTCCTGGGCTCAAGCTATCCTCAGCCTCAGCCTCCCACGTAGCCAGGACTACAGGCCTGCGACACTGTGCCTGGCTAATTTTTCTGTGTTGAGTAGAGACGTCTCTTGCTCTTGCTCAGGCTGGGCTTGAACTCCTGACCTCAAGCAATCCTCCTGCCTTGGCCTCCCAGTGTGCTAGGATTACAGGCGTGAGCCACCATACCTGGCCAAAATTGGGACTTTTTAATCTCCTCTGGATCATGGACTTCTTTCAAAATCTCATGAAAGCTATTAACCTTCTCCTAAGAAAAAAAGTGTGTATTTATATAATTTTGCTTTTACCTTCTGAAGATTGATGAGTCCCAGGATAAAAACCACCGGTTCCTGGATGTGCTTAATAACTTCCAGTTCCTCATAAAGCAGGAATAACACAACAGAGTTGAGTTTGCACAATTAAAGACCAGGAAGGTCAGTGAAAGGGTGGAGAGAAGCGCTCACCCCTTTCCCAATTCATTTTCCCTGCTGAAGAAAACCTAGAGCCAGGACAGGAACTTGAATGGTAGGAGGAAAGTGATTTGATAATCTTTGGTATTACATCTTGTGTTCAGAATTATTGTCATTCAAACCCATCTGTGTATTTTACATGGTTTCTGATATAACATGATGATCTCAATAAGGTTTGTGATAAAAGTGAATGCTATCCCAAGTCAGGAAACGTATTCTGTTTCAGACGCAGAGGGGAAATTGCCCAAGCAGCAAAGCATACTGTTCACCATTTATCTTGGTCCGGGAGGTGGCAGATCTGTGTGCGGGGCTGACTTGCATTAACAAACACGAACACAGTGGATGTGGAAACATGTCCAGGCCTCCCTCATCAGTTCCCATTTTCATACTTCCTGAGTGGGCTGGGAAACGTGGAAGGACAGCATGAATTCAATTTAACAGTCCAGTAAGTGCCAAAGAAATGATCACATCTCTGAAAATAAGTGTTTTAAACAAGATTTTTCGAATGGTAAAAAAAAAAAAAAAGACAAATCCTTTGTTTAGTAAACAGCAAACACTTTATACATTAATCATCCAGCAGACATTAAGTGTAATCAAAGGTTCCATTTTAGTTCAAATACAACTTATGTTCTCCAATTATAATTACTTACAGGACTATGCAGTTTGAATTTTTAAATAAATGTTCTGCTTCCCAGATGTCTTCTTATACGCATGCTGTGACCCTTCTTAGAGAGGCTGGTTCTCTTATCACAGTGATTTCAAGGCCTGCTGGGGTGTGAAAAAACTGATACGGTTTAAGTACCACCTGCCATATTGGACCCAATAAGGAATTTGTAAAGTTGGAATGTAGTTCCTTCACTTAAATAGGTGTATTATTAGCAAAGAGGCTGTGAGTTGAGATGATGTAATTCAAATTTGATTTTTTTTCCAGAGAAACATTATTATGACAGAGTTATCTTCCTGACCAAGGGTCAAGTCTTGGTGGATGCACAGAAATGAGGCTCTCATGCTAGTAAGGAGACGCAATGGCAGTGTGGGTCAGTTTTCTTTCCTGAGTCAGCAAAGTGTTATCCTCAGTTTTCAGATGAGACAAGTGAGATTTATTTGGAGGCTAAGTGTTCTGCTAATATGCTAATCAGGGGTAGGGATTTTGGAGGGGAATGGGAAGATCTAGAACAGCATCATCTAATAGAACTTTCTGCAATGATAAAAATGTCTTGTATCTGCACTGTCCAATACGGTAGTCACTGGCCACATGTGACAATGTGGCTACAGGGACTAGGATACTGAAATTTAGATTTTGTATATTTTAATGAATTTAACTGTAAATATAAATAGTCACGTGGATAGAACAGGTAAATTGAATCTAATTCTAGGCATTTTGAAAGACAAGGGCTAGGTAGCAAAGTGAGAAGTATAGCTAAGAAAATAAAATCTGACGAGTTAACTACCTTGCTGACTGAATTGGTTATCTCATAATGAAGTTTAAGGATCATCGATGTGCTGGACAATACCAAGGAATTTTAGAATTTATAGCATGATAAAATCTCAGAGCCGTTTTAAAAATTTTGTGGTACAAGGAAGAAAAGGCACACGAAAAATTCCAGGGGCATGGACCAGTATCAAATAAAATATTTAAACTCAAGACAAAAAACAAGTGCCATATGATATGGTTTGAGAATTTGGTGGCTCCAAATCTCATGTTGACATCTGATCCCCTGTGTTGAGGTGGGGCTCAGTGGGAGGTGTTTGGGTCATAGGGCCAGATTCCTCCTGAATAGCTTGGTGCTCTCACCATGATAATGAGTGAGTTCTCACTTCTTTACTTCACTGGAGAGCTGATTGTTTTCTCTTGCCATGTGTCATGCCTGCTCCCTCTTCACCTTCTGCCATGGTTGGAAGCTCCCTGAAGCCCTCACCAGAAGCACACGCTGGTGCCATGCTTCTACAGTCTGCAAACCCCTAGGCCAGATAAATCTCTTTTATTTATAAATTATCCAGCCTCAGGTATTTCCTTTATAGCAACACAAAACAGACTAACACACCATATTTCATTATAGAGTTAGAACAACTTTAAAAGAAATCTCATAAGAATAATGGAGAAAGTTACCATGGAAAACTGTGAAAAATACTTTGAAAAACAAACCCCATAACAGTTTTGAACTGTGGCTGGTGGCCGTAGTTATAGAAACAAAAGTTATATTAGTAATAATACAATTCCTTCCATTAATTTGTTTCTTAGTTTCAATTTTAACACATTGAATTTCTTTTCATCATGGTACAAAATACATAACATGAGATTTAACACTTTCAACAGGTTTTTAAGTGTACATAACAATATTGTTAATTACAAGCACAATGTTGTTCAGCAGATATCTAGAATCTTTTTATCTTGCATGATTGAAATTTATATTCATTGAAAAGCAGCTTCCAATTTTTCCATCACCCCAGCCTGTGACAATCACCATTCTAATTTCTGCTTTGAAGAGTTTGACTACTTTAGACACCTCATATAAGAGAAATTGTGCACTATTTTATTTTCCATCTGTCTGATAGCTCTTTTGTCGCTCTTTTCCTTTCTTGCTATCTTCCTTTGTGTTTTGTTGTTTTTCTTTTTTTGTAGTGACATCCTTTGATTCCTTTCTTATTTTCTCTTATGCATATTTTACTACACAGCTATTTTCTGTGTGGTTACCATAAGGCTTGCATAAAACATCTTATACTTAATAATAATCTTGTTTAAACTGATAACAAATTAAGTTTAATCATATACAAAAACTCTATGTCTTTACTTCTTCCCCCAAATTTATGTTATGTTTTATCTTTTAAAATTGTGTCTACATTAACATATTTTCATAGTTATAGTTATTTTTTATACTTTTGCCTTTTAATTTCCATACCACAATCAAAAGTGATTTATGTGCCACTGTTGTAGTATTACAGCATTCTGTATTCGTTTACAGTTTACCTTTACCAGCATGCTTTATACTTTCTTCTGCTTTTGTGTTGTTGTTTAGCATCTTTTTGTTTCAATTTGAAGGGCTCCTGTCAGTTTTTCTTACAAGGCAGATCTAGTGGTGATGAACTCCCTCAGCTTTTGTTTATCTGGGAAAGTCTTTATTTCTTCTTCATTTTTGCAGGACAGTTTTGCTTCATGTAATGTGCTTGGTTGTCATTTGTTTTGTTTTAGCACTTTGAATATATAACCCTACTTCCCTCTGTCCTGTTGAGCAATCCTGCTGATAGTCTTATGGGGTTTCCTTGTATGTGATGAGTTGCTTTTCTTTTGCTGCTTTCAAAATTCTCTTTTTGTTTTTCCATTTTGACAGTTTGATTAAAATGTGTCTCAGTGTTAACTTTTTTTATATTCATTCTATTTGAGATTTATTGGAATTCTGGAACCAGCATGTCCATTTCCTTTCCCAGATTTGGGAAATTTTCAACCATTATTACTTTACATACATATTCTGTCCTTTCTTTCTCTCTTTTCCTTCTGGAATTCCCACAATGCCTATATTGGTCGGCTTGCTGGTATCCCATAAGGCCCTCAGAAATTCTTTATTCTTTTAGCTCTTCTGACTGGATAATTTCAAATGACTTGCCTTTGAGTTTGCTGACTATTCTAGTTGATCAAGCCTGCTTTTGAACTTATCTAGTGAAATGTTCACTTGAGTTATTGTATTATTCTACTCCAAAATTTCTAATTGCTTCTTTATTTAATAAAATATATGTTTTTTGTTGAAATTCTCATTTTGTTAATGTTTCATTTTTTTCTGAGCTTACTGAACACCTTAATGACAGTTATTTTGAATTCCTTTCAGGTAATTTACATACCTCTGTTTCTTTAGGGTTGGTGTCTGGAGATTTGTTTTGTTCCTTTAATGGGGCCAGTTCACCTTGTTTCATCATTATCCTTGTAACTTTGTGTTGCTGTCCCACATTTTAAAAATAATAACCTCTCCCAGTCTTAATGGAGTGGCTTCACACAGGGTAAGACCTTCACCAATCAGCCTGGCTAGAGATTTTGGGGTCCTCTCAAATTTTTTCTATAGCTGTGTCTTCTCTGGACTTGTGCAGGTAGATTCTCAATTGGAGAGATTAGCCATTTTTCTGTTTTTTCAGGAGTTCATAATCTCTTACTTCCACTGGTATCCATCTGTTGTAACATGTATCCTTTAAGATGCAGCATATCTTCCAGCTCTTGTCTCAGTGGCCTCTAGGCATCTAGAGTATGTTGGGTACCATCAGCATCCCAAATTTGGCTAGAAAGAAACCAGTCCCATGGGTATCTGCCCCCTCCCCAAAAGCTGGAACATTAGACACACACTCTACTCCTATCTTTATTCCTGAAGGAGAGATCACTGAGCTGTATTTGTCTCTGTCTACTATGCTGTGGAAACTCTGGAGCATTAGGTTAGTACCCAGCTCTTTTTTTATCAGTGGCTTCCAGGCATCCAGAATATGCTGAGTTTCATCAGCACTTCCAGACAGGCAAGACAGAAACCAGTCCCTTGTGCATCCTTCCCCCACACCCAAAGTCAGAACTTTGGCTATATGGTTCAGTCTTCTCTTTGTCTCCCCAGAAAGTAGCCAGTAGATGTGAGTTTCCCCCTGATCATGTGGTGCTGTGCAAGGGGGAGGAACTATAATGAGATGGTACCAGGAATTTCCTACTCACTTAAATATGGTTGGTTTAACACTCACCCAGAGTGCAGGAGCTTCTTAACTCATTTCTGGATTCCACATAGAAGGAATTAATCATGTGTTGTTGTTAACTTTGTGTTTCTGTGGGAAGAAGGAGAATCTTATTCCACCATCTTGCTGATACTCTTCAACATACCTACTTTTGATTATATTTAGTGCTCTGGTATAGGCCAAATGACTGCAAAACACCATATTCAAAATATGTAAATGATTTTTCACCATATTTATATCAGTCAGGGTTCTTCAGAGAAACAGAACAAATAGTGTGAGTGTGTGTGTATATGTGTGTGTGTGTGTGTATATATATATATATATACATATACATATGTATGATGACTACATGGATAAAAAGTACATGCAGTTGGTTCATAGCATATCATATTTGACACAATATATATGTACACATATATACACACACACATGCATACACATGACATGGCACACATAAATACATATATATATTTAAAAGAGTTGCTGGTGGAAAGTCTGACATCTTTAAGGCAGACAGGCATACTGGAAATTCAGGTAAGAGCTGAGGCAAAATTACTTTTTCTCTGTGAAACCTCAGTTTTTGTTCTTAAGGCCTTTGACTGAATGAAGCCCATCCACATTAGTGAGGGTAATATCCTTTACTTAAGTCAATTGATTGTAAATGTGAGTCACATTTAAAAAATTAAAAAATATCTTTACCACATCATCTTGACTAGTGTTTGACTAAATAACTGGACACCATAGCTTAGCCAGATTGACATATAACAATAATCATTGCATTATTCTACATGAAATAAATTGACTAACCTAAGGTCACGGAGAATCAAAGATTGTCTGGGCTGGAAAGGACATGGGAGATCATCTAATTAAGGTCTTTATTTTACAGAGTAGGAAGCTGAGGTGCAGAAAGGCAGGGTGCCTTAGCAGAGGCAGTGTTAATTAATGAATAGGGCTTTGGAGTTAGAAAGATATAAATACAGTGGCCAGGTTCATTGTTTATCAGTTTTCTGTCTTTGGATAAGACATTTAACCTTTCTGTACCTCAGTTTCATCATCCGCAAGATGGGAATTTTATCTAGCATCCTTATGGTAAAACCAGTCTCTGGCAGAAAGTAACTGCTCAATGAATGGAAATGAATTATTATCATTATTGACAACATTATGAATACTCAAAACATAGCTTTTAACTTAACAAGAACTCACTGGGAAGAGATTAAAGTGTTACTGTTCTAATTCCTTATTCTCTGTTACAATGGTGCTGGCACTATTAATCTAAAATTGTGTCAAATATGATATGCTACTGAACCAACTGTGTGTACTTTTTATCCATGTATTCATCACTTATTTACACTGAAATAAAGTCAGGGAATGTTCTGTCAGTTGCTGATTCTTCCCAGGGTTAGGGGATTCATTAGGATATTCTCAGGC
Source organism: Lemur catta (assembly GCF_020740605.2). Lineage (NCBI taxonomy): Eukaryota > Metazoa > Chordata > Mammalia > Primates > Lemuridae > Lemur > Lemur catta. The sequence continues at coordinate 53,503,526 of NC_059140.1, forward strand.
AGATTTTGAAAAGTATTTAAAGTATTTTGAGGACTGCTGTGGATAAACTGGGTCCCTGTTGAATGAACTTTTGAGGTGTTGGTCCGGGGCTGTTTGTTTTGTGGCTCTCATTTTCTCATTACAGTTGCTCTTGCGTGGGCATGGGCCTTAGACATCACCCTGCTGTCTTCTCAGTGCTTGGAATCAGAATGTCTGTTTTTGCTGCCTTGAACTGCCAGCTCACCAGCTTAGCAGCGTCCCTAGGCTTGCTGAGGTTATGCAGAGAATACCTGTGTTAGCAGAGCCCAAAGTAACCCCTACCTGCAGAGAATTCTCCATCCTTTGATCCTTTACTATGTTGTTGCTTCATAATGTCAAAAGCCTAAAAGCTTTGGTTTGAATGGTGGCCAAATGCACAGGCATTCAGGACTGAGTCTGATCCTTAATCCACAAAATCAAAGGTTCTTCTCTCTCAGCCACAGGTCCCGATTGTTGCCTTATAAAATTGGATTACTCCTGTCACTAGGGCACTGCTTTTTCCTTTTATCCATCATTTTAAAAGCTTGACTACAGGTATGCTGATAAAATAATGAGATATCCCCACCCCCCACAAACAGCAGAAAAACTGCCAACCGAATTTATCTTTGGAAGCCATTTTTCTTCAAACCTGTTTGAAACTCACATTTTAGAACTGTTTTTTAAATGCCTTCTGTGATAATTTTACAAAAGAAAAAATTAGTGTTGCTATAGTATAGTCATAGGGTCATATAGTTTGGATATTTGTCCCCTCCAAATCTCATGTCAAAATTTGATGCCTGATGTTGGAGGTAGGGCTTGATGGGAGGTGTTTGGGTCATGGCAGATCCCTCGTGATCGGCTTTATACCATCCTTGTGATAATGAGTGAGATCTCGTTCTATTAGTCCATGCGAGAGCTGGTTGTTTAAAAGAGCATGGCACCCCTCTTTCTCTCTCTTGCTCCCTCTCTTACTATGTGACATACCCACTCCCTCTTTGCCTTCTGTAAACTTTCTGAGGCCCTAACTAGAAGCAGATGCTGGTGCCAGGCTTCTTGTACAGCCTCCAGAACTGTAAATTACCCAGCCTCAGGTATTTCCTTTATAGCAATGCAAAATGGACTAAGATATAGGGCATTCCTCCAGGCTCTACTATATTTTTCCTCTTCATTTTTTCTCTTTCCTTCTTTTCTTCGTGGAGGGTGAGATATGGAGAGAGGAAGGGTGGAGTTAAGGCTAAGAGGTCAGGGAGCAGCTAGGGGAACCTGAATGGGAAACATTCAGGGAAACAGACACATCAGGTAATGCTTCTCAAACTGACCTGTGTGTAGAAATCTGTGAGGGTCATGGCAAAGTGCAGATTCTGATTCAGCAGATCTGGGGCAGAGCCTGAGTCCACATTTCTAATCCATTTCCAGGTGATGCTGTTGCCGGTCCAAGTTCCATGCTTTGAGTGATAGGACTTAGGAAGAGAGGAAACTGAGGTGTAAAGAGCACTCTGGGTGATGCATTTTACAAGTTTCCTCAGTTACTTCTCAAAACAGCCATGTAAGCTCATTCTTTCTGTGTTACAAATCAGTTTACAGATTCCAAGAGGCTAAGGAACGGAACTGAGCTGGCATATGAATGTGGTTTGCGGTGACATCAAGGACCACAGGTGGCTTCTTCTCTGTACTGCGTCTTGTAGTCTCATAGTGAATGTACAGGCTGCCCTCTTCCCACTGGTGCTCAGCACCCTGGACAGGGGCATGAGTTCTGCTCCAGGGAGGCTTCTCACCGCAGCTTCCCCTTTCCACTTTCACTGTTTAGGGGCTTTGGTCTAACGACTGCCCTCTTCCCTGCTCCCAGTTTCTTTTTCTATTTCAGGCATTCTACATGATGCTGCTAGAGTGATTTTTAAGATGTAGCTCTAATCAAATGCACCTTGGCTTAATCGTTCTTATCTGTTCTTTCTCCTGCAATGTTTAACCTTCCATATCAGCGCAGTAAGATCCTCCCCACACCTTGTATGCCCCCTCAGTCAAACACTGGTGCTCCCTTCTTTGGAAACTCCCAGAGTCCTTTTTTTTTTTTTTCTTTGAGACAGAGTCTCATTCTGTCACCTGGGCTAGAGTGCTGTGGCATCAGCCTAGCTCACAGCAACCTCAAACTCCTGGGTTCAAGTGATCCTTCTGCCTCAGCCTCCTGAGTAGCTGGGACTATAGACACGTGCCACCATGCCTGGCTAATTTTTACTATTTTTAGTGAAGATGGCATCTCACTCTTGCTCAGGCTAGTCTTGAACTCTTGAGCTCAAAAGATCCTTCTGCCTTGGCCTCCCAGAGTTACAGGCATGAAATACTGTGCCCACCCCGTGCCCTTTCCTGACAGCATGTTTCTTATTCTGTCACACATGGTATCAACACATTTATCTGTACCAGCCTTATTCTAAAGCAGAGTGTAAGACAGTCTTCACAGGCATTATCATCATTTAGTGCTTGGGTAACCCTCCCTCACCCTGCATATCAGTGGCCCAAAGAACAGAGCAAACACTAAACGATATTTTATGAATTAAATTACATGACACTGTAAAATTGAGAATTATAAATGGGATTAGATGATGACTAAATTATAAATTAAATAACCTTAGAATGTTAGTTTTTAGGGTTTTTAATTTTTAACTTTCAATTTTTTTGGACTCTAATGAGCTAGCTGAACCCCAGAATAAAACCCATGCATTAAAGCGGTAAGTGATGTGCCAACAGTCATTCTCATCATCATCTGTAAAATGCAACAAATAAACCATTGCCTCTTAGGTTCATAGTGGAGACTTTCTGAATCAGTAGCTGTAGAATAACTAGAACAGTGCCTGGCACAGAGGAGAGGCTCGCTAAATGTTGACTTCCATTATTTTGCTCCCTAACTTAATTTTATAGGACCACTGAAGGGATATCTTTGATCTAGAAAGCTTGCACAGCAGTAAGAAGAAAGCGTTTGGCTTTTAGCATTTCATTTAACTGCCAGGTGTAGAAACATTTTGTGAAGTACAAAGTGTGAAGCTACATCTCCTTGGAAACATTTCTCATATTCTTAGACAAATCAGAAGAGCAACGAATAGCCACTGATAGTACAATAAACCACTAGGCACCATGCTCCTTTGTCTTGGCAGAATGGTTTGGAATGATTGCCAGTCTTGGTAGTTTTCCTATAAAGCAATTTTCCTGCTATGATCAGGTTAAGGAAAAGCTACCACTTCTTCATCTATGATGGACTAAAGAAAGAAGACAAAATATAGCTCAGATGTCAACTTACTAAGAGATTATTTAGGGGCATGGGCACACTTACAACTTTGACTCAAACCGTACAAAAGCAATTTATGCAACCAAAACTTTTGTGCCCCTGCAATACTCTAAAATACAAAAAGGAGAGAGAGAAAAAAGGTATTATTTAAATCACTACTCTTCTTCCCTTAGTAGAACCAACGCTCACATCACTAGCATTGATGTCAAGATAGCAAAGATTTCTCCCTATATTTATCAACTATAGGGTCCCTTAAATGAAAATGTGCTTAAAAATTACCTGAGAAACTTGATAAAGATGTAAATCTCTGAGAAATTCTGATTCAGTAAATATAGGGTAGGACTTAAGAATCTGATGCAAGTGACTCTTGGATCACTTTACAGTTTTCATACACACAGTTGAGGAAATTGAAGATCAGAGATGCAAAGTGATTTTCTAACAGTCAGCTGTAGAAATACAGCAAAGGCTAGACCCCAGTCTAGGTCTTTTGATGCCAATCCCTGGTTATTTCGTCTAACTCACAGCTACTTCCAATTATCTATAAATGTGCATTTAAGAAATTAACATATATGAATTAACTGGAAAACTTATTACAATGTGGATTCTGAGACATTAATCTTATGAGGGGCCAGAGATTCTGAATTTCTAACAGGCTCCTGGATCATGCTGCTTCTCATCTATGGACCACATTTTGAGTAACCAGGTTCTAGGACAACACTGGGCATAGATTGAAGCATTTAAAGAAATAAGAGTTGGCCATAGAACTAAAATATTAATAAATTGTCCTTTTGTGACTTTGTAGCCTCTACTATGAATAACACAGGACTGAGCACATGGAAGGCTACTAGAGAAATAAGAATAAAATTTAGTGAAAACCCCATAAGAATCAGTGATCCTAAAATCAGATGGTGGCTCCAAATAACCCTGCCTTGCCCTTTTTTCCTGTTTGGTATGGTTTTCATGATGATCTGTTTCCCTGGGGAGTTATCGAGAGAGTCTAATAAAGGCAGATGCTTGCTCCTAGAAATGTGGGCAAAGTAGCAGAAAATGAAGAAGATGTGTGGAAAGAAATAGAACAGAAAACGCAGTGGGAGTTAATGTGGATTTTTAGGTTATGAAATGACCTGAAAACAAAAATAAAATGAAAAATATTTAAATGTGTTTATTAGTGTAGTTAACAGGGTTTTTTTAAATCATAAAATTAGGTTATAGAATTGAGATTATTTTATCAGGAAAAGAAAAATGGACACACAAAATTACCTGCTACTTTTTCTGAAATTTTCAAAACTAGGTGTTGTGTACCTCCTCAGACAAGAGAAAAGAAATAAGAATTTGCATTGAAGTAGAAGTATTTCATTTGGCATAAGAGAAGAGTTAAGAGTCTCTGAAGTCTGAAAATATTGTATTGGAGAAAGATGTAGTCACAATATCTTCAGAAATTTTTTAGAAAATGAAGCTTCTTTTTTGAAGAATATCAATCAATTATGATTTGAGTTCCTATTACGTTCCAGGCACTGGGCTGAGTACTGGGGATACTGCAATGATAAGCTATGGTAGCTACACATAAAGATTCTTCCCTGGGCTCTGAAGCACCTCTGGAGGAAGGATGGCCCTGCAAACATTTTGATTTTGGATTTTTAGCCTCTAGTACTGTTGGGTCACAGTCTGAAATGTTGGTTCCTTTGTGCGCTCATGGCTGAAAAATGACCAGACACATCAAAATTAGGCGAGCACAAAAATGAGGTTTATTGAGGAGAGAAAGATAGGATAATAGAGCAAGAGCAAGATATAGGTTTAAAGAGTGAGATACATAAGTCACATATGATGACCGGAGCCACTGTCGTAGCAAAAGAGAGAGAAAAGGGCTTGGTTATGGTCTGGGTCTTATTTTATAGTGTCTGGATAGGGACCTCCCCATGGTTCAGATTACACCATGGAACCACTTTGATTAGACAGCTGGGAGTTATGTGACCTGAGTCTTATTGTCTGTATGGATCTCCCATGAGCCTCTCTAAAAGCCCATTGGGAAAGTGAACCCCAATGGCACCTACTTTTGTTCCTAGGAGACCCAGAATCCCTCACTATCTGCCTAACAGTATTATAAGAGAATAAATTTCTGTTGGTTTAAGCTACCCAGTTTGTGGTGCTTTGTGGTAGCAACCACAGGAAACTAACACGACGCCTATGTGCCGTTTATCTTCCATTTAAAATCGTGGAGTTAGTTCTGAAGGCACATGGTGGCTTTACGACATGTGGATGTGACTGGGCTATGTAGAATCTCCTAGAATTCTCTTCCCTGTATGTTTCTAATTAAGCTGTGCCACAAGAGACATTTTTGTGCGAGCTTTGGGGACAGAACTGTCACAGTAGCTGTATCGTTTTTGTGCTGAGAAAGTTGGGGCAGGGTCACCAGGTGCTTTTGCGGCTCATACACCTCTTTGCTCATCTGCCTGCTCACCTCATTGGTGTAGGGCAGCAGTCGGACCTGTGATTGCTCTAGCTTCCCCTGGATCCTCCTTGAGCTTCTCTGACCTCTTGCCCAGGTATGTCTATCTCCGTGAAGAAGAATCCGTCTTCTCCTGCAGGAGGTAGTGAGAACCTGACATGGGTTCTAGCTTGCCTTCGCTCTCTCTGCTTTACATCCGCCTTTCCTTCTGGACTGCCTGCCCTGCAGACACCAAGCTCCAGCATCAGATGCAAAGACAAAGGCCTTGCAGGTGCCGTTTACCAGATTCCACAATTTTGTAAAGTCAAATCCCTGTAATAAATTGATTTTCTGATTGGACTCTCATAGATACAGGCACCCAGGGCCCCATAGCTTAGTCCCAAGTTTTTAGGCACGATCGTCTCTCTCCCTGTGTACAGACGAGACAGCTGTAATTTAAAAATCCCTGCACCCAAGGTTCTTGAACATACCAGGTGAAATGCCAAGTCGTGTTTTATGTGAATTTACTTTTTGTGGTTTTCAGCCTCCAGTGAATTTAGTGGTTCAGCATAAAGATCTCTCATTTCCTGTCCCTCATGTTTGTGACACTTCTTTCCCTTGCTCTGCTGCCACAGACAAAGAAAATTACAGGCAGCTCCTACTGTTCCCTTCTTCGACTCCTGCCAGGAGCCGTAGGCTCCAGGGCTCATATTCTGTTTTACAAAGCCTTTTGCAGCCATCGTTCGGGAAGACCTTGGCTCGACTGTCAGCATGGAGCGTGGCTGTCTGCAGCTGGAGCCCCAGAGGAGAGGCCCTGACTCCACAGTGGCAACCCCTTCCCTTCAACCTTGTCCTAGTTCTCTTTCCCGAGAGCCAGACAATGTAATCTGAGACATCCTGGTGCTGATGGGAAGAAGATGAATCACAATGATAACGGGCGTTGGTTTTCTTTTTTTTTTTTAAAGCTCTCATTTCCTTTGTGTGTAAAGGCTGGACATGACATTTGCAGCTGGCTCTACCAGGCAGTTCTCCTTGTGCCAGCACTGAGCATACTCTCATAATATGGCCCACAGTGAAAGCCTCATGCAATTGTAATGAAGATCCTGTAGCCACAATGAATGACTCCATTCACTGCAAACATAGGACTTGCTATGGATGTTCAATTACATTTGATGCCTCCTGGATTGTGTAGAAGGGGAGGTGAGTGGTGATGTCAGCTTGGCGAAGACAGGTTACAATGAGCAAAAAGGAGCCTTGCTGTTCTCATTTCTAGTTAGCTGCCAGTAGAATGGTGTCTGTAACCTGGCACTCTGCTCTTAATAGGTTATTGGTAACAGTCTTTACTCGTTAATTTTAGAGGACCCTTCCATAGCTCCTGTTGGCCCGCTGGGTTAAGCCCCAATTTATTGACCTAGCATATAGGTCCCTTCACAACCCAGCCCCGATTTCATGTCTCTAAACTGTCATATTTCTGTGCCTTTATTTACCCTATTCTTTCTGCAGGGATATTCTTCACCTCGTCTCTACTTCAAGAACTCCTACTCGTGTTTTAAGAACCAGCTCAAACATTACTACCTTTGACATCTTCAGACAAAGTTGAATTCTTTTTACTGTGTTCCCACAGCATCTTTTAGGAGCCTTTGTTATAATCCTCAGCACAAATCATTAATTATTTACTTACCTGTCTAACATCTAAATTTCTTGTGGACTTGACTGATTCATCAGAACCTAGAACAGTTCCTGGAACTAATGTGTAATGAATACCTTTTCTTTTTGAAGAGAATTGAATAATATTGGGAAAGAGTGATTAGCTTGGCTAAAGAGCATTAAATTAGGGGTCTGAGGCCTCTAGGTTCTAATCCCAATTTAGTTAGTCTCTATATGACCTTAAAGGTTTTTAATTGCTGGTCAAAGTTGAGTGACACTGATTAGTGGAGAAAGTCTCAATTCCTTCTTGCCTTGATTTCTTCATTTACTAATTGGTGAATATGATAATCATTCTTGCTAACTCAGAAGTATGTCTTAAAAAACAAACTAAATAGAAAATATAAAAATACCTCTGCTCCCACCACCAATAGAGCATAGAGCAATGCCAGCTATTTTTATTAACTTTCATAATGCCTTCAGAGGGGCAGGGATGGACATGGGCTTTGTGGCTTACGTCTCTTCTCTCTGACACTGAGCTGTTAGAACAGGCTGAGCCACACCAAGGGTTTGTTTCCCTGACACCTGTGATTGCTGGGAGGAGTCCCAGTGAAGGCCCTTGGCTTCTGAAACTTAGGGGAATGAACTTTGTTATGTGGCTTGTCTGTTGTGGACTTTCTGGCTCCTCCTTCAGGCTTCTAAGAGGTGCCAGACACTTGGTAAAAATAGTAGTGATCAGCTGGAAGATGTGAGAGTGAAATCCCAATCAGTGAATGGGCTGAACTCCCTGGGAACCATCATTCAATCAATGAACATTTCTTGGGAGGCTCTGGAGAGAGCTATTGAGGGGCAGTGTGGACCCTTCAGAGGTCTTTACAAGGAAAGAGATTCTTATTGGTCTGGGAGGGCCCATGGCTTCTCTTATTTGAGGCTATTTCTGCCTCTTCCACAAGTATGAGCTGACATAGCCATTTTCTTTGGCAACTGGGTTCACTATAACACAGGTAAAACAAAAACGAGGTAGCAATGGTCTTTGGTATCTGCACATCTGCCTTATGTACTTACTCTCTCTGACCTCCTCATAGGACTTTCCCTTACCTCTAAGTGTGCGAGGGCTTCATTTTGCCCCTTACCTGTCCAAAAATCACTGTTTTCTTTTTTCCTTTCCCTGAACAGTAGAAAAAGAATTAGTAGCTATTGTTTTAATTATAAAAAAGATCGTTCCTTTATAGATTGATATATCTTTCTTCCCTGTGTCTCCAGACTTTTATTGGATAACACAGTACAATTTCAAAGCAGACAATGGCAATACGAACTATAGAGGAACATTGTCCTCTGGCAATCTCAACACTCTTGCTAATTAATAGTTGTGGACATCTGTAAATTTATTATGACATGTACTGTCAGAGTTTTAGTGATTTTTCATGTGTCTATAGAGAAAAGATGAACTTCAAAAGCTTTGGAGAGGGGGCTTCTTAAGATCAGCAAACAGTTCCGATCTCTTGGTCAAGTCAAAGTAAGATGATCATTAGATTTTGGAGGGGAAGGTGGAAGTAAGATAAAAGGAGCAGATTTTGTTTTGCTTTTGTATTAATAACACAGATGGTCACACTACTGAAGACAATCACTTCTTAATAAATTATAGTTACACTAGCAGCAACAAAGAAACCAGGAATGAATACAAAGTGAAGGCATCACACTTTTTCATGAAGTTTAGTAATAAGAGTTGCCATTAACATGATGTGTGTTCAACTGGTCAGGTAAAAATAAAATTTGCTAATGAGATATGATAGACTTCAATAAGGCACATGAACTCACGTATTAGGTGCAGCAGAAAGAAAGAGTTTCCTAGCTATAAACACAAGATATTTATATCTCATTAGCAAAAAATAAAACTTACTAATAGGTGATAGCCTTGTTGTGTCAGTGACATCGAGTGCCTTAATAGTTGTAATTCTGTAGGAGCGTCTTCTATGCATGTTAGCAACATAAACTAAAAATATCCCTCTGCGAAAATGAATGATTTATTGCTGTTCCAAAGACAAAAATGGTTTAATTTAAAGCAGTAATAAACATCTGGCATTTGTTTATCTCTTCCTTCTCTTTTTGTCTAGCCTTTGTCTCCATTTCATAGACTCTTAGTTGGGAAGGGACAACAAAGGTCACCTTGTTCATCCACTCACCTGATGCTTGGATCTTTTCCAAAGAAGAACAAACAGAAGGGCTTGAACTGCTCTGGAGAGTGACCTCCTGAGGTCACCTGTTCTGCCTTTGTGTGCCCCTAACTGCCAGAAGTCCCCCCTCCGTGCATCTCCTTTGCACTGGCCCTGGTTCTGCTCTCTGGAACTATGTAGAATAGTGTCAGCTGCTCCTGAAAATGACAACCCTTCAGGTAGTCATCAGGTCACTTGGGCCTTTTGTTTTTTCTCACACCAAACATTCCACCTCCTATCATACTTCATATGACAAGATTCAGATTCTCTTCCCTCTTCTGGCCACTTTCTTCTGAACATATTTCCCATTGTCCACGTGCCTCCTAACTGCAGCATTGAAACTGAATGCAGCGCTCTAGGTGTGGTCTAACCAAGAACAGGACTGCCATTTTCCCTAATATAAAGTAAACATATATCAATGCCGCTTGAACTCAAAGTGACCCTTTCAAAGTCATACAAGACTTTGATTGGAATCCGTGATTATTTTGTAATCACTCAGCTGCTCAGGTTTGTCTTCACTCCATCCTGCCCTTAGACAGTTTGTATGGATCCGCATGTCGGACCTTATATTTATTCCTAATAAACTTCATTGTAGGTTTGATTCATTATTCCCACCTATCGTAAGTTTTTGAAGAACTTTCAGAATACGAAGGAAACGGGAGACCATCCAGTCCAATCCTAGCGAAGGTGTAAAGTCGTTGAGCCCAGTGAGTGACAGGATCAGATCTCCTGGGGTTTCATTGCATCTCTTGGTCCTTCTTCCTTTGTGCTCTCAGCGATAGTGTCTTTCCCCTTTGGGTTGTTGAATAGTTGATTCCGTTGAAGAGCCTGCTAACTTTAGCTTGGGGAACTACTGTAAGGCATTACTGTAAAAGGTCCTTTCTCTTTCCCTTTACAGAAGAAACCTGGAAATGACATCTATCCCCTGTCTGGATCTGGCCCGCCCTTGACCTTTTGGGAGGCAAAATTAATCATCATGCTGATGGGTCAGCATTTACCTTAAACTGCAGTAGCCTTCATAATTATAAGAATAACAATGAACCTGCTTATAGTGTAGAGATTTAGGAAACATTAGTTCTAATTCTAGCAGCATCTCCTTGGACAAGTGAGTTAATCTCTCTGGGCTTCAGTTGCTGAAATGAGAAGAGAAGGATTGTGCTTTGTGGTCTCCTGAGTGGGGCTATTTATAGAAATGCCACGGTTTCCTTATTGGGAAAATAAGTTTAAAATTTCATCGTTAGAAATTGAGTCCTCTGTGCTAAGGAAGGAAGTTTCCCATTCAAATCCAAACACTCCATGGGAAAGTTAATACATTTAAATGAGCTGCTAATACTTGAGGGCACGTCTTTCTGGAAGGTTGCCGATGGAACAGCCAGCCAAAGGAGGCTCTGAATCAGGTGAGATTAACAGTGGGAAAGTGTAGGTAGGAGATAGCTGAGAAGTCCCACACCGGGGAACTGTCTGGAATCAGAAGGCCTAATATGCTGTGCAGAGGTACCTGGCAGCTGGATGTGGACTTGGAAGCTGAGAGCCCAAGTGTAGAAGGATGATGACAAATTATTGCAGGAACTGGAAGGGAATTAGAAAACAATCCAATTCAATCCGTTCATTTTAGGGATGAGGAGACTGGTGCTTAAGTGCTTTGCCCAAAGTCACACAGCTGGTTAGTGGTGGGGTCAGGTCCCCGATTCCCATGCAGTGCTTTTCCTCTACATCATGAAGACAAACTACACAATTGTGCCTAAAAGGGCACACTGCTCTCAGGCTCCAGCACCATGCAAACTGAGTGAGATTGATGAGGTGGTTGAAGCAGTCTATTTGGGAATGGAAAATACCTGTCCCCGAGGCTGCACAGCCAGCCTCTCAGTAATGTCTGCGTAAATGGATCCATGTGGTCTGTCTCTGTAGAGACTGGTGGAGACCACAAATAGAATCTTCTTATCCTATTATTTTGTGGAGGTAGATTGGACTGATTAATTGGACTCAAAGTTCTGGTTGAGGACATTCACTGAATAATTTTATGCTGAACATGTAGTCACAGATGAAGACTAATATCACAAGTCAAATGGATCTTAAATGGGTGGAGAATGTTTCTGGAATGACGTGTGAAAGATGTATCTGTGGAATCTTTAGGGAGGTAGCCGGCTGCATCATCTCTGTTCTTTCTAGGGCACATGCTGAGTACTTTAGTATTAGCATTTTAGGATTTGTTTCTGAAGTGTTGACTATTTGGGATTTCTCTTAAAGCATCCAGCTTGCTCATTATTGCTGAATAACTGTTGGTCATCTCTGGTCCACCAGCCTTGCTTTCATTTTCAAGGAAAGCTTCAAGGGTGATCCCCACACAGACTTAACTCTGCATAACTTGGCACCAAGAGCACCCATTTAGGGAGGTGCTCCTCAAACACAAAGGTGCCTATGAATCTCTTAGGCATTTTATAATAATGCAAATTCTAATTTTGTAAGTCTGATGTAGGGTCCAAGAGTCTGTCTTTCAAACACACTCCCAGAGGAAGCTAATGCAGGTGGTCCATGGACCACACTTTGAGTAGCAAGGCAAAGTTCCAGGTTACCCTTTAGCCTGGCATGGGGAGAGGCTGGTGAGGCTCACTTAGGCAGGCTTTTCTCCACTCTAATCCTGGAGAGTTTAACCAGGACCTTCCTGGGCCCAGAGGGAAAATTATTGAGCCTATTAGGCACTAGCAGTGAACACAGATCTTTGCACCTAAGCCTTCTTAATCAAATCTGCAATATTTGTGGGTGGGACTGTTTGCTTGCACAAACACCCTACACTTGCCCACAGTAATTAGGTAATTGAACTGCAAACAGTAATTAGCTGCCTAACTGCCTGCTTGTTCATGCAGGTATCCAATTTGCTTTTGAAATGTGGGCTTATACTGGTGAAAATGGAAGCTGCTGTTCAAGACTGCAGACACAATTAAGAAGGCCCATTGAAAAGCTGGCCCTGAGTGAGCGGCTAGTGTATACTTCTCCCTGATACATTTTTTCCTCCTATTTCGGCTACTCTGATTACATTTTCTCAGCGACTTGGAGGATCTGAGTTGTATTGTGTTACTTAAGAGAAATGAAAGGTGGTACTGGACTTCTGTTTTCCTATCTTTGGAATAAAATTAAAAGCTAAGTGTTGTGCAATAGAGTGACAGCTGGTCTGCCGCTTCCTTAGTGAACTGACAAGCTTGTTTACTTCCTGAGAGCTTGTCTCTCTGCACAGCCCATCACGAAAACAGGTGAGGGCTTCTTTCCCATTACACTGGAATGTGTGCTCCAAATTGTGGTCCAACAAACGCAGTTCTCTTTTAACCCGTGATCATTTTTATAACAAAGAGAAACACAACTAGAAATCAGAAACATCTGCTTCTCTGATGGAGTAAATTTGTGTCCTAGCCTCCCAAGAAGCTTCTGTGAGAATGTTAGATGATTTCCACCACTCTTTAGGAACTGTTAATTCTTTTAAAACATGTCTCACGATTTTCTCTTCCTATCTACTTCAGATGTGTAAGATCCTGCCTCTCCTGTATCCCTGGCTGTGGGTCCTTGAGCACTAGTGCACCAAGCTCTGCAGAGGTCAGTACATACATCTAATTCACATCATGCCCTGGGGCTCTCCTGAAGCTGCTTCTAAAGGGCGACCTTGAACCTGCTGACCTACAAAACAGTGTTCAGCTGGGCCGTTCCATCCTTTCTAACAGGTGAAATCTTTGGAACACACAATTATCCAGAGCTGTGGATCAATGGAGAGTTTTTGTTAGCATAGTGCAATCTTTGTAAATTATGATAATCGTGTTCCTTTGCTAATCCTGCCTGCTGAGTCATGGGTCTTTTGAGTTCTTTTGCATAACAATAATTTAGTTTAAGGGCTAAATTTTTAGAGGGAAACAGCGTCTTGCAAAATCTCTGCCCTCCTTTAAAAGAAACAACTGGCACAGAAACCATTGTGAGGTCTCTAAAGGATGTCTGTACAAGAGGATTTAGCAACATTTAAACTTGATCGTTGAAATCCATTTAGTTTTAATTTCATCATAAAGTGTAGTAAAGGGCTCCACTGGTCAAGGCTGTTACTGGAGCTTTCAGAGGTGGAAATCTGAGGCATCATCAGAAAAAAATGAAAAGGAACAAAAACCAGGGCATTTTCATATTCGGCATAAAGGAATAAATTAGGATGCAGCAAACTATGATATTTAAAATAGGAAGGAAGCAATGTACGTGTTAAGATGAGAAATTATAATATTAAAGACTGTTGTCCCATCAGACAAAAAAGTCAGGTGTATAATTTTAAGGCTCTCCCTCTTTTTTAATAGTAACCTTCCACAAGCACATTAAAAGTCTCTGTAATATTCTTCCTCATATACAAGGGGCTGCAAAAGTCCAGAGTAGGATTCCTCAGGGAGTTTACTGTTGCTTTGTTTCATTGAAGGGAAGGGAGTAAGTATTCCTGGTGTACAAATCTGCCCACAACATTGAACCTGGTTCTTCTCCATCCCTCCTGGGGTTGTCTTAGTTTGGTTTTTATCATCTCTCTGCTGGGCCACAGCCATCTCACTGGTACTAGTCTCCTTTTCATCTTTTCTTCTCTTCTCGTGCACACTGTCCATACTGTCACCAGAATTATTTCTGTAAAACAAAAATCATCACATTACTCTCAAGGCTTCCTGATCCTCAGAAGATAAAATCCACACCGTAGCCCACAAGACCATTCACAATCTGGCTCCATCTCTTTAGGCAGGTCTCTCAGCAGCCCCCTGGCTGGCCATGCCCGGTGCCCTTATCACATTAACTTCTCAACATTCCCTGAAGGTCAAGTCTTCTCACTGCACTATTGCGAGGTCCAGTGGATGGGGAAACAGAATGAGGTAAAAATAGGGACCAGTTGGAGGATATGGCCAAAATGCAGACAGAAAGGAAAGAACAGATAATTGGGAGTGATTGTACTTTAATCCTTTCAAAGGTTTATTGAGTAGAAAGAACACTTGTCTAAATAAGCCCAGTGCATAGCAGTCATCCATATCACATTGCTTTATAACCAACATTCAAGGAATTATATTAGCCTCTGGGCTACAGAGCATATGGAAGTCCAGATGGGTGTAGGTTTTTTTTCTCTTTTCATTTTGTTCCACTTGTGCTGACAGCATCAGATTTCCCATCTCCAGAGCCGTAGCTTGTACTTGTAAACATAGTGGGCTCAGCGGAGGAGTGAGGGGAAAGACGAAAATGTGTTTTATGAGGAGAGGACAGAGTTCACCTTCCTTCTTAATGTCTAACAATAGGCAGGTATCCGTGATGATCAGCCCTTCTCCAGCAGGAAAAATTCAAGGTTTGGTGCTCTTTAGGAAAGACTCTGTTTATAACATCTTTAGCCTCAAGGAACTGAATGTTTTGGTTGAGTTAAATTTTCCCTTTAGATAATCTATAATCCGAGAATGAGAGGAAAACTTTTGGAAACAGCATTGAATCTTTCATGCTGCTGCTTATTTCACTTTCTTCATCCTGATGCCTCAGAGAACAGGTCAGGGACCCCTGGTCTTCCAGCAAAGGAGAATGACCTTCATTTCCAGGAAGGTGGAAAAGGGAGGAAGAGAGAGAGCAGTGCTGACGTTGAGATTCCTCTTGTTGGCTGATGTCTCCAATGCCTGTTATTTAATGCATGCTTCTTTCTTGGGAGTCTTGGCAAATGGGAAGAGTAGAGGAATCCTTACACTAGGAAATAGGACCATGCAGGTAGACAGACTTTACATTTGCATAGACCACAGTAAAAACGCACTTGTACACACTCTCGTTTTAGTCACACTATGTAAGTAAGCACATGTTCACTTACCAATCAGGAAAGCATTTTGTGTTTTGATCACTTTAGTGAGAAATTTAATGAAATGAATAATGTCAGATATTTAATTAGAAGAAACAAAAACTACTCTGTGCTATGTAAAATATAAAAAGCACCATTGCTTCAGTACATGTGACCTTTCCACCAGCTGCCATCTTGTGAAGGCTCTTTCCTGATTAGGATTCAGATGAATCAAACCCAAAGCAAATTCTGTCAATGGAATGTCAATCATATTCAGAGTTATCTCCTTTAGCTAGATAAAAAAAGCATTGTAGCTAGACTGTATAGAGCAGTGGGGGAAAAATAGTGAAATATGATTTATGATAAGATCAAACTGCCTTTCTCCTAGCTAGAATGGGCAGAAAATATGAATCAGGTTACTCAGAAAATCCAAAGGCAGTGACTTTGGAATCACACAACTTATCTCACCTATGACTGTGCTAGCTCTACAACTGCTCTACGGGAGAAGGTACATTCACTCACTCAACAGGTTCTGATTGAGGGATTGTTGTGTATCCACTACCATGCTGGGAAATGGAGAAACCCTGTCAATATGTGTAAGTCCCTGCTCTTTTGGGGTCACTTGTGAGAAATGCAAACAAGCAGGGGTATGAGGGCAGCCAACATACTAAGAAATATACTATTCAGATAGCTCCTAATTGTAGGTCCTAATTGTAGCAGACACTGTGCTGGGCAAGGCTTTGAAATCTGCTAGTAGATCCCATGTTCCAGCTTGAGATTTCTAAAGCTTTTATTCTTATAATCCACTCTGCATTTATACAATCATTTCCTCTTTATTTCCAGAGCAGAAGGGAGGGGCTGGCATCCTTCATGTGCTCAAGGGAGTTAGGCCACTTTAGCAGTCCACATTGTTTTGCTAATTCTTCCTCTATTCAGGCATATCATAGAGGTGAAGCTTTTACAGTTGAATAAGACAAAGTCTCCATTTGTCCTTTCAACAGGGAGAAGGTGAAAACCATTATGAACAGGAGAGTAATGATCACTGAGCCAAGCAGATGATTCCCAGCTATCTTGATGTTATGGGTTGAATCGTTCCCCCTCTTCCCCTATTCCACCCCGCCACATTCATATGTTGAAGTCCTAACCCCTAGTGTTTCAGAATATGACTGTGTTTGGGGATAGGGACTTTAGAGAGGCAGTTAAGTTAAAATGAGGGCATTAGGGTGGGGGCTCTATCCAATCTGACCAGTGTTCTCCTTATAAGTAGAGGAGATTAGGACATAAAGATAGACACAGACACGAGGGATGTTTAGGCACAGAGGCAAGACTATGTGAGGACACAGTGAGAAGGTGGCCATCTGCAAGCTAACTGGGGAGGTCTGGAACATATCATTTCCTTATGTCCCAGAGGACACCAGAGGAAACCAACTGTGCTGACAGCTTGATCATGGACTTTTGGCCTCCAGAACTGTGAGAAAATAAATTTCTGTCATTTAAGCCACCCAGCCTGTGATATTTTGTTATGGCAGCCCAAGCAAACTAATACACATGGCTTTGCATCTTTTGGATATTCTGTGGTCCAGTGACGTGATGGACTAACTCTTACCTCTCCCTAGTTCACATTCAGACAAGGAAAGGTGCTTGGATTATTCTTCTTACTTTCCATGGCCGCCAAACTGGACACCTTATGAATACTATACTTACTACTTGGTTATCTTCCAAGTGCATGGAGGTTCTGTTACCTTTGTCTCATGTGGATTGAGTTCTTTAAGAATAGAACCTGAAAATTCTCCCAATATTTGATATTTTAATATTGACATGCATGAAAAGAGTACTCAGAAATAAATGACCACTTCAGATCTGTTCTGGCTCAGTGATCCACAAGCATACCTTGAAAAGACTTTGATCTTCTCCAAGGCTTTTTGTAAATTCAAAGTAGTTAATATTTCTAAAATATCTTCTGTGATTTAAATTTTTTTCTATTGGATGCAGTTGAAAATCACATAGATAATATTTAATAATCAAGAGATTGACATGTAAATCACCATTGTTTGAAAAAGCTCACTGATGCAAAGATATAATTTTCTTTCTCCTCCCCAAACCAGAAAGAAAGCAAATAACAACCTTCTTGTAGTCCTGTGGTTAATAGATTGAAGATTTGTGTTGGGAGATATTAGAAATGTCTTTTTTCTGGAGCTTTCTAGTTGATAAAGTGCTAGATAAAGCAGGCTTTTTACTGAAATTCATTTCCTCTGCTTAATGACTAATTGCAGCAAAATAGACATGGCTTGAAAATCATGTCTTTTCTATTTGCATTTTTTTCTTCTGATTCTTAGATTTAAAATTTCAGTTGTGCTAGAAATCATGATATGTCTAACACTTTTTGAAAATTATATAGATCAAAAGAGAAAGCATGTTAATAAAAAGCTTTGATAGTCTCCTTCTAATAGCCCCCCTTTTAGACATTTTTAATTTATACAGAAAAGTAATGTTCAGTTGGGAAATGCTCAGATATTATGCTTTAAAGCCTTAATTTATGTGATCAGCTTGATCCACATGGTGCAC
Organism: Lemur catta; assembly: GCF_020740605.2. NCBI lineage: Eukaryota > Metazoa > Chordata > Mammalia > Primates > Lemuridae > Lemur > Lemur catta. The sequence continues at coordinate 53,521,447 of NC_059140.1, forward strand.
ATTATCCCTAACTTGTTGGCAGAGGGAAAAATTTAGCTTGATAATATTTTCTACCCTTTGTGAAAAGAAAATATGCTTATTAAGGAGCCAGGGAGCCTGTTCCAGGCTGCTACTAGCACAGGTACTAGGCTAGTGTATACAGAGTTGCTCTGGGTGGGCTAAGGAGACCTTTTCCTATCTAATTTTCTGTTGCTCTGGTCCCCGAGAGATTCCTAATTCCTTCCTTATTTTATAGCCAAAGCCAATAGTAACAGAAGACAACATCTGTGTTCAATAGGTATATTTTTGCCAGCTTGCATTAAATAATTCATTGTGGATGTTTGTAGGGCTGAAATTAGCCTTTATTAAATATAGAAGCAGACATCATCACCATTCCCTGATGAGAGCAATCAACCCCTTTAATGATTCCACTTCAAGTGGTATTGTCAGGGCTTTTAATTTTTTTTTAAGCATTTCTTATTAACCAGCTGTTATGGGTTGAATCATGTCCCCCCCCCCAAAGATGTTGAAATCTCCAGTACCTGTGAATGTGACTTTATTTGGAAACAGAGTTTCTACGATGATCAAGTTAAGATGAGGTCATTGGGTGGAATGTAATTCTATATGACTCATGACCTTACCAAAAGAGGAAATTTGGACACAGAGATGGACATGCACAGACGGGAAACAGGGAGAACGTTATCAAAAGTCAAGGAAAGCCTGAGGCTACCAGACGCTGGGACAGAGGCAAGGGACAGATTCTCTCTTACAGCCCTCAGAAGGAACCAACCCTGCTGATACCTTCATTTCAGACTTCCAGCCTCTAGAGCTGTGAGACAATACAATTTCTGTTGTTTATAATACCTAGTTTGTGGTACTTTGTTACAGCAGTCTCAGGAAACTAATATACCAACTGACTAAGTCTATCTGCTGTATCAGGGGTAGGATATTTCCGCTAATCTTAAGACTTTCTATGGATTACATGGGCTCCCATGTTAAATAATCACTTCCTTTAAAATTGCATCCCGAGACACTTCTTATCTTTCTCTATTTTCTTTTTCTCCTCACTTATCATTTTAAAAGCACATACTATATTTTATTTATCTATTTTGTCATCTTTTCTTTTCACTAGAAAGTGAACTCCACAAAGGCAGATTGCTGACTGTTTTGCTCAACAGCATCCCCCCGCAGTGTACAAAGCAGGTACTCAGATATTTGTGAGATGAATGGATGAAAGAATTAATTGCTTCCTGTTCTTTGTCATCATACTCCACTCCATATAAACCTCAACACCTCTCTTACTCCGAGCACAACAACACCACAGAGACCACTGCTAGGAAAAAAAAAAAAAAAAAAAAAGAAGAATTAAAGCGGGTTGTATGTAAGATGCTGGGAAATTTGCCTAATCTAGGAATGTATTTCATTCAAAGTTGCAAGTGGTAGGAGAGTAAGATTAGTATTCTTTGGGACAGATCTTTTCATCTTTCATTTCTATTCATCCCTATACTTTGGTATCAGCCCATTTCAAGGCTGTGAGATCTCAATAATTTTTGAATAAATACCATTTATTTCTTAAAGGATAGCACAGCAATTTTGAATGTCCATATTTTACTTGAAATCTCTGATTTTAGATTAACTGCTCATAGAGAAAAGCCATGGATTTATAATATGCTTGGGCTCAGATTTTCATCCAGTACACTTCAGTAAGCACTACGCATGAGCGGATGAATCATCAAGCCCCATGTTAAGGTTCTGAGACGGTTTTCATGCCTGTGACATTACTGTCTCTGGGGAGAATGAGTAATGCTTCATAACACTAGCTCCTACAGGCAGGGCATCATATTATTTGTATGAGGTTATGGTATCCCAGGCTGGACCCCTTCCTTAACCTCTTCTAACCTAGAATAGTAAGCGCTGGGCTTCCCAAGGGTTTATTTTCAATTTCTCTTAGGATTAGCCCAATATATAGTTACTACCCAGTTGATCACCATGGTTTTATGTTGCTGAAATTGAAATTTACAATTCACTTGTGGGTTATATTTCCAGTCCCATAGCAGAGAAGAGCTATGATTTGGGATCAGAAAGTGTCGCTGTACATGTGGCTGTGGGCAGATTATTTAGCTTTTCGAAGCTTAGGAGAAAGAAATAACAATAGCTAACACTCCACAATTATTGGTTAGAGAAAAAAAAAAAACAAATGTAAGGCTCTTAAACATGATAAGCGTTCTCAAAATGGTGGAGATTGCTATTTCCCCTGTAGGTTGGCATATTAGATTCAGTATTTACTTAACCTACAGACTCTGGGCTGCTCAGACTTCAGCAGAAACATTAACGGTGGAGCCCGTCCCCACAGGTGTGGGCAGTGACGGATGGCTCTGATCCATTTTGACTCTTCCACATTATAGATGTGGATGTGATTCTGTGCAGGAAATTCAGGTTACAGGTGCCGACAAGAGAAGGAAGGATGTGCGTGAGTGCTCAGAAAGAGCCTCGAGGACTCTCCGACAAAAGTTCCGCTTGGAAAACTTCCCAGTGACCAAAACCCTCTTGCTTTGATAGTTGCTGAGATTGTCACAAAACCCACCGGGAGATTTGTGAGTCGACTGCTGTTTTGCTCAGGCAGAAACTCTTAGTATGTCCTTCAGCAACAACCTCACCTGCTCTTCACAAATAACCCTAACTCCCAATTCCACCGAGGTGGTTCACTGGTACACAGAGAAAAAGGAAATCAACTTGAAAGATAACTTATGAGCAACCTTTTTCAGCTTGAAACTCTGCCAACAAACCTAGAAGAAGCCACTCAGATTTTTATGGATTTGTTGTTGTTGTTGTTATTGCTGTTTGTCATTTTGGTATGATAACCACCTGTCGTCATTAACACTCCCTATTTCTAGCACAGGGTCTCAAACATCTGCTGCTGGAGCAAAAATGTCCCTCAACAGACTTAAACTTTATGTCCCTGAAATGGGAATTTCATATCCCACTGTTGGAATGCTGCACATGCCTTCTTTCGCCTGCAGTCGGGTGAGTCTCAACTCCAGCTCTGCATTCGTAAAGCAGTGTGCACCCCCGTTCATCCTCGTAAATGTGCTTTTGTTTCTTAGATACTCCTGTGAGTGTCTTATCTTTCCTGCTGGATTTTAGGCTCACTGAGGGCAAATATGAAGTCTCCCACAATTTTATGTCTCATTCTGCACCTAGCAGAGTGGGAGCTCAGTAAATGCTTACTGAGTATTTTTTGCATGCATTTCTGCAGACGTAATAATACCATAAAGCCCGCCGAGAGGGGGAAAAAAAGGGAGGAGGGAGAGGAAATGAAAATAAATCACGTTTTGTTTTGTTTTTTTCACTGAAATGATTTTATATAGTCATAAATTGGCCAGGATCCTAAATTATTCCAACAACTTTAAACAGCCATACTTACAAGAAAGGGTGAGAACCCCATGTTTGTGTATGTTAGAGGTTTTTTTCTTCCACCCTAAACATAGGTTCTGAAAACAAAGAATGATAGGTTGAATTTTCCCTGCAAATGGTTTCTTCTGGAAATCCTTTTCTGTTAAGCACAACTTTGGGTATTAAACGGCTGCTTCAGCTCATCAGTCTCATCGTCGGTAAATTATCCTGAGAGATCACAATATTGAGTCTCAGGGGTTTTAAAGATATTAACATTCTAGTATGATGCTATTTTTTTTTTTTTACTGGAAAGAAACTGATGTAATTTGACCTTAAAATCTGAAATGTGATCTTCCATTCAGACCAAACAGAGGCTCCGTCTCTCATGGACCGCATTTCCTGTAAATGCCCTACATGTGTTCTAAAGGATGTATTTTCACGGTCCCTAAGTGAAACGTAAATCGTGTGTGCTCAAAAATGTTGTTTTGCTTTCCAGAATTTCATGATGCTTTAAAAATAATTTTCAAATATGAATTACAATATGAATATAATTTACCATCTAGGTGGCAGTTCTTTTGACTAAAGAGAAAATGTTTTCATTTTGTTTAGATACAGGTATTATACTTGTATATTTATTACACAAAAATGTGCAAAATTAGACATCTGAATAAAAGCGAATGCACAATTAAGCCCATACAGAGCTCTGCAAGTTCCCCTGGCAGGCTGGAGTCACTGTCTTGGGCTGGACACAGACTTTGTCCAGGCTCAACATAGGCAATTTCTAAATAGGAAATCAGATAAAGCTGGGGAAACCAGAATGTATGTTTTTCTTAATTTAGGGAGTGGGTGACTAGGATATCATCTGCAAAGTTGAGGGCAATGCTGTCCAAGGCCTCTTTTTAGGCCTTTCAAGCCGGCTCCCCTGGGGAGCTTACTGAGCTCAGAAAAGAGCCACCTGAATCTGGAAAAGGAAAAGCATTTCTAATATTGGCTCATTAGATATGGAAGGTGAAAGAGATGAGCAATGTTCCTTTCTTGCAGGCTCAAGATTCTAGATAATGTCTAGTCTGTGTTCAGGGAGGCAGAAAAGAAATGATATAAAGAAATATTAATGAACATTGCCTTTTTGGGTTCATTTAGCTCATGATCAGGGCCAGGTAATGAATGTGTATGTGAGTTTATGTCCATGTGTATGTGTATGAATGTGTATGTGTGTGTGGCATATGTATGTGATGTTATGTGTGTGTGGTTTATATGTAGTGTGTGTGTCGTCTAGGTATGTGGCATTGTGTGGCATGTTTGAGTGCATATGTACATGTGTGTGTGGTATGATATATATGTGGAGGATGAATACATGTGGTATATGTATGAGTGTGTTTGGGGCGTGTGTGCTTGATGTGCATATGTGTGTGGTATATGGGTGTATGGGGTGCATATTTGATATGTATATGTGTGTATTTGGGGAGTGGGTGGTGTATGCGTGTTTATGTATAGTGTACGTGTGTAGTATGTAGGTGTGTGGAGGGTGATTTGTAAATATGTTTTTATTGAAAGACAAGTGCCTCCAACTTTTATCCCCTCCAATCCATGCTCCTCTTTGCTCCAGGGTTATCTTTCTAAAACACAAAGCTGAACTGAGCTTATCCCTGCTTAAAAAAAATGCTCCCCAAAGCCCAGAGAAGACAGTTGACAGCCCTTCTCAGCCTAGCCTGAAGCTCCTGTTGTGTGGCATTAGCTGTCTGGCCCTGCCCCACCCACCCCGCCTGCGTTTCTCCTGTAGTCTCTAGGGAGGCAGGTGCGCACAGGCTTAGGAGAGTGTAGGGACACAGGCTTCAGAGCCAGGTCACTTGGGTCGTATCTGTCATTTGCTGCTTGACTTTAGGCTAGTTACTTGATCTCTCTGAGCCTTACTTTCCTTATTTATACAGTGGGAATGACAATATAATATTATGTCTCTCCATTGGAGAATGAGGATGTCATTGTGAGGATGAAGTAAAGTAATATGCACTTAAAATAGCGTTGGGCAACAAGTGGGTGCCACGTAAGACTTAGCTGCTATTTACACCGTCTCAGGGAATCGTGTGCTGGCCTCCACGTATACTTTTCTTCCCCTGGAATGCCTGTCTTCCTCTTACACATATTACATCTTTGCTGGTCCAACGAAATGTCATCATTAAAGCCAACTGTACTACTTGAACTAAGGAAGCAATATAGGGTAGAGGCTTAGTGCTTGCGTTAGGAATCAGAGACGGCTGGGATCAAATCCAGGCTCTGCCCTATATCAACTCCTTTTGAAAGTGGAGCTTCATCCTCAGTGAACTGGAGATAGCACTTGGCCATCCCTCTTCAGGGTTTTGTCAGTGTTAAATGAGCTACTGTGTGGGAAGCATGTTGTGGGACAGTCCCTTCCACTTTGGATTTCCTTGCATTTTGTTGCCTTCTGGACTTGGACAGCAAGTTATTAATATTGGCTTTGTGTTATCCTGATCTTGTTCCTGTATAGATTGCCTCAAGTATTGTTCTTTCCCTCCATTGCCTACCACAGTGCTATGTCCATAACACATTCTCAAAAAACATTATGAAATAAACAAACAATGAGAATGAAAGAGGGATCAGAAAGTGAATCATGAGCTTCTAGGGTTGGCCTAAAAGCTATTACTGTAAGAATATACAACAATATTGATAACCATTCAAAGAGCTGCCTTTAAAAGTTTCATAGCTCAAAGATATCCTGAAATCTTTGGAAGGCAAAAAAGACTTTTAAGAACTTACTTTAATTTGTTTTCATCCCCCATTTCTTTTGTTGTCATGTGGTGAAGAAGGCTGATTCTCAGGGTCATTGCAAATTGATTTTGTGCTGTGCACTTAAAAGGACTGAAGTAGGTTCTTAGAGTTCTGTTCACTGTTATTGCTCCAAAGAATTCTCATTCTGATCATTGATTTAATTTTTTTCTTTTGGTAATAGCTTTTTGAACTATAATAAAAAATTATTTTAGCAAAAAATATTAGCCCTGTGGATAATTGGCATAGAATTATTTTGGTGTTATAAAATATATGTGTAGAAGTGCCATAACTCGTATGAGTCTCAAAAATTAACAGAAACAAATATGTGTTTTTGGTAGTTATGTTTTAAAATGCCATTAAAGGTCTTTGGATAATTTGTTATGGAAATTTTTATGATCTGTAATGATAGTCAAAATGTGGAAGGTAGGAGGAAATGTGTATAAAATGTCATATTTTATTTTGTTATTTTTATATTTTAAAAAGGGTGTTTTTAAAAATTATACTTCTTAGTTTTTCTCATTTGTACTTGAAAAGGGCTTTCAGGGTGCCTGTTCTAACAGTTTATAGCAGAATCCAACAATCGCCTTTGTAAATATCAGAACTGGTACATAAACTCCAGGGAGACTGAATCTTTAGCAGCCTGAATCGGTCACTGGGAGATTGATTGTATAAATTGGTATTCAAAGTGTTTCTTGCCTTGATAACATGTAGCCTCTTCCTCTACCTGAATAGGGTTCTATAATCTACCGTTTTCTCAAATTCTTCAGCTGTTTTTTTCAGATAATATTCTGCTGAGATGCTGTGTCCAACCATTCTGCAAAACAGTAATAAATGGAATGCTTGCCCTTTGCTGCGGTTTTAGTCAGCACCTTGGAGAGTAGAGGCTAAGCCATGAAAAAGGAAGTGATGAAAAATAAAAGGGGAAGTTTCACAAGGTGATAAAAAAAATCATTCTAATTATAATGGGGAGATGTATACAAATGCTCCATTGATGAAATGGCTTTCCTCACTGTGTGAAAATTAAAGAATCCCTGGATCCAAACCCCTTTTATGCCCCCAAACAAGACTCGTGCCACGGCAGGAAGTCAATTATCTCCATGGCAACCAAAACAAATAGTGAATATTGCCTTAGCAGACAAGATGGATAAAAGGTGCATCTAAAATTAATTTATGTCTTGGGATCAGACACTTGAGATGAGAGAACTGGTCCATAAAGTACCCAAGAGAAGCTATTAAAAGAGAAACAAAATAAGTCCCTTGTTGAGTTCCCAAGGGAGCTGCGGTTTAAGTGTATAAATCCTGCTTGCCTCTGCCTTTAAGGGGGAAAGTTGTCAATATGTCCCCATTTACATGGCTGCTTTGATGATGGACCTCTATAAATCTTAGGCCTGCCAAAGAATATTTATTAGGAAGTGCCTCAGAGAGTGATCTCTTAATCCAACATTTTGTATAGTCAGGGAATTTTTTTTATTATTATTATATGCATCAATTCTGAGATGCAGAGATGCCCCCAAAGATTAAAGTTCAGAAGATTTTGAATCTATAAAAATCTTGCATTAAAAAAAATAGAAAGAAAGAAAGAAGATAACACACTCACACACAGAATCCTCAGAAGCAACTGTGGAGCTATAAATTTTTCATTAAGTTTAGAAATTAAAAACACTAATTAAACCACTGTTTGGAAAATAATTCCAAATATTAAAAGGAACTTTTCAGAAGGAAAAAGTGTCTCTGCTTTTCTTTTCCTGGAGACGTGGCTTTTGAAGTCAGGGAGCCTGCTTGGGAGAGGGGTCCATTTCTTACCCTCAGTAGGAAGATGGCGGCACAGGAAAGGCTGAGCAGGATGTGGAGCCCGGCTGTTCCGTGGTAGGGCAGAGCTATTCTCTCTGGACTGGAATCACATTTACTACTTTACCTGACTCAGACTTCCTCTTTATAGCAGATTCTACCTCATCCCTTCCCACCGCTCTTTTTCCAAGATCAGTTTTCTCTTTCACATGCAACATTCAATCAATTCACAGGCCAGCTGTTTCTTTTTTCCTGGGATCTCTCACCAATTTCTATTCCTTTCTATAGACCTTATTATTGCACAACTGGATGATTCTAATAGCCCTGTAATTTACCTGGCTATCTTCTTGTCCGCCTCATTCCTCTCTGTCCTGTACACTGAATGGATTCATTTCCCCAGAAGATCATTTTAATTTTTCACTCTTTCCCTCAAAAACTTAATTATTTCCTGTTGCCTGTAGAATAAAACCCAAATTCCTGTATTTGCATTTATGGTTCTCCACCGGCTGACCTTATCTGAACTCTAATTTATCTCTCCACCAATTGTTCCCATGAATTTATCATTCTAATCATTATCACTTATCAGAAATGCCTTACACTTTCCTATGTATTCTTGTGCAATTCTTTTTGTTTATCTGGGATAGCTTCCTCCAGATATCTGGGAGACTTCTTCCTCCCCAACACAAAGAGCACCCAATGAATCCAGCTCAATTTTACCCCTGTGAATACCTGGTAACCTCACAGCTCTCAAGATCTCCTCTGAACTCCGATAGCACTTAATATCTGTAGTAGGCAGAGTGGCCTGCAAACATATCCGTGCCCTAATCCCTGGAATCTGTGATGTGCTACACGACGATCGAACAGGGAATTTGCAGGTGTAATTAGTGTTACAGACCTTAAGAGAAGCAGGTTATCCTGGATTATCTGGGTGGTCCCAATTAATCTCACGAGCCCTTAAAAGCAGAAAATTTCTCTGGCTGCAGTCGGAGAGATGTGGCAGAAGAAGAGGCAGGAGAGATGCAGCAGAAGGTAAAGTGAGACAGATTCCAAGTGCGAGAAAAATTTGATGCACTGTGGCCGGCTTTGATACACATGCACGTGAGCACGCGCGCGTGCGCGCGCGCGCGCGCACACACACACACACACACACACACACACACACACACACACACACATTAATACAGAACTCCACATGGAGGCCTCTAGGAACCAAGGGCAGCCCTAGCTGATAGCCAACAAGAGAATGGGTCCTCAGTCTTTCAATTGCATGGAACTTAATTTTGCCTGCAAACTGGATGAACTTGGCAATGGATTCTTCCCGGAGCCTCTGATAAAACTCAGCCTTGATTTCTCCTTTGTGAAACCTGAAGTGGAGAAACCAGCTGAGCCAACCCAAACTTCTGACCTACAGTTCTGTGAGATAATATATGTGTATCATTTTAAGTCACTAAGTTTGTAGTAATGTGTTGTGATGGCAATAGAAAGCTTGTACAATATCCTTACTGTATATTTTACAAAGTGTGATGTTCAAGAGACTGGGATTTGGAATTTGATTGGTTGGGCCTCAATTCTGCTTCAACACTCGTAGACTGCACACGTGACCTTAGGCAAGTTACTTAACATTTTCTGTAGCACAATTTCCTCATCGCTAATAATAAAATTATTCACTCATGATAATTCACACTTACGATGAATATTAGGTTAGATGTTACATATTAGAATTAGCTGGCATATACTAGCATTCAATAATGCTTTGCCTTATGGTTACTTATATTTATAACGTATTCCTACAATTAGATTCTAAGTGCCCGAGATATGGAGAAGTGGTGGATTAAAAACAGTCAAAAACTCTTCACTGCTCTTCCCAGGAGGAGACAAAACCTATTTCCCTATCACTTGCATCTGGGCTGGCCTTTGATTTCCATTGACCAATAGAACAGGGTAGATTTAATGCTGTGGGAGTCTCAGGGGACTTGGAGCTTTGTTCTTGCTTCTCTGGAATGCTTCTGCCATCACACAAAGAAGCCCAGAATGAAAGACCAGGTGGCAAGAGGCCCAGCCATCTCTGTGACCCCAATTTAGACACCCCAGTTAAGCCCCAGATGTTTGAGGCCCTAGGCCATTACAGCATCCAGCCCCAGCTAAGCCACCAGCTTCCCGAAGCCACAGAGTACAGGTGAGACCAGCAGAAGAACTTCCCAGTCAACCCACAACATCTTGAAATATAATAAATTGTTTTTAACCACCTCAGCTTCATTTTTGTTTTACTTTCACAGCAATACATACCTGATGCCTGAGACTAGCTTAAATTTTTTTTTTTTGCATTCTCCCTACCACCCTCCTTAAAACTTAGCCTAGAGCCTTGTGCATTATAAACACCCGAATATTTTAATGTAATTATTTTCTCCCCTTTCCTTGAATTTTCAAATATTTTAATTTGGTTATAAGGAAACAAACACATATTTGCCAACTAGTATCATAATTTGGGTAAAAATATACTTTTCCTAAAATTGTATACTGTTGGTAAGGCAAGTAAGAAAGGTATCACTGATTAAGATAACTGGAAAAATGTGTGAATAATAGAGCTTTTGATTCGTGACACTGATCTTGCACAAGTCATTTAGTTTCTATGAACCTTGATTAGCTCATCTGTAAGTTGGGAGGCTCACATCAGATGAACTCTCCTGTCTCTTTCAATCTTCATCCACATTGTACCACGGAACCCTCTGTGAAGACCCGGCTTACACAGCTGTGGCCATGCAGGCTGGAGCTACTGGGTTCATTCCAAGTTTAAAGCAGTCATCGGAAAGAAAGAGACTGTTGCTTCCGGGGTAGAAGCCAAGACCCAGTGGTCACTGGTTTAAGTGATTCTGTTTCATGATATGTTTTGTCATTTGTTGGGAAGGAAATTAATTGATGATCTTTGTCTAGCTCCCTGTGTCCATATCATAAAATACATCGCAATTGGCAGGTGGCTGGCAGCCTCGGCAGGGAGACAAGAACAAGGAATCATTTTAAGAATGAGTGGGCCTCTTTATATCTTGCCTTATGGCAGTTTCTTTCACATTTGTATTGCAATAAACACATGTTGCAGCCATGCTAGAAGATGCTGAACATTGTTCTATGTTTGGTCAGTAAGAGGAAGTAAGAAGATAATTTTCTTAATCTGAATGAATCTCAATAATGTCTTATGTCTCTCGGGAGACAGTTTATGAATACAAATTATTTTTTGTTATACGATTATTGCTTTCTCCTAGTAAATGCATGCTGTGATCACAACAGAATGAAAACAATCTCTCCCCCTAGACAAAGTATCCAAGTGCACTAATGGAGGGTCAGTAGTTGGGTTACCCACAAAGCTGTTCACTCTCAAATCTGAGGATATACAAACCTGCTGCCTCTGCCCTCCTGCTCTCTGCTCCAGACTCTCTTACTGTGGCTGGTTTCTGTGGTCTCCCGTCTATAGCCATGCCCTTGCACATACATTCTGCCTCTTCCCCATTTCCATTCCTCTCCTTTTTCTAGCCCAGTGACCTGCAGTCTGAGAGCAACTGACCTCCCACCTCTGAGCCTAGTTCATGCTCATGAAACTTACATCTTTTTCCTAGACTGAGAAGTTCAGATAAAACATCTGTCAAGGTTTCTGTAGCAATAGAAAAAAAATAAACTGAATCTCTCAAGAGTTCTCTAGTCTCCCTCATGCAAAGAAAATACACCTCCACAAATCAGTGGGATGGAAATAATTTCCTTATTATTCAAGAAACCTGGCAACCTCTAGTATCTTTAATCATGAATCATGTTATAGATAGTCATGTGTCATACACTTGCAAATTTTATAACTTCAGTCCAGTGAGCTTCACACAGCAATCCTACAAGTCATCACCAACTATTTCAGACCTTTTTTTTTTAAAAAAAAAAAGCATCATGATGAAATCAATGGTTACTAGGCTATTTGCAAAATGTTAATATATATTTAAAAGTATAATAACTTTAGAAAAATTTTGATAGCCTTCGCTTCTAAACCAGTATAAATTGAAGTATATGGAAAACTTGCCATGTTCACTGGGCTTTAAAGATATAAACACTAGAGATAAAAATACATTTCAAAAATCTTGCAAGTACTTCTGCTTCCAGCTATAGTGGCTTACCGGGACCAGAATTACTCTCTTTTCTTAAACGACTGGAAACCTGGACAAAACATATGAAATACTGATGTTCAGCCATTGGACCACAGGTAGAACATAACTGATTCTGAGAAACAGGAAATAAGTAAGGTGAGCCCTATGATTTTTCCAGTTTACTGAATGGAAAGAGTTTTCAGCCTAAAGAGCAGGGAGGGGGACCCAAAACAGAGCCTGAAGTTCCCACAGACTTGAGGATATAGAGTTCAGAATTTAGAGAGGACAGAATCAGGGCCAGGACTCAGGTAAGGGGAATGAGCCACTTTCTTCCAGCACAAAACTTAATGGGCTCACCAAAAACTCAGATATCTTATCTTGTAGTATTTTAATGCAAAATTTAAAATATCAAATTTGATATGAAAATTATGATTCACAAATATCAAACTTCAAAATAAAGACAAAATATGACTCTGCATTTGCAAAAATTTGGCTTTGTTTCCTTACCCTAATCCCAGCCCTGTCAGAGATTTTTTTTAACATGGATGATGTCCAATTTACCAATTTTTAGCTTTATTGTTAGTGCTTTTTGTATCCTGCTTAAGAAATATTGGGCTATATCAAGTTTACAAAGATTTTTATCTGTATTTTCTTCTAGGAGTTTTATTGTTTTCACTTTTCAGTTTAGATATGACTGACATAAAATTAATTTTTGTGTATGGTGTGAAAGAAGGGCCAAGATTCATTTTTTTTTCCATACCAGGTACCTAGTGGCTTCCACATCATTTGATGAAATGAATGTGTCTCTTTATTAGATTACATTGGGGCTTTTGTCAAAAATCAGTTGACTACATATGTGTGGAGATATTTTGGATTCTATTTGTCTATCATGATCTATTTGTCTATCTTTTTTTAAACTTCAAAATATTAAGGGAATACAAATATTTTTGTTACGTAGATACCTTGTATAATGCTTAAGTCAGAGCTTTTGGTGTGTCCACCAGCAGAATAGTGTTTATTGTACCCAATAGGTAAGTTTTTAATACCACACCTCCCCTCCCGCACTCCCCACTTCTTGGTTTCCAATGCCTTTGATATCTCTTTGTACCCTTGTGTCCATATCATTTAGCTTACACTTAGTGAGAACATATGGTGTTTGGTTTTCCATTCCTGAGACACTTCACTTAGGATTATGGTCTCCAGTTCCATCCTAGTTGCTGCAAACAACATTATTTCATTCCTTTTTATGGCTGAGTAGTACTCCACGGTGTATATATACCCCACATTTTCTTTACCAACTCATGAATTGATGGGCACTGAGGTTGGTTCCACATCTTTGCAATTATGAATTGTATTGCGATAAACATTCGTATATTGGCTCATTTCACACAGCCACATATTTCTCTGAGTGATTGTTCATTCTTCTTCATTTTTTTTCCTGCATCTTTGATTGACTGGGTTAGTTCAAAAGCCTTGTCTTCAAGCTCTGAGATTCCTTCTTCTGCTTGGTCTAGTTTGTTGTTGAAGCTTTCTGCTATATTCTGTAACTCCCTAAATGACTCATTTCTTTTAAGTTCTGTTATATCCTTTTGTATGTTGTCTATCTTTTTAGTGAGTTTTTCCTATTTTTCTTTCATGTCCTGAGACTTTTTTGGTTTCTTTGTTTTGATTTTAAACATTCTCTTGTTAATTCCGTTCATCTTATTTGCCATCCATATTCTGAATTCCTTTTCTGACATTTCAACAATTTCTTTTTGGTTGGGGTTTATTGCTATGAATCTACTGTGATCCTTTCGGGGTGTCATACTAGCTTGTTTTTTCATGTTGCCAGAATTCTTTTGCTGGTTTCTTCTCATTTGAAACATTTTCTCTCAGCTCAGGGTTGATAAGCTTGTGGTGCACCTGCTATCTTTTGCTGGGAACTCTCCTACTTAGTTAGAAGGAGGAGAAATCCCTGGATAGCACTTTTGTGTCCTACTCTGGAGAACTGACCCAGTGGGAGAGGGGCAGATGCACTGATAGCCTGTAATACAGCTGTTTTTCTGTGTCATCCCATTTCCCTATGGTTGTCACAGTCCAAGCCTGTGCTGGGGAATATTGATTCAGACTGGTGGATTGGTTCTCATGCCACTGTTGAAAGCTTGGGCAGTGGGCTGGGCAAGTTCCTCTCCATGGAGGCAAGTGATATGACCTTGGCCAGTGCCTGGGCATGTTGCGGGACCTTAGTGGGTGCTTGGGTATGTCACAGAACTGCAGCTGGTGGTAGGGCAGGTCAGAGGAACTTGTTGGTTGCCTGTGTTGGGTGTGGGACCTTGGCAGGCACCTGGACAGGTTAGAGGTGTTGGCTGATACCTGGATGGGTTTTGGGACTTCAGCTACCAGTAGGGTAATTCTTCAGGCTGCAGAAGCTGGGCCACCTGTAGCTGGAAGGGCCAGGTTGATGTGCAGTGCCTCACTGGGGAGTCACAGTGGTTGGAACTCTCCCTCTGCCCAGGTCCAACTATGGCAGCTGCTGCAGTGTAACTCAGGTGGCCATGGTGGTGCTACTGAGATGGCAAATGCTACTGAGATGGCAAGATGGCAGCAGCAGATGCTCAGGGCCAGTTGGCTCCTGCTGTGCTTGGATCCCTGGGAGGCAGCTGGTGGAGGGGTTGGGGGAGTACACAGCACCCAGTCACAGTGTGCATGAGAGCAACTCTCCTCTCTTCTCCCTCTCTGACCTGGCAGGGGTAATGGGGAGTTGGCTGCAGTGGCGTCGACCCTTCTGCAGACTGGGCATTCTGGGGCTGAGTGCATGAATTGGTGTCTGTTGCCATGACCTGGGACCAAAGTTGGTAAGACCCCACTGTGCCTACTTTCTGGTCCAATGCTGCTGCAGTATCCAAGCAGCATCCTGGTCAGTTCAGAGGCCTGCTATGTGGGGGAGGCCCCTTGCAGCTCAGATTTCAGTTTCTGCTGGAGGAACGTGGAGCACTGGTGATCTTTCTCCAACCCTTACTGGCATGTGGATGCTTCCCCCAGATACCTTCCAATCTTGCCAAGTGGATCACCTTAGCCCTCTTTCTCCCACTTTGGATGTCTCTAATCACTTCTCTGATGATTCACAAGCTCTTTCTGAGATAGTCCATCCACAGATGAAACTCTACCTGCAAACTTTGATCCCCTTCTTGAGGGCACGAATACAGGCTGCTTCTAGTGTGCTATCTTGGCCCCTCCCCCCATTTGTCTATCATTACATCATTATTACATTGTGTTGATTACTGTAACTTACTAGTAAGTCTTGAGATCAGATGGTATAATTATTCTAGCTTGCTTTTTGGTTTTGAAATTGTTTCAGCCCTGTGTTGCAGAGACTCTGAAGAATGTTGATTTTGTTTGAAACTGCTAGTACATAGTACAATTATTATCTAATCACCTTGCATTGTGTAACCTTAGCCTTAGTTATATACTTTGTTAGCTTAGATGTTCGGAAAAACCAAGGTGTTTTCCAGACCCCTCTAACCTGAAGGGACTAAACCTGAACTCTGTCTTCCTGCAGATCTTGTCAGGGTTTTGTTTTTGGCTTTGTTGGGTGGGATTGGAATAGGGTATGGCCCTGACTTCTAAGTTGCAGCCTTTTGTTGTCTCTGGTGGATATTCAAGGTGTTAACAGCATTTTAATAAGCAGGTCTTGAACACTAATATCTCTTTTCCATGTTGAACCCTGTAGAAGCTGCTGTCTGTTAAGCCTTATATAATCTCACTCTGACCCATGCATAGCAGAGCTGTTGGCCAAAGGCTCATGAGGAACCCCATCACAAACTTTTGGTGTCCCCTTTCTGTGCAGCTTCCTCCTTTGGGGTCCTGCTCTATAGATTCCAGCTGCTTCATTTGCCCCAACTCTGATAACCTCCTCCTCAGCTGAATGGACTACAATGATCTATATGCTTAGACTCCAGCTCACTGCACTCTAGTTAGAAATCTGTCCCTTGGTCAGACAGTGGGGCAATTGTGAGCCCCACAACATGAGTTACTCTTTTCAAAGATTGCAGTCTCGCACTGCTTGTGGTCCAGTGCCTGAACACAGTTCCCTAATGTATTCGACCCATTATTATGCTTATTCATGATAGGAGTGCAACTGTGGTACCAGTTACTCCACCATTGTCAGAAATCATTGTAATCTTTATATGATGTTAATAAAAGAGAACTTTTATGTTGGCATAGTATTAATATTTTTAAATCATACATCATTCCTGTACATACATGAAAAACAAAAATATAAGTGAAGTGAATTGGATAAGTATTCCTAAAACATCAAATTCTCCTGAATTACTTCAACTCAAAGTTGTTGGTGCATGTATTTTTCCATACAATGGTGCTCTCTGTGCTGTGGAGATCATTGATGATACAGTATTCCCCTAAAGAGCGATACAACATTGATTCTGTGATTCTCTTCCAAGTTCTCGTCACTTATGAATTTTGATATTGGTACTTTTAAGAAGTGTAAATGTGCAGACAGTGTCACTGTGTTATGATTGCCACCTGGTCCACTGTAATTATAAAATGTCATGGACAGCAAGATGATATTTAGATTTCAAAGATATTAAAATGTGGGAAAATGTGCATCCTAGAATCAGTGTAATACAGTATTTGACTTTTAAACTATATGCATCTTAATTTTGAGAAAAAAGATTCCAACTATCAAAAATAATTTTTATATTATAGAGATTATATTTAACATAATTCTAGAATTGATTGCCAGTGTTTACCATTGTATCAAATACAGCACATATAATTTAATCCATTGGTAATTTTTATTAATGCAGCTAAAAGGGAGTAAAAGTTATTTATGAATGTCACTGGGAAAAAATGTGTAGAACAAAGAGCAGTATCAATTTACAAGTATCTATCTATCTCCTGACAAGAAGTCAGGAGAAATGAGCTCTAAACTTGTATATTAATAGCTAACATTTGTTCAGTGCTTTATATGTGTTGGCATTGTTCTATGAGCTTTCAGTAGAAACTTCCTTAACCACTTGAATTTAAAAGATTACTTGGCTTTCTTCATTCCATCTGTAAAGCACACTGACATACTTGCGGCACATTGACAGCTTCAGAGAGTGGGCCTATCTCCAGCAAGCTGATCATTTTTGCTCCTGCAAGTTGAGATCCATGTTATCAAGAGTCGGGGATGTTTGGACTTAATCTTATTATGCCAGTTGTACTTATTAATGCAGGTGCATGTCTTTACTAAATACAACACAAGTCAATGAAGTGAGAATTTTAATAGAATGAAGATTATTTAGATAAAAACTAAGCTGAATATATTGAAAGTATTCAATCAATATATTTTATTTTTTAAAATACTGTTGAATTAGGTAGGAGTGTGCTATGGTCTAAATGTTTGTGTCCCCCTAAAATTCATAGGTTGAAACCTAATCACCAATGTGCTGATGTTAGGAGATGGGGCCCTTGGGAAATGATTAAGTCATGAGGAGATAGCCATCATGAATGGGATGAATGCCCTTATAAAAGAGGCCCCAGAGAGCTGCTTTGTCCCTCACACCATGAGGACACAGCTAGAAGATGCTGACTATGCACTAAGAAATTGGCTCTCACCAGGCACAAAATCTACTGATGTCTTCTTGGTGTTGGACTTCTCAGCCTCCAGAACTGTGAAAAATAAATTTCTATTGTTTGTAAGCTATCCAGTTTATGGTACTTTATTATAACAGTCTCACCAAAGACAATGTGAGACAACAACTACAAATTTAGAAATTATAAAAACTTAAAAGAATATCCAAAACCTGAATAAATCTCTTAGCGAGTTAGAAACAGTAACAAAAAGGTTCCCATCAAGGAAAAATGCAGGACCCAGTGGCTTCATTGCTGAATTCTACCAAGCATTCAAACAAGAATTAATACTAATCCTACTTACACTATTTCAAAAAAATTGAGGAGGAAATACTCCCAAATGCATTCTACAAGGCCTGTATCACCCCAATACCAAAACCAGACAAACACACAACAAAAGAAAAATATAGGCCGATATTTCTAATGAACACAGATGCAAAAATCACCAACAAAATGCTATCAAACCGAATTCAGTAACACATTAAAAAGATTATTCATCATGATGAAGTGGGATTCATCCCAGGGATGCAAGGATGGTTCAACATATGCAGATCAATGTGATACATCATATCAACAGAACAAAGAACAAAAACCATATCATCATTTCAATTGATGCTAAAAAAGCATTTGATAAAACTCAACATTGCTTCATGATAAAAATTCTCAAAAAACTAGATGTAGAAGGAACTTACCTCAACATGTTAAAAGACACATATGACAGACTCACATTGCATATCATACTGAATGGGGAAAAACTGAAATTCTTTCCTCTCGATCTCAAACAAGACAAGGATGTTCACTCTTACCACTGTTATTTAACATACTACTGGAAGTTCCAGCTAGAGTAATCAGATAACAGAAAGAAAGAAAGGGCATCCAAATTAGAAAGGAAGAAGTCGAATTATCCTTGTTTGCAGACGATGTGATCTTATATCTAGAAAAACCTAAAGACTCTACAGAAAAGCTATTAACTGATAAACAAATTCAATAAAGTTGCAGGATACAAAATCAGCATACAAAACTCAGCAGCATTTCTATATGTCAATAGTAAATTATCTGAAAAAGAAACCAAGAAAGTAATCCCATTTATGATAGTTACAAATAAAATTAAACACCAAAGAAGTGAAAGATCTGTATAATGAAAACTACAAATCATTGATGAAAGAAATTGAAGAGGGCACAAAAAAATGGAAAGATATTCCATGCTTGTGAATTGGAAGAATCAACATCATTAAAATGTCCATACCACCCAAAACAATCTATAGATTCAATGCAATCCCCATCAAAATACCAATGACATTCTTCACAGAAATAGAAAAAAATAATTCTAAAATTTATATGGAACCATAAAAGACCTACAATAGCCAAAGCCATCCTGAGCTTATAACTTACAAATCCATCATTTTATTTGGTTAACTTCACAAAGCATTTGGCATTGTTAGTCACTATTGGGTGGTATATCAGATTATATGTTCCCATAAAACTGTGGATGTTTGTAATCCTATGTGTCCTTATAAGTAGAATTGAATCAAAAATGTATATAAAATACATAATTTTGATTAATAGAGTGCCATTCAGAATGTACGTTAACACTTACCTTAGTCCATTTTGTGTTGCTATAACAGAATAGCACAGACAGGATAATTTATAAAGAAAGGAGATTTATTTCTTACATTTCTGGAAGCTGTGAAGTCCAAGGTCATGGGGCTCACTTCTGGAGAGGGCCTTCTTGTTGCATCGTCCCATGGTAGAAAGTGGAAGAGCAAGAAAGGGTCAAACATACTTTTATAACAATCCAATCTCATGATAAACCTACTTTCACAATAAGGGTTTTAATCCATTCAATTGGATGGATTAATCTCATGACCTAATCACCTCTTAAAGTCCCATCTCTCAACATTGTTTCGTTGGGGATTAAGTTTCTGACTCATGAACTTTGGGAGACACATTCACACTATAGCAATGCTACATAATAAAACAGATACCACTGGAAAAGTACAATTTTGCAAGGTATGAAAAAAGTTTTATTTTCTCATAATTTATCATTCGATTTAGGTCATAGAATTTTCTAATTAATTCCCAATCAATTTTTGGCAATGTTTGTTGCTTCTAATTCCAGAAGATAAAGCACACAGCAAAAATAAGCTATTTCTGAATTTTCCCATATTCTTATATTCTATTCCCTTAGCCCTGCGTTTATCTCTAGGTGTTCGTGTACAGTGATCTAAATGAAATTTTTGAGATGAATATTAGTTTTTCACAACATACCAACATCTGTTCCCAATCGAGATAATAGGGTTATAGTCAATGGGATATAAACAGCTCATCGAATCATTCATGTTGAGAAAGAACCTCCTGGGACAACTGAAAGAGGGATTTTTCTCTCTCCTAGGTGAGTGCCTTCCATTCGAGGGCTGGTGAATATTACGAGTGGAAGACAACACAGATTAGGAATGCTTCAAAGATGAATCTTGGATACAATCTAAAGATCAGCCACCCACTAAGCTTTGTTTATTTTTAAAATGGATTTTTCAGATATGGTGTCCCTTACCTGAAAAAATGCAGTAAATGAAAAGGGGTAGAGGGGTGACTTTTCTCAGATAAGCCTGAAAAATTTATTAAACATTGGTTGACCTTAAACATTTCACCAGGAGACTCTAAATATAACATAGACTTCATTTCAGGGTGGAGACTTGGGGTAGCTAAACAAGCATATCTCAGTATCTCAGAATATTTATCTTTAAATGGATTCTTTGGATTCTTTAGTTACAAAAAAAAAAATAGACTTTGTTCTGATCCATATGAAAATTTTAGGTTTCAGGAACAAAGGGAACCATGTAGGATGAGATACTAGTAAAGGGAACACAAGTAATGGTAGACCTTCTTGCCTCTTCCATGTTTATGAGGCTTGTTTAATTCAATTTTAAAGCACTTTTGTGGCATATTGCTAATTGTTTTCAATATAAAAGCTAAGCAACGGTGAGGCATTGTGTTCCCAGATGCTTTGGTCTCAGAGACGTTGTTTCCTTTCCATCCTGAGACAAACGCCGCAGGGATGTATGTGTGCTGTATCTCCTTTCCCAGAACCCCTCACTTTTTAACCCAGAGCACAAACTATGCCTGAGGCTCTCCTAAGTACTTGGCTTGGTCTGAGTGAGCTTCCTTTGCCTCAGCTGCCCCTACAGTGTGACTGGCCCAATTTCCTCATTATGTGGAAGAAAAAATGTTTAGTCTATGCTTCTTGAAGCGTGCATAGCCTTTGGGAATATTTTTGAATAAACACTGTGTTCAGTCAGATGACTTTCCCCCCTTTAGTTCTTTGTAATTCTAAGGGATCAATATCCCAGAAGGCTTTGAGGCTCTTCTGTGCCAAGTGTGTAAGCAATGCCACCCAATTTAGGTGACCCTCCCAGGGACAGCCACTGCTTTCTCAGGGAAAGCTTTTTGGCCATTTATTTTGGCCATTTACTTAACATTCTCTAACCCAGGCACTTTTGAAAAACTCTCCTCCATCTTAAACATATACAAGTCTTTAGAAGATAAATACACCTTCCTTCTGCCTTCAGCCATTCCTGTCTAAACTTAGAGATCACATCCTAAGTGAAAATAATCTAAAAGTTTTGAGACGACATCTCTCGAGCTACTCTCTTC
The DNA here is from genome assembly GCF_020740605.2 of Lemur catta. Lineage (NCBI taxonomy): Eukaryota > Metazoa > Chordata > Mammalia > Primates > Lemuridae > Lemur > Lemur catta. The sequence goes on from NC_059140.1 coordinate 53,542,773, forward strand.
TCTATTCCTTTCATTGCCTCAAACCAGAGAGCCCTTTTTGAAGCTGGGATTGTTCTTAACTAGAATCCTCAAAAGTGAAAACTCTACAAAGAAAGTGTATATGTGTGAGTGCACGTTCAGAGGTGGAAGGAGAATAATACCTTTTAGGAATTTCTTACAATAAACTGTTAATTAGAAAATTTCAGAGTTCACTTAGGTCCTAGGGGGAAGTACCTGGACAAAAGCAGTCCCAAAATAGTCAGAGGCTCCTAGAACCTAAATTATTCTCAGGGTTTTATCAAATGATTTTATCCTTTAATTATGAGAACGGTTTTTGAACATGGTGTAAATCCTGCGAGGTGCCACTTAGTTTATTGTAGTAGTAATTTCAAAAATGGCACCCTGGTGACATGACAGATTTCATGCCATTTTCAAAAGTGCCAAGCTTATGCTCAGACACAGGAAAAATCTGGAATGTTATCTGCATACACCTTAATCAGCTACTTCTTCACAAAGAGACTACAATTACCAGTGCACTACAAAACCAGGGTTTCTGTAGATATTGTCAATGCCACCTCACCGAGCTCTCAGGAGCAGTGACCTCTGTTCACTTTAAAACTATTATGCCTTAGCTCTGTGTTTTACAAGGGTTTCACCTCTACTGCGTTATTTCACTGCTAGGCTCTTATCTCAGCGGAGAGAGTCAGTCCCAGTGCCCCCACTAACATTTCAAGAGGGTAAAGGAAAGAACTCTCAGCTCGGGTCAGAGATGTCAGGATTCAGAGACCTTAACACCAGGCTCAAGCCTGGAAATCTGGTACAAACATGACAAACCAAGACAAAACGGTCAAGCATTGCAATATAATCGCCTACCAAGCCACTGCCATTCAAAAAGCCTTTTAGAGAACAAATTAGGCACAACATGGAATAGGAGGACATCAGGTTTAAGGAGAAAGTATAGAGAGCGCAGCTGTTGCATTTTCAGAATTTTTGGCATGAGTTTAAATAACTTAAAGGTTGTGATTTCTGATCCTACCTTCACAGTTTTCTTATTCCCTACAATTTTGTTTCTGCATTTATTGTATAACAACATCCTCCTTATGGGATTATGGTGAGAAATAATATAATGTGTTTAATATCTTTTTCTTCTTTTGAATAAAAACACTTTTATTTAAATACAAAATAAGCTTTCTTGTTTCAGAATTTCTTTTTCTCCATCTAAGGTGTTGAACAGTTGGAGACAACCTACGCAACCCACTGAAGATCTTACCAAATTACATTCACTGTCCAACCTGGATTGTATATTCAACTCATATCCAAGTAGAAATACTCATGCTTCAAAATGTGTAACACCAGCTAGTGATCAAACATTTTTAAAAATAGTAAATAAAAGTAATACTGATTACAGCAGATATTTATTCCCTTACATTGGGTGCCTAGCAGACGTTTAGATCAGTAGATGTTCGGAAAGAATGAACTCCATAGCTACATCCTTATTGTGTGCTTGGGAATAGAATATACGCAGAATCAGTGAGTTCAACTCTGCAGTATGAATGATGCATTGTGTTACTCTTCATCCATTGTATATCCCCAGCTCCCATTGCCTAATTATACACAATGGATATTTTAGTGATTTGGTACTCCTCCTCCCCCAACCTCAACAAAAAAAGAGAGCATAAGTTTTCTAAAATTATTAGCATGCTCCATGATCTTTCTTCACATCCATTTATGGGACTTTTGGATCACAGAATAGCCTCCATCCAAATCCCTGTAGCCAAAAGCTTGGTGGTAAAATCTCTGAGGGAAATTGTTTTTGGCTGGAGTTTTGTCACAGGGCCATAGGACTCTGTGGGAGTCTAGGTATTCGTGGGGCGTAAGTATTGGTTGTCCATATTAACTGGACCTGTCTTTTTTCCCTGGGAAAACAGACAGCCATTATGTAGGATGATTTTTGAGTATTAGGTTTACCATCGAGTAGGATAATTCTTTGTTGTTGGGAGTCTGTCCTGTGCCTTGTAGGATATTTAGCAGCATTCCTGGCTGCTATCCGATAGATACCAGTAGTACCTCTCCCCTGCCCCTAGTTGTAACAATCAAAAATGTTCCCAGACATTGCCAAATATCCTCTGGTGGGCAAAATCTCTCCTACCCCCACACTGAAAACCAATGGATTAAAGGAATGTTCCACAGCATCCTGCTGTCAGTACTTGGAATTTCAATCTCATCTGACTTAACGCATTAGTAACAGTGTGTTGCATTTATAATTTGCAAAGTGCTTTTCACATAGAGCACTATATTTAACTCTCACAACAGCCCTAAGATACCTTTGCTGATATCCTTCTTTCAAAGACTTAGAAACTGGCTCAGGGCTGGTAAGTGACAAACTCTTAAAGTGACAAGTGATTAAATACTTAAGTTGGGATTTCTGGGACATTCACCTTGGCCTTCAGCCCAACATTCCTTGGGTTCAGTTTGTCTGATATTACTATGCATTAGACTGTCTTATTAATTTCTGTTATGTTAGAGCTGAAAGAGATCTGAGAGGTTTTCTTTTCCATCTTAGAGAGGAGAAAATTGAGTTGCAGAGGAATTAAGTGACTTGCCCAGATAACCAATGTAGCACAGTCAGGACTTGTTAAAGAAAAATTATTCATGATTCTTGTTAAAGAGTGGTAAGGCAGATTTTATAGTTGTAGGGACCAACTACAATAAGGGGTTCAGTAGGGGAGAGATATTGGACTCAACTCTAAACACAAGAAGGAAGAGTGAGAATGTATAGCCAAGGAGCAAGGTGGAGGTCAGTGGGTGGACAATTACTGAGGAAACATCCGGTGTGGTGGGGGTGAGGAGGCATTCTGACTAAACTGACTGTTTTAGTCTGTTTTGCGTTGCTATAAAGGAATACCTGAGGCTGGGTAATTTATAAAGAAAAAAAGGTTTATTTGGCTCATGGTTCTGCAGGCTGTACAAGAAGCACGGCACCAGCATCTGCTGTTGGTGAGGCCCTCAGGAAGCTTCCAGTCATGGCAGAAGGGAAGCCAGCATGTCCCTCTCATGAGAGAGGGAGCACGAGAGAGGAGGTGCAAGGCTCTTTTCAACAGAATGGCACCAAGCCACTCCTGAGGGATCTGCTGCCATGACCCGAGCACCTCCCACAGGTCCCACCACCAAAAATGGGGTTCGAATTTCAACATGAGATTGGGAGGGGACAAACATCCAAACTATAGATAACACTGACCACCTAATAGGATTCTTGCGGAAGGCAGGCCAGGGTGATCAGATATCATCTGGATGATGGCGGAGGAGGAAGAATTTGATCAGATATCAAGGGAGATCTGATACTGAGGACGGGAGATTCTGGCCCAACTGACTTAGCAGGATTCTTGTTGAAATTGAACAATGAAGAGATTAACACCAAAGCCCAAGAGTCAGGTCCTAGTTGAAAAGAGAGCTCCCAGGAGGTTTGATTAGAGTTTGGGTAAGGAGAGAAACTTTGTCTGACTTCACCCAACTTTCCAAACTTCCTAACTGGTGTTCTTTTCATTAGGTGCTGCTCCATCAACATTACATGAATGAATGAAGAAATAGGATACAAATGAAACATATTCTGGGGCATGTGTGTGTTGCAGGGAGTAGATTTAGGGAAAAGTGAATTGAAAGCAAAAGGTACCCTCAGAATAATTAAGGAGTAATATCAGGGGGGCCAGATGATCAGTAAAGAAACAGGGTGAGTTTGAGAGCCAATGTGTCCCTTAAAAAGCCTTCACCTGCTCGATTGTAACTTAACTGAAGTAGCTAAGTGTTGTGGGGAGGAGTTGGGGTGAAGGAGGCAATGATACGAGTCTGCAAGGAGTCAAAACCAAGGTGTGAGGGTTGGCCAGTGTTATCATGGCCCTACCCAGTCTTATTTACCGTGGGGATGTTCAAACTGGCTTCTTTCCTGGGGACCGTTTAGTCCCAGTTTAGCCATCTCCTCCCCTGACGTGTTGCCCCTCCCTGACCACTCAGCTGGTTCCTGGCTTAGTGCTCCTTTATCCTCCCAGCACGCCACTGTAGCTCTAAACACACTACATTATAATTTTGTTTGCCCCACTGGACTGGGAGCTTCTTGATGGCAGGGACCTTATTTTATTCCTTTTTGTAACCATAAACCTTCAACTATTATGGACGTTCGAGGAGCTGAAGAAGTGAATGAATATAGAAGAGCAATTCATCCCAGTGTCCTCGGCTGATGGAAAGGCCCCTGGAGGACATTTGAGGACACCATTTTCTCTGATTCTGTGCTCATAGAGCAACCTCCCCTCTCCAGCCTGGACCCCCGAGGGGACTTTCCACAATAGCAAGCATGACCTGCAACATCACCTGCTCTGTGTGATGGGTCACGTTAGGTTCATCCCCCACTGGAAGGTAATCAAAAGGAGTCAGAGATGGGGCAAAGACAATATGTGTAACCTAAACATTTGTACCCCCGTAATATGCTGAAATAAAAAATAAATGGAGTCAGAGAAATGGCCAAAGGCCATTCAGAAGAGAACTGGCAGCCTGGGCAACACAGCCAGACCCTGTCTCTAAAATATGAAAAAAATTAGGTGTGGTGGTGTGTGCCTGTAGTCCCAAGCACTTGGAAGGATCCCTTGAGTCCAGGAGTTCGAGGCTGTAGTGATCTATGGTCATGTAACTGCATTCCAGCTTGGACAACCCCATCTCTTAAAAAAAAAAAGAAAGGAAAGAAAGAAAGAGAGAGAGAGAGAGAGAAAGAGAAAGAAAAGAAAGAAAGAAAGAAAGAAAGAAAGAAAGAAAGAAAGAAAGAAAGAAAGAAAAGAAAGAAAGAAAAGAAAGAAAAGAAAATAACTGGAAGGAGATGACAAAAGTAAAACTCAACTAGTTTCATAATTTTGCCAGAGGCCAACCCAGCAGCTTAAGCCCAAAGTGCTCTTGTGATAGAAGTTGGAAGACCTTAACAGGCCCTGGGAGGTTTCCTTAAGGTTACAGTGGGGGTGTGTGTGTTTGTGTGTGTGTGTGTGGGTGTGTGTGTGTGTGTGTGTGTGTGTGTGTGTGTGGTCGTACTACGCTACTACTTGACTCCAGTGTTTAGAAATGGTTGTGTCTGGGCCCTTCCAGTGTTATCAGGCAGAATATTTCTGCCTTGAAATGAATATCAGAAGAAGAAAAAAAAAATCATGGGAGGAGGGAAGCCCTTTAAGGAAAGACTAATTACTGTGCTTAAGAAGACAGCCTTTCCAGTAAACCTCCTTCCACACCCCAACTCCCTAACCTCTTTCCTTACTGTAGACGAGAAATTTGTCAAATCCTATAAACTCCATGCGTGTGGTGAAGGTGCCGGATTGTTTGCCAGGCTGCGCTGTCTGAAAATCTGAGAGCGCTATGCTAATAGTACTCTTGTCATGCACACTGATGCTTTGTTTCTATGCCCCTGAAGTCTTTGCTATGCAAAGCAAACCACAGGGGCACTTTAACATGTAAATCACATAATCTCCCTCACGTGGGATGAATTGACGGGGTTTCAAACTCCTTGACTGTTGGGAGGTAATGAACTGTACTTATTTAGCCGGCATTATTGCACTGGGCACATCTCCTACACTGGGCTTTACTCGGTGGTGCAACTATGCCAGGGGAGAGCTGGTGCGATTATTAATATGGCTGTCGAAAGAATAAGAGAGGCTCGAACCTGAGAAAGACTCACCCCCTTTGGGGAGGAAAATAAGGCCTTCCTCAGAAACTGCGTGGAGTTCTGTGTCCCCCTTGAGGGTTGGTGGGTGGGTGTTTCCTCTTTGATTAGCGAATGAACCCTGAGTCTTCCTGGGAAAGGCTGTTTTCAGCTTGTTTCACAGGTGAAAGGAGCCAAGGCGACTTAAAGGGACATTTCAGGGCCCGCAGCTGGGAGGGAATCCAGGCTGGGGCGCGGGGCCAGGAATCCGTGAGAAGGCTGTGGAAGGCTGTGCTTTCACCAGCTGCTGCAATCCTGATCCCTAGTTTGGGGCTAAAGTCACTTAAGTACCTCGTGCCAGCTTCTTTTCCAGTAAAACAGGGATAAAGCTAGGGTAGAGGGAGCAGTGACTAGATCCTGTTTGTAATGACAGCTGAGCTGCTTGGGCAAGATGTGCTTGTTCCAGAAATGAAGTGTGATTCCATTAAAATGTGTGATCTCTTGAAACAGCCTACCTTGTGTTGGAGTATGTGGTACTGGATTTATTTGTTGGGGAAAAAAAAATTGATGAGAACAATATTTTGGCCCTACGGCGTCAGTTTAAGCAAGGCACAGTTGAAAGGCAACGTCAGCTCTTAATGGGCTTTTACTCTCCCTATACGTGTTTGAAGGGTTTGACAATTGTAATGTGCTCATTTTAGCCGTTACCTGTGTAGCAGTCCCCACATGGGCACTGTTCCAAAACTTCTTTTGAGCTGAGTGTTTGGAACTCAATATACATTTTCCCATAGAAACAATGGCTGTAAGCCTTCTTGGATGGTGGACAAAAATTGATCTAACCCAAATGTAGCTGAAACACTGAGCATTTGCAATTAAAAGCTAGCAAGAGAAATTAGAAGCAACTATTTAAAATTCTCTTTAAAAAAAAAAATTTTAAACCTATCAAAACACTGCAAAACTTAAAAGCACCGGAGCCTAGGCCGGAACTCCCTGTCTTAGTCTGACACTTTTGGAGAATTGGAGGCCAGAGCCCCCTTGGGGTATGCCCCCAACATATTGCTAGTATTTGGGAGGAAGGAGGAATGGCAGTGGATACTAAACCAAATGGACTGGGCAGGAAAGGTGGTTAAGCCCACCCTAAACTGTTCCTCACATTATTGGGGTGAGGAGGTGTGGCGGATGACCCCTGCTGCCCAGATTCTGGGAGTGTTGCTGCTGAGGGCCCACAGCTCAGCCCCTTCCCAAGAGCTGTCTTGTTCAAGGTCATAACCTTTCCTAGACAGCCCTCACCTAATAGTCTATAGATTTGGGAATATAAACCCGTGGCCACATGGCCTTAATTTGGTGTAACTCTGAAGAGTTTCATGCTGGCTTCAGAGTTCCCTGCGGGATTGGCCTCTGTTGTGACTGCATTACCAGTTCAACTTCTTCCTCTATCCCAAACCCCTTTTCTTCACTCCCTTGCACATGCTGCCCCTAACCACATTCCCCAGTAAATCTGCATGCAAATCTATCTCAGAGTCCGTGTGCTGTGAACCTGACTGAAGACAGACAAATAGACAAGTAAAAATAGGAATAAAGAGGTGATCAGAAAAGAACCTGATATTATTGGTGGCAGAGGGGCTTAAAGCTGATCTAGAAGAAAGGGGAGTGCCGGTAAAGATACTGGCAGAGAGAATAGCACATTGGAGGTGATGAGAGCTACTCTGGCAGAGGAGGCATTTAAAATTCCTTCTATGAAGTAGATCCAATGATGTGGCCAAAGCCACTAAAGAAGTCCAATCCTATACAAAGATGGCAAAGAATTCAAGTGTGCTGGTTCTTTAGGCCTGTAGTTTTGATCCTCTTCCAGAGTTTCAGCTAGGTTGAATAGTACTGTCCTAATTTGTTTTGTATTGCTATAACAGAATACCATGACTGGGAAATTCATAAATAAATTTATTTCTCATGGTTCTGGAGGCTAGGAAGTCCAATATTAGGGCGCTGGCATCTGGTGAGGGTCTTCTTGCTGTGTTCTCTCATGGGTGAACGTGAGAGGGTGAAAGAGGGAGAGAGATGACAGAGGGAGAGAGGGATAGGAGGGGAGGAAGAGAAGGGGAGGGAGAGAGGGAGAGAAAGAGAGAGAAAGTGCACTCAAACTCAGAGCCTGAAGTCCTTTTATAATTGGCATTAATCCTTTCATGAGGCTGGAGCCCTTATAACCTAAACACCTCCCATTCGGCCCCACCTTCCAACACTGTTGCTTTTGGAGGGACGCATTAAAACCATAGCAAATGCAGTTCTGTAGCTAAAGCTATTTGGAAGACTTGTTTTCTCAGACAGATTCAATTGTTGAGTTCTAAGCCTGGTATTTCTGAATAGGCTGTTCAAAGATTATTCATCACAAAAACCTCTCTTCTCCAAATGATGTCTTGCTGCCAGTTGCAGTCAGTAATGGTGCCGGGCTGGGTTGGGGATTTCCTTACCTTGTCAACTGCAGGCTTGGGTTATGCTGTTACTCATTCCACAGCTGCAGTTCTTGGTTTTATCACACTAAGCTCTTTTCCATGCACCAGATACACATTAAAGAAGTGGATAGTATACAAAAGTATCTCTAAGAGATCCAGAAGATTTCTAAGAGCTAGCTATCTTTCTCAAATGCTGAGACTAAGGTATGTGCAGCAAGCAGTGGACTGTAGACAGGTATGAGTTTATAATGCCGTCGGAGGACTTGGGAGGTAGGGTAAAGATCCTGAGGTCAAAGTGTAACTATCTCCCATGCTTCGCTGGCTGGAAAGACAAACCTAAGAAACTGACTGTCAGGGTCCATCTACTCTTGTTTTCTAAGTCTATTTTCCTGAAGACCAAACGTGGTACAATGCTATAATGGGATCTCACAAAACAATTTGAGGGCCAAAAAAAGAGAATTTTACCTGACATGCTCGACAGACCCCAGAACAAAACATTATTTCGTGGTTTGATGGTTTGATGTTTAGCTATTGTTTTCTGGAAGGATGAAAAATGTAAAACTGCAGTGATGATACCCATCCAAGGACCAGCAGCTCGTAGGAGGTGCTAGAATACACAGAATTATTCTGGAGTTGGAGTAGATGATTTAAACTCAATCTTTCTGAGTCCAGCACTGTGTTGGCTAGTCTGGGGATAACAGATGCAAGGGCTGAGTGTTAGGAGGCAGCTCAAATGGGAACCTGGGTTCCAGGGTAGTGTGATTACACGACTGCTACAGAGAAAGCCTCTTCTAACATGTCAATAAGAGCCATCTAAAAAACCTCTGATTTGGAATCACAAGTATACTGTGATAGTAAGATGAGAATCATAATATCCTTAGAAAAGGCCTAAACTAATCATTTATTAAACAAATGTCACTGAGTGCCAACCATGTGGTGCTGAGCAAATGTTTGAAAAGCTGCAAAAGTGGATATTTCCTTCCCAGACTATGTGCAAATTATTTTAGATAAAACAAATGATTCCAGTTATTAATTTTAATATCTTAGGAATATTATAGCATTTTTATGGATCTCAGGGTAAGATACAAATTCCCTTCTGAAGGCTCATAAAAAGACCCTCTGTGACCCTGACCCTGCTCAACTTTTCAGAGACTGTGCCCCTCGGCTTTACAATCCATTCAGTGTGGCCTATTAAAGCATCTTGCTCTCTTTTGCATCCACTCTTTTCTTTGTCTGAAAAACCATTTTCACTCAGCATCCTCCCTTACCCACCTCCTTACTCTCCCTTTGACCTGCTAACTCTTACTCATTCTTTGGACCTAATATTAAATTTCATTTTCTCTTAGGAGGCCTTCTATGAACTCCCAAGATTGGGTATGGTGCTCCTACAATGCTCTGAAATTTTCCCATTGTATTACTCCACTTGGGCTACAGTAATAAAATACCACAGACTGGGTGGTTTAAAGGACAGAAATTAATTTTCCTACAGTTTTGAAGGCTAGAGGTACCAGATCAAGGTCAGCAGGGTTGATTTCTGATGAGGATTTTCTTCCTGGCTTGTAGATGGCTACCTTCTTGCTGTGTCCTTACCTGGTAGAGAGAGAATGAACTCTCTCACGTCTCTTCTTATAAGGATACTAATCCTAGAGAACCAGGGCCCCACCCTTATGACCTCATTTAACCTTCATTACCTCCACAATGACCCTATTTTCAAATGCAATCACACTGGGGGTTGGGGCCTCAACTTAGGAATTTTGGGAGGACACAAACATTTTATTTCTTATCCAGGGCACTATTCACATTGTAGTTTGTAAAAAATGTATTTCAGGGGGTGCCAATTACATAGACTACTTGTCTTTATCTTTCACTGGAACTTAAGCCTCATGAAAGCAGGAAACATGCTTACCTTGGTTATTACTGTCTTCTCGGTGCCTACCACAGGTCATTTGATAAAAGAGAAGCAGAGTTAAATCTGGAACCCAAGAGAGTTGAGCCCTGCAGGACAGAAGCACCTTTAACCTGTCAAGTCAGGGGAAGTCCAGGATGCTAGAAGTGGGACATGGGAGACAATGTCATTTACTAAAAAGAATGGTCAACAAACCAGAGAACATTTGAATAATTACTCTGCACAAAGTACCAAACTGGGTGCAGTGGGACTACAAAAAAGAATAAACTGAAACTCCTGGAGCTTGGAGGGTAGAGAGTCATGAAAAGTTAACCTTCAGTACAGTAAGAAGACTAATGATTACCCAGAGAGTGAGGGTATTAGGAGTTCAAAGGAGGAGGATCACTCTGGGGAGGGGGGAGGTCCAGAAAAGAAGCATGATGAAATGAGTTAGAACTTTACCTAAAAGGGTGATTTTTAGATAGTTGACTTTTAAACATCCTTCAAATTCATCCTTTCCATTCAACACCGTAGAGTTAGGTCACTTGGTCATTCTTTCTCAAATTTTCTTTTAAAAAATTACTCAACTAATATAACTCTCAATTAAAAAAATTCAGACAGAGTATATAGAGTAAAAAGCACGATGCATATAGGCACAAAATTAATGAGGATTTTAAATAATAAAAATGAGACCATGTAATCCAAATTATTTTGCAACTTGGTTTTACCCAAGTTTCAAGATCTTTTTTGTGTCAGGATATACAGCTCATTCTTTTGTCTTCTCTTCTTGCTTGGACTTTGACAATAGGCTATTGTACTGACTTCTGGCCTCTTCCAGTATGTTCTTTTCCCAGTATGTTCTTTTCCCAGTTGCAGCCAGTAATATTTTCCTAAAATGTACTTACAATTATGCCACTTCTTTGCTTAGAGTCTTTCATTGCTGTATCAGTTAAAATTATTTTGGTTGAAAGCAATTGGAAATAAATCTTAAACTGGCTTAAATAATAAATAGAATTTTACTGGCTCACTTATTAGTTTGCTAAGGTTAACACAAGAAATACCACAGAGTGGGTGGCTTACACAACAAAAATTTATTTCCTCACAAGTCTGGAGGCTGGAGGTCCATGACCAAGGTGTCAGCAGGTTTGGTTTCTTCTGAGGTCTCTCCCCTTGGCTTGTAGATGGCTGCCTTCTCACTGTGTCCTCCCACGGTCACCAGACAGAATGAGCCAGGGACTACTCCGTGGGCTTCATCTTAATCACTCCTTTAGAAACCCTCTTTCCAAATACAGTCCATATTCTGAGGTACTGGGGATTAAGGCTTCAACTTACAAATTTTGGGAGATACAATTGACATAATTGAAGATCCCAACATAGGTGCACTTTAGGCAAGTTTGATTTTGGGGTTTTGGGGTTTTATTCTGTTTGGACAATCCCTAGAATCATGTAAATCTCCAAATAGAAAATGGAGGCTGTTGGGAAGCAGAGAAGGTGTGCTAAGGCAGCAACCACATATTTGCCCCGACACACTTCATTGTTGTGAGAATAAAGGGCAAATTATTTAGCATGGTTTATAAGGCCCTTTACCACGTGGTCTCTTTTTATCTTTTCAATATCGTATTTCATGAATATGGACATACACATATTCTATATACTATGGCAATGGTGGTCTTGTAATTCCATATTCATTTCACTCATTCTTACACACTTTTTCCCTGTTCTGGAATGACCTAGATTAAATATCACCTCTGTGAAGCCTTTATTAACCTTTCTCTGTTAGCAGCAGGGCTACTGTGTATGGCTTCTAAGTCTGTGCATTACACAACTTCCAGGGGTGCTGTCACTCACATAGAAATGTTGCCCCCTAGACTGTGCAGTTTAAAACTGTACCTGACTGCCTTGGCCTGTTTTCCTTAATATCACATTACATTGTAGCGGTTTACATGAATCTGCCATCCTTCTAGTCTTAATATTACTTGCTGTCTCTAGAGCTGTATTTTTCTCATCTGTCAACTGCTAAAAACACTAAAATATTTGTTAAATGAGTGAATCGACAAATAGCCATCATTTTTGAGTGCTAAGTTATTTGTTTTAAATTTATTTAACCATTGCAACATTCTAATGAAGTAGATATTATTTTCTTTATTTTGCAGCTGAGAAAATAGAGGCTCAGAGAAGTTAGGTCATTTGTCCAGGGTCACACAGCCAGTAAGTAACAGAACTGAGTAGTGTACCTTCTCTCTGTCTCTCTCTGTCTTTCTTTCTCAAGTCAAGATTTTCAGTTCTGATAAATGATGGACATAAATTTTAGCATTGAGAATGATCCTGTTTTGTTAAGTTGCTTTAACTACCATAATGGAAAGATTGGCCACGAAGTCCACCTTTTAGAGTTCCCAGGGTTAACTGAGAGTATGCACGTGACTGTGCTCTAAGCACAGAAGTACCTATACTATGCAAATATAAGATATTATTTAATAATGATAGCTTGGTATTAACAGCTTCCAATTCCATAATTAGCTTAGGATGCATGTTTTAAGAGATGCATGTTTTAGTATTTTTTATTGATGCAATAATGGAATCTTGAAATACATTTGCAGATCAGTGCTGTGGCCCCAAAGGGAAGCAAAGCAGCCTAGTTTTATGGCTCATCTAAGGGCCAAGATGAAGCAGCCTTGCAAGAAGTCTTCCTTTTGCTGTTAGCTCTCATTAGCTGAATTCAAATTCTAGCGGTGATAATACACAATTCTTCAACTGCATATAGATTCTGCCTCTATAAAAGGAAAAAAATCTATAAACCTAATCATTTCTTCCTTGTCAGCTAATGTAACATAGTAGTAACTATAAAACAATTTTCTTTAGGTGCTTTTGTGCGATTTATTCCTCCTGGCATGGATCAGGATATGAGCAGCATTTTGTTTCAATAGAGCTTTTCTGTAGCTTTTAACCAGTTACAAAGGGTGTCTGTCTATACATGGACACAATCCTGCAATAGAAATGAAACGGGCTTTTAAGGCTTGAAAGAGAGGAAAATAGAAGGCCAGGGGCAAATTGTCGTTTCATCACTTTGTGAGGCAAATATTATATATCTGGGAAAAAGATTTTTTTTAAAGCATATAATTTAGGAGTGTCTAAAGGTGTTTTGTTAGGTCAATTGTGTATCTGGAATTTAAAAGGAAGGGCCTATAGATCTTTAAATGGCCCCCAGATAAGGTTAGCTTAATCTATTTTAAATTATACTTCCCACTCCCTGATCTGAGAGAAGGGCTTTCTGTCTTGCTTTCAGTATTTAAAATCTGAAATAATATAGACCCGACTACCCAGGGATCTGCCTCTTGGCCTGGTGCTTTGTCACCGCAATTGAGATGGGCAGGTTGGAAGCCGCGGAATGTTCCCCAGAGTAATTCACAAAAGTGGGAGGCAGAGTTGTCTGCCTTTTTTCCAGAGGCTGGCTGCAACGATACTCCCCTTGAGTTTCTGCCAAGGCACATCACTAAATAAGAAGGAGGTAAAATAAGGATAAGATTTAACTGCTTCTTTCCAGGGAAGCTTGGAGACAGTATCATTTCCTTTTTTTTTAAAAGTTGGAGGCAGTTTTATTTGTTTGGCCAAATCCCGTGGGAAATGAATAAGTAAAATTATCAACTGACACTCTTCACTAGGCTGAAAATAAATCCCAATACATGATTTCCTTTTTATCAACCACATGTATTTATTCCAGGTTTCCTTCTCACAGGCTCCCAGACTGGGAGAATCAGAGATAGTATTAGCTAAAAAGAAATGATCTTTTTTAGTTTGTTTTGGGGAGTTATCTCTCTGACTTTTTATTTCAAAAAAATTCCAATCTACAGAATAGTTGAGAGAGTAACAGAATGAACATTTTGCACATTTGCTTTCATGCGTGCACACTCTCTTTTTACTGAAAGTTTAACAGTTTCATGCAAAATCATGGTACTTCCTCTCAAAATACTTGAACGTACATATCCTAAGAACAAAGATATTACCCTATTATGATTGTATTCAAAAAATTTAACATATAACAATTTGTAGCATATAGTCTGTTTTCAAATTCCTCCGAATTGTCCCAGTATTGTCCTTTATAGTTATTCTTCTGCTAAATCTAAGATCCTAGGAAGGATCACACATTGCATTTAGTTGTCTTGTCTCTTTCATCTCTGTAAGTTTAGAATAGTCTCCCCTTGTTTATTTTGTTGTTTGCAACATTAATATTTTTGAAGATTACAGGACAGTTGTCCTAGAGAAAATTCCACAATTTGAATTTGTCTGATACAATGCCGCCAAGAATGTTCCATTAGATGACCATGTTCAAAACCTACTTAATATTTCTTTTTGTGTGTGTGGTTATATTATCAAGTTGATATGTAGTTAGGTTCATTTACTTCTGTTTGATTTCAATTTTAGAGTTAGCTTTTGGTAAATCCTTTTTAATGTAAATTTAAATTTTGAATATGTACAACATTTACCTGTTTCAAAGGGCAAAACTACATTTAAAAAGTCTACTCAGAAGTTTTACTCCTGTTTCTATCTTTCTCTCAATTTCCATTCATCCCTTATGGTTAACCATTTTCATTAGTTTCTGATTTATTCTCCAGATATTTTATTTTTCAAAAATAAGCAAAAAATTATAAATTAATATATATATTCATATATATAATACATATGTGTATATATGTGTTTACCTATGTGTGTGTATATACATACATATATTAATATTTCTTATTTTCTGCCTTATGAGAAGATATATATATATATATATATATATGGGCATTTGGGTTTTCCCCAATATTAGCTATTACAAATAAAGCTTTGACAAATAATCTTGTGCCTATGTAGTGTTGGTATATATTACAAATTCCCCTGTGTAGGGTTGTATCATTCTTCACCTCCAGAAGCAATGTGTGAATGCGTCTGGCATGTATCTGAGCACTTTCCTTATTATAACCTTATTATTTCCTAGTTTTATGACCCTTATTGTGTAGTTAGGAGGCTGAGGCTCAGAGATGCTGAGTAGTGACTCCAAAGTCAAATGGCTAGTAAAATAGCTTAGCTGGAATTTGAACTGAGACTTTGCCTCCAGACTCATTCAATGAACCACCTCACTGTACCAAGCTGCCTCCGTTAAGCTTCCTGAATCATATTTCGGTGTCCTGATAGGATTAATAGAAAATTGCTTGTTCCCAGAGATAATGTTCCTGAAAATATCCAGGAATGCTGGGGAATCAAAAGAACTTGCTAGGTCAAGGAATACCGCAGGAGTAAGAGAACAGTTTTCATACCCATCCTGTTTCTTAAGGAGCTCAGTGTTCATTCAAAGTTCCTGGGTCCTACCTAACCCAAGATTCTAACCTAGTGAGTGTAACTATGACAGTAGAGTCTTTGAAAGAGGAGAAGTTTTAGGAAGTCCCCTCTGTGGAAACAAGGCATGAGAGTACAGGGAGCTGGATCCAGTTCTGAGGCAGAGTGGGTCGGCAGGAGGAAAACAGGGGATCAGGGCCAAGGAAACCAGTTCAGGATTTGGGGGCAGCCTCCAGTCCCACAGAGAACTGGAGAACAAACCAGGAAAACGGAAAAGCTCTTAGAACTTGGATGGTCAGAGCTGAAAGGCCTCAGGGATAACAGGATTATCCAGGGACTCATCCCACAGCAGACATCAAGTAAACAAACGCTTTCAGATGCAGATAAATGCTGTGATCCAGGGCAATGGAATACAGAGGCATTAGCATGTTTAGGGAACACCTTTCTGAGAAGGTGGCATTTGAGATAAGATATGAATGATGAGAAAAAGTTGGCCGTTCAAAGACTCAGGGGCAGCAACCCTCCAGACAGAGAGAACTGCAAATGTAATTCCTGAGGGGAAAATGAACCTGGAAAATTAAGCAACATAAAGACCAGTATGGTTGGAATATGTTAAATACGAGTGTAGAAAGAGATGAGATCAAAGGCAGGGGACAGATCAGGCGGGGGTGGGGAGGGAGCTTGTCAGTTAGGGTAAAAGAGTTTGGATTTTATTTCAAGTGCATCTGGGCATGCTTGGGAGAGGCAAGTTCCAACAGACTTCTGAAATGAGCTGCAATTTATTCATTGGGGAATGTATTTAAATTCAGTTCTATAGGGTATGACGCATTCCAAGGAGATATACATAGAAATAACTGCTACTGATTGTATATATTTATTTAAGTAAGAGTTATGCTATGTGCTGCATGTTTGTGCCTCTCCCTGTAATTCATATGTTGGAATCTTAATCTTCAACATAATGGTATATGGAGATGGGACTTTGGGAGGCAACTAGGGCATGAGGATGGAGACTTCGTGATGGGATTAGTGCTCTTATAAGGGACCCGACAGAGCTTGCTTCCCCCATCTCTGCTCTCTGCCATGTGAGGATACAATGAGAAGATGGAGGAGCAGGCCTTCCCCAGGCACTGGATATGCCAGCACCTTGATCTTGGCATTCCCAGCCTCCAAAATAGAAATGAATTTCTGTTATTTAAGCTGCTCAGTCTATGGCATTTTTTTTTTTTTTTTTTTTTACAGCAGCTGAACTGACTAAAATGAGTTATTTTTCTTAAGGCAGGGTATAAAAGGAGGCTGAATGCGAAGTTTGGCCAGTGGTGTGGGTTAAAGGACACCTATACAAAAATAAATACATTGCTACTTGCGTTTCCCGCCCCCAGATGATTCATCAAGAGAAGCATATTCTTCACATTCAAGTATGAATACACTACTTGTTTCAGTAACATATGCATAGTAAACATTTCATTTCATGGAAAGAAATAAGAATTTTAACATATCTTGTAATATGCCAAATGTGAAGCTCAGAATGTATGCCACTGATGAATTCAAATAGGCAGCTCCTACTCCCCAGCCCTATTCATCAAATTTTCATTTTTTTTTTGACATCAGGTAATGTAAACTTTCTTTTGATTATATCTCTCATTTTGCGCTCAGTATTTTCGTAGATTCCTGAAATCAAAGAAGGTTAGCGTTAAGTAAGAAATCAAACTAAGTTAAAGGCATAAATTCTCAAGAAAGAAAGACAGTGAAAAAAATTGTATCATGCCATATCCAAAATAGCTAAAAGAGAGTAAATGACAAGAGTGTAACTTAGAAGCAAGAAACATTGAAATAAAATGAATGACAGTAAATATATTTAAAAGTCATGACAAACATTTCGAAAATAAGGGTAATTTAGTACTAAATTATCTTATAAGAAAAAGCCTCAAACATAATATTTAACGTTTAAGCAAAATCATAATTAGCCAAGTAAACATTCTGTAGGAACACTAAAAACATGCAAATATGCTTTACACTTCCTAATTTGCTTGCTTAGGCTAATCTATAAGGTACGTTAATGACCCAGGTATTTTTAAATATTATATCTAGCTATTTGATATCATGTTGACCCAAAATGCAAGCATTTGGCTAAATTTTCTATTTTTAGTTCGCTATTTAAGATCCTGTAGAAGTAGCCTGAACCGTCTCTTCAGTTCTATAAATTAGACACAGATCATTTTCCTTGTGACATATACTAAAACCAGAAGAGTGACCCTACAATTGACTAAGGCTTGTAGCTGTTTCATGTGGAAGATAATCATTTATTGGAAGATGTTTATGTAACAAGCATTTTAAAGAAGTCCTTTTGTGGAAATTTATCTGGTGGATATTTGTGGCTGTCAAAAGGGTGACAATATTCAGCTGATGGAAATGCCCACTGAGACAAGCAAAGTACTCAAGCCCCTTTAATGCACATAAAGTATACAATTCATTGTACACAGATGGCCTCCTATTCTTGGGGCACAGCAACCTTTAGGGTTGAAGAATGAAGATTTTCTGGCCCTCAAAGCCTCCCGAGGATGCCTGGTAGCCCTTGGCAGCATGTGACTGGGCTGAGGAGCACTTCGAGCCTATCCAAGAAGCTTTTTCAATTCTGAAGGGATTCTCTCTTGGCTTTTGCCAAGTTTTGTGGAGCCTCAGGCTTCCTGCCCACCTTTCCCCCTGTGCTCCAACATTCCTGTATGTTTACTGTGAGACTGGCTGAACCTGCAGGCCACCTTCTCAGGCATCCAATTCCCCAATAGGTCTATTCCTGTAGGTTGTTACTAGTTCCCACTATAACATACACACAGACAGAAAGAACTGGAAGCACTTGAGTTTGCTACCAAAACAAGAGCTACAAAATGATAAAGTCAGTCTAAGACAACTATAAAATGTTGTCAGTTTAATTGGCTGAAGCCATCCTAATGATACCCAGGGTCTAACTCGGGAGTTTAGACTTGATTCATTAGGCAATAAGGAGTCATTGTACATTCTTAGAGCTAAGATGAAAATGATGTTTGAGAAAAATGCCCATGAACTTTTTAGGGTGGCCTGGTGATGGGAGAAATGGAAGAGAAGTAGAATAAGTTATATGGGTGTGATAAGTATAGTTCCGTCTACTTTTCTCTGCTATTAATACCTTTGGTTTCAACAGTTGGCTATGTTGCTCGCTTGAGTCCGGGGCCTTTTATAGGTGATCTCACTGGGAGGTAAGCAGTAAAGGGAAATGGTTGGTGGCAGCTAGATACAGCAAAACTGTCTGTTCTCTAAGGGGCCAGCAGACATGAATGGAAAAGAACAGATGTGGTGACAAGAATTTCTTTGAAAGAGGGCTGAGGTTAGCCTGAACGATCATAGTGATCAAAGTTATTTGAGAAATGCCTATGTCTGATAGGATGGTGAAGAACCGACTAAGCACAGGACGTAAGATTACCCCAGAGGGGAACCTGGAAGAGAGTTTAGGAGGAATCTAAGAAGGGTGTACAACTCGTCTGTACCAGAGTCCAGTCAGGAATTTATTTAGTAATAGAAAACATTTAAAATAAAGAATTGTTAACTAGGAATTAAAGAAAGGAAAAAGGTACAAAGAGAACCCTAAAGACAAGCCTAGTACTGGAGGAAGAGGGAAGAGTTTGGAATTATTAACAGTTAGTGGCTTGGAGGACAGGCTCTGCCGAGCTGGTGAACCTGAGAGGTGAGATGAGGCTGCTCTGAAAGTGTTGGAAAAATTGCAAACTAAAATCAACTATACGGGAACAAATTGGTGCTTCCAGGGTTAAGAAGTGTTGCTAGAGTGACACAGAAATAGGAAACCAAAGCAAGAACAGAAAACCAAAACAGGAGCAGAATGCAAACGGGAGGAAGTGTTTGTCCTCCCTACCTTTAGCCTTGCAGTCTCCCTCTCGCGCCCCCTAGTGACAGCGCCTCACAGGGAGCAGCTGCCAAAGGAGAAATAAGGTTTTTAGAGTCTCAGCCCTAGCGTTATCAAAGGGAATATAGAAAAATGAATTTGATGCTGAGGGTTGATAGTCTAATAACTGGGAACAAATGCATAGTCACTAGTTGGTGGGATGGGTGTCAAAACAGAGTGAAGTGAGTAGAAGACATTCAGTCATGGACATACCTCAACAGAGCATGACCCATATTATTTAATCTCCACAAGAGTACTACAGGGGAGGTATTATTATACCCATTTTGCAGATGAGGAAAAAGGAGTCAGGGAGAAGAACATCCAGGGTGATTGGTAGATCTTAATTGAAACCTAGGTTTATCTGATTCTAAAGCTTAGTTACTAAAATACTACTTGGGTTTGATTCCTGTTTTCAATTCCATCAAATCGCTTAAAAGTAACCATCAGTGATTGTTTCAGTAATTTTCAACTATCAACACAGGAAAGTATATGTAGAAGAACATGGGAAAATTGAAGTTTGTGTTGAGAAAGAGGTGTCCCTTCAAAATGCATCTACTATTGCATGTGGAGACTTTGTGGCATTGCATGCTCCACAGATATCGTTTAATAAATAAACCAATTCTCCCTTTCTCCGTTGTATATTTTTCTTCTGAATAATTTTGTCTTTTGCCTGTTTGTTTTGGTATCTTGAAAGCCTTGGTCAGGAATGTGATGATCATTGGTTGGCCATCCATACTTCAGTGTGAGGCACTGAAAACTTGATGGAACCCATGTTTGTTGATAGAGCTTGTTGCCTGGGGTCTTGTAGTGCCTATCTGATTTTTCCATAGGCAATCCCTAAATATTAGGATATGTAAGTATCTTCTCTGGTTACCAGTCCCTAAATATATTTTAAACTTTTTAATTTGAAAAAAATTCAAATATGCAAAAAAAATTTTAAGAGCAGTGCAAATGTATTTATTTTTCTGTACTACTTGAGAGTAAGTGGCCAACATGATACTCTTGTGTGTATTTCCTATATACAAAGACTTCCTCCTTGTGTTGGTTGTATGAATATAACCAAGTTGTATTCATCAAAATCAGGATATTAACATTGATATCCATTGCTACCATCTAATGCTCAGACTTCTTTTAAGTTTCCCCAAAATGTCCAATATAGGAAGACTCTAGGACAGATCATGTGTTGCATTTTTCTGCCATGTCTCTTAGTCTTCTGTCTAGAAAATATTCTCAGTCTGTCTCAAATTTAATGACCTTAACATTTTTGAAATTCAGGTATTTTGTGGAATATCCCTTTGTTTTATGTTTTATGGATGTTTCCTCATGATTATTTTCAGTTTATGCATCTTCTGCACTTCTTATTGCATCCTATCAAGTGGTGGTGCACAATTTTGATTTGTTCTATTGTTAGTGACATTAAAATCGGTCACTTGAATAAGATAGTATCTTCCAGGCTTCTCTGCAGTGAAGTTACTATATTTTATGGTGGAACTACATCAAGATTTTTAAAATATTCTGTTTTTCATCAAATTAATTAATTAATTAAAGTCAGTATGAATTGTCATGTCTATTTTATTCAATGATTATTATTTGTTACTATTATTACTTATTTTGTTGCTTAATAGTCCCAGATTTGACCAGTAGGAACCCCTTCAAGATGACTTTTGGCACATTTCCCATCACTCTTTGAGCACTTTCTTTTATTCTGGCACAACAAGATGTTCTAGGTTCATCGTGAAGTTTCCTAACCCCAACTCAGGAATCAATCCTGATTCCTTTTATGAACAGATAATATTTAGAGACTATTATCTGCATACTATGTATGCTCTACTCAGGTCTCCACATACCATTCTCAGCTCCTCAGATCTCCTCACCCTTCCAAGGTTCTGTTACTCCATCTGCTGAGATGCCCCTACTTCCTTCCCCCGGCAAAGACGCCTATCTGGCTTGACCTTAGCTACTGGCTTTTGAGGTAAATTTTTCAAGAAGGGAAGGGAAGAGGAAGATCTAGTACCTATATTCTAAATGAATCTCTCAGAGGAATGGAGAAACTTCTAGAAAGAGAAGTATGGAGGCAGTCCCCTCCCCCCCCGCCATCCCTGCCCAGATTGCAACTCTGAGGAGATGTATATTCATTCAATTTGTATATGCACCCTATATGGCCTCTAAACCAAGTCAATTACTTTGTTAGATCCTTAACTAAGAAGGAACAATTTTTTTTGCCATATTCATTGAGTAAAAAATGTGGCTATAACGGATTTATTGAGAGGTCATGTCTTGGTTTAGATTCCCCAGAAGCTGGCTTTGGGACAAAGATTCAAGAATGAGTATTGTACTTGAGAGGTCATCCCAGGAAACCCTGGGAGAGGAGGAAGTGAATTAGGAAAGGGAAGGAAGACAACAAAATGTGTGTTCTGAAATAGTTATCTCTGAGGACATCTGGAGCTCAGCCCTCCTAGGTCACTCTGGGAGACATTGAGAAACACTACTCACTTATCTCAACTGATGGCCAAGGAAGTGATGATATTTATCTACCAACTTCTTGTTTGTCATTGGTTGGGGTTTTGAAAGGAATTAGCTCTCCAGACTTTTGGCTGACCCTGACTGGGGGAAGAGGGTGCTCCCGTAGCCGGATGAAAATGCTGCAGGCAGAGAGCTGCAGGTGTTACATGTAGTAAGTAGCCCAAGACACACAGAAAGGATATCAACAGGACACTGACAGTGTTTGCTACAGATGCTATGTCTTTGCCAGGCTATGTACCTAAAAGAGGATATACAACTTTAGAAGGCTTTCAAGTTAGATTGTTATAATTTTTTGTGTTAAATCCTAATGAGCCAGGCATGGTGGCACATGCCCGTAGTCCCAGCTACTCGGGAAGCTGAGGCAAGAGGATCACTTGAGCCCAGGAGTTCAGGCTGTAGTGTGCTATGATCTTGCCTGTGAATAGCCACTGCACTCCAGCCTGGGCAACACAGCGAGACCCTATCTCCCTTAAGAAAAAAATCCTGTTGAGACTCCAGTGAACCAGAAAAAATGAATTTTTATATATAGTTATAGCATTTATATTATATATGTAATGGTAATAGCTTATAATATTCCATATTTTGAGTGCTTGCCACACTGTTGTGATGTATTATACGGATTAGTCAATTTAATCTTCAAAGCATCTCTTTAAGGCTGGTATTATAAGTATTTACATTTAATGTATTAATATAAGAAAATTGAGGCTTTAAAAGGGTTAGCAACCTGCTGAAGGTGACACCATTGATAAGTGGTGCTGTTGGGTTATCAGTTGAAGCAGGGTGGCTCGAGAGCCCATGCTCATAGCCATTTGCTCTGTTTGCTAAAGCAAAGCTTTTGGAGCTTCCCCAAAAGCAATAGAAAGACCTCAGAGGAAGACCCACTGAAATGCTCCCACAATCAATTATCTAGTAAAGAAGCATTGATCCAGTGACGAGGAAAGCTAGGATTCAGACAGGAGGTCTATTAATTCAAGTAATCAGCCTTAGGTTCTAATTGGAACCCTGGTGCAAAATTTTACCTCGAAGAAAACTATTGAGTTCAAAGCATCAGTCCCTTCTGTGGAACTCACTTCCAGCTTCTGGAGGCTGCTGGTGAGAAGAGCCCAAGAAACAGAGAATTAGAGACTAGGAAAATGTTGTTTTGCTGTTCCAGGACTCTGACCTGAGACTTAATAGTATAAGTCATATACTTGAGATCTTTCACTCAGTTTTCAGTTAAAAATAAGTTGCCATGCTTGCCCTTTTTGGTCTTGATTCTGTCAGGGTAGAAATTCTTAATGTAACTAAAATTCTTATTTGCAATGTAGAGAAATACGAAATACTTTTTGTCTCCAAAAGTATCCAGGAAAAAAGAAAGATGAGTAATGGACTGTAAAGTCAGTCTAAGTTTAACTCTAAATGGAAGTGATTGAAATCCATGTTAAGACACTATACAATAACTTACGTTGCATTTTAAAATGTCTTTAAGAAATTATTAAGCTGCCTTTAGAACATAGGTGCAGTATGGTAAGAATGTTTTTGGTTGAAAGTAGGTCACTTCCTATTCTCACTAGGAAACTTTTGTTTCAGCTTTAGTATATTTTTAAATCCTACATTGAAAACGCACAGTTGTTGGGAGGCGTTATTTATATCTGAGTTGATGACCTCTTTAAGTGTGTGCCTAGGAAAATGGGTAGAGCTATGAAACCAATTAATGTGGATCTCAATTGAAGATGTTTAGAGAGTTTATTAATCCAAATCTAGAGGGATCATTCAACAAGGAGAACTAGAAAGAAATTATCAGAGAGTGAGGAAGAAAAAGGAACCTGGGGAGACAACACTATCCTGACATTAAAAATCTATTTCGAATTTCCATACTACTGTTGATGGGACTTTTCTGATTATGAAGATACTAAGAGATTTTCTAATTTTTCAGGCTCCCAAAGGGTCTAGAGTGGACTGGTGACTAGGTCATTTAGCTTTGGTCATAGCTGGGACTCAAATGGATCAGGAAGGCATTTTTTGGTTTTACCCTGTCCTAGTCATGCATTTTTTTCTCAGGAAAGATGGACGCATTTTGCAAGAACAGGTTTTCCTGCAACATATAGTCTAGTGATCTAAATGATTAAATGCTAAAACTTCCCCACTTCCCTCCATAGATTTTGAACAATTGTCTCAGCTTCTTTCTTAGTCCTGTACAAGGAAACTTTCAAACAGTAACCAGTAAAATCCAAATAAAGTAAAGAGATAATAGAAAAAGATGAATATGTTTCTATCTGGAATCACATTTCCGAGGGAATAAATTGACAGATACCTGGTGGAGCCCTGGGGCCAAAAACTGAGCTTATTTTGTTTCTGTTTTCATTTCTCCTTTTTCTTCCTTGTCAGTTGAATAAGATCTCTGCTGATTTTTCTAGAGACTCAAGCCTTCCCGATGGCCATGCGTCACTCCCTCAGCTTCCATGACTGCTGGCTATGGGTACTAAAAAAGCATCAAGGTGAAGAAGCAAAATCGAGAAATAGTATTTATCTGAATATCTTCTTCCAGAATTTCAGCTAAATTTGGAAACCTAAGCCAAGTGGCAAAGTAAAGATTTTCTTTCCACGGATCTTCTAATTGCCCCAAAAAGGCAAGCCTTGGGAGCACTGCAGATTTTAAGCACTCAAGGTATCTGAGTATGGGCTGGTAGGCATGAGGCAGATGGCAGGGAATCTGCCGGAAGGCTGAATTTTCACCGGAGCCAAATAGGGCTGACTGCACAGTAGTTAAGTGGGGTAGCTGTCAAGGAAAGAGATGCTTTGCCTCCCCTACAGGGCCAGTCGAACCACATACTTCCCTCCTTCTCAGGTTCCCAGTTGCCCTGGGCATTTTTCTCTGTTCTAGCATTTCACTCTTGAAATGAATGGCACTTAGCAGGGAAGGTGTCTTTGGTAAGTATTTTACAACAGTGCAGGAGTTAACAGTTTCTTTTTTCATTAAAAGTGAGTTTTTGGTGGCTTTGTGACTGGCAGCATAGAAACTTCTTACTTCCCTTTGATCCAGTGATTTCATAAAGAGTCTCCTTTTCCCAGACATCTGCCAAAGGGAAGGTTAAGCTCCTTTCCTTGCTTCCTTCCGCCTTTGTTCCCTGCTTCCTGTCCCTCCCAAGAGTCATCAGAGAGATTTTTATAAGAACCCTGTGAATATATGCACAGCAAGGGATGTAGGAGAACACTACAAGCCACCACAACAAATGATTTATTAACTAAGAGTGTGTGGTGTGTGTGTGTGTGTGTGTGTGTGTGTGTGTGTGTGTGTGTGTGTAGGGGGGAAGAATTTCAAAAAAAGCTTGGGTGACATGGAAGGTAGCCATGGCTCATTTGAAAAGACAGCCTAAAGGAGAAGAGAAGAGAAAAATAGTATTTAGTCACTTTACATCGATGGACATACCTATTGTAATTTTTTTAAAATGTAGATCTGCTGCCGTTAATATTCCACTTACAGCCAATTAAATATTGACAAGGTAATTCTATTGCACGGGAAATAATGTAGTGTTCCAAAGTCAAAATGTGTCCTCCTTAAGGACAGGCATTATATCACACTTATTACTGCTGCCCACAGCTTACCATGGGGCTTGGCGCAAGGAAGGCACTAGATAAAGATTTGTTAACTTGAATTGAAAGAAAGTGAGTAGATCACTACATCATGAACTCTGCAAAAGTATTTATGAGAATTAGGATAGTGATTATATGTAAGTGGAAGCTGATTTATCTGTTATTCTTCTAACCTACACTTCATTAGCACAATCACTCTTCTGCAGGATGAGGCACCTGAGACATTACAAGGGCTTATAGCATCATCTGAAGCATCCAAGAAAAATTTGATTCTATTCTGTAGAATTTTAGTACTTTTGGTCTTAAGGGTATTTTACTGTACTTTAATTCTTTGAAAATTAGCAATCCATTAATGATATATAGGATGAATTGCTATCATCAGAATCTATAATTAACCAGAAAACTGAATGTGCAGTGATTAAAAAAATGTTTTCAGGTGGACAGAGATAGCTTGGAATGTGGATTTGACTGCTGCTAGATTTGCGATCGTGGGCAGGTCCTTTTGTGAGGTAGATAGCGAGGGATTCTGGGTCTCCTGGGGACAAAAGTGGGTGCTGCTGCAGTTCACCCCCACCAAATGGGCTTTCAGAGAGGCTCATGGGAGATCTGCATGTACAGTAAAACTCAGGTCACATAACTCCCAACTGGCCAATCAAAGTGGTTCCATGGTGACATCTGAGCCATGGGGAGGTCCCTATATGGACATTATAAAACAAGAGCCAGACTGTGACCAAGATCTCTCTCTCTCTCTCTTTTGCTGCGACAGTGGGCCCGGTTGTCAACTGTGGCATATGTATCTTGCCATTAACCTATATCTTGCTGTTGCCCTTGCTCTATAATCCTATCTTTCTCTCCTCCATAAACCTCATTTTCATGCTTGCCTTACTTTGGTGCATCTGGTCATTCTTTGGCCATGACATTTCAGACTGCAACTCGACACTTAACCTATCTAAATTTTGGATTCTCCATCTCTGTAAAATGGAAATGGCTCTAATAACACCTCCTCCAATCAGGGCTGTTGTGAAGATTAAAGGAGGTAAATCATGTAGAGAGCTTAGCATAGTGTCTGTTACTTGATAATCTTTCAATAAGTAACACTTCAGTAAGTAGTAGGAGTAGGAAGAGTAGGTGACCCTGGAGTCTGTGCAGTGCTCCCCATTTGTTGTTCCCTGGGATTATTGCATGGAAGATGGACTGGGAGAGAGGAAACCCTGCGTGTGCGCCATTGGCCAGCCTGTGTTCCTGCTCTGGGGCTTGGAACCTTAGAGTAATAATAAGCAGGACAGTCACAGGTGCTGGAAAAGCTTTCCCAGTGTTCGGCAGCATGTTAGTGGTGTCATGGGTGGAATTAGTCTAGATGTACATTTTTCCAAATATAATTTGTTACTTTCTAAGTTAGATCTATACACATACCTGTGTTTTTCCTCCAGTCCCATAGGCAGTTTGAGATCAGTTCACGGAAAATGCCATCTGTTCTTTGTAGTGGGAAATGAAAAGAAACTGAGTTTTCAGCATCACTATGAGATTTGCATTTGAATTATAGGTGTCAGATACCTTGGTCCCCATTTCTTTCAAGTGTGAAGCTAAATGCTGTGACTTCACTAAGTGTTTGGAAGCAAGACGTTAATATCATAATTATCTTTTTCCTTAATGAGATGATATTGAGAAGCAGTTTTAGAAAAAATTTCTTGAATAAGATGCTGAGAGTGAAAGAAATACAAGTTGCCTACGTTTCCCCCCCCTTTTTTTTTTTTCCTCTGTGGGGCCCAGGTTGAAGAGAGAGAGGAAGCAACAAGACAGTATTGCTTGGAAGCTCAGGCTACCCTTCCTGGAAGGGCCCAGACACTTTCTGTGAACTGGATAAGAGATGAAAGTCTGAAGAGACTCTGTCATGTTTTTCTTTTCTTTTTTTTTTTGTTTAGAGACAGGGTCTTGCTCTGCTGCCAGGCTGGAGTTCAGTGGCCCAATCACAGCTCTCTATAATCTCAAACTCCTGAGGTCAAGGGGTCTTCCCACCTTGGCTTTCCGAAGTTCTGGGACTACAGGCACCTAACACCATGCCTGGCTATTTTTTTTTTTTTTTTGGTAGAAATGGGGTCTCACTATGTTGTTCAGTCTGATCTCAAACTCCTGGCCTCCAGTGATCCTCCTACCTCAGCTGCCAAAGGGCTGGGTTTACAGGTGTGAGCCACTGTGCCTAGCTGATGAGACTGTTTTTAACAACAGCTGGCTTCTTTAGGGATAGAACCCTCAGGAAGTCACTGCAGAATTTCTGGAGAATTACAGATTCTCCCCCATCCCTCCATACTGCTCCACCTGCAATTTCAGAGTCCCCAAGACTACTCCCACTTCTGAAACCAACTATGACCTACTGAGATGCCTACTGAGAGATCCCTATTGTTCATTTTTAAGAACTCACTGAAGGACTCACAGAACTCAGAAAAGCTGTTATACTTATGGTTACTGTTTATTATATTACAGCTGAAGGATGCAGATTAAAATCGGCAGAGGAAAGAGGAACATAGGGAAGGGTCAGTCAGCAAGGCATGGAGCTTCCAGTTATCCTCTCCCAGTGGAGTTGTGTGGACAGCATATATTTCTCTCAACAACCATGTATGTCAATACACATGGAGTATTGCCAGCCATGGAAGCATACGTGATCCTCAGTGTTCAGAATTTTATCGGGGCTCAGTCACACAGAACTGGCTGACCACTGCATGACTGACCCTAGTCTCCAGCCCCTCCAGAGGTTGAGCTGATAACACTTGGACCAAGTCTCCCCACCGTCAGTCACATTTTTAGCTTAGACTATCTGGCATGGAGCCAGCCCCCCCCAGGTAAACAAGGACACTTTTATCAACACAACATTCCAAGGGCTTACAGGTTACCACCCAGGAGCTGAAGGCTAAAACTAAACTTCGATTTGGGCAAGGTTAATCTTTCACAGCAAACCACCTTGTCTTCCCTCAACTCAGACACACAGTGTAAGAAACTGATACAGAATTTAACTGAGGTGACTACAAAGAGTATGTAGAGAACTAGTGTATCTAGTCTAGATGTGACTTATCACTGGCCCCTTGATTTTCTGAAAAGGTTCGCAATTGTTGGTTACACTTTCTATGTAGGCAGTATCCTGCCAGAATTAAGGAAATGGGCAAATTCTTATAATCCCACAGCCCTTTTATACTCAGGGCTGATCTCCCCATACCGTAAAAGGTAGTCTGAATTATTTATAAATATTATTTATACTATTTATAAATATTAATTATATTTATAATATTTATAAATTAATAATATTTATAATATTTATAAATATTAATTATAAATATAAATTATTTATAAATATTATTTTCCTGATCCTTGAACCAAATTCAGCGCTGGCAAAGCAACAGCCTCATCCATGGAAGAAAGTACATATCCCTGTTAGTATCTATTAGAGGAGAGAATTCCTCTAAGTATACAGGCTCACCCATCCCAAACACTGCAAAAGGCTCTCTTGGGAATTATTAAGAAATAAAATGGCTTCTTTCCTTTAGTTTAGCTTGTTCATCCAACCATATGAAAAAGGTGTGGGAGAGTGAGACTTAATCAAAGTTTGCATTTTCTTACTACATTTCCTACAAACCTATTGCTAAGATATTTTCAGTTATTTTCAAAAGTTCTTGTCTCTCCATATCCCACCTCTCATTTGGGTGAGATACACTCAACTTAGGAATCAGAAGCTGAAATGCCCATGCAACTAGGTGAGTAATATAAATGTGTGAAGTGGAACAAGTATGTGACAATTGATATTACCGGAAAGTGTGGCAAAGTGTAGATTGGCAGCCTGTCTAGAGCATTCATATTCAGATCTTAAAAATATTTCACAGGCAAATAAAACATATCTTTTGACCTGGCCCATGTACCACCAGTTTGGGATTCTTACACTAAAGAGATATATCAGCAAATGAACAAATATTAGCATGATAGAAGACAGAGCTTAACCTTTGGTACAACATTTCAAATATTTTCAGATTATTGAATCTTGCTTAATATTGACTATACAGATTCAATTTTCCAATTTCCCCAAGAAATATAAAAATAAAAGCTAAACAAAAAAATGTACCAAATATTGGGTGGAGAAATTAAGCAAAAAAAATTACCTTTGTTATCTCCATTTTTTTTTTTGGTACAGACTCACTGGTGGTTGCACTTGACCTGGAAAAGTAGTCACTGAAAACTTTTGATTTAAAAGCACCCTAATCTGCTCTGTGATAGGAATAATTTAAAAAATATTTTAAGGTTATAGGAAGCAAATATCAACATTTAATCTTTAAATTGAAGCAGGGTGGTAGAGAGATTTACGTAGTAATGTTTATTCATCGCCTATCTAGTTTAAGGTCACACAAAGTAGATAAAATCTATAAGGTATATTTATGGGAAGAAATCTATACTTTTTTCATGGAGATTGAAGTAAAGTCCAGCTTCCTGGACTTTCTCCAACTCTGCCTTACTTTCTGGCACAGAGTAGGTATCAATAAGTTTTTACTTATGAATGAATACTTGCTTGAGTTCCTTCCTAGTGCCAAGCGTGCTGGGTTTTCTCTTCATGTGTAGCCCACATTAAGTGAAAGAAGATAAACTATTCATAGTAAACAATGGCCATCTTCTTTTTATCTTACGGAAAATAAGACGCAGAAAAGCCAGTGTTTGAGGGGAAATTATTCTCTTGATAAAACTTCCAAGTACTTGAACTTTTATAAGGCTGGTCTTGCCAGTGAGATTTTAGATTCACAGAGTTTCAGTGAAGAATGGGCATCAGCACTCACAAGTTTGGGTGCTTATCTAACTGAAATTAATCTCTGAACCTTTTGAGGTTTTCTGACTTCTAAAGAAAGCCAAGGAAGCCAGAAAGGGCAGAGAAATCACAGACAAAAACCGAGGAGAGTGATCGCTGGAAAAGCTGCAGAGGCCAGAGAGATCAGAAGGGCGGGGAGAGCAGAGGAGGGCACAGAAAGGGTAAGGAAATAGAAGAGAAGGATAACAGAGGAGCGGAGGGGGCTTGGAGAAAGCCAAGAAGGCCAGAACAATCACAGAAGAGATGCTGAGGGCAGAGAGAGCACAGAAAACAGAGCTGAGTGGAGAGATTAGGGAGGATCAGGGGTGAAATTGTGGACAGAGCAATTAGAACAGAGGAGCCGGGGCAGGACAGGCTCTCCAGAAGGGCTACAAACTCCAGCTGCTTAAAGGGAAGATGGTTGTAAGGCCTTTTGTTTTGATCATGGTAGTTTGGAATCTGAAAAGAATTTTCCTCTTCTCTTCTTTTCTCCTCCCCTTCCCCTCGTCTCATCTACTCTCACAGAAGAGGTATAGATAGGAGAGGAGAAAAAGAAGGCGATTTGAATTTTTCCTAGGCATTTTGCAGTTTGATTATCAATATGTCCTGGTAAATGAATGTAGGGCTTAAAAGATGAAACCGACTTGAAATAGGATATAAGCTACCTTTCTTCTTTCTGAAAATTACCTTTCTTTCTTCTTAAAATTCCCTTTCTTCCTTCTCAAAATTCATTGTGAAGAGACCACTACATTTGGTGAAAAGGAAAAAGCATACTTTTAAAAGAGCAATAAAATGTCAGTAAAAACACAGAAAAATCCATGTTTATTAAAAAGTACTGTTGTTTCCTAGACAGAATCCCTTTGATACTCGATGAAAGAGTAGCTGGGGTGAATCACACCAATGTAACGCAGTGTGTTGCAGACCACGTGTGCCATAGTGCCTCGATCATAGCTTTTTAGCTGATCTCCTTGGAGTTCATACTTCTTTTCAATTCAGCCCCATTTTTTACAGATGAAGAAATAAACACCAGAGAAATTGGCATGCTGTCTCCAGATCATGGACCTACTTAATAGTGAGACTCAAAGGTTCATCTGTACTAAACAAAATTCTGATAATATTTGTAACTTCTTACATTTTCTCAGGTTCTGAATCATAATTTATCCACAGCCTGTGTTGAGGTAAGCTATCATATGTAATTGAAATTAAAGCAGAAAAGCAACTGTTATAGCCTGAGCCCTGAAATAACCCCTTGGCCCTGCTTCTGGGTATTTTTGGTGGCGTGTCTGCCTAGTTCCCCTGTAGCATGTTGATAAAACCCAGCTTTCCGTTCTTCCCAGACAGCTCTCACACACGCGCCCTAACCCAATCCATCTGGATTTATTTTGTTCTGTTATTGTAAATGTGTGATGTTTATTTGGAGTGTGGTGGGGTGGGAAAAGTGTCAAGGTGGAAGGCAGATGAATAAGCCATATCTATCACTAGTATAAAAGCATACAACTAAGATCATAACAGGCAAAGTCAGTTATTTTTACATTCAAAATACAGTATCAAATTTTTATCATTATAAAACTTTCCTTTTCTCCAACTCTGCCTTACTATAGAACAAGTGACCAAGAACCCAGCTGTTATTGTTACTAACTTGTTAGACTTTCTGTGAAAGAACATGTGACTCTCAAACTCCATAACTAATTTTCATTTGAGACCTTGGGCCTGAGTTACTACCATGGAAACTTTTAAAATGATTTCTAACTTCCAGCAACAACTGGATTACAACAGCTCTTCCAACTTCAGCATTATTCTACTCATCAAAACAAAGTCCTTTGATCCATTTCAAACATCTTACCCAATGACTTCATTATGCTATTTATTTTTTTCTCAAGAATAACTTTAATAATTTCTTTATCATTACTCATGTGATAGTCATCTCCTGGAGTGAAAGGATACAAAAAAAAATTAGAAGACAGTCACTTTTTCCAAGGATTTTATTGGGAGAAAAGATGTACCCATGTGAAATCTTTTTCTTATTTATATTGAATTATGTGTATCTGTCTCTTTGTCCAAGTGTGAGCTCGGTAAGGTTAGAGAGTTTGGCTTCTCCTTACGTAAGTACTGATGGCCCGTTGTATGGTATTCGTAACCCAGAAATTGTGGTTTCTTGGCTAATTGACCTCTGCTCAGCCTCCCCAGGACCTTGAGCAGTACGTCTGGCTTGTTGGCCAGTTGGTATGGGCAAGCCAGCTTGACTTACCTCATGGCCTCGGTAAATATCGTCAGGCAGGAGTGTAGACTCTGAACAAAGAGTGCCTAGGTTTGAATCTGGCTCTTCTACTTAATACCTGAGGGACCTCTTTTCCCTCTTGTTCCCTCTCTGTAAGAGGGGGATGATGGAAATAAGAGTACCTATTTTTTGGGTTTATTGTGACAATTAAATGAGTTACTATCTATAAACTGCTTAGAAAAGCTCCTGGCATACTGAAAACACTATGTAGTTGTTATGTGGAATTATTCTGTTACAATAAACATCTGAATTAAAGAGGAGAAGTATAGCCAAGGATTCTGACTTTCCAACTCCAAGGTATTTAACCTCAGGCTGTTTTTGAATCTATAAATGGGAGGCGTCGCCACTCACTTCCAACCCTAACTGAGCTTTTCTGGAGAAGACTTCAGATTCAGCTGAATGAGGAGGGTGAGGAGCAGCAGGTAGTAGACTGATTTAGTAAAAGAATGTTGTATGAGACGAAATCAAACTGGCTAACCTACGGTAACCACGTGGTTAGGGACACAGGCGTTGGCTAAGTCCTGGGTCTTTATCCCAGCTGTGCCCTTGGCCAGCTGTGTGTACTACATCTCCCCAACTGGGAGGCGGTTTTGTCGGGGCTGTGATGTGAGAAAGTGCATGAATAGTACCGAGCACAGTACACACAGAAGGGCAAGCTGTGTGGATGTTAGTTTCCATTCAGTTTGCCAACTACACATGATTCTGTTTTGTTTCAACTATCCGGCTTTGCTTTAATGACTTGGAAGAAACAGCAGATTTCTATTCCCTTTTGCAAATATTTTAGCGCTAAAACATTGTCATTCACACAGTCGTTACATCGATTAACAAAGCAAGCCTGAGCCCTGCTTGAGTAGGGTCTGTTCCTGGGGAAATAGCCTGTCTGTTTCCACTCTGCCTCATCTGCCATATTTCAGTCGTTAATTGGAGATGGAAATGTTTCCAAGTTTTCTTCTTCCCTGGGTATTGATCTTTTGGGTGAACATAAGCCTTAACCTCTTAAGCTTTATCACCATGCTTTCTCTCTACCTTATCAATTCAAATGGATTTAGCATGCTTTATCAGTATTTAGATCTTGATTTTCTTTCTATGTCTTTCTCCTTTAAAGCAATCTGTCTAGCTGAAAACCTCTTGTTAGAAGAGATTATATGATTGTTTTTTGGTTTTATAATCTGTTTGAAGAAGAAGTGGCTGCACACTTGAGGATTTAAAATGATGTCTCAACAGGAAACGGCTTCTCTGTTGAAAACTTGATTTCTCACAGAGCTGCTTTTTCTTTCTTTATAAAAAAAAAATTTCGGATTCAATCACATTGCTGCCAGGACATTTTGTTTTATTTAAATGCAACAACACAAACATCACTAATCTGGTTTCCCCAAATTCATTTGCGCACTCCCTGTCAACAATGGTTTTATCAACCATCAAAATCTAATTGAAATGGCAGTGCAGCATGTAGTCATCCAATAATTATAAAATAAACAGACTGAAAATTCAGATGCATTTGAACAAAAGCCATCAAAGTAACATAAACAGGAGAAAAGGTAATTAAAGAGCTTTCTGTCTTCAGCTTTCAACATTACAGGTTTATTTAAATGCAGCTCTAGCAGGAGACCAGAGGTGGATTCATTGGCCAAATTTGTTGGCTGATGCTACTCTGAAATGCGGTCCATTAAAAATGCGGTAAAGAAATTTAAAAAGCACACTAATCATGGCACCCAAAAGCCCGCTTTACTTTCTCCTCTAAGAACTTCTGTGGTAATGTGCACATGTAACAGTGAATAATAGACGACAAAAAGCCCTGCCCTTTATCATCTAAATACCGAGCCAGAGGCTCTGGCAAATAGAGCGGTCTGGTTCCTGACTATAAAGTTGTGACGTCAAAAGGTTGCTCAGCGTAGCCTGCAAACCTCCACTTGGGTTTTTCACCTGCTGAAGAAATGGAAGCTGCCTAACTATCAGAGGCTGTAATGCGTAAATGCAAGCAGTTTAGCAAAAAGAGATTCAAACTTTTGAAAGAGAGGTAACAAAGCCCTAAGAATAAGCCCTGGTCATGAATGTATATATAGTCCTGGGGCTGGTTGGCATAGCAACTCTTTCTGAGAACCCTGGTGCTGCTTAAGTAAACAGCTGAAGCACGGAGCGTGCCTCAGCTAAGCTGGGTCCATCTGTAGTATCAGCGTGTGACGATCAGAACGGGAACATTTTCTCCGGCGAATCAATGATATTTTGGTATCTCCGCCTAATAACTCTATTGTTCTCAGCACTTCATGGCAAGCCTCTGGTTCTGCCTTTCTGGAAGGTCCTTTGTTGAACAATCCCAATGTAGGTAACTCTGACTAAGTTGGTTCTGGAATAACTAAACAGGGTCTAAGCTCAGTATCTTTCATCTATTATTTGCCAAGAACTTCTAAGAGAAAATATCCATGATTCAACAGCAACTCATTATGATGATTCAACAGAAACGACAGCCGCTGAAGTTTTCATGCCAAAGTTTAGCCCATTGGGTAACTGCAAGGCCTTTGGAATCAGACAAACTTAGGCACGGTTTCTGGCTCCACCATGAAAAGTGGTGTGACACTGGGCATATTACTGATTCTTTCTGCAACTGTTTTCTCTTATGTACAATGAGGATAGCGATAAATACCTCATGGGTATTGGAACATTGACTAACATAATGAATTTAAAATGCTAAGTATGTGTAGTACTCAAGAAATGGCAGTGCTAACAGACCCTGTTGGGCTCCTAAATAATAGCTATTTTAGAACTGGGCATATTCAGTGTTCACTCTTTCCCATTCAATTTAGCAATAAATCCTAGCTTGTCTAAGCCAGGTGTGGTGGTCTCTATCCCCTCACCAGTGACTGAATTATGGTGAACATATGACATAGTTTTGGCCCCTGAGATAGGAGGGGAGATCTTGGTAGGTAGATTAGTGGTATGACATGCACTTGGAGCAGGGTAGTAAGAGGCTCCTAGGAATTTCAGGGTAACAGGATGTCCAAAAAAACACATTGTGAGAGTCTTTATGCACTTGTAAATGAATACTCTAAATATCTGGGATTTATGTATGAGCAATGATTGGAAATTTCTGTTTGGGCTGGGCTCCATTATATGTGATACTCTTCTAGAACTGAGCTATGCAGCCTAGTGCATTTCAAAAGTATAAGCATTTAAAATATATATACAGTAATGCTTTCTAAAAAGCATATAGCTGAATAATTCACCTGTGTCTTGTTTCTGTGGAGAAAAAATACAAGAGGAGAGCTCTATCTCTTGGAAGCTTTTGAGTTCTTCCTGAAAAGCTCTTTTCACACACGTTTGAGAACCTAAGTAAGGGCTGTAACTGATAGGTCCCTCCCTTCCTCGGGGAGTCTTCTCTAGACCACCCATTTCTGATGAGGGAAGAAACTTTAATGAGAAAGAATCAGTGCTAAGGCCAATTTGAGTCTCTTTTATTGACATCAAAAGAACTGTGCTTCCTGAGAAACATGAACTGAGAAACGAGAACTTCTGAGAGTTTGGAAAAAAATTCTGAATGTTTTATATTCAGACTCCTGTGTCTTGATCTCCCTTATAAATCTTTGCCCAAAAAGTAGTTCTAAGTCCAGAATGATTTATTTTTATCTTGCTTTTACCCCTGATAATTTTAAAGTTTTGTGTTTCTAAGAATTTGGAAGTATTTTTATGAATCATATCTTTTTCTGATTATTACAAGTTAGGATTTTTCTTCCTCTATAAAACTCAGAACTTTACAAAGAAGGATGACATAACAAAGGATGGAACCCAGTGTCTGTCTGTGAGCTGTGAATTCCTCTCCTTGGGAGTTTCACTGAATAATCTGCCACTAATATGATGCATGATATTGTCTTGGCAGTTTATTATTTTGAGGCAATAGAACATAACACATTGGAAGGACCTATCTTGATCTATTATATCAGGAATTCACAATTTATAGCTCTGTCTATTTGGTAGTAAAAAGACACTCCCCGAGAGCTAGAAGGTTTGTGTGTATCCATAGTGATAAGAACATGGTCCTTTAAAAATATCTCGATATCATTACGTTTGTAGGTTAATTGTGATTAGGGTGAATGTTCCTTTGTTTGCAACTTTCTGTTTTATATAAAAGTATGAAATATGTGTATTTGTTACTATGCATTATTATATTTAATATCCGCAATAATCTTGTGGATTCCGTTCACAGATGAAGAGACTGAGGTACAGAGGAAATTAGATAACTTTCCTGAAATTGCAGAGCAAATGAGTGGAAGGAGGACTCAACCCCAGATCTTTTGATTAAGTGTATTGATTTATTGGTTTTTTTTTTTTTTCACACCTACTTCTCTGAGTATCTGTGGTTTGGTGTAGGGCTAATACTATTTATTCATAACCACTTGTGATATAATTTGGGGAGATGCTTCTATACCCAGTTTTAAAGCCATAGTAAAAGGCTGCTTAGTTCTTTCCAAATGAGGCTAAATCCATACCCTAACTTTTTCCTTTATTGAGCTCCCACACACCTGGGCTTCCCTGCACCTGCCTTAATCAGCCCAGGGTCAGATGCTAGACAGCTAGGTAAGTCCCTCTGCCCTGAGCCTGAGTCCCAAGGATTATTCAAATTAGCCAATCCACAGGAAGCCCTCAAAACCTTGCCAACCCAGTCTCTTACAGCTCCAGCTTGCTGTTATGCTGCTCCTGTCCAACCCCTACGTGGGGCTGCCTGGCGGCCCTCTCTCTTTTGGAGTTGTAAGTAATAAAGAGGTGTGCCTTTCATCTATCTTAATTTCACTGTGTTGTGTCTTACCCTCAAAAGAATCTTTAAATCTCACACAGCACCACTTTGGAGTTTAAATTTGTCTTTAACTTTTTTAGTTGAACTATGGTATAAGCAGAAAAGCTTTAGATAGGGAGACAGGTGACTGGGCTTTGCCTGGCCCTGCGTAGGTTGGTTTAGCCTCTCTGAAGCTCAGCTTCCTCACCGGTAAAGTGAGCAATAATCCTAAATGCAATGGTTCCTGTTCTGGATCAGAATTCCATCATTTCATGGTATAAATTGGTGGTGCCAAAGCTCGAGAGTACCTGAGGACAAATTGAAACAGGAATATTCAATTGAAGGGCAGTGCCTCTATTCTATAAAGAAGAATCTTTTAGTTTGCTTTATCCACGCATAAGCCGTGATTACTACATGATAAAAGACAGCATGTAGAAATCCTTTTGTGAAAGTGATAAGGAAAAAAAGCACACAAAACTAGACACCATCTAATAAAACAGTAAAGATCAGTGCCTATCTATGCTACTTGGAGCCCATAACACGGCACCAGGAACTTGAATGTTATAGGGCTCTCAAAGTCTCTTTTCCAGAATGTAAACTATGAATTCTGAGACTGTTTGTTAAAGTTCCTTTGAGATTGTGTGTTTTCTCTCTCTGTCTCTCTCTCTCTCACACACACACAGTCTCTCTCTCTCTCTCTCTCTCTTTTTTTTTTTTTTGGTCAGAAACTTCAGAAGCTGCTGAAGCTGCAGATTGTGGTGTCATTGACCTGCCTTCCTCTTTGTTTGGCGGTTGATGAATCCTTGGGGAGAGGTGTCTGCAATCCTGATGGAGAGCCAAAAAATAGAGCTTCTGTGAATGGCAGCCCCTGGACGCCTGATTTTTCTGAAAAGATAGGCTCTTGATCAGGCAAGCAGGGGCTTAATGATTTATGCCTTTATGCCCAACTCCAGATAAAGTTAGACTACATCCTAAAGTGTGCATAGGAGGAAAAGCTATTATTGCACTTTGCTTGCTGTTGATAAATTGTACCAAAAAAAAAAAAAAAAGAAAAGAAAAAAAAGGAAAGAAAGAAAAAAAAGGAAAGAAAGAAAAAGAGACATGTTATTAAATAGCTTGTATTTGAAATGTTTTCCAAATTTTAGCAACCCAGCGATAATGATAATAATAGAATATGAGAATAAGATGTCTTAAAATACTTAGGTGGGCCTCATCCTCTTCCCACCAGCCTTTCTCTTTATCCAGGATTGAGGCCAGGGTTTTATGTAGTATCTATATTTTAGAGCCAGAATGAATGAAAAATAGCATTGCTATGGGTTGGGAAAAGCTTAAGATTTTTTTTTTAACCTCTCACCTACCCTTTTCTAAAGACAAATGAATGTGTTTAATAACCCACAGAAGAGATAGGTTCAAGATCCCTCCTTGGGGTAGAAACAGAATTGAGTCTAGGTTATAATTTCTCATCATGCTGGAGTAACTGGGGGATTCTGTTGGTTCTGTAATTAGTTCGTCTCCTCATAATAGAGTCCGTAAAACACTTTCTCCTCCAAGTCCACACCAATGCTACCTATCCTTTAGGGCTCATTACAGGTGAAGAGCTGTATCCTTCAGTGAAACTTTCCCCAACACAGCAGACCTTGGTACTCTACCCAGATGCCCTCGGGTCCCTTTGCCATTTCTGTGCATTCTCTTGGCTTCAGTGTGCTCTCCCCTCTGACCACAGGCCCCTGGAACTTTCTTCAGAGAATTTTTTTAGGCTACTGCAGTCACTTTGCTTCCATGTTCAGAGAGCCCTGCACACAGCTGGAGTGCATGAAAGCTCACCTCCTCCTGAGAGGCCCTTGGCCAATGGGTGACTGAGGCAGGAGTTGGGAAGCTCATTTCCTCTGCCTCAGGACAACCTCTGGGGCATTGAACTTCATTGCAAATTTCCCATGGAGAGTCAGGCTGAAGCGTCTTCTGCCGGCTTTGAGATATTATCCTGGCTTGGCTTCTTCCCCTCTCCTGTCTTGCTTTCCCTATTCCCTAAGCAGTTTATTTTAAGAGAATCTTCCTAATGCAAATGCTATCTCAAGGTCTGCTTCTGGGGAACTTGACCTAAAACACAACTTTTCTGGTGTATCTTTTTTTTGAGTTCTAATAGCAATTACTAGTCAGGCGAACACGAGAAATAGGCTGTGCCATGTTACTTGCTCCCTTTTCACCCCAATGTGAATTTGATGATGGCTGGAATCCTATCTAATGTTTACTGTTTTTATTTTATTGTTTTTTTTTCCTCATCTATTTCTAAAAAAAGGTCTTTAGGAGCTTCACAATAAAGGAGTAGGTAGAATAAAACCAAGATCAGTGGACAGAAGATGAAATATGGGAACCAAAAAATAAAGGAAAGGGAAGAGGGAGGAGAGGAAAAGCCAACAATTCTAGAAGGAAAAAAGCAACTGAAATAAAAAATAATATTTAGTTTGTACTTCTCAACAGCTTGGACAAAGACAGAAACATGATTTCCTAGATACTTTTTAATGTTTAGTAGTAGGATGTTGTTTTTGCTATGTATCGCTGTGTAACAAATTACCCCCAAATTTAGCAGCTTGAAACAACAAACATTTATGATCTCGCACAGTTTGTGAGGGGCAGAAAACAGGGAGCAGCTTAGATGGGTGGTTCTGGCTCACGATTTCTCATGAGGTAGCACTCAAGCTGTTGGCAACAGCTGCAGTCATATCAAGGCTTGACTGGGGCAGAAGAATCCATTTCCAAGCTCACTCATGTGGTTGTTGGCAGGCTTCAGCTCCTCGCTGGCTGGTGTCCAGAGGCCTCCCTTCCCGGCCACATGCGCCTCTCTATGGGCTGCCTGAATGTGCTCATGACACAGCAGCTGGCGTCCCCCAGAGAGACTGATCTGAGAGGAAAAGAGAAAGCCAAGACAGAAGCTGCAGTCTTTCATAGCCTACTCTGGGAAATGAGACACCCTCGCTTTCTGCGGGATGTTATTAATCTCATGGACCAACCCCGAGACCACGTGGGAGGGGACCACACACTGTGTGAATGCCAGGCGGTGATGGGGATCCTTGGGGGCCATCTTAGAGGACGATGACCACAGAAGTATATGACACATATTAATTTCTCCTGAAAGGTGATTAGGGTGAAAAAGATATTTCAAAGGAGGATCACAAATACTTTGTTTTTTGTATGTTCTATGTACTTGTCATATAAAGAATTCTCAACAAGTATGTATGGATATTCAAAATCTACTCTAGTCTTCCAGGATGTTTTCTCCATACAGAAGAGTAGGTAGAATGCAAGAACTGAGGACAAAGCAT
Source organism: Lemur catta (assembly GCF_020740605.2). Lineage (NCBI taxonomy): Eukaryota > Metazoa > Chordata > Mammalia > Primates > Lemuridae > Lemur > Lemur catta. The sequence continues at coordinate 53,583,271 of NC_059140.1, forward strand.
CTTGTACTAGATACTGCAGTGGCTGCTAACTTGGGTACTTTTAAGTTGATCTTCCTTCAGAAAAGTGTCAAAGGTATGTCATCTCCTCTGTGTTTCTAATGCTAACACTCTAAAGCCAGTGCTTAGATTTCTGCAGCAACTTCTCAGTATTCCTTCCCTTTGTCTAGATTCTCTTCTCCTATATCTCACTTTCATCATGTCATCATTGTTTAATGACTCATCACTAATAGAAGAAAGCCCAATTTCCTAGACTTTTCAAAAGCAGAATTTGTCTATGTGAGTCTCCATTCTATTGCTTCCAGCATTAGCCCTTGACTTCAACCTGGGAGCATTCTCACTGTTTCCTAAGTATCCATTCTAATGCTTAACTCCTAACTTGTTCTTGTTGCTGTTTTCCCTACTGGGAATTTGCTATTGCATTGTTTGGTATCTTTGAGTTCTTATTGAATCTATCTTCCCAGTATTTTTTTTTTTTTTATTATCTGTACCACCTCTGCTTTTGTTCAAGGCCTCAGTATTTCTTAAGTAGATTATTATCTTAGCCACTTTTCAATTCTAGGTTCTTTTCTGCTGCAATCCATGCATCATATTGCTCCATTGTTTTTACAACATGTCACACTGATGATATCATTTTGCTTAAAACAAAACACTTCAAGGGCTTAGTAGGTACTCAGTAATTGTTGGTTGCATGAACAAAAGGTCCCAGGTAAGTTTCCATGGAGTCATCCCGTAATTCCACTGCTCACTTTGATCTTTTCCTCTTTTGAAGTCCTGTGATACTTACTGTCTGCACCATTAATTTTGATGTTCTATGATGTGCTTCCTCCTATTATCATTTAGTATTATCTGTCATAATTCATTCATTCTTTCATTCAACACTTTTCTTGAGTACCTACTATGTGCCACATACCATGCTAGGTCTTGGGGGATCTAACGATTAACAAAAACAGACAAGACTTCTGCTTTCATGGCCCTTAAAGTCTAGTTGTAAACAGAAACAAAAATTAAATAATCACATCAGGATGGTATAACTACAGATTGAGAAAAGTGCTATGGAGGAATGGCACATGGTTGAATGAAGACATGTAGCAGAGGAACCAGCCCTAGACTCACTTCAGAGAGGCTCCTCTGAGGAACTGACCTTCCGACTGAGATCTGAAAAGTGAGTAGAAACCACACAGCAAAAGAGGGCTACTGGGGAGGAGTGAGGGTCAAAGAGAGCGTTTTCAGCAATGCAATGGCACGCACAATGACCCTGTGGTGGGATAAAGATTTAAAAGAAGACCAGGGGGATTAGATCCAGGAACAGGAAAAGAACACTAATGGAAAAATTGGTGAAATCTGAATAATGTACAGAGTTTAGTTACTAAGTAATGTACTAATGTTGGTTTCTAAGTTTTGACAATCATATCACAGTAATGGAAGATGATAACTTATGGGAAACTGAAACCGAGTGAGGGGTATACGGGAACACTCTATCTATGTAACTTTTCTGTAAATCTAAAATTATTCCAAACTAAAAGTTTATTTAAAAAAAATAAGGTCAGAATGAAAGAAGTTCAGTGCATAAGGGAAGAATGGTAGAAGATTAGTGCAAGTCCTCCAGGGGCTTTGAGCATCATCTGAAGCAGGTTGATTTTTATCTTGGAGTAAGGGGAAGACTGTGATGGTTTTATATGGAGAATGACACAGCAGAACTATGTTTGAAAATATCACCAGGCCAGCGGCAGTGTGAAGAGTGGATTGGAGGGGTACACGGGTGGGAAAAGGAGGCCAGGCTACAGACTTGGAGCTAGAAATGAGTTAAGGTAGGGACAGACTCTCTTTAGCAAAATATTAATATATGTTTTTGGACTGCATTTATCTTTTATTTCACTTTAGTATCTATCATAGAGTTCAGTACATGATATCTACATAATAATTGTTCCTTTAAATAAGTAAATGTGTAGGCAAGTAGATGAATTAATATAAAAGGGTCAGATCAGGCTAAGCAGCCCCTTAAGTCAGCAGCCCATTGGCAGTGTCATGGTGGTCTTATCCCAGACTCCAGGGCCAGGACTGGTGATTTCAGACAGAATCAACAGATTACCTCGTGGTTTTCATCCTTGTTTCCAAGGACCCTTAATCCAGAATGAGTAATTGCCTGTCTTATTTTCAGAACTCCCAGTACTTGCACAAAGGTTCAGAGAGAACACTGAGTGGAAAAACAGAGGCTCAAGAGACATTTTGAAAGAAAACTTGAAAGTGTTCAGTACCTGGAAATGGAAAAGAAGCAAGTTAAAGTACAGTGAGCCATCTGCACAGTTCCTTCTTGTTTAGAGCAAATCCACTCTGCATATCATTTGCATTTTGCCCTTTTGGCAATAGAAGTAATCTTAGCTTTTTTAGAGGCATCTGTAATTAGAGGTTCTTCACCTCCTGGGGAAAGTGTTCTAATTTCCCTGTGGATAAGGGAAGCCCGGGGAAGGTTGCAGAGTGAGTGTGAGAAAGGGGCAGTTCTTAGAGTTCTGCTTGCTCACTTCAGTTGAGATCCAACAGATTAGGCAGTGGCAGGTCTGTGTTTTCCTTAAGTCTTTCCCATCCGAAAGGAAAATGCAGGTCTTTTAAGAACAATCTCTTGGGCTAATTAGTGTGAGGATCAGGTGAAGACTGCTGGGTTGCTTTCAATCTAGAGGAAGAAGAAAATAAGAATGATTAATATTCCAAGATTATTTCAGCCAGGCCATCCTAAGACCCCAGTTTTTCTCCTAGAATCTTTGTTCTAACATTTGTGCTCTCTGTTTAGATAGGGCTATCACTAGCCATATTTGTTTTCTAACACATGACCAATTTTAGCCAATGGAGTTTATATCACGGATCTCAGAGGTTAATCTTTCTCTTTTCTTGTCTCTTCTGCTTCCCAGACATGCATTCATTTGACTGGCAGCCTGGAAAATTGAAAAATGCCACAGGGGTTATTAAGGTGGAAATCGTTTCTGCTCTTTGAAGCTCTGCAAGCTAGTTATTGCTGCACCTATAATATCCAGGCATCAGAATAGCACGTATTGTTCTTAGCTTGCCTGACACGGGCCCCTATCAGCCGTAACACCCAGATAGAATGAAGGGGTCTCAAGATGTCATTTCTCCACTCGAAATATATCCCTTTAGTTGATTAAAACAGAGTCCCTGAAGTTATTAGAATGTATTCTGTGTCTTTGTGCACACATGTTTGATTTACTTTTGTTCTTATTAAAAGGGTAAGCCTAGAAAAAAGGAGAAAAGAAAATCTTCCATAATCCATATTTTAATAATTGCTTGAGTGCACATTTACTCTACAGAGACTTTCCTGTTTCTGTAACTATTTACTTGGCTCTTTTACGAAATGTGTATTACTTACCTGGGCTGCTAGACCATGACACAGCTTCAGGCCTATCATGTAATCCTGCATTGGGCTCCCTCTGAGCCATTATGGCGCGTTGAGTCTGTCTGTAGGATGGAGATATTATTTTAATGAATCTTTTTCACAATAATGGCTTCATATTATATAAATTGTATTGAGCTGTTATGATGTTAATATATAAATATTAAGAAAACCATTGGAAAAAAGTTACTGTGTAATTGAGATAGGCTGTTTTCCAATGTTAATCACTTCTTCATTAATTTTTTTCTCCATAAAAATAGTTAATTCACAATAAAAACTTATGAAAAAAACTTATTTAAAAAAATGAAACTGTTTCACACCCCACCTCAATAACAGGAAACAATACTATTACTCAACTAGAAAGCCTCTATGCATCCTTTAAATTAGACAAAGAAAAAAGGAAAAACACCTCAAAGCCAAAGTACCCCATGGTAACAAAAAACTTTAGAGAGATTTTTTCAGGAGAGAAATTTGTTTGCTTCTATTTAGCTTGAGGGCAATAATCTTTTTTTCACCATGCCGCTGCAGGCAAAAGATTCAATATTAGCATTAATGCCTGCTCTTGACAAAGAATAGGAGAATGGAAAATAATCTACGATAACACAAAGCCCTAATCATAAAAGGGAAGTCAAATTCATGTCCTGCTTCAAAAATTCCATGCATGTTGTTGGCCTGCTGTATTGGTATATCAGTCAGGGTTCTGGCAGGAAACAGAATTCATTCCAGATGGTTAGGTTAAGACTTTAATAAAAAGAGTACTTACAGGGATGTGGGCTGGAATCAAACAGGGGACTGCACCAAGGATGGTGAGGCTCTCCACCCAGAAACTGAAAGCAGAAAGCTGTTTCCACACCTAGAGCTGAGGGGCTGGGGGGAGCAAATAGTGTTCCTGGAACCCAGTGAGCCCTGAGACTGGGTGGGGAGAGCTGCAATCACAGTGGCTGGACACAGTTGCCACCAGAGATGTGATACGAAAATGGAATGAGTGGGGAAGAAATAGCCTGACCCTGCTGCTCCCGTCATCCATCTCATCCTGGTGCCTCTGGTGGCCAACCACACTCAGGGGGCAGCAAAGAGAGCTCACGAGATAGAGGTTGCAGGGGGCACCTCCTCAGCTCCAAAGTAGGGTAGATGAAGGGAGGAAGGAGATGCAAAAATGGAAAATATCCAGAACAGCTGATTTCTGGATCACTGACAAGTTAGTATTATTGGTGTCTAAAGAACTAAATTACTGTTAGGGTATTATACCTTTTTACCCTTCATAAGAAATAAACTAAAAGTTCCATATTTTATTTTTTTTATATGAGGTAAGGATTTCAAAATGACTATTGGCAGGTGTTTCTTCTTGCTCAGCAAAAATATTCCAAAATTTTATCTAGTAGTCTAATATTCCTATAGGAAATTAGTTTCTAAAGGACTTTTCACAGACAGTATCTCATTGAACCCCAACTAAAAAGCCCTAAGAAATTGGTCTTATTTTATTCATTTTACAGATGAAGACATTGAGGCTCAGAGCCTAAAATGACTTTCCCAATATCCTAAGCCAGAATGAGCAGCATCGGGATGCAATCTTAGGTCTCCTGACTCCAGATTCTAGGTTCTTTATCTCATACCCCTCTGCTTTCTTCAAAATAAGAATGTCATAAACTCTTGATAGCAGAAATGCTGAAAGAAGAACAGAAAGAACTGTCTGTACCCTGCAGCAAATTGCGTTTGCAGGGGAACTAGAGACTCTGTGTCAGGTAAGCTCAGTTTCAGGAAGCAAAGGACAGTCCAAGGCATCAAGTCCAGTGGAATGAAATGACGCAGGGGGAGACAGGAGGAGGAGATCTGGGAGCAGAGACTGGAAGGATACTCTGAGGAAACAGTGACAAGTAAGGAAGTACCTTTTACGAAGAAGAGCATGGATTCCTGAGAGTGGCTGGGAAGAGAATATTAAGGATGGAAAGCAAGGTTTCGCAAGAGTTAAGCAGACTGCTACGATGTTTCTCACAGTATTGTCCATGACCACTTGCATCACAGTCACCTGGGTTACTTATATAAAAGGTCAATCCCCGATCCCTCCCTGACTTTTACAGAGTCAGAATCTATATGAGAAGAACTCTGCAGTTTGGCATTTTGACATGTTCTTTCCATTAGCCCCCTGCACTTCCCATAATCCCCGCCCTACACACACACACAAAGGTTGAGAACTGCTGACGGAGAGCAAATTTGGGCAGTTTCACTAAAAAGAGCTCTGTAACAGAACTATAAATATTTGGTTACAGCTCAGTTTTCTGGCAAGGCTTAATATAAGCCATCTGAAGACCCATCCATCTATCATCCCAACTTCTGCTTCTTTGCTTTAATCATAACTTTTGAAGAATTTTTTGAAGATGTATTTTCTAATTTTATGCTTTAATAAACAAGGTATATTAAACACAAATCGACTTTTCAAATTCTTATAGTGCCTTGAGTTAAATATTTTAAACATCAATTATAGTTAACATTAAAGATGTAAACATAGTAAATTGGGATATACTGTATGAATGCTAAGATTACTTTTAAAAAGCAATACCGGCCTGTGTTCTTATTATTTACTCTCATTTTCATAAAGTAGTTTGAAGAATGGGCCACTGCAAGACCTCTGAGGTGAGATAATACAGCTGCCTTTTTTGCAAAATTAATTAACAACAAAAGTGAAGTCATCTGCAAGATGATTTCTAATCAACATTAAAAGGTTTTTTTCTGTTTTGATCATTATCCTTTGCAGCATTCAAAACATTAGGTATCGTTGTAGCATCAGTAACATAATACCTCACTTTGACTTCCTTTAAGGCTCAAATTTTCAGGTGCCAGATATTTGGGGTAACAGTGTCTATGATATGGAATGAAGAGTTGATTTTCATTGTTTTCACTGAAGGTTTTGTTGGTCATTTGAAACTTCATTTAGTAGAGTATGGATGTTCTACCTTCTTACCCTATCATAGCTTTTTTCCCAATTGGAACCCTATAATCTGAGTCATCGTTCAGAAAATGGCATTTCAAACACTGTCTACCAACAGTTTTAAAACAGTGACTGCAACTGGCTGTGATTTAGCGGTGAATCTGTAGGCCATGTCTACAGATTGGCTTTGGTGATTCATGGAGAGGCACTGATACTTTGTAACTAGTAATCTTAGTTTGGGTTTGAGCCAACTGTAGAATTTCCCTTTGTTTATTGTGATTCAGTATGGCAAATGTATTGTTTATTTCACTTAAATGAAGGTGAAATTATTGACTAACCGCAGAAACAATATACATTGGTTGATTTTCCCCCATTAACAGTCATCCTTTAGGCTGAGTTATTTTTCTAGTAATGGCCATGGGTTTAGTTAATCTATTTACATTAGAGCGCAGTCCCCCTGGAATTAACATCTGCAGTTTTGATTTGACTGGCCTGAGGTGAAGCTACAATCTATAGTCGCGAAACTAAGCCAAAATAAACAGCTTATCCTAGAACTAACTCAAGAGTATGACCTCACTTGCAACATGTTCTATGCCAGAGTTCATTGAGATTAACCTAATGGTTATTTTTAAAATTAAAGTCCTTATCTTTGAGGGCTTTTCCAGAAAATCCAGCAATTACTTTTTCAAATACCCATTATTTCTTGAAGGACGTATTTTATAAGAGACAGAAGAAAATATAAGCATTATATATTTTTGTATAAAGATAACACAGGGCAATCTCTGCAGTAATTTCCTGTAAGTTCTTATCAAAGCAATTTAAGGCAAACAATTGGAAAGTGAAAATTAAATGTGATCACCTTTGCTGGTGAAGTGTGTTCACCATGCCAAATAATCAATTTTAGTGAATTTCCCCCTTCTGAATTGACCCACTGTTTTGTTTTCCTGTAGTGTCACCTATGTGTACCCTAGCAAGCTCTTTATAAACTGAGAGACCTAAGTAGATGTTACTTACTGCCCTAGGCCATTATATTTAAGATAGCACTTTTAGAGGACCAGACATTGACTTGGGTGTCATTAATTCTTGGACTGGTTTGAAAAAAATCCTTCAGCTATTCTTTAAAGGTTTAATTACATATATATGAGTGTATGTTGTTTCTCGCATCCAATTTTCTTTGCCTTCTGTTATGCTATTACTGGAAAGCAGATGTTTATTATAAATTATATTTCTTTAATATGTGACTAAGTAAAGATATGGGGTTGAATTATTTTTTTTTGAACTTCTGCCTAAAACATTAAACTATACTGAAATCAACTCTGCAGAATCTGTTTAAAAATAGGAGCAACGGGGGTGCAGTATTTCATGACGGAATGCTAAAGCTTTCATATTGAAAGAAAGCCGGGAGGTAGGAACAATTGAAAGACTACAAATGCATCATGTCTAAAAAAGCCAAAAGACAAGCAAGAGCTATAAAAACTTCTTGTCATATTCATTTCTTCTTTCTATCTATATAGCAAAGGTACTTACTGTAAGCCTTTCAATTTCTTTCAAAACCCCTGGCCAGAAATTTGTTTTCAAACTATTAGAAAATGTTCTGTTTTGTAAATGGAGAGTGTATATTATTAATTTGGTCAGATCCAGAAATTATATAAAATTACAGTCTAAGACTTTCTCCCAAAGTTGTCTTTATTTGCACTGTTGCACAGAACAGCAGCACAGGTCTGCTGATTCCTATCCCCTGAGTTGACAGTCATTGCTATTTTTCTTCTTCTGTTTACCATTTGAAGTTTTGGCATTTTTCCCTCTATATTGATATGAAACAGAAAAGCTTGACAAGACACTGAAACTATTTATACATTTCTTTCCTTGTGGCTCAGAACATACACAGGTCTCTGCATTCTGAAGTAAAGTAGTGATTTTTCAACTGATTTTTCCGTGTCCCCCCCAACCCCACAGGACATTTGGCAATGTCTGGAGACAGTTTTGACCGTCACGACTTGTGGCTGGAGGGGCTACTGGCATCCAGTGGGCAGAGGCTGGGGACATGGTTACACGTCTGCAATGCACAGGACAGCCCTCGCACCAAAGCATTATCTGGCCCCAAATGTCAGTATTGCCGAGGTGGAGAAACTTTGTTCTAAAACACCATGCTCCTAAACCTTGCTGGAACCTTCTATCCCTTCCCAATCTGGTTTACCTTTGGCTTTCCTGTGGCTTTCCACTGCCAAGCTTTCACTGCTTCTTCACCAGCTTCCTAGTTATCATTGGCAACTCTGCTCCACTCCACTACTGGGAAGTAACATAGCTTTGCGATATTCCAAGGGCTTTAAAATTTTTCTTTTAAACCTCACCTTCTTTAATTGTGGGGCATTTAGTCCTTCTAGTTCATCTTTTTTTCTGATATTCTTTATGCCTCCCTTACCGCGCTCCATTTTTATATTCGTGTCTCCCCTTCATCTTTCCGTTCTCTAAGCAGTTCTAATCTTTGACATCCTCTCTCTTTCTCATTCCCTATGGCTCAAACACTCCCGACTCTATTATTAGTTTGTGCTTTTTATTTGGTTGCACTGAGCCCTGGATTGCCCTGTTCTGCGCAGCAGAGACCTGGGAACTGTACCGCAGACTCTGTTTTCTCTCTATCTCCCTTCGGGGTTGCACTGGGAGTGCCCAGTCCTGGCCCCACGGAATGTCGTCACGTGGAGACTGTGCTGCTAACAGAGGGCTCATATCACTGACGTTGGCTGTTCTTCACAGAGCACCAGCCACGTGTCAGGCACTGTGTGAGGCACTTTTCACATCTTATCTCTGCTGGGAAGGCATCATGAACCCTACTGTACATAAGAGGAAGGGAAGGCCCAGCAACTCATTCGAGGACACTGACTAGCAATGGGTGGGACTGGGAATTGTACCCAGGATTGTTTGATTTAAAGCCCTCTCTATTTCCAGAGGACAGTGTTGCCTCTGAGGGCTGCAAATAGTTAGGGACATCCCAACACACCTAGGTTTGTCCTAGAGCTTGGTGACTTTCCATGAACAATAGAAAGGCTTATAGATGACCAGAATGGCTTGAATCAAATTGACCCAGTGTTCTCAAAGCTGGAAAATATTTCATTGCTTATCATTCCCTTTTTTTTTTTCTTGTGGCCAGAGTAGGATTAGTTTCATTCCCATATCCACCTTCTAATATAATCCAGCAATTATGGTTGGTGCTGGAGTCCTTGGCAAGTCACATAGAATTCCAGAGTCAAGTGGTGCTCCAGGGCTCTGCGGTCTGACTGGCTTGGTTTGGCATCACGTGGCTCCTCTGTGATGCACTTTTCCTCAGTCATCTAACTGTACCTCGCTAATCCTTAGACTGTTCGCCTCTCAGATCAGGATAATGACACTTCAAGTCACAGCGTTGCAAGAAGGCTCAAAGGACCGTATGCACCAAGACTCCACTGACATGGACTAAGTAGAGATTAAAACCACCTTTGTTTCCCTCCTTATTCAAGGTAACAAGGACATGGTAACAGGGTGTCTGGCAGGGTGTGCCTGTGAATAAATAAAACATCCACAAACAAGACAAAGTGCCTTGGCACTACATAAAACAGATGTCACTAGTTTGATAACAGACCAGCGAAGAGATAGGGTGAAATGTGGAACATTGGTGGGAGATTCTTTAGGCAGATAGAGTCTATTCTTATAAACTGCTTTTGTAGTTTTGCTCTGGTGAAAGTGGTTTCTATTTCCTCGCTTAACCTGTGTTGGAGAATTCCTGTGTGCAGCGTGGCGAATTACTGCCATATCCTGTTTCAGAGATGGCTGCTCTCCTGTCACGGGTGCAAATTTTCCAGTGCATAAAAGTGTGAAAGTTTATTATAAGGGTGTGAATGTTTTTGTAAACAAGATATTCTAGATATTATTTCTACCCACAATTTACTTTTGCGCTTGTGTGTGTGTGTGTGTGTGTGTGTGTGTGTGTGTGTGTACTTTGGAAAAATCTTTCAAAATACCATGCAGAGAGTTTCTGTCCCTCAAGCTAATCTCACCATCACCTGTATTTTCTTACATTCATCTGTCCAACTGTGGCAGACACAGGCCCTTGGAATACGCTTAGCCTTTCTCAACCTCTTTCTACCAGCCATTCTGGAGACTGGAAAAACTCAAGGTTCACTTTATCGGACTCCTTGTGTGGTTATGAAGAATAGTTTTGGCCAATGATACAAGTAGAAGCCTTCAGCAAGACTGGGGGCTCTGGAAAAACTTTCACTTTTCCTAATAAAAGGAGCTCTTTTCCCCTTTCACTTCCCCTTTTGTCTCCTTTCCTCCTTTCTTTTTTCTTTTATTCTTTTGTTTAATCTTAAACAAAGTTATGATGACTGGCGCTGCAACTGCCACCTTATGACCAAGAGGGAGGGCCAAGAAAATCACAGAAACCTCAGCTCTTCTCTTTTGAGACTGCAGGTCTAACACCAGTGGCTGATCTCCAGACATCTTGTCATTACTCTGAATTGCTGTCAGTTCCATTTTTGCGATACTGGTAGCTGATTACATCCTGATATGGTACATCTGACCAGCACATGCCATTCACCTGTACATTTTCATAGATCTTCTCCATCCATTCTTTTTCTGCTAAAAACTCTCCTTTTGGAGGAAGGCATATGGGATTGAATGCACATCTTCATCCCACAGATACCCTTTCCCTTTTCATGGTGCTTATTGAACAGTATCATTAGGCAGCCCTTTACTTCTCAACTTCGCACTATTAATATGTTGCACTTTGCAATACTAATACATTCTATTTTTTTTTTTGCTATGTTATGCTGTAGAGAAAAAAAAGATAAATTCTTTTTATGTTTTGCTTTTTGTCCCCTTTTCAGGTAAATAATGAGTCATAAAGTCTAATTGTTTTTTGTATTCCCTTAAAATGTGTAATACAGAGCTCTCTTCTCATTAGATACTTCAGTAGGTATTTCTGATGGATGGACACACCACATATTGAATTCTGTGCTGCTACTAGATGGGGTGTCAGTGTGCAGTGGGGTTCACACGCACCGAGTGAGGCCTAGACACACTTTCATAGTGTCACTTACTTCAACTGGGCAAGAACCAGACTTGTAACTAACGCCCCCCACCTCTTCTTTTGCTCAGAATGGCGTTTTCTCAATAGCTCTCCACGGCAGGAGTCCTTTCAGAGCTCAAGCCCTGAGTGTTTACATGTGGCATGTACATTAAAAGAGTTCTTTTTTTCCAAAGTGCAGATCTTTTCTTCTTGATTTGGCATCTGACTGTGGTTATTTCTATTATTAAACATCAATGATTCATATTATATAATAGTAGTTATTCAGAATGAGAAGGTATAATATAAAGCAATAAGGTACCTTCAGCTATGCATTGCTTTATGGTACCTGGATGATTTACTTTTTTTTTTCACATTTTATTTCTGGCTGTCCCTATCATTTCCATTGAATTGCACACGCAGTGTTTTCCTTACATAAAAATTTATCTTTTTTTTCTCAAAAGAAAACATTGAAAAGGGCAATAGATTCCAACCCTTTGAATGTCGACTTCTTTTCTTTACACAAATACTTGAAAACCCTTGTTAATTAGAAACAAAACAGCACCTCCCACATTCATTTCGCTGCTCTGTGTCATCTCTGACAGTTATGAGAGACAAATATGTTCCCCCTCATTACTGGCACCGTTCAAGCAGTAAAGCTCAAAGAGAAGAAAATGTGCACAAAAGCAGGGACATAGGAAATGAGTTAAATATGGTCATGGGCTAACACGTACAATGATTTCATCTCAAACAGAGACAGGAAACACCCAACATCATTCTATTCTTTCATATTATCAAGAATTTGAAGTCTTAAATAGCTTTCCTATGTCATTTCTTCAGGAACTGATTTAATATCCTTGTTTCTGATTTGAAAGCGATAAGAGAAAGAGAGAGAGAGAGAGAGAGAGAGAGAGACTGCATTTTTCTTTTTTAAATTCAAAAGGAATGCTAGCTGGGAAAGACTAGTTGATTGGAATGAATTGTTCAAGCACATGATGAAGACGCTAACACATCTTTAAAAACTCTGAAGCTGTCTTTGTGCACTCGGCATAGGGCTGTCCCACTCTCATCCTACTGGCATATACATAAATCTAGCTTCCTGATATTTCCCTTTTTCTAGTCTTCCGGTTAGATTCCCCCTTGAAAGGCAGGAAGGCTGCTAGCAAATGCATCGGATGCACAAATGTACTACAAGATGAAAGTGTTATGGATACAGAACTGTTATCACACCCCTCATAGTCTCATTTTCACTTGCTCCTCGGTTATATACTCTTGGCTTCCTGACAATCCACTTATTACAGTGTGGAAATGTCTAGGTCCAAAGTCAGGCCCCCGTCTTGATCTACTTGTGGAGATTGTTTTTCTTCCCTATCTCTAGACTCCTTTGTTTTGACCTATTTTAATTAAAGAAGCGGAATCTTTTGACTTCTGAATTCTGTGTTCCACTCATTTTTGTTGTTGGTAAATGGAAGCTCTGCAGCCAGGCTGCCTGGAAATGTGTTGCTGAGGAGAAAACACTGCTGGGTGCAAGACACATCCAGGCACGTCTGCCTCAGACATCTGTCTGGAGATCAGAGTGTGGCAGCCCATAGCAGCCAAGCCAGACACTGCTGTCATTCACCTGCTACTGCACACGCCACATTTTTTTTTAATCAATTTTTCCTCCTGCTGTTTCCATCTTGATACAGCCCTTAACCATCCCCATCCTTGTAGGCATGGCAGGGGCGTAAGTCATGAGCAGGGTAGCCTCCAGACCAGCTCATTATAATTGCAGCTTTCGAAGGGGAGGGTTCTACTAAAACTAGTTGTGGGGGATGACGTCTGAGAAGTTGCTCAGTAATAGATGTCACTAGCATCTGGAGACTTTTTACAGTGACAGAGTACCATTTCGTACAGCATCTCATTTGACTGTTACATAATCCTTCACACTAAATGATGCTATTAAGGTAGCATTATTATCCCCACTTTAAAAATGGGGAGACTTGTCTGGATTAGTGACACAACTAGTGAAGTCAGGACTGGAAGTCAAGCCTGTTGTTGCCACAGTCTCTTAAATATCCCACTTCATCTAGAGTAAGGATTCATCACCTTTTAGAGGCATCAATGCCTTTAATATCTCACCAAAGATATGAACATTTCCTAATAAATATGTATATTCTACACACAATATTTTCATACAGTGTTAAGGGGTTTATGATCAACTATGCCCATGATGAGACAACAGCCATAATTTGGGATGGGAAAGTGGAAGTGAGATAGGGCAACATGGGTCACCAATGAGGTGGCCTATGAGGGCAGAAGAGCTATGCCAAAATAAGCCACTCCATATGTGTTGCAGAACAGTTATGATGATGCAATTATTATTTCTGTTGGGCACTTATTGGTGTCAGATATTCTGAGTGCTTTTGCAGGGATGGTTTCATCTCATGCTCATTGCAACTCTTTGAGTTAGGTACCTATTATCTTACTTCCCAAACAGGAACTGAGGTTTAAGCAATGTATCTAAGGTCACATGACCGTTTTGATTCTTGGTGATTGAGCTGGGATTGGAACTCAGGCAGTTTATCTTAAGATTCTCACTTTCTATCCACTATACAAACCTTCTCCTCAAGTTGTGATATGGCACTAATAACTTGAGTTTTGCTGTGGTCTGCCTTGATTATGATTTAAATACTGAGTGCTGGGCAGTGAGCTCTCCACCAGCCTCTTGTAGTTAGCACCTTTATTGAGGTCCTATGTTCTCTGCTCTACCTAAAAAGAGCTCCTTGAAATATTGCATTATTTTATTCTCTATGGTTTTCAATTTACTGTGTCTAATACTGTCCTTGCTTTGCATTGGTATTGCCTTTACGGTGCTAATCTATTGTATTTTATGCCTGGGTTGAGTTTTCTCTCTAATTTAAATTGCAAGTCCCTTGGGTGGGCCACATCTTTGTACACAGCTTATATTCTAGAGTAGTGGTTCTCAAACCGTACCATGTACACCAGTCTTTATCCAGATGGGGGGTCTTGATAAAATGCAGATTCTGCTTTAGTAGGTCTGGGGTGAGGCTTGGGATTCTGCATTTCTGTCAGGCTCCCTGGTGAGGTCAATGCTGCCTATACATGGACCAAAATTCAAGTAGCAAAATTCTAGAGCATACAATGCTCACTGTCACAACATATGAATACAGCAAAGAACACATGAGGCAAGGGCTACCTACATGCCATGACCAGGGTTACTTATTGGACGAATGTTTTTTCAGATCCTATTGTGTGCCAGATACAGGCACAAGAAAGAATAGACTTAAACACTGGTTCTGTCACTATCCTGATTCTAGGATCACAGAACGGATAACCTTATTTCCATAGCACAGAGTACGGGCATTCGTCCATAAATAGCTGGGAGCCAGTAGGGTACACTGGAAGAAGAATGGCTTTGAAGTCAGACAGGCTTATGTTTTAATCCTTCTGCCTATGACTTCATAGCCACATGATATTATTTATTCCTGAGTTATTCTACAAAGTTTTATTGAACACCTTGAAAGTGTCGGGCATTGGGTTACACACTGAGAGCATAAGGGGCTTTGGGGCTTATTCTAGACCCTAGAGGAAGGACAACCAAGTATATCGAGCCCTGCAGATGAGGGTGATAAGTGCTGTGATAGAGTAATAGGCAGGCTGTTTAGAGGAACACGGAATAGCATCTAAATCAAATTATGGAGTAAGGAAAAGTTTGTTTGGCTAAAAGAGGGCAAGAGGTGGCATGACACATGATAAAGTGGACTTTGGAGGTAGGTTTCAGGGCTTTGACCCTCAATTCAGCTTCTTATGGCTGTGAGTTATTAAGTTACTTAACTCTTTAAGCTTCAGTTTCCTTGTCTATAAAATAGTAATAATCATTGTAGCCTCTTCATGGGGATTACATGAGCCACTCACATTGAGCACTTGGCAAAATGCCTAGCATATGTGAGAACTCCTCAAACAGAGGTGTGGGTAGAGACAGCGAAGCATAAAAGAGCATGTTGCATGTGCAGGTCTGAAATTGGTTTCATCTGGCTGGGATGAAGAGCAAGAGCAAAGAAAAGGCAGTAGGTGATTGAAAGAAATACCCTTGGACCTCTTTTTGTACTAAGATAAGGGGTTTGAGCAGAAACTCAGGAAGATGGGAGTGATGATGGGGTGATAGGGTGATGTGGGAGCTTTGGGAGAATAAACAAGACTGTATATGCTTATGATTTGCCTCAGTTTCCCCATTTGTGATATGACAGTTTTTCTAAATTTAGATTGAGCCCCTCTCTGTGAAACTAGGATGATTCAGGGACCTGAGGGCCCAGGTTCTCTCCTTGGCTTTATTATTCTGACCAGGTATCTGATCCTTCTCTTTGTTCTCTTTACTCTGAATTTCTGATTCCCGTTGCCTGACTCTGAGATGTGTCACCTTTGGCCACCTGGACAAGGTCATGTGTGAACACACTGGAAACAAAGTTTGAACTTGGAATATTGTGGGTGAAAGGTCATGTGTGAACACACTGGAAACAAAGTTTGAACTTGGAATATTGTGGGTGAAAGGTCATGTGTGAACACACTGGAAACAAAGTTTGAACTTGGAATACTGTGGGTGAACAATAAATATCTATGAATGCTAAATGGATGAAGAGTGGATATTTAATAAGTTCTTATAAGAAAAAGTGAATAGATATCTGTCTACTTTGTCTTGGATGACCTTTCTTAATTTGACCATTATTTGATTTATGCTTTTATGTGGCCATCTCCAATTCAACTAGACTCACATACAGTCCTATTCTGAAAGATTTTTTCCCAATTCTAATGTGAAACATTGTTTTCCCCTAAATGGAGTGTATTCTTATTTAGTAATTGCCAAGCACTTGAATGTTGCAAAGAATGAAAAAAATATTTTTCATTTATTTGGGGTTCTCTCTTTGTGGGTTTTACTATAGGTTTCTTTTTCCTTGTATGCATATGTATACACACACAAGTACATATGTGCATGCATGTGCTTATGCCAGGCTTAATGAGAAAAGTTTCATAAATTCTGAAATTGCTAATTAGAGAGAGAGTGTGTGTGTGTGTGTGTGTGTGTGTGTGTCTGCGTAGACTTCAATACATTTCCACAAAAACAAATACATAATTTATTTGTACTTTGTCCCAATGCAACATGGAGTTTTGTCCTATCCAAGGTTTCAAAGTGACTTGCTCCCAAGGCTTCAGTTGTCTGCTTGCAAAGATTTATTGTAAACTTTGTCTGTTTAAATTGTGAAAACAGACTTCCCTGCAGATTGAAGTCAAAGATGAAGTTAGGGTACGGATGCAGAGAGTAGTTTGCATAAAATGAGAAACCCCAGAGAAAGGAAGTAATCCTTATTTTTAGTTTATCCTTTCTGGCTGTTTGGCTGACTGCTACTCCTGGGGACAAAGTTGCTTCCTACACTTCCGTTGCTTGACTTGTCAACGCAGCCCCTCCAACTATGCGAGAGGAATATCTCTATTTTAGGTTTCATTGTCTCTGCTAACTGAACAGCCTTGGTTTTCGTCTTTCCAACTTTCTCTATGGGAAAAGATCAGGTTGCTGTTCTTAGCTGACTGTTGAAATCTTAGATGAATGTATGCCAGCCATACAGTTTCAAACTGGGTGTATGAATGGGAAAAGGAAGGAGGATATAGAGAATTCTGAGAAAACTAAAATTGGATCTGAACATAGAAATGATTTAGTGGTTGGATAACTTGAAGTTTGCAGTAAATTACCTCTTTCCCATTTGGATTTCTAACAGAGCGTCCCACTGGCTATGTAGCTTTCTTCTTACTGCTCGTACAAACACTAAATGAGAAATTTGGGCTGTTAAGGTGAAAGATTCAACTCTGGTTATGTGTTTCTTTAACTTTACCGTATTATTTTTAATGAATTCTAAAATGTATATGTTAGATATCTTTATGGTGAATGCTGTGAAATAATTCTACATGCCACCTCTAAAGAAATGTTGCTATAGCTTCAGTTCCTTTCTCCTTCCATTCATTTTACTCCTTTCCATAAGCCATTCCTGAAATTATTACTAATATTTTTAATAGATAGAATAATTTAAAGTTCTATTATTTTAAAATATCATACAAAAATTAAAACAAATTGTTCAAAAGAATATACTGTAGGTTTTTCTGGATTAATTGTCAGCACAACTTGGAATTTTTTTTCTAGATATAGGCCAAGCCCATATGTAAGCACCTGAGTGTCCACTGAGAGTACCCCGGGGTGTGTGTGTGTTTTGTAAAGAGATAATAAATTTTAATTCATGCTAGGAAAATAAAGATTCTCAACTCAAAATCTGTCTAAACATTTTATGTTTAATCTTTTTAATATAGTTGACCCAAACCATTAAATCATTGTATGAATTACCCAGTTCGATTTCTCATGTGGCAAAACTCCAGGGGTAGTGCTTATAATTTGTTAATTTAGTTTGCATAGACCTCAAGAAACAAAGGCAGAAGACTCAATTGTATATAATTGATCCTTCCTGCCCTGAAACAAGGGTCAGCGTCCTTCTGTGTCCTCATCTTCACTCTTTGAATGAGTAAATAAATGTGTCAGTGGCTAAAGTTGGAGGGGAGGAGAAAATCATGTATGATTTTGATGCATCCCTGCATTTACCGAAATGTGTTTCAAAGTTTTCTGAAAAATGCATTTACTTTTCTGAATTGTAATTGCCAATACTTATGTAAATTTTGCATAAACCTTAATTTCTCTTTTGAATAATTTCCACATCTGGTCTTTGCCCTTCCTTTTATTATTTTACTTCACAAAGCTTAACCTCAGTATAGACAATATTCTCCCCCAAAATTGCTGTGCTGAAGTAGACTGATTATCATTGCATAAATATCATCTCCAAATAAGATTTTTTGACTGCCCACCCGTGGAAGGCACTGAACTAGACCTTGCAATAAATGTTATTGAATAACTTCCACCTCCGTTCATAA
Organism: Lemur catta; assembly: GCF_020740605.2. NCBI lineage: Eukaryota > Metazoa > Chordata > Mammalia > Primates > Lemuridae > Lemur > Lemur catta. The sequence goes on from NC_059140.1 coordinate 53,601,604, forward strand.
GATTTGCGGTGCTCAAAAGTAAGGCAAAAATTACCTCATATCCTATTTCCCCTGCTGTACTCTGAATATAGATTTATAGTTGGATTTCTTCTTTCTACTTTGTGATCTGGAAACTCTCATTATGAAGTCGTTGTTCTCTCCACAAACTTTTTAGATCTTTGTGAGCTCTCTTTTATTACTTTTTTATGCTGATAGGCTCTGGCATCAGGGAGTCCTTATAAGGGATATCTATAGGCCTATTCCTTGGTCATTATAGAAAACAAGACTTTTTCCTCCATAAAAATATAAATTTGGTGCAAATATGAATCATATGCTAATGTTCCATTCATTTAATGGAAACTTCATTACCATCTATCTATTTGGTAATGTTTCAGGTACTTTTGATTTTAAAATTAATATTATGTATGGATATATGATTAGATTTTTATTTTTAATTGACAAATAATTTTATATGTTTATGGGGTACAATGGGATGTTTTTGTATATGTATACATTGTGGAATGATTAAATCAAACTAATTAACACACCCATCACCTCACAATTTTACTTTTTTTGTGTGTGTGGTGTGAACATTTAAAATATATTGTATTAGCAATTTTGAAATACACATTACATTATCATTAACTCCAGTCACCATGCTGTGCAATAGATCTCTAAAACTTTTTCTTTCTGTCTAACTGACACTTTGTACCCTTTGACCAAAATTTCCCCCTCTCCCTCCCTTTCCCTCCTGCTTTCTACCATTATACTGTCTATTTCTGTAGTTTAACATTTTTAGAGTCCACATAGAAGTGAGAACGTTCAGTGTTTGTTTTTCTCTGCCTGGCTTATTTCACTTTACATAATATCTTCCAAGTTCATCCGTGTTGTCTCAAATGACAGGATTTCCTTTAATTTTGCTAAGTAGTCTTCCATCATGTATACACACCACTCTTTCTTTATCCATCTGTTGATGGACCCTTTGGTTGATTCCACATCTTGGAATAATAATGTTGCAATCAACACAAGAGTGATTGGATTTTAAACATGATTAAATAAATTGGTTTTAAAAGAAAAAAATTAAAGGAGGGGTTTGATAACATTAATTGCTTGCTTGAGTTTACTTAGAAAATATGTTACATGGTTTGTGAATGAGCATTTGGAGGTTTAGGGAAGTAAATCTATACCTTAGAGCAGGACATTGCCTCATTTGGTCTTTTGCTTTTTAGATAGTATTACATTCAAGTAATACTAAACAAACTGGGATTCAAATCATGGCTTTGTCTTGCTTGATTGCATGACTTTGGGCAATTCAACCCTTATGACCCTCAATTTCCTTACCTGTAAAATTGGAGCAGCAGTATCTATTTAGCAGGGTGGTTGTTATGAGTATTATAGATAATTTAATGTAAAATGCTTTATACATAGTCAGTATTAGATATATGGTAACTATTAGTACAGCTTTTAGCAGGCCTTGAAAATGTGTTCAAAAAATCGTTTAGACCTTTGAAATTACATTTGATCTGCAAATTTTATTAAACTTATCATGTTTAAAGTGATGTCCTTCCTGCTTTTTTCTTAGTATTCCTATTGCCTTGTATTGTTTTCCTTAACCAATTAGTTTATGGAAAATAGACAATGTATAACCACAAATGAATTTTTTAAAAGCCTACATAGCAGGACTTAAACATCCAAATGAGTCCTTTAAAGTGTCCCGATAGGGAAGCTCTATATTACACCAGCATTACTGCCATTGTTTAAGATCATCTTAGAACTTCCCTTTGAAAATTGCCTTCAAAGTCAATATGCTAGTCAACCAGGAAAATCGATTGCATTACTTTAGAGTCACTCCTTATTGATTGAAAAGTATCACCTAGTTTGTTTTATTAAAATAAAATTTACCCGGAATTACTTTTAGATCTTGCCCTTCCCACTCCTTTCTTCCTTCTCTCCCTCCCTCCCTCCTTTCCTCCTTTCCTCCTTTCCTTCCTTCCTTCCTTCCTTCCTTCCTTCCTTCCTTCCTTCCTTCCTTCCTTCCTTCCTTCCTTCCTTCCTTCTTCCTTCCTTCCCTCTCTCCCTCCTTCCTTCCTTCCTTCTTTCCTTCTTTCCTTCCTTTTTATTTTTGTGCCTACCCAATTCAACTAGATTAAAAAATATTTACTGAGTATCTACTATATGTTGCATTGGTGAACAAAGATAAAGATTCCTGCCACCATGGAGCTTGCATTCTAGCATTTGTTTCTCTTTTTCCTCAAAGCACCCTAACTTTCTTGGGCAACTCCCTCTCCTTCATCCTGTGACTGCTCAGTGGGAAGGTAACTCTGTACACTCTGCCTTCTTACTGGAGAAACCAAAACGCCCTGCAGGCCTCTTACTTCAGATCCTTCTTTTCAATTTCAGTACTGTCAAGGGCATCTTGACCAACTGGACGTTTTCTCCTGGGAAAATTGAACCTTAAACAGGATGATACAGACACAGATTTTATTCATTCTTATTATAGCAATGCCAGGGTGAGACTTGCAGTGTTTCCTGTTACTGAGACAGGAGCTGCCTGCTGTCTTTTCCCATCCTGACTTCCTTTTGGTGCTGTGAGGACCTCCATGTTCTTCCAATACATTATTATTATCTTTTGCTTGGGCTGTCTAGCTAGGTTGATCTCTGCTGCTAGTATAAACAAAAAATATGTCAGCTAACATTTCAGCTTTGATGATGATGACGAGTTTGTGTTAACATCAGTGTTTTTGCAATTTGAATATTTTATTGCATTTTATCCTCACTATTCCCCCAAAATATGTTAGAAAATGAAAGAAGGAAAATGCTGATTTGAATAATAAGAAATAAATCTCTCCAATGAATATAGTTGAGATAAAAATGGAAATTTGTCATGCAAACAAGGGAGAATCATTAGACTCAATGGAATTAAGTTAATTGACTGCATATTCAATTATGAGAAAAAAAGGAAAAAAATCAAAGAATACCTATAAAATACTTACAATATACAATCAAAGTTTATATCTCTAAGGAAAAAGAGACTAGGAGAGATTTTTTTTTTTAAGTAGGAAAAAATTTTCTGACAATGGAACCCCGGAAAAAGAGTAAAAAAAAGTTTTTTTAAAAATAAGAAATGGGTTGGGTATGGTGGGTCACACCTGTAATCCTAGCACTCTGGGAGGCTGAGGCAGGAGGATCGCTTGAGGCCAGGAATTTGAGATCAGCCTGAGCAAGAGTGAGACCCCATCTCTACAAAAAATCAAAAAAATTAGCCAGATGTGGTGGTGTGTGCCTATAGTTCCAGCTACTTAGGAGGCTGAGGCAGGAGGATCACTTGATCACGGGAGTTTGAGGTTGTAGTGAGCTGTTATGAGCCCATTGCACCTGAAGCTGGGCAACAGAGTGAGACTTTGTCTCCAAAGAAGAAAAAAAGAAAAAGAAAATAAAGGAATAGTATTTTAACTTGTTAGGAACTTCCCTATAATACACATTTTTAAGTCAATTTTTATCTGTTGGCACATATATGTTTTTAGCCATTAATTATATAGTTATGTGATAATAAACAATCAGAAAATTTAAGTATTTAACCATAGAGAAATGGTTTAATAAATCAGGATACATTTATACAATGAAATATTATATTGCCATCAAAAACTATTTTCCATGAATATTTATAGATTTGTGAAAATGTCTACCAAAATAAAGTTAGCTGGGGAGGAAAGAATACTAAATATGAATCATGAGATATCTAAAATAGGCAAACTTATAGAAGCAGAGTAGAATGGTGGGGGTAGGGGGAAATGGGGAGTTGCTATTCAACAGGTATGAAGTTCCAGTTATGCAAGATAAATTCTAGAGATCTGCTATACAATATCATGACTATACCTAAGAACACTGTATTGTATACTTAAATATTTGTTAAGCATGTAGATATCATGTTAAATATTCTTACCACAAAAAATAAACTAGATTAAACATCTGATCCCAAATTTGTTTTTAAAACTCTTTTTCTATATCCATAGAAAAGCATGAAAAGAATTCCACCAAAAGGTTCACTCTGGGTGATAAGTTTATAAATTTTTTAATAAACATTCTTATATTTTCCCCCCTTATTACAAAGATTAATTTGTAAAAGCTGCAAGAATTTTTAATAGGATAAAAAAACAAACATTTATATTTAGAGTTAAATATTTGGAAATTAATAGTCAATGATAAGGTCAAAAGGGTTAGACAAGAAGTGACAAACAGGACAGACATTTGTTAATAGATTGCATATTCTTAAATTCTACAAAATCTCATGCTGTATTCTTTGTGTTTAAGTAACTCTTAATGGTCATTTTTTCCCCCCTGTGATCAGTCCCTAAGTGTTTAAAATTCAGAGGGGTATGAGGAACTGCCCAGTGAATTAAACCAACAGGGAAAACACGGCTGGAAATTTCAGCTACTTCAACTGATTTTCTGCTTTATATCACTATTCCACCTTATTCGTCCCCCAGCCAGCCTCATAAATAATCTGTTATCAAATCAACCTAAATTAATTCTACTTATGGGAGCAACCAAAAATTTCAGATGCCTCAAACCATTAAATAAGCCCTTAAATGAATATATGCAATGAAACCTCACTTGCAGTATTAACAATTGGTTATAAACTTAGAAATAGCTACAATCCAATAGAGCTCAGTATTGCTTATACACAATATTTTTAAAAATGTTAATCAGCACAGTTTTATGTTTCCCCAAATTCTTCTTAATATTGTAAACTGCTGCTGTTGCTGTGGTTTCTATCCAGATATGGTAATGAACTGGATAAAAATGAAAGTAGCCTGTTGTAGTGAATTCTTTCTTCTTTTTTTTCTCTGATTGTATCTGCTGTAGCCTTGCTGTGACATACTGGGACATGTTGGACAAGTCCATTCTCCCCTAATGGACATAAATACCATGTCATACAAGGTACCTTGTATTGAATCACATATGTGTGGTGTTACATAGTTAAAACAACAGTAACAATAAAAAGGCATCAAGTACCTTAACAAGATGGACCTCCAAATATTTTCCCAAATATCTTGACATGCATCATAGGATGCCAAAATTCCAAAAAAGTCAAAATTAAATATAGCTCCTTACAGGCATAAATAATACAGGAAATATCTGAAAATCTTGGCTTTGAAACTTTAGGTAGTACATTTAATTTCTCTGGTCTTCAGAAATTATGCTTGACTAGACAGTAGACATTCAACCTCTCATTTTTTATCAGAGCAAGCTATTGAATATGAGTCTGTCGATGCCATAGGGGCCAGTTTTGTGCGTAGAAGACACAATTTGGGAGTTAATTTGCTTTTAAAGAATAATATTCAATTAAGGTTAGAAATTTAAAAACCTAATTCTTACTTAAGTTTTTTAGGTTTATTTTACAAAATTTACTATTCTATTTATAAATCTACAATAACTTTTAAAAGCCTTTGAATAGCATTTGAGTTGGTTTGCATGAGTATACACCTTTAAATCATTTTAATTTCATTAATAGACTTAACATTTTCTTTTCAACTGCGTCATTGATATGATTGACAAATCTCAAGCATTTAAACATCTTATGAATCTAATAAATTAACATCACATGTGGGAAAACTTTAAGTTTTTTAAAAAAATAATCTGATATATGAAAGCTAAGATGTATCTACTTAAAATCACAGATATATTTAAATTCTGGTTACACAGTTTAACTCAGAATTACAAAGCTGATGTATTACTTTAATAAGCTGATTCTCTTACACGCAATATATATTTAAAATACCAAATATTCACTGATTCTTTGATACAAAAATAATAACACAGTGAGTGTGATTCTAGCTCAGATCTTCTCCCTTAATACTAGACATTTCAAACTCCATTTGCTTGTTTGCCACGGTCTAAATGTCCGTGTTTCCCCAAAATTCATATGTCGAAATCTTACTCAAGGTGATGGTATTAGGAGGTGGGGCCTTTTGGGAGGTGATTAGGTCATGTGGGTGAATCCCTCATGAATGGGATCAGTGCCCTTATAAAAGAGGCCTCGCCCCTCCGCCATGTGAGGACATTGTGCATCAGGAAGTGGGCCCTCCCCAGACACCAAATCTGCCAGTGCTTGATGTTGGAATTCCCAGCTTCTAGAACTGTGAGAAGCAAATTTCTGTTGTTTATAAGCTACCCAGTTTATAGTATTTTTTATAGAAGCTAGAACTAAGACACTGCCTAATAGATATCTCCCACTTAACATATTCAAAACTGACCTTTTTATCTTCTATCCTAAACATGCTCCAACTGCAATTTTTCTCATATCTGTAAATGACAACTTCTTTCTTACAGTTGCTCAAGCCCCCAAATTTGGAGTCATCTTGGGTTTTCACACTGACACCCGGTCCTGAAATCCTGTTGACTCTACTATAAAATATGTCCAGAATCTTGCCACTCTCGTCACCTCTATCGCTAACCCTCTGATCCAAGCTACTCTCATTTCTTGTATGTGTTTTTTATATTTTTAAAATATGGAGTTGAAATTCATGTAACATAAATTAATTACATTAAATAATTCAGTGACATTTAGAATATTTACAATGTTGTATACTCACCATCCCTATCTAGTTCCAAAATATTTTCATTATCCCAAAATAAAACCCCATACTCATGGAGCAGTTACTCCTTCCCCTAGCCCCTGGAAGCCACTGATCTACTTTCTGACTCTATGGATTTACTTCCTCTGCACATCTCATATGAATGAAATCATACAACATAGGACCTTTTGTGTCTGGCTTTTTTCACTTAGCATATTTTCAAGGTTCATTCACATTGTAACATGTATCAGTATTTCATTCCTTTATGTGGCTGAATAATTTCATTGTATTTAAATATTATGCAATTTATTTATTCACTCTTCATCCTTTGATAGATTCTTTTTTTTTTAGCTTTAAAACTTTTTTTACTGTGACCCACACTAAGGGATTTATTTTACATAGCAACTCAATATATATGCACACACATAAAAATACAAAAATAAAAATAACTAAAGTAAAGGTTTTATAAATAATTCTTAGCATTTTATGTGCCATGCAGTGATATTTTCTACTCTATTCTATTGTATTCTATTTTGTCCTATTCTGTTCTGTTCTATTCTCTCTCTCTCAATGCTGGTCAAAACCTACCAAATTGATTTCATGAGCCAGAATTTTGTTCTTTCTTGCTAATTTTGGGAGAGTTTCTCAAACTAATCTTCAAACTCAGTCCATTCTTCAATGGTATCCATTCTGCCCTTCATCCCATCAATTTGTTCTTTATTTCATCTGTTACTTTTTTTGTACTGAATGTTTCCACTAGAGTTTTAAAACAATATTTCTTTCTTAATGCCCTGATTGACTCTTACATGCATTTTGTAATAGAGGTCCAATTGATCTCCCTCTGTCTACCTTTGACTTCCTATAGTTTTTTTTCTCAACACAGTAACAAAAAAGTGCTTTTAAAACATAAGTCAATTAATGTTACTCCTCTGCTCAAATCCTTCCATGTCACTGTATCACTTGAGCTAAAACCCATAGTCCTGATAAGGTCTTACAAAATCTTTAACCCTCCCACTGTCTGTGGCTTCTTGTATCCCACTTTCCCCAGCACAGCGTACTCTCTCCTTCACATGCTCCATCATGGCCACAACCGTGTCCCAAGTCCTGAGCGTAGCAGGTGTACTGCCTCAGAGCCTTCGCATTGGCTTTCTCCCATGTATACCATAGTTTACCCTCTTATCCCCTCCAAGTCTGCTCACATCCAGATCCCTCTTAATGAACTCTCTCTTTTTCTAGAGCATGTATCACCTTTCCATATAGTATATAATTTGCTTGTCTAAAAGCAGACAAGTTCTCCAAAGAAGCAGATCTTGAGATAAAATTTGAATGCAAGTAGTTTATTGGGAGGTGACTGCAAGAAAAACAGGGGAGTGGGGTAACAAGTTAGGTGGAGATAGACGGTTATGCCCCTTATCTCTGTGGACAACTGAGGCTCAATCGCTTTCCACTAAGAAGTGAGGAATATGGGGTATGTGTCTATGAGAACCCTTTCTGTGCTTGGTCGAGGGCTGTTTTCAGGACTTCCACGCTGTCATTTCTGCCTTGCCTTGAGTATGGGCAGAGTGTGCTTCAGGCACTTGGGCAGAGAGTTGCAGCTGTTCACAGTTAATAGACTTTAATGAGTGAGTGTGGAGGAAATGTAAACAGGGCAATGGCACCACCTGCTATGCTTTTTTATTATGTTTATTGTATTTATCCTCTGACCAGAAGGCGAGGTCTATGAAAGTAGAGACTTTTCTTGTTTTGCTTATTGATGTATCCACAGTTCCCAAAACAGTAGTTGGCACCTAGCACAGACTTATTAAATACTTGTTGAATGAAAGAATGAATAAATGATTGTCTTAAATATCTTCCATTTAATTCTGTATCTGCATGGTTCGAGCAATGGTTCCTTCAGGAGGTGCAATTTTGTTGTCTCATACTTTTGGGGTGGCTTTCTCAAACGATGCTTTTGGTTGTGGTTGCCTTTGCAGTTTGCTGAAGTTATTAATGATCAGTGGTTCCGATCAAGAAGCAACTACCTCTTTGCCTGTGATGTGGACTCCTAATGACTCCTCTACATTGTATGTGACAAGGATTTTATATAACTTAAAGCCACAACTAATCATATAGTCCACAATTCAGATTACTCTATAATCAACTTCCAGGTGGTTATACCTATGAATTGATTGGATTTTGCATCTCTTTGATTCATAATGTATGCAGAATATTTTTTCCTTCCAATATTATATACCCTTGAACTTAATGAAATTGTGCATTTTTATTACATACTTAAAAACTTTTAACATCTCAACTCTTAAGAATAAAAAATATCTCAAATGGACATCTCACATAGCTTCCAAGCTTATTCAACTAAAAGAAATCTTTTATCAAGTAAAATTTCATTTGAAAGCCCAGTGCACAAAACAAATAAATTCTGATATTCTCTGATAAAAGGAACGGGAGGTTTGTGACCCTATCTTCTTGAAACCCCCCATCACTGTAGAAGTCCTGGAGGTACAAAAAAGGTCGGCAGGAATGGAAGATTGGCAGAGACCCTTCCAATCCCAGCTGTCAGATTTTCTGTGCAAGAATCTGCTGCTTTCTTTTGGTATCTTCTTTAGCTTTCTCCTTTAGCATTTCATTAAAATACAAGCATAATCTTAAGAGCTGTCATTCACTGGTACCTGCTATGTGCAATATACTACAGCAATTTAATTTGACCTCCAACTTTCATAGTCATGCTGGCATCAGAAGTAAAATTATTCCCATCAAACATGCCGAAACAGGTGCAGAGTTAAGTTGCCAATTTCTATGGCTAGTAAGTGGCAGACCAATATTTGAACCAAGTCTGTCTGTTCTAAATCTGCCTAGGTTTGAACAATGTTTTATCATTAATGAATAGTAATAAAGAGCAATGAAAAACTAGCATTTAATGTAAACAATGCTACTGGTTTTGTTTTTATTTTTATTTCTTTTTGTTTTGAGAAAGTTCAGAACCTAGGATACAGAACAAAAATACTTTGTTTTTGTACTCTAGAGTTAAATTCGTGAATTCACCGGCATTATATTTGAGAATTAAAAATTGTATTGGGCAAAAGTTTTCATCTCCAACATAGGAGTTTTAATGAAAGAATGCCTTAAACAGAAAGGGGGTGGCTATTTCTCTATGCAATTTTATGCACAAGGGACAAATAAATGAACTCATTATGGAAAAAATATAATGTTATTTCAAATGTCCTTAATGGTCCCTAGATAGTGGGGAAGAACAGAATAACGGAGCAGGTGGGGAAAGATCCTCAGTAGCACTTGTGCTATTGTGGACATGTTCAAAGTGATAACAGAAATGAGAATTGAAGGACAAAGTCCCATATTAACTCTAAGATCATGGTTTTGTCATTTATTCCTGTTATTTTGGCCAGACATAAAATATCCTTTCAATGAGAAAAGTTCAAGTAAGGGGAAAAAAGAAGAGAAACAGAATACCAAAGTATCGAGATAGCTGGAAGCTATAAGGGCAAGAGGAAATTAGCTATAATCATTGTATTTTTATAAGAAGCAATATGAATGCAATACCTGTTTTTCAGCTAGATATTCTTTCTTATATCATGAATGCATCTTTGAATAATGCTTCTGAATTGAGAGTGCTTATACCATAAGTGATACAATTTAGGTAATTGTCATAATCATGACTATGTTCTGGATTGCTTTCCAATTCCCATTTCTAACTGCCTGTTCTTTCTATGGGACCTAAAAGGTGCAAAATTTGAGAATGTGATTTTTTGTAGCCAGCTGCCCCTATTAATGAGATTAATCTATATTAGACAGAAATTAAATATTAAATTAATCTATATTAGACAGAAATTAAATATTCCCTTTGAAATTGCCGAGTGTGATGTTTCCAAAGCAATGCTATGATTTATGTAAATCATATGCTATAGAAGAGTTTGGAGAACTTAATTTAATACTCTACATTCAGAAAAAGTTTCACAAAATCATCACAGCAAGATGAAAATCTAAACTGTTTGGAATTTTAGAACGTCTCCAGAGAAAACAGTCTTTAGCCTTTCACAATATGTGTTCTAATATTAATGCCATTCATTGAGCATAAAATTTTCCTTATGCCTATTCTAATTTTCTCCTTCTGCCTCATAACATTATTTCTTTACTCATCAACTACCGTTACCTACTGATACGTAAACTGTCCTCCTAGCCCATCCTGCTTCCTTCCTTTAGACTCTGTGATATATTCCTAAGTAACTGAGAGGCAAGATACCTACTAGACTTGCAGCTAGCCTGTTAGAGTTCAAAATCCTGACTTTGGGAACTCGTGGGCAAAATTACTTACCATTCCTATACCTCAGTCTCTCATTTGTAAAATGGAGATAGTACTAGTATACAGCTCTTAAGAGGGTTTGAGAACTAAATGGGATTGTACAGGTAAAAAATACCTGGTATATAGTAAGTTCTCCATAAAACTAGCTAATATTTTTCCTGCCTTTCTAGCCTAAAACAATTTATTTTTGACAAAGTGGGGATTCTGTGACCCTTGGAGTTTGTAACTTTAAGCTGAATTTTCCCAGACGTTTTTTTCCAATTTTGTCCTTTTAGTAAGCTGTCTAGATGTCATGTTGTACAGACTAGGAAATAACTATAAATGTTTGAAGGTGGCTTCAGCCATATATTCATTAATCCAAATCACTTTTGAAAGGCTGAGTATACTGATTCCTTTGAGTGTATCCAATACTTAAGATCCCAGACATACCATTGACTTTTTATATGATAGAGATTTTTCTTTCTCTTTAATGTAAATAATTATCTGAAATAACTAGAATCCATTTATTGTTGGTTCTATCATTGTGTGATAAAAAGTGTGGGTTCTTACCTTCCTTTTAAACCTTGTTCCCTTTATGCATCTGGTTTTGCAGTAATTATGTCTTCCTTTGGTTGGATTTGCTTTTGACTGAACATAGGACTGACTTCTCTTGATCTCTGAAAGCAAGTCTGGTTCTTGAGATCTTGTGTTTGATAGTTTCTTTTGTCTACCTATCAATTATCTATCTATCTATCTATCTATCTAACTATTTATTTTTCTTTGTGTTTGTTTTTCATTCTCCTTTGAATTCTATACAACTTTCTGTGCAATGATTGTAGCTCAAAGTAAGGGGACTTTGCCAATTTTGGCCTAACCAATAGTCATGAGAAATGCTGCTGTTGAAAAATTACCTTGCTTGTTTTACATGATATGTCTATTAATGCAATCCGATATAACATTTGCCTTTTGGTGACAGTGTTACACTGCTGAATCATATTCAATTTTTCATCCATTATTTCCTCCCCGGTGAATCACAGAACATTTGTCTTTATTAGCCTTCACAGTATTGATTTCCACCCTTTCCTTCTTCTATTGATATCAAACCACATTTTAATCATATCTTCCAAACTAGATTCTTGTGTCTTAACATAAAAAATTTCCAAGTGGGGAAAAAAAAATGTAATCAATTTTGGCAAGCTATGTTGTGTTGCATTACCTTGTGGAGTACTGGGTACGCAAGATCTTGGGGGACAGTAGGAAGAGCTTAATAAATAATTGTCATGAATTGTTTTCACCCTAAAGAGATAGAAATCACCAGTGGCTATTGGTTTAGGTTAATTTACCATGGAAAACTAAGTGAGGATTTTATGCTTACAAAGTTCATAGAATGGGCAGAATTGTGCTTATCATGAACCAATATTTATTGAATGTCTGCTGTATTTATGGCTGTGTCCTAGAAGTGATCTTGAATAGAAGGATTTTCTTTTTATGATGATTTAAAAACATACCCCCAGATTATATGAGCATAAGGGGGCAATTTGGGTATTTATTTGCAGACAGTTAAATGTTATAACTATATAACAATTACAGAATGCAACACTTATTTCAAAATATAAACACAATAATGTTCTATTTCATGCTTTAAATTATTTTCTTTGAGTTTCTATATTTTAGAAAATAATTCATTTCCCATTTTTTATGAAATAGTTCGCTATTTATAACTTTGCCATTAGAAACCTCCAGAACTCAGTCTTGTGTGAAAAACACCTTTATTTTAACAAGCACCACATGTACTCACCATCAAATTGGTATTAACTGATCAACACTGCGCACATATAGTAGTAACATTCATTGGGTATTGGGCAGGTGAGAGGGGGGAGGAGGGGATGGGTATATTTATACCTAAATGGGTGTGGTGTGCACCATCTGGGGGATGGACATGCTTGAAGCTCTGACTCGGGTGGGGCAAAGGCAATATATGTAACCTAAAGATTTGTACCCCCGTTAGATGCTGAAATAAAAAAAAGTAATAAAAAAAATAAAAAAACTAATATCACATTAAATAACAGAGTAGGCACCAAATTACCAGCTAGCAGTTTACATCTCAATAGAAACAAAACGTTAGAAAGTTTCAAGACAGAATTACTTACAAAGAATGATTAATTGGATCAGGTTTCTTTGACATATGACTTTGCTTTCTTTATGGCCTCATTTATTTGTGGCCTCTAAAGGGGTGTTTCAGTCATAGTAGCTATAGGCAATTCATTATTCCTTTTAAGAAAAAAAAAAGACAACACGACAACCCTTTATTTTTAAAACGATCAACTGCATTGTCCTTGCTATTTCTAATGATAGCTATTTGTTGAAAGTGACTGTAAAAGCTGGCATAACCTAAAAAGAATATTGGTTGTATCTATTCCAGCTGTGAAGATTTTTCACACAGAAAAAGCCTAATTTAATTTGGTTCTCCATTTTTGATATTGAAATTCACAGGAGAACCCCGCAATAGTCTCAGGTGGGCTCAGTCAAGGTGCACTAGTTTGATGCATCATTGTAAAAATCCGACACCGTCTCACAGGGCTGCTGTGGTGCAGGCAGTCTGCACTTCACAGTCAGAAAACAGGAGGCAAAAGTCTCTGTCTGTTTCTTTTGAGTATAATTTACAGAGCAACTTAAACTCTGGACCTGTTTAATGGTCCTAACAGCAGAGTTTCTAGGCCAATGACTAAATCAGCTGCAGTGCTCTGCATTTGCAGACAAGCCTTATGATTTACAAAATTTAATAAGCTGGGCCCTCATGACATTTCCCCCCAAGATTCTGCTTTTATAATCGCTGCCAAGAAGGTTGTCAAAGGAGCATATACCCATTGGCATAATGAAATTTTCCTTTCTTTCTTTTTTTTTGCACAAAAGCATATAAATATGCTTCTACTATTGTTAATTCATTAACAATGAATATATTCTAGAGCATTCCCCTCGCCGGATATGATAATACATTAGTGACTTCTTTGCATTGCTTTATGGAGGTGATATTTCTTGGGTAGTAGTATTGTGAGTGTCTGCCAGATAGCGTGCAGATGAAGGTCAGATGACTTAACAGTTTCTCATCTATACTCTGATACTTTAAGTCAGAGTTTGCTGTACATCAAAATCTTTTGTCACAACTTGATAGTTTATCTTTTGTATTGAGGGAATATACAATGTTTTGTTTTGGTTTCTTTGTCTTTGTTTTCTTTAAAAGGTACAACCATTTGGCAGCTTTGCCAAAGAGGCTGCTGTATAACAGCCTGGGTTGTGTTGCTTTATTATATCAAGATGCCTCTTTGAGGTGAAATTTGGTTTTCAAATAGGAAAAAAAAAAAAAAAAAGCACTCGATGATTCTATTTCATTAAAACAGGCTCTACTCTCACTAACCATGCTTTGGTGGCTTCTGGTGCCCTGGCCTGCCCATTGTGTGATGTTGCTAAGTGAGAAGGCTGCAAAAATTGCAACCTATGGTAGGTCTACTTTTAGTTTTTTGAGGAATCTCCATATTGCTTTCCATAAAGGTTGTACTAGTTTGCAGTCCCACCAACAGTGTATGAGTGTTCCTATCTCTGTGCATCCACACCAGGATCTATTGTTTTGGGACTTTTTGACAAAAGCCATTCTCACTAGGGTTAGGTGGTATCCCATTATGATTTTGATTTGCATTTTCTGATGATTAGTGACATTGAACATTTTTTCCTATGTTTGTTGGCTATTAGTCTGCCTTCTTATGAAAAGCTTCTGTTCACGTCTTTTGCCCACTTTTTAATGGGGCTGGTTATTTATTTGTGTATTTTTTTTGCTGATTTGCTTGAATTCTTTGTAGATTCTGGTTATTAGCCCTTTATTGCTGTGGTCCCCAAACCTCGGGGCCGTGGACTGGTACTGGTTTGTGGCCTGTTAGGGACTGGGAGGCAGAGCTCCACTGCCCCTGTCCCCCCAACCTCATCTGTGGAAAAATTGTCTTCCATGAAACTTAGGAACCAGAGGCAGGGTGGTGGTGGTGGTGGTTGTGGCGGTGCACAGCACAGTAGGAAATGAGTGGCGTAAGAGCAAGGAAACCTTCATCTGTATTTACAGCTGTTCCCCATCGCTCACATCATGGCCTGAGCTCTGCCTTCCCCCCAGCCCTTGTCCATCGAAAAACTGTCTTCCATGAAACCAGTCCCTGGTGCCAAAAAGGTTGGGATTGCTGCCTTTTGTATGTATAGCATGCAAATACTTTCCCCCATTCTGTTGGTTATCTGTTTGCTCTGTTGATTGTTTCCTTGGCTGTGCAGAAACTTTTTAATTTACTCAAAGGAAAAAAAGCCATTTTATCAAAAAGACTTGCACGAGAATGTTTATTGCATCACAATTGACAATTGCAAAGATGTGGAATCAACCCAAGTGCCTATGAATTCATGAGTGGATTAATAAAATGTGTTATATGTACACCATGGAGTACTATTCAGCCACAAAAAATGAATGAATACCTTTTACAACAATCTGGATGGAACTGGAGACCATCCTTCTAAGTGAAGTATCTAAAGAATGGAAAAACAAACACCATATGTACTCACTATTAAATTGGAAATATACCATTTGACCCAGCAATCCCATTATTGGGCATCTATCCAAAAGAACAAAAAACATTCTATAAAAAAGACATCTGCACTCAAATGTTTATAGCAGCACAATTCACAATTGCAAAGATGTGGAAACAACCCAAGTGCCCGTCAATACATGAGTGGATTAATAAAATGTGGTATATGTATACCATGGAGTACTACTCAACTATAAGAAACAATGGTGATATAGCACCTCTTGTATTTTCCTGGAAAGAGTTGGAACCCATTCTACTAAGTGAATTATCCCAAGAATGGAAAAATAAGCACCACACGTACTCACCAATAAATTGGTTTCACTGATCATCACCTAAGAGCACATTTAGGAATAACATTGATCAAGTGTCGGGCAGACGTGGGTCGGGGAGGGGATGGATGTATACATACATAATGAGTGCGATGCACACTGTCTAGGGGATGGACACGTTTGAAGCTCTGACTCGGGGGGCGGGGAGGGGGCGGCAAGGGCAATATACGTAACCTAAACTTTTGTACCCCCACCATATGCTGAAATAAGAATAAAAAATAAATAAATAAAAATTAAAAAAAATTGCAACCTAATCTACATGGAATATCTGGCACAGTTAACAGTCTCTTGGTAACTGACACACTGGTGGTATTATTGGCTATTAAATAAAATTATGATATTCATCAAAAACGAATTAGAAGTAACCCTGAGGTTAATCTTTTGAAGGGATGTTGTTTCTGTTGAGATTGTGTACAAGAAATAATGTATCTTCCATTGTTTTAAGCATATTCACCCTTCCTTTTAAAGATAGATTTCCTGATACCAAAATAAGAACATACTCCAAATCCTTAAATCAGTTTGTCTTCTGTGTCCTGTTTCCTGTCTTCCATTGTTCTTGTCTCTTTTATTTCTACCAATCAAAGTCTTGTTTTCCCCATTACATGATTCAAGTTCATGCAGATCAGTTCTGCAGCTTTTTTTCCCCATTCAGCTCAGTCCTGGGGGAACAGTATCCCTATTACAAATGTATACATTTCACACTGTTTGGGAAGATTGGCTTAAGTATAATGATAAATGTGAGAAAAATAGATATATTCTATTATCATAACCTGCCTGCTCTATTTTCTTTCCACTACAGGGAGTTTTCATGGGTGCATGGCAAAACAAATTGCAATCACCTGGGTGTTTTCCACTCTGATTCTGTCATTCTGAATGATAAATGTATTTATTCTTTAGCTGAGAATTAATATATCTCTACATCTATCTCTCTATATACACATATCTTTATACATTCATGGGCAGATGATACACAAAAACTGAAGAGAACAGGTTGAAATTTTTTTTTTATGGGATCAATGAAAAAATGTTTTATGTTCACATTTAAACATTTAAGGCCTGGGGTAAGACAGCTTTTAAGGTCAACCAGAAAGGAAGATTTTCCTCTGCTGAGCATCTATCAACAGTCCTTGGAAGAGCAGTCAGCACTGGCATAATTTAATATGCCTTCTCTGTGAAGAGAATGCCTCTTTGACATCACGTCCCAACTTACGCTTCAACCGAAGATTTTCAGGTGGTCTGCTTGGCTGCATTAATTTCCTTTTACCATTTGAGTCACAGTTTCAAATCCCTTTTTTTCTTGTGTGTTCTAGAAATAAGGAAAATAAAGACGCATAAAAATTAGGTATTCCTCTGGCATTCTCTTTCTACACTGAAAACAAGAAACAGTTGCTACCCTGCAGATGGTAGGCAGCCCCGTTCCAGGATCTGCTGGGCCCGGAGGTCACCTGTGGCTAGACTGTGGCCCGGCTCTTTGGGGAGTAAGGCTTGACAAGCACAGCTGAGAAAGGACAGATAAATTAGACAATGTCTTTTACCAGCAGGGGATGCTGAAGAGCAATAATAGTTGGGATGGTTTTTTTTTTTTCAGCTTATTAATCCAAAATAGAACGCATAAGGATGTTAGTTCTGTTGGGGCAAGAGATTTGGGAGAAAGGAAAGTGACAGGAGATAATGAATGCAACTGAAATCAGTCAGAGAAATAAAGTAAGCTTTTAAGGAGTTTTTCCAGAACTACATGTTGAAATAAGAATGCAGATTTCTTGTGTGTGCATATGTGCACACATGTGTATGGGTGTGTATGGCAACATATAATACAAAATTCTTGGGAAAAGAAGAATGAAGTAATATATTAGAGGAGTTCAAGGTTAGTACCTGGCGAATCAAATTTTTAAAAAAAATTTGAGTATTGTAATTTGGAAATAGAACAGTTGATACTACAGAAAAATGACTTCTCTTTCACCCTCATCTTTCTTCCCCCACGATGAACACATACCTTGAAGATTTTGCAGTACATTTTTTTCTGGGGAGGTCCCTACTCAGACAAATAAATAAAACATTCATATACTTTCCCCATTGATTCTTTAAAGACAGTTGTCTGAGAATTGTGGTGCTTTAAAGATATATGGTAGTGGCACAGAGGGTAACACAAATTACACGTTTATGGAAGAAAGTTGTCTGGAATACATGGACTCATGCTGGTATATAATTTTGGAAGGGGAAAATTAAGCTATATTTCCTTAGAATGGGATTTTTTTCTCTGTTTTTGGAATACTGAGAGTTGGGAATATAAAAATGTTTTCCTGGAATTTTTTTTTCAAAATTTCAGAGCTGAGTGAAGGTGAGAGAAAGAAAACACCAGGATACTGTCTATTGCCCATACATTATGCGATGCTGGGGAATGGTTTGCCCTCAAAATTTCATTCTGTGTGCAATCCATAAGCACCTCATTTATTTAAATAGATCTGGCCTTTTCAGCAATCACAGTAAATTCTTTTGTTATAGTAATATAAAAAGTAAAAGGGAAGTGTACATAGGATGAAGAAGCTGGAGCACCTGTTGGCAGAATCCCAGGGGAGAATTTTGGATCTAATAGAAATGCATTTGCTCTATCCAGCAGTTCAGGAATATCAGTGAAAATGCCACGCCAAATGAAAGAAAGGAAATGGAAGAAACTGTTAAGTTTAGCTTTATATAAATACAGCAAACACTTATGTATGCATTGGATTTTCTGATATCTAATTTAAACTAGTATTGATCAGAATTCTTTTAAAATGACATTTGCTACCTTGAAAGTGGTCCAGAAAGTCTTTATGAAATGATATGTTATCATTCCTTCCAGGTATGAGCAGGGATTAGCTGAAAAACTGGCTGAAAGCTAATGCATGAGTGAATCAGGTTATAAAATTGATACCATCTATGAAAGTCTTCAAGGATTCAGTTCATTTTGACAGAAACTTATTTAGCATCTACTAAGTGCCAGATACTATGTTAGGAATTAGTAATCATTAGAAGAATAAGACAATGCTACTGTCCTAAAGGAACTTAGGGACTGGTGGGAATGATATCAGTGAATTTCAAAACAGTGGGAATGATGTGAAAGAGATATTCCCACAGTGCTACAGAAGTTCAGGTGTGTGTGTGTGTGTGTGTGTGTGTGTGTGTGTGTGTGTGTGTGAATATTGAACTCAGACTGGGGAGTCAAGACAGGCTTTCTGGTGGAGATGATGCTTGAGATGATTTTCAAGGATTAATAGCAATTAACTAGGGAAATAATACTTGAAATCATCTTTAAAAGATGATTTTGCATGTTCCATTACCTTGATTTTTAAAAACCATTTCATGTATGAAACTCTTATTTTTCAGAATCTTTGATTTAAACTCCTCTAAGGACAGCCTGCCACGTCAAAGAATAGGATTTAATCATTCCACAAATGTGGTCAAGAAATTCTTCTGTTAACTGAACTTATTTTAATAAGAGCGATATCTATGTATTCACTGACAAGCAAATAGTGAGCATCTTCTATGTGCCAGGCACTGTTCTGGGCACTGGGGTTAGAGTTGTGAATAAAAGACTTTCCCTGTCCTCATCAATCTTATATCAGATTACATAGGCGTAAACCAAATTTATTAACAACAGATTTTCCAGCTTATAAGACATTTTCACATGCATAGCTTTATTTAATTTTTACAACAGTCCTTTGAGATGGTGACACTATTTGCCTTGCTCCCTTTCTTTGAGGCAGCCTGACCCACCTATGCATCCATGAAGCATTAAACGTGAGGCACAGAGAACCCCAGGATCACCTCTCCTCTAGTTTGACCCCAACGTAACCCTGAACTTTGAGTTTTTGAACTGTAAGCTGAATCTTGTCTATGACCTCTTGGTCAAGTTTAATAAGTCAAATTCAATAAATATTTGTTGTTACCAAAGGCCAAACCCTGTTTAATGTTAAGAATATTACTTTAGGGAGCTTCCAGCATAGCCAGGGAGGAAGACAGTTCTATAATCTTAAATAGATGTATAATTACCTACTGTGATAAAACTGTAAAGGAAAGGCGCATTGTGCTATGAGATATAATGGGGGGGTGATCCCATTATATCTCATAGCATATAGAGGGAGATGCTGGTTATGCAGGTTTCCAGTAAGAATTTGTTTATATAAGTATTTAGGAAGAGTGTTTTTGAGTCAACAAAGAGAAATTTTGTGTGCATGTGTGTGTATGTGTGTGTGTGTGTATGACAGAGAGAGAGAGAGAGAGAGAGAGAGATCTCAAGATTAAGGAGAGATTGATTCCAGAAAAAGAACAAATACAAGCAAAAGCATAGAGGAAGATAGAGGGAGGAAGGAGCAGGGTCAGTGTAATCTGTGTTGAATAACCAACAATGAGAGATTGTGTAAGATGAGGACCAGGCTTGAGAGGTGAGCAGGCGCTAGGTCACGTAGGGCCTTGTAAGATCTTAAGAGCCATCGGAAGCACTAAAGCATTTTAAATTAGAGGGTGACAAGATTATTTTAAAAATACAATGCTGGCTGCAGTGTGGAGAACCAACGGGAAAGAGTTAAGAATAGATGTAGAGAGACTAGTTCGGAATTAAGTACAGCAATGTGAGGAAAAGATAATTATAGTTTGGACTGGGACAATGTCTTCAGGGATGAAGAGAAATGGATAAATGTCACAGGTATGCAAGAGGTAACATCTCAGGGCTTATAGAGGAATTAGATATGGAGGCATAAAGATTACTCATAAATTTTTGGATTGTACGAATTCCACTGAGGGAAGGAACACTGTAAGAAAATCAGGTTTGGGATGAGAAAAGACCTCAAGTTCATTTTGGAGCATGATGAGCTTGAAGAGTCTTCATGCTAATGGAGATTTTAAAGTAGAAAGTTGGGTCTGTAGGACCAGAGACAAAAGAGAGGACTGGAGTGAATATATGCCTTGGGAGTCATTAATACATAGATGGTCATCAAAGGTGCAGTTCAGGGAGAGAGAGCAGACTGAGAAAGGGGCTGTGAATGATGCTACTGGTAGCCAGATATTAACAGCTAAGTAGAGCAGGATGAGTCAGGAAAGAAGATGGAGGAGGAATAAACAGAACAGGCAACACAGGAAAATGTGGGTCCTGTTACTTGAGCCAGGGAAAGAGAGTTTCTAGAATGAAAGAGTGGCCACTCTTAGGAGTGATTCCTAAGAGGTCAAATAGGGCGGAAACTGAAAATGCCAATTGAATGTTCCCAAGGTGGGGGTGACCATAGTGAGAACCAAGAACAACCACTTCAGCAGGGTCATAGGCTGGGAGTGAGCTGGAGAGGGTTAGAATTAAAGAAGCTGGTGGTAACACAGGGACGATGAGGCCAGACCTCTCTACTGAGAAATCTAGCTGTGAAAGGGAGGTGAGAGACAGATGGTAACTTGAGGAGGACATAGGTCTAGGGAGGGCTTTTGAAATTATAAGAGAGCCTCAGGCATTTTTAAGGATGAAAAGGATCCAGTTGAGTAGGAGAAATGAAGATATGGGAAAGAGAAGGGATAAACAACAGTCTAAGTTACAAGGAAAAGAAGATTTCCTAGGAAGGCAAGAAGGAAAGAATCCAAAATACACATACAAAGATTGATGTGAAATAAAAGACAAGACCCTCCTGTAGTGTAAGAGGAGGGGAGTGAGGGAGGAGGTTGGACAGGATGCAGGCAGTGGGAAGTGATGGAGCTCCCATATGACACCTTCTTTTTTTCTCTGTGAAATGGGAGAGGAAGCTATTAGCTAAAACTGAGATGGTGGCGGGTGCTGGTGATGCTTTCTGTGCTTTTAACCTGTTTTTCTCCTGTGGAGTTTGACATGGTTTGTCCTTCCTTCTCCAGACATTGTTGCTGCCTTCCCCTGTCCTAACATGGCCTTGGAATTTGGGGTGGGCTTGGGATGGTCAGGTGGCTGGGAGACCCAGAAATATCTGAATCCTACTCCAGACCAAAGTCAAATTTCTCAATGAGGGAGATATGAAAGTAAGGGGGAAAAAAGTGACATTCTATTGCTAACTTGGGACCCAGACCTCACCAGGAAGGGTTCTAGTAGGCTGGACTGCAGCGCATGATCCAGAGGTCTAAAACCCTGCCCTGACCAACTCTCCCACCCCTATCATCATAACAAACAAACAGATCTTCCCTCATTCTAGCTGAATGAGAGGGACATAAGGCACCGTACACGCATCCCTAATCCCTTGGATAAGCTGGCCCCAGGCCCAACTTGGGGCCAAAGTTGTAGCCTAGCTGCTAGAGCATAAAGAGCCTGAGCTCTTCTATTCCAAGACAACCCCATGTGCCAGGGGAAGCATCCAGAGGGTGCAGCCCTGGTCAGCTGTGCTAGAAAGGCCTCATACATGAAATCAATCTTTTACACTGAGCACCCATACCAAGATTTTCTTCCTGCAAATGCAGTGCACTTTCCTGCATCACGTGGAGCAAAACTGTCCACAAATCCTGAGAGTGATGTACATTTCTGGGTTTGGGCTAAATTCTTTATTAGGTAAAGTAAATTATTATGCCTTCCCACTTAGTATTGGCCAAATACTTCAAAGACAGTAGCAATACTTTCCGTTGACCTTGCTAATCCAGGTGCTACCATTTTTTACCCTTTCTTTCATTGCCAAACTTCTTTGAGGTCCGTACCTGCTGTATTCCTTTCTCACTGCCTACATTAACTTCCTATCATCTGCCTTCTACCCCAGATAATACTCCCGGAACTCCCCAGTAACTTTCCAATTATTAAACCCACAATTTTTCTTAGTGCATATTGCCCGTGATGGTTGCAGAATTGGATTCCATTCATTTGGTTTCTGTGGCACTGTATTCTCTTGATTCTGCTTCTGTCTAAACACTGCTCAGTTGTGTCTACCTGTTCCTTTTCTCATTCCATCTCCATGGATATTTATTAAAGTTTTTCCCTCAACTTCTATTTCTTTTCTTCCTTGAAGACCTTTCATGACTACAACTACCACCTCCATGCTGATAATGCCAAAATTTATTCCTCTGGTCCTGACGTTTCTTCTCAGCTGTAGTCTCATCTCTGCAGCTGAATATGAACCCACTGGATGCCCTGCTGTTATCTCAAATTCAATAGGTCTAATGTGGGAGTAATTATCACTTGGACTTAGTTTCTTTTTCAATGGAACGGTTAGATGATCATCGGTATTGCAGCAGAGATTTCCCAACTGGACCGGTCATCAGAACAATTCTGGTGTGGCATGCTCAACTCAGTATTCAAAACAGCCCTTCAGGTGGTTCCAGTGATCAGCCAAGTTGGAAGCACTAGTCTGGGGAGAGGATTATCATAGTAATTGGTCTAAGGTCTCACGTAGTCCTAGGATGTCACAAATTGATTCTGTATACTCTCTTCCCCCAAATTGGCACTGATATTTAATAGCAGTGTGATTCTGGGAAAGCTATTTCATCTTTTTTGAGCCTCAGTTCTCTCATCTGTCAAATGAATATCAAAATATCTGTTGTGATGAGTGAGTGAGGTTAGATGTGTAAAATACACTGTTTAGTGGTGTATGTGGAGCAGCTTTCTAATTCCCTTGCCTGCCCCTCTATCCTTTCTGGTCCATTCTCCACACCACTAACAAATTGATTTTTCTGTGTCAATTTTATTTTGTCACTCTTGCTCATAACCTCAGTGGTTTCCCATTACTGTCAGCAATGACACTCAGACCCCTGCTCCAGAGGCAAATGTGTCTCTTCAAGAGCAATTTGTGCTATTTAAATACCTTTAATTTCTGATTTAGCATCCATGTAATTAAAAGTTTCAAAACAGGATGCTTTCTAAAAGTATGAATGTCAGTGGTTTTGAAATTTAGGTCACATCCTCTCATCGAACAATATTAAAAATATAATTGTTATCTTTCATGCTAGTCCACAAAAACCCATTTGGCCCATTATAGCAGAAAACCATACATTTACAATGAAAATATTAAAAACAGTGGGAGTAGTAGAAAATGATTCCACTGCACAAGTATATGAAATACTTTATCTACATACATTTCTCTAGCCCAGTAAGTTCTGGAAATAGACCCCTGAGCAATTCTGCCAGGTCTACCTTGGCACTGAAACGTATTCTCACTAAACTGTAAATGATTGATTTCAGATCAGCGTTTGAGCTGATAGCAGGAATGGAGAGAGAGCATGAAAATTCTGGATGCCTGGGTGGAGTCAGAGGTAGTAGCAAAAATAACTTAAATGTCTTGCTGGCATGATTTTATTGTGTTGGCCTCCTTCAATCCATGCAGGTCATTTACTTTTTATATTGTCAGGTGCCATTGCACTCTGCTTTTTCCAATTCCCATTAATGATCAGGGTTGAAGACTGCAGCAGGTCCTCAGCTAACTCATTTTGTTCAACGTCTGTTTCCTTATCATGTTGATGAGAAAAAAATCAACTCCCGCCTGGGGCCACTGACTGCGTGGAGTGTGCATGTTCTTCCCATGTCTGTGTGGATTTTCTTCAGGCACTCTGGTTTCCTTCCACATCACGAGAATGTGCCTAGTGGGTGATTCGGGGCGTCTAAATTGTCCCAGTCTGAGTGAGTGTGGGGGTGTGTGTGCTCCCTGCAATGGGATGGCCTACTGTCCACGGCTGGTTTCCACCTTGCGTCCTGAGGTGCCACGATAGGCTCTGGTCACCCGAGACCCTGAACTGGAATCACTGGGCACATAATTATCTTGTTTTTATTAATCTGTTAAACGTGTATGTATAGTTCACATTTGCTTAATAGTAGAAGTGTTTTGGTCTTCATTTAAAAGTTTGCTGACGTTTTTGTGACCAGAAATCAGCCCCGGGAACTTGACTCTTGTTTATATCAGTTATCCTATGGTAAAGTTGGTTTCGTTATATGTTGTTTCACTTAAAGTCACAGTTTCCCAGAACCTAACCATGATGTTAAGTGAGGACTTGCTGTAGTGTTATTATTTTAGATATAAAGAGTGAAAAGGCTTTCCCTAGAACTCTCTATCTAAACCTGAGCTTCCCTCCCAGACAGGCACCAAGACCCTGAAGAGGGAGGGATGGTAGGCAGCTATTTTTTAACATTCTGGTTCTACATCTACCCTCTTATTATATTTTTAGTTGCTGTATATTGTTCCAAGGTATGGCTCTTCCATAATTTATGTAAGAATACTCCTATTGACAGGAATTTAACATTTTTTTCATTATTACCAACATTGCTATAATGAACGTCCACAGATGGGATGTACCTGTGTACAAATTCCTAGAATTAGAGAAGGGAGGCTCTGTTCTGGGCATGGGTCTTCTCACTAAGTCAGGAGCACCAATGTTCCCCAGAGTCACCTGTACAGAAAACATGCAGGTAGTAGAGTGGGAAAGAAAGTAGAGGTGCAAATTTCCTCTTTCTTGTAGTTTTTATCTACTTCTGTAAGAGTCTTATATTTTAAAAGTAGATATTTACTGTAAGTTGAACCTTTAAATTGACAATCAGTAGTATAGGATGCTAACCATACTCTTTGGCAGGAAGAAGATGAAAACACACTGGCTCTTGCTGACCCTTAAGTGTTCAGGATGGCCTTTCCCTGAACCAACTGTACAGCACTGAGGGAGGAATTTTTGGGCTTCCTCACTTGGCATGAATGGGCCTGTGCACACATAGACACTCTTCTGTGTTAACCACAAATTTGTTTCCAAAACAAGTGTTTTCCTTCAAGTTAGCTTTTATAATGAAGTAATAGTGGGGCTGCAATGCTGTCCATGCTGCTCACCCCTGTGAAAGCCTCCTTTGTTACTGTGTCCCCTCAGCCCTTCCTCTTCCTCTCCTTCATCCTCTCTCTCACTTGCAGATCTGGATTAGAACTGGTTTATTTCTGTGAATTTTTTATTTCAGAACATATAAAGCTAGCTAAGAAACTTTACCAGCCACTAATGTGTTGCACTGACCTGAGCAAGGGACTTAATTTTCCAGAGCCTCTATTTCCCCACCGAAGAAGTGGTGATGCAGAAATTCCCATCTGTAGGGTTATTGAAGGAAGCAGTTGAGATACTCTTTGAGATAAGAGTGATGTCTATCTGTTATCTAAAGCTTCTGCTAGGCTCCTGGTCCATGCTAGGTACTGGAAACATGTTTCCATGATTTCTTATCGGTGCGTGTGTTAATCAATACCAAATTACTTTCCCTTCCGGTATAACTCATGCTGCCGAAGGAGCAGCAGCGGAAGCAAAAGTAGATAGCAGAGATTGAAGATTTCTCCTAATTCCCTGAGGTGTGCTTTGATCTCTTTCCTTTGTTGAGTTTTATTTTTTTTAACTTTTATCTTGCAGGCAGGGAAAATAGATACCATTTACAAGATATCTGAGTTCCTCCAAGCCCTTATAATATTTCCTTTCACCTCCTCTTCACCAGAAAGGCCATAGCCTCATGAAGTGGCTTGCATGAAAAAAGCTATCAGTGGGAGGCAGCCTGTGTCCTTGAGCTCACCCAGAATGGGGCTTTCTTATCAGGGGATTGTTCTTTAAGGGGGACTCATTTGTTTTGGTCTGTCTACTCTAAACATCAAATTCTTCCTCTTAAGGTAAAAATGTTTCCATTGTTTTTTTTTCTGATAGACATAATACATATGCTTTGAAAAAATTGAGAAATGAGAGTTAAGTGTAAGAAATATAGAAACCATTCACAAGACTACCACCTGGAGATTCTTTTAATTAATAGAAAGTATTTCACTCTATGACTATACCATAACATTTCTTTTTTTTTTTTTTTTTGAGACAGACTCTTGCTCTGTCCTGGGCTAGAGTGCTGTGGTGTCAGCCTAGCTCACAGCAACCTCAAACCCCTGGGCTGAAGCGATCCTCCTGCTTCAGCTTCCCAAGTAGCTGGGACTACAGGTTCACACCACCACACCAGGCTAATTTTTTCTATTTTTAGTAGAGACAGGGTCTGGCTTTGGCTCAGGCTGGTCTCAAACTCCTGACCTCAAGTGATTCTCCCGCCTCAGCCTCCCAGAGTTGCTAGGATTACAGGCATGAGCCACCATGCCTGGCCTATACCATAACATTTCTTACCATATTCCTATTGATGGGTATTTGGGTTGTTTAGAATTTGTTTGTTTTTTTCTCAATACTAATACATAATTTAGTGATGTGTATTCTTATATGCCCAGTTTTCCCCATATGTGTGCACTTTTCTTTCAATAAATTCTTACATTTGTAATTTCTCAATGAAAGTATGTATTTTTGAAATATGTTTAATACATATTTTTAACATGCCTCCCATAAAGGCAGGTGCCAGATCACAAAAGACCTCATAAGTCACTTAATAGCATTTTAGATTTAATGTGAGAATAATGGTGAACCAGTGAAATATTTAAAGCAGGCATATAATGTGGTCAGACTTGAATTTTAGATAGCTATACTGATAATAGTTCAGCAGTGGACAACAGAACACTCTCTGGCCAGTTTTGGAAGAATGGGATTTATTATCGGATATTAAGCAGATTCCAGACTTGTTGGAAGGGCTGGAGAAGCCAGGTCTAGGTTGAGTTTCCAGAAATAACAATTGCACAAGTCACGCTGCCATGCTGGCTGGCCAAGAAACTGCTGTGTCTCAGGCCACCACCTCCTACTCAAGAACCACACTGTCTTGGCCACACTCAGGAAAGCTGCTGAATCAGGAGCTGCTGCTGCTACCATGGCTTAGGCTTGGCAACTAGGAAGTTAGGAACCTGCTGGATATCAGAGTAATGTTCCCTATTCCTGGCTGCACATCAGAATCACCTGCAATGCTTTATAAAAGTACCGAGACTTGGTCAGCACCCCTAGAGACTACATTTAATTGATCTGGAGCAGGGCCCAACCATAGTATTAAAAACAAAACAAAAAAAAAACTATGAGTGATGTTTGTGCACAGTCAAGATTGAGAGTCATTGCAGAAGGACCTTCACGAATGCTGCTGCAGGGTAACCAAATTGCTTCCCTGCCAGTGATTTCAGAAGACCTGTGTGGCTGCCACTACACCTCTGTCCTCTAACCTGGAGGATGACTGTGCTTGGAAATTCTGTAAGAAAAATGGAAATAGGAGGTAGATTTGGAAATGTAGTCCTTAGGCATGTCAGTTTCAGCTCATGCTAGAAGGAGGGGCTGAAGTGGTGTTAAGGGAACCAGTCTGTAGTATTTTTTGCAATAATTCAGTGGGAAGGTCATGAGCGGTGTTGACTCAAAGGATATAACATTTGATATGAGAAGACTTTTTGGGGATGCAGTAGAGAGGCCTTTGCTATTAGTTCAGGTAATTCATGAACAGGGCTGACTTAGGACACTGATAATAAAGAGGGGCTGCAGGAACCTATTTGGAGAATTTAGAGGTTGAATAAAGTGAACTTGGTCATTTTGGATGTGCGGTTGATGGAAAGGGAAGAGGAGGATGGCTAGAATTTGGGCTTGGGTAATTTGTTGAGGGGTTGGACCATTCATCTTGGGAGGGATGGGTTGGGGTTTAGGTAGAGAACAATGAATTCAGGTTTAATCACGTTCAGTAGATAGTTTGATAGCCAAATCTGGATATCAGGAGAGAGAACTGAACTGGAAGTAAAGATTTAGGAATAACTGACTTTCAGATTTTAACAAATGCCTAGGAGTAGATGAAGACACCCTGGGTTAGGATCTGTGGCAGAATGATGAGAAACATTCAATGTTTAAAGCAAGGGCAGAAGAAGAGGAGCCCACATAGAAGACAGAAGAAAACCAGCAGAGTGTGATCTCGACAGTTAGGGAAGAGTAGACATTTTTCCAAAGAAGATACACAAATAGCTAATAAGCACGTAAAAAGATGTTTAACACTGTTAGTCATTAGGGAAATGTAAATCCAAACCACAGTGAGATACCACGCCACACCCAGCAGGATGGCTATAGTTAAAAAGATAGACAATAGCAAGTGTTAGCAAGGATGCAGAGAAATTGGAACCCTCATACAATGGTGGTGTAGACACTTTGGAAAAACAGTTTGGCAGTTCCTCAAAAGGTTAAATGTGGAGTAACTGCAAGACTCAACAATTCCTCTCCTAGGTTGATACCCAAAGAGAATTGAAAACCTATCTATACAAAACTTGTACATGAATGTTCATAGCACTATTATTGGTAATAACCGAAAGTGGAAACAATTCAAATGTCCATAAATTGATGAACAGATAAATAATGTTACATATCATGCAATGGAATATTATTCAGCCATAAAAAAGAAATTAAGTTATGATACATCCTACAACATCTACAAACCTTCAAAATATGCTAAGTTAAAGAGGTCAAATACAAAAGTCTACATACTGTATGATTCCATTTACATGAAATGTACAGAATAGGCAAATCCAAAGACGCAGAAAGTAGATTAATGTTTTCCAGGGGAGGGGATAGCAGGGAGTGACAGTTCATGGGTAGAGGGTTTCTTTCTGGGGTAATTAAATAAAACAAAATATTCTGGCATTAGATGGTGGTGATTGATGCATAACTTTGTGTATACACTAAAACTCATTGAATTGTATTCTTTAAAAGGGTGAACTTCATGGTATGTGAATTACATCTCAATAATGCTGTTATTTTAAAAACTCAAGGAAAAAAAGCATTCAAGAAAAATGTCTAAAGGTCAAAATGTCAATTGCTGCCAAAATGTCAAGCTTCTATTGCCACAAGTAACATTGACAAGAGCAGTTTCAGTTGTGTGGTGAGGATGCAGATCATACGTGAGGTGAGAAAGTATAGACTGTGAATATAGACAATATTTTCAAGAACTTTTGATGGGAAAAAGAGGCAAGAAATAGGGTGATAACTGGAGAGGATGTGGGAAGAAAGATGCTTGGAGACATTGTTTTGTTTTCATTTGGGCAGGGGAGAAACACATGTATGATTCAAAGCTGATAGAGAAGATCCAGTAGAGCAGGAGAACGGGGGTGGGAGGAAAAGGTACAGATTGCAATCTCGTAGGGATTGGGGTTTGAGAAGAGTAGAGAGTGTCTGAAATAACGGCTTTGTGAAAAAGGAGAGAAATGACTAGGGAGTAAAGCTGCTGGGCAGCTCTAAGGGTTCCATTGAGGCTAGAGGTCTTGAGTTTTTGGTAACGTTCATTCATTCATTCATTCATTCATTCTATTCACTGAGCACCTGCTCTGTCCCAAGGACAGCATACCAAGATATCAAGTTGTATGTTTTTTTTTCTTTTTCTTTTTTTGGTAGCAATCTAGGCTGGGGTTTTACAGGGAGAATGCATCGGAAGAACAGTAGGGTGAGAATTGAGGGTGTTGGCAGGAGAGTGACTAAAGTGAAGGTCTAAATTGTTTTTTCAGACAGGGAGGGAGGGAAATGAGTTGAGAAATGGGTTAATAATAGTAAAACCAAGTGCCCATCAATACATGAGTGGATTAATAAAATGTGGTATATGTATACCACGGAGCTCTACTCAGCCACAAAAAACAATGGTGATCTAGTGCCCCTTGCATTATCCTGGATAGAGCTGGAGCCCATTCTACTAAGTGAAGCATCACAAGAATGGAAAAACAAGCACCACATGTACTCACCATCAAATTGTTATTAACTGATCAACACTTATGTGCACGTTTAGTAGTAACATTCATCGGGTGTCGGGCAGGTGGAAGAGGGGAGGAGAGGATGGGTATATTCACACCTAATGGGTGCGGTGCACACCGTCTGGGGGACAAACACACTTGAAGGTCTGACTTGGGTGGGGCGAAGGCAATATATGTAACCTAAGCATTTGTACCCCATAAGATGATGAAATAAAAAGAATAATAAAGCATGATTTATTGCATATTTTCCCTGTACTGTCATGCTAAATGTTACAGGTTATATTATACTCCCACCAACAATTATTATTTTCATAGAAAAAAGCAGAGGCTTAGAGAGACTAAGAAACTTGATCGTGTTCACCCATCTTTAACATGGCAGAATTGCTTGTAGCCGAGGGCATCTGACTCCAGAGCACTTTCTCTACCACTGGGATACTTTGCAGCTATAGGTATTGTATGCTGAGTGAGAGAATTGCAAGGATAGGAGTTGAAGTTATTAGATTGTAATGTTTTAATTTAGGAAATCAGACATGGGCATTTCACGTGAAGAAAAAGGACCAGGACCTCTCCATGTGTGTAGCAGAATTAGAATGGTGGGAAATGTCATTGGAATTATGGAAATAAAGGAATTTTTGAGGCCAGGTTTTGGATGTATTGTCCACCTGTATGCTCAACTTTCTGGGAATGATGGCAGAACATGGACTTGGAGAGGAAGACTGTGAATTAAACTGCTCTTAGAATTGTCTTTCCTTCTCTCTCTCTTTCTCTCTCTCTCAGAAAAAGGGGGGGGGGATATCCACCCAGACATTAATCAGAGGCTTGAAGTTATGCCCTGTGGAAAATCAGAAAATCTGGTATAGTAGTAAAGACTGTCACATTCTGCTTTCATTTCTTGATGAAACCTCAGAAAAACCTGGTCTCCATCATGTTTGCTTTCTAATGAAGTTAATAACTTTCTCAGTGGAAAACAAGATTTGATGCCAATGTATACTGGTGGAGATAGCAATGATTCATATAGACATATGAGGCTTCTTTCTTCCCTAAGCTATCAAAAACATCAAGCAAACTCCAGTCTCAAGTCTTTTTGACTTGTTCCCTTTGCCTGGAACATTCTTCTCTTGGACATTTGTATGGATCACTCACAACTTCCTTCATATCTCTGCTCAAACGTCATCTTCTTAGAGGTCCCCCATCTCCTTTTATAAAAGGCCACTGAGCCCTCTCCCAGCAGCTGCTGTCACCTACACCCCGCTTTATTTTTCTCCATGACACTTAACTACCACGTGACCTAATCAGTGTTCAGAATACTCTTTTCAGGTCTTAGGCTTGTAATTGCAAAACTGAGACAGCCCAAAGCCAGAATTTTTCTTGGTTGGAGAAACTTTCAGTTCCTTTGAGGAATGCCTTTTTCACAACTGATACTGTTGACAGCTCTATGTTGAAAGTGCAGTTCAACCCCTTCTGTGCTTATTTTATTTCAAGCAAAGCCCATTTCTGGTGCCTAATAAGAATATTGAGTAATATGTTAGATATTGACATTCTTTTTTGCTAATTCTTTGCAAGACTATATGTTGCACAAAACAATACTACTCACACTACAGAGGTTGGACTTGGAAACTCTCTGTCATCCACCATATTCACCAGACCTTGCACCAACTGACTACCACTTCTTCCAGGCTTTGGACCACTTCTGGCAAGGAAAAATATTCAATTCTCAACAGCTGTGGAAAATGCCTTTTGTAATTTCATTGCCACTCACTTACCTGGCTTCTTTGCTGCTGGCATAAACAAGCTACCCTTAAGATGGCAAAACTGTGTGGATAGTTTAGGCACATACTTTGATTAATTGTACTGCTTCTTTTTGTGATATAATAAACTAAACTTTTGACTTGAAATTGGGCATTTCATATTTAAAGACCTAATAGTTCATAGACCTCACATTAGAACTTCTGTTTTCTAACTGAGGCAGAAAATGAAATTTTCAGGAAGAATTTGAAGATGTAAGGATTAACCAGATTGGGGTTCCAAAGAATGCAGTTGAAAGATTTGGGAGGGTGGGGAACAGTGGGGCCTGGGTTGTTAAGAACAAGTAGCAAAGAGTTTTGGGGTCAGAGGATTTGGGTAAAGAAGAAGGCTTAGTTTGGTCACTAAAAAAATGGCTAGTGTGTGAAGTAACCGATTTGAAGATGGCCACAGAATTCATCCTAGCCTTTCTCTCATTGATGGGGAAATGTATGCTTCTCAAAAGGTACCAAGCATTTGGATTGATTATAGCCCTAAGGGAACTCTAGTCTCTTGTGAATGGGAAACTGGCCCTGTGGGAGGAGTATGCAGGGTTCCATATTGATTACTTGGGGTCTTGGGAGCAGCTAACACAACTTAGAAACATTTCAGAAATGTTTAATGCTTATTTCTTTAAATATTTCACCTTGACTTCTGTAGTCTCTTACAAGGAAAAGGAAGTACACTGCTCCTTGTTTTTACAAACCTGGAAGCAAGAAAGATGGATTACTTGAAAGAAAATCAACTCGATTCCCCTTTCATATCTGTTACTAAAGTACCTTATTAAATTTATGCCTCTTTTGAGAATCTCTCTTCATTCCAAGCTCCTGGAAAAGATTGTATGTGGTTTGTGGAAAGGAACATTATGTTAAGTGAAATAAGCCAAGCACAGAAAGACAAATCTCTCATGTTCTCAGTCATATTTGGGAGCTAAATATATTTAATATTAAAACAATTGATCTCATGGAGACAGGGAGTAGAATGATGGTTACCAGAGGCTGAGAAGGGTAGTGGGGAGGGGAGGATAAAGTAGGGGTCGTTAATGAGTACAAAAATATAGTTAGATAGTTAGAATGAACAATATTTGATAGCAAAACAGAGTGACTATAGTCAACAATAAGAGTGGAATTAAAATGTTCCTAACAGAAAAAATGATAAATGCTTCAGGTGATAGATACTCCAAATACCCAGATTTGATAATTACACATCATATGTCTGTATCAAAATATCACATGTACCATATAAATATATACAATGATTATGTACTCATAATAATTAAAAATTAATTTTACAAGATTCAGATATTTTCTTATCTCTTTCATATGTATTAGCATATCAGTCACAGTGACACTGGGTTATGCAGTTTCTGTTGTTTTCTTTTTTTTTTTTGAATTTTTTTCTAGAGATGCAGTCTCATTATGTTGCCCAGGATGGAGTGCAGTGGCTATTCACAGACACAATCATAGCACTCTACAGCCTTGAATTCCTGAGCTCAAGTAATCCTCCCACTTCAGTCTCCCAAGTACCCGGGACTATAGGCATATGCCACTGTGACCTGCTTGTTCCTGTTTTTCTCTCCCATAGTACTCTGTTTCTTTTCTCCATGCACTCATAAATTAACAAGTTAATTTTTGCAATTTGATTAGTATGTGTCTCATTAGACTATAGATGCCAAGGGAGCTAGAGTTACGATCATTTTATTTCCTCTTGTATCCATGGTACCTAACTCAGTACATGGCATGGGTAGTTGCACAATTAAATATTTCTTGATTGATTAAATATATGGTTAAGGAAATGTGTTACCTTTTTCTATCTTTCTTTATGTATTCTTTATGAAGAAAACATTTTAATCCATTTTTAAGGCAGAACATTTTTTCACTGACCATGTCTATGAAGAACAAATTGTACAAGATGGTTAATAGTACATGTGTAAATGATTTATGAATTAAAAATATCTTTCGGGTGTTCATTCTTCAGTCAGATATTTACATCATCTAATTCTCATTGATATTGTTTGATTTTTTCCTTTGTTGGGATAACTGAACTTCTATTCTTTGTTGCTGAAAAAGAGTTAGGTGTCATTAGATCTTGGTTTCATTTCTGGCTTTGGATGTGACTTTGGGCACGTCATAAACCACAAGTCTAAGCTTAACAGCTGTAAAACAAGGAAAATCTCAGCTATGTTGTTTCTCCAAAGAATGTTGTGAGGATAAAATGAAATAATTATACATGAATCTTTTTGATAAAAGTATCCAATAAATAATATACATATGTATGCATATAGTCATATACAATTATTTCTTTTGATCTGGCTGTGCTAAATTTTAATATAACATATAATTAATATTTGAATGCTAGGGGATGGCTACATAAAAGTGATAAAAATACTTATGGCAACTATTTATTGGTACTTTATAATGGCCAAGTATTGGGTTAAAGGCCTTACATATGTTTTCTTATTTAATTTTCACAAAAATATGTTAATTACCTTTTCTGTTCCTATTTCTACTCATGTCATTCTTTCTTGAACCCATCCCATTGAATCTTTTCTTCTCAGGGTCACTAATGGCTTCTGTGTTGCCAATGCCAGTGATCAATTCTGTCCCCATCTCATTCAACCCCTCTGTAACATATGGACAATAGTAGGTCACCCCCACATTCTTGAAGCACTTTACTCACTTGGTTCTAGAACATTCCCCTCCCATGATTTTCCTGCATTGTCCTCATCTTCCTGACTTCTAAATATTGGAAACCCCCAGAACTCAGACCCTGGGACCTCTTTTCTTTTCTATTTTAACATACTCTTATAGGGAGCTCACTCAGTCCTCCTAACTTAAATATATTTTTATTCCCTGATAACGACCACATTTTAAGATCCATTGTTGATCTCTTTCTTGAATACACACTAATATATTCAATAGTCTACTCAATATATATCTCTAACTAAACTCTTTATAGTTCCTTTTCTGTTTACCGTTTCATGGTTCAGTCTTTCCTATTTCAGTAAATGGCACCTCCATTTATGCAGTACTCAGACTTAAAACTTTTTATATTATTTTTCATAACTCACAATCTATCAGAAATTATGTTGAGTCTACTTTCAAATTCATCATGACTCTAATCACTATTAGCTACTTCCAAGCGCCATCTTCCTATTTTAAGCCACCACTATCTCTTGTCTGCCCTCCTGGAATTGCCATTTCCTGGTCATCCTTTCTCCACTCCTGGTTCCCTAGCATCTGTTATCCACATAGGAGCTGAAGTGATCTTTTCAAAACATAATTGGATCATGATACTCCCATACTTAGAAGTGTCCAATGGCTTTTCATCACAGTTAGACTAAAATCCAAAATCCTACTATGGCATATAAATTCCTGTATGAGTTAATCCTGGGCTACCTTTTTAATTCAACTTATAAGTCACTGAGAACCAGCCTCACTGATCTCCTTGCTTTTTCTCAAATCTACCAGAATATTTTCAGCCTGAAAGTCTCTCATTTGCTCTTCCTTCTGCTTAAAATGCTCTTCCCTAAATATTCACATGGGTCACTGCCTCCTATCCTTAATGTCTCTGCTCAAAGGACACCTCCTAAGAGGACTTGCCCATCCCTACTCTTGGCTGATCACTATTAGCTTATCTAGAATTATTTTCTTTGGAACAAATATTGCCAACTCAGTTTATATTTCATTTTAATATTTTTGTTATAAGCTGCATTCTGGTAGTACACTATGGTGTCCTTACTGTGTAGAACAGTGTCTGGCATAAGATAGTATAAAATAGAAATATATTTTTTTAATTTCTGGAGACCCATCCATGATCCATCTGATCAATCTTACTTGCTTTATAGAAAAGGTAACTGAGACTCAGAGTAGTTAAGTCACTTTGTCAAAGTCACATAATTAGTAAATGGGACAGTCTGGAATCAAATACTGATCTGAAAATAAATCTTATACCTTTTGTCACTATTCCATATTGCTTTCCTTTTTACACTGTACTGCCTTTACTCAATACCTAATTAATTTGGAAATTCAGGACACTAAAACTTCCGTACACATTAACATTGTCAGAATATTTGTATGTATACAAATATGTCACATTTCAGCATTTGTTGTCTTTCTAGGATTTTTTTAAGGCCCACACACATACGTACTCACCAGCTCAGGTTTCAGCTTCCCTGAAGGAAGATTTAAAGAGGAGAAAAACACCTTCCAAAACACATCTATAAAAAAAGATTGTTCAAAACAATCAATGACACATCACTGACAATTGGATAAATGTAAAGATTCTAAGAATTTCAGACTATAAAGTGAAAGTGATATAGTCAGGTGAACTTCTATCTCTTTGATCCCATGTTCAAGTTTAGCATAGGCCTGAAGCGGTACTTAAACCATAACACTGTTACAAGAGGCACTATTGACTTCGGCATTAGATAAGACCTAATGCCAGTTACTGAAGTCAGGTTTTACTGATTTTTAACACTGCAAAGATTTCTGTAAAAGTAGATTTGGCAATTGTCTTTTTAATATGCTCTTAAGAAATGCTAAATTTTCTCCTCTTTTAACCATTATTCCATATTCATTTTGTCCATATTTAGAAAAACTTGAGTATGGAAATCAAAACACACAACATTATCAGTTTTGCCTGGGTTTTGTCAATGTTTGGATGAAAGTTGAAAAACCAACCTTTCATTATTCTGACGCCAAGGGTTGGACATTTGAAGATACCTGGATAATTTTCCATAAGATGTAACAGTTAGCATTTATGGAATCCTGGTTCTACTACTACTAGTTGTGTGGCATTGTATACATTAAATTCTTTTTTGTGCGTGTCAGTTTCTGAATCTGTAAACTGGGTATAACACTAGCACCAATATCATGTGATTTTGGTGAGGGTTAGATGCTAAGAGCTTAAACCGTGTGATTGCTCAGAAAATGATAGTTATAATGTGTCTATGACTACTAAACCAAAGTTTATCATCCTTGGCACTATTGACATTTTGAGTTAGATAATTCTTTGTTGTGAAATGCTGTACTGTGTGTGTAGGATGTTTGGAAGCATCCCTGGTCCATTAGATGCCAATAACACCTACCCCCTCTAAGCTGTGATAACCAAAAATGTCTCCAAATATTGCCAAATACTCCCTGGGGGAAAAACCACCCCTTGTTGAGAGCCACTATATTAAACCAATGCTTTGTATATGTTATCTCATTTAATTTTCACTACAAGCTTGTGGGGTAGGTAATAGTTGTTATCCTTCCTATTTATACAAATGAGGAAAGTAGAACTTAAGAATATTACATATTTACCCTAAGACACACAGCTGGTGAGGAATGAGCTATTACTAGAATCTGACTCTGCCTAACAACAGAGGTTTGAGGGTGTGTTGGTTTCATTAACCTGAATTTAGGTTGTCTCTAGTTCATGGGCTGCTACTGTGCAAAATGCTAAGAAGTCAACATTCCATTGCATTTCTGCTATTCCCTAACTCAGGAGCCTATTCTATCGTTATAGCTCATTTTCTTCCTCTTTACAAAGTGTTGCTGTTCTTCTCTTTTGCACTGAAGAGTGTATACCTTCCTATTAGGACTGAACTGGTGAGTGAGTCTCCCTAACTCTTACAAGGTATCAATTACACTCTCAGCTTGACATTAAAGCAAAAGTTTCAACCCTTAACTGGTAACAGATACAATTTGTATTTCTGTTACTTGTCATTGAGAATGATATTGAACTGACTTTTGCTTAAAATAAGCTTAATTGAGAAGAATGAACTCAAGAAGTATTATCTAAGGAATTTGCAGTGTTTTGAGGACAAGGTAGATAATAAACAAATGAAATACACTGACAGACCTTTTCCTGCTTAAAAATTAAGGACAGTTAGCCAGCACCGTGACTCATGCATGTAATCCCAGGTACTTGGGAGGCGGAGGTGGGAGGATTGGAGGATTGCTTGAGTCATCCTAGGAGTTCAAGACCAGCCTGGGCAACATAGTGAGACCCTGTCTCTAAAAAACAAACAAACAAATCAGGAGTATAGCTCCTAAATAACATGTGAGCATGCTGACTGTGGCCTTTCCTAGACTTTTCTTGATCTTAGGTTTCTAAATTCTATTTTTAGATTTATTTTTAGTAGACAAATAAAAATTGTATATATTTATAGGGTACATGTTTTGAAATATGTATACATTGTTGAATGGCTCAGTTGAGTTAATTAACATATACATGACCGCACAAGCTCTGTTTCTAATGATGCGGATTTGTATTCAAGTAGAAGGAGGCAGACAGGGAGATTAGGGGAATATTCTTCCTTCTTTATCTTACTGAACATCTCTGCTGCATTTTTCACTTTTGTGGCTTTCATAATATTAATATCTTATGGGTTCTCCTCCTATCTCTGATCAACTCTTTACTGTTTTCACTTTTCTTTTGGCAATCTTTTAAATAATTGTGCCCAAGAGTTGGGTCCTCATTCCATAGCTCATGTTGCTTTCTATATTCTTTGAGCACTGTTATCCAGTCTCATGATTTCAGATGCCATCATTTACCAATAGATTCCAAATCTGTGTCTTTAATTTAAAGCTGTGCTGTGAGTTTCAGACTCATTTATTCAATTACCAAGTGAGCCTCTCGACAGGAGTGTTCCACAGTCACTTCTGTTTCAACACGCT
This sequence comes from Lemur catta, assembly GCF_020740605.2. Taxonomy (NCBI): domain Eukaryota; kingdom Metazoa; phylum Chordata; class Mammalia; order Primates; family Lemuridae; genus Lemur; species Lemur catta. The sequence continues at coordinate 53,640,414 of NC_059140.1, forward strand.
CCCCCTGAATTGTCTTCTTTTCCTCAATTGGTGGCACCACCATCCACCTAGGTGCTTAAACTAGAACTTGGACATCATATAAAATTTTGCCACCTCTCATCTTTCCATGCCCAATCACCAAGTTCTGATTACTTGCTAACATACATTCCATTCATCTTTTCTCTGCATATTTACTGTCACTGTTATTATCTCTCATCAGAACTGATGCCCTCACCACCCAAAAGATCATTAAGACAGGAGAATGTCCAAGTTGTTAACAATGAGTATCTGACATTTCTTGATGTGCCACCTGCTTTACTCTCTGTTACTCTCTCTCTCTCTGTCCCCACTACCTGTCTTACTTACATTGAGGACTCAAGCAACACCGAGCTGCTTGTGACTCTCTGTACCTAATAGATTTGCACTTTGCTGCCTTTGCCTAGGTGCCCATTTATGGGGAATGACTTTTCCCTAATTATCTCATTCAGAAAGTTTTTGGTAAACATTAACTTATTCTCTCCCCAGTAACTCCCTCCCACAATCCTCCAATACTACTATTCCAGATGTCTTTCTAGCATTACCTTTCCATATTGCTTTATAATCATTAGATTCTCTATCTCTACGTCTATATTTCTTCTGCATACACACAGACAACTCTTTGGGGCAAAGACATAGCAAGTACTTTATAAATGTTTGTTGAGTGAATGCCAGCTATCTCACTGAACTGGTAGCAATCTACTTCACTAAAAGGGCTTTTTAAAATAATGATCTCTCAGTGCAGTTAAAATTTTATGTGATTTACAGATGAGGGTTAGCCCTGGCTCATAAATTAAGTAGAAGACTATTACTTTTATTCATCTAACCACCCTCTGTAAAGTATGAGATGTTTTCTTTGCTTGTGGTAGAGATCCTGGCTTATCAAACTAGATGTTGGTATAAACCTTGCATGCAATAGGGAGAAGTATGTGGCCAGTGGAATTAGACTCTGCAAAAGAAAGCAGGATGTTGGATTCAGCATTCTTGATCAAACCTCTTGGCTGCAAAACAGGCTGCCCTTGAAGCTATACTTCTCAGTATTACCTCTGCGGTAAGAGTGGGAGGAAAAATTCCAACAACAAATGCAAGTGTGAGCTTTAAAATTTTTTATAGTAAACACACCATTTTAAAATCATAGGTATAAAAAATAGAGTTACAAAACAGATATAGAGAGGATAGCTTTTCATATTACAGAAGTATTTCTGGCTTCTGTAATATTGCAAAATTTATTTACGCAATGAGGTCTCAGTGAATTAAAACACCATATGATTAAAAAAAATATTACACATAACTTCTTAGGAACAGATTGCAAATATTAGAAGACACCTGTTCTTTAGATGCATAAATATGCATCTCCTTATTAGTGTTTATATAATTATATGAACATACATTCAATGTCCCTTTTCAGTTGTTTAAATATGATCATATTTATGTATATGTTATGTATTTGTATAGGTATCATGTACATACATAAGGTAACACTTTTAAAATGTCATTTTCTTGAATACTTATAAAATGTCCTGTCCATGTTAAAAAGAATTTTAAGTAATAGATGTTCTGTGACATGTGCAATAGTTGTCGAGTACATCATTTAATGTGCATGATGAAATAAAATTGTTGGAACTTTACGGATGTTTTGTTATTGACCAATTTTAACCCAAAACTCAAGAAGTTTCATTATTTTCTCTGTCAAAAATCTCCCTCACTAAGGGCTAAAAGACATCTATACAGTTATAAATAGTGTCATAAGCATGTCAAACTTGACTCAGGTGGATCAACAAGCCACTATTCCTCTCATTTGTCCTCATTTTTAATGATTAGCACCTGAGCATGACAGTATTTTTGTGACACTTTCAATCTATAGCACTGAGAGAGCCACTGTTTATCCATATCTCACTGGAGACATTAACATTAACAAGCTGATTCCTGTACTGCCTGGTGCCAACTGTGGGTCACCTTGGGGTGGGCCATGCCATCTCTATTTTCCAGAGAACAGCTGGCAGAGAGATCTCACACTATTAACATCAATGTGAACTGAATGCCAGCTACCTGCATTACGGCCTGAGGTCTAGGAAGGGAGGCATGGTGCTGTTAGCAGAACTCATGCACATTACCCATAAGAGGCAGCAGGAAGTGCATATGTCAGGTGAACAAAAGAAGTCATTAGCCTTCCCCTTGTCCATAGCCAGTCAACTGACACTGTCCCTCCCTATTCTGAATCAAGACGAAAAAATTCAGAGCTACCAAGACACCGATTGTAGATTTGCACGGTGTTCTTTTCTAATGGTTTATAGATGTCTGCTGCATAAACAGCTAGGGTTTATTCATTAAAACAATTACTTTGATTTTCAATCATGTACATTCTCGGAAATCCACTAATATTAATAATATTTTTTTGTGTGTGTGTTGAAGAGGGAGAAAAATCTTGCCATATTCTTTTCAATGTGAAAGTTCTCTCTGTTCTTGGTGGGGAAATTAAACTCTCAGAGAAAATATTACCCTGAAGATTTGTTTTTAACAGAAAAATATGTTATTGCATTATCATGTATTAAAATTTTTAAAAAGTAGCTTTAATTGGCAGACCTTTGCATAGTAAGTGTTAGTAGTTTCCTTCTTTACTTGCTGTAAACCTCAAAGGTCTTTGCACTTTCAGTCTTAGATTAGGATAACACCTGATTAATCTGTTAATTGTTGATGGTCCAAAATATCTCCCAGTAAAATTTCTTCCTTCTTTAAGCAAAGGATGAATGAATTTCAGAAAGAATGAAAGTGGCTACACAGTGGTAGAATAAACAACTGGAAATTGAAAACTGGTTATTTGCCTGATTTTAGGTGAAAAAAAGAAAAGGGAAAAATCCAATTATTTGAATTTAGTTTTTAAAATGAACTAAATTAGTTACTTATTGAGATACAAACCAAAGGTAGATTGGAAATACATGTTTTGAGGGGAAATTAGTCTTACTTCATACCTCAGAGAAAATAGTTGCATATCCAATTTTTCCTGGTGCAAATAGATAAGTTCTTACTATTTTCATCATTTAGAAAACAAAACCATAAGAATTACTTTTTTCTTCCTTTTTTTGCTCCTCAGGGAAATAGCAGTTTTATCATTAAATTCAGGAAGTAGATAAATGCTGAAATAACATAAACAGATCACATTATGTATAAATAAGCCAATTTAAAGTAATTTAGTGAAGGAAAGGCTCTATTGCTTTCTTAATTTTCTTTCCAAACATTTTGTTTCATTGTAACATGTACTGGGCCTACATGTTTTAATGTTCCTTTTCTCTTTATGTCCCCCTCTGGGTTTTCAGTCCACTAAATTCAAAAATCATTGCCTTTGGGGGATTTATTGGTATTTAAAAGCAGATCCCAACATCTTACAAATTGCAGTTGTAGTCTGTGTAAGGTATTGGTCAATAAATAAGGGAGAATAAGAACACTAAAGCTAGATTGTGAGAAAAGAAAGGAAGAAAGCTTACTACATTCTTTCTAAACAAACAAAACGGCGTAATTGGAAAAATTCATTTTTATGTTTCCTTACATTAGATGGGACCACTGAGTGAAACATTCACTGATGAATTACTCCTGTAATCTGTGTAGAAAAAACAGCTACTGGCAAATTAAAGAGTTCTGGAACAGAGCCATGAGAACTAAATGGCTAAAAATGAAAACAGGCAAACATTTGAGAGTATTCTACAGAATACAGATCTTCCAACACCTCCCCTTTTTCACTGGTTAATTCATCGTCATGGAAACAGAATTTATCAAAATGTTCTTGCTCACTCCTAGTGACCCGGTGAGTAGACTTAGGGAGCTAGTGAAAGGTAACTCAGGCTGAAGCAATTTTTACAAATGATATACTGCAGTTCATAAATTGGTGAATTTTGAATGGTGCCATTGTGTCGGTTGAACAGGTTTCTAAGTCTCAAAGGGTTCACTTTTTTTTGTTTGTTTTTTTAAAAATCTGCCAGGCAGAGAAACCAGAAACCTTTGCTAGTGAGCACAGATGACTAGCCCCATGGAAAATGGTGGATTTTAGGTTTTAACTCACTTTTTCCCCCCCTCCATTTTTTTTCCCCATCCTTGTCTAAAGGATGTTCCAATCCAGAATTTGGTAGCAATTCTTTGGTTCATTCATCTGCATTAGCAGCTCTCTTCTGCTCTGCAGCTCAGAGATGCAAACATCCTTCACTCCTCATAGCAACCACCTTCCCTTACCTCTAGCAGAATCTAGGTGTTGGTAATCAGAGCCTGACAGATCTGGACAGTTTTCAGCAGACACCTTTGCCAGACTAGAATTAACCCTACAATGAGTAGTTTCTTGGTTTCAGGAAAATGACTTAGGGATTCCCTAAGGAAAAGTGCCATTTCACTATTAAAAAAAAAAATTAGACATCATCCCTGTAGCTGCCAAACTCAGGGAAGGTTGATTTTTTACTTTATTTTATGTTGGCAATTAGTGACTTGTTGTCATGGAAACCACGCTCCAGATGATTCCTGAACTTAAGTGGCTGGATGTGATCACGCAGAAGCCCTCCCCCTTTTTAGGCTCAGGAGTCAATGTCCCTCTCTTTGGTTATTCTGATAACAGAGTCACATAAAACATCTATAAACATGCAAAATAATAGCATGGGGCAACATCAATTAAAACTGAATATTCAATAATTCATCCTTTAATTAAGCCTCTTTCCTCTTTTCCTGAAGCTGTAACCTTTCAAGTGTTAAAACAGACATAAGAACTAAATCATTTAGTAAAAGAAATCTTTTCTAATTAGCAGTTTGTGATACACTAATGAAGAAAAACAAGACTTGAAATTCCTTTTTGGTTTTTACTATTTTAATATAGAAAGGAAAATGAAAGGGCTTCATTTGGAAAGTCTATTCAAGGTGAAATAACTGTGGTTTGAGGCTGTAGCCTTTTTGTGCGTGTGTTTCTTTTGTCTCTGAGTGAGGGAGGGTTGGGGTTTATCACAGAAACAGCATAGCCAATTCGTGGTTCCTGGCAGCCAGAAATAATTAATCTATATTGAGACTGCAGGCAAAATGTTCATGTTTGCATATGTGACTACTCTGTGTTGGAGCTAGGAAATGAAAACTTCCAACCATCAGAGCAGCTCATCTTTAAAAAGAAAAAAATCAAACACTCAGACACTCTGGATTTATTTGCTGACCTTTGTTTGAATACAGAATTCACTACTCTTCAGAGATACTATTATGCAGCATGTACACTAAGCTCTCTCTATGTGTGGGGCTTGCTGTATTCTCCGGGTGTGGGGAGTTCGTTCTTTTCACTACCTTCATTAATGCTCATTCATGGACAAGAGACCCTTAAGAGAGAGAGCAAAGTAAGCCTGGTCAATTTTTTTTTTAATTTAGGGAGCATTTTAGCAAAAATATATATGTATATTTTTTTGCTCATGAAAGATAAAGTTGACTTTGAACTCTTTTCGATTCAAACAGAGGATGAATTCGCAACAAATTTTATGTGACTGAGGTAAAAACAAACACTTGCACTATGTTACATGATTATCTATCTATCTCATGCATCCTGAAGGATGGCAACATTTGGTGCTGCTGGGTGAAAATGTAAGTGAAATGATTTGGCTGACAATCACTGAGCCCGACTTTTAAAAACCAATCTCATTTTTGCAATTATATTCTATTTCTTAATTTAGATAAACCATCTAACCTCTCTATAACTTTGTTTCTTCATCTTTAAAATGGGAAAAGTGTCTGATCATTTTAAGTTCCCAGGGACATGTATAATGGTCATTTATGAGTCTTGAGACACTCAATACATTTTGGTGAATGAATACGTAGCTTGATACTTGCCTTTGCAAATTGAACAGTGACAACAGTGATAGATTTTTTTTTTTTTGTAAGACAAAGGAGTTATGGAGGGCAATGTTTCCTCTTGTTCCCTAAAAATCTATCCTAAGAAACAGGTTAGAAAGAAATGCACTTTTTTTTACAGCAATGTAACAGTCAGGTTATAAGGTATATGGGACCAGAGAAGATTGGTAAAATGGAAACACTATGCAGCTACACATTTTGTGTCTCTTTCTTAAATACACATTTCTAGCAGGAAGCAGAAGTTATCATTCTATTTCTTACTGAGAAATGGTATGCATAGAGGGCAAAGATAATAGAAAAGATGTGATGCATGAGAGCACCTCTTTTGATTCTGAGGCCAGAGAGGGTTAGTTAAAGAGAACTGGATTCTTATCTTACATCTCATGGCCTTTACTCACACAGAGCCCCCTGTGCAGAGATAGAGCAAAGCACTCTATTTCTTCCTAAGAAAGGTGTCCATGAAGGTCAAACACAGTAGAGAACTAAAAAGAATGATGCTGGTGCCCTAGTTCCTCTCTCTCCCTGCTGTGTGTCATATGTGTACAGTGGAGAAGTTAGTATAATACGATTCCTTGAAAACTAGTAAAGAAGAAACACATTCATATTTAATTTGAATTCAAGTGAAAAGTAAGCCCTAATGGAATACCATGCTTTCTTCCTATGTTGATTTTTATCTGTTTCAGAAAATTAACAGCCTAAATTGAAATCAGGTAGATGAAAAATACACTTCTTCAAACATATTGTGCTTTTGAGGGGAAAATTACACAGACATACATACAAAAGCACACACACACACTGCCCCCAGCTCCCGGATTCTAGCCTACCTTTTCCTCTCTGCTTCTGGAAGCCACACATTCAGGAAAGGTGTAGTTGAAAATATTTGGGGACAGGTAAGACAGTGAAATAACTCAAGACAGCTGCTCTTGGGAATGTCAGATCAATATCTTTCTCCTCTCTTTGCAGCTGTCTGCCCTGGTCTGTCACAAGGCTGCACTGGGTGATCTGGGCCTTGGTTCTGATGATCCTTACAGTTTACCTCGGGGCTGTCACCAACAGTGTTACATTGCACACCAGCTGTTCCCCCACTGGTGATATCACCTTCCATTAGGGTATCCATCCTCAGTGGTGGATACCATTGGTGGGGAATATGTAACATACTTCTAATTAGAGTATCTATAAGTCAGAAATGGAGCTCAAGAAGAAAAGGATATATTGACTCAAAGTTACCATTTTCTTTGGAAACTTAAATTTGCTTTTTGCAGCATGCTACCAAATGCCTGGGAATTCAGATAAAATTCATAACATATGAAGAGACCACATTGCCAATAGTCCCTTCCAAGGACGAAGTAAAAAGCAACTTCCTGCTCTTAATTTCTTTTATCACATGACCTGCCTGCTCAGATCAAAGTTGATTAGACCAGGAATTGGCACCTGAGCCAAATACAGCCATCTTATAGACTGGCCAGTAGCCTGGCAGGTAGTTTGAAGAATGGATTCTGTCCAGGTGAGATGCTTACACTGGAGAGTGCTTAACCCAGTCAGATTATCTCTTATGGAGTAGAAAAGGGACATATAGAAAGGGACACTAATTGATCAGGAGGCTAAGAGACACCCACAGAAAAGGCAGCAGGCCTGAGGTAGTAGAAGCCTTGTAAACAAAGGGCATGAGATAGAAGGAAGGAAGAAAGTATTCAGAAAACAGACTAGACCCACTCATAATAGGAGAAGGATTTATAGGAATAGTGAATGCTAGATTATGTTGTGTGAAGTTGCTATGCTGGGACAGGGTATACTAATTCCCCATGAATCTTCTTCCCTTAACAGGTAAGACAGTCTCCTACACTCCCTGATTTCCCCTTCTATCCTCACAGCAAATTCTATCAATTGAAAATTCTTAGCCATAATGCTTCAAATATTTTTTTCTGTTTTATTTTCTCTTTCCTTTCTTTCAGGCATTCTTATTGTTTATATGTTCCATATTTTTATTTGTTCCAGAGCTCTTGAATATTCTGTTTTTTTTTTTAAAAATACATCTCTTTGCTTTTCGGTTTGGGAAGTTTCAATTGACAAGCTCACTGATTCTTTCCTTGGCTGTATCTAGTCTACCGATGAGCCCATCAAGGCATTCTTCATTTCTGTCACAATGTTTTTTATTTCTAGCATTTTCTTTTTATTCTTTCTTAGAGTTTCCCTCTCTCTGCTTACATTACCCATCTGTTCCTGCACATTACTCATTTCTCCATTAGAGCTCTTAGCGTATTCATCATAGTTAAATTCCAGGTCTGATAATTCCAAAATCTCTGTCATATCTGAGTCTAGCTCTTACTGCTGGCTCTGTCTTTTTAGACTGTGTTTTTTGCCTTTTAGCATTCCTTATGATTTTGTTGTTGTTGTTAAAAGTTAGATTTGATGTATTGGGTAAAAGGAACTAAAGTAATTGGACCGTTTGTGTGAGGTTTTATGTTTATCTGGCTAAGAGTTGGGCTATGTTTGCAGTTTCCTGTAGCTATAGATGTCACAGGCTAAAATTTCTTCCAATGTCCTTGTTTTTGTTTTCTCTATTGTCTCCAGGTTTCCCTAATGGTTCATTTGTAAATAGGGTCTGAGACTTGCAGTTCTTTTTAGGTATAATCCCCTGTTATTTTTCAGGAGCCCTATTGATGTGGTAGTAAGATGTGGGGTGGTGGTGGCTGGGGAATCATTCTATAGTCCTATAGTTTTATCCAAATCTTTTGGTGGCCCTGTGTCCCTCGGCTGTGACCTTCACACATGCTTCTCAGTTTTGTTTTTCCCCCTTAGATGAGACAGGAAGGTTAGAGAGGGCTGAAGTAGGGTATTTCCCTTCATCTAGTTCTGTTAGGGTATTGTAAAATCCAAGTCCGTTAGGCTCTGGGAAAATTGTTTCTCTTAAGGTAAGCCGTTGCAAGAAGAATTGAATGCTCTGGGCATGCTTCAAAGTGGTTTTCTCCTTCCCCTACTGGAAGCATGAAGAGAATTTTCTCTAATTTCTCAGTAAGAACCTGGTGGGGCTACTCAAAATAAAACTCACAAAAATGTGGGGGCATCTTTAAGCCTGGGTCTCCAGTTTTTATTTCTCAAGCTAATCCATGCTCACTCTTCAGCAATTAGTCAACTACCCTTTAAGTATTTCTAATCAGTGCTGGCTCTAGCTGAGGTTTCTGCTCCTGGTAAGCTGTGATTCTCTGCATTTTCCTGTCTCTCAAGATTTGGGGCTGGTGATTTGCCCTGTGACCTCAATTCTCTGAAGGATCTAGGAAGAGTTGTTGATTTTCATTTTGTTCAGCTTTTTTCTTGTGAGGATGGGAGTGATGATTTCTAAGCTCTTTACAAGTTGGACTAGAAACCAGAAGTGACCCCTCTTACTTGAAATAACCTAAATTCCCCTCTGTCCTTTACAACCTAATAAAAACCTAATAAAAGCCCCATTGTTTAAACCCTGGCTGAGGTCCATTTTTTCTTTTTTCTTTCTTTCTTTCTTTTTTTTTTTAACTTGGCCAAACATGACCCTTCTTATCATATTTGAAAATTCTCTTAATAGATGTTCAAAATCTTGTCTTTATTCAGTATGAGCTGAGGCAAATTACTTGATGCATTTCCTTCTCAATTTCTTTGTTGGAATAAAAGAGGGAGGGTGAGAAAGATTTATCTAATTTATAATCAGGTAACCATAGAAGAATACAGCTAGGAATTCATGCATGGGTGGTGTTTGAAAAATATGGGGTGCTATAGAAATCTAAATAATGTAATCTTGCATGCCCTTTTTGACTCTATTTTGAAACATCTTATGCAGATTTTTTTTAAGAAAAACATTATAAGGTGATATATTTTAATGTCACTTATTGGATTTTCTTCCATTAGGTTCCTCTCTCTACCTTTTATTTTCAGATGTGCCATTTTTTCAGGTAATTCTTCCATATCTACAATTTTATAGAAATAATATTGGGTGAGTATACCCTTGAGAAAGTATTTCCTTATCAGATTTGACAATAGACCTGTTATATAAAGGTAGTCTTTGAAATATAAGTTATAACATCAATAATTATTTTGACAATATAATTCATATACTGCGATAGAGCGTCCATCACTTTCTCTGCATTTTGGTTTTTTTCATACATTTTCAGTGCCTATACTGTATTAACACCTCTTACTTGTTGTACTGATTTAATTGTTTTCATGAACTTATCAAATTTTATCTCTCTTGCATTAAAAATATGCTAGGTGAAGAACAACTTACTAATTCAAGTTTAGAAAGGATGAAGCACTTTCCCTTGAATTTATATCATCGTTACTGCTTTGTAGTGTCTTCAAAGAGGAAAGAAAAAAAGCCCTTCAGAATAGCAATGTTTCTGTTTTTCTTTTTATTTATTTGGCCACAAAGTAGCCTTGAGAGATCAGCTATCCCACAATCCTGGAAACATTTTTCTGTTTATTTATTTAATACTTTCAGGGGGGAAAAGTCGTGTGTGAAGAAAAATAATTGTGACAGCTTATTTGACAGTTTGCTAACACAAATTAACCTTCTTTTAAGACTGGCTGTATGTGAACATCTAGTTTTACTCCTCTGGCTTGGCGATGCAGTCGCAGTTTGGGGGACTGTCGTAAAGAATGCAAAGTTTGGAGAGCAAAGCCGCTTCTGCTCTATTCTGAGCGCTGTGAAGCTTTCCATGAACAATGCGATGTTTTTGCTTGGCTTGGGATCTGTCTATTGATGATGAGTACTTTGGGCAAGAACGCCGTTTCTGCCTTCTCATTTAATGGTTGAAGAAACTAATGCACAGTGAAATGGTGTGGCTGAGGCAAGGCAGTAAGATTGAGATCCGCCAGCACTCACCATGCTCAAGTTTGAATCCTGTTGTCTTGCCTCCGCCATCTTGCTTGTGGTGTTTCCAAGTTCAGGATTCATCTCTCCTTTCTCTGAAACTCTGGGTTTTTTTCTGTCTTGCTTTTAAGGGACACATCGCTGTACAGATTATGTATTAGCTGTTATCTTCTCTTCTAGTCTGTGGGGGACCTTGAAGACAGAAGAACCCTATTCTTACTCAAGCATATAAAATGTCAACACCAGGTCATAAGGCTAATAATAAAAATAAGTTATCTTCCACACAGCAGTTGTGTAATTCAAGCAATTATTTTTGTGTACTACATGAATGAGAATTCCAAATCATGTCCCTTTTAATACTCTAAAAGTAAATTTTTTTTTTTGTAATGAAAAGGAAAAAGTAGACATATCCTTAAGTGAAACCCAGTGAAGGACATGAGTAAACTTACAGACCAAAATCATCTTTCCCAACTATGCCTTGGGCATGAAATTTCTGGCACCAGAAGAAAACAATCTCTTATAGCATTTAGCAGAATAGAAATGGGTCCCAGAGCTTGTGGATACTTTATCTCCATTTTGAACATGCATTGCCTAGCCGGCTACTTAGCTAACCCTCCCTAGGCACATCTGTCTCTAACTTCAACAGCACAAACCTCAAATAACCCAAATCTCATCTTCTGTTGATCCCATCCAAATTCATACTTATCAGGTGAAAAACTGCTATCACCACTGTGGACATCATCAGCTTTCTTTTATCCAGCATGGCAGCATTGACCTTTCCCCTTCCTGACAGCCTGGTTTGAGGGATTTGAGGTTTAGACTATATTTTATCTCTGTACCTTCCTGATATTGGTAATAGAATAGGTTGGCTGGAAGACAGATTGTGAATGAGAAACTATGTTTCTCCTAAACTGTGAACCTGGCTTTACACTCTTAAAAATCTAGCCTGAAAAATGACTTTGGCTCTCCTGGTATGAGGTAACTGTAGCTCCTGACCATTTTCATTTTGCTTCTTTGACATAACACCAGTTGTGGAAGCTAGGAAAAGTGGCAGAAGTTCCTTAAAGGATGTCTGCCCTTAGGTGTCAGACTCAGAGATTAGTTCCAGATTAAATTTACAATGCCCTTGCTAGTTGGCTAAATTTCGATTTCATTTTTTTTCATTTTAAAAATAACTGTTTTAGGTTACATTTATTTTGGTTATTATTACATCCTGTGGGCTCAGTATATATGATTTCAGCGGGTAACTAAGTGAATTAGATAACATAACACAGATGGTAAGTATCTCATTGGTGTCACCAAAGCTCAGTGAGCAGGGTATACTTGAAATATGGTAATGGGAGAACAGCTCCAATTCAGTAGAAACAGATTTTATTTAGTGGAAAAAGTCACAATAGTATTCTGTGTCAATATCATTTATGCCTGCTGAGAAATCCAGAATCCTAAGAATATAATTTATTAGAGATCACTGGAGTATGAATGAAAGGTAAAAGGACAAATGTAATATTATTCTGAAGATGGACTAAATACCATATGTACTAATATAAGAAATAAATGATTTAGTTCTGATTTTGGTCATACAAGTTGCACAGGTATGATGCATAGAAAAAAGAGGAATTTTAAAAATTGGAGGATAAGCAATAGAACTCTCATCTACCTATGACAATACAACATCTGACAATTTATCTACTTGCTTTGTTTCAAAATATATCTTCCAGAATTATTGAAAACAACCAGAAATATAATTCCTTGGTACTTGTATTTGAGTAACAAAAGATAATTTTTTGGCAAAATGAAAGTTGTTATGTAATTGAGGAGGATATGGGATATCCTTTTAAGCTATGTAATAGCAAGGAAAGAAACAAGTAGGTATAGTCATACATAATCTCAAGATTTTGGAGTAGATTTCCACATGTTCAGAGTGATCTCATGACATGAAAATTGGAAGGGGCAGCTGTCTCAAGAGGAACATGATAATTGAAGGCTTATCAATTAGAATGGTATGGAATATACATAATATGGTTCTAAAGATCAGGACTAGACTAAGTGGATGGAAGGTAGAGGAAAACAGATTTTAGCTCAATGTAAGAGACAACATTTTTACTTTCAGAACTGTCCAAAGATAAAACGGGCTGGCGTGGGAAGTAGGGAATTACTCATCACTTGATGTAGCCAAGCATAAACTGGATGACTTCTTACCTAAGTATTCTAGAGAAGAGTTGAGCATCATACAGGTGATTGAACTGGATAATTTATGATTTTTTCAATGCTGAAATGTGCCAATTATTGACAAAACACTTGCTAATGTGCAAGCTCTGTTGTTTAATCCTGCAGTGGGCAATAGTGTTCTCATAATAAGTGATGCTTTCATTTGTGCCTCACTAACAGCCAGTTACCCCGAAGTTAAAAAAAAAGTTGTGCTTCATATTTTCTCTTGCTCTGTTAATAGTTATTAACACTAAAACTTTCAATTAAAACTTCTAATTTTCCTCTTCCTTCAAACACATATTTAGCTTCTATTGATTCAACTATACACACACTTTATCTAATAGGGCACAACACTGAAATTGTGCTGGCTACTTACCTGACTACAGTCACTTTAACAAGATAGAAATTTGTTTTACTGCCACACAATTCGAGTCTAGAGATACAAACTCCAGATCTGGTATGGCAGCTCCAGAAAATCATCAGAGACCCAGTCTCTTAATATCTTTCTGGTTCACCATCCTCAAAATCACAAGAAGGCTTGTGGAGCTCCAGCCATCATGTCTTCATTCCAGGCAGAAATAATAAGAGCAAGCGACAATAGAGATTTCCTGGAGCTCTCTTATATCTCAGCGGCCACTTAGATTTACAAATGTGATTGGGAAATACAGTTCTTCAGCTAGGCATGTTTCTCAGGATTCTCTTATTAAGCATGAAAGGGAGAAAAGGAACTTCCAGTCTTTGCCAGAGGCATCTTATTTCATATGTTCATAGTTGGGTAAGCAATGATTGCTTTTCTTAGTACATATATAATTTTCAGTGACATACAGCCAAAGTCTAACAGATTTATAAATGTCCTGAGCACGTTTACAATTTGGCATCCTTTTAAAAAAATCATCATTCTTTATTCAACAAGTATTTTTTTTCCTCCTTTTTAAAAAAATTTCAGAATATTATGGGGGTACAAACGTTTCGGTTACATAAATTGCTTTTGTACCGTTTGAGTCAAAGTTGTAAGTGTGGAGACACCGAACACTTAATGAGGAAGAGGAAGAGAGAAAGAACAGCTGGTAGGTGCTCCCAGGCTTTTTTTCTATAGACCCGAAAGAATCATCGCTGCTTCCTAATTTGTTTACCCTTCTCAGCAAGAAAGAATACTTGCAAGTAACGGGACATACCTTCTTCATGGGGGAGCTAAGCTTCATTTATCTACTAATCCAACAACTGTTTATTGAACAGTTGCTATATGCTAGGTAGTGTTTTTGGAATATAGAAGTGAATGAAATAGACAAAATGCATTCTCCCTGTGGTACGCACATATAATACTCTTCCTGAGAGGCATTCTGGAGAAAATGTTTTCTATCTTTACATTTTGGCTGATGTTTTAGCAGCCTACCATTACAGATTGGCAGCTGTAGTAACTGATCAGATGGTCTACCCTTTTATCTAGCTCTCTACTGGTTAGTGGCCTCCACAAGGGAGATGAGTCAAGGTGATAGTTCACACACTCCATTTCCCTTTCTCTTTCTCCATCAGAATTCTTATGCACCCCTCTGGCAGTTCCAAATCTCTTGTATACCCTTGTAGCATTTGATCTCTTTTAAAGAGCCATATTCTCCATAAACTCTTCTCTCTCAACTTTTTCCCCAAAATTCCCTTAAAAAGCACTCATCTTTTGTCAGGTAGTAGGCAAATTAGTACAGTGGAGTTATTTCTAAATCTCATATTTATTGACTGTTCATGGCTAAGAACTCATTGAATCTTTACAAGAAATCTGTGTAATAGATATTAATATTTGCATTTTAAAAATTAGGAAATTGGGGCAGGCATGGAGGCTCACACCTATAATCCCAGCACTTTGGGAGGCCAAGATAGAAGGATCACTTGAGGTTAGGAGTTCGAGACCAGCCTGGGCAACATGGTGAGACCCTGTCTACAAAAAACAAAAAACAAAAATTAGCATAGCTACTTGGGAGGCTGAGGCAGGAGGATCGCTTGAGCCTAGGAGTTTGATGTTGTGAGTTATGATCATACCACCATACTCCAGCCTGGGCAACAGAGAGAGATCCTGTCTCAAAAAAAGAAAAAAAAAAAAAATTAGAAGATTAAAACTTAAAGAGGCTAATAGACATATTCAAGGTCATTGAGTAGTTTGCCAGATTCTAATTCAGATCTGCCTGGTTCCAAAGCCCTGCTCTTAACCACTGACTGCATGAATAGGTTTCAATGTTTCAATGCCTGATGAATTTAACTCTCTCAGAGAGCACGGATTATATTTCTTTAAAAATGTTGCCTATTAGCCTGAATAAATAAATGATTTCATGTGTATGTGATATACCTCTTTCTTTCAGGCACATATTGTTCTGTAATGATTATTCTCCAGGTGAAGACAAATACCGTAGCTAACATCTATCTGTTCCTTATTCTTTAGGAAGGTGGGTGTCAAAAGGTTCAGAGAAAAGATGTATGTAATCCTGGAATGATCTAGGCAAAAATTATACATGATTGGAGTTAGTAGAGAGAGTAGGCTTTAAATGGGACGAATTTTAACATCAGGAAGAGTGAGCTGAACTTTAAAAGAGGAAAGATGAGACAGTGGAGAGAGCATGGGTTTTAGAGATAGGCAGCTTAGAATTTCTGTCTTGCCTTCACTACTTAGAGGCTCTAAAAATATAAGTTACTATGCCATTCTGAGTGTCAGTTTCTTCTTATTTAAATACAGATAATAATATCTGCTTTTTAGCCTTATTGTAGTGACAAGTGATAATATGCTTAGTAAATTTTCATTTAATTGATCTATGGTAGGGACAAGACATCAGCACTTTCAAAATCTCTCCAGGTGAAATTTCAAATAATAAAAGTAGAAGGAAAGAGGGAAATAGAAACTCGCCATTAGACAAACAGCACAGTAATTATTGTTATAGACAAGATCTATTGATGGATGTTAAAATTAGTGGGTGCAGGTTTAAGGAGAAACAGGATTTGCAGAGTTTCAAAGTATTATCACCAAGATATACACTAACTACAAAAAAAAATAGTAATTTTACCATGGAGAAAACCAGTAAATGTGACTGTAACCAAGTAATTAAAGTTAACATCAGCAAGGATAAGACATCAATGTTGTGAACCCCTCAGTCTGATACACTGAGAAGAGCACATCACTTCTGTGGTGTCCTTACAAAAATGTATCACTTCATTCTGATCATGAGAAGATACCAGAAAAATCCAAATGGAGGGAAATTCTATAAAATAATTGATCTGTCCTCTTCGAAAGGGCCCGGGTAATGAAAGATGAGAAAAAACTGAGGAACTATCACAGACTGGTATAAACTATTAATTAATACAATATTGAATAAAGAAAAAAGAATGATAGTGAGACAACTAGTAAAACTCTAATAGGATCAGTAACTTAGTTAATAGTATTGTACCAATGTTAATTTTCTGATTCTGATAATTGTACTATGGTCATATAAGGAGTTAATATTACATGAAGCAGGTGAGGGACATATGAAAACCCTTGGTACCTTACCACTCTTTCAGAAGTCTAAAGTTAATTCAAAATCAAAGTTAAACAGAACAAAACAAAAATGTCTCCACTGATTCTAAGATTGAGAATCTGTGGCTTAGAATATAGTGAATATAGTGAATTCTCAACCAATGATAGCTATTGCCAAACCTGGCTACCATGTCCTGCATACCAATCAGTTTTGCTGTTAGGGAAGCATAGTTCATTTTTTATGTTTGTCTGACCTGGGTGTGTCTTTCTGGATAGTGATAGTTGAACATATTCAAACATAGCATAGTCTTGAAAAATATAAGTAGTCAAAGGGACTTTTGCATGATTCAACTTTAGGAATTCTGTGTTTCTCTAGATAACAAGGAAACACTCTCCGCTTCCCTGTCAAACTTTTTGCATCAAGAATGTGAATGACCTTCACTCTTGCTTCAAAGGCTAAATTCTCTCAATCCTCCCTAATTTTTCATGAATAGGAAGGGATGCCTCTTTAAATCTGGTTTCTCGTATGGAGAAAAAAATTGTATCTGTTAGTCATTGGGAATTTTCTAGGGCAGAACCATTATCTTGGTTTGATTAGCAAGGAAGGAAGGAACAGGAACTAAGGAGGGGAAACTTTTGTTTATTTTACATGCCCAAATTTAGAAATTCAGACTGTTTCCTTTAAGCAGAAAATGTTCAGGAAAGCATAAATATTTTCTTCAGCATGTATCACCCACAAAAGAGTTTAGGAGAGACAGAGACAACAGTAGTTATTTACTGTTTTGTAAAGTTTTCATAGTTACTTGTATAAGCAAGACTGCTCAATTTGTAACCTTAGATAATTTGGAATAAAAATTTCACTCAATGTTTTATAACAGTTTAAAGTTCTTCTTCCAAAAGAATCTCTAAATAAAGGAGTGCTTTTTATGCATTAAAGTAGAAATAGGAAATTTTAAACATTGTAATGAAAAATTATTCAGGTCCCCCCCACCCCCCAAAATAATCAAGACTTTTTAACCCACGGAAGCAAGGATCTGTGAAGCCAGGAGTTCTGAAAGTGATCTGGTTATCTGCACAGGTTGCTTAACATCTTCGCACACTTTTTCCTCATCTGCAAATGAAGTTAATAATAGTAATTTCCTTATAGCATTGACTTAAGGAACAGTGAGATTATATTTTCAAAAAGTGCCTAGCATAGTATCTGAGACATGGTAAGTACTAAATAAATGCTACCAATTTTTTGGTTTTTTACTTTTTCTGAGGAGAAGGAAACAAATAATAAAAAAGAAAGAACATGTTGAAGAAATCTACATTCAGGTTTGGTGGAAGCCCTAGACTTTGGCAGCCACCCACATCTCCCTATCGCTTGGCTGGGCATTTTTGACTAGTTATTGTTATCTACTAGGAGTTCAGTGATGATTGCTACCTATAATCATGCTCTTGCAAATGTCCTCACTCCTTTAGCCCCCCTTTCTCCTCCATTTTGACCTGCGGTAACTCATACTGAGTTGAGTTGGCATAGCTTCGCCTTGGCTTTCCCTGAGTATCTGAGAGTTGCTGGAGAAAGTTACGTGGGTGGGCTGATTAGTTTCACTTTAAATTATCACAAACCGCAAATGGACCTTCTGCAGTACTTAGAAATTGTTTCCTCAGTAACTCTGCTTCCCTATTCAACAAGATTTTAATTTCAAACTTGCTCTATTCTCACACCTCCCACCCTCTCATTCTTAGCTGAATACTTCACTTCATTTTTCATTCAGAAAATAGAAAACAGAGAATGAAAACTCCATCTGCCCACAACTAAATCTAGAAACCTAAATTCGTTTGCCCCCATCACTGTTATGTTCCCACTTGTTACTATGGAGGCTAATCTCTCCACTGGGGCTCCGAATCCCATCCACCGACTGTCAAGGACACCCTCTTTGCTGAAATGTATACATTTTCCTGTATCCTTAATCTTTCCCTCTTCCCTTGATTATTGCATGAATATGTAACCATGTCCTACTGCTTCCCTTCTCACAATGTAATCTTCCATTGATCCAACATCCCCTGTAGCTGTGGCTCCATTTTGCCATTGTTCTTCAGAGCCCAACTTTATGAAGGATTAAGTCTTATTTTCTACCTCTACTCTTCACCATCTATATGCTCTTCATCCACTCTAATCTGATTTTCACCTTCATCATTCCAGGTGATGGGTTCGTAGTTTGGTGGGTTGAGTGAAGTTCAGGACATAGTAGGAAAGCCATTGGCCTTAAATCCAAGCCATGGGCTCTAGTTTAGATCCATCAGTAAACAATCATTTGATTTCTAATTCAGACTCCCAATTAGAACTTGGGAAAGGAAGAAAGGAAGGTCATTTACTTTCTTGAAACCCCTTGAAACCCCAGCATCTTTGTGGCTGCTAACAGTGACAAATAGAAAAGGACTGGAAATTGGGACTCAGTATGAAGATAAAGTTTTCTGAATGACTGGTTATTTGGCTTTAGAAAGTGTGGATCGTGCTGGTTTGGGTGGGTTACAACAGCTAAATATGGCTGGTGTCTCAAAGCGAAGATAATTTTGGTAAGGTGAGGGCCTGTTAGGCACAGGCTTTATGGACAGGCTGGGCAGCAGATGCTGACCTGAGTCTAGCAGGTGCAGCTTCTACCTAAATGCCATAGCCAATCTGCAAATTAGTTTATATGGAGAATAATCTTTTCATCCTAATTAAGATCTGCCTCAAAACAAGCAGAGCTTTAACATATGGAGTGAAAGTAATTGGAGTTGAAGAACTCAAGAAATTGACAGAGGATGTGTCAGATGGCAGACAAAAATGGAGAACAGGATCCTGAGTCAAAATAACAATTTGCAAATTCGGTTGGAATTTTCTACAGAAGAAGATCAAGGAATGTTTTGCACAATTTTGAAAGATTTCCATGAAAACAAGATTTTTTAAAAAGAATTTTGGTGTTGCAAGTGTAAATGTTAGCTATCTGGAAAATGTATTCAAGTGAATTACATGAATCATCTCACTCTGTAATGGTACTTTTGCTGCAACCTCTAATTCATATCTTGAATACAGCCACTTCTTACCATTTCCACTGCTTCCATCATAGTCCCAGGCATCATCATCTTTTACCTAGGCTATTGCAATAGCTTCCTGGTCTCCCTCATATTCTTGCCCCTCTAGAGTCTTCCTCTACACAGCAGCCAGAATGACCTTTTACAAATGTAAATCAAATCATACCACTCTCCTGCTTAAAATCCCACAGTGGTTCCCATAGCAATTAAGTTAAAATCCGTATTACTTACCATGATTTACAGGGACCCTATATAATCCGGTCCCAACCATCCCTCATCATCTTCCCCCCTGATGATTATGCTCCAGTTACAACCCCAGGTCATTCTGTTTTCAGACTTTGCAAGTTTTATTCCTTCTGCCCTGGAAGACTTCCTCTCCTCGAACCCCTGCCCCTTCAGACCTTTGTTCAAATATCATCTCCTCAGAGGGGCATTTCCTGATCTCATTATCTAAAGCAGTGCCCAACCTTATCTTGTTACCATCTTTTTTTCTCTTTCATTTTGATTTAAAATTTTGTATTTTTTATGGTGGGCAGTCATCATTTGCCCCAACAGCCATATGAAGCCAATAAGTAAAAATGTTCTCCTCCTTTTTTGAAAACCATGTTCATTTTCTTCTCATGAGAGAGGGCTGTCTATAAAGCCTTCAATAAATAATGTAACCCATGGTTACATTGGCTAACTTTGGTTCATCCAAGTAGCGACCCAGCTGTTCCAGTAGGAGGCATATCTTCTCTGGAAGTATGAAACCAGTGATTATACACAAACATGTTTTGCCACCACTTTCCTTGGCTGAAGGCAGCAATGGGTTGATACAAAATTATTAGGCTCATTGTATCTGCATGATGTCAAGCCAAAGGAAATTCCAATTTCAATGGCTTCTCTTCTTTGAAGGACCAAGATATTCTTTTATACATATTAGAATCTGGATAAAGGATAAACTCATCAAATCAATGGAAACAATAAATGTCATGATTTTTTTCTGCCAGAATACAGAGATGGACAACTTTGAAGTCTGTTTTCTTCCTATGTGTCTTTATCCAGTGATGAAATAAACTTCCTGTTTGGTGGCAGGGCGATAGTATTATCTTCATTGATATTTGAATTTTATTTTAGTGCATAACGTGAGCCCTGTAATTGTGACAATGTGTCTCCATGAGATGCTGGTGGCATGCCTAGTGGCAGAAGTTGGATTTCTGGCTGACCAGCAAGTATCCTGGGGCCCCTTGCAGCCTGTGCAATGTAGTTATGGGGGCTCTGGCCTTCCAGGAGATAGTGTGCTCCCACGCCCCAATCTTGGTATCTTCTAATCCATGACCTTGTTTTCTTCTTTCCACAACACTTATGCGGAAATCATCTTATTTGTTGATGCATTTGCTTGTTGGCTGTGTCTCACTAGAATGAAAGCTGTGTAAGGACAGGGACTTTATCTGGTTTGTGGTTGTGTCCCTAATAGCCAAGAATATTTGTTGCGCCAGTTATTAAGCTATTTGCCTCTCAATATCAAACTCACCTTTCTATATTTAGCTCTGTGCAGTTGGGGCCGGGACCCTGCAAATAACATTTCTGCCTTAAAGTTGAGTCCCTGTTCGGCTTTGCCACTCTGGGGTGACACAGGAAAACTGCAAGACTAAGGAAGGACCGTCTTCCTCCCTGTTTCTCTATTGCCCCTATCGGCACCGCTGCATCTTCACCCTGGCAGGGACAGTTGATTCAGCAGCAATTGGTTCCCATTTGCAGATTTTTACACTGCTAGAACCAGCCTCATCATTCCCTCTCAGATACACTAATACCAACCTCTGGCACCTCTCAAAGGACTGTGACCAGGCTCCATGGGGGCCTTTTGAGCCTGTAAACCAGCACTGTCCAATAGAAATAACACGCAGATCACATATGAAATTTTAAACTTTTTTTTTTTTTTGAGACAGAGTCTCGCTTTGTTGCCCAGGCTAGAGTGAGGGCCGTGGCATCAGCCTAGCTCACAGCAACCTCAAACTCCTGGGCTTAAGCGATCCTCCTGCCTCAGCCTCCTAGGTAGCTGGGACTACAGGCATGCGCCACCATGCCCGGCTAATTTTTTCTATATATGTATTTTAGTTGGCCAGATCATTTCTTTCTATTTTTAGTAGAGACGGGGTCTCACTCTTGCTCAGGCTGGTCTCGAACTCCCGACCTTGAGCGATCCTCCCGCCTCGGCCTCCCAGAGTGCTAGGATTACAGGTGTGAGCCACCGCGCCCGGCCTGAAATTTTAAACTTTCTAGCCCGGCCTGAAATTTTAAACTTTCTAGCCAGCGGCATTATAAAAGTAAAAAGGATAACTTCTCAATCTGTTTCTTAAAGATTAAAAATAAAAAGGAAAAGGAAATAGGTCAAATACATATATATTATTTAACCCAATGTGTTAAAAAATATCATTTCAACATGTAATCAATATAAAAGTTATTAATGAGATATTTTACCTGCTTTTACATGTTAAGTCTTTGAAATCTGGTGCATATATTATGCTTTCGGCACGTTGCAATTTGGACTAGTCACATTTTGCGTGCTCAAATGCCATGTGTGGCTAATGGTTACCACATCCGACAATGCAGTTCTAAGTTTAATATTCCCAACATCTCCCCTTGTTCTCCAGCCCTAGAGGAGGTAGTTGCTTTCTGCTCTTACTACCTCTGTGTGACCTCCATGCTTCCGCTTTTGTAATAGCTGATTAAAAATTCTTTGTATTAAGCCCTCTGTATTGAAAGAACTGGGCCTTATCTGGATCCTATCTTATACTTTTGTTCAATACAGGAATTATGACGCTAGGAAAACAGGATGCTTATATCATAAAAGGCTACGTAGATGCTATGGTTTAAGCATACATTTGGAACAAAATTATACATTTTCCTTCTCTCCTTCCTTGGTACTCTGCTGCTGCTTTTTTCCTTTTCTCCACTTTGAATCATGAATCTTTTGTTGTTTACTGTACTCCCGAAGAAACAGAGCATGGCAGAATGGACAGGTAATCCGAGACCTGCTCACACAGAAGCTGGGGAAATTTTGTCTTTCCCTTGGATGGTGGAGAAGATTCCAGTTTGGTCACTTTCCCTCTCTACTCCCTGTTTCATTTCACATCACAATGAAAGATGTGATTATCGTCTGATGGATTTTGGCCAAGGCTTTTACAAAACCACAACATAGATTTTGGAATTTTCTATACACAAAACCAAAGTGAGGTGTGATATCTTTGCCCTAGCAATTTATGTAAATTTTAAACCTTTTGTAGGCTATATTGTCAGCCACATCTATGTAAAGTTTAGGCGACTTCAATTAAAAAAACACAAACCGATAAACAAAAAACCTCCTAACCATTTACTTGATTATAAGAGCCTAGAAACCAATATAATTATGTTCGACTTTCTAGCTAAATTCTGCCAAAATGCCTTTTTGTGTGCAAATACAGCTTGTTGGTCAGTGTATTTTATGTTAGGAAATCTGGATGTGAATAAAATATTTCTTTTTGCCATATGCTGAGAGGCTGGACCATGTTCTCCATTTGGTTTGGTCAAATCATTTTTGTATCAGGAAGGTGACAGGTGCCTCTCTCCCGATCTGTGTGGGCTAACTCTGATTTCATAAAATCAGGGCAATGATCCTGGCTCGTAAAATGGATGGGGGACTAAAGGACTCTTCTTATAGATCCTGCAATAGCACCTGTGAATTCATTCTCTATTGCTTTATCATGTCCCTTACCCCCTCTTGACATTTTTCCTTCTCTCACTCCCTGGCATCCTGCTGCTTTTTCCCTTTCCTCCACTTTGAATCATGATTATTTTGTGGTTTAATGGGTATACTTCCCTTTAGGGCTTAAGGAGCATACCCCAGCCAACACAGATGGAGAAAAAGTCTTTTTTTTTTTTTCTTTTTTTTGACTACCTTTTCTAACCTCTATTTTTTTTAATTATAGTTTGTGTCTGTTCTCTCAACTTTTCCTTAGACCTGCTTCAATTTATATTTCTCATTATAACTTTCTGTAACTTTCCATTCCTTTGCCATTCCCTCGTCTTTCCCCTCCCACTAATATAAATTTTCAGCACTTAAATCAAGACTTTTCTCTTCAAGGCGGTATGTGAACTTTAGTTAATCCTCAGCGCACACTCCTTTATTACCACTGCTATATAAGGCAGGAAGGAGATTGAGACTTCCCCAGCTCCCAGAGGGGTCAATTTGGTGTCTGAACTAGCAGTCAGATAGGCCTCATGCTTAGTTCTTTATTAAGACTGGGAGATAAAGGCTCCGTCTCTCTCACATAATAGTTCCCTGGATTTATACGGTGCCCTTTTCCTGAGCACCCAGAAGCCTCTGAACACATTTTGCCCACAGTCTCACAGTGTCCAAGGAAATAAATGCTTGCCAATATACCTGTTTGTGAAACCGAATCAGAATGGGTCAAATAGGATTCAGGCGACGGGACTGACACAAATGTAATAGTCTCCCTCTTCCTCGCTTTCATTTTTATTTGGATCTTCCAGGGAATCTGTGTTTATAAAAGAACTCTGTATTTGTATTTACTGCAGGCAGATGCTTGCTTCCTTGGCATAGCTGCATGCTATGCAAATCAGTAAGTAGCTCTGGGAGATACAAATCTCACGGGCTGAATGGATTTTCTGTGGGCCAAAGGGCATTTACAAATTAATTGCAAAGCTGCCCTAGGACACTGTTGGGAAGTAGGTTAGCAACTTGCCCAAAGTCACTTTGCTTATGAACGCTGGGCCTGTGAGAAGAGAGAGGAGCATCCTCCTCCAGGAGCCTTCCACACCGGCCTCTAGTTTCTTATTACCAGGGAGTCATACAAATCGACGTGCTGACAAAACGTTTCCAGTTGCAACTGGCAGCAGGAATTTGCATGGAAAGGGATGCAGTCCCCACTGCCTACCTCTGCTCATGAGTGGGCTCGTGTCTTCTGATTCCACAGAAGTCTGCGTCTCCTCTGCTGTGAGGATCCTCAGGAGACTGCCGTGCTCAACCATCTTCAGTTAAAGCAGTTACAGCTCTGCCTCTTTTATGAGGTTACACGCCCCAGGCCCTGAGCACATTGTGTAGAACTGCTGAGGAGCAGAGTGAATGATGAGAAATTTCTCCGGTCTCTACTACACCCAAGGCATCTGCATTAGCTTCCTGTGGCTGCTCTAACAAGTTACTATAAACTTGAGAAAGTTATTCTATTACGGTTCTGGAGGCCAGAAGCCCCAAATCAGTACGTGCCACTGGGCCCAAATCAAGGCATGGGCAAGGGCACCTGTCCCTCTAGAGGGTCTAGGGGAGAATCCGTCCTTGCCTCTTCCAGCTTCTGGTGCTGCCAGGGGTTCCTTGGCTCATGGTCGCATCCCTGCAATCCCTGCCTCCGTGGCTACTTCCTTTCTCATCTTCATTTGCATCAAATCTTCCTCTGCTTCTCTCCGACACTTGGAATTGCATTTAGGGACTATTCATACAATCCAGGATCATTTTCCCATCTCAAGATTCTTAACTTAGTCACATCTGCAAAGACTTTTTTCCCCCATGAATCGACAGTCACAGTTTCCAGGATTAAGGACTTGATATCCTTGGGAGACATTATTTTTCTAAAATAGCTTTGTTCTTCCAAGGTAGGGAGGTAAATCAAGGTAGGGATTTGTCTAATTTCTAACCTCTCTAAAAAGACTTTTAAAAATGTAAGGCAATTTTTTTAAAAGGTGTAGTGCCAGTGAATATTATTTGGTGGAACTTAATATTCTCATGGTGCTTGTTGTACAGTTCTTTTGTAACGATTGGAAAATTTTCTGGTTTGGTCATATATTCGCTGAGCTATATCCGAGGATTATAATGTTAGAGTATTGTTTTTTCCAGACTCGAACCTATCCGCATGCGTACACTGCATTTGTACTTTTGACCATCCAGAGAAGGAGCAGTAAAAGAATAAAGTTCTCTTGAGTATTATGTGAGTTGGTTTGTTATGTGGGGTTTGGGCAAGATTTTTCTTTATGTACAATTCCCTTGCCTCTTCTCCCTTCATGTTATATAACTGATATTTTTAGTACCCCATGGCATTTATATCTTCTCAGAAGTCTGTGTTACTTTTATTTCCTTAAAAGAGACTATCAGGGTGGTATGTTTGGATTTTCACTGTTTTTCCTCTATATTTCCTCAAGGCACAAACTACTTTTTGCCTTTTTTATTTTTTGGCTCAAAGTTGATAGTTGATATAGTAAAAAGCAAAGGCTGGATGGTACTTGGAACATTTTGAAATTTGGTTACATTTATCTTTGGTTGGGAAACCTCTTAATAGGGAACTATACTTACTATATAGATTTCATGCAAGTATGACAAGGATTTCCATCTATTCTTAGATTGCTGGAAGAAAAAGAATCCTAAAGGCTTATAATTAGATTTGAGATTTGCTTAAATTCTAGGTTCAAAGAAGGAATCATAGGATATGAACTCACATGAATGTGAAATAATAGTGTTAGAAACATCTTTTGATTTGAGCAGAAACAGCAACACTACATTCAGAAAGATCGGATTCATGGAGGCATTTATGCTTTTTTAAAGCTATAAGTTACCTCATATAACTCATAGTAACTTATATGAGGAATAACAATCACAAACTTCAGTTATTATTTTTCTTACTTTTTTAGGTACTTTTCATTTTTTTCCTAGGTATAATGCTGAACATTTCATTTATCCTAGAGTGATGAAAAAATACCTGTTAATCAGACAGGAGGCTTCATATCTGTTTATTAATGTTCTTAGCCTATCAATATGCATGACGAGATGCAGCCCACACAACTGCATTGGGTGGCCTCACAGGATGTTTAACTACCATTAGTGATTGGGTTGCACAGATTTTGTTAAAAAAAAAAAAGGCACGGTATAAAGAAGCTAGAGGGAAATTTCTTCTTTATTTAATCTCCACACCTATATATCAAGTCCTGTTGCTGCTCCCTCCTAAATACTGTTCCAGTTTATCCAAGTCTTTCCAAATCATTACCACTCTCTTGGGTTAGGCCATTATTACCTCTTATCTAGGTTATCAGAACAATCTCTAAACTGTCCCCAGTCTTGTCTTTTCCCACACTAATGGCCTATGGTCTTTCTAAAACCCAAATTATGAGATTCCTGCTTTAAAGTCTTCAGTGCAACCCACAGTCCTCAGAAGAAAATCCAGACTTTTTAATATGTCCTATCAAACTTTGCATGATCTTGCCCTTTCTATCATTTCAGCCCTATATCGCCTATCTTTTCTTCCAGGTGGTCCGTATTCCAAGATACTGGAATGTTTACAAATCCCTTGAATATGCTTTTCCTTGCTTTTGTAGATAACCATTCCTTCAGACTGTGAAATCCCCTCTCTACCTACTTCCTTAGTTTAACCCTTATCATACCTTGATCTTCTCTTTGATTTTTTAAAAATCTGACTGCTAAGCTTCAGGGCAAGGAATGTGGTTTGCTAACCACTGTATTCACATAATAACAATGCAATAAACATTTATTGACTGAAGGAAGGGCCCTAGTCAAATAGGTTTGAAAATGAGAATAGACAAAGAGAAGACAAAATAGATGCTGAATGGAAGTGTCAGCTATGTTTCATATTTGCTATCACTGAGAGAAATCTTAACTTCTTTGGTCTGTTTTCTTCGCCAAAGAAGCAAAAATGTTAACAGCAGAACTTTGCAGGCTAAATCTTCTTGTTCTGTTACAGCTTACTTATATAGTACTCTAAATGGGTCTTAATAAATGGTACCTTTTACCACCAAAAGCTCTTCCTCCAGCTTTAACTCATGTAAATTAACTGTAATGGTTTTATTTTTTAAAAAGTATTCAGATTTTCTTGTTTATTCCTGTAATAGTTTTTTAAAGGGTCTTTGCATTTCATCAAAAAAACATGCACTATAGTTTAATTTTTGAAGACCTATATTTCATGACTTTGACCATGACCATCAAACACTGCCTGGGGAGAAGGCAGCAACCAGACAGTGTATTATTGGAGGGACGTGACACTCTTCCAGTGGCACAAGGAATTGCCAAGTGCTTCATAGATGTAGTTGAATTTTCTCTTACTTTCTATAGTTGCACCTTTTAATTGAGCAGTAGATATTTTTTGACTCGCATGACTCTATAGGCCTTAAGCCAAAGTGAAGAAAGTTAAATATTTAATTAAAAAATGGCTCTTCCTAAAAGATTTGTTTTTACTCTGTCTCCTAATAACTCAAAGTACAATTTAGAATAAACCCTCTAGTTATTGAATTGTTTCTGAAGGTCTATTAAAGCAAAGTAATTAGCAGGAAGACAGAAGAATAGATACTCAACCTTCTGTCTACTCTACCATATGGACATCTTGAATATTTCCCAGTGACTGTTCTGTTGAAAAACTTAATATGTAAATGATAAGCTTTTTTTTCTGCCTTTCTTTCTTTTTCTCCTTCTCTCCCTTTTCTTCTTTCCTTCCTTCTTTTCTTTCTTCTTTCTTTATTTCATTCAACATTTACAGAAATGTGTCATTCAGTCCAATTTCCAGAGATGAAGAGTTGTTAGGAATTTAACATCTGTATAGGAAGAAATAAGGTAAATAACTATTATTAAGAAGTTTGATAAATGCAGTGTTAGAAATATTCATAGATACTACGGGAAGAGCCTTCAATTCAGTCTGGGCCCAGTGGTATGGTAAGAAGAAAGGATTAAGATTAAGAAAGGATATTTGGAGGAAGGAAGGCCTGAGCTGATATTTTGAAATATGGTAATATATAAGAAATATATTTAGCTGGAAAAGAGGAAAAGAAAGAAGGGGCAAGAAAGTGTGCAAATGCGAGGAGAAAGAGCAAAGAATACTCAGGCACCTACCTGCAAATAATTTGATAAACCTGGAATTAGAACTTGTATGAGAGTTAGGTAGGAACTGGTAGGGCTGTGACAAGGCACAGAGTTATAGTCAGGGTCATATGTGGAAGGATCTTGTTCAGGTGAAAATATATTTTTGAATACAGTACGTAGATACATTGCCAGGCATTGGCAATATAATAGTAAATTAGAAAGAATCCCTGCAACAAAAGAACTAGAAATTTAGTAGGATGAAAAGACATAGCAACAAATAATTGTAATAAATACAATCCTGACAAGTATTTGGATAGTATCCTGGAGATGACTGGGAGCACTTAGAGGGTTTTAAGTGGGAGGATAGTGTGATCACATTGCATTTGAGAATCTCTCAGCACTGTAAAGAATGAAATGGAAGGTTGTGAAGTCAGAGAATGGGACATAATTTACCAGGTTCTTCTTCACTGTGTTAGGGGAGATACGAAGAAAATACCAGTGAGAATGGGCAAGTGGAGACAGAGTTGTATGGTATTTGGAGGACAGAATTAACAGGACTTAAGGATTGCTTGACTATCGTGGGAGAAGGGAATGTTGACGAAGATGATTCTCGGGATTCTGACTTTGGAAATACAGGAAGGGAGTTTTCTGTTCTTTTTACTCTGCTGTAAGTTTGGCCTTTGCAGGGGCCTCCTGGGAAGGAAGCTCCTGCCTCTTTCTCTGTTTCCTTTGAGGAGGGTTGGTTAATCAGCGTGGTCATAGTTTGATACCCCTTGGACTAAGATTTGTCATAGGGAGGGGCTGCTGTCCTCTAAAGAAAGAACCAGGTAGGAAGCCTCCCCTTCCTTTGTGCTAGTGTGGAGATGTTTCCTCTGCATCCTGTCTCCATCCACGTCCATCCACAACAAGGCCTCTCTTCTTGGGGGTTGTGTTTGTCATTCCTTCTCTCTGTTCCACCTGCATCTGGGTTTGTGAATCTCCTCCTTGATACTGACTGAGAAGGCTACTCACAGTCTGCCCGGTGGTTGCAAGACTCTGTTTCCCAGATACTTGACATGGTTCGGAAAACAAGAGTGCTTTTGGTAGATCTCCAGTGGAGTGCTCCAAAGCTCACTTTTTGTTGCTGTCCTTCACCAGCCATTAATAAAGTTGATCTTTTGGTCCCATTTGCCACTGATCTCTGCATAGATACTCCTAAGGGCCAGAAGTTTGGAGCAGAGACTTAGCTCCCAACTTCTAATGAGTGATTGAGCTCCATTCACTAAGGTAGGAGAATACAGAGTTACTTTATCCCTTTAAGTATTTTCTTAATTTCCCTTTTCCTTTCTCAGGTGATGGGGTGACATCTACCTCCTTGATCATCATTTGTAATTCTTCCCTCTCTCTCACCAGGTTGCAGCAATTTCATCTTTGAAACAACGTTTGAATCCATCACTTTCTTTCTGTTTCAGTTCTGGCTTAGGTTCCTATTATATCCAACTTAGACGACTGCAGAAGTTTTTAACCAACCTTTCTCTAGTCTGTTCTCACTGCATTCAGGGTTTTCTGTAGTGCAATATGTGTATCTGATCATATCACTCTCCTCTCAGAAACTTTCAACTCATCGCTTACAAGAGCCACCTTCCACAATGTGATGCCAACCTACATGGGGTGGGGCTGGGGGTGGTGCAAAGGAAACTAGTTTGGATGGCCCAGCATTTGGATTCAATTCTGGCTGCAACTAGTTATTCTTGTGGTCCTTACAAGTCACACTAGCTACATTTTGTTTCTTCACCTCTAAAACAAAAGAATAGAATTGGATGGCCTCACAGGCCTATTCAGATGTGCATTGCTAGCTGTCCATGTTTCTACTCTTCAGCCTGATATTTTGCAAATAACTCTTGACCTACAACAGGATATGTATAGTACAATAAATAGACTCTGCACTTTCTTGTGCTCTGTGGCTTTACTATCACATTTGTTTGACGTATGCTTCCTTTCCTATCCTTTACTGATTTCCCCTGTTGAAACCTTACTCATTTCTCAAGACCCAGATCAAATTCAACTCTCCACCAACCCTCTCATGATCCCTTCAGTTGGAATTAATCATTCCTTTGTAAGTGCTCTCAGAGCAATTTGTTTGTAAATCATTTAAGGGGTTGGAATTGTTCAAGTATCCATCTCTTTCTCTCCCCAATAGACTAAACTCTTAATAGGTAGAATCCACATGTATTCTTATTTATAACTCTCAATCTGTGCACCTTAAACATGGCAATGTCTCAGTCAATAGATATTTGTTGCTTAAATAAATGAACGTGCTAAACATGTTATTCATTAAGGAGTGAGTGTTGGCTTTCAAAGTCATCACTGGGGACTCTCATTTACCGGACTTGACTGATGAATTTCCAGATGAATTTTGGAAGTTTTCAAAAATCAAATTCAGCCCCAGGAGACAAATATACAGAGAGTGAATGGACTGGAATATTTATATTAAATTCCAAAACAAAGTATTAAAAAGGTCCAGTGCAATGGAAGAATGCTTGGATTAAGTATAGCCTCTCCCAGTAATACTAGTGAAAAAAACACCCTCTTGGTTGTATATTCTTCGTGCTTGTTTTATGAAATCATTAATAATATATTTATTTACACTTCATAACCCTTCAAATATGATTAAATCACTTTCTTATTTAAAAAAATTCTTTGTGCTGAAATGACCTGTTCTCATGGAGATAGAAAATTGCTTGGTCACTACATTCTGCATAAGCTCTTATTTTAATATTGAAGATGCCGACCATGTTGGTGATTCTTTACTCTTAAATACTCATCAAATTGGAGTTAGAATGCAAAGCTCTAATTTTGTCTTTGTATGCAGGGGAGAGTGATTAATTGCTGCCTATTCAAAAAGTCAGTTAATGGGAAAAAGAAGAAACCAGCCCCAGTGTGGGATTGCAATCCTCCTTTTCTCAACCAGAAATGCTCATAGGGCACTTGTCTGATTTAGGCTCTTCAGATGCGGAGATAAAAACTTCATCTAATTGTATCTTTAGAATGGGATAAACACTTGGGTCTTTCTCTGCGTTTCAGCAGAGAGGTTCAGTATCTATCGTCAATGATGCTTGCCATCTGAAATTGCACTGTCACAATCAGAGTAATTTTCCATTTAGGAGCCTCCTGCAGCAGCTGAACACTGGCAGAGCACTCCAGTCCCCTGTGCTTGATAACTTCGTGGCCTTTGTAGCGCTGAGGGTGAAGAAGAGGGTAGAGAAAATCTTCTTATATCTTAGCAACTAATTGATTTAGTAGGATTCATGACATTCAACAGACATCCTTATTACTTGCCTTGTCTTGTCCTAAATCCATCTCGGACCAGTGTGACATAGAAATGCAATTTCTTTCTATGGAGCTACTTAAGTAATCCCACACAGTGTCTAACAATGTCCAGTGTTAAGTGTGTCTTCCCAGCATGCTACTTCTTCAGTTTTGTGACCTGATTTGAGTGAATGACATGCATTTGGGGGTAGAAGGGCTGATGTGTGAATGATTAAAAAAAAAAAAAAAAGAAAAAAAGAAAAGAAAATGAACTTAAAAAAGATTTCATTTTAAAATGGGAGAAATGATGCAGTGCCAAGAAGATTTCTATATGCAAATCAACCAAAATAAGCTGTGCTGTAAGGTGTTTGACATGCACAATGTCATGTAATGAGGCACAGTTATCCTAGTTATTTGAACTGTTTGAAAATCATTGTTAGCATCTGGTGAGAGACTGCCAAGTTTTACAGCTGATCTCCACACACACACACACACACAGAATTGCATATTAGTTACAAGACCGAATAAAGTACACTTGCTCATGTTCTTGCTTGGAGTTCTTCCTCCCCTTTCTCCATCAGTTTTAAATTCAATTCTCAATGGTGATTCTCTGATTCAGGAGCTAGTACTTTGTGCCAAAGCCCGTTTTACTTATGGCGCTATATTTAAATATTCGGAAAATGGATGTGTAAGTACCTGAGAGAATGCTGTATTGAGAGAGAATTAAGTAAATGGTGAGTAGGTAAGAAAAATAAAGGGGAATCAGATGTATCCAGAGGGATGAGAGAGGATCATGGGGAGGGGGGTTTGGAACAAACATACACGCATCAGATGTCAGCTACTGGTGATACAATAATCATGCTGGCTACATTGTTGGGTGGGGTGAGATTATGGGGTGTAGAGAGGATAAAAGGATTCCAGGTACGGGGCTTATAGAGGGGGCTGTGTCCAATCATTCATTCTCATGAAAAACATATTTCTAAGTTGGTTTATAGTCACATTTTGGGAAGTTGCCACATTAATCTAAAAATATAAATGTATCCAAATAGCCTAATCTGTGAGAGAATCTTGGTTTCCTTTCCTATATAAATGTCAACATTTTTCACCACATTGCCAAATCAATTTCCTCTTTCCTGGAACATATATAATGGTTTTTGAGAGGTTCCCACAAGTGGAGTTTGTTTGCAAACATCACTCTTTTGTCCTGTTGGCTGGCCTTAATTATTTTTTATTTTCCTCTGGGGGATCAGAGAATTTGGCTGCTTTTCCTCCTCGAAGATAAAGTGGGAATTTCCAAATGCCCAGGAAAATGAATGTGTTACTGACTAGTTGCCCAGTAGAATAATGTAGCTCAAATTATTGTTTTTTTATGGTTATTAATACTGAATTATGCTGGTGAAAATGGCCTAAGATCCTGTGATAAGAGAGGCTGTGTAAATATGAAATCACAGTGTTAAACAACAGCTGCATCCTCAAAGGATATTGGAAATTCACTTATCTAGATTTAAATATGAGAAAGAGCATGAAATGTGTTAGCTTTTGAGATAGGGATGTGGATAAATTTTCAGGTTCATATATAGTGATTATTTGAAGTCTATTCTGATTTATCCAGCTGGCTCTTCCCTACTGGATTGATAGCAGATTTTAATATATGGTATTTCTTTCATCTTTCAGCACTCACATGACTTATGCCATCAGGTAACATGACACAGTGTCGGCTCTGGTAACTACTGACCTTCCATAATCAGGGAACATCATCTTTGCTCTATGTAAATAGAATGTAGGTGGCAGCCTTAACATGCTGTTCTAAATCCTTTATATTTTAATTGGGAATTTTGAAACATTTCATTAGGAAGAGTCTCTTCCATCTTCCATCTTTCCTTTTTCTCAAATACCTATCAGGGTGAAAAAGTGTAGAATGTTTACTCAGGGCTATACCAGAGACACAGAGGAAGAGGCCAGTGCTGTGACAGGCTCACAATGGGCAGGGAAATTGTCCTAAGGACCGTCCCAGAGAGTCTCTCCTTTCGTGTTATGCCTGTAGAATCTCCTAATCCCACCTCCTTATGGCTGCCAGATCCCTCCTCTTGCACTGCCTCTCTCTTCATTCCCTAAGCCTTCGCTTGAAACTGGAGACTTAGGAATAATGGAGCACATAGGACAAAGCAGAGAGGGGACATCTTAGGTGACTGTTGACTTATTTAAGCTTTACCTGTGTCTTCCCCAACTCTCTGGTGACATGGGAAACCTAGAATGGGTAACTTGGGAGAAAGAGGCTTTAAGACCTTTCCTTTATTTTTGAGGCATTTCCATTTGGGGTTTGTTACTTTAAGAGAGACCAAGTTTAGCCATCCTTGCGCCTCTATTGATTTTTTAAAAATTCCTTTAGAGATAGGCATGTAAGATATAGCAAATAA
The DNA here is from genome assembly GCF_020740605.2 of Lemur catta. NCBI lineage: Eukaryota > Metazoa > Chordata > Mammalia > Primates > Lemuridae > Lemur > Lemur catta. The sequence continues at coordinate 53,674,421 of NC_059140.1, forward strand.
AAATATAGTAAATAAAAATATTGCATGAGACATACTTATACTAAAAACATTATTTGTAGTTTAACCTAAATTCAAATTTACTTGGCACTCCTGTATTTTATTTAGCATACCTGTCTGGGAGACATTCTGGAGTTTACTGCCATCCTTAGTTTCCTCAGGTTGGACTTGATGTGTTACTACTTGGAAAGCATTTTAATAACCCAAGATGACCAGCTAGATTGAGAGTAGGAGTCAGAATTTGTCTATATCATTGGCTATAGGCCTCTCAATAGTCCCCCCTTCCAAGATTTTTTGATGAATATTTCATATACTCTCCTGAAGATTACAGATGTGTGTGTGTGTGTGTGTATGTGTGTGTGTGTGTGTGTGTGTGTGTGTGTATATATATATTTATTTTTTAACTTATTCTGTTGCCCAGGCTAGAGTGCCGTGGTGTCAGCCTCTTTCACAGCAACCTCAAACTCCTGGGCTCAAGCAATCCTCCTGCCTCAGCCTCCCAGGTAGCTGGGACTACAGGCATGCGCCACCATGCCCAGCTAATTTTTTTCTATATATATTTTTAGCTGTCCAGATCATTTCTTTCTATTTTTAGTAGAGACAGGGTCTTGCTCTTGCTCAGGCTGGTCTCGAACTCGTGACCTTGAGCGATCCTCCTGCCTCGGCCTCCCAGAGTGCTAGGATTACAGGCGTGAGCCACTGCACCCAGCCTACATGTATATATTAATATTTAGGGTTTCCTTTAAAACTCTCCCTAAACCTCCTCAACTATTTCACTTTCTGTAGACGACCTTGGCTGCCGCTGCAGAGGGAAGCGGAGATGAGGAGGCAGCATCACTGCCTTTGCAGTCTCGGCTACCTGGAAGGCCTTGTTGGCAGGTGTCAAGAAGAGGCCAGAGCACTAAGGACAGCTACCCCTCCACAGTCCAGCACAGCAGGGTTTAGGAGGGTAGCTGTGCCTTAGGAATAAAGTGCCCTGTGTAACTTCCATGTTTCCATATCAGGAGTCAAGGAGAAGCTTCCCAATTCAAGCTCCTGGCAACAGTTCACTTTCCCCTGAGGCTTCTCCATTATGTTTCTTGAAACCCTGAGGACAAATCCCAGCACAACCTTTACTCCTTTTCGTATCTGTTACCAAAAGAAGCTCAGGAATCCCAATCATTCCAGATTCTCAGCCTCATTTGTCTCACTTTTTCTCATTTCCTGAAACACTTTAACTTTTCTGGAACAAAGGACCAACCACTCCCTATGGCTACAATCCTGATTTTTTTCATTACCAATACACACCCATTATCTCAGTTTCCAACAACCCATTAAGTTATTACCACCCACACCTTTCTTCCCAGTTTACTCTCTCAATTACCTCACCTGCAGCAATCTTTCAATAGCCCCCTCCCACCCCGGGGCAGGTTCCTACTGCATTTTCTCTGTCCCCAACCTCCTCTCTTTATCCCTTATCAAGTTTAGATCCCACAGGCCCTCATACCACTCATTTACTTGTAAAACTCCCTTGCCCTCTTGGTGTTTGTTGCACTCATTTGGCTAAATTACAACCTTGGTTAAAACAAGCTTTTTGACTACTCTGGGCTTGAACCTAGGCAGCTGAAATAAATGGGATAAAAATACACAATCAAGATGACTAGTTTCACCTTAAACACATGATCATTGCTTTCAAGGCAAGCCTGGAACACTGCCAGCCATCCTCTCAAATCTATTTTCCCAGTCTTCTAGATTAGTGCTATACACTTCTCTTTCAATCCTCCACCCATCCTGTCACCTGACAACACTGCTTTCTACTTCACTGATAAAAGGAATCAGAAGAAAACTTCCACATGCTCTCATCTGAGTCTACCTGGGTCTTAACCACATACCCTAGCTTCTCTTCTTTGTAAATAAGCTATTGTTATTTCTGGGTAAGGCCAAATACTCTGTAAGGTTCAAGACCGGAGTCCACTGGAGGGGCCGCGCAGCTGAAAGTCAAAGCACCCTCCTGGGTTTCGGCACCAAAATGTAAGGTTTTTGGATGGTCGGCACCAGAGAAAGAAAGACAAGCAGAGTTGAAAGTGGTAAGCAACAAGGCTTTATTTGAGTGCTCCCGGGCGAGGGTAATGGGTCCCAAGAGAGGGGCCCGGGCAAGGTTCACAGGTGCCAAGAGAGGGGTCCGAGAAGTCGCGCTGCCCAGAAGTTTTGTAGGGGCTTATATATGTTTTAGAGCTGGGGGATGGGGGTTTTTCGGTTCTGTTACGGTTTTATGGTGGGTATTGAGAACTAGGAGGGGCTGGTGGTATGTATGGATTCCAGGAGCCAAAACCCTTATCAGGGTAACCATCCAGGTGTGGCTATCCTTTAACTTAGTTGTGCCTTTCAGGCATTGTTTTCAGCAGGTCTCATGGGCTTCTTCTTTTTTTCATTAGGGAGGGGAGGGGTGCCCACCACCAGCTTTACATACTCTATGTATGATTAAACTTCATCCTGCCTCCCCTGCTAAAGACACTTCAGCAATTCTCCCCTTTCTTTTGAGTGGCTCACCAAATTTCCCCTCTCTGTTGGCTTATTACAGTTAGTTTACAAATGTGTTGTTATCTTTCCAACATTATAAAAAAAAAAATCTTTCAAGATCATACTTCCTCCTGTAGACATTCCCCATTTCTCTTTGAAAGAGTTATATATATTTGCGAACTTGCTCATTTCAATTACTCTTCTCCTTCCTCTGTTGAACTCGCTCAAATCATCTGTTTGCCTCTCTTCCCCACGGAAACCAGTCTTATCAGATCATCTGTGATCTCCTCTTTGCTAACCCTAATCAGAAGCATTTTATATAGGTAATTGCTCTGCCTTTGAAATATTTTCTTTACTTGACTTCTATGACACATTAATTACCTAGCTTTCCTTTTACTTTTCTAGATATTTCTTCACAGTGTTCTTTGTCTCCTCAATTTCTAAATATTGGAAGGACTCACTTCTTAAACTTTTTTCTCTTTTCTATTCATTCTCTCTCACTCCCTCTCCCCTCACCAGGGGATCTCATCCTGTTTCATGGCTTTAAATATCATCTATGTATTTGTGAGTTCTCCTGCCTGGACCTCTCCTCTGAATTTCAATACCCAAATGCATCTTATTATCCCGTATACATAATGTCTCCTTGATGTTCCATGGGGATGTCTCTACATCACACACTTAGCATGTCCCAAATAGATCTACTGATATTCCCCTATCTTGACCTCTGCTCTCACATATCACAATTAATAAGAAATTCATTTACCTACTTGTTCCAACCACAATCTTGGTGTTATCCTGACCTCTTACATTCTTTGGCATTCTATATCTGATTTGTCACAAATTCTATTCATTCTACCTTCAAAATATATCCTAAATTTGTCCCATTCTTATGACCTCCTCCCATTACAACTCCTGAGTCACTTACCTGGATTAATGCAATAGACACCTAACTGATGTTCCTGCTTCATCCCTTGCTTTTTTGGAGGGGGACTATTTTCAACCAAGCAGACAGAGATCTTGAAAAGTATAACTTAGTTCATATTGCTCTGCCCACATAGCTCTCCATCTCATACTAGACCCTAATGCTTCTCTGACTTCACTTCCTACCACTATTGTTTTCCTTCACTCCACTCTGACTATAAAATTCCAAGCTTAAAATCTTTTTTTGTTGGTTGAAATACAGCAATGGCTCTACCTCAGGGCCTTTGCACTTGCCATTCCTTTATGTGGAATGCTCCTCCCTCAGACATCCACATGGCTAGTTCTTTTGCTTCAATCAGGTTTTTACTCAGAAGTTATCTCTTTGCCTCTATCCTAACACTTCTTTCTCTCTTTACCTAATTTATGTTTTTTAAGCTATCCAGCATTCCATAAATTTCTTAATTACTTTATTTACTGTCTGTCTTCCCCACTAGAATCTAAACTCAATAAAGGGCAGGAATGTTTGTCTGTTTTATTCTCTGTTATATATTCTCGGTATTTTGGGCACATAGAAGGTGCTCCAATATTTATTGAATAAATGAGTAAAAATATGAACATTCACATGGAAGATGTTTCAGAATCTGTGGGGCATTCAAAATGAGTAACATTGTGGATTTTACTCATTTTATCTATTCTTTGGTATGTTATGGATGCAATCATGCTTTTCAGAAGACTAGGGAAAGAGTCCTAGAAAAGTGTATGTATTAGGGATCCTTGCTTGGAGTTCAAGATTACTTTAAGTGAATAAAGATGGTTTTTCTATGGAGGAAATAGCATTATAGGAGCTTAGACTATTGTGGGGGAAAAGGCAGACCATTCTAAATGTTGTGGAACATTTAAGTAAAATGGCAGAGGAAAGGAGTATTTGTGAATAAAATGACCAGGCTTGCTTAGCTGTGCATCATCTTGCGTATTGAAAAGGGCCAGAAGTGAGAAGATGCAAGCACTTAAGCAGAAATGAGGCTGGATTTCTCATTTTTCAAAAGGAGATGTGAATATCTGCTCTGCATTGACATCCTGTGATTATCAAATGATACGCATACCAAAACTTCTGAAATGCTACACAAATGCAAGGGATTGTTTTGGGCACCAACACCAAGAAATGATCCAGTGGGGAATGTGAAGCAATCACCGGTCAGCAGAATGAAAGTCCTAATTTATCTAGAGGCTTATAGTTGGCTGTTAGGGATAGGTAGAATGTGGCTAAACCAGCGTGTTCTGATGTATTATTGTGGTCTGCAGTGCATAAGAGGTTAAGGCAACCAATTTGAAATCTAATGGAATTTCTGTGTGTAGTTTGAAGTCTACTCACAGTAACTCCTTGGGGCTATAATGTGATTTGAAGTGGAGGAAGGCCTGAAGGTGTAAGGTAGGTTTCAGGAATCTGTGTACACAGTAAACAGCATCTGGCCAATCACTGTGGCAGGCATGAATTCCAGGAAAGAGATCACTGGAGAGTTCGTGATAACTGCCTTGGCAATGTCATAATGTGCAAGACAAAAGATGGTAGGACAACACAGAGCAAAACAAAAGGTCCTGGGCTTTGAGGTTAAGTAGATCCCTGATTTGGCTAACAAGAGTGACAAATCTTAATAAAGCTAAAAAAAAAGTGGCAAATCAAAATACTCAGATTATGCCCACCCCAGGATCTCACTTCCTTTGCAGTTAGGAAGTTTTTTCCTTATTTCTAACCTCCTGCAGCAATTTAAGCCTGTCTCCTCTTTTATAGTGGTCATAAAATTATTCAGCCTCCTTTTAAAATACAGCTACTGCATTTGACTCTCTGATCTCCCACAGCACTGAATTCCACTGTGTGCAGAAGTATTTCATTTTATTGGTTTTTAAATTTTCTTGCTGCGCCATTCATATGAGTACTTATTCTCATATTGTGCAATGGCATTTTAAGCTTGGAATTGATAACTTTGTTCCCCGTGTACCTTTCCTAATCTTAAATAGTGCAATTAAGTTTCTTTCTAACTATGCTCATTGTCAGGCTGGAGAAAACCAGGTTTTTATAATCTTTCATTGTATTTCAGTCCTGCCAGACACTTCACCTTCCTCACAGGCCTAATCTGGACTTTCCACTAAGCACACTGCGCCCTACCCTATAATCACCACCAGGCAGCAATTGTGAGGTACTTTGAAAATCGTGAGGTCATTACCTGACAAAATCTTACATTTAGGTAGTGCTTTTATCCCCGAAGATACCCGTTGTTCTTTGGCAATAATCTCTACTCTCCAGACAGCATCCATCCTGCAAGGAGGAATGGATGTGTCAGTGTGTGTCAGTGTGTGGATCCTGGAGCCGGCTTCAGCCCATCTTCGCGGCCCCCCCAAGGCAGAGTGTAGGAGGATTCACAGAATGGTCTGGAGGAAGGGAGCGGTGTTTGCTGTCGCTGCAGGCTGGTCTTTTAGGGTGGTCAGCCAAAAGCCAGATAACAAAGCCAAATAAAATAAAACAGGACATTGAGTGGTTGCTAGAGGCAAAGAAAAGTGTTAGTCCAGCCTTTTGTCCCGGCTCTGCCTTCAGCCCGGGTGCATGTAAGAAGCCCTGGACTGGCGCTAGGATGATGCTGTGTAATTTTAAAGCAGGTAAAGCACAGATGCTGGTTCTTATTAAATATCTGCAGGTTTTAGTAGTTCTACACACCTTCCTTTTAAAAAGAAGAAAAATCCCTCCAAAGGGGTTCACAATTCTTAGCTTTTGCTTGATTTTCAGCTTTTTAATGTGCCTGTATAAATCCTATCTCAGGGATTGTTTGACCAACTCTATTATGAACCTGCCTAGCAAAGGTAGGGGACTTGTATTTTTGAGGACAACAAGAAGACTGCTTTGAAGTTATTTAATGCCAACTCTTCAGGGATCATGCATGGCATGGGCTTTTCCCATTATCATACAGTAATGCGAAGCAAAGAATCAGCAATGGGTGTTACATTTCAGATATTCTAAGGTCCAGAAATGCTAATAAACTTGACAGAAGTCACACAAAATAGCCAGCGCTAGATTCTGAAATGCAGACCATTTTATTGATCTTCATACACTTTCATCTTGACTGCCAATTTAAGGAGAAGCTAATAAACTCAGCAATCAAGATACATAATATTTTAATGCTATATTTAAAAATCAAAATGAGGGCAAAAAATCCATGATGAATAAAATATAAAAATTTTAAATAAAGGTAGCACCAGCATAACTGATTTTTTTTCCTTAGGTTCCAATATTGCTTGGTAGGTTATTCTACAATGGTACAGACCTCCCCGTTCTCCCATCTACTAGCACATGATAACATCTAACTGTTCCCTGCTGTGTGAGGTTTATTCCCTGGCATGCCTCTCAGAAATATCTAAGGTTTGGAATGTATGTAAAAACAAACAAACAAAAACGCCTGGAGTTTGACTCTTGTTTCCCCAGGTGTTCCGTTCCTCTTGACATCATTGAAGACGTGTCCCAGGGAATTGAAAATTCTGCTGTTTTGTGGTGCTTGTTCTTAAGCTCAGATGACTAATATGTAAAGTGTCAATCGATGCTTTTATGTGCTTTATTTAATATAGTTTCTTAAATCACAGACCTAAAGAGAGGAAGAAGAAAAAAGAACATGATTTCTATAGAAATTTTAGAGAATCATAGTTACTTAAAATGGACAAATATATAGAATTTGAGAATTAAGGGCCACTCGTGCTACTGATATGACCTTGAACTGCTATACCGTGGGGCAACTCAGAATATCACTACTGGGGTTGGCCTCATCACGGTAACTCTCTTCCCCTCAAGACTCTTATCTAAGTTGATAACTATCTCAGCAAGGCAGGATGGGTTTTAAATAACTGCTCTAAGAATACCTGAGAATTTTAAACGTGTATGGGTTAGGTTAAGAGACCCTGGAAGAACTGTAGGAAGTCCCAAGGTGCCTACTTTGAAAGGGACTGAGGTGTCATTGTCCTATGTACAACGTTTCTTGTATTTTGTTCAATACATGTCTTTATTTTCATATTAAAAAAAAATAACTGCTCTATTCACAGTTTAGCTCAACTGAAGAATTGGGCTTGGCCCTGAGGCCAAAATGGCTCTTCTTTCTACATCTTCACCCTCTCTCAAATTATTGCATCCAGTTGTAGGAGCACTGTGAGCCTGACTTACCTTATTCTTTCTTGGGAATCTGAAGATTGAGAGTAAATATCCATTTTTTTTTTTCTGGTAGACATAGCAAAGAGAATGGGCAAAGAATCAAAAGAGACCCTCCACCTGTTAACGCCACCCAATAAATACATGTGGTTAATTCAAGTCAGGTTCTTACCAGAATTTGTCACTGGAAGACAGAGCCCGAAAATACAGGCTGATAGAAGTATTTCCTGTAGAAGACAGAGATATTGATAAGAAGCCAATTTTGTAAGCCTGGCTTCTTTTCCTAAACAAGAATCATGTACTTGCTTGAGATCACTATCTAAATAACTAATTGTCAATAATTTCAAGGGCTATGGATATTAGCAGGTTTCTGAAAAGATTAGGTTCAGCTTGTAGAGATTAAACAAACAAAATGGAACAAAATGAAAATTAACAGTGGCTTAGACAAGAGGGAAATATATTTATTTTCATGTAAAAGTCTAGAGGTAGATAGTTCAGGTACTTATGGTGTCAGAACTCAGATTTCTTCTGTCTTGTTGTTCTATCATTTTTTGTGTTTTCTATTCTTAGAATCATCTTATGGTCTGGAATGGTTAGTCCAGCTTCTGTCACACATTGGCATTTCAGACAGCAATAAGAAGGAACAAATTAAAAAGGAATAAATGTAGGCATCAGCTGCCTCTTAATTAAAGCATTTGAAACTGGCATATGACTTTTCCTTATATCCCATTGGTTATAGCTAGGCCATGGACATGCCTAGCTGCAAGGGAAACTGGGGAAGTTGAAATATTCTGAGTAGCCAGGTACCCAGCAAAGATTTGGAAGAAGTAAGTATTAAGGAATAAAAAGAGAACAGCTAATGGAGTACAATTAACAGTCTCCACATAAGAACAACTATTGGTCTTAGAACTTTGGGAAATATGAACAGTTACTTGTGGCATCAGCTCACAAGTCTTCATTTCTTGTTGAAGATTGAATCGCCTCATTCTAAGGGCTGGGTTCTCAATAGCAGTGGCTCAATTATTCAATCATTAGGTGGTTAAAATTTTAAATGCATTGATTTTTATGTCCTCTTTATCTTTTATAAACATGTTTTATTATCTAATCATTAGCACATGATTATGCTGAAATTCTTGCTTTCTTTATATTTCTTAATACTAATATATTTTATTTTTTCTTTGTTTCCTTTAATTTCTTCTCTCTACATAAAATTAGGTGTGACTTGATTAACTACTATATTCTAGTGCACTGTAACTTATCCTTCTCTTCTTTCCTGAGTTTATAATAGATTAACCTTATCCACTTCTTACTTTGCAGATTATTTTATTTTATTTTATTTTATTTTTTTTTTGAGACAGAGTCTCACTTTGTTGCCCGGGCTAGAGTGAGTGCCGTGGCATCAGCCTAGCTCACAGCAACCTCAGACTCCTGGGCTTAAGCGATCCTACTGCCTCAGCCTCCCGAGTAGCTGGGACTACAGGCATGAGCCACCATGCCCGGCTAATTTTTTTGTATATATATTTTTAGTTGGCCAGATAATTTCTTTCTATTTTTAGTAGAGACGGGGTCTCCCTCTTGCTCAGGCTGGTCTCGAACTCCTGACCTCGAGCGATCCACCCGCCTCGGCCTCCCAGAGCTAGGATTACAGGCGTGAGCCACCGCGCCCGGCCCTGCAGATTATTTTAAAAAGATTCTAAAATAATGTGTAGAAAGACCACATGGATTTACATGCATTCATATCTTAGACATGAAGGGTTACACTTAGGTATGTAACTCAGTGGAAATCCATGAAACTTTATTGAACATATACTACTGAGCATGTCTGAGTAACTGTTGCTTTAACATTAAAAATCTATTTGCTCCTACCAAAAGTAAAGATTATTAAGTTTAGGGCTTTTGCAATAGTTGGCATTAGTAAATTCATGGTTCTCACATTTCTTGAGGGATCTGAATGTCCACAGTTAGAATGAGGATAGGCATACTCACCTCCTAAGGACATTAAAGGACATAACACTTGGAAACACCAATATAAATCTGAGCCATATGGCCACAAGGCTGGAAATCGAATAAATTTAATTTAACCATGGGGAAACCTATCTAGCTGCCCAGCATCTCTTTTTCAATTAGAGGAATTCATAATTTTGAGGATTGTAGGATTCTGAGGATGTACCTACTGAGAATGCCAAAGATATATATTATGTCAATTTCATGGAGATCAGATGTCTAGGTAAGATAATGTTTCTTATAATTTAGAAATGAGATGTCAAATATGTTGGAAGCTGCATAATGTTTATAATTCTTCAGCTCTTTTCTAGAAGAAATTCTTAAACAACCAGGTGCATAGAGAGAAAATTCATCTACTCAGGTAAATATTAACAAATTACAAATTTAGCAATCTTAGAATGGGGCAATATTAAGACATATTGGAAATATTATTCATTTATCAAATTCTAATGGCCCAATAGTTAATAACTTTAATAATACTTATTATTAAGGCCATGGTAGCAAATTCTTCTCTTTGACCCTTGGTTTAACTCTTTATTTTGGTCACAACATGGCCAACAAGTGTACTATTATACTATTCTGTTCAGTTTATTCCTGCAAAATTAATGTCAATTAGTGAATTCATAGGAGGTTGGGCAATCAAATAGAATCAGTTAATATGGGTCAACCTAAACCTGTCACAAAGCAATATTCTGTGTTTTCCTTTGGTGGATTCCCAGTTTCAGGAGTCCTAGAACCACTATCCCTGATGACCTGACTTATCTGGATGAAAGTCATGAATCTCTGTCAAGCCTTTGATACCCAAACATACATAGCTGTTTTTTGTTTAATTTAAGTCACTATGATAAAGGTAGGATTCATGCTCATGAAAGTTATACCAATAGCAGTAAATCATTATATTGCATGCAAGATTATTGAGATGGGGACAGTGAGATATTGGTCTTGCATAAATAAAAAAAGAAGTTTCAAAGTCATATTTTAAGGATAGTCCAGACTCTAGGGGGCTTAAGCAAGTTCCTTAAATCTTGTGGATCTTATTAATGTTCCCTCTGGATAATTGCTGCTATAGGCACTGAATTTATCTGCCAATGAGAAAAAACTAAATCAATACAATTGGCCAAAAGAAAGAAAGCATATGATGCTCTTGACTGTAGAATTCATTGCCTAAGTTAATAACAAGTAAGTAAATAATATTGAAATATAGCCAACTTCACACTAGGAAGCAAAGAGAAATTGATAAAGCCAAATGATGTGAGTGAACTTTGGTGCTATGTTACTTGTTGCTTTGATTAACACTAAGCTTATTTTGTCAAAGGACTTAAAGGCTTAAATTAAAAAACTAACATTCCCAATAATATTTGCTTTGGTTCCAATTTTAAATGTTCAGAGCTCTTGTTTTTCTTCATGTTAAATGTTTGTAGCTTTTCTCTAATCATTATAAAATAGGACTGGTTTTGAATGTGGTTAAATAGTGTTAATTTTGTGGATGTCTTTTACACTTTTGCTCTGTCGACATTTTACTATTTATAAAGCAAATAAGGAATTTATAAAAGCACCAGTGGGGCAGCATCAATTTTTGTTTTCCTTGAGTAAGAAAACCCTTATAATCTGAGATTGCCTCAAGCAGTGTTTATGATAAATCCTTGCTATAAGGGGTACTGCAATACCTCAACAAAAGACTTTCTTAAGGCACTATGAATATGCAGGGTCAAAACATTTCTATTCTTTCCTAGCTTGGAAATTTCAAGATCTTTTTCTCTGAATGCTTTTCCATTGCTCGGGGGAGTATAGAGGAAGATTTCTGTATTTTCAGCTTTCAGAGAGTTCCCTTCTCAAAAACCATCTTGTCCTGAGGGAATGTTTGGAGATCCATGACTGTGTTATAAAAAGAAGTGCTGTGTAGTGAAAACACACTTCATAATAGCTCATCAGCTGGTGATGCCAGAAAACAATTTTAAAATATGAACATTCCTGTTTTGTTTTATTTAATTTTTCTTTGCCAGAGGACCAGTCACACACATTGAAACTGCATCATTAGGACTCTTATACACATGGACACATACACACACACACACACACACACACACACACACACACACACACAGACTCACATTCGCACACGGCGCTAATTGAAGATATAATCATGGTACTAAGTGTAATTTGCTATCCCCTTGCTAGTGTCTGTTAGTGCCCACTTTGCTACAGGCTATCATTTTTATTGCCAGTGGGAGTCAGTGATAGGCATAGAATTATTGCCTGATAATGACACCATTACTGCATGTCACTACTGTATTTGGACTTAGGACTATTTGTAACTTGTTTGATCCCCAGTGCAGAGCAGTAACTGAACAGGCTATTCTAAATGTGCACATTAGTTATCCGGATACCGTAGATCAGGGTCAGCTGGGAAGCACCAGACAGTACGTTCAGGGCTGTTGTAAACTCATGTTGAGTTATGTCTGTGCACCCAACCCAACACCATTCACTCTTGGCATTTTCAGATGGCACCAGCCTCTGTACTGGTAATTTGTGCATATTTGTGATTGAAAGTAGGTCCAGTAAAGGAAGCCATATGGTTTGCCGTTCGAGTCTGATGCATTTGTGAAGTAACAGATGCAAAATCGAGCACACCTGGAATTCAGAGGCAGAAGCCCTGACAGAGCAATCTGTTGTATAACATCATATATGCTTGAGGATTTGTGGGGATGAAGTCCCTACAGAAATAACCTACCTTGATATAACCCACATCTTAATACATAACCTACATTGGCTTTTGGGCATTTATTTTTCATGGCTGGCTACATTTATGCTCTCATTAGTTTTCTGTGATGATTGAATAAATATGGCAGCATATAGTTTATTTGAGGGAATAAAAAGAATAGGAGGCATAATTTGGAAATATAAGCACTGCCTTAGCTATATTGTTTTACAATGTTGTATTAGAGTTTCTGTGAATATAGAGTGCACTTGTAGATGGTGGTTGTTGTGTGTGGTCATTGCTGAGTTTTGTATAACTAAATGTGGTTTCTTTTTCATTATTTTTATGCTCTGCTAGTAGTGGCAACCCCTCTAGGACAAGCCCTCAGCAGTGTTGCGGAATGTCCCATTAATTACACATCTGGATTATTTAGATCAAATATTACTGTGTAAAGCTGGGCTTAATGGGGAGTGGGGCCAAGGCACAATCTAGTCCTAGTGCATTTGGCAGTATAAAATCTCTCTCTTATCTCTATTGCATATTAGTGCAGTAACCCTGAATGACTGATAGAGAAGTGTAGATACATAGAGACATAAACGTTTTATGATCTAGGGATATAGAGAAAATGCTCTTTTGGTTTGGGTAGTATGGTCAACATCTAAGCTGCCATCTGAGGGTACATAAGCCCATCTTGGGAGAAACTTTAGGAGTTTTGTATGTGAGAAACAACAGAACAAAGAAAAAGAGCAAAGTTATCTATAGTGGTCAAAAGATGTGCTTTAGCATAATGGATAGAACTGGAAGTCTTTATGTTAAGTGAAATAAACCAGACACAAAAAGACAAACTTTCACATGTTCTCCCTCATATGTGGGAGTTAAACAAGTTGATGTCATAAAGGCAGAGAATAGAATGATGGTTACCAGAGGCTGGCAAGTATATGTGGGTGGGAATGGGACTGAAGAGAGGTTGGTTAATGGGTACAAACATACATATAGAAAGTATAAGTTCTAATGTTTGATAGCAGAGTAAGGTGACTATATTAGCAACAATGTATTGCACATTTCAAAATAGCTAGAAGAGATTACCTGAAGTGTTCTCAATACACAGAAATGGTAAATACTCAAGGTGGATGGGTACTCCAGATACCCTGACTTGATAATTACATATTCTAAGCATGCAACAAAATATCATGAGTACCTACCCCACAAATATGTAAAATATTATGTATCAATTAAAAGAATGTGCTTCAGTATCCAACAATTGTGTTAGGTTAAGGGAATTCCACTATGTAGATTAAGAAATCACAAAAGTGTTGACATTTTATATAGTTTTATATGAGAATTATAATAAAGGTGGGTATCATTCTTTAACTAATAGTATATTCCAATAGCAGTTATAAAAGGTGAAAAAGATAAACCAAACAATTTTTTTAAAGGTAAAACTCAATAATGGGCTTTTTTTTAAATGGGGAGATGAAATTTTAGAAACTTCTTCAGAGTGGAGAGCCGTTGAAACTGTAGTGTGGGTCAGAGAGGCACATCTTTAGGTCATCCAGACGTTGAAGAGTCGGGGACAAGACTAGGACAGAAATGGCTGAACTGTGGAAGGATTTGCATTACTTTAACCCAAGTGTGAGGATAGTCAATAACAAGAAAAACTCCGGCCAAATAAGTTCAAGTTATTGATCAAAGTTGCACTGAATTTTTCCTTGGCAATCAGACTTACTGTATGATAACGGAACTATAATTGGGAACAAAATATGCACATTTTTTAGGGGAGGGTGGGCAATTAATAACCCCCATTTTGAAGGAAGTCTCGGGGAAATTTGGGAAGGTTTTGTCCCATAAAGAATATAATTAATAGAAAGAACATTGCTTTTATATAAATAGATTAATAAGATTGTGTGCATAAGGGGCTTCAAGGTACTGCTGGTCCATTGCTACTCCTACTCATGCTTATCCTGTCAAGCAGTTACGTGCCCCATAATGACAATTTGCTCAATGACAGATCACATATAGGATGGTGGTCTCATAATATTATAATCCTATTTTTACTGTAGCTTTTCTCTGTTTAGATATGTTTAGATACACAAATACTTGCCATTGTGTTACTACTGTCAACAGTATTCAGTACAGTAACATGCTGTGCAGGTTTGTAGCCTAGGAGCAATAGGTTACACCACACAACCTAGGTGTATAGTAGGCTACACCATCTAGGTTTGTGTAAGTACTCTCCATAATGTTCACACAATGACAAAATTGCCAAATGATACATCTCTCAGAATGTATCCCTGTTGTTAAGTGATACATGACTGTATTCTACATCTACCTAACCTCCCTGCTATTCACCATCTCCACAACTCCTTAGAAGAAAAGTCAAGAAATGAAGAGCCCTGCACTGTGCACTATAAGATACAGAAGCTTATACTTTTGGGGTCCTGAGAAAGGTTCAGAAAAATCTAGGTAGTTGCTTGAGTTTCTCCCTCATCCTTGCCATCACAGACATAAAATCCCCCACAGATCTGTGTTGACTTAGTTCACACTCTTTCTTTTTGTAGTTATTATGCATTTGGAATATAGTAACAAGGACATACATTTTGTTCCACTAGTTAATTAGCATTAATACGTCTTCAGCAGTTAAGAAGAGAATTGGGGTTATTTCAAAACAGTTTATTTGTTTAACATATTTGTACTCAGTATGTGCCAGGCACTGTTCTTAATACTTTACCAATATTATAATAACATATTGTAATAGATGAATAATTCCTATAGAGGCTAATTGAATTTATTTTGGCTCAAAATATTCTGATTATTAATAAATTTATTTTGTGTATGTTCAGTGAGGAAAAGAGCAGAGGTTCAAAATGTGAATGCAGAGAAATCAGTCCTAAAATCCACACTCACTCAGGTTTCCTTGCATGTGGCCCATTGTTCTCAAAGGAGCCCATGAATGGGCTTTCAGGGGACTGAGAGCTGCCTATTTATTTTTTATGGGGAAAAGGGTATATCCTTTTCATTAGACTCCCAAAGGCATCCTCAACTAACTATGGTGGTAGTGGTTCATATTGCTTACCTACTATCATCATCTCTTCCTTTTAAGCTCGGTTTTACACAAACAAACTGAAGACAGAAATTCAAATATTTACTCTATAAAATGTATGCAGAATGCAAATGTATGCACATGTTGGTGCAGAAGGATTTTAGTTAAATTTCCTCTCTTAAAATGCATCAAAGACACCGATAACAACAAAAAGAAAAATAGAGGTAAGCTCTTTAAAAATGTTCTACAGTGTAATAAGGATAAATAACCCCAAACTGCAAAATATTAAGCATGCCTCCCAAGTCCTTGATACCTAGCTTGAGACAAGGATGTTTTCTGGGTTCTAACACAAGCCTTCTTCCCTCTAGGGCAAAGTAAAGATTTCTTCTAAAGTGTCAGCGTTCTGAATAGAAGTAGTGAACCAAACATTCCCTCTACTATGCAATTTACATGATAGTGTGGAAAGACAGAAAAAGTGCTGAACAAGGGGATTTCTGATAGTGATAAATGCTGTAAAGAAATTAGAACAAGTGATATGTTGAATATCTTGAGGGTCAGTCATCAGGGGAGCCTCTCTGAAAGGATGACATTTGAGCTGGGACCTGGATGACAAGAAGATGCCAACCTGGCAAGTATTTGGGGGCAGAGTGTGCCAGGAAGAAGGAGAAGTAAGTAAAAGGAATCTAAGGCAGGAATGATCTTCGCAGGGTTAAGGAATCACAGGAGGATGATTATGGCTGGCCTGAGCCAGTGGGAGACGTGGTAGGAAAATGTAAATGTTATAAACCTTGGTGAAGTAATTGAATACAATTTTAAAAAATTAGGAGGTGGGAAGCATTGGAAGTGCACTAATTTCTTTGTCTTTTATAGCAGGGCATCAGCATGTACTTCTCAAGTTAACACATATTAAATAGCACAAGAATTCTACCCTCCTAAAACTTTAGAACAAATTTCTTAATATTTAAAATATTAACATCTCTTATGGTAAAGAAAATCTTACAGAAATTTAGCATTCTCTTTAGTTGCATTTTATTTTTTTCTTTGATAATATTTGTTTGCTAAAAATAACATTGGTATGGTTCCAGCTTTGTACAATTATTCCCGCTTCTTTTTTTTCCCTCCCTTCCTTCCCTCCTTCCTTCCTCCTTGCATTTTAATTTTACTCAATATCTTTAATAAATCTTTTATAAGTTGTAGCTTTCTTATTTTTTCAAAGATACTGCAATATGGACAACTTTATTAAAATATTTCCTAGTCTTTTCTGCACTCATGAATATGAACACTTTCAGCCCACCATATTAAATAGAATCATTAATTTTTAATTACTTTTACATTGATCTTTAATATCTTTCTACAGGTGAGACCTATAAACTAACACCTTATAATAGCTATTGATATGACAGGTTTAAAAATTAGTCTTGCTGTTAATCAATTTTACTTTGGATATGGAGTTTTGGAAGCACCAGGTCTATTTTTGATGCATTTTGTTTAATACTATTCTCAGTTATATATGCTTATCTTTAACTCTGTTAAGTAAATATACATCTCATAATAAGCACTTTTGTCAATAAACTAGTATAAAAGGGTTGATCTAATCTATTCATTTTTTCTTGTCTTTAGGTAACTGGATCCAAGATTGCTCCCTGAACTCAAAGAAATGGGAATACTGTGGTAGATTGGATTATTGTTCCCAGTTCTTTACTCTCTTCATATTATAGGTTTATACATTCATGCGTTTTACTGTGTAACTTTGCAGCACCTCAAATAGTCACCCGAGTGAAATGTATTTCCTTGCTGCCTTGACACTGGACCTGGCCATGTAACTTGCTTTGGTCAATAAAATGTGAAAGTAAGCAGCAAGCATAAATGTGTTGCCACTTCTTGTCACTCACCTTAGCCATTGTGCTTCTGCCATCTGCCCCGAGTAGGTCTTGCCCTAGAATGAAGACGAAATGAACAGACCTGAATTTGACATCCAGTCTGAAGGTCAGACAAAGAAGTGCCAAGATTCTTATTTTTGTGAGTTACCTGTCGGTCAAGGTAAGACCACATAATATTTCAGACCAACCCATAGTCTGAGGAAAACAAAGCTGGGTGGTGGGGACAGTAGAGAGGAAAAATGGCTTATGGATTTATTAAATGAAAGTTAAGTCTGAACCAAGATAACAAAATTATCCATAGGCAAGCATCAGTGACTACAAATAAACCATGTGTATACCAGATAGTTACATACAAATATCTGTAAAAAATATCAGCTATATTCTGTGCTATTCAGAAAAAAAGTAAACTGATTAAAGACTAATAAGTAGTATCCAGAGTAGCTGCTATACTTGATTTCACAGAAGTTAAGTAATGACCTGCATATGTACTTGAGTAGCTCCCATATATCAGGCACTGTTTGTGTCAGGCTAAGTGAATTGGTGAATGAGACAGATACGGCCCCGCCTCCATGGAGTTTATAATCTTGCCAGGAAACACAAAGTCTTTTGTAAAATTGTTTTCTTTCAGTTTCTCAAATACACATAGCTCTTTCAACCTCAGGTCAGGACCCTTCCACATGCTTTCATTTGCTTTTATCTCTGCCTGGGATGTTCTTCTCCTTTCTCTTAACAGCCAACTATATGTAATTATAGACTGTGACTTGCTGTAAGGCAATTAAATGAGTGTAGAGATAGAGAGGTAACATTTCTGCAGGAACCTGAAGGATGAGAAGGAGCCAGCCAGGCACGTGACATCTCAGAGACAGGAAGGAGCATTGCCTCCCCCGGAAGTGAAAGGAGGAGGCTGTGGCTGGTGCACAGAGAGCCAAGATGAGACCAAGAGTCAGGTCATGCAAGACTATGGGTGGTGTGTGCTACCAGAAGGGGTAAGGACTGTATTTGAAGTGCAGTGGGAAGCAATGTTTAAAGTTCTGGTTTAAAAATCTTACTTTATGTGGAAGATAGGGATGGGGGAAGAGAGAATATGGAAAGAATAATACGGAGGCTATTGCAGAAATCCAGGTAAGAGGTAATTGGTGACCTGGAGTAGAATGCCAGTTAAGCAAACAGTAATGGAAGGGCTCAGGGGTTATTTTGGATGTAGAAACAACAGAACTTGGTGATGGATTGTACGTAAGGAGTGTCTTAGAGGAAACACTTAAAGACAACTTCTAGGTTTCTACATAGTTGAATAACAATGATGAAAGGAGATTGCAAGCTAGATTTGTAGCCCAGCCTGCTGGCTGGAGACATGCCAAGATGACTGATCAGGAATAACATTGATTTAAAGAGGGGCTTTGATCATAAAAACTAAAGTACAGACAGAGTGGGTAGCAGGTGGGACTCAGAGAAGAGAGGCACAGACAAGCAAAAGTCTAGACAGGTCATGTTCACAGGCTATTCTTAGACTGGAGACCAGGTCCCAGCATCATGTTTTAAAACTGCTAGGCCACCAAAGCAGGATGGGAGGTGGCATCAAGGGAGACAGAGTGATGGAGTGTAAAAAGGTTTCACAATCAAGCCCGTCTGCGAAACAATTACTGGTTGCATGAGCTTGAGTGTGTTCCTTGAATTACTTAACCTTTCAGAGCTTCAGATTCCTTATTTATAAAACAGGATGAAAATATTTACCTTGTATGTTTGTTGCGGAGATTAATTCGACCAATGTTTACAAAATACCTTGCATATAGTGGATGCTAAAAATGGAATTCTCTTGGCCTCCCCACTGTGTCAATTAATTCTTATCATTGAGAGCTCTCACTCATTCAGCTCCGTGACTAATCAGATCCTGACACGGAAGGGCTTGGTTCTTGTCCAGCCTGCCTCCAGTGAGGAGTGGGGAGACAGGGCTGGGAAAGGATGGAACTAACAATTATGGTATATTCTAAATATATGGTGTATTCTAAATCATACTACATTATACACCAATTTGCATAGTGTTAAATTCTTTAATTCTTATGACTTCAGAGCAACTCTGTGAGAAGAGCATTATTTGCTTTCTTTTATAAATAAGGACATACAGGCAGAAGTTGGGAGATCGGAGTAAGTTAATCTAGCTCCTGCCAGAGTAGCCAGAGTTGAAATGTGCTGGATCTGATGCTTGTACATTTCTCCCTGTACATTGTGAGACCTCTGCCAAAGACAGGACTTTTTGAACTTTAGCTCTTGGGCCTTAAAACAAGTCCTAATTTCCAAAATAGGAAATTGTCGTTATCTATAAAACAAAGACCTTTTCTTTTTCCTGAAATGGACATGAGAGCTTTACTTGTGGGGAATGGTTTGGGAGGATCTGTATCTTCTTCGAATTTGCTTACTTCTTTTAGAGATGGGATAGTACTGAGACTCCCAAAGGTAGTCTGACACTTTGAGATCATTCAGCTAGTGGTACTTGGACTATGTTAGTCCAATAGTCTTTAAGTACTTCCACGCTGCCTCAGACATCTTATCTGCAGGATGTTTTCTTTTACTCCGTATTCAATCCTCACTAGCAGCAACAATAATTTTTCTCAGTAATGTGACCAATGGAAGACACACACATGCACACATGCACCCCCTCCCGTTGGATATGTAATCGTCATCTCAATTTTGACATGATCAAAACAGAACTCTTAATTTTCCTGCCTCAAACCTGCCCCACCTGCCCTGGAGACTTCTCCTTTTCAGTAAGTAAATGGCAACTCCAGGACCTAAACCATAGTCATCCTTGACTCTTCTTGCTCTATGGAAACAGACCTCCAGTCTGTCAGTCTCATCTTTAAATTGC
Source organism: Lemur catta (assembly GCF_020740605.2). Classification (NCBI taxonomy): domain Eukaryota; kingdom Metazoa; phylum Chordata; class Mammalia; order Primates; family Lemuridae; genus Lemur; species Lemur catta. Next base: position 53,694,506 of record NC_059140.1, read on the forward strand.
CACACTCTCCACTGCCACATCCCAACACTATCTTTTGCCTGCACGACTTCAATAACCGCCTAAGTAGTCATTCTGCCCTTGTCCTTCTCTCCACCCGCTCGCTCTTCTTTTCAGAGGAGCCACATTGATCCGCTCACGATGTGCATCTGCACAGTGGCTTCTCACTCTGCCTGATGTGCACTCTCTGACCTCATGGTCTGCTCTTCTCTCCCACTGCCTTAGCTCCAGCCACACTGGCCCCCTTTCAGCTCCTCCAATGTGCCAACAAACTGTTGGCTCAGGACTTTTGCATTTGATATTCCTTCTTCATAGAACGCTCTTCTCCCAGATAGGGAAATTGTTGATTTCTACACTTTCTTGACATCTCAGCTAAAATAGTACCTTTTCTGAAAGGCCTTCCATGACCACTTGTTATTAAGTGGTCTTAATAACAAGACTTCAGGTCTCTTTCCCCCTTCTCCTGCTCCGTAGCACTCATCACCATATCACATCGTGTACCTGTTACTTGCCTCTCTCACCACACCCTCCACCCTGCCTTACCTATGCAATTAATGAAGACAAGAGATTTTTAATAGTTTTGCTTACAGTTAGAATAATGCTTGGTTTGAATTAGGAACTCAATTCATATTTATTGAATGAATAAACTTACATTGATATTTGCAAAATAACTTGTCATTCTTGTAGACTGGGTCAAAGTTCTTAAGTATGCTAATTTTAATTACTTTTTCTTTGCTCTTATATCGCTGACCTCTGAATTCATTATAATTAAATATGGCTTTGATAAGAAATACTCCCAATTTGGGCGAATAGCAATTTCTACAGCAAATCCTTATTCCTGAATTACAGACAAGTCATTTCTTGCAACAAATATTGTAAAACAAAATACAACTCCTTAGAGCTCGTTTTTTTTTGTACAGATTTTTCCCATATTCCCATGTAACACCAGATTCTGCTGCATATATTTTGTTTGCTTTAAAATTTAATGCTTCTTATATTTGGTGAGCTAGAGCTGAATAAAAGTAAAAATCTTCTCTAATGCTATCAACAGATATGCTATCAAGAGTTGTTATCTATTTTTGGTAAGTTTTAACATGTAGTGAGACTAGTCAGGATTCTTTTTTTCTGACTTAATTCCCATTGACTATCGTTCGTCCTGCGAAGATGAAGGTCTGCATTTTAGCTTTCAGACAAACTAAGACTGTCGTATTGAATTTCGAAACACGTGCACTTGAAATTGGAAGTCCACCGTCAGCGAGGAGAACCCGCCGCAGCCACATCTTGCCGGCTCTACTGTGATGTGCTGCAGCTAATCTCCGCTGAACTACTTGAGATGCTTGTTACTGCTGCAATCTCAATGAATTTAGAGTGGTAATCAATTAACAGTAAATAGGTTTCTTTGTCAATTTAGAAGCATCCCAATGAAGGTAAAGAGAGAGTGGAACAAGGTGATAAATAATTTATAGCTGGCAAGAATTACTAATTCTTTCTGCTCACTTAAAGGTTCTAAGTTATTTTTTTAGGGGAAACATGAGGCCAATAACCGGAAATCTGGGAAATAAATGAACTGTGTTTAAGAAAGAGAGATTTAAAATTAAAATTGTGCTAATTTTGCTGCATTACACCTGGATTTTATACAAATGCTGTAATTGTAAAAGGCCACTTGTCTCTGACTCTTCTGAGGAACTCTTTGCCATTTCTCTCTAGTTACCTGGCATTTTCTCTTGACCTCTCCAGGAGCGTTTTGTAATTTGCTTGCATCTCAGTGTGTGCCAGTAAAGCGCACATGCTAGCGTACACATTTGCAATTGCTGTTTTTATCTTTCTCCGGTAACTCTATATGTGCATCTCAAAGTCTCGTCTTGGCGAGGCTTTGCCTGTGTTAGCACCTTAGCAGCTTGGAGATGGTGATTAGGATATTTTGGAGCTCTAAGGTTTGGATGCCCTATACAGACTCTTGCTCAGCTTGAATGTACAGTCAGTCCTCACTTAACACCGTAGATAGGTTCTTGGAAACTGTAATGTTAAGCTAAATGACATATAACAAAACCAATTTTACCATAGGCTAATGGATCTGAACAAGAGTCAAGTTTCTATGGCATATTTCTGGTAACAAAAATGTCACCAGACTTCTAAATAAAGATACAAAACACTTGTAATATTAACCATAGAAATACATGTGAGCTATACATATACATTTTAGAAAGATTCATAAAAACAAGAAAGATAATTACTTATCCAATTTTTGGTGAATCAGTGAGTGGTGTCAGTCGTAGCGGTGGTGGCTTAAATCAAGGGATAAAGGTTTGCAAAGTGAAAATGCTAAGGAGCATCTCCTGCCACCCACAGTTCCAAAACAAACAATCATATGGCAGGCTCACTGATGCTGTCGGTCCTCATTGTTTATTGTCATGCACTTGTGTGTTTATTGTAGACATTACAAAGTTTTACTTGACAATAATTTATATTCATTCTCTCACTTATTTCCAACCTGCTATTCCTGTTCAGGGTCACAGGTGGCGGGAATCTATCCTAGAAGCTCAGGGAACCAGTCCTGGACAAAACGCCATCCCACCCCAGGGTGTACTCACACATGCCCACACCCACTTGGATGGGGTCATTTAGACATGCCAGTTCATCTAATGTGCTTTGGGTTGGGGGAGGGAACTAGACTACCTGGGGAAAACCCATGCTGCAGACATAGGGAGAATGTGCAGACTCCACGTAGACAGTGGCCCTGGCTGGAATCTAGTTTCAGGGTCCTCATTTGCAAGGACAGCTTCCAATGTCCTAGCAGGGTGTCCAGCATTATGCTCACATAGACATATGTTTCTGTAATCTTGTACAAGTAAGATGTTTTATCTGCAATGGGTTAAGATCACTACGTCTTTTCACTCTGACTTCCCCACTGTCATATTTGTACTCATGTCTGGTGGCACTGGAATGGGTCAGAACATTTTTTTGGATATGGTTAAGAAAAATGTGCATGAGATACATTAAGTTTGGGATTTTGGAATGGATTTATGTGCTTAGAAATTGCTTCTATATGTAATCCATGGCTAGTGGGCTGACCATGGAGGTTCATGGCTCAGATCTCCCTTTAAGAAAACAGGTTGGCATGCTTCCTCCAGCTGCCACACCTTTGGCTCCATCACAGCATCCCACCAAAAACCTCCCTAGGGTATTCTCAGCCAGTGATGAAGCATGGCCAGAGTTCTAGAGCTGGACATTTCTACCTAATGCAGGACTCCCTTGAATGGCAATCTTTGCCCTCAAGCTGAGACTTTCTCAGAGCTGTACTGTGGTCTGAGGGTTTTCCCACACAGTCCTCCTTTCTTCCTTCTTTCCTTTTACAGGCGTCAGATCTTCATCATGGCGTAAAGGCCTCTCCATGCCTTGCCATTGTTCTTAATAAATCTCTTGCACATCTAATTTTATCTTAGTGCTTGCTTCTCAGAGGATGTGAACATGACATAGTTGAAGATTTCACAGGCTAGTTTGTGTCAGACCTAGGATTTAAACTGAGGCTTGGCTGACTCTCATGCTAATGATATTCTTTCATATGCTTAGTGTTCCATCAACCGACCTTTGATTCTTTAACTCATACTTCAAGTCATGGTCATCTATTCTCAGTCACTGGCCAGTATTTAATGATATTTTCCACTCCTTTCCTGACTCCAGAGCATTTTTCTAATCTTCTTATCCACTACTGCCCTGTTTATATGCCACATCCTACCCAAACAGACTCTTTGGCACTGCAGGGACAGAACTTTGAGGATGCTTTCCCCCCGACTGAAATGGCATCGCCCAACTAGACCTACACACATTTCTTATTAATTTCTTCCTGAGGTGACATGAAAATCTGATGTAGGTAATGGTAACATAAAACTTCTATCACTGCAATAATGATATTCATGAGAAACTGGTAAACAAGTTTCATTAATTTCATTATTTCAGAAAACTGGAAATGTCCTAAAATCTTATAGGTAAATTATGAAAGAAACTTGATCTTTACTCAAAGTTGCCAACCACTGTAAAAATTGACAGGATATTACCAATAAATGGTTGTGAAGCTGATAGAAACTTTTTAAAAAAAATTCACATTTTTTTTTTTTTACCAACCATACTAGAAAAAAAGACTTAATTGCCTATCTGCTATGGACTGAACTGTGTTCCTCCAAAATTCATATGTTGAAGCTCTAACCCCCAATAAGACTGTATTTGGAGATAGTGCTTACTAGAGATAAGGTTAAACGAGGACAGAAGGGTGATATGATAAGTGTCCTTGTACGAAATGACAGCAGAGAGCTCACTCTCTCTCTCCCATGTGAGAATGCAGTGAGAATGCAGATGACTGCAAGCCAAGAGCAGAGCCCTCACCAGAAGCCAAACCCTACCGGAGCCTTGATCTTGGACTTTCCAGCCTCTAGAACTGTGGGAGAATAAATTTCTGTTGTTTAAGCCCAGTCAATGGGTGTCTGAGCAGACTGAGATATTGTCTTTCTGATCTTTCTGCAGAAAAGTGATTCTCAACTGGGTGTGATATTTTTTCCCCCCAGAGGACATTCGACAATGTCTGGAGACATTTTTACGGTCACAAGTGGTGGGGAGAATGCTACTAGCATACAGTAAGTAAAGACCAGAGATGCTGCTAAAGCTTCCACAATGCATGGAACAGCCTGCTTCCCTCCTCCCATTCTCCTGCTCTCAAAAATTACCTGGATGAAAATGTCAATAATGCTGAGGCTACAAAACCTGAGAAACTCCACTACAGAAAATATTATAACATCTTGTCTTATGAAGAGGTGACAAAAGAGTATATAGCCAATTTTGCGGAGAAAGTATTATAGAAGGATGCTAAGCAATTAATGAATAAATATCTTCAATTTTCTGGATTTTGTGATATTTTCATCTGTTAAAAATCTGTAATTGATCATTTTTTCTATTCCTAAGTAATAATTGATTTTTATATGCAATTCTGTATTTTTTAAAAGAATTTAAAAAATCATATGTCCTTCAGTTCCTCAAAATTGTATAAGCTTTAGTTCCTTAAATCCTAAATTCATCCAGGTTTAGAATTGTGATTAAAAACATACACACAACACTAATAAATTTTGACTTCATGGTGATTCTGGACCTCAGCATTATAGCTTTCTTTTTTGGAGTATAGTCTGACAATCTAAAAATGCTTAGTAAAGTTTAATGAAACAGAACATTTTTATAAGTGGAAAAAAATGCTGTTATTATTGTATATGTAGGCAGGAGATTTGGCCTTTCTCACTAAATCCTCTCTGCCCTTTGCAGAAGATTTTCCTAAGCTGTTAAATAATAGAGCATTCATGTCAGGTATCCTGGGGTTTTTCTTTAGTGGTGTATGTTCACACAGGTGCCATCCATCACTCACCCACGTCTTTCACCTCACCCCCATAAAATTAATTACCAAGACAGGCCAATTTTGTCTTAAAATCTTATAAATATTTCCCATCCTCTTATTTAGGGCCTTCATCATTCCTCCCTCAGGCAGCCAAACAGCTTCCTACCTGGATTGCCCATTCCTCCTTCCTAGTCCCCACAGCTACCAGGATGGTCTATGTCAACTACCCCTCTGACCATGGCAGGGCGTGTTACGGTCACTTTGTGATTTTCCAATTCCATCTTTAATTATTAAAACCTGTTCTTTAGAAGAAATCTCCGGCAGGAGCCCAATGTGTAACACTGATCCAATGAATCAGGGGAAGGGACTGGAGTCTTGCCCCCTTAGACCGTCCTTACTCTTTGTCCTTTTCTGTGTTCCCAGAGCACCTTCAGGATGCCACTGATACCACTGTGCTGCTGGAGTGACTGTAATGATTAATCCTACAAATGTGGACATATTTGCAAGTGAATGGCAAAGTTACTGCCAATTATGCTGTGATAATAGGTGCAAGGTGGGACTGTCCCAGGCATACTGGGGTGTATGGGCACTCCTAATATATATAATATTTTATATAATATATATATACCTGTATATACACTTTTTTTTTTGCAACAAGGTTTCATTCTGTTGCCCGGATAGAGTGCAGTGGAGTCATCACAGCTCACTGCAACCTTGAACTCCTGGGCTTCAAGCCATCTTCCTACCTCAGCCTCCTGAGTAGCTGGGACTACAAGTGCCCGCCACCGTGCCTGGCTAGATTTTTTTTTAATTTTTTGTAGAGACGAGGTCTTGAACTCCTGTCATCAAGCAATCCTCCCACTCCGGCCTCCCAAAGTGCCAGGATTACAGGCTTGGGCCACTGTATTCGGCCTCCTGATGCCTCTTGAAGTATAATTTGGAGATCCCATCTGCAAATCAACCCAATTAACTTGGCCTGAAGATTTCTTGGCCACACCCTACATCTAGAGAATCATAATCTTGAGCACATGGGAGTAGGGTGGGGCATCTCTAGGAAGCACAGTTACCATTGGTTTACAGGATCCTCAAATTTTTTGTTAACCTTTGCTGACTTTGCTCCTGACCATACCTTGAGACACTTCGCTAAGTGTCTAAGAGCAAGTATTTAAGAACTAGAGCTCTTTCCACACTCAACATTAATTTTTGAGATTGTGTCTTTATGTGTACTGCCCCCTCTTTCTGGATAGCTTTCAGTTCCTACCGCAGGGACCATCAATCCCTTTGGGAAGTGATTCCTGTGGCCCTCAGGTAGATCTGTGTGCATTCTTCCATGGCTCAACAGAACTCATTGTATTTTATTGCTTATATAAAATATTAGTGTTATGTTATTTTAGGCATCCATTTTATTCACTAAATTGTGAGATTATAGAGAGTAGAGGACATGTTTTGCTGATTTTGGAATATAACATAATATCTGGCATATAGTAGTTGCTCAATAAGTGGTTAATGAATAAAAGAATTAGCAGATGAATGAAGAAGAGAATGTCTTTCCTCTCCTAATCCCTTTTGACTTCCAAATAACATTCTAGGTTCAACCTCAAACTATCTGACAATTTGTTTTTATTGAGTAACTATATTAATATGTTGTTTAGAAAATTAGCCAAATGGTTGTATAAATGGATATTAAAGCCCTAAATCTAATATATATACTTGAAGATCTCATCATATGGCATTTTATAATAGAACCAGAAAAGAGCTTAGAAATCCCTTAGAACAGCTCTCTCATTTTACAGATGCAAAGCTCAGAGCAACGTATCAGAAGCAGAACAAAGGTTAACCTCTAGTCCTAAAGTGACAACCCAGGTCTGTATTCTTGATAGATCTCTAAGTTCCTACTCCAGAGGTAATGCCTGGCCCAAATGTTAGAGCCAGTCACTGAATAAAATAACAATATTATATGGTATTAGGTTATATGGTATTAGTAGGAAATGTCTGATTTTCTTAAGTACTAAGTCTGACAGTTGACATCTCTGACATTTCACTTTGACACTTTTTGTTTTATTTTTATTGTGAAGGTACATCTTTATTCTTTCAAACATACAGTCTGGCTTGTGATTATCTTTCAAATTTTTTTTAGACCAATTTTGGGGAAACCATGGGTAAGTCAAAATTTTGTGTTATTTTTGAATATGAGTTCTGTTGTTGAATCAATGCTGCACAGACAGCTGGAAATACCAAGAAAGTGTTTGGGAAGGATGTGGCCAGTGAATGCACAGTGCGACTATGGTTTGACAAGTTCCGTTCTGGTGATTTTAATCTTGAAAATGAGCCACAGCGGCGACCTGAGACCTAGGTGGAATATGATGAGCTGAAAGCTGTAGTAGAAGCGAATCTATCTCAACCTATGCATGAATTAGCAGCAAGGTTTGATGTTGCTATTCCAACAATATTGGATCATTTGAAACAAATTGACCAGGTAAAGAAACTGGATAGATGGGTACTGCATGAATTAAGTGTCAGAAGAGAAATCATCTCGAAGCTTGCCTTTCTTTGCTGTCATGACATAAAGGTGAACAATTTCTACACCGTCCTGTTACATGTGATGAAAAATGGATTCTTTTTGACAATTGCAAGTGTTTGGGACACATTTTGGATAAAGATGAAGTGCCAAAACACATTCCAAACCCAAATATTCATCCAAAAAGCTAATGATGTCTGTTTGGTGGTCCAGCACTGGCATTATCCAATATAGCTTCATGAAAGCTGTTCAGTTGATGACAGTGGATGTCTACCACAACCAATTGAACAAAACGATGAGGATGCTTGTGATTCAGCAGTTGAGATCAGTCAATAGAGACAGGCCAATCCTCTTGTAAGACAACGCTCAATCACATGTTGCACAAACAACACTGCTCAAACTACAGAGGCTGGACTTAGAAACTCTCTGTCACCCATTGTATTCACCAGACCTTACACCAACTATTTACCACTTCTTCCAGGCTTCGGACCACTTCTTGCACGAAAAAATATTCCATTCTCAAGCAGCTGTGGAAAACGCCTTTCGCGATTTCTTCTCCACTCACTCTGTAGGCTTCTTTGCTGCCGGCATAAAAAAATTACTGTTAAGATGGCAAAACTGTGTGGATAGTTTAGGTGCCTATTTTGATTAATTGTACTGCTTCTTGTTTGAGCTATAAAAAACTACACTTTTGATTTGAAATCAGACATTTCATATTTAATGACCTAATATAATGTTTTCCTAGGTTGTTTTCCCTAGGAGGCAGACTCTGAGATGGAATTTAGCTTGCAGGATGTTTGTTAAGGAGCACCCTGGGGATGGACACTTATGAAATAAAAGGGAAAAAAGCAGGATGGAGCAGAGAGAGGCTGAGCTGCAACACAGTCCCAATAGTTGACTCAGCTGATTCCTAAGGGAACTCCAGAGTAAGAGTGGCCCTTCAGAGTTGTCTTGAATTGGATACGGGCCACCTCTGAAAATGTGTGACCCTGGGTGAAGCAGCTCTCTGCAATTGAGATATCCTTGAAAGCTGTCTGCTGATAGCACTGCAAACATCTGGGATCTGGGCAGCAACAGTGCTAGCACAATAAGCTTTCGTAAAGATCTATTTTCATATGGATATGAATGAGGATTCTGGTTTGGGTCAAGTAACCTCAGCGGATGGAGGAGATAGAGTGGTTTTGCAGTTGTCAGTTGGGTCTCAGTTCACAGTGCAGCCCATATATAGTGACACAGTAGAGCAAATTTACATTAGAGACCTCTGAAATTCTTACTATGATCTTTTGGAGATTTCCTGTGTCTGGGACATTTTCTTCTTATTTTTTTTTGTTTTAGTCTTTGTTACTATGTTAGGATATATGAAGAATTTTAGCAAATTCCTTTTAGTATCTATTGAGGTAACTATTTTTTCTTTTTAATTATGTATTTGATATCTTAAGATATCAAAGCATATAAAATATGCTTTTCATGTTACAAAACCAAATCTTGCAATCATGGTGAACCATTTGTAAAATATAATGCTGTAATATATAAGATTTTGTTTATAATTTTCAAGTAAATTATAAGTATATATTTTTGAAATTGGCCTGAATTCCTACTTTGTTTATTTTTATACTTGGTAGTAATATTATGCAAAAAATCATAAAATAAACTGAAAATCTTATCATGTATTTTTATGTTCCAGAGGGGTTGACATAGCACAATACCTTGTTTTAATTTGGCACATTTTTGCTGAGTGATTCGCTGATTAACTTTTAAATTCCTTCCATGATTTCTACTTCTTCTGGTCAAATTTGTGAATTAGATTTCCTAGGAAAAATGTATATTTCATTAACAGTTTGGAAGCTTTAGCATAGGCTAGTAAATGATATTATTTTTAATTATCTCTGGACTTTGATATCCCTTTCTAGTTATAAATTTGCATATTAGGATTTTATTTTAAATTATTCTTCTATGGAGAATTATTATTTTGACTGATTTATTTTCAAAGATCTGCTTCTGAGATTCATTAATTCTACTTTTTAATTTTTACCTTAAATTGTTAATGTCTGCATTTAAAAAAGAGTTTCTTTCTTCTACTTTTCCTAAAATTGCTTTATTATGCTTCCTTTCCTAATTTATAGCACTAATGATTTAGTTAATATTTTTCTCCTTCCTTTCTTCCTTTCTTCATTCTTTTCATAACAAAAGCTTTTAGGTTAAGAAGAATAGTCTTCTGAGAAGCTCTGGCCACTTCCCAGATATTTGGTATGCAATTTTACCATTAGTGTTACTTTAAAAATTTTCTAGAATTATCATTTCTATTTTTTAACATAGCTATTTATGAGACTAATACTTTTTTCCAACATTTAAAATTTTTTTTTAACATTTTGATATTAACATGGAGTTTAAAAACAATTTACTTAGTTTTTTGTGGCCTCATATAAGAACTATTTTACAAAACTTCCATAGGCATTTTAAAAAAGCATTTTTCTATTTTCTGCATATAGTTCAATATAAATATATTAACTAAGTCTTAACTACTTAGATTTTTCATATCGTTTTTAATCTTAATTACTTATCAAAGCCTATATATTTTGTAATAAATCTCTATCTCCTATTATGTTTCTACTTGTTTCTCATTTTATTTTTGCTTTATATATTTTATACATTATATAATATAGCTGTTTATGATCCCAGTATCAATTATTACAGATTGTATCTATCTATACATTTAGCATATTTATATAGATAATAAAAATTATTCATATTTTAATTTTTGTTGCCCACTACTTTTCTGTTAGTAATACGCTTTGTCTCTCTTTTTGTTTTGGGGTTTGACTGATGTATCTTTGTTGAAATATTTACTTTTAATTTTTCTTTGTCATTTCGTTTTAGCAAGGCCTATTATTATTAGATTTTATTGATATTTTGTAGCCAAATCTAAGAGTTATCTTTTAGCAGAGGTGTTTGTTATCGTAACTGTTACTTCAATTTTATTCTCTCAGTTTGTATGAAGATTTCTGTATTTTGTTATTTGCATATTTTGCTTCTTTTTTTATTATTTTCATTTGCTCTTTTGGTCATATGAAATGTTAATTCGGTTTTTTCCTCTAATGATTTGGAAGAAAAAAATCCCTGAAAATGGTATTATAGAGTTTACTTCTGAAATTAAAAATATAAAAAATGACATATTTGAATATATATTTTGCTGATTATCAATGTCATGGGTGAACCAGAAACTGTTGCCATCCTCCTGCTCTACCAAGTACCCACTTTTAATTATCCCTTCTTCTGTTTTATAGGTTTTTTCTTATGATACGGATTTTCAGAATGAATGGATATTATTAAATTACTAATTAGTCACAATAAGTAACGATTCTTTCAAACCCTTTTCATATTTTGTTTTTTGTTTTAAAATTATTAACACATTTACATGAGTCCAGTGCCTTTTATGCCACAGGTTTACCTTTTCTTGGTTCACTTTTTACTGATCTTTTGAACAGTTTAACATTTTCAGGATGAACTCTGAGATATATCCTTTTTGAGCCATTGCATTATTAAGAATAATTTTTTCTCATCTTATTATTTGAATGATAATTTGGCTGAGTGCAGAGTTTAGTGGTAGCGTTTTCCTTTTTCAAAACATCTTTAAGGTTTTTTTTTCTTTTTTTTTGAAACCTTTTAAAATGGCTTTTAATGCTTTAGAAAACCCCATGGCCAGCTTCAGAAGTTTTTTTCTGAGAGAGGTAACTCCTGTGTGTCCTTCCCCCAGCCTCAGGGATGCATGATTTGTTCTTTTTTTCTTGAAATTCACAACTTCACCAGAATATGATGAGAAAAAAGGTAAGCCCTTTTGATCTAAGACATTAGATCTTTCTTGAGAAGTTTCCTAGTTTTCCTTATATAGCTTAGGGAAAAATTAGGAATGTTTAAATCTGCTGGGAAAACATAAGATTGTTTTACTCTATTAGGAAATCTTTCATCATTTATGTTGTTCATTATTTATTGTCTTATTTGTTCTTTTCTTTTTTTCCTCCAGGAAATCAATCATCCATTTCTTACATCTTTATTTTCTGTCTTCTATTTTAATCCTTTTTAATCATACAATTTTTCTCTTCTTGTTCTTCTGCACTCTTGAAGTGCTTCTCAAGTCTGTTGTCTATTTAATTTTCTATAATATTGTTCCTAATTTCTTGCTCATCTTTTTATCCTAAGATTGCCTAGCCCTTCATAAAGATATATTAAATGAATTATTTAATTTTACCATAATTTTATGTCATTACAGAAATTCCTCTCTTAGAAAATCTAGTTCCCTTTTTATATTTGCCTGATTCAGTCCATTCCCTTTCATCTAAATGCTAACATTATATTATTTCATGGAGTCCATGTTTTTTTTTTTTTTTTTGTAAAATTACACTGGGAATAAAAATCCATTTCTTGTAAAAATGAATCTACTATTTTACCATTTCCTGTAGTAGATCTTTTTCAAAAGTATGATTTTTTTTTTTTGCATCTTTAGTACTTAGATTTTCTCTTTCTTTTAAAAGTGCAAGCCATTTTGCATAAATGCCATGTTTATTTATGTTTGGTCTTATTTTCTTGTCCCTGGATGAAGAGAATTATGTTCTGCCATGATATTTGTCTGCAAACAGTGTTAGTGGTTTCCTCTGGGTTACCTTCAGCGTCCATTGGACAGATCTTGGAGCATTCTCAGATTTTTAAACTGGAGGCAAGTGTTGTTGGTGTTCCGAGTCTCTGAAATTCCTGGTATTTAGACATCCTTTGTATTAATACAATGTGGTTCAGCTGGCTTTGGAGGGCTCTATTTCCTGGTCTAACTGCATTATACTGCTGTGAATTTGGAAGTAAATTCCTGGGTAATCGAAGTAGTCCTTAATTCTTCCTTTGCCAAAAACAGTGAATAAGTGATCAACAGATCCCCCGGGATTAGACCTTCTCCACAGTTGCATTAATTCTCTGGAGATAAAGCATCATATTTCGATAGCTTTCCCATCCTAGCACATTTTTTACATTTCCTGGAATTGCAATACTATCTTGCAGTGTGCTATAGTTTGGATGTTTGTGCCCCTAAACCTCATGTTAAAATTTGATCCCCAGTGTTGAATATGGGGCATAATGGGAGGTGTTTGGGTCATGGGGACAGATCCCTTGTGAATGGCTTGGTGCCATCCTTGCAGTAATGAGTGAGTTCTTGCTCTATTAGTTCCCACTAGAGCTGGTTGTTAAAAAGAGTCTGACACCTCTCCACTGTCTTTCATTTCTCCTCTTGCCATGTGATCTCTGCACACACCAGCTCCCTTTCATCCTCTGCTGTGAGTGGTAGAAGCCTGAGGCCCTGACTGGAAGCAGATACTAGCGCCATGCTTCTTGTACAGCCTGAAGATGTGTGAGCAGGAACCTGCCAATATTCATCTTTTAATTTTTGATTCCTGGGGAGCTCTAGAAGATTCCAGGGGAGAGGCTGGGATTCTCAAGGACTAGAGCCAGTAGCAATTAATCAGGCAGCTCAGAAGTATGTCAATATTTCACGAACTGGTGTGGCCATACTGGTGCAGACATCTACATACTTCCTGCTCCCAACCTAGCATTTTTCCTTAGAAAAATGCCTTGTTTAGATACAATTGCTCTTGGAGTCATTGAGTATTTCTAGCTTCTAATTGAAATAAAACTTTGCATCTCTTTTTGAGTTTTCAAGAGTGCTTCATTTTGAAGTACTATGTATGAAAGAGATAAGTCATGGAGTACCATAACTATGTAATCTATTTCACAGAGGAGGAAAGAGAAACTCAAGAACTTTGTCTAAATTAATGTGGCCTGTGACTAGAATCCTTATTTCACTTATCCTTTTTCCTCCTGCCATATTGTAACTGTATATCAGGTACTTTGCTCTATGCAACCCATCCTGTAAGAAATAGAACTATTGCCAAAGAAACTTGATTAGAAACTATGGGTTTGAACTCCAACTCTCCTAATTTCTTAGCTGTCTGATCTTGAATAACTTACTTACCCTCTCTGAATTTGGTTTGTTCACCTGTAAAATATGTTGTCCAGAAAAGCAAATGAAGTAAAGGGTAAGAGAAAGCTTTACATATCATAACATTTTAATGCTAGTTGGTTTTGGGTGCCTGTATGTTTTATGTTTCCTATGAGTTTAAGCATCCTGATGTTATATGTTTGGTCACTATTTATTTAAAGAGTAGTGCACTGTGGATGGTAAATATAAATATTTGTTGATTAAGTGAGTGCATTTAGGGTTTGTCAGCCTGCTTTTAAATGACTGGAAATAGACTTTCTTTCTCCTTGGTTTTCAGATAAGTCCTACAACATCCAGAAAGAAACATTAAAATTAAGGTTTTAACAGCTGTATGTATTTATTTTGAACAATATAAATGCCCTAAAATTATTCTTGATTATTTTTTATAATTTACTATAACCTTTATTATTTAAGTTAGCATATGCTTATTTTATTTCAGTATGAAATGTCCAGTTTCTTTTATTATACATTTTCTACTCTTTTTTCCTTTATTGAATTTTTAGGAAATGTAGACATTGTTGAATATAAGGGAAAGGGGTATATCTTTTATAGAATGCCCAAATATTCTTTTTGCCTTGAGCATGTGGACTCCTTTTGGTAAGGGTGTGACAAAATTTACTGATTTCATTTTTTTTATTCTGCTCAACGTTGGAGCAAAAGATACCGACTCCAGATGTTCCAATCTAAGGTCAGCAGCTAAGGGAATGTGTTCATCGTGGAAGGGCTAGAGGAATTCGCCATCTAACTCCAGTTCCCTTTCCCTTGGTGATCTCGCACTGGTCTCTGTTACTGTCACAGCCCTCACTTTGGGGTGTTTTTCTCCAATTCCCCCTTCAGGCCCCCAGGTGGGCACTGGACATTTAATTCTGCATAATGTAGCTGAGGGCACTCTGAGTATTGAGTCTTTATTAAATGCAAAGGTGACCGATGGCACACAGACTCCCTCCACTTCCTAGGGGCCCCGTGCTGGGGTCTGTCCTCACCTTAGGACTGGGGTTCTAGCAGCCCCTCGTCTCCTGATCCTATGGCCTTACCCTGTGTACATCAGAACATTGCAGTCCTCTTTAAGGAAGAAAATCATATTATTTATCCTCCAAACCAGGACACTTAATGAGAATAAAAAGGAGTGCTTTACTAATTTCACCTGAATAACAAGAACCAGAGGGGACTGTCTTAGGCAAACTGGGATGGATACTTCCCCAAACCGTAAGATAATCGCACACAGTAATGAGCAGGAGGGAAGTTGAGGACGGTGTCATTTCCTTATAGAAGAGGTGAATTTTTGAAAAATATTCACCTTTGTAAAAGAGTCAACTAACCATGCTTAGATTCAACCAGCCTTAAGACAGATTTTGATGTTCACATTCAGAAATAATTATTTTATCTCGCTATGAGACCGTGAATCTAAAACTTGAGGTTTGGCTTGCTAGCTATTCTTTTGCAGAGGACTCCCCCAGCCATACATACACACTCATACAAATTCAAAAAATTTACATTAGAGTT
The DNA here is from genome assembly GCF_020740605.2 of Lemur catta. NCBI lineage: Eukaryota > Metazoa > Chordata > Mammalia > Primates > Lemuridae > Lemur > Lemur catta. The sequence continues at coordinate 53,709,935 of NC_059140.1, forward strand.
TAGATATTCCATCTGCAAAAATATTAGCTCACAGACTCAGAAGATATGGCTTCATATTCAGAGATGAAATTTATAAAGCGTTACACTTTGCAACCCACTTTTAGCTGTGTCTGCTAAATAGAAACAATATTATTTCTGATAACTGCCCTTGAAATGCTTGTCTCTGTCCTGGTTTATTCTTTAATTCCCAGACACTTTTACTGTTTAAATTGCTCATGGTACTTTTGAAGGAAACCTTACCTGAAACCTAAGCAAAGCGTTGAAACATTCCCCTCCATTTTTTTTTTTTATCAAATACTTCCACTCCCTTCCTTCTTTCTTCCCCTCTACCCTACGAAGACCTTTATCTGGCAGTAGAAAGAAAAACACATCTTATGAAAGCTTTGGAAAAGGATTCAATTCCCTACATCAGAGCTCCACCTCTCCTGGGACCTCATTATTTCTTTGAGGTTCTTGCCCAGCAAATCAGGGCTGTCCTACCGGCTTTCCCTCCTGCTTTCCCAGCCCTTGGCTCCCCGATCAGATTCTTCTAGATAGGTGGAATGCACTGTTTTCCGGCTCAGGGCAATTCCCCAACAATGTAATTGTATTTCTAATGGTTAAAATAACATGTTAAAAATACTAGATTTTGTTTTTTATTATTTTCTGAAATAAAATAAACACTTGTGAAGACAAGGAAGCCTGGAGCTTAAAGAATTTCTTAAGACTGAAAGATCAAGGAGGCACATGGATTTGGGAAAGTTTGATTTTCTGTTAAGTTCAAAACAAACGAACAGGGGGAATAAAAGGATGTCCTGATAAATGATGCCAGCAGCCTGAAACCAAAGAACACATTTAAAAATCCTGTCTGCTCAGGTGAAACCTTGACAGGTGGCACTCTAAAGGTAGCCTGGACTTGCTTGGTGTGCCTGTGGCTTGTGTTCTGTGAGTCTTTCTCCTGCAGCCAGACTGGTCAGGTGCTGTCTGGACATGGCATTCGGCACCATGTCCACAGTTTCCAGGGCATTAATACCTGGAGGCAGTCGGAGGTGAGGACTTTTTTTTTTTTTTTTTTTTTTTGCATTTTTCCTTCTTGTCACTGATGGCGAGGAACCACTTCTACTCATCATTCTCTTTTAATCTGGCCCAGCAATGAAAAAGACCTACTGGGGCCCCTCCTGGCAGGTGAAGCATCCAGATGCTAAACTCCAAGATTAATTTTGCTGGCAGTGGCATCTGGGAGTCAGCTTCTTTCGCCTGGCTTGGCTGGCAGGCTGGGTTAACCCCTTGCAGTCCAAAAGGCTCATTTGATGTGTCAAATTAGCAGTCCTGCTCTCTTGGCAGGAAGAGCAGCGGGGATGCTTTTAAAATTCAGGAATCTGTATTTAAGCATCAGAGCCTTGAAGTTTTATCAGAGCCTTTGTCCCAGGAGGGACAAAGAACAACAGTCCCTGGAGATGATAAGGAGACTGAGTGATGTGCATGCTTTTCAGAGGAAGGGCAAGGCAGAGCTTAGGAAGAATTTCCCCACTAAGTGAGAATGATTCATGGATGGAAAGCAATTAGATCCCACCCTCCTTATTGTTGCCATCACACACACACACACACACACACACACACACACACACACACAGACGCCCCACTCGCATCTCACCCTCTTTTCATTTGAATTTTGCTTTTGTTGGTGAAACCATCTTCCTTGTCCCCAAAAGTCAAGAAGAAAATTTACGGTCTGACTCTGCCTTCATGCAATCTTGCCTCTACTGTCGCGTTTTTTGTTGTTGTTGTTGGAAAGTTTACGACTGAGTGTCTGCAAGCAACAGTACTTTTGAAAGGGGCACTAAATATTAAACTCATTTCGAGTGTGACTTGAGACTCAGGCAGACTGCAGGAGTGGTGACAATTTATTACTCTTCAGAAGCCCTAAAGCAGAGTAAATATAGATTTACCAGTGATAATATGAGAACAACAGATCAATTTGATTTTAAGTAAATCCTTCCCCCCAAAAGCCAGAATTTGATGAATCCATCGAAGCTTGCTGGAATCACTGGGAACTAATTGAAACATAGATTAGTTCCTCTTCTCACACAGTTAAATGTACCCAACTGCAGAAGGGAATATTTGGAACTTTTTTCCGTCAGTGAAGATTGTCATTTTTTCAGTAATTACTTACCCCCAAGTTTAAGTGTCTAGTTTGAAAACAGTTGGGAAGCCTGAGATAATTTACTCATTATGTATGCAGGAAAAACAGCTTCATCCAACAGTATCATAATGGAATTCTGAGACTCTGTCTCCGACTTTGACCCCAGTCTATGTGCATAGATGCCTGTTTGGAACTGCTCTCAAGGACCCAGTAACACTCATCCAATTTATTCTGTTTGTGTCCTAAGGATAGAAAAGCCCTACGAATCCCAGAGAGATGCAGTAATACTTTAGAGTCATGAAAATCTAACTAGCACTTTGAATTTGCAGGCTGCTTTTTGCTCTAAGTCTCTCGGAGAACTTTTGAAACATTTATGTATTTCACAAATATTTGTGACTAGTAGAGATCAGTTCGGTTTTACAGGCAGGAAAACTGAGAAAAAGAGAGGGTAGGGGCCTATCTAGGGGTGGAAAGAAAGTCAATGCCCAGGTGGTCTAGAAGTGACGTAACTGTAGGATGGACGGATATCCTGCGTTACACAAGAACTCAAGATTGTAATGACTTTAGAAAAAAGTGTGGTGATAGTGACCTAATATTTTATGTTTACAGAGTGTTTCTACTTATATTCTTAAATTTGATGCTTGAACAATTCTAGGATGAATATTTGATTCCCTTTCCAGGTGAGGAAACCGAGGAACAGAAAGTGACCTTCTCATGTCAACTAACGCCCTGGTATATCTAATGTGTCTGAGCCTGGGGCCAAGATGGTATGGGAAGCTGAGAGATGGCTTTTCTTTTTGGAACATGGTTGCTGCTTACCTTGATTACATTGAGATTTTTAGCCAGGGAACTTTAAAAAAGGCGGTTTTGTTTGTTTTTGAGGCAGAGTCTCGCTCTGTCACCCCGTAGAATGCTGTGGCGACGTCACAGCTCACTGCAACTAACCTCAAACTCCTGGGTTCAGGCGATCCACCTGTCTCAGCCTGCAGAGTAGCTGGGACTACAGGCACTAGCCACTTAGGCCAGGCTAATTTTTCTATTTTTAGTAGATGGTCTCCGTCCTGCTTAGGCTGATCTTGAACTCCTGGCCTCAAGCGATCCTCCTGCCTCTTCAGCCTCCCAGAGTGCTAAGATTACAGGCATAAGCCACCACTCTGGGCTGTTTTTTAAATATTGAGACTTTAGCTCCATTCACATTCATGGACTCTTGACAGTTTACTGTTTTTCCAAGGACATGACCATTCTTCTATTTATTTTAAGAGAGAATGGTGGCAATGATATTAACTTTCATTAAATCAAAGGGTTGAGGAATGTATAATGGCACAGTCTTCATATTTAGGCTGATTTTCACTCTAGGGCAGCTGTCCCTAACCTTTTTGGCACCAGGGACCGGTTTCATGGGAACAATTTTTCCATGGACGGGGTGGGGTGGACAGGGAGGAGGGAGGCGGAGCTCAGGCGGTGATGCCAGCATTGGGGAGTAGCTGTAAATGCAGGATACAGATGAAGCTTCACTCCCTGCTCCCTCCCCTGCTGCTCACCTCCTGCTGTGCTCCCCCTCCTCCTCTCAAGTTTCATGGAAGACAATTTTTCTGTCAACAGGAGTGGAAGAAGTGGGGTGAGGCGGGGCAGCGGAGCTCTGCTGCCTGTCCCTAACAGGCCACCAACCAACCAGTACCTGTCTGCATTCAGGGGTTGGGGAGCTCAGTGAGTTTGATAAGCATTCTTTCGTAGGGTTATTCTTGAGAGTTAAGTGGGTATTTTCTGCAAGTGCCATGAAGTTCTGATTCTATTCATATGAAAAAAAGAAATGATTTATGCACAACTGCATATAAATGATATGGGCACTATATTCCTGTGTGTCCTGAAAGCTCTATTGCTTTTTAATATTACTTAATAAAATTGAATATGAGGTTTTTTAAAAAGATCTTACTTTTCTTTGCAAAATAAGTGATAGGTCCAGGTGGCTTTTGTTCTGCTATAAATTTCATCATGACTTTAGGAAATTTCCTTTAATCATGATTCTGCCCACTTTTGTAGGGAAGGATTTGCCTTTTTTTCTTTTTAATCCTTTCACCCTGGAATTTCTCAAGTGAGAAAAGTAATTGTCGTAAAGGGCTGAAGAACTGTGCATTGACTATTGCTAGGAAGGGAGTGTCGGTGGAAATGTTGACTAATGAATTTTTCCCAGTGAATTATGAGGCCTGTAATCACGCCTTATCAGTTGGCTGCTCCATCAAATCTAGTTAACTAACAATTTTCACCACTATTAATCCCTGGCCGGGGTTCAGTGCTTTGGATTAAAGCTCTGACCCATATAGAAGAAATAAAATACAGAAAGGTAGTCTACTTTGAGAAAGATTCTGACTCAAGGTACTGGTATGGCTGGGCCTTCATAGGCCAACAATTCAGAGAGATGTAGAGACCCTGAGTTAATTTCCAGTGACCTGTACACTTTGAAATCTCTACTTCACTAAAATTTGTTAGAAGAAGTACTTGGGTTAAATTAAGCTGCTTAAGTGAGTGAGTGAAATTGGAGAGCAGATTCTAAAACATAACCCCCTTCTCACCTCCTGCCAAATCTAAGAAGGTATTGTTGATACACAGCAGGAAATTGGCAAGTGATGTTATTGAGAGAACAGCTCTGCCTTGCTACATCAGGGCAACTTTGAGGAAACGAGTGATCCACTTTGCTTATGGACTAGAGCCACGCCCACGTGCCTACTTCCCACCTGTCTTTCAAGGCCCAGGTTAAATGTACCTGCTCTGTCATCTTCTTCTGATTTTCTTCAATTGTGATTTCTTATCCCTCAGATCTTGCATATCATTTTATGTATATCTCTGTGATGCTCATGTTTTATTATGGTTATACACTAAATTTTCTGTTTTTAGTTTTAGACTTGAAGGCAAGTTTATGTCTTAATTATTTTGGAACACTGAAGGCATTGAATCCTGTAGTTTACATACAATATGTTCTCAATATATATTTGTTAAATGAATCAGTATGTTTCCATGATAACTGAATTCTTATGATTAAACTGTCCTTCAAAATGAATTCCATGAGATCCAACCACATAATAAAATCTGAAAATAATCATATATCAAATGAGATATGACTACAGGCATGCTATTTGCCTTTATAATAGATACTTTCTAGTAAATTTTACATGTTTTAAAGATAAGTTTAACTTCCTTGTTTTCATTTTAAAGCTAGATATAGAGTCCTATGGGGGAAATTGGGTCAGAATTGAAAATTTATGGCTGGATAATGTATTTTGTAGTATATTATTTTTTTTGTTGCCACATTTTTACATTACTTTTTATTTTTTTACCCATGTTGTCATTATGATTGTTTTGGTGAGGTTTTTTTGCACAGGAGAAATCTTTGCAAATCATACATTTTACAGAAAAAAAAATAATTTTCTAATGAAATAATAAAATGAACCTTTTAAAATAAATACTATGCTGAAATATGGAAACTTAATGGTTACATTAGATGAGGGAAGAGAAGTCTGATCCCACAAGAGGAAAATTCAACTTTTAAGAGGAGTGGGAGGTAAGCTATAACTGCCTATTCTCTTTGTATAATTTTCTACAGTCATAACTTAGACTTATAGTCTGTATAATTCAATGTGGTGTAAGTTATTCTGTGTTACCAAACTACTTGAAAAATCTCAGGGGTTTATACAAACAATAGTGATTTCTCACTCATGGTACATGTTCACTATGGATCAAACATGGCTGTATGCCACATTTTCTTCACCGGGCACTCAGACAGAATAGCCACTATCTGGTCATTTTTTATTTCATGTGTCAAAAGACAAGATCACCACTCAATATTTGAAACAAAAGCCTTAAGGCTGAATTTATTGTTTATTTAAGTGAGGGAAAGCTACGAGGCATGTGGCATACACTCTTTAAGCAAAGCAGGGAACTAATACTTTGCAGGCTTTTGGGAAGGGTAGAGTTTGGGGACTGGCTGACTTTCAGGATGGGAGTGTGTTCACATCAGCTGCAGAAGCATGGTCGCTACGGTGAGACTTTTGTTGACTCATTGACATTCAGAGAAACTGTCTTTTCTTATTCTTTACTGGATAACTTTTTAAAGTGAGAGCCTGTCACCGATAGGCTGATGTTCTTGAGCAGTTCTGGTGATTATTATCACCATGGGTATAGAACTATCGTTGATTAAATAGGTTTAAATTTAGAGCTGTGGTGTTTACTTGTTATTATGGCTTCTATACAGTCCTTTTCTAGTAGTATGGAAACTTTTGCTATTTCATTTTTCCACAGAAGCCAGAAAAGAGAAGATGGTGGAACTATGTGAAAGATTTTATGGCTTCTTTTTGGAAATGACACATGTCACTACTGTTCACGTTATATTGGTCAAAGAAAATCACAGAGACAAGCTTAATAGCAATGGAGAGGAGAGGTACAATCAACCCACAGGGAAAGGCAGCAAATATTTCAAGCAATAATAGGATCTACTACACAGGTAGAAGTTATGGTTGAAGGGAAATGCAGTGCTCTTATATCGACAGAAAAGGTGTAATTTCTCTTTAAAAATATAGCCAAGCATTATGACATGAAAGCCTATCCATTTCTGATAAGTTTTTAAGACTATCTTCTTGTAAGTGCCTTCATTTGTGTCACCAGAAGGCTGACTGATAGCCAGAAAATCCTGTTCATAAATATCACAGTTGTTGTTTAATGCATATTTCCTATAGTAAATTCTAAGGAGCAAGAACATATTCTGCAGATCATCTCTTTGCGTTGTCTCATCTGACCTGCAAGGAAAAAACATGACCCAGTGCAGACAAAGTCATACATAGCTGCAAGATCAACCCATTAAAACACCACTTCGATCACCTCACTTAAAATTTCCTCACTGGCTTTCCATGAGCTAGACTGGAAAGTCCAACTTCTCCGGACGGCCATTTCTAGTTGTATTATTATTTTTTTTAAATCTCATATTAATAACATCTCTGACAATGAGTTTAATAATAAATTCTGTTATTATTCTCTAGTTTTGAACAATCTCAGAAAGTGTTTTCACTTGCAGTTACTCATTTAATATCACACAAACCTTTGCTTTACAGTTGAAATGAAAACCAACTAACCCAACATTGAGGCTCAGGGAAGTTCAGTGTTCCTCTTACATGCTGGGAAGTAGAAGCTGGGGTTTGTCTCAGGTCTGATGTGCTTTATGTTGCAATCTGTTGAGCCAGACAAATTGAACTATTATACTTGTTATCCTCCCTCAATACCTTTTGCTTTAGTTGCTTCTTGCCTTTAATCATGTTATCCCATCCTTCATAGAGTGACTCAGATTGTCCATAAATGGGTAGATGAGGCATGCTGTTTTATCTAGGCTGACAAGCTGACAAGATCTGTCAATAATGAGCAGAAATTCTCTATCAAATAGCTGACCAATTGACTGGTCTGTGAGACATTTTTGTGCATTTTATGTCACAATATTTTAAAAATAAAAATTAATATAATTTCCCCAAATTCTAAACCTTTGCTAAGCCCACAGACTCCTAAATTTATTTGCAAACCTAAAGATGCCTTCAGTCATATGGATGTACGTTGATAACCAAGCATAATCATGTACATAATAATAGTGATGATGATGATGATGACATCTGATATTTATTCAATGCTTATTCTGTGCCTCAGGCTGCATTTTGCATGTATTATCCTCTTTACTGCTTATCACAAGAGTACATATGAGATATGAACTATATAATCTCTATTTTACAGATACAGTTTGCACAGTAGTAAATGGTAAAGCTGGGATTCAAGTCCAGGTAAGGCCAACACTTTTAAACCCAATGCATTCTGTGTTTTATAGCAATAAACATGTGTGAGTGTGTGTGTACGTGTGTGTGTTTGTGTGTGTGTGTATGTCCCTTCACATGCTGTTTGTTACGGGAAAGATAGGGAAAAATAGGAAGAATGAATCCAGCAGATTATCTGAGGAGGTATCAGGGCTGTATATATGGTGGACCAGTATTTGCATGTCATTGTCTGCAACTCTGTCATATAAAGTAGCATTTAACAAACTGGGTGGCAGGATTTTTAGGTTTTATCACATGTTAATCAGTATCATCTTAATGGCAGCTATATTTGCCTGATATAAAGCAACTTATCCACACATTTTGCCCTTGCCTCTCTCCCGAATTGTTTTGGACTGCTTCTCTCTGATAGCACAAATTGCTGAACAATCTAGTCTTTGCATGGTATGCTGCTAATACACTCCAGACACCACTATGTGAGTTTAAATTACCCAATGCCAATAAAATACTCACTTTCCGTGTCAAATAATATGTGGAAGAAACATGCTTCACTTCCACTTATTGGTGGACATGATATATTGGCTCTATAAACATAGTGCTTAGCATAAAAAAACATAGTTTTCAGATAAATGGACTATTTTATTCTCTTCATTTTTCTTCCCTGCATATTTTTTCTCAAAAATGTATGAAATATGTTTAGTTATTGCCTCTCTTGGCACTTTCAGGTTGGTTTCTTTTAGGATGAACAGGTTTTAGATTTCCAAGCAGAACAATGAAAGGAAAACTGTGAAACCTGCCTTCTGCAACAGCCCAAGGGATGGAACAAAGTCAGTTGCCTGGTAGAGGCGCTCTTTAACTAAAGGTCGAATAAAATTGTACCGGAGGCTTTGAGATTAGCTTCAAGTAGCTGTTTTAGGTAGGGGGGCTGACCTTATGAGAACTGGAGAGAAAAAAATAATATTCTAAAGCCAACGCTCTTTGTTCCCTCTGACTCTCCTTCATTTTAGGAAATGTGAAATGCTGACTCGTCTGCAATCCTTTTTCTCTCCATTAGATTATACAAAGGCATGAACTGAGATATTTATTGTCAAGAAGTTTGTAATGAACGGTAGCAGAATATACCCCTCAAAATTTGCCACTTTGGTATAAGGAGTATTTTGAGCTAAAGGCATTTGAAAAATAGCAGATGCAATCAGGGCATCCTAATCCCTCTTTTTCTTCCTGAAAACAGGAGATTAAAACTCCCATGTGAAAGATGCCCACCCTATACCAAGAGAAAACAAATATTCAATGGGGAGTCACAACTAAGAGAATTCTGTACACATAGATTTTTTTTTTTTAATATCAAGGAGAGCACAACTGCAGTCCTACAAATTATGCAGTCGAGTTTCCCACATTTGGGGAAATTGCAGGGGTCAGCACATCCGGAGTGCAATGGATAAGACTCGCCCTGGGAAAACCAGCTTTGTGATCATGGTATCTCCCCTGCCAGGTAAGTCAAAGAGATATTATTAAAATAATCCTTTTCTTCCCCTAGCCTCCCGCCTAATTCAGTTACTTTTCCACAATTACCTCTCCTTGTTCAACCTAATATGAAAGCATTTGGATTTTGTCACTTCTTTGGGTTTTCATCTCCTTGTGAGGGCTCCCTTGTCATGTAAACCTTATATGCTTTTCTTTTGTTAATCTATCTTATGTTAGTTTAATTCTCACTCCTAACTAAAACCCTGAGAGGGTGAGGTAAACGGTTCCTCTCTTCTATAGAAAAAGTTAGGAAGAAGTTAAAAGGTGTACCCTAAGGGGGCTATAACACATTCCCACAAACTAGGTGGCTTCAAATAATGGACATTTATTCTGTCACAGTTCTGAAGGCTGGAAGTCTGAAATCAAAGTGTCAGCAGGGCCACGCTCTCTCTGAATGTTCTAGAAGATGATCCTTTTTGCCTCCTCCTGGCTTCTAGTAGTTGCTGGCAATCCTTGGAGTTCCTAGCTAGGCTTGGGAATGTATCACTCCCCTCTCTGCTTCCATTGTCACTTGGTGTTCTTCCCTGTGCATCTCTATTAATATATCTGGGTCCAAATTTCCTTCTTCTTATAAGGACACTAGTCATTGGATTAATGCCCACCCTTATACAGCATATCATACTGTAACTTGATTATATCTGCAAAGACCCTATTTCCAAATAAGGTCACATTCTCAGGTACTGTGGATCAGGACTTGAACCTATTGTTTTGAGACACACAATACTACCCACTATAAGAGACAAAGCTACAAAGGGAAGAAAGCACTAGATTTGGAGCAAAGGTACAACTGAGTATTGCCTTGGTGGGAGGAGGTGGTAGTTAGTGCTCTTCATCATTTCCATCAGCCTCTCTGTCCATTTCTTTTAGGTGAACAATTGAGCTTTTTTCAATCTTATACTAAATGCTATACAAATGCAGCTTTCAGAAAAGTCTGCTAGCTCCTTTTCCCAATCTTGAATCCTTGGAGTGTAGAAGTTATGGAGCCACTGACTTGGAATCAGAAGATGAGTCCATTGTGAACTCCACCATTTCCCAACTGTGTGTCCTGGTGTTCCTCCACTTAACCCTTTCAGGGTCTATCTGGTAAGTAAAGATAAATGGCAGCTCCGTCTACCTAGTCCGATTAAATGATACAATAATAGGATGTAGAGTGGGAATATTCCTTTTGCCTCAGAATTGGCAACTATATCCCACAGTTATAGTCCAAGAAATACTAATAAAATACATTGTTTAAAACAAAACACCAAAATTGAGGCCACTTTCTACAAGCTTTGAATCTGTATTGCTGTTCCCATTCATTGCCAACATAATGCCTCATAAACTCACATGTCCTTACCACCCAAGCAGAGGACTGGGGAAGGGGATGGGAGTGGGAGGGGAGAATTGTCTGAGTACTTTGTCTTTAGTCTGGTGGGCAGTGCTGTGACTTTTCTGTTCTTTCTGTCCCAGGTTGCTTTATATCTGGCAGAAAGATTGCAAAATAATACCACTGCCCTGTCCATTGTAACCAAATCATTTACATTGTGACTTTTCAGATTCTTCTTCTGACAGGTGGAATCCTTCATATTTCATATATGGTTTGGCTCTGTGACTTGCTTTGGGCAATAGAATATAGCAGAAGTGAGTTCTGAGTTGAGGCCTCAAGAAGCCGTGCATATTTCCCTCTTTCTATAATCCAGCTGCCACAGTGAGAACATGCTCAAGCTTCCCGTCAATGAATATTAAGGGCATGTGGAGTAGGGGAGACTGGAGTTGTCCCAGCTGGAGCCATCATAGACCAGTCATTTTCCAGCTGACTCACCAGCTGACTGCAGATGCTTGAGTGATTCCAGATGAGTTCAGCTGAGCCTCAACTAGATTGGCTGAAATGCCCAGCCACTCTTAACTTCTGGAAGTAATCAATGGTGGTTGTTTTAAATCGCTAAGTTTTGTTTTCCTTATTTCAGCTTATTATGGGAGTACAAATATTTAGGTTACATATATTGCCCTTTCCCTCCCTCCCCCCGAGTCAGAGCTTCAAGCATGTCCATCCCCCAGGTTGTGCGCATCACATTCATTATGTATGTATATACCCTCCCCTCCTCCCCTCTCCATCTGCCTGACGCCCAATAAATGTTATTCCTAAATGTGCACTTAGGTGTTGATCAGTGAAACCAATTTGATGGTGTGAGTCCCCGTGGTGCTTATTTTTCCATTCTTGGGATACTTCACTTAGTAGAATGGGTTCCAGCTCTCTCTATCCAGGAAAATACAAGAGGTGCTATATCACCATTGTTTCTTATAGCTGAATGGTATTCCATGGTATACATATGGGACATTTTATTAATCCATTTATGGATTGATGGGCACTTACGGAGATACCTTAAAGAGATACAGGTAGATCTACCATCTAGCAATCCCATTACTGGGCATCTACCCCAAAGAACAAAAGACATTCTATAAAAAAGACATCTGCACTCTAATGTTTATAGCAGCAGAATTCACAATTGTAAAGATATAAATCACTAAGTTTTGGGGTGCTTTGTTATGCAGCAATATCTAAATGATACAGAAATTGATACTTATAAGCAAAATGTTGCCATAACAAAATCCCAAAGTAGGTTGCAGTGATTTTGCAGTAAGATGCTAGTGGGGGGTAGAAACAATCATGATCTTTGTTTGCAGGACCAAAACGTGTGTTAAAATGTGGCCTGTGGTAACTTGGAAGACAGAAACTGTTCCTAATGAACTTTTGGACTTGATCAAGTTGATCTCCAGGCAAATGTTGAAAGTGTTGCTTGGTTGCTCTTAGCTGCATGTAATAAGGTAACCTAAAAAAAGAGATGAGCTAAAGAAAGAATTGTCTGGTAATTTGCACACAGAATTTAGAGGGAATATAGAGGACTTCCTTGGTTGGAAAATCAAACTATTTCTCATCTGCAGTCTCTTTTCCCAGTAACAGATTCTCAAAGTAAAATGAAGCATGGATACAGAGATCAAATTAGAGTAAGGCTATGAGATCCTTTGTTAAGACTTACGAATTATGAATAAATCTTTCTTGGTTAAGAATTAAGTCTTTAAAAAAAGGAGAATTTTTTTCCTAAAAGATATAAGGCCATACTTATTAGAACTTCTCAGCTGGATAAAAAGGACTTCTTAGGAAATTTATATAGGTGTGGTCTCACAAAAATCTGATCCCAAAGTAACAGTGATTACATCTAGAAAGTGAGACTGAAAAACAATTTTGGGTGTGACTTTTGGAATATGAAGTGGAAAATAATCAGGTACAGATAAAGCCCATAAAGGTTTTAATTGGATTGTATTGCCAAAAGAGCAGCTAAATTGAGCTAAAAGGAACTGACACTGTTCAAATTTCAAAAGTAACTCTGGACCCTCAATTTAATATGGACAGGAATTGGGTCGAGAAAGCTACTCAGCTGCAAATGCCAGCCCTCTCTTCATAAATAAGAAGTGATGGAAGAAGGATATTCCAGACCGAAGAAGCAAGAGGGTGGTGGCAAGATCTGAGCAGAACATTAGACAAGAGAAATCACTCCTAGACAGTAGCACAAGGATGTAATAAAGGAACATTAGCCAACCCTGAATTGCCTGTTCTGACAACATTTGCTCAGTAGGATTTCAGAAATGATGTTGAGCAGTGACTATTCTGTGCTGCTTATTCTCCACATTTTTGAATGGGAGTGCTATTTTTGAATGAAAAGAGTTGTTATTCTTTTTTTTTTTTTTTTTTTTTAAGACAGTGTCTCACGCTGTTGCCCGGACTAGAGTGCCGTGGCGTCAGCCTAGCTCACAACAACCTCAAACTCCTGGGCTCAAGCGATCCTACTGCCTCAGCCTCCTGAGTAGTTGGGACTACAGGCATGTGCCACCATGCCCGGCTAATTTTTTCTCTATATATTTTTAGCTGTCCATATAATTTCTTTCTATTTTTAGTAGAGATGGGGTCTCGCTCTTGCTCAGGCTGGTCTCAAACTCCTGAGCTCAAATAATCCGCCCGCCTCGGTCTCCCAGAGTGCTAGGATTACAGGCGTGAGCCACCGCGCCCGGCCTAAGGGAGTTGTTATTCTTTCCTAGATTTATTATAGTATTTGGGTTCTGGAAGGCTTATCATTTTTAGGCTAAAAGTCTCTGGGTCACAAGGAACCCATAAGACCCAATGTAGATCATGATCATCATGCCCTGACTGGGTGGGACCTTAAAGGTCTTGGGAGATGGTGTATTTTGATTATGGGATAGATATGAAAAATTGAAGTCAGAGGGCCTCTCTGTTAATTTGATTGCCAAAATTACCCTAACTTTCTGTCCTTTCCTTTTCCCTTGCTCTTTACAATGTAAACTTACAGCTTCTGCCATCAATAAGTGGAGTTTCTTTCACTATTTCTTGAATCTGGAATGACCTCATGCCTTTTTTGACCAAATCATATAGCAGAAGTGATGGTGTTCCACCCGTATGCCTTAAGATACCTTGCATACTTCCTCTGTCCCTCTTAGAATCCTATCCTTGTCAAGAGAACAAATCCAGGTACGTCTGCCAGGTGAGAGACACATGGAGGAGGGCTGTGTCTTCCAGTTGGGACCCTGATAGAGCAGCTAGCCCCAGCTCACCTGCCCACTGACTGCAGGTGCATGGGGACCCCAGATGAGATGAACGGAGCCTCACCCATATCAGAAGAACTCTTTAGCTGGATCTAGACTTATGAGAAATAATAAACGTTTGTTGTTTTAAGAGCATCACATATTTGTGTAGTTTCTTATGCACCAATAGCTAACATGCTGCCTGTCTTAGTCCGTGCTGCTATAACAAAATACCCCAGAATGGGCAATTTATAAGCAACAGAAATTTATTTTCACAGTTCTGGAGGCTGGAAAGTCAAGGATCAAGGGAGGTTTGGTGTCTGGTGAGGGCTGCTCTCTGCTTCCAAGATGACACGTTGTTGCTACATCTTCAGAAGGAACAAACAGTGTGTCCTCACCTGGTAGAAGGTACAGAAGGGAATGAACCCACTTCCTCAAGACCTTTCATAAGGGACCTAATCCTACGCAGGAAGGCTTCACTCTTCTGATTGAATCACCTCTTAAAACACCCACCTCTTAATGCCATGCTACTGGTGATTAAATTTCAACACATAAATTTTGGGGGACTTTCAAACCATAACACTGCCTAAACCAAGCAAGGGGGAAAGATCCAACAGAGTCATCCATAGAGTCTGGGGATGTCCATAAGAATGGATGATTAGTATGTGTTCCATCACAGGAATTCTCCTGTGCAGTGGACTTGCTGATTTCCTCTGTGCCTATTTGAGCTGTTATCCTAACCAAGAGGGCTTTTTGGCTACCAGGCTAGCTGTTCCTTCCCTCCCAACCACCAGTGATTGCCTGTGATGTGAATCACTGGTAGAAGTTGAGCCATGTTAGAAAACTCGGTGCTATAGCTTCCTTACATACTTCAGGGAAGTAAACTGTAAGTAGGTACTAAGGGGAGAGTTAGCAACAGACACCTCTATGCTGAGGGCACCAGGGCCCAGTTAGCATTAGCCGGAGAACAGTGACAGTCAACTAACTGACTCTTGCCCCTTTGCCTTCCATCTTTCTTCTATGTCTTCAACTATGGAGAAGCTAAAAGCAGAAAGCATAGTTGGAGGCATAATGAGCAGATCATTCTCATTCCTGACTTATAGCCCTTGGTTGGTTTTGGGGAAAAAGAAAAATATGAGATTGGAGTTTTAATCTACTCTGGGTTGTATTTTTATGCCTGAAAGTGACTCCGAATCTATGGGATCTGTCTAAGATATCCTTAAGGAACAGAAAAGATTTGACAGAGTTTGGAGAAAAATAAAATTGTCTCAAGTATATAGCGGAACAAGTTAAAATTGTTCAATAAAGTGACTATAAATAGCTATCACACTATACATTTGCATCTGTGCTTTACGGTTTGTGAAAAAGTTTTATGTACAAGTTAGTATACAATCATTGATACAAATACATAGCATTCATTTAAGTGTTTTGTAAACTGTAAAGCTCTATGAAAATTAAGCATTCTATCAATTATAATTTCAAATATTTGTTTCCATATATTCTATTATTTTAAAAGTAGAGAGAGTTACTAAATATCTCAAACTATCTTCATTCACTCCAAAATTGAATGATTTTTTTTTCTCACTTTCTGTGATATACAGGTTACATGCTACAAAAATGACAGAATTTCTGACTTTCTGTCAAACTTATGTTATTCATACAAGACATTTCAAACCTTAGAGTTAATTTCAATTCAAAAATACTTTTGTTGACAGAATGAATTATTGCTTATTTGCATACTATCCACATAGCTGAGTGTTCACGTGTCTTGCTCATTGCATATTCAATACTGGTTCCACACTGCTCTTACATGTGTTTTGCTCTCTTTGTTAGTAAGGGTTCTCTGGAGAAACAGAAACAATAGGAGATAGAGATTTATTATGAAAAATTGACTCACACAATTATGGAGGCTGAGAAGGTTCCTCTTCTATAATACTATACCCATGTTTACTTACTCATATCCAATAAACGCTGAATATTACGGGCCTCCTCCTGAGAACTATTCATCCCTGAGACTCACTGACTCACCACCATGCATCTGCCAATTAAACATGACTTACCCTAGTGTCCTAATGCCATACTCAAGCTGTGTGTTACATATCTGAACTGATTCTCACCCATGCTCCTTACTCCTAATGTTAACTTCATCACTCTTCCTCCCACCTCCCATCAGCACTTCCTTCTTGAAACATTTTTTTTTTGGTCTTCATTCTTGAATAGGCCACAGTAGTTTCCCTTCCTTCCTTCTTTCTATTATTTCCATCTGAAAAATACCCTTTTAACCAATCTCTGCACTGTAGTCTTTCATCTTCAATCTAATGGATATAACTGAGTTTGTTTCCCTAAAATTCTATTTGCATCATAATAGATTACTGGTTACATGAGATAATATTTTTACGATATGAAATATATTGTTATCTACATGAAGAAGTTAAAACTTACCCTGACATTCAAACTCCTCTACACTCTGACCCCTTTAACTCTCCAAGTTCATCTCCTCCTATTCTCACACCCTAGTGCTCTATTCCTACAAGGATGATCTTTTTACTCTCTCTCCAAATAACCTGCCTGTGCTGCACTTTAAGCCTTTGTTCAAAATGTTCCTGCCTGTCATGTCCTTCCTTCTCCCATCCAGATTCCAGCAGACTTCAAGGCTCAGACACGTTCTGACTTCCTATGGGACAACCTTCCCTAACAACCCCCACCATATCAACCCAAATGACTGATTTCTCTGTACAAAATGGGGCCTTTTAGCCATCAGTTGTTTCATTGTTGAGTGAAGATGACACTGAACAACTAGTTATTTATAACCTATCTCTTCTTTGAGGAGGATTTATAGACACTTCCTACGTGTATGTTTTTACAGTTTACAATGCATTTTGACATACATTCCCTCATTTGGTCCTCACAAAAACCCTGCCAGGGAGGCAGGACAGATATTAATCTTGTTTGAAGGTGAAAAGACTGAGGCTCAAAGAGATCAGGACTCAAAGAATTTACAAAACAGCCTCAGGTCAGGTGACTGGGAATGACAGGGTTTTGAGCACAGGTCTTTGGACTTCTTTTGCCTTTTACTATATACATCAAAATTATTATATATGTTAAACTAATGAAATATGCACATGGAGGCATTTTATAACCTGCATAGAGTTATGCCAATAAAGGTTTCTAGAATGATATTTTAATATGTTCTCTGTTGCATTTTATATTCCCACTATTGATTTTTTTCAGCAGTACTTAGAGTTTATTATTGTTCTAAAGGTACTAGGATTTGAGGCTATAAAGATGAAAAAATATGTGTTCTTGCCCTTAGAGAGTTTATAGTCAAGTGGAAAGGCAGACAAATGAAGAACAAATTCAATACAACATGATGTGACTGTGAGGGATGAATGGCTATGGTATAGAAGGAGAATTGGAACAAGACTAAATGTCTGTTAATTTTTATGCCCCACTGCAAATCTATAAAGCTTATTGTTAGGAAGGAGGAACAGAAATAAGGAGTAGTGGATGAAGGAGGCAAAGAAAGAAAGTAGGAAACATTTATTCAAAGCAGAAAGAAAACCCTAATATAATGAGTATCTGCTTTGTGTCAGGAACTGTACTAGGCTCTCTGGCATATTAGGGTGGTGCAAAAGTAATTGCAGTTTTGGACCATGAAGTTTAAATTATTATATTAATATTTAATCATTGCAAAGTATTATGAAACATCACTATCACTGTCATCAAAAATGAAAGCCTGAGAAGTTAAAAAGCTTTTCTAAGGTCATAGAAATAATGCTGAGTTCATAGTAATACTGATAAACCATATCATTGAGTCAAACACTGGCTACAAATGTATTGTCTAAAACTGTGGTCCCCAGGTCCCCACCCCCGGCGCCATGGACCTGTACCTGTCTGGGGCCTGTTAGAGACTGGGCTGCAGAGCTCTACTGCCCTCCCCCATCCGTAGAAAAATCATCTTCCATGAAACTTAGGAAAGGGGGTGGGGGGTGACCCGCACAGCAGGAGTTGAGCAGCAGGTGGGCAAGCGAAGCTTTGCAGCTCCCCATCGCTTGCATCACCCCCTGAGCTCCGCCCCCGCCCGCTACCCCACCTTCTATGAAACTGATCCCTGGTGCCAAAAAAGGACTGCTGGTCTAAAAGATTATTTCTATTAAAAGGAAAAAATCCAGGCTCTGTCCCAGCCGTCCCCACTACCACCTCTTTTTTATGTTAAACATAGTATTTTGCATATCTATGCACTCCAGAGATATCAACAGCCTGAAGTTCATTTGGGCACAATATGGTCTTAGTTATGTTGAATGAGAAAAGGGCAGATATATCTTAACAAATACAAAAAACATCCAAAAAAGCTTCATTTTGTGAAATTACTATTTTAGAACATTTTGAGAACTTCTGCGTACTTATCAAAGCCATACTTAGTCTACTTTGAGAGTTCAACCAGCCATTGATAATTGAATAATAAGCCAGATTTTTGCTAATAATACATTTTTGCTGTGTTTAAGTGTTCAGCTGCCACCAACAACAATCTGATGAGGGTAGAAAGAGTACTACAGATCTGAAATATACAGATATGTACAGTAGGATTAGATGGGTGATGATGTTCACCTGCAAAATTACATATTAGATCTCTGTACCCTGTCAAATATTTAAGTAACAAATCAAGCAATAGAGCCGTTGTCAACCTCTTATTTGGAACCAGATGTACCCTAGACTTTGTCTCCATCTGCATATTTAATCTTTAGATATGAAAACATCATATTAATTATAAATGCCCCATTAATTACATCTGATTGTTTAGAACTTGAGGTGGTGAATATAGCTTTCTATGCAGGTGGTGTGATTCTTAGTAGAACTATAATATCCATGGCAGGCTGGACAATTTATTTATAATTCACTCTGAGTGAAACTCATTTCATCAAGAAAGTATGTAGATACTCCAATCATTAGAAAAAAAATCACAGTCCCTTTTGTTGTAGTAATTTTTCTTTTTATAATACAAATTTTTCTTATGTAAGAAAAACTACTTTGCTATAATTGGTTTCTACTATACTTTATTCTTTTATGCATACACCTGTCTTCTTATCTGCATGTCTCTCAGATTTAAGGCTGCAGCATTGGCTTTAGTTCATGGTGGTATTTGTGATGCACTATGGATTGAATTGAAATCCTTTGAACTCATTTAGGCTGTGACATTTTATGGCAGATTAATTAAAATGATTCGTAGTTACTTTAGCCTCAGTGGGAGAAGTGAACAGGTTTCTGATGTGAAATTCTCTTTTTGGCCTCCCTCTCTTCCCGACTGATTACTTTGGCAATCTCTAAATTACCATATTTCTTTTACAAGTTACTGAACAATGATATTTGTGTTGCCTACATAGGTAATTTAGTATTTGCGGATAAAGTCAAACTCCTTGCAATACCTGGTGCTTATAACTGAATACCTATCCTTGAATCAAGGGACGCTCTAACCTGCTGGGAAGGGAACATGGCAAAGGCTGGGTGAGGCTCTGTTGTTATGATTTGTTCCAGCAATGCTTCAGCCTTACCTGCTTGAAAAATAAAAAGTGGAGAATGCCTTATGCCACAGCCCCAAGTAGCCAGGAAACTGACTCCCAGGAACTAGAGCTATTTCTTTCCAGACAGTTCAAATTCATGCCAGGTAACATGAAGTTCTTCAGCTATCTTATCTAAGACTGGTGATTCTTTCATATAATATCTGAATGAGGAAGTGACAATCCTTTTCTATTTCATTATCTGTGAACATTTTAGCTTCAACTGTACTAATTTTCAAAGGTTTTGTCTGTTTTTGGCTATCCAATCAGTCTGTGACATATATCTATAGAATACTGTACTAAATAAGATGAATAGGAAGTTAAGTCTTGGTTACTTTAGCTGATTTTTCAGTCAGTTGTTTCTCTTTAAGATTTTTCCCTTCTCTAGATTTCTGCTCCCATTTGATTATTTTACTGCTCATTAGTTCTGGTAGAAACCTGAGATTAGACAGCATGCACACTTGTTAACACTTCTAATAAAAAGTGTGCTAAGAATGAGGGAAAAGAGAGAATCGCAAACTCCTAGAACTGAAGAAAATTTAAAAAACGTACAGTCCGATTCCTTATTTAGATACAAAATTTTAGAATTAGGTGTTAGATGAATACCCTAAAATATTGTAAAATAGATTAACTTGACAAAAACATTTAGTGAATAATGAGAAAAATAATACATGGTGTTATATGGAGTTTTCATTTTAATATCTCTATTGAAAATTGAGAGTTAAATAGCGAATTTGGCAAGTTTTATGTTGCTATGGATGATAAGATGGCATATATTATTTGTTTCAATGGCCCATTTTTGGTGGGTACTGTGTAATTACTATTCTTAATTTCCAGATATAGAAATACTGCTCATAATGATTATATCACTGATGTGGTTTTTGAGTATTTTGGCGGGTACTGGAATTCAAGTCATTTGGTTGCAATGCAATTTCTTTTTTTTTCTTTAACATCATAGTACATTTTAATGATTTAAAAATGAGAAGAATTATTAACATGCACTTTGGAATTATATTTGTTTTACTTTAATTGTATCTTATGCTTATGCTCCTTTTCTATAAAGTAGACATTTATAGACAGATATTTATGTTTCAGACTTAAAGTTGTTAATCAATGGTATTTCTACAGCTTCTGACCAATGTTAGTCACATCTCATAACTCTTTAGGATTTCTGATTTGGATCAGTCAACTTTAGATATTATTACACTCTCTAATTTGATGCCCTTTCTCCAAGAAACAGAGCAGAGGTTCTACATCGCTGTGGAGAAGCTGATTTAAAATTTTAAAAAATAGATGGCCTGGGAGAATGTCAGGCCTCTTTCAGTCCCAGGTGCTGTTTGTAGCTACAAGAGGGTACAATTTATCTTGTGATTGTCATACAATTCTCCAACCAAATGTGGCTGTTGGTTCTCTCTGGGCTGCGGACCTCCAAATGCTAGATCTTTCATGGGGTTCATTTGGTGGTTCTTTGAAGGCTTCTACTGTTCTGTTCTCTGGCCTGGTCAACCTGCCGAGGTACAGTCTGCTCCTTTCGTTGTCTCCACGTGTGGCTATTGTTAAAGAAAAACTTTAGACAAAATAAATTTAACAGACTTTATTTGAGCAAAGAATGATCAATGAAATGGGAAGTTTTCAAAACCAGAAGATACTCAGAGAGCTCGACTCCAGTAGCCTGAGCAGTAAACTTTTATAGGCTGAACACAAAAGCAAAGTAAAGAAACTACTTGATTGGCTACAGCTAAGTGTTTGTTTTATATGGGCATGGTCTCATAGGCGGTCCCAAGTTATATAACCAATGGGCTAATTGGCTGTCTATGATTGGCTGAAGCTTGATTCAAAATTAATCAGTTTCTGCATAGCAAAGGAAACAATCAACAGAGTGAAGAGACAACCTATGGAATGGGAGAAATATTTGCAAACCATACATCTGATAAGGAGTTAATATCCAAAATATATAATGAACTTAATAGCAAGAAAATAAATAACCCAATTAAAAAATGAGCAAAGAGCCTGAATAGACATGTCTCAAAAGAAGATGTACAAATGGCCAATAGGTATATGAAAAAAAATAGTAAGCATCACTAATTATCAGAGAAATGCAAATCAAAACCACAATGAGATATCACCTTATACTCATTTCAATGGCTCTTATCAAAACTATATGAGCAAATGAGTGTTGGCAAGGATGTGGAGAAAAGGGTGCCCTTGTACACTGTAGGCAAAAATGTAAATTAGTCCAGTCATTATGGAAAACAGTACGGAGCCGTCATAGAAAAGCTAAAAATAGAATAACCATGTGATCCAGCAATCTTACCACTTGGGTAAACATACAAAGGAAATAAAATCAGTGTGCCAAAGAGATATCTGCACTCTCATGCTTATTGTAGCGCTATTCATAATAGCCAAGATATGGACCTAACCTAAGTGTTCATCAACAGATGATTGGAAAAAGAAAGTATGGCATATATACACAGTAGAATACTACGCGGCCTTACAAAAGAGAAAATCCTTTCATTTAGAACAACATGAATGAACTTGGGGGACATTACGTTAAGTGAAAGAAGCCAGGCACAGAAAGACAAATACTGCATGATCCCACTTAAAGGTGGAATCTAAAAAAAATTTAACTCATAGTAGCAGAGAGTAGAATGGTGGTTACCAGGGGCTAGGGTTTGCAGATTAGAGAGATGTTGGCCAAAGGATACAAAATTTCAGTTAGATAGGAAGAATAAATTCAACAGATCTGTACAACACCGGGTGGCTATAGTTAACAATGTATTGTATTTTAAAAATCACTAAGAGAGTAGATTTTGTTTTCTCATTGCTTAAAAAATTATATGTATGTGAGGTAATATATATGTTAAGTAGCTCAGCTGAGACATTCTACAACATATATACATTTTAAAACAACATGTATGCATGATGTATACAATTTTTATTTGTCAATTAAAAAATTAATCAGTTACAAGAAATGCCCCTAAGTTAAGTTTCAGTATGCCTGCATAAGGGTTTTGAGTACAGGAACAACCCCAGGCTAATGGCCATTTGCTTATTTTGCTTTGACATTGTATATCCTACAACCTCTCACTTCTAGGCTCTTCTAACTCTGGTTTACCTACTGTGGCATTCATTTGACTCATGTCAAATTTATGAATTCTTTTTTTATTTAAGTAGACATCTATGAGCTGTATAAATTTGTTTGAATACTTTTATAATACACTCTGACTTGTCTTTTGTTTTTTTTTAGAGATGAGGTCTTGCTCTGTCACCCAGGCTGGAGTGCAGTGGCAGGGTCATAGATCACTTGCAGCCTCGAACTCCTGGCCTCAAGCAATCCTCCTACCTCCGCCTCCCAAATAGCCAGGACTACAGGCTCACACCACTGTGTGTGGCTAATATTTATTTTATTTTATTTTTTAGAAATGTTACCCAGGCTGGTCTTGAACTCGTGACTTCATGTGATCCTCCCACCTCAGCCTCTGAGTCACTGAGATTGAAGGTGTGAGCCACCGCATCTGGCAAACTCATGAATTCTTGAGGGCTAAGTTCTGAGAATGTAAGCTATTTCTCTGCAACATGTCTCTCAGTTTCATCATCTGTCTCCCTACTGTTTCCTGGCCACACCAGGCATCTCTGCTGCTTGATCATTTCACCACTTTCAGACAGGTGCCAGTCTTCAGGTTGGGGGTGAGAGATTGGGAGCAATAAGTTAGATGTGCACCACAACCAACCTCACCCAGCAGAGGAAAAGTAAAAGAAAGAGCCGTTATCTGATGACTTAACTCTCCTCAGGAAGACAACTCTCCCTTGCTGAAAGGAAAAGTTTGTGGAGACTTAAACTGTGAGATTCTAGGGCCATGAATCAAGCTTCCTTTGAACATGAATATACAGAAATTAGCATCTTTTTCTTTTAACTATGAATCATTTCAACAGATATTCCTGTACCAGTTAGCAGCCCCTTGAGGACTAGAAAGACATCTCAGTGGGTATGTTATTTATGAAGTTCTATATGTTTAAATATATAGATAAAATAGGTAGATATACATTATATGCACAGATTATGGACTGTATTCTTAGTTTTGATAATCGTGTCTAAGTGAAATCATTATGTGACCCTAAAAAGATGCTTGGTAGCAGGTATTTAAAGTTCAGGTATAGATGCCAAGAAGAGCTGATTTACATAATAGGATTGTCCTCAAAACACTTAGTAATAAAACTAATACCAAATTTTTCTTTGCTAAAAAATGAAAATTCCAAGACACCCCCACTGAATCAGAATGGGAAAAAGCATTCTGGAATCTACATTTTAAGCAATTATCAGACGTAATTTTCATGCAAATGATACTTGGGAATCACTGATACTGGTAATAGGGAGTTATTGATGAATTTTGAATAAGAGCACAACAGTACGAAAGCAGTATTTTTACATGCCAAGTCCGTCTCCAGGGAGGGTGGAGGAGGGAGAGTGGCTGGATAGCCTGATGGAAGACCCTAGGTAAGGAGCCTTGTATTCGTCCAAGTGAGGAGGTAGATTTGCTGCTGCCAACAGGAAAGGGAATCAAAAGATAAGAACAAGAAACATGATAAATTAGTATGAAATCACAGCACAGAGGGAAGGAGTCCAAGGTGATTCTAAGCTTTTAAGCTTGGATGATGGGAGCGCTCTACCCCTTTCTTCACAGTGAACATACTGCAGAGGAGGATAGTGGCAGCTGCTGCCTGTGAATCCATGCTGATCCGTAGGAGGCTTTGTATCCCACACGTGTGAGTCACGCTCTGTTTGGGAGGACGTGTACGCATAACAGAACTCGGGCTCTGCTCTGCGTGTGGCATCTTCCCACCCTACTCGTGGTTAGAAACAGAGTGAGAGATGTGGGTTTATGCTGAAGTTAGGCAGTTGGGTTTAAGCTCACCTAATTTTCAGCCTACTAGGTAATTTTATTTTAAAGGAATTTTTAACTACTTATAATGTAATTAAAATCCCTCGTATTTATAAAATGTTTTACAATATTCTGTCATGTGCGCCTTTCCTTCTATTCTTCAAAGCAGTGTTCTAGTGGGATGGAACAGGAGTTATTCTCATCATATCCATGAGGAGAGTTTCCTGTCTGCTGTCCCTTCCTGTGGCAGATTCTCTAGTCCCCACGTCTTCTCTACCTCATCTTCAAGAAGGCCTGGACCAAATGTCACCTCTTTGAAAATTACCCAGTTCCCTATAGCAATCTCTTATTTATTTGAGTTGTTCTAGAATTTTCTGCACACTTGGATTATTACTCTTATTTCATTTCCCTGTGATTATTTATTTACTTCTCTCTCTCTCTCTCTGTCTCTCTCAACAGACTATGGGCCAAGAGAGGATCTCTGAACCAAAGCTGTGATCACATGTGTATCTAAGAACCAGGGGTGCCAAAGTTGAAGAAAATTTCTATAGAGTTGTCCCATCAAGTTCTGGTCAAAGAGTCAAGGTATTCAGTGGACATGATCAGATTCCTTCCATATCATGCTCAGTCCTAAAGTCAGGGTTGGGGGAAGAATTCTAGACAGTTAAATGAGTCATTGAAGAAGGCAGTTGGAGAAGGTGGAGAGAGAACATAACCAAAGATTTCTTGACTTCCTGAGGGCTCTCCCCTTATCTCAGTCTGTTTTATTACAGTCAAGAGATAGTTGTTACAGCAATCTCACCTAGGATCCTCTTAGATTATCCATTGTATTTTAAAATCTACCTAATTATGTTCTATGAAATGTGCTATTCACTAAGCACATTATACACAATTCTGATATACTTTCCCCCTTTCATCAGTTTAGGAAATGCGGTGAATGAGCTTTATTAACTCTAGCACCCCACAACGGCCTGCATTGTCATTATCTATGACATTTTACATTTTTTCAGACCTTTTTTAGGAAGCATTCAGGGCTGAATCAGTTTTGTCTACAATTGAATTTAAAATTTACTGAGACCATTTGAAATGCATTGTGGTAGTGCAAATAGGAAACGTTTACCTGATTCCCTTCATCCTCTAATTTTGTCGTTCTGCTGAAAAGAGCTATTGATTGTGTCGGGTATGATTTGCTCTTTATAAAACCATGCTGCTTATTGCTCATGATTCCATCATCCTCCAGATTTTGATAAATTTCATCTCGTCGGGGCTGTTTTATTATTTTACTGTTGATATTAGACTTACCAGGCCATCGTTTTCAGGTTTGCTTTTTTGCCTTTTGTGAAATATGTGTTTGCCTCCATATACTCCACGATTATCTCTCTCTATTATACAGTTGATACTACAGTGACTGAAATTTCATTATTAAGTCTTGCACAATATGGTGAGTGCAACTATTACAGAAAAAGCCTCTTTAAAAATGCAAACATCATGAGAAGTATGACATATTCTTAATATGTTAGAGATAATTAGCCTTTAATCACATTGTTTTGTAATGAAGTAACATCATGAGGATGTGAAGAACTAGAAGGAAGGGAGAATATTGAAAAGTAGGGGGAGGGATGGCAAAGAGGGGACAGAGGGCAAGTGAAAGGGTATCAGTGCCAGCTTTCTGCCATCCAGAATAAATGCCTCCGTTTTTCCAAGGAAAGGATCTTCATTAGATATAATGCTGTCACCTTCACTCTCTACAAATATGCCTGTAATAATGCTAGAACAAGAATGAAATACAAAGGTTTAATATACATTAAATTTAGAAAAGGAAAAATATTTAATTCACAAATCAACTTTAGGGCAAGTGATACTGGAAAAATGCAGGTCATTTTGAAATGCTGTCCATTTCCCAGAAAAAAAGCATGGATTCTCTCTAACGACAGTAATAGCTAAAGTTTATTGAACACTTTTGTATGCCAGGGATTTTACATGTATGTTCTCATTTACTTCTCCCCATAAGCTTATGGGATCGATGCTACTGTCTTACCTATGAGAAAACTGAGGCACAAGGAGACTATTTTCCTTTTAAAACACAGCCAAGAAAGGGTGAGGCTGGGATTCAGAGCCAGGTAGTCTGACACCAGAGACCCTGACCTTTGGCACAACCCTCTGTGCCCAAGTGAGTGCCTGGCAGGGATCTTCATTTTCTCTTAGAGCCTTGGAGGCTTTCATTCTCCTGTCTTGTACTTACACTTGCTTGTTCTGGTTTTTTTTCTAAATTTTTCAATTTTTAAAATAATTGACAAATAACTTTGTATATATTTATCGTGTAGGGCATGGTGTTTTGAAGTATATATATATATGTATATATATATAATGTGAAATTGTTAAATCTAGATAATTAACAAGTACATAACCTCACATAGTTAATTTTTGTGGCAAGAGCCCTTATCCACTCTCTTTGCATTTTTCACGAATGTAGACTATAGTCAGTAACTGTAGACACCTTGCTGTACAATGGATTGTTGTTTGTTAAACATGGAATTCCAAACTATAATGTGTAAAATGGACTTACTGCATAGTGGAGGTGATATTTATGAAAACCTATGAAAGAAATTTAAAATCCTTTCAGTTGATCCAGCATTCCTGATATGAAAAATAAAGCACGCAGTGAAATTTTACTAATTTAAAATTTTAAAATGCAAGCGCTTGTGGTATATTTTGGAGGGGTAGAGAATGTTAACCATGTTGTCTCAATAAAAATAAGTTCTTATTTAGTGCCTGGAGTCTGAAAATCACCGTGCTGGATACAGTAAGAGACCTCAAGAAGTAGAAAAGCTAATATAACATTCTAGTCAGTCCTGGTTAGGCATAGTTTTATCCGTATTTTTATTCAGTCATTCATCCACCTATTCATTCATTCATTCATTTACTTGATAAATGCTCATGAAAACCCATTGGGTTCCAGTTAGCCACAGGATATGTGCTTCCCTATAATAAAAAATAGAACAGGATTATGTTATATATGTCTCTGAGAAGAGCTATAGTACGTCTAGAAGTGATAAACAAAGAAAAATGGAGCCATTATATGGTCAGTGAACATCATTTGGGCCTTATAAGTAATTTATTACATTTGTTATCAATTCAAATGTTTACTTTTTTGGAACATACATATTATCTCATGAAAAGTTCTCCATCTCCATCAAGGACATAACATTTAATGGTCAATTATTGCCAAAGCATGTTAATATTGACTGCTTTATGAGGTTAGTTGGGTCAGGAAAATAAAGATTATTCCTTTCTCCTTTCAGTACTCTGGTGCTGCTTCCACAATATAGATGCACACTTAAATAAAAACAGTTAAGATCACCATGTAAATATACTGGAAATTGTTCTCAGGTTTTCTGGGAGTAGGGATTTAATATTTAAATTGTGCAATTAAATAGCTTGAAAAAATAGCATGTTTTTCTTAGAAATATATGTTCAACTCAGTTACTGAAGACACAGACTATGAATGAAGAAGCTATTATCAAGATGTGATGGCCGGGCATGGTGGCTCCTGCCTGTAATCCTAGCACTCTGGGAGGCCGAGGTGGGTGGATCGCTCGAGGTCAGGAGTTCGAGACCAGCCTGAGAAAGAGTGAGACCCCATCTCTACTAAAAATAGAAAGAAATTATCTGGCCAACTAAAATATATAGAGAAAAAATTAGCTGGGCATGGTGGCGCGTGCCTGTAGTCCCAGCTACTCGGGAGGCTGAGGCAGTAGGATCGCTGAAGCCCAGGAGTTTGAGGTTGCTGTGAGCTAGGCTGACACCAGGGCACTCACTCTAGCCAGGGCAACAGAGTGACACTCTGTCTCAAAAAAAAAAAAAAAAAAAAAAAGATGTGATAAGGAAAGGAAATTATTATGTTGGAGAGATAACTGCGCTCTCATGTTTATTGCAGCACTATTCACCATAGCCAAGATACGGAAGCAACCTAAGTGTCCACCAGTGGGTGAATGAATAAAGAAAATGTGGTATATGTACACAATGGAATACTCTTCAACCATACAAAAGAATGAAATCATGCCATTCAAGACAACATGCATGAGCCTGGAGGACAGCATGTTAAGTGAAATAAGTCAGGCACAGAAAGATAAATAAGGCATGTTCTTACTTATATGTGGAATCTAAAAAAGTTGATCTAATAGAAGTAGAGAGTACAATAGTGGTTACCAGAGGCTGGGAAGGGTAATGGGGAGCTGGGATAGGAAGAAGTTGGTTAAGAGATTCAAAGTTACAGCTAGATAGGAGAAATAAGTGTGGGGTGACTATAGTAAACACTAATTTATTGTATTTTGCTCAAATGGCTAGAAGAGGGGAGTTTAAATGTTACCAACACAAAGAAATGATAAAGTTTTGAGGTGGCAGACATGCTAATTATCTGATTTGATCATTACACATTGTATACAAGTATCAAAATATCATACTGTACCCCATAAATATGTACAATCAATGTGTCAATTAAAAATACATATCTATCTCAAAAAATTAAGTAATTCAAAAAATCAAGAGACTTTGGAATTCTCCCCCAAAATGATGTGATAGATACATAGTAATTTTCAACAACCTTATGTGTTATCTTTTGTGTATACTACAATTTGACACTGTAAAGTTGGCCTGGAATACTAGAAAAACTTTCTGGAACTATAATATATATCACCCTGATCCATTAGAATTGTGCCTAAAACCTTAATTAGGAACATAAGTATCATTTTCTAACATGTGAGATTTTAGAGCATTAGTATTATTTATTTTCTTTTTTTCTTCTCCACAGGAGTAGACAGAATCCACTGGTATAATTATACTGGTGAAGATGGTAGATTATGCTTTGTGGTTTTTATCATTCCCTATTATTTTGTTTACATGAATAAACTTATTAAGACATTTTATTTGTAAGGACAAAAACTCCCATAAGCCACTCTCTACAGCCTCCATCTTTTATTCCCTTTGTGAAAATGTGAAGTCCTCACAGCTGCTTTAGAGATATAAAAAGCTCCAATTTGTTTGAAAAAAGCTTCAGTGTTCACAGGCAATGTTTAAAGAGGCTTTGGCAAAATAAAAAATAAAAAGCTTTTAAAACAGCTGTAGGGATTCTGTCAACTGAAAAGCAAGTCCAAGATGGCAGTGTACATTGGAAAACCATTCAACTTGGTCATTGGTTTCTTCTTGAGGTTAGAGCAACAGCTGGGCTAGTCTTGTTATTGACTAAGGATCTTTATTGACCAAAGAGTATACTCAATGGCATCTCCAGGGTCTACCAAAATGCTTGGCTGAATGGTCCAATTTAAGGAAAAAGCAAATAACTGTGACTGCTCAGTTACATATATTTGGCCAAAGCAATAAAAACTGATTTGTAAGATATTAGAAGACCTTTTCAATCATGAAAGAGAATTAAAATTATATAATCGTATTTTTAGTTTGTGTTTAAAATATTCCTTTCATTTTGAAGTATTATTTTATTTCTCTCTGAAAATATGATATTATTCATATATAAGGTTTCAACTAACAATAAGAGAATGAATGCTAGTTTATTCTATAATTACTGCATGTTGGTTTGTGTCCTGTCCTAGACACTGTGGAAGATATAAAACGTCAATAGGCAGAGTCCCTGCTTTCTCCCTCTTGGAGGGAGAAAAAAATACATAAATGAATAATTAAATAGTAATGAAAGGGAGTATTAAAAATGTACTGAGTTCTTTAAGCTAGGAAATGCAGATAACCACATACCAAAATGATTTACACAGGTGCAATAACTTCTTAGAATATTAGAGTAGCAGACGAAAGTATTGTAGAGAACATTTAGATTTAGAAAAACAATATCAGAACTTAACATCTGGTCCTGTTACTTACAAGTTAATTCACTTTGATTTTCCTGAGACAATTCCTACCTTGTAGGGTCCTTTTCACCATCGAGAAAGTAAAGGTCAAGTGTTAGAATTAATAAATTCAGCTCTGCCTTTTTTTTTTTTTTTTTTGAGTGTGACAACATGTATGTAAGGAGGACCACGTAGACTTGGAATCATTTTCCTAAGTCTTTCTTTAAGGGCAGCAATAGCGAAATGAACCTGTAAAGAGGTCATCTACAGGTGAGTACTGAAGAAGATTATAGAGGTGAAGAAGGATGACCAAACCATAGAATGCCCTCCAGTTCAGTGCTACTCAAAAGGTGGTAGGTGGACCCCTGTTGGTTCATGAACAGCTTGTACTAAAATTAATGCAGAAATTGAGAGTTCAGTGTTTAGAAATTTCCATAGGAACTTGACGGAGTCATCTATGTCAATTCAATAATAAAATTTTGGGCTTATTTTTTTTATGTCTTCATCCTTTTTTCCTAATAATTTATTTTTATGGAAATTTACAGTTTTATCAGTCTGCAATTGGTTGTTTCCCTCAAGTAGTTTGAAAAGCCCTATTCTGGTAGACAATTTGAATTTCATTAATTCCAAGTTGATAGCATAGTGATTTTTGTGGTTTTTTTTTTTTGATCAACTGCACAGTTTCTCCTGTTTTTCAACTGTGATGTACACAATATGTTCTTGTCAGGGAGATGCTGGCAGTTGGGGCTTTGAGGACTTCGTAGTGTAAGTCTGTCTGTAGCTGTTTGAGTGAAGGACTTTTGGGAGGCAGGGAAAAACATAGGGAATTATTGTCAGCGTCTTAGATGAGGTGGAAAACTTGTAAACACATCGGGGTAAGTTTACTAATGCAGAACATCACTACAGCAAGGGAATAGCATTTGTCCAGCAAACAACACTGAAGCAAATGCCAGGCCCTCTGGAATACTCACAGGATCACGGGCGCGTTGATTCAGGCTGGCCAATGCTACCCGATGCTACCCAGGTAAACAGCAGCAGTCGGCATCCCCTCCCTGGTGACCTATAAGACTCAGTCTTAAACCCTGGTAAATAACTTGGAGGAAATGAGGACCTAAGAAGAAACTTCTGGCATTGTAAGTAAGCCAGGTGGGAAGGGCAGGAAAGACATCTACAAACAAAATCTGTTTCCTGCTCCCATTTCCTTCTAACTTCTGGCTGCTTTTCCTTTGTTTGTGTGTGTGTGCACACACACACACGTGTAAAAAGTTCCCAGGCTCAATTGATTTCAGACTTTTGGCTTGTGGATGTCTGGTGCCTAGGATGAGTTATTTTTGGATTTGGTGGCAGGAAGTCAGAAAAATTAGCATTAGCTCACCACACTCAGTGTTTAGATTGCAAGTAAATTGTCGATGAATGCCTAATTTTACTCTTTTCTTTTTGAATGAAAAAAAGAATCAGCCAAAGTAACTTATTTGCCTATCAATTCTAGGCTTTTAGTTTTAGGATTTTCAACAACTCTAAGATATATTTTTACAAATACATTTTTCCTTAGGGATTTTTTTCAGGTCTTCATCTTGAATAAGAAAAAACTAAAGGCAGCGTGACTTAATTCTAGGAGCCCCAGAAAATCATCTTAGTAGTTGTTTATTTTATTACATTTTGTTTTGAGATAATTGTAGATTTATATGCAGTGGTAGGAGGTAATAGAAATATTCCATGGACTTTTCACTGAGTTTCACCCAAAGGTAGCAAACACTTTGCATAACTGTAGTACAATATCACAACCAGGAAATCGACATTGATACAGTCCACAGAATTTATTTAGATCTCACCAGTTTTACATGAACTTACTTGTGTGTGTGTATATATGGATGTGTACTATTTCTAGATTTGTGTGATCGCTACAGTCAAGAACACTTGCACCAGAAGGAATCCTTGTGCTATGTTTTTACAGCCAAAGCCACTTTACTATTTCTCCCCTCCCTTAATCCCTAGCAAGCACTAATCTGTTTCCATCTTTATTATTTTGTCATTTCAATTATGTTATATTATTATAGTGAGATCATATATTGTGAGGGATTATATGATTGGCTTTTTTACTCAGCATTATTCCCTTTAAATCCATCCAAGTTGTACCAAGTGTTTATTCCTTTCTATTGCTGAGTAGTATTCCATGGGAAGGACTACCAGTTTTTTTTTTTAATTTCAGCGTATTATGAGGGTACAAATGTTCAGGTTACGTATATCGCCCTTGCCCCCCCGCCCCAAGTCAGAGTACTTGTTTAAACCATTCCCCCATTGAAGCACATTTGGATTGTTTCCTTAGAGTCTTTTCTTTCTAATGACAATATTCTTTTCCATTATCTTATTTTAGAAATGTCGTATACATTTACTAAGCACTCACATGTGCCAGGTGGCGTACTGAATGTTTTTCATGCATCAACGTCTTTAGAGAACAACTCGATGCTGGAGATGCTGTAACTATCTCCACTTTACACATGAAGACTCTACCAGTTTCGAGTAACTTAGATAGCCTGGCTGGATCACAGAGGGAGCAAATGATAGAGCTGCAGTGTGAACTCAGGCAATTTGATTCCAGTGCCTAAGATTTGATTTCTTCTATTTCCCACAGAAGCAAAGTAAGTGCAGCTACAGTCTTATGATTAATTGCTCTTAGTTTACCCAGTGTATAATTTTATATATTTGTACAAAATTTTTGAATACATAAGTAAATAAGAAAAAGAGACATCAAAACACATCTGACATACAAATGGAAAATATTTACTTAAAATTGCTGTTTTTTTATATATGAATGCCAATTTAACATCACTATCCTATGAAGAACTTAGTCATGCAAAGGGGGGTTGTCAGTGTTCTCCCATTAGGCTGTTCCTTGAGCTCCAAGGCCGAGTGGAAGGTGGAGTGTGGTGGGGGGGGAGGAGAGAGTGTTGAGGGAGGGGCTAAGTGTAGACTCCTGAGTTGGTGAATTTGTAGTCTCCTCAGGGCATTGGTCCCTCACCGTGTCTCTGTTCTATATTAGGCAATGTCTCCCATATGAGGAGGGAAGGGCAGATTTTCCTGAGAGACATGGATTTCTCCTCAGGGTCTGAGATCATGTTCCTCTGGACTCAGGCTTACCTGTTCAGTGAGTATCCTTAGCCTGAAGTGCTAGGAGTGACCTCAATTCTTGGGTTGAGTAGCAATGTGTGAGAAGCAAGTGCAGTGGTCCCTAACCCCTGCGAGGAAGGACTCATGGAGTTTGGGCAGCATGTGGCCCAGGACCTCTAGAAAGCTGCGTTATGGGAATGGCAGTCAGGCCACTACTGGGAAGCTGAAGTTTTGTGCTTCTCTGGAGAAACTGGATAGTCTTGTTCGGACAATTCCAAAATATAGAAGTCAAGGTCTGCATGCTTAGTAAGAATGTGAGGACGCAGTGGGTGAGGGGCAGGCAGTGAAACAGTGAAGCACACCCAGCAACTGGGGGAATAATCTGGAGGGACATGCATGTTGCAGCCTGAGGGGAATATGGAGTCTACAAGTTCATGCCAAAAATCTGGGTGATGAATTGTGAGGGAGTGAAGAGACCAGGATGATGTCACTGGCTATGATATGAGGAATATGAGGTCTGCAGGAGGATGGGAATGCTGTTGGTTTCTCTCCTTCTCTTGTTCGTCTCTTTTGATCCTTAAGGGAGTTACAATGGCCCTGGGTAGGTCTCAAGTTGACAATTTCAACAACAATTTTTAGTAAGAGGTGTAAGAAACCTAAAAGGTGTGTGATCTTATATGAAACACACACATACACACACAATGGACTAGGAGAGAAAAGACTTTTTTCTGAGTTTGCTAAATCCTTTGGACAAGTCATTTCATCATCGAAGGTTCTCACACACAAGACACGGGGATAATTTGGAATGATTTTTCAACATTAAAATTGAATAATTCTGGAAAAACACTGTAAACATTTTCATGTTCATTGAACTATCATACTTCATTACTAATATTATTATTTAACTTGAACAGCATACATTTCAAAATTATTTTGTTAATGTTTATCTGGACATAGCACTGTGTATGTATTTTTCTGGTTTAGTAAATACGGAAAGAAGATTCTTTTGGGGGAGGTGCATGCTTAGCAGCTTTAAATACTTGCTTTGCTTTCATCTTCCCACATAAATGTGGTGTTTTGTTTTGCTATGTTGCTTTTACTCTTGAGCAGCTAAAGCCAGAGTGCAGACAGCAAAGGTGGAGGTGATGCTGTGGGACTGAAGCTGCTAAACAAGGTGAGATCCATTTGGCTGCATGGTGGGGGGAGAGAAAAAGGGTAGAATGAGATTTGAATAGGCAAAGAACACTAGAGGTCCCTCTGCTCAATGAATGGAGATTCTTTTAGCATGGAAACACTCCCTTGGGAGAGAGTTAAACACTTTCATGTGTCTTGCATTACTCATAGCCATAGCTAGAGGTGATCTGTAAGGCAGTTGACTGGGGAAGGAGGGAGAGGAGGAAGAAGAGATAGTAAGAAAAAAGAAATGAAGGAGTAGCCAGCAGAGGTCAGTCTTTCTGGTGCCTTCCGCTCTAGGTATCCTCTGCATTTTTTGGGAGTACAAGGATTTCAGGTTTGAAGGAACCACCCCAGGAAAACCTATAGCATAGTGCCTCTATTATCATTCTGTCCTAACATTAGATATAAATTGCCACTGATAAAAATAACTTTGCAAGGAAATTACTCCTGAGGAAGAAATTCATTGTCTAACTAAAGCAAACAATTTCATCTGAATCTGAATAAAAGCAATAATCTTCAACAAAAAGCTTCTTTCAACACAAAATTCATTTCACTAGTTTCTTAAAATGTCTACCCCAGCAAATATGTCTTTTGTGCTCATTACAAGGAAAGCTTTGACATGCTTTTGTTTTCAGATGCTTTATATCTCTTTACTAATTTCAGTTTAAAAAAAAAAAACTCTCAGAAGCTGCCATTTTTTTTTTCAAATGGTAACACTTTTAAAAAATGCTTGGTGGATATTCTGATAAGCTTCAATGAATACGTTGTAATAGTAAATTTTGACTTTGGTATTCATTTCTGGTTATTTCACTACTGATCATTTCAATACTTGGAAGACCAAAGCAATTCACACATACTAAAAAGAAAACAGGATCCATAAGAATGTTTCTATTATAAAATAGTCAATTGTTATGATAAGGCTAGTGTGTGTTGATATAATATTTACAGTAAACATATTGTCTTTTCACTGTAACATCCTGTAAAAGAAATGGAAAGCTATAATTTATTATTTCTATTACAGATAAGGAAACAGCACTCAGGGAACTTATAGACACTGACCAAGGCATATAATTAGTAGGGATTCAAAGAAAATCTAATCTTTTGACTCTTGTTTATCTTTTATTCAGGAATTTATATATTTTTTATTTAAACATATTATGGGGGTACAAATGTTTAGGTTGCATATATTGCCTTTGTCCCACCTGAGTCAGAGCTTCAGGTGCACCCATCCCCCAGATGGTGCACACTGCATGCATTAGGTGTGAATATACCCATCCCCTCCTCCCACCTCCCACCTGTCTAACACCTGATGAATATTACTACTATATGTGCACATAAGTGTTGATCAGTTAGTACCAGTTTGATGGTGAGTACATGTGATGCTTGCTTTTCCATTTTTGTGATACTTCACTTAGTAGAACAGGCTCCAGCTCTATCCAGGATAGTACAAGAGGTACTAGATCACCATTGTTTTTTGTGGCTGAGTAGAACTTCATGGTATACATATACCACATTTTGTTAATCCACCCATGTATTGATGGGCACTTGGGTTGTTTCCACATCTTTGCAATTGTGAATTGTGCTGCTGTAAACATTCTAGTGCAGATGTCTTTTTTATAGAATGTCTTTTTTTCCTTTGGGTAGATAGATGCCCAGTAATGGGATTGCTGGATCAAACCATAGTTCAACTTGTAGCTCTTTGAGGTATCCTCATATTACTTTCCTCAGAGGTTGTACTACTTTGCAGTCCCATCAGCAGTGTATGAGTGTTCCTGTCTCTCTGCATCCCCATCAACATTTATTGCTTTGAGATTTTTTGATAAAGACCATTCTCACTGGAGTTAAGTGATATCTCATTGTGGTTTTGATTTGCATTTCCCTGATGATTAGAGGTATTGAACATTTTTTCATATTTTTGTTGGCCATTAGTCTATATTCTTTTGAAAAGTTTCTGTTCATGTCCTTTGCCTACTTTTTGACAAGACTTCAAGCTATACTACAAGGTTATAGTAAGTAAAACATCATGGTACTGGCACAAGAACAGAGACATAGACAAATGCAACGGAACTGAGAACCCAGATATAAAACCATCCTCATATAGCCACCTAATCTTTTAGAAAGCAGACAAAAACATACACTGGAGATAAGAGTCCTTATTCAGTAAATGATGCTGGGAAAATTGGATAACCACATGTAGAAGACTGAAATGATCCGCACCTCTCATCTGTCACAAAAATCAACTCATGGTGGATAACAGACTGTCCTGGGTTCATGACTCAAGCCCAAGAGTGAGGCAGGAGTGGTTACTGCAATCCCTATAGGGCAAAGAGTGAGCATGCATTTCCAGTGGATCACATGGAGATGCCACAGAAGAGAAAGGGCTGATTAAAATCCTGCCTGAGAGTCCCCCTCTGGAGGGGAAGGGAGAGTGGGACCCAACAGAGAGAGGACTCTAAGGCCCAATGTTGTAATCTAGGGAGGGGGAGCAGGAATAAAAAGAGATAAGAAATCCTTTACCTTTCCAGCCCCCAGGGTCTAGATCCACCTGGGGAAGGAGTAAGGGAAAAAGGGTTGTATATCTTTGAATGAGGACTGGAAGGTTGGATTGAAGTGTTTGAATGAAGATTGGAATGAGGATTGGAATATATTAAACAGGATACTTTTTTAAATCACCCAGCCCAAAATGCCATTGAATCAAATACTTTTTTTTTTTTTTTTGAGACAGAGTCTCACTCTGTTGCCCTTGGTGAGTGCAGTGGCATAATCATAGCTCACTGCAATGTCAAACTCCTGGGCTCAAGCAATCCTCCTGCCTCAACCTCCCAAGTGGCTGGGACTACAGGCTTGTGCCATGACAGCTGGCTAATTTTTCTACTTTTTAGCAGAAACAGGGTCTCGCTCTTATTCGGGCTGATCTTGAACTCCTGAGCTCAAGCAATCCTCCCGTCTCAGCCTCCCAGAGTGCTAGGATTACAAGCGTGAGCCACTGCACTCAGCCACACCAGACACTTTTAATTACTGAGTAGAGACTGTGTGTTTGCAACTTAAAAGAACTGGATTTGGGGGTGGTTATTGTTTAAAAATGAGCTACTGTGTTATTGATTTAGTGCATTTCTTTCCATTTTTTTCTTTTGCTACCATGAACATGATTTTTTATTTTGTCCTTGTGTTTTTCTATGATAGAATTATCACGAGTATTTCCATGCTGATATGTAATCTTCATAATCATCATTTTAACAGCAGCGTTGAGTTCCCTGTATGTGGGCCATAATTTACATTCCCATTTCTGTGCTGTGGGATATAAAGGCTACTTAGAAATTTTTAAAAATAGATTTTTCCATATTTTAAGGTCATTTATTTGTTTGCTTTTAGGATGTGGGTAGGATATCATTAAGACTTTTATGACAATTTATAAGTATTGCTTATAACTATAAATTGCTCTAATTACAATTTCAATCTCCACTATTACCCAATATGTATGGGAGAAAATTTCTATTTTACACAGGATAATTTGGGGGGTTATCTTTTTTTTTAACTTGCTAATTTAATAGGTTAAGTTTTTTTAGTGTAGCATTGACTTACATTTCTTTGATAACAAATGGTGCTTGGTGCTTTTCTAATTAATTTTATACACTAAAAGTATTTCCTGCTTTGTTTACTTATTTAAAGTATTTTTCCCAAATGTGGAATGATTAGAAAAATATTGAGACTTTAACAGATACCTAGTAAAATAACATAAGCAGGTAGTACACCAGGGTAGAATTATAACTAGTAAGTAAACATATGAGACAGGACTGAATCTCAGTGGTTATCAAATAAATGCAAATTAGAACAGAACTGAGGTTTATAAAGATATTACCTTTTTGCTTATTTGCTCTAAATTTGAACCCAATCTTTTATTTACCTTTTAATTTCTATTAACTTTTTCATATCAAGAGAGTTTCTTTTTATGGAATTAAATATAGGATTACTTTCTCTCCTTTTTTGGTATTTTTTTTACTTAGAAAATTAGCCTTCCTCTAAAAATGGATAAATAGTCAGATAAATTTTCTCTGATTTCCTTTGATAACACTTAATTTTAAGTGTTAAGGTAAGATGTACATGGATTCCCTCTTCTCTTAGTTCCCCACCAAATTGTACTAAGACCATTTATTAAATGATCCTTTTATTATTCCTTGATCCGTGATGCCTCTTGTATCATAAATGCAATCTAATTTCTTTTTACCCACCTTCTCTGTTGCAATGTTTATCTGTGGGCAAATAGGCTAGTATTTTAATTACTATACCTATACAAATTGTTTTAAATATATGATTTGGCCAGTTATTTTCTTTTAAAGAAGTTCAAAGGTGTTCTCACCTGCTTATTCTTATAAATGGAATTTAATTTCCTCAACATTCAAAATTCATTCCATTATAGTTTTATTCTAATCGAACTAAACCTATAGATTAACAGCATCAAGTGACACTATTGAGAAATGTAAAAGAATAATGGAGATACTTTTTTTAAAGATAGAAACATAATTGTTTACAGTTTTATTCCTATAGGTCATTCACTTTTCTCATTGGAATGATTCCTATTTAATTTTTTGTTGCTATTCTAAATGGGAAATCTTGAATTTGGGATGTAGAATTGGAACTGACATTTTCATATGTATCTTTCACTCTTCTACTTTGCTGAACTACTCTGAGTCTTATTTTTCAATCAATTGCTTTTCTAGAGCTTTTTTCTGCATTGCATCTTCTGCAACTAATAAAAATACTTCCTGTTTCTTTCTATTATGGCTTCACTTATTTTTCATAAATTTTCATAATTTATTTTCATTTTTTATAAATTATGAAATTGGTGAGAGTTTCTTAAATATCATTAATTTAAAAATAGATGTAAATCTTATTTCCTTTGCCAGTGATTTGAGAGAAAAGACCGTAGCACTTACCCCACAGAGCATAATGCTGGATGTCAGTTTGAAATAAACTCTGAACTCATCTTTCTTGTCCTTTTTAAAGGGTTTAAATATATAAATGGGCATAATAGTTTATCAAATGCCTTTTGCCAACTCATTAAAGGGATAATGTAAGTTTTCTTATTTATCCTTTTTATGTGACTTACGATGTTAGTCAATTTTATAAATGTAATCCAATTTTCATTCCTCAGATGAATATCCTTTGGCATAATAAATTGTTGACTTCTATTCCTGTTGTGCAATGCAATCATGGATAACATCACAAGCAAAGCAGGGTGTACTTAACAAAGGGATTATGGGAGGAATTTTTCTAGCAGAGAAAAACAGAGCACAGGCAGATTCCCCCAAGTCTTATCTTCCCACAGCTTAGGGAGTGTGGATGGCTCTGGTGTGCAGAATCGCATGTGTCAGAGGGAAGCCTGGCCCTGGTCTTGCCCTATGTATATATGTATGCAGATGGCTGGGAAACTCTATGTGAGTGTGGAGGAATGGAAGCTCCCTGCTTTGGAAGGAGCCTTTACAGAAAGGGGGACCCAGAGACACAGTGGTTGTTATTTGCCTGTTATTCCCTTGAGGCAACTCAAATCTCCTGAGCTAGTTCTCTGCTAACCTACCGAAAGGGAGAAGAAATAAACTACTAGGGCCATGAAGATTTATCTCTCCTCTGTTGCCTGTTACTTCACTTACAACTTTATTGTCTGTATTCATCTAGGAGACCGAGCTGTACTACTAGAGTTTTCAAACATTTTCCACGTAGTCCTGCATTTTAGACTATATTTCCTCTGATATAATAGTCATTTAAAACTATTCCTGGGGGTATTTTCATTTGAAAGATAGGATTAATTTTGAATTTCACTTTATTGTAACTGATTCTAATTATTTTTCTAGGTCTGACATGTTAATTTTATACTTCTTTTAGCAAATCTGCTTCTTTTTCTACTTTACGTTCTCTTGCATAGAAAATGTTTTGTATTGAAGGGGTGGAAAGGGGGTGATCCCGTTCCTCCTCATCATAAAGATCATGTCTGAAACCCTGTAACAAAAGACAGGCTAACAAGAGAAAAGCATAACAAATTTATTAACATATATAAGCATGGGAGCCATACAAAAATACGAAAACCAAGTGAGAAGGGCCAGATGGTTGAAGCTTAAATAGCCTCTTCATAGGGGAGAAGGAAGTCGGGGCTTCAGGCAATTTTAGAGGGATAGTAAATGATTTTAGGAGACAGAAATTCGCTTGTAAATAATTCTCTTTGTAAACTGGGACCAGAGAGCAAACAGCAGTTTGGAACCAAGTTTGCCTGGGCTCTAGGTGTGGTGTTTAATTTTCAGTCTCTTCCTCTGTGAAATGAGTTTTAATCTTCTCTGGTTAATGAAATTTTAGGAAAGAGATCGAAGGCAATTGTGTTCCTCTTTGTCGGGTCCAATTTCTAGGTAGATAAGGGCACTTCGGAAAACAGCCT
This sequence comes from Lemur catta, assembly GCF_020740605.2. Classification (NCBI taxonomy): domain Eukaryota; kingdom Metazoa; phylum Chordata; class Mammalia; order Primates; family Lemuridae; genus Lemur; species Lemur catta. The sequence continues at coordinate 53,750,949 of NC_059140.1, forward strand.
CATCCTGTTTTGGGAGAGAAGATTGAGAGACAGGAGAGAAGGCGGGGAGGTCAGAGAGACCTTGAGGCTGCTTTCTTAGTTCAGCATGTCAAAGTTTCAGCATATTTTAAAGTATTGTTTTCTGAGTCCCAACAGTATTTTCTTGAACAATTTGGAGAGTGGAGAACTTGATTTTAATATTCTTCGTGGCAAATTTAGCAATTTTCATAGATTTCTTAAATTTGTATATGTTATGCTCTTATAAAAATAAAAAAAAATGATAACTTTGGACTCCATTTTATGGAAAAATAGTGCTTTTACTCTTTTTTCTCCCTACCTGATGTATTCTTAATCTGGGATTGCAAACCCTGTTTTTCCTTTTTTTTTTTTTTAAGTATTGTTTTTTTTCAAAGCATATTTAGTCATTTGCATCCTAGGTTAGTTACCATAGTTACACTAATTATGTAGACTTAGCAGCATCAGTCTTTCTCTCAATAGTGTTTGGAGATTTTTGAAGATTTTTCTTTCTGACTTCTGTATTTACTGCTGGTTCTTTTCTATTATAACTTCTCAGTGATGAATTTTTGAAATTTAATTCACTTTTATTTCCCGGTAGACTTATTAACATCTTTAATTTTTTATTTCCCTAGAAGTATTTGAGTATTTTTTTCTGAAACCTCGAAGTGCTACTATCCTGCCCTCAAACATGAACACTAACTTGACTGGTGACCGTATGTTTGTGCCATTACCTTCCTCACTATCTACTACCAAAACTCAAAGACGTTTCTATATGGTTTTTGACAGAGAAAAGAACAAAAAAAGTGAACTCTCTCTGATTGTAGATCAATTCGTGGAGTATTATCTGTTTTCCAGTTTAGAAGACTTTAGGATCATCTTCTATTTTGTTGGAAATCAAATAACAAAGTTAACGGGAAACACATTGCTTATTAAATTGGCCATGAACACAGTGAGATGTCTTAGTTTCCCCTGGTGTCAGGTCCTTTCTCTACTCTGGAAAGATTTTTTTCTTTAATTGGCTTTTGATCTATTTCTTTCTTCCCTTGCAGATGACTATTACTAAATAATTTGTAAATTGGATCTCTTGTCATTTACCTTCCATGTGTATTATCTTCTCTCACCTTTGTTATGTCTTCATTCTAAATTGTAGGATGGCATCTCAAGCTTATCTTTTTACTCTTAATAATGTATTGTTCCGCTGTGTCATGTCTGCTGTTTAGTGCTCCAATGTGGATTTTATTTCAATTCCTAAATTAAAAAAAAATAGGTTTGATCTCTTCTTATTTTGTCTGTTTGCTAAAAGCCTACCTTTACATCTCATTGAGAATATGAGTCAGAAATTAACTTTTTTTCCTGTTTCCTAGAGTAAATCTATTTCTAGGAAAGGATTTATTTTTAACATTTTAAAGTTGTATAATATGAAATGCATACAGAAAATTGCATAAGATACATGTATGATAAAACAAATTTTTAAAACTTAACACCCATGTAGCTCCAATCTAGGCCAAGAAATTGAACACGGCCAGGACCCCAGAAGCCCTTTACAAGACCAGCTGCACAATTTGCAGGGCTCAGTGCAAAATTAAAATGTGGGGCCCCTTACTCCAAAATTATTAAGAATTTCAAGACACTAAGAAGAGAGTCTTAAGCCCAGCACAGGGCCTTTTTGGGCATGTATCCCTGAACTACTGCACAAGTTGTATGCCTAACTTTCAAAGATGGTGTGAAGAGTAAAGGAGATAAGGTGTGTGTAACCACTATGTTGAATAGGTGTGACACATAAATTTTGATCAAAATACAATTTTAGTTTCTTGTCTCCCACAATCAGGCTGAGAAATCTTCTCTTGACCCCGGACAAAAACTCCAGCAGGCTCAAGATTATTATGCAGATTCTTAGATAGCACACAGCCCTGCAGAAGCTTAAGTAACAAAATTATCTCAATTAAATAGTTACAAGGTCTACTACTGTATAATAACTGAAAAGTCTAACTATGACAGCTTTATCTTTCCACCTTAGCTTGAGCCTGCTTTAGGATAGAGACCTATAACGTGGGAGGCAGGGTCCTCCACTCTACTGCTACCTGCTGCTCTTTCTCTCTGTCTGGGTTTAAGTGAGGAAGACATTGAGAGGATGAGACAGTATTGCTTGGTTTTGTGACTTATATCACTGGCCTTGCCAGATCTTGCCTTTCTTTTCTTGTGATATATTTAATAAGTGCTTTAGTTCAGAGATTCTCTGCTGGCTCCTCTTCTGCAGTTCCCTAATGGATGCATCTCAGCCCTACGGTTGCTTGTGATTCCTGTCTAGGCTCCTGCTATCTGCCAGTAGCAATAGCTGCATCTTCTGCTGTTGTCTCCTTAGACCTTCAGGCAGCACTATTAAGGAGAACCCAGGATGAACCCATGCCAGTCTTTTCTCCCTCATAGCCCATGTCTGGTCCTTAGGGGAATGCTCAGTATCTCCTGCTCCGATGAACTCAGGAAGAGCAGGCTGATTCCAGCTCTTTGGGCTCTGCCACCCAGTAAGGTAAGCCAGCCCTTCTCTAGCCCTCTGTATTGGCCTGATGTGGGTTTGACATCAGTCCACAGTCTGCTGCGTGCGTGAGTCAGGCATTGGTCCTCTAGTGCTCCCAACTGATGGAAGTTCTCCAAAACACTTTGATTAGTCCTCTTGAAGATCATTCTATCTTCCTCATACCATCTTACCCTCTCAACTAGGCTGGAGAGCAGAAAGGACTCTCAGGAGGGCAAGAACTGCCTTCAAAGATACATAGTAAAATCCCACAATGACATAACAGTTCAGTTCCAAAATTCAAATGCATAAGTGTGAAGTCATGTTAATTATGTGTTTAATAAAAAAAAATGCTTTTTGGTCAGATTACAAAGACTGTGTAAAAGTGACCCTACATTGTTTTGAATGATCAAGAGTCATTCATTTACTTCCCAACCTCACATCACTTTCTGGGCGTTTGGATAATAGAGAGCCAGGCAGAGGATGGAGGCCAACTACCAGTAGTGGTATGTGGATTTATGTTATCATGGAGCATCCTATTCCTCACCGGTCTCCTTGAATTCCTCTCTGACTGCTTTCTATGAGCTTAGAGTCTCCAGGAATCATGAAATAAATTCTCCTGCAACCCTTTGAAAATCCTGCATAATTTTGGGTGGGGATTGTTTTACTTTCATTTTGCTACCTGGTAACTATCTACTGAAGCCTCAGCCCTTCTAATACCCTGAAACATGTGTAAAGTTTTCAGAATACTCAATAATTGGTAGATATTTGTTATCCTCTATAGACCCCATGACATTTTTTTCCCCTATTCATCCTTTTAATGAAGGGTAAACCATATGGATTCACTGAGAGAGTTGCTATAAACCACTTGTCAGTGGACCTGGGAAGAAAAGATGTTCTTTTCAGAACTGAAGCAGAAGAAAGGTTAGTACGTATCACCTCTAAAACAGTTGTGGTGCATAGTAGATATTAGTATTTTTAAAATGCCATTTCTTCTTTCCAGGAAACGTAAAAAGACTCGTGGGTATCCTGGGAAGAAAAGGGGTGGGGGGAAGCTTATACTTATGTAGCTTGATAAATTTCAAAGTTCCTGCATAAAGAGGCAAAAAGAAACTTCAAGTAGGAGATTTTATATAGAACCTGAAGGCAAAATGCAAATCTAGTCTGAGGTAACTGAGCTTCCACCCTAAGAGTTGGAACTCTAAGAACCAGTTAACTTGAATAGTGAGTGGAAGCAGAGAAGTGAAATTACAAGAGCAGGTTCCAAAAGGGAGCAGACTTTCAATCCGAACTCATGAATAAGGCATAAGGAGAATTGTGTCAGACCCTAAAAGAACACAACATTTCCTTGATCTTTTTTTGGTCATTGAAGTGCATAAAAGATTCTTTTCCAAATAGTTTTATGAGTATTTTAATAAAAAGATTTGGAAAGGGATTTTCTAAGAGCTGTTCTCTAGCATTCTTGTCACACACCAGAAGTTGTTCCTTAAAACAGAAGAAACAATTAATCTTGCATTGTTCTTTAAGATCAACAGTCACTCATCAGTTTAATGCAATGTTTATTTAATAAGTCTTTCCGGAGCCTCTGTGGTGTCAGGCATTTTGTAAAAACTAGGGAAACAACAGTGAACAAAAAGCAGATATAATCCTATTCTCTTAGAGCTTGCCTTCTAGAGAGGGAATCGAGAATATCATGTCAACACATAAATATGTCAACACAAATATGCAATTTCATTTGATCATAACTGCTAAGAAGAAAAATAAGTTATGGTAAAGGGATAGAGTGGGGAGTGAAGAAAAGTGGAAAGACAGAGCAGGGTTCTTTGAAATAAGTTGGTCAATGAAATGATGTTTTCTGTAGTAAAATTCTTAGATACCTAAATCAAATGAGATATTTGAAGGGAGAGTATCAGGCATAAGAATAAACAAATTCAACATATTAAATTAATGATAATAGTTATAGAAGTAGTAATAATTGTGATAGCAGTAGCAGCAGGTACAATCTATGAAATGCATACTGTATATTCATCCATTGTTCTAAATAATTTCTGTATGTTCTATCTTTATGCTAGTGTAAGATTTTTTGATTCTATTTAGGGTTTTATTTTGTTTTTGTTCTTTGTGCACAGAAGTGACTATTCAAGATTTACTTTCGTCTTTACTTATGTCTCAAAAAATTTAATTATAGTTTCACATACAGTTGTAAGGAATAGTACAGGAAGATCCCGTGTGCACTTCACTTAGTTTCTCCCAATGGAAATATATTGCAAATCTAGAGGACAGTAAGACAACCAGGATATTGACATTAATATAATCCATCCATTTTATTCAAATTATGCCACTTTTACGTGCACTTATTTGCATGTGTGTATATTTAATTCTATACAGTTTTATCACCTGTGTAGATTTGCATGGCCACAGCAGTTAAGGTACAGACAGTTCCATAACTGGAAGGATTCCTCATGCTGCCTTTTTAATAGCCACATCACCTTCCTTTCTATCCCTGATGCCAGACACTAACTCCTGGAAAGCACTAATCTGCTCTCCATCTCTATAATTTTGTCATTTCAATAATGTTATGCAAATGAAAACTTACAGTATATAATCTTTTAGGATTTTTTTTTTTCATTCAACATAATTAAGATTAATCCAAGTTGTTGCATCTATCAATAGTTCATTCCATTTTCATTGTTGAGGAGCTATCATGTTATAGTTGTCCCACAACTTGTTTAACCATTCACCTGTAGAGGGATATTTATGCTCTTTCCACATTTTGGCTATTACAAATAAAATGGATATGAGAATTTGTAGACAAATTTTCACATGCACATAAGTTTTCATTTCTCTTGGATAAATGCCCAAAGGAGGATTTGCTGGGTCGTATGGTGGTGACTTATGTTTAGTTTTGTAAGAAACCGCTAAACTGTTCTCCAGAGTGGTTGTACCATTTTGCATTCCCAGTGGCACTGTATGGGGGATTCAGTTTCTCTGCATCCTTGTCAGAATTTGGCATTATTATTTTTTATTTTAGCTATTCCAATAGGTGCTATTTTGCTTTTCAAAATTAGTGTTCAGTTTACCAAATCCATATATTCAAAAGGCCTACTTCATCTTTAAGTATGTAAGTGCAACTTATGTAACTTATTATGTTGATAAATCTAGAAAATTTTAGCAATTTTTGAGGGATTTTAATAGTATTTGGTCTCATTCACATATTTAATGACTTTTCAACATTTTAAATTGTGTTTCTGCATTTGTTATAATCAATTTACTTTTAAAGTACTTCAATTGACTAACAAATGAAAACTTCAGAGTACTTAAAAAATTATAAATCTAATAAATTAAACTTTTAAATAAAGTGAAACTAAAGTTCTTCTAAAGGTTTCTACATTCATAATGGTTTTGAGTTTGTGATTTTAAATTGAAAGCTTATTAAGTTTACATAGTTAAATTGAAGTTATAGTTTTTGACCAATGTGCAAAAGTAATTCAATGAAGAAAGGTACTCTTTTTAACAAATGGTGTTGGAACAATTGAATATCAATAGCCCCCCCAAAAGAGCCTTGACCTAAACCTCACACATTATACAAAACTGAACTCAAAATGAATTCTTATGACCTAAATGTAAAACATAAAACTACAAAAGTTTTAGGGGAGAGTATAACAGAAAATCTTTATGACTCAGTGTTAGGTGACAAGTTCTTAGATATGACACCAAGGGCATGATCCATAAAAAAAAAAAATCCGTAAGTTGGACTTCATTGAAACTAAAAACCTTTATTCTATGATAGACCTTGTTAAGGCAATGAAAAGACAAGTTACCGTCTAGGAGAAAATATTTTGCAAGTCATATATTTAGCAAAGAACTCATATTCAGAATATATAAAAAACTCTTCAAACTCAAAGTTAAAACTACATCCAAAGAATCCAATTAGAAAATAAACAAAAGACTTGGACACTTCACCAAAGAAAACATATATATAGTAAATAAACACATAAAAATATGTTTAACATCATTGGCCATTAAGAAAATGCAAATTAAAGCAATTTAAAATTAAACCACTGCACATTTATTAAAATGACAGAAAAATTTACTAATAATGTCAAATGCTGGTGAGAACATTCTCTCCTACATTGTTGGTGTGAATGTATAATGGTATAGCCAATTTGGAAATTGGTCTGGCGCTTTCTTGGAGTTAAACATACACTTGAACTATGATCCAACAGAAGACAGTTTTATTTTTTCCTCTCAAATATGTATATTTTTTTATTTCTTTTTTGTTTGTTTGTTTTATTGCTCTAGCTAGGAATTCAAGTAGGATATTGAATAGAAATGAGAGTGGACATCCTTACCTTCTTCCCATTCTTATGAGAAAAGTGTCTAGTTTCTTGCCATTATGAATTACATTAGCTCTAGGATTTTGGAGATGATCTTGAAGACATTTCCCTCTTTTCTAGTTTGTTGAGAGTTTTTTTTTTTTTTTTAATCATGAATGGATATGTTGGGTTTTAAGTGTTTTTTTCCTGTATTAATTGATGTGATCATATGATTTTTCTTCTTTATCTTATTGATGTGTTGGATTACATTGATTGATTAATGTATACCTGGAATACATAACTGGAATAAATCCCACTTTGTCATGGTGCATAATTTTTATATAATTTTATGTATCATTTAATTAGATTTGCTAATATTTTTCTTGCTGATTTTTCTGCCTGCATTCATGGATTGTAATCTTCTTTCCTTGTTATGTTTTTGTCTGGTTTTGTATTAAAGTCATGCTGGCCTCATAGAATGAATCGAGGAGTATTTATTCTGCTTCCGATTTCAGGAAATGACTGTAGAGACTTGGAACTATTTCTTCATTAAATGATAGAGTTCATGAATGAAATTATCTGGATTTGATGCCTTCTTTTCTTGTCATGTAACTCGTTATTGGTTCAATTTCTTTAATCGATATAGGACTATTCAGGTTACTTATTCTTGTGTGAGTTTTGGTAGTTTGGTCCTTTCAAAGAATTGGTCCATCTCATCTAAGTAATAATATAAGTAAAATTTATGGCCCTAGATTTGTTCATAGTATTCCTTTATTATCTATTTAAATTCTTTTTTGATTTCTGATATTGGTAATTGTGTCTTCTCTACTTTCTTGGTTAGCATAACTAGTGGTGTATCAATTTTATCAGTCTTTTCAAAGAGCTAGCTTTTAGGTTTGTTGATTTTCTCAATTGGTTTCCTGCTTTCAATGTTATTGATTTCTACTCTAATTTTTATTATTGCTTCTCTTCTGCCTGCTTTAGGAAAAGTTGATTAAATAGTCTTGTCTTTTTTAAAAATTTATTTCAGAATATTACAGGGGTACAAAAGATTTCATTACATAAATTGATTTTTTTTCCATGCCCATCCCCTAGATAGTGTGCATTATACCTGTTACATGTGATTTTACTCACCCCTCCCCCTCCCACCTACTTGATTTCTGATGAATGTTATTTCCGTATGTGGATACAAGTGTTGATCTATTAGTTCGAATTTAATGGTGAATACATGTGGTGCTTGTTTTTCCATTCTTGTGATACGTCACTTAGAAGAATGGTCTCCAGCTCCATCCAGGTTAATACAACAGGTTTTTTATGGCTGAGTAGTACTCCATGGTATACATATACCACATTTTATTAATCCACTCATGTACTGATGGGCACTTGGGTTGTTTCCACATCTTTGCAATTGTGAATTATGCTGCTATAAACATTTGAGTGCAGGTGTCTTTTTTATAGAATGTCTTTTTTTCTTTTGGGTAAATACCCAGTCATGGGATTGCTGGATCAAATAGTAGTTCTACGTTTAGTTCTTTGATGTATCTCTGTACTATTTTCCATAGATGTTGTACTAGTTTGCAGTCCCACCAGCACTGTATGAGTGTTAACTATCTCTCTGCATCCACGCCAGCATTTGTTGTTTTGGAACTTTTTGATAAAAGCCATTCTCACTGGAGTTAAATGATATCTCATTGTGGTTTTAATTTGCATTTCGCTGATGATTAGAGATGTTGAGCAATTTTTCATATGCTATGGAATAATTTCTGCAGGATAGGTACCAGTTCTTCTTTATACAGATCAATATTAAGTAATGAAATTGAAGCAGCAATAAAAAATCTTCCAACAAAAAAAAGTCCTAGACCAGATAGTTTCACACCTGAATTTTACCAGACTATCTAAAATAGTCTTTTATTGGTTTTGTGTCTTAGGTTGCTTGAAAGGGGATGGAGTGGGGACGAATTTTCTTCCCCCAGCAGTGATAAAATTTCAGAATTTTGCTTTAGCAAAGTTAATTTCCCTAGAGAGTAAGGCTTTTTTTTTTTTTTTTTTTAAGTAGAGAAAGCTTTGGGTATGTTTTACAATGTTATTCTTCCCTTTCTCCGACTAGAGCCTTAAGGGGGTCTTTTTTAGCTCTTCATCTTGAGAATCTGGTGGGCTTCCTGGGGTGGATTCCATGAAAGTGTGGCTGCCCTCCTATGATTGGGGCAACCAAGAGCTCCTCACTGTCACTCTAGTCTATGCTCAGCCTCCAGAAATCTGTTGAAAGTACCGTTTACAAGTTCCTACCAGTTTATGAAGTCACTGGCTTATGCTCAAAGTATGAAGATCTTGGTTGATGTATCTTGTCGGGATGTACTTTCTTCAGTCTACAAATCAACTAGCCTGGATTCTTCAAAAAAGGTTAACATTACAAATATCTGAAAAATAGAGAGAGGGAGAGGAAGAATCATTTTTTTTTTAAATTAAAGGAGAATAAAGGGTCATAATTCTTGCTTGGGTCACATCAAAAATGGAGTTGATGGAGTAATTGGTGATATTTGAATATTTACTTAGTACCATAATATTGTTACTCAAAGTGTGGTCCTTAAGACAGTGCCAATTGCCTTTTTTTAAAATTATTTTTTATTGATTTTTATTGGTCCACAACAGACATTAAGAGTAATCAATTGGAAATTTCTATGGTAAATGACATTGTGGTGTACAGGTCCTTGCTGGGTTTTTTAGCAATTTAGTTTTATTTTATTTTTATAAAAGTGCTGTTTCTCAAGTGATTGGAAATGGAGAATGCTGATCTTTCTCCACAGATAATTTGAGAAACACTGGATCAGCTAATATTGTATCAATGTTTTGTTTTTTGAGTGTGATATTGGTACTACGGCTATGTAGGACAAAGGCCTTGTTTTCTACTTCTTAGGAGATACAAGCTGGAGTATAGTAGTCAGAGGTAAATATTATAATATGTGCAGCTTACTTTCAAGTGGTTCAGCAAAAAAAAAAATGCATGTGTTCAGATGTACATCGTGTGGCAAAAAGCAATTGGTGAATATAGGTGAAGGATAAATGGTGTCCGTCGTACTGTTTTGTTTTGTTTTTTTACCATTTTTATGTAAGTTTAATGTATTTCAAAATAAAAAGATGGGGACAGCTTCAAAAAATGGCGAGAGAGTCTGTGGACACTGTCCCAGGGCAGGAGCTATCCTATCCCCTCCTCTTACACTTCGAGTTGCAACCAATAAAGGCCATTTCTACCAAAAAAAAAAAAAAACCACAAAACACACACACACACACACACAACAAAGAAGCACAAAACATAAAAAGGAGTTTTGCAACCTATAGTCCCCTGAATTTTTATAGCTTGCTGAATATATCTCACTTTAACTAATATCTCTCCTTTAACTTATAAAATTATGGTCTTGGTTTTAGAGTTATGTATTTTAAAATGAATAATAAGCCTTCTATCTTCAATAATATATTAATCATCACAACATAAGGCATATCAGACAAGTAATCTCAGAAAATATTTAGGGGCTAAAAGAATAAATATCAACTATGATCTGAATATAATGCTGTTAGAATAAATAGTAATTCAGATAACTTCAAAGTTGTTGCTGTAGCTGCTTTGTTTCTGATATAAGTTGCTATTGAATCCAGAGTTATTTTATTTTATTATAATTACTTCTTATAAGTCATAGTCCTCTCCATTAATCTTTACATAGCACTTTTATATAATTAATTTGCTTCATAGCTGGTTTCTCCTAACCTTCTTGTAAGGTAAATTAAAATAATTTTTACTACTAAAGAATAGAGAGGTTGAGTGACTTGTTCTGTGTCATGCTGAGAGCTAATTATATAGGCAGAATTTACAGGTATAGGCTTTGCAGTTTTAGCAAAAGAATTATAGCAATACTAATGGAAAATATCACAATTGAAAATTAAACCTTAATTGTTTCCAAAGAAAATCTTGGTAATACTCTTGATTTTATTGCTGGCTCTGATCATTTAAAAATAAAATTTAAATTCAAACTTCTTATTTAGGATATCCTAGAACGTGCTATGCATGGTGGGTACCAAGTTGCACAAGACAACATCCTTGCCCTCTAGATGATCATGGCATGGCCAATGAGACAGATTTGTAAAGAATTACAATAAATTGTCATATGCTATGAGAGAAGTTCGAATGGGGTATAAAGAGGAAGTGATCAAATTTCTTTGCATGTATGAGGAGAGTCAGACATCTCCAGACTTTATAGCCATATTAATTGAGATTATTTGTATGAGTTATTGAAGAAACACAAATACCTTAATGACTACAGTGGTTCTCAATTGATTTGTGTTTGACTCAGCTTTCAAGTATTAGAATTTTGGAAGCACACAAGAAGGGAGTAAAAGCCTAAAACATTAAACAAAACATCCATAATGACAATGCTACTATCGTAGATTATGGTGGTATCTCCAAATTTATAAAAGTATTTGTCTGACTCTGTTTGGCATGGCGTTGCTCCCTGAGAAGAGCAGTTCCCATTCCTGATTATGCAGTTTTGTTTCTCTTGTGATCTGTTCAGCCTGTGTTGATCCTTTGCACCAGGTTGATGTTTCTCTGAGCATCTAACCTCTTATTTACAATAAATAAATACGTACACTGTATGCCCATCTCAGGAAAGATCATTTCTGTTATATATCATATTACCATATTTTGAGTTCTCTTTAAGAAATCAAATATTTCAACCATAGCCTTATCAAAGAAACACACACAAAAGATATTAAAGGTAGCTATTCATATTTCTTTTGATAGGGGTGTCTGTCCCAGATTCCGGCACATAGTGGGCTCTCATAAATGCCTTTTTTTTTTGAGACAGAGTCTCATTCTGTTGCCCAGGCTAGAGTGGGTGCCGTGGCATCAGCCTAGCTCACAGCAACCTCAAACTCCTGGGCTCAAGCAATCCTCCTGCCTCAGCCTCCCAAGTAGCTGGGACTACAGGCATGTGCCACCATGCCTGGCTAATTTTTCTATATACTTTTAGCTGTCCATATAATTTCTTTCTATTTTTAGTAGAGATGAGGTCTCGCTCTTGCTCAGGCTGGTCTCGAACTCCTGACCTCGAGCGATCCTCCCACCTCGGCCTCCCAGAGTGCTAGGGTTACAAGCATAAGCCACCATGCCCAGCCCATAAATGCCTCTTGAATAAATAGGAGGCTGTCCTAATTGTGCAGCTGTCACTTTAGTATGAACGAAAAGTTTTATGTCAGCAAGAAAGCATGTTTCTATTTGTAAAACAAAAGTTTGCAAGAATCTATTGTGTAATAGTATTTTTAAAAGTTATGACGTAATTGCTACTTTTATACTGCAAGCATTTAAAAAATAATTGGAATCTGTGTTTACTGAAGATTAACACAGTTGTTTTTATGAGGATAACGTGATGTCTCCCTGTCCTCTCTTTTTCTCATTCAGTTCTCTTCTTGTTTCTATTGTGGGACACTTTCCCTACCACTTTGTGTGGCCAAATGTCTTCTGTGCACTTATTCAAACACGTTTGGGGACATGTAAGGTTAAGGGAATTAGTAGTAAAGATAGCTTTTTCAAAACATTTTTAAAACTGATACTATGTTACAGAAATTGAAATCTTTTGTATCTGGCTCTGTTTTTATTTTTATTTATTTTATTTATAATTTTACTTTTGGTGTGATGAATAAAATGTGTCCATATCTTCCCTGTTTTGTGGATGACTGAAAAAATATTATTGCAAAGGGTTATGGGAGGAGAATTTGGAAAAAAAAATGAGCTCTTCAAATGTGAGTGATTATAGCAGAGATTTGCTAATTTGTGGAAAGAGAATAGTTAACCAACTACCCACAAATACAGAGAAATCTTATGTCTGCTAAAGCTTTTTAATATTATAATTCTTTTTGCCTTGCTCAAGAGTGATTGATTACATCTTTATTTTCCTTAAGAATCACTTCTTCGCAACAGCTGTTCATCCTGATATCAGAGTATGTCAAAATGGTTGCTGACTTAAAAGGTCTTGCAATGCACTTTATTATATACTTAATGAGAACTGACATATTACTACTGAGAAATAGGACTCTGCATCAAAACATCTTCTAGATTTGTGCTTGGGTAGACCTGCTGAACTAATGTGGCCTCACCATGAACCAGGGCTACACAGCATTTTATGCTTGGAAGTCATAAATCTTGACTGAGCAATGAAAATAAGTTTATAAAGAGAATTGAAAAGAATGATGACAGGGATAACCAATCATCATTCAAGAAAGTTTTCTTGACATTATTATTATTGTTTTCTTAGAGCTCAGTTTCCAGAGATATTATTATTATTTTTTAATGTGGTCTTTCCAGTGGTCTGGCTCTAACCGTGGGGTAAATTTAAATGTAGTGAGAGCTGTGAGTTCCACATTTATCTCCCAGGTATTTGAGCTCACCAATCTCATGATTGCAGTAAATTTAATCGTGGAAGTTGTGGCTTGTTTTCAGTGTATTCAGGATTTAAACAAGGCTACAAGCCTTGATTAGCCTGGTTTGACAGGTTTACTAAATGATTTCCTAGAGGGTTGGTGTGTTTAGACTAAATTCTTTCTGATTGCCACTTTCCTTAACATGGTTACATAATGATAGTAAAATGATCCTAAAAGCCAGCTTATTTTAGTGTGAACTAGAGAAAGTCTCCTACACCATCACTAGTCATTTTTACGGAGGATTTTTGGAAGGCTCTGGATTCAAAGTGTTGCGATTGCCAAAATGCTATATGGCAGCCTCAAAGTCCTGTACCAGGCTATATAAACATGAAAAATTGATATCATTTTCCTTGATGTCTTGAAAAATAGTGAAAGAGATCTTTTTGAGAGAATTGTGGAGTAATGTGTTATACATGCAGGAATAACAGTAGGTGTACTCGTAATCTTGGGCTTTAAAATTAGGTTGAGAGGGAAAAAATTAATAATGAATCTTTTGGCTAATTTAGCTTTGATAATAAGTGATATGTTTCTGTTTCACTAGTGTCAAAGAATAATTTGCATAAAAACCCTGTACTCATTCAATGTACACACACCTTGCCATGAAGAGTAAAATGTTTCATCTTTTCTAAGTGAACAATAATGTAGATTAGGGAATAGACAATTGATTTGTTGAAAATATAAAATCTATTCCATTCATTACAAATGCAGGGGAAAGAAACACAAGGTCCATTGAGCTATCTACAGTGGGTAGTTCTTTGTTTTAATAATTATTAAAGAATAATGGAAATGTAATGAGACTAATCTTTATATCTTTCATGTGAGTTTTACAGAATTAGTCATGCATAATTGCTCATCTACCCTGTAAGGTGAAGGAGACTCTGCTTCAGCCCTGAGCAGAAAGTCATTTTAGGCATGTTCTAGCATTAGCTTCAATTCTGAGTGAAGAGAGAGGAAAATGGCATTCCCAAATTACCTTACTATAAATTCTACAAATTCTTCCTCAACCAAGAGACAGAGCCTTTCCTTTAATTATTAAGCATTGACTTTTAGCAAGAACATGCCTTTCTTCATGGAAATATTACAGGAAGTAATCAGCCAGTGATGGAGCTATGCATGCCAGCAGGGTGTGGTGATCCCGTGTATATGGTTGATTTTTATTTGCACTGTTTAAAAAACTTCCTTAGTGTGGTATATCTAAGAGATTTTGCAAGTCCAAAACTTTTTTTTCTTTTCAATAATAGAGTGATGAAGTCCTGCTCAACTTCTACTTGCCTCATCCGTGGCCATTGTTTTATCTCTTAGGCTTTTTTTTAGTTATCCATGGTAAAATATTTTAAGAGAGTAGACAGCAGGTAGAGAGTATAAATCTACTGTCAAGTACTATTGAAAAATTGAACATAGTCTCCATTTTTGGATTAAAGATTTGGGGCTGAATTCATTACTTCAGTCACTTCCCACTATCCCCCTCCCTTCCTTACCCTTTAAGAGTGATCATCCTAGATCCCTTACCATTTTATATCTTTGTTCCTTCATGCATGCCTTTTTCCTTTTCATGGAATATTTTCCTCCATTTCGGGAAATCTCAAACAGAAGCTTTATGCTACTAAGCTTCTATGCTTCTATGTACTACTTTATACTTTTTTACAGGGCGTTTAAATTGCATTGAAATTCAGATATGACTCTCCTCTGATTTCTCCATCAAGCATGAAAGAACCCTGGGCGCTTCTTTGCATTCTCCCAAAATAAAGCACACTCCACAAGGCATTAGTGTGAAGTGTGGAAGTTATTGAAGAATTCATAGGAAAATCTTAAGAAGAATTCTATGCCACACATAACACAAACATTTCACCTCCAAATACCCACCGGATGTCTCTTTTCTGCTGTCAGTTACTGTGTCTCCATCTCCTTCAACCTTTCCCCAACCTCCAATAATCTATATATTTCCTTCAACATTCCTGCATATGTAGCTGGATTCCAGGTCTGCCAATCCCAGTTATCAGCCCAGATTCTAAGCAGATTTATCAAAAACACTCCCCGAACAAATGATGTGCTCTCCTTAAGATGATATTGTACTCCAGCTGCTAAGAGAATATTTTCCTGCATACTATTATCATGGCACAGGTATTGATAGTATGCGTCTTTTTTACTAGATTGTGTGCTTTCCAAGAGCAGAAAAAATGTAGCTTTCATCTCCACAACCCATTTTCCTACTCATGTGTCCCCTGTCTCAGTAAATGCCACTCACTCACCCAAGCCAGACATCTTTGATTCTTTGTTTCCTTTACCACTTTCCTGGTTTGCATTCCAGTTGGTTACCAGGTCGTACTTATTTTACTTTCAAAATTCTCTCTCCATTCCCCTCGCTATTGCTCTAACTGCAGCTTCATTAAACGATTGTAATAGGTTTTTACTCAGCTCTCTGCCTCCCATATTACCACTGCTCTCCAAACCTTTCTCTCCGTTGCCATCCACTATTTTTTGTGCTCACCACACACCACCTGAAAGAGAGAGAGAAGGAGGTCACACTGTGTTCAGGAAAAGTGTCATCTCAAGTTCATTGCATAGTATTGCAGAGCCATGGCAACTCTACTCCAGTCTTTGCCTTACCTTGTGCCCCTCCCCTCCACACACTACATGTTCTAGACACAAAGAAGCATTCATTCATTCCAGGATTCTTGTACCCAGCATGAGTGCCAATACCTTCTCGACTTTGCTTATACTGCTCTTTATACCTAGGATGTCTTTTTCCCAAAGTTTTTGCCTCACTAACTTGGCATCATCCTTCAAAGTTCGGCACGAATGTCAGCTTTGCTTTGAAGACTGCCTGCCCTGTCCCTTCCATGTAGAATTAATTAGATTTTCCTCTCCACAAACTTGTATGGCACATTTCTTTATTACAATAGTTATCGCTGCATTATGCCTTTAATTATTTGTGTAGGTTTCTTTCCCTCCAGACAGGAGAGCAGGAACTGGGATTTATTTATCCTAAAATTGCTATTGCCACCTCGGTACCTAGTACCAATAATTAATTGATTAATTATTCATTCACTCATTCATTCATTCATTCATAATATGTTTTAGAGAGTCAGTTGTTGAAGCTACAATTTAAAAACACAACTGTGAAAACTGGCCTGAAAGAAAGTAAGCGTATTATGAGGGTATGTAGCAGGACAAGTTGGTCTATGCTGGGGGTGGGGAGATTTAGTTGAGAAAAGCAACTTATTGACCTAAGATATAAAAGTTGATTAAGAGTTAAATAAAAGCAACAAGGTATCTTGGTGAAGAGCATTTCAGTTGGGGGGGGGAACAGAATATACTGTGGAAGGATGGAGCATACTTTGTTTAAGATATGGAGGAAGGTTACCACTCATGGAATGCTGAGAGTAGAGGGAGAGATCATGGAGAGAGAGGCAAGGGCTGTGAATGTGAATGACTTTTTAGAACACATAAAAGATGCCCCCCAAACCAGTGAAAATCCCTTTCACAGCTTTTAGCAGGGCATGACATGATCAAACTTTTGTTTTGAAAATATCATTTTGGCTGCAAAATAGAGAGTTAGATTTGAGGGAGACAAGAATGAAGGCAGGGAGACAAGTCAAATATGGTAGAGGTAGGAGAAAGTGGATATATTTTAGGAAGCAAAAAGCCAGATTTGGTATTGAATTGGTTAAGGGAATAATGAGGGGGTATTGCAAATGATGCTTAAATATGTGGCATGTGCCACTTAGTGAAGTGAGATGCCACCCAATGAGATAGAAATGTAAGAATAGTGTGAAGTTATGGATAGCGGTTAGTTATGGGGTGGACTGTAGCAGATACTGAATTTGGTGTAGTTCTGAGGCATCTCTTAAACATTCTAAAGAAGGTTTTAAATAGACTCTCAGAGAAATGTCTAGAGCTTGAGATAAAAATTGGTAAAACTCTCGTATGGCAATAAAGCTATGAGCATGAATGAAATCACCTTGGGGGACATTATATTTAAAAAATGAAGAACCCAGACCAAACTAACATTAATGAGTTGGTGGAGAAGTTTGATCATATGAAGGAGACAGAGCAGGAATGATCCAACTTACTGAACTTCAACATCTAGGAATTTGAGGGAAGAGAGTGTTTCAAATATAGAGAAAGAATAGCGGGGTGAGTACCATGGGTAAATATTCAAGAGATATGTAGTAAGGCAAGCACTGAAAAAAAAAAAACTCTCTTGAATTTAGCCACATGAAGGTCACTGGATTGAGTGGTGATTGGGAGAAAATGAAATGTAGACAGAAACTGTAGAAAAGTCTTTTGAGATTTTTTTTTGTGAAGGGAAGAAAGAAGTCAGTGGTTGCTAGAAGGTATCTGAGGTGAATAGAGGATTTTGTGTTTATTACTTTTTATATTGATTTTGTGGGAGAGAAATTCAGCCCACTTAGTCATGGATGGAAGGAACCAGCTAAGAGTGAGAGGTTGGTGGTGAACGTTCAAAAAAGAAGAAATGACTGTTAGTCAAATCCTGAGGAATTTTGTGGGAATGGGCTGATAAAAAGAGAGGTGGGAAATAACTTCACTGGTGCAGTTGGGATTGGTGTCAGTCCCAACAATTACGATCTCTGCTTATCCCACCTGGAGTTTTGACAATGCTGTAGCTTTATACTGTACCTTCACAGCTCAGACCGTTGGGGCTCCCGAATTGCAGAGGCACAGCTATGACGATGGAATTCCCATCAATTAAGGTCAGCTAGGCTCCAAATGCATAAGTATAAACAAACATGAAAATTTGCAGAAAGGCTCCAATATCATTTTGTATTATTCAATCCACTGCATCACCTCACTTAAAAGCCAGGAGTATAATCTTTGATATAAAATTGTGTGTATTTTATCATACATGTATATATAATCAAATAAAGTATGCTCATATTAGCTCTGCATTCTTAGTAGATCATCCCCATCCTTAATCATGAAGTGTAACTTTGTGGAGTCTCTACCCTTAGACAGTAGCAATCTTCAGCCCACTTCTCACACTTCGTGATCATGCTGCAGAAATCAAACAGATTTATTCTTTAGATACATCTCAACTTAAGCATCTCTTTGTTTCAGAGTGGTATTTTTCTTCTTTATTTAATGCTTCAGGAGGATAGTGTGTCGTGATTGGTAAAAGAATGATCAAAAGTAGAAATCACAAAAGGAATAAATGTTCATTTTGAAAATTTTAAAAACACAGGAAAGTATAAAGAAGTAAATTAAAATCTCACTCTAAAAATCCACATATCACCAACCATGATATATATTTCCTGTGTTTCTCACCGGCCTTATATATTTATTGTCTTTTCTCTTTATCTAAATATAGAGAAAGAGAGAGAGAGAGAGACAATATATAGGAATTCTAGTAATACTCTAATATACATATAATTTTGTTTTCCACTTTTTTTCTCCTAGTAAAAAATGCCTGATGGGCATTTTTAAATGAATGCTTTTAAAAAATACCATTCCAATAGCTGCATAATGTTCCATCAAGAGTATGTGGCATCATTATTTAACCATTTCTGGACATTTAGGATAATTTCAAAATTTTACTATAATAGTATAATAATTGGGCCTGGCGCGGTGGCTCACGCCTGTAATCCTAGCCCTCTGGGAGGCCGAGGCGGGTGGATCACTCGAGGTCAGGAGTTCGAGACCAGCCTGAGCGAGACCCTCGTCTCTACTAAAAATAGAAATAAAAATTATCTGGACAACTAAAAATATATATAGAAAAAATTAGCCGGGCATGGTGGTGCATGCCTCTAGTCCCAGCTACTCGGGAGGCTGAGGCAGGAGGATCGCTTAAGCCTGGGAGTTTGAAGTTGCTGTGAGCTAGGCTGACGCCATGGCACTCACTCTAGCCTGGGCAACAAAGTGAGACTCTGTCTCAAAAAAAAAAAAAAAGGATAATAATTGGCATATTTATACAGAACAACCTATTCATATTTCTCTTAATTTCAATGGGATAGGTTCATAAAAGCAGAAGTTCTGGGAGGTTGTGTGTGTATATGCCTTCAAGAAAATCTTGACTCATTCATAAGCTTACAATTTAAGTGTGCCCATACCATCACACTCTTGCTGGTGTTGAGTATTTCAGCATTCACCTCCCTAGTAGGTTCTTCTATTTTATTTTTTATGTTTTCTATGGTTGGTGTTTTTTGCTTATATTTCTCTTAAGGTGCTAGCATTTACTGTATTGATTTCCATAAGCCTTTTTATTGAGGATTTTTTATTATTTGTCCTGTTCATAACAATCTTTGCCAATTAATTTTTTTACCTTTAAATGTTTTATATATAATATTTTGTAATCATATATTTCAAAAATCTTAATTATGAGTTTTCCTTTCACATTATATATATTTCACTTTGTATATTCTTTCTCCACACCACAATCAGAAAATATTCCCTTTTTTTCATTTCAATTTTTATTGGATTAATTTTTATACTGAACTCTTTGATTTGTCTGAATTTTTTTTGGTATAAAACCTGAGCTCTTATTATCTAGGCTTCTAAGTCTGGCAAAATATTTCTAGTGGTTTCCTGAATATGGAGTCAATAAGTCATATCATATACTTTATATCACATAACAGCTATTTGAGTCCACATGTAGCATTTATATTTTTCTCAAAATCAGTACTAAATGCAGAATTCAGCTTCTGAAGTGGTTTCAACAAGAATCTGCTGACACAAAATATTTCTTAATTTTTGTCAAATTTATTTAAAAACGACAGGTCCATTCATTGCTATGTAAAGAATCCATCATCTTCCTTGTTATTTTCTGTACTAATATTCTTTCTTTTTTCTTTCTTCTTCATCTTCCTCCCTTTCCTCTCCAGTAGTATTTTAAATTCCCATCCTGGACTTTTGCAACTTTTGTTACTTGAACATGCCTTTGTGGTTTCTAAATTAATTATCAAGTTATTTCTTGTAACAAATACTGAGTTCTTCCTAAAACTAATCCTAATAAAGCAAATTTTGTCCATAGCTTTAAAGGTTAACATTGTGAAATGATTTATAAAATTGCTCACCAATCACATACATCAAATATTGAGTAAAAAACCTGAAATTCTGGAACTGGAACTTCCACAGTCACTTTTTGTGGCTGAGTTTCACCCGATCTAAGAAACGTCCATCTCACAGTTGATAATATGACAACTAAATAATAAAGAAAAACTATCAGTCTTCCTTGAATGAATGCATATCTCTGTCTTCTACATGATGCCGAATCATACCTATGGAAAATAAATTTGTGCCACCGGAGACCAGCATGAGGACAATTTCTAAGTAATTGTTATCTTCTGCAACTGTGCTATAACACCACACAGAATGGAAGCCATTTTTCAGCTTGGGAGTTTTGATTTAGCCGCAAATGCCACAAAGCAATGAAACTCCAATTGTCTACTCTTCAATGAGTTATTGCTCAGGAACCAAGCCTTTCACAAACATTCATGTGAACCGTCTATGCATAAAGCATACATTTTAAAAGGGGGGAATTATATTGCTATTCTCAAATGAAGTGATTGCATTATGCTTGTCACACCAAGCGCTCACATTCTGAAGTGTTTGCATAAAGGCTTTGGATTTAAAATGTAACCGGTCGCATGGAAGTGATTCTGATATTTAAAAATCTGTAAAGGTGTGTGGCACATGCCAATTTGTTGTTGTAACGCAGCCAAAGTATTTGCTGGGTAAGGGGACCAAAGAAGCCATGGTCAAGAGCTCAAGTTATTTTGCTGGGTCATTCTGGAGAAAACAATTTATGATTCTGGGAGACGATTCAACATTCCTCCCAGTGCTGCTAGTTCTAAATTAAATCCCTGCTGCCCGTGCACGGCAACTCCATGTCACTTATTTGCAGAATCTCAGACTGACAGACATTATTGTTTCTGTTTTTTTTTTACCTAAGTCGAGTTTGAGGAACATGCAGACAGAAACCTTATCTAACCTGCCACAATTGCGCCTCATCACCCTCAAACAAATGGGGAGGCTGAGAGCAGAACACAGATAAGTCAAGGCCTTCTGAAACAGATTGCTGAAGGACACTGGCCAAGAAGACTTGCCAGATTTCTCATTGCTTAGCCTTCCACTTCATATTCAATGAGAAGAATCCATCCTGTTAATGGTTTGATATTGTAAGTTGCCTCAAACATTTCCATTCGTATTTAACTAAAGGCATGTGAGAGAGATAAAAACATTTTCAAGAAATCTTTTTGTCCACACCTATGCTTATCTAGTTTTCACTGCAATTATCAGTCTGCTAAGAACTGTACAATGGGGGAAGGATAGGTTCTTACCTTTACAGGGAGGAATCTATGCGGGGTGTGCTACTTTAAGTCTAGAGTGGCTAGAAGTCAAGATTAGTGGGTTGATCACCTGAAAAGACAGTTCATCTCTGGGTCATTGGCAGTAGTAGGAAAGTTTTGAGACCATCTACCTTTTATTTGGCAGTTACACCTGATGTAGATTCACCTGGTCACAATGGGAAGAAGCAGAAACTCTTCTTTGATCATTCAGAGGGCTGGAATGGCATCACCTGCCATCTCTGACTACTCCACAGAGCAGAGGGCTAGCCTCTCAGCGCTCTTCTCCTTTACTGGTTACAAAATGATTTTTGCTAAAAAGGAAGGATGCCTCGCTTGCCATGGGGCATTGTGGTCCAATGTGTGCTTATTCCTTTTAACTTAATTTGTATCATTCTTTTTGAGGGCCTGTGAATGCTTCAGGAATGTAGAGATGGCTTAACCATGAGTGGTATTTGTCATAATTACCTTTTCTGAAGACCCTTTCATCACTTATGTGGCTGCTACCAAAACCAAACTGATACAAGAACGAAGACGAGCACAACAGCCAATAGTATCTATGGTGAAGATATTAGCTTAGCTTTGTTCTTAACTCTCTTGAGTGGTATCCAACACTAGAGAGAAATTTATTTCCCTCTATTTCTCTTCCCTTTACTCTTTTCTTTCTATTCCTATTTCAGGTGACCAGAGTATTATATTTTTCTAGTAGCGTCTGAAAGCACTGATAGAGACCCCAGGCTTTTAAACTGCTCCAAGGAGTTGGCACCTGCCTTGTGGTGGTAGAAGGTAGAAGGTGGATGAGAAACAGAGTTAGTATGTATATTTAATATTTCCCTTAAACCAGAAGGGCTCTCCCTCATCTCTAACTCCAATGTTAGGCTTTTGCTTAAATTCTGATTGAAAGCAAGTGAACAAAATCACAAATCTAGTCAACAGAAAGAACCAGCCTTGTAGAGATCACCTGATCTCTGAACTGGGGTGGCGGTGGTTGCAGGGGCCTGTGTGTGTACCAGATAGGGGTGTGTAGCCCTGGGAGCGGCACACATATCTATGTTATTCAAACCTGCACATTCTAACCCCAGATTCAGACACATATCCCTGCTAGTATGTGTGTGTGTGTGTGTGTGTGAGAGAGACAGACAGAAGAATAGCAAGAGAGAGACAGAATGGGAATGTGTGGGAGGAGGTATATGGAGCAGAGGGGGGAACAGAGGCAGCATGTGACCACAAAACAGAATCAAAAGACTTGTAAGTATTCCACAGGGCTCCCCATCTTCATTTTAGACTGGGGAATTGGATAGGAGAATGGCTTGTCCACGATCCATGGAATGGGGTACTGATGAAAGACATGGGCATATATTTAAAAATTATTAAAATGAGATTATCTAGCAAAATGTGGGGAAAGCATTTTACTTGTGGAAAGAAAAGTAATTCTAGTGAAAGCAACTCTGATTTTTCAATATCTTGGCAATATATGATTGGAAAAGGAAATCAGGAAGGTGGAAGCAGTTATATGGAAATAATGGTTCTTCTCTAGATCATTCTCTTCCCCACTGGAAGGATCACAGTGTTATTCAAACAAGGAGTATGGGATGAATATTGACATGAAAAAGTCATACCTAATGCGTGAAGTCGGCACTGGTCACCTTTGCTTTGGGTCTTCCTGTGTCTGGAGCGGACATGCCTTGCTCTGGTGCCTCTTGGATTGTTGGCAAAATTCCTCAAGTTACAACTGAAGTTCTTTATGTCTCTTGGAAGACAACAAAATAGGAAAGTCAGGCTACTATTATTGCTTCAGAATGTATGTTGTGGTCCCTTAGCAAATAGTGAAATGATTATTTTACTGGGTCTTGATTACCATTCAAAAAGAAATACCATAGCATATAATAGAAAGGAATAGAGAAAGCCTTGGTGCATCATATGCAGTAAGTGTTGTTTCAAGAAATTTTTGTTTCAGTTCTTTTTGTGTGTGTGTTTGTATGTATGAGTGTGGTAATGATGTGGAATGTATTTCTCACCATACTTCAAAAATGTTTGAAAGCCACTGACTTTTGGTCCACAAAACAATGTCACTGTTGAGTGTGATAGAAAGAGGAAAAAAAAAAAAAACATGTCAAAAGATTCGAATTCTAGTCATGGCTATACTACTAACTAACTGAGTAACTACGTGCATCCATTTTCCTTAACAATAAAATCAGGACATTTAATTAAATGATCTCCAAGACCATCTCCAACTTGAAATTCAGACATGATCTTACCTTTAACTGAGTGGCTGACACAGTAATGGATAGAGAATTGTTCAGAAATTGAGGATGTGAAACAGCCTTTGCCTTGCTCAAACTTGATTCTTCTTACTATTCTTTGTCAGAAGAGGAGAGCTACAGTTTCTATTTTATTTCTATAGATGAACAAGAAGACTAATAATATTCCCTTTATAAATTCTTTTAAAATCTCTACATTGAGAACTCAAAGACTTTCTATTGATTTTTGTATCTGGTTAATAAAACTCTTGGTAGGCAGAGCCCAATATATTTTCAGTGTTTTTATTTGTTTGTTTGTTTCTACGTTAACCCCTCTGCCTCTCACTGAGGTTGAATCAGCAGGCTACTGGTTTGCCCAATGTGTAACCTCAAGTTCCATGGAACAAGGGCTCGCAGGCACTAGACTCTCTGATTGTGGAATTTACTTTTCATTTTTATTCATAGAACACTGTCAGCTCTGTTTTTAAAACTAAAGTGAAAACATAACTGTCTGGTAATGAATCTGAATCTCTTAAGGAGAACACATTTTAGTGCATCCTACTGGTGTCGAAAAAAATACATCATTGTATATTGAAAATATATCCAGTTCTTATTTTTTAGATTGCATTTATGATATTTAAATTGATGGTCATTATACTTTGTCTTTAGATCACATGATTAGGTTTTACTTTAATATTTCAAATTTGTTTTCTTAAAAAAAGATACTTAGTCTTCAGAAGTGGGGAATGGATGAACAGCAGGAAGAAAAAAATGATTATCAGCAGGACAAGGACTATTGTGCCAGTGCTCTTTTAAAGATGCAGTGGGGAGGCAGTTCTTTTGTCACCATTCAAATGTTTCATAAATGGAGTTTTTGTATGCTAATGGGAATAAATCCTAGTCACTCTCCCTTAATTGAGTCTCCACCATGCAAAATCTACAGCCTCAGAACACAGTTGGATTTCTATTCTTGAAAGAGCTTTGCTCTTGGGAGGAGACCTATTTCTAAAGGTGAGACGGTTGAAATTTTGGCACTGTTATTCTCTTCCTTCATCCTGAAACCTAACACAGGTGTCAAAAGTTATCAACTAAAAACATGAACCCAATACATCATGTACCTACAATACCCAAGGAAATTTTGCATTTAATATGGAAATGTTCAAAGGAGGAAAACAGAGCAGCTTGCTCAGTCACACAACATTGTCCAAATATTTAATATTTTTACTTTCTTGCCCAAGTCAGACAACTTCTTTAAATAAAAGTTATCCATCGTCCCATGCTTAGCAATTTCCTATGCCAGTATTTGTGACATATTATGGACAAGCAGATCATATAGTCAGTTGCAAAAGCATAGATCTAAATTTCATTCCAAATCAATCTTTGATTGATTAATTCAATAAAATTCTCTTTATCTGGGAACATACTAGATCCTAGTCTTCGAGTTTGGCTCTAGAAAAATAATTTAAATGAATGACCATAAGATCCTACCCTAGAATAACAGACTATCAGTATTAATAGCAGGAAAAAAAAAATCCAGCATATCTCCACCTTGCAGGTCTAGATTTTATCTTATGAATATTGTGTATTTATTTCTAAGGCACTTATTATATCTATTAGTTAATATATGGGAATATTATTCCTAGTCACATATAAAGAACTTGAAACTCAGTGCTCTGATGAAAATTTCAAAAAATGGTATACTTGGTAAATTTCCCACAAGTTCTACAGCTACAAATAAAGAAAACCCCAATTACTTTCAAAACTACCTCTACTTGTATTAGATTAGAAAACCACTAATAGCTTTTGAGCATGATTGTCTAATATTTTATTCAGGTCTTGCTTAGAAACACATTGAAATCATTACCTGAGTTTTAAGAAAGAGGAGTTCTTTTTCCAATTAAAAATAAACCCACTGGCACACCCTAGCTTTTATTTCTTTTGCCTAGAAATGCTCATTTGACTTTTAGATTAGAGTATAAAGGATATCAACCAGAGAAAAGTGATGTTCCTGGAGGTGACATTTTTTAAAGTTAGTATGGGCAGTACTTAGCCACAAAATTAACCTTTTTGTTTGCATGGCATGGTGAAAAAAACAACCAACAAGTACATACCACATAGCACCTAGCATTCTATTTTATGTTTTCCAGGGAACATTATTTTTCTTTGGAATAGTGGCAAGCAAAATACTAAAAATGAGAATCACATAAAACATATCATGTTAAAATGAAAGTAAGTTTACAGATGTTACTTTTGGAAATTCTGCTAACTAAACACAATTTGTCACAAATCAACACCTCTCTATTCACATGAACTATGAGATCATAAAACCTGAATTGTTTGTAGACAAGCAGAACTTAGCATGATAGTGTGGCATTGAAATGTTAGTCCTAAAAATATAAAGAAAAACAGATAGGGTAATATACCTTGTGGCATTTGCTGGACACTGGTGGAATTCCAAGCCTTGGTTTACATGTATACCTTGTTTAAGAAGATTTCTTTCAGTAATGATACATGATCTTGAATATGTTGTTTGCCTCTTTTTCCCCCATGCAACTAGATGTTTTTGTGTAAAATGCAAAGAATCAAAGAAAAATGCAAAACAAGTTATCTTGTCTATTACCTTGCCAAAACAAGTAATTCACAATATGTATTTTGGAGATAATTTTATAGTCTGGAATGACACAATCTTGTTTCAGATTTAAAAGATAGGTACATGTGTCGTAGAAGATTGAGAGAACACTAAATAAGTGCAAGGCTGTATTGGTGTGCAGGATTCAGCTTTGTTCCAGCAGACAGATGCTTTTGTAAGATCAATGACTATACTACAAAATTCTTGAGCTTGTTTTCTATTTTCATATAGTATGGTTCATGTCTATGGCCTAAAGATATACTGCAATTTTGCAATCTCACACTTGATGGAATAACACTGGAATAGCTCTATTACGTTTTGCTAAAAATTTTGGAATCTGAGAACAATCTAATATTTCAATATGACATTACAGACACACAAGAAATTCCAAATCAGCCCATGGGTCATTGGAAACATTTTAATGACCTTTGAGCAAACATCAAAATATAATTCATAAACAAGGAAATTTGTTAGGTGAATTTTATTTTGAACTTCTTATTATTTTAAGAATCAAAATAAAATGGGGACATTTAAAAAATAAATAAATACATAAGTTCTCTAAGGCCATAAATTGCTGAATGAAGCCAATTTCTGAAGAGATACTTAGACAAATATTTATGTTTAATATTACATTAGTTATATACATTTTTAAATATGTAGTCAGGTGTTTTTCCCCCCTGCAGATTTCTTCCTTGATATTTTTACAGCACTCTAAAGAGTACTATAAAAATATCATAAAATTTCTTTGTGGTGATTTTTATTATATTTTATAAATTATTTTTTTCTTTTTATCTTCTGCTCTCAATATCCCATTAATTAACAATGTGAGTGTAGCTAGGCTGCTTTACTAATAACATTAGTATCCTTAATTGTGTTATTTCCTATATAATGTTAATCTCGGTTCACTTTCTTTACTTTTGAATCAATGAACAAATGTGTCAATAAATAATAAAAATATGAGAAAAACATAAAATTATTCAATATATTATCTTTTCTCATGTCTCCAGTGGTTTTTATTATAGACCAGTGCATTTTATAAATGTGTGTTAATGAAAGAGTGAATATCACTGAATTCCTCTTTTCCTCTAATAATATGTGTTGTCCTATGGTCTGGTAAGAAAATTGAATAATAGAAATCAAAGTAATAGTAAATAGAAAGGGGAAGAAGAGTGTTGGGCTGCTTTGTGAGATGATGAGTTCTCTCCCTCCGGAAGGCATGAAGAAAAGCTTAATGACTACCCAGGAACAATCTGGTAGCAGAGAATGCTGATGAGATTGGAGGGAGGATGTGAGTCTAATCCTGTCCATTTCTGAATGTCCATGATCCTTTCAAACTCCACAGTTCCTTTTGGGGTAATCATTATCTCTTATTGGTGGTCTATCAAAAAAGCTAACGACTCAGAATAAATGGGGATAGGGTGCTCTGGCATGCCACAGGTCAGTGTGGCGTTCTTTCAAGGAGCATTAGTTTGCCTGGATGCCTTCATCTACATGTAACAAAACACCAGAAAAAAAAATGCACTGAAGATAAAGAAAATTTATTGTGTCACATAATAAGAAGTCTGGAGGTAGCTTTTTCTCAGTCGATTTAGCACCTCAAGAACTCACCAAGATCCAGGCCTCCTCTGTCTTTCTGCTTTGTCATCCACAGAGCATCACTGGTTTACCTTCCTGGTCAGAGGATGGCTACAGCCAGCTGCGAGCATCAGTCCTCGGTTACGATGTGTCAAAGACTGAAAAAAAGGTTGTAGATTGGGGTGGGATGGGATTTGGGGGTGACAAAGCTTTTATCCTAGAAGATATCCTTTTATCTGGGAGAAAAATGTTTCTAGGCACACTCCAATAAAGAAAAAAGAAAATTAAGTATATTAAGATTCTAGCATCTTTACCCTCAGAACTTTAGGCCTTTGATATGAAGGAACAAAGAGCTGGAAATAGCTATTGAGTAGGGGACAAAAATGTCTTCAGCAAATTTCAAGAGTACTGCAGTTCTCATCAAATGGATTCTCAGCATGATTCCTAATCAATTCAGAAACTGATTGTTCCCATCTATGGAGTTGAAAATATTCCTCCTTTGGTTGTTGCCAAAGATATAATATCTACATAAGATATAAGATATCTGCCCCTCCTTTTCCTGTCTCCTTCCTCCCTCTGTGGGTTAGTCAAAAACCAATTCTCAAAAAACATGAGCCAGAGGGAATGAGAGAGCAGAAGGAGTGGGAGAGCTGGAAGGGAGTGGGGATCGGTTGATCCTGGGATTTGGGAGCCAGAACGAGGCTTTTTTCTTCCTTGCTGCCCTGGGGAGCAGGAGACAGCTGCACACTCTGAGAGTGAACCAGGGGAAGGCTGGGCCAGCAGGTGAGGCAATGACCGCCAGGTGCCAACTTATTAACTGAGGCAACAAACAAACAAAAAACAGGAGAAAGAAGAAAAGGGAAGAGAGTGCAATTGCAGTTACTGATGGCCAGGAGACAAGCAGGCTCTCTCTGTCCCCAGGAGTCAGAGAAGGGACAAGCATGGGCAGGAAGAGGTTGCAAGAGCTGTATGAAACATTTAGATGGTGTGACAAATAGGGCTTCACTCTTGCTCCCTGGGGTATGTGTTCTAACTATTAAATGTGTTTGAGATGGATTTTTACATGACCTGACCTTTCACAGCTCACAGACATGGTCATTACCCACCAAGAAGAAGGTTGTTTTAAACAAACAAACAAACAAACAAACAAACAAAAAACCAGTGCTCTTTAAAAATTTTCCTGGAGAAACCACTGCTACACCTGTCTTTGACATTAGCCCCAGAAGACTCTCCATTCACTACCTGAGCATGGTCCCTGCTTCTCTTCTTGGGAAGAGTATGGTCATTTCTTGTGGAGGTTCAGAGACTAGGCTGTCCTCAGTTCGGCTGCATAACCCTCTCTCCCACCTTGATATTTAGAATAAATGGCAGGATTTTGGAGCAGGCCTTAGCTCTGTGCATAGTGTCTGATCTAGGAAAAAGTGTTCTGGAATCACAGCCAGTGTTGGGTTTCTGAAATAAACCATGAGCTGGAATTTTTATTATTAATTCATGTTACTGATCATTATAGCTGCTGTTTACCAGTCAAAATGGAACTATTTAAATATTTTAACAATCCGTACTGCCATGACAGTGCTAGCTTAACAATAGCCCTGGATTCGCCCTAGGTGAACATTACCATCAAGATCCTGGTCCCCTCAGTGCAAAACTAGGCCAATGGCACTTCTTAGAAAATACCATTTTTGCAGTGATAAGTAATATCTTTCTGGATTTCTGTTTTTTAATTTCTCTCAAATTCTGTTAAAATGAATAATGGGACCTTAACTTTTGATAGGTACAAAGGGATGAGAGTTTTGGGGTAACATATTTTATTGACTAATAACTTTATAAAAGCTTTATATAATTTTAGATACTTAAAGAGAAACCAGGTATTGTACTAGATGTTTTATCAAATTGGTAGGATTTAATCCTCAACTTCATTTAATTTCATAATCTTTGACTAAAGGCGGTTAAGGAATAACAAATATGACATTGTCTCATGACATAGACTACAATTTGTACAATTTGTATAAACATAAGCCAATGTTTGTTTGGTTTTGGAAAGATTTTGTACAAACATAAGCCAATGTTTGGTCTGGAAAGCCAATTTGTACAAACATAAGCCACCTACACAGACCGTGCTCCCATTCCAAAGCATTCAGAACCCAGGGAAAGAGAATACGGTGTGGTAGAAGGAATATAACCTTGAACCACAGGGGACCCTGGTGCAGTGTGAACTCTGCCTCTGATGCTTCCTTGCTCTGTGAATTTGGAGAGATGATTTAAATTCTCTCAGCCTCACATTCTTTTTTTTGAGACAGAGTCTCACTCTGTTGCCCGAGCTAGAGTGAGTGCCCTGGCGTCAGCCTAGCTCACAGCAACCTCAAACTCCTGGGCTTAAGCAATCCTACTGCCTCAGCCTCCCGAGTAGCTGGAACTACAGGCATGTGCCACCATGCCCGGCTAATTTTTTTTCTATATATATATTTTTAGGTGGCCAGATAATTTCTCTCTATTTTTAGTAGAGACGGGGTCTTGTTCAGGTTGGTCTCGAACTCCTGACCTCGAGCGATCCACCCGCCTTGGCCTCCCAGAGTGCTAGGATTACAGGCGTAAGCCACCGAGTCCTGCCCAGCCTCACATTTTTAATCCTTTCTTTATTCAATCTTTTTGTTTACCATGCTCAGGCAACACAAAAGAAGGTCCAGAGGCATCACGGGCAGATCACAGACCAAGGATGGGAATGGCTATCTGGCGCACCACCTGAAATAAAGACTGCAGACCGAAGGAAGGAAAGACAAGGGCTCTCATCCAGCAATTCCACCCAGGTGGGGCGCCCAGCCTTCCACACTGGTGGCAACTACATGTGAATGGTAAGGAGACCCCCACACTGCCCGCTCTGCCTCGTTTACACACGTAAGTTTAGTTGCCTTCTCTACACTTGAAGATCTACTTCCCAAGGGCCATTTGGACTTTAAACTAGATGAAGGGATTTCTTATTTCTGATCTCTCTTATGCTCTGCCTCTGCTGCCTTTTGGCTTCAGCTCATTTTTCAGTCTGTTCTTTCCTTCCTTTGAAGGTTTCTTAGTAAAAGAATATTTGAATTTTAGCTATTTTCTCCTGGAATGTGATTCAGCCATATTTTGGCATCTGTCCAGGGGGCTTTAGCCACCATCTATAACCACGGCTGCTCCCAACACACCTCCACCCCCAGCCGGCCACCACTAACAAGGGGAGGAGGCTGAGGAGCAGAGTTTGCCCTCCAACAACAACAACAACAACAACAAAATGCATTTCTGCACAAATCGTCTTTTATGTTTGTATCTAGAGATTATCCTATTTTTGTTTATTTATTTATTTTTTGGAAAAAGGGTCTTGCTGTGTTACCCAGGCTAGAGTGCAGTGGCATCATCACAGCTCACTGCAACCTCAAACTCCTAGCTCAAGAGATCCTCCTGTCTCAGACTCCCGCGTAGGTAGGACTACAGGCATGCACCACCAAGCCTGCTAATTTTTATTTTTTGTAGAGATGAGGGTCTGCCTATGTTAGTCAAGCTAGTCTTGAACTCCTGGCCTCAAGCTATTCTTTCACTTCATCTTGTCAAAGTGCTAATATTACAGGCATGAGCCACCATGCCCAGCCATATCCTATTTTTGAATGGTTTAAATTTAAGTGAGTAAAATTGTATTTGTATTCTCAGCTTTTTTTTTAATGTATGCCATGTCAGAAAAAACAGCTAACATTAAGCCATGATGGAATAGTGAAAAAGTACTAATGATAATGGACTTGGCACTAATTCAAATTGTGTTATGCTTTTTGTCCAGCTTCATCCTTGGCAAAGGCGGCAATGGGTCTGCTCTCACAGGGCCATTTTTGTGTATCTGTGTGGGAGTGTGTACATGTGTGAGGGTGGTAGAAGGCAGGTGTGAGTATACACAGAAGTGGGATGCAAAACAGCTTGAGCTCAATGAAGGAAAACTTGGGATATTTCTAGTTTAAAAAAATCAAGAGTCCAGAATCCACCTTTAACTTTGAATATATAAATGCCCATATTGGAGATGTTCTATCAAGGGAGGAAAAGGAGTGAAATCAAATGTCATATACACCTCAGGTCAGATCTCATTTCCAAAAATCACATCCCGTATTTTCTTTTTCTGAGCATATACAATGAATGTGGCTCTCTTTAACTACTGATGGCTTTTAAAAAGTTGCTTATATTATATTTGAAAATCCACTTAGCTGAAGAGCATAATGCAGAAGGAATATGTTATGCATTGAGGTTTATAAAACTAGAGAAGCAGGGTTTTAAAAATGGAATCTTTATTAAAAAACCAAAAGCAAAAATCTTTAGGCTCTTCTATGTGTCTTGGCCATTTACTGACTAGCATCCAGGTTTTGTGTTGCTGAACATATTAACGGTCATGAATAACAAATCTTGAAGGACTCTCCAGCTCCCATGACAGAAGAACTGACACTGGATAGGATACTCACCATAAATAGCTATTCGACTGGGCACAATCTCTTGGACAACTGTTTTAGACATTTGACAAGAGGCAAAGGAGGACCATATCCAAGAAAGGAAACGCACCAAGTAAGCCCCATGATCACCATGACTTTCTCCCTGGAGGCAATTTCCGGATTATATAGCAGGAAGATGGAGCCCAAGCAGAGCATGATGGTCTTGCTGTGTTTAGGAGGCAGAGATTGGAGTTCAGAGCTGTTGGGTGGGTGGGAATTGGTAAGGCTAGTGACCACAGAGAGACGAACTGTGCAAAAAGGAAATTTGCCTAGGAATCAGGTTTAAGCTGTGAGTATACAGAGAAAGGCTTAGTGAGGCTGGGGAGCTATGAAAGTAAATATAGATTCCAGAGGTCACACATTTCTGAAGAGGGAGGAGCTGTGACCAGCTGGAGTTTTGCTAAACACCATGAACAGTCAATGTAGGTCCCTGAAAGTTTATGTATTAGGCATAGGGCTAGTCTAGTGTTAGAATAAGGAACAATATAGAGCTACTTTAACAATCAAGATGATCAATGATTAAATTAACTTGCTGCCAGAATAATACTCAACACTGTTTAAAGGAAAATTAAAAAAAAAATCTTGATTAAACAACATTGTGTCCATAATATTCAGCATAAAATGAAATATTACTAGATAGACATAGAAGCAAAGTATCATGTGATCCATAACTCAGGGAAATAAAAGGCAATACAGAGAGACCCAGAGATGATAGAGATGTTGGAATTAGCAAAGAGTTTAAAACAGCAATTTAAACATGTTTAAGAATTTAAAGGAAAGGATGAACATGATGAACAGACAAATGGGAAATCCCAGTAGAGAAAAAGAAACTTTAAAACATGGAAATTCTGGAACTGAAATATGCAATACCTGAAATGAAGAAATGATAAATTTATACCTTATAAATATCAAAAATTTCTCCTTATCAAAAACCTAGCACTGGAAGAAAGTATTTGTAATACATGTATCTGACTGTGGACTTACATCAGACTATGTAAAGAACTTCCATAAATCAATTTATAAACTTTCAAACAACACAATTTTTGATAAATAGAGAAAAGTCTTGAACAGGCACTTACTAGGGGAGATAAACAAATGGCACATAAAAATACAAGGGCTGTCCAGAAAGTATCCAGCCATGTAATATGGAAAATTATGTTAACAGTGGCTGGATACTTTCTGGACAGCTCTTGGATGTTTAACATCATTAGTCATTAGGCTTATGAAAATTGAAACCACAATGAGATATTAATTAGTATATACTTATATACTTAATAGAATGAATTTTAAAAGGCTGAGAAGATCAAATATTGATGCATATTTATAGCAATTAGAAACCTTATATATTGGAGATAAGTGTGTAAAATTGATATATCTAATTTGGAAAAACATCTGGCAGTATCTTTTAAAGTTGCAATTACACATCCTGTGACTCAGCAATTCTATTCCTAGGTATTGATCCAAGAGAAATAAAAACATGCATAAAAAAATACTTGTTTGAGAAAGTTCATAGCAGTTTCATTTATAATAGTCCCCAAACTGGAAACAGCTCAAATGCTCATCAATGAGTGAATGACTGAACAGTTTGAATATATGCAACAGAGTACTACTCAGCAGTAAAATGAAAGAACTACTGATACATGTAAACACATGGATTACTTTGAAAACCATTATGTGGAATAAGAGAAGTCGATCACAAAAGTGTTTATGTACACTTTTTTAGTATAATTTTAGAAAAGGCAAAACTAATTTATGGCAAGAGAAATCAGAGCAGCAGTTGCTTCTCGTGGGGAGAGAGTTGGGGAGCGTGAGTGATTAGGAGTTTGCAGGAACTTTCTGGGATGATAGAAATGTTCTTTATTGCAATAGATTTGTGAATTACAAAAGAACGTGTATCCATTTGTCAAAACACATCAAATTGTTATATGCAAGATCTTTGTACTTTATTGTATGAAAATTATACCTCAATCTAAAATAGAGGTATATTTGGATCACCCAATTCGTTGGGTGATTTCAGATGAAACTTTTAGTTGTCTGTTTGTGCCTGTGGTTTGAAATCTGCAAGCTAAATGGGATATTTTAATGTTTTACAGACTTCTTTTAACAATATTTCACTATACAAAATGATTTACTTAAAGTCTTGGGCATGTCCAATAGCTATACATAGAAATCCTACTGACCCAGTCAATTACAAAATACCAAACAGCTGTCTTACAACAGAAATTTAGATGGCAATGTATTATAGCCCTGGCAGAAATTCAAAGAAAATAGTGTTATACTCTGGGAAATGGTCAGAACCTAGTGGGTTGCATTAGAAAATGTGCACTCACATATATAGTCCCTCAACAATTGCTCTGCAAAATTGCCAAGGGTCACAATTCTGGCATTTTCATTTCAGATCACTTTAGCAATTTTTTCTCATAGCTTCTGCTTCAACAAATGCTGCCACTTCTTCTTCTTCTTTTTTTTTTTTTGGTGGGGTGGGTTCAGCCTTAAAGGAGCAATTTGACCTGAGAATTTTGCCAGAGAGGAGAGAAAGGAACTGAGAAAGAGATTTTGTTTAAAAAAATATGTATTTTTAAAAAAGTCTATGGAAAAAGAAAAAATTGAACTAGAAGTCGAGATTGATGCCACGAGGCAGGGATGTCTGCCACATACCCCCTACCATGACGTTGGCAAACTATACAAATATTTCTCATTGCTGCACCATTGTTGGTATAGTAGTTTTGCCCACTCTTCAGTCTCCAAGTGTTTCCATTATAGCTGCCTATTTTTAGGAGTTAATAGCTAGGCTATAATAATTTGCTTCAGGCTGGCATACCAGGTCTCAGTCAGGGAGCACATTTAGAATAATAGAACATTGCCTATTTCAGATGCTTTCACTGTGTGTGTGTGTCTGTGTGTGTGTGTGTGTGTGTGCGCGTTCATATAATCTGAAAATGTTTGCTGTTGCAAAAAATTACATTTGATAACAGATTGATTTCTAATGTGATGCAGTCAGTTTTATTTGCCTACCCCAAATACTAGGACAAAAACATCAAGTCACTGAAAAATGTCTTTTTGGATAAGAAATGTGTTAATTCTTATTCATTTCCATTAGCTCCAGTATGTAGTGGGTGTTTAATAAGTGTTCACTGACAAGAGCAAAAACAACAATTCTATTTATTACACATGACATTGTCTTCACCAGCCTTCTATAAATGTGCTTCTATAAATATGATTTATTCTAAAAAGAATAAGTTAAAATAACTGTAATATTCTAAACAATGTTTATAGCATACCAAACATCTCTTGAATGTTAATCTCAGGAAATAGAATTTAATGAGTTTCATGGAGTTATCGTTTGTTTTAAGGGATCTGCCTTTTTAGGGAAGTGAGCTACTTGTCTCCATATATATATATAGAGAGGCACTGATTATTTTCGGAACTTGATGATACCCAACAAACTGCTTTATAGCCAACCATTGATCCTGTGTGGAATTGGCTGTGTAACCTCATGGGTAAGTGTGTGATACTGGACAAATCCTTGGGCTCATCTTCCCCTGATGGTTTAAAGAAGGGGAATGGAATTCAAAGGTGAGAGAAGTGAGTCCTACTGGAGCTTACTGAGAATCCACACGACTTGGCAGTGCCTACTCTATGCCAGGCACTGGTTGTACATTATCCTTAAACTTAACAAAACTATGCACCGTAGGTATAATTTTCCCCACTTGGCAGAGGAAGAAACTGAACTTTCAGACAGATAAATGACTTGCCCACGATCAAACATCTAGTAAAGGAATTTTGTCATCAAAGGAAATCATGAATAATTAGTGAAAGAAGAAATTATGATTTTTTTAAATGTAATCCATTTCCAGAGAAATAAATTTAAAGAATATGTTTCTCTGAAAAATTAGGGCCATAACACTGGAGTAAGGCTCATCTTCTGTCTAAGACCCAGTTTTTTCATTCATCCAAAATCCAGAGAAAGATAAATCAGAGACCTTAGACATGATCATTTCTCTGGCTCAGGACACGAATGGCATGCATGTTGTTAAATCAGTCAGTGCTTTTGGGTTCTCATCTTTTCAGCACCATTGGACACAGTTGATCATTCCCTTCTTGAAACCTTTTTCCCTTGGCTAGAATGATGTAACACTAAGCTGGTTCTTCTTCCACCTCCCTGTTAATTTGTTCTCCATTTTCTGCTATTTTTTTGTCCACCTTTTCCATGTTAGAGTTCTCAAGACATTCTTCTCCTGTTAGTTTTATTTTCCCTGTTGATGTCCACTGCCTCACCTTCCAACACTTTCCCTTTCTTCCTCAGAGCTTCATTCAGGCAGGGCTTCCGGACTTCTCTAATTTTTTCTACACACCGAGCTCTTTCTTTAATGCCTTCACACATGCTCCCCATCTACCTGAAATTCTTTTCTTTTCCC
This sequence comes from Lemur catta, assembly GCF_020740605.2. Taxonomy (NCBI): domain Eukaryota; kingdom Metazoa; phylum Chordata; class Mammalia; order Primates; family Lemuridae; genus Lemur; species Lemur catta. The sequence goes on from NC_059140.1 coordinate 53,787,906, forward strand.
TCTTTACATTGCTTGGAATTTACCACCAGTTATTTTTATATAATGTCTTTAAAAAATTTTTTGTCACATCTGTGTATATTGGTACTATTATCTTTGTTTAATTTACTAAATTTCTTTAAATCAATCACTTTCTTTTTATTAAAATGTACTAGAAAAAGAGATCTAATATCATTGCAATAAATGAGAAATAAAACCATGATTATTTGCCATAATTAAGAGAAAGTTATTAAATCAAATATACTGTGTAATAATAATTGGTATCATCTATACTTAACTAAATTTTGGGTACAATGACCTAGCTAACTTCTGTCTCTCTCTCTTTTTTTTTAAAAGAGTTACTTCAAATATCACTTTCTCAAGAAAACCTTGCTTAATCTTTTCCTCATATAAAGTCAAGCTACCTATGATGCATTTTAATAACATCACATCTTTTTTTCCTCCTTTGTATAATTTATTAGTAAAATAATTGCGTGGTAAGTTGTTTGATGTGTGTCTTTCACTTTTAGAAGCTCCACGAGGGTATACCAAACATCAACTAACTTAGTCACAGTTGTATTCCCAGAGCCTTGGTGAATTTCTTTCATAGGGGACCCTTAATATCTACGTGCATATTTATTGAAAGGATGAAAGATTCATTAATTTATACATTAAAACCATATTTAGTGAAAGTTACTATGTGCCAAGAACGGAGGCCGCAAATATATACAAGATACAGTGTTCAATGACTAGAGTGTGAGGCTTGGATATAAATCAACAATTACAGTATAACATCATAAATACTATAATCAAGGTAAGAACAGTGTACTGTGGTGTCACGCAGCAAGCCTAGAGCTTCCTTGGTCAGTAAGGAAGCATCTCATTTAGTGGCCTTTGAGCTCTGTCTTACAGCTGAGTAGTGTCCTGGGCATAGACGCAGTGAAAGAGGAAGGCATGAGCGAAACTGGAGGCTGCAAGGGAGTCCTGTGCTGTTGGATCAGAGCATGCATGGAATGGGGTAGTAGCAAGAATTATGGTTGCAAAAGTAAGCTGGAGTCTGATTACAAAGGGCTTTGCATCCCAACATATCAAATTTAGACTCGAGTCTACGGGACAAAGTGAAACGTTCAAATATTTAGGCAGGGGAATGGCATGAGCAGATTTATTTTTTGGACACTAACTCAGCACTAAGGAAACTGAAGTGAGTGGAGAGAGCCTGGAAGCATGAGATAAAGAAGGTGTGGGCTCTGGTGGTGGCTGTGAGTGGGACTTGTTAACAGTATCCTTTCCATATTTTTATTTGTCCTTTTATGTGAAAATGGGATTCTCTTCTCATGGTCCAAAGTATCTATCAGCAAGAAAAAAAAGATTGACAGATCAGGGGGTATTTGGAAAAGGAAGAAGAAAGGCCCTTCTGACGTCTTTAGGAGGAGACATTATTTATTGCCAATCCCCTCCAGTTCCTTTTGAAATGTAAGGATCTACAATCTTCAATCGGAACATCTAAAAAGCTTCATATCCCATTTTACATATCCCGTCCACTTAAGTGTATTATCTGTATTTTACAAATGAAAGGCAAGGGGAGTAGATGATAGGCCTTATGATTTGTCATTTCCTGAGCAACAAAGTGGAGTTACCAACTTTGAAATTTATTGAACGACATTGACTATTCTAAAGAATGGCAAGGTATAATATTACCAAAATGAAAAAGCTTGCATTATGGACTAAATTGTGTCGCCTCAAAATTCATATGTTAAAATCCTAACCCCCAATGTGGCTATTTGTACATAGGGCCTTTAAAGAGGTAATTAAGGTTAAATGAATTCATAAGAGCAGGGCGCTAATCCACTATATCTGGTGTCTTCATAAAAAATGGAGGAGACACGAGGCAGGTGAGGTGTGTGCACAGAAAAAATGCAACGTGAGGAGAGTGTGAGAAGGCAACCCATCTGGAAGCCAAGGGGAGAGGTCTCAGGAGAAGTCCAGGCTGCAGGCTGCTGACACCTTGATCTTGGACTTCCACCCTCCAAAACTGTGAGAAAACCAATTTCTGTTGTTTGAGTCACCTGGTCTGTGGTATTTTGTTATGGTGGCCCTAGCAAACTAGTCCTGCTTATTTAGAGTTTTTCAATAGGACAAACGAAATACAAAAGAATATTGTGCATGCATGTGTGGTGTGTGTGAGAGAGAGAGAAAGAAAGGAAGAAAGAGAAAGTGAGCATGTGCATGAGAAGCTGAAGGGCTCAAGGTGATATATACTTTCACCGATTCAAATGACACTAATTAGGAAATTAGGAAACTGAATGGAAGAAAATAGAGACAGAGTGTCCACAATTTTATTTAAATTGATAGCTTAGTTGACAATTATTCTTCTTTACTAAAACAAGCCTTTCTTCAAGGGAATTGTTAACCTAGTTTGAACTATTCCCTTTACAATAGTAATTGAAAATATGGACATGGTTCTGAAAATATATTTCATAATTGAGCATGTCCATCAGTAAAAATGTCTCCTTTTTATTTCTCATTAAGTTTTCTTCTCACATGTCCAAAAAATTACAACCAAAACCAACCTCCCAACCTCTGATGAAAAATAAATTCCTAAGAGTGAGATTTTTGGTGTTCTGCATGGCCTTCTGCAGTGAGAGGATAACTCTTCTGTCTTCTAACTGTTAATGTGAAATATATGACTTTCTGTAAATATAATTGTAAAATTGCACAAATTATTGTAAAGTGAACACTATGAAGTCAGGTCAAGAAATATAACATTTCCCTCACTCCAGAAGCAACTCCTGAGAACCTTCCTGATCACAATCTCCTCCTTCACCTCCTGAGGATATTATCCAGGCTTTTATGGTAATCTCTTCTCTGCTTTTCTTTACAGTTTTCCTACCTCGTATGTATCCCTAAATGATGTGTAAACATGTAGCCTGTTTTTGAATTTTTATCAAATGAATTACACTTGTAAGACTTATTCACATTGTTAGTGTAGCTATAGATTGTACATTTTCATTGCTATTTGGTATTCCAGTAAATAAATAAACCTCAATTTATTTATTCATTTTACCATTCATGGCCATGCTATCTATTTTTAGCACGAAGCTGAAAGGAACAATGCTGTTAGAGGCAGCCTTTAAAGGTGTCCAGATGCACACAGGTGTGAGATTTCTAGGACATGTATCTGGAATTTGAATTTCTGGGTCTATTGCCAGCTTTACTAGATAATCCAAAACTGTTTCCCAAAATGAAATTGTTCTCATCTGCAGCATGTATGAGAAACCCCATTCCTCCATTTCTCTGTCAACATGTTATTGCTAGTTTTTTCTTCTCAACCTGGTGAGTATATAGTAGTTTCTCATTGTTTTTTAATTTATCCAATTATAAATGAGTTTGAGCATTTTTTCATATGTTTTGTTGTCCATTTGCATTTGATCTTTTTTGAAGAACCTGTTTGAGTCATTGGCACATTTTTCTATTGGGTTTTCAGGTTTTTCCTTATTGATTATGGAAGTTTTTATTTATTTCGGATATAAGTTCATTATTGATTATAGGTGTTGCCTCTTTCTCCATGGCCTTTTTTTAACTTTATTTATATAGTATTTTAATATCTTTATTGTAGAAATTGGGAAAATATACAAATGAAGAGTGAATAATATAATGAACGTCTACGTGTAGCCAGCTTTAAATTATGAACTCATGGCCCATCTTGTTTTATTCATACCTTCACCTGGTTTGCTGAATTCTGGATTATTTTAAGGTAATTTTGGCATTATATAATTTCATCCATAAATATTTTAGTATATGTCTCTATAATATAACATCTCTTAAAATATAATTCCAATACCATTTTTACACTTAAAAAATATTATTTTCTTAGCTATTATAGTAACAATGTGTTCACAGTTATTTATGGTACCTCTCGACAATCTGAACTTCTTAATTTTAATCTGGTTTAATTTATGCATGTTTGGTTTTTAGTGGTCAGTGCTACTCTATCTTAATTAACAAAGCTTTTGATAAACCAAGAAGATGATAACCACCAACATTATTTTCCAAAACTTCTATTGTTAGGCTTTTGAATTTAAATCTAGGGTTCTTCTTATATAGATTTTAATGTATGTTGTGAAGTAGGCATCCAATAATTGCTCCTGGGGATAGCTGGTTAACTCAGCACCATTTACAAAAAAAAAAAAAAATCATTCTTTTTCCACTCCTTTATCATACGATTGTAGAAATCTTATGATTATTTATGCATAGACTTGTTTCTGAGCTATTGTGTTCTATTGGCCAAGATATTCATTTCTGTTCCAATATCACATTGTCTTAATTACTATATCTTATTATAGTTTTATAGTTATATAATAATTTTTGATATATGATTTTAAAAAGTCCTTTCACTTTGTTCCTCTTCAAAATTTTTTGGCTTTTCTTGACTGCATTTCCTTCTTAAAATTAATATTTTTAATTAACAGCTGTATATATTTTTATTCACAGGTGTGAAATGTGGTGTTGATCTATGTATACACACGAGGAATGATTAAATCAATCTAATTAACATATCCCTCACTTGATTTACTTATTTTTTGTGGTGAGACATTTGAACTTTACTCTCTTAGCAATTTTGAAATGAACAAAACATTATTATTAACTTTAGTCACCCTGTTGTGCAGCTAATTTTATAATTAGCTTGTCAAGTTACACACCAAGAGACACATAGTCAAAATTTTGATAATGATTGTTATTTGGAAAGATTGACATTTTTTAATATTGAGTTCTCCAATTAATGAATATATTATATTCCTCCATTTATTTAGGCATTCTTTAAAGTAACTCAACATAATTTTATAATTTCCCATTAGAGATCTTTCATATATTAGTGAGATTTATATACAGACATTTAGTATTTTTGATGTTAGTATAAATGATGACTTAAAAATATATATTTTCTAATTCTTTGATACTGGCATATAAATATAACTGATTTTTTTTCCTGCAACATTGCTATAAATACTTTTAATGTGTAGATTATTTTGGATTTTCTACATATGAAATTATGTTAGCTGAGAATAATGACTATTTTAATTTTCCATTTCTAATCATTATTCTTTTCATTTCTGTTTGTTGCATTTTAGTGCTATCTAGTATCTGTAGTACAAAATTGAAGAGAAGAGGTAATATTTGGCATTCTTGACTCCAAAGGAAACGTTTGATAATCTTACCATTTGCTAAGATTCTTGCAGTGGATTTTCTTTTTTTTTTGGAGTTAGCTTTTATTAGATTAAGGAAGCTCCACTCTAGTCCTAGTTTTCCAAAAGTTTTTATTTTTATTTTTTATCATAAATAGATTTAAAAAAGCATTATCAAATGCTTTTTATGTATCAATAAGGTGGTATATACTTTTTCCTTTTATTATTAATATAGCCAATTGCATTGCTTTTCTAATGTTAATCTAACCTTGCATTTCTAGTATAAACCAATTTGATCATGATGGATTATACTGTTTAACAATTGCTAGGTATAATCTGTTAAAATTTTTAAGAATTTTTGCATCTATATTCATAATGAGATTGGACTACAGTATATTTTTCTCCTCTTGTACCCTACCTATTGGTTTTTCATATCTAGGAAATCCAACCTGACACAATGTATTAAAGTTTATCCTATTTTGTTATACTCTGAAAATAAGTAGGGTTAATTTTTCCTTGAGCCTACCAGTAAAGATATTTGAACCTGGATTTTGTTTTAGAGAAAGTTTTATATTGCTGGTGCAGTTTCTTTATTTTTATATCAGTTTTTCATTATTTCCTTTGTCAAATTTGTAAGTTATATTTTTCTAAGAATTTTCTAGTAAGTTTATTCTGAATTTCCAAATTTATTGGAATAAAGTTATTTATATCATAGTTATTATTTTTTAATGCCTATGGGATCTTATTTATAACATCTCCTCTATTTTATTCCAGATATGAGTTAATTGTCTCTTCTTCATTATTGTAGCAGTTTTTTCATATATATACATATATATTTTTTTTTAATGTTATCAGTCTACCAATGTTTGGCTTTGCTTATCTTCTCAATCATATTTAATCTTTTATTTCATCATCATTTATTGTTTGTTTTTTTCTTTAATGTTTTTTTCTTTCTACTTTCTTTTCTGTAGTTCTTTTTATAATTTCTTGAGATAGATGCTTAAATTATTACTTTTAAGTCATTTTTTCTTTTGAATGTATGGTTTTAAGTCTATACATTTTACATGCTATACTTTTCAAATTTTAATATGTGGAATTCTCATTATCATTAAGTTCAATATTTTTTTCTCATGATTTCCTTTTGATATGTGTTTTTATAATGTCCAAACATATTGCAATTTTCTAGTTATATTTTGATTATTGATAGTTGTCAAAGAACATATACTTTTCCTATTTACAGGTACCTGCTTTATGCCATATAATATTGTCTAATTTTTATAGTTTTTCTGTTTGTTCTTAGGAAGAATTTAACTTGTACAGTTGTTGAGGACTCTGATAACCATGAAGTCATTTCTTTCTCTGTATTTTTCTTGAGTGTATATATGCCATCTCCCACTGATTGTACATTTGGATTTTTCTCCTTGTAGTCTTGTTACTTTGTAAAATTACACATCCCCAAGTCATGTTCTTAGGTTCATGCATATTTTAAATTGTTAAACTTCTCGGTGATTCTTTTATCATTATTAACTTACTTATATTTAACATGATAACTGACATATTTGTCAGGTATTTTAATTCTTTCTTCTAATATATTGTTTTATACAGTTAATATGTATTTAGAGATGCCTATAATTTTACTACTTTATTTGCTTTTTATTTGTTCTTTCATCTCAACTTTATTTTGTGGCACCAGTTTTGTTTTGCATGAAGAAAATTCCTTATTTGCTTTTCTTCTAGAGATTCCCTTCATGGGAATAACAGTCAGGACTTTGTGATAACCATCAAGACTTGTCAATAATTTCTTCATATTTCAGGGATGAATCTAACAGAAACAAAACATAAAAGCTATGCAGGATTAAGTGCTATGGGAGGGGTGAGGGACAGAGAAATGGAGGATAAAAATCAAGGAACTTTTACATAGTAGGGATGGGGTCAGGACAATAAAATGTAAGCAACATAATTGTGATAATAGCTATGAAGGATTAAATAGACTGTGAGAAAGAATAAAGTGGACGAGTGTCTGGATCTACTTCAGACTGAATAAAAAGTCTGGCTAGGAGAGGTATCCTTGAGGAGTTGACATTAAGCTCTGGTTGAGTATTATAGGAGCCGTGCTGGCCAAGCGTGGAAGCTGAAGTATTCTAGGAGGAGGATAGAGTTTAGCTTCAGACTACTTGTTTGGCTTGTTCTGGGAGGGAAAGAAAGCTAGGACAGTTGAAATTTAGTGAGCAAAGAAGAAAGTGAAATTTGATGAGGTTGGCAAGGCCAGATCATGAAGGGCTTTGTGGATCTCAGCAAAGATTTGGCTTTTATTTGCAATGCTTTGGGAAGCTGTTGGAGTATTCTAAATGTGAGATTGACATAAAGTTCATTGTATTTCTTAAAGATCATTTTGGCTGTTGTACAGAGTATGAATTGGTGGAAGGCAGGCATGGAAATTGGAAAATAAATTAAAGTTATTTAAGAGGCAAAGGTGGTGTCTTTAATAGGTTGGTGGCAGTAGAAATGGGGATAACTGGGCCAATTTTAAAAGTACTTTGGAACTAGAATGGAAAGAATTTATGATGTTGAGGGTGATGTGTCCTAATTTTTGCTAGAACCACAGAAGTGAAATATAGTACTGTTAATATTTATTAATTGAGACAAATTAGGATGACAAGGTACAATAAAGGAAAACATTGGGGGAAAATGTAATATTCCAGTTTTGCATGGATTAATCTTGAGACATCTTTGAGATATTTAAGTTAAGATGTCAAGTGAGCATTTGAATATAGGAGTCTAGATCTCAGTGATGCCCTGGGATTGAACATAAAAATTTAGGTGTCATTGGTATTAGGTGTTTCTGAAGCTCTGAAAATGGATGACATCACCTCAGAGGAAAGTCTGGTGAGAGAGCAAGGACTGAGTCCTGAGGAACTTGAATATCTACATGTTGGGTGCAGGAGGCAGACAGCCCAGGGAGAGGGAGGAAATTCGTGGTTAGAGAAATCAAAGGATCTGAGAGCTTCAAAAAGAAGAGTGAAAGTTTTTACCCATGTGGGAGGAGTGATTGCTAATCAAATGGGAAGACAGAACCCCTGATTTTTGGACCATCTTAACCTTGAAGCATATAACAAGCTTTAGTATGATCTTGGATTTCTTAAAACTGTGCTCAGATGATTGGGCTATTGGCCTTACTGAGGCCATTTAAATCATTAAGGCATTTTGAAGACAAAAAGGGTGACTTTTGGACTCCACTTGAGGACAAAACAGGCCGTGATAGTTTGAACTAAGTAATAAAATAGTAATCAGAAGTCTATTCTGAAACTGGTTAGAAAAAGTAACTGAAACTTTTCTTTCAGTTTTTCTCTGTTAAAGTCGGCGGGAGCATCACTCTGGATTACATCATGACGTTAAATGGAAAAGGTAAATTTGCAGCAGATTTGTGCATTCCCTTGTTGATCATAGTCAGATCAACTTTGGTGATGGTTATCTTTAAATGAATATTGTCAGGAATATCCCAGATTTTAGCTGACACATGAACTGCTTGAAGGCTGATTATGGCTAAGTAGTGAACATCTCCTATTAGGCTTTTATAAAGCCTCACTGCTGATCAGAAATGCCAATGCTCGGGGAAGAGAAATGTCTGTTGTCGGTCAGCGCTTTAATTAAAAACTATACTTTGTTTTCAATCCAATTTTGGAAAGAATACAGGAGAAAAAGCAAGATGTAAATTTTACAATGCCTTGGCAATGTATCCAATTCTCAGCCGAACAAAGAAGCTTATATGCAGAAAATCTTGTAGAAATAAAGCATGTGAAATAAATAAAAAGCTTCCAGTGCTTAATTCCAATCTTCTCCACAGCAACTGGAGCTGCTGATAAGACACCTACTAGGGGTAATGATGCATAATGTGAAAATGCAATAACCCAGACCTCGTAAGTACGGATGAATGCCATCTTTTTAAGGGAAATGGTTGCAAATGTGAAGTGCAATGTGTTGAGGCATTTTCAAAGATATTTTCATAAACATGGCAAAATGCCAAGGCTAGGTTTTTCCCAACATGGTAGGAAGAGCAAGGAATGTAACTATTACAGAGACATCCAGTATTTGTCCATGCTGTATCATATAAATGTTTACGTACTGTCGATTCATTATTAGTGGCAGTTTTAATGGGAATATAAATATCATAAAGTGTGTTTACTACAGATAAATCATAGGGGTGCTGAAGTAATTTGCAGTACTAAAGCTCATTTTGGATAATTACAGTGCCCCTGAAGAATGTGTTTATGTATTACAAAGAAGGGGATTGTTAAGAAGAAAACTGTTTTGGGTTGGTGACATTCTGAAAAGAGTAGAGGCTGATCCTGTTTGGGGCTAGCTTAGAAATGTGTGAGAACATTAATGAAAAAAGATTTTATGAAATGGAAAAAGAGGAAAACCACAGTACTTTCCGTTGCTGGGCTAACCTTATTCAGTCAAATTTCATGTAGATGACTTACTGTAACTACAGAAATAACCTAAGAAATGATTAGTTAAGATTATGCCAGTAGTAAAGATACTAATATTTTATTGCACATTGAGTTCTAGTTTACATTTTATGCAGAGGTAAATTAGATTGCAATGTTGTTTATCTTTGTTTTATGGAAGGCTATCTTCACCACAAATTAAAGTTTATTATTGGTTTACCTCCTCCCGCTTCCTATTTTATTAGAATAAGGTGATTTTCAGCTCACTTATTTTCCCTGAAAACCATAAGACACAGTAAACTTTAAACACAATGAGTTAACAAGGAGAATTAAACAATTGTGTCCTAGTCTTTGGAAGGTCATATTATAATGAGATTAAAATCTCTCCCCTTCAGGTATTGTTCATTTGTAAACAAGTCTGGCTTGGTCTCTTATAAATGTTCTGCTGATTAGATTAATTTCCTATGAAACATAAATCCCTTTTCCTTTCTGACAAGCTAGTCAGAGTCTGCCAGTTTGGTGATTGTTCAAGAAAAATGCAGCATGGAAGACAAAAAAATGCTGCAGCAAAGTGAAATGAGCATAAAATGAGATTTAGCTGAGATCGAGGTATCTATATTGTCATTTAAAAGGGAATTCAACAGCCATTAAGGTGAGTTTTATGTTTAAGTTTAGAGAGTGACTAGCAGCTGGCTGGAAAGAAACAATGGGCTTTTCACCCCCTGCCTGTTCCTGCCATAGCTATCTGCCCTCTGGAATGACTCCTCTGCCCAAGTGACGCCATGCTTTCAGGGCCCCACGCACCAATGCCTCCTCCCGTGTGCACTGGTGCAAACAGACCAGAGTCCCTGATAAAGAGTGCTACTTGAATAAATTTGTTATTTATGTTGCTTGTCTCAAAGTATTAGTCTTCTCCCAACATCGGTCTCTCCTTGGGGAAAAACTTAATTAGCTATACCTGGCAAAAATAGTCACATCCTTGACTCGTAATAATATTTCCGGGTGTCTGGCTTTGATTGAAATTTGGGAAGGCTGATCTAGTTCAGGTGTATTAACAGATATATTTTTCTTCCACTTCTCACCTCATTCAAATCTGGTTTACTTAGGATAGCTTCAAAGCTCTTACGGTATCTGAAGTACAGAATTCATTTCACAACTCATTTTGACCATTCTTTCAAGAGAGAATATCAATAATGCTCATTTTCTTAAGAAGAGGTTCTGAGGTCTGAGCCCTTTCACACTTATTCTAATTCTCTTCACATTCAAATATGACATTGAAAAACCACTTTTCCTTTAAAGTGGTTTCAAATGTCAACATGGGGTAGTTAAATGTTGAGAACTGAACTTTCATGTTTCATTAGGGTTGTAGAGGAATGCCAGTGAACTTGGTTGGAAAAACGGTTCCTTAAAAGCAAATCAGATTTCTCCACTAGTTATCATTAGAGACTGGATTTATATTTCCTTAGAAAAATAAAAAGAAATTGAGACTGCATTGAAAACTTTGGATGGATTTCAATATTATGTGTTGGACATTGAGGTACAATAACAGTGTTGGAGCTTTTGGAAGTTACTTCCTCTACCCAGTTTTGTTTTTCTTTTTAGTACTTCTACTCCAGGAATGTACTCTCCATGATAAACAAATCTTTTAAAACCAGAGAATTTTTATGATGGCAAAGTATTCATTTTATGCATACATATGATATCTTGGATTGTTTTCTCCTATATTTTTCCCACACTCAACTGGTTCGCTGTTGTGTTCATTATAGATCATTACCTAGTTAAATTTGGAGGAATTTATACATCAGCATTCAAAATTCTAGAATAAATCTCTCATCCGATGGCAGCAGGTCCCTTTAGCATAAGGACCATATTAGAATCCTCACGTTATTTCAGCCTCATCTACTTGAACAAAATGAATCACAGTGAATTGTAAATGAGATCTGGGGATACAGTGTTACATCAGACTTACTGCTATTACTTGTTGTCTATGTACTTTGGACAAGTTATTTTACCTTTATGAAGTTCAATGTCATCATATATAAAATGCTTATATTAATACTTTTCAGGTGTTGTGAGGATCAAGTGAAATGCATAATAAAATACCTAGCACAGACTCTGGAACATAGCCGGTGCTTGGTTTCCTGTTTATTATTAACAGCCATGATTGACTTGCATTCTTTCTACCGTCTGCTCCTAGTCTTCTCCATGTAAACTTTCTATGGCATGAGTTTCCCTTCACCCAGCCTTAGAGGAACTCATCTTACATTTGACCTCGCTGTGTCCCATGTACATAGGAGTGGGTATCAGACTCAGCTGGTGCTGAAGCCGGTCTCAGTACCTGCTAAGCTAGGGGAGGTTGCAGACTGGCATCACATCTTCTGCCAGTATAATGACACCTCCTATCATATGGACATTTTCCCTGCCACCACTACATGAAAACGAGATACTTTTTATTCCAATAAGGCTCCAAGGATGTTGAACAGGTGAGCAGGCAGGGAAGGAGTAAATCATGAGGACCCTACAATGTGCCGTGAAGCTGAAATCACTTATTTTATTTAATCTTTACAGTATTTCTAACCATGAGATATTATGTTGTCCACTATCATTCAAATAACATAAATATTGTGTCTAAGTTTATGCAGCTAATAAGTGTCAGAGCTTGGAAGGAGGATGCAGATCTTTCTCATTTAAAGTTCAAGAACTTTCTACCACACCTTGCAGAGATTGGTCTCAGAGAGCTATAACTTCAAAACCAATAGATGTATCCTAGAGAGGAATGAGCTTTAAAGAGAACTCCAGCTGTAAAGATGCTAGATCAGCTGGGTACTTCCTGGCTCTGCTTCTGCCTGCTCCTTAATTCCCACTGGGCCTGTTGCCTGATTTATCCCATAGATTCTATGAATCTGCATCAAATCGGTCTTCTCCAGCATCTGGTCCTGGCTGTGCGTCTGATTATTCTTTGCCTCAGTGGTCAGGTTTTTTCACCTTGCCAACCATTTTCTGGACCTCAAACACCTGCTGAAGACCAGATTTTGCCTTCACTTAGTGGCCTTGGACTCTGGTACTGATGATATGTAGCAACCTTACACTACCACATGATGGAGAAAGAAAATATAAGATCTATGGACCTGACTTTAGGATGCACTTTTAAAAATAAATTCAAAGTCAAGGATTCCCAGACAATTCCCAAACTTGTATTTTATACATTAAAATGTATTTACATTAGTAATATCATACTTAATTGTTCTTTTATTATTACTGATAAATTAAATAATATCAATCAACAGAGCTGTGCTTCTTAAAAATGGTTTTTAAATTAACTATGATTTGTTTATTTAACTCATTCACCTGATTCTCAGCTTTTGTTTATGTATCCACATCTTCAAGATTAAATAATTTTAGTTGTCATGTTGTTCTGTGGTTAAAATTTACACATCATGAGTACTGCTCTTCATTTCTAGATCAACTTGAAATGTCTTTTAAGTTCAGTGTAGTCTGAGAAATTGCTTCATACAGTGAAAGTTTATAGCAAACCTTGTTCCAAGCTTCTAAGATATCCTTTAATATCGGAGTAATTACTGAAATTTTTAAAAAAATATTTATTTATTTATTTGAGACAGAATCTCACTCTGTTGCCCAGGCTAGAGTGCCATGGCATCAGCCTAGCTCACACCACCTCAAACTCCTGGGCTCAAGCAATCCTCCTGCCTCAGCCTCCCGAGTTGCTGGGACTACAGGCATGCGCCACCATGCCTGGCTCATTTTTTCTATATATATTTTTAGTTGGCCAGATAATTTCTTTCTATTTTTAGTAGAGACAGGGTCTTGCTCTTGCTCAGGCTGCTCTCAAACTCCTGAGCTCAAACAATCCACCGGCCTCGGCCTCCCAGAGTGCTAGGATTACAGGCGTGAGGCACCGCACCCAGCCTGAAATTTTTTGTTCAATTTGGACCTCCCCCCTGCCACAATTGCTTGTTAAATGATGTCACGAACTTATTATTATTTTTTTAAGTTGGATTTCTTTAGAACCATAACTGACATCATCGTTTAGGATGTAGCTATATATGGCACAGGTGATTTCTACCAGATGGGACACACAAGGGGAATCTGGCATCTGTAAGAGACCAGCCTATATAGCTCCACCTACAGATATGAGAAGATAGTGAGACTGGAATTGAAATCAACAGCTGGACACCATGACAATAGAAAACAGCCACAATTTGGATGAGGGGTGCTCAATAACTTATATTATTACATAATTGTATGTGGAGTATATCTTCTGGGATTTCATGGGTAGCAAGCATATGAGAAGAGGTAAGGTCCTAAGTCTGGAGTTGAAAGTCAGAGTTCAGAGGAGAAATGGCAGGGTGACACAGGATCTCTCTTCTTAGTAGGATTGAAATCTGAGCAATACACTGGAATCCTAAACAAACGGGAAAAGTTATGGGAGTGTGGGTGGGGTTGAGTTTCAGGCATACCTCTCAGATCTCAGAACAGGATATGAGGTTACTTGAGGCCAAATTCTATAGTGTCAAGCAAAATACCACTACAGGTTGAACATTGCCTCCAAAAATCTGAAATCCTCCAAAATATGAAACTTCTTGAGTGCCAACATGATGCCACAAGGGGAAATTTCCACACATAAATACCTAACACAAACTTTGTTTTACACACAAAATTATTTAGAAGTATTTTAAAAAATTACCTTCAGACCATGTGTATAAGGCAGGTGTGAAATATAAATGAATTTTGTGTTTAGATTTGGGTCCCATCCCCAAGATATCTCATTATGTATGCAAGTATTCCACACCTCCTGCAAAATCCAAAACCTGAAACACTTCTGCTTACAAGCATTTCAAATAAGGGATACTCAACCTGTAGTTCAAAAATCCCTTCTGAAGTTCAAACTGGTCCTGGGAATAAATTTTCACGTAGGAGTCAGCCGTGGGGAGTGGAGGCAAGTGTAATACAGGGATAGAGGCTGGAACTAACTGGCGTTTTGAGTTCATGGATAATTACAAGCAAAGATCTTTCTTTACGACAACTGTGGAGAGACACTGTTGGTGTTCTGCCTAGATCCTTGGAATTCTCTATACTGCCCAGTGCCACTTCTGCATGACCTGCTCCTGCTTCAGAGGATTGCTTTGGACCCTGGTGAGTCCCTCACCAGGTGTCTAGGGCCTCTGTGACATAATTTTATGCTCCAGAGCTCTCTGCGTGGTCAGGCTGGGCTAGCTGAGGTTCATTTGAAATCACACCCTGGTCTGGCGTCCTCCTCCACTGCCTCACTGCTTCTCCCGGAAGAACTTCCCTAATCCTTCTCTTGTGTTCTGCTTCTCATGTTCATCTGAATCCTCTCCTGTTCTGCTTCTAGGAACACTGAGTTCAGATAACCCATGCTTGTGATACTTTAGGAAATAGTGAGACTATAATTGCAGGAACACAGGTGCTATGACATGGAGAGTATTAATTGTAGGCCTGAGAAAGTAATAGAATTTGGATGTATCAATTACTTTGTTTTATAGCTCTGCAACTAGTCTATGTTGTTTTCGCAGTTCTTTTTCCATGATTGGCCTGTCAATGAAATACATTAATCTAAGTCCCAATCTTATAGTCATTACCACAGATTAGCATTTAACGTGATGTTTGGTGATGTGCACCATAGTAGCTTAGAAGTAGAATGCACCCTTTCAAGTAACCTCTCTTTATAAAAACAGAACCAAGAAATGTTAGCATTTGGCTTTTGTGTACTTACCTTTGTATTTAATAATCCTTCCATATTGCAGCACTGTTGTTGCCGGCTTATTACTGAAAATTTAATAGTATTTAATTAAAATCCGGAAATGTGCTTTCAATTCTATTACCCTAAAAAGTGGGGAAAAAAGGCTCATCCTTACCGTTTGCATTATACTGGAAACTGTTAAACACTTAATCTTCTCCCTTAGTGGTTCTGTGCTTTTAAGAGGATTACATTATTAATTGTTTAATTATTCATTATGCTGCATTTTGCCGTTCAGTACAAAAGCTTTTTTAAAATTAATTTAATGTTTTATCCTTCTTAGCAGCCATTCTTTGTACTGGGCTCTCTGTTCTTTCATGATAGGATGTCGCAGAAAGAATCAAGAGGATGCCTTGTTGAAAGCTAAGCCTTGTTGCTGTAGCAAATAGATCTTTTGCCAGAGCAATGACTCAACACAACACCAGGCAACTGAGTCTTGCCACACTCCAGAGATCGTGGCTGGAAATATGTCACCAGCGGGAGCATCACTAATCACAATTGCAGGAGTGACAGTCAGTTTTTTGACCTCATTGAGACAGGCAGGGAGGTCAGCGCTTTAAGCAGTTCATCCTTCGGGGGAGCAAAACTATTGGGAAGATTTCCTTTTTGTTATCGCTGGCATTTTTATTCGATCTCATCATTTTCCTCACAGTCTGGGCAGAAGTACAAAGCTTCAGGCAGACACATTCTGCCCCTTTCTCTTTCACTCTGTGCCAGAAGTAACCTTGGTAATTAATGGTTTCGGGAAAAGCTACCACGCCTCTTTTCCTCAACTGTATTTTTTCTCATCCTTCCTTCTTTCGTTCTCTTTTTTTCCCCCCCACCTCTCTTCTGGTTTAAAGATCAGGAAGGTAGAAAAGAGTCACCTTAATGGAGCCTGAAGTTAGCAGCCCTGCCCACTTCTCTGTGGTCATTGTAGGGACGGTTAGGGAACAACCTTCCCTGCACGTCTGTGCCTGTGCTCCTCCCACAGTGCTCAGCCTGGCAGTGGCTTCTGAAAAAGAGCTGGTGTTATTAGAGTCTGTCACAGCCAATGAATTTCACTCCAGGCTCCACAGAGGAACCTTCGTAAAAGAAAAACACCAAGAATGAAAAGAATTCAAGAACCTAGGCTTGTATATCTGAGTGCACATTAGGACAGTAAAACCACATTCGATTTTTGCACAGAAAATCATCGTATTAAAAGACAGCTTTGAAGTCAGCAAGAGCATGTGTGATAGGAGATTTAGATCATTCATTGCCTTTCGACTATGCCGGGCACATGGAAGGCTGCTAGTGATGTAGGAAGCTGGACATGGTCTCACATTTGTAGGGTGTACATTTCTGGGGATGGGGAATGGATAAACAAACAAGTAAAAAAAGAAGAAAAAGTTAAAATAGTTATAATAAAAATAAAAGAAATAAAAAAGTGAGGCAGGAGTGTGGTGGTGGGGTGTCCAATCTAGATGTGATAGTCAGGGAATTCCTCCCCAGGAAGGTACCATATAAATATTAAATATTTATGGGTATTTCATAATAGGTTTAAGAAAATTCTGAATGTGCTAATTTATCAATAAAAGAGAAAGAAGATCATTGATATTTGTTTATCACTAGCCAAAGGGGTTGGTTGTTTTTCAAGCAAAAATTTTTAGGTTAATTCCTAATAATATTGTGTCAGACTTTTCTTTCTTTCAAACAACCAAACAAAACCAAAAAAGAAAAAAAAAGAAAAAATCCAACCCAAAACGCCTCGTTTAAGTTCAGACCTATTCTGTAAATAAGTAGGGTTTTACTTTTCTTGCAATTTAATTAATCTCTAGTAAATTACTGTCTTAGGAGGGACTTCTTAGATTTCTGTGTAGTGCTGTGCCCTTTATTCTAGTTCAAAGAACATGCGTGTGTTTGAGGGGTTATAACAGCACTGCCATAAAGTGAGAGTATCTGTTTACATCATGTGTCACATTTTTTTCTGTCTCCACAAATCACTTTATTTTAAAAGCAATGAATGGACTTAGCCATTATCTTCAAAGAGATCTGAACAATTAAGGCTACTCTACTCTGTCTTTCCTTTTTTTTTTCTTGTCTCTGAAAGACACTACCTTTACCCTTGCCATCACTGAGATGTGCTATAAGACCTCCCTGAGGTCATACTGTAAAGATTTTATTATTTTAGTTTTAGAAAATTAAAGCTTATGGTAACATGTATCACAGAAATTTCAAAGAGCCACATTATCAAATATAGTGATTTAAAACCTCAATTAATGAAAGTTTTGTACATGAATGCAAACAGCTAAACATACTAATTAATTGATATATAAGTAATTGTCAATGTGAAAACAAAGGGGTTTATTTTTATTAATGATATATAAATGTTATAGAAAAAATCGCATATTTAAGTGTATGTGCCCTAACTTCTGTCTCCATTGTATTAATTCTACTTGGTTTATCTTTAAGAGATTGCTGAAAGAGTTATATCTTTAGCTAAGAAGTCGAAGATTGAGGATTCTTAGTATTTTTCAGTTAGGCTCATTACCTCTCTCTTTATCTTCAAATGAAAATGGTAGTTATCAACAACTACCTCAGAGGGCATTTTGACAATTAATCAGAAAATTGTTTAAATGATTATTTTAGCACATGAGAAATTCTCTATCTAGCACTTGCCTATTGCTTAATTAATGGGGAATTTAATAAAAAAGTTTAATGACAGGAGTGCCTAAGAATTTTTGGAGGGAGTTTTTACCAAAACCTGATTGTACTGCACTTTACCTAGAAGACATCACTGAAGAGACTTCAGCACATTGTTATCCTTTATCACAACAAAATAAAAGTTACTGTATAATTTAGCTTTGTACATGATTGCAAAGCTCTGAATATATGAGAGTGAATTAATTTAGTTAAAATACTTCTATTTTTCCCAGGGCGGGGCAGGAAAGGAGAGCAACTCTTTCTTTTCCAGAGTCTTTAATGATAATAAATTGAATTACAAGATTCATTACACAAATATATTTGTTTTTCATTGGAGAGGCAGAGTTTTATAGGAGAATGTGGTTAAAGTGAGGTTGGTGTGGTCACAGGATGAAGAAACATAAGGAAAACTATTTATAGAAAATCAATAAACTTGAGCCTTGACCTCAAGTTATTTACGTCAATTATAACATCATTGTGGACCCCCTCAATTATGCTTTGCTTTCCTGTTTCTGTCTGGCTGCTCTATTTGTGTACATTAAAGGAGGATTTTCCATATTATCTGGTTTCCTTTTCCTCACTTTATTTCTTTTGAACATCATTTTATGGTATAAGGGAGTTATTTAAGCATCTTCCTTATGATAATGTCCTTCTTTCCTTAAACAATGAGTTAGAGAATGTCACCATTTAGAACGTCAACCAAAAGAAAAGAAAACAAAACCACAACTAGAATTTTTTGCTGTAGAAATTTGAAAAATACATGACATATTTTATTATGAAATACATCTTTTTAGAAAAGAGAAACTTTATCACATTTTAAATTTATTGCCTTTTAAACTTGTAAAATTAATAGGTAAAAGATAAACGTTTTTATACATCAAAGAAATCTCCAATGTCATTCAATTTTAGTACATCTAGTCACCCTTTCCAGAGAAAGACCCTCTCAACCTTTAGGGCAGCTTGGAATAGGCAAGGTTTTTGTTAATCTTCATTTCAATGTTCTAGAAATCAGATAATATTTCTGTAACTTGAATCATTATGATAGAACTAGATAAGAAATCAACTTACATTCCTGGAACTGGAATTCCTAACTGTATGCATATATGATATTGTCACTGGTAAAATTGTTTTTGGAGATGTATGCAGGCAAGTAGGTAGCATTTCTATTGGTAGATTGGACATCATTAATTTATAGTTTATAATATTTTAGTGACTTTTTAACAAAAATTAAAGACTAAGAAGGACAAAATGACTAGGGAAAATGTATTTACTCCGCAATCATTTATTGAATATCTACAATGTTCTGGGCAACATAACTGACATTGGTAAATGAGATATTCAAAGAAAAATTAATGCTTACATTTTAGATGAGAGAGAAAAATAAACAAACTAACACTTAGAGCACTGTGAATGTATTGTGAGTAATAAGGGGGTGAGGACAGTGACCTACCAGCACAAAAGGGGGACCCGAATTTCAGTCCGAGGCAAAGCTTCTTGGAAGAGTGTCTGCCTAATGTTTCTTCAAGAATGAGAGGCAAAAAAAATGAAGTGGGGAAACTGTTAGGGAGCGGGAGACGCAGGTGGAAAGGATCGGCTTAGTGGAACTATGAGGTGCACTTGGAGAACTTCCAGTTTCAATGGGACTGGAAATTAGGATGTGAATTGCGAAAATCTAGAGGGGAGAGGTAGCTCTAGAAGGAGGCTAGATCTGGGGAAGTCTGCATAAAGGAATTTTTATTTTACCCTCACAATTATGCTCAGTTAATGGAGGATTTTAGGCTAGGAATAATCTAATCGGATATGTGCTTAATGAGTGCATTTTGTCAGCAGTGTGGAGGATGCAGCGGAATGGGAGACTGAGACGAGATCTGTGAGTAACACAAGGGGAGGGGTGAGGTCCTGAACCTCAACAATGACAACAGTGGTCAAGACAAAACATATGGAACTGGGCGGTATTAATGACCTAGAATTAGCAAGGCTGGAGACCAGTCAGGGATAGATGACAGAGTAAAGGGAGAAATAGTTTTTAATGGATGGTGGTTCTAGTTACCAAGGATGGGAATGTAGGAAATTTGGCAGATTTTAAGAGGAGAAGGGGTGGGTGGGTTCTGATTTTGTTTGACATGTGTAACTTGAGGAGCCTGAGTGACTCTAAAGATGTGTGGAAGGCACTTGGTTTGGAGTGAGATAGAATGTCAAATGGAAAATGGAAATATGGAAGCCAGCAGCATATGGGCAGCAGTTGAATTCATGAACTGAATGTTGAGATTGTCTAGAAGACTGTTTCTTTCTAACAACAGGGTAAAATGTGATGAGGAAGTGGGGTGGAAAAACTTAATATTTATATAGACAGTCTATGGTCCCAAAGTATTTTAAAATACATTATCTTTTTTGATGCCCATGACACTGTTATAAAGGATACATTGCTATGCTCTCCTTTTTTCTCTTTATGATGGGGATGGAAGCTCAGGGAAATTATGAGAATTTCATAAATAGCAAGGAATAGATCCTAGTCACAAACCTAGGTCTTCTGACTCCAGGTTAGTATTCATTTCATTATATCAAAACTGAGCTGTGACCACACGTAACTAATTTTATCTAATATCCCATACATGTGTTATACTCATGACATTGTTGAAAAATTCTCTTTCTTTTTGTGCTTTCATTGAGACCAAAGGGAAACCTTCTAAGGTCAGTATCATGACAGGCAAGAAATAATGGCTGAGTTATAGCAGGGGCGGTAGCATTGCCCGAGGTAATTTTAAGTTGGTGTTTTTAACTGATGTAGTCAGAACAGAACTATTTTACATTTAAGATGGTGGGAAACAGAGTATTAGCCATATTGTCATCCATTTTGCCAATGATTTAGCTTCTGTTTGTCTCACTTGTGTGGTAGGATGGATAGTTTAAAAATTGACTTAGGTAAATGGTATAATTAGGTAAAACCCAAATTAAAATACCACCATCTTACTTAATGTCCATCTAATCTTACTGAATCAGAATGTTCTATCTTTAGGGTACTATCTGACAACTTCTCACATTGAGAAGGGTACGTAAGTGGTAGAAGGACATGCAATAAAATCTAGCATGCTTTTACATAAGGCTGAAAAAATTTGAATTGGGAGAAGTTTCCCTATCCTTCCCCCAACAAAGTAGTCAATCTTTTCTGTAAATGTATCAGGAAAATAAATGTCTTGATGAAGAGAAATATTTGCAAGAAATTAGCATAGGGCTGGTTGCATGGGATGCGTACCTGCTAATTTCATATTTTTCAACCACATTTCTATAAAGATACTTTAAAGATTCCTATGCTGTTTTCTGGAGATTTCTGACTAAAAGAAATTCCTTTGGGTAGAAAGAGAGTCACCAATTTATTCCGCTGCATTTTCAGTAATATGGCATTTAATTTGCAAAATGATAGATTTCTAATATTGGTGAGAGGGCAAAGTAGAATATGATTTTGAAAGATCAGAAAATGGCTCTCTTCTAAATATGGCTACTGCCTAAGTACAGTTGGCTGATCATAAAATGTGCAATTCAAGCTTTCCTATCAATATTTTAGATTGACGGTACCCTTGGGTTCATGGAGTGAGCTTCATTTACTGAAAAGTCGCAGAAAGTCATGTGGATTGTCTGAGCAGGTGGCTGCACGTGAAGGATAATGCTAAGGAAGCAAGAGAATTGATAAGCTAATTCGTCTGATGAGAAGTCTACTACAGTCCACCGGCTGATACACACAGAGGAGGAGAAACTGGGAACAGACCTCACTGCAGATTCTATCAGGTGGTAAATATTTCTGCTTTAATGTTGTCAGTGTTAGTTCTTTCATTCACCAGATTAAAAAAAATGGTGTAAACAATCTCTTTTGTGGAAGTAAATGTGACCACTTGTGTAACATAAGAAACACTGCTTGTAATCCAGGGCACAGGCAAGCATTTGTGTATTAAAAGTGACTAGAGTGATAAAATGATTTTTGTTCAATTTCAGAAAGAATGTTTATTTTTCTGTGGCTACAAGGCCAAATATTATGTTAATATGTTATATATATATGTACCATTAAGGGATCTCTAGATGCTCAGTTCTCTCTGTCACACAAGAAGGCTGAGCAAGAGCTTGCGTGATATTTTGTAGCCATATTTATTGCCATATGGCCATTTCCAAATTACATTGTGTTGTAAGTTGAGATTGTCTGAAGGAGTTTGGCTATCTTCCAACTTGGGAATACCTTTCACAGAGGCTGATGCTAATGGGAATGTGATTGTCTGGTAATGTACCAGTGTTAATATTGTTTTCATTGAGTTAGCTGGACTACTAGCTATTGTGTGCTAGAGAAAATACAGTTTATGGTACAATGATCTAATGTTGAGAGCTTGCCAAACATCTCTCCTGCTAAGCATGTGATTCATCTAAGTAACCCAGGCTGTGTGACTTTTTGCTCTGGTCTGAACAACTTTAGCAAAGCTTGCAAAAATTGACATTGAAATAAACAAGGAGATAAAAAAGTAAGTTTATCTTACTCTATAGTCACCTTTATATATTTTATAGTTACTGTTTTTTGTGTATTCACAGGACAAAGCTATTGTGCAAATTAAGAATGCAAATTCTTCTAAGAATGCAAATTCCTGGATGCCATCCCAGCCCTACTGAATCAGGATGGGGCCCAGAATTCTGTGCTTTCACAAGCTTTCCATGTGATTCTGATGCTCTTTCAAGTTTGAAAATCATTTCTTTAGAACTCTACTTTTAAACAGTTATTGAAATATAACAGAAGATGAAATATAATAATTTTGGAGTTGTAGACAGGTCATCAATGCTTGATGCTTCCTTAGAACTTTCTAAGGTGAGATCTCAAAATTTCTTTATATAAACCAATTAAAATGTACATCACATTCTATGGAACATGATGGTTGCTTTCATACCTATTTAATACATGGAGAGAACAAGGATTAACAAAACAAAACAAAACAAAACTAATTTCCTCAGGGGCATAAGGTGAATTTATTACAAGAAAGAAATGTCTGATTCTAACCAGTCATCCTCTGTTCTATTATACTATGTCCCAATGGTTAAGACAACAACAACAACAACATAAAATAAAACGGAATTCCTGATATACAGGCATTTTTACCATACTTTTATATAGCTCAAAAAGTTCCAGCTTATAAAGTTAGAACCGAAAAGGAATAGTTTTTGAAATAGGGATAGTTATAGAAAATATTAATTACCAAGTAAACTGTCTGATAATACAAAAAATATATATATACACCCTACTTTTGTTCCTTTTTCATTGCCTAAAAGTCCCCTTAATCTCTCATAGGATCACCAACCCTAGAAATTGGAAGTGACTAAGATGGGAGAGTACTGCTCTGAATTAAACAAAATATAATGGAGTGACCCTCAGGAAGTATTTTGTCTGTACTTTTCTGATAATGTTGCATAGCTGAATATGACTTTCAAAAGGATCAATGAGGATGGCTTCATTTCTCTTCAACAGGTAATCACACTGTTGATGTTTTCTAGTATTTAAGTTTCTTTGCTAGTCACAAGGTGGTATAGCATGTGTGTGTGATAAGCCACATCCATAGCAATGCTTTAATCATCCTAGTTTATGAATACTGAGTGTGGAAGAGAAAATAATTCTGGGGCTTACCTTCCTGTCAGAGCCAGCAGTATTATGTTTCATGATATTAAAAAAAAAAAAAGAACGGAATTGTCAAGGCTGTAAGTCAGCAGCAGAGGCAGGAATTACTGCCACTCAGGGACTATAAATTTCGTGGGTGTGAATGTGACTTACCATACATGAATTTTCAGAAAAATTAAAATATTTAAAGTATCCAGCCAGGCTACAGTTTTTCCTGAAGCTACTGAAAATTTATTTCCGATATATTTTGGCTACTTCTGAAGCAACTTGAGATATAAGATAGAAGCCAGAAGTAGCTGCAAGTGTAAGCAAATGTGTAAAGCAAGCACGATCATTTATTTTTGATCCAATCTTCTCTACCCAATTTAGCTACATGCTTTCCTCCAACCTATCACTAATTTTTAAAATTCATCCATGGCCAGCACCTATTCCAAAAGTGACCACTCCCTGTTGCTGAAGACAAAGACAAGTTCAAGCTCTCTTACTTTTTGAATATGACACATATAAGAAAAAAATAATGATAATGACTTTTACAAACATGTTACAAGTTATTAGCATTTCCCTAAAATATGCAAAATCTATGAAAATATAATACTGGCAACTGAAATTCCCTCTTAATTTAATATCTGGTTTTTAAAACTGAAAAACCAATTGTGTTGCTGATTTCAGAGAGACTATCCCAAAAGGTGAATTCTACATGCTTCAAAAACTCTCAGGTGGAAAACAAATGAATCAAGTGATTTTTTATTTAGTATTTATCTCATGGAGTCTGTAGGTAGCTATGTTGGTTGGGTATTAGCCATAATCCATCTCTTGCTGTAGGGAATGGAAATATATGGAGCATCTTATAAATCAAAATTTGCATCTCTCCATAGAGATTCTAGCTTGTCATATCTAAGACTGATTCTTGCTAGTCCACTTCTGAAAATCTTCTAATTACAGTTGGAGCTTGGGAAAGCACGAAGCTGCTTGAGGGAAGGTACAGATAGTTATTTTGCAGGAACATTTTACGTCTTGCTTTCAGTTGAATAAACCAGTGGACTTGGAAATAAATGTCAATAACACTATATTTGGAATTGTTCGTTAAAGAAAAAAATCAAGCAAAGCAATCATTGGTCTTCATGTACAGAGACCACTGCTCAATCAGAAAGCCAAAAAAATTTTTGTACTTAGTTTGTCGTGTTACTGATATTGTCTACAGAAATATGTGTTCTAGGTTGACTGCTGAAGAAATATTTTCTAAGAATTTAAGCATACATTTTTTCCTGACAAATAAGCTAATACTGCCTCTTTTTTTTCTTGTGGATTTCTGAAGATAAAATGCTTTAAATTGGAAGTATCTGAAGATTACTAATATGATTTTCTGATACCAGGATTGGATCTTTTTTCCCATTTGCAGTAAATGGTCTCCTCTGCTTCAGATTTTCAAAAACTTGTTCGATATTCAAAATGTTTCTAATATTTACATCTCATAAAGAATAAATCTGGAATGGGGTAAAAATAAGAAGTTAAACCAAGTCCTGAATTATTCCCTATTTATGTTGCATAATGTGCATTTCTTCCCAAGGCTGACTTGGCATTCCAGATCAAAATTTCTACTAAAAAGAACTTACAAATACCTTACTGCACTCAAAAAGCCTGTGAACTGGAAAGTAAGTAATCGTGGGCTGCACTTCCACTGCCCTTTGGTCTACAGGGTTCACGTCCCATTCGGAAGAAGAGGGCATTATTGCCTGAGGACACTTGCCTTGTGCTGTTGAGTACTTGTCACATACAATGCGTTATGTTACACATATAAATTCACTTCAGAATCTGTCATTCCACAGTAAGGCAGAAATTTACGCAAATTATGTTTGCTCTTGTTAAGTGGTTAAATTCTTTGTGGGTCTGAAATGTGATACTTCTTTTAAAATGTATATGTGAAACAGGTTCAGAAATATGGTAACGTTGAAAATTTATACACTATACTCAGATGTACAAAAATTTCCCTGTAACTGATTTGAACTTTCTCATATCCTCTATCCACGGGGTGTTAGATAATATGTAAACTTACTAAGTAAATGTATTTTGGTCTCTTCTGACTTAAGCCTTTCTCCTTTTGGATAAATATTGAGGCATTACGGAGCTCAACTCTGTTTCAGAGATATTTCTCCCTTTCTCTGCTAATTCTTTAGTTTTTTTTTAGATCCCATGCATGCCCGAGGGGAAGATTGCTGAGCCCTTTCTCAGTGTGTGGTTGGAGGGCTTAGATCTAAGCATAGACCTTGTGTGGCCCTTTCGATTCCTTACTGGTCTCTGTGACAAACCTTTTGTTCCACCTGCTCACTGGGCATCCTGCCATCATTTCCTGTAGAGCTGGGAATGCTGATGACCCTAGGAGTATTGTAGTTTCATCATTACCACAGTGCCCCATGATAGGCAGGCTAGCTCTCACCTCTCAGCTACTTCCAATTTCCACTGGGAATCCTACACCCCATGGAAGGTTAAGCAGTTTCAGCAGCACCAATTCCAGATCTTCCATTCCCTGTGCCTGCCATGCCACCACTTCTGGGCAGTGGCCAGCTCATGATGGTGTGAAGCCTTCTAGGTGGTATCTACCCACTGGGCATAAGACCCTTTAGAAGTATCTAAGTCCTTTAGATCAGTGGTCCCCAGTCTTTCTGGCACTAGGCACCGGTTTCATGGAAGGCAGTTTTTCCACGGACGGGGAGTGGGAAGGTTGGGGTGGAGGGCAGGCAGTGATGTGCTCCCGGTTCCTAACAGGCCATAGATGGTACCTGGCCAGCCTGGGGCTTGGGGACCGCAGCTTTAGATTACATTTCTCCTAAACAATCTAGTATCCTTTCTACTGAAATTTGCTAGGCTGGCAGAAAATGAAATTAGCATCTCTCTTTTTGTCTGTCTTCTTTTGTCTTCTACCCTTGGAAAAGACTTTACTTTCTTTTTTTCTCTTTAGGAATGTTTCCTATATCATATCTTTCTCCTTCCACCATAGTATTTCCCAGGAAGGTATCTAATTACTGAGAAGGAAACTATGTCAGGAACTATTAGAAAATATTACCCTCATTTTTCACAATATAGAACTGACATGAATCACTGAATCATATCTTAGAAAAAAATTTCTAGTGCCATTAAGTTGGTATATTTTTATATATTATGTTTTAGTTCAATAGTTACCAAAATACTCCAATCGTAAGCAAAGTAAAGAAAATTTTATGCTTTTGAAATTTTAATGACAACATTTAGAGATGTCTATTAAGATATGCTTTACTGAGACCTATAACTGTCATAAATATATAGCACATGATTGAGTTTTGAAAAATATTTTTAATAATATTTATTGGATGCATTTTGCTTTTCAAAGTACTTTTATCTTCATTGTCTTATTTGATCTTCACAACATTTTTGTGATCTAGGCAAGGCAGATGTTAGTATTCTGTTTTACAGATGGGGAGATTAAAAATACTAAGTGAATTGCTCTGTATCACATGGTACCTTGACATTTGTGTTCAAGCAAGGAAGAACTGTATTTCCTTGTTCTGCTCTGGCTTGGTATTATTTCCTTGAAATTGTGTTTGCAATATTTTATTCCTTGAGAAATAAAAAAATTAAAAAAGGGAAAAATCAAACCACTCTTTACTTGTTTTCTTACAAAGAGAATCACTAATACGCCCACTTGTCCTACATAAAGCTTATATGTCTGTGCAAGAGTCTCTAACCTGGTGGGCTCCCCCTTGTTCCAAAGGCAAATGGATTTCTTTCCATGTTGTACTGACAGCTCTGTCCTGCACAATTCCCAGGCTCCCCAATTCCCAGGCTTCTCTACACATTCTCATCTGCTCCTTTCTTTACTCATCTTGTTTACAGTCTTTTTTTTTAATCTCTTGGCCATGACATTTCGTGTTGCCACTCCCACACTAAAAGAAATCAGAAGCTCTGACATCTGTCTTCTCTCCAGGATCATTTTTAATATTTATCTTGATTACTACATTTTCAGTTCTAGTCACAGGACTGTTGAATCTACCACATGACACAATGGTTGTGTAGGTCCTTGATATCCTACATAGTCTCTCATGAACCAATTCTTCTATCTAATCAAGTATAAATGTAAATTATTTCATTAAAAAGTTTTATTTCATATCTTAGGTGAATTGTTAAGTTTGTAAACCATATTACTGGCCTGGATGAATGAATATGTTGAGAATATCCGGTCCTGATAGCTTTCTTTAGTTTTGGTGAATTTTGGGAACCAGCACACTATTCAGAGTAAATAGCAATTCGTCAGAGTAAGTAGAAAGAAGAGTGATTAAATTCAGTTTCTCACCGTCTGTAGCAGTTAGCATCTTGAGGCAGGAAACAGTGTACTCAAAGAGGGGACTTCTTACTAAGCTGTGGGCAGGGTTTAAGTGCTCTAACAAGAGACAGTATGGCAGGCAGCTTTTAAGATGACCCCAGTGATCCTGACCTTGTGATATTTGCTGCCTCATGTAATCTCCTCCCCTTGATTAAATTATTTATAACCCATAGAATATCTCAACTTTGAGGGTAGACCACTTCTGTGAACAAATTCCAAAAGACCCCTACCCTTGCTGGCTTGGATGCAGCAAGCTGCCATGCTGAGGAGGGCTGTACGGCAAGGCATGGAGGATGGACCTGCTCCACAGCCAGAGAGGGGCTGAGGTGCTTGCTCCAACAACACTCAAGGAACTAAATATGGCCAACCACCGTGAAAGTGAGTTTGAAATAAATCCTACCTTAGCTGAATCTTCAGATGAGCTCCAGCCCTGGCCAATACTGTGATTGGTTCTTCCTGGGAGACGCTAAATCAGAGAACCCAGCTAAGCCATATCTGATTCCTGACCCATAGAAACTTTGAGATAATAAATGTGTGTTGGTTTAAACCACTAAGTTCGTAGTAAGTTATTATGCTGCAACTGATACTTCATAGAGATGATGACAGCCGGAGCCCTACCACCCACGGGTCTGAGGGGAAAGGGGACCAGGCAGTTACCAGACTCAGAGAGGGCAGCGGTACGGAGAGAGATAAACACTGGAGCTGGAGCTTTTGGGAAAAGGACCAGCACGTCAAAGCAAGGAGGGAACGGGGATAACAAATACTGGTCTTACTTTCTCACTGTCCTCGAATTTCCTGCCAGAACTTTATTTTGTCCTAACTGAATCAGACGTGAGAGGAAGCCCATGGTTGCAGCCTATGTGGGCCATCTCCTTGTGCACAAAGCAGGATGGAAAGTGCATCTATTTCGTAGGGCTATTGTAACAATGTTCTAGGAAATGGGTGGCTTAAAATAACAGAAATTTATTGCCTTAGGGTTCTATAGGTTGGAAGACCAAAAGCAAGATTTCGGAGGACTACACTTCCTCTGAAACCTGGAGGGAAGAATCCTTTCTTGCCTCTTAGATTCAGGTGGTTTGCAGCAATCACTGACATTCTTTGCCTTGTGGCTGCTTTAATCTCTGCCTCTGTCATCCCATGATGTGCTCTCCTCATGTGTCTGTGTCTCTGTCCTTTCTCCTCTTCTTATAAGAGCGCCAATTGTATTGGATTAGGCCCCACCCAAGTCAAGTATGATCTCATTTTAAACTTGATTTACACCTGCAAAGACCCTATTTCCAAATAGGGTTGCATTCATAGGTATTGGGGGTTCAGACTTGAACATATCTTTTTGGGGGACATAATTAAAAACATAATATTAATAGAGAGGAAGTGGAGTATGTCAGGAGGGACAAACAGAAGAACACCAGTTAACCTCGGGGAAAGAAAAAAATATGTTTTAGGTATTTATTTATAATGCTGACATTAAACATGAGCTTGGCCCCGAATTAAAGAACTGAATAAGAATTTTCTCATCATCTTTGAGAACAGATTTCTTTTATAATCTATGCTTTGGGAAGAAAGAGCTATCAAAAGGGAGTAACTGGTGCAGGCTGTCTGAACACAGAAGACAGGTTTGTTGCCTTTATTGAATGTACTGCCTTAGGCTTTGGAATTGGCATGCTTTTTATAAATCTCCCCAAACCACTAAAATAAGACTCACAAAATTTTGTCTGTTATAAGAAGAGAGAACTACATCAACGATGGTAACTACATTTTACATGGCAGAACATCTAGGCTTGTGAAATGTATTTTAGAAAGTATTACACATTATTCAAGTTTTCCATACGTTTTCTTTTTAACTTTACCTATTTATATTGAAGTTAATCATAGCCTGCAAGAAAAAAGTTTCATGGATTTTGAGGTGATATTTTTTTCTAAATTTTACATAGATATTTCATGGCATTTAGAAAAATACCTGCAATTTAGTCACTACATTTTTTTGCATAAACTTTAAAAATAATGTTTTCTAGGAAAAATAATTGGGTAAATTTCAGTGGCATAAGAAAGTAGAAAATATCCCATTCTCAAATGATTAGAACGTTTCATATTTATATTTTAATTGCTTAATCTGGAAGACAACTTCGATGATTTAAAGTTGTGGCAAAAAGCACTGCAAGCCTTCAAACCTATAATCAATTTACAAAAATATGCCAGTTCTGAATTTATTGACCATCTGTCAGTCTTCTCTCACTCCTAGCTAGCTGACAGTGTTTATTATTTGATGCATTCTGTAATGAGTCACTGCAAGGAACAACTCATATCTACAGCACAATGATTAATGGGGTCATTGTCTACTCACAACCACCTCAGCCATCATTCTTTCCTTCCAGGAATGGGTAAATGGCAATCCTCAAATCAAAAGAAGATTCCCAGAGCCATCCTGAAGCACAAAGTTACTTGTGTACTGAACTAATTTGATTGGCATGTAATAAATTCAGCTATAGTCAAACCTCTTCTATGACAATGCTTACAAAAGTTAAATCCGTAATAATTTAACAAGACATCCTAAAAATTTAGGGCTTGGTTTTTTACACATCTACACACTCATGCCCCTTCCCCCATATAATTATTATTTGCCTATAATGCACACAGTGTTGAAACTAATTAAATCTGAAACTGACAAACAAAGTGAAATATTGGGACCCTGCTGTCTCTGATTTATTTTTTTTATTAGATACCACAGATAGACTTAAAGCACGAAGGGGACATTTTCATTGTGTAACAGTCTGTTACAACAGAAAGGGCTTGGACATTTGGGTTAGGCAGACCAGAATCTACCACTAATTAGCATTGCACAGCTACCGCTCTTCTCTCTTCAGCATCTTGGCATGTAAAATACGGATAATGTTCACTACCCGGTATGCTTGTTAGTAATATTATATGAGATGAAATTGCAAAGTATCTGGCATTAAATGTCTGTTCTCAATCATGGTATTTGGTGGCAAGAAGCGGAATGAAGGGATCAGAGAAAAAGGAGTTGAAAAAATGTGAGTCCCAGGGTTCTTCCAGGTTAACTTCCAGTGTGGTAAGAAAGTTCTATGGTTTATATCTTGTAGCAAATTGAGCCGTTAAGGTTTAGGAAAAGAATCCCTAGGATTTAGGTCCAGATAGTGGATAGTTGATTTAACCCGTTTGGTTGAGACAAAAGAACTCAAGAAAGAGAGCAAAACAGAGACAAAATGAATAAGAGGATATCTACTGTCTGTTTATCTCTTAATGTGCATGGGCATATACTTGGCATGTGTCCATACATGTGTGATATTTTAAAAATAGAAGTAGAACTATCGTATAGGAGACCAAAGGCATTCAGAGAAGTAAATGATCAAAAAACAGAAGGAACAAATATGGCTGCACCTAGATGAGAGCCTTAACATGGCTTGACCTATTAACATATATCTAGACTCCTCAGCAATGCACAACAAAGACCTTGCCACCAGACAAGTGATAGTTGTTACCTGGGTACACCTGTACAGAATATAGAGTAGACATTAAGCAGGTCATGAAAGTAGCATGGCAGAAAATTCTTGGTCCAGGATTAGGACATCTACTTAGTTTAACAGGGCTGAATGAAAATTAGATGTGTGGTTTCTCTAAATGAAAAAAAAATCCAGCATTTAAGGTAAAATCGTTTGTCTTCAGACGGTGTGCACTGAGGTGAGCTGCCTGAATCTGGTGTTAGACATACAAGTTATTAGATAAAACTAAATATTAGATATAACTTAATGATTTGAGTTTGAGTTCTTCCATGACCCACTTTAATATCCTGGGCACTAGAATCATCACTTTGGGTGTTTTCTTTTATGATTGTATCTTTCTCACATTTTCTTAATATGTAAATGGAACAGGTTGAATTTTTTGATAGGCAGCTCTTATCTAACAGTATTTTCCTATCACGTAAACCTCTAAGAATTAGGTCCAAAATTACTAGAGCCCTTTCTACCTGAATAGCTCTGATGTGTGGCTTGAAGCCTGCAGAAATGCCCGATGTGAAAGTAGGAAGTAACACATTCCAGGCGAAACTTATGGTGAGGTGGGGTTATCGCTGGGGCAAGGTCTGCTGACTCTCTGTTATCAGACCTTAACTTGTTAGTGAATTTACCAGGGCCCAGGGATGATAGCTTTGCTGATCCAGTGGTAGAGAAACTTGATTTTTGTCAGTTTTCTAGAGAAATCAGAACATGAAGTAGTTGTTTCATACTAAGCAAACACGTAAGAATAAAATATTCACCAGAATGCATCTTGCTGATATTGTGAAAATTTCAGGCAGATTAGAATGTTTGTGCAGTCCCTGTATGAAAGTTAATTTTTATGGAAGCCAAATTATAATCAGAAGATGGCTTGGGGAGAGAAAAAAAGAGGAAGGTTTAGTTGAATAATGCAAATGTTTACTAACATAAAGGAAATACATGCAGACTATGGGTAGTAAAATCTCATGATTTGGATGTTGATAATTTGAATCAGTGATATTTTATTTTTGATCATGAATAATGCATAGTTAATGGTACTTTGAGAAGGGGCTGGGATAAAGTTACTCATCATTTGGATATAATGTGCTAAGTAGAACTATAATCAGAATTTCAGAAATAGAATCAGAACAGTTTTTCTTTACACTAATATAATTTTAACTCTTAAAGAAACCTCAGGAGATGATATGATCTAACTCTCTCCTTTTACAGATAAATAGGGTGACTGATGGTTATGTAACTCACCCAAGATTAAATAACTAATTAGTATTGAGCTGAATCTAGATACTGGATCTTCCATTAGACTACTAGTGCTTTACTAGGTCTACTTATCCATATCATCTCTAATCTGTATAGGCAGCAAAATGCATCTAGCAGGACCAATTAGTTTGTTTTACCATAAATATTTGAAAGCTGAAAATTTAATTTATCAACAATTAATATATAATTAAGACTTTTCACTAATTTCTCATTCATTCTATCATGGTAAAATGGTGCTCTACAATAAAGAAAAAAATAAACTTCCCAATATCATAGGATAGTAACATTTTTAAATTTTCTTAATACTCACTTTGGCACTCCTTTATACTGTTCAGAAAATTTGTGTTAGGAATAAGAAGTAAAGTGGTATCATAAAAGCCAAAATATAGGGACCTTGAGGGAGAAAAGTATAAATTACAATTTTGAAAAAATTCTGAACTTCTAAGCATATAGAAAATCACCTTTGAAGAAATTTCTTCACATATCTTTCAGTGATGAGTTTTCTTCTCTGAATTCTCTACTGTTAGCTAATAAAAATTTACTTGTAAAAATATAAAGTGATTCCTTCAATTTTATTTTGAACTTCACAGTAAATATAGGCCCATAGATTTCTTCAGAAATAAGGTGACTTTAGAGAGAAAGAAAAATGGAAGCCTAAGGCACGTTAGTTAATAAATATATCTAGACACCCTTCGTGCACTCAGCCAGTGTTATTTGACTAATTTTATTTTTGGTGAGTTCTAGTCTCCTGTTTCCTATTAGAGACAGCAACTCTTATTGGAATTTAGTGTTCTTTGTGTTGATGTTTTAATGCAATTCTAAAAATGTATTTTAAGCAGATACTGTCTTCATGATGATAACCTAGCTTTTAAAAAGATGTGTATAACAGATTAAAAACCTTTTCCTCTTATGCCTCAATGGGTGGTTTCTCTTAACATCAGTTATTAGAAAAATCAACTAAATATTAGTTTGCTTATAGTTAAAATAATAAATGTTATCATATGATTGTATCTAATAAATGTAGGAGCAATCAGAAAATCTTCATTTGGTGATCTCCATAGTAATAATTGTTTTAGGTAAAATAATCATTGCATGGTAAAACTAGTGGACAAAAACATGCAATAGGATATTTATTTAGTCTCAAAAGATACCCTCACAAGGTGCTTATTGATTACAAAAGGAAAATGAGTAACTATGGTGGAGATGCCTCACACACCATCTTAATCTAGTGATCAAAGATAACATCACCATTAATGGGACAAATTGACTTTATGTGCCTCCTGATATGATGCACTGAGAAGAAAACAACATTACTCTTGTGTTATTTTTTTGCCAAAAGTCATAAACTGCTCTAATCATGAGAAAACAATGGAGAAACCAAAACTGAGGAACAGTCTACAAAATGTAGGACTGTATTCTCCAAATGTCAAAGTTAAGAAAGACAAAGAAAAGTAGAGAACATTTTCTAAATTGAAGGAAACCAAAGAAACATGACTGGTAAATGAAATATATGATCTTGGATTGGATTTTGGACCAGAAAATATTTTTTTTCTTTTGCTGTGAAGGACGTTAATGGGACAATAGATGAAATTTGAATAAGTCTATAGATTGTTATAATAGTATATCAATGCTTATTTCTAATTTTTATAATTCTACACTGGTTGTATAAGATAATGTTATTCTTCAGAAATATATACTGAAGTATATAGGAGTGAAAGGATGATATGCTTGGAACTTACTTTCAAATGTTTCAGAAAAAAATATATTATGAAATATTATTTATATTAGAATAATATACATAATTGGAGGAATTAGAGTGAAGTCTACAAGAGAACTTGTACTATCTTTGCAACTTTTCTCTAATTCTTAATTTGTTTGAAAATAAACAGTTAAAGAATTATCATTCTCTGCCAATCTCAGAGCAAAAATAAAAAAAATAAAAAATAAACAAAATTAAAAAAGGAAAAAAAAAGAATTATCACATGGTTGTCACCTAATACACTATATTGATGATAACTTATTTGACTAAAATAATGTTTATTGACTGCCTACTGTGTACCAGAAGATGTGCTATAATTTCCATAAGGTATTTCAAGCAGTCTTCACATGACCCTGTGAGTAGGGCATTGTTATAATGATTTCACAGATGAGGGTACTCATGCTTAGGGAATCACCACTTAACTGAGACTTGTTGAAGTCACATAGCCAGAAAATGGCAGAGATGAGATTTGAACTTGGATAGCCTGATTTTATTTCCATCACTCTCTTCACAGTACCAGACAATCCATCTGTTTGGTAGCAAATGACTGGATCTTCTCAGAGCAATGATTGGCCTTAGAGATAAATGTGCAGAGAGTTTTATTTTACCACAGTGGTGTCAAGCTCCTGTGTCAAAACATCATTGTAGATCCCTAAAGTTTGTGAATTCCTTGGACAAGGAGTTCTTTCTCTTGATGTCTGTTACTGAAACATCTAGAAGAGTATATGGCACATAGTAGTATTTTGAATATGTGTTGAATAAAATAATGATTGTGAAACAGAAGTTTGATATAAGAAGGATTGAGGCACATTGGAGAACAGGGCAGGAAGATTATCAGAAGGCTTGATAATAGTAGTATAAGAGTTAATGGAAATAAAAACTAGATGCAAGTTTCCATTTCCAG
This sequence comes from Lemur catta, assembly GCF_020740605.2. Lineage (NCBI taxonomy): Eukaryota > Metazoa > Chordata > Mammalia > Primates > Lemuridae > Lemur > Lemur catta. The sequence goes on from NC_059140.1 coordinate 53,823,380, forward strand.
TGAATGGAGGAAACAACTTCTCCCTGTGACCAGTACAGAGCTTATTGTGGCAATGTGTGCCCTTTAAAGGGGGAGTAAAGTAAGACAAATTCACCATAAGTGACATAGCTCCTGAAAGGAATGTATCAGGCAACAACCTGAACTGCCACAGAGAGCCCAGAGAAAAGATCAGTTTTGAGATGAGAATTGAAGGGAATTACTGGGTACCCTTTCTGCAGTGGAGTTCTGAAAAATTCCAGAAAACTGAACATAGATTTAAAAGGTCACCTAAGGCCTCCATTTTTTCCTGGGTATTCAAAAACATCTTATCACTTGTTGTCAATGTGATAAATAAATTTGGAGGCCCAGGGCACCCAACAATTTTCACTGTTTATATGCATTCTCTTCCTTATAATTCTGACATCTGTGAAATCTGATACTTTTTTTATTTAAATAAAACTTCTTAATATAATTTTGTTTTATGAAGTTAATCATTCAAATAATGAGAAAGGTGGGATGAGGCAGGCATGACATGATAACATTTGCCTGTGGAAGTTCATGATTAATTGAATGCATGAATGGGTTACAAATGAATGATTCTAATCACACTGGGCATGGTTTTGGTGTAGGCATAGGTCAAACCCCTTACATTTTTAGGATGTTACTCTCTGGCCAGGGTACTGAAACATGACTGACATTCCTTATCACTCTTTTAGCACTGAACAGCTACTATGGATAACAAGTCCTTTCCCAAAGCAATGAGTAAAGTGGCTCCCACATCAAGAAGATTTCTGATGGTTATCCCATGTACTCCAAGTGTAACCTTGAAGTTCAAGAAAACACACAGTCTTGACAACCCCCAGATGACAGTATGTGCGAGAGCCTGGGTGTGAAACATTTTAGTCCAATCTAATCATCTGTTTTATTGTTTCCAATATCAACTTGAATAAGCAAAAACCAAACCAAACAAACAAACAGAGACATTTCAATTACAACTGAAGTTGAATGGTCAATTCATGATAGGTATTGCAGCAACCTACAATTCAAAAAGAGATTCCATTTATTTACTAGTATTCCAATATTTCACGAATGGAGTTTTCTATAGTAGGTACAATCCTTTAGTAAATGAAATATTCCAAAAGTTTGAAAGTAAACGCTCACTGAAAATAGTTCAAATCACATCCATTATCTTTGAAAATAAAATGAAAAGTATCACCACTTTAAGACAATGTTTTCATGAAATAGACAATGAAATGTTTCACTCCAATTCACTGAATCATATTGTACTTTTGGATAGTGAGTGGTTCAGTAGTGCAGATATACCACAGTGATATGCTCTAATTATAATAATGGTGATATCACTGACATCAATATGTTTACCTGATGGAGAAAAAAATTTAGGAGAAAAAATAATGAGACATATAATAAATCCACTGGACTTGGCAAAATGAGCTACTTGTCTTAGCTCTATAGCTCTTGGCTACAAACTTAATAAGTCACAGTCTAGCTGTGTTTCCTATAAGTATAATGTTGGAGATTTTACAGGATCTCAAAAGACTCCTATCAGATTGCATAATAAATACAGTCATATGTCACTTAACAATAGGGAAATGTTCTAAGAAATGTGTTGGTAGGTGATTTTGTCATCGTGTAAACATTGTAGAATTTGTACTTATACAAACCTAGATGATATAGCCTACTACACACCTAGGCTATATGGTATAGCCTATTGCTTCTAGGCTACAAACCTAGCCTGTACAGTATGTTGACTGTACTGAATACCATTTGGGCAGTTGTAACCCAATAGTAAGTATTTGTGTATCCAAATGTATCTAAACATAGGTACAGTAAAAATACAGTATAAAAGATACAAATGCTTAACATAAATAGAGCTTGCAGGACTGGAAGTTGCTCTGGATAGTCAAGGAGTGAGTGGTGGGTGAATATGAAGGCTTAAACTACTGTAGACTTTATAAACAGTGTACATGTAGGCTACATGAAATTTCTTTTCTTTTTTCTTTATTCTTTTTCATTCTTTTTGTAAAATTTCAAAATGTTAAGGGGATACAAATGTTATTGGTTACATGGATCACTTTTGTAATTCTCGAGTCACCGATATAAGTGTGTCAATGACTTAGATAGTGTTCATTGTACCCAATAGGTAGATTTTTGCCCCTCCCCTATGCCCCCCTCCTCCCTGGTTGATTTCCACTGACTTTTACTTCCCTCTATGCACATGTGTGCTCATCAGTTAGTTCCAATTTAATAGTGAGTAGCTGTGGTGTTTGTTTTTCCATTCTTGAGATACTTCACTTATGATAATGGTCCCCAGTTCCATCCAAATTGTTGCAAAAAGTATTAATTCATCCTTTGTTATGGCTGGGTAGCACTCCATGGTATACATATACCACATTTTGTTAATCCACTCATGAATTGATGGGCAGGCGCTTGGGTTGATTCCACATCTTTGCAATTGTAAATTATGCTGCAATAAACATTTGAGTGAATGTGTCTTTTTGATAAAATGACTTCTCCTTTGGGTAGACACCCAGCAGAGGGATTGCTGGATCAAATAGTAGGTCTCCTTTTAGTTCTTTGAGGAATCTCCATACTGTTTTCCACAGAGGTTGTATTAATTTGCAGTCCCACAGTGTATAAGCTTTCCTTTCACTCTGCATCCATGTCAGCATCTGTTGTTTTTGGACTTTTCTTTTTTATGTTTAAATCCATGATATTTATTTATTTTTCCCAGCAAGTGATTAGTTCATATTGTTCAAACACGTTCATTTTCATTTTTTTAAATTTCAGAATATTACAGGAGTACAAATGATTTGATTACATAAGGGATAAGGTGATATCTCATTGCAGTTTTAACTTACATATCCCTGATTATTAGTGACATTGAGAATTTTTTCGTATGTTTATGGGCCATTTGTGTATCTTCTTTTGAAAAGCTTCTGTTCATGTCTTTTGCCCATTTTTTAATGGGGTTGTTTGGTTTTTTCTTGCTGATTTACTTGAGTTCTTTGTAGATTGTGGACACTAAATTTATTTTAAAAATTTCTCTCTTCAATTATAAATTAACCTCAGCTTATTGTAAATTTTTTACTTTACAAACATTTAATTTTTTTGTCTTTGTGACTCTTTTGTAATAACACTTAGCTTAAACTGCCAACATATAGCTGCCCCAAAATTATTCTTTCTTTATATCCTTATTCTACTAGCTTTTCTCTATTTTTAAGCTTTTTTAATTTTTTCACTTTTTAAATGTTTTTGTTAAAAGCTAAGTTACAAACATACACATTAACCAAGGCCTAAACAGGGTCACATCATCAATGTCAATTTTCCACTTTCACATCTTGTCCCACTGGAGGGTCTTTAGGGGCAATAGCACCCATGGAGCCCTCATCTCCTATAATAACAATGTCCTCTTCTGGAATACCTCCTGAAGGTCCTGCCTAAGGCTGTTTTACAGTTAACTTTTTTTATAAATAGAATAAGTATTCTCTAATATAATTATTAAAAAGTATAGTAAGTACATAAACCAGTAACATAGTCATTATTACCATTATCAAATATTATGTACTGTACATAATTGTATTTGCCATACATTTATATGACTGGCAGCACAGTAGGTTTGTTTACGCAGGCATCACCACCAACACATGAGTAATCATGTTGTGCCATGAAATCACAACTTACAAGGTGATAGGAATTTTCAGCTCCATTATAATTTTATGAAACCACCATCTTATATGTGGTCCCTTGTTGACCAAAATGGCATTGTGTGGTGAATGACTCTAATTCTAAGGGTGTCTTCAATAAAGTATAGTAGTGTGGAATATGATGGAATAAGATTAGCATTCTCACCTCAATAGGCACAAGTTACCTTTTTTTCTCAATGACTCATTTTTCCATTTTGCCCATAGATGTCATACAATCGAGGACACTGGGAAATATTCAATTCTTATATTTTGACCCTTTTTCACTTTCTACTTCATCCTCACTTTGCTTCCTGATGCCTCCATCCTTCTGAGATGTTCAAATAGATAAGTTCTGTAGGTCAAGATCCTTACCAGGACTTTTTGATTTCATTTTGCTGTTAACTGCCTCTCCCAGGATTTTTTTTTTTAAACAGATGATTATTAAAATCAAAAGACCTTTAAAATAATAAAAATAAATATTTCTGGTTGAATTTCAGACATTGTAACTGGTGGTAGACCAGTACTTATGCCTGTCCTCTGAATCTCACTGGACAAGGAGACAGGGAGTGGGCCGTCTCCCCTATATTTCTAAGGCTATTCCTAATTCACACTGTCTCTATGGCTTTCAAATCATGTCTATTTAGTGTCTCATATAGGACTATAGGCAGATGGTTCTGCTTTCTTCTTATTGCTTGGTTTATTATTTCACAGTGATATTTGTTGAATGTCTTTGAGTTGCAAAATTTTTATGTGCCAGTGTTTGCAAAATGATCAAAAATATCCTATTCAGTCAATACAAATTATTATTTTCTTTTATTCTTTTTGTTTTAAGTTATATTCTTCTTTTAGGAAAATTAAACAAATGTGAATTAATGAAAGTCAAATACAAATTCCTTTTTATTAAACAGCTGACTTTTTTCCCCTTGGCATCTGCTTCTGAGAAGTTCTCATTACAAATTTTTAGCCTGAGGTCTGTTGAAAAATCATTCAAGTCCTTCAGAAATTTAGGTGTCAAATCCTTCTAGATGTATATTTTAACACTCCAGCCTTGTTTGAATCATTTATTCCCTTTGGACCTCTGAGTGTCATGCTTTTAATCACTTCTCCTTGAAGAACTTAGGTTTTTTTTTTTTCCCCCATTCTTTTTGACTAATAGTCTTGACTTTTTATTTTATTCTCTTTGCCCTTCCCTGTAGAAATTCACTTCTGCCAGTTCCTTTCAATATCAAGGGGATAAACAGTATATCAAATGAGCTTTCCTAACTTTTAAAACACAGGACATTTTTGTGAGGTGGTGGTGATAGCCACGAGTACTGAGATTTGTGGGACAGTATGAAGACAGTGCCTGGGTTACTTGTCATCAAATTTCTTTCAGGTTAAAGATTTGTATAAACTTTATACAGAAAATACAAACTTTAAAATACTTTTTCAGATATCTGTATCATAATAGTTATTGAATTGGGGATATCTTTTTAAAAATTAATTGACTATTTCATATTTTTATTTCTTTAATTTCTTTTATACCATAGCACCGGAAGTATTTCTGTATTCAGTACTCAAAAGTGCTTACTCCATATATTGTTAAATAGTTTACCTTTCTCCTTTTTGTTCATTCATTTAAAATCTTTTGGTGTTATATTATTATCCATTTTTATCACCCCTTTTCTTTGAATAGCTACGTATCAGGTATATATAATTAGTCCTTTTGCCATTCTATTGGTTTTACTTTTGCTGAATTATTTCCATTTGCAATTATTCTGACATTTCAAACCAGCCACATATTTTTTAGTGTCTCCCCTTGAACTTGTTATTTTCTGTTGGGTTTTACACACAGACAGTTCCTCAGCACAGAAGTACTTTTGATGTGTTGCAGGAGGGACTCCTTTGGGTGGTACATGTGTGAAAGACGGATGACAGATGGATACTTAGGCAGCTGCTCGATGGCAAATGGAGGACGGAGCCTTCAAGTACGTGGGCAGAAGGACACAGTGAAGCAAAACTCAAGCAGCGAGGCATAGCTGTGGAACCCAGGGACGTGTCAGCAAGACTGTCTGCAACGTGAAGCCAGGGCCTCAGTTTGAAATTCAAAATAGCAGCTAACGTCACTGTCTCTGAAGGCAAGTCTTTTGAAAATAAAGTGCATTAACTACTTATTTGTAATCAAAAACAGTTTTTCTTTCACTAGTGAAGCAACCCGTGTGGGTTGAGTATCAGATTCTTTAATTTCAATGATGCAACTTAATTCCAAAGATCTTATATCAGAACCTTTATTCTATTGCATGTTTAAAAAGACGTTTAACTTACCACGTGAAATGCTCTTCCTTTTTTAGTTTAGTAAGTATCCATCTGAGACAGCAATGTTATTGCCTTAGAGAAAATTTGCAGAAAGATTTGAAAAAAACTTTCAGGCACACAACTATATAGACTAGCTAGTTCAAATACGTCTACAGTCAGACAAGAGATAGAGTATATATGAGTTCAGAAATTTGGCATTCTGGATTTACATACAAAATTTAAGATTTTATATGTCTGGGGCTAAAACCTAGGGATTGATGCTTGAGATTTACAACATCAGAAACCTTTGTTTACTGTATTATCTCTAAGCTAGTATCTATTTATTTATTCAATGCAAGTATTTATTATGTATCAAATATGGACACAGTGTGCTAAGTTAAGCAAGTATTAGGATAGCAAAATAATGTTAAGTTTCTTAAGGTGTTGTCACTCTATTAGAAGATTAAAAAAAAACACATAGACATCAATATAGTGTGGTGTAAGAGGGATGCAAATTAAGATCTTAAATTTGAGCTGGCAAACAGGGTGGCAGTGTTTGGGACAAATGGAATTGGAGAAGTGAATAAAAAGTGTCCCCCTCAAAATTAACAACTTCAGATTAGTTCTTAATTCCCCCAAGAAATTTCATTAACCACCAAGTTTCTTTGGGTTCTTCTAATCTTGACAAAAACTCTTTCAAGTCTTCTCCACTCTCATCAAAGCTCCCACGTTTTCTATTTCTTTTCCCACTTTAGAAAAAAATGTAGAATTCACCTCTAAAGGCCTTGCTAATCAAGCATTCCAGTCTAGCTGCGTGTTTCCAATCTCTCATCCCTCTGATATTTTACAGTAGAGAATTTCCCTGAATGGCTGTCTGAGGCCAGAACCTCCAACTGTGGTTTGGTCCCCTCTTGCTGTCTCAGGAATCTTTCCTTGTCAATGATACTTTTTTCTTCCCTTCTCTCCCCTTTTCTTTGTGTCACATATGTACATGTGTATGTCTCTTATGTATTTGTACATGCATGTGTATATGTATGTGTATGTGTGTATATATGATGTCTTTTATTAAAATAAATAAAACCAAAAACTTTCTTCATTGTATAATTCCTGAGGCTACTGAGCATTTTCTTTTTTTTTCTTTGCAATCAAGCTATTTGAAAGAATCATCTATGCTTGCTGTTTGCATTTCTTTAGCTTCCACTCCTAAGTTATTTCAATTTAACTTGTACTCCATTACTCCACAAAAGAACTCTCATGGAGTCACCAAAGTTCTCCATGCTTCTATGGTCAGCGGATACTTTTCAGTTATCTTCTAATTTGGCCTTCTAGTATCATTCAACAATGTTGACCATGTCCTTCTTCAAACTCCCTCCTCCCTTAGCTTTTTTAACATCATATTCTCCTGGTTTCCTCCTGCCTATATGCTTTCTGTTCTTCCTTTCTTGTGAAGGTCATCTTCCTCTACTTGGCTCTTACATGCTGGGATTTCTTGGGTGCCTATTCTAGGATTTCTTCTATTTCTTACTCTGTATTCTATTCCTAGGTGACCTCACTCATGCCACGACCTTAGTTACCATGTGTAAAATGACAGTCACTAAATATGTGTCTCCAGTTCAGTTCTCTTCTCTGAGCTTCAGATCTAAGTACCCAACTGCCAACTTAACATCTTGCTACTTGGCTATTCAAAGTAATTCAAAATACTTCAAAGTCATCAGGTACAAAATTAAACTTTTCATTACCAAACTGTCCCTCAGTTTAAAAAATGACACTTTAATTTACTTGTGAACAGAGAAACCTGGAAGCAATGTTTGACTCCTCTGCTACCTCAACTGCCATATCAAGCCCAACCTGTTTGTCTTTTTAAATATTTCATGAATTGATCCACTTCTCTTTATCTCCATTACCACCATCGTAATCCAAATTACCCTTATCTTTTGCTTAGAATACAGAATTGTCCAATAACAGGTTTTCCTATATCCTGTCTTTTCTGTGAGCTATCATTGAACTGGGAAAAAAAAAACAAAGATTTTTTTTTTAAGGAAAAAATAAGAATATTTTCCTTAAAATGGCCAGCAAGGCCCTAATAGTCTAATAGCCCTTGCTACCCATGAAGGCTCTGGTTTCCCTCTTGGCCTCTGCTTTCCATTACATTGACCTTGGATACCTGGGATCTGCCTGCTCATTTCCACCACATGGATTTTATCTACACTGCTTTTCTATGTCATGAACAATCCCTTCATCTTCTCTCTTTGTGTTAACTCATTCATCCTTAATGTCATAGCCCAATTATTTGTCAGGAAGCTTGCCATGATTTCTAGTATAAATCAGATATATGTGACATATTTTCTCACGGAACTGTGATTATTTCCCTCAGTACACCTAGCTTGTTTGATAATTATATATCATCAGTGTGATTATTTGATTAATATATGACTCCCCTACTAGACTTTAAGCTCACTGAAAATAGGGACTGTGTACTTTTTTGCTCATTATTTGCATCACCAGCACATAATATAATGGCTATCACGTTGTAGTTGCTCTTATAAATATTTGTGTAATTAATAAATTAATCTTGGCAGCTGATACAAAGCAAACAGGTAGCCTCTTAAGGTAAACAAATTTGGAAGGAAAATTTAACTTTCCACATAAAAGTAATTGCTAAGTTCTACTCCTGATGCAAAATAACTTTTTTGCTTTTTCTACCTTGTTACAATATATCACTGTCCATCAAGATTGGGGTATATTGGTCATTTTTAACTAGAGTAGAGCAATGAAAAATTACTGAGAGAGTTTTTCAAACTACCCACTTTTCCCATACCTACATCTCTGAAGAATAACATAACCTAGTGTGAGGTAGAGTGAGGCAGGAATAGAAATCTGTGCAACTATACTTCAAAAAAAGCTGTCCAGATAGTTGGGATGTAGCCTCCCTCTACAAGGTGAGAACCAATTATATATATATATATATATATACACACACACACATACATATATATATTTGTATATATTTTTAGATCAGTGACTGAGAAAACAGTTGCTTTAGGTTGGCTTAATTGAAAAAAACACTCTTTTTTTTTTTTTTTAGAGACAGAGTCTCACTCTGTTGCCCAGGCTAGAGTGCCATGGCATCAGCCTAGGCCTAGCTCACAGCAACCTCAAACTCCTGGGTTTAAGAAATCCTTCTGCTTCAGGCTCCCAAGTAGCTGGGACTACAGGCATGCGCCACCATGGCTGGCTAATTTTTTCTATATATTTCTAGCTGTCCTGATAATTTCTTTCTATTTTTAGTAGCAACGGGGTCTTGCTCTTGATCAGGCTGGTCTCAAACTCCTAACCTCGAGCGATCCTCCCACTTTGGCCTCCCAGAGTGCTAGGATTACAGGCATGAGCCACCACGCCCGGCCTGAATAAAATGCTTTTAATAGGACTATTAAGACTGAATCAAATCACCTGGATGACAAATGATTATTAAGTTCAACTACTAAAGATTGTTAAATTATTGAAGAGGTGTGTGCTTATTTCAGTAATTTAATGTACTTAAATGTAAATATATATTTATAATATGTGTGTGTATATACATATATACATATGTATATACACACACACATATATATACAATGTGCAGGGGGAACTGAACACAGTTCTGCAATGCTGCAGGGTCCAGCATGAGTCAGGGAGTGGTGAGTTGAAGCTGCTGACATACACACAGACCAGGTCATTGAAAACCATGTGTGCCATCTTAAGGAATCACTGATGGGCTTTCAATAGGGAAGTCAGTCAAATTTTTACTTAGAATTCTTGATTCTCAACCAGTGGGATTGTGTGGAGATGGAGGAAGGGGGTGATGTTTTAGCATTACTTGGGGGATTTATTGAAAATACCTATGCCTGCACACACCTAGAAGACTTCAATTACATATCTGTCAAGGAGGGTATCACTTCTTCCTCCCTTGTCTAGTTAAGAATCATTTTTTGGAATAGGAGAAAATGTGCTCTACTTTTGAAGTGCGCTGAGGTTAGAAAATTATTGCGATTTTGGAGCCATTTTAAAACACATTTTACCTCTATTGGCTGAATGGAGAAGGGTGTGTAAAAGCAGGGAGATCATTTGTTCATTGCACAGGTATTTGTGGAATTGAGGGTCACCATGTTCCAGTTACTATGCAATCACTGGCATACAGGCATGACCATGACACATTTTGATATCTGTCTTCATGAGGCTTGCACTATGATGTGGAGATAAATAACAAACAAGTGAAGCTATATAAATAAAATAAAATGATACATTGTGATAAATGCAATGGAAGAAATAAAGGAAGTCCTCTAATTGAGGACTAAACCAAAGGATTAGAACCCAGAATCCTTTCCATGATATTTCTAAGGAAACTTTCTCAGGACAGGAGGAGGCAACTGCCTCTCTGTCTTATATAGATGCCCAGATTTATGTTTTTTGAGTTCTTTACCTATAGAATTGATACCTTTGGAAGAAGGCCTTTTGGAAGAAGAAATACCTAATATTAGATTTGAAGGACATGAAGAGGTCATCCATGCAAAGATCCAAAGGAAAAATGTGTCCAAAGAGAGCAGTGAGCCCAAAGGCCAGGAGAGGTAAAGAGGTTATTAAACTCCAAAAACTGAAAGACCAGTGTGGCCTGTTGCACAGTGAGCTGGAGCTAGAGACCCATGTACTAAGGTGGAAAGGTGACCAAGAGCCAAGTAATACAGGTTTAGTTCACAGTAACAAGTTTATATTAAGTTCTAAGTGCAAGGAGGAAAATTATCTGAAAGTGGCAAGAGCAAGAAGGACACATCTTCTGGATGGAAGGGATCTTGTTGAAATTGAGACAAAAGAACATCCTTCACCTGTATGAGCTAAAGGAGAAATAGTAACCTCAAAGAATATCCCGGTTAGAGTTAAGGCAAGAGGGTGTAGGAATTATTCAGAAGAGAGTGAGGATTCAGAGGAGTTTGCTAGTCTTGCCTTTAGGGAAATATTTTTATGTTCCTACACAGACAAAGATTTCTGAGCAAATTTTGCCATAACTTGGGGCCTGGACTATAAGACAAGCCTGGAAGTAGGGAACTAGAGACAATCCCGTAGATAGCAAGAGACCATCCAGAAGTATTTACCTTCCCTGAGGTATGTGTTTATATTTTAATAGGGGATGAGACTTGGAACTGTGGAGTGAACCCTGGCCTTACCTTTCTCCTGGAAAATTTATTCGCAATCCAAAGGATTAGAACCCAGAATCCTTTCCATTATATTTTTAAGGAAACTTTCTCAGGAGAAAAGGAGGCAGCTGTCTCTCTGTCTTATATAAGTGCCCACATTTATGTTTTTTGAATTCTTTACCTACAGAATTGATGCCTTATGTGTAGGATGACAAGCAGCTTTCAACACATTTCCCCAGAAGTAAGAACTGGGACGCTAGAGAACTATACATTTATTTTTTGTTGCAAGTAATTAATAATCATATGTTCTACTTCAGAAACTTGTATGTACATTCAAGATAATATTAATACATATAGATATTAAAAATTTAAAGATTTTTGTCAGGAAAAGGAAAGATGGTGAATTGTATCAAGATTTTCAGTGTAAAGATAAATCCTAATTAATGATTAAAGGACAACTGGGAAGTCTTGGTATTCCAGAGCCAACTTTAATAAATTTTTGCCTAGTTAAGCAAAAGAAGATGAGGGTCTATACTGGTCAATTGTTGTAAGGAGGGAAAGAATTTGAAAACATGTTTCAGAGATTTAAATTGGCAGAAGTTGGTGATAGACTAGATATGTAATATTATGGAAGGGGAAGAGTAAAAAATGACTTTAGATATCTCCTTATAAACTGTTATGAATCAAAATGTAGAATACAGGTATAGGAAAAGATTGAGGAAGGGAAGATAATGAATTCAGGGTTTCATATAACACTGATGCTAAAAAATCAACGTATCATTCACTGGTTATTTGTGTTCTTTCCAGTTTTTGGTGATTATGAATAAAGATACTAGACATTTATAAATAGGTCTAAATTTAGAGGAGAAATCTGAGCTGACTAAAATGTTAAGGGCCATACACCTGTGGGGAGTATGTAAAACCTAAGAAGTATGAGCAGAGTGAGATGAGTCCAGGGCTGAAATGGAAATCCTTAGAAAATTAGCTTCTAAAAGGCAGCCAAGGGAGAGGAAGTCCTGAAGGAGACAGAGAAAGGATGACAAGTAGATGTAATATGCACTATAAAAAGTGGTGAATCACAGAAACCCAGAGAGCAGAGTGAAAAGAGGTCAAATGATATTCAGAAAAAGATGGAGTGAATATCTCTTGAAGCAAAAGCCAAGTTAAAGTTAACAATGGGGAACTGAATTGGGAATGCCATTCCTGTTAAAGAAATTAACAAAATAATTTAATGTAGGGAATCAAAGATATGTTCAGGTTTAGACTATTGCCTTCAGACGAAAAGTTTTGTTTTGGAGGGTTAGGATTCCATATTGCTGTTTGGACTCATTGTCATCTCTTTGTCTCAACTTAGGTGTAATGAGGGAGAGTTGTACAACCCAGTCCAGGAAGCATCTGGCAGAACAACTGCCCTGCCTGATCAGGCTTTACCTCAGGTAGGTGAGAGCTCCAGAGTAGAGGACTCACTCATCAAGTCAAGACTGAACTGGTAAAAATGATGGCTTTAAGAAGACTGAATTCTTCCAACAAACATGTCAGTGAACTTCAAAGCATACACTTGCTCAATTGAGCCTTCATTTGAGACCAAAGCCCTGGCTGACACTTTATCTGCAGTCTTGTGAGAGAGTCTGAATTCCTGACCAACAGAAACTGTGATATAATACGTGTATGTTCTTTTAAGCTGTTAAGTTCTGCACTAGTTCGTTAGCCAGCAAGAAATAACATACATGTTCCTACTCCTCATTAATCAAGTCATTTTGGTAGCTTGAGATTGTCCATCTGGATGGTGGATACTTCTGCTATAAAAATTGGTAAATGGTATAAATCCAGGCATTTATTCCTCAGGGAGAGCTGGTTGTTAAATATTTATAAGCACACCACTGCATACAAAATTCAGAATTTTGGAAGTCAGAAAGCAGGGTTTCCTTAGATAGTAAGATATCAGAACAACAGTTCAAGAACGATGTTATATATCTGGGAAGGAAAAAGAACGGGTGTCATAAACCATTTGGGCAATAGGCAAAGGGTGCCAAGAATAAAGCTCAATAGAGAACTGAAGATTTCTGAGATGCTTTATGCTCAGAGCCAGAAGTGGTCCTTCAGGTAGATGCGCGTGGCTGAAGTATGAGAATAAACCAGCAGGTGGCCCAGGCATTATTATGTGGAACATGAACTAGTGAGCAATGTGATAGTTCTTCTGCCTTATTTTCCAACAAACAGAATTATTATTATTAGAGCATCTCTTTAAAAATAGTGCTGATACATAGTACTGATACACCCAGCGTATTACTGACTGCACAATTCCAATTACTACTCAAAAAAAAAATCTGAATGTAATGGGAAATTGCCCCAAACAGAAAAATTTTGAATATTAAGAGGATTCATTCAGATTAAAATAATAAAAAACAATAAATTTATTCCCTTAATGAAATTAGTAATCAAGATTGGTCTAATAGCAAATAAATATGCTATATTTGTTTAGAATTGTTTTTCTTGAATATGGGATATTCTATTTTAAATTCATATGCACTTTTAATGATAATTGTGAAATAAGCTTCACATTGCTATTTTTGTATTTAAATTGGGGAAACATTTTCTTTCATTGTAATTTTGTTTATTAATTACAGCCACGTATATATTGCTCATTTGTGATAGCAAACTGCTGCTGTTAGAAAGATTAAATAATAGGGTGCTCCAACAAGCAAGGAGACAGAACACAGAGAAATGGAATGTTGGAGCAGCTAAATATATTGATATTCAGGGAAGCAGATAGGCAGCCGGGCAAGTAGTGTCAGAAGTGTCTGTCGGCACAAAGCAGGGACTGGGGTATAGAAACAGAAATTTCCTGTTCCTGGAGTGAGAGGAAGATGAGTGACTAGGAAAAAGAAGGAAAATTTCATGCCCCAGCAACGGGAGAACCAGCCACATTATAACGATGGGACTAAAGCAGGCACAGGTGAGAAAGGGCAAAAAGAGTTCCAAGTTAGACTCAGGATGATGGCAGAAACTCAATTATACAAGGCTTGTCCCAGATCAGCAGGAGGGGGTCTGGGCTGTTGATCTTGCTTGGGTCAAGAAAGTCTTGACAGATTTTCTTCTGGGTCCATGAGCTGTAGTCGGGATGGTTCTTCAAAGAGTGAAGCAAATCTGACTCTGCAGCGAGAGTGTAAAATGCTTAGCTGTAAAGAAAAGCAAATGGCCAAGTATGAATGAGTTTCATGGTCTATACTTGTATTTAATTATTTGCCTATTACCCTGTACACCTTATACATTTTTGTTTTCACATAAGGATATTGATAAAATTTAAACAAAAAGTCACCTTTGTCCAATTTTCTTGGTACTTTAGAAAATGATATCTTTGCAATATAAATTTGAAAACATTATTCTGTGACCCCTTTGTTGAAATACAAATTCTCTAGTAATCTTTTGTTTTAAACTTTATTTCTGAGCATATTTGAACTAAGTACTTTGGGCTGACACCTTTTATAGATTGATGCTTAGATTTAATGGCTCCAGGGATTTAATTAACATGTTGCCTCTTCTTTCCGCCCAATCATTGATGAAGCTGTTAAAAGAACCTAACTGGACCTAACATCAGTCCCAGTGACACATACAAGACCCTTCTAATCAACTTGATAAACTGTTATTTTCCACTACTCTTTAATAGCTTTTCAGACAGCTTTCAACTCATGTGTTAATGCTGGAAAACAACTAATGTTTATTTTTGAAGGATTATTTCTTGAGACAACCTGTCAAAATATATTCCTAAAATTAAATTTACTATCTCTAAAATATTGCTTCCAAAATAATTAATATTGTCAAGTAAAAATATAAACTTTATCTACTTATAAAGATTTTTAAATGCATGGGTATCATAATTTTATAAACTAGGACATTAAAACAATTTTCCCAAATATTATTAACACCATTTTGTATATAATATTATGAAAGAAGACATAACCTAATAAAAATATTATAGACAGCCATGATGATAAAAAAATGCAGTCATTCTAATTCTTGGTTCAACATTCAACCTAACAGACTGACTTTTTAATAGAGAACAAAAAGTTTCCTCTAAAATTTTTATAATACAATCAGGAAATTAGAAAATTATTTGAAGAATATTTTCTAGTTAATTGTTCTTAAAAGACCTCTCCTATGCAACATTTCCTTCTTTTTCAATTACTTTAAATTTCCAGAAACCTTTTAGGTATCATCTAAATAGATAAAACTAAGCAGATAATTTTGGTGAGTATTAAAAGCTGACTTGTAATTGCATTTCTTGAGAAAAATAAGTGACATTGGTGCACCCAACAGTATGCCATTTTTTAAAATGCTCTTCTTTTGTAGGCAGAATAAGCTTGACATTAATTGTTAATATAAATTCAATGGGTTTTTTTGAATTTGTATAGTGCCATCTATCTGCCTCTACTTGGAGTCAACTTATGCAGCCATTTTATGAATAATGGCATTTTATTCCAGACACACAATATACTAGTTTGACTATATAGTCAAGCATTTGTCTACATTAAGCTTTATTACCTGTTTTTACATATTATATTTCCTATGGTTTAAAAATACATTCTTGGGCATTTTCCAAAACTCAATACTATTTTAAGACCAAGGTTCTTGCCAAAGCTAGAAAATTTATAATAAAATAAATACTTTCTGCTGTTATCAAATGATAGTATTTCCTATTAGTTACCTCAGATTATAAATATAGCTTATTTTCTTGACAAGTAATTATATGCTAAAATAAATTTAAAGCCTATGCTTTTGAAATTTTTTTTCAAGATTTTTATGGCTGTTCATTTTGCCATGCATAAGCAATTTAAAACCAAAAGTGATTTAAACATTAAATAATTATACAACATTGGTTGATGAAATAAAGACTTCCAAGTAGGAAAGGATAAGAAAAAACATTACAGAGGGACTTAGGAATAGAGATAGAAAAAGAAGTCTTTTTAGACTTTTATTATCAAATAACATACTACAAGTCTTTCTGTGAGTGGGAACAAACAAGAAAACGTTTTCTACCTTATGATAAAGTTTCTTTTGTGTATTTTAAAATATCTTTTCATTAATTACAAACAAGAGAGTAATACTAATGGGGTGCATACTGATCAACTGAAATGTTCTCACTTTGTTAACCTGGCCAATCACAATGAGTTTGACTCATCATCCAAACAGATGCTAGCAGAGAAAATTGCCAATAATCAGAGAAAATCAAGGTAGAAAATTGATGCTTTTTGGACACTTGAAGCAGTATGGGTCAGAATGCCCTTTAAGAGCACACTAACAAGATGATCCAGGAAAGGTACTGCCAATTTGGTTGTGGAGTGTCATTTGATCATTGTTAAAGCTTTCAAAAAACCTGAAAGCTAGACAAAGTATTGTCTCAAGATGGTTACAGGTCCAGGATGAACTTTTACTGCCTTCCTTCTCACTGTTTTTCTATATTTCTCTGTCAATAAATATGGAACAAACAAACCATTAATCGGATGCATCAGAGTAACATAAAATAATTGGGGATATTTTTATCCTTTTCTTTAAACTGATATTAAGGAGCACTAGAATGAAATATTCTTTCATATATATTTGCTGTATTATTCTCAGGCATAGTACTGAGCATGGATTATAGCCTTGTAACAGAGGGGAAAAAGGTCTGGTTCAAATCCTTACACAACCATGTGTGATTTGGAGCAAGTCACTCAACCTCTTGAAGTCCCAGTTTCTGTACATGCAGATTAGAGACAACAATACACACCTTACAGAATCTTTGTGAGGATTCAGTAGATACAACTAAAGTTGCTCAATTAAGAACATAGCTCTTATTGTTGATCATGAAGTCCATTTTCCTGCTCTGAACTTTATATTCTAAGTAGTTGGCAAAGAATTTCAAACACACAGGGTCTCACCTCCAAATCCTAAAATCCTTTAACATAATGCAAATGCATAAGAATAAAAGCACATGCCAAGACATTAAAATACAGATGACCGCTTGATGAGCACTTCATTTTTGACAGGTTTAGAAGCAGAATGGAATAGAGACAAGCTCTTTGGTTTGCTCATGCAGATTTTCCTTTACCTAGGAGTTACCTCTGCAATCTTAATAAGAAGAGCTCCTTTAACTTGTTTTGTAACACCTTATGGCTTGAATGTATAAACAAAATTATAAAGCCTATCTGAAGTGTGAGATATAGTTGAAATCCATTTGTGACATGTGTTATAAGTGTTAGGGAAGTGAGAGTCATGTGATTTGCTCAAGGTACATAGTATTTCGCCTCTGGCATAATATTTAGGATGTTCTTCAGCTGCTAAGAAAGTAACACATTATGAGTGGCATACCTCTCGCTGCAGTAATCAAGAAGCATACAACAGTACCACTGCCTGAATAACACTGAGTGCTTCAGTATCATAGGGGTGTCATACCGCTGCTCCATAAATTTCAGTGATTAAAATGCTCTTGAATCAGATTATGTCCAGATCAACAAGTATCCCCATACAGCACCTACTATTTACATTTCCAATAACAACATCATGCTGCTAAGTGATACAGCCTAGGCAAAGTTCTTACTGAGAAAATAAAAATGCCACCATAGCATAGTTCCATGATTAATATTCCCATCACATGATATTGCCCATATTTGCAGTGAAATTTTTGAAACTTTAACCAACAATGTCACAAAAATTTTCTTGACTGATACATATATGTATAGCTCTTATTTTTCCATTGAAGTTATAAATGCTCAAAGATATTTATTAGTATTAATTTATAGGAAAAATATTTTTTTTCAAATCTAGATGTAAGGAGTTAAATTTTCTAGATATATTGATATAAGCCAACTTTACTTTTGTGCAAATATCAGAAGATTCTATCTGAAGAATTACAATAATGATACTTGCTTCTCAATTAGGTATTTGATTGCAATAGATATTTGAAAATATTCATGCTTCAGTAATCTGGAAGTCAGAATTTGAACAGTATCGACCACAAGAGAGGGAGCAGTGACTAAAAAGTAAGCATTACTAACCATTAAGCATTACTAGTATGAACATCCAGGTAAACATCCAAGTAAAGCGCCAATTTCAACAACTTGAAGAGAATGTAATTCAGAATTTAAACATTTGTATTACACATACAATTCCAACCATATTGTTTATCTAATTTCTTAATCTGTGAGGATAGTAATTTGAAAGAAGCAGTCATAGAAAACATTTTTAAAAGAATTGCTAGTTAAAAAGGGAGAGAAATATATCACAGAATGTATAATAATTAATAAATGCATTTACCAAGTATTTATTGTGATTTTACTGCCTATATGGACTGAGATGTAAAGATGAACAAACACATCCGTGGTCTTAAAGTAATTGAAATTTCTCAAATTTCTTCAAAATTTTCTTTTCGAAAAAGAATGGACATTTGATACATAAAACAAGCACAATTTTATTATCTGCACACTTCTCCTACCTGAATATCCTCTCCAGAATCAGACAAATTAGGTGATAATATATACCATTTATTGTCCACTGCTATAAGTGACAATGGGTAACACCAAAGCACAGAAAAAGAACTCCTTTTCAGAGCAATTCTGTGTACCAGTTTTCCTTTAGGTATGTTTTTATTTCATGTAATAATATTTTTCCATAATTTTAAATTTATAATTTATATAAGTAGTTTGTTTTACTTATTCCTGTATATGCGTATCCATTGTACATATTGCTTTAGTCATTTCTCCTGACTATCTACAAACTGGTAAAACATTAAGGAATATGAAAGTTTTCTTTAGGCAGATAATCCTAGAATTAAAAAAAAAAGGCAAGGGCATGGGTTGTTTCACATAAAATAATTTGTTGGATCTATGCATATCAGCATGGTTTTCAGTTAGGGCAAATATCAAAAAGATCATTGATTTAAAAAGTGATTTCTTTCAATGACTGTTATTTGCATATGTGCACATAAGTGTGGACTGATTAATTACAAAATCAAGAAGGTTGGGAAGGAGGAAGAGGAGATGGGTCAATTCACACCAAATGGATACAATGCACACTATCTGGGTAATGGGCACACATAACTTTTACTCAAACGGTACAAAATCAATTCATGTAACCAAAACGTCTGAACCCCCATAATATTCTGAAATAAAAAACCATAAGGAAAGCTATTACTTATCAATTTGGAAAAAGAAAATTTAGGGGTCATGTCATCCTACTTCTTTCACAATTAAGGGATTTTCCACAATATCCCTGACAGATGGTTGTTCAATATTTTATTGTTTTCCCAATGCTAACTTCTTTTGAGGAAATCCATTTACCAGTCCCTGTCATTTTTAAAGTCCTACTTGTATGGAGATGTGATCTGCCTCGCTGTAACTTTTACTCCCTTGTTCTAGTTTTGACCACTGGAAAATTTTAAAATGAGTCTACTTCCTCTTACACACAATAAGCTTTCAAATATTTGAAGATATCAGTCAAGTACCCTTCTCTCCCTCCAAGCTAAATATTCCATATTTCCTCAGCATTTTTATTAATGCGATTTTGGGGGCCCATCACAATCCATACTTCTATTTCCTGCGTACTGCTGGGCTTAACTCCATGAACTTAAGGTGTGGAAGGATCCCACTACACAGCCTGTTGCCCTTTTTGGAAACATATGGTACCTCTGGCTCATACTGCTTCTATGTTTATTTAAACCTCTTACATTTCTACCCAAATTGTAATCAATTGCAGTGTCTTTCCACCTGAATTTTATATTTAATTGTTAAACAAAAAAGGGATATGTAAAATTTAAATTAAAACTTTAAATATCACATTTCTGGGGTTTTTTTTGTTTTTTTGAATTTAAATTTAAAGCCGTTACAAATATCATATTTCTGTTATCTAAAAATTTAGCTATTCCTCTCAGATTATTGTATCTCAAAGATGCTAAATACAGATTCTAGGGCTTCATCTGATCTATAACTAAAAACATTTCACAAAACAAGACCAAGGATACCTTCTAAGATATGCCCTTAGAGGCTGGTTTCCAGATTAAACATAGTCTAGGAGTCGGCACTTTGTTTAGCTACCTATGAGTCTGCTGTGGGTTGAACTCCATTTCTCTACCTTGTTCAAAGGAATATCATGAGAGATACTGTCAAATGCCACCATCCTAAATGATTTTGAACTTAACTTGATGGCTGTGCTCGCTCTACTCATGGTGTGAGCTGTATTGTTTTCCCTTCCCCTTGTTTATACCAAGTTTTCCTGTTCATTTTTTACTGAATGGAATATAAATCATGCAAACGGTGACCTCATTATGCAAGTGAAACAGAGATTTAAGTCAAGCAGAGATACGAAATATGCTATCTATTCTTCAAAATAATTAAAACAACATTAAAAAGATTTGAGAATGCTTGAAATAAGAAATGTGTGCAAAATTACTAAACTGAAAGGTTAAATAACGTTAGTTAAGGATACTTGTTAAATTTGTGCATTACGGTGAACTAAGCAGGTAATTTATTGCCATTTATTGTCTGATCAAAGCAAGTGTTCAATAGTTTGATTTTTTTCTTGCCTTAGTCTCTATATTATAATATGAATCTTATAGAATTTATGTAATCCTGGCATTCCACCTTAAAAATCTAAGCTTCGTAAGGGCAGGAACTGAATCTTGATCCCCAAGCAGCTCCAGGACCTTCCTAGCACAGAATCTGGCACTTGAAATCTATTTATGCAATAAAGGTGTAGGTAATAAATGAATGTTTATGGGTTTCTTGGGTTGCTAAATGCAAATTGCACCACCCTACCACTAGCCCAGATAGCTAAATTAATAATCCTGTTGGATAGACTTCACTCATATTTCTTATCTGCATGTTGGAGTGCCTGTCTAAAATAATTTTGATTTTGGCACAGTAGATATTAAACTGACAGTGTGTAGCCAGCAGGCTTAGTAGCTTATTAAGGCAGCTCCTGGAATCTAATGAGAAATCTATGTTATCAGTATAGAGGTAAGTGCTTGTCTTCTTATTTCTGATGGCAAGAGGGTATTCATTCAGATCATTTGAAAGCTACATCAAATTATTTTGAAATAAATTAAAAAGAAGTAGAACTAGGACCCAAATATCTTTCTCAGATTTTGATTGGAATTGAATGTTGAGAATCCATCCCTACCTGCTCTGATTCTCACAGTGGTATTATGCTTCAGACTTTGAAGGAATCTTCATAGCCTGAGATCTGTGCTGAGATCACATAGCCTGGCCTATAGTGATTCCTGTCTATAGAATCAAAGACTAACTGTAGATCAATACTGCTGACAAAGGCTTGCATTGTTCTCAAATATCTTCTCAGTAAGGTGAAAATTTTCCACAAGCGCAGATAAAAAATAGGGTAGATGTTTAGCAATGGTCAACAATGGAATAACTTTATCCGAGACCCTCATTTCTCTCATGAAGGATATTTTGTTGTGGGACCGAGGTCTGTAGCATTCCAAAGCACAATCCTCCCCACGGAGATCCTCATTCATCCTTTCTAAGTCAAATTTTGTGAGTGTAAACATGCTTTTAGTGAAGACAGCCCTCTTCTCAAGTCAAATTATTTGGACCCATCTTTTTAAATCCTAGATCTTGGCAGAGTGCCTTAGTAACTCACAACAAACAGATTCACTTAACCACTTATGATTCCTTATGTTGTGAGTGACAATACATCCAACTAAAACCGGTATTAGAACAAAGAATGTGTTGGCTCACCTATCTGAAAAGTCCCAAGATGTGACACGCCAGTGTGAACCTGATCCAGTGGTTCCAATGGTGCCACCCATTTCTCTCTCTTCCTGCTCTGCTTTCTGTTTTGGCTTCAGCTCAGTGCTCATACTTCTCATGCACTGGAATGTTGCCCTCCTCTCCCCTTTCCACCTGGTTTCTTCCTTATCCAGTGATAGATGGAGGAATTAGTCAAGTTCCAGTGGTTATTTACATTAAAAATATGGCTTTATAATTTACAGATTTTTCTCATATGAGTCACACTTCCTCGTATGGATATCAGATCCATAATTGTAGCTGATCCTGACAACCAGCCCATGAAGTAGGTAAAGCTGTTATCATTATCTTTCTTCACAAAGTCAGGGGGTCAATTTCTGGTTTGAGGTCACAGTTAATAAAAGACTAAACATGGATTAAATATAGCCTTTCTCATCCTAGATCTTATGTACTTTCACCTCGACCATGATACCTCTGAATTGTTCTGGAAATGAGGTGACACTGTTGTACCAACAGGAGCCTAGTTGGTGATTGGGGTTGATTGTACTGATCTGGTATATTCTGGCAGTGCACCTGCCTGTTCGTCTGATGCCTGCTCCTCTTGCTCCACATTTGAAAAGAAAAGAACAAAAAGGTGGATGAAAATAAATAAAACAAAGATACACTGACAGATAGTACTTTAAAGGAAAATGAGATGAAACAGTAAAAGTAGACAAAGTGAAAACACAAAATTCAACTGAACAGACAGAATATCCTCAAAGGCCTAAGTTAAGTCTTTTGTCTGAATTTAAAATAGTTAAAAGCAAGAAGTTAGTGCACTGCCAAAGCAAGACTGAGCGCTCTTGTAGCAATCAAAGGGAGCAGTTGTGCTGAAGACTATAGGTGAAATTTCCCGGTCTGATATCACCAAACATTTGTAGCAAGCAAGGATGGAAATAGAGAAATAAGCAAAGGCACAGAGAAAAGAAAGGCTTTTTTACAAAAGTTAGAACATAATCAGAGGTGAGAAGACAAAACATAAATTCCAAAAAAATTTGATTTTCTACAATTATGAGCCGATTTCATCAGAATCTTAGAGACAAGGTAACCACATCTAACTTCTCATGTAAGAGTGAAAAGAAATATGGGCTGTCAGAAATAAGAAAATCTTTCAGAAGTATAGGAATTTGCTAATGACGGTTTCCAAAGCCCTATTTGACAGCAGAAGCAATTGGAGCTCCTGTTAAAAATACAAAAAGGTTATGGGTTCATCTCTGAAGATTTTGAGTTAGTACTTTAAGGTGTGGTCAAGAAGAATTAGTATTTTAACCTGGGCCTTAAGACATTCATAGGTATTGGGTCTGTGCTTAAACCTTTGGTTAAGTGAAGTCTCATCTGTGAAAAAGAAAAGAGAAATATAAATAAAGACAAATGCCCATTTAAAAGAATTTTGAATTAAGTACTGAGATTGTGCTGTGCAATTCTCAGGTGACTACAGATAACATCAACACATGGAAAATCTCTGTTAGCATTTTATCTATGATTCAAATAAATGACTGCAATAAATGCCTTTTTGCCTCCCAGAACATTGATCTGTCAGTTTTATCAAATGTTGTCAAATGTGAAGGCAAATGCAATGCTTTGTCTTTGTCAGGCATCCTGACAATCTTAGCAACATGGTAATGCTTCTGTGAGTGGGGCTTAATGTGTTTCTGTGCTTATTTTCATCCTTACAGCAATAGAAATTAATAGTAAAACTTAGTATGTACATAGCACTTTTCATCTTCAAAATGCTTTAGACGTATTAACTAATTGATGTCCCTCTTCACAAAATGTAGCACAAGCCTTATTACTGCAGGGGGAGAAAATCTGTCAGAAATCTGCTGTGGGAGCTGTTGCACAGCATGCCGTGGTTTCTGCAGATTCAGCACTTTGTCAAACTGCCAGTGGACACTGACAGAGAGCAAATATTATTTGGCAAGAAATGGCAAGAGAACTTCAGAGCCGACAGAATGGAGGTTGTGGGAAACAAACATTTCCGTTGATGTTGGCTGTACGTAATGTGCATACACACTTGATTTGATGTTTTGCTTCTTACCAAACTTGGATAATTATAATTAATAACATAGCATAATAATAATATAATAATTATATGGTAGACTCATGTCCAAATCACAAAAACAGGAGCCTAGCCTTTGAGAACGGCTGAGGGTCCATTGCATAATCTTGTTGACTTTTCCAAGGAGGAAAACACTCGTGTGTTTAAATGAAACTGGTGTTTTGACTTTTCTAGCTTCTTTTGTTTAAACCACCCA
The DNA here is from genome assembly GCF_020740605.2 of Lemur catta. NCBI lineage: Eukaryota > Metazoa > Chordata > Mammalia > Primates > Lemuridae > Lemur > Lemur catta. The sequence continues at coordinate 53,847,538 of NC_059140.1, forward strand.
TGCAAACTGGCTTGAAAGTTTTCATTTTACTGGGGGCGGGAGGGTTATTGTAAAATATTCAAGGGTATTATTATGTTTTATACCCCCATGTTACCACCAGTTCCTCTAACTCTCCATCTGGGTTTCAAGGTTGTATTTCTGTGAAACTGAGTCATGTTTTCCACACTTTCTGATTGGCTACTCCACAGCCAGGTTCACATTTTAGTTTATCTTTAATCTCTCTAGACCAATCTTATAAAAAGGTGAAACTTAAATGGGGTATGATTTTGTGGCATTCCTGTTGTGTGGGTGTCTCTCAGTAATACATGGATTTGTTGATTTATTCATTCATTTAGTGAAAAATATCTATTGATGAAAGAAGGTATGCAGGATATTTTGCATTATCACACATGAGTACTCAGTGAGAATGTTTTCGTATTATAATTAAATAATATGTACTTAAAAATATTAAGTGCCTAATAGGTGCCTGTCACTAACTTGCATTTTTTTTCTCTAATCTTTTCACTTTTATATAAAGAGTATTAGGATTGAAAGACAATTATTTAAACATGTGGGTAATGTTCACCTGCTTTCATATTTTGTATCCTTTTGAACTTGACCAAATTCTCTTCTTTCCTTGATCTTATTCTACAGATCACCCAATCTTAGGGATTGCATTGATGATCTTTTATCCAGCCTCTTATTTCTGAAGTTGTTACCTGCAACAAGCCCTGTTGCCTGGCCAGGATTCACTCACTTTTTATTCCTTTCTACAAACATGTTTGTATCAGTCTTGACGTCTGGTTCTTATAGTCATCTACTTCCAGCAATGCTGAGTCTGTTAACTGACATAGCCAGTGACTGGAAATCCCTCGGCGACTGTTCATCTTCTGGAGGTGAGCTACCCTTGGATGGCCCAACTGGACTGAAGGGAGGGACAAAGCTTATGTGAATTCGAAAGCATGTTCCCCAGCTGTTGCTGGCAGCTATGTTAAGACTGTGAAGAAAACCCATTTCAGATGAAGCTGACCCTCTAGGTAGAAGAAGTAATAAGAAAATTCCTGGGTAATATCTCTAAAGCACTAAATCAAATAATCCTAATATATCTGGGGGCTGTTATAACTGAAATAATTATATTTCCTTATTAATTGAGCCAGTTTGAGTGGAGGTTTTATCACTTGAGCAAGAAGACGTTCTAACTGCTCCATTGTGCAACGTTCCTAGCCCAACCTCCCCAGTGACGGGACACCTGGCATCTGCTGAAAGATCTCTCTAACCCCGACTGCCTAATAATTTGGGCATAGAATTATAGGCTCATGGGTAAGGAAGATATCTCAAGGTCATTCCATCCAATCACCCATCCGATATTTGACTCTTTTCTATATCATCCCCATGAAAAGGACTTCTGAACTATGCTGTTATGAGGAATACACACGTTTTCAAAATAATGCATTTTATCTTTGGAAAGCAATGATCTTTTTTTTAAAAAAAAAATCTATGCTGAAGACCTTCAATAAACTTTTCATTTAACCTTCAGAAACACCTTATGAGAAAGGTTTTTTTTGTTGTTGTTGTTGTTATCCTCATTATAGAGCTGAGGAAACAAAGGCTTAGAGAAGTTAAGTAAGTTGTCCATAAGTATAAATCTATAAAGCTATCAAAGCCCATCTGCTATGATTTGAATGTATGTGTCCCTTCAAAATTACGGTCAGAACCTAATCTCCAAGGTGATAGCATTAAGAGGTAGCAGCCTTCAGGGGGTGACTAAATCATGAGGGTAGAATGGGAATAAGAGCTCTATTGAAATAGGTTCAAGAGAGCACCCTAGGGCCTTTTTTCCTTCCATCCTTTTGCCGTGAAAGGACTTAGCAAGAAGGCCCTCACCAGATACCAAATCTACTGGTGCCATGATTATGGACTTCCTAGCCACCAGAACAGTAAGGAATAAATTTCTGTTCCTATACCCAGCCTCAGGTATTTTGTTATTGCAGCACAAATGGACTAAGACACCACACCTTGAATTCATTCTGTCAGATTCCTAAACTGCATGATGTTCTCTGTAATTATCATTCTCTGAGCATGGTGTTAAACCACTTATTAATTCATTTGCTTTTTTCTTTCACAGAACTTTTACCACGTCATCCCTTCTTCCTTCCCATTCTACATGAAAATCTTTGTCGATTGCCTGGCTAAACAGTGATGTACTATGTCTATCACTTTTTTTTCCCTTCAACCACAATTCTACTAACTTGGCAAAAAAGATTATTCTGATATAATTCATAGTAAAAAATTTTGATTTATTTCTGGGCTGACAGTTGAAGGGAGAGCCAGGGATAGGATCTAATTAATGACCTCACACTTGACCTGAATCATCATTAATATCCAAAAAGTGTGTCTGTGTGTATATGTATGAGACAGAGAGAGAGGAGAGAGAGAAAGTGTGTGTATATGTGTGTGTATACAAGAAGGTTGGAGCATAGTTAGCAAGAATCACACTTGATGCTGTCTTTTTGCAGTTTCAACACTTTAAATATATAGCCAGAAGTTTCCAGGTTTTGCTGCTCTTATATTGTCTCTATGTGGATATTAGTAGACTAGTAAATCTTAAGCTCCACGTAGAATTCAGGAAAGATTCAGAATTAGTTTATCTCTCCTATTCTCCAAATTAGTTTAGAAGTGTCAGATTCTTTCCACAAATTGGCTAAAATTTTCACAAACTATTTTTAGAAGCCTTGAGGATTCCAGCTTTTCCATCCCTTTTCAGGGTCCACTTTCAATCCGTGGACAGCTTGCTGAGCAAGACCTGCTGGGTCCAAGTATTATTGTCTGTCCTCAATACTCAGAGAATTTCCCCCATATTCCATTCACTTGAGCTGTACTGCAACACTGACTTGCCGTGTCAGCTGTGAAATTCAGCTCCTCTGGCCTGCAACTTGCTTTATTTTCTCACATTTTTGGCAGATCTCACACTTTCTTCTTTATAGGTTAATTCTTCCCATATCCCTGGCTTACCTTGCAGTCAAAGTAGGTAGGTGATTAACAGCAATTCTCAGCAAATCACTGCTAGGAGCCTGGGGTTACCTACCCCAGGGTAGAAGTCTAGGCATATTTACAGACCTGATACAGAGTATTTAGGGAAATGATACAACTTTAAGGTGAAGGTAGGATTTAGGGACTCAGGGATTACCCAATGCACAAGGGATACCAGGCCTGACATAGTTCAATGTCAATAATGTTTCATCCTACCCAATCATAGGGAGGAAAATTCTGACATACTCTGCCCTGTCAGGCTTGGTTGGGTAATTTCCCTATAGCTAGACTAATCTGAAAAAGGCAATCTCATATTACCAATATTTACTTTCATTTTTACAATCCAGTGGTTAAAAGAATTCTCATCCAAAAGACTGAAGAAAAATAGGATATATTTATACCTATATTATCTATTAACAGTGCAACATTTTTCATAATTCAGTGCCCCATCCTGACTGAATATCATCATTACCATGCTATTCACCATCCTAAATAACATTTCTTGATTATTAAGCACATCACAGATATTATGCTAAACACATTATATACATTGTTTTGTTATTTGTCTACCAACCCTATGAAGAAGGTGGTGAAGTTTAGGGAACTTGAGTATGTTGTCCAAGGTTAATTAGGTTAAATACTGGCTGGTACATGACCCAGGCTCTTTGAATATAAAGTCTACATTGGTAACTACTGCCTTTCTAAAGTAATTAAAAATTACCCCCTGACAAAATCCATCCTTACTTTTTTTTGGTTTTTGGTATGACTGTCTGCTCTTTGGATCTTCCAGATGCTGTTTTTTGGGTAGATTGATATATTGTATCTTGACTCCTTCTCAGCTTCAGGTTGTGGTGTAGCCATCTGGCCTCCAGTTTCTCTAGACAGATTTTGGGATGATCTTCTAGATTCACATCCATGCTGGTCTAGGCCCAGAGTCAAGGTCCCCTATCTATGCACTGTAATTTGGACCCCTAGCGTAACTAGGCTTTGTATGTCTGCCCTCACCCTGGGCTGGCCATATCTGCTATTATTTAAGCATTGATTTTGACAGCCCACATCCTAACCTTCTACCACCCCAAGCATCCATTGATAATTGCTATAAATTCTCCTTCCTACCTATTAAATAAGAGCCATCCAGTGGTGTATATAATAAAGTGACAAAGTTAAATCTAATCTACATCTAACGGTACTTTTTTTCAACAACACTTGCATTGTCAAGTGCATGTTTATGAGAGAGAATATGAGAGTGAAAATGATGTTAAGTAATTGAAAGAGAGTGTTTTTATTTCTTATTTTTTTAAAAATTTCATATTTGAAGTATGTAATCATCCGTTCCATGAAAAGAAAGAGTGGTAAATGTTATGGCTCTGGCATCTTGGTGCTGACAAGCCTTTATTCCTAAAGACTGGAATCCCAAAACTCAACAACAACAAAATGTTATAGCTTATGCAACATGTCCATAAACTAAGACAGAGCTCTTTAAAAACCCAATCTCATAACCTAAATTCATACTTTTTATTTAGATATTTTTTTCTGGAAGCAAAATAATGTATAGCATTCAGATTGCCTCCATAGTCCAGGGCATCTATGAGTACTTTTCAGCTATGTAACTATGAATAAATTATTCATCTTGTCTGTGCCTTAGTTTTCTCATAAGTAAAATAGTGCACATATCATAGGGTATAGTGAGAATTAAATGTCTAAATTTATTAGAAATTATACACACAGAGGTATTATTATTGTTAGGTAGATAGTGAGAGATTCCAGGTCTCCTAGGTATGAAAGTGGGTGCTATTGCCTTGGTGCAATTGCCCCACGTGGGAAGAAGGATGAGGGTGGGCCCCAGGCCCCCATCTTGGTCCTGCCCCACTCTAATCCTCTCCCAAGAGAGACTGCCATATCTGGGGGAGGAGGGAATACCCTACGAATTGGCCAATTATAACTTAGTGTGCCAGCTGCGAGAGAATGCAGAGGACTCTCTAGCCCAATGGCCAAGTCACATGGGTACCATAGAGTCTAGAAAGTGACCTAGAACAACCTGCATGTGAGGTAAGACTCAGGTCATGTGACTCTGATTCCCAACTGTCCAAAGTGGTTCCATGGTGATGTCTGAGTCACTAAGGAGGTCCCAATCCAGGCACTATAAAACAAGATGCAGACCATAACCAGACCCTTTTTTGCACTCTTCCTTTTGCTCTCCCTTTGCTGAGACAATGGTTCTGACTGTCATCTGTGGCGTATGTATCACACTCTACAAACTTACATCTTGCTCTTCTCTATAATCCTATCTTTCTCTCCTCAATAAACCTCATTTTCATGGTTGCCTTACTTTGGTGTGTCTGGTCATCCTTCGCCCATGGGTGCGTCAAGAACCAACATTTCAGACTGAAACATGACATTATTATTTTATTAATGTGTGATTTATAAATGTTTATTATTGATTTTTATTATTTATTACTATTGATTTTTTAATATCTGTGTTTTAAGCTCCAAACTCATATATCCTACTGTCCACTCAAAATCTTCAAGGTTGTTGCCAAATTGATGTACCTGACCTGATACATTATCTTCTTTGTATCTCTACATCTGCCCAAACATGCTTCTCCTCAAGTATTTCCTTTTTCAGTAAAGACCTCCTTACCTTATTCAATACCTCATGACAAATGTTTAATTGTCATTTTTCTTATTCCCCCCTTCTCCATGCAAACCGTCCAATGTAATACTTTATACTGTCTATTTTTCTATGCAAATAAGTCTCCGTCCCCTTTTCTCACTTCTACTGCTACCATCCAAGTCTGCTACTCAAAGAGTGATCCCTGGGCTAATGCCAACCTACAAACTGTTGTTACTGTTTGTTGTTGTTTGGGGGCAATAACTATCAAAATTCAGGGTAAGCATTTAGAAATTTTTATGGAAATTTGACAGTGAGAGTCATTTAAGCATATAATCATTATATATCTTTCACTTTTTATTGTATTTTACAAAATCATCGGTCTGTGCTGAATTTAGGAAAAAAAACCTTAAAGCCTGGACATACATAATAACTGCACGTCCAGGAACCCTGGTGAAGTCTGCTGTGTGATCCTTCACTTAAACTATAGCCCTGGCCTCCTAACAAGCCCTTCTCTATCCCCACCTACCCTACTTTGATCCAGGTCTCTCTGGAGTTGAGGGCCTTTTTAAATGCAAATAGTCCTATTATAATCCCTGCCTCCCTTAAATCCCCTTAATTACCTCACATTGACTTTAAAAAGAAGTCAAAACTCATATCACCTGCCTTGGGGCTGCTTCTCCCATTCCCCTTATACCTCCTATCCCTTCCTGACTAACATCGCCACGTGGGCCTTTCCTTCTGAGGTCTTCAGACATACTGTTGCAGTGTCCTGTTGTTAGGTAGATGGTTAGGACCTCTGGCTCTTCTAGGGACGAGGGTGCCCTGCTTTGGTGCTTTCTCAAGCAATTGCTCCACCTGGGAAGAAGGATAAGGGTGGGCTCTCCATTTTGGTGTTGCCCCACCCTTAATCCTATCCTGAGCAACTGCTACACCTGGGGAAGGAGGGAATGCTTTTTCAATCTAGGGAAATCCTCAACTCAGGCATACTAAGATTTAGAAAGTGACCTAGAGTAACCTAAAGGTAATTAATATGCCATTAGTTTGAATCTGGATTGCAGTTCACCCCCTCAGGTGGGCTTTCTTGGGGGGAACCCATGTGTATATATAAGCAGATGGAATTTTGAGGATATCTGTTGATCGTTTAATAACATCCGACACCACCCAAGAGCCCTGCTCCAGCCTGGGCTAATAAAAGGAAACAATCTGAGAAGTCAAGAGAAAAATGAATAGGTCAGTCAGTGAGTGAGTCAGTTTGTCTCTCTCCATTCAAGGAGAGAGACCCATTTCATTCTACAATAAAGAGCTGCTTTTGTGAAACTGCTCCCTGTCTGAGGTTACTCCGTCGTATTGGCCTTGTTGCTGATTTTTACAAGAAAGGAGTCTGAGGACCAGGATACTAGTCTGGACTCAACACTTTGCTGGTCATTCTTTGGCCAAGAGCACACCAAGAACCAAGGACAGACTCCCACTCTGATGTCTTTGATGCCAAAACCTGGGATTCTGACAGCAAACCCTTTAGTTCTCTTTAAAACAACACTTCCCCAAGGAGCCCAAGGAGCATGTCCTGAACCCCCAAACAGTCAGGGTTCCCACACACTTATATGGTCTAATATTCACCTAGAGACTCCTTTTTGGAACTTATCACAACTTTAAATAATTATTTATGCAACTGCATCTTCAACAGCTAATGCTGTTGAACGTCTATCTGTGATGGCAGTGGGCACAGAGCTGTGTAGTAGTTAGGGGCAGAGACTCTGGAGCCCTGGGTGAGGTGCCTGTGTTTGAATTTGGGCTCCCTCTTGTGTGTCCTTGGACATGTTCCTCAATCCCTCTATATTTTACTTTCTTCATCTTAAAGTCAGGGTGATGATCTTTTCTTAAAAGAATTTTACAGGGACTAAATAAATTGTATTAGTCACAGGTCTCCAGAGAAACAGAACTAAGAGAGATTCACTATAAGAACTGGCTCGGATGATTACGGAGGCTGAGAAGTCCCAAGATTTGTAGTGGATGAGCTGGAGACCCAGCAGAGCCGCTGGTGCCGTTCCAGTGTGAGGGCAAGACAAGACTGCTGTCCAGTCAACCAGGCAGGCCAGAGGAGTTCCCTGTTGCTCAGTGTTTTTGTTGTAAGCAGGTCTTTAATTACAGGGTGAGAGCCACCCACATTAGGGAGGGCAATCAGCTTTATTCAGTCTACCGATTCAAATGTTAATCTTATCTAAAAGCAGTCTTACAGACACCCAAAATATTTGACCAAATGTCTGGGCACCCCGTGGCCCAGTCACTAATATTAATATTTATAAAACCCTTTATATAGTATTTAACATAAGACAGGAGATAGGTAATATTTGCCAAAAAAAAATAAATGGCTACGTCAGAATTACCTAAGAGTGTGTAGCTAGTACTTGCGGAAAGAATGAATCAAAAACAAAGGGAGCGGGCAGTATGCACTTTTAAGCTATTTTGTAAAAGATAAGATATTCTGCTTTTGGAAATGCCTCAGTGAATTATTTTTTGTGTGTCTCATTCAAATGTCACTGTCTAATTGGCTAATCGGGCTTTGCTCTCTCTGTTAGTTTGGACCTGACTCTGAAGCTATTTTTTTTTTCTTCTTATCTCCTCCTATGTGGCTCTCAGGTGTGTCCCCTTCCCCAGCTCAGGCACACATTTCTCCCTGGGATTATCATGGTCAGATTCTACATGGTCTCCTGCCTCCAGTGTTGCCTTTTCTTATTCCTCCTCATACTTGTCTGAGTAATCTTTCTAAAACAAGTATGTAACCCCGTCACTTCATTGCAAACCGTCTCCAGTAGGTCCCCACTGTGGCTGAATGAAAGCCTGATATAATACTTTAACATGAGATCAAAGGCTTCGAAATACTGGGCTCCAGTTTGGCTTCCTAGCTTGATTTTCACTCACTCCTACAAACGCCATGTCCGGATCCTCCAGGCTTATTCTTTTTTCCTCTCAAAGAAATTTTCTTTCCCTCCACATCTACTTAACAAAGCAATATCTAACTTTTAGCCTTTGCTCAAATATCCACCTTTCCCACTCTTCCAGGAAATGTGACTTGCCCCTTTGTATGTTACATAGCTCTCTGTACATTTGAAAAACACTGTTAGGACCTACAGAATGTATTTTAATACTATGCTCTTAGTTATAAATACAAGCACTTATTTTTATATGCCAGTCAGTTATGTGCTTCTTAAGGGTAAAGGTTGCAATTTGCTCATTTTTGACCTCATATCACCCTTACTAGATATCACTCTGTCCAGCACAGTAGTTGGCAAGTAATAAGTGATTGTTAAATATGTGTCAATCACTTGTACTGTGGGCTTCCCCATGCACTCTCTGTCCTGTTTCCATCTTCTTTTTGACTCCCTTCATTGACCACCCTGGCATCTTCCGCCATTTACTGCATTACTGTATCAATCTGATATCGCTTCTGGCGACTTTCCAGAGAGCTTTCCAAGAAGCCAGGACTTCCATTTATCAACCACCTGCCAAATCGTCTGTGAGCCAGCGGTTGTGAGTGACAGAGAAGATAAGGATGCAGTGTGAAAAATTTGCCCTGGCATAGAGAGGCAATCCTTGATATTGTACCTGTTCTGCCATCCCAGGCATTAGAAACAATCAGAAGCACCTTAACACTTGTTGAATTTAACCTTCTGTGAACTTTAGCACAGACAAAATATATTTCAGTAGACACATACAGATACAATATATTTCCTCTAATGGCTGATTAGTTTATTTTTTCAAGCCATGTAAATGGAAACTGTGATGACGGTAGTGGAAAATTACAAAGATAATCATTTTTCCCTCAAAAATTCTGTGCAAGAAAATAATGATAATAAAAACTAATGTGTATTTTGCACTTGCTATAGGTCAGGCATTGTATGCTGACTGATTTATATACACTGCCTCATTTAAGAAACACACTAAACCCATGAAGTGGGCAGTTTTAGGCTTCTCATTTCATTGACGAAGAGCCTGATGCTTACTGAGATGAAAAGTAACATGAAACAGCAGCAGAACAAGAGGAGAGGATATGTCATCTTGAAACTCTATCCGTTTTAAAACTGAATTTTGGCAATGTGCTTGTTCTGCTGTCTTTGGGACATCAACATTAAAGGAAATAATTGCAACTGCAATGAGATTCTCTTTTGGGAACAGACTGGCTTGATTAAAATGCCTGATGATGGGTTAAAGGAGCAGGAGGATTTGTGCCACCATTTATTTGCTCACTAAATTAGCTATTCTGGTCTTTTATATAAAATGACTGCCTCTGTCAGTATTATACATCTTTCATGTTAAGGTGCTAAGACAAGAAAAATAATACCATATACAAGGATATGAAAAAGTTAATTTCCCCGCAACTATCCTCTTTGTAGTGCAGGTTCCTTGATTTAAGATCTGAGGCACTTCAAAAGCATTGTGAATTTGGAGAAGTAATACATCAGCTAAAATCTAGAGGCTTAAGGCTTGCACTCCTTCACCCCATCAGGCTTTGTGTGATATGTAACAGAAAATGTCTTTTCTTAGTGGAGTTGATAAAGTTAAAACTTTTCTTGATTAATATTCTCTTGTGAAAATCAGTTACTGCCATGGATTTATACTGCAGATTTGCCACAGTAGTTCTAATTTCTTTTGTGCTGAAGATTCAGCTGATACAGATTTTATTTAATAAGGATAATTGTTGTTGAATGCCTGAGTCGGTTAGTATTCCTTAGGTATCTCTGCCAGCAAATCTAAAATAAGTTAGCATCTCTGATACTTGACAATGACCTTCAGTGATATTATGGGGATTTTTACAAGTCTCATTCAGGGGAATGGTGCAGGGAACAGGCTGTTCTATTGTTTAAGACAATGCAATGTGTGGCAAAGGTACATGCCAAATAAGTGAATTAAATCCTGACAAATAAGTGAATTAAATCCTGACAAATAATATGAGAATTTCAGATTTCCACCTAGCTTTTTAAATTGGCACTTTGTAATAAAATTTCAGTAAATATATTTAATTTCAATTTTAGCATTGGTAGGTAAAGTATTTTCTGAGTAGCTTTCTTATCCATGTAAGGTAAATTAACCCTTTCAAGTTATCATTTGTTATAATAGAATGGCTAATTCACAGATGCTCCACAAGATTAGATTTATGTCCTAGTATTTATCACTGCTGTGTTTATATAGGCTGCCTCCTTACCCAGGTTGTAAGTTCATAATAGGCAAAATCTTTTTTCCTTCTGAACTTCTTGACATATTATTTTTCCTCAAAAGCAGCCTATCTAAATAACTACAGTAACCTTACCAAGCCAAAAAGCTTCTAAGTTCTCGTTACCAATCCATTTTGGGGTCAGCCAGTTTGGGGTCCCTTGAAAACCAGATGAGAACATCTGATTCTGTCCCAAGTTAGTGCATGTATGCCATTTAAATTTTGTGAATACAATTTCAGGTACTCTATTAATCCTTTGGAGTCTATTTTTGGGCCCCAATTAAGAATTGTTGTTTCAGGACTTTGTTCATTCTAGGAGGTCCTGGAAACTTCCTTCTGGAATATTATTCTAGGGAGAATAAGGAGAAATTAAAAGGGTATCCATTATTCATCTGTTGACGCCATGTCAATGACAACAATAGCTACCATTTACTGAGCACTTATTATGTGTTGGACACACCTGCTTTATGCATATTATCTTTTTTTGTGTGTTCTGAACAATACCTGCAAGTTGCTGGCATTACCCCCATTTGAAAGTTGTGAAAAGGAAGTTTCAAAGACAATGTGAAGCTTGTTTATAGTCACACAGTGAGACTGTCTTCAGTTGCAAGTAAGAGAGAACTTAACTAAAATGTGCAGAGTAATAGAGGATTATTTTATTCTCTCACCAGCAATTCTGTAGGTAGGTGAAGGCTGGCTTTGGGCAAGAGTGTCACAGCACTGAGGCTCTGGATCAGCATGCCAGGTGTGCTTTTGACTTTCCTCTCGTGCTCAAAAGATGGCAGCCTTAGCTCTGAGCAAGGCAGCTTAACAAATCATAGAAAAGGGGGCTTTCTTTAGGCACCAGAATAATTTCCATCATATTTTTCTTACATTTCATTGCTTATAACTTTGTCACCTGTCCACTTCCAGGTTGGGAGGGAAGTTGGAAAAGTTAATATTTATCTTATTTATCTTTAGTGGTTCTAAACCAGGGTGATTTTATGACCCAGAGAACATCTGGCAATGTCTGGAGATATTTTTGTTTGTCACTACTTTGAGGGTGGAGGTGCTGTCATCTAAGCCAGTCAAGACCAGGGATGCTGCTAAACATCCTCCAATGCTCAGGAAGTTCCCCAGCCCCAGCCCATAACAAAGAATTATCCAACCCAAAATGTCAAATGCTCAGGTTAAAGAAACTTGTTCTATAGTGAACAGTGGACAAGAAAAAGGCTCTTGGAAATGATCATTTTGTAGGCTAAGTGTGACTGTCACATGTAATACGTAAATAAAAATTCTAATAATATAATGCTTTAACAGAGCAGGAAATATTTAAATTTTGCTTGAGAAATATCAGATAAGATTTTACAATATTATGTGCTGTAATTTTGTATCTTATTTTCTAATGTCTCAAGAATAACCAATCTTTCTTTTAACAGGTTCTCTTGTTAGTTACTGACTACCTGATTGAAAATTTCTTTAATATCTTACAGAAAAGAAGCCTCCGTTAAGACTTGGAGTTTACTGTCCAAGCAAAATTTTCCTAAGTAAAACATATTGAAAATATTTTGTCAAAAAAGTACACAAATGGGGCTCACTATATTTTTGTTAAATTTAATTAATTTATGTTAAATAAGAGAAATGCACACTATATATACAGTATGTGTAAAGTTCTAATAATAAAATATAGATTTGCTTTGAGCATGCTTTGCTCTTATATTACATTACATGTAAAAGTTTGTTTCCATGTGTTCAGGGAGAAGTCATTTCCCTAAGATAGCTGGGTAACCCTGAATAAAATGAAAATAGAAAAATGAAAGATCAGTAACAGACCAGCTATTATGATAAAATCTCATAAATGAGGGTGGATGGGTGGAGACTTATTGCATATTTTTTAATCATGAATTTTAGAAAGGATGACCCATTTGTTAAGATGGTATTTAGAATCATTTACAGATAATGTAGAAGACTAGTGATCTACTGATCTTACTATGTTATTAGAAAGAAACAAATGCTGGGCAGAAAAAAATAATTTTTTAAAAAAATTTTAAATTGTATATTACTCAGATATCTTTGATTCCCTTGGATTTTTATCAATGACTCTAAATTTCTCAGTAATAACTTTAAAATGTCATATTTTTCATTTTTGTTTTTTCAGCTCAGCCACTTTCATTAATCCCTTGCTTTTGGCCACAAGGAGACAAGGCGGTGTGCTCAGGGAAAGCTGGAATGTATGAGCTCCTAAGGTTGTGGTTATAGGTGCCTGATGGACTAGTACTGTATGCAGCCATTTTGTTGATGAATTGATTGTGATGTATTTATATTTTTATTTAGGGATTTAAAGAGACTAGTCTCTCTCCTTTTTAGGCAACCATAAAACTCAAACAAAGGAATGGTAAGCAAAAAATTATGAAGATAAAAGGCAACGTCGAGTTACAAAACCAAATCTTTTGACAGTATCAGCCTCACGTGCAAAACTTTTACTTCCTCTTGTAAATGATCTCTTCCTGCTTTTTTGTTTGTGTCAAGGTTTCCACTGTAGTAGAGTCATCCCTCGGTATCCATGGGTTCTGCGTCCATGGTTACAGAGGACAGAAGGGGGAGCATCCTGGAACCAATGCCTCACAGATACCAAGGGAGGACTGTAATGGAATGTTTTCTAAATGCTACTCTGCAGCAGGTGCATCTGTTAGAATTCATCTAATTTTTACAACAACCCCAGGAGGTAGGCATCCTTTTTCATCCCATATTACAGATGAAGTAACAGAAGCAGGAAAAAGAAAAGGAAATTGCCCAACTTTATGTTAGCTGGTAATTAACTGGTATGGCTGGGATTTGAAACAGGGTAAAGTCTGGGGCTAGATTCTGTTTTCTTAACAGTTGTGCTATAAAAAATAAATGTATGCAAAGTTATCTTTGACTTTCTCCTCTTCCTCATTTCCTTGTAGCTGGCCAATCAACAAATTTGACTTTAGAAAAGTTTTACACTGCCCCACACATCCTCATTCTCTTAGTAGTATTACCCTATTCTCGGTTTTCATTGCCTCTCACTTATTTTTTGCTGTGGTCTTGATGTGTTTCCTTCTTTCCATCTCCTAGTTTCTCAAATCCATTATTCTTGCTGCTGTAGATCCCAAAGTATAGCTCGGCTCATGTCCCAATTGCCCTCAGTGCTCAATAGCTCTCTCCAACCCCAAAATAGAGCCCTGTATCCCAAGCTAGACTCTCCCTGTTCCCAAATATCTGTCCCTAATGACCCCTTCCAGCCTTTCATGTTTCACTATTCTTTGGATTTCTGAAAGATATTACTCCTATGTCTTGAAGATGCTCTTTCACTTTTGATACTTTTCTTCTACTTATATTATTATATTTCCTCACTATATATCTTTGTCTTTCTAAATTTTATGCAATGCTAGAAACACAAAAGGTACTCAGAAGAAGAGAATGGTGGTTCCCAGAGGGTGGGGATGGGGCCAGGGAATAGAAAGATGGTCAGAGGGCACAGAGTCTTAGACAGGGGGAAAAAGTGTTCAAGTTCTATTCTACCGCATGGTGACTATACTGAATAATATACTGTATACTTGAGAACCACTGAGAGAGGAGATTTTAAATATTCCTGCCACAAAAATGATGAATATGGGATGGATATGTTAATTAGCTTAATTTGGTCATTCCGCAATGTGTACATATATCAAAACATCGTGTGGTACACCACAAACATATATTAGTTTTCATTTGCCATCTAAAAAAGGTAAAAAGGCACTCAAAACAGATTTTCTTGTTGAAGAAATTGAGCTTGAAATGCAGCTCAAGTGCAGCTTGAACGCCCTTTCTTCATGAAGTGTCTCCTCTTCCTGCCTCCATGAGCTGCACACACTTTCTCCCCTTCGTGGATTCCTGTGGAACTAAGGACTCTCACACTTTCAAAAGGTTGGTATTTCCTTCAGAAGGCAAAAGAGGAATAAAATAAGATTTGCTAGTAGTCACTAGAATATCCTCAAATTATACTTTATTATTTTAAGTAGCTGTGGTACAAAGATAAAAATACTGGAATGGTAGTGCGATATCTTAACGTTGAGTCCTGCTTCTCTCACTGAGTTTCCTGAGCTGCAATTTTTTAAAAGTAATCAATAAAATATATCCAATAATATTTTTATCATAAGGCTATCACGAAGACTAAAAGAGATGATTAAATAAAACATTTTATAAGTTGTAAAGTGCCATATGATTTTAAAAGAATGTTGGTATTCTCCAAAGCAAAATTTTATTAGCATTTGTGGAGGCCTACTTTAGGTCACATATTTCACACATTTGATTTCATATTATCTTCCCAATAGCTTCATATTATTATTATTATTTCTAGTTTACAATTTTTTTTTTTTTTTTTTTTTTGAGATAGAGTCTCACTGTCCCTTGGGCTAGAGTGCTGTGGTGTCAGCCTCGCTCACAGCAACCTCAAATTCCTGGGCTCAAGCAATCCTCCTGCCTCAGCCTCCCAAGTAGCTGGGATTACAGGCATGAGCCACCATGCCCAGCTAATTTTTCTATATTTTGTAGAGATGGAGTCTCACTCTTACTCAGGCTGGTCTCGAACTCCTGACCTGAAAGGATCCTCCTGCCTTGGCCTTTCAGGGTGCTAGGATTACAGGCGTGAGCTACTGCACCCAGCCTACAAATATGTTCTGTACACTTAAATGACTAACTCAAAATCACAAGACTAGGGAGTTAAAGCATTCACATGAATCTCCTTATTTTAAATCTTACATTCTTTCTGCCACACATAGTGATGCCTTCACATGGCAAACGTTCACAGCAATGGAGGATAAAAGCTAAAAGCACGATATCTCAAGCCATCAGTGCCTGGCATCACAGCCAAGATTAACCATTTATAACCCCTTCAGGCCTCAGTTTTCTAATTTGTAAAATGGGTATAATAGTAGTAATTTCTCCACAAGGTTGTTGCAAATATTAAATGAGTTCATGTATGTGTCTTAGGTCTGGTTTCCTAGAAGCAGAGCTTGAGGCAGAGATTATTGTACAAACGGTTTATGGGGGAGGCATCTCAGAGAAAGGAGAAAGAGAGAGAAAGAGAGAGGAAAGGAGGAAGGGGTGGGGGAGTTATGCAAAGAGAGGCTCTCAGCAGGAGACTAGCAGCAGCCTGAGCCTGATCCCATTGGCAATTGAGAGCTACAAATTACACCACATAGTTGGTCCTACTTTAGGCAAGGGGTGGCCTTTTGTATGTCAGCCATTGGCTACAGCTTTCTCCCTGGGGGTGGGAGTGCATAAACTCCCAGGCTGGTTGGCTTTCTGTTCTAGAAAGGGAAATTCTTTTGGAGAACAGGTGAGCCTGGAGTACTTTGCAGCCAAACCTACAGCTGCTAAGTGTTGAGTACACCCCACCGCTAAAGTAGATTTGGGCAGCCCACCAACAGAATTCATTTCAGCATACAAAGTGCTTAGGAAAGTATCTGGCTCTTTGTAAGCTGCCAATAAAAGTTAGCTTTCATGACATTATTTTGCTCTGTAAGTTTTCTCAGATTGTTTCATATGTTTAGGTTTGGCTTTCTAACCAGAATGTAAGTTCCTTAAGGTCAGGGACCAATTCTAATTTTGCCTACTGGGCCGGTCACCTGCAGCCATAAATCGATGCATTGTGATGGCTGCTTAGCAGCTCTGATTTATGTCTGGTGCTGAGGGTAGGACCTCTGCCTACATTCTTCTTTTTTTTTTTTTCAACTCAAATGCCTGCTTTTCATTACATAATGTGATAATAAATTAGACTCACTTCTATTTTGAGGAGAAATCTCTCCTTACAGAGTTATGTGTGAAAGAATATAATTGTATTTTTATCTATACCAGACACATTTTATAACTTTGTGCTCAATAAAATTCCCCGAAATTTGTTATTTTATTTGTGAACTGGGTTTGTCAATATTTAAAGTGAAAGTTATTAGACGAGTCAGACATACTCTTATTTTCACCAGTGCAGACTTGTGCTGGAATAATTACTTTTTAATATCTAAAGCAATTCAATTGATCAGAATATTGATCCCATTCTCATTTTTGATCATTGTGCCATTGATTTAACATTATCACTGACTTACCAAGCAGGATAGAATTTGAGGTGTCTTGTGCATTCATCTTTGTTAAAAGATAAATGCATGAGACAGGCTTTAAAAGCTTTTTAAAGTGAAAGATGCTGGAACTGCATTTTCAATCTGCATTCTCTCCTGCTGTTTTATGGAATTTATTGAAAATGTGCCTCTTAGAGGTCAGATCATTTCTTTCTTCAAGTGGAAAAAAAAGATATAAGTAATATATTAAAAGGCCTCTAGGATAATATCAAGAAATTAGAACAACCTTATTTTATAGTCAGACTCTCCTCCTCTTAAACATTATGACTCATCAAAAATAAGAATCACAATTCATCTAACTGCTTCTAGCTAACTTCAGACTTTTGTATTTTAGGTTTTATTGGAACCAATCACATAGGACATTTCTTTTTCTCTAAAATTTTTTCTTCTCTCTATCCTTTCCCATCAGGTAAAAATTTTTTAAAAAGCCAAAAACTGAATTAAAAAAACTTAAGAAACTCTGAGTCTTCTATAATTTGAAATCTATTAATTGATTAAAATTATTCTCAATTATTCCATTCCTAAATAACACACTATCCATTAGTAAAACACTTTCTGTACAGACGATACACAAAATATACCATTTGTATGGTGCTTTCCAATAAGTACAACATACAAATAAATTAGTATCTAAAAAAACATTTTGGCATTGGAAAAAGTGACAGTGCTTTTTTTTTCAATAAGAAAATAGCTAGTCTAAATTATTTATTACTCTAATTTTCTAATCTATAGACGTGCTACAAGAGATGTTTTTATGAATGAGATAATATATACACATATATTAATTTATTCAGAGATGAATGCTTCTCCTTATTTGTGCTTCTAATCTGTAGAGAAGTTCTTAATTATTTCTGGTCACAGTTTGATGAAAATATTTCCACCTTTTGTTGATTGCCTAGCTTACGGTTTGAAGTACTTCAGTAAGTCTTGCCTAAACAGAAACAGTTTGCTTTCATCTATGCAGGGATAGTCCCCTTTCATTTACTCTAATTAATTGTTAATAGATCGTTCTCTCTCAGTTATTAAAAAGTAATGGTAATGATTCAAGAGCCACTTGGGAAAGAATCCTATCTTTAAGTATTAAAAATGAGCAAAACCTGAAAAGTCCTCACACCAAATAGAAGTAGCAGAACTCCTCAATGGGCAATGGGATTTGCTGGGCGTTTCTCAGCTGGGGTGTTTTATAAATCAGTACTTGAGGGTGATCCACCGGTTGATGAGGGAAAAATTGTGGACAGAGAGATGAGTTTCATGGAGAATATACTAATAAGAATGTAACAGGATATTAAAATGGACCCCTTTCTGTCTCTTGGATGAGCCCCTAAAACTGAGAACCACGGATGCCAAGTACCCCCACGTAGACCTGTTTACAGTGCCTGTCAAGGAGCTGCCTCAAATCTGCCTTGCGAAGCTCATTGCCTCTCTCAGGAACACTTAAAGCAGGGCTGGGGGGCCAGTCAGGAGGGCGGTGGAGCTAATACTCAGGATTCCTTTGGATTGCACTGTTGGAATGTAGGGCCATTTCCTCTTCCCTCCATGGTGCTTCCCATTTGCTGTAAACACAACGTGAAGAGCTTCAAGGGGGCATTTTGAAGAGCTTAATATTTATTATCTGGAGTTTGAGGAATACTGGAGGAATGCTTTTATATATATCTCACAAGGAAACAAGTGAGAGGTTGTTGACTATAGGCTTAATGATAACAGAGTTTTTGAGCAGAGTGGGAAGAGGAATGAAGAGAAAAAAGGGGAGGAGGAGAGACAGAGACAGAGATTGAGTCAGGTGCGCTCTGGAAGTGAGCTCCCTGTCCGTGCCCAAAACAGTGGTGTGAGGAAAGGACGCAGGCGTTTCCCTGAGCCCAGTAGACCTGTGGGAGGGTGTTTGCCCGAGAGGAGAGTGCCTGAGGTCAGGATGGGAGGGAGGAAGGGGCCAAGTGACCAAGTAGAGGAGTGAGGTTCAAGGACTAGAGGAAAAAGATATGGATCTCTTCCCAAGGTAGCTATTTATATCCAAAAAGACTGAAGGAAAGCTGAAAAACCCACTGAGGCTTACCAGGAAACAGGGGGTCTGGTCTGAATTCTCTCTTCTAAGCCAGAGGGCTCGAACATTAAACCACTATAGCACCAGCTCCCAATTCTTTCTCCCTTGGGCCTAGGACTAGAGGCCCAGCAGCAGCAGCTTCTGGGTTGGGGGAGAAGCAGGCAGACTAAAGAATAGTGAGATTCACCACCCCTCATCCCCACCTCCACCCCACCCATGCACCCTTGCAGGCTTGAAGTGCTATCAGGCTGGCCCCGAGAGAAGCTCCAAATTGGATAAAAGCTTAGATTTTGATGATTACACCAAACTGCAGTTATTATTCCCAGAATTAAGTGTCATTGGGAACCAAAGTGACTGAAAAACTATTTCACCTGACTGAGATTTCACTGAGAGGCAAGGATAGAATTGTTCCACACAGTGAGGATGAAAGGACAGTGGGAAAAGAGAATCTAGCAGCCTTGTAAACTTACCCTATCGAGTTCAGTCCCTTCAATACAATGATGAGAGAAGTGTGAACGATGGAAACTTGGAGCCAGGCTCAAGATGGTGGAAGTAGAAAAGTAAAAAGGACAACATAAAAATTATGATCAACAATAGATGACATGTAATCAGTGCTTGACATGTTCCAGGAAAGAATTTCATTTAGATTTTTTACAACCATGTGATGTAAGAATCATTATCCCTATTTTAAAGATGAGGAAATCACCCAGACACAAAAATAATCTGCCTACAGCTGCACAGTTAAGTAACCTTTCTTTTGTTTTTGTGTTTGAATCCATCCTATGCTGCTAACTACTAACTATTGCAGGGAACTACTGCTTGTTTTAAAACATGAATCAACAGTTCTTGGTGAAAGAACAGATGTTAGGAGTGAGGCAGAGTGACAAGCCCACAAAGACTTGGAGATTCAGAGCCAGCACGGCTAAATGAACATCTATGCTATGGTCTTAAATTAGAAAATCCGGAGGGGAACTCTATGTAGGAGTGAGAATGAGAAGTTTGATTTTAAACCTAATTTCTTCAAAGGCATGAAGGTGAAGATGTCCAGCAGGAACGGAGAAAGGTGGAACTAAACTGTGGAAGGGCAGAGATGGGGGTGCTCAAGTGCACGACATTCTTATGAAGGCGACATTGTCACTTCCTCCAGGGAGTTCAGTCTTGCCTCGGGCTACGACCCTGTTCACCCTTCTGTTGGATGCTTCCAGATCTGTGCACAGCTACATCCATACACCTTCTGGTCTGTTTTATAACAAGTGTTTCTGTTATATGTTCTTTCCTGAAAAGACTCTGAGTCTATTTTTCTGCATCATCACCAGGTCCTAGCGGAGTGCCTGCCATTCGGTAGGCAATCAAGTAAAGCACACCAAATAAATGCAAGTATTTAAATAAGTGAATGTGAAACGATGAGTAGGGTTATGAGAGGAAGATAATAGAGAGAAAAGAAAGTCTTGAAGACAGAATTTTAGGTGCTGCCACCAGAGATGAAGTATTAAAGGATACAAAAATAGATGACAGTGATCAAGTGGGGAAAATGGGACGAGATCCAGGAAAGAAGAATCACCAGATTATTTACAGCACCAGGTGCTTCAGCAAAGTCAAGGAGAATGAGACTCTGAAACGCCACTGGGCTTGTGAAGAACTGGTCATTTGACTTTCCGGAGAGCACTGTCCATAGGATGGTGGAGACAGGAGCCAAAAACCTGTTAGAAAGGACATAAAAACAACAGCTATAGAATTTTGTAAAAAATTGATGAAAAGAGATATGGAGTGTATTAGAAAAGTATCTTAGAGTAGTAGGTCAGTCAAATGAAGGGTTATTTACTAATTTATGTGTTGATTCATTGAAGAGGGAGAAATATGAATGCTTAAACATTTTATTTTCTCTATGTATTTATATTTATTTTAAAAAGCCATTGTAACAGGGGCTAATGAAGATACTATTGAGAAAAGATAATAAGAAAAGTCATATCAGCCGGTAATTCTTTCTAGAATGGCTTATTTTTGTTTTATATGACACCTTTTGGAGTGTCACATGTTGTAAACCTGGGCAGAAGTAAGGCTTGCGAGAGCAGTGTTATGTTATCTATAGTGAATATTTGTCATATTTTGTTACTCCACATCTAATCACTTTCTCTTTGTTAATTCCTTACATAAGGAGACAGTCCTCATCTTTCCAGTTTTTGTGGCAACTAGGATGAGGTTTATGGTCTAGATTAACGAGACATGCCTGAGCGAGAAGCAGCATCAAGTCCTCTCTGGAACCTGTGTTGCTGCTGTCCTTAAGCAAGTGAAGGCAGCTGCAGCAGGAGTGATGGTTCTAGGGGACCATGCTCTGGACTCAGAGGTCATGGAGCAAGATCTGATAGTAAAAATGGACCTGCCAGCCATTCTGCGATGTGACTTAAGTATGAGTTCCAGATTCAAGTTCCACTTTTTTTTTTCTTAGCCTCTACTGCAACTACTGGTGGTGGTAGAACTGGGAATAAAGAAATTTAAAACATTGTAAGGAATTTAGGGCCAGGGGATGATTTGTGTAAGATAATGTTTACTTTGTGAAAAAATATTTTACTTAGTAAAGAATATAAATAAATAATAATGGTTATTGAATAAAATTTTCATTTATCATTTGCTTCCATATTGATGGGATGCTTGTCATTTATGCTTGCTTTATTATGCAAACTAAAAGACTGTTTTGTTTTGTTTCTAGTTCCACATTAACATATCTCAAGCTTTCTTGTTTTTATCACACAGAAGTATTAACTTCTATGTATTGGGTCTTGCCTGTTAGAACCAGTCTCTTGAAGTCCCAATTTTCAGAAACAAAGTGGAATTTTGGATGCCTGAGATATAAAGAGATTGGGATAACATTTACGTAATACACCTGGATATTCCAAGTAGGCATTTTACAAGTCCTTCCTCTTTGTATAGGCTTATCCTATTTTATCGTTGCTTAGATAATCTCTCTAGCCAGATGCCATCACTCCTTATATGTATAAGGCTCCATCTTTTTCAACAAGCACAGAAGCGCACATCTAGGCTCAATTTTGCTTTACATTTAATTTTTTTCTCTTTTGAAGTTTTATTGCAATAATCTCTTCTTTTCTTCCACCATCCACTTTACCTTATAGTTCTGCTTACAACCACCTCCAGTTTCTGTCTTTTAAAAATTATTCCCAAGAGAATTGGGGAAGTGACTTTTAATGGACTCAGGCATGATTAATTATATGTGTGTATGCTGTGGGTATGCATGTGTGTGCCTGTCTATAAGTATATGATAAGTCTATGCCTATGTCTATGTATTAAGTGGAGTTCTGTTCTAAACCTCCAGTTCTTTTTCACTAAAGAATTGTTGAAAACAAACCATACCTGAGCAGAGCTAAGTCATACTTTCAGATTGTTTTAGCCTGAACTCATTCTTGTACTATGCAAATCAGATGCTCTTTCTGTGTTTACACCATGTTATGCTCACGTTACAACCGTATTTGAGAAATGTTGCTCCCTGATATCACTATTTGCTTGAAAGTTTTGGTTGTTACTTATGCATTCACTCAAAGGTCACAAAAAACAAATTTGATAAAGAACACAATGTTTTGTTGCGCTCTCTTTTAGGATGCTGATCTTAACAATAATTTTAAATTTTGGTTATAATTCATAGAAAAAGACAATTATTTATTATTTGAATCATGACTCAATAAAAAGAAATAAAATCAGTGTGTGTATTGATTCATTCATTTATTCATTTGTCAAGAACTTGTTTAGAAACTTATTTGGAACAAAATTGTGGTTTTTAAAAATAAAGAACTAAACAAAGGTTTATACAAAATTCTGTATCATAAATCTCAGGGATTTTAAGTGTGAGCCTTAGGGGAATTTGAAATAAATCTCTTTATCCCATGATGGCAATATAATATTTAAATTACTTCCTAAACATCAAGAGTTCATAAACCAGGGACCATGTAATAAGAGAATCTATGACTGGACTTTGCAGTGTTTATGAAGCCACCAAATCTATATAATATTCTTTTCCTTATATGGGAATGGGTTCATAGTTTTCATTGTATTAGTTGTTGAGTCTATATCACAACAAAGTTATAAACTAATAATATAATGTAATAGATAATCTTAAGAATGCCATAAAAAGTCCTCAAAGTATCTTTCATTAATTTTTCAAAAATATCTGGAATTTTTATGAAATCCAAGAAAATCTTAACATACTAAACAAAAAGTGGTAACTTCTTTATCTTTTCCCTCCTTTCCCCTACCATTATTAAATATTTAGATAGAAAGAGTGCTGCAAATATATATAATATATATATATTACATACCACAATATATAATATTATATATATTACCATTTATATATTACCATATATATACATATGGTGAAAACATCAATGCTATAATCTAAAGGCTTGGATTTCTAGCCAGTTGCCTTTATTTCCTGCCCCTGTACCTTCTGCCTTTGGGCAGTAAAGATGATGGCATTATTCCTCACTTGTAATTGGAAGGATGCCTACTGCTTTGGTGATGGGTAGAAAACAGATCACCCATGGGGAGCAATATCAATTTTATACTTCCTGTGTATATTCTATCATGTCTCCACATTTCAATTGTCCTAGTATGGTATTTTGTAAATATTTCTATGTCTTACCTGTGTAGGTTTTATATTTGTAATATTTTTATAATTTATTATTTGTATTGCTATATTCAATATGGTATTTCAAATAAACTTGAGTTATAAAAAGGGAGTTAAAATTGGCGGTCACTTACTATGTATGGTTTAAACACTGACCTAAATATTTTATATACACAATCTTCTTCACTATTTCTAATAACCATATGGCACACGCATTATTTCCCCCATTTCACAAATGAAGCAACAGATTCAGAGAGCCAAAATTACTGTCTCATATGGCATTTCTGAATGTTTGAAATATTTGGAAACTAAATTGAGTTGGTTTTTTTCATTAAAAATTTTTTGAATACGATCTCATTTAAATATGAAAGCCAGCAAAAAGATACTCACTGAATCTTCTTGATATTTTCCAGAATAAGTAATTAACTGAAATCTAATATGTGATGATATAATCACGAAAGACTAAGAACTTTTATGAGTAATGGTCTAATTTGAATTCAATCATTAATTATTTTAAGTTATAAGATCACCAGTTAATTAAAAGTTTTCTCTCTCTCTTTTTTTTTTCCTTTTTCAAATTTTTGTCTTGGCACTGCTGATTATTGCAATGGCACTGCTGAAATTTCAATCTTTTTTTGTGATAAAGCTGTCTGAGGTTTTCAATGAATTCACACGCAATTTTTATCCTATTAGGAAGAGAAGAACAACTGTTTCACAGCGCAGGTAAAGAAAAAGGCACGTGAAGAATGTCACTGTGGATGGCGTCCTGCTTTTGCTTTGGGTAGTGTTGGTGACATCAAAACGAGCAACATAGTGACTAATTTTACCTCCTAGTTCATGATTTCATCATATACCTCTTTGTTTCCATTCTGCGACATCAGTGAATTATACTTCTCCACCTTTTCCTGGGTAATTACAGAGTAAACGTAAGTTAGATTATGAGAGCTATTATAATCTTGTCAGTATGTTTGGCTAAAGTCTTTTTATTTAATGGATTTTTTTTTTAAGTGAGGGCTTTTCAAAGGACTGCATCATTTAAATATTGTTATTCTTTATTGACCTAATAATGGAGAAAAACATCAGAAAAATAGAGTATTTGGAGAATGGTAAAAAAAAATTGAGAATTAAAACAAAAAAAACATTATCCTCACAGAACTTCAATGAGTAATCTCCTTTTATAGTTTCACCAAAATTTGAGGATATCTTTTCCCATTGATGATGTAAAATTGTAGAAAAGTGCTTATATTCAGATACCTAAATGCATTTGAGGAACTCAGGCCTAAATTGTTTGACAATTATTATTCATATGGTTTTAAAGAGCATAAAACATATTTTAAAGCTGAGCCTCTTAGACCATAACACAGATTATAAAGTTACTTGGCTCAACAAACAACCTATGTTTGTTAATATCATACACAGCAGCAAGCACCATGGTAGGTCCTGGGAGGGAGGGAACTGAGCCCCTACCCAATAGGAGTTTAAGATACACTAAGGACACTAGAAAGACAGAGGAAATCAGTTTAAGTTAATCTAGGGAGTGATTAGATGGAATAATGAATTTCAAATGAAGATCCCTGCAGCCCTCTCCAAGTTGTTGGGCAATAGGTGGATGCTTTGCTGCCTTGTTCCTCCTCCCTTGCTTAGCTTCAATCTATGCAGTGAGTTATCTGATGTCATCTGCTTTATGCATTGGGTTTTCTGGGCAAGTCTTTGAATATAGAGCTTCATGGCTAAAATTACTAAACCACTCACTTCAATGGCAAATAGGAAACACTCCGAATTTACCGAAAAGGAGTTTCAAATTCTTAAAGGTCAATGGCAGGTATGGATTTAGCCTGGAACATTTCTTTTACACTGGTATACAGCATGGAAGATTAAACAAAAGCAAAACACCAAAGGGAATTACTGGTATCCAAATTACTTTGCACGATGATAATTTGATGTGGAGTTAGTTTTAATTTATAAAAATATTCAAAATACATTTTTTCAATATCAATTCTATGCAGAGAGAAAATATCTGCCATTTAAAATTATTATTCTATAAAAATTTAAATCATTAAATTTCATATAGTTGGATAGACTTTGTAAATTGAACCTGCCTTCATCTGTTTTCCATTGCTATAACTCAATATCTGAGACTGAGTAATTTGTAAAGAAAAGAAGTTTATTTGCTCATGGTTCTGGAAGTGGGAAGTCCCAGAGCATGGCAGCAGCTGCCGGTGAGGGCCTTCCTGCTGTGTCATGACATGGTGGGAGGCATCACATGGTGAAAAGGAAGCTGCTAGGGCAGGTCTCTTTTCCGATATCAAAACTGCCACGCCAGCCTTCTTTTGGCTTCCGTTTGCTTGAAATATTGTTTTCCATTCCTTTCCCTTGAGTCTAAATGCATCCTTGCAGGTTAGATGTGTTTCCTGAAGACAGCAAATACTTGGCTTGTATTTTTTTATCCATTGGGCCAGCCTATGTCTCTTGAGTGGGGAGTTCAAGCCATTCACATTTATTGAGAGAACTGATAGGTGGGGCAAATTTCTCTGATAAAGGGCTGATAACTAGAATATATTTAGAACTCAGGAAAATCAGCAAGAAAAAAATCAAACAACCCTATCAAAAGTGGACAAAGGACATGAACAGAAACTTTTCAAAAGAAGACAGAACAATGCCCAACAAACATATGAAAAAATGCTCAACATCTCTAATCATCAGGGAAATGCAAATCAAAACCCCAATGAGATATCACTTAACTCCAGTGAGAATGGAGATCAAGTCCCAAAACAGTAAATGTTGGTGCGGATGCGGAGAGATAGGAACACTCATACACTGCTGGTGTGACTGCAAACTAGTGAAACCTCTGTGGAAAGCAATATGGAGATACCTTAAAGAGATACAAGTAGATCTACCATTTGATCCAGCAATCCCATTACTGGGCATCTACCCCAAAGAACAAAAGACATTCTATAAAAAAGACATCTGCACTCAAATGTTTATAGCAGCACAATTCACAATTGCGAAGATGTGGAAACAACCCAAGTGCCCATCAATACATGAGTGGATTAATAAAATGTGGTATATGTATACCATGGAGTACTACTCAGCTATAAGAAACAATAGTGATATAGCACCACTTGTATTTTCCTGGATAGAGATGGAACCCATCGTACTAAGTGAAGTATCCCAAGAATGGAAAAATAAGCACCACACGTACTCACCTTCAAATTGGTTTTACTGATCAACACCTAAGTGCACATATAGGAATAACGTTAACTGTGTGTCAGGCAGATGGGAGTGGGGAGGAGGGGATGGGTATATACATACATAATGAGTGTGAAGTGCACCGTCTGGGGGATGGACAAGCTTGAAGCTCTGACTTGTGAGGGGAAGTGAGGGCAAGGGCAGTATATGTAACCTAAACATTTGTACCTCCATAATATGCTGAAATAAAAAAAACCACAAATTTGATTTAACACAACTAATATGTTAGGAGACAATTTTTATACCTTTTCACTTGTTTATGTGCAATTTTGTCTGTGAGAAAGACTAAGTGAATGCACAAAACTGAACAAGCTGAACTGAGGTGTATGCCAATACACAAACACATATGTGCACATCTCAAACATCTACTAGCTACCTCACAATTCACCAGTGTGTTATGAGCCAAATCCATCCACATCTGATATTATAGCTTTTCTTATCATATCAGATAACCCTCCTATCATTTCAAAATAACTCACAAGTTGCAACCCTTCCAATGCCTAAATTCACAAGCCAACTTCATCTTTTTCCATGTAAAGTGCCATACTTACTGTAGAATTTGTTTTATATCACTGAATGTGTATAAAAAAATAATACAGTTTTCATAAGGATTAATTCTTTTTATTTATGTTTCACTGATGAAGGTTTTGAGTGTTGTTTTCCTATTGCCATTTTCCTGTAAGTCCTGTTTTTGTTTGTGTTTTTGTTTTTTGCAACAGGGGTCTCATCATTCTGTTGCCTGGACAAGAGTCCACTGGCATCATCAATCATAGCTCACTGCAACCTCAAACTCCTGGGCTCAAGTAATCCTGCTGCCCCAGCCTCCTGAGTAGCTGGGACTATAGGTGCACATAACCACACACAGCTAATTTTTCTACTTTTCACAGAGAAAGGGTCTCACTCATTCTTGCTCAGACTGGTCTCAAACTCCTGGGCTCAGGTGATCCTCCCCTTCTCAGCCTCCCAAAGTGCTAGTATTACAAACATGAGCCACCACGCCCAGCCTCATCCTGTGTTTTGTACTGCACAATTTTTTATAACATGATGATTTTTAAGAACATATCTGTCACATTATAGCAGAACCAACTGCATTTATCTAATAGAAATGACAATAAATGCCCACAAAGTTACTGTTCAGGAATGTTCATAGAAATGTTATTCATCATAGTCAAAAATTCAAAACAATCCAAATGTTTATCAACAGGATAATGGTTAAAAAATATTGTGGAATATTCATACAGAGAAATAAAATGTTAATAAACTACTGATGAAATGCAATAACGTGTATAGATCTCATAGATATGATTATCAAAAAGCCTAGACACAAAGTAATATGTAAAGTATGATTCTATATATATGAATTTCTATAGCGGATAAGACTACTCTACATTGGGGGGATTGTATGGGAAAGGTGCTAAGGGATTTTCTCGGGTAATGGACATGTTCTGTATCTTATGGGGGTCTGGTAGTTTACATGGGAGCAAACACTTGTCAAAACTCATTAAGTTATTCATTAAAGATATCTGCATTTTACTGAATGTAAATTTTATCCTTCCCCACAAAACTGAAATAAACAGTGAACTCTAGTTAGCATGTTTGTTTTTTGCAGTCATATACGTTAGTAATATTGAAACTATTCTCTATGTATCCTAGACCTCAGCAAATGGGTACATATTTTGAAAATAATGGAAAACAAGTTTCTCACTGAGAAGGGAGCTACAAAAATGAAAAAGTGGAAGACTAGAATAGAATCTTTGATGTTGGATTGGAATTTGATTTGTCAGTATGGACTACATATACATACTCATGTTAGATAAATATACAGATAGAGAAATAATTATAGACATATCTCAGCATATATGTCCTAGCATCGTCTACTGAGATAGCCTAGAAACAGCAACATGCCAGTGACAATGAGCTCACCAAAAGCCCATATCTTGGTTTCTAAATGCCATTCACTAGTAAAAAATATCAGGAAAACTTGATAAAAAGACTGATTCTGGGGCTAGAATGGGGAAAGTACAAGCTAATACTGGAATGATATCATACACAAGAAAGAAACATGGTGACATATCAAAAGGACACTTGAGTCAATCCAAAAGTCTCTCACTAACAAAATATGGAGAAACTGAGCATGAAAATCAATAATAATATCAATGGAAATGTCTTAGTTCAAGCTGCTATAACAGAATACCAGAGAGTGGGTGGCTTAAACAACAGAAATTTATTTCTCACCGTTCTGGAGGCTCAGAAGTACAAGATCAAGGAGCTGGCAGATCTGGTGTCTGGTTAGGGCACTCCTGCTGGCTTGCAAATAGCTGTCTTCTTATTGTGTCCTCACATGGCCAAGAGAAAAATCATCTCTCGTGTATCTTTTCATAAGGACACTAATCCTATTAATTAGAGCTCCACCCTCATGACCTAATTACCCCCCAAAGGCCCTATCTTCCTATACTATCAAGTCAATATACAAATTTTAGGGAGGCACACACATTCAGTCCATAGCATTGACGGAGTATTGACAGAAGTATCAGTAATGATGATAAATTAATAATTAAATGGCAAATTAATAAATGATAGTATCAGCAATGATAGCAATGAATAAAATGAGAATGCTTACTGATATAGTAAATAAATGAATAAATGCATGGAATGAATAGTTGTGAAAGGAAAGCTATTCTTTGACATAGGAAGCCAACTAATAATTATTTAAGAAAGATGGAGTCAGGGTATCAATAAATGCTAAGATTAGGAGGTGAAAATTTGAGAAGTCACAGGGTATTTCTGCTGTCTGAAAGTATATCCTACACTGAAAATACTTAACTAACTACAGAAGGAAAAATAGTAATGATATAGTGAAAAAACCTTACCGACACCACCTTAACCAGACAGTTAAAGTCGGTATCACCAATACTGAGAAAAACTATCCTTAGGTACCTTCTCATATGATGCACTGAGAAAGACAAAGAATCCTTTTGTAGTATTTCTTTTAGGAATGTATGGTCTGAATCTAGACATGAGGAGACATCAGACAACACAAATTGAGTGATAGTCTACAAAATTGCTGGCCTGTATTCTTTTAAAATACTAAAGTCAAGAAAGGCTGAGGAATTCTACTAATTTAAAGGATACTAAAGAGATATGACAACTAAATGCAAGGCATGACCTGAATTGGGTCCTGAAGCAGGAAAAAAAAAGGTTAAAAGGGACATTAGTGGTACATACAAAAATTTGTAGATTTCAATTAAAATAATAATATTTCCTGATTTTTGTAATTGTATTATGGTTATGTAAGAGAATGTCTTACTATTAGAAAGTATACACTGAAGTATTTAGGGATAAAGGAACACGATATTTTCAATGAACTCTCAAATGGTACAGAAAAAAAGTGTGTGTGTTTGTATGTGTGTGTGTGTGTGTGTGTGTGTGTGTGAGAGAGAGAGAGAGAGAGAGAGAGAAATTGTGTGTCTGTGTTTAGAGAAAATGACAAAACAAGAACTATGGTAAATTATAACATTGTTGAATCTGATTAAAAGCTACAGGAAACTTCCTTGCACTATTTAGCATAATTTCCATAAGTCTGAAATTGTATAAAAATTGAAAGTTATAAAAATAAAACCAGGGACAAATAGATACAAAAATAAATCTACAAATATCTTTTATAAAGCCAGAGACCTGCCGCCAGAAGCCAATGAATTTTAAATAATAATAATTTGCTAAAAAAAGTGAGCATGGTATATAGTTGTGAGTAAAAGCAAGTGAATGATGAGAGATATTGAGGAGATTGAGGAGCTTCTCTGAATGGCTGTGAAATCCAATGATAATGCTTTATTAAAGAACGGTGGCAGTTCCCAGTTGTGAATGATCTCTCCTGAATAAAATCATTTGTTTTTGCAATAGAATTTTATCAATTGTTTTTATTCAAAACACAATCTCATTCTTGATTAAATTGAATAAAGAGGCATATAAACCTAAAATCCAGCTTATAAGGGTTCTGATGATAGTAGATGATTATGATTCATATCTACATTTTAACTACAGCCTCATTTGGTTTGGAATCGTAGACTCAGAATTGAACGGAATCTTAAAGTTTATCTTGTTGCCCTCCCCATTCAGTGCTTAAATTTCCTGTTCACCTTTATTGCCAAGCAGAATATTTTAATATTTATTCAAATATGTGATTTTAAAAAGTAAGAGGATATTTAGATTAGTGAGAAGAATGCTCTTTCCAATAGACACACACACACACACACACACACACACACACACACACAAAACCCTGAAGAAGTTAATAAAAATCTGCTCCTCTTAAAAAGTACACCCCATTTCCCTAAAAGAATGAAACTGTATCAGTAGGGTGATATTGAGATAAACTGTTTATAAGATGCCCCATAATACTGCATTATGACTAACATGAATTTATGTTTTCTGGATAGTCTAGCCTAGACAGACTTTCTCTTTGTTTTGTATTAAAAGCAATCTTGCACATAATTATTTTTGGTCTAGTTTTTTTTTTTTATTCAAAGGGAATGTGTTGGATTCAAATTTAGTATGATACTTTCATAACATTGTTTTTTGATGGAGACTGGTGTGCTTGGGATGATTGCTCCTGCAATATTTCAAATCTCCATTATTTAGTTATTAAATTTGCAGTGTAAATTGTTTGAAAAATATTTATCAGAAATTTAAAAAAACGTTTTCAGTGATAGTGTAGAACTCGGTGTCAGAGTCCAGTGGAAGTCTATTACACCAACAGCATTTATCTCACTCTTCTTCCTTATTTCTTCCTTTTTTGACTTAAACATGCCAAATCCAAGTTCTCAGTTTTATATTTTAAAATATTAAAAGTAGCTAATGAGCCCAAGACTTTTTCTTTCTTCAACTGCCTTCATCTTTCTCCTCTGATATTGTAAAGCAGAAGACTGGTCCATAGTGTTAACTTACAATTCAAACACTAGGTATTTTTGTCAAGTACTGAGATTATCTTTGTTATTTTTGGACTTGCAATTCTCCGTCCTTTGTTTTATACATGCTCAATCTCTATTTCAAGTTTTTTCCAGTGTCTTCCTTTTCCTAAGATAAAGGATCAAAATCATGTACTTACCAATTACTCAAAGTGCTATATACTTCAGGCCATTACACATTTTAATGAGGCAAAAGTTTAAACTAAAGGTATGTGTTCTTTCAGCCATCTGTTAGCAGATGGGGCGTATACTTCTGGGTTCAGTTATTATCCCTTTCCTTCTGAACTTATAGACTATTACTTAGTCTGCCTCTGTAAAAAACCCCAAAAAACAAAACACACACACAAACAAAAACCAAAAAGAGTCCCTCTATTTACAAGGAAATAGTGCATAAACAAGCTTATTATCAATTCATTAAATTAGTTAACACTTGGTGATATCTGTCAAATTTAAGTCTTTTTCAGATAATCCCTTTAAAAACGTATTTTGATTTTTAAATATCAAATACATGAAAATATTTTTATTGACAGATCCAAACATTTTACAAATATATGGAATAAAAAATTTATGTTTTATTCAAATCTCCCTATGACTCTCTTCCCAATGGATAATTTTATATTCAATTTTGAGTACATTTTCAATGTATTTACTTGCATGAATTCTTTTAAATATCTAATTCTTTTTAAAATATGAATTGGAACATACTTTTCAGATAGCTCTATAACTTGCCTATTCACATAAAAATATGTCTTGGAGATCTCTTCACATTATTAAAGCTGCAAAGTATTCCATATAAAGTAGGTACATAAATCTTTTTAACAACATCTGTGAGGTTGGTGTTAAAATCCAACATCCAAAGGCCACCAGAAACACACCTGTAGTTAAAAAAAAAGTAGATTAACAGAGCTTGCTGTAGCTAGGGAGAATACATCTCAGATCATTTATGGATCATCTTGAAATGGAAGGACAGGCTTCAGTTCTTTTGTAGACAGTCGTTTCTTGAATATTAGAAGTAACTATTTTTCAAATTTTAAAAGCCAATTCGCTTTTAGTTTAATCAAAATATTTTGTATCTGTTGAAATGATCATACAATATTCTCTTCTTACAATATAATATGTACTCATACACACATACATATTCAAATTACCTTATTATGTTATTAATTCTTTTATATCTATTTTTTCTCTACTTGATTATTAAGTTTCCTTTTTACTTCATTTTTGTCCTCCTGTATGTGACTTGCTTATTTAATATATTAAATCCAGTAGAGTTGCTAGGCTATGTCTTAATGCTGATTATTGAACATAAATACAAGTATTTTTAAGAGATGTTTCACCCTTTCACATGCACATTAAGTTCTTCCTTTATTTCAGAATGTATTTCTCCTCTAGTATCTTTGAAAAGTTTTTTTGTTCTAATTTTCAGTTCATGGATTATTCATGAATCTGTATATGCTTTTGTTGAATATGTCAGTTTTCAAATTTGAGTTGATTGTAAATAGTAAAAGCTAGGTCCCTTTCTTTTTAATAAGCATGTTAGTGATTTATTTCTCAAGTTTTGTTGTGTTTTATAAGAGTGCAATTAAAATAGTGAATGATGGCACAGATAATACCAATTTTACTAGAATTACTTCTTATTTCTTTCAGGTTATGCTTCTCTTCTAGATTTCTGTAGAGAACTTTTACCTGATCCTACTTATTTCCCTTCATTTTAAAATTAGAAATTTGTGTTGTATCTTTTTCTTTATTTTTCTGCTTTAATCTGCTAATGTCAAAAACTTCATTAATGTATTTCCCAGTATAATCTTCCATATAATCTGGGTTCACTATGTGGATTATGGTGTACTATTCTTTAAATACACTGTTATATTTAATTTGTTAATATTTTGTTTTGGTTTATAAACACACGATTACTACTATTTTCTTTTTAGATGGTGTATTATCTTTTGGAATTTGATTTATGCTAGTCTCTGACAAAGGGTTTGAAATTCTTCCATCTATTTTTCTGTTTTGAATGTATTCACAGACATAGGAATTAGCTGTTCATTTTAAGCTCAGTAAAACCCAGTTGTAACCCTACCTGGACCAGTTTCTTTATTAAGCAAAGACCTTTTTACTTTCTTACATGGTTATGCATCTATTCAAGTTTTTACTTTTTCTGAAGTTAAATGTTAGTGATTCCTCCATGCTTTATTTTTGAAGTCCAGAATCTTTACCAATATTTGCTTCAGTATTGATCCCAGATCAGCTTTTCCTGGGGCATAATGTTTTAATTTGTATATGCAGGTTATCCTTCATTTCTGGAAATTTAAAAAAGTATTGAAGAAGTTATTTTAAAATATTTAAAAATTACATTTGTTCCACATTCTTCCTCAGCAATGGGTTTTTGAATCCTTGTTTATTTTTACTTTTACTAGCTTGCCTTTCCCAAGCTTCTCCTCCCTGGGATAGCAGCTTGTCTTTCTCTTCTGTGCTGCTTCTGGTGAGATCCTCATTTCTAGGATGGTTTATTTTTATCTCTTATTTCCTCATCTCTGCCAACTCATGTCTTTGCTGGTTTGTTTTATTTCTGTTGTTTCACTGTATCTTCTCTGAATTCTTTTATCTGCTTTAAGATTTTTTTCTCTAAAAGGTGATTTGTTATTTAAAATATTGATTTTTGCCATGCTGTATTTGATCACAATTTTCATATCTTCTATGATAACATTTTTCCTGTATTAACAATCTGAAATTTTCTTTGCTTTTATGACTTATAATTTTCTCTTTTGCTGTGACTATATATATTAATAGCTGCTGTGCTGTCTCTTCTTAACATTTTGTACATATTTGATTGAAGTTAATTCTTGGGCCAGGATTTGCAGGAGAATGACATGAAGGTCAGGCTACAGCTATGTTTCATTCGAGCAGTGGGTGATAAAGTTTCTTTTGAAGCAGGAGTAGGTGTGAACAAATTCTTCTGGCTCTTGTTTTTAGCCAGCTACAGAGATCAGAGGTTGTAGGATTGCCAACCATGTAGAGAATCATCCTTTTCACTCTGCCTTGCGGACAGACTGCCTCCTGCAAATATGGCTGACCACTGCTACTTCTCATTCTACTTGGCTTCTCTGGCATCAACTTGTTGCCAATCTAGGTCCAGGAAGTTTCCTGTCCCCAGCCTGTTCTTGTTTTGTAAATAAGGGATTATTGGATTTCTCCTATTAGTATATGCCACCTACTTTGAAAAACTACACTTTGCTGGCTTTGTCTGAAATCTGCAACCTTGAGACTCCTCTTTCAGTATTTTTACTGCACTCCTCTTTGACCAACATTGTGTTTGAGGTTACAGATATCTTCTGGCTTCATAAAGACTGAAATTCATCTTTCTATTATCTTTGACTACATATTTTGACATCCAAGCAGAGAAAGGGGAAATTCAATCTTTGGTTATATAAAAACAGAGAATTGAAAATCTAAATTAAAAAAATATATAAAATATTCCATGCTATGGATAAAGTTTATTTAATAATCCTCTTAACATTGGATGTGCAGATTATTTCCAATTGTTTCCTATCCTAAATCATATTCTCATGGACCACTTCCTGATTAAATTTCTATAAATTGATTTGCAGGATTAAAGGCCATAGATCCTTAAGAATCAATAAAGACTGACAAATTGTGAAAAATATGAACCGACTTATGTTTCCACCAAAAGCATATAAAAGGTTCATAATCTTCATTCCATCAATTACACAGGGTTAGTATATATTTAATTATTTTCTAATTTCCTCTGAAAAATGTTACCTAGGATTTTGATTTGCACTTCTGTTTGAGGTAGGAAAAAAACAGTGTTTTCCTATTCTCACACACTTACTCACCATATTTAATACTCAGCACAAAGTACTTCACCCCAGACAAAAAAGGGAGACTCTGCCTCAAAAAAAAAAAAAAAAAAAATGTGTGTGGGGATTCTCCCCACCAACACCAACAAGCAATTCTTCAGTGGACACCAACTTGTTGTCTTATAATTTAATTTAACTGTGACTCCATCTACCTAGAGTTAGCATTAGGTCTCCCAGGTTAAAGGTTTAGCCCCTCAAGACTGTCTCCCACTTTAGATGCCAATTGCATGACCAGGTTGTGACCTCTGCTTCTGACCAATCAGCTAGAAATTGGGGTTTCCCTGATCTCTGCCTCAAGTTCAACTAATTTGCTAAAGCAGTTCACAGAACTCATGGAAACAGTAACATTTACCTGTTTATTAGACAAGATATTACAAAGGATACAGATGGGCAGCCAGGTCAAAGAGATGCACAGGGTGAGGTATGGGGGTGGGAGCAGAGCTCTCATGCCCTCTCTGGTGGTGCTACCCTCCCAGCACCTCCCTGTGTTCAGCATCAGCAACCTGGAAGTTCATCATACCTTGTTGTTCAAGAGTTTTTTATACAGCTTGATCTCCAGCCAGCTCACCTTCTTTCCAGAGTTTGGAAAGTGGGGCTGAAAGTTACAAATCTCCAATCACTTGGTCTCAGACTATCTAGAGGCCACATCCTATTAATAAATCACCTCATTAGTATAAACTCAGGTGTTATCAATGAGGCTCATTATGAATAACAAAAAACATTCCTGTCTCTAGGAAATTCCAAGGGTTTGAAGAGCCCTGTGATGGGAACTATGGACAAAGACCAAATATATTTTATACAATACTGCAGCTTCTTTAGTTACAAGTAGGTGTCTTAATGTGCTTGGGTTGCCATAACAAAATATCATAGACCAGGTGGGTGAAACAACAGAATTTATTTTTTTTTCTCACAGCTCAGGAGTCTGGGATACAAGATCAAGGTACTGGTCTATTTGTTTTCTGATAAAGGCTCTCTTTCTGGCTTGCAGATGGCCACCTTCTAGCTGTGTATTTAGATGGCCTTTATTCAGTACATGTGTACAGAGAAAGAGAGAACAAGCAAGCTCTATAATGTCTCCCTCCCCTTACAAGGGCACTAATCCCATCATAAGGGCCCTACCCTCATGACCTCATCTAAACCTAATTACTTCCCAAAGGCACCATCTCTAAATACAACCACATTGGGGGTTAGGACTTCAGTATATGAATTTGAGGGGTGGAATGAAGAGACACAATGCAGTCCATAGCATAAAATTAAAGGATTCTTTTCATATTTTAGTATACCATATGTATTTTTTTCTTTTGTAAATTGGCTGTTAGATCTTTTGCCTTTGTTTCTATTACGTGAGTTTTTTTTAAATAACATTTTAAGACTTTCTTCTCTATTAGGAATATTAATTTGCCATCTATCTCACCACCTATATTGCAAATTTTTTTCCACAGGGTTTGTAATTTGCATCTTATTTTTATTTCTTCATTTTTTTTTTACCAATCCTTTACTTTTTATATCAATTTTATACTGAGACCAGTCATCATTGATGAAAATTAAATAGGCTCCTATATACATATACACATTTGTTTTCTTAGGCAAAATTATGATGTACTTAAAAGCTGTTTTAGCTCTTTAAGTCTTCTGAATTTACACGTTATTAATCTTTATGTGTCTGCAATATTTATTTAACCTACTAATAATTGTGAACTCATAGTATTAATAACTTGGAAATGGAAAACTCTTCCACCTCAATGGTTGCCTATTCTACCATATTCTACCAATTGTATGGTTGTGTTTTCTTCTTTTACTATATCACAAATAAAACACATATAAACAAATAAAATCAAAAGCAAATACTTAAAATAATTAAATTTTTCATTAAGTAACAAGAGAATTTCCCCTAAGATACTAGTTTAAACATAGTTTGCTATTGATATTTTTAATGGATTTATCCTGCAGGTCACTGACACATAAGTTCAAAAAAAGCATTACAATATGTTTTCAACCTCATTGGCACCATGCTGGTTTTCCATACTGCATTTTCCTTCCTTCATTGTCTATTCTGCTCCAGCAGTTTTAGCAGATATATGTGGATCATCAGGCTCACTGCCTTTCCATTGACATTAATAGTGCTTATAGATGTGGTGTGATTGCTAAAGATTTTCCATAAACTGGTACAAATGTCGTGTATAGTCTATATAACAGATCCAGCTTTGAAATATTCACCCAACAAAAGTGACTTCAAAAGGATTGCATTCTGCCTTAGTGCAATCAGGAGGAGGAAATTCACAGTTAAAGATCAAACTTGCAAAACTCAAACACAATAGGACACTGAGCAGATAGCATTAAGGTGGCACCCCAGTGAGACTAGGCATAGGAGGCTTTGAGCCCCTACTGTAAACTTGTGTTGACTCTGCTCAGAACCTGCATTTTTATTTCATAAGAGTTCTGATGTGAATTTTCTTTCTCATTTTACCCCATTTAAATTAATAGGAAACCTAGCTGTGCTGTGCCTGAGGCCTGTTGTATATCTAGTTTGGTGGAGCTAAACCTGTGATTCTTTTATTTTATTTTATTTTATTTTTAATTTATAATACTTAAAGATGTTACTGTTTACTACTTTCTTTTTAGGGTTTTTAAGACTTTTGTGAGAAACCCTCTAGAGAATTATCCTTTCAAGAAGGGGATGACTTGTCTCCCCAAATTGTAAGGCTTCTTAGAGATTCTGAGTTATCGCACTAGATGTTTAACTTAGATGTAATTTTACCACATTTGAATTTGTTGTACCCTGACCTCTATCTACTCCCCTGAAGGAAGGTTGCTTGACTAATCCCTTTAACTGGCCACTGTAATCTCAACACCCTTTAGGTTCGTGTGTTGATCATTCAATGGCTTCCCTATGAATCCAACATCTGAATTTAGCTTCTCTTATCAACCTGGCTTCTTTCATTTATCAAGCTCTGCCTATTGCCTGGTTTCACCTTCTATTCTTCTGCTTAAGAAGGTCTAATCATATATCCTGGCCCTTCTGACTTGACCGTGGGTTTTTATTGTCCTATCTCAACTCAGCATTTTAGGCCATTTTACCTTCCTAATAATTTAAGCAATGGTTCCCAATCTGAGGACATCAGACTACTAGAATCTTCAAGGATAGTGGTAAGAATTCTCATGGCATTTAAAAAAATATTTAGCAATATAATGAAAGTCATAAATTTAAATTCAGTACCTGCGAATCCAAAGTTCTAAGTATTTTCTCTTTTATCAGTAAAAATAGGAGATAAAAATTATTGCTTAGTATAATTTGGCATAGAAAATATTCAGAAAATGAATATTATATAGTGAGTGGAGAATAGAAATAGTAAAAAGATCCTTTACTACCTTTTGAGAATGTTTATATCCACTAATCTTCAGAATCATTAATGGTATTTAATAGTTTTATCCCATAATTCAAACCTTGATTAAAGAGATTCTCATACATTACATATGGTGTCTTCTCCCTGGTTTTTAATTGTTTTTCTTCCTATCTTTCTGGAAATTTATTAATAGTTTTAAGGCTTGTCTATTTTTTCAAAAGAAGTTACATATCCATTGGGAACACCTGTGTTTGTCCTTTTGACAATGGCTTGGCTTTTAAAAAGTCACTCTTGAGTCATGTATGTGTGTATGGCTTCCTGAAAAGTTAGAAAAGTTGGAGAGTCAAATGGAGTCAGTCTGTCTGGGACTTTAAGAGGCCAGGTAAGGAGAACTAGGCTTGATTCGGAATTGATTGAAGAAATAAAGAAATGATCAACGTAAGATCTGTACAATATGTAAGAAGTAGGTAAGTGTCCTGATGAGCAGAGCGTTTCTTCCAGCAACAATGAGGAGGGTGTGTGTTTCTGCTGCTCCTTCCCACATCCTGTTTGCTGTGGGAGGTAGTAGTCAATTGGCCAACACAAAAGCCATTATTTGACATGTTATAGATATTATTAATATTTTTGGTTCTACTTGTCTCTCTTGTGTATTTTGTTTTATGAAATGCTCTTTTATTAGAACCATGTAGTCCCCTTTAAAAACTTGACACTTCTGTTATCCAAAAGCCACCAATGATCTTTAAATTAATATTTTTCTTTTATAACACCCACAGTTTTACTTTACCTTGAAATCCTTAGGGAATATTATCATTGTTAACTGTACATTCCTCTGTGCTGCCTGGGTTGAAGATACATGTTAAAGAAGGGACTTATAAACAGATATTTAGATAGAGGTCCAGCTATCAATTCTGAAAATTGAGGCTTTGATAGGGACAAAAGTTTTGATGCCAGTCTTTTTTCTAAAGTGGAGGTAAGCAAAGGGATTTGACTGCAACCATCTAAAACAAGCTCAGACAGACTTTGTCCCTCCCAGAAAAGGTGGCCAGCATTGTTGCTTATTCCTTTCTCTGTTTTCCCAAAGACTGAAGTTTTCTCACTGGAGTAAGGCTTTAATCTCATCCTGTCATGAATTGCAGCATCCTAATATTTTCACCAATGACTGAAATACTGGGGTGTATCAGGGACAACTGAATAGGAGTTATCAGATAATGTTATTAAGCAGACACGAGTGGAAAAGCATTAGCTCAATTAATTCATCCTTATTGTTGCTTGAGATCGTGAACTGTGTGTGTGTGTGCATGTCTGGGTATTGTATGTGTACAGTGGTTACTGTGAGGGAGAAAGAACATAAGGCAAAGGCTTTTGTAATCAACCAATAGTTGTGTCACTTGAGAGCTGTGAGAGCTGCTGGCATATCCCAATAGATCTGAGGAATATGTCACCTCAAAGGCTGACTCACCGTTTGTATGCATTAAGTTAGACAAAGGCACAAAGTCTAACTCTGAACAAAGTCCAAATTCCCAGAACTAAATGTTGGGATACTGGGAAATGATTTATGCCAGGAAGAAACTTGGACTGTTGTCACCAAATCCTGACAAAGCAGACCACTGTACTATAGATTATAAGGCAGATCTTGCCTAAGTGAACTGGCCCAAGGTTTGTAAATAACTGTTCTCAGAATACATACATATTTTGAGCAACCTGACAGGGAACTAACTTGTGAACCAGAGAAACGTTCAAGACCTGTGGACCATTGCATAAAGAATGGCTTATACAACTCATTTAAAACAGCAAGGTCAGACTTACAGGGTTTACCTTATCACGTAATTTCCTGATGATTCTCCCACATTCCAGATATTTGTAAATCCTCAGTAGCATCTTCACCCGGGTGGAGGTTTGCTAATGTTACTAACAGGGCACACACCAACACCACTCACAGTTTTCACCCCGTAGTTTGGCTCCTCCTCCTGACTTCTTGCTGATGATTTCCAATATTCTTTTTTAGTCACAGAAGCTCAAGACCTCTGAGCGCTCTTTGATTTATCACTCTCCTTTCCCCCATTACCAGCGATTCATCAGGGTCTGTCAATGCCTTCTCCCTACTGTCTCACACCGCCCTTTTGTCCGTACATTACCCCAGCCCTAGTTAACAGTCTTATTACTGCTTACCTAAACTATGGCTGTAACTCTTCTCCCTGCCTCCACTCTCGCTTCTGATATACTCATTCCACATTCGGCTGCCAAATTAATCTTCCTGAAGTACAGCTTTGATTATGTCACCCCTGTTCAATAACCTTCAAATCCCTCCTCCTTGCCTACCAAATAAAGTTCAAACTCTCTAGCCTTTGACATTATGAGCTAGGCTGATTTTTATGGGTGTAACATTAATATTTTTCTCTCTTTGAAACTCTAGTCAAACTGAACTATTCAACATTCGGCAACCAAACCTGGAAACTTCCTTGTACCAAAAGTTTTAATTGTTATTTTTTTCCCTCCCTGGAATGTTTTAAATGCTATCTGTTAAAATCCTCTTCAGCTCTTCAACGGTAGCTTTCTCTGTCACAAAAGGAGCTAGGACACCTGGCCTGAAGTGTCCACAGAAGTGCATTTGAGGACCTATAGGTTATGGAAGGAACAAGAGGTGGAAAAAGCAATTGAGAGAATGGAGCAGCTGGGGCAAGGAAGTCTGAGAAGTCTGAGAATTCTAAATTTGAATCTGGTCTTCCAGGTCATTGTGAAATTATGCTCATCAAGGTAGAGTGAAAGAATATACTTTGTATAATAGTTTAGTAGTCTAATTTCTAAATATTTGGACATTTGATATGTAGGCTTCCACTTAGGTTCTTGCTCCAGGCCTCACAAATAAATGTTAGCATCAGGCCTGCTTTTTATCCATGAAACCCAACGCTTGGACACATTGTCTGTCGTCTGGTAGATCTTTATTATTTGTTCACTGTGGGAAGCAGTGTACTTCTCTTTCTTTGAAATTCCAGATAATTTTTTTCTTATCTTTCCTGTGATGCTGATCACAGTCCACTGTAATTTCTTGCATTTTGTATGATTTGGCGTCTATCCTGCAAGGTCCATGAAAAGTAGTTTGTGTCATGCTATACAACCTACATTTCTTGAATAGTAATGGAGGTTAAAAATTTGTTTACTGGATGAAGAACAGAATCTCAGAGGTTGCCTTAGAAGAGATACATAGATTCACGGGGTTTGAGAGCAATGAAATAGTATAGGCACTAGGAAACTGACATCAGAAGAGTTAAATGACTTATCCAGGGCTCATGAGTGATAGTAGTAACTGGAGGCTAGAATTTAGCATTCTGACACTCTTCTGTCCAAGTGCAGGCTATGTTAGCACATTATGTTCAACATTAATCAGGAAGTGTCATTAAGAAAGACATAGTATTAGGATCCTAAGTATCTGTAGCAGGATTCCCTCTTACTAATGCTGCAGTCAACTTACAAAGAAGAAATAACTCAGATAAAGATGCTAACTTCATAAAGACTGAAACTGTCTAGAGGACCCTAGTTTGTACAAATCCATGATTGACACACATTGAAAAATTAGCCAAGTGTACACAGTGTTGACATAGTTTATCCAGAAGACAGAGGGATTATGTTGTAGCAGTTGTCTTTATAGAGATTTGATAATAATATCATTTAGAACACCCAACCTCAACATATGTTTGTACAAGTCATTACTGTGAACAAACATTGTCAGGTTATAACTAATTTCTACAGCAATAAGGCACTTGTAAAGGGTTTACAACCCTAAAATCTGTTTAAGCATATAAAACACAAAGCGTTTGCCCTTTGAGATATTTATATCTATGTTTTCCATGCATTGCAATATACCTATCTAATGGGTAGGAGTGGGGAAACATAATGTTTGAAATTGTAATGGTCTAAAAGAGGAATCTCCATATTGATCCTATAACACTCTCTGAGTCACTTATTTAGTTAAAAAATAAAAAAGCACAGTTATATTTCATTGTTTCAAGCTGTTACCTAGAGAAAATCTGATTACAGTGCTTGGAAATGCACACAGATTTCTTATGTTAAGAAAACATTAGGTGAAGGAAAGCTGTTGGTTAGAGGATATGACATGGCAATCACTTCTAAGAGGGATATTTCCTTCTAGCACATTACTAATAATACTTGTTAATATTTGTGACAGCACTTGCTTAGGTGTTGAATATATAAACTGAATTTTATCATTTTACTTCTAACACCTTTGTCCAGCTATCCTTTTTCCTCGATAATACTCTTACTTAAAGGAATAAAGGATGGAGGTAGTAGTGCTTCTAAAATATGCAAATAAGACTAGAAAGCTAAGTGTCCAGATAGCTCACCTGGTTCAACACACAAGTCATTCTTATCTAGAATGAGATTGTCAGATCTGCTCATGTGGACAAGGAGAATATCTTAGCTTTATCTTATTAAGTTTGGATGATGCTAAAGTACA
Organism: Lemur catta; assembly: GCF_020740605.2. NCBI lineage: Eukaryota > Metazoa > Chordata > Mammalia > Primates > Lemuridae > Lemur > Lemur catta. The sequence goes on from NC_059140.1 coordinate 53,891,066, forward strand.
TCAGACAACAGTGAAAAATAAAAAAAAAAGAAAAGTGGATTATACAAGGGAGTGCTCACAGTTGTGATTTCAATCACATAAGTTCTAGAATAAAGTGTCCCCAAGGTTGTATTTAAGCATGAGGATTTGGAAGTTGATGTGCCTTGAGACAAGTCTGCAGAAATGCTATGGTAGGATGGAAATGACAGTAGAATGGGTGCATTTCCAGGGCGTGTTTACTGCACATCTTGCAGAGACCGTGGCCCAGGGAAATGGAGCAGCACTCTTCAGGGATTTGCAAGAGCCTTGCCACGTACCTCTCCTCCCTCAGGCAGCAACCCTGTTTCCAGCTAGGTGATTGCTATCCTGAGGCTTCTTAGCTAGGCTTGCCAACTCAGGTGTCTTATCAGACTGTGTGCCTGCTGGGAAGTGGTTACATGATCCTCAGGAGGCTCCTGTGCGAATCCAGGGAACTACTAATTGTGTCTCTTGCCATCTAACTTAGACACCTGCTTCCTTTTCGCCTGGCTGATCTCCACCCATGTCTCAAGACTAATGGCTTCAGTGTGATCTCATCTTTTTCTGTCTGTACCTCCTGGTATTGCAATTAAATGACACCCTGGTATGCTGTCTGACATCGAGAAGAATTCAACATCAACTGTGGACCTCATTGCTAAGTATTCAGATATCAGGGTACCAAAAAACTTCTCCATCAGGCAGAACTCAGAAAAGTTTAAGATCAGATTGAAACAGCACTGCTCATCTTAACATTTCAAAGTCCTGATAAATTGAGTTTCATTTAAAAAAAAAACCTGAATGTTGCTATTAGTAATGAATAATATAATTATACATATAATAATTTCACATACAATATGTGACAACACAGAGAAAAATTTTAAAAAGAGATAAAACATCAACCTGGACACCTCATTATAGCTGGGCTATTGATAGCCTGCGTTTGAATATTTTCTCTCCTACTGATTAGCTGAGTGACTTTATGAAAGTTACTTAACATCTTTGTTTCTTCCATCCTCATTTGTAAAATGACAGTGATGATAGCACTTATTTCTGGGGCTGTTATGAGGCTTAAATGAGTTAACATCTTTAAAATACTTAGAAAAACATAAGAAGTGTTAAATCATTTTTTGGAAACTTATTTTGTTCTACTTCCTCTAAATTGTTTTTCCTAGTAATCTATTTACATAACTTATATTTTGATTGTATTTTAAGTTTATAAGGAAATATTATAATACATTTGTAATATGTTTTTATAAACACTATTTTTAAAGAGCTAAATAATTTCCAGTTGAACATAGGTATTATAACTTATTTAACCATTTCCTGTTTGCTGGATAGCTAGGTTGTTTCCTGCACTTTGCTAGCAATATAGAATGAATTAATATACCTCTTTTTAGAAAAAATAGTTTTTATACTTGAATTCATTTGTAGAAATGAAATTCTTGTATTAAAGGTTATGAATATTTTTAAGATTTTTTAAATGTTTGATTTTCTAAAATGTAGTATCATTTTATATTGGCACTCACTATATATGATCATACAAATTTAAATTAGAACAATCTTGCTTTATTTTATTTGTAAACAGGGGAAACTTCTTTTATAAAAATCTACCTGTGCTGAATATGGTTAAGTTCCAAAGAAGCAGGACTGATCAGGATGGTAGTAAGTGAGGTCTAATTAAAACTTGAGCACGTTTATCAAATTTAAATACTGAACACCACTTTCTCTAGCACAGGGCTCAAAAGCTTGAAGTTCCTTATGCCCTAATTCTTTTTAAATCTTATCTTAGTTTAATGATTTTCTTTCTTTTTTTTTTTTTTTTTGAGACAGAGTCTCGCTCTTTCTGCACTGGCTAGAGTGCCGTGGCGTCAGCCTAGCTCACAGCAACCTCAAGCTCCTGGGCTTAAGCAATCCTCCTGCCTCAGCCTCCCAGAGTGCTAGGATTACAGGCATGAGCCACTGCTCCCGGCCAGTTTAATGATTTTCTGATAATGTTTTAAAAATTTGTAACTGTGCATTTTGGGATTATTTCATAGCTCTCTTTATTTCAAAATCGGCTAAGTGGTTCCTGTTTTCATGCAATTTTATTGCAGATTTCACTTCTTCATTCACTCAACAAATATTTCTTGGGCTTCACTGGTCACTAGGTTTTTGGGATACAGAGATGAATGTTATGGTCCTTGTCCTCAGAGAACTCTCTAGTGAGAGAGAGACACACACATGGGAGAGAGAGGTGATTAGTAAAAGGCTCTCTGCAGCCAGTGATCTGAGACTTAAGAGATAATACATCGTCTAGTTAAAGAGGGTGAGATGAAAGGCATTTCAAAAAGAGGAGATAGAATGCTCGAACTTTTCTTGTACTGAAAGATTTACTTTTATTTTCTTCAAATATATTCTATTTACATTTTCATTTTGTAAAAATGTGAAATTCAAATTTAACTGGGTGTCCTGTATTTTTATTTGCTAAAGCTTCCAATCTTAGATTGGACTAAAAGCAATAATGATATCTTGCATCCTAGATTACAGTGGTAGGAAATGCTATGGAGAATTATAACCAATTTCCAAACCCAGAATAAATACTATGTCTTTGCAATTGTGTGGTGTATCCCTTTTAAATATACACGGGATCTGGGGAGGTGAGGGCAATTGGGAGATTCAGAATCCAGAGGAGATCTCAATACCAGAAGATAATACTAATAGTCACTCGCTTGCCCTGATTTTCTTTAGGAAATCTGTCAGTAGGAGGGATTAAGAATAAAAGTATCTGTTACAGCACAACCCTCACAAGCCTCAGAGTATAACCTCTAATGTATGCTAACATACTGGATGTCCCGTATCACACTGGCAACTCTAATTCTTAGAGAAGAACACACTTAAACTGCCCACACCATGGATTCTTACTCTTGATTTTCCTTTTCAAGAGCTAAATCTTCAATAGAGGAAGGTTTCCCTTAAGTGGAAGCCAGCACTGGATCCATCTAAGTTGTAACATGGAGAGGTAAGAGAGCAGTGACAAAATACAAAAGAAAGTGTTCCTTGACAAAGAAAAACCTTTCCCACTTCATTCCTCCCCAGAAGATCCACCTTTCTACAAGTTGTATTTTTGAGCAATATGAGAAGTGGCATAAATTAGAGACTGGTTATATCATCAAAGATACATTTCCCAAAAATACATTTTTTTTTCACCTGTTACAACTGCAAAATAAGCCTAAACAGATGTAGAGGTGAAATGAAAGGAAAGATACCTCCCTAGATTGCCTGGTTGCCAAGAAAGTGAAAAATAACAACCTGAATAATTCCCCAAAGAAGTACTGCTCTGCTAAAGTGTAACATCTGGGATTTACATGGCTTAAGATGTAGATAGGCAGCATGTGTAAGGCCCTTGATATATTCCACTTGACCTCTTGCAGGGTGTAATTGTTGAGAGAAGTGGGAATCACAGCTATAAAGAGTCTTTGCCGGTGACAAGTTCCAGAGTGGTCTAAATCATAGAGGCGGAACTGTATACCGAACACGAAGGGAACAAAGTCAGACAGGAATCAAAGTACGGCATTATGTACCTGGGCAGTGGGTAGGGCTACATGGCAGGAGAGTTTTTACTTGTGCATGACCTAACTTTAGGGTACAAATGGCCTTTAAGTTTCTAAGGATGTTTAAGTACAAAAAGAAGAAAGCCTGTATTCACCTATCACCCTGAGCAAAGATTTAGCAGATGAAACCACAGGTGTTTTACTCAAAAGAACATGAGGGGAAGACTTGAGCCGATTCAATGTTTCATTTGTTCCTCATAAAAGTCTCTAGTCAAGGACATTTCTGGACCTTTATAGATTTTATACAACATTCAGTGTTTAAAAGAAACTTCCACTGCTTCTTCTTATTCTTAGATATTTCTATGTAGTTCAATTAAGCCTAACAATTACAAATACACCATACAATGTACAATGTGTATCTTGAATGTAGGTTTGTAAATAACTTGAACATTTTTATTAACAAAATGCCCCAATTTTTTATTTATTAATAGTAAATAATTGTATTCTCTACTCTCTCATTTTTTGTGCAAAACAAATCCTCAACTATGCAAAGACAAAAAATTATACAGTACGCTGCCTTCTGGATTTTGAACAAAGGAAACAAAATTAAAAGCTCCAAATAAAGAATCATAATGTAAAATGACTTGCAATCCATATTACTATCATTAAATAGTCAAGTCTAAATAATTGTTATAAATATAATTTTATATCAATATCTTTAAAATGATATTTTGTCACTAAGTTGCAGTGATGTAGACAGGAAGTGGGGAAAGGGACAGGAGGAACTATAAGCGAAGGAATCAAAAGAGGTGTCTCAGTTTTGATATCGACAATCAAGATGTATAAGTAAAAGTTTGTGTTTTAATACTTAAAATTGTATATCTTCCATATCCCTGAAACTTTAAATTAATAAGGACAAATACCACGCATAAAAAGACAGAATAGAATGAATAAAAAGAAAGATACTCCAAGTCTCATGGGACATTTTGAAAATTTATTCTTATGGTAGATAGAAAAATCTCTGTACTAATTTCAATATTGAAACTGCATAGTCCATATTCTCTAAAGCTCAAAAGTCATATAAAACTTTAAACAAAGTTAACCACTTAGAAATTAAAAATACTTTCTGAAACAATAGTGAAAATAGAGATCAAAACTAGTGTTATGGCTTGGCACAATGGCTCACACCTATAATCCCAGCACTTTGGGAGGCTGAGGTGAGAGGTCACTTGAGGCCAGGAGCTTGAGACCAGCCTGGGCAACATAGTGAGACTATGTATTAAAATTTTTTTTAAAAATTAGCTGGGCATGATGGCACACACCTGTATTCCTAGCTACTCAGGGGGTGAAGCAGAAGGATTGATTGAGCCCAGGAATTTGATATTGCAGTGAACTATGATCATGCCACTGCATTCTAGCCTGGGTGACAGAGCAAGACTCTACCTCTAAAAAACAAACAAAATAAAACAAAACAAAACCAGTGTTATGACCCTTGACACATCTTTTGTGAATGTCATTTCCATTTAAGAGACTGTCAAAACTTTATGGAGTTAGTAATGGTCAGATATAAGATGAATGTGCAAAAATCAATTGCATTTCAAACCAGTGGTGACCATTAGAAGACATAATTGGAAGCATTGTTTATGCTCAGTAGCCATAAAAAAACTTATCTATTATTTAAAAATAACCCTAAGAAGAAAATGGGTAAGACCTATAGGGAGAACTTGATAAAACTTTACTGAGAAAAATAAAATATTTAGGTAAATGGAGAGCTATACCATGTTTCTGAATGCAAAGCCTGAATAATGTAAAGATAACTTTTCTTTCTGAATTAATGTGAAGGCTTGTAATAGGACAAAATGTTCTTAGAATACATTTGACCTTCATATATTCCTCACTGCTTATATAATTTTGATTCTACCTATGCTTCTACTATCAAATGGAATTAATAATTTTCTGCAAACATATCTTGAATATTATTACTGAATCATTAAGTGACAATTGTTCAATTATGCCTTGAGATACATGTGCCAGGTTAAAACGTGTGTGTATGTGGATGGGTGGGTGACTGTGTGAGCACGTGTGTGGGGAGAGCAAAAACCTTTGAAGTTCTCTATTAGATGAAAATGAAGAGAGATATGGGATTCTGTTAAGGGATGATTTGCTCAGATGATAATTCCTTTTAATTGCTTGCCTACATTGGTTAAAATCTTACCAAAAGCTAAGAGCTTCTGATTTTTAAGTGTCTATTAAAGAAACCCTAGAGTTCCTTTACCAAGCCAGGTGTGTGAAATGGTTGGGATGAGTGTGTCTTTATTGCCTTGGGATACCACTTGTGACCTCACTCTGCACTTCCAGGCCTTCTCTAGAGTAGACAGCTGTGCAGTCGAAGCAGAGGTCAAGCACCTGAGGCATGATCCAAAGAGTGCTCATCTGAGCAACCTCTGTAGTCAACAGCTCCCTGCATAGAAAGGAACCCTCTTTCTAAGGCACAGAGGGGTGTCAAAAGGGAACAGGCATACTGTTAGGTATGGTGGAGGGTAAACTGGTAGCAAAGAAGTCCCTAGGGGGTGGAGAGCGGGAACCGAATTGTAGCTAGGAACCAAATTGTGGCTAGGAACTGTTCCCTGGTGGGAACATATATAGTAAAAATGTTCCTAGTAACCTTTAACTGACCTAGGGGTAATTACCATCTAATTAGCATAACTTGGGTGGAGTTTCTTGGAGAAGTCTGAAAAAGAGGCATGCACAGAAAGGGATACTGTGATATACTCTATTACATGATCTGTTCTGTAACACCAGCCTGTCAATCACCCCCAAAGGCAGGAAACAGCAGCCAATCCTGCTAGGCGAAAGGCAGGACAAACTAGTGGGCTTATACAAGGCAACATGTGCTCAACCTCCAGTCTCTTTCTCCACTTCTGGAGACTGACCTGTTCCACTCTCTCTGGAATGTATTTTCACTTTGTGTAGCTTCCTTCCTTCCTTTCTTTCATTATTTCTTTTATGTGATAAACTGTATAAAATTGCTCTGTGTTTGTGATCACTCTGTCATCGGCTGGACTCAGATACCAGTACTCATTCTTGACACTGGGAATTGGGAGACCAGGGAACATCCACACAGATGATCCTAACAGCATAATCTTATTTTTCCTACTTGACTACTAGATCCAAAATAGCATTGTGTTTTAGGAGAGTTTGTGCCCCTGGGTTCCTTAAAGAAGGGGAGGAAAGTCTATGGCTTTTTTTTTTTTTGTCATTTTTTTTTTTATTTCAGCATATTATGGGGGTGCAAAAGTTTAGGTTATGTATACTGCCCATGGCCCTCCAGCCCCCAGAGTCAGAGCTTCAAGCGTGTCCATTCCCCAGATGGTGCGCCTCGCACTTATCAAGTAGGTATACACCCATCCCCTCCTCCCACCCCCCACATCTGTCTGACACCCAATTGGTGTTATTCCCAAATGTGCACTTAGGGGATGATCAGAGAAACCAATTTGATGGTGAGTCTATGGCTTCTGAGCAGCCAGTTTGGCTGTCTGAACATCTGGATTGTAAAGCCTTTGGACACTTAAAACCAAAGTCTCTTTGCTTGGGATGCATTAATGAAAGAAGCCTCATCTTACTATTCTGTGACACAGCATCCTGTTAGTTTACTTCATATCTCTTGTCACCATGTGGTTAATTGTGATTTTAGTTGTTTGTTTAGTTTTTTTTTTTACCTGTTTTCTCTAGTGCATTCTTTTGAGGCTGGAATCATATTTTGTTCACCATTGTATTCACAGCTTCTGACAAGGTGGCTGAACCAGAGTTGATAACTCAAGGGCATTTATTAAATGAATTCATGAACGAATAGGTGAACAGATAAATAATAAAGAGATGGACTATTTAACAGATGGTATGGAGAAATTTGGCTGTTTGTGGGGAAAAAAAACTCTAATATAACTACATTATTTCTCTAAACGCATAGGTTTATAATCTGGGTACACAAAAGGAGTGGGTAGATTGCCTCCAGATTTTGAGAATATATTTTGTGTAGTCTAACTGCAATTACTGATTACATGTTCTACGAGAAACTTACTTTGGGGAGACTGGAAGGCACTGTGTCTTTCATTCCTCAGGATCAGCTGACACTACAGAGGACAGAGGGGACCACTGAACTGCCTGTTTGGGGAGACTTGCCACACACATTAGGATTTCCTGGGAAGGAAAATTAGCAGTTGCTTGAACCTCAAATTAAAGGTCACTAAGACAGAAGCCCTTACCTACAGTGACAACTTGTCACTGAGATGCTTTTTACTTGGCCAACTGTATATACCAAGGAAGCCCCAGTGAAGAGGAAATACAACAGCGTGGAGGACCATATCCCTACTTCTTGCTTTTCATGCCTTTGAGTAATTTGCTTTCTCCTTTGACTGTGGGAGAGATCTGTAGAGGAAGCTCACCTCTCCCCTCCTAGGTTCTCCAGCTGGCGCCCTGTAAATTAGAGTGACAAAAAAACATATTAACAAGAGAAAAACAAATAGAATTTTATTAACATGTGCATCCTGCACATAACATGGATGTATACAAAGAAGAGTAACTCAAAGGGGTGGTTAGAATTTGGGGTCAGTATACCTAACTTAGTAGGGGAAAGAGAGGGGGAATAAAGGGCACTTATGTCAAAGGAAGTGACTTTTTGGAAAGATAAATGGGTCCTTAAGAGATTATGTGGGATATATGATTGTTTGTGTCTGGGTGAGGTGTCCAAGAAGACAGACATTGAGAAGATTAAAGTTGCCTCTGTGGAAGGAATTTGAGCTCTTTTGAATTCTTTTGGGAGGCTCTGCTTTTAGACAGATAAGAGATTTCAAGAACTCAAATGCCTTCAGCTCAAAATAATTCTTATGCCAAAGTAGCATATTCTCAGGTGGCATATCATGATCTCCTTGACTTCTAACCAGTAGAATATGGCAAAGGTGATGGATGTCATGCCCATGATTATGTAACATTATATTAGACTCTCCTTGCTAGCCCTTGCTCTCACTCTTTCTGGCTTTGAAGAAGCAAGTGACTTGTAAACTGCCTATGCAGAGGGCCACTGGGCAAGGAACCTTTTGTGGCTGGACAGCCTCTGACCCATAGCCAGAAAGAAAGTGAAGCTCTCTCCTATATACCAGCAAAGAAATGAATTCTGCCAACAACTCGAGGAAGCTTCGAAGCTGATTCTCTTCCAGTCGAGCCTCCAGATGAAAATACAGCCTGCTAACACCTTGATTGCAGCCTTATGAGACCCAGAACAGAGAGTCCATCTAAGCCATGTTGAGACTCCTGACACATGGAAACCATTAGATAATAAATGTATGTGATTTTTAGCCACTAAATTTCTAGTAACTTGTTACACAGCATAAAAAAACTAATACAAACAAATTAATTAATTTAGTTATTTAAAGATGTTCACTGAGGCTTCTGAGCAAGATTGAGTAAACCAGCTATGCTTATGTGTTTAAAAAACAGCAATTATCCAATAAATTGTGACACAACTAAGTGAATATTCAAAAGCATGCCACTCAATGGAGATTTAATGACATTGAGAAATGCTCACTATATTAATAAGTTAAAGTGAAGCTTTATAAAGTAACTATAAAAATATTTACCAAGATATTAACTGTCATATCTGGACCAGGGGCTTATAGAAGATGTTTATTTTCTGCCTTATATTTTTTTGAAGGTTGCACATTCAGAAAAGTATTTTATGTAGACAGAAAAAGATCTTGATCTTCATTACATTTTGATTATACAATAAGACCTGCATTTGGTTAGTGAGCAAATCTTGTCACAATCCCCTTTGGAGAGGTAGAATTATACTGGTGTGCCAGATAAGCTCAGAAACTGACTACTAGGTTGGGAAGTCTACGTCTGCCACATAGAAGCACCATGACTTTGGCAAGTTACTAATTGCTTGGCTTTTGATTTTTTGCATCTGAAGAATGGAGATACTATCATAATAGATATACCTTATAAGGTTTTAAAAAAAGATTAACTAAGTTAATATAGTGCTTCTAAGAGTATCTGATAAATAATAATCACCCAAGAAATTTTCTAATTCTTTTAAAAAATTAAATGACTGAGAAGGGAAGAAGAAGAATTTCAGTCTCCTTCCAACCAAATTCTCTCACTTTTCAGTATAAAACTTAGAACTGGTAAGTTTCTCATACACACACACACACACACACACATATATCTTCATACACTTGTAAGTCAAATGATGTAGGGTATATGACAGTGCTAGAGATTGCCATTCTTCATCTTTTGACATTTATTTGACATTTATTTTCCATTCTATTTTTTCTTAATAGAATAGAATAATAAAACTTGGAACTGAAAAGACCTTGGACATCATCTAGTCTGTTCTCTGTGGTTTTCCTTTTGTGTATGACTGGTGACATAACTGTGGGAATGTTAACAATGAAACCATCAGAAAGGTTTATCTAAAAAAAAAATCACAAAATCCAGGAATTAATTACCTTCTTATTCTCTCTCTCTCTCTCCCACCTCCTCAATCTCCCTCTCTTCCCCTCCCTCTTCTCTTTCTCTCTACACATACACAAGGTGAATATTTATGCACATGTTTGTTTTTCATGTCTTTAGTTACAAACTCACTTATCAACAATGTCAAAGCATTTTTTTTTCTTGGCTTCTTCCTGAAGGAAATGTTTATTATGAATTTTTAAAATCCACAACCAAAATAGGATTTCATAAAAGAAGTGCTGACAGAAACTTATTTATTCTCTTGAGAATGCAACACTGTGCATAATAAACATTTAGTAAATTGTTAAACAGTATATGATGAAATGTTAACATAAATAAAAGAGAGTACTTAAATGAATTTTCATGCCTTTTGTTTTCCCCTTGCTGTGTTACACAATCATTTCAATAAATAAAAAGAAAATAGTGGTGGAAGTGAGAGCAAAATTCACCAAAAAAAAAAAAAAAAAGCCTCAGTCCATCCCCCCATTACAGTTCTTTCTCCCTTTTCATACATGTTTTTTGTTTGTAAGAGCTTGTTTTCTTCAGTGAACAACACTAACCACCACCACTATAATAAGAAAAAACAGCAGCAACAACAAAAGATAGTTCCCAAAGAAAAGCAAAGACTAAGGCAGTTTTTAATAGGCACTTTGCAAATCCGTGGACAGCTTTAACTACTTAAGGAACCTCTCCATTCAGAGTAATAATGCTCCCTCAGACAGTAAGGAGGCTTTTTTTATGAGCAGGGTCATTAAAAAGAACTCCAAAGGAAGTTTACTAGAAAAAGAAACCAGTGGGTACCACTTGGCACATTGACACATTCATTGTAAAATGTAATTTAAGTGTTATTTTAAATAAAACATGGATAGCCTTCACCATTAATTAGATGCTCAAAATATTTGAAAACTGTCTTTTAGAATTACGTTTTTAAAATTCCACTGGTAAAATTCTGCTTAGATTTCAAAAAGAACATGTTCATAAGAAGCTTATTTGTAGAATTTTCAGAATATTAGGTAGCTGTCTTTCCAAACAAGGTTATGTGATTTATATAAATTTGCTATAAATGCCACTTGAAAACCAGCATCTAACTTTTCTAAATATTCCTTTTTCTTTTCTTGATGGTTTTATGGTGATAATAAAGCTCCTATGCCACAAATTTACTAGGATTTCCATTTATAAGTCTACATGAGTTTAGCTGCATGTGTATGTATACATATTTCTATTTACATATTTAATGCATTTTTATTCTTAGATTTTACAGTTTGGCTCAGAGACCAATGGTATTCAGTCTAAGCATTCGGTTGATGGTGGTCCTGGAGCTCATTTTCAGAAAACACTGAATGAACTCAAGATCTTCAGCTTAGAATTCAGTGGAGTGCATTTCCTTCATTTGCTGCTGGGGAGAATTTTACACTTTTTAAATGCTGAGATTTGGCACTACTTTTTGTAAGTAGAGGCTATAGTTTCTGAAACTGTCTCTAGTAGCTAAAATTTTAAAAAATCATGGAAGTTTGATAGATGTGATTAACACATTGACTACCACACTAGACAAAAAATTTTTTTCCTTGGGGCCATGGTGTTTTATTACAAAAATAGAATAAAAACTTTGAAAGTAAAATGATCCTTTCTAATTTAATGAAAAATTTGCTATTTTTTATTGTTTTCTGTGTGTGGGTTTATGCAACTTGAAAAATAGTTCACGTAGCTCCCAAGGTAAAGAGATGTGAGTTACATATGCTTCATGAGGCCCCAGGCTCAAAACTAGAGTGAGTTAAATACAACTCACATAGCAGATAATGTGTTAAAAGAGAAAACATTTCATGTCTTTTGGAAAACTTCCAAATATGGAAAATGGCTTTTCCTACCATAGTATCAATGAGATGCCCACCCAGCTGCTTTATTGGTCTTTCTAGCTGAACTAGGACACATTTTGCCTTATTCTTTAATTCCTCTTTTGCAGTCTGAGGTCAACAGAAATTTCTTAGAGGGGAAATAAGACTTTTTCTCTCCCTCAAATTTAGTACAAAGGTTTCTTTTTTTTTTTCTTTCACTGTTTATGTGCCAGATTTTTGTCCATTGTGAATCTTTCTTTTTCATTGCTCTGAGCTGGCATAGATTCTATCACACAGACGGGGCAGGCCACGTACAGATGGTCCCAACTCATGATGGTTCAACTTACAATTTTTCAACTTTGTGATGGTGTGAAAGCTACATGCATTCAACAGAAAGCAATACTGTATCCTCTCATAATGCTCAGCAGTGGCAGCAAGCTGTAGCCCCCAGTTGGCCATGCTATCACAAGGGTAAACAACCTACGCTCTACAGCATACTGTGTTGCCAGACAATTTTGCCCAAGTGTGGGTTAATGGAAGTGTTCTGAGTGAGTTAAAGGTAGGCTAGGTTAAGCTATGCTGTTTGGTAGGTTAGGTTGTATTAAATGCATTTTTGATTTATGATATTTTCAATTTACAGTGGGTTTGTCTGGAAGCAACCTCATCATAAGTGAAGGAGCATCTGTATTACAGAGGTGGTAACATGAGACAAGAGAACAGTTTGCAGCCTCAACCACATGCTAACTGTAGGGAATTGAATAAGCTATATTACCTGTTTGGCTTTTTAAACGTATTAACATTGTGTGTGTGTGTGTGTGTGTGTGTGTGTGTGTTTGTCTATATATGAATAAAGTAATACTAATTGTAAAGTGCCTGGCACATAGCGCATAATTACTCATAGGTATTACCACTGTCTCCCCTCCCTTTCTTTCTTTTTCCTTACAGAATGATAGAGTTATCTTCATTTTATACCCTAAACATGTTTATTAAGAGCTGAATCACTTTTTTCAATGTAAATTCTTCAAATTTATTTGGAAAATATATGTGTGTTTATATGCTATTTTCAAACAGTAAAATAACCTTTATTACTTTTAAAAAATATGTTTCTTGATTTTCCTTTGAGAACAGACAACTGCCTAGCAAGCCATAGTAGGGTCCTAAGGATTTTGGGGAAGTTTCCTGGGGCACATGGATTAGTGTCTTTAGACTATAAATATTACATCATCACCAATGAACTGTCCCTTATTTCTTAGGAAACATAAAACTTCTCTGATAATCTATCCTTCTACTTTCACATGAATATAAGAAATAATAGAAAAGAATAACAAGAAAGCATAGGAGAAAATATGAGAAAAATTATAATTTTTAAGAGCAGTCCCAGAGAAAAAGACATGTTTCATCACTAGGGAAGAAAGAAGAGTATCTTTGGAACAGACAGCTCAGTTTCTTAAGAGTAATTCATAACCAACTATTCCAAAGAGTAAGCTGTCAGCAAGCAGAAGATGTATAAGATATGGTAAGTGGAAACAAGACTGCTGATCTATCATTTACAATTTAGTAGGCTAATAATATTCTTAGATTCTTCTTTGAAATATTAAATATATGTATAAAATGGATCACAGAATGTCATTCCACTATAACATAGTTCTGCAAATTAAGGTTGATATGTACCTAGGGATTTTATTTACTGATGTTCTGACATATGAGATTTTAGTTGTTGCTGAATCAAAATTTAAACCTATTACTTTGGAATTCAAATGTATTTGACATGCTTCTTTTTATACTCATGTGATTGTTTTATAAAAATTTTTTTTGTTTGCTTTTACATATTCTTATTTTGCTTAACTACTTCAAAGTGCAGCCTGAAGTTAGCTTTCCTACTCAAAGAAGGCTGTTAAGTAATACTGGTTACAGTTAGCAGAGATTTTTTTTTTAAAAAAGACAGACTATAGTGATTGAATGTTTAATTAGAGACAGTCTGGAAATAACCAAATTGTTTTGGGGAGTAGGAATGCACTGACTATAGTAGACAGTAAGCTTCACAAGTTTAGGGTCTTTTTTGCCCTTTAGGGCCCCAGAGACAAGAACAAAGCTAGGCACATGGTGATGCTCAAAGAAAGTTTGCTAAATACATAGAATAATAATGGTTAATGTCATCCTCTATATGGTGTAAAATATATATTTATTAGAATTAGAAACCTGTAATACTACCATTTCATTCTAAAATGAGGCTTAATGATTTAATTTTCTCAAGTTCATATAACAATGCATAGCTTAAGCTTATCTGGTGCTCTGAAGTAGCTGGGCTTGGTGGAATATACCTGTTTGAAATCTTTTTTTCGAGAGGGGCTGAACAGCATCTTTGGGGAGAATACACCTAAGGAAAGAGGGACCCAAGAGTGATGCACATGACCTTGGAATGCTCGCCAAACTGTAGAGGGGAGCTATTCTGAGTCTAGTCTGATAGCTCTGATTTGAATCTGTCTCCAGTCCAGCCGCGTGGACTCATGGGAGAGGACCACAGTGAATCTGAATGATCTGACTCATGAAAGTCTATACAAATTCTTGGGATATAGAAGAATGACTTTGGATTGCTGCTAACAGTACACAGTGCAACACAATATTACATAGGATTATTTTATTAAAATCATTGCTATCATACCGTGGGGAAATTGAATTACTTTAATTGCTAAATATTATGGCATATAAATGTATAATATACCCAATATATGTCATGGTTAATTTCTAATAGTCAAAAAAATGTTAAGACTCTGATAAATAAAAATATATGGCCAAATATATTCAGTGATTTATTGATACGAAGAGCACAATGCTCCTGCAGAGGATCTAGTGGATTTATTTTCTATTTTAGAGAAAGATTGATTAAATATAAATTATTGTACAGGAAGTATAGAAATACATGTGCATGCACACAAATACTTTGTGACAAATGTTGAATCTCAATAAATACACTTAATTGTTAGCTTGTCTAGATCACTATTTCAGTGCATTTTTTGAAAAGCCATCAATTTGATTTCATAATATAATTAATTTGACTTAAAGTGTAGGGTTATTATTTATCATTTAATAAAAATAGAATTCCAGGAGTCAAAATTACATCACAGTATTTTGCTAATATTTATTGGTAAGCAAGGGTTGAATAAAAATTGTGTTTTTCCCAACTAGATTTGAAAAATGATTTAACAAATGACAAAAGGAAGTAAACTTTTGGTAATATTGGAAACCAAGTTTAGAGAGTATCAAGATGAAAGGCCCTGTCTAACACAAAGTAAAGTTTATATTTTGTGCCTTTAAATTATATCATTTTTGGAGTGCTGCCATTGGTCTATCCTCTCTCTCTCTCTCTTTTTTTTTTTTGACTATCCCATTCCAAAAGATGTATTCTCTTATAGTATAGAAGAAAGTATGTCTCAAGTTGTATGTATGGAGATTGAAAATATCATTTGGTTCTTTCTCTACATCCTTGAAAAAAATGGGCTGAAGGGATTATTTATAGAGTTCAACATTGTTCTTCTCATGTGTTAAGTGAGGCAAGTAGAAAGGAAGAGGAAAAAATTCAATGAAATACTCCATGCACCCTGCCAATACACTAAATTATTATAACTGGAGAGGTGTATATTAGTGTAGCCACTTGGTGGCTCCCAGGAACAGATATATTATTTTTATTAGCATTCTACTGACATTGCATTAATGAATCTTCCCTACATGCATATAGCAGATGTGGCTTCATAGGTTGAGTTGTAGAAATATGTGACATGTTCACTAAAAGACAAAAAAAACTCTCTGCTATAGGTCATTTTGGCTCTCACCTTTTTAAGGAGTAATAGCTATTACTGTAATGGATGCTATGCACCACACACTCTCTTCCTATCTCTTCATTTTAAAAATGGGCATGGTTATGTTACCATTGATTATGAGCTTTGTGAGTGAGGATGCCAGGACCTTACAATTATGAAATCTCATTGCTCTATCATCCTTAGCAGCTGTGGTAGCTTTAATTACTAAATCATCTTCTTATAAAATTCAAATCACTCTTTCATCTTTATTAACCTTTACCCTAAAGCTTGGGGCCCCATCATTAACACATTCTACTTTAAATGTCAAGATATACCCAGTGTTAGGTTGGAAGTGTGCATACATGATTCTAGCTATGTATTTATTAAGATATTTAAATATTAGAATTTTATTATTCTGAAGTTGCTAATCTAATTCTTTGTTGCTTGTGCATGGATCTGGCATCGTATCGATGAATCGCATTTTACATCGTCAATCAACAGTTTGCCCCTGGAAGGGTTTGACAAAAGATGCATCTGAGGGAAGATTCTTGACTGGCAGCAGAGAAATTGCCCAGAACCAAAACAGAAACCCCACTGTTATTTGAAACTTAACTGCTTGCAACTGATTTGGTTGTCACTGGTATTTCCCCTCAAGGGAAGAGCCTCATAACTAAATTTATAATTCAAAGAGCCAATATTAGGAAGCAAGAAAACACTGAATTCAGTCTCTTAATTATGTCTTAATGCTGGTAAAGCCATGTTATGCTCTGGGGGGTGGCAATATCAATTTTAGTCTAGAGAAAAAAAGTAAAATAGTAGCTAGTAAAAGCAGCTGAAGTACAAGAGTAGGGAATCTATTTTTCAATGTGCAAATTATAGCAAATATTAAATTAAAGGGACATTTTACACCTGTAAAACATATCATAGACTGAAATTCTTAGAGCCTGGTGAAAAATTTCAGGTCTGTAAGTGAAAATAAAATAAACTATACTATTAACATAAACTTTCCAAAAGAATACTAAGTGAATTGTCAGCAACTAGAGATGTTAAGTCATCATTGTCAAGATAGTGGTAGCCAAGTTTTAAATGGGAATTGTTGATTTGGTTTGTATAGATCCAAAAGAATAATTAGAGGGATTCCTTTAAGCTGCCTTAACTTGTGTCTTTTTCCTTGCCTCAGTGAAGTTTTACAGTCAGTACTGGGGTGCATGTTTAAGGCAGGGGGTAGAGTCACAGTAGGTTGGAAAAGCTCATGATCCATTTCCACCGCTTAGCCTGGGGTAAAGCATAGCTAACCTTTGAGATACCACAGAGGAAATTCAGAAGCAGAATGATTTTCTTCAGAAAGGAGAAAATGGCAGGACGTTTCCCACACTGTTTTTATGCTATTCATGGAGAATGTGTTTATGAAACGATGTGAGCAACATGCATGAACAATTTGGGAAATGGGGAAAGAAATGGAGTGATAACACTCTGGAACAATTCACTGGATGTTTTTCACAATGCTAGGGCACAAAATACAAACATTAATGGTATAGCTTATGGAATTCAATTTAAATCAATAGCCTATTTTCATCACAGCTATTTTTCAATAGGAATTGTAGAGGTGGTTTACCTTTTCCCCAGCGCGTTATGCTTTTGTCTTCTTGTTGCTCTCAGTGTACTTTTCCACTTTAATACCACCTCCTTCAGAGAAGTACAAATCACCTCAGAATTTCATTTGATTCTGCCATGATGGAAACTGAGCTTGTGCTACAGAAGGAATTCCACCCTTGCAAAGGCCTTATGATAGAAGAGAAATGTATGAGTTTGAGAAACTGAGATGTTTTCTCCAGGGTTGCGGAGAATTTAAGGCGCCTTATGTTGAGGGGGACCGTGTTCCAGGAGCCCTGAGCATCCCTGCCCATTCTGGCTGAGTGTGCCAGATCACAAGGCTCCTGCTTTTCACACAGGCAACTGAATACATCAAGGTGATCAAAGTGTGGTTACCAGGTAACTCAATCCTCGGGCAAAGTAAACTCTGCTGCTTGTCCAAAAAGTACTAATTTCTTGGCTCTGGGCTTCTCTTCTTCAACACAATTCACTGCTTATGCAGGTGTCATCTGGTTCTTGTAGTCTAGTCATCCTGTGGGAATTCAGACTAAAGAAACTGGCTCAACATACGCTGGCCCTCTGGCTACTGCTTCAGTTGTGAGTGCTACATTAGTCCCTCCTTATCTGCAGTTTCGCTTTCCACAGTTGCAGTTACTGGTAGTCAACCACAGTTCCAAAATATTAAATGGAAAATTCCAGAGGTTAACATTCCCAAAACTTTTACTACAGTATAGTGTTATAACTTACTATGTCTAATTATTAGTTATTGTTAATCTCTTACTGTGCCTAGTTCATAAATTAAACTTTGTCATAGGGATGTGTGCATAGCAAAAAACATAGTATATGTAGGGTTTAGTACTGTCTGTAGTTTCAGCTATCCACCTGGGGTCTTGGAATGTATCCCCTTCAAATAAGGGGGACTACTGCACAGCCTTTCTTTGATCAAGAAATCTTGTGTCTTCTGTCAGCTTCCATAAAAGAGTGGAAAACTGTTAGCTTGCAAGTAGAGTAAAATCCAGACTCTTTCCAGCTCCTGAAACCTTAGGGATTCAAAGGTGAAAATAGAAAATTTATTAGCAGAGGAAAAGTCTGGTTTAGTTATATAAATTTTGAAATCACATATACGTAGGTGGAAATTGAAGTTGTGGGCATAGATGTGATTGCCTGTGAAGAGAGTAGAATCACAAGAGGAGTTTGCTTATGTTTGTACTTTGATTAACTTCAAAAAAACAGAGATTTGGTAGAGGAGCATGAGCCTAAACAAAGACAAAAAGAAAGGCCAGAAAGGTAGGAAGTGAAACATAAGATTATTGTTTCATGGAAGCCAAAAGAAGGGACTCTTTCAAGAAAAAGCATATTTTCAAAACCATTGAGAGATGAAATGATTTGAGAGTAAAAATGCCCATTCCATTTAATAAGATGAGGAAGAGAGATAGAGGGAGATATTTGGAAGGGAAGTGAATTTAAAAAGTTTATTAAAACTTGTTGGGAAATAATCTAATCGACAAGTTGTGTCTGAATACACAAAGGGAATAGATAATCTAGAGTGTGAGTTTCTCTAGAATCTAGGATAGACTACCATGGGATGGGGCAGGGTGGGGTGAGATAGGATTGGGTGGATGCATTGAAAGCACAGGTTAGGGGAATGTTCTTATGTAGAAGGAGGAACTCTTTCTCCATTATTATAGAAAGGAAGGAAAACAGGGTGGGTGCAGATACTGTAGGATTTGTTGTTTGTTATCTGGAAGATAAAATTTCTCATGACTGTTTTCTTTCAGAATGAAGAGGCAAAACATGTCTTGACATGCTCTGGGTCTTAAGGTTTCAATCAGGTGGAGAAGTTTTAAAAACATGCTTTTACAGAACATGAATGAATCAGAGATGAGGGTAGCATGATCTGACAGTATTGATGGCCCTTTACAATGTCATGGATTTATAATAAAAATTCATTGATGACTTTGTGGAAGAATTTATCGTATAGCTTAGATTAGTTAAGGCAGTGGTTTCTGACCATAGGCTATGCATTAGTACCAGGTGGGTAATTTTTGAAAATCCTAATGCCCAGGCCATACCTCAGACCAATGACATAAGAATCATCATTTTAGGTGAGACTCAGGCATTCATATTTCTACAACTTCCTAGGTGATTCTGTTGGGTCGCAGTCTGAAATGTTGGTTCTTGGTGTGTTCTTGGCCGAAGAATGACCAGACACACTGAAAGCAAGATAATCACGAAAGTGAGGTTTACTGAGGAGAGACAGATAGGACTATAGAGCAAGAGTAAGATATAGGTTTACAGAGCAAGATACATATGCCACAGATGATCACCTGACCTGCTGTCATAGCAAAAAAGAGACCTTGGTTATGGTTTGGGTCTTGTTTTATAGTGTCTGGATTGGGACCTCCCCATGGTTCAGAGGTCATCATGGAACCACTTTGATAGACAGCTGGGAGTTATATGACCTGAGTCTTACTGCACATGTGCATCTCTCATGAGCCTCTCTGAAAGCCCATTTGGGGAGTAGAACTGTAATGGAACCCACTTTCGTCCCTAGGAGACCAGAATCCCTTGCTGTCTATCTAACAATTCCAATGGGAAACCAAAGTTGAGAACTACTGATAAAAAGAGCAAAACACGTAAAGGAATTTAAAGGTGAGCAGCACCAGGCACTTTGTAAGATAAGAATCAAGTCATATTTGAAGCTCTGGCTATTCTGGGTGGAAGCCCCAAAAGTCTGAACCCTCCTAGTGCCTTCTACAGACACGGAGAAGTCAACCAGTGAGCCTGCCTGGAATCCAAGAAATAAATGAAAACTAGGAACCCATTTAAACTTTTTGTCAGAAACCAAACAAACAAAAAATGTGTAATATTCTTCAAAAGTGCCCCACAGTAATTTACAATTCTAACTAGTGAGTCATTCTGGTACCACAGTCAGAAACAACTAAATAATATTGAACATAAACTTGACTGGCTGATTCTTTTTGTTCAGGTATTGTACAAGCTGAATAAACAATCATTTCATATTTGAACCTGCACATCACTTGAAAATATTGAGTTTTGACAAATTTTGATGTAAGAACATCTATAACAATGTGAAATACATTTTTCCTCATACATCTTGCTTTGAGACTGTTGGAAGCCTCAGATTTCATTGACTGAGGGTTTGATATAGTTGTCATAGAACAAATATCAGGTATAACTATGACATGACATAGTATTACATCATTCTAAATTTGTTACAATGTTACTTGAGGAATTTCATCATTAGATACATTTTCATTAAAATATTATCAATATGGTCACCATTTTAAGGAAAAGAAACTGATTAAATTTTGATAATTTGATTTTATTTTTAATCGGGCTAATTTCTATCACTTTTTGCTTTAAATCTTATTGTTAAAGACTTTAAAAAATTGTTTCCATTTTCTCCTTTATAAATATACTGTGGTAAGCAAATAATCCAACATCATTCTGAAAACCTGAGGCTCCTACAGCACCTGGCATTATTCTACTAATTCAAAACATGAATTTTAATTGAACAACATTATAAAGCTAAAACATTGAGGGGAGTTTGTATTAACTGGAAACCAAATCTGAAGCTTCATTTTATTTTGGTTTTTGTTTGGTTTTGTAAGGTAGTGATATTTGTTTATTTTTTATTCAGGAGGTAGAGTAATTCCACTCCTAGGTAAGTACCCAAGAGAAATAAAAACATATCCACACAGAAACATGGGCACAAATGTTTATAGCAGTATTCTAATAGTTTTTTAAAAAGTAGGAACAACTGAAATGTCCATCAACTGATGAACAGATAAACAAAATGTGGTGTATCCATACAATGGAATGTTATTTAGTAAAAAAGTAATGATACACGCCTACAACATGGATGAACCTTGACAACATACTAAATGAAAGAAGGCCAATCACAAAAGACTATATATTTTGTGATTTCATTTACACAAAATATCCAGAATATGGAATTCCACAGGGATTGAAAGTAGATTAATGGTTGCCTAGGCTGGGGCATTGGGAATTGAGAGAAAATGAGGAGTAACTGCTATTGGATATGGGGGTTTCTTTTGGAGATGATGAAAATATTCTAAAATTGGACAGTGGTGATGATTGCATAACTCTGTGAATCTGTGAAGAACCACTGGATTATACAATTTAAAAGGGCAAAAATTTTATTTATGTAAATTACATTTCTATAAAGCTGTTATTAAAAAAAGAAGAGGCGGGCAGTTTTTAAAATTATTAAGGATACTTGCTAATTTAAGTCTAATTCTGTGTAAATATACTTCCTTTTCCTACTCTTTTTGCTTGTTCTAGCTAGAGTGGATTATAGTTCCCCTGAAATGATGAATTTTTAAAACATTCTTTGATGTTCTCTTCCTAAATTTGCCTCTGACTCATTTGTTCCTCAGTACTTCAGCTTTTCTCTATCAATAGCTTCTGTCTTGTGAATCACTTTTCTAAAATTTCTGTTTCTGTCTTTCTTTTAAAAATAGCCCTCAGGAGCTGCTGTAAATGGTTTCATGATAACAGTTTTGAAATTTTTATTATACAACTCTTAGTTTGCTATTGTAAGTACTATATTTTCCAGGTTTCTCTATAAATAAGTATTCCTCTCGTTTTTTACACTTGAAATATATTTTGAAGAATCTGTGTCTTTACTATAGGATAAGCATAATACCCTGAAAGAACCTATTCCAGTAGAAATAACCAAGTTAAAGACGTTGCATTCCAAATTTATGATTAAATGCAAATGCCTCATTAAAAAGCAAATCCTTCATTTAAAGTTGGGATGGGACTCAAAATATTCAATCTGGTTAAATTTAACACACTGAAAAATCTTATTCAGAAATATTCCTTGGGCCTAGAGCAATGTTAGATCAATCTGCTTCTATCTCTCAATCTCTATGCTAGTGATTTAGTTCATACATACTGTTCTCTTGAATGGAAAGCCCTTGCCCACCTTAATCAATATGTTTACGTTATTCTCTAGAAAAATCTGGTTCTTATGTTATCCCCTGTGCATATGCTTTGTCTTATAATTAGATTTCAAGTATTTCAATGGCATGTCTTTGCATTTTATTTACATATATTTCATAGTTCATATAGATATAAAATGGTCATTATATACTGGATTATTTATAAGGATAGATATATAAAAATGTTATGTGAAAATAACACTTTTAATATGTTATATTTTGTCCCCTACCTCCCTGGTCACTTCTTTAGCATTTTGTGTGTGTGTGTGTGTGTGTGTGTAACTGTTGCCCTTCTGATAATAGTAACACAGGACATACTGAGGAAATATAAAAAGGAGATAGGAGACCTAGTATATAGCTGTTAAAAAGAGTTTTTCTCTATAATCATAATCTCCTTTACAAAATAGAGAGGGTCAGAAAGAATAAACACAAAAGTGAATTTTAGCTTTGACAGTATCAGAACGATTAGTAAGTGAAACTTTATTATTTTGAAATTTGAAAATGACTGAAGCCACAATAGAGTTCTTCAGGAAAAAGTCATCAGTAGGAAATTCCTGCTGCTGGGCTTCAGAGGCAAATGCTGAAGGAGGAAAATGTGCTGTTTGTGTAGCATCCCAAATGTATATATTGTTTCATTCCTCTGAAAATTAATGTGAAGTGGAGTGAACAGGCTGCCGGGTGGTCATATTTGACTGTTCTCACCATCTCCCACCACTGTAACTACCCTGCTTTCATTCATTTAGCAATTCCTTTATCCACTGAGTACACATCGTGTACTCCACACATTTCTAGGTGTCAAGGTTAATACAATATTTTTCACTCTTTGTATCTCTTCACCTTTTGGTGAAATGGACTAGTTGCAGTTCTTGAAAGTGAGGTAGCTGTCCATTGCTAAAGCATGTTTTGTAGGAGGAAGTATTAATAGCTAAGATTTAGTGAAATGGAGTATATATTTTTATGACCAAGAGAAAATGTACAACTGGATGAGTGATGATCTGTTTTAAGCTATATCTGGTTTATTTTTCCAGGGAATTTTAGTGTATCATCCTTATCACATTTCACAATGTCTTCGAATCACATTCACACTTTTTATTTAAAAGCCTCTTTCATCTGATTATTTATTCTAAAACCTCCCCTTCACACATTATTGTTTCTGTGGAGTTTTTTGACTACATTTTAACCCAATGACCTTTTTGTCTCTACCACGTCCTGCCCACAATGTCACCTGCCATTCTGTGGTGAGCCTATCTTTAAAATTTCCTCTAAAGCAGACCATTGAGGACTTTAGATATAATAGTGTCCTTCCAATTTCTTTTGCAGTTTGATATTTTGTAATTTAAAGTTTAAAAATACTTTTTAAGAAAAGCATAACATTAAGCATTTACAGGATGTCTTCTTCTTTCTCATGGGATTAAGCTTTGCCACGTGTTCATTTCCTGGTTCAAGTTCACAGTGTATTTCCTTTGTCTGATGGACTGCCTTCTGCATGTTTCCTTTACTCTGCCTTGGTGTTTATAGGGGCTCCTTCCGCAATAAACTATTCTAGTGAAGTCCCTTCAAATTCCTCTTTCATGCTTCCTTCTGCTCTTGCTATATTGCCCTGCATAGGCAGGAGGGAGACATATCTACAAATGAGAGATTATCCACAGGGATTTATTTCCATTAATAAAAAACCTCCAGTTAAAGAACATTTCAGTGGTGACCAAGGGATTGTTTCCATCTAGTATCTTTAACGGACATTGGCCCAATATTTCTGGGTGTGCTGAAGATTTTTTTCTCTCTATAGCTCACATAGTTCTTTCATTTGACAATTTGTTACCTTCTATTTTAAAGAAGTGCTGAAATTTAATTTGAAAAGAGATTCTCATTACCTATCTTAGAGGGAAAAAAAGAACGAATCAGTAATTTTAAAACAGTTGAAATATATTTTGATGTGTTAAGCAAACAGCTATATCATATATGTATCTATCATTTTAATAAAAATATGTTTTCCTTAAGAGATTTATAACACAGCTGCAGACAGATGTTTTCACTTTAGTTTTAAAGGCAGAAATGACAGTGCTCTATGAATAAAAATCAAAAGTAAATTCCACAATCAGGAGGCCTACTCACTGCACGCCCCTGTTTCATTGGACTTGCTTGAGATTATACACTGGGCAAAATAATAGCCTGCTGATTTCAACCTCAGTGAGTGACAGGGGACCCACGGTGACAAAAGATCTAAAAATATATCTGGCTTTGGCCATTAAAAGCCTTATCAGCAAGTAACAAAAATCAACAGAGCTTTAGGATTGCCAATGCAGGGATTTAAAAAGGTTCCTAGCAAGGGAATGTTACTTACCATCCTGATAATCTGTTGACATACAACACCAGCCGCCTCTGTCACCACTTTCTGGCTGAGAGCTTTAGGTGATGAAAAGCAGAGTGGGTGGAGGTGGGGCGTTAGCGTTAATACTGACAGTTCCACGGGCATGCTGAGGCATGTGGTGAGGGGACATGGGCTTTACAATTGTCTCAAAGTTTAGCATTGCTCTGAGGTCAGCGGGTGATTAGATTAGCATCCTTTCGAAAAAGAGCTCATGTATTTCCATATTCTCTATAACATCTCTATAGCTAGTTATTGATTTTAATGCTGTGAATACTAACTAGACCCAAAGCATGTTACATTAGTACAGTGAGTAAGTTCATACTTTCTGTTGTTCCCCAATTACCTCTCCACACAAAAAAGTTGTAAGAAAAGAAAACAGGAATGCATTAAAATATAAACAGTCCCTATTAATGGATTCTAACTGTTCCCACCAAGGGGATATAAACATGGTATGGCAAGAACATACTTGGGTATCACTAGTAATTGCTTGCAAGTACAGTATTTGCATGCTCTGGTCTGTTTCCTGATGAATTGTTCAAAGTAACATATCGTATATCTGTTAATGGTTGACAGTTGGTAATTGCCTTCTACTGTAGTCTGTCCATAGGAGGGAGTTAGAATCAGAGATAGCTTTATATCCATTTTGCCAAGGCAGGCACATTCTTAATTTCTTCCCAGATTTAAAGTGCAGATGAGACTCAATCTATTTAGCTATAGAAATGGAAAAAAATAATTTGCCATCTGATGTTTAGAATAAGATGCTTAGCAGGAAGGCTGGAATGAAGGGAGAGAGACAACTAGGGATAGTGGTAAGACAGATGAAAAGAGAGTCAAATGGAGCTGATGATGTGAGAATATGAAATTTAAACCAAATTGAGCTAGTAGGCAGACATCAATACAGCCACTTCCAAACTCAAGTAATCAGCATATGTCATCAATAGTAGAGACCTCACAGATGAGCCAATTAATGAAAGCTTTTAAGATACCTCTCTAGGCAAGTTTGTTGGCAAAATTTTCCAATGATAGCTTTAGGAATAACAATAAGGAAATCCCTACCACCCAAGTAGACATTATTGTATTTTGTTTCATTTTAGTTTAAGGTATTTATAATGACTCCACTAATAATTTCTACTAAGAAGCTTGCCAGGAGTCATCAGTCTGATGTGCAGTAATGATTGAGTGAGAAAATGTCAATAGAATCAAATTAAGAAATAAAATGGGGTGGGGGGTATTGCAGAGATATTGGTGAAGGACACAAAATTTCATCTAGATACGAAGAGTAAGTTCAAGAGCTCTATTGTATATCATGCTGACTACAGTTGATAACAGTATATTGTACACTTAAAAATTGATAAGAGATTTTAAGTGTTCTCACCACAAAACTATGATAGTATGTGAGGTAATGCATATGTTAATTAGTTTGATTTAGCCATTACACAATGTACACATAGATCAAAGCATCATGTCATACATAAGAAATATATACAATTTTAATTATAACTTAAAAAAATAAAATAGAAACAAAGACCCAGAAAGAATGGGTAAAATAAAGGTGGATTTCCTGATGGCTCTAAATGAATTGGGGTCAAGAATAATATGACATATTCTCTCCATTGTCACACCAATGTCCCTCCCTCCCCTTACACTTCCTGCCGCCTGCCCTGCCCCCTTCTTCATACACTTTTTTCCAAAATGGAAAGATCAAAGACAATCTTAAAGGGAAAAAGCAATTACAGAGGGCAAACTACAGCCTGAATAAGGTGCACAGGATGAAGGCGAGAGGGAGAAGAACCTTCCAGAAAGTTTGTCACGGTGGTTTCAGAGGGATGAGCTTTAAGTTTTTGACAGTGCCATCATTCACTTTTCTATATTTTCCCACAAATTTGAAATTCACTAGTCCCAACTCATTGGTTTCAAAATGTCTAAGAATAGTTCTTGTTAGGTGTTGGGTGAGTAGTGATTGCCTCTTCCTATGTAACAAGAGTTATTTGATATTCAGTACTTTCAAAATTCTTTGACTAAAATAATTCTTTGACAAACTTGGGATTTTAGCCCTTATTTTGCATTTCTTTTACCATGGCACTGACCTGTCTTAATCTGTGTTGTAGGGCAGGAAATTGGTGAAATTATCTGCAGCAGCTAAGTTTGCAGGGGTCTAACAGGGAAAAGTGCTATTAGGATGGTGATGATATCATGCAGTCCAAAATTGCTAAACACCATGGTACAATCTTAATTGTTCTAAATGACTTTAGCTTGTTTGTTCCCCATACAGCCCAGTTATTAGTGTAGAGAAAAACTTTTTTCATGGCCACAGATTATTCTCAACCATGCTATGTCAGAAGATGTGGTTAGAATAGAGAATCTTCGAGATATTTTTTTCACTCTAATACTCTACAGCTGGTCTTGAAAAATGTGTGCATTGTTTACATGGCAAATGGGATAGTGTGACTGGAAAATGGGATAGTGTGACTGGAAAATAACTCTGTTTTTAGAAAGAAGCCCACTTCATTGGGTATATATTATCACCTCTGAGAAATCCCTTTTCTATTGGTTTTAGAATGAAGGATGAGTATGTCCTTCAGAATGTTATGCTTTGTGTTAGAAATGTAACATAACCAAGCTTCTAAGATGAAAGCTGTTTTCTTTCTTTCTTTTTTAAGAAATAAAAAAGCAGACCTAGCATTTACTATATCTGGAAAATAACATATACAGTACATTCAACCCTGTTAAATGTAAAAATAAATTTCCCTCAGAGTATTGGATAAAATTGTAAAAAAAAATCTTCAGTTTGACTCTGAATAGTAAATGTATCCAACAATCTTTATAGACTTTGTGTTCATCAAATACCATTCTAAGCACAGACGTGAATGGCAAATATTCCTAAGATCTTTCAGTGGTAGCACAGGAGTTTTGTGGATCACTCTCTCAAGCTGTGACACACCACCAATGTCAACGATTCAATAGAAAACATTCATAAGCAGCCAATTATGGAGTGTTTGACTCTAAGCCTGTGTCTACAAAAAAATGCAAACACATATTTGGAAAGTAATAAACTAATGCATTCTAGAGCAAGCATTAGATTCTTAATGAGAGCTTCATAGCAGCTCAGCGAAATTTCCCATCCCCCATTATTTTTTAAACCTATTTACTGAAGGAATTAAGTCACCCTTGTATTTCAAAAAGTAATAACACTGCCTCTGTCTATGTGAATTTCATAAGGTTGATGAGTAATGAATAACATTACCAGATGAGACAAAAGGCCAATTTGAGGCTGGATGAGAGTGATTTTTCAGATTATTAATTCCAAAAATAATCTTGGCTTTCAAAAAATATTATTGGCATTTAATGCACATATCTAGTTAGAAGAATATGGATGGGGAGGGAATATAGTGCTAAGTGTTGCAGTGTATGTGAAATGACTTGTTTTCAGTAGACAGAATATAAGAACCCCACCCCAACTTATTTTATGCACAAAATATCCACAAATACATGAAGAATATTCAAATCTATTTGTATAATAAGGACTTCAGATAAGCCTGAAAGATAAAGGGGTATAATAACTCATTCATGCCAGTAAATGCATTTTATATGTATTAAATAACAAAAACATCCATGGACTTCTACATTCGGCCCTTTGTTCCCTTTTTGGTTGCCCTCGAGACGTGGAGAGTGATGATCCTGTTTTGTAATAATGTTTGGTGCTCACATTAGAAATATGCATTTTAAAGTATACATTTGGAAACAGTTGGGCATAAGCTCCTCAGAACACTGAATCCCAGTATTGCAAAGGCCAACTTTGATTTCTCCTTTGAACACCAATGGTGAGGACAATTTATTCTACACCAGGAATTATCCAGAAATAAAGAGATGTAAAGGTTTCCAACTTTCTTAAGGATTGCCTATGGTTTTTCACATAAATCTGAATCTGGTTACTAAAATCAGGATGAATTTGGAGCAACATAATAATGGAAGACCAATGGGGACTCATCTGAGGCTTGGGGTATGTGTGTGTCTGCGTGGAGGTGGTTGTTTTCTTTTGAATAGTTTCTTCTTGGCTGGAAATGGCTTTGACCACCATCAATAAGTTTCAGCTTGAAGAAAATCTTAGTGGTGGTCCCCATTTTTGAGAGGATTACATTACGCCATATGGTCATATGCCTTAGTAACTTCTGCACTGGAGGTGTTGGGGAAACATGTATCTGTGTGGTGTGGCTGGAATAAATCAGTCTTGACATTTTTTTATGTTCTTTTTCCCAGTCTCAAATTTTATAAACCATTGTCCCCATGAATTGAAATGCCTTTTGGGCAGTATGGAGTATAAGAACAAATCTGAGAGTTAGAGATTCAGAAAGTAGTATCTCATCTTGTCTCAGAAACCAGATCTTAGAATCTAGATCTTTTGTTTAGGCATCCATTTTTTTCTTTTTTTTTCTTTTTTTTCAGGAATCAACTGCAGGCCTGAGATGTGACATGATTTATTCGAAGTTATACTGACAGTCTGAGCAAACTTTGAATCTCCTGGCCCCCAGTTGTTGCTATTCTACCTAGCCAAATAATGAACCTAAGTATCACATAATAATTTTAGTGTAATTTAAAATTACAAGATTATTACCAATTGAAATATAGTTCCTAGAATAATGGAAAAGATAACTTTCCAAAGTTTAGTATTTGCAGCTCTCTAAATGATGTGCCTGCCTTTCATATATAGCTTTTCCACATTATCAAAACCAAGTTATTTATTTTAATAATTCATCCTATAATTTACCACTCAAGGGTAGATTATTTTGAGTTAACTGGCATAATTAGTTCACTAGCATGCTATAGTCAAGTCTTTTAAGCATAAAATTCATCTTTTTCAATGACTTGATTATTATGGTCAAAACAATTATGCTGGTTAACACGGTGAAAATATGGTTATGGAAGATGTCTAAAGCACACTTTAAAAAAATGTATACTTTGTGCCTTATGGAATCACAGCAATTCAACAAGATCCATGGCTTCAGAGCAACAGAATCCAGTAATTTCTTAACTTCATAGGTCACTGAGTTTTACCATGAACTCAAAAGTAATGAAAGTTTGTCTTCCTTGTAAGGTAGTCTATGATCAGATGTATGAATATGCTGTGTTAGAAACTGTCATATTTTCTGATGTAGTATCCTCATTAGAAGAGAAATAAAGTGATCCTCCTGGTTATACATACATATACCCATGGATTAAATGACACTCTGACATTTTGTATTTTATACTTCTTATGTGAAATGAATTTTGTGTTGTGTGCATGTGTGAATGCACATAATTTTGTAAATATGTATGAAAATGTTCATATGCAATTGTTTTCTTTTGTGAATCTAAACAGCTTGTTGATTTTCAATTTTCCTATTTTACAGTAGAAAATGATTGCAAGCTTCCTTAAAATCACTTGGCCTGTTTTTTATTTAATGAATTTCTTTTCTTGCAAGATGATTGCTGCTTGAGCCA
Source organism: Lemur catta (assembly GCF_020740605.2). NCBI lineage: Eukaryota > Metazoa > Chordata > Mammalia > Primates > Lemuridae > Lemur > Lemur catta. The sequence continues at coordinate 53,921,159 of NC_059140.1, forward strand.
TTAAAAGTTAATTTGTGGAAAAATATTTTTTTCCTTTATCTTCTGTACAAACTACTGAGTAACCATTAAAATTAAAATGGACATCAATTCAGAATTTTCTACCATCTATTATCTCTAATTATTTATCTATTTACTTACCTTTCCAGCCAGCTTTCTTGATTTCATTAGGAAAGATGTAGAAATAGTTTCGAAGTAAACATTTACTCTAAAGCTGTATATATATTTTATTGTCAATAACTGCCTTTTGCAGATTCTTTGAAAAGTGATATAATGCAGTTTTTGATAAAACATAATGACCACCATCATTATGGGGCACTATAATGCAATAAATTGACAGCTTTTGGTAGTGGAAGGCTGGGGAACTTCCCATGACTGCCTTTGCTTTTGGGAGATCATTGTCAATCTGCTCAGCTGAATCATTTTCTTCAAGCTCTTATGCCACCATCAAGAATGTGTATTAAACTGCAGTATAAGGGATTTTTTATGTTGTGTATGAGGAAGAACTCTGTGAGTCTTTTCAACATCATATTTATAATAATAAAATCAAACGCTTAGATAGCACTTACTATATATGCCAGGCACTAAACTCTTTGCCTAAATAAACTCATTTAATTCTGAAAACAACCCTATGAGGTAAGTAGTAGTAGTAACCTCACTTTACCTATGAGGAAACTGAGGCACAGAGAGATTTAAATAACTGGCCCACGGCTCTACAGCTTGTAGAGCCCCAGAGCCTAGGTAAGAATCGAGAAGAGGGCTTTGGCTTTGACTCTTACTTCAATTCTCTTAGGCAAGTACACATATCTTGTTTTTTCAGTATATGGAGGAAGAATGTATAATGATGTGTCCATGATCACTTGCCCAGTCAAAGGAAGAACTGAGATCCCAAGTGTGCATTGTCAACAGTGGCGGGTCATTTAGGTCTAGTGTAAAACGAAAGCACATTTGCCAAAGATGCTTTAGTTAATCCATCCAGCTTCCTTGAGACAGGAGTCAATATAAATAATGGACTCCCTCTCTCTTAATATGCTTTGTGGAGCTTCAAAATTCAGTTTTAAGAGATAATAAGGGCTCTCCTTTCTGTGACTCTAAATAGCAACTTTACTCAAGGTTAGAGCTGGGAGAATAAATGGTGGCCTGAATGAGTATTAAAATTTCACTTGTCCTGTTATAATTCCTGGGATTTTTCCAATCAATGAGCACATTTTCCACTTTCCTCTTCTTTGCTGCAATATGAATACGAAGGTGACCTCTTATTTCTTACATTCTTTGGTGCTTATTTATGTATTTCAGGATTACATTTACATTTTAACTTCAGCACTGTACTGCTAACTCATAATTCTTGTGTTAGTTAGTTGTTTTCCTTAGTTGTGATTGACTAGTCCTTGACAACATGTAGTTACAGAATTTGTGTATAACAAGCCCAGCTGGTGCTGACCATATTTATTCTGTGGGTTTGTATTCATTTTTAAACCATCTTTTAAATTCAGATAGAGATCTCAGAAATTGCCTAAAGAATAACTCAAAGTAAAAAAAATGTTTTACAGATACAAATCATAAGTGAATCATTTATTTTTCATATGAAATTTATTAGTGCCCTCCACATCATAAACTTGCCATAAACTCCATGTTTCACATTATCTGTGAAGACAACCAAGGAAGCATAGCATTGCAATTCCTTTTGGGCTGAAGTGAGCAGAAGTATCAATGAATGTTTGATGGTAGGTCTTCTTTCATAGATTAATTTTCTTTTGCAAATGGCACAATGCAATTTTGTTGCACTTTAAAAAATATGGTGAGGAAGATAATAATCAACAATATGAACATTATTTTTTTCTTTTACTTATTATATTGCTGGATAAAATGATGGCAAATCTGGCTTTTACTACCTTATAGATAATATATTTTTTGCAGATGTGATGATTTCATTTTTATGAATGTAGATAAGCCAAAGAAGCTCTGGAAAGATTCTTAAGAATCATTTTAAAAGAAAACCCATTAAAATGTTTATATTTACTCACCAGCAATCAAAAATGCTAATGTGCAGAAGGACCAGGAAAAGAAGGTTTAATTCATAAAATCAGTGCATTAAAGGAAATCATGGCTTTCTGATGGATTTTTTAAATGTAGTCTACTCTGAGTTTTTGATCATTTAAGAGTAACTATGATTCCTCTTAAAATTCATATTTTTATAAAGACTTTTTGGGTTCTCTCTTCATGGAAGGAAGATTCATGAAAAGGTTGATATCATTGTTCCAACATGGCCAGCAAGCTTTCACAAAACAAAATGCTCCACATGTGGTGTAGATTTGTATAGCTAGGCTAGATATTCAAGGAAAAAGGAGAAGAGAACAGAACTCACTCAGAAATGGAGCAACAGGTATGCTTTCAAACAGGGAATTTAGTGTAACCTTTGGTTTAACCTAATCAGAGGTATAGTGTTAAATAATTTAAAAATTTTTAGTGCATTAACATAGCAACTGATTCTGGCTATCCACATATAAACCAATAAGACTGGGCCAACTAGACTATAGTCGCATCATTTTGTGCATGGTGTCACAGATTTAGCTTTCTCAAGAGGGAGAAACCATAAAAAATAAATATGACATCAATACAAATCAAAATGAAGTTTCCATTTTCATCTCTGTGTAATAATATTTATGTTCATCGGGATCTCTATTCTATTCCTCAATGCTAGTTTTGAAAATAACAATTACATGTGTCTGAGTATAAATCTTACACATAAAACCTCACACATAGATACTTGAGGCATATAAAAATAAACTGTATACGCAGCTGGTCATATCATTGAGTATTTCATCAAGTAAAGTAACTTAGAGTAATTTTTTTATTTTTTGAATAATGATGCACTGTCGTGGCTGCTTCCAAATTCACATATTAACCACAGAACTTTCAAAACTTCATTTATGTCGACTGGCAGTTACAGAAATAGCAGCTATACCATGAAATGGACGTTTGGCCTGCGCTTTCTCTCTGGTCTTCCTGGGCACTGGAGTGATTTAAAATTATTCAAAAATTATCGAAGTTGTCTGGTAATGGGCAAGAGATGTGCTTACGGCTTAAATTGACACATGTTAGCTGTTGCCACAATGAACGGCTGCAGTGAAGAATGCCAAAAGGAGTATTGTAGTGTAGTTGAATTCCCTGACTCTCCTGCTATTGACTGAAGACAGCTTGAAAAAGAAAACAAAACAAAACTGGTTTTGCTTCACACACCATAAAGCAATGTCCTTTAGATGCCAAACAATAAAAGTTTTGGGGAGGGTATAGAGTGGAGAGAAGCCCCGGAAATACTGAAAATTTCAACCTTAAGCACAGAATGGGCAGAAGGTTAGGATTTTTTTTCTTTAAAGTTTAGATTTCAAGTTTTTTTTCTTCTTCTTCATCTTACTTCGCCCTCCTTGCTTTTTTTCTTTTGTTCATCTTTCATTCCCTTTTCTGATATGGAAAGTCACAGTTCAGATGCAGCAGAGTCTAAATCATCTGAAGCAAATCAGGCCAGAAATGGGCTGATAATGAAGGCCAAAAAAAGTGTGCTTGCTTTTTACCAGTGAATCATCAGTGCAACAATAGAGTCTAAAGATTCTATTAGCATTACAGAAGCTCTCAGGAACCAATCTACTTTTGCTCTCAAAAATTTTCACTCTAGTATTATAGAAGCTTGATTATTAATTGAGATTGCTACAGCTGAAGTTCAGTGTGGTGGTGTTTTTTTCCTTCCCTTTTTGGTTTTTGGTTTGTTTTCTTGTAAAGTACTTTTGCAATAGTTATTCTATTTACAGTGTCTGTGTCCATATAGTATACACGTGGAATTCTCTTTCATTAAATCATTCAATAAACTATCCTTCAAGGCCTACTATGTGTCGGACACTGCCCTGGGTGCTAGGCAAAGGGCAGATAAAACAGATCGAATAAATGCGTTTACAAATCATCATCCTATTTTCTAAATTTACTCTAATTATGCTATGCATAATTATTTAGAAACATATCTTCAATGACTGCCCAATATGTGCTATGTGTTTTCTGACTTATTACGCCTCTTTCTTCCTTGTAAGATATCACCTAAAATTGTTTGGAATTTTGATATTTAACAAAAGAAATAATTTCATTAATTTTAATTTTTATAAAGAGTAGAATGTCAGAATACATCTGGCATGGAATTTAACTGACATGTTTGAACTAAAATATTGTAAAAATTAGTATTGTCTTTTCAGCTCTGGACAGAGTCCAGGTCTACAATCCCTCCCACCCCCAGGGTTTATAGAAGGACAGATACCAGACTACCAGCTTGAAAGCCATTCACACTGAATTGCACATGATTAATAACTGTTTTTGTGTTTATTTAAGGGAGGAGGAAGCAAACAGCAAGGAAATGAAGGAGGGAGTGGATATATGGGTGTGTTGACTTTGTGAAGGAAAGGAAGTAGCAGTAAAAAGGTTCTAAATTTTGTATTATGCTCATATTATGTGGTCCTTGGCCCCTTTAACCACACTTTTGATGCACTATCACTTGTACATTTCCTTGTGATATGCCAAACGTCTGGGGAGTGAGAGTAGACAAAGGACTTACTTCATGTTTCCCTGATGCTAAATTGAATAGGGCCTTAATTACTTTGAATGTGTAGCTCCAGAGTGGGGTATTAGAACATTTGAAAGGGAAGGACAGGATTGAAGTTACCTAGGGATTGCTTCTCGAGAGCTAATACGAGATTATTAGGAACCAGGGATGCTGTGAGGATTGTCTGTCTTCTTCAGGTTTATTATTCTGGTGGAAGTGAGGGAGAAATCTCCCAAATGAAACAGACCCAAAGGGAAGTAGCATGCTATGGACTTTTCTCATTGTAGGTGAGCACACAGACCTGCATACAAATAAACACAACACACAGGCACACATGCTCTGTCCTCCAACCTGGTTATTTTTGCTGGGAGACTCTGTAGTGGATAGCTGTTGATTCTGCCATCCCAGCGTCCATTACTCCTTCTTGAATCAGAGTCTGACTTCCTGTTGAGGAGCTCTTTCTATTTCAGTGATGCCGAAGTATATCCCTCCTCTCTTTCTGCCAGCACTTGCTGTGGGTAAATGATTCAGATTTAGCCAGTCAGCACATCCCATCCCCACTGGTACACTGGTTTATGGAGGGTATGTGTTTATATACCCTAAACCTGGCCAAGAAGACTCAATTCTGGAATTTTTGTTTGGAACTCAAAATAAAGACATTTTTTCTAACAGGAAACTTAAAACGATATAAACAGGGAGCTGCTAAGGACCCTGAAAGCAGTGAAAATTGGGATGAGAATAAGATTCTTAAGGAAAAAATAGAGCAGAGAAAGGGAATAGGATTTGAATCTTGATATTGTTGTATACTCTGGATCAAGCAATTCCTGAAGCTAGTTACCCTTGGATTTTTTGGTCATATGAGCCAATTAATTCTTATTATTTTTTTCTTAAATTAGAGTGAGTTGGGTTTAAATCTCTTGCAACAGGAAGACTTCTGAATCATACACGCTGAAAACTTATTAGGAGTTTTCTCTTCAGATGATTTTTCTCCTTAGTTTCCCAGCTGCTGTTGAGAAGCCAGCATAGAATTCTTTAACCAGTTTCTTACTTTCATCCAATAAAGGCTTCTCCAAAATAACTCATCCTTAGGAAAGTAAAGTACTACCAAGGAAAGGAAAAGTTCACAAGAAGAGGAGGCTGAGTATGCAAAAATATTTGCTTACTTTTTAATTAGCTTAAAGCTAATTTACATTTTATCTTACTTTATGTGAAGCATAGAGAAGGGAAAGCTGTTTGGGGGTATTTGAGGTGCATCTACACATGCTTATATCTTACAGTAGCTTTTGCTTCTTTTCCTCTTTTTTTTCCTGTATCTTTCACTTCCTGTATATGTGAAATTGCTCATATGACATCCCTGCATCAAATTCAGTATGCTCAAAATGAAATTCATTGTCTTTCTTTCAGACATAATCTTCTTCCTATTTTTTCCATTTTAGTTTATGCCTCCAATATTTAGTCCTTCACACAACCCAGAAATGGGAGAGTCAAACTTGACAGCTTCTACTCTCGCCCTCTGTCTTAGTCAGCTTGAACTGCTGAGAAAAATATCATAGACTGAGTGGCTGAAACCACAGACATTTATTTCTCACAGTTCTGGAGGCTGAGAAGTCCAAGATCAAGATGCCTGTGGCTCGGTTCCTGGTGAGGTCCCTGTTCCTGGCTTGCAGATGGTGTCTATTTATTGTGTTCTCACATAACAAAGAGAGAGAGAGAGAGAGACAGAGAAAGAGAGAGAGAGTTGAGAGTTCTGGTCTCTCTTCCTTTTCTTATAAGGACACTAATCCCATCATGGGAGCCACATCCTCATGACCTCATCTAGACCTAATGCCTCCCAAAGCGCCCTCCTCCAAAATCCATCACACTGTGGGTTAGGCTTCAACATTTGAATTTTGTGAGGGATACAACCTTCAGTTCATAATACCCTCCCTGCACACAGATCAAATGCAACACTCTATCTTCCAGTTTTATCTCCTAAATTCTGCATGAATTGATTTGCTCATCTTTCACTTTTCTAACTCAGTCCCTCATCATCTTTCACCTCTATAATCATGACAAAGTCCAGTTTGGTCTTATCACCAATTATGTTTCATGAAAATCTGTTCCCCAGATCGAAGCCATCATAGTCTATCCAAAATGGAAGTCTACTTATGTTAGTTCTCTGCTTAAAATCATTCAGTGGATTTCAGGAATCTCTTGGCACAATATAGTAGACTTATGTGGTTTGATCTGTATCTACCTATCCAGTCTCTTGCGGTGCTATTGCATAGTTTACATTTCATCATTCCCTACCTTAACAATCATGAGGTGTTTACCATCCAAACACATGAACACACACACACACACACACACACACACACACACACACACACTCGACTGTTTCTCACATCTGTGATTGGTGAATGCTGTTCTCCCTCCTGGAACCACAGTCTTCCATTACCTCCTTCACTTTCACTAATTCACTCATCATCCAAAAATCAGAGAGAGATACTTTCTTTGCTATGGTCCCCTAATTCTTTATGCACACTTCATTCATTCTGTTTATCACTCTCTATATTAGAGCATTAGAATTTCAATTATTATATGACTGTTTTATCCCACTAGACTCCTTGTTTCATAAAGACAGAATTCACATCTTACTTTAATTTTTATCCCTGTCTGGTATAATATCCAACACAAAGTAAGAGTTTACTAAAGTTAACTGAATCCCTAAGTCTTTTTAAAGTCCAATAATTTGTTATGTAAATTAATTACCATGTTATTATTTAGTTTCTCTTTCTAATTGTTGAGCTTGATTAACTATAAATGAATCTTATGGAAATGATAATTATCAAGTAGAAGTGTGAAAGGAGACTAAGTTTGACCTTCAACTGAAACATTATTCAGCATTTTGTAAATCTCAATGGTAAATACGATATCAAAATCATAAGGCAGAAATTAATAAAATAAAAATATTAGTGAAGCAGATATTTAAGCAGATAAGAAGGAAGGTGAAAATCTTACTAAAGAGAGTTGATATAGCCCAGAGAGTTATGCATCAGGATAATCAAAACACTTTTTGGTTCTTTTGGGTCTCACTTTTTATTTAATATCATGCCTTTTCTTCAAATAATATTTTTCAAAATGAATAACATAATTTTAAAATCTAACATGTCTACTACTCTCCTTTCCCTTCAAATCTAAAATATATTTATCAAAGCATGCGATTACATTGAGACAGAGAGCACAGTGGCTAGAAAAATGGACCCTTGAACCAGACCAGTCTCAAGTCTTTCCAGTTTTATCAACTTCAGTATATTCTTAATTTTGAAAATCTTTGATTTCTTCATCTGCAAACTTGGATAGTACATACTTCCTAGAGTTGTTGTGATGATTAAGTGATATAATGCAGGTGAAATATTGAATGTGGCCCATGGTGCATATTATTATATATATTATATATTTTATATATATCATATTATATTTTATTATTTCTAGTAAGATTGACACGGTGAAAATCATATAAATTTGAAAAATGACAGTTAACCAAGTTAAATGAGTTTCTTTACTGTATGATTTGTCAAAATTTTTAATATCATGACATATATTCAAATATCTGTAATACTCTAACATATAAATTTCTAAGGAGGGCAATGAATTATGTAATGTTTTCTAGGGCTTGTGTAACAATGATTTCATTTTATTGTAGTACATATCATGGAACTATTGTTTCATGTAATCCACTTACATAAATGCTACTTTAGGTGAATATTACTAAAATAAAATAAAATGAGAACATAATATAGAGAAAGTAGCATGGAGAAGGCAGGGTGAAACCAAGAAACAATGGTGCAGCTACTATCTTAGAGCAAATAGCTTTATTAATAAACTTCCATTCTAACATACTGACCTTCTGTCCTTAGACCAGCTAAAGTCTTGAAGCTTTTAAAACTCATCACAAACTTGCCATCACAGTTATAAGTATTCTCTGTAGGAATTATAGTAGCCAACTAATTGTTCAAATGTCAAAATTGGAAAATTTCTTTGGGGGGCAATAGGCTTTTAAATAGTTTGTTGCAAAGCAATTCTTAAATGATTTAGACATCTTTATTTTACTTATTTTTTTCTATTAATTTTCTAAATTTAAAATTTGTGTATAACTTTATTTTTAGGAGATACCAATTCCTTAAGAAAAGGCATGATCCTCTCTAATGTATATTAGAATGACCTGGGAACCTTTTTAACATAATGAAATGTTGGTTCAAAAGTATATGCCAATGAGCTGCTTTTATTTGTTAGCTCTATGATTTTGATAATGTCCTTTTATTTTCTATGAGCCACAACATTTTATAAAGCTTTGTCAAAGGGCAAGATTGAAACACAGGATATTGGCTACTGAGTTGCAATTTAGCAATCGCATAACAATGGAATTTGATAGAAATATAAATCTAGTCATTTTTATGAACCACATTATTTGAGATCAAATTATATTGTGAGGGTTTTTAAAGCTAGAATTACATTAAAATTATTAATATTTGCTTTGGCTACTTTTTTCCCTTTTTCACTATTAAACTGAGATAAGCAATGGCTATTTAACTTCACTATTTACCAAATGTTTATGGAGCCCTTACTGAGGACAAAGTACAATTTTAAGGGGTTGTGAATGATGCATAGATTAGTAAGATTCAGAAAAAAAGAAGAAAACTACAAACAACTATATTAAAAATAAAAGTTGCATTAAAACATAAAAATGGTATTTCATAAAAGAAGAGACCCATTTATTCATAACAATCAGAGGACATGGTATTTGATGGGTATTTGAAGAATACAAAGATCCTGAAAAAAGGAAACAGTGGAGATGGTTCTTGAAGCAGAGATAATACTTTATCATGTTAATGACAAATTGTGGGCACTATGGTAGTTTTGTCAAAATTACAGTTTTTTTGATCTCAGCTTGAATAAAGTGATATTTCAAGAAATACAAAAATGATTAAGTTGTGTTTTATATTATAAACCCAGCAGTGGTGGCACCAAAGAATGGCTTGTGGGGTTTTTGATCCCTATTATCACTTCTCCCAAACCCATTTCAATAAAAAAAGACATCATAATTTAAAAATTGATGTGCTTGCTATACAAACATAGCTTTCAGATGTTCTACTCCTAACTTTCAACCTCATTTCTAAAGATTTTTTTGCAGAAAATTTGAAGCCATTATTGAGCATAAGGCTACTTTGTAACACTGAAACTCATGTGAAGTAGAAACAAAATAATGATGAGATTAGCCATCTGTAGAAATTGTCAACCTGGATAATTTGGAAACAGCCAATTCCAATCAAAATCTGGGGCACATAGAAAGCAAGCAAGTAAGAGCCATGAATCCTTTGGATGACATTCTAGCAGCTGCAGAGCAAGCTTAGAAAGTCAGGTGAGTCTAGTGCCTGCCTTTCTGTGTTCCCACAATCCCTAGTTAGCACACATCAGGCCATATTGAAATGACTTAGGATTTCATTTAATTTGAGAACAATAAGCTCCTCAAAAGCGGGAACTGTCTTATTTGTCTTTATACTTTAGGTGGTACCTCATTGCTTAATGTATAGTAGTTTATAAATGCCTTCTAGACAGAAGGGAGTTTATGTATATATGAAATAATAATACTTTAAATTTACTGATCTCTTATTATGCTATATATGAAAAGCCAATTATGTTAAGTGCTTTTAATGTCTTGTCTCATTTAATCCACAACAACCTAAGGAGGTAGGTACTTTTGTTATTCCCAGTGCTTAAGCTTACAATCGTAGTGGTAGAATTGGGGTTTGTACCCAATACTCTGACTCCAGAAGTCTAGTTTGAAAATCTTTGCTCTTTCCCAGATGATTAGACACTGAATACTGCCAGCATAGGGAAGCTCTCCCTTCTAGGAAACAAATCGTTAGACATTGGAGCCTACATGGGCTCCCTTGTGACTGATTCCTGATGATCATTATTCAGCCATTTGGAAAAAGAGGAATAGATCTATTAGACAATACAGCCCTTCCAAATCTATCTTCTGAAAGTTTTCTTTTCTTCAGAATAAGCATTTTCAATTTCTTCAATGTCATTTTATATATCATAGTCTCTAAGGATATGGTATTGCTAAGGATTTTTAAAAAATGGTGTCATACACTTACTCAGGAACACATAGTTGGTTTCATAGTTTTAGTAAATGCAAATCCACCAGTCTTGAATTTTAATTTCATTGCCCCTGATTGTGCCTAAGCTTACAACAATTTACAAATTTAATTTCTTTAAAATGGATATACATTCCAAGTTACTTTTACGACTTAAAAAAAGATAAGAAAATTATAATAAAATGGATATATGTCTTAGCTTAAAGAGTTGTGAACAAATTAAAATTAAATAAACTTAGAAAATATAATGTACTATATAAAATTTCTGTATTATTAATATTTTCTCAAATTTGATTTATGTCATGAAACCTTTCTCTGATTTATTTTCTTAGCTCTTTGGTTTCTTAGTTTTTCCATGGTAATTTTTTACTTTTTTGATATAGTATTTTTTTCTGTAATTATTTCTATTTTTTTTTCAAAAATGGTTCACACTATTGAGGGCAGAATAGATTCATTATTTCTTTTACATATCAGGAGGCTTAATTACAAAAAACATGAACTGGAGGATAATCTAAGTAGCCAAGAGTATATAAAGAAAAAATAGTCTGAAGCATTGAAATAGGGTTGTGAAGTATTACAAACACAAAACAAACAAACCAAAAAACTTTTTTCCCCCACAATAGAGTTGTTAAGCTAAAATTTGGAATCACTGATATATATGTCACTGCTGTAGTACTAAAAGCTCGGGTATTTCATGATATAATGTCTAGTTAAGCCCTTATAGGCAGGACCTATTTTATAAAAATGTCTTTATTATAGTGTGCATTAGATATCTATCTTTCTTTCCTCCTTTTTAACCAAAGAGAGTTCAGTAAGATGCATTTGGTAGTTTATGACAATTGAAATGAATAGAGAACTTGTGAGTGCATATCTTATGACAAATATATGGCCAGATTTGTCTTCTGTAGTCAAGTCTATTGTATGCTCTACTAATATAATACTGCTTTCAACAGAAGTATGCATCATGGTTTAAATCTAATATGGCCCATTGGGTTAGCAGCATTTGACAACCCTTGATATTTCTCTGAAAGATTCTCCATGACACTGAATTAAGAAAGATGGTATTTCTCAGATAGAACAGTTTTTACTGTCTCATGCTTTATTTCTAATGGAATTAAAGATAACTCAAGCAATTTGAAACTCAAAAAGCATGTTCAGCTCTGAAGAACAAAACCTCTAAGATATTAATAGTTTGCTCTAACAATGTAAAGGAAGTTTTCATGTTAACTGTTAATTTCAAACCTCTGCCAGCATTAGCGAGCAAATCTTTTCTCAGATCACTTCTTGCACATAAAAATAGAGAAAAATAACATTTTAAATAATGGCAGATTTCAACCCCTCTTACATATTTATTCATGCCTAGCATAGCTTTAATTGTGGATCACTGGAAACAGATTGTTGCAAAGAAAATAAACTTGAGAACCATCAATGATGATCTGTTACAACTTTCCAGTTGACTATAAAACAGTTTTTTTTTTAAACATCCTAATTCCTATAGGATACTTTTATTCTCAGAAGAACAATTTCATTTTTATTTTAAAATATTTTCAAATCGGCCTCTTTTTTTTTTATGGTTTTCAAAAGGAAGAGTCTTCTAAATTGTGGTAATCACGTTTTAGGATTCATCACGTGTGATAGCTAATGATATACCAATCCTTGCGGCAAACATTTTCTGTTGTTAAAGTGATTTTTTCTTAAATCTTATTAAAGAAGAGATGCAGCAACTAGCCTTCTAGCCTGAAATAGCAAATGCTGACAAACTGCTTAATAATTCAGTTGTCTTTTTTCATGGATTGTGTCCATCTCTAAACTTTAGTTTTATAGAAATCTTTAAATACAGTACATCTAGTTCTTTGCAATTTTATTTTTTAAAATATTTTGTATTTGCTCTTATTATAAAGCAGACTACTTTTGATCTCATAGCAAGCAAAGTTGCCACACCTCTGCTATTTTTACTTTACTCCAATTAGGTGTTTTTTCACAGCATCTAAGAAATAGTCATCTCAGGTAGAAAGGGGTAAAGTTTATTGCCTAACAAGAAGATGTATCTTTAATATTTTTCCTTTGAGGTAAAGAATCCACACAGTTTCTTTTCCTAGCTGGATCAGGATTTTTTTTTCTGTATTTTTGACAAAACTATTTAACCTCTTTATTGGAACATTACTACTTTTGAATTGAGAATGAAAATGCATAGCCCCCAAAATGAGAAGATTGTTTAGCAAAACCAACATAGCAATTGTGAAAAGTGTTAACATTCCAGGCTGGGGCTTATTCATGGAATTATCAAAACAGCAATTACCTCATCTACGAGATGTAAATTAGTAATATATTCACAGAGTATTGACTGATATAAGAATAATAAAGTAAGTCATATAGAGTAGGTCCTCGATTTCTCTTCATTTCTCCTATATTTTATCATTTTACTTTGTTAGTTACAAAAGAAGTTTTTATTCTGACTCAAAGTGATAGTGATTTAAAGGTTAAAGTTTTTCTTCTCAGTTCTAATTCCTACCTGGTAAATCTTAAATTTCAGGAAAATCAGGGTTTTTTTTTTTTTTTTGAAGCACTGTTAGTTAAAAGCACATTGTTTTCATTTTTTTTTTAATTAAAGTAGGGCTGAAAAAATAGAAAATATTTAATTCCAGAAGTTATTTAAGTGTTTTTGACAAAGCAACATCCCAAGAAATGTAAGCCAGGAGCAGAGAGGTAGGGTATTAATACTCAGGAAGGTGAAGGTCTTAAACCAAACGTTAGAATATTGAAAATTTAATTGGAAAAATTTAAATTCTAAAATGTTTCAAAGAATCTGATAGGCTTATGCAATTTAGATGCTATTTATCTTTGACTTCATGTATCTTAAACTATGCAATTTTGTTCTTTTCAGTTTCCTTGCTGAAATAATTTAAGAAAGTGGTCACTTAAAAGACAAAGAAGTATATATTGACATCAACCAGCCACAAGAGGGAAGTCTTGGCTATATAAGAAGTAGTGTACATACAGGGAGGGGTCAATTTTTGCAGAAAAACAAAACATTTTAAAAAAAAGGAGAGAAAAAAGATTTTATCTTTTAATTTTTTTTTGGTATAGCATAATGTGAAACCTACTAGAGAATTTTTTTTTTTTTTTAGATCTAGCATGTTATTATACTTTCTACAAATGTAGAATGGTATTTTGGTCACACACACATTGTTTTTCTTAAAATTTAAATCATTTGTTCTCTGTGAAATTCAACATAAATTGATTTTTACTATATATACATATATATTATTACCCAAGCATCTATATTTTATGCACACAATACAATTCATGAAAGTAATTATTACTTGGTTGTCTGAGCTGTCCATGGTGTGGTATCCATTATTTGTCTCTTTTATTTATTAGTGGCATCTTTGGAATGAATTCTGGCTATATTTCATCCAGCCTGAAATCATACTTATATAATTATGGGATTTAGAATTTCAGAAATACATTAGTCAAAGAAAAATGAAAAGCATAAAGTATTTTTACTAATATCAGCTATTATGCTATTTAGATATTCATAGTGAAGAGAGCCCTGAAATCGATATTGGGCTTTGGAATTGCATATTTTAATTGAACAGGTATTCGGTTGGAAATCTTTGTGTGGATTCACCGTTAGATAATTTCTGTTTGTATTTATGATCTCTCATTAAATAATTAGCCTCACATGGGATTATTATACAATGCAATTAATATATTATCTAATGAATAGAATGTTCTAGCAATCTGTGGCAGAACACGGAGCACAGAACTCTTAAATCCCAACTTTGGTTTTGGAGAACTTCACTGGTGACCTATGCAATAAGTAGTACATATTGTTTAAATTCGCTTATATATCATACTAAAAAGTATGCAATTTTGTGCTTTAGTTTTTTTGTTGGAAATAGGTGGTAAAATTCTGTGGAAATTTGAAGTACTTCCATTTCATATAAGTAAAAGGATTGTTATGAAGGCATTTAGTGAGTACATAATACATACAAATTATCCTGTTTCTTTCCATATTGATCACTAAACATAGTGTGCTCTGAAGTTATAGACATTTTTGAGTATATAAACAATTTATTATAAATTATATACTTTAACTATTTAGGGAAAATTTGACTTAAACCTAATTTTAAGTAACTTGTTCAAGTTGATCATTGATCTGGTAACCCAAAGTAATAAATGGTGTGCTACCCCATATCTATATATCTCTACGCTCTAAACTTAAAATCATAAGATTGTTTTACTTAAATACTGGGTTAAATTATACCTTTTGTAGTATAATGATATATAACATTGAACATATAACACTAACCCCACATGTTTAAGCAAGTCCTATTCTGACTAAAATGTTACTTAGTATTGACATTGTTTTGATTTTTTGATCATGTGAAGATTTTAATAAACAGTGAAATGTGTATATTTTATTGGCATGGAACTCATCAGTTCCCAATTTGAATGGAGCATGTTCTGCTGTTAGAACTTTTTTTGTTCTGTTTTGTTTTTGAGCATACAATTAGCCATCGCTTATGTTCTGAAGGACTTTCAATGGCAAGACAGATTCTACTATGTTTTCTTTCTATTTGAATAAATCACTTACAAATAGTCCTTCTGTGATTAGGCATTTATTTTACAGGGCAAAATCTATATGGGAATCATTCTTAACGTGTCTCTGAAGTTTGTTTTCATCATCAATCAAGAAATACAGAGGTAGGGAAAAACATTTAGAAAAGACATAGCATGTTTAAATGTAGTTATAACGGGCCTGGGAGAGGAAAACCCTTTCATGAAAGATGTGTTTTGTTTTAAATAGTATGTGGGGCCAGGTATAAGTTCACATATGGCATCTTTATCTTTGTTTTAAGCCTTTAAAATTAGAGTTGAACCATATTTAATGTTATGACAGGATGTAATATTAATCCAAGATATATTACAGTCATACTACCCTTCTAGATGTTAAGGTGAGCAGAATTTCAGCTCCCAGACTATGGTTAAATAAAGATTTAGTGAACAGAATGAAGATAGTTCAGTTACCAAATCACTATTAAGTTACTAGGGATTAACACAGTCTTATTTTCTTTGTTCTCTGGGTGTATTGCTTGAATATGTGTTTGTTGAGGAGATCTTAAGTTATTTTGAGAGAAACATGTATTATACTTCCTTATTATGCAAAAATCAAAGCTTCTTTCTTGAGTGTCATGTGACGTGTATTTCACCATTTTTCACCAATTTTATTATAAGGCAAATGGTTACTTTAAGTAGTACATAATGGTTATCTTTCTACCAACACTTTTGATATAACATGGGACAAGTTTTTTTCTATTACCATCTATTAACTGAGCTTATTTTCCTCCCAAAGTAACATTGATGGTCTCTTATCTTCTTTCCAATCGTCTATCAATAAAGAGGTCATTAATTTATGAAAACAACACTTTGCATTTAAAAATCAAACTGTAGTTTTACACTCACACATAAACATTTTTAAGCTAAAAATCGTTGAAAACTTAAACCATAGCATTCTTTCTATTTTACAAAGCTACCATATGTGCTTGTTAAACCAATGTACTAGCAATATTAGAATAATCCTCATATATTATGGAAATGAAATCTGAATGGTCTACCAATGAATTTAAGGGATCTAACCATTTACAGAGCTTAGTGTCCCGATCAGAGTTGTGAAGCGTGTTTCTAGACAACATTATGAAGAAGAAGGAATTTATTGGTTTGGGGTTCTTTCTCCCATTTTATTAATGTCTTTTTATGTCCTTATGAGACACATATTATCATCAGGAAGTTATAATTTAATACATCAGGTATTAGCCAGAAAGAAGAGAAGTTTTGTTTTAATTTCTTTTTTAGCCGTCAGCTTCTGAATCCTTTTTCTGGTTTGGTTAGTCTGCCCAAAAACCCTTGTTTGGAGACAGCACTCTGACTAAGATCCATCTGGTTGGTCTCTCAGATCTCTGGCAACTATAGTTTGAATATATGGTCATAGTTCCACCAATCAGACGCTCTTGCCAAAAGCTTAAATTGGCCAGAGCTATTTCTGTTGTTTGAAAGCACTAATCCTGACTAGACTTAGAATGAAAGGTCTTATCATTTATCATCATCTAACTCAGGTTGATAGTGAATAGTGCTATTCATTATCATGCCATGGCAGAAGTGTAAACCAGGACTGTCCTGTGAAAACTGGGATGTGTGTACTTAAATGCTTACCTAAATGATTAGCTGAAACCAGTTTAATATACCGCCTTCTGGCAGAATTTGGATTTTATATTGTGACTCTCAATTTGAAATGCATTCTACATTTGAGGAAATGAATCTATAACGGTGATGATAATCACTAGTCTTAATATTTTAGAGCAAAAGGCTGCTTATAAACAAACTCGTTTAAATCATATGTAGGAGACTTCTTACCCAAATGATTCATGAGATTCTCTCTAGGGGTAGGGAAATTCCAAGAGTGTCTTTTTTTCCCTCTAGAAATAATGAGGCTTTGCTTAGTCCACTTGCTCTGCTAGTCACCACGTTTCCAGGGTTACACAACAGTGTTTCCCGAGGATTCCTTCTTCATCCGGCTGCAAAACTGATCATCTGGTGAATAGGTAATTATGGGCTGAACTAGGAACCATGCCGGGATGTGAATGTCTAGTAACCACATAGTGTTTGCATTGTAACTAATGAATACTCCCCTGCCTGATATAACCCAACCTAATTACCCATAAAGCTTTGGGTAATTTTCATTTGACCCTAAACTTTGTACATTTAGCCGGTTCTCTACCCAATACTGAATGATAACTCAACAAGAGAGTAGTGAGCATGAAGAGGAAAGGTGCTTCCCTCTGCAATATGTCATTATTCTGAGTGGTATTTTAATCAGAGAAAGTCAGTTGTTTCAGTAAGGTCTCATTTATTTATCTAATTATCACTTGTCATTTGGAGAAGAGCCAGCCCAAGAAAAAGTACTTCAAATGTTTTTTTTTGGCATTTGTCTCTTTTGTTTTTGTTTATCACTTTCCTTGTGCAATTTGCGTCAGCATCCATTGTAAGGAAAGAGAATAGTGAAGGCTGTCCACTGAAGGAACAGAACAATTCAGTGTGTATTACTGGAAGGGGAGGTTTGGGACAGTGTCTTATTTCCACATCTCCAGCACCCACTGCCATGACTGCAGTATAGGAGAGTGCTCAATAAATATTTACTTCTTTCTGTGTTCATATGCTTTGAGATTATTCCAGGTTGATACAAAGGATGACACTTAGGACATCTAGGGAGAATATCTTAACATCTATCAATACATAATCAAAATATGTTACGGAGGTTATTTTTAAATTTTTGATTTCCTGATAGAAACTTAAGTTATTACAGAGAATCTGATAATGAGCATGCCACTAAGCAACAATGGACAATTTTCAATAGGACAACAGTTTACAGATTATATTCTCTAACATTCAGTATAGATAAGCCTTTTACAATATGTCCTCGGCCATAGTTCAGGTACCGTGGAAATCAGACCAAAATGGGAGAGGAAAAGACATGTATCAACACCATAGTCACTGGACACATGGGTTCTAACAAGTCCAACACTACTGACCACTTGATCTACAAAAATGATGTAATTAATAAGAAGAACAATAAGGAGTTTGAGAGAGATGTCACAGAGATGACAAACAAATCCTTTGAATATACCTGGGTTTTGGTGAAACTAAGCATATCGTTAATATCTTCCTGGGGAAATTTAAAATTAGCACATATTATGAGGCTATCACTGAGGTTCCAGAACCCAACATCTTTGTTAAAACATGGTTACAAGCACAGCTCAATGAATTATCCTGATTATTGATGAGGTTATTGAGGAGTGTAAAAAGAGTGTCTAAAAAAGTAGCCAGCCAGAACTCTGTGAAAATGCCCTTCCTTTTAAGCACATTGTTAGTGTTTTCATTAATATTAATGTATTGCACTTACATCCTCTATATGTCCAGCGAAGATAAAAGAAAATAAATAAAAACATCAGTAACCACATTAAGAAAATGATCTACAATGAAAAATCAAACATATTTGTGCCAGTTTTTGGTTGAAAATGGTAACAACATACCAGAATCCAACCTTCTGATACTTGGAACAAGGGATATAAAATCTTCCCCACAATCCTTCTGGAACTACATTGCTTTAAGCATTGGATTCCATCCTGCCAGCACATCATTCAATTTAAGAGCCCCTGATTTGCTTTTCCAGGATGACTGAAAAATTGATAGATACTATTGATGTTGTAAAGAGAGTCAAGTAAAGACTCACCTTCTAGGACTAAGCCTGATGGAGGATATTTGTTCCATTCAATGTTCCAGTTGAAGAAAAATCTACCAAAGTAGATTTTAATAATCATAATGAAGCTCTACCTGAGAGTATGGTGGAGGTCCAATGGGATGAACTGCTGGGCAAAGTTGCTGCTACAGTGATATGGCTGGTGGTGAGAATAACAAGCCACCACAGGAGGTGCTAATTTTACCAGTCACCATCCTGACCATCCAGACCAGACTCGTGCTGACCATGCACCCATGCTGGATCATCACCTTCTCCACATTGCTGGACTGAAGCAGAAGACTGATTTGATAAAAAGATGGTCCGAAAATCTTTAAATGGTGGTGATGTTATCATTATCATGGCCAATCTCCTGTGTATGGGAATCATCTCCAACCAGTCTTCCTAGGTCTTCGAAGGTCATTTGTGATACATGATATTACACTAGCTATATCGTTAGAGTTTCTTGAGATATTTGACAAGAAGGCTATTGGAGCTTCCCCAGAAAATTCTGAAGACTGGCTAATGATACTAATGCATGGAAAATGCTTCAGGAGGAAAGGAACATTTTGTAGACCACTGTTTTATGTCATAGCAGCTTTAAGTAATTCATTTTAAAAAATCAGAACACTTTAAGTAGGAAAAAGGACAATTCTGACACTGAATTTTGAGACCATTAAAACAAATTTAATATGATTTTGAAAGCACCAAAAATAACATTAAGAGAACAATAAAAAAGGACTGAGTTCTTATTGCATGCCTGCTCAGTAACTTTTGTGTAATGTGTTGAACATTTTCATCCACTTTACAGGGAACAAAGTGTAACATCACACAGACCTCCACAAGAAACATCAGTGTAAGCGTGGTGACAACATGCTGGAATCCAACCTCTCCAATACTTGGAAAAAGGGATATAAAATTGTCCCCACTGTGCTTTTGGAACTACATTGCTTTAAGCATTGGATTCCATCCTACAACCACCTCATCCAATTTAAGAGCCAATGATCGGTTTGCTGCTACCCCTGTAGAGAGAGTGGGCTAAGGAGTCACTGATTTACTAGCCAGAAGGCTGAATTACTCTCCTGCATCTGGGTTGCTCTCTGTGGGTCAGTGTTGTGGTCTGTGGATAAGTTAAGAAACGGGAAGATGAAGGAAAACCACCTACAGCTGTCTGTGTTATAAATGCTCTGTTGGCAAACAGGAAACCTTTGTCTCTAAGGACTTATAATCTGATACCTGTCAAGAACATTAAATTCTTTTTTTAAAAAATAAAATGAGGCTAAACTGACCTCTTTTCTTAGAGGTTCCCGAAAAGAAGGATAAAAATACAGAACTGTTAGAGTCAATAGCTTAAGTCATTTTGCAATATCTTGCTGAGGGTAGGTCCTAGGGGCTGCTGCATCATCTTTTTCTGGTATTAAATGATTCCTTGAGTTTAATTAGAGCTAAAAGCTTTCAAAGATCACTTTTTGATAGAGTTTCCATACACTCTTTAAAAAGTATTCACAATTACATTTTTAATAAGTATGCTAATGTCTAATAAAGACAGCTAAAAGTAGAATAGCAAAAAAATTATCAATGAAAACTAAGAGAAGAAACAAGAAGATAAGCTCAGATAATATAGAATGATGATTTAGAAAACAAAAAGCAAAATATTTTATTCATTTATTAATTTAACATACTTTTAATGAATGCTAAGCTATGCTGGTAATCACTGAGAAATATTACAGTGAGGAGAAATAAAGGGGCTTACAGTCAGGTAGGAGAAACAAATAGTAATTAAAGTATGATAAAAGAAAATGAAAAATTTCAACCCTAATAATGGTTCCAAAGGGATGGTAACAGAGATCTTTGCTATTATATATATGGGGAATGTCAGCCTGATCAGGAAGGTCAATGGAGACATCCCTGATGAGTGATGGTGGAGGATGAGGCCTAATTTAAAAGTTGTAGTAAATAGATGCAGAATTGGGGGATGATAACTGGTAAATGATTTCTGCAAGACACAGTTAATTCTAGCTGTGAAATTTTTGAGCTTAAGGATATGTCAGTATTAAACTAGGAAGATTTGATTAAGAGTCAAAATTTTTGTGTTTTTGCTCACAGACAGGTTGTTGTGGTTGTTCTACAGACTTCGAACAACTATATTTTCACTACTGCTGGAGCTGACAGAATTCCTATGAAAACTGAAGGTAACATTCAGTAAAGGCTCAAGTGTATATGACCCTGATCTAGGTTTTGCACGAACTTGTGGATTTGGTTGAGCATAGAAGTGAAAAGTCAACATGTATAGTTCTTGATATAGAGAATTAAAAATATAAGATATTAAAGTGAAATTGACATGGAAAAATATGTATAAAATATTTTCATTAAATGTAATGTGGAATTATGATTTTTAAGAAGACAATGAGGTTTAGAGTAAAAAAAATATTGTCTTTGAAAGTAGTTTGAAAATTCACATTGACTATATAAATGCAAAGATGAAAATAAAAATAGAAACTTACAACTTTGTAGGAAACTGAAACAGGATCCTTACCTCCTTCTGTATTACTTTTATATAATAGTTTGTTCCACTATACAGTCAGCTGCCTAAGTCAAAAAAGTAGCATTATCCTTGACTTTTAATTCTCATTCCACTGGTTATAAAATCCTGTCAATTTTATTCTCTTAACAGCTCTAAATTTCATCCAACATGTCCATGACCAATTCCACTTTTTTGCTTTAGGTTTTCATCATTTCTTCCTTATGTTTCTCCGATTCCCCACTCCATTCATTTGTTCTCACTCAAATTCATTTCCCATACTATGCCTAGTGTACTGCTTCTAAAATGATACTCTGATATTTTAACTGCCTTCTTATATCTTTCAGTGGTTCCTTATCTATTGGATACAATTCAGTTTCCTTAGTGAGGCCATAATTTAAATTTTGCCTACCTCTTCAAATTTGTAGCCATACCTGGAACACATGGCTTCTATGTGTGCTGAAGAAGGGAATGAGAGAATATGGAGAATGTACACTTGTTTTTATATTCCCAGGACAATAGATGACATGTAACTTTCCTTCATATTCCATAATGGCAAATAAATTACAGGAACCCTTCTGGATACAATACTGTGATCACCAAAACATCTTATTTACTAGCTCTATAACTATGCTACATTTCAAGTTATAGCAACGTGCCCAGTGAAATGAAATGGTTTGGTGAGGGCATCATATTTTCCTAGCCCAATACCAACATTTTAGTTTAAGATGAGAAATTAATTTCTAAGAACTGAAACAAATATGTTTGTGTGGTTAGCATATTTTCTCCCTGTCAGTAAGCTATCTGTAAAATAATATTAAACATATTTAGAAAATCCTATCATGATTGGGGAATTTAAAAAGAGGAAGTTGGAGTGATAAAATGCTTACTGGTAAGACTAAGATAATTTGTTAACTCCAATGGGTATGATCTTTCCAAGGAATCTCTTTCTGTTGATGGACACTTTGGTTGATTCCATATCTTGGCTGTTGTGAATAATGCTGCAATGAACATGGGAGTGTGGATATCTCTTTGACATACTGATTTTATTTTCTTTGGATATATACACATTAGTGGGATTGTGGGATGATATGGTAGTTCTGTTTTTAGTTTTTTGAGGAATGTCCATACTATTTTCTATAATGGCTGTACTAATTTACATTCCCACCAGCAGTGTAGGAGAGTTCCCTTTTCTCCATATCCTTGCCAACACTTGTTACCTTTTGTCTTAATAATAGCCATTCTAACCAGTGTTGGGTGATATCTCATTATAGTTTTAATATGCATTTCACTGGTATTTAGTGATGTTGAACATTTTTTCATATACCTGTTGGCCATTTATATGTTTTCTTTTGAGAAATACCTATTTAAGCTCTTTTCCACTTTTTAATTCTGCCATTTATTTTCTTGCTGTTGAGTTGTTTGGGTTCCTTATATATTTTGGATATTAACCCTTTATCAGATATATGGAAAAGGAAAATGACAATGGAATACTATTCAACCTTTAAAAAGAAGGAAATCCTGTCATTTCTGACAACATGGATGAACTTGGAGGACATTTTGCCAAGTGAAATAAGTCACACACAGAAAGATATATACCACATGATCTCACTTAACATGTGAAATCTACAAAACTTGAACTTATAGACAGAGAGTAGAATGGTGGTTATCAGGAGTTGGAGGTAGGGGTATGGAGGCATTGGGGTAATCTTGGTCAAGGGTTAGAAAATTTTGGTTAAATAGGTAGAGTGAATTCATGAGATCCAGTGTGTAATATGGTAACTGTAGCTAATAACATTGTATTGTATACTTGATATTACTAACAAAGTAAATTCTAATTGTTCTTACATGCAAAAAGATAAGTATATGAAGTAACACATATATTAATTAGCTTGATTTAGCCACTACACAATGTACACATACTTTAAAACATGTTGTACATGAAAAATATATACATTTTTATCAATTATTAAAAAGAATGAAAAAAGAAAAAGAATTTCTCTTCTTATGACAGAGATTCAAGGTGTTACAAACTGCATCATTTCCCTTTAGGAACTTACTTTTTCTTTGCTTCTTTTGTAGACCAACCTCACACCATCTCCATCCCCAGTGCTGTCATATATTCTTACTGGAAATATGCTAATACATTTAATCATGTTACTGTAAAATTTCATTGACCTGGAATCAATTCTTTTGAAGATAATTACATACACATATGATTATATGTTCATTTTAGGGATTAACTCTCCAAAGCTTATCTTATATTTCTCATTCTCAAGGTTTAAGGGATTCTACTCTATGAAAAGCTAAAAAGAAGATGTCCCAGTGGTAGAATAAAAACTACCAACCATGGTATGTAAAAATGTTGAGGGAAATTAGGGAATACCAGTGCCTCACTGGCACCCCCAAATCACTCTGCATGTATTGGTCTACTTCGGGGATCTGTGTGGAGAACTCTGTGTACTCTATGGAAACAGAAAGTAAAAAGTAAAACTGAATTGAATTAGTAGTGAAAGAATTTTCAGACATACACACAAAGGAATGAAAAAGAAATCAAAGAGGGACTAACTATGTTAACAAGAGGTATTACCCACAAATGTTAGGAAAAGCAAAAAGGGAGAAACATGACTTCCACACATATTGGACATAAATATATGGAATTAAAAATTATCATGATGGCCTGTGTATTCTCAGGAAAGCTAGCAGTGATCAATAGAAACCAACATGGGTTCACTAAAATAAGTCATGTCAAATTAATTTCATTTTTAATTTGTCTATGCTTCCTAGATAGACAGATCAAGTGAGTATTATAGAGAAAAAAATCTAGCTTTATTATTATTTTTGACAGCCTCTCACATTATCTTTGTAGACAAAATGAACAATGTATGCTGGAGATAGTATATTATATGGACTTAAAATAGGCATAATTAAACATTAATGTTAGAAGAATGATGGAGAGAAGTTTCCAGTCCTATTCTAATCAATGTTTTAATTAATTATTGGAATGGAGATATGAGAATGGTTCATCCAATCTACTGATTGAACAGAACATCAGTGAATCAAATATTTATTAGGTACCTATTATTTCTCTGGCACTGTACAAGGAGAAGAAGCTAATAGATTGCATTTAAAGGGTACCAAGGAATTTTAAGTCATTATAAACTCAATATAAACATATGAGTTGTTGTTAAAAGAAGAAAATGCTACTTAAGTGTACCAATAGAAGGCAAATAGAACATAGATATAAGGAGAGTGGACTGTGAGGTTCTAACTACTTGAAGTTTTATGTGGTCTTCTAGTTAGCTGTGTGACTTTGGAAAAATTAATTTTTCTAAGCCTCAGTTTTTCTACCTTTAAAATGGGCTAATAATACCTACCTCATATGTTTATTTGTGAGAAGCAAATACAATGAACCTTGTAAAGTATTAAGCCCTATGTTGGAAGAAGGTTCTCATTCAGTAAATATTTGGAATCATTTCTATTAGTAGTTCACTATGCAGGTCAAGAGATAGTTGGAGCAGGAATACGAGACCTGTCTCTTAGTCTTGGCTCTTGTAGTTGCTGACTGTGACATTTTCACCTATTTCCAGGTGATTATGTTCAGTTCTGGGGATTTCATTTTATTAAGGGTATTGAAAATAAATGAAATTTATTCAGAGAAGAGAGACTGAGATGACAATAGATCTAACAACCATGCTATAAAAAAAGTGTATTAAAATATGCAAATTAAGCAATGCCTTTCTTTGTTCCAAAAAGTTATTTTAAATTGCTGACAAAAACGCATACAGTGCAATAGGATAAAAATAGCCAAATTAGTTGAGGCAAAGAGGAAGTAATAAAACAGGGATTCATAAATGAATCACAACTGCATTAACAGATGAAGTAGGGAAGATTTAAGACTAGGATAACACAGTCTTCATTAGAAATTGCTTCCTTTACTTTGACCTTTACCTCCTAACTTTCCAACTCACTTGTCCAACTGTTCCCTCAGCTGTAACCCTTTGACCCCACTGAGACGTCCCTTTTTTTTTCTTTTTTACCTCACAACTTGTAGTCCATCAGCCTTGTCTCCTTATTTCCCTAGTCTCTAGCTTAGACGTTGTGGTTTATATTACAATCACTTACCTCTTTCTCTGTCAGTTATACTCTCAAGCCAAACCAAAACCATGGATAAACCACAGTATTTGTCTTTCCTTAACCTGAAAAGGCATTTCACAACCACATTTCTAGCCACACTTGAAATCAATGAATGTTGAGTCAGCTATAGTTTCTTTATTAGTTTGATATTCTTGCTTAACTATTTCATACACTGTATCGACTCATCTGTTGTTACAATTCTCTCTCCCTCTCCCTATTCATACTCCACTTAAGGAATCTCCAATTCTTTATCTTCCTACTATCCTATCGGCAAAGCTACCTGTTCTTGAAATTTCTTTGTCTCCTTTTCCTTCATGTCAAGATGAAAGAATGGAACATCCTCCTATTAAAGTCCATTTTTTTCCATGTGTGCTGTGGATTCCATTCCTCTCCATCAACTGAAAGAATTCATGTCTATGGCTATGATTTCATTCCAGTACATCATAAATCTCTCTTTTCCTATAGGATAGTTTCATCAATATAAAACCAGCTTTAGTGCCTCACATTCTTTAAAAAATCTTCCATGAATGCACACCTTTTTCAGGTATTTTTCTATTTCTGGAATCCTCTTCAATAGTTTCGATTCCCCAAGGAAAGACACATATTTCTTTAGCTATAACTCATGTGTCGCCCTCCTCAGTCCAGATTCTGTCTTCACCACTATTTTCAAAAACACTAAGAGCCTCTCATGTTACCAAATTCAGTAAATACTTATATTTTCTGTCATCTTACTTAGTGTCTCACAAGCAATGACAGGTTTGACCACACCTTTGTTTTAGAAAATCTTAATAATGCCTATGTTATATGATTTTTACGCATGTCCCCCTTTCTCACAACTGATCCTTCTCAATTTCCTTTACTGGCTTTGCTCTTAACTCCCAAACTTTGATGTTGTGCAAGGCTCAAACTTGGATCTTCATTTACCTTTCTCCACACGCTTTCACTAAGAGATTAGATTCATATCCATGCCTTTAAATGGCATCCATACTGTGATGACTCACAAATTTATATCTCTAGCACATATTACCCATGAACTTCAGTCATATGTACCCAGTTGCCTACCTGATACCTCCACTGGAAAATCTCATGCCAAAACAAATTTAATTGATCCAAACTTGAATTCTCCATTTCTATTTTCCATAATACCTTTTAAAACATCTTTCTACTCTAGTCTATCAGGAAATGGCCATTTCATTCAGGAGTCACTCTTTGTTCTACTCTTTACCTTATATTCTAGTCTACTCCATTAGCAGTTCCCAATGATTCCATTCCCAAATTAAATATTTAATTTCCTCACAATCTCCATTGCTAGCATTATGATCAAAGCCACCATATTGCTCACCAAGGCTACTTAACCCATTTTCCATATAGTAGTCAGAGTGACTTTTGATATATGCACATCACATTCCTGCCTAAAATCCTGCAATTGACTCCATTTCTCTTATAATAAATTAACTGTTCCCTATCCCTTAGCTCCTCCTGGCTTCTTTCAATAACTGACATACATCAAGTTATTTTTCCTTCCAATTTTTGACCATGTCATTATCCTTAATCCATTCCTAGTTTATCTTACATCCCTCATACCTTGTTAATTCTCATATTTTAATACCTTCAGTGAAAATTTAATCTCCTTGGAGAGGAGTTTTTTAAACACAGTATCTAAATCAGACTCCAACTTTTCTATACCCTTTCTCTCTATTATAGTATTTAATTAGTTCTATTCATAGCACTTATCTCAATCTCTAATTCTTTGTTTGTGATTAAAGACATTAAAAAAAATCTTCCTCATTTTCATGTAATTTCTATGAGCAGATACCACGTCTATCTTGTTTACTGTTATATTCCCAGAACCTAATAATGTGATGGAAGACCAGAACATGTTTGATGAATGAATAAATGAATTAATGTATTGACATGCTTTACAAGTCAGGAGAAGATAAGACTATGTTGTGGTTACAAATGACCATCACATATTAGTAGCTAACAATACAAAAGCTTAAGTCATGCTCATGTTGCTGCAATTCTTCTTAACATGTTTTTTACTCCTGGAACTTCACTGACAGAGAAGATCTCAAAGAAGAGAGGAGGGAGACATGGAAAACCATGAACTTAAACTAGATATTGAGTCTTCCATTTGTAAGTGATATATTCATTTTCATGCACATTTCATCGGCCAAATCAAGTCAAATCACTATTCCAGAACTCAAATTGATTCTATATAATCATTCTTTAAAGAAGGGGAAAATAGGAATGGCATCCCAGGGAGAGGCTGTGAATATTTAGGTAGTAATACAATTTCTCACATGTGCCACTGACCATCCATTGACAGTGGTTTTCCACAAAATGCAGTTAGGAAGAATTCTGAAGTTAGATCTAACTTAGTGAGAAACATGGCTTGTGTTATATAATATGGGGGAGGGGGTGGCAGCACGTCAGCTATGTATTTGCAATCCCTGACATATATATAATGTTATTGCTGCACATAATTGAAAAACTATTATGTGGATGAGGACTGAATTGAGATAATATATCAAAACTCAGTATTAAAGAGAAGAAAATTTAGTTGAATTTGTTCTATTCAAAAGCATTCTATCATTTACAGCTTTTTGAAAATGATATCATCCACTTTGTTTAAAAAATGAATTTTAAAATCACTAACAGTATTCACACAGCAGTTGCATGTCAGTTTTTACTTTGAGTGCTAAGTATTAATAATTCTATATTTTCTTTTAAGGTTAAGAGTATATGAGCCCAACATGTAGTGTAAAGAACACTGGACACTTGCTGTGAGGTCTGGATTCCAGTGCTGGCTTTGAAGTAATAAGTCCCAACTATGCCATCCACAAAATGAAAATACTAGTCTATATGATCCCCAAGGGTCTTTTATGCTTCAAATTTGATATTTTTCTTTTCTGTCAATTACTTGTTGATATCTACTCTCCACAGAGTTTTGTGATAAGACTGAACAGCACCAAATAGGTCTTAAGAACTATGAATACAGATTCTACACTCAAGAATCAACTTAAGGAAGAAGATAAGAATATATATAAGTAATGAGAAAGTCTATACTAAGAAGACCAAAGTTAGAATAGTAAACGAGATGTTCTAATGAGGAAGCAACTAGATATGGCACAAAGAATGATCTTTGAAAAATACATAAAGTTTTGCTAGACCAAGATAGAAGAAAGGGAAGACAAAAAGAATATTCCAGAAAGTGTATGACTTAAAACTTTTGGTTCAAGGGGATAGACTAAAAATATGTGTTTACTCAACCCCAAATGTTATTTATTGAAAGACAACAAAGGTATTAGAACAAAGGCTAAACTCATACTTCTGAAAAATAAGGAGAGAGCCCATTAGGTATTTTTAAAGTTTATTTAGAAGGTAGAAAGAAGATGGAATATGATTGCAATATCTGATCAGAGAAAAATATCACCCAAAATATATGTGGGAAAGTGTTATGGCAGGGATTAGAGCCATACTTCTCATAAAGAGATCTTCTGCCTAAAGATTCTCTCCTTAACATATAGAGCATGTGGTTACCACATTTACCTTAGGTGCTATTACCCTTGGGAACGTTATATTTACACATAAAAAAAGTTGGTAATGTGTCTGTAAAACCTAAAGTGATTGTTAGAATATATCCCCCCAACAATAATGTCAAAAGAAAATTATGACTCTGGATGATTTTAAAAGTGAAACATTTTGATAGAATATTTGCTGAAGGTTTTGATAGTAAATATAAATTTAGGTATGTATTTTAAAATCAAAAAGCAACTTATAGAAATGGGAAATAGGATATATAGATTTCAAATTATGAAAGAAATAAGAAAATAAAAAGAATAACAATAATAAGACTATATTATGCCATCAAGAGACTTTCAAATTCAGTAAAATAAATAACGTAGAATAAAGCTATAATTTCTTTACTAGAACTATATCTGAAACAAAGACACAAAAGCAACTGAACAGCAGATATTGTCAAAGATACTTATTAAGCTCAAAAAAATTGATGAAGGTGAATTTTAATATCAGGCAAAATAAAACATATGGCAAAAGGTGTTAAATGGGAAAATAAGCTTAGAATGTAAAAATAGAGAGAGATCAAAATAACAAATTAAATAGCATCTGTGATTGTTATGAGCCTATTTCCCATCAACAAACATATTCTCAAAGAGAGCTTGAGATGTAAGCCTTGTTTAGTTTTAGTTTTCCATTGATCTTCACAGTTTAGGTCACTAGGGTAAGTATATTTCTGTTGTTTAAATACATATTTTTCAAAATAGAAAATAGAAGACGGCCTCTAAATGCAAACGAGTAACTTCATCCTGTGCTCATCAGAAGACCCATCGATCGGTTCCAGTGTTGTTATGGGCTCTCAGTGAGGGTATGTAGTTCACCAAACTGGAACATTCTCAAAGAATTTTCAGACACTATTGACTCTCATTAGTTTTTATGCTAAACACTAACTGTGGATTCACAATCCCTATATAGGAAACCACACAACTATGTGTGTTTATATGCATACCAAAGCACACATTCTTCTCAAATACCCTGAAATAGTTTTTTAAAAAGATCATAAAAATGATCACAAACTTAAACTGGCCAACTTCTAGTATCATAAGTCACTTTAGCTACATTTTCTGATCACAATGCAAAAAAACGCACATTAAATTAGTACAATTAATTAATTTATAATAGAAGGAAAAACACTACCTTGACCTTGAACATATATACATGGGAGTTTAAATAATGCCCCTCCAAGAAATGTTTAGGTAAAGAGAAAATTAAAGCAGACATTAGAGAGTGTTAAAAATGAATTATAGTGTATTACATTTGAAAATTTATGAAAGATGTTAGAGCAAAATGTCTTACCTCAATGCATTTATTCGATAATAGATATAATATAAATAAATAAAATAAGCTTCAAATTTGTAAAGACCAACATGAGCCAGCAAGTGAAAATGTGGTGACAAGAACTTTCTGGGCAGAGGGAACAACTTGTGCAGAGGCCTAAGGTAGCTGGTGATTAAAAGTGTTCTTATTATGTTGTAAGCATAGGAAAAAATAAAAACCATGCCTGTGGCATAGAGATTAGGGAGGGAGTAAAACAAGGGGTTGGGGCAGGAGGTTTGGGGCCAATCATTTAAAGGATCTTTTATTAACAGACTAAGATATAAAAAACATTGAAGAGTTCTAAGCAGTAAACTGTTGTAATATTATTTACTTCTGCGTGAAGATTAGGTAATGTGAAGAGAGAAGAGTTAGTAGGTAGTTGAGAAGAGAACTGATAAGAACTTGGAGTAATGTGCTAACAGTGAAGTAGAAGTGTATAGATCCAAGGTGCATTTCGGAGGTAGAGTCAAGAGTAACTTATAATAGATTAGATGAAGGGTAAGGGGTGAGAGAAGGAGAAATCAAGTATGTCTGAGATGGGGAGGATTTTTGGAAGGACAGAACTTTTTGGTCCTCATATGTTTATGACACTAATAGATACAGAAATCATGATGTTAAGTAGACTTTGAAAATATGAATCTAGAGTATAATGGGGATATATAGATGGGAAATATAAAGTCATAGGAGATATCTAATACATGTCAATAAATGGATTTGTGGATACCTTTCTTCATGATGAACACAAATCAGGAAATGGATCTTATAACTACTAGAAAAACAACTCGAAGAGCATAGTCAGTTGCTATTTGGTCTGTAATGATAACTGGTCTCTCAATGCTTTTGACATTCAGGACTCCTCCACTCTGGGATTCTGAGAGAGTTACACTTACTAGAAGCCATGACCACATAGAAAATGATGTGCTGCTCTAACATTATCTGGGTAAATCCTTAACAGTGTCTGAATTATAGCTGTGACAAAAGCTGAATTGGAGAACCAAACAAAACTTATTTCAATTCCCCTTTCCCTGCGTCGAAAATTGGAGGATTGTGTCCCATTCTGGTCCCACATAGTTGCTTTTAAGAAAGTGAGAGAGGAAGATGGTCAAAACAGACCAAAACAAACCTTCTTAGATGTGTTTATATTCTGCAAACTTCATGTGCTCATGACTTCTAAGGCATTAGTAGTAAAACACACCTTCAAATGATATCCCAGGCATTGGCCACTCAGATTAGTAACTTGTCTTCCCTTGGGGAGAAACCAACAGAGAGTATGAGCAGAGGTCTGGGGACAAAGCGAGGTCTGATGAAATCTCTTCTCTCACAGGTAGAATCTCTTAGAAAGGTATTTTTGTGGTTCTGTATTAAAAGAGCAGCAGGAGAATCAAAGATATTAAAACACAACCAATTTCAAATAAAATGCTAGGAAATACTTTTTAAAGCAATGTATAATTAACCTGTCAAATTCTTTACCTCACACATTATTCAGGCAAACAACTTAGAGATATTCTACCGACAACGGAGTGTAAACTACCTTGATGAGAGGACTGCTTGCAACTGTACTTTTAATGTTCTACCTGTATTATGTGTTTTTTGTTGTGACAAATCCTCAATATATAAGAAATATGAATAGCATTTGTAGGTACATTAGCATAGTAGAAATTACAAGGATTATCAATCCCTATTCTTTATGACATACATTTGTTATCATCTTTTATGAAGATAAAACTAACCTTCCTGAAAAAAGATGTGCTAAAGATAATTCTGTGGAACAAGTTTGTGGTGGGAGGCAGTGGAGAAGCTGTGCAACAGAAAATATTTTTCTGACCAACAAGACGATCTCTTTATGTTTCTAATTCTCATTTTGGAGAATCGTAGTAGATACTTTAAAATGAAATCCAAACTACAAGTCAACAGAGATAAACTTTTTTAGGGGAAAAAGGCAAGTATTGAACAGAATCTTATGTACATTAACAGCTTCATACAAATAATTCTCTTAATACAGTGCACACACCTCTTTGTGATCTGACTACTGCACTATTGCATTTTGGTATCCTTTCATATTTCCTTACATATCTTATGTTCCAGATGAAGTATATTACTCACAGACCTTCCTGATCTGGCCACTCTGCACTCAATATGCCTTGAATATGCCCCCTAAGAATATCTTGCAGAGGCCTAGAATACCATCTTTAACCTCTGTACCATCTACTTACTCCATTACATTTGGCTACATCCTACTCATTCATAAAGATTCTGATGTTGCTGTCATCTCCCAGGGGAAACCTACCTTGACCTCTCCGGTGTGGGCTAAAACTCTCTAGCATGCTTCCTTAGCACACTGTACTTCTACCAGTTACCCTAAGCATCACAGTATAGAGCTACCTTCAGTTCACTTATCTGTCACCATTACTCATCTATTTTGGGTAGGGAACATGTATTCTAGAGTTTGACATTTCTAGAACCTGGCACAATGTTGTTCATGTGGTAGGCACTCAGAAATATTATTGAATGAATGAATGAATGAACTGAGTGAATGAATAAGCCATGTTTTTCTTTTTCAAAATTATCTTCAAAAACCATTTTTTCTAACCTGTTCATCTTAGAAAAATGTTACATAGAAATTGTGTTATGATAGGATAGAATTAGGGTAAAGGGCTTAAGAATAATATCTATATTTACATATAATAAAATGAGTATAATCTCTTCATATATGTGATTTCAAATTTTTTAGAAGTAATTGCATTTTGATAATATTATTTAGATAAATTTTAAGTAGATAAAACTCTAGATAAAAATCTTAGAGTTTATTGTCTACTTGAAGGTGAATTTTCTTTCTTCATATTATTTGGTTTTTGAATCATATCAGGAAAAAATCAAAACATGCATTAAAAAATGTCCATTATTATCACCTAGATAAAAGTCCTTTCACAGAACAGATGCAGTTGTCAAACAGAATTGTAGTTATTGTTTTAGGCCAATTATCATTTAACTTATGAAGCAACTCCTTTTGCTGTTTATTTTATTGTCCTGATGGTTCATTTTTCCTCTCCCAGCTTCCAGAACAAGACACGTAATTATTACTCTAATGGCTTCTCTCTCTTTCTACATGCACACACAGAAAAAATTTCAGTAAAAATTGTATATTCTGTTTACATTTGTTTGTCTCTTCTCCATATGCCACAACTTGCCTATTTCCTACATGTGTATAATGCAGGTGTAAAAATACCTGTTGCTAGTCCCATTTATGCCAGTGACTGGCCAGCTTACTCAAGGTTAGCCATTGAACCTTCTGAATCTCAATGTTTCCGTCTGTAAAATAGGGATAATAATAACCACACTATCCATTGCAAGAAACCATATGAGGACCTAATTACAAAAATTATATTTTTGCTACATTTCATAAATGTACTACTTTTAACAACATTGAAACACCAATATTCACTGCCTGTTGGTGTGTCTTCAACAACTGTTCATTTTATTAGCTAGAAAAGACAGAATATTAGCAAAAATCAGCTTCTTTCTTGCTGCTGGGTACTTTGAGGCAAAGATGAACTGTCAGGAGTATGCAGCTAAGTCTCTCCTCTTTTATTACTTCCTTTCTACTTCTGTTAAATATGAAGAAAAATTTTATTGCTTTTCCTAAGCACATCTGCATCAAGTTCAAGACTCAGAATCTGAGGATACCTATCTGCTTTCCTTTCCTCACTTAGAATAAGAGTGTTCCAGAAAGAGGGTAGCTGCATTTCCACATGATTATGATTATTCCATATTCTCTATTATTCCTTGCTCATAGAAGTATGCATATACTAATAAAAATTAATTAAAATTAATTAAAACAGTTTTTTTACTTTGATCAATGAAAAGATACCAAACCTACGAAGGAATGTTAGCTGAATTAAAGCTTCCATTCTGTTCTTCAGCTGCTTACTGGATAATTCAAGATGACTTTTCAGTTTTTGTTTTTGTTTTGGGATGCAGTAAGCACATTAGGAAAAAGTTTGGAAATTATGTGAATAGATGTTTTGGCAAAGACAAAATGTTTAATGGCATACTTATCTAGATAATTATAATAATTCTCCCATCTACTTTTTATGTGTAGATATAATGTCAGAAAAGTCTGCCTGAAACAAGCATTCCTAAGTTGTTCTGGGGTGTATTGTCTTACTTTATTTTTTCCTATGTCTTTCTATCTGTTAAAAGTCAAAAAGCTTCTGCACAGCCGAGGAAATAAGCAACAGTGTGAATAGACAACCTTCAGAATGGAAGAAAATACTCACAAACTATATGTCCGATAAAGGACTAATAACCAGAATCTACAAAGAACTAAAATCAGCAAGAATAAAATCAAACAACCCCAATCAAAAGTGGGCAAAAGACATGAATAGAAGTTTTTCAAAAGATAACAAATGGCCAATAAACATATGAAAAAATCCTCAACATCATTAATAATCAGGGAAATGCAAATTAAAACCAAAATGAGATATCACTTTATCCCAGCTAGAATGGCTTTTATTAAAAAGTGCAAAAATAATAGATGCTGGTGTGGATGCAGAGAGAAAGGAACACTTCTACACTGTTGGTGGGACTGCAAATTTGTACAACTCCTATGGAAAACAGTATGGAGAGTCCTCAAAGCACTAAACATAGACCTGCCATTTGATCCAGCAATCCCACTATTGGTATCTACCCAAATGAAAAGACGATTTTTCATCAAAAAGACACCTGCACTCAAATGTTTATTGCAGCACAATTCACAATTGCAAAGATGTGCAATCAGCCCAAGTACCCATCAATTCATGAGTAGATTGACAAAATGTGGTATATGTATGCTGTGGCACACAATTCAGCCATGAAGAAGGATGACTTAATGCCTCTTGCAATAATTTGAATGGGACTGGAGACCATTATCCTAAGTGAAGTATCTTAAGAATGGAAAAACAAACAACGTATGTACTCACTATTAAATTGGAACTAACCAATGAGCACACATGTGTATAGAGGGAAGTAAAACTTAATGGAAATCAAGCAGGCATAAAGGGGAAGGGGGATGGATGAACACTTACCTAATGGGTACAATGAACACTATCTGGGTGATGGACACACTTACAACCATGACTCAAGCATTATAAAAATGACCCATGTAACCAAAAATATTTGTACCTCCATAATACTTTGAAATAAAAAAAATCATGGAGGTTTAACTCATTTTTACTTTTGATGTCAGACTCATTCTGAGGCTATTTACAGAATCTAGCGTTAAGCACAGAAAAGGTCATTTGAGTCCTTTTTTCCCCCATCTTGAAATAAAAATTAATATCTGAAATTATCAGCAACAACAAAAACAAAAAAGAAAATATTTATGACACCACCCAAAACCTAGTGTTTAATGTCCATAAGACATACTAAAAGAAGTGTTTACTTCTAGCCTGTGAAACTGGGGTGGGCATTAAGTATTCTTACGTCCACTACAGTTTGTGGGGCTCAAGTGGAAACCTTCCATTTCTGAGCTGCCTGAACCTCCAATTTCTTGGGAAACCTTTTAAAAGTGATTCTGAAGTTGATTAAACCAGGATTTGAGGAATCTATACCTACAGTTTGGATTCATCCTCTCTAAATAACTACTGTTTTGCTTTTTTTCTCTACAGATGCCTGATACTAACCAATGAATTAGGGTTTAAGCTATGTTCTCATTACATGGAGACAGAATACTTGAATGACATTAGTTCTGTTCACTATTTTATATCAATTGTGTCAGGAAAATTTCTAACCAGTAGTTTTCCAGTCACACAAATAGTAGCATACAGATCAATAAGCATCATGCAATTTGAATATTGAATTCACCCTTTGAAGTGGCCTTAGAAAGTTAGCTCATTGATGTGGGAAAGCTTTAATTGCAGTTGCCTTTAAATGAACACAAAACCCAAATGTCAAAAGCTCCTTTGCAATTGGGAGAGCAATGAAGTTAAAATATCCATGGTCATCAAAGTGCTGAGTTCAGGAAATTCCAGGAAATCACAGGAGTCCTTTGAAAAGCCAAGAGCAGTTGGGTCAACATTAGCATACACTGTGAGAATAAAGGGCTACTTTTATTCACTGTTATGTTCCATTTTTTTTAAATGTAAAGATATATTTCAATTACAGTGCCAAGATGATAATGCCTAAGAATATTTGAATGGCTCCTTTAATATGCAAGATTAAAATCAGTTAACAGAGCTAAGTAGGCAGTTTAAGAGTCTAGATTTGAGTCTAGGATGTCAGGGGTGAGGCTATCAAATACATACATAAATCATGAACTTCTGTGTCTGCAGGTTTCATAGCACTGTAGAGCTTAAATCTGTGATAAAAAATGAGCAAAGGAATAATGGCGTAATTTAAATTGCTGAGGAGTATAATTTTGCATTCAGGTGGTTAGACTGGAGTTGTGAAAATGGCGGAGGGGGAAAAATTGGGTGATAAAATTTTGACTTGAACTTTTAAAATTGATTGTCACTCTGAAGATACATAAATTGCTTTTTATTACGATCACTTTTCACCTAGTGTAAATGCAATACATGTTAGTGAAATTATTTATAATAATAACAATCACAACTAATACTGCTAATATTTATTGGATGTTATGACATCTGTGGCTTTATTATAAATGCTTCTTATATACTGACCCATTTAATCCTCGCAAAAGTATACAAAGCAAACTTATTACTGTCCATATTTTAGAAATGAAGAAACATGGTGAATTAAAGGTCTAAAGCTATAAGTTAACAGAGGTCTGTATAATTCTAAGGCTCATCCTCTTAGTCATTATTCTCTAAGATCCTCCTCTGAAAGTTAAAGCAGTTTTGTTTTTTTATTTATTTTATATTCACTAGTTTAAGCTCCTAACTTCAGATGCGGACAACTGAGTACTTTCTGTTTTCTATTAACAGCTTAAATTTTGACAATATTAACTGCACTTAATCCTTATAGTTGTCAGATGCAATTAGGTAACTTTTTTATTTCACCACCTTAATTAGTATAATTTCTGTTTGGTGACCATTTAGTTAAGGACAACTTCACCTTCTCTTTTATGAATCTAGTAAGTTCAAGGAGGATACTCAATCTCTCTCTATATACTGCTTCTTTCATGTACAGCAAAAAAGAGAGAAAAAAAGATGGAAATTTATCCTAAACAATAAAGCAGCACAAACACATGCTATGTATGTTTAGTAAACAAAACAGAGACAAAATAACATTCAAGTTGGAGCTAACTGAACTACACTCAGCACAAAAGAAAGTGTTGCTAATTTTCCTAGTGATTAAAAAGTTGCTGTATATGATGCTATATACTGGTCAGGATAGTAAGCTGTAATTAATACGTGGGGGCTCCATGCTCATTGCATTCGGAACAGAACAGCAAAGCCTGGACATATTACCAGCACTTAAAGTAAAGCAGCAATGCTTGGGAGAGTATTTACCTTTAGATGTGGCTACAGTTTGTACTCAACACTAATTGGTAATATTTGTCATTTCACAGTTTATTGATTAGTTGGTCTTTGTTGCTTATTAAGATATGAGTTGTCAAGTATTTGCCAATACACTCAGTTGTTGAAAGTTAAAAAGAAATTCCCTTAGAAAATTTCAGAAAATGCAGCTCACAATTACAAAGCTGGGTCTCATTATCTGAAAAGTGGGTCTGTGTTTTCCAGTGACTTTACTTTCTTATGTTCTATTGTTCTTGTTAGGAATTTTGTATGCAGTGCCTTGCAACTGTATGTGAATTCAATGACTGATTTAACCTGGTATTTTTCAGTCCTAATATTTCTTCATGTTTCAATCTAGCTATTTCCAGTGATGCTATTTCAGTGCTGTTTCCTTCCTTATTAAGAGAGTCCAGTAATCCTAGCACTTGGGAGGCCGAGGCAGGTGAATTGTTTGAGCTCAGAAGTTCAAGACCAGTCATCTCTACTAAAAAAATAGACAGAAATTAGCTGGACAACTAAAAATATATAGAAAAAATTAGCCGGGCATGGTGGTGCATGCCTGTAGTCCCAGCTACTCGGGAGGCTGAGGCAGTAGGATTGCTTGAGCCCAGGAGTTTGAGGTTGCTGTGAGCTAGGCTGACGCCATGGTGCTTTAGCCAGGGTGAAAGAGTGGGACTCTGCCTCAAAAAAAGAGTCCATTATGTATATGGCACTGGGTCCCATGTGCTCTATTGCTTTGATTTTTTTTTTTAATCAGACTTGGTTAGTCCTAAATTCTTCGAACAATTTTGTCAGCTCCACTTATTTGTTTAACTGCATCACCAAATTAAAAAGCTATTAGTTTACCTTTTTACCAGAAATCCTTCTTTTCACAATGTATTCTGAACTAATAATCACATGGTAATTAGACTATCTATACCCTTAACAGTTCTTTTCTCTCCACTACTATCTAAAAGATGGATTCCAAGATGCAAACTATACTTGGATTTGAATAGTTTGCTTTCTGTAAAGGACCATCAGGGTTGAACTTGGTATATGGTATATCTCTGTTTTCTTCAGTCAACACAAGAAGTCCAAGTCTTCTATGTCATTCAATATCACCCGATACCCGTCTCCATTCTTTTTTGTGCATCCTCTCATTTTTCTCCTGAACTGATCACTTCCCATCTCAATTCATCAAACTCTTTGACTATGTTCTCTGGAACTCTGATTGTATTAGTTTTGTAGGGCCACCGTAACAAAGTATCACAAATGGCATGGATTAAACTTCAAAAATTTGTGTTTCTTTCTCATTTCTGGAGGCTAGAAATCTGAAATCAAGGTGTCCCCAGGTTGATTTCTTCTGAGGCCTCTTTCCTTAGTTTGTAGATGGCCATCTTCTCCCTGTGCCTTCACGTGATCTTTCCTCTTTAACTATCTGTGTCCAAACTTCCTCTTCTTATAAGGATACCAATTCTATGGGATTAGGGCCCCACATGATGACTTCATTTTAATTTAAATACATCTTTAAAAATCCTATCTCCAAATACAATCACATTCTGAGATACTAGGGTTTAGGGCTTTAACATGCATATTGTTGGGGTCAACACTAAGCTCATTATAACTATGTGCCCAAATATTTCTCTAAACATTTCATTTACCTCATTTATCTTTTTCTATAGTTTAAATCTAGCTCTTTCCTAAAGTCCCTGCTTTTCCATAGGTTTGGGGTTTTTTTTTTTTTTTTGAGACAGAGTCTCACTTTGTTGCTTGGGCTAGAGTGAGTGCCGTGGCGTCAGCCTAGCTCACAGCAACCTCAAACTCCTGGGCTTAAACGATCCTACTGCCTCAGCCTCCCGAGTAGCTGGGACTACAGGCATGCGCCACCATGCCTGGCTAATTTTTTCTATATATATTTTTAGTTGTCCATATAATTTCTTTCTATTTTTAATAGAGATGAGGTCTCGCTCAGGCTGGTCTCGAACTCCTGGCCTCGAGCGATCCACCCACCTCGGCCTCCCAGAGGGCTAGGATTACAGGCGTGAGCCACCGTGCCCCAGCCTAGGTTTGGGGTTTTTGTTTTGTTTTGTTTTTGGTTTTTAATAGTGGCTGTGGAACATAACTGTATACCTCATATACCACAGAGCCTGGAAGTGGAAATAGTTTTATTCTACCCCATGGTCATACCCTAGACCTTATCATATTATTATCAAAACTTTAACACTTTCAATATTGCAATTTTGCATAGTACTCTTAGCCTATTCAAGAACCCAAATTCCAATCATCCTCCATCAATAGTGATCGCCAATTGACCCTATCATTTTTTGACTGTCCATATGCTCCACCTATTTTTTTCTTCTTTTTAACTCAGCTTAGCTTCTTTTTCCTTCTGATGTATTAACTTGGCTAAACCTCAACCCTGTTAAACCCAGCTGTCTTCTGATTATTCATCAGAATTTGAGAAGATTAATAAGGCTGCAGACATATTCCACTGTGCTAATGGCACTGTTTTAAATTAATGACCTTAATTTGAGGTGGCTCTTGTAACACCAAGTATTCTTACACTATTCACCAGGTCAATTCCTTTTCTACTCTTTGAGTTGATGTTTTTACACCTTCTCTTCTCTCTTTAGACCTCCTACAATCTTTCCCCTATTTTTACTGCCATGAGATGAACTTTTTTATTTATTTTTTCTAACTCAGGAAAATAGAAACTAGCAGAAAAAAACATAGCTGAATAATATGTACTCTCCCTCCCCTAAAGATGTTCATGTCCTAATCTTCAGGACCTGTGAGTGTTATATGGCGAAAGGGACATTGCAGATGTGATCAAGTTAAGGATTTTGAGATAGAATGACTATCCTGGGTTATTCATGTTGGCCCAGTGTACTCACATGATTATGCTAAGAGAGATAAAAGAGGATTTAGGATTAGACAGTAGGATATGGGACAATGGAAGAAGAGGTTGGAGTGAAACAAAAGATTGGAGAGATGCAAAGAAAAATTGATGAATCATGGAATGCAAGTGACCTTTATACATTGGAAGCAAAGAAACAGATTCTCCCTTGAAGCCTGCAGAAAGAAAGCAGCCCTATCAACACCTTAATTTTGGACATTTGTTCTCAAGAACTACAAATGAATTTGTGCTGTTTTAAGCCACTAAGTTTGTGGTAATTCATTACAGTAGCAATAGGAAACGAATACACAATTTACATTATCTTTTGATCTCCAAATCTATTCAATGCCTCCAAATCCTTCTTTTCTCCTCTTCCTTCTGTTTATGGTCCATCCCTTCCACCTACTTCAAGTTTTTATTTCTATGGTTTATCCCTCTATTTTCCAATTCCTCAAACATTCTCTAAGACTGTTAATATGAGCATCAAAATATGCCACAATATCACCTATTTTTAAAACAAAATTTCATACTTCAACTTATTTCTCTGGTTTTTCTTATAATAAAACTCATCCAAAATTGTTCTCTATAAACACAGTCTTCATGGTCTTGCCTTCTGTCTCTCATGACTTAAACCAAACAGGCTTTCACTTTTACCCAGTCCTCCAATCAGCTCTTCTCAATGACACCAATGGCTTCTAAGTCTCTGTTTTTGAATTTTCAATTTTCATTAGTCATACTATTGATAGCATTTTACCTTTTTTTGTTTCTTCTTTTTGCCATTCTCTTCATTGGTTTTTGGCTTACCATCATCTTTTCTTTCTCAATATTTGATCCAGGGCTCAGTCCTTGGTCCTCCTCTCCTCTCATCTCCCCCTTTTTTTCGCT
This sequence comes from Lemur catta, assembly GCF_020740605.2. NCBI lineage: Eukaryota > Metazoa > Chordata > Mammalia > Primates > Lemuridae > Lemur > Lemur catta. The sequence continues at coordinate 53,962,948 of NC_059140.1, forward strand.
CCACCTCCTTTTCTCCTTACCCATCTTATTAACATTTCTCTACATTCTATCCCCAGGTTAGGGATTTTCAAAGAAGATGATTGTAGCACATGGCGGGGGGGGGGGTGGGATTTGGAAAAGTTGACTATCGTAGAGAAAAGATTGGAAGAGGTGCTATTGATTTTGAATAAGCAGGATTAGGAATGTCAGACTTCCCAGAATAACAGGGTTATAAAGAATTGCCCTGCATCCCAATAGCTTTAGAATGTCCTACTTCATGTTTATGCTAGTATTAATAAAATGTCTGTTTAGAATTATCTGAGCCTAGAACATGACTCTCTTTTAAATAAGAAGACAAAATTTTTGTAGGATTTTAGTATATATTAGCAGTCTCAGGAATGCAACTATTGTGTATGTTGAGGAAAAACAGTACAGTATATTGTTTGTTTTGTTCTTGAACCTTCATGACAAGAAAATCATGGTACAAACGATAATGCTCTTTGGGATTTTGAGGGACCAATGAAACACTCCTATATTTCTGGCTATTTCTACATTTCTATGAGTCGCATTAATAGCAGTTTTATGTATATTTTCAAATGTACTTACCTCATTAGGTCTTATTTTAAAATGTTAAACAGAAACAAAATTATTGATGTTTTTAAATTGAATATTGACTTACTTATTCAATTATGAACTTATTTATGAGAAGGTGTGTATAGTATAGCCATGCCTGAACACTTGGTATTGAAACAACATCATAAATTATTTTTATTAATATTTCTTCTTTTACTTATTAAGGTATTATAGGTATTTCAAAATTATGTGTATAGTAGGATATTTTACATGTAATTTCTTTCTTAGGGTAATGAAATGTGTCTTAAAAATGTGTGATGATATGAGGGCAATGGGCATGATTGTGTTGAAATCATAGTCATAGGTGATCTCACATGCCTTTGACTTGCAAAATGTTCTATATCTTATTGATTAATTTTTTAATCTTTCTGTCTGCCCTAACCTAGAGTCATACTTTCAACAAAAAATATGTTTAAAACCACTCCCCTAACCTACTCCTTCTCCAACTTTTCAACTACTAAATAATTCCATTATTGACCCAGTTTCTCAGACAAAACACCTAGAATTCATCCTTGATGCCACACTATCAGTGACCATGTCCATCACTTAGCAAGTTCTTTCTGCTCTACCTGCTCTTTTCCACATACCAATAGTTCCCCACTCTGTTCTCCCAGTTCCTTAAAAATATCTTAGCTTTTGAGGCAGTCATAATTTTCCTTTTTCTTTACTCTGCATTTGGCTTCTATCATCCTGGTAGACTGGAATCTGGGTGCACAGAATAATTCCCACCTCCTTTCCTTGAATCCAGAACTGAGCAAGCAAGAAAATTCAAGGGAACCCTTTGTGATGCAATTGAAATCAGAGAATAAGGACTAAATAAGGACTAAGACTTTAGTCTTCATTAGCTTCTGAAGTTTCCAGTGAGAATTTCTTTCCTTCCTTCTTCCCCCTTCTCTCCCCCTCTCTTTTTCTTCCTTCCCTCCCTCCCTCCCTCCCTCCCTCCCTCCCTCCCTTCCTTCCTTCCTTCCTTCCTTCCTTCCTTCCTTCCTTCCTTCCTTCCTTCCTTTCCTTCTGTCTCCTCTGTATCTTAAATCTGCCTCTGGCTCCACTCAGAAAATAGTAACAACATTTGAGAATTGGAATAATTGATCACCTGGGCTTAATTGGAGAATACAAGACAGGGGCCAGGAGTGGGAGGTAGGCATTCTTTCATTCAATAAATATTTATGAGCTCCTTCCACATGTTAGGTATTGTTTTGTTGCTAGAGATACAATAGTGAACCATACAATCTTTGTGCCCTAAGGAGTTAACAATTATTAAAACAATTCTTAAAGCGATAATTTCTCTCAAGAAATTGGAATATCTGGCAAGGAGAAAGGATGCTCTTCTAAATAGAGTTGGTAGGATGCCTCTCTGAGAAGGTGACTTTTAGCAGAGAGCTACACGATGAAGAGCTGTCTGTACAAACCTCAGAGGAAAGATGTTGCAGGGGCACAAGGGCCAAGCTGGGTGTGTTTTGGGAAGAGCATGAGTGTCCCTGGGCAGAGTGCACTAAAGAGGAAAATGATAGGAGAGAGGTCAGACCACCGATCATGATGGGTGTTTTGGAGTTTGGCAAAAAGTTTAGATTTTAATTCTAAGAGTGACAGGAAGCTACTAGACGGTTTTAAGAGAAACATAATCTGATTTACATTAAAAAAATCATCTGGCCTTTGTGTAGAGAATAAATGATAAGGAAACACCAATGACCATAGGGAACTGGTAAGGGACCATCTCATTACAGTCCAGTGAGGAAAGATGATGGTTTTGTTCTAAAGTGGTAAGGGTTAAGTGGCAGAATGACAAGTCTTTACAACATTGACAACATTGTAGGTGAAGAGGAAATGAAAGAGGGGGTACATGGAGTCTGAGGAGGTAGATGTGCTCCTGCTAAGATCTCAGATACGAGCTGCCTCATGGGCACCCACAGGAGAGTGAGGTCTCCCCTGCACTTTGAGAATCAGGAGCCAGGACAGGTGTCCATTTGAGAGGGCACAGTAGACACTCCTGGATCTATACTCAGAATGGATTCCATATGAATTATAATAGTTGAGACCAAAATAAATTCTTTCTCCTTCATGGACTCTAGGTTTTAATAATAGTCTGATATTAAAGACCAGTGGATTACTTTTGTAGTGCACTTTTCAGGGATTGTTGAAATACCCAACAGTTGGGGAGGTGAAGCCAGTCACTAATATTTTAGTCACGACATAAATGATACATGTTTCTTTATGAGACTTGTCAGGCCTCAAGAAGCTTGATTGAAATAAGTGAACTCATCAAGTTCTATTCCAACATTGATGGAAATAAAATGGTTCTTAGCTAAGTTCTCTACACCTGGCCTCCGGGTTAATGTCTGCCATCAAATAGAAGTCAGATGACACAGTGAGTTAGTCTCCAATTAAGCCCAGTTGTCAGGCTCCTGACTAGGAACAGGTGCTTTGGAATTAAAATGCACAGCTTTGACTTACCTGATTTTTCAGCATTGCGGAAATGGAAGAAAAGATGGCAGAGAAGGTGATAAACTAGGAATCAAAACTCTTTCTCCATTAGTGAGATATAAGCATAAAAAATTAGAAAAGTATAAACATAGATGCAGAACCCCAGTTATTTTAGGGAATGTTTCAGGAGAACTAGTCTGTCAAAAGGCAATGATTTAAAGACCAGATAAAAGAAATGTGAATTAATGCCATTATGTTGGATTCTCAAGTTTAGTCAGGGTGGTGTCCAAGAAATCTAGAAGGAATAAGATATATGTAGAGTTTTCATCACTAAACACACAGCCAGAATCAGATGTTCTTGTTGGCCTGGTAGGTAGATAGCACTTTTTAGTGTTGGATTAAAGAGTGGGTGATATCGGATTGCTATCTCTAGGAAGATAAGAAGACAGATTTCATTCGTTATGAATTAAAACTTTTTATTATTATTTTTTTTCAGTTTTAAAGTGCTTCTTTCAGCATCTCCAGAAAATTTGCCACCTTTCAGGGAAGTTGATGTAAAAGTAGTTAGGAATCAAGACTGTTGGGAGATGTGGTGTGGTTGATAATATTTTTGGAAGGAATTTATGAGAACGTGAGAAACGACTTCTAAAAGTCTTAGACCACAGTGAGAAAACAATTCTGAGACTCGTTGCTACTTGTCATTTATGATGTAATTCTAGATATACCGGCCTCTGATTACAGTGGGGTATGGGTAAGGGACTTGATTTGAAATATGTGTGGGTAATAAACTTCTTATTGTTTTGTGATAATGTAGTTTGGAGATTTGAAAGGTTTAGGGTATTTGGAGATGAGACTTAGTTTCTTGCTGTCTTACAATTAGATATATGCCAAGGAGGTAAATACACTCTGGTGTAGAGATGATATACTTAGTTTTTGTCATGTCGAATTTGATCATCTTGAAGTACAAGTAGAGATGTTTGGAAGACAGTGAAAAATACACATCTAAATGTCAGAAGAAAGATCTGGGCTCCAGGTGTACTTCAGACTAGGACTGAAGCCTTGATCATGAATGTTTTCCTAGATGAGCACAGGAGAGGAGTGAACATAAAGCAAGGACCTGAGAAAACTGGCCATCATGCTTGAGCAGAAAAGAGGAATCTGAAAATGAACTTATGAAAGATAATCAGACACCCAAAAATAAGAAAAGGAGACTCCAGTGTCATAAATGTCCAGGGAAGTAAGTAGTTCGCGAAACAAGGAGTAGCTCACTAGTGTCATATTCTACTTAAAAGTCAAGTAAGGTCAAGACTAAGTGTCCATATGATTTGGCAAAATTAATGCTGACTTTGATGAGAGAACATTAAGAAGATTGCTGAAGGTAGAAACCACATTACTGAATGTAAAGTGACTAAGAGAGGCCAACATGAATATACAACTTCTAAGAGGCCAAAAAGGGCACGAGAGAGCTAGGGAGCTGTTGGAGAGGAGGATGCAGCCAAGGCAAAGTGATTTAGTTTGAGAGATAACTGAAAGTGCTAAATATTTATGGGGAAGAACTAGCACATGGTGCACTGAAGACAGAAAAGAGAATGTAATATTTAGTGAGAAATTGGAGAAAGCATGGAAGTGGAGTGAATCGAGTTGCTATATTTAGAAAAAGCAAAACAAAAACTAGGATGCCCAGATAAATTTGAATTTCAGATATGCAATGAAGACTTTTTTAGTGTAAGTATGTTCCAAATATTTCTAGGGATATGTATTTATTATCTTAAATTCAAATTTAACTAAGAATCCTATAATTTATCTAGCAACCCTATACTGGTGAAATATTAAAAATAATAGAGAAATATTTTCCTTGGTGAAAAGATGTGGTTTAAGTTCATCTTTCAGAGCAGGAAGTTATTAAGGAGTCCCTTCTAGTTTTTATTTTTATTTTCTGTGAATTGAGAAACAAGCCACTGGATAGGAGAGAGGCATAGTGGCAGTATCATAGATTTGGAGAAATGTAGATGGTTTTAAATAAGTGCTGCGGAGAGCAGGAGGAGTTGATTAGGAAAATATAGAATTATTTCCAGGCACATCGAGAACTTCATTGACATCAGAGACCTCGAATTGATAAAGGTACCAATCCATGCATGTTCGTGCTACTAATCTCTTGAGGAGGTTCAATTGGCAAATGAAGTTGCCAATACTGAGAGGAGGGTGATGGACATGCTGGACCATGTACTCTAAGCTAGACAGAGAGGCCGGTTAAGGGAGCAGAGGGAAGAAGGAGAGCAGTCATGGAAATGAACATGGCAGGAAGATGAAAAGCAAGCTAATCAAAATTAACTGAATGAATGAGTTAAAAGGAGGCTGTGATATCAGAGTGGGATGCTTGAATTTGGTATTTCCAAGGCAAAGACATTCTGAGTAATGATAAATGCCAGTTTGGAGTCATGAGAATGGAAACTGAAGAGGAGAGGAGGTGAAACTTAGTGGAGAGGGAAAGGTAAAAATCTAAAAGGCATTAGGGAATAAAAAATAAAGAGTATGCGAAGTGCCTCTTAGTAGTAGGGCACTATGGTGTGGGTGAATGGGCAGTATATTCATTAGGCCCCTGCCAGGTGTTATAACAGAAAAGCATCCATAACCCAGTGGCTTACAATAAAAATTATTTATTTTGCACTCAAAATCCCAGTTGTCAGCTCTCCTGACTGCTCTCGTCCAAGAAGTGATTTAGAGACCTAGGTTCCTTGTAGCTCTGTTTCTACTACCATCTCATCAAGTGGTTCCCAAGGTTTCCCTGGGGTGGTCTCCGGTAAAGCCAGCAGAAAGGGAAAGATCTCTTGGAAGATTGCACATAAGAAGTTTTTTATGGTCCAGAACTAGAAGCAGCACTCTACACTTTTCCTTACATTGCACATAAGAAGTTTTTTATGGTCTAGAACTAGAAGCAGCACTCAACACTTTTCCTTACGTTGCATTGGCCAGATTATAGTCCCATGATCATATCTAACTGCAAAGGCTGCTAGGCTGTGCACTCTGTGTGGCCAAGATGAACAAGTATAATAACTTTGCCACACATAGCTTCCGCATGTGGGTACTTCAGGGCCAGTAGTGTCTTTAAGGAGAGAACATTTTTGCTTAAGGCAAGATGTTAAATAAAAATTTCAGTGAAACTAGATGTCTGACTGCAAAGGTCAGGGAGGAAGAAGAACATTGTAAGGTGAGGTTAGGAGAAAGGAAACACACACTACTATTGGACAAGAATATGAGTCAGCATAGATATTTGGAGATATTTACATGCTGTTTGGTGATCAGAGGATTCTGGATGTGAAGTCACATTCGCTAACAAAGTTTTCAAAGGAATTATTTGATGTTCCTATTGACTCAGGTGTTGTTTCTAGAACCAGAGTACTCCGGGTATAGGAATTTTTGGCCAATAGCCTGGTATTCTGATCCTCAAGGTACTGTGGCCCCAAATCCAGAGTTTAAAGGCTGGGCTCTGTGCCTCTGAAATACTTCACACATGCTTCACCATATAATCCATTATTTTAATATTTTGTAATGTATTCTCTTGTACTCTCTTATATAAATGCAGTTTTATGTGGTGGGTTACTGTGCTGTTCTCCTTTCCAAAAGTATATATCCTTTAAAAACCTCATATTATGTAGGTATATCATTTATAGTTGATTAAATGTAATATTTGTGGCTATTTCTATAAAAATGGGCATCAGGCCCTCTCAGGATTAGAAATGTAACCTCCTATTATAATTTTGTTCCAGTGGGAAAATAAGATGTGAGTACCATTATTTCAAATTACAATCCCTTTTCCAGGAATTTAATCTGCAATAAATTTGAAGACTATCTTTAGAGGATAATATGTTAATAAAATACTATTATAAAGAAGGCAAAAATTTAGCTCAATGTAAGACAAATTATTATTAGTACTTGTGCTAGAAGTTTTTAGCTGAATGAGAGAAGTTCTCAAGTTTTTTCTTTTTTTCCTCCCCAAAGAGGAGAGGCTTCAAAAACTTAGGTACTGTATCTAGTATAATTTGAAATTAAATAACACCATTATATTTTTGAGAAATTAAAAAATTCATACAATAATTTATTAATCCCTTGGTTTTCTCATCAGTCACTGAGCCATTATTATACCTGCCATGATGTCCATATATGAGGCCCTTTAAACTTTTTATAATCTAGGAATGGAGGACAAAGAACTGGAGAACAATAGCAAACCTTTAATAAAGAACCGGTTGAAAGCAAAAAAGATATTTACTCATGTTTCATGTACCTATCTCCTAAATTTTGGGTGAATAGTAACTAAAAATTCACATTTTCCTGCTCCTCATTCATTTTCTCTTCCTGAGCTCTTCTCAAATTTATATATTTTAATTTTACCAATTAAGATGTAGTTGATTTTAGTAGCTTTCTGGCTGGATTTGGATCCTTCCTTCTTGGTAGCAGCTGATGTCCTTGATCTATATATTATCTTCTCCACATATTATGATCCCATAAATACTTATTTAAAGAATGAAACCAAGACAGAGGGAAAAGCCATGCTTATGTTTCCAATAAAACCTACACTTTAAATAACACTGCAGATATATTTTTAAATGTCATTTTAAAAGGACTAATAGAATGGAAGCTGTAGGGGAAAAGATTATATACAGCAAAAGGGTACTTAAATATTGAATTCCTCAGACATTAAGGAATAAAATGAATACTGTTCTTGTAAGACACAGATAGGAAGAAAAGATCAATCTTTAAAAAAAATAGTACAAGCTGCAGCTGATCCTCTGTCTGCCTCTGTTCAATTGACTTTAAACCAGTGCAAATCAGAATAATTAGAAGAGGCTAAGAAGCTAAAGCCCCTCTTAGTCGGCTTGCAGTATACACAATATTGTCAGAGAACTACATAAACAGCTGAGGAAGCACATCTACTATGTTGGAAGGCCACGAGAACAGGAACTGTCTGGAAACAATAAATCACTAAGCAGAGCTAAGGCAGCAAGAAGTGAACAAAAGGATGCAGAATAGGGTGTCATTTGCACCAATACAGAAAGACTACTAATATAAAACAACAGATAATTACAAATATAACAATTAAACTTAAATCTAGGATATCCTAAGGAAAAGTTGGTCTATCATGAATTGAGTTAATGAAAGAATAGGCTTTGGTTTCATACAAATTTTAAGGGGTCATTTCTATTTCCATAGATGTATATATGGCAACAGATAGATTTTTTTTTAACAGAAGTTTTTAAAAATTATTTTAAGCAAGGCTTCTAAAATTTTACATACAAGTGCTATTAATATAAATGAGAAATAATACAAGCCTCCTATGAGAAGAAGAATAAAGTCTTAAGCAGCTTACTGTTAGAAATTTCTTTGAAAGCGTGTGCTTCATCTTTTAAATTCAGGTGAAGCATTGAATAAACTTTTAGTCTCTTTTAAATAATGTGCAAAATTGCTAAATTGTAGCTGGTAACATACTTTTTGGGAAAAGCACTGAAGTCCAAGAAGATGTAGGTTTTATTCTTGATTCTGCTCTTAACAAAAAATTTGTTTTGATAAACTCACTTCAACTTTTCCTACAGTTATAGTTTGGCAAAAGTAAATAATAACTTATCTTTCCTCATATAACCTATACCATGTGAGAAAGAGTTGCAAAAAGGATCAAATGAGATAAATATTATCAGAGGCAAAATTGCAGAATATACTGCTGATATGAAGTGTCTACATTTATCCCACAGGTATATACATACTGTATTTTGTAAATAAAATGAACTAATGTATAGTTATAAACTTGATGAGCTTGGCAAAATTATTAGAATTTACCATACCGAAAGGTTAACATTGAAAAATATTTATCATATTTGGAGTCAGATGTCTTCAGTTTGAATAATAATGTAACCACTTATGAGACACATGCATTTAGGCCAAAGACTTAATCCTCTAACCTTGATTTCCTCCTTGGTAGAACTGAATCATAAACAATCTACATTAAGTCTCCTTTGCACCCAACATGTTGTAAATGTTCAATATGAAATTTCCTATTATAATTGAGCAATTGCAGGTCACAGTAAGGGCATGTAATTAAAAATCTACTTTTGGCTAAAATTTTACTTATTTATTTTTTCACTGCAGTAAAAAACACGTAACGCAAAATTTACCATCTCAACCATTTTTAAGTGAACAGTATAGTGGTGTTAACTATATTCACATTATTGTGCGACAGATCTTCGAACTTTTTCATCTCGCAAAATTAATACTCCATATTCATTGAACAAAAACTCACCTTTTCTCTCTCCCCGTAGCCCCTGGCAACAAGAATTCTACTTTCTGTTTCTAAGAGCTTGACTAGATATCGCATATAAATGGAATCATGTGGTTTTGTAGCGCAATATTCTCCATTTATATTGTAGCATATGGCAGGGTTTTCTTCTTTTTTAAGGCTAAATAATATTCCACTGTATGTATATATCACATTTTCTTTATCCAGTCATCTATTAATAGACCATTAGATTGCTTTCACCTCTTGGCTGTTAGGAATAGTGCTGCCACGAACATAGGTATGCAGATTTCTCTTGAGATTCTGTTTTTAATTTTCTTGGAATATACTCAGAAGTGGAATTGTTGGATCATATAGTAGTTCTATTTTTAATTTTTTTGAGGAATCTTCATACTGTTTTCATAGTGGCTGCATTATTTTACAATCCCACTAATGATGCATAAGGATTCCAATATCTCCACATCCTCACCAGCACTTGTTATTTTGTTTGCTTTTTAACAAATTTTTAATGGGGGCCAGACCAGTGAGTTTCAGGTGATATTGTAGTTTTGATATTTTTCCCAACATCTTTTTGTATGCTTGCTGGCCATTTTTATATCTTCCTTGGAGAAGTGTCTATTGAAGTCCTTTGTTCACTTTTTAACTTGTCATTTGGCTTGGGACTTTTTTGTTGTTAAATTATAGACGTTCTTTAAATAGTCTGAATATTAACCCCTTATCACATATATGGTTTGCAAATATTTTCTCCCATTTCATAGGCGGTCTTTTCAGACTGTTGATCATTTCCTTTTCTGTGCAGAGGTTTTTAAGTTTAATGTATTATAATTTACCTACTTTGCTTTTGTGGATTATGCTTTTGGTGTTACAGTCAAGAAATCATTGCCAAATCAAGTATCATGGAATTTTCCCTTCATGATTTCTTCTAGGAGTCTTATACTTTCAGGTTTTATGTTTAGGTTTTTAATCCATTTCTAGTTGTTTTTTGTATATAGTCTAAGATAAGGGTCCAGTTTCTTTCTTTTGCATATAGATAATCAATTTTTCCAACATTAATTGTTGAAGAGGCTATTTTTTACCCATTGTATAGTCTTTGCACTCTTGTCAAAGATCATTTAATCACATAAGTGAGGGTTTATTTCTGAATTCTCCATTCATTTTCATTGATCTACATGTCTATCTTTATTCTAGTGCCATGCTGTTTTGATTATTATAGTTGTGTAATATGTTCTGGAATCAGGAAGTCTGAGGCCTGAAGCTTTGTTTTTCTTTCTCAACATTGTTTTGGTTACTTACAATCCTTTGAGACTTCATAAAAATTTTAGATTTTTTTTTGTATTTCTGCCATTAGGATTTTGGTACAGATTGAATTGAATCTATAGATCATTTGGGGCAGTATGGGCATTTTAGTAATATTGAGCCCTCTAATCCATAAACAGTAAATTTTATTTTTTCTTAATTCAATACCTACATTATGAATAACTCTTTTCATCAACTACTTTCTCCAATAAGATTTCAAGGATAATTATCTCCCCCCCCTTTTAAATTTTACTAACATAGAATTTAGGTAGACAACAAGGGAACCAATCAAAAACATCTTTTGATGCCAGTTAAACAATACTGAACACATTTACTTACAAATTTTTGTATTTTTTTCGTTTAATTGCCTTGCTTTCCAATTTAGGTTATTTGCAGAATATTTACTATTGAATAAACCTGGGAGATCTGGTGTAATCCAATGTACAAATGAAGAAATTAAAATCCAGCATGTTTGGTGATATATAGAGACAACATACCCGAATGGATTTAAGATAATAAAGCATGGCATATGTAATAGAATAGAGGAGAAACCCATCATAAGTAAAGAGTGCTCAGGAGAGGACTATCTGAGGAAGTGAGATTTAGTTTAAAACCTAAAAGAGAAATGTTAAAAAGCAAGCACATAAATAGTCTGATAATCCTAGAGCACACACATCTCTTCCTATAATCGACTTACCATACCATTTCCTTTTCTGGAGCCATACTGAACTGTAAATTTCGTGAGGGCATTGACTGTGAGGCAAACTTGATACATAACTGTCCATAATAAACATTGGGAAAAGAAATGAGTGGATAATTGCATGAGTTGCATCAGTGAATATTCTTCCAAAGCCTCTTTCACATTGATGAGCCCTGGGAGACTTTAGACCACTTACTTGGTGACCAAAAATGCTCAAATTTTATGCTAGGTCTAGCTTAGAGAGTTTACCCCTCTTTTTAAATACCCTGTCAAAGTTCTGGTTGTCCATTTACTCAATAGATACAGTTGCATGATGTATCATGACTCTCTCTCTCCCCCACTGTGTCCTGAATGTTCTAAAAGGTCTGTGCTTGTTAACTCAGCAGATATTCTCCATTCTCTTCTCCTCGCTGATGTGGCCCAAATCCCATTGCAAAGGTTGAAAAGGCTGCATGCTTGCTTTCCCAGCCTACCTTGGAGCAATCGCTCTGGAAAATTATTCCATCTTAGCCAACAAGGCACAAAAGGTGGGAATTCTATGAAAGTTTTCACCCTTTATAAAAATTCCCACTGAGAGAATCTCCTTGCCCTTCCTTTCATCTTTTGAATGTTGCCATATGAAGATGTGATTTTTGAAGCTGCTATCACCTTTTTGAAAATAATCGGAACAGGACCTCTGACATTGAGGTGTTGAATTAACTATAACAATAACCACACAACACTAGACTTCCTGCTATGTGAGATTTGTTGATGGACTGCTTTGCTTTAATTTTCACAAATAAGTAAAAATGTTCTAAATGATACAGTTGTACTACCTGTTAGCATAGCATAGAGCTTAAAAATTGGTTCTCTGTAATCTTGGACAAGTTTCCTAATTTTGGCATCCCTCAGTTTTCTCATCCATAAAATGTAAATAACAATAACATATATATCATAAGTTTGTTACAAGTATTCAATGAAACAAAATACATAAAGCACTTATACTAGCACACATGAAGGGCTCATTAAACTTGAGCTGGTACCATTTTTATTCTTTATGCTGTCTATACTCTCTTTCTCCTTATGTTACTTTTCCATTCTTGCTGTTTCTAATTCCTCTCCACCAATTCCCTCTTGAATCTACATCAATCAGTCTTTCATCCCCACTACTTTATGTCAAGGTCACCAATGACCTTCACGCTGGTCAATCTAATGGTCAATTCTCAGTCTCATTTTATTTGACATAGCAGTAGTGTTAAACATTCAATCTCTCCCTCTTTTCTAAAATACTTTCTTCATTTTGCTTTTAAGTCATTATGCTCATTTTACCTATTTTACCTCTCTGGTTATTTTATTTGTTTCTTTGGTTCCTCTTTACAGCTCCTGACACCCCCTACCCCACCCCCCCACCATCCCAACACCAAAACCACCACCATCACCACCACCACCAACAACAACAACAAACAAACAAGGGAAAACAAAAAGACAAAAACTTCCACAAACCTGCACCTGTCATAGCCCTCCTCATTTTGATATATAGAAACTCCACAGTCTAATTATCCAGGTAAATATATCTGGAGTCAGCCTAGATTCCTCACTTTCTCTCAAATTTTATATCTAATCTATCAGCACATAGAATTGATTCTATATTCAATCACTTCCCATCAATTACAAGACCAACACTCTAAGCCAATCAATTACCATACCATGCCTGATTATTAGAATAGCTCCCTCTGCCTTTGTCCTGCTATAGTCTATTCTTAACAGAGCAGTCAAACTGATCTTAGTAATGTGAGGTGATCATGTCACCCTTTGGCTAAAAATATGTTAATTATTTCCATTGCCAATCAGAATTAAAGTCAAAGCTCTTACAATGATCCATGTAATATACACCCAATCGATAGGATCCCATTCTTACATCTTACTACTCACTCCCTCAGTACTCCATTCCTTGAATATATCAAGCATGTTTCTTTCAGCATCTTCCTTTGGTTATTTTCCAAACTGACTTTTCCATAAGTCTTTACTCAAATGGTATCTTCTGAGTGAAACTTCCCCTATCTAAAAATTTTAACTCTGTCCTCTTTTCCCTGATACTTCATATGTCCATTTTACACTATACATTTGCTTCTCCTTGGTATTCATCATCTCATATGTTATATTTTTTATTTATTTTCATAACTACTTCCTGCCTTCCCTCTCAGTCACTTTTCATTTTGTTCATTTTGCTGTATCTTCAGCAAATGACACATTGCTTTTACGTAGTTCACACTCAATACAAAAATAGTGATTGGATGAGTGTGGTAGGGCAACGAGAGGGGTATTTTAATCTCCTTATTACTTTTAATCCAATTCAAATATTAGAGGTTATAATCTGCAGAGATCTCCAAACAATGTATGATAGCTGATCAATCACCACAAGTTTGCTTAACTCTACAATTCAAGGAAATGATTAGATATCTGTTTGACCCACCCTGTATGGTAGGGGGATTGGAGCATATTGCCTGCTTCCATGGTTGAGAGTGGGCAGAAAATAAGCTCCCTTTTGGCCCTGCTAAAACTGTGGGGGCTGAGTTAGGAGGGCTTTTTTTGTGTATTGGGCTGCCCTTTTCTTGCACCTTTGTCCAGAGACAGCAGGCTTTTCTTGGAGCTTAATTTTGTCTATGTCTATTGGTGGTTCTGGGTGATTCTGAGGCATCTGCAGCATCCTGTTGCAGAGTTATGGGAGGTAATCAGAAAACCTAAACAGCCTGCCATCATGTTGTTCCTCAAGTTCTGAGATTTCTAGATAGTTTTCTTTCTTCTTTCCACCTTTCAGAGTCTTTACACACTTGTTTGTTGTGTTATGTACCAGATTATTTAGTTGTTAAGAGGAAGGAATGAGGCTACTCCCTCTTGGCTGAAACCTGAAGATTTATTTGTTTTGTTTTGTTTATTTGGTATCTTAGTCTAAGAAAAATAAATATGCTAAAGAGTAGAATTCATTAAATATAAAATATTTATTTTTCTCATATTATTTTACCATGAAATATCTTTAGCAATCAGGTGAATCAAAAGTTGTTTATATGCTCATTGATATCACTTTATAAAATATTTATTGTCATTAATTTTCTAATACCCCGAAGAAGTCTCCATTTCAACAGATAACTGATCTCGACCTCCAGTTTTCTTCCTTAGAAGTCTAGGGAAGTAAAGTAATTTATGTTTAAGATTCAATATAACCTTTGGGAAGAACTTGTTTCAAGGTTTTATTAAACATATTCTAATGTTCAATATTCATTTTATTTATATTATATCTTCTGTCAGTTTTTACAAAAGCAAACTTCTATCACCAGTCCTTTTAAGCTGATTTTCTTTTTTAGGAATCAGAGATCTGTGGAAAGTAGAGGGTAGTAAAAGTTTTTAAATCAGGAATTTTTTCCCCTAAGTTCTTTCCACTGGGGAATTGAAATTAATAATATAACTTTACATCTACATTTTATTTTGAAATAAAAATAAATGATCACCAAGAACATGAAGCTTTTGAACATGTTTTTTAAAAAATAAGGATGTGAAGAAACTTCGAGGCTATTTTATTAATAAACTAGAATTATAATTCATATCTTTCATCTAATCTCATGAATACTTAGTTTCTGCAGTAAAGAATTAGAAACACTTCCAATTTATGTGATATCTATAGTTTAAATACTAAATGTTCAAAAAGATTCATATATACATAAATATAAAAAGCATATTAAAAATCAGTGAGTAGGTCATGATAACATCCCATAAAATCAAGGAGTGGAGTCAGGGACTAAATTATTAAAAGTAAGACATGATGGTAAGAAAATTCATCAAATTACTAAGATTTGAAAACCTAATTGAGAGCTGAAAATGTAATACTTAAATGAATTACAGACTATATTGAAAGGAGCAAGTATCTTTGTGCTAATGCCCAGAGACATACCAAATGAACTTCTTGACCTGCACATTTACATGACTTTGTATTAGCACATTTCCAGTGTCCAGAATGTTAATGTACTAGGAATCAGCACAGTGTTTTAAAATATAAGTATAGAATTTATTTTAAATATGAAAATATTTTTATATCATTTTGTTAAACAGGCATTCATTTTCTAAGGCAATTCTTATTTCAAATATTCTGTCTAATGTTGCTCAGGCATGTGTTATATATTTTGGTACAGAGAAATAATCTTTTTATTTCTATTTTTTTCTTTTTAAAATATTCCTCTGTGTACAAAATCCTTGGGTATATTCAGGAAAAAAAATACATTTCCCCAACATCTACTGCCAGACACTGAAAATCTCTCCATGTACAAACAAAACCTGAAATTCCTCAGAACCAAAACTACCACAATCTAGACTTGACTATGTTATATATTTAAACATAAAACTATTATTTACTATCATGATCATTCATTTTTAAATGCTATTTCTTTAGTCTCCACATCAAAGAAGATTTTTTTAGTAGATTATGAAATTGATTTAGTGGGTTTTGCTCAGCATTTAGAAAATGAAATAATATAGAATAAAAGATTAAAAAATACTAGAGTTCATCACACATAGTAAGGGAAACACAATTTCAGAAAAATGTATTTAATTTATGAGTGTCCTGAGTTGTGATTTAACTATATTATTTGAACAAAGATTTATATCTGACACCTAAGGCATTCAACACAAACTGTTAAAGTCCTTGTGCAGGTAGAGTTTGCGTCATAGATTGATTTCAGCCACTGAAATTGGAGACAACTGATTTGGAGAACTGTGCAGAGGTGATTTGTAGATACTCAAGTTTTTGCTGATTTGAATTTTACTAGTGTACTAGGGAGGCTGAGTTTGAAACATGATACAAAATGAATAAAAACAATAGATAGAGTCTTGGATTACCTAACAGCCGAAAAACAACTCACACACAGGGACAGGCAGCATAGACAGCTGTTTGTCTATGACAAAATTGCTAACATACCAAAAATGAGCTCTAAGTACTGTAGGAATGTTTCAGTCTGGGTCAGAAAACACTGCTCAGTGGTTGGAGGCAGAGACTTGAGTATCTGAGAGCTGGGGCCTTTGTGGCCATTTGTTGTCTCAGAACCAGGAGTCGTATTTTAGTGATTGTAGCCCAATGGTGTAAATCTTAACCACAGAGTTGAGGGCATGCTAATCACCAGAGAACCACTTGTCTGACGGATAATGGAAAGCAGTGTGTGTTAATACTGAGATTAAAGACTTTGGTAACATGGATACTGGACCAGATAGCTTTTGATTCAGAGAATGTGGAAGAGATCTATTAAAAATGGATTTTGGTAAGTATGGTGGGCTGTTTGAAAGTTTGATTGAACTTTCCAGTATCTTTGGAATTATTAGGTCAATGAAAGAAATGAGAGAAGGAGCATTATTTGTCGTCCTTTGCAAGGGAAACAAGGAAAGTATCAGTTTATTTAATTGGCAGTAGTCTCAGGTCTCACCAGCTGGGGCTGGAGAAAGCTTGTCACAGCTGTGAAAAGCCCCAGCTGCCACTTGGCTGGCTTTGAGAAGCAGAGGATGATACCTACTTCAATCTTTTTCCATACTTGTTCTTCCGAGCTCCAGACAAAGCTCTATCACTCATGCAAACACAAATTATGTTTATCTGTAATACCCTTCCTTCTCAGTATTTATTACTTGGAGAACTTTTTTCTTTTTCAGCCTGTGACTATACTGGTTCCTGTATAGCTTCTGAACATTGCTTCAGTAGTAACTAGAGAGAGGCATTTTGGTTCTTGCCCACCTATTTGTCAGTGCATCCTTCATAATACTTCTTTAAGTGAAACCGCTCATACCTTTAAATCCATCCTCTGCTGGAAGCCTTTTGCTTCAGATGTGGTCCTAAGTACGGAACTGCCTGCACACAGGACTAGGTGTTGCTCGCCCTTTGCTTCATGCCCTTGAGCGAGCCACGCCCCAGTACTGGCACCTCTTCTCTGGCAGGGAAGCCAAGTCTCCCCTTCACTTTCCTATCTGAAAAGTAAGGCTGATGCCATGGACGTATTTTGAGACAAACAGTGTAACAGGATTAGAAAACTGCTTGTGAAACAGAGACTGTCCACTAGTCACCATTTAAATCATCTTATCTCATTATTACATAACAACTTACCACAAAAGCAGAGAAGCTTGCATAGATCATACATCTTTAAATTCAGAAAGTCTGAAAAAAATATTCTTCTGTTATGAAGGCTGCAATTAATGCTGTAACAGCCCTCTGCCTTATCAACTTCAGAGTGCAGGAAACAACTCCAGAAATTCAGCAGAATTTCTGGCTGTGTCTTTTGTTTACAAAATACTTTATACATTGACATTTAGAAATTTCTATTTGCTTGATCACAGATGGTCATATATTACATAAAAGAAAATTAGAAACTATTATAACTTTTCTCAAGTCAGGAAAATTCAATATCTAGTGCAGTGTGCATTTTTCCTATGTACCGTTAAAAAATACATTTCTAAGTTTCAATTGCCTTTCCAACTCTACCGCTGGTAATGATGATGGACTTTGTGATATTCTAGCAGCAATTCTGATTGTAATCCAATTCAGCCATTTGGCCTTATTTTTATGTTGTGTAACAAAAATATGGATGATCTAAGTTGCTAGAAGGTACACTCTTATTTTATGAATTGCCTTTCCTTAGGTAGATTCTTTCAAGATTCTTATTAAGGAAAAAAAATCACAGTAAGAAATTATAAAAATAAAGACAAGAAAGTGAAAAAGATGTAGTCTTTGAATATATGATACAGAATGTAGATGGGATTTTCAAGGATAAATTCAAAGAAAATGTAATGATTAATAGTGATGAAGCGGAGCATTGCTAAATATGTCATTTTTTAGTCAAACACATTATATGAGGTGGAAATTGAACTTTTGAAGCTTGTGTTAACATTCTACTGTTCCACGTTATCAAGGAAAGGAACAAAGGGAAAAATATGCACAGCAAAAGAACTGTAATGTGATAAGACTGTCATCAGCTAAATATTTCACCTGCCTGCTCTTCACCAAAATGACATTGGTTTTAATACAGTAATTATTTGGGCAAGATATGGCCCTTATTTCAAAAATCCATTTTACATGTAGTCATATACCTTTTGTGGATGGAGAAAGCCGTTGGCTTGGCGCTGTCTTAGTAATATATGTTTGAATCCTTTTGTTTGTGGTTTGTAGCAAGAGCTTATTGTCATTTCTGCACAGTGCTGAGACAAGGCAAAGCCTTTCCATTTTTCATTGCTAAAGGAACACAGTGGTATGATGGAACTGATTTTAAAAATCTTAGTTGTGAAAATAAATTAAATTTTAATTTTTCTGCCTCAATTGATCTTGCAACATTATTCTCTTCACACTATAAATATGCTTTTGCCATTATTTTTCATACTATTTTATTATTTAAGGTGGCTCTGTGAATGCCTGTTCATGTTTAATATATATCCACTAATCACCTACTATGTGTTAGACACCTTTCTTCATACAAAATGAAATAGAAATAAAAAAATCTGTTAGGTGGTTTCACGAATATTGGTTAGAAAAGACCCTTCATACTTGTGTTTAAGAATGAAACAAAGGAAATCCACTTCTTGAGAAAGATTTCTGTTTCAGTACTTACACGAACCATTGAAAAATTTAATTATTTTCTGATAAATAATTCTTGAAATTAAAGGAAGCAAAACCCACAAAATTTAGCAAATGGTCCTAATAACACGTTGGATTGCAAGAGCTAATCATACTAATGACCTTCACAAATATGTTTTTCAGTGTTTTTTTGAGCTTTCAAAATTGTTTTCCTAGGTTTGACTGAGGCTTGGCTGTGGATACCTGCACTCTAGATTTAACCTGCTTGGCAGTGCACAACTGTCATTCTGTCAAAGCCACACAGCTCTGAAGCAGATCACTCTTAGATTTTGAAGACAATCTACTATTAGTGGAAGAGTATGTTAGATGCTATCTCATATAAACATTTCATTGCTGGAGTTTAATTCTATAAATTCTTTATCCATGATTTAAAGAACATAAAAAAGAAATGACTACTTTACCCTCCTTCTCTTACAAATTATAAATTATTTATATTAGATTAATATCTCAAGTTTTTTTTTAAAGTAAGAATTCTTGTTTTATTTTAATTTTGACTTTAGTCATGGCAATGGCATTGTTTTCTTGCCTATTATATTCATTCAAATTAAGTACTATATTATTCCTGTTTCTAATTTCAGTAGATTTATGGAGTACAAATGTGCTTGAGATCATGTGTGTTAAGTTTAAAATTATTTGAATAGCTAAATGTTTGAATAAAATAATTTAATATTAATTTGGATAATTATCAAAATTTATGATTGGATGTATTCTAGAATAATTTTCTAGGAAAACATGATAAAAATATAAGAAATAGGCACCAAATGAGAACAGAATAAAAATAAGAAGACTTTACATTTGTAAAGTATTTTCCACTTGTTAATCATATTCACACGTTTTCTTATGTGATCATTACAAAAACTCCATGCAAAGCAGGAATTATTTTCTTCATTATATAGAAACTGAGTCTCAGAAAAAATTAAGAACTCAATTCATGGCAAAAAAAAAAAAAATAGCTAAAACATGGAGGAACCAGAACTCAAACTCATTTTTTGATGTTTTCAGATCCTATCATTTTTCTATCAATAGATCCTCTTAGGAGTAGATGTTCTACAGAAGCCCAGGGAAATAAGGTAGATCTTCATTTTGAGATTATACTAAGAAGGGGATAAAAAGGTCAAAATCTCCCTTAAACATAGTGCTACAGAGCTTAATTTGACTGTTTATGAGCTATCACTAACAGAGGTTTGTGCTTCTTCAATGTCTCATTTTTTATCATTTCCCTACTCTTCAATAGGCACTCATCCTTGATTGACACATTTCTCTACTCTTACATCAACGTTTTCCAAATTGAGTTTAAGAATTTTCAAACATTGATTTCTTTCTATCACATCTTTTGTAAAGTTTTCTCTTGTCTTTAATACCATATTCAAACTTGAGTTGGGAATTCCTTACCATTGATTAGAGTATGTTATGTCTATTTCCAGAGCATACATACCAGTTCCATTTCAATTATATTCCATTTCCATTTAAATTTAAAGTTTTACAATTTAGTTTATTTAAGCATCAAAGAAACAATATGTAACCCAGGGACTGTGCTAAAAACTGAAGATATAAGGCTGAGAACAACTACCTCCTTATCCCTGACACATTTAAAACCTAATAGGGAAAATAGACACACAGCTCATTCAATGCAATGTGGAAATGCTGAGGCAAAGACTTGCAATGAGTCTTTAGTGCACTCTGTGGACACGGGTCAGGTGCAACATGGTTTTTCAGTAGGAATGCCAAACTTTTAACTGTTTCCAATATCCTAGGATCCTACATCTGTTTGGTAAAGCCAGAATAGATTGGTAAGCCTTGGTAGTCAAATTAGATTTGACTACATTGAATGGCAGTATATGGAGAAATAGCTGTGTGCTAGATCATGGAAGGTTTTTTTTAAATCCCATCTAACTTGAAATTCCCATATGTTGAACAGAGTAGACCCTGCTGCATAAGAATTGAAGGGGAATCTTATCAAGTATATTGATTTCTTGCAGAGAAATCTTATTAAAGTAGATTAAATATATTAACCTCCAGAAATCATGATGCAAAATAAGCACGATTTGCATTTTCTCAAAGGTGATGCTGATGTACGTCAAATTTAAGAGTCAATGCCCAGTAATCCTTTGAGTTACTTTAAGTGAGTAAATCGCATGTTCGGATTATCTTGTAGGTAGATCCTTCTGTTAGAGAGGTGGAGTGAGAATCTGAAGGATGGAAGCAAGACAGGATGGTCTTAATCTTGAAAGTTCAAACCTTGAAAAGCCTCACAAACTTGCTCTTCCAGTCCTCTATAAACAGCTGCTTGGGAACGGCAAGAAAGCTCACCACGACCTTCTGCCTATCCACAGGGAACTGCTGCTCAGAACTGCTATTATCTCACATGGAGCCCTCTCAGAAAGCTGGCAACATCCCATGAGCACGAATAAACATCAGAGAGATGCCATCTCATAAACAGACATAAGCATTTGTGAACACAGCGGTAGATCTGCTTGTCCACACTTATCTTGGTGATTATAAGAATTATTCTTATATCCTCTTCTTGGCCATCCCTTTTTACAGTGATAATCATTCCCATGCTACTCTGCACATCTCTGAAACAGACTCAATCTCCATCTATCTCCTATCTCTGGAACACTAGCTTGGTGACCATGGATCCCTTTGCTCATATACTCATCTTTTTCTTAAATTAGTCCCTCCACATTTTTTGACTTAATTCAAACTTGAAAATACTGTTTCCTGTAATTTTTTCAAGTAGAGGCTTTTTAATGTTTT
Source organism: Lemur catta (assembly GCF_020740605.2). Lineage (NCBI taxonomy): Eukaryota > Metazoa > Chordata > Mammalia > Primates > Lemuridae > Lemur > Lemur catta. The sequence continues at coordinate 53,984,650 of NC_059140.1, forward strand.
CATAGCTTCATGAATCTCTGGATGTGAGGGCATGGAAAGTTCCTTCTTCATTTATCGCTGTCCTTTCACTCTACCTATCATCGCCCTCTGGCTTCTCTTCCCTTCTTGACCACCTAGCTTCTGAGATAGATGACTTCAGTCATTCTCTTGGAAATATTCTCAGTTTTCTTTCCTCCAGTTTCTTTCTCCATGCAGCACCAGCAAGCTTCAAACCTGAATAATCCCTGATATTCCAGCCTCTGTGACTTTGCCTCAACAGCCAAACATTGATGGAGAATGCCACAACGCTCAGGTGCTTTGTTTCAATTAAATTAAAATTCTTGTGGTCTGTCTACTTTATTTCTCTAGGAAGCTTGCTCTTCTATTCCCACAGATGATTTCACAGCTTCTCACTCCTACAGCCTCACCTTTCATTACATGCGCTTTCTCCCTTTAACTGCCAGCTGATGAACTCACCTCAATCAACGCCATCATCATTTCTTTCCTGGATTGCTGCAAGAGCCTGCAGTGAGTGTCTGACTCCACACTCACCATCATCAATCCATCACCTATTTGTTGCAAAAAATGTAGTTTGGATGATGCTACTCAATTGCTAAAAATCTTTCAGTGGTTTTCTACTGTATTTAGAATAAAATTCGTGCTTGTTCCTACAGCCTTTTGGAAGCTGCAGATCTGGCCCTTCCTATCTCTTAAAGCTCAGGATTCTTTAGTTACATTAGTGCTCTTTAAAATTCCTCAAATATGCCAAGCTTTGTACAACCTTGGGTGTTTTTCTCTGCCTGGAATGCTCCTTGCCAAGATTCTACAACCATCAAACACACAAATAGATTTTTCTCTTTATTCACATCTCGGGGAAATGTCTCCTTCTCAGTCAGGCTTTCTTTAACCACCATTTACCTAAAGTAGTTCTTGACTCTTTCATCCTTTATATGAGCCCCATGTTTATTTTCTGTTTAGTACAGAAAAAAGCCGCACAACCCTAATTTAGATGTAATGAAACTGCAATTTTTTCCTATTCACTAGTCAGTCCCTCTCCTCCTCCTTCACAAACATGGATAGGGAGGGGGCTGCTACATTCTTACCTCCTTTTGGGGTTGGGGACATTTACTTATCTATATTTTAGCTTTATTTATCACATCAAAGCAGGGTTTTAATATATGTATTAAATTTAAAAATTTTAAAGTTTGGTGCTTATTTAAATTTATCTCCTTACTCTATGAGAAGGAGTTAATGAGGACAGGGAGTATTTCACTCTTGTTCAGTATTTACATATATAGTGCCTAGTACAACATAGCGTATACACACACACATAATATTCAACCACATCCACAAATATTTAAAGCACAACATATGTGATGTGTGTGTATGCATTCCTACTTAGATTCAGAAAGCTTAAACTTTTTCAGAAAATTAAGACTTCAACTCTTAAGAAAACTTTGTTCCTTTCATCACCTTTATCTTTCCTAGAGTTACAGGTTCATAAGTCAAATTCCAAAAAGTAGGCTTCCACAGACTATGCCTCAAATCTTTTTCATACTTCTATCTTTTGCCAAGTGCTCCTTAAGTAGATTAAGAGATTGAGTAAAGCACTATTTACAGAACATGTTAGGAAGTATTACAGAGAAGAAAACTCACCAAGTTAATTTGGTGAATGCTGGCTTAAAAGAAAAAAAAGAATAGGTTTCTTTATCATGGGAATTCCCAAGTTGCTATATGAAGAGATCTTGAAGACCTCCAATTGGTTATATGTACGTGGCCTTGAAACCCTTGTATTTTAGAATGCTATTTTATAGTGCTAATGTCCAAGTGACATTAATTCAGTAAACACTCCCCTAAACTATTTTTCGTATTCATATGAATGAATAATTTCCAGTATTCTATAGCTTTCAATCCTCTGAAGTTTTAATAGAGGGCAGGAATTATTCTTTTTCCATTTTAGTTGTGGTTCTGGATATTTTCTAGAGAAAAAGATTTGGGTTACCATATCTTAGCTTACTTAGATGCAATAGGATAAAGGATTCATACCCTACTTGCTTTGGGCTATTTCTCTCGGCTCTATCCCTGCTCTAGCGGGTGGCATGGCCCTGTCCGTGTTAATTCTTTGTTACAGGTTGGGAGAGCCCAACAGAGCACTCTGACCTGCTTATGTCAATGCTGTCAGTCCCTCGTCACCTCCAACTTGCTCAGCTGATGGACTGTAGTGCTAAGGTGCCAGCCTTTACTTCCTCTCTGTCTGGATGCAAGAACAGCTAGTACTACTGCAATGTCTACTTCATTTTCTTCTTTCCAATAACTTCTATTATCAAGCACTAACTAGACTTGCCATCGTCTAGATGAAAAAAATGATGAACACAAATGAAAGAAAAGGCAATTCCTTTTTGTTATTACATGAATGTAAAACTATGTTCTCTGAAGACAAAAATATATCTATTGTCTGTTAGAAAGGTGTATTATACTTTTGTTCCCAGGATATAAGGATTGTAATAATCTCATAGATTGTTCTAACCAAAACAGTAGTGTATAGATTTTATAAACGTTTTTGTGGGGTTAATTGACAGTATATGTTTACATTATTTTATATGTTTTATAATTATATACTCTTTTTAAAAAGATTTTATGGTTACATACCTTATGTCATATTTTAAACATTGTATATCCTCTTCATCATTTAAAAATGTGTGTATATATATATGTATATGTATATATATATATAATGGTGCATATATTTTATATAATTTATGTTTTTTAATGTAGGGTATATAAAGTTATCAGAAACAGATAGAAAATCACATTTGCTTTAACTTCAACTATTGTTAGCTCTATATTCTTTGAAAACCCACCTAACAGCTAAGTAAGCTAAGTAAGCTAGTGAAAGCTGGGAAGCAGGTGGGTTTGGACTTATGTCATTTCATTAAGGGTGTATTTCTAGTGTGAAAACATAGGCCATTACTTTAATGAAATTATTGATGCTTTGAGGCAAATACAATTTTTTACAATAAAATACTTGATTGGTGCAAATTTGCAAGGCATAAAAGTAATAAAAAAACGAATATCAACATATCCACTATGAGCTTTGAAGCCTATGTAAGCCCCTTCCCCCATGTATACCCTGCCACCCTTTTTCACAGGTATCTGCCAGCATGACCCTCGTGTTTATTATTCCACACATTTTTAAAAAATAGTTTTCCTATGTGTGTATCTATTCTTAAACAACCTATCATTTATTTTATATGTTTTTGACCTGATATAAATCAAATTGTGCTGTATACAATGCCACTGTAAAAATTCTTATGCATATTCTCTGGTACACACATGGAAGTCAAGTTGCTGGTTCTTTGAGTGTATAGATCTTCCACTTCGTTCCCTGTAATGTTCAGTTGTCTCTGAAATAGGTTGTATGAGTTTACACTTCTATCAGAATTGAATGAGAATTCCAAGATGAAATTTCCTTTTGTTCTGCATCCTTACTAAAATTGGATATGCATTTTTTATTTTTTTCCCATGTTGGGGAATAATTATATCTCACTGTAGTTTTAATTTGCATTTTCCTATTTACAAATGAGGTTGATCATATTTTCAAATCTTTAAAAGTCATTACTTTTCTCTGAGAGCTACTTTAAGACTTTTTTCTTTTAAGTTATTTGCCCTTATCCTACTTATTGTAGGAGTCCATTATCTAGTCTTGATACTAATACTTTGCATATATCTTGCAAAAACACCACAGTTTGTAGATTTTCTTCTAATCTCCCTTTTTAGCATCTTTTGATTGTTAGAAATTTTCAGTTTAACTTATTAGACTCCATCAATATTTTCTTTACGGTTTGAATTCATGCACCTAGAAATCTTTTTTATATTCTGAAATAATGTAGAGTTCCCTCATATTATCTTTGGAAATTAAGATTTGTGAATGGTATCAAGTTGGCATCCAATTTCTTCTCAGTGGATAGCCAGTTGTTCCAACACCAGTTGGACATCTCATCATTTGACAGTGGTCTGTAATGCTGTATTTTGTCTGCCCAAGTCTATTTCTTCCTCCTGTGTCCAATATCACTCTAATTTTATTACTTTAGCTCATGCAGATCTTGCTAGCTATTGATGCAGATTTGCCTAATTTGTTTTTCTCCTTCAGGGGGCACTATTCTTGATTCTTTTTATTTCCATTCACATTTTGAATCTATATGCCATGTGATTTCAAAGAAAGACAAAACAATACATGAAAATCTTGTTGAGATTTTGATTAGAACATCATTAAACCTATAGATATATTTGAGGAGAAATGATATATGATCATTTAGGTATTTTTTAATGTCTTTCAATAAAATTTTATATCTGAGCCTGGTGATTTTTGTGGGATGATTTTTAACACATATCTTAATTTTTTACTGGTTCTAGAATTATTCAGATTTATATTTATTCTTGAATATATATTCATAAGATTAGGTTCATTTTGTTAAACTTTCTTTAAATTTTTGCTATAAAATTATAATAGTTTCACACTTACTGTTTGATCCCTGCTAGATCTATAGATATGTCTATTTTTTCATCACTTCTCTTTGTCTTCTTCCATTCCTCCTTTCCTCCCTCCATCTCTCTCTGTCTCACATGTGTGTGCGCACACACACACACACATACACTCATGTATTTTGCAACTCTGTTTTTGCATTAATCTTGGCACAAGTTTGACAATTTTATTAGAATTTTTACAGCCCAAATGATTTATTACATCTTTCCCACTATATTATTAAAGTCTAATTCACTAATTACTTATTTTATTGTGATCTTTTACTTTCTTTCTTTGTGTTTTTATGGTGCTGTCCTTTATCTAGCATCTGTTAGATGACTTAGCTCCTTAATTTTTGGCTTTTCTTCTTTTGCACCAAAAGATTATCAGGATATACATTTTTCTTTAAATATTGCTTTAGCCAGGGCTGGGCGCGGTGGCTCACGGCTGTAATCCTAGCACTCTGGGAGGCCGAGATGGGCGGATCTTTTGAGGTCAGGAGTTTGAGACCAGCCTGAGCAAGAGCGAGACCCCGTCTCTACTAAAAATAGACAGAAATTATATGGACAACTAAAAATATATATATAGAAAAAATTAGCCGGGCATGGTGGCACATGCCTGTAGTCCCAGCTACTCGGGAGGCTGAGGCAGAAGGATTGCTTGAGCCCAGAAATTTGAGGTTGCTGTGAGCCAGGCTGATGCCACGGCACTCTAGCCTGGGCAACAGAGTGAGACTCTGTCTCAAAAAAAAAAAAAAAAAATTGCTTTAGCCAAATCCCAATATTTTATGTAATGTTTTGTTATTTTTCAGTTCTAATGTCTTTTATTTTTCTATGCAATGTTTTCCTCAACTTAAAAATATTTTTGAAGTACATATATATTTCAAATTCATAACCTGGTGACTTTTTATTTTTTAATTCCATTTTTGTTATTTATTTCATGCTTAATTACTTGGCAATTAGAGTACATGAACTGTATTATACAGATTAATTTAAATTTGTTGAGATTACCTTATAGCCTCATGTGTGTTCAATCTTTTAAAATCTTTGAAAAAAATGTTTATTCCATAAAATTGTGGAGTGTCCTATATGTATCCGTGTTCTTAAGCTTGTTGTTTGTGTTACTCAACTCTGTTATTTTTGCTGATTAATTTTTCTATCTGACTTATAGGTTACTGAGAGATGTGTGTTAAACTTTTCCATTATGATGGTGGATTTCTCCATTTTTTCATGAGGTTTGTGTCAGTTTTGTTTCACATATGTTAAAGCTCATATATTAGTTCATGTATGCAGACTTGAATTGTTGCATCTTCCTAGTGAATTGAGTATTTTATGACTAAATTGTAACCCTATTTCTCTATTTCCTCTGGGTGAAAGATTCTATTTTGGAAAGATGAATGCAACAACATCTATCCCATAGGCTCTTCTTACAATGTGATTTTGACACTCTTTCCATTGACAGGTGGGTCTTTTTTCCTTCCTCTTGAATCTGGGAAACTTGTGAGTAAGGGGGAAGTAACACTATGTGCCTCCTGAGACTAGATGACAACAGGCAATACCATTTCTACTGATCCACCACACTGTGAGTAAGCTCTAACTGAAGAACATGAAGAGACCACATAGAGAGGCCACGTGTAGTTTTTCTGGCCTAGAGTCAAGCCAAGGTATGAGCCGCTACTGGCAACATCAGCAAATCATATGACTAAAAACTCTTCCAGATGATTTCCACTCTTGCCATTGGATCATCCCAGACTTCGAATCTCCCAAACTAGGGCCCCAGACACTGGGAATCAGAGATAAGTTGTTCCAGTGTACTGTTGGAATTACTGACCCATAGAATCTAAAACATAATATTCTAAGCCACTTTTGCAGAGGGGTTATTTATTTAGCTTCAATATATATCTGGACTAATCTGTTTATAATTAATCATATCAATATTCTTCTGATTATTATTTCCATTATATGTCACTTAGGATTTAGTACAAGTGTATGTAACTAAACACCCAAAGTGGACTGCAAGGTTGTTTTTTTTCTCTTACCTGGAGACAGGCAGGTCTAGGGCTGAAATGGCAGCTCTTGACTACCATGGAATAATGCTCCTTATCTCTTTTTCTTACGTCATTTTCAGCACAATGCTTTAATTTTCAACTTCACCTCATATTCACATTCCAGGCATTAGGGAAGGAAAATAAGAAGAAGTACACAACGGGTATTCCTTCAAATTGAGTGTGGGCCTCTGTGAAAGAGATTTCCTTGAAACCAGAGTTTATGCTTCATTGGCTACACCTACTGCAAGAGAGCGTGGAAAACACAGTTTTAAGTTTGACAAATTGCCATTTGAAGAAAATCAGTGTTCAGTTGCTAAGGAAAACTGAGAGAATATATTTGAAGTAGTTCTTACTAACATTATTTGCTGCAAGTGATATATCTTCTCCTTTTACTCTAGCTGTATCTTTGCTGTTCTAGTATATCTCATAAATAGTACACAGCTGGAGTTTTCGCAGTTAGATCATTTTTGTATTTTATTAAGACATTTGTATTTATTGTGATTAGATGGATGCCTCCCAACTTATCTCATGTTTATTTTTCTACTTTGTAATTGGAAATCTTTAAAACATTAGCAAGCATACAGACTTAGGGATTAAACATAATCGCTATCTTTATATTGATGATGTTAAAGAGAGGTGACTACACAGGCCCACAGCTTTGTGATTTTTATCTTTGTTACCAAGATATATACTAACGAGGAAGTTGTTCTCTGACAGAGTTATTTAAAAATAATTCAAGCGGTAATGTAATTTTTAAACCACTGTGATGTTACAAGTTTAAGCTTAAACCTTATCCTAAAGGCTTTGATCCAATATTAGCAATAAGGACATTACGGTTCTAAGATAACCAAGAAACAGCTAATCCCAGGGGAAATTAAAAAGTATGACAGCTAGAGAGTAGATACAATTGGGGTGCATGGTGGCTAGTATAATCTTGAAGTGTGTCTTAGAAGTTTTTTTTTTTTTTTTTTTGACTGTAAGTATAAGAGCTGACTTCTACTTGCTCTAGAAAAGAGGAATTTATTGTAAGGAAGTGAGACAAGGACAGAAATCAAAATACATCCAGGCATTACTGAGTTCAAAGCAAGAAATTAGAGAGCTGTTAGCAATGGATGCTATTCTCTCCAAGGCAGATTCTGCTTTTTATTCCTTTTTCTTGCTTTATTCCCCATTTCTCATCTCTGTGGATGCCCAGCTTGCTTCTTGAACCTATGTCATGTCCCTCTTTCTTGTATTTACACTCTCTTTTTTACTCTTTTCATTCATATCCCATAATGATTACCTCAGTTTCTTTCACATCATGGATGCATTATTTTTGCCACTACTGACAACTGGCAAAGATCACCTGTTATTCCACTGTTGAATTTTCCTCTGAGAGAGGGAATCTGTTTGGCTCTGCTTATGTTTTTGAACCAGGTCACAACCCTAGCTCCCTAGCCAGAATATGGATCAACTTTCCTTAATTAGGTTTCCACACCTAATTTCAGCAGATGAAGCCAGGGTTGGGGAAAATCCTATGTTATATAACTCAGCAGAGGCAATCAAGAGCTCTCATGGAAATACATTTAAATGCACATTGTATGTGCATGTATGTTTCATTATTGGTAGCTCTTTGAGGCTAAAAGTTTGATATTAGATTTCAAAATTCTTATACATGTACCTGCTATTCCTTAGCAAAGTGGTTCCAATGTTCTTTGTTTGGAAAAAATTCCCAGTTTTGACCTGTAACTAGACAGCATAACAGTGACTTTTAAATCTATGAGTATTTTTATATGTTTTTAATAAACTTCTCATTTTAGAATGATTGTCACAGTTAATGAGCCAATATTCATACATGAGTATAAACTGAAGTCCACAATTTATTCATATTTCCTCAGTTTTTCCCTATTGTCCTTTTTCAGTTCCAAGATCCCATTCATGATCCCACACTGAATTTACTAGATATCTTCCTAGGATCTTCTTGGATGTGACTGTGTTTTCTTTTTCTTTCTTTTTCTTCAAGGTCTTTTCTTTAAAGTTCTTGGCTTACTTGATTTGTTTCAAAATTCATACTGATAGAGCTTCATAAGGCATTTCATAAGTCTATGATAAGATTAAAAGCTCACTTAATTCCGTAGCTTAATGGAAGTATGAAATCATAAGCAAAATGAAAAGCAAGGGTAAAAGATTCACACACAAAAGCCATTATTTTTTAGAATAATGACATTTAAAGCTCTGTGATACTAATATTCTTGTTGAAATTGTTTTATTTTGCACATCTATTCACAAAATTTTACTGATGAAATAAGTTATTGCTACATTTAGCATGTACTTAATTAAACATTATAAAATCTACAAGTCGCATTTGTTTAAAGTTCTTTCATAATTTTAAATTTAATTATCTGAAAATTATCAATCATCTTATTAGTCAATACTTGAAATTGCATGCATGTCAGTATAATTATTAATGCCAGCCCATTTACTGGCTCATTTACTCTGGCTATGCAAAATTATGTATGACATTTTAAAAAGAACACTATTTTCATCATGATACAATCATTTTCCTGAAGATCAACAAAAGATCTATTTCTTATATTAATAATTCTGTTACTTATTGTTTTCCTGACTAAATTCATAGACCGAGAGGAAGCAGATGGTAATGGAAAATATACCAGTGGTAGCCTGTTTAATTGGTATCTTAAATTGTTTTTCTTTCTATTCCAGAAGAATCTATATTTTATTTCTTTTACTATGGGAAGGCAAGAAAACTCAGTCTCTTCCTTATTTTATGATGCTTTTACATTCATTTCTCATTCAAGTCTCACACATATTCTGTGATATAGGTAAAGTAAATATAAACTCAGTGTAATTAGGGCTCACCTACCTTTGAATATAAGTGGAAGCAAATAAATATTAATACACATATATTATTGGCTTATTTAATTGCATTTACAAAACGTAGAACCTTCATTTATTTTACCAGAAAGTCTATCTAATTCTCTTACCATGTACTCCTTGATGAAGTCCAGTCTTAAAAAGCCATCGGGTAAGAATGCAATGTTGATGCTGACATAGTAAATACACTTATTATTTGATTGTCTGCTCTTAGAATTTGTACATTCCATTTGTTTTTCTGTTGTGTCATTCATTCTTTCATTTAAACATGCTTAGAAAATTCCTACTGTGTGCCCACTTCTGCTTTATATGTGATAGCTTTAGTGTTGAACAATAGACTTGTTTCTTGACTTTAAGGGTTTTATATCCTTACACAGGTATATAACACAAGTGACAGACAGGTAAATAAGAAACAGACATGATAACTTCAAAAAGTGATGGTTGCTATAATATAAAGGAAATAAAATTACAGTTACGTGAGAAAGAGTAGTGTAGCTGCTACTGAGGTAACAAGTAAGCTGAGTCTCGATGATGAGCAGGAGCCAAACAGGTGAAGAACTGGAGGAACAGGGTTCCAATCCAAACAAGCCAGTTTTAAAGTCCTAGAGGTCAGAAGAAGCTTCATGAACTTGACAAGTATTTCCAAAGAACTATGTGCCTGCAACACATTGAATGAAGGGAAGAGTTTCTCCTGAAGCAGTTTGTAGAGTCCCTAATAGGATCAGATAGCCCTGCTTTGAGAAAATAGGATCAATTCTAATTCCTATATAAAAGAGCCCTATATAAAGTAAGTCATAAGCTTTTGTCACCCCCCCGCCCTGTAATATTATGAAATAAAAAAAAAATTAAGTCATGTCACTAAATATCAAGCAAATTTTCTGTGTTCCAAATATAGTCAAATTTTAATTTTTCCTGATACAGCATATTCTTTCAAGGTTTGTGCCTTGCTATCTATCCCCTAGATTTCCTTCCTGTCTCCCTATAGAAAAGCCCTATTCATCCTCCAAGACAAGCTAAAGTGTTCCCTTCCTTGGGGAAAACACTCTTGACATCTTTAGGCTATGAGCTCCCAGATCACTCTGTGATTATATCTTTAATGGAACTTACTACATTGTAATCTGCCCCCACCATGATTTTGTCAATGAAAGGACCTTCCCTCAATCATTTTGCATTTTTTCCTCCCTACTACAACCACCTTGAAGAATTGAATTACTTACACAATAATTACCTGCTGAATAAATAATGAATTAATATACAAGGTAATTGTAAAGAAAATATGTTTTGAGAAATGTCTAATATTTGTTTTTATTTGGGATTAAGATAAACTAGCAAATAGAGCTACAATATAGTGCAGACAAAATTTATGACTCCAGACAAATTGATACCAATTGTGTAATAATAAATGCATATTGGTTATATGTTTATTGGGTTTATGGAGAAAGCTATAGAAAGCTGATGGGGACTTCTTACTCTTTTAATTGGCCACAAAGTAGGGATTTGACTGATTTATATCCAAATGTTTAAATCAATTGCTGATCATATTCTTTTATGAAAAGAAAAAAGGAAAAATATTTTGACTTTTTAACTTTTGGCATTTTATTCTTGAGGAAAGCCTGAAATTACAGATTGTAAAAAGTAAATTCTAAGAGGCCTTCTGGTTGGAATTTCAATATTTTTTCAGATTGACATTGACATCTTTCTCCGTGTTGTATAGAAGATATCAGGATGTTTGGATGATCATTGACATTTTGTTAACAACGTTATCATCACCTGCCAATGTCAAATTAATTTGAAGGGGTTAAGAAGAAATTTTACAAGGGAATAAACACAGTTTCCACATGTTAAGAGACATGGCAGATATTTTAATGCATGTGACACAGGTCAGGTATATATTTTTTATTTTTCATGACTACTAATAAAAAATAAAGAGTTTATTTGCTGATGTGGTCATGATTGATTGACTGCTTAGGGAGATAAAAGTTATTTAAACAGATAAGAAATTTGTTTAAAGTTACTTTATGCTTTTAAACAAAGATGGATTTTGTAAATAAACAGCATGTAAGTGAAATTTTCAAATAATAATGATTGCAATTTTAGCTATCAGCCAAATTATATATAACTTTACAATATAAAATATCAAAATGGAAAATACCTAATGTAGTGAAATGGTAATAGTTCTTGCAAACTGATACTGGAAAGTATTAATCTGTTTCCAACAGCCTGAGGCCCTATAAGAGCAATAGCTTAAGGTTTTGAAATATCTAAATAATAAGTGGAGAATATCCCATTGCCCCCACATTGCCTTTTTTTTTTTTTTTTTTTTTTTTTGAGGCAGAGTCCCGCTCTGTCACCCTGGCTAGAGTGCCATGGCGTCAGCCTAGCTCCCCGCAACCTCAGACTCCTGGGCTCAAGTGATCCTCCTGCCTCAGCCTCCCGAGTAGCTGGGACTACAGGCATGTGCCACCATGCTCAGCTATTTTTTTTTTCTATATATTTTTAGTTGTCCAGCTAATTTCTATTTTTTTAGTAGAGATGGGGGGGTTTCGCTCTTGCTCAGGCTGGTCTTGATCTCCTGAGCTCAAACGATCTGCCCGCCTCGGCCTCCCAAGTGTTAGGATTACAGGCATAAGCCACCGTGCCTGGCCACCCACGTTGCAATTTTTCAAGCATAGAATCTTAGAAAATCTTCATGACCTATTCTTAGTTGTCGTGAGCTCACACATCTGAAAGTGAATGCATGTAAATGTTCCTGAGGTTTTAGAGGGCACTGGGAGCGATGCAATAGTGTTTTACATTGGTTCAATGACCTCTTTACTGGACCCAGGGTCACCATGAAGCATGAAGTATGAGGCAAAGTTTAAAAAGAATTAATAACTTTAACTTTTGAAACACTAAAAACAATTACATTTAGAATAAATTGATTATAGAATAGTTGTAATCTACCTGGTTTTTATTTACTTTTTTGGGTAAAATATAAACTAAAGAAGAAAGAAATTGTCCCTTGACCATCTTATCTTCTGAATTTCCTGCAATAACTAAATCACAGAGGATATTTTTATTCAATTTAGGGGTCTTGGGACAAAGCACTTATTTAGAAATCTCAACACTGTTTCACATAGAACTTTTGCTCTACCTATTCATTCATGGAACGGTTATAACTATTTTCCCATCTAGATTATGCCCAACTCTGAAATGATTGGGCTAAATGTGTTCACTTGAAAATACTATGATAGTTTTTTCAAAATTAATGTATACTGAATTGAGACATATAAGGTGAATGCAAGAGAGAGGTGGAAAATATGTTCCAGCATGCTCTGTTTTCCTTCACATGTGCATACCTTTCAGTCAGATTCAAGGAGGCAGGTATTTTTGTCTTTAATATTAAAATTTTAGTAGATGGATTTTAAGACATTGAACTTTTAAAATTCACTTATAAATTTTTACAGTAGAAGAATATAAACTCATGATTTTACATTAGAAATTGGTGAATTAGTAACAGTTCAGTAGTATTTTATTCTAAAGATGGGCAGATGATCTTTTTTGAGTATAAGTTTAGTGTATATCAAAAATACTTCTGAATATACAATAGTCATTACTTTTTTATTATTGGATATGATAATATCTAAATATAAATGTTGTAACATGTATTTTGTAGACTTTACCTATGCCTATCATCTATGTTTGATTTAAAAAATCTTATATAAAACTCAGTTATTTTTACTCTATAAACATATTTAGATGGTTGTATACCATATGCATATGAGTGTGGACAGACAGGCAGATACACAAGGGCATTCAATCCTGCTGGGAAACATAACTGCTTCTCCAACTTGGTGCTATGCTCACATAAGAAACACCACTTTCTTGCTGATGAACCTGTTATGTGCATATTGGCAAAGAAAACATACTATGTTACATAGAAAAGTTTAATCAAAGACCTGGAACTAAAGAGTAAATTTATTAAATTTATTAAAACCAGAATCAAGAGTTTTAAAACAGTCACCATGATGGAATTATTTTGTTATTTTAATCCAATGGCTGGGTAGGCAAGGGCGTGTGGGTTCTGTCTTACTTCAGTATCAGTAGTGAGTACTGCAGTGTGCTGGATACAAGGGGAAGCAGTAATAAATATGCACTGCATATGCAATAAATATGCACCGAATGGAGAAATGAATGAATAAATGTAGTATATATGAATATATCTGCACACATGCATATCAATGCTTAAGGCTGAGCTAGACTTTTAGCTGCAACAAGAAGAAACACCGGGTCGTTTGTTAGCTAAGGTACTATTTGAAGACCAAACACTTTTCTATTTACTGACAAACTTTTATGAGCAAAGAAAGCTGAACAATTTACTTCAGATGATTCAGAAGTATAAATAGAACTAACATAATGGAATGGGCTTTTCCGCTATTCTGGGGAATTTGCTTCGGTTCCATCTTTATTAGTGGCAAGTGCAGTGTGTATCTCAGTTATTCTTTGTCTTGTGTTTCTACCTTGGCTGTCCCTTCTGGAGGCATCTGTCATACTGTATTCAGTTCACTCTGCATTCTGTTAATGCTTTAAGCTAGCTGTAGGGTATCTGCTTAGGAGCAACTAGAGGTACTCCCAGCAGGGACAGTGACATGCAGAAAGAATAAGCAAAACTACCCACAGAGGTACTAGCTTCCAACAATTTTGCAGAAGTGTGAAGATTTACAGGAGAAAATAAAGCACCTCATGCTGGGTCTGGCTCCAAGCCTCCCGGGAGAACCTTCCACTTAGGCAATCTCTTTTATCCTGTAAGCTTAGTGTTCTACATGAAGGAGTTTAAATTTCATATTAACAAATTGGCTTAATTATTTTTAACTAAACTGTTAACTACCTACAGCGACTTAAAAAAAAAAAAAGCACCTAACAAGTTTTAGTTTTTCTATCAAGAGGAAACTACACAAAGCTGTTAACAGAATAGAGTTTTCTCTGGGAAGGAGCACAGATTCCTCTCCCAGGGAGAGACTAAGAAGCCAGGTGGGCAGCTTACAGGCAAGCACAGCTTCTAGGAAAAGAACTAGAAAGGATTTGAGCTTGCCCACAGCAACAGAGTTTGTTTATCACTAAAGACTTCTTTCCATTACGTTGTTTAAATTTCTAATTTAGCAGCCATCAAATTGAAGCATTGAGGTATGTTAATTCAGGTGTGTTCTTCCAAACTCCTCAGTGCATATAGATATGAATATTTTATTACAAAGAATTCAGAGCAAAGAAAATCAATCTGGTGGGTTTCATTTTGCCCACTAGTGTGGCAGTATTCATTTAAAACTAATTGTGGTCAAGAATTGGTTTCTCTTCTTCAATATAGACAGGTAATTGTATCACATCTGTGCAATACTATATTCACTCTTCCAAACATCAACAAGTGGAGAAGTTCTAAAATTATAAAATATCATGACTATTGACTTCAGAAGACTCATAACCCAAGGTAAAAATGTGAAAATATGTCTATGTCTATTAGCACCTTTTAATTTCGTATGATGTTGCTAGAAATCTATGGGGCTTCTTCATTTTGATAATCATTGCCATGATGTTAAATATAATATGTCTTTGTTTTTTCTTTTTCTTTTTTTAAATTTCAAATATTAAGGGGGTACAAATGTTTTAGGCTGCATGGATCACTTTTGTAATACTTGAGTCCTGGCTATAGGTGTGCCCATAACCCAAATAGTGTTCATTTTACCCATTAGGTAGGATTTGACCCTCCCTTCCTCTTCTCTCCCCCCTGGTTGATTTCCACTGAGTTTTACTTCCTTTTGTGCACATGTGTACTCATTGGTTAGTTCTAATGTAATAGTGAATACATGTGGTATTTGTGCTTCCATTTTTGAGACATTTCACTTAGGAAAATGGTCTCCAGTTCCATCCAGATTGTTGCAAAAGGTATTAATTCTAGCAAACAGAATTCAAGAGCACATCAATAATAATAATAATAATAATAATAATAATCCACCAGGACCAAGTGGGCTTCATTTCAGGGATGCAAGGAGTGTTCAACATATGTAAATCAATAAATGTCATTCACCACATAAACAAAAACAAAAACAAAGACCATATGATCATTTCAATAGATGCAGGAAAAGCATTTGACAAAACGCAGAAACTTTTCATGATAAAAACCCTCAACAAACTAGGCATAGAAGGAAAATATATTTCAGAATTATTAATATAAAAGCCATATACGACAAACCCACAGCCAATGTCATACTGAATGGGGAAAAGTTGAAAGCATCCCCCCTCAGAACTAGAGCAAGAAAAGGAACCCCACTGTCACCACTTCTATTCAGCATAGTGCTGAAAGTCCTAGTCAGAGCAATCAGGCAAGAGAAAGAAATAAAGGGCATCCAAATTGGGAAAGAGGAGGTCAAACTATTGCTGTTCACTGTGTTTGTTTTATTGTGCTGAGCACATTCATGTACATAACCATACTTCTCTAGTATCCTGTGGTGTAATGATGGTGTTTAATTCTGCAATGGGAATTGATAACTTTATTTTATTAAGCAAGATCTATTTGGAAACTTCCAGCTGCCATCAGTTTAGAAGAGAAGCTTCTGGAGCAGTTCAGTGATGCTTTCTGAGAGATGCAGATGGTTGACCAAGACAGCCGTCATACTCCCCACAGCTTGACTAAACTTTCACCAGGCTTCTTCCTGATACTAAGCCCCTACCTCGTTTTCTTAGAGCATTTACTTTAGAAAACTTGCAATTTTCTCTGCCCCTTTGAGACGTAGATTTTTTTCTAGCTACTTGCCAGTTTTACAGCCCAGGAATATCTTTCTTAAGGACCTGAGAGCCAGCCCTTGAATGTAGTCATCAGGGAAGATAGCACCCTTATCTCCTAGCTTCTGTGGAAGGCTAGGAGCCTAAATTCAATAAAGGAGAAGTAGTAAGTGGCAATTAGCAGACACAGATGGCCTAATCATAGACCAATCTCCCCACTAACATCCCCTAAGACTTTTCCATGAGCTCACCTCAGCATTTAACAATCCTCTCAACTTTTGTCTAGCTAGTTAAGTTTAATCTCTCTCTCTTTGAAATAGTCTTGAATACGTTTTTCCTCTCCCATTTTAACTGCATTTGGTGCCATTTTTCTTTGGCATGGCAAATCTCAGAAATGAGGATTAGAAGAGAAACAGATTATGAATAAAATGTAATAACTCTAATGGCTGTGAAATGTAAAAACTGGTTTGGCATGTGAAAAGAAAACTTTTCAGATGATTTATACAGTATTGGATAATAATAATAATAATACAACAGTGATAGCATCTTTCTTCCCTTAAGAATTCTAAACATTTTACAGAGAATCATCAAAAATTTGTCACCTAGATTACTAGCTATATAACATACATATATATTTTTGTTTCCTAATATGTAGCATGAAATAAATGTCTCAAAGTCAAAAAGGGAAGACAAATTTAACAGAATCTGGAATATTGGACAATTATACTGTTTTGTTTTAACTTCATCAACAATTTAAAATTTTTATAAATCATGGAGAAAAAGACAATATATCTTGAATTTTTGCTAAGATATTATTTTAGCACCTCATGTTAAATATGTACACTACTGGCCCTGAGAGTTAGATTAGAACATAATGTCCATGAACATTTTGATGGTTGGATGTCTCTGTTTTCCTGTACTTTTTTAAGGCTATTTGTCTAGTTTGAATACTGCTGACCGTGTCATTCTTTGACATAACTCTATGTTTTTGAATTCTCTGGAATTAACACGGGTTGCTTTGGATACTTTCTTTATCCTCTATTCTCCTTACATTTTGTTCCTTTAGGGAACAGTTTATGCTCTGCCAAGTTATTTTCGAATTCCCCTGGGGCTTGTTTGAAATCCTATTTAGCTTTATATTTAGATATTTTTAGTGAATAACATTATTCAGTGCTGTGGCCTGCAGTGTCATATGTATGCAGACGACACTTAGATATTCTTCCCAGTCCCTGCAGACCTATGAAGCGGCTTGATGTTTTGCATAATTGTCTGTGTGATATTCAAGCATGGATGTCTTCAAATTTCTCTGAATTTAGTACAGATAAAATTGGGTTGCTACTGATTGATTCCCCAGGATAAATGTTTAAAATGTAATCTATGCTGGTAATCTTAAAAGAGTGTTTTTCTTTGATCTAAAAATCACATTTTTGACCTTAGGATTACCGTAAAGTTTTGTGTGCATGTGTTTTATTAACCATACAGTTTCCTTTCTGTACCCGCCCTGTGCAGACTTGTTACAAAAAGATTTCCTGATTCCAGAAGAGTTGCTGCCACAATTTACAATCAGTGACCTCCACTGCCACCTTTAAGTCTGATTCTAATAAGATTCTAAGTTCACAAGTCTTTCCACACCCTGCTCTTCAGCTCCGGAATCTATTCTTTTATGCATGAGAATTTTAAAATTACTGTTGATTTGTAAGGTTTAACTAAAAAACTTATTTGTTTGATTTAGCCTTTTAAATATTTATTGTATCCTCTTTTATATCAAGTCTGCATAGCACCGTGGGATGGACACATGAAGGACACTTCATAAATATAATTGGGTTGATTGATAGGCCATGTGGAGTGTTTGTAGAGCGTACTATTTTTACAATGGGAAGGGCTATTAATGAACCCATTGTGATTCTGAGCTGTGAAAAGATGTATATCTAACACATCCTCTCATCAGGCAGCCAAAAGAGTGTACAACATTTTGGATACTGCATTAAATATATAGGGTAGAATAAAATTCCTATGAAATTGTTTCAATTCATTAGTCTGGTAAAGTTTAGGTATCACTTTAACTAAACGGGTATTGTGGATAACTGGTACTTTTTTCCCAACCCTTTAAAGAAATGACGCTTTACATTTCTGTTCAATGGCCTGAGAAAGTTGAATTAGTTGAGTCTGCATTAAATAGAAAAATGCACTTAATTGATAGATGATAACATAGATACACATCTAGAAGTCATACAGTCGGTCCTGGACTTACAGTGGTTCAACTTATGATTTTTGACTTTATAATGGTGCAAAAGTGATATGCATTCAGTAGAAACTGTACTTGGAGTAACCATACGACCATTCTGTTTTTCACCTTCAGTATAGTAGTCAATAAATTACATGAGATATTCAACAACTTTATTATAAAATAGGCTTTGTGTTAGATGATTTTTTCCCAACTGTAGGCAAATGTAAATGTTCTCAGTATGTTTAAGGTAGGGTAGGCTGAGAAGATATTTGGTAGGTTAGGGGTATCAAATGCATTTTCTGCTTACAGTATTTTCAACTTACAATGGGTTTATTGGGACCAACTCCATTGATCAAGGGCCATCTATACAGGCCTTGCTGGATATAATTATAAGATTTCTGAATCTGTTCACTTATTCCTGTTAAGAGTTGAGAATGTACACACATATATTGGTTACAGACAGCTACCAGAATTGGTAGGAAGCAGAATCTCAAATGGTTTGCAGAGTTCTTATATACATGCCCTACCAAGCTTACCCACTGGAATTACTAACTCACCAAAAAATGTCTGGGCACTTCTGCTGTTTCCCAAGAAATGTCTGTGACCCAGGAGTGCTATTTTGGGGGCTACATTAAAAAACCTGCCCACAAAGTAAGAGTACAAAATTTGTTATTGACAATGGAAATAAAATTATATTTTTCTATCAGTGGTTCCAAGACTATTCAACCTTAGTATAGTAACAACTTAGATCATGTTCTTCATATCCTTTGAGGTAAACTATAACACATGAGCCTATTATTTATTTTTTCCAGGTGGGAACATAGATGAACATGGTCCGAACAACTATTATATCCCAGGTGTCCAAAGAATACCACCTAGGAGCAGCTATTTATACTTTGTTAAAAACTGACTGTGATTTGTCTAGTGTCATTATTTCCCATTGTTACACATATTACATGATACTTCCTGCAATACTCATTATAAGAAATAATACATTCCTGGATATTTTTTCAATTTTAACCACTTACTTCCTTTTTCTCCAACTTCCAAAGTGCCATTCTTACGCCCCCACCAGAGTCGTCTGTGGAACCTGTATTTGTTATTTGCTATGGTTACTGATGGAATAAGAAACAGGTGAAGGGTTTTTATGTGGGCCGACCCCGCCAATCATTCTCCAGACAAACTGAGTTATCTTTGTCATGGTTTGCAACCTGCTATAGACTTACCTGAGGAATTCCTTTGGCATGACACAATAATAATACCCTGCAGCCCAAATATTCAGATCATTTTATATTCTATAGACTGCATGGTAGGCCAGTAAGATATTATTGAGAGTTTTTTTAAACAAATAAAAAGAAACTTAAATTAAGAGGGGTTAAGTTACTTGCTTGGACTCATAGCTGATAAGAAGTGGGAGCCAATAACTTTTTTTCAATGCATGCTACCTTCACAAACTAAGAGTCAAACCTGAGAGTTCAGATTGGAGGGCAAACAAATACCTTAATAGAAGAATATTCATAATGCAGCCTTCATACATGGGGTGAAAATGAGGTGGGGTTTTGCACTAAATAGAATCGGGAGACTCAGGTTTATAACTGTTTCCACCCTTGATTAATCTTGGGTAATCAGGAAATGCACATATAATTTTAAATATAAAACATATATTATACATAAATATATTATATATGTATATATTTCTCCTATTAAAACCATTCTATACTTAAATGACTCCCTCCCCAATACCATCAAGATAAAGTGAATAATTTTGATTATGGTCTATGGACCTTTCACGAACTGGTCTCTTTCCACACTCATCTCTCAACACCACCATCCTCACTCCATAATCTCCATCCACAGTGAACTATTTGCTATATATATTATCTATACTCTATTTTTTTCTCTGAGTCTTCTTTTTACAGGTCTCCTCAATCAGTAACCCTCTCATTTGCCTGTTCTTCCCTTTGACTGGCTAACTCCTGTTCACTGGGCATTGTATTATCCTGAGTAGCTACTCTGACTTCCCATAGCTGAGTCCGGTGCCTCTCACAGTACCCTGTATTTGCCACTTATTGCAATTGTTTCTTTGCCTATTAGATTTTAAATTTACTGAGAAAGCTTTGTTTCCTATTCACCAATGTGGCCTTAGGATATACTATAACACAGTGATGGTACTGTGAAATAATAAGAAGTGTGTGTGTGTGTGTGTGTGTGTGTGCGCGCGCGTGTATGTTTTTGACCCTGGTTATTGAAACCAGGGTCAAGTATGTGTCTCTCAAGAACCAAAAAATTATGGGCAATGAGTTTCTAAGACCTTTGTAATTTCCTGAGTGATGGGCATGTCTGACACAGAGCTCCTAATCCCTCGGAATTTCCTGGGTGAAGCATCTTTCATTTTAATGAGGTGACTCCTGGAGAACTCCTTGATTGGGGCTGGTCACCAGAAAGACCATGCCATGGTTGTAAGATTGGAACTTTCAGCCCCACTCCCCATCCTGTAGGAAGGATAGAGGGGCTGAGGGTTGAATTAATGAGCAATCATGCCTCCATGATGAAGCCTCCATAAAAATCCCTGAACTGTGGGGGTTTAGAGAGCCGCCAGGTTGCTAGACACGTAGAGGTGCCAGGAGGGTGATGCACCTGGAGAGGGCATGGAAGCTCCACACCTGTTGCCACACACCTCGCCCTATGCTTCTCTTCCGTCTGGCTGTTCATCTGCATTCTGGTAATATCTTTTGTAATAAAAGGGTAAACTAAGTAAAGTGTTTTTCTGAGTTCTGTGAGTGGTCCTAGCAAATTAATCAAACCTGAGGAGGGGGTCATGGGAACCCCAATTTATAGCCGGCCATTCAGAAGTACAGGTGACAACCTAGTACCTGCGATTGGAGTCTTAAGTGGGGGGCAGTGTTGTGGGAATGAACCCTTAACATGAGGGATCTTGCTCTTACTCCAGATAGTGTCAGAATTAAATTGAATTATAGGACATCCAGTTGATGTCTGCTGGAGAATTGGTTGTTGATGACTAAAATTCCCACCCTCTTTGGTAACCAGAAGTGTTGTGCTGAGTATTGACTGTGTAAGAGAAGAAAAAGTGTTTATTTTTCTGACACAAGTATTATACATAACAGATACTCAACACATATTTTGAGGTAATTGTAAAGGTAAAAATGGAAGACTTCAAATGCTTGAATATACCAATGCAACCTGAAAAAAGGCCTTAAACTCCAGTAATTTAATGCTACCTCCTGGGAGAGTTTCCAGACTATGGCCCACCTAGGAAGTAAAGCACAGGCAGTACAGTCATGGTTCCTCCATGGTAATTCTGGATAGACCTTTAATTTAGGAGAATTCAGTGTTCTCAGATATAAAACAAGAGACGGCATTATTATCTTTTCATACTGCCAGTCTACAGTTCCCACTCAAGGCCCCTCTATACTGGTCTGATGTAGGGTACTCGGGGTTCATCTCAGTGTTTATGTACCTTAGCCACCCTTTATTAAAACAAGACAGGTATGATCCATAAAATGCTCAACATAGGAAACAGAGTGGTAGGGATATGAAAAGAAGCAATTAACTTAAAAACATTATATTACTTTCACACTCAGAAAGTATTTCTAAAATATGACAGTAAAACACAAGGGTATATGTGTCCTTCAAGAACCAAAAAAATATGGGCAATGAAAAACAAACAAAAACAACCTCTTTTCCTTAAACAAACAAAAAAAATAAAACCAGAATACTACAAATGGACTAAAACAGACTGAGTCTTGCTCTCAGAGCATTATGCACTGTTTGAAAACTGAAAGCCTTCAGACTGGGCACACTGACTCCTAGTATCCACAGACCTGGCCACATCCCATTGCCTTACTTCTGCCCAACTTCACTTTTATGTCTTCTGACTGGCCTTTTGTGGTGCTAGAAGATCAGATATGAGAAGGTTTGAGATTTTCAATAAAAGAAAAGAAAAGGAAAGAGAAAGAAAGAGGGAGTGAGAGAAAAGAGAGTGAAGGGAGGGAGGGAGAAAGGAAAGAAGGAAGGAAGGAAGCAAGAAAGTGAAAAGAAAAGAAAAAAGGAAAAAGAAAGAAAGAGATGAGAGGGAAGGGAGAAAAATTTGCCTTCTAGTTCAACCACTTATAGGAGCCTGAAATAACATTTTATGTTGGGCTACTATCTTACAAATGTCTCTGTCAGAATTACATGATGGGATAATTTACATCATCCAAATTAAGGAATGCTTCAATATCATTTAAATGCACATAAAGGAAAACCAATTTCAATGTGCCCTTTATGTGTATTTCAAACTAGCAGATACCCAAACTTGCTGTCATATTACAGATTACAGAGACTATGGCATTTAAAGTTGTTCGTTCAGAAAATTACAAATTGAAGCAGGAAATGAATAAATTACTACATTATCATCAAAAGAAAATTTTATACATGGAAACTATAAATGCTGGGAAAATACCAAAGCTTCAGGGCCAATTATTATTTTTTCCTTATTATGAATAAAAGGGAAGAGATTCTGACATATAAGTTGGTTTCCTACTATAAAATCAGCCAAAAAGGTAGAAAGAACAAATCAAAATAAAAATTCTCTGTTAGAACAATCTTTAATCTCTTCATTTTAGAATTGTGAAAAGGAGAAACAAGTACACACCCACTCATACATCAGAGTGTATTTACTACACACAGTACTATTTGCATTTTTCCTTATCCAGTCAGGCAGTTTGTGCATATTTAATGCCCCTCTTCCATTTTCATGCCTATGAACAAGCAGGCACTACCAGCACACATGGGAACAGGATGTCTTATGCATATACAATGTGTACCCGAAGACGAAAGTTTTGATGAAAACTTGGAAAACAAATATTCATCTCATTGGAATACAATTTGTGAATTTTTCAGCAGTTTCATGAAAAACTGAAAACTATTTGAGAAAAATAAATGAGCAATTTCACACAACTCTAGTTTGCTTTCTCTTGTTTCCTGTTTTGCTCTGTTATGCATGGTAGAGAATCTTATAAAAAATGCTTTATATTACTGACCCAGCTCTTTCTGAAAGTGGTTTTGTCACCCTTCAAGTCCTTAAAGAATAATATGAAAGTAAAAATATGGAATTGTTTGCATTGAGGAAAATGAAAGTTGAAAGGCACAAAGAATGGGGAACATAGAGACTGTGGATAGTGACAGACACTGAACATCTAATGAACATTTCAAAATGGAACTTCAATGAAAAGAAATAGTCTGCTTTAGTGGAAAAAGAAGAATATTAGGAAATAATTCTTAGAAGAAATAGAGAGGATTTAGGGTTACTAGAACATACAAAGGATTATAGCTTGTAAAATTCATAACCCAATTGGTAAAGACATTGCTTAATATAATATTTAACCTAACACTAAAATGAAAATATATAACGTCCTAATGAAATTTGAGAATATGTTCAAAATTCAATGGTAAAATAAGCTTTAGCACATCTGAGAGAATTTTTCTCTTTCAAAAGACTGTCTTTAGATTTTTTTCCCCTTTCTTTTCTTCTTTTCCTAAGAAGTGAGTAGTACGGTTTCCAGAGGGCTTGGAAGTTAACTTTCGTTTCCTCCCTCAAACATCAAAGATATGACCATTTCGAAAAAGAATCGAGGTAGATGAACCACACCTATGAGGAAAATGTAAAAGGAGAACTTTTCACCTTTGGCCCATCCTTTATTTCTTTTATAAATGATAATTCAGGGTATAATAATTTATTGATACTGAGATTCTATGTTGAAATCCATGTGTATCAAGCCTGTCCCAAAGCAGTCATACTCACAAGATTACGTTGGTCCATGAACTGGTAAAGAAAATCTCTAATCTGCCTCAGTATAGGGAACAAAAATACTTGGATACTATCTCAAAGGAAGCTACTCTTTCCTTCATCTTCAACTTCCAACTCCAGAGGAAAAAAATAATCAAATTCAAACACAATATGGCAATATGGTAAGAGGCTAATATGGGAATGTATCTACAATGTCATGTTCACAAAACTTTCTTAATTTTAGGATATGCCATAAACTATCTGTAGTAGGTATAGTGACTGAAATGAAACTTTATTCTGGTAAATATGAATTTACTAAAATAAATTTTGCATGTGGGAATATTGCTTTTCTCTGATGTTAACAATATTTACCATTTGTTATTATTACATGAATGTGCCATGGGTTTCAGAGAGAGAAGTGCTTTATCTGCAGTTTTAATAGTAAGAGTTGCAATCTACTGAATGCTCACTATGTGTCATGGTCTACTCTAAGACTTTCATAAGTTTTAAACTAGGAATTTCCATGATAGTGGTGTAAGATCTGATTATCGCAGTTTTCCATATTTAAACATAGAGGCACAGAAAGGCTTAGTGACTTGCACAGGACATAGAGCTAACAATGGCAGGCCTTGACACTAAACCCAGGCCAACTGGAGCAGCATCAGGAGTTTTTAAATCTTTGCTTTTCTGCCTCAAACACATTCATCTTGTTTAAAATTTGCTAAAGTTCTAGGAGTTAAAACAATTGTCCGAGTCATTTGACTAGAATTTTGCTTTCACTTTAGTCAAGTTCGATAAGCCATGTTACATCTATCGACAAAGAACGCAAGAGATAATATTATTAAATACACCAGTGGGACTCTACCCATTTCACCACTTACACTATTCTGTTTAAGTTATTTTAAGTTATTAGAAAACATTGGTTATGGCAAGAATGAAACATTTAGGCACTATTATAAAATGTTTTGAGTGCAATGGATGTATTATATGGCTCTTTGTAAAACCTTAATTATGTAATGACCCTTTCAAACCTATATCAAGCTCTTAGTTTTATAGATACACACACAAAAAAAATCTCTGTTTCCTTAGGTTCCAAATTTACAAGACACACGATGAAGGGGCCTAATATTTTACAACTGTGCTAACTGTCAAGAACCTCTTTAGATCACTATTTTATTCTTCAGCAAAGATCAATAGAAGTCACTTATTGTGCATTTTGTGGGCAGAAATAGAAAGGAGATCATTGATGGGTATAATTCAAAATCACATACTGTGTGGGAAAGTATTTGGGAGTCACTGTAACAATGAAAGTGGCAGCCTGTAAAAGTTATTTAGATTCATTTGGGGAGGAGAGTGGCAGAATTAGCCACTCCACAAGCCTGGACTGTCTCTATAGACATTTTAATGGCTCTCTTGATAAAAGTAAATTTGCACAGGATTTCAAAATGTTTGAGTGTTTTAAGTAATTTAAGCATTTGCTTATAGGTATTATTAGTGCTTCCTAAAATCTTGAAAATGTAGTAAATTTGCTGAGCAACCATTTTGGATGTTTTAGAGAAGACAGGAGAGAAACAATATTTTAAAATGACATAAACAGTGATCATTGAGAGGTGGAATTAATCCATTGTAGAAAACATGGTCCCTGCGTTCAAAATGCTTACAATGATCCTTTCAATTTCTTCCTCCAAAACACATTCTACGTGCTAATCAAAGTTTGTGGTTCATCCTTAGGCAATAAGTTAATTAAAATTATTATAACATATGATCACAGTATAGTCACATAGTAGGCACACAAACACATAAGTCTGATACAAAGCAGTCACAAAAAAGATTTATGTTTAATTAAATGAATAACTATACATGTTTATATGATATGATATAATTAATTTTTATTGACTCCTGCTATTTGTAAGGCAAAATGTTGATACTTTGTAAACATTACATGTGAGGTAAGTGTTATTATTCCAGCTACACAAATAATAAATCCTAGGATCATATTTTCCATGTTTACTAACAGAAAGTCTTCCTTACCTACATTTTGCCTTGTTTAGTTTTGAAACAATTTCTTTTTGGCAGTGAACTTGTTTATTTATTCTCCCTCACTTTGTAAAGATCCATTTGTTTATGTCTATTTATATTTTATATGGACATGAAAGAATATTTAGTGTTTATTGGTATGTAATCTTCATGACAATATATGCCCTCTACAAACTGTTAAGACACATTTTAAAACAAATTGGCATAGAGAAAAGTGTCAGATAATTTAGTTTGCTACCTACTAGAGATTAGGTAGCTCAAAGACACAAGAGTGGCAGGCAA
Organism: Lemur catta; assembly: GCF_020740605.2. Lineage (NCBI taxonomy): Eukaryota > Metazoa > Chordata > Mammalia > Primates > Lemuridae > Lemur > Lemur catta. The sequence goes on from NC_059140.1 coordinate 54,011,159, forward strand.
CTAATTAAAGTAGAAAACAGCTAATATAAGACTTTCAAGCCCTTAATACACCAAAGAGAAAACATGACACTGTAAAATAGATAGAGCATAAACAGTTATTTGCAGATTTCATACAAAGTAAAAATGAAACACAAGGAGACCCATCAGTGAGCTATATTGCAGAAGAAAATGCTGTTAGTGGCGATGGTTGAGCTCTCTTGACTGGAATGCTGGGTTGCAGCAATGCTGCATGCGAGTTCATGGAGAAACAGCTGCTTCCTGAGGACAGAAGTGCAAAAACACGGAGTGGACATTTTCTGACAACAGAAATCCAATAGTGCATTGTCAGAATAGTACCACTGGTACCAGAATGACTCCAAAGTCATCCACGGTCCCTTTTGCTGTGCCCTTTAAGTGGCCTTCCCTGTAATTGTTTAATTAAGCAATGAAAATTGAAAACACTGTAAAGGAATCAAATGTGTCTCAAAGCTTCATAGAAGAGTTGTGATATGTTTTCATAATCATGTTCTGGAAATCAGGGGAAAAAAATGTAAGGTTAATTGCCCTCTTTAGGTAACCACAAAACTCAGACAATTTAAAAAAATTATCCTATTATTTCCAACTACCAACTAAAGTGTAACCAAGGCCTGCTGGTAGACAACTAGTATGATTTATTTTTCTGAGTGTAATTTAACACTCAGAATGGTGAGGTTATAGGAGGAAGTACATAAATGATCAAATAGAGGTTGACCCATGGTATCCTCATTAATTGCGTACTTTGACAACTGCTGACAGTGAGGCATAGATTTTATGTTTGTTGCTATTTTTAGAACACCTAGCATGCAGAGATTGAGAAGAGAAAAGTAAACCTTGAAAAACTTTGGGACAGGGGGAGTTTTCTCATTCCTAAATATTTAGCTCACTCTTGTATAAACAGGATTGAAAAACAAAGAAAGAAAGAAAGCTCCCCTGTCCCAAAGCAAATTATCTTTTTCAAGACAGTATTAATACTTTAGAATTTGTTAAAAAGATTAATCTCTTAAAATATTATACATATAACTTGAATGACTTCAAAGTCATTTATAGTCCCTTTTGTTGTTTTTCTCTCTTTCTGTATATAAACACATCATGGTAGGCTGAATGGACCCAAAGATATCCAGGTCCTAATCTCTGGAGTTTGTGAATCTTACATTATATTGCAAAAAAATACTTGACCAATATGATTAAGTTAAGAATATTGAGATAGGGAGATTATCCTGGATAATTTTCCTGCTGGGTCTGAATGTAGCCACAATTGTCCTTATAAGAGGGAAGCAGAGGGAGATTTTGTTATAACAGAGAGAAGGTGATATGATGACCTCGAAATACTACTCTGTGGGCTTTGAAGATGGAGGAAAGGGACACGTATCAAAGACTGCAGATCTAGAAGCTAACAGAGGCAAAGGGAATATATTCTTACACCACAGTCTTAGCCGAGTGAAACTGATTTCAGACTTCAGGAACTGGCAGAAAATAAATTTGCATTGCTTTAAGCTACTAAGTGTTTGGTAACTTGTTATAGCAACCACAGGAAACTAATACAGCACACATAAATATTCTCAAGGTATTTAGAAATTATATAAAAAGAAGATTGGTCTAAATTAAGAAAATCTACAATTATTTTCAAACATTAGTGTGTATAAGAACAATCTCGGGAGTTCGTAGAAAATCAGATTCCTGACCTTCCCTTTAATGAATCTGATATAATTGAACTGAAGAGAACCCAGGAGCCTGTATCCCAACAATCCCTTGCAGGTAATATTCAGAACAAACATCAAAATACACCAACACTGACAGAGGAGCAGGACTTATTGTGGTTCCTAGGTTGGATTATTCGCTTTAATGATTAAACTGCACTTTGTCAGCTAAAAGGCTAGTTGGAGAAAGAATCTCTTCCTCCTCTGTGCCTCTCCTTCCTTCTCTTCTCTTACTTCCCGGTGTTTCTACTCCTTGAGATCTGGTAAAGTCTAGTGATATATTTATAAAATTTTAGATACATCATAATCAGTAACTTTATCAATATTGGTAGAAACCTATTTAAGGTTAAAAGATACACAAAATATTTGTTTTCCGTCATGTATGTGAATTTCCCTTATGGGAAGAGTATAAATATTTTGGCCCCAAATGCTTGAAAGGAGGGATTTTGAGAAAAATTCATATTTAGCTACGCAGAATGGAACTGTATAAATACCACTGTTTTTGAACTTAGATTTATCTCTGAATCACTACTTTACCACTTATATCTGTATGTAATTGATTATAAGACACACAAATGCTCATATTTTTACATTTTTTTATTGTGAAAAAAACCCATATAACATAAAATTTACCATCTTCACCATTTTTAAACATGCAGTTCAATAGTGTTAAGTAAATTCATGCTGTTATGAAACAGATCTCCAGAAGATTTTTATCTTGCAAATCTGAATCCCATTATACAACAACTCTCTTTTTCCCCCCACCCTTAGCCTCTTGTAACCACCATTCTATTTTCTATTTCTATAAATTTGACTACTTTATACCTCATTTAAGGGGAATCATACAGTATTTATCTTTTTGTGATTGGCTTATTTTACTTAGCATAATATTCTCAAGGTTCATCCATGTAGTATCATATACAAGATTTCCTTCCTTTCCTAAGGCCCAGTGATGTTCTATTTTCTGTATATGTATGTAAGCCTAAGTCCAGGGTATTTCTTTCAAGTTCCTCTGGCTATACTGCATGGGGTGACATGAATTGATGTGCCAAATGCTGCAAATATTTCTCTCTTTTCATTGAAATCTAGTCCTGGTTTACAATGGCTTGAGTACTGTAGCTTCTCAACTGGTCTCTAGAATTTTCACAGAAGCATTCTGGTCCATATATTATTATTAACTTGGTGTTTCTGTGGGGGAAGAAGGGCCTGTAACTTCCTAGTCCTTTATTTATTTTTTTGTTTTGAGACAGAGTCTCACTCTGTTGCCCAGGCTAGAGTGTCGTGGCGTCAGCCTAGCTCACAGCAACCTCAAACTCCTAATCTTTCATGTTGCTAGTGTCACTCCCTCATGTACTAACATTTTTATATCTCTGAAAAAGGAATGTGTCTTTAAATGATATCTTAACTGTTATTTTCTCTTCTTAATGATATGTAAAGGAATATCTTAAAACAAGAGTGATTTAGGTTTGATGAAATGCAGAAGTAATATGAGTTTACCTTAAAATCCTCAGTTCCTTTATTTGTAAAATGACGACAATAAAATTAGCACAAATTTCATAAAGTTAGTGAGGATTCCCTCTGATCATTTATGCAAGAAAGTACCCTTTAGGCATTCAGAAAATGTTTGTGACTTTATCTCCCCTCCTCTAGTCTGCTATGGAAAAAACACATAAACCAATCAATAGTCTCACTCAGAGTTCATCTCCTTTATTAAATAATAGGTACTCTCAACAATTAGAAAATACTGAGAACCTGGATATTCAGGTAAGTCTTCAGATGGAACTGCAAGACTTTCCACCATACTTCACTTGAAATAAAAGTGTTTCTGCACAAACCGCTAAAAATGCAGGCTTAGTGCATGGATAGTTTGAGTCTTAGAAATGTGTTATTTATAATTCTTTTTATGCATTTCTTTCTTCCTTCAGTATACTCTATCAGAAAGGAAGGTTAGGCTCTCTAATAGTTCCCATGGCCACTCTTAACAGTTCATAGAACAATAAAGAACTGGGCACCGAATCTCTTTATAGGATGAGAATTCACTTTACTGAATAAAATTGCAATGAAATATTTTACTGGATGAGCTAGATTCCATATGAATATTAGTTCAAAATATGACAATTTGGTAAACCAAATTATTTAATTGATGAAGTCAGGGAAAGATGTCAGATTAATCCCACAACTGAAATGACAGTTCAGAGCAGGTTAAATGTTCTCTCTATAAATAAAGTAAAACCAATGAATTATGGACAATCTTAACTTTGAGGATGAAAAATAGCTTACACAATGATTTTGGCTAAGTCTAGTTATGACCAAATCTGTGTGGTATATTTTATAATGTACTCACTAAAAATATTTCTCTTCTAATTACAGTTATTTAGAAATGGAAATAATCATTATTTTCTTGAATGAAGCTATTTTGTGAACATTGCTTTTGTAGTATTTTATAACCATATAACCTAAATTAATATGAAACGTATTATTCTAACCCCCAAAATAATGTTTAATATTCTTTAAATGAAGGTTGTTTAGATAAAATAAACCTAACTCAAAAATATTAATGTGCATACATCCTTTCACCTATGTATTAGATAGTAGAATTATTGGTGAGTCGTAACAGAGCTGCCTCTGAGATTGACATATATGTGCTTGTGGTCCCTGCAAATCATTTCAATGGCCCTTTCTCCATTGACAGTGTCACTCTTTTCCTAGCTCCTAAGTTCACTACTTTGAAATGATGTTTGGTTTTTCTCTTTTCTTCTCTGTATGGTCAATAATTTGTCATTCAATAAATCACCAATTTTTGTTTAAAATGTCTTCAGTATTTGTTCCTTATTTCTCTTTCAACTGCCACTATTCAAGCCCAGGCTCACATACTGAATTACTGGAATAGCTTCTTGATTAGTTTTCCTCTCCAGCCTTCCCCTCTCATTATTCTTGTAGCCAATGACACAGTAACATTTCTAAATTACTATTTTCATCATGCTACTTCTCTACGTAAAAACTTTCTATGGCTGTCCTTGTGGGATAAATTCAAATTCCTCAGCCGGGCATGAAATCTCCTCCACCAGCTGACCCTGTTTGCTCCTTCAACAAATATTTATTGAGATTTGACTGTGTTTAGCATTCTCAGTCTCTTATAACTCCAAATACCCTAAAGGATGTCACTTTCTTGTTGGATATTTGTGAAAATATTCAAGATAAGTTAAATAACAGAGCCGGATAGCAATTTAAAGGTTTTTATAGGACAATGTGTGTTTGTGTGCATACTTGTATTTAAATATATCTGACAAATATTATATACTGAATGACAGTAATGATATGATTTTATACTGCATTGCAATTATTATAGTTTATAATGCATGTATAGATATGCTTTCTTATAATCCACCTGAACAATAATTAGAAATAGAGACAAATTGGTGTTAAAAAAAAGGAACTGTGCAAAATTAAAAAAAATAAAAAATAACTTTTTGCTACAATCTTGAGAGATGGATCTGACCCCAAATATGTCAGATTTATGGGTCATTATTTTGTCTGCTGATGCAAACATTATAAGTGTTTCAATTGCTACAACCATAAATGTTACATTATGTATGCAACACATTACACATTTCCTCTTTCTGAGCATGTGGGATGTCTATAAGAGAGTCAGGTAAAATTCACAGATGAATTTTAAGATGGGAAATCTAAAGCAAATCAAGGGTAAATAGCTCAAGTACGAGTAGCATGGTTAGAAGCATATTACTTGGTGCACATCATGCAGCTGAGATAACTGAGACGGCTGAGATATGAGTGAAGGAGCTCATCATCAGTGATCTTTCTGGAAGGTGCTTCCCAAATATGGCTGGCTGCTGCTCATCTTTCATATCTCAGAGATTATCCTAAACACACTATCATTAGCTACTTTCTTACTCGCCACCACTATAACCCTTCTAACTTTTTCACTCTTTATTTTCAGGGTAGCTCTCTTATTTGTGTATTGCTTTTTTCTTTTTACTAAGAGCTAAAGTTTTTGAGAAAAGAGACCTTCTTGGCTTTACTATTTCGCTTCCCCTAATACATGTCTGATAAATAATATAGTTTTGAAAGATAAATAAATGAACAAGTTAATGCTCTACTTTTGGAGAAAGTATGAACATTTTTAACCTTTGTAGCTCTGTGAATTGAAAGGAATTGAGCATATCCTTGACATGCATGGAGGTTTTCTCTTTATACATGTCAGGCTAAGTGCAGAGGTTGCACATACTTTATCACACAAAAGCAGTTAAGTTAGTAGACATCTTTGGAGTCCTGGAAGCAAGAAGCTTCTAATGTATAATAAACCACTTTGGACAGGTAAAATTATTATACCTATTTTACCAATGGACAAAACAGAGGCTTAGAGAATTTCAGTGGAGGGTTTCTTGAGGCCAAGAGTTTGAAACCAGCCTGAGCAAGAGTGAGACCCCCATCTCTACAAAAAATAGAATAGAAAAATTAGCCAGGTGTGGTGGTGCACACCTGTAGCCTCAGCCTGTGGTCCCCAATCCCCAGACCATGGACCGATGGTGGTCTGCTGGCTTGTTAGGGACCAGGCCACAGAGCATCCCCTGCCCATGGAAAAATTGTCTTCCATGAAACTCAGGAAGGGGAGCAGTGGGGTGCATAGCAGGAGGTTAAATACAGATAAATAGCTTTATCTGTATTTACAGCTGCTGTTCTTTCCATCACTGGCATCACCACTGCCTGAGCTCTGTCTTCCCTTCCCCATCTGTAGAAAAATTGTCTCCCATGCAACCAGTCCCTGGCATCAGAAAGGTTGGGGACCCCTGGAACCAGCTACTCAGGAGGCTGAGGCAGGAGGATCACTTGAGCCCAGGAGTTTTGAGGTTGCAGTGAGCTATGATGAGGCCCTTGCACTCTAACCCCAGCAACAGAGGGAGACTCTGTTTCCAAAAAAAGATTAAGTGGATGTGCAGATATTCTTCATTCTAAAAAATGAATATCCTTCCATGTCATAAAATGATCCATAGTGCAAAAATATATTCATGGTATATGTTCTTGAATCATATACTTAAGTGGTTGACAGTATGCACAAAACAGTACTGACATCAAACAACATTACAGGGAATCACAGATTTATAGGAGCTCTTATTTCAAAGAAATTTCAGAAGACATCTCATTCACAGTGAATGTGATACTTCAACCTTTGCTATAACTTATTTATACTCCCAAATATGTTCTTCTGTTCTCTAAAATATAGAGAAGTGAAAATGTGCTCAACTTCCTCATAATTGTCCTGTGTTCTCTTAGATTTCTGGCCTTCTTGTGGAGAGTTGACATTTTGTGCCTACATTGACGAGAGCTCACAAAAACTGCAAATGTAAATGAGAACATCTCATGACCAAATTCAACACAGCTTGCTTGTTTCATCCTTCAAATGAAAAAGCAATTAGCCATTCAAACCTGTGCTTTTGGCAGTGTCAATGTAATTAATGAAGGTGCAACAATTTTACACACCATCAGCTAGCAAAGTTTTGTGTTTTACATGGTTAAATATAGTTCAATCTTATACCTATAAGTTTACATCTTATGCCTAATAAAATTAATCTTCGAGTCAATCTTACTTAAGGTATATAAAAGAATATAGAATAAGGCACCATTTTTTTTTTAGGGGAAAGGAGTATAAATATACCAAATAGATTTTGTGGTTTCTTCGAGTGGGCAAGGGAGTACAGCAGGCTGCAGTTGCTCTAATTTTGTCTGTTTTTTGGCAAATAAAACTTAAATATATACAGATATCTCTCTTTGCTGAGCAATTTCACTGCAGCCTATAATTGCACCACTATTAGTGATAAATTCTGATTTACAGCTTAATTGGCCAGAAGTGAATATAGCCTCAAGGTCATTGCTAAAAAGATAGCAAGAACTTTGGGGAGGTACATAAGTTAGGCAAAAGATTGTCTGGTGCAGCAAGTGGAGAAGATATGTTTAAAATATTAGAATACTACATGGAGCCGTATTGCGCATTGCTGACTCCATACATATAACACAAAAGGTCAATTTGAAGTGTACACAGAGGTCCAACAATGAAATATTTTACATTTAACAACAAGAATCTGTTTTTTCTTTTTTTCCTGAAAGGGAAACTAATAATTACATGATGTCAAAAGGGAGTAAAAATGGACCAATTAAATCCTCCTGGAAAGTTACACTTTAAAAGAAATGCAGCAGAAAATTGGAAAAAATAGAAGCAAGAATTTAAGCAACCTAGAATTGCATATGGAGCTGATGCATTTGAGAGATCCCGTTATTTCTCCATAAAACATAAGCAAAAGCTCAGAATATACAGAGTGATTCTGAAGATGACAACAAAGGTATTATAGAAAAGTTTGAAGCTCACTATATTCTAAAGTGCAATGAAATATGTGAAAAACACCTTTTCTTTCCATGAAAACAGAAAAAAAGATGGTAGATCTCTTTGATCCATGAGCAATTGATTTTCAACTGGTGTTCAAGTCATGCAAATTTGAGCATGATTTATAAAAGAGAGAACAGCATGTGAAATTGCATCAGACTAAGAGTAGAATGAGCCTAGTCCCCAGAGACATGAATAAAGTGAGAGGGTGTAAGCATTTTCAAGCATTTTCAACTGCCTACAGTTGAAGAAATATCCAGAAAGCTAACAAAACCTCTCCTATTAATATTGTTGCTTGTCACCAGGGACTCTAGCATATTTTCTGTGTTAAAAGGGTTTTAAAACTTCTCTCTAATGTTCTCATCACAAAAAAAGTTAAATATTTGAGGCAATAGATAGGCTGATTAGCTTAATTTAATCATTCCACATTATATTCAAAAATCACAACAGCACTTTGTACCCCATAAATACATACAACTATAATTTGTCAATATACAATAAAAAAACTTCTTGAATAAAATTGTTACTATGTTAAATATGCATTATGTAGTAATAATATGGTCCTCATTTAATAAAGAATAGGCTCAGAAGTAGTCTCCTTTCATTGGTTTCACATATTTGAATTCCCATCAGCAGTTCTGCAAAAAAGAAGGAAATATTCTTAAGGGAGAGAAAACCTGGGGACACTCAGTGAAGGCGAAGACTACTTTAAATGTTGATGTTCTTTTTGGTTGGTGTTGACATATGGAGCAGGAAGCCCTGATAAGAGGCCTCCTGGGAATGAAGCATTCTCTCCATGGGCATGCATAGATTCTAGAAAGAGTGTGTCACAGGAGAGGAAAAATAACAGTATTTCACATAAATACTCTCTTGCAAGTGGATCTGTGGATACTTTCATGATGTGAATTGGCCTGCTTCCTGTATAGACTTTCTCTCTGTTGAGATAAACTGCAGTCCCAAAGATTCCAACAAGACTGCAATATTAGGAACTGATAACGGATTATTCTTAGATTTGTGTTTTTCCCTTCTGGTGCTCTTTTTCACCATAAGTGCTGGCTGTTAAGGGCTCAAGAGAGCCACAAAACCCCATTGTAAGTAAATCTATAAGCAGGCAAAGGCCTATTGAGGATAAATACATGTGAGCAATACAAGTGACTCAGTGCAGTTACCTTGGCTGTGGCATCACTGGAACCAGGAGCCGAGACACTAGTAGCATAGTTCAGAAATATTGTATGGAAGCCTCCATGGCCCCCCATTACCATTTAAATCTGGCTTTTAGGAAGAATACAACTCACAAAGAAATGTGTTAATAAGTAAAGGTAAAACATATCAAGTGAAAGGAGGAAGAATGAAAACTCAACAGGAAATCTTGAAGAAAGTGATGGCAGTGGGGAAATATACTTGATCAAGGGCAAGTGGTCAGATGAGAGATTGACAGGATACAGCAGATAAAGGAGAACATGTGAACCCCTGAAATAATAACCCGATTCCGCCCAGGCATGTGGAATGTTGTAGTGCTAGACTGACTCACAGAAGTGGCATGGGTGGTGATAAAGGCATACATAGTTTCGAAGTGTATCACGTTTCATGACACCCATATGGATTTCCACTCCATTTTCACTTCTCAGGAATTAAATGGAGGTTCATATAGTGAGAGACTTCCTAATGATGGGAATTTCAATGAATTCTAAAATGCACCAGCTGTGTGACATTGAGTCAGGCACTTAATCTCTTTGAGTCTGAGTTCCTCCCCTGTACTATGGAGTTCATAATATCTGTGAAATTAGATTATTTTGGTCTCTTCTCACTCTAAATTTCTATGATTTCAAACATTTTCTCCTCTCATTTACTATTTTTTTTTTAATTGGCATATCCACTTTCTCCCTCCTCATGTTCTGAGTTATCCATTTCCAAACAGCCTATAGTGGCGGCAACAGAAGTGCTCAGCCCAAGAGAGAAGGAAATGTTTATCTCCTGAGTTCTTCCACCTGCATACCTGAACTCAATATCTGGGTCCCATGAGCTCTTACCTTTCCTCCCCATGGAAATAAGCTTTCAGAGGAATGCTATACGCTTATTTGTTTACTAAGCATTCATGACATCGGTATTACTGGATGGGGAAACCAGAAAGAAAAGTCATAGCTCAAACATACCATAAAATCTCAAACAACGGTGGTGTGATGGGGTGATAGGTAATATGATTAAAACTAAAGGCATCTAACAAAGCAAAGAGAAAGGAGCCTCATCCACCTTGAGACCTTGAGATGAATCTACATTGCACTTTGAATGTTGGGTGAGTTGAAGCTGACCAGGTAAAGAGGTGGAGAAAGGGCATTCCAAGAAGAAGAAACCTTATGTTTTTAAATAGAGGAGAGGATTCAGATTCATGTTTTAGGTCAATTCCTATGGTAGTATGGAGAAAAGAGAAGAGAGAATGCTGAAGAAAGGAAATCAGGTAAGAGTTGTTTTGCAGGTTATAGGGATTATATGTAAAATGCCTGAAACACAGTAGGAGGTTGTTAAATCATTAATCTTCAAATTCCAGGAAGTTTAGGACTTTATCTTATTTATTATTGTGTATCTGATACTAGCAGGGAGCCTGGCACACAGCAGTCACTGACCAAATGTCTATCAAATAATATGTGTAATATCTTCAGCATAAGATCAGCAAGTATCAGGCTTTCATTATTTCTTGACCTGGCTCATGTTACTGTAAGGTGATAAAATAAAGCAGGGAGAGGAATATGAGGTGTATAAAAGAGGTGGTTGTTTTAGGTAGAGACCTAGACAAAGCTCACTGAGAAGATGACATTTGAAGGATGTGAAGGACTTAGCTGTGTGGATAGGGGAGGTGAAGAGCAGGAAAGCATTACAGGTAAAAGAAACAGCAATTACCAAGGCCCCGAGTGAGAACGTGTCTAGAGAAATAGGAACTGTCTCGTACCTCTGGATTCCAGGCAATGAGGCGTGTGAGAAGAAAGCAGAAACTTCAGGGAAGTAGTGTTTTAGGGGAGAGCCAGGTTTTAATTAGAGCAAGAAGGTGGAGAGAAATTTCATGGAAGTGATTTAAGTAGAGGTGATTCTGTTAATATATGACTTGGAGTTTTAGAGAGTACAAAGAAATAGTTTGAGTAAATGGGAAGCAGATAAGATAAGGGGCAGAAAAAAAACACCGTAAAGAGTTCAACGAAGACCAGAGCCCAGAGGATGGGCGATGATCTGGAAGTCTGAGATGTTCCGTGGCAACCTACATTAGCAGGGCCCAGCACCATGATAAGCTTACCCATCACTGTCATACTCAGATGCCAATGTCTGTGATAGCTGAGGGAGGAAGAGAAAAGCAATACCATCCCCTGCCTCTTTATAAGAACTTTATCTTTAATATTACCAACAACATTATGGAGTCATAATTTTTATAGAGCAATTTCAAAAAAATAAAAACAAAAAAGTAAGGAAAAAAATCAAAGTACATAATAGGCACCTAAACAAATATAGCCTAGATTAAAATAAATGATATGACCCCTATATCTGCGTTTGGTGGGAGCCAGAGCTAGCAGATTTTATGAGGGTAGGGAGTTCATATGCAAAGAAAACTTGGTACAATCTAACCAAGCTCTATTTAGGTTCTCAAAGGTGACTGAGCTTGCAAAGGTAAGGGGGTTGTTGCATGTCTTTCAAAGTTAATTCCTAATGGGAACCTAGGTCAATCTCAGTTGAATATTTTTAATGAGTTATAAGAGAATTAGCACAGTCTCTTAACATTCTGATTAATTCTTGAGAAATGTGTTTAAAATACCCACAGAAATTTATTTTTATCTTAACTTAAAGTTATTTTAATCTTAAGAATGATTGAAAATCAATTTTTGGAATAAAGTTGGTTTATATTCCTCAAGCAAATCTTAGCATTTTGCTTTAGGAATTATACATTATCCAGTGCTAGTTAGGTTGTAGACATTTGATTTAAAGGCTTAGAGTTGTCATATTCTTTATTTTCTATCCCAGAAAATGCCCATGCCATGAGGCTCAAAGATGCCCATTTCCTTTCTTTGTTCTTTAAAAAAACGGGAATATCTTATTTTACAACATGTGATGGTTATTTTAGGAATTATCCATTTTTTGTCTTTATTTTTTGTTTGCTTGTCTAAATTACATCAGTTGAAGGTTGATGGGGATAATATAAAGCTAGCTCCTCCCCCAAAAACAGCTTCAATAAAATATAATAAAGTAAAACAAAAACAAGTACCTAGAAATGGTGAATTCTTATTCACAAATAACTTGTTGCCCATACATGTATGTTTATGTATTTTAGTTGACTCTTAGTGGCATAATCATTCCAACTCACCGAATGGGAAACTATGTTCTTGCTTTTAAAAATGTAGTCAGAACACTATGCTGGTGTTTGCTGAATGGATGAAGATAAGCCTAGTGCATAGGTTATAACCCTTTGGAAAGGTTCTTTATATGCTACTTGCCTATGTCTCTGGTCTTATGGTTAATGGGTTGAGGAGAGGGATGAACTGGAGAGATGATTATTATATTTTCATATAACACTAGCATTCACTGGACATTTACTTTGGGTCAGGTACTGCACTAGCTACTTTCCATACCTTATCTCAGGCAATCAACAAACCTAGGCAGACCAACTCTAGGATTTACATCCTTAGCCACTAGATTTTGTTTCCCAATTCTCAGTCATTCACATGCCGTCATTTCAATCCTTACTATGGCCACAAAACACTGGTAATTGTATTTTAAAAAATAGTATTTTTTTCTTTATATTGATCCAGTTTCTCAAAACATGTCTTTAACATAAGCAAAGATGTCAATAAAGTAAAGAGTTGAATGTGTTAATTATAATTCTTTTAAATAAATATTAAATAAAGTGAATGGAGGTTTTAAAATAAAAATACTATTAAATAAATTTAAATTATTAATTAATTGTTAAATAAAATATATTCCTAAAATATTACCTCTTGTGTCACCAGTGTCACATACCCACAGTTTAGGAAATAGCATTCTGCTGTCATGTTTCCCATCCTAGGAGTATAGGTTTGAGCCGTAGGACAGAGGATGTGGAATATAAATTTTTGCAGCAGGTTCCAAAGGGATTCAAACCACCCAGAGTCCTCAACATGATTCATTGGAGTGTTGAAAGATATTAAACTTTTATATGGATTTATGTTGTTTTCATTCCTCTTAATTTCTATTTTGTGTGCTTTGCAATGTATAAAATGTACAATTAGAGCTATTTTTAATTTATAAATATACAATACTGTACACAATACTGTGGAATGTAATCAATTGTATGGTTTGTATGTTTGGCCCCTGCAAATCTCATGTTGAAATTCAGTCCCCAGTGTTGGAGGTGGGGCCTGCCTAGTGGGAGGTGTTTGAGTCATGGGGGTGGATCTCTCATAAATTGCTTGGTGCCCTCCCTGTGACAATGAGTGAGTTCTCTCCCTTTATTAGTTTATGCTGAGAGCTGGTTGTTTAAAGGAACCTGGCACCACCTCTTGGCTCTCTTGCTCTTTCTCTTGCCATGTGACAGGCCTGCTCCCCCTTCACCTTTCACCTTGATTAGAAGCTCCCTGAAGCCCTTACCAGAAGGAGATGCTGATGCCATGCTTCTTGTACAACTTGCAGAGACATGAGCTAAATATACCTTCTTTCTTCTAAATTACCCAGCCTCAGGTATTTTCTTTCTAACAACGCAAAATGGACTAACACATCAACAACAACAAAGTCTTTTACTTAGTGCATACAGATTTATTACTGTCCTTGTTCCTTCACCCTATGTCTGACTTCATGGCTTTTACTTGAATGAGGAGAATGGGTTGAATGTTAATTGTCATCCTTCTACAAGTCTTTGAAAAAAATCCATAATCCTTGATGCCTGTAGATATTCAGCAATAAGGTATTTCCATATACTCACCAAAACTTAATGATTTATTCAAAATTTTTATTGCACAATAATATTTAACACAAAGAGGAAAAAACAAAAATAATCCAGAATTTTGCAATTTTGAAATCCATAAAGCTCAGAAAGCAGAAACTTTTTAAACAATTTATTGATCATACAATCTGACCTGACATGGAATTGTTTGGCAGCAAAACCTGATTTGAACTGATGTGAGGATGTTTATGTTCTTTATGCCATTTAATGAGTATATGCATGTGATATAGAAATATTTGACTATGATTACTGCCCCGGATCTCACTGGATATATTTCTAAAATCCTAACAACTGAGAATTCTAAGGCACAGATTGCTTTAAGAATTTCAGGTAAAGGATTTTAGACCCGTAGGCCAATGCCCTGTGCACTTTGTTAAGATCATTTCATAAGACTGTGCCTGGAAACAACTGCGTTGAATGAGAATCCCCAGGAGCCAAATTCAGTAGAGCTTTAGATATTATTTGCTCAGGGATTGTAGAAATGCAAACATTCAGTGGGTGGTTGGATCACTTTACGTATTAGTTCTTCTCTAAATCTGACATTTTGTGATTCTATGAAATGTTAACAAAGATGTATATAACCAAATATAAATTATCCTTTATCAGCCACTTTGAATTAGCCTTATACTCACTCTTATTTTCCAAGTGTGATTATATCTAATGTTTTGATTCAGTTAATAACTAATATAGGTTATTTGATCCCATTTAAAATTTATTTTTTAAGTGGAAACTTGTTGAGCTGACCAGGAGTTAGAGTTGACTAATACATAGAGTTTAATTGAGATATTTAAGCTATGCTGTTGATTGGTAGTTTTGAAAAATGCAAGTTCATTTTATACATACGTGCAGGCTATATTGCAAATGCTGGCAGATTGTACTGAGCCAGGGGACTTGAAATAACAAGCTCATAGACTCATCTCAGAAGACAAAGATAAACCATCAGTGAAACATGCTAGTTAAATCAATATTGAGGGAGAGCTTTAAAAGAGATGACATGACATACAATAGCAATTATTACTACAATGGAAAAATCTGGAAAGCCAGGCCGATTTTGAGCTAAGAATGGTAATATAATTAGAAAAAAAAAAGTGAAAACAGTTCTACACATACACTCTGACATCACCATTGAGACTGCTTTTAAGAAGAGAAAGTTCAAGTGAATGTTAGTGCATGGAATGACATAAAAATGGAGAGAATTATTAGCACACTACCATTTTTAAATATTTTAATATGAATAAAAAATTTACAAGAGGATGTAAATTCTTTGGAATTTAGGGATTTTATGACTTCAAATGGTATACCAATGCATGTGCATAGAAAGTACTAACAGACTACCAATAAAACTCGTTGCAAACGTAGACTAAAGTACTCATGTTCAGAGCTGGCTAGAGGCATACACACCAAGATGGCTAAGGAAAATCATGACCACTGGAACTGTTCCTAGCTTGAGGCTTTTTAAAAGACATTTTCTGTAAGTCAGATGAAGAGAGTTGATATTATTTTTAGACTAGAAGTGTCAATAAGGTCATTTTGAAGACATTAGTCTAACTTCCTATAATTTATTCATAAATTCACAAGAGGTTATTTATATACATATTCATATACTTTACTTTCTTATTTGTGTCTGCATGTGACCCTCAAAGACTTCTCAGTTCTACCCTGGTTCACTATCATAGCCAAGGAGATGACCTTAACACCTCAGTCACAAAGTGACTTTCCTCAAGATTGGAGGTTATTACTCTTGCAGCAAAGAAGTTTGAATAAAAGTTAGAGTTTTAGTTGTACTTGTATTATGTACTTAAGAAAACATACCCAGACTCATGTGGGAGAGGCCACTATTACATTGTGGAACCTAAGGGATTAGTGACCATCGAACAGAAGAAACCAGTAGGAATTCAGAAATCAGGGAAGTAAATTAGAAACAGACTTTGACATCAGAAGTGTGGATTTTCATATGCATTTTCTCAGTGTTGCCTCCTGCTCTGTAGACTTGTGACTCTATTGGTATTCACCACCATGTTACATCTGAGCATCTATGGTCCTTAATTCCTTTGCAGTTTGCCACAAGCAGTGAAGGCTTTAGTAAACAAGACACTGGGAAATTTGCTATGGTATGGTTTGCATTTTTATTGCACTTTCATTTTGATTAGTTAAATCCATTTTGCAGTTGATACAGTTAATGGGACTAATTCTCTTGATAATTAGTGTAAATTGCTCACTTTTAGGGTTACATATGTTTAAAAAAATCATAATAAATAAAGGAATTACTCTGGATAGCCATGGCCTATTTAGTAAATTTCACCTTACAGCATGCTAAATGATTTTAGAGTAGCTTAAGATATTCCAACGTAGAGAAAGAAAGTTACCTTTCTTACAATTTCTCCATGTTAAAAAACTAAATGTTAATACTTACATATTTAGCAATGCTATAAAAAATACTGACTACTGCAGTTTCCATAAGGAAAATTAAAAGGTCAAGAAGATAATATGAAGCTTCAATGAGCTTACTTTTTTAAAATAAAAATCTTATTTTTGAATAATTTTAGATTTACAGAGAAATTGCAAATACAGTACAGAAAGTTCTCATATAGCTGACACCTGGTTTCCTCTATTATTACCTTACTTTTTCTTACCTGTACATTGTGGTACATATGTCACAATGAATGAATTAATTTGATACATTATTATTAACTAAAATCTATACTTTATTCATTTTTTCCTTAGTTTTTACCTAACATCATTTTCAGTTTCCAGGATTCCATCTAGGCTACCATATCACATTTAATCATCATGACCTCTTAGACTATAGATTCAGAAAAACCACTTAATAAAACTGAACACCCATTCTCAAATTAGAAATAGAATGTTCGATTTCTATCATACTCAGAGCTAAAAACCTCTCTTCAAAGAAAACATAAGACAATAACTTTCTGTTTTGGGGAGTAGAAAAATAACATTTAATTGGGCAGAAAATCTACTAACTATGAAGGAAAAATAAGTGGTAAATGAAGCTTCATCAATCTAAAACAAAATCTAAAACTTTCTTTTCATTAAAAGATACCACTAAGAAAATGGAAGCTACAATACTGGAAAAATTATTTGTAGTAATTGTATCTGTCAGTAGTCTTGAATCCAGAATACATATAGATCTAAAAAAAATCAACAATAATAAGGAACTCAATAAAAATTAGGGAAAGACTTGAACAGACAGTTCAAATGTCCACTAAACAGTTGGGAAAAGTTTTCATTATTAACCATTCGGGATATACAAATTAAAACTACACAAATTCAAAGTACTATGCACAACACACACATTAGAATGGCTAAAATGAAAAAGTATAATACAACTAAATGAAGGCAAGTGTATGAAGCAACTGGAAATTCCATGTATTACCAGTAAGGGTCTGAAATGGTAAAACCACTTTGAGAATTGTTTCACAGCTTCTCATGAATTTAAGCATATGTTAACCCATTAGCCAGCAATTCCATTCTAAGATAAATGAAAATACATGTCCACAGCAAGACTTGTAAAAAAATGTTTAAAACAGTCTCATTCATAATAACCCAAACCGAAAACAACCCATAGAGTCATCAGTAGGAGAGTGGATAGTCAAGTAGTGATATAACCAAAATATGGAACATTACATATTTATTCTTCTCATCTACTTAGAATAATTTCTTCTTCCCACATTTTCAATGTTATGTTGGATGTTACTTTGCAATACTTACTGAAACCTATTCTTTTCCTGACCAGGCATCAAATCAGGTTTTCTTTCTCATTTTTATTTATTTTTTTGACTTAAATTACTTCAAAATGAAGGATTTTTAAAAAAATGTTGTATGTAAATATTCTGTGTTAACAGTTTCTGTTAGTTTTTCTGCTGTAGTTAAAAGAGCAGCATTCAGTGGTTAGTTATACCACTCAATGGTTCCCACTTGGAATTTATGAGAGAATGAAACTATGAGAGACTTCTCTTGAGAACCAATTTTTGTCCCACCTGTATCCCCTTTCATTTCTTAGTATCCCATAACACAGCTATTTGCAATTAAAGCCTATAAAATAATCACTCTTCTGTCCCATCAGCTTTGCATGTCCTCTGACCTCCCTTCTACTCACACTAACCATTGTGGTATTGGGAACCTTGATTCTGGCAATGATGGTCAGTATACATGTATATGAATTTAGGAAAGAAATTAAGAACATGACTAAACTGCAAATGCTGGTAATGTGGGAGAATGAGGTATGCAGGAGTGAGGCATCAGAGGGGAGTAAGCAACATGTACGATGGCAAACTTACATTTTTATCATTATATAATTTACTGGAAAAAGTGGGGGCAGGGTTTTTAAAAACTTTTGCCATCTTTTCTGAGAAGTCATCCTCAACTTTTCCTCTTCAGTAGCACATGTATTTTCCTCTTGAAAATTTGAATTATTTTTTGGCAAATATCTTTTCCCTCCCACTCCCACAGTGAGTGGAATATATACTCAATCCTTGATGTTAGGCTTGTTCATATGATTGCTTTGGCCAAAGGATTGAGAGTATGACACACTCAGGGGCCTTATGTGTGCTTGCTCAGGTTACCTCAGCTGTCATAAGAAAAGCATGCTACAGGTAAACTTTCCTCTTTAGCTTGGGCCCCAGCAAAAAATGTGTGGAGAAATCCTGAGCTCAACTTGCAGCCTGGAACTAAAGCCCACCCAAATCACAGCCCCATCTATAATCCTTGCCTTCAGCTAATGATATGCCAATATTCTCTTGGGTGGTATATCTTAAAGACATCCCAATCACAGGAAGTTTGCATGAGAACTACTTAAAAATAACTATCTCTTAAAATTATACTACAGTGCTTACATACAGTAGATGTTCAATAAATATTTATTAAAAGAATATTGACATCTCTGAAAAATAACTCTCTAATGGGGGAAATAGGTCTCGAATGGGGGAATTCTGATATTATGACTAAACATTAAATATTTTAAATTATTTAAAAGGAAAAAAGAATGCCCACTTTTATAAATTCTACTTATAATACTTATTTCTACTCATAGTTTTGGAAGTAAAATATCTCCTGTTGTCTAGTTATAGAAACACCTTTTAGTTATTTCTTTTCTAGTAGCACTATTTCAACCTGGATAAAAATTGATGGTATGAGAGAGAATGAGTTTCAGAAGAATTGATTATGTCTATACAGACATAGTAACAGAAGTAAAATGACCTACTCACCATCTCTAATGTTTCCATCAGTGACCTTTGTGGAAAGGCAACATAGCAGATGATTTTTCCTAAGTTTCTGAATTGTGCTTTTTATCTCTAAGTAGCAACAATACTGTAAAAAGTATCACAGTGCATAACATGATCCTTGCATGACAAGGAAAGTCATTTATTTCCAATGAACAAGTCAGTCACACAATCAAAATAATTTTTTTTCCTTTGGATTTGGTGCTAGTTTTGTTGACAGCATGACATTCTCCCAGAGAAGGACAGTTAGATCTTTTACTACATTCACTGAATTAAGTTGAATGAGAGAAACAGAAGGGAAAATTTTCAAAGGCCCTACCAAAAATATTCAATATGACTATAACAAGTTCAGTTAAGCAAAACAAATAAGATAATTAATTATTACTCTTAATAATTTTGCTTTCAATTACTCCCTAGAGAAATTACACATCAGATAAATGCTTCTGAAGTAAATTAGTAAAGTCACATGGAGGCAAGAAGAAATACACATTTAAATGATCCCTGTGATATACCATAAGACTACAGATTTTTTATCATGAGTTCCTTGTGGCAACCAAATCAGTGGAAGATTTGTGTAACTTGCATATATAGGTATTTTACAATTTTATTTTAGTCAGCAATTTTATCATTGTAGGTTTATGTGTTTAAGCTCTGTATTTCAGCTTTGTTCATTTAAAAAATAGCAAATCTCGGCATGAAATATACATTCTTCTTACATATACATAGCTATGAAAGATAACACATTATGCAGTAGAAACATAATTATCCCTTTAGAATTTTGATAGAAATTGAGAAGAAACTTGTCTGTGTCAAAATGCTAAGTTCTGGATTATATGACCTTCCCTGACTACTCGCAATTTCCCTCCCAAAGCATTTATGTGACATCTATCACAAATTTCTACACTTAACATATCATGGATTTCCCTGTATTACATATTATTCAAATGTCAGGGCTGCACCTAGAGGGCTACATAAACCCCTTTTTCTGAGTCCCTGCTGTGCCTATCACAGAGCTGGGCATGTCATCCATCCTCGGGAAGGACTTACTGATGATATATTTGTTTGGTACACAGGGAACTGCAAAAGGTTCAGCATTTTTAGTGCCTGGAAACATATCTTTACTAAATAGTGTCACAGCCTATGCAAGCTGCCAATGTTAGGACAATATCTATATGACCTCATTTAGTCAATTCAGTTAAAACATCAGGGAAGTAACTCAGTGACAAAATTCAAACAGACCAGAGATTGCTGATTGGTTGCTTGTCAATTTTCTTCTTAAAATTGTGGCATCATGCAGTCATAAATTATATGTGTTTCTTTTGTGCATTCTTATTACAACTTTGGCTTAGCAAGTACATGAATATATGCATTCTAACGTTCAAATCAGATTTATAACTGGAAAATACATTTTCAGAAAATTATACCCTCACCTTTTTGTGCATTGAAAAAATGTGAAAGAAAGTTATAATTTACCTTTAAAAGTAGTAAAAAAAGTAACTCTTTCTGACTATATAAAAATCTATAACAATAACAGCATTACTTATATGTAAGAGAGGTTCCTATTGGCAAGTTATAACCCCTCACCCAAAAATCTATTCCTGTGGAAAGCTATAAACTTTCTATTAACCTGGAAAACTTTTTCATTTAAGCTAAGTAGGAAAAATAATAAGCATAGTACCATGTACCATTTACATTAGGTTCATAAATTCAAATTACTATTCCTGGTTTTGATCAAATTTGAAAATTTAGTGAACATTATACAACCTTAATAAATCTGTAGTCATAATTTCATAGGTTTTTTTTTAACTTTTAAGACTTTATAAATAAAATAAATTTGCTCTGTATATAATACTTTGAAAATACAGAAAATTTAGAGAGAAAAACAGAAAGAACATAACTCTGCTTTGCAAAAGTAACCATATATTAATGTATTTCTTCCCAGCTATTTGCCAAGGTGAATCTATGTTGAATATAGGTCACTTCATCATGTTTTTTTCACTTAATATTAATTTATATGCATTTTATATTGCTAAAACTCTTCAAAATGTTTAATGTCTACATAATGTCTCATGATATGGATGAGGCATATGTCATTAAAAATTTCCTTTATTTTTACACATTTTTGTTTTTCCCCATTTGTAGTACCTGTACTGAAAACACTATACATAATTATTAGGTTGGTGCAAAAGTAATTGCAGTTTATCATTGTTGAAATTTGCTGTTTGGTATTGGAATACATTCTTAAATAAATGTGGTTATGCCATACATCATTTTAATGTGCATTTCTTACTTTATGTTTTTTATTGCTAATGACTTATTACTTGCTGTTTATTTTATATTTATTTTAGATTATGGAAATGATGTTAGACAAAAAGCAAATTCGAGTGATTTTCTTATTTGAGTTCAAAATGGGTCATAAAGCAGCGGAGACAACTTGCAACATCAACAATGCATTTGGCCCAGGAACTGCTAAGGAATGTACAGTGCAGTGGGTGCTCAAGACGTTTTGCAAAGGACATGAGAGCCTTGAAGATGAGGAGCAGTGTGGCCGGCCATCGGAAGTTGACAATGACCAATTGAGAGCAATCATTAAAGCTGATCCTCTTACAACTAAACAAGAATTCAATGTCAACCATTCTACGGTCATTCAGCATTTGAAGCACATTGGAAAAGTGAAAAAGCTCAATAAGTGGGTGACTCATGAGCTGACTGAAAATCAAAAAAATCATTGTTTTGAAGTGTCGTTTTCTCTTACTGTATGCAACTAGGAACCACTTCTCAATCAGATTGTGATATGCAAGGAAAAGTGGATTTTATACGACAACTAGTGATGGCCAGCTCAGTGCCTGGACTGAGAAGAAGCTCCAAAGCACTTCCCAAAGCCAAACTGGCACTAAAAAAAGTCCTGGTCACTGTTTGGTGGTCTGATCCACTACAGCTTTCTGAATCCTGGCAAAACCATTGCATCTGAAAAGTATGCTCAGCCAATTGATGATATGCATTGAAAACTGCAACGCCTGCAGCTGGCACTGGTCAACAGAAAGAGCCCAATTCTTCTCCACAACAATGCCCGACAGCACGTCACACAACCAAATGCTTCAAAGGTTGAACAGATTGGGCTACAAAGTTTTGTCTCAGCTGCCATATTCACCTGACCTCTCACCAACCAACTACCACTTCTTCAAGCATCTCAACAACTTTTTGCAGGGAAAACACTTCCACAACCACCAGGATCCAGAAAATGCTTTCCAGGAGTTTGTGGAATCCTAAAGTACAGATTTTTAAGCTACAGGAATAAACAAACATATTTCTCATTGGCAAAAATATTGATTGTCAAAACCATTGATTGTAATGGTTCCTATTTTGATTAATAAAGATGTGTTTGAGCCTAGTTATACTGGTTTAAAATTCAGGGTCTGAAACCACAATTACTTTTGCACCACCTAATAGATGGCCATAGATATAATCTGAATTTATTTTATTGTTTATTCTTTTTTAAAAATAAAAATTATACATTCACACAGAGAATCACAGAGTTCTAGAAATTATAGTCTCCTGTTCTTCTCCTCTCTTTCTCCCTTAATCAAATATTATCAACTCTCTCCGCTAATTTCATTGTTGCTTTTTTAAAACATCATACCTTAAATTAACATGTTTTCCTTTCTATTTCTCAATTTTTGTGTTTGAGGCATTAACTGTAACTTTCCACCATGGAGGATGACATTGTAGCTTTTATTCCTCTCTCCGTCTCCACCACACCATACTTCCATCATGTCTGGCTCATCCTAATGCATGTCAAGCATAGTATTAATAATTTCATGATTGAGTACTTATAAATGTGTATAATTACATCTGTATGCCACCTATTT
This sequence comes from Lemur catta, assembly GCF_020740605.2. NCBI lineage: Eukaryota > Metazoa > Chordata > Mammalia > Primates > Lemuridae > Lemur > Lemur catta. The sequence continues at coordinate 54,034,333 of NC_059140.1, forward strand.
TAATCTCTGGAAGCTTGTAGAATTTCAGTGCATCCCCAGCTTTCTGCAATTTCATAACAACATGCCTTGGTAGGTAGTGGTACATTTATCTCTAGTATGCAGAGTACCGTGTGCTCTGTAAATTCACATATACCAGTTCTGGGAAACGTTCCTGTTTTATTTCACTGGTATTCTCCTTTTTTATTTTGACTCTTTTTCTGGAACTCTCAGCCACTATTAAACTTTTTGGCAAGTACTCTATGTTTCCTTACCTTTACTCTCCTATATGCTGTTTGTGTTTTACTCTATTTTCTGGGATGTTTCCTCAACTCTATTTCCCAAACCTTTTATTGAATTGTCTGTTTCAGCTGTCATACTTTTTATTTCCAAGAGATCTATTTCTGTTCTTTCAAAAAAGAATATTTCATTCTTATTTAGGTGGTAGTAATTACTATTACCTCTCTTTAGAGTTATATATAGTATACACTCTATTTTATATATTTTCTTTCATTTGCTATGAATATGTCCATTCCCTCTAATTGTTGTTTTCTTATTTTGGCCCCTGTCTTTCAAGTAGTTTTCTGCAGCCTGTGTTCAGTTGTTGCTGCTTGATGACTTTCTTGAGTGTGATTTGATATCCTTGTATCTTTTATGCTGGAAATAAAAGTGTGATTTTTATTCATCCCATTGCTCACAGTAGGTGGGTCAGTTGGAAGAAACATGCTAGTAGTTTCAGCATTCAGTTAAGTATATATTTTCTTCTCCATTAACTCTGCCTAATGTATGCAATCCAAAAACCTCTGTTTTGCACTTTCTAGAGAACAAAGTCTAGTCTTTTCTAAAGAGGGAGTGGTTAAGTGATGAGAGACAATTATTATTAGATTAAAGTTGAGGTGGAGTCTTGGAGTGAGAATGAATATAACAGCTTCATAAATAAATTTTCAAGCGATACTCCTTATTTGAAATTCCCTCCTTTTCTAGGGAATCTAGATTCACCAATTGCTGATGAGAAGCATACTATGAAAAAAGTAATAAGAGCTCTCAGGCACTGCTAATAAGAATGTAAATTGGTACAGCATTTCTGGAAAGCAAATTGGCACAAACTATCTATAATTGAGGCTTTTGACTTCTTGGTTGGGACAGAGGACATGACCACTAATTTTGTTTTTGAGAAACCAAAAAGAATGGGAATTTTTTTTTTAAAGCAAAAATATTTCAAGGACAAGAAGAATGGTAAAAAAGAAGAAAAGAACAATGTTTTAGAAGACACAAACCAGATGAAAGATTTAGGAGACCAGAAAAAGCTCGATCACAATGTCGTGATGGATGCAGTGTCTCATGCCTATAAAACTAGCACTCTGGGAGGCTTAGGTGGGAAGATTGCTTGAGGCCAGGAGTTCACATCCAGCCTAAACAAGAGCCAGACCACCGTCTCTACAGAAATAGAAGAAAAATTGGTTGGGCATGGTGGCTTACTCCTGTAGCTACTTGGGAGGCTTAGGCAAGAGAATCACTTCCGCCCAGAAGTTTGAGGTTGCAGTGAGCTGTGATGAAGCCACTGCACTCTAGCCCATGAGACAGGGTGAGACTCTGTCTCAAAAAAAAGAAAAAAAAAAGTTCTGCTGAGAAGAATAAGAAATGGGTCAAAACAGTTCAAATTTTAAAGACTACCCAAACTTTAGGCATGTTGTGGATTGATTATTTCCTCATAGTTTGAAAATGTTGCTAAATTTTTAAACATTTTAATTTCATATCCCTTCATTTTATATTGTTCATTTTACATTTGAAAAAATTCAGCATTTCACGGTTTTCAACTATATAGTTTCTGCTTCTAAAATGAAGTATAGAATTAAGCAAGACTTTGAATGCCTCATTTGTACAATTTTTCTCTAGATGTGATGGGAATATTCTAATGAAAGAATGGAACAATTTGCTATTCTAATTAGACTATTGTAGAACTTAATTTGTTGTATAGTAATCACCATGTTTTTGGTTCCTCTTCTATGCAAATTTAAAGTCGAAAGACGAAAACTGTACTGAAGAAAGTAACCAATAGTCAATTAGAAACATCTGGCGATGGAAAGTTTGAGGTGGAGAGTCAAAGTTGGCCTGGAAATAAATAAACATCTTCAAATACAGAACTTGACACTGGAATGCATTCTTGTGCATTACTGGTAATAAAATCCAGCAATTCTTTAAAAGATAAGAGATTCATATAGACATGTCAATTAGAAAATATCTGGAAAAACATATTAGAAACTTTACTTTTACTTTAATCCCTCAGGCTGTTGTGACATACACAATGAAAACAAGATCCAGACCCTGATATTAAAATACTCAGAGTTCTGGTATAAGAAACAGACAAGAAGACTAACAAATTTTATTTAATGTGATAAGGGCAATACATGGATATACCAGGTATATTGTAGCACAAAATAAAGATGAATAAAGTTTCCTTGTTTGGGGCAGGAAAGGGAATTAACAGAATACTTGTATATAAAATGATTTGAGATGGCTTACAAGATGAACATATTAGAGAAAAGGAAATTTGGTGATAGAAACTAAACAAAGCATCTTAACCAAACCAAGGGTGTGGATACTAGTGAAGGTTAGCTAATTACTATAATTGGTTCTGCTTTTTCTGTAGCATAGGGTAAAAAAAGAAAATCTGTTCACTTAGATTAGCTTTTACTCATGAGACATTTTACTGTTTACTTAGATTAGTTTTTATTCCATGTGATATTTTATTCTAAAAGATGTTCCTAGAAAAAATAATCTATGATAAAAACATTGAGAAAATTTGGCACAGAGTAGCACTAGTTTTGAGACTATGTATATTTGGCTGTGAGAATTCCTACAGTAATGAAAATTGTACTAATTTGATTGCAAATGACATTTATTAATATCCTGAAGAACCAGTATTTCATGGAACATATTTTGGAAATACTGGTTCGATAGTTTTCACTTAATGATACATACAATAAGCCCATATGTTTGCATAATCACATTTTCCTAGTTAATAAACTGTTTTGAATAAAATAGCCAGAGTGAAGTCTAAAAAACTGGAAAGAAATAGATTAAATGAAAAGAAAGCCACTAAAGAGACAATTTATCAATTCTCTTTTATGCTATAGTATTTTTTTTTGTAATATTAGGTAAACTGATTTTGTTATCAATTTCATGATAAAAGAGAAGATGCAGTAAATAACAAATTTTTAAAAATACTCAGGAGGTTTGGCGTTTTGAATGTTATGTATGGTTTCTGTGAATTAATGAAAGGGAATTTAAGACTATTGATTAATTCTTGTATATTATAATGAAATATATGAGACTCCTGATAGAACAATTATAATTATTACAACAATTACAGTAATTTTACCATATATGCAATCCATTCATTTACTTGAAAACCTCAAAAATTGACTTCCTAACTCTATTTTTTTGAAACAAAATAGCAGAGGCTATTAATCAAGATATTTTATGATTGAACACCTCTGAATAATAGATAGAATTTTGATAAAGATAGAAGGAAACTACTTGCATATGTGAACCGTATGCTTTTATTACAAAAGAGAAAACTGACTCAGAGGAAAATATTCAGCCTTAAAATGAATAATATATTCCAAATAATGCATGTTATTTTCTGTTTAACAAAGTTCAGAACATAGAAGTTTTGAGAAAAAGGAGGAAATAAATGTAAAACTGTTGTGAAGTTTAAGAACATATTTATTCAAAAGAAGATAAAAAGTTGTCTATATTTTATAGTTAGATACTAATTTCCTTATGGACAAGACACACTATTCCTTATTGGCAAAGAAGCAATCTGAACTGAAATTCAAGGAACAACATGGATAGAATAAAAATAATTTCAATCAAATAAAATAAAGGTCATAATAAGAGATGGAGTTCTTTCAAACTAGAAAAATAGTTGTATATTTTGTACCCAAATAGGAGGTCAAAAGGAAATTAGATAAACTATGTTAGAGACTGATAGTACTGAACCAAATTATTGTTCATTGTATCATCTGCTTAAGAATTTGGTGCCCGAGGGAGAATAATAGAAGAATGATTGCCTTTTCAAAGTGAATGAAAGCTACAATAATTTTTTTTTTTTGTCACAACTAACATGACTTGCAATGGAAGTAGTTAATAATAAATTAGGGAAATGAAACAAATATTTAAATACATATGTAATTATGGTTACTCTCAGGTTAACATCAGAGTTTTCTTTTAAGCTGTCCAATTTTGGCATCACATTAATTTTTTATTTTATTAGGAGGAAATTTAAATTTAAAGCATATGTATTTTTGAAGATATTTTAAAGTTATTGGCAAATGATAGAATGTGCATCAGTGCTTACAAGATATTAAATCAATGTTTTGGTCTGTTTTCAAGTCATTCCAAACCATGGCCAATTTCTTTTTCTTTTAAATTTGATTGTGTTGCAGGTATTCAATTTTATCTCAAAGCAGTGCTTTGTTGGATATTTTCCCAATTTGGTGCAATATTATGCAAGGCAAGTCACATACATGACTGCCAACAACAAAATTGGAATATACTGTAAGTCACTGTGAAGGAGATTGCTTGGCTCAAAACCCACCTGAGGGGTCTAACAGTTTTCAAGCCATTAGCCTAAGTCTTCCTCCCGTGGAAAAAGTAAGAAGATTGTCTATAAATCTATGGCAACAAAACAAAAATATTTTCCAATTATTTTGAAAAATCAGATCACATTTCCTTCCTATTTTGTGTCAGTTCCTTGACTGTGTTCCATGAAAAAGAGCATAGAACATTCAAAAGAAATTCTAGTTTTGGAAACCCCTTTAAAATGCCTCTCTAGAAACACTCAAAGGGTATGTCAATCTGGATTATGTATTATCCGCACACTGGTTTGACTTTTATATTATCACTTACTAATTTGATCTTCAAGTAGCAGTAGACGAGGCTATGATTACGCACATAGTTCTTTGATGGTCTCAACTGAATTGACTAATGAACCAATATTGTCATAGAAACAGAGCTTGAATCTATAACTGATCTTCATTTTCTCTATGATTCTCAAAAATTACTCCTTGGAAACATTCACTGTGATGATTATTTCCTTTCTACTTATGTCTTTTTTTTTTCAAATTAATGTACCAGGAGCACAATCTTCAATTGGAATAATAATAACAATACCAATAAAATGATACTATTGTTATTATACAATATATTTTCTCAACATTCAAAACTATGAATAATGTAGATCACTTTTATAGATAGTAGAGTGTCTATATAACCTCTTGTGGAGAAAAAAAGCCTCAGAAATCTTTAGTATCACCAATTCTACAATTAAACATTTTAATGTATCAATAATAAAACACTTGTATATGTAGATTACATTTTAATTACTAGTATTTATTGGGTGCTCAGTATGTGTCATGGACTGTGCAAGGCATAGTGAACACAAAAGTAAACAAAGCGGATCAGTTATAGAACTTATATTTCGAATAATATGATGGACAATAAACAAATGCATGATTGTATTGACATAGAGAAAATGAATAATTCATCTAGGAATCTGTTCCTAAAGGTTGCCAAACATTGGCCTATGGGTTATAAAAGGCTGTGTTAATATTTTCAAAGGACCCCTGGTAAGCAAACAAGTTTTCTAAATGTCTACAGGGTATGGTTAACAAGGATTTCTTGATGCAAAGATAACTGTTACTACTGAAGCCTCAGGCACTGCTAAACTTTTGTTTTGTAATTGATTGCTGAGAAAGAATAGCAGAAGCATCATTGTATGTTCTATGGCATTTATTAAAAGCCCACCATGTCCTGAGGACTATTTTAAGCACTTTGAATTCTCATAGTAGTCCTACAAACTCTTTTAAAGGTAAGAATTCTGAGAGATAGGAAGTTTGTGTAATTTACCTAAAATTGTACAGCTATTAATTGAGGATAGGCCTATATGATTCCAGATCTTATCACTACAACTAAGAATGTATTCAATAAATGTAAGGGAAAGAGGAAAATTTGATACTGCCAGGGATAGAAAAAATGAAGTAAAATAAATGGCTCTAGGAAATGTGATTTAATGGTTAAGTTTTATCACATCAAACTGGAAAAAATGGAAGTAATTATACATATAAGTATTTTTATAATTTTTATAATACTTATACTTACTAATAATATATAATACTTATATAAATATATGTGTGTATATAAGTATATACATATTTTTATACATACATTAAAAAAATATGGGAAAACAGAGCTATTCATGGATGCCTGATGATGCCCAGAAGTTATCAACTCCAGAATTCACAAAGTAGTAAAGGAAAGAAAAAATTTAATTTATTACAGATTCATAACTATTCAATATCTTCCTTGTGGAACAATGGAAGCAAAACAGAAAACTGTAAAGATATAGCCCACACAAGAGCAGATGTTAACATTTTTAATAGTACAATTTGAACACTTATAACATGGAAAATATTTGTTAAAAATCACATGAATGGTGTCATGGCATTTATTTTCTGCCCACAAAGGAATCTAACCTCAGTTAGGACCCAATCTGGAATATATTATTACTGCCTCAAAGCAAACTAGATGCATCAGTCCTCTTATTGCCATACTGGTAATTGCGCAAAATGCTGATCAGGCAAAACACAGAGGCAATTAGGGAGAGAACAAAAAATACATATTAGAAAAAGACAAAAAGTAGCAGTAACAATTAAGTAAAGAGAGCCTATTTCCTAGTAATATTGCCAGATGTTTTGAGCACATTGTTGAAAAATAATACCTTCTTAGTAAGGAGATTGAGTATGAGTTTATTTTTAAACACACTTATGTATAGGTGATATAGAAATCTATACCTTTAACCCAGTCTATTTTCAGAGATAAATACTAATATTTTCATTTGTAGAGCCTCAGGCTATATGATAATTACTATGTTAGGTATTAAAAGTAAATAAATAAAAGCATTAGAACCAGAGCTCTAACCCTCAAATAATTGGAAGGAGAGGTAATTAGAATATGTTGAACAAAATATTTAATTTTGGCCATGATGGAGTGACTAATATTAAACTAGTTCTTTACATATTAAAAAAAGGCAGCATATGTCTGTGTTGCATGAGAAAACAAATGAGATGAACTGTAATCACCTTTTTTTTCCTTCTTAACCTGAGAGCATGTACTGCATCCCTAATATGAAAGAGTGAACCCAATCAGCTTTGCAGTCTTGCTGAGCTGAGGACACAGAGATAGGAGTTCAAAAAAGCAAGAGAGCTGGAACATGAGAAGCCATGAAATGGAGTAATAGCTCTAGAAATCTGCTTTGGCTTCTCATTAGGCCTGGTCTTAACTCTAAGGTACACATGCATAAAATGAGATTCAATGAGGACAAAGAATAATTAGCAGGAAAGGATTAACTACCAAGGAAGTATAACCTGTAGAATTTTGAGATCTCACAGAATTGAGAGAACTCATGATATGAACAAGCAGTGTGCAGGAACACTGTTGAATATATACAGCACTCAGCTGAGATTCCAGAAAGGCCACAAATTGGATGTAGTGCTCACCCAGTCCTAGAGCAAAAGGTTCTTTTTACTCTTCCTCACAAAGCTGAAAAATAAACCTCAAAAAAATCAAGCTGATCAAATTAATTAAATGCCTGCCAAACAAAACTCAATACTCTTTTTATTTTTATTTATTTATTTTTAATTTTTTTGTTTCAGGAAATTATGGGGGTACAAACATTTTGGTTACATGTTATGACTTTGCCACATCCCAACCGTGATTTGAGACGTGCCCTTTCCCCCCCTACAACGCTCACCACTTCCATTAGTTGTGAGTTTACCCACCCCCAACCCCCTAACCCCCAAAGAATATTACTACTGTGTGAGCACCTTAGTGCTGATCAGTCAGTGCCAGTTTGATGGCAAGTACACAATACTGTTTCTAAAAGAAAACAAAATCCAAATACTCAACAATATTTTCAATGCCCAGTGTGCAAATTTCTAGACCCGTGATAAGACAGGAACTTGTACCCCATAACAAGAAGGAAAAGTTACTCAACAGAATCAAAACTCATAAATGACAGAAATTATGGAATAAGAAATTATAGACTTTAAATAATTGCTACATATAGAAACTGATATATATTACAAATTAGTAAATATTATACATATGATTTGAAGAATATGTGAACATAAAAAGATAGAAGTGAAGACTATAAGAAAGCCAAGTGGAAATTCTATAGCTGAAATACATAAAATAAGAAATAAAAACTTTATGGCTAAATAGCAGATTAGATGTCACAGAAAAAATTGATCAAACTAGGACAGGTGTGGTAGCTTATGCCTGTAATCCCAGAACTTTGGGAGGCTGAGGTGAGAAGATCACTTGAGGCCAGGAGTTCAAGACCAGACTAGGCAACATAGTGAGACCCCATCTCTAAAAAAAAAAAAAAAGTTAACCAAGCATGCTGTCCATGTGCCTGTAGTCCCAGCTAGTTGGGGGGCTGAGGCAGGAGAATCACTTGAGCCCAAGAGTTTGAGGTTGTAGTGAGCTATGATCATGCCACTATTTTAAATAAAATAAAATTGTGAATTAAATCAATAGAAGAGATAAAATGAAATGCTAAAAAATTCTTGCATAATAAAATATGGCAGGAAAAAGTAAATAAATAACAAGGAGCACTTGGGACTGAAATAAAACAAATAGCATCATGGTACACTTAAACCCAACTATATCGCTAAATATAAGTGGTCTAAGTAGTCCAATTAAAAGGGAGAGATTGTCAGATTGGCTTAAAAAAACAACATGATGATGCATATTTTGTTTACTAGAAACCAATAATAAAAATAAAGACATATAGGTGAAAGTAAAATGATGGAAAAAGATATAGCATGTAAAGAATAATACTAAGAAACAAAGAGTGGCTGTATCAATATCAAATAGAATAAGCATCCTCCTCCAGGAACAAAAAAAAATCTGCAAAGTAAACACAGAGTTTTTAATATGCAACCTTAACTTTTAAATAACATCTGAGCTGTACCTCCCTGTGTATTCAACAGCCAACATTTGTCACTCCTAAAATATTCCCATATAGAAATTTTGAACTATCACTGCCTCAGTAATATTTTCACAGTTCTTGAATTAATATAAGACCTTCACTTCACTGCTCACTCTTTCCCACTTTTTCAGCCTTGTCTTTCATTACTTTCCTCATAGGGACCTTAACAACACTTGTACTGAGTGATTTGCAGTTGTCCAAATGCAAATACAACATACATTAATCAAACATCTCAGTATTTTTACACATTGGTTTTTCTGGAATGTATATTCTCACTTATACACCTGGGTATTTCTGAATGAATCCTTAAGTATTCAGCTCCAGTATTACCTCTTACAGAGGGTTTTCCATTCTACCTTTAACTTGGGTTGAGTTCTTTGATGAGCTTCTACAGTGACCTCTCAGTGCATGTCACCTACTCCCGCTTGCTTTAGGAAGGGTATCTAAGTTCCTCAAAGAGCTCTTTGAAGAAAGAAATATCTTTATTTTGTGTTTTTTTGTTTTTTTTTTTGTCTCCATAGTCTTAGCATCAAACTCAATGATTAGTATAGATAGATGACAGTTTTATAAATTGTATTGAAAGTATGACGTTTGATTCTAACTTTTGATTTAAGCACAGGTACATCATTCTGCAGAATAGAAAATAAACTCTTAAAATTGGAGCTTTTTTCACAATTACTAAGTACTGTTTACAGCAGACAGCCTAACTCCATTTCTACATTTCTCCATCCTATTTAAAGACAATTTTGACTTTCATGAACTTTCAGCAATTTCCAGGTGAGTCTCAGCTAGAAATACAAAAAGCTGGGGAGAAATGGAGCATTTTCATATTTCAAGAATAGGGAAATTTACATTTAAAATTACTCTTGAGACATGTTATCTGTTTTTTTCCATGTGAGACTTGGTATCATTGGAAGTAAAATGAGAAATTAAAAATCTAAATGATTTTAAGTCAAGTAACTTAGTCATAAAGTTTATTTTCATCTTATCAGAGAAATAATAAGTCTATATTATGTATAATCTATAATAATAGATTTCTAAGTAGCAAATTCATTCAATAGTTATTTATTGAGAGCTCACCACACGGCAGGTGCTATACCGGATGTTGAATATTTAGCAGTGAACATAGACAAGGAGAAAAGACAAGCATTAAATAAAGTATTGCACAAAATTAATAAATTATGTATATGATGTGTGTTTAAAACAAAACACACTGGGTGCTACTTGCAATTTCTTTAGGATTACATTGTTGATTAACAAAAAAGAAAAAAAAAAGGAAAGACAAAAAGCTTGGCTCTAGTTACAAAAAACATTTGAAATCTGATGTTGGATTTTATAATGTCTTTGTCTTCTCAGCTCCAGGTCATGTCTTTAATGTTCTTTGAAAAGGAAACCTGTTTTTCACTCAGTGATTGCTCAGTTGTAATAAACTGCTAACATTTTTTAATCTGATATTTTACGTACTCTTTACACGTAAAACACAGCAGAAGCTTTTACTTTTCCCTAGGAACAATTTTCTCTAGAATATGAATATTTCAGCACAGTTCCTTAATTTTTTGCCTTTTCTCTGTTCAAAAAAAAAATTCAAAGAAAAACTTTATAAAATTTACTACTGTTTATATAAACCTATGGCAACAACTCATAGCAAGGATGAGAGAGATTTAGAAACTTTGATCTTGTCTTCAGTAGGAAGGAAACTGGGTGAATGAACTAAGAGAATTATAGTAACATGTTTGACTATGATCCTAATTTTCTCACTGCTGAGTAGGTAGATCTTTTCATAGTTATTACATGTTATTCAATGAGAATCCTTTCTGGCTATAACCCTGGCCATGAAAATGATTCCAGATAAATTCCACAATTTCATATAGAATGAGTTATTGGGTAAAATAGAATGTTACTTGGGGCAAAAGGTAGCAAGAGAAGAGATCTGTTTGAAAGTCACATCATCTCAGGAGGGTTGGTGTAGGTCTGTGTTCTTGCATGGTAATTCTATTTCTTGTGGGTCTTACTTTTCATGGAGACTTGGGGAATGTGACCTTTGCAATAATAAGCAGGTTTTTGGGTGTCTGTTCTGCAATGAGAACTACACAGTGTGCTGTGAAATGATTTTTAATTTTTATTTTGGATAAACAGCTCCCTGAAGGGGTGCGGAACCCTCCCTCCCTAAATTAAACCTGCTCTTGTCAGTCATGTCTGATTTTGTTCCCCAGTTCTCTACTTTATAACAAAGCTCACTTCTAATACTTGATGTATACTCTTTTTACATTAAGCATTGTCTGAGATGAAGCTTGTTACCTGCTCTCTACAGGAGTTAAACCCGTTGTAGGCTATGGAATTTTCCCCGTGGGTGTAGCTCTTCTTCTGGAGAAAGCGAGATCCTCTGGTCCCAGATGCCTCTAGTAAACCACAAGTGATCTCCCAAGGATAATTTTGGAGAATTTCCTCATTTCCTTACTCTTAGGTATGCAATAAAAACTAATTCATCTTGGATGTATTTAACTGTAACCATTTTGAAAAAAGTGGGGAACTTTCAAAATAAGTTATCCAATGACAAAAGTGCACAAATAGATACAGAGCGCCCTTGATAAAGCAGAATTAATCTTTAAGACTACATTGACAGAAAGAAAATAAAGAATTTCTTTTAGAAATTTACAGTATTAGTCAATTTAATTAACAGAACATGTTACACAAATTTATGGCTTGAACATGAGGCCATAAGTAAGCTCAGCCATCTGAAATATGCCTTAAGTGGTCAAATAAAATAGGCAATATAGTTTCTGAATACTAATGTTAAATGCTTTTTTCCTAACAAATATCTTCATACTTAGTTGCATTTTAGAATTTATTTTAATAGATACTATTTTACTGAAGAGAAAATAAACAATGTTATATTTTCTTAAGCTTTTCTGCCTTACACCACACCAGCAGCTAACAAAATGAACTGTCATCCTTTTTGATCCTTAAAAAAATGTGTTAAGCTTTAAACAAGGTAAGGAGCAGTGATTCTAGACCTCCAGAGAATGCGCACATACTGTGTCTTCAGTGGAATGTTTGCCCTTTTCCCTCCATCAAATTTCAAGTGCCTCTGAGTACTCAGGGGTAATGGGAATGAGCTTGTCTCATTTACCCCATGGCAACTATGACATCCATGGCCCAGATGGTGACATCATCATTGAAACTTAAAACTCTTTATTATTATCAACAGCTTCTTAAACTCCAAAGTATTTCTTTGGTAATAGGCAATTTGTCATTTAATAACCTTGAGAACTTACTTGTTTATTTTTGTCACAAAAATAAATTACACGGGTAATTTGAGTTCTCCTTACTTCAGTAATGATCTGTCATTTATGACACTTGATGACAATATGATTATTTAGAAAATACTCAAGAATTTTAAATGTCAAACTTGGCATGTTTTTCCTTGCTTATCTAACAATTCCAAATACCAAAATTTTCAGTGCACACTCACGCTAACATAGTGTGCAGGTTTAATCGATAAATAAAGTGCCTCAACAACCAATTGAAGTAGGTATCATTAACCCTGATTGACACTGGTTAAATCAAAATGCAGTTGAACTAATTGTCTGTACCACTTTATGGAGCTTTTCACTGTCAGAGGAAGGGTGGAAATCAGATGTCTGATTCTTGGTGAGTGACCATGATTTCATTCAAGGAGCTCACAGACATTATAGGTACACACCACATATGTGACCTCTTGTACCTGTGGTATTAAGATGCCAATATTCTCCATTCAGCAAAGCAGCCACCTGATTCAACTATGCTGGGCAAAATGCCATGGCAACAGCTGGCTTCTCATTCTAGCAGCGATTTTCACAATCCTGCTGGAAGGCCATCAGCTGTAGGCTTTTCCCCTTCCTTTGTTCAGGCTCTTTTCTATCACTGCAAGGGAATGTTAGATGCTCTTCAAACTATGATAAGGAGGGAGAAAGTAGCATAGAAAATACACGTGGTACTATTCTCCTATTAGCAGCAGAGAAGGAGAGGAAAAGGAAACGGCAGAGGCAACCTATAGCAAATAATAAAAGGGCTCTGATGAAAAGAATAAATGTCAAGAGGCTCTAGTTATATTAAGTGAAAAAAGTTTTATAGGAGGTGAAAATTAAATTTAATAAAGATACTAGCACTGAAAAATGCTGCCTAGACGATCTGAAAATGAAGAAGCTAAATGATTGGAAGAGGGGATAAGTGCGAAATAATTACTAGGGAAAAGAAACAAAAGGATTGATTCTTATTTAATTCTCTCTTAGTAAAGCTACAAAAATAAAGCAGCAAATGCCTTTGGAAACTAGCATGAATCAAAAGAGAAATTTATAGAGACATTGATTTGGAAGGTAGCTGGAAAATTGTAAATTGTTTTAAACATATAGTATAGAAACATGACCTAGTGATAGTTTGTTATACCTGATTTCATAGATTATACACAAATTAAAATATGTAGATTGCATTGACACAATATATAAATTGAAGATATAGTGCATTGTTCCAAAATGTATATATTAGCATGAAAGTGTACACATCATAACACCTCAAAAGCTTTTAAATGTATTGTGTGAATGAACCATTTTTCAAAATTATGAGATCATCTGTCAATTGTACTAAAATTTGATTATCTATTAACAAATGGCTGGTAACGTATTAAAAGAATAGCATCAATAGACTTTTCAAGTTACTTTGCAAGTTTGTGTAGTAGTTACTCTAGTGTTTGTTCCTTTGTGGCTTTAGAGACTTTCTAGTCTTAATGTTTCGATTTAAAGATGAGTAAACAAAGACTCTCACAATCAGAACTGTACTATTATTATTTAAGTCTGTGTGTATTATTTTTAATGTGTATGTACGTGTGTGTATGTATTTTGACCCCAATGTATTTTAGCCTCCTTTAAACTAGGATCCATGATTTTCATTTCTTTTTCTTCTACAGTATCTTGCATAGGTTCTTGTGCCTAACAAATGCAGAATAAATGCCACTGAGTTGTTCAAAATTAAAATGAATTTGCCTATAGTGATATAATTATATTTCCTAAGAACACATTAATTATTTAGGCCAATGATTGTGATGTTTCATAAGTGCATATAAATGTTGCCGTCATAAGACCACAAAACAATATTGTTTGTACCAAACACAATGGCTTTTGAAATTCAGAATTTTTTTCTGAACCAGGTCTTAATCAACATCAAAAAACATAATGCTAATGTTTCTATTAGAGATATGTTTGATACTAAGAATAAACTAAGATAAGGTAATGCATTGATGGATATGCTAGAGGACAGTGTAGTCAAGATCGTCTCCTGTGACACTGACGGTGACATCAGTTTCTCTGCCTTTGCTGGGGGGCTGATATCTTCTAGGACCATTTTATCAAGCTATTTCCTCATTCCTAGAATAACAACTGGCTCAGCAACAACAAATACGTGATTGTCACTGTGGTCCACATGACCTCCAACTAGAAAGTGGTCCCTAGTCTCTACTCCAAATATGGGAGGAACAGTGTTCTCATTATGTGAAGATTTATATCATGATTTTGTTTGTCATTTACTGAATACGTCACATCTGAGACAGATTTTACATTGGACTACTGCTATTAAAATTGGCTCCATTACTGTATAAAAAAGAAACAAAAAGTGAACAAATGAAAACAGAAAAAAAGTACATGCATAAAAAATGAGCTAAAAAAGGAAAAGAAAATATTCATATTGCTATTCTTTTCATAAGTTGTATGATCTTTTTCTGATATTATTATTATTCAGGAAAAATAAATCAGCGATTATTTTTAGAAAAATATTCCTTAAATTTTGGCTATTTAAATAATGTCTGTTTTCTTGCCCTATCAATTCATATAGTTTTGTTGGATGCCTCTTAATAACCAAAGACACTATTTTCCAGTATATCATCCTAGAAATAACTGAGTTTTTAAAAGAAGCCCCTATGTATCAGTCTCTTCTAGTTTTGTCTGTGAAAGATGATTTAAAAATATCTATCTTACTAAATTTTCCATCCACTTTCTAACAATTCCTTTTAAAAATTTTAACCTTTCTGATGTGATTGCCCAGATAGAATTCTAAGCCATTTGTGAATGTTACTTTTTAATCTAGCCTTACTCATTCCTGCTTAAATAAGCTTTCTAGATTCTTAATAAGTTTATATTTTTTGATAAATAAAGTCCTTGTAAAATAAAACACACTTACCAAGATAATTGCTTCAGTCTTTCTTTAAATCATTCACTATATGGGTATACGTATATATATATGTGTGTAGTTAATATCTAACACATACTAGATTATGCATATATATACACATACATGTGTGTGTATATTTGTGTGTGTATATATATGACTAAGATCATATATATATATATGATTTTATATATACATATATAGTGAAGTCTGCAACCAGACAAATCAGGTTTATGTTGCCTTTTCACTAACACAATTTATTTAATAGTTTCTCATTTTTCTTAAATGCTTCAATTAATAAAACTAATTGTTTTATCTATTATACTCTGAGTTCCATAATATTTTTAAATTAATGTATTACCATTTTACCCTAGAAAACATATCAATAAACACAGAAAATGAGAATTTTAACACATTTATACCTATATTACAATCTATGTTTCACCAAAATAGTTAGGCTGTTTAATTTTAGCTGTTATTAAGTGCATTATTCCTTCATTCACTTATCCAACAGTATTTATTGGGAGCCTTCTGTAATACATGCGAATGTTTTTATTGGGCATTGCTCTATACTGAATATTTTTGTCCCCTCAAAATTTATATATTGAAATTCTAACTCCCAAAGGGATGACATTAGGAGGTGGGACCTTTGGGAAGTGATTGGTCACGAAGGCTGAGCCATCATGGATGGATTCGTGTTCTCACAAAACAGACACGAGAAAGCTCTCTTACCTCATCCTCTAAGTGAGGACACAGGAATAAGACAGCCAAACATGAACCAGGAAGTAGACCACCACCAAACACCAAGTCTTTCGGCACCTTGATCTTAGATTTTCCAGCCTCCAGAACTGTAAAAAATAAGCTTTTGTTATTTAGAAGCCTATGGTACTCTGTTATAGCAACCTGAATGGACTGAGGTATCATTAAGACTTCCACCATAAATGTGTTATTATAGCCCTCTACAAAGTTTTACATTGCTTTCAGATTCTCCTCCTATATTTAATGCTGATCTGTATTTATATCTGAATAAAAACATATAATGGTCTCTATATAAAACGTTTAGTAGAGTTTTTGGCATCCATGAACATTCAGAAAGAAAAACAGTCACAAGAAAAAAACCCCACAAAAAATACTGACAAAAGTTCAGCTGTTCTATTTATGAAAATGAATATGCCAAGTATATTCATAGTCAATCAGGAGAGAGTGACAAGAAAATACATTTTCAAAGTAAGTGAAATTGGAGATAATTATTACGATCTCTATTCCTGTGGGTAGAGAAAGAAAAGTCATAAACTCAGAAAATTATTTTAAATGATACCTGAGTGATTCTCAGAGCCCTATAATCTTCATTTACTATAGACATGATGTAGCTACCTGCCTAGTCATTTCCAAGAATTTTGTCTAGATTCCTTCAGTCTTTGTTTCTATGATATTACAGAATGAATAAATAATTTAATTGAGGATACAGTACCACTACTTGAAGAGACAATAAAAAGTTTCTGCTGGGTTTTCTTATTGTATTTATTGAAATTTAATTCAAACAAAGCTTCTGTATATCCATAATTTTTATTGAACAGTAAAATTAGCTTTCAGACTATACTTTTTCAAAATAAAGAGAATCAAAGATCCTCTTTATGTTAATAATAATAATGTAAAGAGATTTGAAGAATGAATGCTTATGTTTATACACATATATTAGAATACCATTTGTGTATATATAGGTATAAATGATAGCTTGGCTAACAAAACTATATTAGTATACATCAACTTTGTTCAAAAGAGACTGTGATTCCTTGCCTTGACAATCAAATATGTGAGACAAGTAGAAACATTTATGTTACAAAAATCTTGGGGACTAGTTGGGAGTTGGTGGTTCAAAAACAATAAGAAAATAATGCTTCTTAAGTCCACTTTACAAGCATTTGCAATTTCTGCCTATTAATACAGGTCTATCCCAATATACAAATATCATTGTGTAGGCAGACTGACTAAACTTAAAATGTAATTGATTTAGAAAAGGAAGGATTTTTTTATGTTATCCTTCTCAAAATGAAAAATACAATTAAAAATCAAGGGCAGAATTTCTTTCCCTTCTCAATTCTGTGGCTATTCTGCTATTTTTTAACCATCTTTCTTTTAAGAGACTGAATTATGTTTTACTGGCTCATTGCCCTTTTTGTGAGGTAATTTCTCAATGTACATTCTGAGGTCTCCTTGACTCATTCTTTGAAGATAAATTTTATTACATGGAATTACTATGTGCATTATCTGCATGGAAACCTTGTACTTTCAAAATTCATTTAGACAACTCAAAGATATATCATAAGCTTTTCTTCCTTCCCTCTCTTCCTCCCTCCCTTTCTCCCCACTTCCCTCTCTCCTTCCTTTCTTCCTCCCTTTCTCTTTTTTCCCCTTTCCTTTTTTCCTCTTCCTCTTTCTCTTTCTTTCTGATGCAGACTTGTTATTTTATATATGTACCATTTTATATATATATATATAAAATGCCGCTAGTTTGATATTAGTATAATTGCTCCAGAAATTAACTTCAGAATGTTGACTCCCAAAAGAGTCCCAAGTTTTAGTAAAGATTTGTTACTTTTCTCAGTGACAATTAACATAATCAGGAACTGCTGTATCCTCGTCTTTATAAACTATGGAACCTTGTACACTATTCTTACTTTACTCATAGAAGAGGAAGGCCTAAGAGTCACCATGAAATTTAGTTTATTATCACACTTGACATAGGTACCTATATATTATTATCTGTAAAAGTTTTAGTTAATTTAATAATATACATGATGAAGACATTTCAGAGATTAGCTGATATAATCTTTCCATTAAGAATTCCAATAAGATTCCAATAAGAATCTGAGGCTTAGAAGTGTGCAAATTCACACAATTGGAGAGTTTGCAGATCTTAGTTAGAACCCAGGTTACCACTCTTTCAATACTAAGTTCTTTTTATTACAAATAAATTCACTGATAAATTTATATTTTTGTTTGGCCTACATCATTAGCAGTAACAGTCACCAATATCTGACTAACAGAGTGGCTGACAGAAAATAGTCAGTTAATCCCTTTTGAATTGAACAATGGAAATATTTCCATATCTCATACTATTTTATTATTACATAAGTTTGTGGTAGAGGTATCATTAATTGAATTTTACATATTGGGAAACTGAGGCTCAGTATGTAAATTAATTACCCAAGATTAATCAACTAGTAAATGGGAAAAATGAGAAATTCCAATTTTGATTCAGGGCTTTTCTTATTATCCTATATGTTTATACATATTTAACATTCAATTATAATTTGATAACCTCTCATTTATTTTTTCTCATGAATTAAAATGGAATAAAAATGGGTTTTATACTTTAAATTTAAATTTTATAGTAGCCTGTTCACTATATTGAATCTGATCTGGGATTATAATATGTGTACTACAGAGGAATTTGTTATAAGATATTCTTCAGAATGGCTATCAGTTTTCCCATTCTTCTTAGTACTGTCATCAAAGAAAGGCATAAAAGCAGTTTTTAAAACACTACCCAGAAAAAATGATAGAAATTAATGAGACAATGTGATCTATTTTATGACTTACGGAAGTCACATTTCGCAAAAGATGAATAATTTTAAATTAAGTTATAATCAATTGGAACTGAATTCTAGACATCAATGTTCAATATCAATATGAGAAATAACATATTAATCATCTACACATTTATTGCTCGGTCCCATACTAAGTAATTTACAGCATATGTTAAAGCGAAGAAATGACTCAAATTTGCAAATTTAATTTGCAATAAACACATGAACTTAAATATAACATGTGGTCTTTTTCATCCCCTCCTTAGTAGGCAGTAATTACTGAAGTAACTAATTTTTGTGATAATACGTATTTTTTATGTATTATCCACATTCTTTCCTCAAATTTTCTTTGTGACCAATGATATTGTACACACACACACACACACACATACACCTGGTAAAATAAATGATGACACATTATAAATTGAAAATATGGTGTTTTGCTTGAAAAGTGAATAACCTATAAAAACTAATAACAGAATGATCTGCAAAGCATATTATTTAAAAGAAACAAGCAATGCAGATAAGCATGCGAGTACCACAGACGTTAAAATGGAAGGGCCAAGATACACATGCATTCTCTGTGTGTGAGCACTGAGCATTTTGCAGTAATACTTAGGAGACTGATTACAGTGTTTTCCTTTAGAGAGGAGGCTAGGGTCAAGGTATTAAGAAGGTGACTGATTTTTCTTTGTACAGTCTTTGTGCTGTTTGAATTTTTTTAACCATGTACATGTATTACATCAGACAAATAACATGTACATTGTCAGTGTGTGTGATCCTCATGTCTTCTAAGGTTTGTGTTTGTGATCTTCTAGTTTTTTGTTCTGCGCAATAACAGGGTTTATCAAAGTTTCCAATTGTTTTCTGATATTATAAGTCAACTGAAAATGTTATGAGAGTAGATCACAATGAAACATTTTCAAAAAATATTTTAAACTACATTTCTATAACATTGTTACTTAAAAAGCCTATAACTGGTCAGCCTCTTTTACATAACATGTTATTATAGTAATATGAATATAATTTAAAAAACCATACTTCTAGAAAGAATTTTGATTTTGCCAAAATTCTTTGTTAGTGCTTATTTTTTCTCTATTCAACTTTAGGGCAGATACCACTTAGGATTCAATATAAGTAATTTGGATGCCAGTTCTTATTGTGGACATATATCAAAAAGAAGGGAGTTTATTGAGGAAAAAATGAAAACGTAATAATGAATTAGAAAAATTAATTTCACTTTATTATAATGTTTTCATTATGTTCATTACCACTATTTGATTCTTAAAGAACAGTGACATATTCAAAGAGGTAAATAAATAACATATCTTTCAATTATTTATTTACTAAAGAACAAAGGCAAGTCATTACTATTTTCTAACTCACATCTCCTTACCTGTTACAAGTATTCTCCCAAATGTTGGTTTTTAAGGAATGAAGAGTTGCATTAACTGAATTTGAGATTGCTCCTCAGAGAAACTCCCAGTCTCTATGGCTGAGTCATGTTAGCTCTCCTAAGCCCTATTTAAGTAGTTGTATTAGTTTTCAACTATTTCTGTCACAAATTAACGCAAAATTGATGGCTTAACAACACAAATTGATTTTCTTATAGTTCTGGAGATGAGAAGTCTAAAATCAGTCTCACAGGGTGAAAGTCAAAGCTGCCACATGACCAGTTCTTTCTGAAGTCTCTAAGGGGAGAATTGTTTTTCTTGCCTTTTTCCAGCTTTGACAAGTTACCTATATTCCTTGGCCCCTTTTTTTCATCAGTTCAACCTCTTGCTTCTGTCCTCGCATCTCCTATTCTCTCTGACTCCTTCTGACTTCCTCTTACAAGAACTCTTGTGATTACATTGGGCCCACTAGGATAATCCAGAATAATCTCCCCATTTCAAGACCATTAATGTCGTCACATCTACAAAATTCCTTTTGTTGTACAAGATAACACTCACGGGTTTCAGGGATTAGGGAGTGGATAGTTTTGGGGTACCACTGGCCAACCGATGACAGTAGGCTGCACACACGAGTCTTAGAAAATGTCTCAACATAGTCAGGCACTTACTTTTTCTCTTCTTGGATAGGAGGCATGAGTGACTACATACCCAAAATTATATTTTCAAATCGAAGTTAATTCTGCTTTTAGCTCTTTATGCAATTCTGGCTTTCATCCTTTCAGCTTTGAGGATTTGTATTTTGTGAAGGCAGTAATAGGTAATAAGCTGTCTTATTGCCTTCTTAAGTCACAACCACGATTTCTATGGTAATTTAAAATCTCATAATCTATTCCTTTATAAATTCCTTTGAGTTTGTAACAAGGCCCAAGTTTAAAGCTTATTATAGTCACCAATTATATTAAATAAAGAACCTTGAAATAATGCAGGCATGTGGTCTTCTGAGACCAGGATGCCATCAAGTAACTCCCCATCATGAGCAAGAATTTATTATCACTCATTCTATATTATCAGATAGTTCAGAATTAGAAGGAAGAGTTCAGGTTATTTATTATTATTTTCCATACATAAAGGAGATTTTTCTGTAGTGTAAGCTCATATCTTTCTAAATGTTGCAATATATTAAAAAGCAGTAACAATTTCCTACCCTGCAATATTTAAAGATAATTCAAGAACTTTCATTTTAATATATTATTATTTCAAAGATGTCTGCAAAATAAAGGAGATTTCCTCATGTGTGTCTGTTACAAATACATATTTGGATGTTGATACAGGGCTAATTTGAAAATATGTCTCTCTTTTAATGAATTTTTTTCAAATGTATACATACTATTGAAACAAATGCGCTGAAAACTTTTATCATGTTTTGTAAATTCTGATTTTAATGATGGCTTGATATTTCTCTTGTTCTGTATTTTTTGTTCTATGGTTTCTGTGTGTCCTGTTTCATTATCTTTTGTTTGTTTTATCTTGTTTTAAATTTGGATTGTTACTGTTTTTCTTTTCTGTATCAATACGTGTATACATGATATGTAGTTTATTATTTTTTCTATTAGTGTTCATAGTGGTGTCACTTATAATATTAAAAGATATGTTTAAAGTAATTTCCTCCAGTTTTAATTACAACTTTTAATGTGTGCAAATATATATACACACAAATATATGTGTATCCATATGTATATAATTATTTAATTAAATTATTGTTGAAACCAAAGGACACAAGTTTTATCAAAACCAGAACACTGTGAAAGAACTTCTGGCGTAAAGCAGAGCAAATTTATTATTATTCCTTTCTGTAGGCCAGATATCTGACACGGGTTTCACTGGTATAAAATACAGATGTTGTAAGGGTTGTATTCCTTTCTGGAGGCTCTAGGACAGATTTTGTTTTTTGCCTTTTCTAGCTTTGAGAGGCCATCCATATTCCTTGGCTCCTGGGCCCCCTTATTCTATCTTCAAAGCCAGTATTTTTGTATCTCTCTGACTCTTTTTCTTCCTCTTCCTCTGACCACAGCAAGGAAAGTTTCTGCTTTTAAGGACTCGTGTGACTTGATTGGATCTACTTGGATAATCCAGGATAATTGCCCCATCCAAAGTTTCTCAACTTAATCACACCAGCAGGGTTTCTTTTTCTTGAGTACTTAAATCCATCTCCAATTAATACACTCATTTATTAACAAAAAGCCTGGTATGGGCAGTTTCTTATCAGTAAAATCACTAGATTTTTACCAGGAAGCACACCTGTAAAACACATCAGTAGATTTTGATAACTGGTGACTCAATACCTAAAGGATAAATTTCAAACCTTTCAGTGTGGATGGCAGAAAAGATCTCTCAATCTAACCACCTCACTAACATCCCATTATGCTGGTCCCTGCACTTTATGCTTATGTAGCTAAACAGAATCTCTCAAATATGTCACACATTGGTGGCTGAAGGTAAAAGATATGTCGGTTATGGTACTACCCCAAATAATTTCTCCTTCTTGTTTAACGTGGTACACCCAGAGCACCAGGCTGTTTTTTATATCAAATGTCCACTGTATAAAGGTCCACAGATGTTTACCTCTTGCAAGAACATATGAAGTAGCCTTGTGCGAAAAGACTTAACCTTAGGAGCAATTATAATGAGAAAGCCAGCTAGCTGGTTCCTTCTGAAATCAGGCTTAGAGAATGTCATGATAATTTGCCACTTAGTTGCAAAGATATTATAGCAGGTTGTCAGTGTAACTGTGAGACCTATAAGATAAACTCTGCAGCCGTGAGTGAGAGAGAGAGATAATTGTCAGTCTCCAGATAGTTGTCTCATTTCCTCACAAATATTATTGTTAATATTATTATCATTATTTAAATTTCTGATCATTTGTGTACACTAGTATGATTTGGTCCTACTGCTTTCATTCATACTAAGGCACCAGTAATTTTACCTATTGTTAATTTTACACCATCTGCACAAATGCCGACACAGTGAAAAAGACAAATGATGTTTTGATGTTATTATAAAAATAGTTTTAACACATGCCCCTCTGTGAAAGGATCTAAAAGCTACTCAGGAGACTATGAGCAACACTTTGACACAATTTTTTTTTTGAATCCAAAAAGTATCTGGTCCATGTAAGGTAAATGGTCTAACATATTACTTGAATGATGTTGCCCTAGCTGGAATGCTTTCTCCAGCTAACTTCTGAAAAACTTTTATTGGCCAACTCACTGAGAACCTAACTCAATTCACTTCTGTACTCTGTAAACTTTTTCTTTTTCTACAAATAGAATTAACTTTAGGGGTTTACATTTTGCAAATGTGAACAGGGATTTAGAATTTTCTTTTTAACAAATGATTAGGCAGTGTTTTTAAAAATCACAGCAGAGAAAAGACTAATCTGTGGCTCATTTGAGATCTGCCATTGCCGAAGGAATATCATTGTTCGCAACCTGGTTAGCATGCTTACAGGCAGGCTGTGAGGTTGTTGTGACAGACACCACTTCAGAGATTCAAGCAAAAGCTACATTACGTTTTCTCCTTTGAGCCTGGCATTAAATTACACAGACTATCACTTTAAAGAGGAAAGTTTCATATCACTGCATGCTTTATCAAGGGTACAGTTGGATGGTAAGGTTCAGACATCCATTTTAGCTGAAGAAATTATACAGCAGCATAATCCTTTTGAATGAAACATCCACGTATATCCTGAGAAATTATTTTTTATATGTAGTGCTCAAATACCCAATCCTTTAGAAATTATTTCTAAGAAGACTTTATTGTACTACAGAGCATGAAAACTAATGCATCATCTTCAGCCAGCATTATTTTTTCTTCTATGAATTTCTTTTCAAATTTCTGATATGAGTAATGTAGATAACTTTTTAGGCTTAGTTTCATTGTCAAGAAATAGGAAGAGTTCACTTTTAAGTGGAATTATTCTACTCAATTCAATAACTCTTTATTGCCCTCCGTCTATTGTCAAGAGAATAGATTCCATAGTTGGAATGAATGTTTAGCACTAGGCCACATGCATCTGAACAATATAATATTTGAAAAATTAAAAAAATTAAATTCTGTGATTTAAAGGAATATAAATTATTTTTGACATTATAATAAAGTTAATATTTTATTTATAGAATTCCTAATGCCTCTTTAGGAAAAAACTTTAGAAAATTTTGGCTTTTATTTGCAAAATTCTGAATGGATAGCGTATAATAGCATCCTTTGACAATTCAAATGTATGCCTCTTTATGCTGTAGAGATGTGTTTTTTTAAGAATAAATTTGGAATTGACTTACAAGCTACATATATACAGTGTCTATATCTAAAATTGTGCTTTATTTGGTAGCATAAACCAATTAACTTTAAATTTCTTTGCTTCTAGAACTGTCAAACTGTTCAATGTTTGCTCACTAATAATATGTTGAACACCTACTATATTTAAGACACTATGCTAGGTGATCTCAATTTCTTCACATATGCAAGAAAGGCAAAAGAAATAGCATCATATATTAGGTCACACCCTTACACATTGTGCGATAATTAAGAAGTTTTAGATTGTCCCTGCCATGGTGTCTATAAGTGGGCCTGATTTGTCTAGGAGTCAGAGTAAATTTAACTCTCTTGCCATGGTAATTGCTTTAAGGAACCCAGGTCCAAGTCCATTTGTAAATGGCATGCCTAAAGATATCAGGGTGGTTCAACACAGGTGTAACTCAGGATACAGTTTGATGGTAAGGAAAAGGAACATCCTCCTCCCTGGATTATGAAGAAGAATACACTTGTGGTTGGTTGATGCTGTGGCTATTTTTGAAGCCAGCACAAGATTAAAGCTGACAGTCATGGAAGGCAGAGCCTCTAAAATCATAAAGCACTGGAGCTAAAGGATCAAAAAATATTTGAGACCATTCTCCCACTGGACTTTCAGAAACTTAAGTCAACATATTCTTATTTTTGTTTAAGTTAGCTTTTTTTCTTTTTTAAGTTGCACTTGAAAACATCTTAACTGATAAATCATCAAAAAATAAAGGTACTTGAGAAAGATGAATTCAGACAGAAGAAATGAAGTGGAAAAGAGAGCAAATGAGAGTATTTATTGGCTAAGTCATGGTTGCAAATTCAAACGCTCCAGCTTGGGAGACCTATATTAATGAAGCAAATCAGGCATAAGATAAATTAGCAAATATTGCCCAGGATATCATTGACATGTGTGAATGTAAATTGAATGTTATGAGATCTCTCTATTTTCAAGAATTTTTGAGAGGTTAAATAAGATATTGTGTGAAAGATGCTTGGCACAGTCCCTTATAGACATGAAACAATAAGTGGCAACTATTATTGTTTGTAAGAATGATGGCAAGGTGTATGGACAGTCAATAAATTTTATCTCACTTCTCCTATTCTCAGTTGAACAGAGGATATGTGATAAGAGAACTGGAGGATATAGGAGGGGAAAACAGGTGGCTACAGGTAAGTAAACGTTAACTTAGGAGATTAAAGAATGGGGGAGTATCAAAATTGGAGTGACTAGTATGGATATTTGAATACATAGGATAGTAGAAGGATACAAGGAATAGTGAAGTTAACAACAAAATAAAGGGAAAAATGTTGAGGGACAAACATGGAATATTTCATCGACCATACATAGTAGTAATTCAGTGTTTTTGAAGTTAGACAGTTTAAATCAAAGATCTATCATATAACACATGGGCAACCTTAGCTAAGTTAATTAACCAGCGTTTCAAATTTTTCATCTGCAATATGTAAATATTAATAGCAACTCTCTCATAGGGTTCATATGAGGTTAAAGGCAATAATGCACATAAAACATTTATTTCAGTGCCTGGAAGAAAGTAGCTGCTCAATAAATACTACTGAATTTACTGTTATTATTTAGTGGAGTGTAAAGAAAAACCAGTAAATGAGAATGAGAAGAAAGAAAGCAAGCATAGTTTAGGAAATAATTTTTAAAAAAAGAATACAAAGAACAAGTTATTATGCTTGATAAGTCAGCAGAAAGTTATAGGACATTTTCATTGACAGTCTAGTTTGGAGGTAGAAGAAGAAGCCACATTGTAAGGAATTAAGGAGTGAGGTGATAGTGGTGTGTAGATCCATAGAATGTAGATGATTGATTGAGATTAGCACCAAAAGCAAGAGGAAAATATATGGGACAAGCCTGATAAAGGTTTTTGTTTTTGCTTTTTCATTTTAATGTAAAGTAGACCTAGACATATTGTAATGCAGATAGAAGAGGCCTCAATAGAGTTTCTGGACAGAGAATAAGAATGATGATGGATATGCAATGGAAGAAAAAGAATTACAGAGGTTACCCTTCGTTAGGAATGAGGAAAGCACCTCTTCTTTTAAAATAGGAGGTAAGAAGAGAAGGAAAACATTTTTTAAAAATGAGATAGTTTGCTGTCAGCTGTACACTGAAACCACAGAGCTCATATTTCATAATACTTGCCTTTTCAGTAATTTAGAATGTTTCAACAATTTTTGAGCATAAGGAATATGGTATGTTAAAAGAATACAGAAAAGTCTTAGAAGAATTATTTATTTATGTACTTTATTATTCCAGAGAAGATTTTAAAAGTTCATAAAAATACACAAAATTTACCAAAGTAATTAATTAGAAATATGTATTGTAAAGATATCACCAGGGTAGAGGTATAAATAAATCTAGAAATGATGCTAGAACACAAAAAGTTGAGTCATAATTTGACTCTAACCTTATTCCTTACAGTAGAAAAGCAGAAGAGAAAACAGGAAAAGCAGATGATTCATAATGTTGATATTGAGCAAGCTAGTTCTTTCCAACTTCCTTCCATAGAGGACGCTGCGACCTAATAGACAAAATTCTCATCTACATCTTGTGGTAAACACAGGTTAGAATTGCATAGTGCTATTTCATACAATGTAGGGCTAATGGAATTATACTAAATCACAATTTAATAAAACTAGTCCTATCAGGAACCAGTACAATAGTCCTCAACTCTACAGATATCTTATGAGCTAAATAAAGTCATAGATATCATAGTATCTAGAGAAATGGACTATATAATCTTCAGGCAATCTTTCCTAAATATTATTTTCTCTTAAGCCAACTTTTGATACTGGGTGGTAGCAAGTTTAATATTATATGTCCTGACAAAAAAGCTGGAGCACAGATCATTTATATTGGCAGCTAAATATGGCATGGTAAACTTTTCAGTGAGCCAAAATTGGAATATTGTCAAACCTGAGGAGGTCAATATAGGCATATTCAATAGATAAAGCCACCACAACACTCTGAGGGTCAAATGGAGGAAGCACCCACTGGCAGGTCACGATTTTCCTTAGTTATTAATTTTGGGTCAGCATAGTTCTTAGGTAGATGATAAATGATTTTTTTGCAAAATATTCATTGTCTATGTCAGTTGTTTATACAAATTTAAGAATGTGACTGTGATACTTTAGATCATTTTAACATTAGTTCATAAAATTAAGAAAAGTATATCTCATTCCCTTGATTTTACCAAGTGATTTTTTTTTCCTTTTTCTTATGTCGTTTTCTTCATCCTCATTATGCTCCATTTCTTTTTTCCTTTTGATCAAAGGGCATTTATTAAATATCCATGTCTATGTGGCTGCTAGCCAAGCTCTATAGAAATAGTCCTTGCCTTCTAGAGCTTGCATTGTGAGACAGATGATGACAATGTCAATGGACACATGTAAGGCATACAGACAAAAGAGGAAAATGGTAAACACCATGATACTTTTAAAAGTACAGCCAGGTGGTCCTTTCTTTGGAACTGCTCCTTCTGAAATCTACAACTTTTCTTCCTTTCACATTTCCGATATTTTCCTTTCCCATTCAGTGTTACCAAATCTCCATAACCTGTGCTTTACATTATAATGTTTGTGCATTTGGAAAACTATGACTAACAAATTGTCAAGTATTTACTGAGGTGGGAGTTGTAGATGTGAGGAAAAACATATATAGTGTCCCTGACATGAAAAATTAAAAGCAAACCAACAGATTGTTCCCTATTAACAGCCTACATTTCATAATGTAGATCAAATCATGTGTTTGGTAGTCAAGTGTGAATTTATAAGGAAACTTTGAATTGGTCATGACCATTCATTAGGTATCTGAGTATTAGTGGCTGGGAAGTATGCTATGAAAATACTTCTCTTCCTATTTAGCTAATAGGAGAATTAACATACATGTCAAAGTGCAAGCAAAGTGTATTTAAGTTTTATTTCAGTTAAAACATCATGAATATAAATGAAAGCAAAGTTTATTATTTTTTACATTATCATTTTGTTCTTTTCCCAAGGCAGAGTCACATTACGTTGAAATAAGAACTATGCTGTAAAGTATTCATTATTCCATAATATATAATCATATTATCATTAGAATTTAATCAGTTGCAAATGATAAAGATCCTCTGAAAACTTGTTGAAGCAAATTGATCAATCTATCTACTCTGTATCTTTTACTTGTCTATCATCCACCTATTTATCTGAAGAAAATTGGACAGTATAGCTTCTGGGGCCATATCCTCAGCCCAAACGTTCTGTACTGTGAGTGGGATCAGAGCTGCTGCCAAAAGAATGGGTATACAGTTGCTGGGATACAAATAAGTGTTTATGGTATTGATGAAATTTAAGCAACAGACTAAATTATTAGTATTCCCACTAGTTTGCAATAGGGTAGAGTAAAGCAAAGCATAAGAGTAACTATATGTTAAAAATAATTCAGATCTGTGCTCATCAGTTAACACATATTTATTCTTATTGTCTCTAATCCCAGAAGGGAATTGCATTTCAGAAGGATCTTCAAATATCTAGAGAAGTGCTGTATTTGACTCTAATTAAAATTTAACCTTTTTAGATAAGTTCTATTAAAACATAAAATTTATTCTCTAATCCCTGGAGACGCACCATGTACAGTATATTAGACTAAAAAAGATTTATAGAAAATGTCTGAATAATCAGCCAAGACTTTCACATAAATGTATGCAAATTTTCTAAACATTGATGTAAAATCCTGAGAATTATCCTCAGGAATTTTTCTTTTTATTATGTTAATGGTCAAGATCAATTGAAACATGAAATATATGGAAATTTATGGAATTTTATTTAATGTAAGTGCTGCCAATTTTGCAAGGCAAAATACATTTAAAAAGCCATAAGGATTTGAAATTAATATGTAAGTTGGGAAAAATTTGGTTAGACTGAGTCTTTTTCAAGGGAGGGGCTTATCAATAAATATTATAACCTCTAAACTGAGTTAGAGAGGATTTCAGGCTTTGCTTTTAATTAAGGTGACCATATTCCAGTTTGCCCAGGATGGACCCAGTTTATACTCATTGTCCTGGCATCCTGTTCTGTCCTGTTTAATATTGTTTCAGAGTTTGAGGTTTTTTTTTTTGGTAATTAAATTTTATTAATAGCTGCATTAAACTAAGCATAAGATCAGATTGCTTGATCTCCCCCCTACCCCTTGTGGGAGTTGCATGTGTAATTAACAGCAGTCTCTGATACAAAATCTGAACGAAATGCAACCAGTGGTAATCTGTTTCCAACTGTGTTCAGATAAAACATGATTAACATTTCCCTGTAAAAAAAAAGTTGACAAAGTGTTATCTATTAAAAGGAAGTGTTTTCCATCACAGAAGGGTAGAAGAGCTTACATCTTCCAATCTTCCATTTTTCTGTCGCGGGTGGCCACCTGGTGCAACACCTGCTTGTACCTTGGTGGTTCTGGTGGCCTGCTAGCTACAAGAAGCCTCCGGGTTTCCATGGACAGCAGGGGTGCAAAACAGTGGAAATATGTGGAAATACGTGGTGTGGGAAACAAAGGCTGAGCAGTCTTGCCACAAGAATATAGAGAATAGTAGGAATGTCCTTTCTAAAGTGAATTTTAAAATGTAGAGTGTGCATCTAAGCCTATTTACTTATTTTATTTTTTTTATAGTGTACTTCCTTGGCAGAGATGGGCTCACAGAAACAAAGTATATGTTTAATAAAAAATTCATTCCTGTCTTAATTTTTATCTCATTCTCAAAAGAAATATGATGATGAATGTATAACTTGCACAAGATGTTTGTCAACAATTTCTATACACTACAGGGGCCTAGACCATATGAAAACCAGGAAACATAAATCTACCACAGCAGGGTCAACTGCTACCTCAGAAGTTAGTAGCTATTTTTAAAAAGCTGTGGATGGATGATGATTTAACACATGAAGCCGCAAAAAGTATCTTGACATATTCTGAAGGATGACTTTTCATTTGGATTAAGTAACTATTCTTCTACGTTAATTTCACTTATTTTTAAAATTAGGGTATTGTTTATATACGGTAAGATTCATTCTGAGTGAAACTTCAAACTCCATTTTTTGACCCAAATTTTTTTATGTTCATAGAAAAAGTGAAGCAAGTGATAGCTATTACTGTGTTGGCTACATTAATGGATGAAAACCTTCATTACCAGTTAGGTAATGTTCAGTTTTATATGTGTCATCGGAAGCTTCAAAGAGCAAAATAAACTAATTATAGTAATAGTTCATTTTTCCCCCCATTCAATTGATAGAAAAAATTATAAAACTTCTGGTTATTCCTTTCATTGAAGGTGATTCATCTGACATTACTGTAAATGCTTTTAAAAATTCATTTAAAAAGTTTATCACTGAAAAGAAAAATATTTATGTGATGAAAATATAAATAACAAGTTCAGAGGACTATAGCATAGGGGTATAAACTGTCTATACTAATTTAACAAACTTATGACACATAAATGTACTTGGAATTTTCTTTGGTGCAAGCATCTAAACAAACTGTGATATTCCACCAATCAAATACAAGCTGTAGTTGCCAAAATTTACCAATACTTTTATGTTTTTACTTGAATTTTGTTAAAAATATTTTGTATGACTTGTATGTCTAATCTCTACCAATTATTGTATTTGTAGGAGCATCTTTAGTGGGGTCTTCGTTGCTGCTTATTGAGACATAAAGGACTCTTCTCCCATAGGGAGGGTTTTTTTGATCTTGTATTTTCCAGCTTATGTGTTTAGTGTTTGAGGCAGGAGAATCTAAGACCAAGCCACAGCAGTTCTCTCCGTAATCAACTCCATTTGCTTTCTTTCCCAGCTATACTTCCATAGTGCTCAATACATTTCCAAGGAATGAAAATAAATACATTTCTGGTGAGTTGTTTAAAAAATAAAAATCAACCAATCAATAAAAATATTTTTATCAAAATGTTCAACAAATGGAGTACTAAAAACATCAGTTTTGGGACTTTAGTGAATCTCGGTTTTTAAAAGAAGTCTCTCAGACCAGAAGACACTGAAATTTACTCCTATAAAAGTGAAACAGAAAAAATGAAATAAATTATACTAGTGCAAGCAGAGTGTAAACCTTAATTCTGCCAGGCACAGTGGTTCATGCCTGTATCCCAGCACTTTGGGAGGGTGAGGCAGGAGGATCACTTGAGGTCAGGAGTTTGAGACCAGCCTGGGCAACATAGCAAGACCCTGTCTCTCTCTACAAAAAGGAAAAAAAAAATTAGCTAGGCATGGTGTTGCATGCTTGTAGTCTCAGCTACTGAGGAAGTTGAGGCAGGAGGATCGGTGGAGCCCAGGAGTTCTAAGTCACAGTGAGCTATGATGGTGCCACTGCACTCTAGCCTGGGTGACAGAGTGAGACTTGTCTAAAAAATAATAATAATAATAATAATTAATTAATTCTGAAAGTTTATAATGTTATTTGAAATATCTTTACTTATGGGAGAAATCTTTTGATAGAGCTTATATAGAGCTTAGTTTTCCCTTTTAAAATTGAGACTGCTATTAAACACTGTTTTTTAAACTTCTATCATTCATGTAGTGTTTCACAGCTTTTGCTATATTTACTCATAACTTATTTATGCAATACACTCATACACTTATTTATGCAATATTTTAAATGAATTGTTTTTAACTTAAGTTTATTTTAAAAGAAAAATTTATTCCATCACCCTAAGTGGAGTCCTATATTTTTTGCCATAAAGAATTACAAATAGCCCGTAACTATTTAAAAACCAATTGTATCCATCTATCTCTAAAACTCTTCAAGTTAAGGATGGAGTTTATATTTTTAATTGAACAGATTTGTATTCTTCTCTAAAATGAAACAAAATTGGTGAAGTTTATGATTTTGCATCATTTAAATTTAGGAAAACATAAAGTCGTCATAAGTAGGGACAACTGATGTGTATTTTCTTGAAAAATGTTTATCAAAAAAAGCTATTTTGAAAGGAGGCAAAGAGTTAATATTTTGAAAAAATCTTTGAACTGATATATTTATATATTTATATATGAAAACTATAAATATATGAGAATATCCTCCATTTGTCAGAATTTAATTTGGTCTTACCAGGTACCTCAGCATCTTCAGAGATAGTATTTTCTCCATTAACATTATTATGGTCTAGAGAGAAGAGTCATTTGAAGGTGGGGCAATTTCAAACTTGTTAAGCATAAAATGTAGAAATTTATGGGCATCTTTGTAAAAAGAAGGATGCTCTGCCTCCATTCAGAGGGTAGAGCAGACACATGGAATCTTTTTTTCTTCTTCTTCTTCTATCAGAAAGATTGTATGAGGATAGTTGAAATATCCAGATTATGAAGGACGAGAACCTGAGTTTAACTTGAGGAAATCCCTATATTTGCATGCACCTAATTTAGTGGTAGTCCTCCAAGTGATTTCTGACCCATTGCTATGTGTAAAAATGTGGAAATCACCCAGCCTAATTTTTAAAGCTAGGAATCAGGTCGAGCACTCATTTTCAAAATGTCATGGTTGAGCTAGATTTCCCACTCTGTTGCAGTTAAATTTCGACCTGTATATATCTCCCTTTCAGGTGTTAGAACTTTATAGGCATGAGAGATACGTTTAAAGAGGAAAGAGTTATGGTGATGCCGGAGCATTAATACCAGTCTCTGAAATGTATTAGCATTTATTTCTGATTCTGAAGCAAGTTGAACAATTTTAAAGAGAACTATTTTTCAGACTTAACCTGATATTCAACATCCATACATTCAACAAATATTTCCTGAACTCTTTTTTATATGTGTTAAAAAGTGTCTATATCTCTGGTCGTGTGAAGAGACCTATTGATAGTTATTTCTCTCTGTTTCCAATTTTTTTTTATCATAATATTAAGGATGGGGTGGCTTCTCATGAATTTACCACCTTTACAATAATAATTATAAAATGAATCTCATTAAGGTGACAAACACTGTACTTTGAGCTACTAATGTAATATTAATGTTTTGTATAGTTTCTTTTTTTATTTTAATTTTTTTATTGTGGTTAAATATATATAACATAAAATTTACCATTTTAAAAGGATGAAAAGATTTGGAAATGAGTTGTGGTGATGGTTACATAGTTTCTTTAGAAAATTCTGGCAAAGTGATTTGTGTTTTGAAAACAGATACAGTTTGGGAGCAGAACCTGTCCATTGAGTAGAAAAAGATACAACATACATGATGTGATTTGAGTAACACAAGGATTCCACCATTAGAAATCCCTGCCTTTGGAATCTGAAGCACTAAAGATAGTCTTCTTATGATGCCAATATATCTGCAAAAGGGCAAGAGACTGGGAAGACCCAGGAGGCTGCAGATGGCTGGTGTTTTACTCTTTTTATTCCTTGTCAGCTTATCCATGATCAATGCATGATGGGAGGCCTTTTTTAAAAAAAGATAATGCTGAACCTGAAAAGTATCCTATTCCTGTCGAAGTCATTGTGAGCTCATACTGGAACTGTAAATGGGAGAGAAAGTCCATGTCCTGATAATCCTCAGGAGTAGTAAATGTTTGCTAGAATACACTTTAGCAGAGAATGCCATCCTTAAAATGGAGTATTTTGTAGTATGAAACACAGAGAAAAAATACCTTATGACTCTAAAAACAATGTCCACACCAATCTTAAAGCATGAGCATAAGCAATCATGAAAAAACTGATAGTTTTCATGTTACTTAATAGGGATTATGAGAAAAATCATTGAACGATGTGGAAATAAGAGGATGCAACAAGAGATAGCACCAGATAAGATCAAAATCAGGGTAGAGATAGTTCTCAATGGAGAAACTTTTCTTAGTCTCATCTTGCATAGTGGGAAGGATAATACTAGAATCATATTTTATTTGATCTGTCCTCTGATATGTATATATGTATTTATCATTGATCTATTGATCTATTAATCTTTTTATCAACCTGAAATATAATTTCTGTTGCCACTTACAATGTACAATTTGAAGAGTTTTGATAGATGCATACATCTTCAACATCACTGCTGTAATGAAACTACAAAACATGTTTGTCACCCTCAAGATGTCCTCAAACCACAGCCTCAGGCAATTGCTGATTTGCTTATAGATTAATTTGCACTTTTTAGAACTGTGTATTTTTATATATATTGAATTCTGGCTGTCTATCCATATATATAGATAGAATCATATGGTATGTTTCCTTTGGCTATGGCTTCTTTCATTCTGCACAATGATATTAGGATTCATTCATTTTGCTGCATGTATCAGTAGTTTCCAGTTGTCTAGTATTCATTATGTGGATGTATCTTATATATTATTTATCCATTCACCTATCTTTTGACATTTGGGTTTATTTATCTTTTTTGACTATGGTAAATAAAAAAAGCTATGAACATCCATGTATAAGTCTTTGCATGAACATATGAAAAGCAATCCAATAAAAATTGGTAAGAGGTTTGAGCAGACACTTCACAGATGAAAATATATGAATAGTCCAATAAGCACAAGAAAAGACACTCAATATAATTTCTCACTAAGGGGGTGCAAGTAAAAACCTCAGTAAGGCACCAATACACACCTACGTGAAAGATGTCAATATCAGGATGGAGTCACTTGTGTTAAACCCAAACAAAATTATTAAGCAGAAAAATCTGAGCCAAGAGGCTCTGACTGACGGAATCAGGAGGTCGAGGGCCCTCATGCACACATTGCCTATAAAAATAATTACGAAGACTCTAAAGGCTCTTAAGGACATATGCCTATAACAAAATCTTTTGCCAAGGACTTTCCAAACCACAGCTTTCCATATGTACAAGAACACTTGCCTGATACAGTGTCCCCACTAACGAACTGATGTCAACTCCTGTGTTATGCCCCTATAACCAATGTTCACTTTGGATCAAAACAACTTGAACGTACTCCTCCTTTTGCCTTTAAGAGCTTCCTCTTGCCTCAGCCTCCTCAAATGTGCCCACAGTTGCCATGGCACACATATTCTGCATTGCATTACATTTGTGCATTTCCAGATAAACTCACTATCTTTGGAGAATATCTCTGTTTGTTATTTATGTTGACGCCTACCAGAGTGGCTACAGTTTTAGATGACTGAAAATACCAAGTTATGGCAAAATGTGGTGGTGCTGGGACAGTCATAAACTGCTGGTGAGAGGGTAAAATTATACAACTACTTGGAAAATTGTTCTAGAGTTTCTAAAATAATTGAACATACATCTGTCGTATGACTGAGTCATACCTTACCTAGGTATGTGCTCAAGAGAAACAGAAGCTTATTTTAAAAACAGCATGTTGAGCAGAAATATGAGCTATACTGCTTTGTGTGGCTTTGGGTTGGTTGATTAGCTGTTCTGATAACAATTTTCATTGTTAAAAATTGGGAATAAATAAGATATATATTCATAGAGAATCTTGCTTAGCCCCTAGAATATACCAATACTCAGGAAATGTTAGTTACTTTTCTCTATATGTTAATTGCTCATTTGGCTCTAAAACATTCAACCCACAGTGTAGATCCATTCTTTCTAAATTATTTTATCCAGTTATTTAACGTATAAACCTCTAGAAAAATTATTAAACAGAAAAATCTGAGCCAAGAGGAGTCGACTAAAGGAAATAGACAAGATTCTGCGGGATCAGGTAAGAAGTTCGTCATGTAGAACGGTGTCCAGCTACTGTCCTATGGAAACAAGGCCCAGGGTAGGCCCAGGGAGAAGCAGGGACACCTGCAGGCCAGGAGACAGGCACCTACCTCATGATTCTTCCTGATCAATCGACTCTCATGACCTTTGTTAAGTACAAATTTGGAGATAATTAGAATGCATTCTCCATTTTGTTTATATTATCCATATCTCAAAGTTCATATGACTCTATTCAGACTTAGTGGTTGCTATGGTTGAAACGTTTGTGTCTCCCCAAAATTCATATGTTGAAACCTAGTCACCAGCGTGATGGTGTTGGGAGGTGAAGCCTTTGGGAAGTGATTGAGTCATGAAGGTAGAGCCCTTATGAATGAAATTAGTGCCCTTATAAGAGAGGCCCAGAAAGCTGTCTTGGCCCCTTTCTACCATGTGAGGACACAGCAAGAAAAGCATCATCTGTGTACCAAAAAGTGGGTCCTCACCTGACACTGAATCTTACGGCACCTTGACCTCAGACTTTCCATCCTTCAAAACTTGTGAGAAATAAATTTCTGTGGTTTACAAACACTCAGTTTATGATATTTTGTTACAAGAGCCCGAATGGACTAAGACAGTGGTAAATATATCAGTGATCATTGGCTTAACCACTGGGTGATTACTGAGTAACAAATACTTGGAAGATCAAGTAGTAGGAATGGTCCCTAGCTGCAGGACCTCACGTTGACCTCAAGGAAGCAGGTACTGGGCACGTAAAACACATTACCCACTATGAAGGCAGGGTGTTCTAGAAATCTGGAGTGAAAAGTAATCATATTTTTCTACAATATTTGGGGACGATATCAATGAAAAGGATGAGTACGAAGCAGCAGATAGGCATGTCATATGTGTGTTTGAGAGTGGCTTTATGAGAAAGGGTGGGGAGGCTGTGATGTTTAAGTCAAGCTGAGACAACACAGCACAGCCTGGCTGAAGCGGATACTTTTCGTGGTTGAGGAGTGTGGGAGAAGTGTGGCAAGACAAACAGTGTCTAAAGGATAAAGGGTATATAGCATTTGTACTTCAGTTGTAAGGAGCTATGGAACATTTTCTGTGTGGCTGCCGCATGATCAAAGATGTGTTTAAGAAATAATAAATCTGTAGGCAGGCCAAGACAGATTGAGCATCTGGAGGTAGCAAAGATACTAGGAGAATATTGAGGTGACTTTTGTGATAATCTAGGATCAATGTTAATCTTTCAGCTCATTGGGTTTTTATTCTATTCCTCTTCTGTGACCTTTCCTAGCCCCAGATTTGGAATAATCCTTATTTCCCTGACTTTGCAATGAACTTGGCCTACTGTGCAAAAGCTGAATTA
The DNA here is from genome assembly GCF_020740605.2 of Lemur catta. Taxonomy (NCBI): domain Eukaryota; kingdom Metazoa; phylum Chordata; class Mammalia; order Primates; family Lemuridae; genus Lemur; species Lemur catta. The sequence goes on from NC_059140.1 coordinate 54,071,911, forward strand.
GTAGGAATGTGAATTCAGACCAGTCAACCTTAGAGGAATATCACAAAATTAAGGAGATGCTGTTCTTTTTAGAAGGGAGGAAATACGTAAATACAGAGAATTATCAGCAGCTGTCATTTTAGAAGAAAGATCTTTCTCTTTGTTGTGTTGTGTCCCCTGAGGAACAATTGAAGGTCATGTTATTAAAAGTGCTAGTATATTATAATATTTGTGTCAGCTAATTAAATCTGTCATATCAAGCATCTTCTATTTTGCCTGACACTTCTCTTAATTCCCTCTGTTTCTATTTCGTAAATACAGGGTTGGGGGTTGTGGGGGAGACAACTTCCACTGTCAGAGTCAAATTCATGAAAATGCTACTAAATAACCCTTTGTGTGCTTCTTTGGATATGTAATATCTTCATTATAGATTTGCTTTATCAACCTGGATTATTCCTGAGAATCACCTGATTTTTCAAGCACAGCACATAAATATTAAAGAAAATAACAGTGATGAGAAGAGACTTTCAAACGCTTAAAAACTGCTACAGAGAAAAAAAAAACTAGCTTTTGGAAACAGTGATCTGATTTTTTTGTCCTCATAATTTATTCTTGAGTAGTTTAGAATTTCCCAGATAATTACCTGAGAATAAACTCTAGGAGACACTGGCCTGCCTGGGAGGGTCACACGTAAAGTTATACAAATGATAGCCTCATTCTGAGGTTGCTAAGAACACGCCTGCAAAGTCTGATTCAGCACCACGTTGACATTAACCTTCCGGTTTACCAATTTATCTCAAAGAAAGTTTTACTGCCACCACTATCAAAACAGTGTCCTAGAAAATAAACTCGTAAACTATGTGCTCCCTCTCCATCCGAGCCTTTACCGATAAATTTTGCAGTGGTCTTCCCCAATGGAGAGGTTTTCAGCATAACTTACGCTATTTTCTGTATCTTGGGAATTTTCTTACACACAGTGTTTTGGGTTTTCAGTGCTTCTCACTGATTTCAAAGTGAGCTTTGATTTTATTTTTTGAATACTTAAATTCTGAATAATCAAAATATCAAATGTACCCTATTAAGATATACAGCTATTATGTACCCATAATAATTCAAAATTAAGCAAAAAAACTAAATAGTTTGAAATGAAAATCCTCATGTAGGGCAAAGACTTCACAGATGTCTATATGAATATGCTCTCCTAATTCCTTTTCCTGATCCTTTTCTTCTACTGGATGGACTCAGCAGAGCATAAAGGAAGGCTGTGGGGAGGACAAAAGGAGACTCCTTTGTCCTGCACCCTAACTCTGGACTGCAATCCATTCCAGGTCCTGCTGGCAAAACAGCTCTTCTGTGTTTGGCGATTGCTATGACATTAACTTTTGACTAATACTATTTCTCGAGAGCACCCAAGTGTAATTCAGGAAATAAAGCAGGAATTTAAGAAAAAGTTCAAAGAATCCTGGATTTAAATGTAAGTTTCTGACTTACCACTTGCCCATCTCCAATCACCCTACAAAACTGAGCTGTTTATTGACATTAGACAAGACCACACTTACATCACATCCCACTTAAGCTAGTGGAAACTGATAATGTATAAATTTACATATATCCAACACACACACACGTGCACACACATAGTCTATGTTAAGCTAGTTATTGATAAATCACTTACTAAAAGTATAAAACTTGGTTCACAGTCCTTTTTATTATAGAAGATAATTACACAATCCTCTCATAGCATAAGAAATCATTCTTTTTAAAATCGGTTGTTAAATTAAACTAAACATAACATAAGCACCATATCCTGAGAATATTACTCATGTTAGGTTGTATTCCCTAAATTCCTTGTTCTTTGTTTGAACTCGTGTTTTTAATTCCATCAATTGTAGTTCCAGTTGTCCATAAGGAAGAACATATATGCTTTACAATAGAATTTACAGAGTCATTAAACAGGATGTTTCAAAAATATTTTAATAAAATGAGAAAATGATCATGGTTTAATAAATAGATATCTTTATAAACAGCACAACCTTATGCATGTGTTAAACATATCCATAGGAAAACTCTATACATACATACATTAAACATCAAAATATTAAAAATGATTACTTCTGGGCTAGGAAAGAAGATTAGTTAACTTAGTTTTCTGTTTTATGAATTTTTACATTGTCAATTTTTTTTGCAATGAACAATTACTAATTTTCTGTAAGGAAAATAATATCTTAATTTTAAATATAATTACGAATATGATATGTATAGCCCCTTCATGCATAGTAGATATTCAATAAATACCAAATCCCTTCCCCACTCAGACAGCATTAAAGAAATGAGTAAAGATGCATTTCTGTTGTAAATAAAATCTTACTCGTCTAGAAAGCAACTGTACTAGAATATCTTACAGCCTTGGCTAAGAAGAACAGCATAAAACTTAGAGACAGGGGTTAGCCCTGGGCAGGAAGAGCCTTCGCAGAAGAAAGTTAAAATGACTCATTGATGCACTGGGGTCTAATTAAGCAAGTGAAGCATGAGGGTGATATCATCAAAAATTGTTCTAACGGTAGGGAAGCGATTATGGAAACTATTGCAATGGTCAAGTTCACTCATAATGAACACATGAATAATTAGCCACTGAAAGCAAAGTTTTATCTGGAACATATATTTTTTCAACGCTAACAAGCAAAGTCAACGCTTACTGCAATATGTTTTTTGGAGTGAAGGTGAAAGGTCAAGGTGTTAAATGACCATAAAACTTGAAATAAAATTTTCTGTCAGGCAAACAACCATGGTCAGGGCCATATTGACAGCTTAATTTTTTTTTAATCACTCAAGTAATAATTTTGGCTTCATCTAGACCATATAGGTAAACATGATACAATTCAAGGAATAGAATAACTACATGTTTGGCTTCAACTCTCATACCTCTCTTCCTATAGCTCTGCCATTTTGGGCTTTCCTTTTCTGTTTTCTCATGGCCCATCTCACTAAAAAAATAACAAAATGCAATAATCAGAGATAATACTTTTAGCAGAACATCATTCCATTTATTCATGCATTTTTACTCATGTATTTATTTTATATGTATTTATTTAAGTTTTCTTTCAAAAATATTTTTGGAGATACCACTAAGTGCTGGTCAGTGCTCTATTTGCTGAAGGTTTAAGGCAAATACACTAGAAAAATTTCTACATTTCTAAAATTGATATTCTATTAATAAAATATAGGAGGCAAACAATAAATAACACAATTAGGCCAAGGTATGCCGCTGCACATTTAACTACCCTGTAAGAAGGATGCCTGAGGAACACCAAATTGTACTTCCTCTGCTGGCCTCAGTGCTGTTGCTGGGGTTTGGTTTGATTTATTGCTTCAAGTTCAGGCAAGGCTTCTGGTATTGGGTCATCTCTGCTTCCTTAGTCTTTCCTCAGTCTTCACTGGCTGTGTACCCTACACCAATTTCGCCTCTTCTCTGTTAGCTCAAGGACCTATCCCAGTTTCTGCTGTAGACTGATCTTGTTCTTCCATGTTGAGCCTCCACCAGACTACTAACCTGAACTACCTGAACTAGGTGACTTTTTATAGAGGTGCTGACAGTGACACAATCAGGCTAAACTTCAGGGCCTCCCTTATCAGGCTAGATAGTCAAGTTTATTTTGCTATGTCTTAGATGTGAATATTGAGGAAGAAAATGTCTGGAGAAACTTAGCTATATTATTTGCATATTTTTACATGCTATTTGAAAAGCAGGAACCTCAACATAATAAGCTGAAACTTTTTCTAAGATAATCAGTACATTGAAATAAAAATAAGAGATCTCCACACTAAAAAATATGAATTTAAATTTCATATGGTTAAATAAGCAAGTAAGAGTATCCCTAAAAATCCTGAAAATAATAATGTTGAAAGACTAGCTCTACTAAATTATAGCATATACTATAAAGTTATAATACTTTTTAAACTCTGTGATGTTGATGCATAAGTTAATAGATCATTATAAAAGAAGAAAAAATTTATAAGAGAATACATAGAGAAATTTAGTGAAACATAAAGTTTCATTTTTGTAATAAAGGGTATTTCAATAATTGTGTAGATCCCTGGGAAGTAAATTAATTTGAATCCTGTCTCACGCTTTTACTGAAGGGAGAATTCCATTTGGAGCAAATATTTAACTATAAAAATAAACCAAAAAATTCTTAAAAGAAACCATGAAACAATATATCTTTTTAAAAATTTTAGAATGGAGAGGTTTTCTTTTTTCTCCACATGGCAAAAAACTTAGAATCCATAAAAGAAAAAAGAATATGTTTTCATATTCTACCGCAAAATCAACATGAGCATCATCAAAAGACAAATATTAATTTGAAAAACTATTTGTAACTCATATCATGAAGAATAATATTCTAACACATGAAAAGCTTCAACTAATAAAAAAGAAATACTTGGCAAATCAATTGCAAATAAGGAGCAAAGGATGTGGACAGACAGCTTCACAGAAAATTAATTACAAAATTTAATCCTATAAGAGATGTACAGTCACCAAAAAAGTCACATGCATGTTAATACTACAGAAATATATTTTATCTATTACTTTTCACTTCTTGTATTGGTAAAAAGTAAAACATATTGGTCAGGCTATGGGGAATTAGAAGCTGTCATATATTGCACCTAACCAATTCATTAAAAATTGTCATCTATTGCACTTACCGACTGAGTTACATAAATTTTCCTGAATATTTCTGCTGAGCCTGGCATATTGTCCTAAAATGCCCATACAATTTTCTCACCTGCTATTTGAGCCTTCTCTTTTTTTTTCCTGACCACTGTCCTTCATATAAAATCTTTCCTTTTGAACTCTTTTTGAAGATTTCATACTATTGTCTATTTTTAATTATATATAAAATTGTCAAACTACACTGTAAGCATTATAAAGTCTGAGCCTTATTTTATTTATTTTTAAAACTAAACCAGTATCCTAACTTACCTTAACTTTTTATTTGCTAATGGTAAAAATGTCTTTAAAAGTATTGGACTCCACAACTTTCACAAACTTCAAATGTTTTGTCATTTGAAACCACAATAACCACCAGGGCTGGGTGTCATTATTTACTCTATTCTATTGATGAGCAAATTGCCTCAGGATATGATCACATATTGACCAGATAGCAGAGAAGGCATATATAGATCTTGGCTCCTCCAGTTATTGGTCACATTAGGTTTAGTCATTTATCTAACTTATTTAAACTAGTTTCTTTATCTATAAAATAAATGACAATTATATTTATCTCAGGGTTTCTGGAAAGAGTAAAGAAGAAAATGAAAATAAAGCATGTGGCACATGACCAGTCACATAAAAAGTGCTCACCTATTATTGAGCACTAGTATTGTGATTATTATTATTTTTCAACAACACAGCTTTTGTTACCTATAGATTTATATCTCTTTATAGTGTGTCCTTCTGACTCAGGACCCTTCTGGGTGTCTTAAAATGCTGGCAGTCAGTCGTTTTTGGTGATGGATTGATGGTGAATTCAATAATAGAAATGTGTTTAGTGCTTTACCAACATACTTTTCTCATATATAATTCAATCAATGAACCAGTAATAATCAGGTAAAATGGGAGTTGGCATCAAACAGCTTTATCTCTCATTATTACTCTAACATCAGCCCTTCACATCTGTTCTTGCTTGCATTGTGTATAGTGCATAAATGATATTTAGTTTGATTAGTGTCTATTCTTTTTCCTAAGACTTCATCAAAACATTTGTCTCATATCAATATGCATTTCTCTATGGCTCTTTCTCTTTTTTATACAGAACTTAATCTTGCCCATCCACACAGTTTAATTCTCTGAATTACTAGATGTCTTTTTACTTTTTTTGTCAAAAGCTTCAAACCCAACAAAATAATAGATCATCAATTCCTATTGTGAAAAGACTGGATATATGAAGTAGCTTTAATTTAGAAGTCATTTTCTGTTGGTGTAAAAAAAAAGTTCCTTTATTTTTTTTTAGCTACTGAGTTATGGTCAACATATACATGAAGGCTGGCAAGAGCAATATAAAATATGAAAATTTGGAGGTAAGAAATTATTTTTTTACTAATATTTTCCTTTTTTCTTATGATTAATGCAACCTATAATTATGCCATTAAAAACAATGAGTTTTAGTAATAATCTTGTGATAATTTACTATATAATCATAGTAAAAATTCTCTTTCTCTACATGATTTTCTTCTTGATCTGGAAGTGAAAAGTGATCATTTCATGTTCACAATAGCTTGTGAACAAGGTAACTATAGACTCCCACAACAGAAGAAAAGTTAAAAATAAAATAAATTCTTTTTTTCACATAATATATTGACAATTATGAGACTAGTTTTTGCAACTTCTGTTATGGTATAAACAATTGAAATGCAATCAGATCAGCAATAGTGGAAATATCTAAAGAAAGGATACAAATTAAAACATATCTTTATGCAAACTACTTTTCCAGACCCAAAGGCAAAGTTCTGAGGCAAGATGGTAGAACATGGCTCTAAGTTGCTTTCATAGTCCAGCAAGTCAAAGGCTTATATTGAATTATCTGAGTATATTCATTCCTTCAACAAACAGGTTTTGAATATTTGCTTTGCCCCCAGTCTCTTCCCTGGGAGTTAAGTACACTGTTGTAAAGATAGGTGAAGTCCAGTTTGGTTGAAAACGTTTATTTAGATAAAAAAAAAAAAAGATTGCTACAATATCATTTCATTTAAATTTTATAGCTATATCTTACTAATACTAGGTAAACTGTATCGAGTACTTAACATAATTCAGGGACTAAATTGAGTATATTACTCTATTAATACTTGTCACAGCTCTTAGATGGGCAGTATTGCTTTACTGATTTAAGATGAGAACTTGAGATTTGGAGAGATTAGATAACATAGTCTATTTTTTCCCAGCTAATCAAAGGAAACACTTGGAATTTGAATGAAGTCTAGTTTGATTTAAAGCCTACGTCCTTTCCATGTAAAATTATTTTAGCCCTTCCATTTGTAGCAGTAAGTAGATGAAAAAAGGCAAACATTATTTGTTTGTTGTTTTCTGATGAGATGTGGACCATGAATGTGGCAGACTCTGTGCTCGAGTACACTATTTAAATTTCTGTAAGAGTTGAGTCTCCCCAGGAAGGAGGTAGCTGATTCGAACCCCTCTTGTCCTCTTACAACCCTTACCTTGCCTCTCTTTTTGTTCTAGTGTCTTTAGGTCCACCTATCCCAACTTTTTAATATAAATAAATTGCCTAGAAGGATGTAATTTAAATCCTTAAAAGATTCTTAGGCAAGTAATATAACCTGTATCTAGGTTACTATCTTCTCTGTCCTGTGGAACTAGCATTGCCTTAGAGCATGCCAGTTAAATCTGAATTTCAGATAGTCAACCAATGTGTTATACTAAAAAAAGGCATCTGATTTTCAACTTAACTGGACATCCTATATTTTATCTGGGAACCCTATTCCTATGGAATATATATACAGAAGGGAACAAACATATTGGTTAAGTTGTCCAATGGGGGTGGTTACTAGGCAATCAGCTTGCAGAAGGTTATTCTTTGTCACCAAAATGTGCTTCCTGAAGTTGCAGCCAATGCCCCTTCTGATGACTCCTGGAGAGCTGCCCTGGAGTTGTTCTTCATATCCTCATGCAGAATACCTCTTATTAAACCAAATGTCTTAGACACTTGTATCTTAAGCGTATATGAAAGTTTTTACTAAAAAGGGGACCAGTGAGAAGACTAAAGTGTGAGATGCTTCAATAAAGCTTTATAGGAAAAGAATTTAAAAATTCATGAAGTAAATTGTTTTCATGAGGATAGGTCCAGACTACTGGTTTATGCTGCAGGATAGAAAACTACCTTTATCTTAAGACCTGTGGCCTAACCTAGGTCTGACAACTTGGAACCATTGCCTGAGGAGGCCACGTGTGAACCATTAGTCAGAAATCATAAACGATGAACCTGTGGCTCTTAATCAGATGTGGCAAGCAACAAATAATGAACAAGACATCTTTGGCTGTTGATCACACATACTGAGCAAGAGAATTTCATTCTCTAACAATGTCAGATAGGGGCTAATTAGAGACTCAGGTACAACTTTCTTTCTTCCCTTTTTCCTTTCAAGTTTCTAAACATAATAAAATTCAATAAATTGCTTACTCTTGCCTGTTTCTCATGTTTGGAAAAGGAGCTTTAATTTTTATTAGTAAGCAGTAATAAAATTTTAAAATTTATTTCTCTAAGCACCCTGGAATTGTATCAAAATTATTTGCAGTTAATGTTAAGGCAAGTAGACTAATTAGGTCTTCTTCTTCCTTATTTGAGTATACCCATAGTCAGCAAGGACTTAGATCTTCAGAATGAGACCCACAAGTGCTCCCTCACATTCATTACTCCTTATTTCCTCTCTTAAAACAATCCCTTCCTTTTAAGGACCTGCCTATCTAGTATTCTTGGTACCAATTCCAAGCATCATTTCTTACAGAGTCTGAAAACCCTTGGCCCCCCCCCTTTTTTTTCCTAGCATATTTTACAAATTTTATAATGTTTTTCTCTCTGAATAGTTTTTGTGACTCTGATTATTCTGGGGATAACTGAGCTCCATTTCTGTGGATAGTATCAGAGACAAACGCTGGGGAGAAAAGTACCACTACTGTCTTTAATAATATCAACAAACATCTGATTTACTTTTTAAAAAAAAAAATGAATTGCTTTTTATATTCTGGGTTTCCTCTCCAAATAATAGAAATTTCTGCTAACCAAACACATCATTTAATGATCAGATCCGTATGGTACAGACTTTCTGAGAGATGCAAATCCTAAAGATTATTATTCTACATAATGTTACTAGCAGACAAAGAGAGACAAAGAACTCTATTGATTTCTTTCAAAGTGTCACCTTTTTAAAATTATATTTTAGCCTTAATTATTTCCTTTTGTTGTAATTGCAAAATGTTTTACTCTTTTTTCTTACAAGGAAAATGTGTAATAAATTATTCCATTCAGATTATATATTAATGTTAGGTAGATAGTTAGGCTCGCTGGCTCTTCTCCAGAAAACAGTTCATGCTTTGGTGCTGTCTCAAGCAATTGCTCCACCTGGGAAGGAGGATAATGGCAGGTGCGCCATTGTGGTGTTGTTCCACCCTTAATCCTATCTGGAGCAATTGCTACACTTGGGGAAGGGGGGCATGCTTTATCAATCTGGGAATTCTTCAGCCCAGGCATGATAGGATTTAGAAAGTGACCTAGAGTAACCTAAGGTAATTATTATGCCATTAGCTTGATTATGTATTGTGTTCTTCCCCTAGGTGAGCTTTCAGAGAAGGAGCTTGTATATGCAGGTGGAATTAAGGACACCTGTTGATCACTTGATCACATGTCACATCTCCAGAGAGTCTGCCCCCAGACTGGGCCAATAAAAGGAAACAATTCGAGCAGTCAGAGGGAGATTGGATCAGTCTGTCAGTGAGCGCCTGAGTCAGTCAGTTTCTCTCCATTCCCAAAAGAAGAGTAGCAGCATTTGCCTCAGAAATATTTGTTTTTTTCAGTGAAGTCATCAGGAATTAATATAAAATTTAGCCACCAAGCGAAGCCTGTTCTTACTTTTCCTTCCAGCATTTATCATAAAACATATTTTTTGCAGCTAATGACACTGGGTCTCTAGGAATATCTATTTTTAATGGTTTTGTGAACATCAAATTGGACTGTGCCACAGCAACAATGGGTTTTGTCCTTTTGTTTTAGAAATAGAAGTTTTGAATAATAATGAATCTTCTAGCAGCTTCTCTCCAATCTGCCAGGTTGTCATGGCAGCTTCAAGCCTCCACCCTGACCTTCCAGGCAGATGAAATTTTGAGGACACCTGTTGATCATTTGATAATACATCACACCTCCCATGAGTCCTCCACCAGACTGGGATAATAAAAGAAAACAATCCAAGACGTCAGAGAGAGTGAGTTGGCTGGCCTGTCTCTATCCACTTGTGGAGACAGACCCATTTTGTTCTACAGTAAAGAGCTAAACATGTGAAACTGCTTCCTGCCTGGGGTTACGCCATCTTATTGGCCCTGCTGGTGATTTTTTCCAAGATAATAGTCTGGACTTGACACTGGTGTGTTTGGTCATTCTTTGGCCAAGAGTACACCAAGAACTGAGGACAGACTGCCGCCCTGACATTTATGGTGCTGTAACTTGAATTTCTCTGTCTAGGTAAACCAGCTCATCTTTTTCTGGGAAAATGCTCTGACTCAGATAACTCTGTTTAGGTGCCTTATTGCATCTGGCCACCCAATTGCAGGTGCTAATACTTTCACAAATGACTGGGTTGTTATACTAACAGATAACATTGTCTTTGTACTCAAAAGTAAAAAAAAAAAAGCAAGAGGCTCTTAAGTTTAAGGGGCTGTACACAACCCCTCTTCCTGTGAATCAGAACTTCAGCCAAACAGTCCAAGTCATTACCTGGATATGCTCAGCTCTAACAGACCCCAGTGGGTAAAGCTTCTCCCCTTTCCCTCCTTGGCCAGATGGAGGAAACCCAGCTCTAACAGACCTCAGCTGGCAAGGTCTTCCCCCCCACCCCTTTTTTCCCTCCTTACTTTCTAGATGGGTGCACAGGGATCAAAAATCCCCTTTAACACCCCTTTGGCATGCATTCTTTCAAGTTGGGTTAAGTTTGACTCAAGTACTCCAAAGAAAAAAGTGTTTAATCATCTTTTGCATGGCCACCTGGCCACAGTACAAGCTGGATAACAGAGATCAGTGGCTGCCACACAGGACTCTCACCCCACTGTCTTATAATTGGACCTTTTTTGCAAATGGGAAGGAAAATGGGCTGAAATATTGTACATACAGGCTTTCTTTTATTTATGGGAAAATACTCAGTGGTTTTTTTTTTTTTTGCCCATCAGGCTTTATTAGGTTGTACCAAAGACATTACATCAGCCAGTGAGGCGCAAAACTGAGCAGCCCGTGTGGGGAGCAGCAGAGCTGGCCAGGGAGTGGGGCTTCCAGCGCTGGGACAAGCCACAGGGCAGAGGGCACCCACTTGGGAGGTGGTATGGGCTGCACCCTGACAAGGGAGCACCCTTGGGTCACTGCTCCCTGAAGCCCTCTCCACTGGACCTCCCACCAAAGCTGGGTGGGCAGGCGGTAGGACAGAGGACAGAAGTGCAGGCCGCCGCTGCCCACCCTGCTTGCTGGGCTGCTCCCCTCTGCCAGATGCCCTCTCTGAGCAGCTCGGTGGTGAGACCTGAGTGCCTGCAGCAGAACGGGCACCTTGCAGGCAGGTGGGAGGCCGAGTCCCTGCCAACCCAAGTGTCCCCCTAGCCAGCACAGTCAGAGAGGAGGCACTGCAGCTTCCTGAAGAACCGTGAGGGCCAAACCGTAATAACGCAGAAGCAGAGCAGGGAGGGTGGGCCGGCTGGTGGCTCTCCGTGACCGTCCCCCAGGTCAGAAGTTGCCGTCGTTCTCTGCTGAGGGCTGCGCCTCCTGCCGCCTCATGGCCTCCAGGAAGGCCAGCTCCTTGGCTTCTTTCTTCTGGTTTCGTGTCTCGTACTCTAACCTGTTCTTGATAATCCTCTGGACAATGAGGTCCGTGGTAAGGTCACTTACCACGGATGAAGGGATGTTCTGAGTTAAGTGAAGTTATGGTATTAGATCTTCCTCAGGTTTCCACCTGTTCCTAGCTGCCCCCATACTCAGGGAGGCCTGAGGGGGGTCCCTACAAATGGGAAGGTGTTGCCATCTCTACCTCCACCAGGGAGAAAGGTGGCTCAGCTCCTACTTTTGATGTCCCTTACAATGAGGGACCACCACCTCAGCTACTTCCTGAACAGCCTCTAAAAGAGAATCTGTTGCCCATACTGAATTGGCATTTCCTGATAGGTAAAGAATCCTCACTCTCTCTAAATAGATGCATGAGCATGTAACCCTAAATAAGTATCTTTAGAAACTGTAGAAATGGTTACTTTCTTATCTTTGGCTAACTGGAGAGCTCAGGTTAGGGCTATAAGTTCAGCTAATCTGGCAGATGTATTTGCTGGTAAAACCCGGGCCTCTTCTTCTAGACTCTCCATCACGATTAAATAACCTGCATACCATTCCTCGTCCTTAACAAAACTGCTGCCATCAGTAAACTATTGATGGGCTTGAGGGATGGGGGTCAAGGCTAGATGTACCTGGGGAAGACAGTAGTGGAGTAATCTCTTCACAATTCTGCGATAGCCTGCTTGGTTTGCTGTCGTCTCTTCTGGAAGAAGAGTGGCAGGATTGAATCCAGAGAAAGTCTCAATTTTTAGGTCAGGGGTTTACATAAACATAACCTTTAATAGGTGGCTATCCGAGATCCATTTTGGTGCCCCTCCCTGGAGGAGCTCAGAGACCAGATGAGAAGTTCTAACAGGAACGAAAGCTCCCATTGTGAATTTAGTGGCCTCTCGTAAGAGTAATGATATGGCTGTTATCACCCTCAAACAGGCAGGCCATCCTGCAGCCATGGGGTCCAATTTCTTTGATAAATAGGCCACTTGTTGTAAATGTGGCCCCCAAAACTGTGGTAACACCCCCAGAGCTATTCCATGACTCTCATGAGCATATTAAAAGAAGGTTCTCTGAGAGTACAGGAGGCCCAGGGCTGGGGCTTGGAGTAAAGCCTTTTTCAATGCTAGAACAGCCCATTTTTGTTCAGGTTCCCATATTAGAAGTTCCTTATCAGTGTTTCCGTTTAGGCTTTTATAAAGGGTCTTAGCAGAATCCATTAGGTATCCAATTCAGCAGAACCCATAAATCCAAGAAGAGCACAGAAGGGGCCGAGTGGTGGGTTCCAGTAGACAAACTGTGGCCCAAACATCCTCCAGGGATAGTTCTCATTGTCCTGGGGTAAGAATAAACCTCAGGTAGATCATCTTAGATTGATCCAGTTGGGCTTTGGGATGGGACACCCCATATCCCTTTGTCAGCCGGGAATCGTAGGACTCTTACTATCTGCATTGTGCCTAGAAATCTCTGTCTTCAGGCCAGGTGGAGTAAGTTAACCAGAGCTGTAAGTTCATCCTCTGAAAGATTACCCAGGAGACTGAACTTAGTTTGTTAAAACTTCTTCCAGTCACTCTTTTGCATTTATGCATTGCAGCTAAAGCCCCCTTATCTCTGAGTGCTTTTGAAATGCTCTATGGCCTATTTTTTTCTCTGACCACTTGAATTTTGATTTCTTCAATAAATTTTGTTGAAAAAATTGGATAGCTATATATAGAAGAATGAAATTGGAAACTTATTTCATACCTTATACAAAAATCAACTCAAATTAAAGTCTTAAACATATGACCTGAAACTGCAACACTACTAGAAAAAACACAGGGGAAATGCTTCATGACATTGTTCTGGGCAAATATTTCATGAATGAGGCCCACAAAGCACAGGCAACAAAAGCAGAAATAAACAAATGGGACTGCATCAAACTAGAAAGCTTTTATATAGCAAATGAAATGAATGATAAGACAACCCACAGATTGGGAGAAAATATTTGCAAACCATACATCTGATAAGGGCTAATATCAAAAAGTATAAGGAACTCAATAGCAATGAAACAATCCAATCAAAAAATGAGCTAAGGACCTAAATAGACATTTCCCGCACAAAGCCACACAAATAGATAACAGATATATTTAAAAATGCTGATCATCACTAATTATCAGAGAAATGCAAATTAAAATCATGAGATACCACCTCACACTTGTTAGAATGGCTATCATGGAAAAGATGATAGATAATGTTCGTGAGGGTGTTGAGAAAACAGAACACTTGTCATTGTCAGTGGTAGTGTAAATTAATATAACCATTTAGGAAAACAGCATGGATGAAGGTTTCTCAGAAAACTAAAAATGAAATTATCATGATCCATCAATCCCACTTCTGAGAATAGATCCAAGGGAACCGAAATCAATTTGCCAAAGATATAGCTTTGCAGCATTATTCACAATAACTAAGATATGGAAGCAACCTAGATGTCCATTATTGGATGAATGAAAAAAGAAAATGTGGTATATATATATATACAATGAAATACTATTTAGCCTTATAAAGGAAGTAAATTTTGTCATTTGCAGCTACATGAATGAACCTGGAGGACATCATGGCAAGTGAAATAAGCCAGGCACAGAAAGACAAACACTTCATGATCTCACTTATATGTGGAATCCACAAAAGTTGAACTTATAGAAGTAGTGAGTAGAATGGTAGCTACCAGAGGTTGGGAGTTGGGGTGGATGGGAAAAGGAAAGAGGTTGATATAAGGGTACAAAATTTCATTTAGGAGGAATAAGTTTTAGTAATCTGTTGCACAGAATAATTATAATAAGTAATACATCATATATTTCAAAATTGTTAAGAGTAGATTTTAAATATTTTCACCACAAAATAAGTATGTGAGGTGACTGATTAAGTAGTTTGATTCAATCATATCACAATATCAAACAAACATCAAAATACCACCTTATAAATATATAATTGTCAATTAAAAATAAAAATAATAAAGATTCAAACTGTATATTTATGATGATACCTTTACTGATACACAAGGTTTATAGTTCTCATATCTCACAAAAATTAAGTTTTTACAATGTGACTTAAAATACTATTTTATTTTAAATTAATGTGACAATATTATATACTTTCATTTGTAGTTTATATTAAATAATTTATTGCTTCAATAAATTCAATTGAATGTTTACTATGACAATGCAAGTAAGTGCTTTGATTATGTGCTCAGAAAAAATAAGGATATTAGATTTATTATAGAGTGGTGCAATGTTGGCATATCACCAAATCACATATTCTTTGGTGGCATCTTCTCACAGTAGCCTTTGCTTAAAGAAGAGTGTTAGATCAGACTATTCAAGTAGCATCATATAGAACAAGAAGCAGTGGAACATAGCAATTATAAATTTGGATTCTGCTGTTAAAAAGATGAAGGTTGAAATACCTGCTCCATCATTATGTAGCTGCACAATCTTCTGTATGTTATTTAACTTTTTCAAGCCTTGTTTCTATATATGTAAAATGAAAATAATAATATTATGCATTGAATTAATACTGTATCATAGAATTGCAAGTGAGGGTTAAATAAAACAATGTAAGTATTTCTATAGTATCTCAGATGCAATAAACATTGACTAGATATTAAATAATTTTACTACTACAGGTCTAAATTTACCTGTTGCTTCTGCATATATGAACATGATTTTTTATCTTTACCTTTGTATAAGTATTTAAAAAGTGTGTATTCTAAAGATTTTCTTTTCAAGCATTAGTCAAGCACCCTAGCTGGAGGTTCCTTGTCTCATTCAAACTTTGATATTCAATCAGTTTTAAAGTACCATCAATCAGTTCTTTTAAATATTTTTTTATATCTGAATTGACCCTTCCTTTTCTACAACAAAGTCATCATTGTTGTCTATGTTTAGCTTATGTCTGTCAAACCAAAACTTCCCAGTAGAATTTTCTGTGATGATGGAAAGGTTCTAGTTCTCTGTTGTCCAATATGCTAGCCCCTAACCACATATAGATATTTAAATTTAACTTAATTAAATGCAACAAAATTAAAAATTCAGTTCTTTAGTCATGTGCACATTTCAAGTGCTCAATAGTCACATGCAACTATTATTTATCATTTTGGATGCCACAGTGACAACTGGTCTACCTGACTCCAACTTCTCTACAATCAGTTCCGTTCCACAGAATAGTCCTGGTTTAATATTAATAATGAACAATTTTTATCACACTGTTCTCATATTCAAAACCTCTTTTGTCAAAAGCATACTCTTAAAAATATATAATTACATGGAAAAATGTTCACATACTATAAGAATTATAAAATATGAAATAACAGTCTAACTTTCAAAATTTGTGGTCAACATTTTGTTTATATATTTGTATATCTGTAAAAATGCTCATACTATTAAGAATTTTTATCCATATATTTAAATAAAAATGATTTACACTTCATTTTCTACATTTTATGCCTTTCTAAATTTTTAAATATTTAAAAAGATTTTATTTTTTTCTATTTGTCATATCATCTTCATATTATTTGTTTCTAGTGTTTCTTAGCAGTTGGTGCCATTGCCTCAAGCCTCACTGAGGAAAATGTCTTTTTAAGTGGTGGTATCTAGTGTCTAGTAATGATCATAGTCCCACAAGTATGAGTGGGGGGAAAAAACAAAAATAAAATTATTTTAATCAGTTTTGTTTTATTTAGCTGATTATGACTTCGAATACTTTGTTGAAATTTTGAATAGGACCATATGGGGGGAACTTGGTAATAAATATAGAAAGATCATTATCATGTATTATCAATTGATATTCTAAAATTTTGCCTTCCAATTAATATTTTCCCATTTTTTCCCCTAAGGATATCAATGAAAGAACTTTACTGAGCACAAACATGGCTTGCTGAAATCAACAAAGTTTGCCTACAAAATTCACCTAATTTGCCAGTCCAACAACTCTATGAAAAAAGAAGTTATTCTTTGTGAGCCCATGCTGGCTCCTAACGATCATTGCTTTCTCTTCCAAATGCTCTCAAAACATCTGTTTAATAACTTCTAGAATTTCACTAAGTCCTTTCAAGTCACGCCAAGGAGTTTGGATTTTATCCTATGTACAAGGGAAGAAGGATCTATTTCTTTCATTAAAATGTAAGTTTCTTGAAATTAGGAACTGTGCTTATTATATGTTAATCTAAGTATAAATGTATGAATCACAGAACTCCATAAATACTACATAAATGAGTGAAAAAATAATGTGTCAATATTTAAAATATTTGAATAGTTGAATAAAATAATTAAGCATTTATTTAAGAAATGTTATTTTGAAAACAGGATTGAAAGGAGATGAGGATAAGCAGGAGTGAGATTATATTCTGGGAGGCTTACTAACAATCCGTTAAAAACATTAAAAAAAAATGGGGACCTGAGTTAAACAATGGTGGTAATCTGTAGGGAAAATGGGATGAAAAGTTGATTGATAGACAAATAAATAGCTGCATGTGTGTGTGCATGCACATACATGCACCCATATATATAAATATAACTGATTAGATCAGATACATGCAGAGATCCATAATGACAGCCAAGGTTTGGGCTTAAGTATCTTTATTTCTTAGGGTATTCAAATTAATTAAGTCCCCCAAATGATTATGGCTTTAAGTACAATGGACTGTTATTCTTTGCTCATTAGATGGAATTGTGGGAGCAAAGATGTTGAACACCCATTCAGGTCCTTAAACTGACAGAGAATTTCAACTTTTCAATTTATAACAACTAACCCTATCTCCAGGTTCCTGTCAGCTAAAACAAAATTAAAATGAAGGAGCATGCATAGGGGATGTCTGGGACCATGGGTGGAAATAGAACACATCACTTTCACGTTATATCAGTTGAAATTCAGTCATATGGCCACACCTAAGAGCAAGGGAGGCTGAGACATAAATTTTAGCTGTCTACCAATGAGGAGGGAAATATAAATTTAGGTGAGTACTTGTCATTAACATGACCCCATGAATGGAAGAATAGATATTATGGGGCTATGAGTTCATTTTGACCTGGAGGTACCACTTAAGTGTCTTATAGAAGTATCCACAAAGGGAATAGAAATACAATTCCTGAGTTCTAGTGGAAGGTTTGCTTGGAGTTGCAGATTTAAAAATCATTGGATTATATTTTAGGTCATTAAATATGAAATGTCTGATTTTGAATCAAAAGCTTAGTTTATTATATCTCAAGAAGCAGTACAATTAAATTATGTGCCTAAACTATCGACACAGTTTTGCCATCATTTAAAAAAATTTTATTTCACATTATTACAGGCATACAAATGTTTATGTTACATATATTGCCTTTGCCCCACCCAAGTCAAAGCTACAAGCGTGTCCATCCCCCAGATGGTGCACACTGCACCCATTAGGTGTGAATATACCCATCCCCTCCTCCCCCCTCCCACCTACCCTCTTAGAGGTAGCTTGTTTATGCCAGCAGCAAAGAAACCTGGAGAGCAAGTGGAGATGAAATCATGAAAGGCATTTTCCACAGCTGGTTTAGAATTGAATACTTTTCCTTGCAAGAAGTGGTCCAAAGCCTGGAGGAAGTGGTAATCAGTTGGTGCAAATTCTAGTGAATACAGTGGATGACTGAGACTTTCTAAGTCCAGCCTCTGTAGTTTGAACACCATTGTTTGTGGGACATGTGGTCAAGTGTTGTCTTGCAAGAGGATTGACCTGTCTCTACTGATTAATCTCAGCTGCTTAATCTCAAACATTCACATCATTTTGTCCAGTTGGATGGAGTAGACATCCACTGTGACCGATTGATTGACCAGGTTTCATGAAGCTGGAGTGGAAATACAGACACCTTTAGCTTTTTTTGATGAATATTCAGTTTTGGGCAGTGTTTTGGCACTTCATCTTTATCCAACCACTACGCCAAACTCTTGAGATTATCAAAAAGAATCCATTTTTCATCACATGTGACAATACGGTGTAGAAATGGTTAGCCTTTATGTCATGACAGCAAAGAAAGTCAAGCTTCTAGATGATTTCTGTTCTGAGGCTCACTTAATTCATGAAGTACCCATCTATCATCCAGCCTCTTTACCTTGCTGACTTGTTTTAAATGGTCCAATATTGTTGGAATAGTAATGTCAAATCTGTTTCTAATTCACGGGTAGGTTGAGTTGGATTCGCTTCCACTATAGCTTTCATCTCATCATTATCCACCTTGGTCTCAGTTCACCCACGTGGCTCATTTTGAAGATTAAAATCACCAGAATGGACTTCTTAAACAATCAATGTACTGTGCAGTCATTAGTCACATCCTTCCCAAACACATCTTTGATATTTTGTGCTGTCTGCAGCATTGGTTCTATGATGGAACTCATATTCTAAAATAACACAAATTTTTGACTTATCCATGGTTTCACAAAAATTTCTCTAAAGGAAATTTGAAAGATAATCAGAAGCCAAACCATGTGCTGAAAAGAATGAGGATGTACCTTCACAATAAAAATGAAACAAGAAGTGTCAAATTGAAATGTCAGAGATATCAACCGTCAAAATTTGTGCTTAAGGAAGTCAGACATTTCATACTTAATAACATAATAGATGATTAAAGTCATGAGTGAAAGAAACTCTTTTAATAAGAGTGTAAAATTAAAGTAGAACAAGTGAGAAGAATAAAAACAGAGGAAAGAGGAAAAAGCTAATGGATAAATCATAGAGTAAAAAAAAAAAAACAAAAAACAAAAAACTAACTCCATATAGTCAGATAAGAACTCTGAAAAAGGAAGGCAAATCCAAGGAAAAAGATACCATAACAGTTGAAAGACACAGATTGTAGATAACAGTGTCAAAAATAGAGTGGGCTTCAATTTAAAGTACCATAGAGAGATTAAGTCAGATTAGGATTGAAATGTATCCCTTACTTTTGGCAATAATAAGACATGTATGCACTTTAATAAATCAGTTTCAATGGTGTTGTGAAGGAAAAGTCAGATCAGAAACATAACAATTAGACAAGTGAAATAGATTTTTGCCAGAAGGATGAGGGAAGGTGAAACACTTTTGTTTTTGATATTGCAGCTAAAAGGAAGCATCCTGAACAATTTTACATGTTGAGCAAAAAAAATTATTAGGGATGGAAATAATTTAGACACAAGTTTGAGGGTATGGAATCTGAAGTATTGAGTAGATGGGTTATCCTTGTACAGGGAAAGGGGCCTCTCTTAGTCTAAATAGTAGGAAAAATGAGAATCATCATCTCTTAGTACTCTAAGATGTAACTTGGGTTTTTAAACTTGGATTTACTTTAAAAAGCTTGCATTATATTTAAAAAATAGTTAGAATTTGATTTTACCATTATACCAGTTATCTATTTCACTCATTATGTTTGTCAATATCCTCAATCAATAGTCATGTATCGAATGCTTATGTATTAATGATGAATTAAGTTTTTCAAAAAGTGTCAAAAGAAATAAAAAACACAGAAAATACTTCAATGAGCATCATATAGAATGACAGTTATAAAAGATACATATTAAACAATGATGTAGGTGTTAGGTTACAGAAATGTTGATCAAAATGTGGGTTTGATTACTATATTTACTTTAATATTTTTTATGATTTTTAACAAAGTGAATATTTATAATGCTTACATTGGGTTCAGGTTATTGAATTTTTTTGAGCCACCACATAAAGAGATTGCTCTTATATTTATCCTGTTCATTCAAATCCAATTATATTCACAGTGGTAAAGAATAGAAAAGTAGCTAATTGTTGGGTGTGAAGCTTAGAAGTTTCCATTTTTTATAGTTACCTGGAATAAACAACATAATGAGTTTGATTCTTTCCACAACAGGGTGCATGGACTTAAACTTGGGAAGAAGAAAGAATTTTTAGAATCATAATAAGGTTAGATATCTTCATGGTCATCAAGTTTAGTCATATTTCCCAAAAGTTTTGTGTCTTGTAAAAGAGTTTGGGAAAAAAAATAATAATACATTTTCACTCTGATTCTTGATTTTACATCAAGAATGAAGAGGCATCATGGCTTCTTGGGCACAGAGGGACTTCAGAAATGATACTTTCACTATGCTTCCTGCTAGAATCTTACTGAAAAGAGAACTGGGCTCCTGACAAAGCTAGGCTCAACAACTGCTTCCTTAAACTAAAATGATGGCAAACCAGCATGGTGTGATGATCATTATGAAATTATATAGTCTCTGCTCTTAGCTACCTATATTTTTTCTACTTTCCACACATACGCTGACTTCTCTTTTTCTTCACACACATTAAAAAACATCACAGTTACATGGACTCTTAGACCTTGGAGCTCCTATAAGTCAACCTCTCACCCAAATGGGAATCAAATCTATAATATTTTTATAGTGGATGGCCTTTCAGATTTGAAAATGGCCCACATTTTTCTGCATGTCCTCAGAAATACCATTGCAAAGGATTATACTTGTAGTCAGGAAATACCTCTAAGGCAGGAAAGAAAATCTAACTTCCTAACAATTGTTTTAAAAACATCCCCAAACAGAACAAAATACTTGTAGGGATTAACTGTCCACCTGACAGTTATCATTGCTAAAGGGACCTAGAGTCCTAGTCTTCCAGTTAGTTTGCTGCCCAAGTATACTTTGATTTCAGGATTGATGGATATCTAATATGCTAATCATTAAAATGGCTCAAATGTGCAGTTTCAATTTAGCAAATTAGGCAACACGAGTTTGTAGCTCTGAACTAGAATTTAATGTCAGGTAAACCAACACCAATATGCATCATGGGCAAATACAACAGAATTCTTCCCTGTAACAATAACAACAAAATAACCATGTATATTGTAATTACGCTTAAGTGCTTCTAAATCTCTAGCTAAAAACTTGGGTTACACAGCTTCTGGAATTCACAAAACTATTAATTTATAATTTTACTGAGGAATATTTTTTTACCAAAATGGGGCTCAACTTTCTACAATATCAATATTTTAACTGACTGCTAAATATTAATATTATATTTTCTTTTAAAAAATAAAACAGCCTGTGAGCAAACTGAGAAAATGTTAGCTTAATATGTATTCAGCAGTCATAACTGGTGGTAAACTAAGAAGAAACATAAAATATACAAGCAAAACTATGCATATGGTCTCATCATATGCTTAGATATTTTATTTATAATCCATTGATTTATATTCATAGATAAATTATAACACACATAAAATATTTACTTATAGACATAGTTATATATTTATGGGATGAAATAAAAATAAGTTTCCAGTGTTTACCAAAATATCTTCTCTAATGATTTTAGAACACTACAATGGAATATCTAAGGCAAAACTTATAATACGAAGGATAAAACTTTTTATCCCCAGGTTTACTTGCATGAAAAAAAGGAAGCAATTTAGTAGTAATAGGAAGGTGATGGAAACATATTTCATTTACTAGCAGTTAATTTTGCAAGGAAATGAAACCATATTTATTTTAAATGTAACTGTGGAAACTGGGACAATTTAAAGGGGAAGAATCAATGTGTCAAAATATTCACTAGATGGATATATAGAATTTATGTATATATCTTTACATGTGTACATGTACATATATCTCATAGCTTTATTTGAATTTCCATATCTAGCCCTTCTACTTGAGTTTTATAAAATCCACATTCTATAAAGCTTCTGCTTGACTCATTCCTGACTTCATTCTCCCCCCTACTTTCCTACTTTCTCCCATTCTTACCACTAAAAACTGAGCTTTTTGAGGGATCAGTGCTGCATTGGCTATCTTTAAGAATCAGACAATTCTCTCCACCCATAATGCTGCATTCATAATTTAGTTTTAAAATATGATACTCTGTGTTATCATGGAAATCAAGTACCAGAACTCACAATTACAAAATTATAAGATGATAAAAGGTCCTGCAGGGAAATTATAAAGAGGAACATATAGCCAGCATAGAATATGAGACAGGACAGTGCTAGAGAAAATGTACTAAGATGGTGGAAATTGCAAGGCAGAAAGTTTTGCAAGGCATTCAGATTAAAAAAATAATCATAAATGTAAGGGGCTTTTAAATTGTAACCAAGAAAAGAAGGGAGGGATAGGTATGCTTCCTGAAGCTAATGATTGAATGTTGATAAGTTACAAAGAGAAGGCAAAGCCACTCAACTCTATTTTACTTGTCTTTTCTGTCATTGTGAGTGATCTATGAACTTAAAAGGATAAAATGAATGTTGTTGAAAGGGATTTAAGTTCAAAGTGGGTGAAAAGATTGTAATAGTTTCTCTGGATAAGTTCAGCAATTCTGGCTCAGATGAAATATATCCCAAAACAATGAAGGAATTTGCCCATGAGACAGGCAAACTGATATTTGGAATTTTAAAGAGCACAAAAGAAGTTAAAATATTACAGAATGCTTCTCAAACTAACAACAACAATAACAATAATTTATAACATAAAAGGAGGAGGGGAAGAGAATTAAGTTTCCTCATAATGATTGTTCAGTGAGCTTAATGTTGATCTCAATCCAAATTCAGGACCAATTTTAAAGAATGACTTATGAAAAGTAACACCTATTCAAAACCAGTATGGTGTCACTGAGAATGAAATATTGCAAATGAGTTTTGAGATCTCCCTTCAGGGCAATGAATGTGTCTTGATTGGGTACACTTGGTAAAAATAAGTTTTTTTCTCTTTAATTTTTCCTTTTGGCAGACTAGCAAGGCTAAAGATCAGGATAAATCTATGAATATAGTGTATCTAAATTTCAGAAAAAGCATTTTTATGAACTTGCATAATGTTCTAAATTAAAGAATAAACATTAATTATGGTATGATGTATGTAATGAGTCAATCTAGTTAACAGAGAATAAAGTGGGATTCAGACAATGCCACAGGTAAACAAGCCACACTGTGGTTAGTCTTAAGCCCTTCTGAATAGATATGCCTCATCTGCTATAAGATGGAAGGGGGCAAGACACAATCACCGACACAAATCAGTGGAACAGAAGCTATAGAAGTGGACATACCAAGGTGCCCACACCAAAGCTGGGAGCCAGTCAATGTTGCCATCCTGTCAGAGTGAGCCTAGAGCTGGTGGAGAGAGGATAAACTTAGCACAGATACAGAATATTGGTGCATCTAAAGCTTATATTGAAAATGCCAGATCCCAGATCTAGTGAAGTATCTTTTTTTTCCCTTTCCAATCCTTATAGCTTTCATATTTTTTCTTTTTAAAATTTTGTTATTATTATTTTTTTTATTTCAAAGTGTTAAAGGGATACAAATGTTTTGGTTACATGGATACCTTTTATAATGCTTAAATGCAGGCTTTTAGTGTACCCATTACCCAAATAGTGTTCATTGTACCTGATAGGAAGGTTTTTGCCCCTCCGTCCTCCCCTTAGCCCATCTCTTGATTTTCTATGACCTTTATATCTCTTTATGCCCATGTGTGCCCACGATTAGCTCCCAATTTTTAGTGATCATTAAGATAATGATCCCCAATTCCATTCAAGTTGCTGCAAAAGGCATTATTTCATTCCTTTTTATGGCTGAGTAGTACTACATAGTGTACATATACACCACATTTTCTTTATCCACTCGTGAACTGTTGGGCACTTAGGTTGATTCCACATCTTTGTGATTGTGAATTGTGCTGCAATAAACATTTGCGTTCAGGTGTCTTTTTGATAAAATGACGTCTATTGTTTTGGGTAGATACCCAGTAGTGGGATTGCTGGGTCAAATGGTTAAGTCTATATTTATTTCTTTGAGGAATCTTCATACTGTTTTCCATAGAGTTGTACTAATATGCAGTCCCACCAACAGTATATAAGCACTCCTCTATCTCTGCATCCACACCACCATCTATTGTTTTTTGACTTTTTAATAATGACTGTTCTGACAGGGGTAAGGTGGTACCTCATTGTGGTTTTAATTTGTATGTCCATAATGATTAGTGATATTGAGCATTTCTTCATGTTTGTTGGCCATTTGTCTATCTTCTTTTGAAAAATTTCTGTTCATGTCTTTTGCCCACTTTTTAACACTAGGGGAATATCTTAAAGGTCTAGTTTTCTAAGGACACAGGACTTCACAGAAAATCCAGGTAGTCAGGAAGCAAGTCACAGTGTCCAAAGAGTATAGCAATTTGCCATAATGTAAGAAACTGTCAATGTTCTTTTAGTCAGTGAGGCTTTCAGAACAGATATTGAGGGTTACAAATGATGGTAGATATTTGGGATTAAGAAGACAGCAAAATTTCATTTAATTTGCATAGAATTGTAGCCATTTCTTTGTAAATATCCTTTTCTTCTGGAAAGGGATCCTGGCAAGAACCAAGAGGACTTTGCTATTATTAAATAAATAATAATACTACAAAGCATAGAGGCAGAAATAGTGATAGCAGCAGCTTAATAGTATGACTGCTAACAGCAACCTGGGTTTCCAGTCAGGACTTTGTATTCAAGGAAGAGTATTTGGAGTACTAATCAAAGTAACTATTAATACTAAATGCATGATTCTGGCGGGAACCTAGTCCTTTGCACTGGACCAATATGAAGATGGAGGTCAATAGCATTTATTCATTTATTAATTTGGAACTATCCAGGAATCTCCTTATCCTTATATGCTAGCTCTAAAGCCAGGGAGGAGGCATAAAGAGGTAATATGGATCAAGCATCTAAGAATTGGATTATCCTCCCTGGGCTTGTAGTTTTGCTTGGTTTTATCTTCAATTAGGTCAGAAGGAACTGGGAAAAGGACATAATTATACACATTATTTCTATTAGTCTGTTTCAGCCAGTAAGGGCTTGAAGCTCCAGGTGAAGAGCATCAGTAATTCTAGTGCAATGAACCTTGGAAGGCTCAGGAAAGTGCAGAAAGGATGGATTCTAGGTCTGCCACTTATAAACTGTATGACTTCGGGCAAGTTAGAACTATTTTCAGTTGTACATCTTTATATGTAAAACAGGAATAACAGCACTTATTTCACTTTAACAATAAAATAAGGTCATACGAACTATTTCACTTTAACAATAAAATAAGGTCATACGAACAAACACTTAGCCCATGGCTCTCATTCCCTCAGATAGAAAGCTACAAGGCCACAAACATGACATGCATTTTTTTCAGTGTTACACAGTGTCTAGCACATTATAGAATATTTGTTAAATTAAGGAGCTCTATTATTGTCAAAATTTTTGAACAAATATTTCCATGAAATTAGGGAATACATATTCTAATGAGAAGATAACAAATATTTGGCCAAGACACTGGGGCTTTGGAGAAAGAGCATTGCATTTAAGAAAAAAAATATGGTCTGAAGTGAAAAGAAGCAAAGAGAAAACTTGGTGCTACTGCTTGGTTCTACCACTGGCTCTGTGACCTTGGACATCTTGCTAAAACACTTGGAATATTAAAAGTGATTTTCAAACCTGAGATTTTATGATTCTAATTTTGTATTTTTACCTAGATTTGAAGAATATGAAATTACTGATTTTAATGAAATGGATTCTCTAAAGAAGAGATTTTTTTTCTCAGTTATAGGACATGGCTTGTATGTATACAAAATGATATATATTATTAGCTATGTACATGTTTATGCATATTTATCAGGCAAGTGTTGAAAACTTTCCTGGGAGATATAACCTTACTGCATTCATTTTTTAAAATTTTCCCTGTAGGAGATATTTAAGAACCTTATAAAACATTCAAATGTGAATCTATTTGTATATGTTAATATAACTGAGAAAAAAAAAAGAAATACAGTATATACTGTCTTGTAAAAAAAGACTGAAAATATAATGTTGATTCATAACAATCATGATAAATTAAACTGTTCTATATTTTACCACCTATGATGTGGTTTAGTTGTTTTGAGAATTTTTATCTATATTATAGTGTCAATATGACTCCATATCCTACCTTGAGAAACTGATGTAAATTCTTCCATTAACATACCACAATTTGTTTCTGGCAAAAGGAGCATCTATGTTTACATACAGCTAAAATGTATTATGTCAAAGTCATCTCAGAAACACTGAGAAGAGTCTTATAATTGAGAAGCACACTTTTTTCTTAATCAAGTGGCTCTAAAATATTGATTAGAAAATGCTTCACATGCAAGAAGGTTTTGTTAAGCCCATACATTGACTATATTAAATAATAACAATAAACAACAACATTAAAACTACATTAAGGACATGGCTTAAACCGACAAGGCTAGGAAATTTTAAACTGACATGGAAATGTATCATTTATAGCAGTTCCTAACCACAAAGAATTCCCTTTGAAATCATGGTGACATTTTCTGCTGTAAGCACTATAGAACCGAGACATTCAGCCAGCCCAGGCACTGCATAGAATCTACAAAGAGGGCAGGTGTTTTATGTGTCTGACCGCAGTGGATTAGTTGAAAGATGATGTTTCATTATGAATTCAGAATTTCTCAAGCATTTCCACTTTCACACAGCATTGTTGACATTTTATTAGAGAGAAATCCATGCTTAAACGTGAAGTCCTTTACAAACTACCTGCCTTCAATCTCTGCCTTCTGGTCTGTCCCAACTGCCACAGTGAACATATCACTTCTCTGCCTTAGCCACTTTAAAGACCCTGATAAATACAGAGTCAAAGCAACAGTTGCTCTTCATAAAATTGTCTTAATGTTTAACATCTGATCACAAAAATGGTAATAACCAATATTAATACTCTTAAAAATAAATATTATTCTATAATCATTAATCTTGGTAGACACCTTTATTTCATTCAGTGATTGTTTTGTGCTAAGCACTATGGTGACTTACAATCTTTCACTCATTGTCTAAGAGATCATATGTCAAATTTATATCATTAAAACTGACCTGGAGACTTCATTTTGTAGCATGCTAAATTAATTAATATACATTTTTCAAATGCATGCATGCGTGATTAAATAATCAGATATTTAGTAAGCACCTATTATAGGTTAAAATATTTACTAGATATAAATGAGTTTACAATTTAATTGGTAAGACAAGATAATGAGATAATTTTAAAAAACAGAACTGGTATAGAAATGTAATTAATGGTGATTCCTTACTGAATGGGAAAAAAAAGTGTGGTCATGTGTATGTCTAAACCTTAGAGGTATAAACCTGAGTTGTGATTGATAGGCTGAAAATAGTCAACATTATCCTCTTGTGCTGGCTCATGTCTGAAACAAGCAATTTGACTGAGAGAAAGTTGATGTATCTCTATTGTCTTTGAAGACCTGGGTTAAAAAAAGTAAAATCAACCCAAACTGAAAGTCTTAGGAAGACCTGTGGAGTACTGACAGCGAAAACCTTGCAAAAGAATGAGGACATGGAAGTTGGCCATTTTATTTATATTCAAAAACACCAATTTTCAAGCATTCTAGTTTTGATGACAAAGCAATGATTTCCTGGCCAGAGTTGGTGAGAACTCATGAGGACTAGGGAAACAGGTTCATTGGAAGATTGGTCAATACAATTGAAATGATTTAAACTTGTTTATATGTGGAAAAAAGTATTATTTGAAAATTTATTCTCTCCTAGTATGTTGCATATGCAAAAATAGGTATCTGTAGGCACAGATAGAGAAAGATCTTATTGGAGGAGTAACCAATAATTCCAAGAAGAAAATAAGACATAAGAGGACTTCAAGCTATATTAGGACTTAAGATGTCTGTATAGCATTCGGAAGTTTATACAACAAATCAAGCAAGGTTTAAATTTTAATACAGTAGGCATTCATAGGTGTCTACCTGACTCCCAGTACCAATTTCTGTCTCAGTTCATTTGTGCTGCTATAACAAAATACATGAAACTGGGTAATTTATAAAGAAAAGAAGTGTATTCATCACAGTTCTGGAGGCTGGAAGTTCAAGATCAAAGTGTGGCAGGTTCTATGTCTGGTGAGGGCCCCATCTGTGCTTCCAAGATGGCGTCTTGTTGCTGCATCGACACGTGGTAGAAGGTGGAAGAGCAAAAATGGCTCAGCTAGTTTCTTTAAGCCCTTTTATAAGGGTCATAGTCCCCTTCATGAAGGCAGAGCTCTACTTCTCAATACTATCCCATTGGGTCTTAGATTCCAACCTGTGAATTTTGGGGGGGGCACATACATTCAAACCATAGCACAAGATACTAACATGACTTGGCAAACAGACCAATGTGAAAGAAGAAATGGATGTTGTTATGGATTGAATGCTTGTGTTCCCCCAAAATTCATATGTTTAATCCCTGATTCCCAATGTGATAGTATTTGGAAATGAGAACTTTGGGAGATAATTAGGTTTAAAGGAGGTCATGAGGATGGAGCCCTTATGATGGGATTACTGTCCTAATAAGAAGATACATCAGCAAGTTTGCTCTTCCTCGATCCTCCATATTAGGACACAGCAAGGAGGTGGCAGTCTACAAGCCAAGAAGAGAGCTCTCGCCAGAACCCAATCATGCTGGCACTCTGACATTAGATTTCCAGCCTCCAGAACTATGAGAAAATAAATATCTGTTGTTGTTTAAGGCATCCAGCCTATGGTCTTTTGTGATGGCAGTCCAAGCTGACTAATGTATATGCCTATACCTTGTTCAAAAGAAAGAAAAAGCAGAGGAGGAACATATTGAGAACATTTATAATTTTATGCTTATTTTTGCTTGCATGATTTATAATGTAAAGTAGAAAGTCTATAAGTAGACGTACAAATAAGAAAAATAAACAGACAATATTATTGTGTTTAATACTCTGCCAAAATCTAGCTATTAGGAATTACAATATAAACATAAAATAAATATGTTTGAGGCAGAGTGTGGTAGCTCACACCTATAATCCCAGCACTTTGGGAGAACAAGTTGGGAAAATTGCTTGAGCCCAGGAGTTTGAGTCCAGCTTGAACAACATAGCGAGACCCCATGTTTACAAAAAATAAAAAAAAAATTACTCAGGCATGTTGGTACACACCTATAGTTCCAGCTACTCGGGAGGCTGAGGTAGGACAGCTGCTTGAGTCCAGGAGTTTGAGGTTGCAGTGGGCTATGATGAATCTACTGCACTCTAGCTGGACAACAGAGAGAGACCCTATCTCAAAAAAATATAATATTAATAAATAAATATGTTTGAAAGAATGACTCTAATATATATATTCAAATAAAATAATGATCTTGGGTAAAAATTTATAAGAGATTTACAAGCTAACACAAAACCATCTGTATGGAAATAATGGAGGACTTAAACTCTGTACAGCTGTTTGAAATCTAATTCTGCTAAAAGGAGAGCATCTAATAAATTTGTTATTTACCTTGCTGACAATTTTTTCTTGCATGAGGAAGCAAATGAGCAATTGCTGGATTTCATTCAGATGGGGGAAGAAAATTGGCTGAGGATGTAAGAGTGATGGAAACCTTTCAATTAAAGTGGTTGTGTCACTTGGAATTTGGAATTGGGAAGGACAGAATTGCACAGCAGATTGAAAGGCATACTATACTCTTGACTGTAAGAAAGCTGACAAGGGTAAATGTGACTCCATGATTTCATTTGTAAATTCTAAAGTGTTTGTGTGTCAAGAGCATTGAAATGTTCTGAAATAAATTCTGATGATTCATTTCTGCATAAGCAATGCTTAAGAACAGTAGGAGACAGCAAGTGGATCCTATATGACAGTTTGGGAAAGTCTGCAATAAGCTCGAATCTAAAGGGATTTCCAAAGATGAAAGGTAGGGCACGCAACTAGGGAAATGCAAAAGGAAACCAAGAATTTTAAGAATAGAATTAAGTTAAATCCAGAAATAAGTTAATAAGAAAAGTGCTATAATCTGTTCTTAGAACAAAGATATAAGTTTAACAAGTTAATTATCACCTTTTAAAGAGAGAGGTGCAGTATTCATGGATGGAAGAATGAATGCTAAATGTTCAATTTCTGAATAGTTTTGTTTAGTTCAGTAAGAGAACTAATCTTCACCAATTATCTCCTAATAATCTTTTTTCACACGCCAGTAATTCAGAATATAAATTATGAGTTGTTTTATACTGGATTTTCCAGAAGCAAACATTGAGATGGAGATTTGTGTAAAATGATTTGTTAGGAAATGTTTCCAGTGGAGTGGGAGGCAGAAAAGGAACATGGTACATAAAAGGGAGTGTAGTAGTTTCCTAGGGCTGTTGAAACAAAGTGCCACAAACTGGGTGGCTTAAAGAACAGAAATATGTTGCCTCCGTTTTGGATACTAGATGTCTAAGATCAGGTGTTGGCAGAGTTGGCTGCAACGTATGCCGAGGAGAATCTGTGCTATGTTTTTCTTCTAGCTCTGGTTCTTTGCTGACCATCTTTGACTTTCTTTTGACTTGTAGATACATCACCCCATCTCTGCCTTCACCCTCACATAACATTCCCCCAGTATGTGTGTTTGTGTCCAAATTCCTCTTTTTTCTAAGGATGCCAGTCATATTGGATTAGAGCCCATGCTAATGACCTCATTTTAACTTGCTTATCACTGTGAAGACCTCATTTCAAAGTAAAGTCACCTTCTAAAATACTGGAGATTAGGACTTGAACATATCAGATGAATTATATTACAGGATGCTTAAAAATATATTGCAATTTTAATCATAGAATCACTGTAAATAATCTCTTAGAAATATAGAAAACACAAAATATTTTTAATATTGGTGAGTAACATATATTCTATTTTCCATAAAGGAAAATTCTGGTAAGTTAGATGGACATATGACTTGAGAGTATTTAGAAATAAAATCATTTGTCACTACTAGTTAACATGAATTCATCATAAACAATAAAAAGAAATAACATAATTTCTTTTCCAATAGTTGTATAGAATACATTTCAAAGGAATATTTAGAGAGTTGCCTGATTGAACAACTTCATGCGTGTCACTCAAATGGTGTTCCCAGGAACTATGTAGTGTACAATTTATTTAGTCATTTATAGTGGCCCTGTATATGTGAATATGTGTAATAATTTAACTTAACTTTAAGAGAACATTTAATAGAGCTTCTAATTAATATTATTAGAAACACAATAGAGAAATAGTTGTATTTATAGCCAACTGGATTTTGTGTCAATTAATAGAGCTGTGTAAAACTATGAGGTCTTTAATAGCGTACAAATGAGTCAGTTTTTAAATTTTTCCAAAATATAACCAATTACTTGGATAAAGATATATTTTATTAAATTTTATTTATTCAATTATTCATTAAAAAATAATTTGTTGAACACCTGCAGTATATCATAGGATACCACTGAAGCTGAGAAACAAAGTTGAAAGGACATTGTCCCTTTCCAAAGGTACTTACAGTACCTCTTAATTATAAAAATAATACTAGCTAAAATGTATCAGTTTCTATAGGTAAGTCACTATGTAACAGACCTTGTAATCAGCTATGGTTGCTAGGAAGAGTTCATAATTTCTCTCCATTTATACTTTCCTTTTTTTTTTTTTTTTTTACACAGGGTCCCACTCTGTCACCTAGGCTAGATTGCAGTGGTGTCATCATAGCTCACTGCAACCTCAAACTCCTAGCCTCAAGCAATCCTGCCATGTTGGCCTCCCAAAGTTCTAGGTCCATTTTTACTTTCCCAAGGAAAAGTGGTGCTAATTTTTATGGTAAAGTACAAAGAAATTTATTGAATGGGCTAGATTTCTAGAGCACTAAACATTAATAGCAGGGTAATAGGTCTTACCTGATCAAATGCCTTGTCTGTCTGTTTTTTTTAATGAATATTTTATTCTATACACTTGGGACTAATCCAGAGCTGCTAAAGGCTTTCTTGTTCTTTTTACAAAAGGATTTAACTTATTATATTAAGTACTATATAAACTTGACCATTTTTTTAAGAACTCACGTCACAACAGATTGGTGGCAATTATAATCCCAAAAGACACAATCTCAAATGCTGTAATCCAGATGTTAAAATCCTGAAAGATAAAAATCCCTAAAGATCAAATCCCTAACATCTAAAATCCCTAATGTTTAAAATCCTGAAAATAGTAATCACAAAAGATTAAAATCTCAAATATTGAAATCCTAAATCCTGAAAGCCAAATTCTGGAGAAGGAATTATTGTGTGTTATGGGTTGAATGCAGGAGAGTTGCATCATGTTAGTTGCACATGTTAAGCAAAATTACTGCCTTTTCATTGTTTTTATTTGGAAATTAAGTATGGTTTAAGGAGATGTGTATGGGTGCCAAGTTGACAAGGGGTGGATTTGTGGACTAAATTTTAGGTTATCAACTTGATTGATTAAGGAATGTGCACTTGAATGTTTATTGCAGCACAATTCACAATTTCAAAGATGTGGAATCAACCCAAATGCCCATCAATTTGTGAGTGGATTAACAAAATCTG
Source organism: Lemur catta (assembly GCF_020740605.2). Taxonomy (NCBI): domain Eukaryota; kingdom Metazoa; phylum Chordata; class Mammalia; order Primates; family Lemuridae; genus Lemur; species Lemur catta. Next base: position 54,104,835 of record NC_059140.1, read on the forward strand.
GTATATGTATACCATGGAATACTATTCAGCCATGAAGAAGGATGAGTTAATGCAATAGTTTGGATGGAACTGGAGACCATTATCCTAAGTGAAGTATCTAAAGAATGGAAAAACAAACATCACATGCACTCACTATTAAACTGGAAGTAACTGATGAGCACACATGTGCATAGAGGGAAGTAAATCTCAATGGAAATCAAGCATTGATGAGGGGGAAAGAGGGGATGGGTGAAAACCTACCTGATGAGTACAAGAACACTATCTGGGTGATGGGCTCACTTATAACCCTGACTCAAGCATTACAAAAGAGGTCCAGGTAACCCAAAACATTTGTATTTCTGTGATACTTTGAAATAATAATAATAAAAAAGGAATAGCTAAACCTGGTAAAGTATTATTTTGAGAATGTCTGCGAGGGTGTTTCCAAAGGAGATCAGTATGTGAGTCTGAGTTGGGTAGGTGGAGAAGATCTGCCCTCAATGTTGGCAGACACTATCCAAGTAGCCTGGGGCCTCGAGATAAAAATTGCAGAAGGTGAATTGGTCTCTCTCTGGGAGCTGAAACAGACTTTCCTTTTGCTGCTTTTGACATTAGAACTACAGGCTCATTGACCTTTGAACTCCAGGACTCATACCAGTGGTCCTGAGACTTTCGGCCTTGAACTAAGAGTTATACCATCAGCTTCCCTGTTTTTGAGGCCTTCTTTGACTTAGCCACACTACTTAGCATCCCAGGGTCTCCAGTTTGCAGACGGCCTGTCATAGGACTTCTCAGCCACCATAGGCACATGAGCCAATTCCCCTCAAGTCCCCTCACGTGTATCTATAGATACATATCTTATTGGGTCTGCCTCTCTGGAAAACCCTGACTAACACAGATTTGGTACTGGGAAACTGAGTATCATTTCCTCTTATTGTATTCCTTACAACACAATGAAAGAGATCTGAGAAATTGTTCCCTCACAAAAAGGCCATGATAAGTTAAGCGTATGAGTCTACTTAATGGTGAAAGATAAAAGTTTAAAAGCTAATTATTATTGGTGCTGTGAAAGCAGAAAATCACTTAATTGCAATGGTCGAGCAATAGCCAGACTTTCAAATGGATAGCAGATAATTACAAAATTTGTAGACCACAACCACTCTCCAAATAAAAGTGCAGCAAATGTTTCAAAGATCACAGAAGTGAAAACACAGGTGAAAAACACAACAAATACCCCTGCTAAATGGTTCACTTGTGTTTGACTCCTGCCCTTTCACACATAGTGTCAATTTGCTATGCTATGTATTTTAACTTTGCATCATTTCCGATACTGGAGGTATAAATTATTGTGTTGAAACTTTTAGAGACTTATAATTCATTTTATGCATTTTTTTTTTTGCAAATTTGACTCCACAAAAATGTATTGTCACCACATTGAGTTTGCGTATAAGCATTGTGTGTGTGTGTGTGTGTGTGTGTGTGTGTGTATATATATAGAAACATCCTCAATAAGTGAATAGCAGTCCTTTTTGTATATATACATTTGTGAAAGATAAAATGTCTCAAGATCTTGGCTCCTTGGATGATTGTATATGCCATACTGAACCATCTTAATTTTTGATCAATTTTGTCAAAAGATAATTTATCCACTGTGGTATTCAGATGACCAAAATCATAAAGCTGAGTGCATGCAATTACCAAGCAGAGGGGCATATGTTTATACATTTTGCTTTTTGACTTATTTCTTTATGAATACAATTTATCTGTCCATAATAGTTATACTGTGCAAGTATCATTAGTAAACCTGAGTGCTTATGCTTGCAAAAATATGTATGTTATTATTGCATATTTTATTGTGTAAAGTAGCCTATGTTCTGTCATGTTTTTGTATGTTTCTCAAATAAATTCCCCTTTAAACATGTAAATAAATTTTTAAAGAATTTTTAAATTATTTTTTACAGAATTATATTTTGAGATTTTAATCTTTTGGGATTGTGATTTTGTGGATTTTATACTTCAGGGATTTTGATCTTTTGGGATTTCAACATTCAGGATTATGGCCCATACCCCAAAAGGTAAATATATAAATATATATGTATACATTTTTGTGTTTATGTGTATCCTGAATGAGCTTTTTCTTACATTGGGGCATAAAGGTAATTTGACAATTTTTTCTACAATGTTTCTTTATGTTTTCTGAATTATTTCTGTTCTCACTTGTTAAATTCAACAAATATCTCCTATTTTCTCTGACAAAATAATTATTAAACTTAATTATTTTTTGAAGATACGTAACTGAATTTGTTTACAAACATTTAGCATTCCTATATGTGTGGCATTATTTTCCATACCAATTTGATTGAACTGGTATTAGAGAATAAGTTGTAATTAGATGTTGCTATCTCATTAGTATGTATGACTCTTTCTCTTTTTTCTTCAATTTTGTCTATACATATGAAGATAAACGTGTCAGTTTAACTTTTTCTTCTTGTCTAATTCTTAGATACAATTGATCTTCCATCCTGTTTGATTCAATCCTGTGGGCTACCATACAAGCTTTAGAATATATTTGAAGAAGGTTTGAATAAAAAATTCTATGACATTTTTAAGGTGTAAAATGAGTTAAAATATCTGAACAAGCAAACCCAGGACAGAAAGCCTTCTTAATGTTTATCAAGACTAATGTGCATATTCAAATTATACAAGACAATGACTTTCTAACACTTAAACATATGTATGCATACACATAAATATACATTTTCCATTTCATGTTCAATAGATTGAAATACTCAATGGATTGATGATACAAAATAATATGTACATCTTTTCTATGGGTGCTTAAGAGCACTAAGCAATATGTGAAACAATTATGCTAATATATGCACTAATATATTTAGAGTAATTAAATGCTGTAGAAAAGAAAAGAGACCTTCTGGTGTATGTTAATTCATTAGGTTTGCATTGATAGATGATTAAAGTCTAGTTTCTTTCTTTCTTTCAGCACTAATATATTGCACGTGGCTTATATACATTTGAGGAAAGTATTTTAAAACAGAATTTGAATAATTTAAAGTTTGTAGAATGCTTTTGTGCAAAACTAAGGTAAGCTATTAAGCAGTTTATCCCAAGATTTTAGTTCAGTTGAGGTCTATAAGAGACATGTTATTTGGTATATGATATGTTTACACTTTATAACTATTTATTTGGTTTATTGTCAAATCTATACTGAATTTCATAAAATTTTCATTTATCCAAAGATCACAATAGCATAAATAAAAGATTATTATTTTGTATCATGGTATATTGCATAGGGTTCCAGAGTCAGACACGCTTAGAATCCAGCTCCATCTCTTCTCCAAATATTATACTAACAACTTGACAGAAAACTACTTAACCATTTTGAGGGCTGGTTTCTACATTTGGAGAAGAGGGATAGATAATAGAGTTGTTGGGAGAATTGAGAGTGATTAGCAATATAATGTATGTAAGCACAATGTCTTGCCTATCGTAGGCCACTATAAGCACTAGCTACCATTCTTTCCATGAGAAAGAAATGATGAACAAGCTGATACGAAATACTTATTACAAATGCCTAAAAATGTTTAGAGTTATATACAATTTATATTTGCATTCATAATGATTAGCCTGAAACTCTAGAATATAGAAAAGTATTGTGTGAATCATCTGTCAGATTAATTTATATTCATTAAAACATATTGTCCTCATACACTTTTCTAAGTCATAATTTTCAGTAAATATGTACCAAATTATTACTATCAATGCCGCACATACCAGAGTGACTGATGTGATTTTGTCAAAAAACCAACTAAACCAACTATGCTCAGCAAATGACTTAATGTCTCCATTTTCTTTTCTGAAAAATGAAGAAAATAATACATGCTGTATGAGGCTTCATTTCAGCTGCCAATAACAGAATCCCAACTCAAAGCAGTTTAAACAAAGTGATCTAGTAAAGATTTTAAAAGAGTGGACTGAATCAGAGGGAAAAACTATTAGAACCAGTGGTTATTTAACACCCCAAAGGGATGAGACTCTACTTATTTGTTTCACTTTTGCTTCTCTCTCCTTTGGTATTTGTGGATTCTCCCAAAGAAAGAGAGGACAAGTAACCCAAGGATTGCATGATTGACCCTGAGTAATCTCACACTTCTTCCTCTCAGGTGATTAACATACCTAGGGAGTATATCAGCCTGATTTGGGTTACATGCCACTGCTGGGTGAAATGCTGCATTTACAAAGTGTTCATAATAGCATGTAGGTGCACCCAATTTGATCTACAGAGATCATAGTCATACCCACCATTGTCAAACCCCACAGAAGCTCTGTACCGTGAGACATGGGATCTGGTATCCCCAGCAGATGCTCCAAGGAGCCAGGTAGTCCAGAAGTATTATAAGTGGGATTTAACCACTCCAACTATACTCACAACCCTCTTGGGGAAATAGGCAGGTATTTTCACTTTGTTCCTATCTCCAAATGACTGCTCCTAGGTTCCTTTAATTCCTCACCCTAACTATCCTTCTTAGACAAATGACCATGACTGTGAGGCGGTGGCTAGCTGGGTAGCACATCACTGTGTATTTATTCCCTTCTTTTCCCAACAGTCAACTTTTTCTGCACTCTATGCTCAAGATTTCTCGTTGAAGAATTAGCAATAACTCTTTGATTCATACTGTTTTCTAGGTATGCCAAGCTAAGACAAATACACACTATATCACTTATTATTTTGTTTATTGCTTATAATATAAGCTCTGCCAGAGCAGTGTTGCTTTTTTTTTTTTTTTTTTTTGGTTAATGTTGTCTTTACTTGTGTATCTCCATTGCCTCAAACTTTCTGACATATGTCAGCTCTGGCAGGGTAATTGTTGAATTCAAAATTAATGGACACCCCTTAGGTTACATGACCTTAGGAGTACTATTAAAAAAATAAGTGCAAAAGAGAACTTTTCTGGGATTGAAGCATGATAATGACAGGCATGAAGTGGGTGCTCAATAATTCTTCAATAATATTGGAAAAATAAAATTGATTCCACATTGAATCCTACCCATTTACTGAGTGTGTACTGTGTGCCATGTAATGCAAGTTGCTCAAAGTGTAGTGATAACAGGACGGTGTTCTTGCTTTCAAAAAATATATAGTCCAGTATGGGAATGCATAACTTTAAAGGTGCCTTAATAGTTTTCAGAAAAAAGGAAATATAATTATCTCATTTTGTGCAAGAAGAAACAATTGTTCTTTATGTAGGTGATATCCATCCTACTGCTACTTCCATTTCTAAGTTAGAGATGGTTACCAGGGGTGGAAAGTCTACTCCGAAACAAACCACTTTACTTAGATCACTGGAGCACTTTGCATGTTGAAATCCTGCAGCAACGAAAAAGGAGTAGAAACACAACTCAGCAGGTTTCTTTTCTGTCCTAGTATTTATTTCTCCTTTTCCATCTGGCAACAAGGGAAAATAAACAAAGGCAGCAGCATCTGTTGCTTCTGCTGCTTTGAATTAAGCTGACTTAGTTTAATCAGTTTTGCCCCCATTAAATCCATTGCTGCACCTTCCCAGGTATTAGTCTGACCTTTAGTGTGACACTCCTTTTTGTTGGGTTTACCAGATTTTTTTTTAAAAAAGACATAAAGCCCAGAGAGATTGCAATTAAAAAGCCAAAGACATTTAATAGGCTTTGCTTCAGTTGTATGTGTGCATATAAACATAAGGTTTTTAAAATCTAAATTTCCATATTAGTGTCTATGTTTAAAGCACAAGTAATAAGCCTCTGATATTAAAAACAAGGGATTGCCTAGAGATTTGTTTTAAATGATAGGCTTTTGAAGCTTTAGAAATGGTTGTGGGGTGGTTCTCCTTGATAAGGAGATGGGATATAAGAGAGATTACTAAATGATTTCGAGTTTCAGAAATGCACTGGTTTTTATGCAGGTCTTGATATGCTTGAGCACACAAATACATTCCATAAATCTAAGTTCCCCAGAACTCAAGGGTAATGCATTTCCTCTTGAATTCCTGTCCTGATCAGCAAAACACACACACACACACACACACACACACACACACACACACACACACACCCCTTAAAAAGCAGCCCCAGCACAGAGAAAGGTATAATTCCTAACACATCAATCGAAAGAAGAGAGAATCAGAGCTATTTCTTCTCATAAAATTGTCTCTGGGTATTTCAAATCTGTTTGCATGATTGTAAAGCAGCATTACAGCTGTAAAATGTTTAGAAAGTTTGTTCTTTCTTTTGAACTACTTAATTAGACATGAGCTTGGTATGAAAAGTGTTATGCAATTAAACCTACTGACCATATTAACATTTAAATGAGAGCAAGCAACATCAATATATTCAGAATAAGAAGTTCAGGAGAATATTCTATCAGGGCTGTGACAAAGAAAGAGCATTTAGGATCTATACTTATAAGGTTCATATGTTAATTATCAGTTTCACTGACAAAAATATAGTTAGTAAACACTGCCCCCAAAAATGTTCTCAATCTTAACCCTCAGTTCCAACAACTTCAAATTCAAACAGTATGTTTTGATCGTTAATGAACATAGTTTACCAAGTTAAAGGTTAAAACATAGTACTGTTACATCTACTCATTTTTAGTAAATAGGCAGTATTTTTTTTAAACCAACATTCTGTTACTTGCTACTGGTTTTTATAGCAACGAACAGTTGTGTTTTGCTTAAACAACAGTTGTGAAATGTCTTGTGCTGGTACTTGGTAAAAATGGAAGTATCAACATCGTTTATGTAGGGTTTTCAAACCATAAATCAGTCAAAGGTACGTTCTGTTCTGCAGTCTACCTATTAAGTATGAACAGGCTTACTGATTGGTGTGACATTTTACTTGACAGTGTCAAATAACAGACAATAATACCCATTTTAAAGTAAAACAGAATGAAATGTTCATCATTTTCGTCAAACACAGAACAAATGATCCTCGTAAGAATAAAGCACTTTGCCACTTCAAATTGCACAATATTCAAGAGTGCATTTACCACCAATCATTAAAGTAGTTTTGTTATGAGTGATTTTTGTGTACTAGTGACTTTTTTAGACTTTTCAAGAATGTGAAGTATTTTATTCTTCAAACTGAAACTTGGTCCTAAATCAACATCACTGAATGTTTTTAAAAATTTAACTTGCCTTCAGAATTCTTTCCTTAATTCTGAATTTCTGCCCTTCTACAGACGCATGGAATAGTAGAGAACTAAAATTTCTTGAGTGCCTACTATGGGACAGGAATTTCACACATGTTGTCTAATGTAATTCTTATAATAATCCTGATCTGTTGTTAATAAAGTAGGAATAGGTGAGGAAATGGAGCCTAAGTGAGGTGAAGGAACTTCTGAATGCTGTATGTGGCCTGCCTACTGCGTTATTCCAGGCGTGTAGGAAGCAGAGCCTGTATATTATTTATTGTTGTCTTGTCAGGGACAAGCATTAATTCTGCTGCCCGGGAAGGAGGTCCTGATGTGGCTGAAAACTCAGACTCATAAAGGTCTGTGATGGAAGAGTGCTCCCCGACAGTGTATGTGTGAGCCGTGTGTGTTTGCTTCTGCGTGTGTTTTATCCAATCCCACAACCACTCAGCCAGTTTAAAATGGGAATGATAAGTCCACCTGATATTATTGTGAGGTGAGCATGTTGTGCATGTCTATAACAAATTAAACATTCCACAAATAGTATTCATTTTTCTTACGGTATTCCATGTTTATTTGTTGAACTCTACTGAGGAGGATATAAAGACACTTGATTTTCGCAAAAAATGAAACAAAGGGAAAGAGTTTCGAATGATAAAGAATAATATCCTAACTGCTAGGTTAGTGAAGCCTTGTGCCAAAAAGCTGCAGATTTTTATGAAAGTGGAAAAAAAGCCTTGAAAATAGCCTATTTTCCTCACTTTGGGGATATTCATTTCCACTCAGAGTACAGTATCAAATGAGGTTTTGATGGGGGAAAATATAAAAACACAGCAATGAGCAGATTCTTTCATTTTTAATTCTATGTATTAAAAATTTTTTCCAGGTTCTTTAAATAGGAATATTTAAATGGGTGTATTTTAATACATATGAATAATTTACCAGAAATGAGGACAAATCTGACAAAGATAGGATTTTCTTAAGTGTGTATACAGGAAAGATACATTTGTAAGAAATCATTTCTATGGCTTCTGAGCCTGCGTATTAATTAGTAGAGTTTTACTTTTTAGACTAGGAAGCATACTTTTGTCTAATTTCCTACTGAATATGATAATTAATTACATCTGCTTTTTGCTTCATTAATTCCCTGAAAACAAATCACAGTTTTTGTGTCTTTTGTGCATCTCAATTTTATAGTTTTGCTTTCTTGACAAGTAAATAGATCATCTTTTGGAGAATTATTTCCATTCCAGAATTTTATTTTAAATAAAATTATAAATTCTACTTAATATTTCTTCATATATTAGAAAGACATATAAAATAACTTGTAGAACATATATGATAGAAATGTGAACAGTAATTTAATATATATTAACACATTCAAAAAGATAATGATAAGGATGCTGGAAATAACTCTATTTAATAAAGAATATGATGAAATGTTTTGAGCAGTAGAATTTCTTTTACAAATTCTCTTTTAGAATCTTCCTGCCCTCTACTTTACTTGGAAGTAAAGGACTAGTAAGTATGCAAAGTGATTCTCAGAGATTTTATTTGAAAATGGAACATAACATTTATATCATAATTAATGTACATTTAGTTTCAATATCTTCTATATCAAAAAAGACATACACTCAGAATTGATGTAACTGAGAACTGTGAGGTAAGGACATGCTTAAGAGTATTTTTGTTGTTCACATTTTTAAAAATTGGTTATGACTTGTATGGAAATCCCAGAATATCTAATTCATCTTTATGTCCTACTTCACAAACTATTCTGAATGAATAAACAGAGATTTGATACATTCTCAATGTTTTTGTGTGTTTCCTCTTCCTTCCTCTTGGAAGAATGAGGCAATTTCCATAAACTGGGCTAGTCAAATTCCTATAAAGCTACATCAGTACTCACTTAAAATATACAAAAACTGCTTAAGCAGCTTTTAGATAAATACCAAATTTGGTTTATTCTAGGGATCTGAGGAGCAGGGAAACTGACAGCGAGAAAGAACAAGTATCAATTAAAAGTAAAATAGTGGGGAGGAGCAAAACCTACCTAAAGGGTATAATGAACAGTATTTGGGTTATGGGCACACTTACGGCCATGACTCAAGCATTACAAAAGCGATCCATGTAACCAAAAACATTTGTACCCCCTTAATATTTTGAAATAAAAAAAGAAATGAAAAAAAAAAGAGCAAAATAATAGCAAAGCCAGTTTAATTGAAAAGAAGCAGGAAGAATACTTTTTCTAGAGATTTTGATTTTGTAATTTTAAATTATTGACTGTAAAAAATGTCAAATATACATAAACAGTATAATGAACCCCTAGATCTATCACCTAGATTAAACAACTTATCCATATTTTGTGACCTTATTCTTGCCTCATTCATTCCATTTTGATATAGTTGTTCAAGTATTCTAAAGCAACTCCAAGACCACAGATCATTTCACCCATACATCTTAGGATGTATACATCTCCAAAAACTGTGGATACTTTTTTACATACAAACAAAGCCAATTGTTATACTGAACAAAATTTATGATACTTCATTACTATCATCTAATATCTAGCCATATTTAAAAATGCTTATGCCAATCAGAATCCAAAACAAGTCTTTAAAATTGCATTTTGTTTTTATGCTTCTTTTTTTTTTTTTCCTCATAGACCTTCCTTTTTTATGTCATTAACTTGTTGAAGAATTTGCATCAAGGGCATTGTAGGATGTATTCCCCTGCAGGGGCAGGGAATCTGCTCCTCGGGGCCACATGTGGGCTTCTGGGTTCTTGAGTGTGACCTTTTGATTGAATCCAAACTTTAAAGAACAAATCCTTTTAATAAAGGGATTTGTTCTGTCAAGTTTGGATTCAGTCGAGGGGTCGCACTTGGGGATCTGGAGGGCCACATGTGGCCTTGAGGCTTCAGGTTCTCGTATGGTATTACATCAGGCAGCATATACTAATCTCATAGGTCCACTTTAAGTGATGCTAAGATTCAATAGTAGGTCAGACCATTACACTCTGAACCCTCATTGTGAAGTTTCCCATTGATCATTTATCTAATCATTTTATTCAAAACAGTGATTTCACATTGAATGGCTGAAAATTTTCCATCCATAAATAATAACTTTATACTTAGATTGATTGATTTAGTTATCCTGAAATATAGTTTGCAAAGAAAATGTAGGAAAAATGCTGACTTCTTTTCTTTGTCCTTTTTTCCCCACTATCTCCTTTTTGAGTATCATTTTGAAATCAGAGGCTTCTATATTTCAATATGGGTCAATCCATTATCGCTATTATTCTTTCCAATGACCAAATTGTTCCATATCTGGCCACTGGAAGCTTGTTCTTGTGGGCTCTTTTTCATTTTCATTTTATTATTTTTTCAGTTTTACTGAGGTAGAGTTAACATTTAGCAAACTATACATATTGGAAATGTATAATTGGCTAAGTTTTAACACATCTATATACCTATGATCACCACCACAATCAAGAGAATGGACATAATTATCATCCACCAAAATTTCCTTGTGCCTATGTAATCTTTCCCTCCTGACTCTTGTCACTAGATCTGTTCCCACCCTAATCCCCTAGGCAACTGCTGATCTGTTTTCTATCTTTACGATTTTGCCATTTAGAGAATTTTATATAAGTGAAGTACACAGTACATAGTCTTTTGTGTTTGACCTCTTGCCATTACTTGGCATGATGATTTTGAGACACACTCATGTTGTTATGAGTACTAATATTTCTTGCCACTGAGTAAGTATTCCATAAGGACATATCACATTTCTTTCCATTCACCAGCAGATGAACATTTCAATTGTTTTCAGTATATGGCTACTACAAATAAAGCTGAAACAAACATTTGTGAACAGAATTTTGTATGGACATATGCTTTCATTATTGTTGGGCAAATGCCTAGAAGTGGAATTGTTAGATTATATGGTAGGTATATGTTTAATTTTTTCAGAAACTTCCACAGTGTTTTACAAAGTGATTGTACTATTTCAAATTGCCACCAGCAGCATAGAAGAATTATGTTTCAACTTTCAGACATTTGAATAGGTATGTGCTTGACTATTGCTTTTGATCTTTTTTCATGTATGCTATTGTATATCATTTTAAAGAAGTATCTGTTCAAATCTTTAGCCAATTTTTTAGTGGTCTTATTGGTTTGCTTATTATTGTGTTTTGAGAATTCTTTATATTTTGGATACAAGAACTTTATCAGATATATGCATTGAAAATGTTTTCTCCTAATCTGTGGCTAGTCTTTTCTTTCTTTTCTTTCTTCTGGAAGTTTCTAGGAGAAAAAGGGTTGTTTTTTTTTTTTTTTCATTTTGATGAATTCCAGTTTATTAATTTGTTCTCTTATAGACCATGTTTTTGATAATGTATCAAATAAATATTTCATAACCCAAGATGACAGAGGTTTTTTCCTATGTTTTCTTTTAGGAGACTTATGATTTTTAAGTTTTACATTTAAGTATATCATACAGTTTAAATTAATATTTTGTGTATGATATATATGGATTAAAATTCTGTGGGTTTTTTTTTTTCATGTGGATATCTACTGTCTGGTATCATTTGTCTTGTTGAAAATCAGTTATCAATATATGTGGTAGACCTCTTTCTGGACTCTCTGTCCTGTCCTAATTTCCTACCTATCTATTGTTACAGCAATACAATACTATCTTGATTACAGTAAATTTATTATAAGTTTTGAAAACAGCAAGTGTTAGTTTTCCAAATGTTTTCTTCTGTTTCAATATTATTTTGGCTGTTGTAGGTCCTTTGGATTTTTATATACATTGTAAAATCGGTTTGCCACTCTTTATTTTTAAAAGATCCTGCTGGGATTTTGATTGGGATTGCATCAAATCTATAGATCAGTTTGGGTTAAATGAACGTCTTAATGATATTGTCTTCTTTATCATGAACATGGTATTTTTTTTGTTTATTTAGGTTTTGTTTACATTCTCTCGGCAATGTTTTGTATATGTCAGTGTACAGGATTTTTATATGTTTTGTTAGATCTTTATTTCATATTTTTGGTACTATTGTATATGGTATTTTTAATTTAAATTTCTGATTGTTGTTAGTATAAGAATAAAATTTGTTTTAGTATATTGGTTTTCTATACTGAAAGATTGCTTAATGCACTTATTAGTTCTAGTTGCTTTTATAGAGCCCATAAGCCTTTCTACATTATCTAGAAGATGATCTTATCATTTATGAATAATCATATTTTTACGATTTCTTTCCATTCTGGATTTTTTTTCCTCTTATTGCACTGATTGGAACCGCTAGTACAAGACTGAATCAAAGTTGTGACAACAACCTTGTTCTGATCTTTTGGAGAGAGTATTCAGTCTTTCACCATTAGTTATTATATGATGCTAGCACTAAGTTTTTTGTAGATACTTTTTATCAGGTTTAGGAAGTTCCCTTATATTCCTAGTTTGCTGAGAAATTTGGTTTTTGTTTTTGTTTTTCTTAATCAGGAATGTATGTTGGATACTGTTAAATGCCTTTTTTTCCCAAATATTAATGCAGTGTAAATATTTGCAAATAAAACCAATATGTATATTTGTAAATATATTTCTTTGCATACTAATCTGTATCTTGCTTTTTTCACTTAACCATATGTCCATAGAAAGAAGTCTCATTGCTTTTTAAAACTACATGTTGTTTTAAAACTGCATGTTGTTTAATATATGATTATACTTATAACTTATTCAGGTTCTTATGGATGGATTTATGGATTGTTTTTAATTTTTGTTATTACTAATAATGCCACTATGAGAACATTTTGCATAATCATTTTATATTTCCAGAGTAGAATACATTTTTCCCAGCATGCACAGAAGGGTATGCTACGAAAGCTTGGAGTTTTGCCAGTGTAATAGGTTAGATATAATACCTGGTTTTAGTTTTAATTTACATATAATCTATATCTAATTTTGAGTGACATATCCTTTTATGTATTTAAAGAAATTTCACATTTTTATTTAAAATTCTTTGAATTGTTTTCTCAGATCTGTAGCTCATTGAGATTTCCATTCTTTCATTTTCAAGCTGTAGAAACTCTTTAAAATTGGAATACTATCATTTTTGTCTGTGATATAAATTGTAAATATGTTTCCCAGTTTGATATTATTTTTATTTCTTTTTTACTTTGTTTATGATATCTTTCACCCTATAAATGATTTTATCTTTTTTCCCCCTTTCATTGCCTCTATAATCCAAATGACATTTAATAGGAGTACTTTCCTTGATCTAGATAAAAGGGATGCATCTTTCTTTTCTTTATAGGTCCTTGTATTATTATTATTATTGCTATCACTATTATTATTTTTACATTTATGCCTTTTATTCCTTTGAAATTTGTCCTTGTGGATGTATGATATGTCTTTAGGTGCTGCTTTTGTTGCTCACGTGAGAATTAAAAGCAGACTCCTAAGGATTTGTATTTGTAGCAGCCTATATACAACACCTAAGAAATGACCAGCCTCTACTCTCAGTTTACATTTCTCTCCTATTATAATTCTTGTAAATAAAAAATATAGTTGTTGTGAAAGAAACTTCAAAATATTATAAACAAAAGAAAACCAAAAAACCTCGTTCTCAATTTCATTTGATTTTTCAATTTTGTGGGTAAAATACACTTCAGGTCCTTTGGTAGGTATATAGTACCTATAGAAGGTCATGGCGAATGTTTCCCCCACTAGATCCAATAGCCATTCAAGAAATCGAAAGGAAGCCTCCAGTTCTTTTAAGATTTAAAATAAATCTTGCCAATATAATACAAGGTACAGTTATGACTGCTTTATGTTATTTTGAACTCCTCATTATACTGCATATTTTGAACCATTTGTGGACACATTAAAAAATTCTATAACTGTGGTTCTCCTGATAACCAAGGAAAATAAAATGTGAATTTCTTTAGGCTATCACAACAGTACAAGACTTTAAAAACAAAATATTAAGCCCTCTACTTTGCTTTATCTCTCTTTAAAAGCATTTCTGGCCTACTCTCTGATGTCAATTGTCAATAGACTAATTAAAATGCAGTCACACATTCTATTTCCCAATGTTTAGATTATAAGGGTCGACACAATGGCACAAAAACTTTAACTTCAAAATTTATTTTTTTTATTGCTGAGAAATAATGATACCGTACTCTCCTTTCTAACCAAGCAATTTGGCAATTTTCTAAGCAGCACTCAAGCTGGGGGGAGGGAGGTGGTAATTTTTCTGGGAATTCTTTCTTTTCTGTTTCAGATTCAAGTGAATTAACCCCTATTGAACTTTTTTGAAGAGAGAAATTAAGAAAAAAATAATAGCACTAGAATGGATGTGTCCATTTGACTTTTTGCCTCTTTCAAAATAAAATGGCTGTGTGGAAATGATATTACTGGCATGTTGTTTGATAGAATAAATAAATAAAAGATGAAGTAAAATAAAATCTGAAAAAACAAAAGGGGCCAAGTTATGCACAAAAGAAGTAAGTTTGATGTTAGTTTAGTTTATCTGAGCCCTATTGTTGGTGCCTTTAATAAAACTGTGTGCTAATGTTTGCATGAAGTTATGTTTAGTTTTTTTATGTGGACTGTTAATGATTAAAAACCAAGTAGAAGCTGCAGAATACATGCATATCTTTTAAGTATAAATAGACTGCAAAATTTTTAAATTATCTTAAGGTAATATTTTAAACATAGATTTGTATATCATTTTCAATATGTCCAAAACTAGATTTAATTCACAATTTGCTCTTCTCTCTTCTAACTATAACTATTATAACAACCTATCATTCACATAATTTATTGTAAGAAATGTTAAAGAAATACTTGACATTTTACTCTCTCTGATACCCACCATCTAATCAATACCTCGGCCTTCCTAAATATCACTTGATTTAGTCTCTGGACTGCCTTACTTTAGGCAATTGTAATTTCTTGCTCAAACCCTTAAGAAAACTACCTACCCTATTCATATCAGGATATCCAGACAACTCTTGTATAATCCATCATCCACTAAAAGACCACCATCTTTATCCTGTTAAAACACACACACAGACACACACACACACACACGGATTTTGTAACATTTTATCACATTTTTCAGATCACACATCTTCAATCATTCCCATTTTCTAAAGCCCCCCATTAAAATTCTAAAACCCTTAACCTGGATTTATTTACTCATCTATTTTTAAAGTCTTATTATCTGCCATTTGTCTCTTTCCATGCATTTGGACTATCTGACTATCTGATTCATTTTTTTCCAA
This sequence comes from Lemur catta, assembly GCF_020740605.2. Taxonomy (NCBI): domain Eukaryota; kingdom Metazoa; phylum Chordata; class Mammalia; order Primates; family Lemuridae; genus Lemur; species Lemur catta. The sequence goes on from NC_059140.1 coordinate 54,120,290, forward strand.
TAAGAGTCAGAGTATTAGTGAAATTTGGTAATTCGCCTCCTGGTTCACACCTCTGCTACTTCAGTGAGTGAACTTCCTAGTTCTACAGGGCTTCTACACACCAGGAAATAAAGTAATAAACCCACATTTTCTTAAACATAGTCTAAATTGTACCTAGTAACAATTAACAGAGGTCTACCCTTTGGTAATCTGAAATTCGTAAGGCTTTATTAGTTACGTTCTGCAGGGGCAAAGCATATGCGTAGTCTTAGAGTTTTGCCATTGCCTCTGTATCTTTCCAGAATCCTTTTGTCTGTGACCGCCTGTCACTCAGTTTTCAAACAGGGCTGAATCTTCACGTAGCCGTATGTTTTTCTTTATTCTAGAGGAAAGTTACCTTTGTGACATTGCTTCATCAATTATCCATTTCTTTTTGTGTATCCACTTAAATAGCTTCAAGTCAGGCTTCAATACAAGTTAAGTCAGCTCAGTACCAAAAGGAAGACAGTAAGAAAAAAAAAGAGAGAGAGAAAAGAAAGAATAAAAAGAGAAAAAGGTAAATTGTCCTTTGGTCTTTTTTTTTAGTTATTACTCTATTTTCCGCCTCAAACACACTATACTTCTAAAACATGTTATATACACTTATGTATTCCATTTTTCATTATACTGCAATTAAGTTTAGTGGATCTTGTCAATGGAAAAGAAGTCAAACTCTGTGAAATAATTTAAAGAGGTTTATTCTAAGCCAAATTTGAAGACCACAGTCTGGAGCCACGCCCAAGAAGACTTGAGCAAGTGGACTTGCTGTGATTGGGTTACAGTTCGGTTTTATGTATTTCAGGGAGACAAGAATTACAGGTAAAGTCATAAATCAATACATAGAAGGCATATATTGGTTTGGCCTGAAAAGGTGGGATATCTGAAAGCAGGGGGCTTACAGAATATAGGTGGGTTTAAAGACTCTTTGACTTGTAATTGGTTAAAGAAATGAAGCTTTGTCTAAAGGTTTGGGATGTTTTAAATTAAGATAAGGAAGTCTGTTAATCAAAGACGAGCTATTGGCCACATATTTATTGTGTAAATTGAGGACCTGTAGGTTTGTCTTATCTAGCCTTAGGCCTGTTAATAAGTTACACAGAATATCTACAAGAAGAGAAGGGGGCATGATGAGGCATGTCTGACCTCCCTTCTCATGGCCAGCAATTCAGTTTTAGCCAAGTGGGATCCATTCAGTCAGCTGGTTGGGGGGAGCCCTAAGATTTTATTTTAGTTCACAATATAATTGTGGTAGCTAAGGGAAAATTACCCCTTCATTATGTGAAGGTTTACTAAAAATCAACTGACAAAAGGCAAATTAATAGGAGGAAAGGCACAGAAAATTTACTAATGTGCACAGGAGTCATACAATGAAAGGGCCAAATGCTTGATGCTTTTATACCATCTTGAGGGTACAGAAAGAACAGGGACTTGGAGCATGACAAGACAGGTTATAGGAAGGAGAGAGAAAGACAAGAGGCAAAGGCAGTTTTACATAGATGAAACCTCACAGGTAGTGGCTCTCAGAAAGTACAGATGGTAATCTACGTTGAAAGTTTCTCTGTCAGACTTTCAAAGTGTCTGACTCTCAGTTAATCTTTCCCAGATCCAGACAAAGTGGATGGGGTCCTCAGGGAAAGTCTGGGTGTTTATTTCTCCAGTGTAGATTTTCTCTACAGATGCAGTTCTCCTTCACAAAAGGCAGGTTTGCAGAGCTAGTCCTGCCTGTAGGTCCTCTGAAAAGCCATCTTGAAAGATAGCAAACAAATATATTTTGGGGTGGACTATTTTTGGTTTCTTTTAGCCCCCTATTTGAAATTTTATTTTTAGAAAACTTCACGTATTAAACTAGGATTGGTGGCTATGGAGATTTGGGTTAGAAGTTTGAGAGAAGAGATAGGAAAAGGGGAGAAAAATAGATTGGGATAAGCAGAAAAGAACAAATTTACAGAGATAACTGTCCAGGTTTAGGTCACCCTAGACATAAGTGGTGTTTTTAAAACAGGCACAGAAGATGAAGCCGCCCCATGGTTCCACCAAAAATTCATTCCCAGAAATAGGCTAAGATCAAAAGACTTGTTTCCACCAAAGTTTAAGGATGGTGTTTGTGCATATGACATCTCCAGTATCCCACAAATTTGTGGATGGCCACCAGTCACTGATTTGTTAATCTGTGGCACTGGGTACACTCTCCTGGAATTGAACTTTCCAGGACTAACCAGGCAATAAGGATTGAGACCACTAAATCCCCTTATGGATGGGCCTTCTAATTAACACTAACTCGCCTGACAGGCTGGTAGATTTGGTATAAAGAGTGTGCTGCTTAATATCTCCCATGTCTTGGGGTTTCCAGTCTTTTCAGACTGGCCACTAGATGCGACCTAAATCACTCCCCCAGATGGTGAAGACCAAGAAAGAGTGTTTCCACTTTGTCACAAGTCAAGCTCTCAAGGACATAAAACAAGAGGCAAACCTCATCCAGATTTTATTTCGGGGACTGTAGTAGCCCTCTTCATCATAGAATTACAAGGGAAGACAGAGACAGGAAAAAATAAAGATCATTTCTGAGAAGAAAAGTATCAGACAGTATGAATATTCTTACCAAAATGTATACCAGAGTTCCTACACTTAAGACTAGTCTATTTAAATGTTTTTCTTCCACCAATGTTAAATTTCGAAGAAAAAAAGAGACAAATAGTAATTTTTACCATTTGCTCGACTGGATTCCACAGAGAGAGACCAGGATTATGACTGGTAAAATTTTCTCACCCTTCCGCCAGCGTCTCAGGTCCTGGGTTCCCTTGACTGTGGCTTCCAGAAGAGCAGAGAGGTTTTGGTATCTTGATCACCGGTACCAAAACTGTGGGGGCTGAGGGAAAACTTCCCTTTTGCCCCTTGATGTTTCACTAAAAATCAACTGACAAAAGGAAGGTTAATAGGAGAAAAGGCATACAAAATTTAGTAACATGGACATGTGTGTATGGGACCCATACAAAATATGAAAACTCAAATAAAAGACCAAATGGCTGACATTTTTATACTACCTTTAGATTACAGAGAGAATGAAGGGTGCAGAGCAGGGCAAGAGAGGCCATGTATGGGAGACAGAAAGAAGGAAAGGCCTGGGACAGAGACAGTCTTGTCACATAGATGAAAATTAACAGGTAGCAGGTCTCAGAAAGGATTAGATGGTAATCTGTGGTAAAAGTTTCTCTGTCAGACTTTTAAAGTTATCAGACTTTTGTAGATCTGGACAAAGGTGATAAGGACTTCAGGGAAAGACTGGCTATCTATTTTATCAATGCAGATTTTCTCTATAGATGCAAATCTCCTTCATAAATGGCAGCTTTTCAAGACTATTCCTGTCTGCAGGCTGTCTGAACAGCCATCTCAAGAGATGCCCAAGAATTATAATATATATTATAATTATATATTATAATATTTTGGGGGTAAACTTTTTTTGGTTTTTATTAATTGTCACACACACAAAATCCAGTATATCAAAATAAAACTATTTCTCTAAAACTGAACTGGGAACCCTCATAGAAGAGTTTTTTTCTCTCAAGTATCCTAAATTCATTCAAAGTTTCGATTCAAACTTTCAGTGACCCATTAGTTTCTAAATAGTACTTCTGTCCCATTAGATTCTCTTTTTCCTAAAACCATGCCTCTGTTGGTCCCCCACAGTTCCTTCTGGTTTTGTTTGGGAAAAAGCTCATAATTTTATTACACATTCTTCTTGACAATGAGACCAGTGAATCCTTTGGATTTTAAACTTTGATACGTGCAATCAAGCTTTTAGCATTCAGAAAATCCTTTTCTTTCTCAAGTCTCTGGTTCTGAAAATTGGGAAACATGGCTTTCAAATTGCACTTTGCTACAGATTTATAAATGTCTATTGCAATATTGGCTCTCCATTGAATTTCTGTCATTAATACAAGCAATGACCTGCTGGTTGCCAAATCCTATGCATATATTTAGTTCTATTTTATTTGACCTTTTAGGCCTTTGGTGGAGTTGATGACTCAGTGCTTCAAATTTACTCCTCCCATAATATCTGGAAGAATGCTCATTCATTTTTGATTGTCCTTCTATCTTTATAGACCACTTATTCTAGCTTTTTTTTTTTCTGATCTGCACATTCAATATTGTTGTCCAAACGAAGCTACATGTACCTTCCTCTTCTAATTCAGATATCCTGCCCATGATTTCAACTGCCATTTGGTATACTGAAAATACTGCTGTCTAGATTTCCAGGAAAGACTCCCTGGAGTTCCTATATGGAAGCACAATATATGGTTATTGCTTCTTTGCTTGCTTGTCTCACCCAGGCATTAACAGTACTGTGTTTGATATGATCTAGGTCTGCTACCTGTCCAGCCTCATATATATTTTTTCTTCTGCACATTATGGTTCAACAACAGCAAACTACTTTAGTTCCCTGAAAATGCCATACTTTCTCTAGCTCTTTTGAGACTTTACAAAAATTGTGTCCTCTGTTTAGAATGCCTTTTCCACCACACTTACCACCAGGCATACAACTATTTACCTTGTAATGCTTAATTTTAATGCTCCCTCTTCCACAAAAGCTTCTCAGACTTCCTAAATTGAGTATCCTTTTCTATAAGCTCCTTTTCTGTACCTTGCATGTAATCTTTGGTATGTCAATCATTAGATTGTGTTATAAGTTTTTGTTATCATATTTGCTTTTGTAACAAATTGGGAGGAATTTTAGGGCAGCCACAATGCCTACTTTATTTTGATATTTTAAAAATCAAGCACAGTGATCTAAATAGGTTAAGCAGTCGATAGATAATGGTGGAATGAATGAATGGTATTTGATCCAACCTTGTTTTATTTATTTATGGCTCATAGAAGCTGCTTTATTCACCTTTGGCCTCTTCTCCACTGACCACATCTTTTTTTTTTTTTTTTTGAGACAGAGTCTCACTCTGTTGCCCACGCTAGAGTGCCGTGGCATCAGCCTAGCTCACAGCAACCTCAAACCCCCCGGGCTATGCTGGGCAGGGGCAGGGACATTGCCTGAGGCCATTGCCTGGGCTCGCCCTGCTGGGCTGGAGAAGGGGCAGTGCCCAGATCCACAATATACCACAGAGTTTTTAGGCTATGGACCCTGAGAATGGCGCTGCCCACCCACAGAGAACCAGCACTGGAGGCGACTGCTCAGGGAGCAGCGGGTGCTGGGTTTGGCAGGCTGTCTCAATGAGCCAGTGGCTGTCCTCACTGCTTCCCTGATGCACTGTCTCACGTCAGTCCGGTAGCTAGTCCTGCACCCTCTGTCCCACCCTGTGCCAGCTGAATCTTCGGTGGTTTCCAGGGGCAGAGCCTACCTTTCAGCATTCACCTCCTTTGTTCTGGTCCCTGTGACCGCCAGAGGCAGGTGCCTGTCTCCAAACTCCCTCCTGTGGACCCAGGAAGTGTCCACTCAGACCAGTCCCTCCACCTCCCAGTGCGGACCTAGCACAGAGTTCAAAATGTTTCCCGCTGTTGTCTCTTCTCCACACAGCCTGTCATGCCGCGCCACAGCTTCGCACTGACTTCCGCCACAGCTTCGCACTGACTTCCGCCACAGCTTCGCACTGACTTCCGCGCGCCACAGCTTCGCACTGACTTCCGCGCGCCACAGCTTCGCACTGACTTCCGCCCGCCACAGCTTCGCACTGACTTCCGGCGCTTCACTGCCTGAGAGGATGTGGAGGTCGGTGGGGGAAGAGTCAGTCTCCTGGGGGTCAGACCACACTGCCCTGGCCGGCCGAGGGGTGCGGCCATCCCACACTGTATTCCCTATTGTGTATCTCGCACTCTGCAGGCTTTGTGGTCGAGTCTCCAATGCACGGTTTTTTTTTCCCCAGTGCTGCTTGTCCCGCGCTGCTTTCTCACAGATTCACGATGCAGTTCTTGTGGGAGAGCGAGCCACTCGCGTGTAGCTGTCGGCTTTCTTCACCTCCGACTCTGGGAGCAGAGAGCCAAGAGGTCGCCACTACTCCGCCATTTTCCTGAGAGCCTCTCAACCTTGTTTTAGGTATCAGGCTAAATGCACCTTGGCACCTTCTGATGTGTTGTGTTTGGCTACATATGTCGTCATTTCCTGTAAGTATAGAACAGAATTTATTTTTTCTATTATTTTGAAGACCCACCTGGGTATGCTAATATCTCCAGTCAGCCACTGATCATCGTTAGATGATAAGTAATTTATTAAAAGATTTTTGGTAACAGGTATCTTTGGCATTACTTCTTATCAGGGCTGTAATCTGCCAACTCTCAACAAGGGCATAATTAAAAGCTTACACATACAGCCTTAGTTGACTTGCCCCTAATCTGATCTATGCACATGTTAGCAAAATTGAGATTTAAAAGAGCACAAAGGAGATATAGTGACAATTTTTAATTCTTACAGCTCTCATTATCATTTTTAATTTTATAAATTATTTATCTTGATGAGTGAGACTTTACTATTCAAGAATTGGCCTTCTGTTATATAAGAAGATACATATCTCTTCTAAAATACCTCAAAAAATTAGGCATAGCTTAACATATTGAACATAACAATCATTCTGGAACAATACATTTTAAAGTTATATTAGTGTTTCTGTGTGTATACATGTATATATCTTTATATATATACACACAAATATACATATTTTTCTAACTCATATATTTATATGAGATATTTATAACTCTATAACTAAATGTGTACCATCCAATAAATATTTTATAAGTATGAATATAGAAATAGATGCATGTTGGAAGAAATGGAGAATTTTTCTTAAGGACTCAGTTCAAAACTCCTAAAGTGTTAGTAGTTTTCTGGTTAGCACAGTTTTTATTTGATTGTTTCTGTTTGTGGTTTATGTAAAAAAAAAAAAAAAATGAGAATATTTAAAAAGGTCATCTTTGTTTTCCAGTAGTTCTGCTGAAATATTCTTATCTTTACTTTTAATCTTACCTCAGTTTTTATCCCTATAACAAATACTAATAAAACTTTCAAAAGATTTCATGAATGTTATTAAAATATAGACTTACATATATAGTGACTAGTATACACATTAACTAAATAAATCAAATCAGAAATTAAAAAGTTATACCTAAAAATAAAAAAGTAAAATTTATTAACAGCAGTTATGAATTTACATTGACTATGAATTTTAATAATTTGTTGCTAAAATTTAAGGTACTCAGGGAACTAATTTATCTGTCCAGGATTGTGGAGAACACACACTGTGGAGGAGGAGATGTGTGGAAAAGCCAGGGTGGGCCTTATAAGCAGAATAAATATGCTGTGGGGATATTAGTTAGGGGAATTTGATACTAGTTCATGGGGAAAGCCCAGGGACAAAAGAAAACATATTTTATCCAAGAACTTTGACACTGGGGAACCTTTGAAATTTTAAAGAAAATAGTGTGTGGGTGAGTTTGTCTTTGCAGTATACATGTACTCACCAAATTGTCTCCCCATTAATGTCTTTTTAGTAAACTTTCTCTTGGTTTTTAAAACTGAAAGATCATAGAAGATATGATCACTTCTATTTGGCTTTGGTTTTGTCAATGTTGATAGAAAAATGATTTTTATTTAAGTGTTCAAACCACAATATACCATGTGTGGAAGAAAGTTGTTGCTACTAAAAAAAAATTGGTAAGATATCAGAATTGTGTTTAGATGCTTAGAAAAATAGAGTGAATGTCCAAAGAAGGATGCACAATGTAGTTATGAACTGTATTCTTTCATTTTAACCCAAAACTGACAGGATTTCCCTCACATATCTCATTAAAAATAGATGAAATTAAACAGTATAATTTTTTTACCCTAAAGTGTCAATCACTGACCATAAATATGTATTACTTCCTTCCTACTAAAGAGTGTATAGAATTTGGCTGGGCACAGTGGCTCACATCTATAATCCTAGCACTCTGGGAGGCCGAGGTGGGAGAATGGCTTGAGGTCAGGAGATTGAGGTTGCTGTGAGCTACGCTGACACCATGGGACTCTAGCCTGGGTAACAGAGTGAGACTCCATCTCAAAAGAAAAAACGAGAGTGTCTAGAACAACCCTAAAACAATGGAGAATCTCTGTTAGTGCCTCTGAATCTCATAGTTGGCCTGAGATTGCCCCTCCTGTGACCCAGATCCTCTGAAACTTTACCTTTTGCAATAACAAACAAATAAAAACTCCTGTAATCCTTTTTGCCTTCCCTTTTCTCAACTTTCTTGAAGCTTTACTTTCTACCCCAATGGAAAAATAAGAAAGAAGTCATTTTTGGAAATTATCTTATTTTTACTATAAATTTTTATTTGTGTTTTTTATTCAGTTTATTTACTTTTGAGTGTTGTTTTTTTGCTACACCTTATCAAAAATACATTGTTGGTGCCATACAAACTGAACATGCTACTGCATAGAGAGAAATTGCTTGTTAAAAATAGGTTGGTGATCAGAAAATGGTGTTCTAAGGAGTTAATATCTAAATGTAATAGTGTTACTGAAAGCTCAGTACTTGTCCCCAAGGCCAAAGCAGTGAGAATGAAGAATGAGGACAAGTGGTTTGAGGAAAAGGAAAGAGAAGTTTATTAATTTGCTGGTAAACGAGGAGGGCAGTAGACTTGTGTCTCCAAAGACCACCATCCTATCTTTAAGCAGAAAAACAGGGCTTTTTAAAAGGAGGGTTTTCAGGGGTTGGGCTCCATTCTGTGTGACCAGTGTCACATGTCATTCCTCCTGGGCTATTGCTGTTTAACTATAATTGGTGATTTCAGTCTACCTTATCTCTAGTGATGATGATGTTGTGACCTTTGGACAATTCTGTTGAGCCATCTTCTGCAAAGTAGAAAACAAACAGCAAAGGACATTTTTCTGCCTCTTTTAGTACTGGCCTCAAGAAGGAATGCAGGTTTTAATTCCCCAAAAGGGTAAGGGGTTTTAAAAAGACAAGTAAAACATTTTGCTGCCCTTTTCAGACCTTTACCTCTGTTACAACTGTTTGTTATATACATACAAACATTTTACTGTCTTTTAGTTATATTTTAGGGAATGGGTCACAAGTTTTTGTTTGCTATATAATAACATCATTTTTTCTATTAAAAAAAAACTTTGGGAAATAGGCTTCAGGTTAGCATTTTAAGGCAGATCATTTGATTTTTCAGGATGGGATCAGGAATGGACTAATGATGTTAAACAGGAGATGCTGAGTCTCTATTTTTTATTAAGTTTATTTTTCTGTTAGAAACAATGGGCTTGCAAGTTAGGAGATGACAACACATAGAAAAGATATATGCACAGATTTTTCACATTTTAGGGTGGGAGGTGAATTGAGACAAATGCGACACAAGTGTATCCTAAATTGAGCTCTGCATCTCTGAAGCAAGGTTGAGAAAAACTTGAGTAACAGTTCAGTAATTTTTCTTCTAATGACACAGGGCCAGAAGAGCCCACTAGAGGCAAGATTTTTCCAACCCCTTGACTCCAGTCAGAATGATCCTAAATAATTTCAAACAGATAGTTATTTCCGCTTCTAAAATATACCAAGGAAATGAGAATCTACCCTTTGGTAACTAGTTCCACTATCTCACAGTCATTATGCCAATATGCACTATTATGAGGCCTAAATGCACACATTACTGACACAATGGGCTATAATTGTGCCTTTGAAACTGCTACACAATATCCAATCTATGATTATTTAGGGAGTTTACATCCACCCATTATTGATGCAACAGCCCTTAATAGCACCTTTGTTGTAAGAGGTTGCTATGTTGCTTAATATTCCCAGCACTGTTTGAAACAAATTGGTAGAACACCACAGACAGTGCGAAGATTCAAATATTTATGTGTAAGTCTACACTTAAAATTGAATTTATATATTATATAGCTAGATGAAGACTAATCTTTTTGAACACTTTTGGAAACCATTCCAATTAGTAGAAAGATTCAAATTAACCAGGGTATGAAATGAACAAGTTATCAAGGCCACAATATAATGAACCCTGGTTAGAATGTTTTTAAACATTATATATCAAGCATTTTAAAAAATAAAAACTCCGTTTAATTTTGTATAATTCTCTAGCTCTTTAGGTAGTGATACTTGGCTAGAGAAAAGATGTTTGTGTTAGTTCTTCACTCTACTTAAATAAGGCAAAAATAGAGTAGAAGATAAAGGGTGAAAATTCAGGGAAAACTTTGCTACCATATATTATTTTCCATGTAGGAAGTTAACAGGTTCATAAAGCAAAGAGAGCTGATAGCAGACATTTTAGAACCCAGGTTGTTAAGAATTTTTTTCTCTTAATGTGATATTTAATTCATAGATTTTAAAAAATTTTCTCGTCTGAAAACATCTTTTCTGGACAGGAAGTAGTAGTCACTAATACTTTTTGTTGTGAGATAAAAATATCCAGAAGATAGTCCTAAATGATGTGTAGTGATAAAGGATGTAAAGTTAGCAGAGAAGAGGACAGGAGGGGAAGGAAGGAGAGGGAGAAGGAAAAGAAAGAAAGAAAAAAAGAAGAGAGAAGGAGGACGAGGGGCAGGGAGAAAAGGAGGAGGAAGATGAGGAAGGAAGGAAAGGGGAGAGACATAGAGATAAAGATAAGGGAGAAAAAAAAGAAAGAAGGAAAGAAGGAATGAAGGGAGGGAAAGAGGGAGGAAGGGAAGAAAAAGAAGAAAAAGAGGGACAGGCAATGGTAGAGAGAAAGAGAGAAGAAAGGAGGGAGGGATATATATATAGAGAGAGAGAGATTAACTTGATTTGGTATTAATAATTTGGTAAAGGTGGTTTAAAAATATTCCTCAAAAAGTTCCATTTATAGTTGCTTGGGTTCTTGGGGATCTGAGATTTGCTGCCAACACATTCAACTTTTCTTTCTCCTGAGCGAATCACAAAGGTAAATACAAAATAAATAGATACACCTTATATGGATTTTCTCAGAAACTTTTTTTAATAGCTTAGTTAAAATTTTACCTCACATTTTTGTCTATACTTGCGTTTTTTTTTTTTTTGAGAGTTTTTGAGGCTCAAGTTTAATTAGCTTATTCTACTTTTTCTTTCTAATCTCTTCTACAGTTCAGAGGCACATAAAACCACGAAGCAAGATAATAAGCAATAAGTGGAATAATTAATGCAACACACTGAGCTAATTTTAATTTATATTTCTCTCCATTTCTCACTAAAAAAAATGAGAACTTGAAGTTCCAGAGGTTGAAAGACTCCAGTTGAAGTTATTCTGAACATATCACAAACTCATAGTTTTTATAAAACTGGAGGCTTTGCAAATTTAAGTCACTTCCACAGAAAAAGAAAGTTAATGAATATTTTTTAAAAGTATTTTAAACATGAATTGTAATGTTGGGTGCAGTGGCTCACACCTGTAATCCTAGCTACTTGGGAGGTTGAGGTGGGATGATTAATTGAGGCCATGAGTATGAGACCAGCCTGGGCAATACAGCAAGACCCTATTTCAAAAAAACAACAAAAAAAGATGGAGTAGACATACTTTTCCATATTCCTCCTACTGAATATATCTAAAAACTCAATTTTTATATGTAAAAACAAAGAAACAAACAAAATAAGACTCTGAAACCTGTAGAGATAAAAGGAGATCACCCAGGAAACTGGAAATCCAAAGAATTACATGGTGTTAAATTTCCTGGGTTTAATTTTTCCCTCATATTTCCCAGACTCTACACAAAAAAGCTAGCAATGCAGAAATGCCAACAGAGGCAAAAAAGAAAAAAGAAAAAGAAAAAAAATGTTACTATCTGTAGCCAAATCACCAGGAAAAGGCAGTTTATCAAGATGGAAAACCTTTAGACAATGACTTCTCTACTGCATCCAAACACAACAGAAAAAGCTCTCATTCCTCACCTACCCTTGACAGCAGGCCAGAGGCCAGATGGGGAACATAGATTTGCACACTTTCCAGGCTGTAACAAGGCATCCAGAGTTTCACATTGGGGTCGTGTCAGAGAAGGTCCAGTAAAGAGCTGGAACTTTCATTCTTACTGAGAGCGCAAGTCCCCATTCCATCTTCCTACCCCCTCCTCCACTGATATCAGTGGAGATGATTAAGGAGGGTGGGCTTTTATTCCCACCTGGAAGTAATAAATTGCCACCCTTATCCCCAGTGCAGTGGTATCAGAGAAGACCTATTGGAGAGTCAGAATTTTCATTAGAGGCCAAGAGGGGTACCTGGACTTCTAGGCTGCTCAGTAACAAGACAACCTCTTTCCTATTTCCTTTGCCTGAATGGTGTCAGAGGACCCTGCTGAAAATTAAGGTTTAAATAAGATCCAAAGTTTCATAATATGATACACCAAATATTCAGGTTTCAATTGAAAATCACTTGTCATACCAAGAACCAGGGAGATCTAAAACTAAATGAAAAAAGAAAATCAATAGACACCACCACCAAGATATTAGAAAAGTTAGAATTATCTGACAAAGATTTTTAACAGCTATCAAAAGAAATGCTTAAATGAGCAATTACAAACGCAATTGAAACAAATTAAAAAATTTGAAAGACTCAGCAAAGAAATGGAAGACTCAGCAATGAAATAAGAGAAAGGAAGTAGAACCAAATGAAATTTTTAGAACTGAAAAATACAATAACTAAAATAAAATTTCAAAAGTTGGGCTCGATAGCATAATGAAGGGGACTGAATAAAGAATTCTCTGAGCTGAGAGATAGGAACACAAAAATTACCCAACTCAAGCAATATAGAGAAAACAAACTAATAAGAATGAATAGAGATTAATTTTATGTCAACTTCACTGGCTCAGGGATGTCCAGATAGCTGGTAAAACATTTTGGGTTGTGTCTTTGAGGGTGTTTATGGAAGAGAATAGAATTTGAATCAGCAGACTGAGTGAAGAAAATTTCTCTCACCAGTGTTGGTGGATATGATCCAATCCACTGAGGGCCTAAATAGGACAAAAAGGTGGAAGGAGGGCAAATTTTTTCTCTCTTCTTGAGCTGAGACATCCATCCATATTCTCTGGCCCTCAGATATTGGTGCTCCTGGTTCTCACACCTTCAGACGCAGAGTAGGATTTACAGCATTGGCTCCCCTGGTTCTCAGATGTTCTTACCCACAATGGAAGTACACTGCCAGCCTTCCTGGTCCCCCAGCTTGCAGACAGCAGATCATTAGATTTATGAGCCTCCATAGTTGTGTGAGCCAATTTTTCATAATAAATCTCTTTCTGTATATCTATATCTATCTAATCTATCTTCTATTGGTTCTGTTTCTCTGGAAAGCCTTTACTAATACAAGTGAATTCTCTAACAACCATGAAATGAAACTAGAAATCAATAATTGAGATATGAGAGGAAAATCAATGAACACTTGGAAACTAAACACTACTCTTCTAAATAATTTGTTGATCACAGAGGAAATCACAAGGAATTTAAAAAATACATTGACTAAATGAATGACTATGCAGCATACCTAATTCGTGGGTAACAACTAAAGCAGTAATGAATGAGGATTTTCATAGCACTAACTTCATACGTAAGAAAAGAGGGAAAGTTTCAAGTAGATGATCTAAGATCTCACTTCAAGAACTAAAAAAAAAATAGCAAAAATAAACCCAAAACAAACAGAAAAAAGAAAATGATAAGGATTAGCAGGCAGATCAACATAATTGAAAGTAGAAAAACAATAGAGAAAAATCAATGAAATAAAGAGCTTGTTCTTTGAAAAGATCATTAAAATGGACAAACTTCTAGCAAGATTACAAAGCATAAAAATAGAGAAAAGACACAAATTACCAATAACAGCAATTAAACGGGATATCCTTACATAATTTGAAGGCAAAAAAAGATAATAAGGAAATACTGCAAACAACTCTATGCATAAATTTGATGACTTAAATGAGATGAAACAATATTTTAAAAATCACAAATTGCCACAACTCACCCAATATGAAATAGATAATTTGAATACCCCTAGAATTATGAAATTGAAGTTGTTTGAAAACTCCCAAATAAGAAATCTTCAAATCAAGATGGTTTCACTGGAGCATTTGTCAAACACTTAAATCAGTATTAATGCCAATTCTAAGTAATTTCTTCCTGAAAATAGAAGAGGCAGCAACAGTTCCCAATTCATTTTATAAAGTTATCATTACCCTGACACCGAAACCTGATAAAGACAGAATAACAACAGCAACAAAACTATAGGCTAATGTCACTCATATATGTAAATAAAATTATTCTTTACAAAATATTAGCAAATAGAATTCAGTAACATATGAAAAGAATTATGCACCATCACCAAGTTAGGTCTATTCTTGGAATGCCAAGTCGATTTGATATTTGAAAGTCAATCAATGTAATTCATCAAGCTAAAGAAGAAAAATCACATGATTACATCAATTGATACAGAAAAAGCATTTAACAAAATTTGAATGACATTTCTGATTAAATTGAGAATAGAGGAGAATTTCCTCAACTTAATAAGGGTTATCTACAATAAGAAATCCACCATAAACATTGTACTTAATGGTAAGACTAAATGATTTACCCCTAAGATCAGAAATAATGCAAGGATATTTGCTCTCATTAGTCTTATTGGACATGATTTGGGAAATTTTTGCCAGTGCAATAAGGCAAAACAATAACAACAAACAAAATACACACAAAAACCAACCAAAAAAATCCCCACAAAATACAAATCCAAAGGAAGAAATAAAACTGCCCCTGTTTATGAATAACACAGAAAATCTACATAAAAAACTGAAGGAATCTAAAAAAAGTCCTAAAAACCAAAAAAACCCTCTTAAAACTAATAAGTGACTTCAACAAGCTCACAGGATGCAAGATAATACACAAAAATGAATTGGATTTCTATATACTAACAGTGAACACATGAATACCAAAATTAAACATATCATAACATTTTTAATTTATCAATTAAAATGAAATATATAGATATAAATTTAAAACTTGTATTCTGAAGACTACACGATGTTGCTTAAAAAAATCAGTGAAGATCTTAATAAATGGAGAGCCACATGACGTTCATACATTGGAAGACTTAAATAGTGAAGATGTCAATGTCACCAAATTGTATATATAATACAAATTTATATGCAGGTTTAATTCAAAGTCCCAGAAAGATTTATGTGTGTATAGAGATAGATAAGATTATTATAAAGTTTATATAGAAAGGTACAAGAACTGGAATAACTAAAACAAATCTGAGAAAGAAGAATAAAGTAGGAGGAATCAATCTACCTTATTTTGAGACTTATTATTAGCTACAGTAAACAAGACTGTGTAGTATTGGTAAATGGATACATAGATCAGTGGAACAGAATACAGAACCCAGCAATAAACTCACATAATATTTTCAACATAATTTTGACAAAATTTCAAAAGTAATTCAATAAAGAAAGTCTTTTTGACAAATGGTGCTGTAGCATTTGGGCGTCTGTAGGCAAAAAATTAACCTTGTCTCACACTTTATACAAAAATTAACTCCAAATCCATCATTGACTTAAATGTAATAATTAAAACTATAAAACTTTTAGGAAAATAAAGAAGAAAAAGTATCACTAAGTGCAATATATCATGGACCTTTTCATGCTCTCCGTCCCTGTCATGGTTATGGGCAGTGGTGAATTACTTGGCTGATTGGTCAGGGGTATAGGAGAGAAAGATTGGTTGATTTGGAGAAATAAAAGTCTGGAGAAGAGATAACTGGGTTGGACCTGTGGGAAAGACAAGGTCTTTGTAGCACATGTTAACATCCCCTAGAAGGCATCCGCCAGTCGTGTTACAAATTACTTGCACCCTCTATCCCTGCTCATGCCTGATTCAGGATGAACCACTTTCCTCTTAGCAATAGATTGCTTTGGGCTATTCTGATTTCATAACTTAGTAGTTCTGTTGGAACTCAGCTTATTATGGACAGTTTTAGATCCATGGTCAATTGAGGCTCCAGAGTTAGGTGCCCCATCTGTACCAGAGCCCAGTAGCCCACCAACAGCTATTTTGCTAATAGTGTATACTTCTCTGCTGTAGGTGGCATGGCCTTGCTCTAAAGTTCCATAAAGCCTGTGTTGTGATATTTCCCCTGTGAATTTCCCTGAACTTCATACCAAGATGCCTTTAATGCCATAGGATCAACATGTTACATGGCCCAAATGGCAATAATGAACTCCAGTCTGGACAAATATCAAAACCCTTTCTTTGGGCTCTGCAAAGATGGCAGCCATCAGAGTTGCTCAGTAAATGGATCTGTTTTCCCAAGTTTAGAAAGTGCCTAGCAGTCCTCTCTAGAGCCCAAAGAGAAATATTAGGCAGTTGTTCATTGTCCTTAGAGGTTAGAGTTTCAAGAAAAATATATTTTTGAGCTTGAAGGGATGTTCTAGCATGCTCCAGACCATTGGACCCCTAAAAACTTCTTTTATATAGTGATATCTGAAACTTTGTAGAGTTCATCTCCTACTCCTTAACATATTTGTCTTTCTTGCACTTGACAAGTCTTACTTTTCATTCTGATTAACTTGATGTCATAAATATAGTGGACCAATGTGATTTTCTACAGAATGCCCAAATGGTTCAAGCTTCTCCATACATGACGAAATAAAAGATCTAACTAACTATAAACTCTTGTTTTTCCCACTTGAGTCCAAACTGTTTCTGTTCTCCTTCCTTATGAGAATGGAAATGAATATACATTTTTTAAACTATGGCTGCAATACCAAGCATCTGAAAGAAAGTTGATCTATTCTTGCAGAGGTACCACATGTGGTACAGTAGCTGCCACTGGAAGTCATTTTTAGTTGAATTTGCAACAGTTTACTATCATCCTTCAGGGGCCATCATGTTTCTGGAATTACAGTAAATAGAAATATAAAGAGGACCACCATATCTTGCAACCTTTATATATTTAATGGTGGCACTATTTTTTGCCTTTATCTCTAAATGCAATGCTCTTTACAACTGCATGCTTGTGTGAGGGAGATTTCAGAAGCTTCTATAATACTTGGCTTTCTCTATGATTATAGCTATTACCTCACAGTATAAGGAACAAATATGGGATCCAGCCAACTCCTAAGTATGTCTATCCCAATTGTGCATTATGTAGAAACAGTGGAATCACTGTGCATCAGACTTGGGCCAAGAGTCAATTTATTATATTGGCTCCATATGCTTCCTATCTAATATCAGGTCCATGATAAAGTATTGCGGTTCTTTTTCCAATATATGCATTTAAGGCTATAATTTTCTTTTAAGTATTTGTGCAAGTTTGCATCTTACATGTTTTTATATGTGGCATTTTCATTATAATGAATTAGAAATATTTTATGTTATCCATTATAAGTTTATCTTTGACCCAATGGTTAAGAAAAGTATTTTTTAATTTCTGAATATTTAGAGTTTGTAAAAAATTTATTCTTCTTTTTATTAATTTCTAGCTAATGGCGTTTTGGTCAATGGATGTAGTTTCTGCAAATTATAACCTTGAAATTTTGTTGAGATTTATTTTATGACCCAGGATATCATCAGTTTTTAGGAATGTTTCATGTACTCCTCAAATAAAAGATACATTATACAGTTTTGAGTAAATGTTCTATAATATGTCCAGAAGGTCAGGTTTGCTCATATTTTCAAAATTTTTGTGGCCTTCTGTATTAGTTTTCTAGGGCTACCGTAACAATTTACCACTTACTGGGTGGTTTAAATAACAGAAATTTACTTTCTTACAGTTCTGGAGGCTAGAAGTTCAAGATCAAGGTATCAGCAAGGTTGTTTTCTCTGAGTCCTGTCCTACTGACTTGTAAATGGCTGTCTTCTTGTGTCATTGCATGGTCTTTGCTTTCTGTGTGTTTGTGTCCTAATGTCCTATTCTCATATGGATCCCAGTTATATTAAATTAGGGCCCTCTCTAGTAACCTAATTTTAACTTACCTTATTAAAGACCTTATATTCAAAAACAGTCATATTCTGAGATACTGTGAGTTAGGACTTCAATATATGAATTTGGGACAGATACAACTCAGCCCATAATGCCTTCTTAATTTTTATTTGTTTTTTTCTAAAATGTCCCACTGCAGCATAGACACTCTTATGCATTGCTCACAGGAGGAAAAATGATGCAGCCCCTATGAAAGAGAATTGGCAATGTCTAATGAAACTACTTGTGCATTTACCTTATGGTGGAGTGATTCTACTTCTGGAAATTTCCCTTAATGATATACCTCTAACACCTGGAAAATACATATGCACAATATTTCCAGCACCATTTATTGAGTAGAATGACAGTTCCCAGGGTATCTTTTTGTCTGCTTTGTTGAAAATCAATTGGTTGTGGCTATATGATTTTACTTCTGGATTCTCTATTCTGTTCTATTGATCTATGTGTTTGCTATTTCACCAGTACTAAACTGTTTTGGTTACTATGGCCTTGTAGTATAATTTAAAGTCAGGTAATTCAATGCCTCTAGATTTGTTCTTTTTACTTAGGATTGTTTTGGGTATTCAGGTCCTTTTTTAAAATTCCATATGAAATTTAGGTTTTTATTTTAATTCTGTGAAAAATGGCATTGGTATCTTGATAGTAATTGCAATGAATCTGTAGATCACTTTGGGCAGTATGGATAATTTAACAATATTAATTTTCCTAATCCATGAGCATGGGATGTTTTTCCATTTGTTTGTGTCATCTATGATATCTTTTATCAGTGTTTTGTGGTTCTCCTTGTAGAGATATTTCACCTTCTTGTTAAGATATATTCATAGGTATTTTATTTCCTTTGGGGCTCTTATAAATGGTATTGAGTTCTTGATTTGACTCTCAGCTTGACTGATATTAGTGTATAGAAATGCTATTGATTTGTGTACATTAATTTTGTAAACTGAGACTTTAATGAATGCTTTTATCAATTTCATGAGTCTTTTGGAAAAGTCTTTAAGGGTTTTTAGGTATAAGATCATGGCAGGGCAAACAGGAATAATTTGAGCTCCTCTTTTGGAGGTCCTTAATTTCATTCTTTTGCCTGATTGCTCTGGCTAGGACTTCCATTATTATGTTGAATAGAAATGATGACAGTAGCATCCTTGTCTTATTCTAGTTCTCAGGGGGAATTCTTTCAACTTTTCCCCATTCAGTATGACATTGGTTGTTTGGGGTCTTTTTTGTTATATATGGCTTTTATTATTTTGAATTATGTTCCTTCTATGCCCAGTTTGTTGAGGATTTTTATCATGAAGGGGTACTCGATGTTATCAAATGCTTTTTCTGCATCTATTTACATGATCATATTGTTTTTGTTTTAATTCTGTTTCTGTGGTGACTCTCATTAATTGACTTGCATATGTTGAACCAGTCTTGCATCCCTGGGATGAAAACCACCTGATCATGGTGAATGATATTTTTGATGTGCTGTTGGATTCTGTTTGCTAGTATTTTGTGAGGATTTTTGCATCTATGTTTATGAGGGATATTAGTCTCTAATTTTCTTTTTTTGTTTCATCCCTTCCTGGTTTTGTAATCAGAATGATACTGGCTTTGTAGAATGTTAGGGAGGATTTGCCCTTTCTCCATGTTATGGAACACTTTTAGTAGGATAGATGTCAATTGTTCTTTGTAGGTCTGGTAGAATTTGGCTGTGAATCCATCTGGTCCTGGGCTTTATTTGCTAGGAAAATTTTTTATTACTGTTTTAATCTCACTACTCATTCTTGGTCTGTTCTAGATTTCTGTTTATTCCTGATTCAGGCTTGGGAGGTTGTGTGTTCCCAGGAATTTATCCATTTCTTATAGGTTTTCTAGTTTGTTTGAACACAGGTTTTCTTAGTATTCACAAATGATATTTTCCATTTGTGTAGTACCAGTTGTAATGTCTCCTTTTCATTTTTAATTGATTTTATTTCAGCCTTTTCTTTTCTGCTTCTAGTGAATCTAGCCAGTGATCTGTTGATTTCATTTATCTTTAAAAAGAACCAACTCTTCATTTCATCAATCCTTTGTATTGTTTTTTTTTTTTTTTTTTTTTTTGCTTCCAATTTGTTTAATTCCGCTCTGAGCTTTGTTACTTTTATTCTTCTCATACCTTTGAGTTTGGCTTGTTCTGCTTTTTATAGTTCCTTGAAGTGTGACGTTACTTTGTTAATTTGTGATCTTTCTGTCTTTTTAATGTAGGCATGTAATGCTATCAATTTCCCTCTTAGCACTGCTTTTCCTGTATCCCAGAGATTTTGGAAGCTTATGTTGCCTTTGTCACTCATTTCAAAAAGTTTTTTTATTTTCATCTTGATTTTGTCATTGACCTAAAGATTTTTCACCAGCAGGTTGTTTAATTTACTTATGTTTGTGTAGTTTTGAGAGTTCTTCTTGGAGTTGATTTCTAGTTTTATTCCACTGTGGCCTTAGATGATACATGGTAAGATTTTGATTTTTCTAAATTTGTTTAGACTTGTTTTGTGTCCTAACATATGACCTATCCTGGAATTTGTACCATGTGCTTATGAGGTTAATGTATATTCTGTAGTTTTTGGGTACAATATCCTATGAATGTCTGTTAGGTCATCTATTCTAGAGTGTTAAGTCCCGTATTTATTTCTTGAATTTTTTGCCCTGATGATCTATCTAGTTCTGTCAGTGGAGTGTTGAAGTCCTTGGCTATTATAATATTGCCGTTTATTTCTTTCCTAATATCTAGTAGAATGTGTTTTATGAATCTGGGAATTCCTGTTAGGTGCATATATATTTAGGATTGTTATATCTTCTTGTTGAGTTGATCCATTTATCATTATGTACTGACTATCTTTGTATATTTTTACCATTGTTTATTTAAAGTTTATTTTATCTGATATACTCCTGCTCACTTTTGGTTTCCATTTGGATGGAATATTATTTTTTGCCCCTTTACCTTGAGAGTATGAGAATCTTTGTGAGTTAAATGGGTTCCTAGGAGACAGCATATATTTGGGGTTTTTAAAAAATCCATTCTGCAAATCTGAAATCTTTTAAGTAGGGTATTTAGATTGATTAAAATCAAATGTTGATATATGAGATACTGTTCTTGTCATCATGTTGATTGTTACCTAGTTGCTTCATCTTCTTCCTTGCATTACTGTTTTATAAGAGCTATGAATTTTAATTTCTATATATTTTTACATTGGGGATTGATTGTATTGTTCCACATATAAAGCACTTTTAAGCATTTCTTATAGGGCAGGTCTAGAGGTCACAAATTCCTTTAGTGTTTGCTTGTCTAGGAAAGACTTTATTTCTCCTTCATTTTTGATTACAGGACACCAAATTCTGGCTGGCATTTATTCTGTTTAAGACTAAAAATGGGACCCAATCCCTTCTGACTGTAAGGTTTCTGCTGAAAAATCTGCCATTATTCTGATGGGTTTTTCTTTGTAAGTTATTTGATGCTTTCATCTTGCAGCTTATAGGATTTTCTCTTTCACTTTGACTTTGGCTGAACTGTTGACTGTGTGCCTTGGTGATGTCCTATTTTTCATGAATTCTCCAGGTGTTTGATGACCTTCTTGGCTCTGGATGCTTAAATCTCTAGCAATACCAGGTAAGTTTTTCTCCATTATTCCTTCAAACAGGTTTTCCATGCTTTTTGCTTTTTCTCCTTCTCCCTCAGGAATACCTGTGGTTCTTATATTTGTTTCCTTTACATAATCCCATATTTCTTAGAGAGATTATTCATTTCTTTTATTTCTCTTTTCTTCATTTTTGACTGACTGGGTTAATTTGAAAGCCTTATCTTCAAGCTCTGAAATTCTTTCTTCTGCTTGGTCTAGTCTGTTATTAAAACTTTCCATTGTATTTTGAAATTCCCTAATCACTCTTTCATTTCCAGAAGTTCTATTATACTTTTTTCGTAGATTATCTATCTTTTGAGTGAATTTTTCATTCATGTCCTACATTATTTTTTTGGTTCCTTTGTGTTGGTTTTCAACTTTGTCATCAATTCTCTTGATCTTACTTGTGATCTATATCTTGAATTCCATATCTGTTTTTTCAACATTTTCCTTTTGGTCTATATCCATTGCCAGAGATTTAATATGATCCTTTGGGGGGTCTCAAAGCAGCCTGTTTTTGGATGTTGCCAGAGTTCAGAGTTGCTCATCATCTGAAATCTCTTCCTTCAGGGCCAAACAGATAGCTTTGAGGTACACCTGTTCCACTCCTTTGCTGGGGACTCTATTGCTCAGTGAAGACAGGGTGGGTGAACTACCCTTTTGCTCATGTTAATGGGAACCCACTGTGGTGTTGCTGGCAATCTGAGTCATTTGGAACTCAGAACCTTGGGAGGGTATTCAGGTGCTAGTGATGGTGGACTAGGTTATGTAATTCCTAGTTCCCAGGCCCCAGATGGTGTGCTTGGGTTCTGCTCCAGAAGACTGAGTAGGCAGGAGAGGAGTGGATACACTGTGAACCTGTAATACCACTGCTCTTCTGTGTCTCTCCATTCCTGTGTGGTTGTCACAGTCCAACCACATGATGGAGAATGTTCATATGAAGGTGTGGGCTGGTCCCCAGGGTGCTGCTGACAGCCTTGGTGGGAATGGGGAAAGCCTCTCTTTGTGGTGGCAGCAGAAGTGGGCATCCCTGGGGCTTTGCTCCTGCCCAGGTCCCTCAGTGGCAGCTGTGGTAGTGGCAGCTGGGCGGAGCTCCCTAGGCAGCATCAGCAGAAGCAGGCGGTGGTGAGCGTGTGGTTTGTCCAGGTGCCCCAGCAGTGCTGGAGGCAGTGGTGGCAGTGGTGGCAGTTGCTGAGTAGGAGCCAACCTAGGCAGCAACAGCAGGTGTGGGCATCCATGAACACTTGCTCTGCCCAAGTCCCTCGGTGGTGGAGGAAACAGTAGGGATTTGGCCACCAAGTTGACATAGTGCTCTTGGGCTAAGCCCTCGGAATGGCGCCAGTTGCAGTGCCCAGGGGTTGGCAGCCAGGGGAACCCTGCGGTGCCTTCTCTCCAAAGCAGAGCAGCTACACAGTCTCTAGGCAGCTCCCTGCACCAATCCTGGAACCCACAAGGGTCAAGGGGCTCTGCCGCAGCTTGGATTACAATCCCCCAGGGTCTCTCTCATCTTCCTCCCTCTCCACATGAGGGTGTTTCCCCTGGGCACTTTCTATCCAGCTGATTGGACCACCCTACTCCCCTCTCCTTTGCTTTTAGTGCCTCTCACTGCTTCTCTGTTGATTCCCAATGCTCTTTCCCAGGCTATCCTTCTAAAGGTGAGTGTCTTTGCTGGCTGCTTCTAGTCTATCATCTTGGCCCTTCCCTACCTTTTTAATTAATAAGCGTCTTGTGAGGAGGTACTTTGAAACACTGAAAATCTCTCTTTTTTTTCATACTGTTGCTCACTACTTTTGGTATTTATAGATGATTCTTGCCTAGAACAAATGTTACTGTATTCTTGACCAAATCTGTCAGTTCAAATGTGTTGTGCATGGTGTTTGTGGCCTTGGCTGACACAAAGCTGTCCTGTGAGGTTTGCTTATCAACTGATGACTTAGTGATCAAATTGTGCCGTACCTTGTACGTTCGGGATTTTAAAAGTTTTTTGTTTTTTTTTTCAAATTTAACATGTATACATGGGAACCCTCAGAAAATGAAGATTCCTTAAAAGTTTTTTATTATGCATTATATCAAATGTTACCACCGTATGAGTGGAAATTAAGACTTTATGTAGTTTTTATATGTTGTAATATTTCTTCAAATAAATCTCTCCTATAAACCACCAAAACAAACAAAAAAAAAAAACAAAAAATTTTCATTTTCTATTATTCCTTCTACATTTATTAATTAAAAATTCTACTGCAAGAAGGAGCTATACATTTTCTCCATTTATTAATTTGTTTATTTATTCAATTATTTATTTACATCCATTTGAATTCATGGATCCTTATATTATCCTATGGGTTATATTCCATCACTTATTTATTTATTTTGATGCTCAAGTAGTTCTAGGTCTGACCATGACCATGATATTTTCTTCAAGGTCACTACTGCCAGACCAATAGAGTTTACTGAATGAACGTAATAATTTTCCATACGTTAGAAAAGTCTTAAACAAGACTTTTAATACAAACGAATAACTGATAAAGAAGTTATTCAAGAAAAATGAAAACATTAAAAACTTTAATATATGAGTGTTCCTACAAATTAAGTGGTAATAGGAACCAATAAAATATGAAAAGCATCCAAAATAAAGTATTCAAAAATTAACAGATAATATCAACTATCATTTCTATAATAAAGAAAATGTACATTTAAACAAAAATGTATAGTAATAAATTTTTAGCATTTATTCTGGAAAATATGTTCAGCTGGATAATAATTTGTGTTTTCATATTTACTTATATTTACATTCCAGTAAATATAAACATATATTTTTAAACAGAGTAATGTCTTCTATTGGTAAGACTAATGACGTATCTGCATACAATCAGAACAGGCTTTTGACTGTGTGATGATTGAGTCATACAACAAAGCTATTCACCAGTTTAAAGAACTTTTGCTGTTGAGCTGGTGAAAATCTATGTACAAAATCTCTGGCTATTAGTTGTGCCGAAGACTAGCACACTGAGGAATGATTCACTTGTCTTAGAAGGCCACTTTCTAATAACAATAAATGTCTGAAGCAGGCACTTGACTGGGGGTGGCAAAGTCATTAAAATGAGCTTCTGTTCTCCTATGATTTCTGATGACTTTTCTCCATGTCCAGGCTTTCACTACCCTTTCTTACCCTTATGCTGTAAATGTTATCTGTAATCAGGAGTGAAAGGAAGGACGCGCACCACAGGCTTTCACCTGAGTGATTGCAGCATTTAGACAGGATCATAATACTTGGAAGTAGTTAGTATGAAAGAAATGTCCTATAATATTTTTCTTCCAAAATACATATATAATATACAAAATCATTAATGCATGAATTTTTCTTTACCTTCAGTCAAAATGTCCATTTCTAAGGTTATCTAAGGTGAGCTATTTAATTCAGCCAATCTCTCAACCTTCTATCTCTAGTAGACCATTTGGCGATGTAATTCTCAAGACTGTCATATTCAGCAATTGGACTGGACAGAGCCTTATTAGAGAAGGGCTTTTCCCTGATTAATCACAATCAGCTCCCATGTTCTGAAGAGCACTGAAAATTTGTGGAACTAGTTTTCAGAGACACTCGAGCCAGATGTTTTTATCAGAAGTGGTGCTTTTTATACCCACAGAATTAGAACCTGAAATTCATTGTATTATTGTTCCATGAAACTAAGCTTTTGTGCTATCAATTTAAACATCCATAAATGTTATATATGTATCCTTTTTTCTATTTGTATACTGAGTAAAATACTCTGTACACCTAATTTCAGAGTTTATGTCTTTGTAGTTTATGCACTAGTGAGCCACATTTTCTAAACAAAACAATTACTTACTTTGCTAATAAAACTATAAATTTTAAGATAAAGTATTTTCAAGAAACTGAATATAACTTAGATTTATTCTTAAAATGACAACAGCATTGGATTTGTAGCAGTAGGCTTCTTAAATTTTATCTTGGGTTGAATCTATAATATAAATTTGATACAATGTTAGTCTAATTATTATAATGACTACTCTATTTCATTCCAAAATACCACTCAGTGCCAGTTGCAATATTAGTTTTTAGAAGTTATAAAGAATTGGGCAATTTTTAATCACACTGATTTCTATAACATAATTGTAGATAAAGCTTGAAGTAATGTTTATGGTATCTAAACATGAAAGACAGAAAATATTTAAAATGTTAATATCACTATCTCCAACTAGCCAAATTAAAAAAAAAAATTCTTGAGAAAAAGAGATGTTTTTATTTGCTGCTTTTTAAATTTATTAATGTTTTTATTAGATTATATAAATTATACAGACATATGATTTTAATATCTGAAATTATTATATAAATAGGTATATAAGTGAAAGTTCTCTTTTCCACTCTTGTCCCTACATATCTTGTTACTTGCCTTTCTGAAATTTAACCACTGTTGTTCATTTACTAGAGATTTTTTGATAATTCCAATGTAAGCAAATATGTCTAAAAATATTTTTGCCTCTTTTACTCAATAATGAAGTACTTCAAACATCCTTCTACACCTTCTTCTCCTTTCTTTGTTAATTGAATAGTATATCTTGGATATTGTTCCACACATAAAAAGATTTCTCAATTTTATGACTATATAATATTTTGGTATGTTGATAGGCTAAATATATATGATATAATTTATATATTATATGTGTATATATAATTAGTGTTTCTATAAAAATTTCTAGATTGTTTTAATTTTTTGGCTTTAACAAACACTGCTACCATGAGTAAATTTTACATGAGTAAAATTGTACACATATGATTTCACTTGTATGTTTGTATATCTGTAAGATAAATACCTAGAAATGAATTGCTGGTTCAGAGTGTACATATATTTGAAATTTTGGTAGGTATTGACAACATTGCAGTAGAGTTGGCTCCAAAGTACACTGTCACAAAGAGTGTATGAGAGATTTTGCTATATAGGTATATATGGAAGATATCTGAGGTTCCTTGGTTAAACATTATTCTGGATCTTTTTTTCAGAACTCAGTTTATCTTGCTGCCAGTGAGGTGCATCTCTGAGGGTATATGACTTAAATCATGCAGATAAAGCAAATCCAAATGTACTTGTAGAGACTCAAGATTCAGTGCTCTGAAAAAAAAAATATTTCTTCTAGGACTGCTCTTACTTTTCTCTCCCCTAAGTTATCCAGGGATATGGCAGTCTTCATCAGTAATAGTAGTCTACTAATGCAGTTATTCTTAAGTATAGGAAGAAAAACCATAATCCTCTAGGGATTGCCTCAGAATCTTAGTGCAAGAAGGAGGGAAAGCATGCTATTAGAATTGTCTCCAAGAATTCACACACCCTCCCTTATCCTGTGAACAAATGTTACTAGTTGCATATGACTGTTACTGTTTGTGAAATTAATTTTTTTAAAGATTAGTCATTTATTCACATAAGCCTTGAAAATAGGCTGGTCAGTGTGAACAATAATATGTTTGAGAACCTGACAAAAAATGTGGTAGTGAAGTACTAACACTGTGGACATCAATCATTATAAGAGGAAAGAAGTGAGTTTCATGAATATGGGGTTTTCTTCACTGAATCAGCTTCATTGATTAGAATTGTGCCTGCCACATGGAAGTCACTGTATAACAATATTATTTTAAAGTGGCTTACTGATAATGATATAGTGGATCAGAAAACATATGAGGTTTTTTTCTTTTTAATGATACTGATCTGGATTCCAGGTGTTGGTCTTTTGCTAGGTATCCCTGAACAAGACACTTAAACCCTCAGAGTCTCAGATGCTCATCTCTAAGATGAAGGCATGAATAGCTATATTATCGCATATTCATAATAATGCTAGAAATAAAACTTCATTTTTTAGTTTTTTGAGGTTCCAGGTTGAAGAAGCAAAGTTAAGTCCCTAAAGTGGCAACTTCCAGATCTAGTAAATTTGCCAGGGTCCCTCTGTAGGCATCACAACACAGCTGTCACCTGGCCAACAAGACTATTCAAATGGAGGATATGCAGACTTTGCCTGTCCTTCTGGTGCACCAAACAGCTCCATCCACAACCATATTAATAAAATCAGGTAAAGAATTAACAATATCAGCACTTTTTTTTTTTTTTTTTGAGGCAGAGTCTCACTCTGTCACCCTGGCTAGAGTGCCGTGGCGTCAGCCTAGCTCACAGCAACCTCAAACTCCTGAGCTCAAGCGATCCTCCTACCTCAGCCTCCCGAGTAGCTGGGACTACAGGCATGCGCCACCATGCCTGGCTAATTTTTTCTATATATATTTTTAGCTGTCCATATAATTTATTTCTATTTTTAGTAGAGACGGGGTCTCGCTCTTGCTCAGGCTGGTCTCGAACTCCTGACCTAGAGCGATCCACCCGCCTTGGCCTCCCAGAGTGCTAGGATTACAGGCGTGAGCCACCGCTCCCGGCCACTTTTTTTGTTTGTAAAATAACTTATTGGATATACTATTCTCCTGGAAGGCTGTGTGGCATAGGCATCACTTTTTTGGTAACACAACCTTAACTAGCCTGGATCAAGTTTCCCAAAGGTTTCCTCTGAGTTTAACCTTCTAATGTCTTCTTAACTGTTTTCACACCTTGTAAATAAGCCTCTGGTACTGATTCAGATTTATTTTGAGAAGGAATCCTGATTTTACTGGAAGTACTGAAATGGCTTTACAAAACCTTGTCTTATCTTGTAAGTAAATACCATGCATTTTTAGCCTTATTCCCAATCTCTCAAGGCTAAAGAAATTAAATATCAAAATTATATTTAACTGACTTTAAGGCTTCGATACATGTTTAACTAACTTAGCTTTTGCTCATTTCTTAAAATCACATTTAAGGGTATAAACCTAAAATGTAGCATTAGGATTTTTTACACCAAAACCTTTTTTTTTTTTTCTTCTTCTTTTTCTTTTTCTTTTTTAAACTCAGCCCTGCAGGGATGCAAAGGAATTCCTCCAAAACTTTACATGTTTGGTATTATTTAGGACTTTCTATGTGCATCTTATATTTTTCTCTGTATAATAATATATCAGTGTTCAATAAAATTGTATAGGAATTGGTAAGAAGACACAGAGAATAATATAAAAAGGTGGCTTAGAAAATAGAATATATCTGAAGTAAAATCAAGTACCTATGATAAATATTTGTGTACACCTGAAAAGCCCAAACTGAAAAGAGCAGAGGAATTAGAGATGCTTTCATATTTAGGATTATTTTTAGTCCAAGATGGCTTCTGCTTTGAGCTAACAAGACAAATATAATGTATTTATCAATATGCTCATATTGAAATACTCTCAGGTATTTAAAAGATATATACAAAATTTTTAACGACTTAATGTTTTGTGTACATTTCTTTGGTGCACAGAAAAGCAGAATTTTCGTTAAAATCTTTTTTAAATGAGAATTTTCTGGATACATAAATGTTAAAAATTGCACAGGTCTTTCCATGCTCCAGATTCCCTATTTGAGATGTTTGGTGCCGTCAGAGTCCAGCTCTAATTTTGAGTCAATTATCTGTTTCACTAGTGGCTCAATCAATTAAAAAAAGTTTCTGCGGCTCTGTGCCTGGCTGCCTGCCCAAAGAAAGCGCTTCTTCTTCTTGTTTTTTTTTTTTTTTTTTTTTTCATTCCCTCTTGGTGTGCACTTAATCAAATTAACTCCAAATAGAAAAAGTGTTATAGAGATCAAAGGAAAATGTTTAACTATAAATTAACTGCCATCTCTTGGGAAAAGAGTATTTCCCTTTAGATTAAATGTGAAAGTGTTTCTTTACCTTATACCCATTTTGAATCCCCCTAGTGTAATTTTCAGGGTAGACAGAAAAGATAATATGAAAGAATACAGTCAGAAGGCTGTCTTCTGGTTACTGATTTTCTCCAGGCATTAGTCATCAAGATGCATGAGATAGTTTGGGAAATGGTAAAAAGAAATACAATGCCTTTATTATAGATTCAACCATAGTTTTACAGAATACCATGTGATTATACATTACTTTCATTTTGATAAAATTAATTGATGTAGTCCAAAATTTTTGGAAACTGGGGAATATTATGAGATTACATTTTAGGGTAAATTTCTTAATGAAAAATTTGTGTTGCTCCTACTTTCATAAAAAATATGTTAATGATGTTGGTTCATTTTTCCTGGTTAAGTGCCCACATTCCCAAACTACTTCTGCGATTGACACTAATTGGCAAGTCTTTTGGCAGTCACAGCAAGGAGAAAAATGACCATTGTACATGGAAACTAAACAAGGTATTACCTGCACATTGAGGTTAAAGGGCACTGAGTCAGAATCCATGCTGTCGTTACATTTGCTTCCACTAGAGATCAAAAAGTGAGAATCTAGAATTTCTAGGTTGTCAATTTAAAATTGTTCATAGATACTATTCTAAATACAAATTTATCAAATGATGTTCTGGTTTATCTGATTGTTCTCTATGTAAAAACCAGAACTAACAGTGTCAGTAAGAAAATCATACAACTTTTTCACTATTATAAACATTGTATGGAGTTTGAAATCATTTCTAGCATACAATTAAGTGCCATTGTTATTAATTTACACAAAATATGCTAAGAGCATCATCCCTGCTCTCCTAGATACAAATTCCCCTGTGAGCATAACAGGTTGGTACAAACTGTCACTGTTGTGGGCAGGTTCTGGAAGAACTGCACAGGTCACTGATCTCTGCAGACTTTGACTTTACTCTCTAGGAGATTTTATTTTAAACAGGAATATTGCAAATGGTGAAAGAAGGATTTGCCTCATCTTGCTCTCTGTTGTAAGACACATTAAAGAACTTCAAGTTTAAAGTGAGGATACAAAAATGACACAATTATGCAATAGTGGGAAGCAGATATTTTTGGTGGCATAAGGAAGGTGATTGAGTTTCTTTTTTATTTGTAGCTACAAATCTTTCTTCATTTTAAGAATTTGTTTAGAATATTATGTAGAAGGTGCTCATGAAGGAGGAGAAATAATGGTAAGTGTGGGTGACAAAGAAAAAGGAAACTTGGTATATCTTTAGGGTTGGCTCTTGAGATTTCTATTTTTTTGTGGCTTTCTCACTAGAATCAAAAATATTAATAACATAGGAACTTAGTCCTGCAATCCCACTACCAGCTATATGTCCAAGAAATAAAATTAGTATGTTAAAAAGGTATCTGCATTCCCATGTTCCTTGTAACACTATTTATGACATAAGATATGGAAGTGACCTAAGTGTCCATCATCAGATGGATGGGTAAAGAAAATGTGGTATATACACAAGATGGAATACTACATAGTCTGAAATAAGAAGGAAAATCTGTCTTTTGCAGCAACACACATGAACCTGGAGGAAATTTTGTTAAGTGAAATAAGCCAGTCACATAAAGACAAATACTGCATGATTTCACCTATATGTGGAAGTTTAAAAAGTTGATCTGTTAGTAGCAGAGAGTAGAATGGTGGTTACCAGGTGCTGGGGTGGTTTGATGGGGTTGGGGAGTGGCTAGGGAGATGTTGAACAAAGGACACAAAATTTCAGTTAGATAGGAAGAATAAGTTCAAGAGATCGATTGTACATCATGGGCATTACAATTAACAATATACTGTATTCTTGAAAAATGCTATGAGTGAATGAATTGTCACCAAAAAAATCATAACTATTTGAGGTAATGCATATGTTAATTAGCTAGATTTAGTCATTCCACAATATACTTTAAAACATGATGTTGTATATAATAATTACATCCAATTTTATATGGTAATTTAAATGATTAATTCTTAAATAAAAAAATTAGTTAAAAAAATAGAAACTCAGGACAAAGTCCTAGTTAATTGATTGTGGTAGTTGGAAACCTAGAAGATCTAGATATGCTTTTAAATTATGCCCTCACCACTTTAAAACTTTGTGAGCTAGGGCAAGTAATTGAACTCATTCAAAGCCTTAGTTTCTTAACCTGTACAATGGAGATAATATCACCTTATTATTTTGTTTTGAAGAAGAAAAGAAATATTATATGCAAAGAATAATATTTATCACACTGGAAATGATCATATATTGTAACCAACATTATTTGTTATTAAAAAAAAGAAAGAGTATATCTGTCATGGCATTTTTTTCCCTCAGTACTCCATAGCTCATAATACTTAAGTGTGATGGCTTTCAAGTTGATGGTTGAAGAAATCTAGCAGTATATAAGCAGCCTCATTCCCCAGCTCTCATAAGAAATAGAGAATAACAAATAACAAAACCTTAGGAATGTGTAGTTTGTTCACCTCCATGTCATAATTTTAGGTCTAAAAATTATAATAATTATGAATCTTAATCTGATATATTCTACATCATTTTATTAAATCAAGTATAACAATTTTAACTTAGGGATCCTTAAAAGTTGAGGTTTCCCTGTTGTCTGTCTGGTAAATATTATATCTAATTGATTCTCTCTCTCTTTTTCCCACTCTTTGTGTATATATACCCATATGTGTATACATTATTAAGCTTAAAATATGACAATACAATTTTTTTTCTTATTTAAGAGCTCATGATTTCTGCAAATATAAGATTAGACTTAAGAAAATTCAATTAAAGGATTGAAAATTTACATTGTAATTACTTTATAGCATTTAAGCTTTTTTATATACAAGGCAAAAGTTTCAGCAAGCAAATATTATATTCTTCAACCCACCTGTTAATCAACCCCCCTGCCATAGATAGTATTACTTGAATAAATAGTTAAGAGAGAGAGTGCGTTACAAAAGGAACTGGCAATGAGGCTTATATGGAAAATTTCCTACAATATTTTAGAATACATGTTGATGAAAAAATGTTGATAGGACTGATTTTTTCAATATTATAGGACCATGCCCTTTATCCATGTATCTGCACAATTTTTCATCATTCATGTTTTTCATTAAAAAATAAACTACAGTCCCAAAGCATTTCTATGTATTTATTAATAAATTATATATACATATACTACTACTGTATCATTATATATATTATATGTTACATAATATATATTAACATATATATTATATATGTTAAAATTGTAGAAAGATAGTAACTAAAAATGTATAAGAAATCAAATACAAATAGAAATTTTAATAATTTCCTCAACAACCTCAATGTATCTTAGGAGTATAAATATCTCAACTTGGATACCAATCATTTGGTAATAAAGTGTTGTATTATTTCTTTGCTTTTTATATAAATTTCCCTAAGTTCCAAAAATTCTAAATGTAATTAAAATTTTTTAGAAATTTATGTTTTTATGCCTCTTTTGTATATAAATATGTATGTGATTATTCAATTAATTTACACAGATAAGATGATACGATGATAATTAGGCAAGTTTTTTTTTTTATTTCAGCATATTATGGGGGTATAAAAGTTTAGGTTATGTATATTACCCATGCCCCTCCCCCCAGTCAGAGCTTCAAGCGTGTCCAGCCCCCAGAAGGTGTGCATCGCACTTATTATGTATGTATACACCCATCCCTTCCCCGCCTCCCATCTGCCTGACACCCAATTAATGTTATTCCTATATGTGCTCTTAGGCAAGTTGTTTTAAAGATTTTTTATATGAAGATTTTGATGGATTTATATGTGTTTAAAAATCAATCTTAAAATACAATTTAAAAATCTAATGTTTAAAAATCAATCTCAAAATATAGTCTTTATATATATTCCCTAAATGACTTTAAATATGTATTTACCTATGTAATTTGATGATGATTACAATGATAAATTGACATAAACATAATACCCTACAATTGTCAATGGATTTCAATAGCATTTTTCATTAATTATACTTTTATTGATGACTTCTGGTAAAAGAAAATATTATACAAGTATGAACTGGGCAAAAATTACTATATCATTAAAATCAAGATGCACAAAAAAGGAATGGACAAAATTAGATATGAGTTTTTAATGCCAGTAGATAATCTGTGATTTAATGGTAATAGACCTAACACATTTTCAAAATAGCTTGGCCTTTACCTCATGATTCCTATATATTTCAGATGTCAGCAATCAAGAACTGATGAAGATCAGGGCAGCCCCCGCAAGGAATTTGATTGACAAAGATGTACTCCCGAAAAGAGTGATATTGATTTAATTATAAATAGCTGACAAATTGTTTAATATCATTCAAGTCTTGGTAGCTTAACTTCCACAGGCTGCTGCTGCAGTGTATTTATAGCATACCCCAAATTTCCTCCAGTTTATTAGAAAATCTTTTGCGTTTCAAAAATGAAAGTTTTTCTTGGCAAAACACAAGATAAAATACTTAAATGTGTTCCTTGTATGATATTGTTTGTAAATGCATTCTATTAGAGTGAAGAATGATCCCTCTAAACTACAAAACCAGTGTTGCCTTTTGTAATCTGAGTTTGTGGCATCGCTTAATTTACATGCTATTTTTCTTTACATCATTCTGTTTATTACCAGATAAAATAATATTATTGTATGATAAAAGAACAAGAAGGAAAAATAAATCTTTCAGTGTGTTGGAGTTTTTAGTTGATGGGAAAAGCAGTTGAGAACAAGCTTTTATGAGGTAGGCTTTGTCATACTGGCCATGCTTAAGTGACATATCAAGTTTAATTACTTTCTTCCATGAATAAAACACTCCAGTAATATCAGTGGAAAATACCAGGTTAACCACAGATCTGTACCCTATTTTCTCCCCTTTCAGTGACACTTAGAAAAGAAAGAAAGGGGCCAGGTGTGATGGTTCATTCCTATAACCCTAGCACTTTGGGAGACCAAGATAGGAGGCTCACTTGAGTCCAGGAGTTTGAGACCAGCCTGAGCAGCACAGTGAGATCCCAGTATCTACAGAAAATGGAAAAATTAGTCAGGTGTGGTGGTGCACCTGCAGTCCTATCTACTTAGGAGGCTGAGGCAGGAGGATCCCTCAAGCTCAGGAGTTTGAGATTGCAATGAGCTATAATGACACTACTGTATTCCAGCCTAGGCAACAGAAGGAGACCCTGTCATCTCAAAAAAAAAAAAAAAAAGCAAAGAAGAAAAGAAAAGAAAATGAAAAAAGCAAAGGGCCTGGACAAATATTTTGGTATGAAAAACCTTTTGTATACAAATATTTTTGTATGCACATGTAATATTAGCCAGCAGAAAGATAATGGCAAGTCCATACTGTTTAAATGCTTTTTATCAGGATATATCTGGTATCTCTATGATGAAAACGAGCTTAGAGTTTATGCGTTTAGGAGGTATGGCTCACTCACAAATGTCTCTTAAGTTATGTAGTTAATGGGATATAGAAAAGAGATGTTCCAAAACTGAATGGATTCCCCTCTTCAAACCACGATCCACATGCATTGCTTATATGTCACATACAAAGTCCGTACCAGAACATTTCCTAATGTGGGAGAGAAATTATATTTGGAAAAATATATTGACAATAATGGGAAATCACTCTAGACCTTTGTTTTTGCCTTATTAGTGAACTTGATTTTGCATAAGATCACTTGTATTAATGGTAATGGGACATATTGGTCTTTTTTATTATTTAACAGCCAGTATTCTCTTTCCTTTTCCTAAAAAAAATCACAAAACTTACTTTGTGTTCATGTATTCCACTTTTAATTTTATTGATTCTGTTCTAATTTATAGGCTACTTTATATTGTTTTCTTGTTGGTGAATGTGTAGGCTTTTCTTCCTCACCTATACTGGTACCTCTTTAACCTGAAGGTAAGTTTATATTGGATACTCAAATACAACATAGGGAATTAATTAAAATTTAAGATGGTGTATAAGATCCCCTTTCAGAAGTGAAAATCCCTTTCAGGAATGAATTAAATGTGCATAAATGTTCATGGGCACACGGTAGTCAGAAAAGTGAGGAGTTAGATAGCTGAAGGAAAAGCTGATAAATGCTGATCAACACAGACCCTCTTTTTTATAATAAGAATAAAGGTAGGCTCAGAGGTTAAACTGGGTAGTATGGTTTCCTCTTCCAATCATTGGTTTTTCTGTGAGCAACCAAAAGGAAGCATTGTTCAGAGTTTGCAAAAAAGGCAACCAATGAAACCAAAAAGTACAATGAGTTGACAGAAGGAAGCAAATGAGCAAACAATAACTAAGGGAATCCACCTGGTACCGTTAAATATAGGTATAAACAGTTCTAAATCTTTTTATACTCTTTGAGGATATAATTTCATTATAGGAAATTTAAATTTGAAATTGTAATCCTGTGCAATAAAGCAAAGTTTAAATTTTTCCTAGTAAGTATCAAGAGGAAGCTCTTGTAAAATTAAACTAAAAAAATAAAGTCCAGTATTTTAGGGGAAAAAAGGCATCAAAGCACAGCAATTTTATCAATTACTACACTCCATGGCAATCTTTATTTGCATAATTTTCTTTCTTACACTACCAGGCTTTTGAGCATCTTTTCAGTTTATTTATCCTCTGGATAGCAAGGAACTCCTTGTTCACAGTGATCATGCAATAAATATTTTAAAAATAAGTAGATAAAGGCAAGGCATTTAATTTATGTGGTTGAGTTCATGTTATAATAATGCCTGATAAATGAGTCATCATTATAGAGCTACGTAGCATGTTTAAGTTAGAAACTGGAAAACGTAAAATTGATTCATAGGTTTGCATCACTGTTTTCAAAAGCTTAGTCTATGAATTATTTGGTAGTAACTGTGAAAACAACTTTGTGCACAAGTTTGAAAATCTTGAATATATACTGTTACTGCAACATTTTCAGAACCTGTAACATGCTAATTATTGAGAATGATGGCAGAATGTAATATTAATTGACAACTTTATTTATTTGTAGGAAATTCCTAGAACTCTTGTTCTAAGATACAATTTGGGAAATCCTGGTTCAGCAAATTGGTTTATTAAAAAAAGATTTGTAGTAGTTTTTTTTCTGAATTCCGTGCAGAATCAGTATTTCTTGCTCTTTGCAATAGTGTTTTTAAATGGTGGAGGTTCTTAGGGTGGGTGAGAAGAAGGACTGAAATCCAAGATTATACTATGTCAATGGAAAAAGCATTTACAGTAGAAACCAAATTAAACTGATGGCCATAAACGCAATTAATTTTAAGAAATCTTATTTCTTTTGGATCCCCGAGGGTCTTTCAACTACCATGTAATTATCGATAATCTAAAAATTTATGGAATTTTACATTTTAGGGATAATGCTTACTGCTAATCCAGTCTAGGAGGCTACTATCAAATTACTACTGCTCATTTTATATAATTTTTAATTTTCTTCATAAAACGTGGGCTTTTGATTTTTGTTCAAATCCTGCTATTAATATTTATTCTAATCTATAACGTGGTTTTTGAAATTTAGTATCAGTGATTTCATATTTTTTTAAAAATGTCAGAAAAAGGGGAATCATATCCAGGTATTCTTTCATGAGATTCAAATGAATGGGTGACTTGAGAGAATAAGAAATTTGTAGAGTAAAACTAGAGGCAAGAAATAATAATAATTTCTTTATTTCATACATTTTTCTTATGCTACTCTCCTTCCCTGCTGCAAGCCAAATTTAAATGGACAGTAGATATTTAATGTGATCTAGCATAATATATTCCAGCTTCTTGGAGTGTAATGAAAATGATGAAAATTTTACAGTGAAAAATTGTACCTTATAGGCAATGCTGCTGAGTTTCAGAAATGAAGAAACACCTTAGACACTGCCAATTTTTATAATTCTTTTGTACTTTATTACAATAATAATATTTATTGAGAACTAAGATCACAGGCACCATCTAAAAGATGAGATGAAAACATTCTCTACAATGTGAAGACACAGTTTAAATTATACAGCAAATTGTTGGATCTAAAAATGTTTAAAAATATATGATGGGGAAAAGATGGTTATTAATTTAAAAAGAAAAATTTGATTTAGCATAGAATAATCTCGGAAATCTCTACTTTCCTCTTAAATTATCTTTCACTTTGAATAAATTCTAGAAGTAATAGAATATGGTTTATCTCTGTGTGTAAATGGTTAAATCAATGACATGATTTGTAGGTAATATGAATACTAAAATATATGTATCATCACCTGCTACTGAGCCTAGCACATAGCAGATGTTTAATAAATGAATGAAGAATCTTTGCTGCATGTTGGCTTTGTGCCTAGAGCTATACTCCTGAAACTTAAAATCTGGTTAGAAAATTGAGACATTTATGAAAAATAATCAATAAAAATATTAAATAATA
This sequence comes from Lemur catta, assembly GCF_020740605.2. Taxonomy (NCBI): domain Eukaryota; kingdom Metazoa; phylum Chordata; class Mammalia; order Primates; family Lemuridae; genus Lemur; species Lemur catta. Next base: position 54,158,090 of record NC_059140.1, read on the forward strand.
CAGCACATTCTAAAAGATTTTATGACTTTTTTTTAAAAAATAAATGAGTTAGCATTTGAAAGGAATCATGGAAAAGTTAGTTAAGAAGGTGATACTAGAATAATATCAGCAAAAGCATCATGACAAGAAAGACGAAGTTGAAACTGCTATTAGTTTTTCTGTATATCAGATTTGTTCATAACTGTATAGGTTTATCACAAAAATTGTAGCCTAAAAGCCCTGGAAAAAACTTGTCCATGGCATCAAATTTATAATCATTGGTTGATGAATCCAGCTTCTGCTATTTTGTCATATAGTCAATTAAATGTTCTGTGATATAAAGTATACCTAACAAATGGATCAAGGTTTGTGTTGGCCAGGATGTTCTTCTTCCAAAAGAATGGTTATTCTAGGAAATTTAATACAATTAGAAACCAACTTGGAAAGTCATGGAAAGGACAGAGGCTTTTAGAAAAAAAGCTTGTCTTTGCTAAATGAAAATTCTTAGGTTTTCTGGGTCCTCTATTTCTGAGTGTACTGTCTGAAACTTGCTTTGTTTCAAATCTCCGAGTTCTTCTTTCTTTCTTTTGATTGTTCCATTGGGTCCACTTTTTGCTTCAGGAGATCCTCTACTAGGCGCTAATCTTTCTTTTAACATCCTTTCAGTTCCAGAAACTATCTCTGTGGGGGAAAAAAATATACTCAAGGGAGACAGTTCTTGGATTAGTAACTTGCAGATGGAGCATGAGAAGGGAAGTAGGAAAAAGTAGTAAAGTTGAGAAAACAGTTTTTTAAGTGCTTGATTGGAATCAGCACCACATTCACTGACTGCTTCTCTTTTTATTGATATATTTGTCAAAAGCTGCTCAGAAACATAGGGCCCAAAGTTTTAGTAAATACATCTTAAAATTTCAAGCTGATGATTAAACAACTTTTTGCAATTTCCACTTATAAAGTAATTTTGTTAGTTGATAATATGCTAACAATATCAATAATTTCTAACCTTTGTACATAATAATATCAATATTTTCATATTTATAAGATTTTACAGTTTATAAAGCATATTGCAATAATTGTTTCATTTAATCTTTACAGAAATCTCTTAGAACTATTTACTTTGTAGATAAAATTTCGGCATCACAAACATTGTTACAAAACCTAGAAGGTTTTATAAATAGCACTAGAAATCAGATATTTTTATTCTGAATATTGTGATTCTTTAATATATTGTTTAGAAGAACTTAAATGCTCTATAGAGCTAAAGCTGACTGACATGAAGACATCACTTCTATTGTTTTTGACTTTTTAGTCAAAAATCCATTCTGACTAGAGTAAGATGGTATCTTACTATGGTTTTAATTTCCATTTCTCTAATCATTAGTGATATTGAGCATTTTTTCAAATGTTTGTTGGGGGAAAAAAATAAATATGTCAAAATGTTAAAAATAAATAAATAAACCAACAAACAAAAGACATCACTTTAACCCCTGATACCACTTAAACTATATCCACTTCTGAATTTCAAGTGGTTCTCTTTAGAACACACACATTAGTCCCTTATTGCATGAGGAGAATTTTCCATGATGAAGCTTAGCCTAGAATTAAAATTTTACTTTTTGGTATGGAGATAGTCTTATGAAATGGACAATGAGAAATCCTGGTAAGTTCTAAAAATCCAAATTGAGTGGCAAATGGAGTAATCACTAGATTGGTTGACTCTTTTTCAATTGTGTCCTGAATTTCTTGGATTCAAAGAGAGAGATCCTACCCTACCTCCTAGAATAAACTTGAACAACACGAGCCAGTCAATGCAGTCCACAGTGTAATACTCTGAGGCCTAATTCAGACATATCAGGACTATTGAAATTTCAGTTCCTAACTTTGTAGTGACATTTTGTTGAAGTAGATGTTTTTATCTTTTCTGTAGTATTTGAATTTAAAAGCATATCAACCTAGAATAACTTCTTAGTTATATGATCCAACAATTTCCTTTATTGTTTAAGATATATTACATATTTTTAAAATAAATTAATCAAAATAATTCTGGCTGATATGGCAAAAACATTTGATTGGCTTCTCTTAAAGTCAAAATAGCCTCTGAATCTTGGAAGAGCAGCAGCTTCTATCATCTCTTAACAAGCTCCGAATTACATCATAATAAATCAACCAACTTCCATTATTATTCACATCTTTTAATTTTTACATTGTTAACTAAAAAAGGAGGCAAGCTAATGCATTTAAATTTTGATCTTTTCTTTTAAGAAAGTGATCACTGATGAAATGGTACTCCTCAAAGAAATTTTCACAGACTTTCTGATTTTACTATATCTTTTTTCAAATGAATATTTTATCAATATGCTCTCATCATTATGCAATGTATTTCCATTAAATTGCTTTTTTTCCCTTTAATTGGTGTCATCTACTAGTCAGAAAAATGTTGGCATTTTTGTTTGAAGAGAAAGTAAAACCATTGTATTTGCCTGACATGTGCAAGTTCTAAACTCTGTACTCTAACAATTAGTTCTGAAAAATTTGTAGTGAATCTATCATATCTAGATTAGACCTTCTTTTATCTAATAGTGTCACAGTAGTCATTTTCTAATGCTTTAGATATTTTTCTCACTAGAGTAAGCCTTAGTATAAAAGTTATGTGAGGATAAAATCGAATGTTCAGATATAGAAAGCATAACAAGGTCAAAATATACTGTTTTTGGTGTCTGAAAACCTATAGATAGAAACAGAAACTTGGATGGCAACTCCATTGGATCAATTTGAGAGTAGTCAGCTCATGTTTTTTCTTTTAACTGTGTTGTTAGATATTATATAGTTTACCTGAAGGGAGATTCTGCTTCATTTGACATTGTCTTAACTCTAGGTATATCCTAAAAGACAGATTTTATTTCATAATCTGGACAACAAAGCCATAAAATTGAAATATCAGTAAGGATAATTATTGAGTATTTGGATCAAGCACTGAGAAACCAGGAATATGTGAGGGAATTAGATAGATGATATGGAGCTATTCCAGGAGCGTTCCGAGCAGGCTATGTGGAGACACATAGCAGTTGACCGGTATAATGTTGCAGAATTGTCTGAAACCTCAGCCAGCAACAAAGTGACCACGGAGACATTATTTATGCGTTTGGTAGCCTAAAATTCCTTCCACCTTAAAGGGTACACGATTCTGGTCTATTATGCAATTCTGGGCACCTGGGACAGTGTGCATGTGTGTGTGTGTGTGTGTGTGTGTGTGTGTGTGCGTGCTCGCGCGCGCGTGCGTGCATTTGTGTATTTGCTTATTGATATGAAGTTATATATTATATTTTACTTTTAGTTATACAGGATTCATTTTTGTACTTATATACAACAAAATTCTTTTAGTGCTGGAACAGAGGTTAAGCAACATATCCAAGGTCACACAGGAAGGGGAAGGGGTGAGAAAAACTCACTCTTGTGCCAGTTTTACTTCCAGTTTTGTTTTTGAGCAAATTCCAGGATGTTCCTTCTGTTCATTTTTTAAAAAATAATATTGAATACCTACTATGTGAGCCAGTTACTATTCTAGGGATATATCATGGTATAAAACAATCAATCCCTACCCCTATGGAGTTTACATCCAGTGGGGGAAAACTAATTAAAAATATGTACAATGTAAATAACAAAAACAAAAACAAACAAAAAAACCCCCCACCTGCTTACCAGTACCTTAAAAGACCCTATGAATATAATGAAATTTACTTGCCAAATTTTCTGTCCTATGGATATAACACTATTTACTTGAAGAATATTCTATTGTTAATATTTAGGCAGTTTTGAATTTTATATCATAAATAATCCCTTAAAGATAGCACGATAATACTTGTAATGCACATACACTTTTCTATACCTTCCTATCTAGTTTCTCAGGATAAATTCCTAGAAGTGATGCCTTTATTAAAGGTATGTCATTTTTGTAGTCCTTGACATAAATTGTCAAATGATCTCTGAAGGGTTTGGTATGCTCCTAGCAGCTGCTTAGTAGATTGTCTGTTTATTCTGCCTTTGGAAACACTGGGTTTTAGCTAACAAATATTTGCCAACTTGGTAGATAAAATATCTTTTTTACCTGCATTTACTTGATTAGGTCATTTTTTCCTGTTTCCCACCATCAAATCTTCTTTAAAGTTATGCTGACATTCCTCTCCCCCAGCACAAGTGACTCTTCTCTTTTGGGATTGGGTAACTTCGTGTTTCATTATTCCCTTTTCAGTTTAATATATAGCAGTAACTCTGTACCCTGTTCCTCTCAGATCCATTTTGGATGTAAAAACAAAAGAGAATAATGAACAACATTGACTTTTTGCTCTTTCCATTTCCACTGTAATAATCCTGGAAATAATCTGTCTCTGACTCACCAGGAAAAAAAAAACAGTCTCAAAGGAGAAAATGAATAAAAGAGAATCACAATAAGTTATATTTCTGGTTACCTCATTACAACTTTATTTATTATTTATGCATCTTCTTTTGTGAAGTGTCTTTTTATCTGTCATTCTTTTTGTATTATTATTGTAGAAAACTAACCCAATTTTAAAGGGCTATCATTATATTTTGACTTGGATTCCTCTTTTTTTCTTTTTCTTGGCCAGATCACCTATACTGCAAAGAAGAGAAATTTTTGCAGTGAGTTCAAAAGCTCCTGTTGCTTAGAACTTTCCCACAGACTCTTATTCATTATTACTGTTATCAGTCAAGACCAGATCATACATAGCATCCCTCTAGGGATCTTGACAGTATCATTCATTCATTCACAGGTGTTTCAAATACAAATTTTAAAAAATCATAGAAATACAATTATTTTGGTCAGTATAGTGTAAAATTCTCCTCCGAATATATCTGAAGCTTTAAATTATGTTTTACTCTATCACCCTAACCTAAAGGTTGATAAAAATAGTAAATTCATTAGATTGTCTTTGATATTTCCAAAATGTAAATATTTCCAAGTTCTTTTGGAAGCATTTAGAAGGCATCTTAGACCCAAGATTTTTTTTCACTGAAGAGGACTTAGGGTTTCTCATCTAAAACAGGGATAGAAAATAGCTAAGGCAAAAATCATTTCTATGTCATTCAGGTAATAATTTATAAATGTAGTACTATGGAGTGATAATTTTTTCAACAATGAGAAACAAAGATAAAAACTTTGTAAGTGAAATCCTTAAGGTAAAAATACAGTCCCAGCACATCAGAAAATAAATTATAATAAAAATAGAACCAGATATATATCTGGTTTATGACTTTAGGCCATCTCCCAATCAGTAAAAATCTTAAGACAATAATGTTGCACAAAAATAGTCCCCATAGATAAAATTGGTTGAGTTGCAACTATAGTTTTAATGAATCAAGAATTTTCTGGGGAAAGTTGGTAGAGTTTAAAATCAAGTGATAGCTTGTTATAGTTCTGAGAATATCTCATCCAAGTTGATTATATTCTTTTTTCCTTTGCATATGCATGTTTGCAGTGGTATTGACAAAACCTCTGATTTTCCTAGAAGATATGATAAGGCTCCCTGTAGAGAAGTCCAGGAAAATTATAAGGAAACAAATGAAATGTGTACTATGGTTTTTATTTTAAACAATGTTTTCACTCTGCTCTCATTGTTTTTATTGTACATTATTTCATAAGTTCATAGGAAAAGAGGTCTACGAAGAAGATGATATTTTTTTGGATTGTTTTTGTTTTTTGTCTACTCTGATAGCATATAAGTTGATGAAGGACAGGATCATACTTATTCCATATTGTATCATTTGTTAACAGCATAATTTTTAATATTTAAAAGATGCTAAATAAATTTGTTGTCGAATAAATCACCAATGCATTATTTTTGTCAGTTAATATAAGGAAAAAAAGTCAGTTGAGATTGACTAGATTAATATTTTAATTTGATCAAATATTTATCCAACTAACTCATGGGTACACAAATATCCAAAACTTTTTACAGGCATCTTATTGCCATTTTGTATGCATTTTATAAAATACTTTACTAACAGTATTGTAATTGATATCTTAATTACTTTTAGACATAGAATATTCATTTTTATGTCTCTATCAAAAAATACTTTTCAGATATGGTATTTCTTATAATAAGTTGTTTTTTTTTTTAATGTCCAAGGGCAATCACTCCAATCCATTGCTTCACCAAAATTTGCCATCTGACATCATTTTGACAGGTTTCCCATCATTTGTCCTGTATTTTTACAAGTTTCAAGCCTTGTGCCTTGCAGGTTAGCTACACTGTACTGATCACATGATAGGAATGGACAGTACTAAGATGCCTCAGCGGTTACTTTATGGATATCTGAATAAGGCAAATCTTATTCTGTGTGCACTAGACACACAGAAAAAATGTTTCCAAGGCACCCCAAGAGAGCAATTTCAAGAGTATTAATACTAATGTCAGTATTGAGGAAGCTACTGCAACCCTTTCATTTATTTTGAGCAGCTATGTCATCATGCTGACTGTGGGACCCAACACATGGGCTGCTAATAATTGCATGCTTAGTAGGAAGAAACCACTGTTAAAATTAAAAATTATTTTCTAGGTTAAAAAAAACCTTACTGCTCGTAATAATGAAATTTTAAGCTACAGCCATAAAAATGTGATAGATGTGGAATGTTTGCAATATAAATGAAATGATATTAGCTAAGAATTTAGGCTTTTAGTTGTAATTTTATTTTATTTATTTATTTGTTTATTTTTTTGAGACAGAGTCTCACTCTGTTGCCCAGCTAGAGTGAGTGCCGTGGCGTCAGCCTAGCTCACAGCAACCTCAAACTCCTGGGCTTAAGCAATCCTACTGCCTCAGCCTCCCGAGTAGCTGGGACTACAGGCATGCGCCACCATGCCCGGCTAATTTTTTCTATATATATTTTTAGTTGTCCAGATAATTTCTTTCTACTTTTAGTAGAGACAGAGTCTCGCTCTTGCTCAGGCTGGTCTCGAACTCTTGAGCTCGAGCAATCCACCCGCCTCAGCCTCCCAGAGTGCTAGGATTACAGGCGTGAGCCACCGCACCCGGCCAGTTGTAATTTTAATATCAACATTTTCCAAACATGGATTGAGCATCTAATGACATATGATTCAAAACATGCAAAAATGAATATATAATAGAGATATAAAACTCCATTGTATCAAATTTGTTATAGTGCATCCTATGTAGTAAATTCAAGATTGAGCGAAAAGAATGTCAAGAGAATGAGAAATCCAAATGATCTAGAAAAATGCTGTTATTGTTTTATAATTAGATCTATTTTGTTTTACTTCATTTTAATGGTATGATCAGGTCTTGTTTGAATAATAGAAATACTGAAAGCAAAAGAATAGAGAAAAATCCAAGGAGAGCCAAGACATAAATTTAACATTGAAGAATAGTGAAACAAACAGGGTAGCTTAAACTTTCTGAAAAGGAGAGAAGGAAATGAATGGGGAGAGGAGCTGAGTAACTCCAAGCATGAGGAACGACGCCCTTGCTGATAAGTCTTAAGTTATCTTTCCAACAGAATCTGCTAGCGCATCTCATCCATCATTTACGACAATTCTTTTTCAGTTTTGTGTTGCAGGACATTGTTCACAACATGTCCCGAGCCAGCGGTGGCCTATACTCTTCCATTAACTATCTAATTCCCTCTTTTCTTTTCTTTTCTTTTTTTTTTGATCTTGTCTTTATTTTTTTCTCCTTCAGAAAAATGTTTTTCTTTTCTTTCTTTTTTAATTTTTATAATAATATGTTTAATTCAAAACAAAATGTAACATTAGCAGTTTACATATAATAATAAGCCCTTAGATCAAATATGAAAAACGAACAACTAAATTCTAAATTGTGGGATTATTGCCCATATGCTATTAACCAGTGATTGCCTAATCCATAGGGTTGACATAGGCTATCACTAGGTTTATTATGGGCCTCCATTTTTTATGTCATCTTATGCAGCTAAATCCCTCCTTGGTATCTTTCTGCTTTCCTTTTAACACAGCTTCTTGATTTCTTTTTGTTTTATGTTCTCTCTATAATTTTTTTTTCAGAATATTATGGGGGTACAAATGTTTTGGTTACATGTATTGCTTTTGTATTGCATAAGTCAAAGTTATAAGTGTGTCCATCATGAAGTGTACATTGCTCCCATTAGGTATGATTTCACCCATCCCCTCTTCCCCCCCAACCTACATGATTTCTGCTGAGTTTTACTTTCATCTGTGCACATGAGTGATGATCGGTTAGTTCCAATTTAATAGTGAGTACATGTGGTGTTTGTTTTTCCATTCTTGCAATACTTCACTTAGGAGGATGGTCTCCAGTTCCATCCAGATCATTGCAAATACAACAACAACAGTCAAGCTGGGAATCAAATCAAAGATTCAATACCTTTTACAGTAGCTAAAATGAAAATAAAATACCTAGGAATGTATTTAACCAAGGTGGTGAAAGATCTCTACAAAGAGAACTAAGAATCACTGAGGAATGAAATTGCAGATGATGTAAACAAATACAAAGACATATTATGCTCATGAGTTGGCAGAATCAACACTGTTAAAATGTCCTTACTACCCAAAGTGATCTACAGATTCAATGCAATCCCCATCAAAATACTGTCATTTTTCACAGATCAAGAAAAAGTAATTCTACTCTTTGTTTGGAATCAGAAAAGAGCCCAAATAGACAAAGCAATCTTAAGCAAAAGGAATAAATCTGTAGGCATCACTTTACCAGACTTTAAGCTATACTATAAGACTATAGTAACCAAAACCATGGTACTGGCACAAAAATAGAGACATAGACCAATGGAATAGAACAGAGAATCCAGATATAAAACCATCCACATATTTCCATCTGATCTTTGTGAAAGTAGGCAAAAACATTCACTGGGTAAAAGAATCCCTATTCAGTAAATGGTGCTGGGAAAATTGGATAGCCACATGTAGAAGATTGAAACAGGATCTATCTCTCTTACAACTCACAAAAATTAATTCAAGATGTATAACATACTTAAATGTAAGACATGAAACCATAGAAATTCTAGAAGAATATGTTAGAGAAACTCTTCTAGATATCAGCCTAGGCAAAAAATTTATGAAGAAAACCCCAAGGGCCATCATAGCAAAAACAAAAATAAATAAATGGAACTTGGTTAAATTAAAAAGTTTCTTCACAGCTAAGGAAACAATCAACAGAGCAAATAGACAACATACAGAATGGGAGAAAATATTCACAAGCTATATAGCCAATAAAGTGCTAATAACTACAATCTACAAAAAACTCAAGCAAATATAACTCCCTCTTAACTATAAAGGCAACTTTTTAGATGACCTTTTCTCTGGTCTCCTCAGGCAAAATAAATACATCTTCCTATTACATTTCTGCCATATATTTTTTGTACTTCTATTTAGGGCTTCTATAATTCTGTATGATATCTGAGTTAGCTATGTTTGGTAGCCTCCATAAATGTTAAATTCCTTAAGAAATAGACAGATTTTAACAAAAAGAAATTTATTTCCACAATGACAAGAATATTGAATTGCACAAAGTAGATATCAAAAAGTTGATTGAAATAGAAGATAATAAAAAGGAGGTAATACAGGTTGGTATAGTGAGAGAATTTGAAGAGAAGAACAGGGATATTGATTCATAATATAATGGTATCACTCAACAAAATAAAGATGAAAATAAAAATTTATACAACAATGCAAATGAATTCCATAGGCATACAAATAAATGAAAGAAACCAGATATATTGTAGCACATACTGTATGATCTCATTTAAATGAGGTATAAAATATTCAAGGGTAATCTTTGAGGTTAGGATCCATGACATTGGCACCTCTTGTGAGGTTGTGACTAAAATGAAGTAATAGGAGGTGTGTGGTGAGCTGTACATTCTGCTTTATCTGCATACTGCTCTAAGGAAAGTGTCTACCTGTGAAATTAATTGAGCTGTAGATTTTGATTTGTCTGCTTTTCTGTATTCATGTTATACTCTGATAAAAAAAATTTGCAGGCCGGGTGGAGTGGCTCATGCCTGTAATCTTCCACTTTGGGAGGCTGAGGTGGGAGGATTGCTTGAGGTCAGGAGTTTGAGACCAGCCTGAATGAGACTGAGACCCCATCTCTACTAAAATTTGAAAAATTAGTCAGAAGGGGTAGAATGCACTTGTAGTCCCAGCTACTTGGGAAGCTGAGGCAGGAGGATCGCTGGAGCCCAGGAGTTTGAGGTTGCAGTAAGCTATGATGAGCCACTTCACTCTATCCCCGGCAACAGAGTGAGACCCCGTCTCTATTAAAAAAAAGAAAATTGCAACACAGTGTAAGTCCAAAGTCTGTGGGGGAAACACCCATGAAAGCAAGGATGAAAATGCCATGATACAGATCTGAGAAGAATCTTTGATGGAAGTCTCAACTCAGGATATAGCAGGCATAAAATTGATAAAAACTGTAGAATTGGTGATGTGTGTGTGTGTTTTCTCTGGTGTAGGAAAAGTTTTGTAATGTCATACACAGATGGATTTCTCAGGCCTTATAAGAAGCACCCTCCATCATATTTGGTAATCAGTACAATGGAATCTCTTTGAACAACACAAAATAAAAACATCCAGGTGATGAGAACACATTGATAAATATTCTTATTGTAATTTAAAATAACCTCAAAGTTTGTTAGAATTTTGTAGATGGCAGTTAACAGTAAAACCAAAAAAAAAAAAAAGAAAAGAAACGAAAAAAGTTTATTGCAAAACACTATATTTTGTGACTGCATGTAGACATGGGCTATGAGTCACTTGTAACATTTGTCACATTCAGTCCTTCAGATCAAATAGCATAGCACATGGGAGCTGAGCACAGTATTTAAGCTTGTTTGCAATATACTAGGAATTCAATTTTATTTTCTCCATCTGTTGTTATTTTTTATTTCTGATTCACAGTTTAAAACTAAGCTGAATACCACTGTGTATGTTTTCTAAACGACCAACATAATATGTATGTTAAAATCCTAACTCTTGGCAGAGAAAAGAATAAGTCCAATTGCCTTCATTTGAACTTTCCCTCCATTCAAATAAAAAACATTAGGTGAGCTCTAAACTCACAACTCATCCCTGACTATTTATGCTTGAAGTAAAATTGCATTTTTGAAGAATTGAATACTTCTTTAGCTAACTCCCCAGTGCATAGTTATTCTACTTCTATTTTCCTGAAATGAGGAACTACTATTGTGTAATACATCTGCAGGTCATTAAAATGAAAGTTGGTAATTTCTGAGCATGGTAGTGATAATAAGATTTACTTTGTTTTATGGATAAGTTTTTATATAATTGCCCAGTTATTTCAGATGAATTTTCCAAAAACTGACTATCAATGTTGGCCTTTGCTAGGCAGCTTAATGTGTCATTTACAAAAGAGGTACACAGACATGCTCAGTCGCATGGCATCTATAAATGCTATAGATGATAAAAGTAGTGGTTTTTCATGCACAAAACATTCAGAGATATTACGGATTATCAAAGGTTGTCTAATTTAAATTTTATTTATATTGAAATGCTTACTTCTGGACACACAGTGCTGGACTGTTTATCTGAACTTTTTGATGATGTTCCAGGGATTTCCCTATTTGTGTGGGAATAACTGAGGATTATGATTTTCTGATCTAAAATCAGATCTAAAATTTGGACATCTACTTGGCATACATCACATATTTTGGGATAAAAAAGAATTGGGAAAGATCATTATTCCTCTTATCTGATAATATAAAGGGTAGAAGAGCTGAGGAAGCATTTAAGAAATTTTCAACATCTAACATCTAGTTCATTATACTATTCCAGGGGCTGACAAACTCTTCTGTAAAAGGCCAGATATTGAATATTTTAGTCTTTGCTAGCATTGCAGTCTCCATCACAACTCCTCACTTCTGTTGTAGTGGTAAAAAAAAAAAAAAACAGCCATAGACAAGACATAAATGAATAAAGCTGGTTGTGTTCAAGTAAAACCTTATTTATCAAAACAGATGGTGGGCTAGATTTGGTCCACAGCCAATAGTTTGCTGACCCTGACCCTAGACATATGACACAATCAATAAGATAGCTATTGAAGTGTTCTCTGCCCCCAGTTCAACTGTTTATCTCTGGCCCTTTTATACCTTTTCTTTCTTTTCCATCCAATTTCCTAAAAATGTTTTTATATGCAGGGCTGGTTCCTAATGGGCATGTGCTATGGTTTTGATATTTGACCCCTCCAAATCTGAGGTTTAAATTTGATCCCCAGTGTTGAGTGTGGGGCCTGATGGGAGGTGTTTGGGTGATGGGGGCAGATCCCTCATGAGTGGCTTTGTGCCCTCCCAGAAATAATGAGTATGTTCTTGCTTTATTAGTTCACATGAGAGAGCTGGTTGTTTAAAAGAACCTGGCACCACCTCCTCTCTCTTTTGCTCCTTATCTAGCCAATCGACACCTCTGCACCCCTTTTGCCTTCTGCCTTGATTGGAAGCCCCATGAAGCCCTCACCAGAAGCAGATACTGGTGCCATGCTTGTACAGTCTGCAGAACCATGAGCCAAATGCACCTCTTTTCTTTATAAACTACCCAGCTTCAGGTATTTCCTTTCTAGCAACACAAATGGACTAACACAGCATGTAACCTGTGCATCACACAGGATTCCACTGTGACAAGAATACCACACTTGGGTTAATGTTCTGCTGCTGCTGTCTTATAATTTTTAATATTTTTCTAACAAGGGACCGAGCACATATTTTTGTACTGAGCCCTGCAAATGATGCAGCTGGTCCTGACATGTATCAGTTCACCTGTAATTTGTCATGTGGCTTCCACCACGAGGTCCTATGAAACACGTCCCTGGAAAATCACGGCATCATTTTGCATGAAAGAAACATCATCTTTCTCCTCCACTAGGTACCATTTGACTTACTCTGAGCTTCCTTTGTAAAGCATAACTGCATTGTTTCCTAAATGAGTGTCAATTAAGCGGGTCTCTATTGTTTTTTAAAATCAATAAATATCTTCAAAGGTGGAAATATAAGTTACATGATTCATAATCTATCAGTCAGGGTTTGGTTAGAAAAAGTAAAGCTGTTGTATTTTTCTACAACAGGATTTAATACAAAACACCTGGTCACACAGGTATTGGAAGACTGAAACAGCAAAAAGACAATGCTAAGTTAACACAGATACTAGAAACTGCAAGAACCAGCTACCACTGCTCGGGCTTGGGGAACAAAGGGAAAGACTGTAGACATTAGAACACAGAAAGTGATGTTGTGCCGCTGGTGCTGGTTCTGGTACCTCTGACGTGGAGGAGCATTAAGGCTAGTGATCCAGCCAGTTGGGGCAGATGTTGGTACCTTTGAGTGGTGCATGACAGGTGATAACAGAAATGCTGAAATGAGCTGGGGCCTGGAGCTGTATCTGGCCTCTGCTACTGAAAGGAAGCAGCAGAAAGTTGAGACACCAAAGAAACCCCTTCCCTCCTTGTCCTGCCTTTCAAACTCTCTCCAGGCATCTAGGTCAGACGCTATCAGAAAGTGAGCTGGCAAGGAGTCTGGGAAATACAGTTTATAGACTGTCAGTCTCAGTAACACAAAGCAGAATATGAAAGGTTAAGTTTGGGGTTGAAAGGCAATAAGCAAATAAACAAAGTAATAGCATAGAATAAAATAACCTAGTTGCTTAAGAGAAAAATCAAGAAAATATGCCTTTCATGTGTCTTCTGTAATGTCATACATTACATAGTTAATAATGTCAGTACAGTAAATATATTATTGCAATTTATGTTTTCTTAGGATGTTCCATGATTTGGAATGATGGCACTGGATGGAAAGCACAAATCATATGAATTCTTTCTATGGGAAACAAAGAAAATATAGCTACCTTAATCCAGAGAGATTTTAGAGTAGGATAGCAAAGATTACAAACCACTTTTGTCAATATCTTTCTTTACAACTTGATTGACAAATACAGACTTTCTTCCAAGAAAACACAAACATATACTAACATAATACAAAGATTTGTGTTTGTTTGTAGTGGGCTGATTCATCCTCTTAAGTTTATTCATGGACCCAGTATCAAGAACCCCTAGATATAGAAGAAAAGATGGATTATTTTAAAATATTCTTCAGAGTCTGCTTTAGCTGGTGGAAAAAAATCTCAAACAAAAAATCTTAAATAAGTAAATAAATTGCTCTTTAAAACTTTAAAGAATCAAAGTGGTGTCAGAAGTATATAAGTAGAAAATCAGTATACTATATCTACCTAGAAAGAAAGCCTACATGTGACACTTTATATCAGTGTTTTACAGGTCTAAGCAAACTTGGTGACATTTCTGTGATGATGCCATACTGTGTTGAATAAATGATGGATATGGGCTATGAATGTAGAGCAGACTATTCATGTTACCACTTAGGTCTCTAATCAAAAAGAGTAACTCTTTTGATGACAAAAAATCAATAATTAGAGAAGAAAGCTTCCTTTGAGGACTTTAATGCAGTGGCTTTAAAAGTAATATTTAGCTTATGTAGACAGCCCCAGGAGTAGAAGTACCAGAGTTCATGTGCATGCACTTCAAAGGAGAATATAGATTCAGGTGAATGAAAAGCTGAATCTAGGATTGTACCCTACTCTGCAAGAGGTCAATAAACATTGGCTTATAGCTGTTAATCTTTAAAAGTTTTAGGAGTAGGTAGTTTTCATATTTAAGGATTCAGCTCTTTTAAGAGAAAGAAGAAATGTTTTGTGATTGTTTTAGCAGCCAGGTAGGAATTTCTACCTTTTGGATCTGTAGGCTACACTGAATCAGTAACTTTCAAACTCGGATGTACATTAGAATCACCTGTATAAACTTAAAACACCAGAATTTTGGACTCATTCCTAAGAATTCTTATTTAGTTGGTCTGGGGTATGGCATGTGTACAAGCATTAGTTTCACCACGTCTTCTCAGGTGGTTTTCATGTGAAGCAAGGATTGAAAAACACTGCAACTAGTTTATTCTGGAGGTCTCTGTGCAGAAAATAGGATGATCTCAAGGGCCTTCCATATTGTTTTATGTCAACATCAACTATACTTTTAGATTGCCTGCTCTTTGAATTGTCACTTTAATTCTCTAGTCTATTATATCTATTGAAAATTTTCTACCTTTTCATATGCTGATTACTATTCTCTTACACAAATGGCATGTAACAAAGCATTTCAATTTTCAGTGGAGAATGTGAGGCATAGGATTGTGAGACACTCATGAACTATTGTTGAGCCATTGCTCTGAAAGCCCCTTTATTGGGGGTTCACGATGCCCCTGATAAAATGAGGTCCCCAGGCAGTGTGCACTGCAAGAGATGGGAGAGACAAAGACATTAGCACAATAAGTAAGGTGAAAGGGTGTGGGGAAGTCAGGGGACCACCAGCATTCCTGTGAGCCAGGTGGTACTGACTGAAATCTAGCACCCGTTTTTATTCTCTTTTTCATGCTATGGATTACAATGATTTCACGTGAAAAGCTCATGGGTTACAATGTGTAGAAGTTTCAAGTATCCCCTAATAGTCACAAGATGCCTTACCTAATTACTCTTTTATCTATAAAAGGAGGAACACATAGCTCGTTACTAAGCACAACTATGCCTTAACATTGGTATAGATAGTATCTCTGAACTCAGCAGCTGTGGCCCATTCTATTGAGGAACAAAGAGATTGGTACTTCTTACTGGGAGGTTAGCTCCCCATTAGCTGAGGCGTTCTACTGAAGAAGGGGAGGGAAGGAGCTCAACCTGGTGTTTTTAAGAATTGGAGGCCGGGCACAGTGGCTCATGCCTGTAATCCTAGCACTCTGGGAGGCCAAGAGGGGTGGATTGCTCAAGGTCAGGAGTTTGAGACCAGCCTGAGCAAGAGCGAGACCCCATCTCTACTAAAAATAGAAACAAATTAGCTGGCCAACTAAAATATATATGGAAAAAATTAGCCGGGCATGGTGGTGCATGCCTGTAGTCCCAGCTACTCGGGAGGCTGAGGCAGTAGGATTGCTTAAGCCCAGGAGTTTGAGGTTGCTGTGAGCTAGGCTGATGCCACGGCACTCACTCTAGCCAGGGCAACAAAGTGACACTCTGTCTGAAAAAAAAAAAAAAAAAGAATTGGAGCCTAATGTCCCTTCTCCCAGGCTGACATTTTGCAATCTTCCTTTACAGCCATGTGTGGCTTTCATGTCAAGCTGCTCTGCAGCTTTTTAGGCATGAGGGCCCTCAGGCTTTAAGGTGGGAGTCTGCTTTGCTGTACTCCCAGATCGCTGGAATGTCCCCCAACTGGGAAGTTACATTTGCCCTTATTTCTGGCTCCTGCTCAGGCAGCATTCCTTCACCTCTTGTCCTCTCACAGCCTCAGAAATGGGGTCTCTAAGTCCTGATGGTCTTATCCCATAGCTCTTTTTTAGGGCTATGGTTTCAGAAGACCACATTCTAGGCAAAAAGTACAAGTAGCTGGGTGCATTGTTACATCACCACATGGTTACTTGCACATCTGCCAGCTCTTCTATGCAGACAAGTTGTGACTTCTTCACTTAGGGAGAATTGCCAGACCACAGCTTCTCCTGCCAATTCAATTCCTATAAGCTTAGTTCTGATAGTCTTCCAGGAACACTCTGCCCCTTAATTTGTGATGTCTACGTAAATGAGAATTCAAATTTCTGACCACAAACTTGATTTCAGACTTAAAATTTTAAACCTGAGATGTGTGATCATGTTCACCATTCCCTGGTAATACTTTATGAGAGGGAAAAAAAACCTTCTCTTTTGAAGGTAGATGAAGCACAGATGATCCAGGAATTACTTGGTGTTATTTAATAGTCAGCAACAGAGCCAAGAATTTAAGACTCTAGATTGGTCTTGATAGTCTATTTCTAATATCTACATAAACAAGAATTCAAATCTCTGACCACCATCTTGACTTGAGACCTGAAATTTTAAATCTGAGATGTTTAACCATGTTCACTATTCCCTCGTAATGCTTTACAGGAAGAAAAAAAAAATTCTGCTGTTTTAAAGGTGAAGAAAATGAGGCACAGATGATCCAGGAATTGTTAGGTGTTATTTAATAGTCAGTGGCAGAGCCAAGAACTTAAGACTCTAGGTTTTCTGGCTCCTGATGTAATACATTATCTACCAGATCACTGCTGACTCTCTCTAGTAATAGAAACACTGAAATCAGACATCTGTTAAATATTGTATGTGACAAATGTTCGTAAAGTACTCTCTGGCTTCCTAGGAACATTTTTAATACTGATATATTTCATGATACAATGTGAAAGAAATACAGTGAAATATATGTTTTTGTAATATAAGTTTTCAATTAATTTTTTATCATTTTCACTGAAGATAATGAATAGACAGAATATATTGCCTGTAAGGTATGGAGAATATGGCCTATCCTGGACGGAGAAAATACTACTAGATGCTAATTAGTACCCAATCAACTCTTCTATGAAGTTGAGCTAATTTGCTATATTGAGGGGCAACCTTAAGTACTTTGGGAACTCAGGAGTCTGAAATTTAAAGAAAAAGACTTAGACTTCTGTTTGGTGAGAAGGATACCGTCAAATTCATATCCATGGTATTGCATCCTGTTCATTTTACAGACTATATAATAAATTCCATTAAATTAGATTCCAAATGTGCATTTCATTTTGTGATAACAACAAAGTGTTCAATATAAGCTACATACTCTGTGGAAAAATGATTTGAGATATACTGAATCCTTCTGCTTTCCTTCAACAATGATCATCTCAGCAAAGGTTCCAATCAACCAAATGAATATGATTGTGTAGAACTGTAACTTGTTTTTAAGGCAAATGTATTACACCAGAAAAACAAAGCCAAGTCCTTGTTATATAGTTGGTTCTTCCTAACTCCATCCCAGAATACCTTAAGACCTGTTACAACAAAATTATTTTAAAAATTAAGAAAAAGAAAATTATATAACAAAGCAATTATTCCCTTGCATATGCTTATAACTCAGTCCTGTGGTGGAAGTGTACATAAGAGGGAAAATATTGTATTAATGATGTAATTTCCTAAGAAAAATAGAGCCATTGGTGGAGAATATTTCTTTCTTTCTTTCTTTCTTTCTTTCTTTCTTTCTTTCTTTCTTTCTTTCTTTCTTTCTTTCTTTCTTTCTTTCTTTCTCTTTCTTTCTTTCTTTCTTTCCTTCCTTCCTTCCTTCCTTCCTTCCTTCCTTCCTTCCTTCCTTCCTTCCTTCCTTCCTTCCTTCCTTCCTTCCTTCCTTCCTTCCTTCCTTCCTTCCTTCCTTCCTTCCTTCTTTCTTTCTTTCTTTCTTTCTTTCTTTCTTTCTTTCTTTCTTTCTTTCTTTCTTTCTTTCTTTCTTTCTTTCACCTCTTGGGAAACTTTATCTTATCTTTTGAGAACAGCTGTACCCAAATCCCATGGCCTTTCATGTCCCCCCCATAGAGCTGGAAATTTAACTTCACTTGACCAAAATAAAGTAGATCAGACATGTGGCCAACAGGAGTCACCTCCATGACATTTGCTGGAGCTTTCTGAGGGAAGTATACTCTTCACCTCAGGATCCCCTCTTCCAGGCCTATGTAAACCTGGAGCTGCCACTGGACATGTTTGCTATTTCTGGGAATGAAATGGCAGACAGAAATGAGAGAGAAGATATGGAGAGAAAATATATCCTGATTAATGAACAATCTCCAAAACATTTCCCTGAATACTATAAATATTTTCTTGAGTCATCATGTTGATTTTGTTATTTTCTGACTTCAGGTATAGAAAAAAATGGCTGAATCTCATTTTATATAGAGTTGATCTTACTAATATGTTTGAGACATTAACTGGAATAGACATCAAAATTCTTTCTGATTTCATTTCTTAGCCAACAAAATAACTGGATATAATAAAATATAATAAAATACTTCCTGTGGTAGGGTAAAAACTTGATTTAGACAGAAATATATTTAGAGAAAACTCCCCAATCTAAGATCCAGAAACAAGAACTGAGTTAAATGTTGAGATCAGCAAATATGATTTTCATTTTATAAATCATTATTAAAAACAAAAAGAATAGTTTATACCTATATACTGTTTCTCTTTTTGAGACAGAATAGGCTTTATCAGTAGGGTGTATAGTATTATGCTGCTCTTCATATATATTTTACCTTAAAATATTCATTTTTTTCTTTTAAATAGATTGAATGGTAAATCTTGGTGAAAAAATCAGGAAACTGAGGAGATGGCTGGAGACTGTTAATCTGCTCATTAATTCAATAAACAGTAAGTGCCTACAATTCACTAGCCACTTTGGTAGACACTGGAAGCAGAACAAAAAGACAAAACAGACCTTTGCCTGAGTCTAGTAAGAAATTCAGGCATTGATCAAGTAATCATAAATGATACAGTTATAAGCTAGACTGTGTTCTTGGAGCAGATGCTATAGTGGCCTATAGTGGGGGTCAGGATTTTAATTGGGAGTGGGGAAATGTCAGGAAAGGGTCTTTGATATCATTCTTGGGCATTTTTATCTTCTTGAATATGGATCTTAGTCTTCCTTCTTTCCTGTTTAACTTTGCTTATGCCATGGTGCCAAAATATGTGTGGCTATGAGTTGCTGGAAGCAGCTACCTAAAGCTATAAGAAAAGAAAAAAAGACTGTTTATTCTATATGCCATGGTTGTAAGAACAGGGTATTAGCACACTTCTGTTTACAATACCATTCCATTATTACAGAGGCAAAAACATCAGACATTTATATTTTGTTTCAATAATAGCATAAAAAACTATGTGTTGATAAACTGTGTGAAAATATTGAATGAAAGAGGCAAAATTGTTCAAGATGGTAAATGAAATATGCAATAACAATCAAGTGTGTTTTTTTAATATATTCAAAATGAAATTCAAAAGAGCCTACAAATTTGAGAATAATTTAACATGTTTGCATATAAATAACAAACTGATTTTTTTTTCCTGAAGATTATTTAGTCCATTTCTCTTGTTCGTAGGGAAGGGGCCTAAGAGTAAAATAGTCATGCCTTTTACTAGAATCCAGGCATCCTAAATAGTTTACTGTATTTTCTATTAATAAATACTATCTTATAAGTTGAAGTTATATAAAATTAGGAATCCATTTGATTTCTTTCAATATACTTGATTGGAGATTTAAAAAATGCACGTATTAGTTTACATTTGGGGGTAATGGGCATAAAAGCCGATGTGCTTTAGAAAGAGTTTCACCATTATTAGTAATTTAGTAACTATTGATACATCCAAATCTGCTTCAAAAGATTTTGATTAGGTTTATTTCCATATATGAAATATAATTCTATATCTTAGCTTAGTAAGTAGAAATAGAGTCAATTTCAGAAATAGTAAAGCATGGGATGAAGAAGATAATTAGATAATTCCCTTTCAGCTACATTTTCTCCTATTAGTATCCATTCTAAATATTCCACAGAGCCCCCAAAAGTATAGAGGAATTGCCTTTATGAAATATTTGTTAAATTAGAAGATGACTGTCACGTTTTAAATTACATAATTAATTTCACATTTATGATATTTTCCTACAAAACATTTTCATTTGTGTGAATATCAGTAGCATTTTCCCTTCTATTTTTCATTTTGGCTCTGTGCTTTAAGTCTTTTGCCAGAGTTATTCTATTTTATTTTATTTTTTAAATTATCTTTATTATTATTAAAACCAAATACAAAAAATTATCTTTTTCTTGAGCAAATGAGGTAGTTGCCACTTTGTATCAGGTTTATGAATCAATTATAACCTCTTGAAAAACAGATTTTTTAATATTTTGTTTATTTAAGATGTGTGGGAGAAGCAGTTTGACTTTGAGGGTTACTGGCCTTGTGTACTGGCCTTGTGTCCTGAGAACACCCATCTTGCCTGATTGCCATGGAGCCATTGCCCTTACACGAACGTTCCTAGCCTGGTGACAGACAAGTGCTCAGTAAAGCAGGCTTTGTTAAACATTGATATTCACCACATCTGGGCATCTCAGAACATCTCTATGAGTTTTTATGTTGTCAAGATGTTTAGTGTACAAAAGAGTGAGGATTTCTTTGAAAATATTACAGAAAGAACATTCCGTGATATAGGCTTTGTCATCCCCGAGCTTGGAATTTGACAATAGGTTTTAAATGCTGCATTAAAAATACCTTTATAATTGTTCTCTATTAAAGATCTTGTTTAGTTAATAAAAGCGTAATCAAATAGTTTTGATCACAAGAAAAGCACAAAAACTACTCATATGTAACTTAGACTATTAATGTTACTTCTGCTGGTCTGCCTATTTACATATTTTAATACCTGTGACCTCTTAAAACTGTACTTCCCCATCCATAGGATAAGACAAAGTAATATGGGACCATTCTGATGACTTTTATAGCTGCTAAAAAACAGATCTCTAGAAAAAAAGGTTTTAATTTTACATCTTACAGCAAGGATTTCATAACACATTATAAATAGTTCTGTTTACGTATCACACACAGGTCTAGGATTTTCTAGATGGCTCAAAAGAAATTAAGCAGGTGTATTAACTCTTTGTGAACTACATATGCTCTACTGCCCTGAAAAGGTGAGTGGAACTTTGAGTTCCTGCCAGGAAGTAAATTAAGCACTTGGAGACTCTTCATTTAATGATCTCATGAATCCTCATAATATTACTTATGAAGTAGATGACAAGTTGTATTAGCCCCATTTGTATTACAAGAAAAATGAGGCCTGAAGTTGTTACAAAATTTCAGTACATAGATTGAGAAATGTGTTTCTACCACAGTCTGGCCCATGGTATTATATCATGAAATATGTGTGATAATTACCCTATGCATGTAAAATTAACATTGAGGCCCTTTCAAATTG
The DNA here is from genome assembly GCF_020740605.2 of Lemur catta. Taxonomy (NCBI): domain Eukaryota; kingdom Metazoa; phylum Chordata; class Mammalia; order Primates; family Lemuridae; genus Lemur; species Lemur catta. The sequence continues at coordinate 54,179,960 of NC_059140.1, forward strand.
AATTTATATCCTTTTGTTTTGTGTTTTATATCTTTTTATATATCAATAAACAACATGTCCCCAAAGCCTTTTCCAAGACTCATATTTTGCATTTGTCTGAGTACAGACCTTTTCCCATTTGTAGAAATAGCTATGTTAAAACCTCCCAGGAGACAGTCCAATCTCACAGAGGATCAAATATTTTAGTCTTGTGCAATACTCAGCCCTCCTTGAAAACATCAATATTGCAAGGGGTATGGAACCAACATTTAAGTAGTTCTATAAGTAGTAGTACTATCATTTATAGACTGTTGTGAGAAGACATTTCTTTAGTTGTCCAACAACAGGGAAAAAAAAGAGTCTTAGCCATGGAAAATTTGCTTATATAGTTCTATTTAGCAAAACTCTGAAAAATGAAGAAAGAATGCTGTGATTAAATGGAAAAATATTAAAAAGAAGCAATTTCATTTTGAACTGCCATGCCATTTGCTTTCAGATAATCATACAGTCCCCATGGTCTTTTTATTCTCCTCTCTGAAAATAAATGTTCTTGTGAAACCTCTTTTTAGATCATGGTAAGGTAATATAAAATATTAGACCTTACTAGATTTTTATTTATAGTCTCTTCTTTGCCATGTTTGAGCAAGTAGTTGGGATAAACAACTTCATGTAAGCTTGATTTGTACATTTGCCATTATGTATTGTGGTGGATTATAAAGTGGAATTTGGTACGACTTTCATGTTCTATGCATTCATACATTTTTAAGAAGAGGAGAGCAAAATATTGACAATTTTGGAATGGAGAATATGACTGAAGTACACATAATTTACCTTGTTCAGATGGATGATTAGTTGTCTGCTCGTCTCCATTAAAACCACCATTACTTTGAAGGATGCTGCAAGTATAACATTACCTAGTGTGACATAATGTTGCTTCTTTCATTACTCCTACAGAGAGCTCTTCGGTTTCTGTAAGGGACAGTCCTTTCAAATGCTAAGGCAATAGAGTAGCCATGAGAAGAATTAACAATGGACCTAGTGTCAAACACAGTGAGGGCTTCATAAAAATGAAATAGATATATTTGTATCATATAAATATAAAGTAATGAAGTTGATGAGAAGAAGGGTTACATACTGATTACCTAGGGGAAATAATGCAGGAGGCAAAAAGTGATTGTTAAGGAGACCATTAACTTATTTGCTCCTATATATTAATAATTTCCTTAAAATAAAACTGAAAGCAAATAAAAATAGTAATGGTTAATATCTGAATGTGGTGATATGAATATGTGCTTTTGTTACATTAATATTTTGTCCTTTTTCATATTTTTAAAAATGTGTTAAAAATAAATTCTAAAAATAATATCTTGGAAAGAAGTACAAAATAAAGGTTAAGAACATGATTTGAATTGTGATTTTGGATCCTGGTATATACTTTCTCTCTCTGTGACTATGGGAAATTTTTAATTCATTGTGCCTCAGTCTCCTCATCTATTAAGTGGCAAAAATAAACATCACTCAGCATTGCTGCAAGGACTCAATGAAAAAATGTCTGGAAAGCATTTATAACTAGACCCGTCACTTAGCAAATTCTCATGAAATTATTTGTACTATTGTTATAAAACAGATGTAAAATTTTTTTTTTTAATTAGAAATTATCTATGTCCTGATCAATGATCTTATTATACTATATATTTCTATGAATACAAATGCCTAATAATTCTTAGGTACTAGTCGTCTTAAATTCAATGCACTATTTATACAGTATGTAAATACTTGTGGTTGCATGAGCATGTACTATAAATTATGGATAATTTGAGGATGAATATGCAAAGACTAGAAAAAAATTCTTAGTAAGAAAAAATGATTAATTTGGATCTTAAAGCATTTAAGGAGAAGACACATATGTGCATTCAGATAGAGTTAGAATGTTAATACATGTAACAAAAATGGTAAAGGATGGAGAAAAGAACTCAACATTATTTGCTATTTGTGGTCATGTACTCTAAATAATTACTGTTCAGATTGGATTGGAAAGTTTGGAATTTATTTTTTTTCCCTCTGATTCTTTCTATTCACTTTGTTATGTGATTTTTCTTACTTTTTGGTTTCCATTATTTATTCTTTAGGGGCTTGCGTCCACTTTTTCTATTATAAATTTCTAGAGAAAAGAGATAAGTGGTATAGTATCAGACTCAAAACAATTTCTTTCTTCTATTTATTTTTATTTATATTTTCAAAGTATCTGAAATAGAAAGTAAGTTTATTTTTCCTGTTATAAGAAGCATTGAGTTGGTGCTCAGTAAATAATAAATCATCATAATAAATGAGTTGACTAGATTTCTTGCAGAGTTGCTGCATTCTGGTTTCAATATTGTTAGAGGATGTGTATATCTTGTTCCATGTGTTACTTCAGCTAATTTAAGGAGGCCCACAAGTATCTTCCACAAGAAAAAAAGGTGATTTATAATAAATGTGTGAATTCTGAGGAATAGATCATAAATTGTGCTCTACTTTCATTATTTTTTTCATATCCTTATAAGTATAGCCTCAACATATTCCATCCTTTTCTTCTTCTTTGGGAAATTTCTTTTGTCTTGTTTATTTGTTTCTATCTTTAAAGCCATCAATCTTGTACTCGGGTCTTCTTCTTATTCTTTTTCCTCAATCCCACTGTTCATAGGAATAGTCTCTGTTCTACTTCTGTTATGGTGCCATTTTACAGCCCTTAAATTCGTTCCAACCCATGTCACTTCTTGGTCTTTTTAAAGTTTCCTTCTGCAATAAGATCACTGCAGTATATTCCAGCAAAATATAAAATGAAGGCAGGACTAAGACTGTATGCAACATTGTTCTTACAACATCAAAAAACAATATCAACGCTGTCTGAAATTACCCTACTCTTTTAGCTTGCTATTTTAAAAATTGTGAATAAGAAATGTTGATATTTTATTATTTCAGAATGTTTCTCTTTGTCTTTTTCAACCTTATTAGACACAACAAACTTTTAATAAAAAATAGAGAGCTAAGAAATTCTCTGAAATAATAATAACAGATAATAAAATCTACCTATACATGTACTTTTATAAAATCAATACAATAAGTAAAAATAAATGTATAATTAAATAATACATATGTGAATATGTGAATACACAGATATGACTTCAATAGAAAAGACTCAGTTTCTTGCACCCTATTTCTGATAGCTACATATGCAGATCAATAGAGGTGAATTCCTAAAGACTCAAATACACAGGTGGAATTGCTATTGGGGATGTGATTTTTTGAAATCATGAACAGCTTTGGAAAAATTTCATACCCAATATGTATCATCTTTTCTGGATTTGCACAGTTTTTGCATTCTAGGAAAAGTCAGCATGTATAAAGTTTATAGAACAAATATTTAGTGTTTATATGTAAAATGGGGTTAGATTCCAGTTTTAGGTAATTACAAAAGAATATTTTGTTTTGTTTTGCGCTTGAAAGAAAGTTTACTGCTCACACAAGGGACTGACTGACTCTTGGCTGGCTTGCACAACTAAAGAGAGTGAGTTGGGCCTTTATAGTGAACAAGGGGTCAGACTGGTGACAAGAGTTCATGAAGGGAAAGTTTAAATTTTTGTCGGTGCCAAATGGGGAGACACGCAGATGGAAGGGCATTTTTATCAGTCTGTTCAAATGTGGTGCCAAAGGGGAAAGCGAAGGTGAGGGTTTTAAAGAAGTCAGTGGCCAAAGTCCAGAAGTGGTGACAGACTCTTTATCACAGCATTTCATATCTAAGATAATGTAACTATATTAATGTTACTGCTATTATTTACTAGTGCTTATATTAATAGTAATAATTATTATTACATAATGATATAATATATAATAATAGTGTAATAGTAATAACAGTATTATGGTATAGAAATAATTATATTAGTAGTAGTAATGGTATTCATTGACAATATTTGTTGTATCTAGGGCCCTTTATGTATCAGGCAAGATGGTAAACATTTAAATATATTATCCTTTATTCACAGTTCTAACACAAAACTAATATTATTATTCCCATATTTGAGAGAGACAAAGATCAGAAAGTTTATGTAGACACAAAAAAATTTACTGAAAATTCTTAATGCTCACCACATACTAACAATCACATATTTTACCTTGTGAAATGTTTCTCTTTCTCAACTGAGAGACATACAAATTTTATAACTGTATATATCAGTTGCTTAGTATCTTTCTTGTATAAACAGGGTTTGAACCTAAATAAATACTCTGTGTGACATGAGAACTTTCTATGGAATATAGGAAAGTTCTTCACTGCATAGAGCTGTCTCATCCAGACCCTTCTCTCCTTCTATGAATCAGTAGTGTCTTCCAGTCATTGTGAAAACAAATACTCTACACAAATTACCACAACACACCCTAGAACCCACTGAGAAACTATTCTCAAGGAAAAACATATGCTAAAGAACCATCAATGTTAAACTATTTCTGATAGATACATAAGAAAACATGTATGTTTTCCATGATATCTTTAGAGTGCTATCAGGAATATAAATTGCATTAATTTCTTTTTTCCCACATTTTGTATAAATCGAGTCACCATAATTTACTTATGTGATAGAAGTGTATGCGGTGCAAACTAAGAAAGACAACAGTAATAATATCACTCTAGTGAAGTTTACTTAAGGACTTTTTAAGAAATCAATGTTTTTTTTTAATAGCATAAAATATGCCTGTTGGAATTTCAACTACCTTTTAAAAAATATATATAATTTCTTCAACCCTAGGAACACTACTTTTCTATATATATGCCTTTTTTTCACTTTTATAAAGAGCACCTTTTATAATATGTACCTTTCCTGGGTTGCACAGTTAAAGATAAAAATATCCTCATATTCACCATCATGATCCACACAGTGTAATTTGCTCTGTTCTCCATTATCGTTGCCACTATAGGTATTTAAATCAATTTGTGTTTCAGCCAAGAGGGGGTTTACGAATACTCACAGAAAGATGATTATATAGTGGCATAGTCAAGAGAGGAAGTGGGGGTTTGACGGTATCCCTGAGGGTCCTTTCATTAGACTGACGAAAATGACAGTCATGCTACACACAGTTAAGAAGAGAATGGATGATGAAGAAGTGGAGGTGGTGTTAGGTCTTACTAATAGTGAGAGGGAAATCTGAAAGTAAAAGGATGATAAAAAAGAAGACAATAGCTTGCCTAGTAAGAGTTGTGTTTCATATAATCTTTTTGCTGAAAACTACTCAATTTTGTAGGTTAGCATTCTCTAGAGATGTTAAATATTGCAGTATTCTTAGATTGACTAAGGGAAAAAGTAGGAAACAAGATATATAATGCACAATATTATAAATTATATTTATCTTTCTCATATATATGTAAACATTTTATCTCTGGAAAGATCAAAATTAAAAATATAAGATTGACTATTATTTTAACATTGTGTATAAAGTATTTTATTCAGTCTTCAAAAGTACAATGAAAACATCGAAAGTTTTCTTTATACCAGCAGTTTTTAAAAAAATATATCTAGTTTGGACAAAAATAATTTCTCAGACAGCATAATTCATCTTATCTCCTCATACCTATGCACAGAGGCAGAAGCTTAATATATTCAGACCCTTTGATTGGAGACTTAACATTTACACTGGCATAAAACATTAATACTATCATCCAAGCATGAAAATTCCAAATTAACAGAAACCAATACTGCTATTCAGGCAAAGTAGGAGTTAGTGTGAGAAATGGAAGTGCTTCTATAAAACATGGTTTAGCAGGATATTAGAACTGTAGGTTTAAGCTTTATTCTTCATATATGGCAGGACAAGGCATTAATCTACTTACCATCTCTGCTTTGAATTACATGGCTCCTTTCTATGAATTTAATATTACTACCTGATGATGATTCCAGGCTTCACGTTCAGTCTGCTTGGCTTCAAATCTGGCTCTGTCAAGTAATATTAAGCAAGTTTCCCCCAAATTGCGCCTCAGTTTCCTAATCTTAGAATGGAATAATAATGGTGCTGATGTTCTAGAGATGGTACACCTGGTGCATGAGAGATACTCAGTGAACGCAAAAAAATTTTGTTGTTTCTTTTTATTAAATGATTTAGTTGAGAAGCCAAAAGCAATTAATGATAATTTACAGAAATAAATAAAAATACCAATATAAAATTACCAATAAATAAATTAATTAAAATATTACTATTTAATTAATAAAAGAATAAAATTAACATTTTAATTTTCCTCCAAAATTGACAGACATTGTCATTTGCTACATTTAAGTACTTTTTAAAAATATATCAACATCAGCAAATTTGGTCAGCAGCTATTTAAACACAAATTTTTTATGAAAGTCCTGCACCTTATCATATACATTATTTTTATTCAATACACATATTTGAAATCCACCCATTTTTTTTTTTTTTGCAGTTCTGTCTCTGTGAGCTCTTAGAAAAGTGAAGAATAACCCAAATGTCTTCCCTTCTAAAGTTTAGTTTGCAATGATGAAATCATTCCTGAGCCAGGAATCCAGTCCACAGAAAGGGAAGACACTAATGAAAATTAGCATTCCAAAAGAACCTACTGCAGCTGTCATCATAAAAAGAAACTGATTAGTGGTTTGGACAGTGCTAACTCTGTAAATTATCAAACAAAATACTGCAGAAGCATCCATTTACGTATATGAAAATTACAATTTGAACATCACACTTAGAGCACATTAATCAACTTCATTCTTTGTTTTTTATGGGTAATGAGGCTTTGCAGAAAGGTAAACAGCCAGCTAAATAAAGTTGCTTTAGCAAAATGTATTAAATATATTCATACTTTAAAAAATGTGCTAAGAAGTGTTTAAATAAAGGAAGCATTCCCTTGATCATTTACTTCTATTTTTAGTTCCTATTTGGACTTTCCCCCTTCTGGCTTCTTAATCTTTTATCTTCTATTCATTTCAGTTTCTTTCAGAGTCACCCTATCTGTAATGTGAATGATAGGACTTTTCAAAACTGATTAATATAAGTATCCTACCACTTTTTATTTAATATCTAACAATACAATCTTCATTAAAGTGTGATAGTTTTTAAAAGCTACTCCGTTCTTACATTATTTGTTGCAGGGCTGTGACAATAACTATTTTCTATGGTGGAAATGGGCTTATTTACTTCTAATAACGTTTTCCATCTTCTATGTAATAATTTGTATAAAGAAACCTTCTCCGCCTGTAATCCTAGCACTCTGGGAGGCCGAGGTGGGCAGATCATTTGAGCTCAGGAGTTCGAAACCAGCCTGAGCAAGAGCGAGACTCTCGCTCTACTGAAAAATAGAAAGAAATTAGCTGGACAACTAAAAATATATAGGAAAAATTAGCCAGGCATGGTGGTGCATGCCTGTAGTCTCAGCTACTCGGGAGGCTGAGGCAGAAGGATTGCTTGAGCCCAGGAGTTTGAGGTTGCTGTGAGCTAGGCTGATGCCACAGCCCTCTAGCCAGGGTGACAGAGAGGGACTCTGCCTCAAAAAAAAAAAAAAAAAAAAGAAAAGAAAGAAAAAAAAAAAGAAACCTTCTCTTCTTATGCAAGTTGTATTTCTAGAAAATGGAACCAACACTGAATATGGCTAACCTGTGGTTTTTATGGGAAAATGAATTAGAAAGACAAACAAATCAAACATCCGCATAATGAAAGGATCATTGTTTCTCTAAATATTTATTGAGTACTTAATATGCACTAGGTACTAGAGATGTAGCAGTGAACAAGATGTAAGTGATTGACAATATGACACTTACTTGTATTGGCCAATGATGGAAAACCATTGGAGAACTGAGAATACAGCAAATTGTAGGTATCAGGGAAAGTGTTAGAAAACAGAGGATATTATATTTTATTTCAAATATAAAAGCCATTTGTAATGTATTTATACCTTAAATATTTTTGTCTTAGTCAACTTCCTTCCACTGGATTACAGGACAACGATTAGGCATATTTTTCTGATTTGTATACATTCCATTATGAAGATTGCTAGAGAGTCTCAATTCACTTTATTTTCCTCAGTGTTTTCAAATTCATCTCAAGTTTTATAATTACAGCCCTTTAATTATTACTCTTACTCAATTAAATTCTTCTAGTTCAAAGTCTGTCAATTTTTCACCGTGTGATTACATATATTAAACAGTTTCAAACATCTTCCAATACCAATTTAGAAAAATTTAGGAAAGTTAACAATTGACATACTAACTTTTCATGCAAAATAATAATATCCTTCTAGTATCTTCCCTCATATGAGGTAGTTTTTCACCACATAAAGTATTCTATAATGGGTGCATATGATAAAATTAAACTTAAGAATTCTAGTTTATTCCAAATCTGGAGAAGTTTTGAGTTGCATTGGATTGAATAAAGAGAAATTTTATTTGGTGTGAGAAAAATAAAATTAATTTTTAGAGAAGTAAATTGACCACTTTAGGGGTAATAAGGCATATTATTTAAAATTGTGGGACATAAATTTCATATTATTTATGTTTAATAATTTTTAGTTTTATATATAAAAATTTTGATATTAATAATACTAAATTTATGTGTTAAGCTAGCCACCGTATTTGTATACTCAAAAGAATGAAAAAGGTAGATTGGCAATGCTAATTTTAACCTTTTAACTCATAGTGCTTCTTATATAAAAAATTGTCATTCAGGTTTATCAACCAGTCTCTAGATGCTCAGGCACAGAGTAGAAGAACAAGTATGTACTTGTATTTTTTCCATATTTTTGACTAATGTATTTCCTGGGAAGATATGTGCATATAGGAAACTTCTAAAATGTATCACATACTCACTAGGTAATTTTTAAAGTATTTTTCTTTAAAGAGCTTCTATCTGTAAAATTATTTGAAAATGCTTTTGTGTGTCACACCATTAATCAATGGTGACTTATCCAGCAACTTACATGTTATAGACTGTATTTTAATTTGATTTTCTAAAATTATACCCTGTCAGTGCCAAAAGGAACAGATGTGTTGGTGGTGGTTCCTTCCATCATCAACATTGTACATACATTTTCATACAGCAAAAAATATTTTTATTATGTCATTTTCATTATGAAGTTCTAAAAAAAATTCTCTCCTGTTTCCCTGTGTAACTTTACTTAATAACTTCTTTATTCTATGTAAAAGTATAGTACAAACATATGTTGTTTCTTTTATATTTCCAGTGTTAGGTATTAATGTCGGTGCTATAATTAGAAATCAAATGACTTTAAGAAATAGTGCTTTTTATTTGCAGATGATATTTTGATTACTGTGGTATCAACTGTAATATCTCCTTTTTCATTTCTATTTGAGCTTATTTGAGTCCTTTCTCTTTTATTCCTGGATAACCCAGCAAGAGGTTTATCAATCTTGTTTATTTTTTCAAAGAACCAACTTTTTGTTTCGTTGATTTTCCACATAATTATCTTGTTTTCTATGAAAAAACTTTATGCATATAAACTAAAAAGCATAGAGGAAATGGACAAATTTCTGGAAACACACAACATCCCAAGACTTAATCATGAAGAAATAGAAGTCCTGAACAGACCAATAACAAGCAAAGAGATTAAAGCAGCAATAAAATGTCTTCCAACAAAAAGAAAAGCCCCAGACCAGATGGATTCACAGTCAAATTTTACCAGACTTATAAAGAAGAGTTGGTACCTATTCTGCAGAAATCATTCCATAAGATTGAGAAGAAAGGACTCCTCCTTAACTCATTATATGAAGCTACTATCACCTTGATACCAAAACCAGAAAAGGATACAACAAAAAAACAAAAATACAGACCAATATTTCTTATGAAAATAGATGCAAAAATCCTCAGTAAAATACTAGCAAACCAAATTCAACAGCTTATCAAAAAAATAATCCACAATGACCAGGTGGACTTCACCCCAGGGATGCAAGGATGGTTCAATATATGCAAATCAATAAATGTGATTCACCACATAAACAGAAGCAAAAACAAAGATCATATGATTATCTCAATAGGTGCAGAATAAACATTTGACAAAATTAATCACCAATTCATGATAAAACTCTCAACAAACTAGGCGTAGAAGGAACGTAACTCAAAATTGTAAAAGCCATATACAGCACACCCGCAGCCAGCATCATAATGAATAGGGAAAAGTTAAAAGCATTCCCACTGAGAACTGGAACAAGACAAGGATTCCTGTTGTCACCAATTCTATTCAACATACTGTTGGAAGTACTACTCAGGGCAATCAGGCAAGAGAAAGAAATTAAGTGTATCCAAATTGGGAAGGAGGAGGTCAAACCATCACTTTTTGCAGATGATATGATATTATACATAGAAAGCCCCAAAGAAACCACCAAGAGACTCCTGGAATTGATAAATAAATTCAGTGAAGTCTCAGGCTACAAAATCAGTGTATATAAATAAATAACATTCCTATCTACCAATAACAATCAAGCTGAGAGTCAAATCAAAGACTCAATAACATTCACAATTGCTACAAAGAAAACAAAATACCCAGGAATATACTTAACCAAGGAGATGAAAGATCTCTACAAAGAGAACTATGAAACACTGAGGAAAGAAATTGCTGATGATACAAACAAGTGAAAAAACATCATGCTCATGGATCAGTAGAATCAACATTGTTAAAAGGTTCATACTATGCAAAGTGATTTACAGATTCTATGAAATCCCCATAAAAATACCAATGTCATATTTCACAGACCTAGAGAAAAGTAATTCTATGCTTCATGAGCAACAAGAAAAGAGCCCAATAGCCAAAGCAATCTTAAGCAAAAGGAACAAATCAGGAGGTATCACATTACCAGACTTCAAACTATACTACAAGCTTATAATAATAAAATCAGCATGATATGGACATAAAAATAGAGACACAGACCAATGGAACAGAACAGAAAATCCAGATATAAAACCAACCACAGCTGGGTGTGGTGGCTCACGCCTGTAATCCTAGCACTCCGGGAGGCCGAGGCGGGAGGATTGCTTGAGGCCAGGAGTTCAAAATCAGCCTGAGCAAGAGCGAGACCCTGTCTCTACTAAAAATAGAAAGAAACTAGTCGGACAACTAAAAATATATAGAAAAAATTAGCCGAGCAGGGTGGCGCATGCCTGTAGTCCGAGCTACTCGGGAGGCTGAGGCAGAATTGCTTGAGCCCAGGAGTTTGAAGTTTCTGTGAGCTAGGCTGATGCCACAACACTCTAGCCCAGGCAACATACTGAGACTCTGTCTCAAAAATAAAATAAAATAAAATAAAACCATCCATATATAGCCAACCAATCTTTGACAAAGCACACAATAATATACACTGGAGAAAAGAATCCCTATTCAATAAATGGTGCTGGGTAAGTTGGATAGCCACATATAGAAGAATGAAATAGGATACATATCTCTCATCACTTACACAGATTAATTCAAGATGGATAAAGGATTTAAATGTAAGGCATCAAACCGTAAGAATTCTAGAAGAAAATATTGGGACAACTCTTCTAGATATCAGCCTAGGCAAAGAATTCATGAAGACCTCAATGGCAATCACAGCAATAACAAAAATAAATAAATGGGACTTGATTAAATTAAAAAATCTTCTGCAAATAGACAACCTACAGAATGGAAGAAAATATTTGCAAACTATGCATCTGATAAAGGAATAATAGCCAGAACCTACAAAGAACTCAAGCAAATTAACAAGAAAAAAATCAACACAGCCCCATTAAAAAGTAGGCAAAAGACATGAACAGAAGCTTTTCAAAAGAGGATAGACAAATGGTCAATAAACATATGAAAAAATGCTGAAAGTCACTAAACATCCTGGAAATGCAAATTAAAACCACAATAAGATATCACCTTACCTCAGCTAGAATGGCCTTTATTAAAAAGTCCAAAAACAATAGATGCTGGCATGGATGCAGAGAGAAAGAGACATTTATACACTATTGGTGGAAGTGCAAATTAGTACAACCTCTATGGAAAACAGGATGGAGATTACTCAAATAACTAAAAGTTGACCTACCATTTGATCCAGCAATCCCACTACTGGGTATTTACTCAAAGGAAAAGAAATAGTTTTATCAGAAAGACACCTGCATGTGAATGTTTATCGCAGCACAATTCACAATTGCAAAAATATGGAATCAACCCAACTGCCCATCAATACATGAGTGTATTAACAAAATGTGATATATGTATACCATAGAATACTACTCAGCCACGAAGAAGGATGACTTTTGCAACAATTTGGATGGAATTGGAGACCATTCTCCAAAGTGATGTATCTAAAGAATGGAAAAACAAACACCACATGTATTTACTGTTAAATTGGAATTAACTGATGAGCACACAGGTGCACAGAGGGAAGTAAAACTCAATGGAAATCAACCATGGGAGAGAGGGGAGGAGGGAATGGCTGAAAACCTACCTAGCAGGTACAATGAATAATATCTGGATGATGGGCACACTAAATCATGACTCGAGCATTATGAAAGTGATCCATGTAATCAAAAATATTTGTACCCCCTAATACTTTTAAATTTAAAAAAATAGTGTTTTATAGACTGTCAGACTGTGAGAACATAGGAGGCAGTTTGTTAATGAGAAGATAGTAACATGGGTGGAGCAGCCTTCAATGGCTTTGTCTTTCTTCCTGTATCATCTAAGAAGTAGGAAATCACAAAAATTGATAATTAAATTTACCTTCATATAATCACTAGATGTTCTTACACACCAATTATGAGCCTAAATTGCAAATGTGGAGTTCTTATTATTCTGTATATGATTTTTACCTTAGTGGCAAAAAGTCATTTCTGAAGTTCTTTGAAGTGTTTTTGCCTCCATTAAGTTCATCATTCCTCAAAAAATATATATATATATATTTCAATATTTAAGATATTTCAAGTTAAACTCTGGCATTTTGAGGAAAACTTATGATGTAGAAAGCACTATCTGTGGAATAACTTGAGACCCTTATGCTTTAAAATGCTTTCTTGTAGGTAGCCTTCTTTAGATATTTCCAGTGCTATTTTATTTTTTATTATTTATATTTAATTTTTCAAATGTTTGCCTAGTTGTTTGTTTTGCTGGCTTGCTTGTTTCTTTGTTTTATCATGAAAGATAATATATTGATTAGTTTTGTTAATGTTATGCTACAATAATGAGCAAATCTCAAATTTTAGTGATCTACAATTTCTCAACTCTATTCTATGTCCCTGTGGGCTTGCTGTGTTTCTGTTTCACATTATCTTTATTTTGGGACCCAAGCACAGACAGTATCTGGAACATTGTAAATCTCAAGGAAAAGAAAAACAAGAGCACAGTAACACTATATGCTGGCTCTTAAAATTTTGGTTGAAAATGGTTCTCATCACTTCTGCTCACACTTATTGGACAAAGCTGAGTAATATAATATTTCCAAAGTGAAGGGAAGGGAATAATTTGAAAAATAATATAATTTATCACAGGAAACTTTTAAAGAAATGATAAAAAAATGAGAAACATAATTGCCCAAGACATACCTGAGAATAAAAACTTGCAGAATGTTTTTAGGATGATACCATTGTTACATGCTCCTTCTGAGGTTCTCTCCCTTGGCAGAAGGTGGTTCCATGGCTTTTTAAGTTCTCAATAGTAGTAACATTACTGTGGTTAAACAATTTGGATTTGTGCTTATTGATCTCAGTCTCTGATTATGTTTTCTCTTAGCTGGAAAGAAATACAGAATGTCCTCTTTTCTTTGGATGGTTTCAGTGGGTGTTTTGGTCATTTTTTTACAAGGTGTAAAACATCTGACATTTCTGTCACTGACAGCCTAACTCATTTATTTAATGGCCTGTGATTGATTCAAAACATAGTTGCTGCCAATTATTCAGAACTTACATCATTGGATATAAGGCTTGTTTCTGTGGCACTTGTTAAAGGTCATGTTATACCACTAAGCTAACTCCAATACACAATGCTTGTCAAAAATAAAGACTTACCTTCTTGGGCTAGGATTCTTTTCACCGCTCATAATTTGAAGTCAACTAAAGCAGGGCTCCTCACATCTTCCCTGCTGAAATATGTCTCTGCAGGTGGTCTCCTTTTGAGCTACAATACACCTGCTCCAAGGAACTCCTCCATGTCTACTGATATTGGCTCCAGGTTTAAGCCTGAACTTAAGATGTGTTTGTTGTCATTGCCACTTGCCTGATTTTAACTAATTAACTCAGCAGGAAAGATAACTTCTTTAAGTTTAATGTCATTGCAAAGCACCTTGAGATACCAAAGCATAACAAGATGACATAAAAGTTAGTGTGTGTACGCCTTCTCAGAGTTAGGCCCCCTGGTGATTTAGACAAATGCATTGGTTGCTCAGATGGAAACTTGATACTAAAAGTCATGGGGAGAAAAAAGACCGAATTCTAATTTGATGTTTCCAGTCTGTTGGAAACATAAAGAAATGGGGGAGTCATTTGTAATTCCTATGGATCCTTGCAATCAGATAGAAACTACTGAGATGTGGAATAAATTCCTGGCATAAGTTCTTAATGATATTGTTATTCTTATCCCATCTCATTTATTTTTATAAAACCTATGAGATATTATTTTTAGCTAATGTTTGTATAAGATTAACATTTTAAAACTTTTCTAACATGAATTATTTTTAAATTTCTTGTAACTATGTTATAATATTATCTCTATGTTACAAAAATAAATAGAATTCTAAAAATTAAATAAAATTATCCAAGTATACAGAAATCGAAAAAGAAAGTAGTATTGAGACTCAAACTCAGGTATCGTCTTAAATAATGTTGCTTATGTGGGTTATTTTAGCAATTAAAATTTGTAATTGTGTAAATGGTCTTTAAAACAGCTATTATATCTATAAAAACTGCACTAGTCTATATCTTGGTTGAAATATTTACTTGTGGCTACATAAATTAAATCAAATCAAATATGTATTATATGTTTCTATGTTTTATAAAAGGAATTTTGTAAAAATCCAACCACTCATAATATGTATGAAATACTACTGGCAAATGAAATTTGTTTTGCATCATGATGTATTTGGAAAAGACATACAATTTTAAATATGGATGTATATTTATAAGTATTTATTAAAATAAGATGTCCTGTCAGATTATGGTAGTGTTTGGGGAAAATATATTACAAATTAATATGTAACAAACTCTTTAGTCCTGTGTGTATAGGAAATCAAGTGAGGCAAAGCAGGCTTATTTACCTTTCCTGTTTTTAGAAATGGAAATTTAAAAAAAAGTGAATGTCTCAAGGGCTGGTTGTATATGAAGTACTTGATGATGGGGCATTGTAAGCCATGTACCTGCCAAATCATTTATTTGTTGATTTACTCAGTTAACATATTTAACATTTATTAAGTATGCCTACTATGTTAAATATATTATCCTACAGTTTTTGGTACAGACAAGCCTTTTCCCTAACAGAATTCAGAATGAAAGGTGATAAATATTTAACTTTTAAATAAATGAAATTATCAATAAATGCACATTACAAAGATCTGGAGAAAAAGAAACAAACAGCAAGCAAGCAAAAAAAAATCTAGAGGAGAATAAATGAAAAAAAGTGTTCGATAGGTAATAATAAATGGTGGTTGCTCAGAGTGATCACGGATATCCTTGTCTAGAATATATTATCTAATTTAAACTCTGTAGCTTGAGGATAGCCAGCTATATAAAGAAAAAGATGGAAGGGCATAAAAACAGCAGCTGCAAAATGTCTAAGGCATGAAAGAAGTCGGCATGTGTGAGGAAAAAAATAGCGGGATTGGGGTGTAGTGAGTAAGGGAGAGATTGGCACAGATGAATTTGTAGAGGTGAATAGGGAAACAGATTGTGTAGAGAATCATAAACCTTGGAAAGTATTTGGGGTTTGATCCATATATGTACTGAAAAAACAACTGAAAGGAATTTGAGGAGTGCTTTATAAATGAATGAATGAATAAAAAATAGGCAAAACAAACAAGTACCCGAACAACTTCTGCTATTTCTAAAGAAATGGCTTATATCTTGCAAAGACAGAAGTGAGCCAGTTAAGAAAGATTCTTAGAATCTTAGAATTTTTCCTAAAGTTTCTTAATTCCTCCTGTGTCTGGTTGGCCTTACATCCTGAAGCCTTTTCAGATTTTCAAAGTGAAATTACATGGATTAGAAAAATCGGTTATCGCTGCTTTCTTTCAGATTTTGAATTTCCTGAAATAATTACCCAGTATAAAATCTGTTCACTCTTGGATATTTAGACTTTCACCTTCATTCAGGCTTGTATGTATCCAACATGACATCTTATTTTA
Source organism: Lemur catta (assembly GCF_020740605.2). Taxonomy (NCBI): domain Eukaryota; kingdom Metazoa; phylum Chordata; class Mammalia; order Primates; family Lemuridae; genus Lemur; species Lemur catta. The sequence continues at coordinate 54,196,276 of NC_059140.1, forward strand.
ATAAATTTCTTATAATTATACATCCATATTTAAAATCTTATGTCTTTTCCAAGTACATCATGATGCAAAACAATATCTATCTGGACTATTATAAGAATCTTTTAACTGACCTCCCTATTTTCTTTCTTAACTGGCTGGGGGACTGGGCATGCCAGCCCTAGGTGGCATACATATGCACCAGCGGTGTAGAGAGGCTTAGGTTGGGTTGGTTCTTGGGCCCTATGTGGCATATGCAGGTGCTGGGGGTATCAGCAGTGGGCAGGGTAGACTGGTCCTTTGTTCCAAGGGTGGCACTTATGGTGCCAACCTTGGCAGTAGGCCCTCAATACTCTGAGTGGGTACCGGCAGTGGTGGCAGCAGGCTGGGAAAGCCAATCCCCAGGCCTCCAGTTGGGTGGTTGTTGGTGGAAGCAGCAGCAGCAAACTGGTGAGCTAATCTCCAGGCCACTAGGAGATGTGCACAGGTACCAGCAGTTGTGGCAAAATGGATTGGGGGGGCTGGTCCCTAGGCCTCTAGGAGGTGCATATGTATGACATCAGTATCGGCAATGGGTAGGGTGGGCCTGTCCTCAGACCCCAGGACAACATAGCAGGGGCTCTAGTGGCAGCAGGCTGACTGAGCCAGTCTTCAGACCCCCAAAATGCACACACAGATGTGGTCTTGGCAGTGGCAGTAGCAGCAGAATGACAGGCCCATCCTCCATTCTGCTTTTGGCATGTGCAGGTACCAGTGGTAGTGAGCTGGGAAAGCTGATCCTCAGGCCCCTGGATAACAAGTATGGGCATTGACATTATTGCTAGTGGGAAGGAGAGATCTGTCTTCAGGCCCCTGGACAGCATGTGCAGGTAGGTCCCCAGAAGGCATATGCAGATGCATGGTGGTTCTGCCATTGGAGCCTATTCTAGGCTCAGTTCCTGTGAGGGCCAAGGGGCTCTCCTGTGACCAGGAGCAGGTGTTCATTATGGAAATAAGGACCACCGGAGATCCTTCACTTATCTTTTCCCTGAAATGGGTTGTCCCTCCAGTCTCCAAGCCCATCCTGGCCAGGACAGCTGTTTTACCTTCCTCTCTTTCCATGCCTCAAAGGGTTCCTTTCACTTCCCTGATTAATTCTAATATTCTTTCTTAGATGTTATATTCAACATATGGTTATCTACTTGCTTTTTTGTTCCTTCTTTGTGGAGGAAGATAGTGCTGGGCACATCTAGTCAGCCTTCTTGATGAGGTCCTCATTTATTCCCTGAGTGTAGGTCACACTTTCCTGTTTCTTTGCATTTTATAGATTTCTGTTAAAAAGTGTGTACTTTAGATAAGGGAGAAATTATGTCTTCTTACTTTTCACTAGTGCCTGTAGTTGATGCTTTCTTTGTGTTATGTTTGCTTGGTTGGTGAACATAGATGATGGTTATAATGGTGAATGTTATGCTTTTTTTTCCCAACCTATCTATGTGTTTAAAATTTTCTATGTAAACTTTGAAAAAATACTTTTAACCAATTTATACTTTAATCTTAATGCTGCTGGGGTGAGGAATGGGACATAATAAATTATTGAGTGACTAATAATGAAGAGTTTTATTTTTTATAGGCAAACTTGGTAATGATACTTGATTATAACTAAAAACTAGCAACAATGATTTAAATCATTATTAGAAATTTGCAATATATTAGTTAGCATAGGGGAAAAAAACAAATCCTACTTTCTGTTTGATTCCTTGGTGGAGGTTACATATATAGTCACAACATGACCTTTCAAACACTACTATGAAATTATTTTATTCCCTTCTATGAAGACAGAGATGTATGCCTAAGTAATCTCCTTTTCGCTTTTTGTTGCAGACAAATTCATCCTCTCTTGTATTGTGTAGTTGCTAACATTTCAATTTTTATTAATCATTTTCTATATTGCAGGATTTTTGTCATTTTATTGGCCAATCTCAAAAAATGCCTTGGATTAATAGGCAAATGGAATGACTAAATTATTTATTATTAATATTTAACTGCTCTACATAATTATGGTCAGGATATAAAAAACAAACAGACAATTTGCTATTTTGGGATGGAGATCCCTCTGCTCTTATTGAATTGTTTTGGGCAAGATTTTGGTATCAAAACTTCAAACTAACTCTTTAAGTGAGTCTCTGCAATAGTATATCATCTCTAAAATAACAACTGTTTTAATGCTAATGTAGTTTCTGGTTTCTCTCTTGTTATAATCCCCTCTGTAATTACAAGTGCTATCATATGAAGGTATTAACTAAGCTTAATTTATATACATTTGTAAAATACAACCATATTTGACAACAGGTAAATTGTTTGTGAAGAGACTCTTATCTGTTCAAAACCAATTTGGGCAGATGATAATGTAACAGTAATTATCATAATATATATTCATTGAGTTTCTTATGGATCCACATAAACATTATGGAATTGATGGTCAGATAACAGCCAATTGGGAATCATCAGGAAATGTCGTATAATAATTAGGATTATGTATAAAAAATAAAGTATTTTGACATAAAGAAAATAGGAGACATTTCAAGAAGCAGAAATAGCAAACTTAACTATTCAGAACTTTGAGCATTCAAATTAAGGATGTGTTTGAGAAGGATGAGAAAGTCATTAGTTTTCTGGAATATTCATAAGTTCTCACTTCTTTTTCATAATGTAAATACATGTATTTTTCTTTATTATATGCATAAGAAAATTGAGAGAGATTGCTATGCCTGTCTTAGAAGATTTCTTTATTTTACAAAAGATCTGAGAATATTTTTTATTTCAATATTGTTGGAATACATTTACATACAGAGTATGTTTGACGTGCAATGTATTTCACATGCTTCAAGGTTGCTTTTTAACTGCATTATATATGTAATTGGAAAAGATCCTGAAATTAAGGATGACTTTTGACAATTCACTGAAAGCATGCTTGACTCATTTGCCTCTATCTACCACAGGTTGGTTAGGTGACATTGTTTACATTCCCATAATACACTATATGTATTCCATAAACTGTAGAATACTGTATGTAAATTATAATATCTATCACTGTGCCTATTGCTCCCAAATGAACTCAGCCAAGGAAAGTCTTATTTATCTTTGCCTCTCTCATCTTGACCTAAACTGTTGAATTATATCTGGCATGAATTATCCTTTCTCACAATGTATAAAATTGTGTATTTTTTCATTTATTCAAAAACCTTTATTTAGTGATTATTAATGTGAGAGACTAATTGGGAGAATGATGTAGTATTGCTTTTTATTTTTACTATTTCTATATTATTTATATGCATAACAAAAACCAGATATCATTTCTATACTATACTTGTCATAAAGTTTTTGGACACATGCATACAAAGGTAAAATCAAGGTTAGCATGATGTTTGCTAACGTTAACGTTCAGATTGAGAATTCCTTACACATTAAAATAAAAATTATATTAATTTCCATGATTTGTTAATATTTTAGCATTGACCAGAAAACAACTGTTAACAGCTGAATATAAATCTGAAAAGAGAAATTTTCTTGGATGTCCAGAGACACTTTAGAGTCAGAAGACCTGAGTTCTAATACTAACAGTCTCCCTTGACCCTAACCAATGTATTGGACATCTTTGGTTTCAGTTTCCAAGATGACTTCTGAGGTTCGGTCTGATTACTTTGAATGGCGCTTTACATTAGGACTGGGGGTTCCCTTTTCTAATAATTTCTTTCTTTCCTTCCTTCCTTCCTTCCTTCCTTCCTTCCTTCCTTCCTTCCTTCCTTCCTTCCTTCCTTCCTTCCTTCCTTCCTTTCTCTCTCTCTCTCTCTCTCTCTCTTTCTTTCTTTCTTTCTTTCGAGTGAGATAAACAGAGGGCTCTTTTGTTCATTCTGAAGTTAACAAAATCTCTGACTCAGAAATCAGAAGACCCAAAGTAAAAAACCTTAAAATTGCCCTTAATAGTAGTAGAAATTGGGTAATTTCCCCATCTGTAATATGAGATAATAATTTCTATCTAAAAACGTTGTGAAGACTAAACCAGTTCACATAAAGTAAATTGCCAAGTGACAATTATGTAAGCATAAGGCACGGTTATCTGGCAGACTGTGTGTGTACCTCCACAATAGCCTTCAGTATTAGCAAGCGTTTATGCTGAAGTAGCTGTATAATTGCTTTGCTTTTATTTCTTTACTTAGTCTTGCAACATTGCTTTTGTTGTTTTAAAGTTTTCAGTGTCTGCTACAAAGAAAGGGCGGGACTACATATATCTGTAAGAATGCCTACTTCCTAATATATACAGAATTTAACAACTTAATTATATTATTTTTAAGGATGGTGTCTTTATAAGAGCATAAAGTAAATAGCAGCACATAGCCTTTATCTTGAGTAATTTTTTCTTTAATTTAAAACTAACATTTATGAAATATCCCATTACAGAATATTTAATGCAAATAAATAAATAAATAAATAAATAAACCTGATCGACAGGCAAAAACATGTATTTTATTCAGGGAAAAAAATCTTCCAAAATCTCTCCCCTTTTTTGTTTCATTCAGTTGTGGTTGCCTAGAAACCGGTACTACAATCATGATTTAAGCGAGTGACATTTCATGTCTCTTTTTTTTTGCCCTAATGTGAAGAGCACTAGACTGAATATCAGTCAAAATTAACACCATCTCATTAGAACTTTGCTATGACACTTCCCTTTGGGTGGCCACACCGGCAGGTCCACTGTCTTCAAGACTAAGAAAGCAGACTCTTGTTAATTGTCCAGTAGGGGGTAGCCGATTTCCTCCTCCTTTCTAAATCTGGGATTGATTCTGTCATATCCTTCAGGCCACCCCTTTTCAGATGTTGTGAGTGCTGTAGACATGGGAGTTATACATCATTTTGTAGAATCTTTCTTTACAACTGAAACCTATGTGTTGAGCTGTTGCAAATGATTTTTAAAATAGTTTCTTTAGTAACAAAGAAAAATGATATAAGAACTGCTAAGGTCAATGCAGTGAAAGGTGTACATCATTTTATTTATTCTTTCCTATATACCTGACTTCTTATCAAAGAAGAACTAAGGACACACTGCTCAGAAAACTCAGAAGTCCAAATGTGCTATTTGTGAAAAGCTAAACATAATAGCGTTGATAACAATTCTATGGAGGATGTACTATCCAGATTCATATGAAGCACACGTGATTTGTCATTTAGTTCTATTGTGTTCAAGTACTTTTTCTTCCCATTTCAGATGATACCAGAGATGAAATTTAACCAGGCTTTAGCTTTCTCCCCAAGGAAAGAACAATTTGTATTTGAAATGAACTACGGGTGATGAGGGACTGAAATGGTCCAGCCCTGATTTGCTAGTTAGGAAGGTATGTTTCAAATCAAATGGGACTTGATAAAGCCATTTGACAAAGTGGGATTAGCATTAAGTCCAAATGTAAACAGCTTGGGCTAGGAGTAAGGCAGAGTGTGGGGGCAGAAGGAAGCTGATTAGTAATTCAGATTTTATCTTGAATGAAAAGAGACTGATAGCTGGAATCCTGGCAGTCTTCACCTTTTGTTGACCATCTGTACTGCGAGTTCCCCAGCAGAGAGCCAGCTCATTTGGGGACAGGAGAGCAGAAGGGCATAGCTTCTCAGATGAGAGAAAAACCAAAAGCCACGCTAAACACCATCAATTAAAATGCATTAGTCCTGTAGGAGCTGCCCATTAGAGTGTGGAGTGTGCACAGATGCCGCTGTTGCAAGCATGACACCAGTAATTAGGTATCACAAGTAGGAGGACTTCACACACTATTTAGCAAAAACATCACACTATTTTTCATAAACTCTTGCCATAACTTTAATTGTAGTGGAATTTCACCAATATTGGTCAAAAGAAATATTGCCATTTTGCAACAGGCAGGGCTACTGCTTTCTAATTAGGTTTAAGACACATAACAAAATAGATGAGATTACAAAATATTAATAGAAGGGAGAAAAAGAGAGCACTGCACTATTATAAGTGTGTTAGTTATGATAAATGTCTGTACTTAGTCAAGAAAAATTAAAGCCCTATTTATTCTTATACATTTTCATGTTCCCTGTCATTGCTGACTGATGGCTTGTCTTTTGAGTACGTCTGTAATGCTTTAAAATAAATAAAACAGGACTTGAATCTGCATCTCAATTGCTGCAGTATATTTTCATTTGCACTGTAACTTGTTGGAAAAATCTGTACTGCTTAAGAAACTATCCCTCCCATTCTCATTCTTAGTCTCTCTCAATTTCTCTTTCTTCCCCTAATATAGTATTCTTTTCACAAAATTCAGAGGAGAAACAATAAAATGATTCTGACTGATGCAGAATCTGTGTGATATAGACTGGGCCACCCAGAATGACATATTGTGAACAGGTCTCCGGTGGACTAGCGTCACTTTTCTGAGAAGCATCATACATACAAAAAGACCCTTTTCTTTCTTGATGTCTCCGGGAAAAGATAATGAAAGGGTAGAGTTTCTCTCCCTCCCAAATCTGAGGCTATATAACTACAGAATCTGACAGTTCCAGACATCGACATATCCCTGCAAAGCTCTCAAGGGAATGAGGTGAGCAACATGCAGATTAATAGAAAAGGCAGATTAAGTAAGTCATTTGGGCATCCCTGATGCTTCCTTCCTGCTCCCTACACATCTTCTTTGTAAGAGCTCTGTGCATTACTCTCATTACAACAACCTGGACAAGATGCTATATCTTTCAGGAAGAGTATCACGGTAAGGAAACAAGAATCAATGGCGAAATCTTCAAGAGGACAATCAGGCAGTCCCCAGGACAGTGAGGAGGCAAGGAAAACAACAGCTTGTAAAGCTTGACAAGCTGGAGTCAGATGCTGCTTCAGGACTCCGTTGCTTGGCGTCCGCCTTTTCAAATAAGAACCTTGTTCTTCAGGGAGGCCACAGACCTGCTGTCTTCATTTTGGATGCATAAAACTGCCCAAGGTAGAGGTCCAGAGTGATTTAGAGAGTACATTTCATACAGAAATGAAAACCAGACCACTGGGAAGACTAAAAATAGAATAAAATAAAATACTTCAGAATCTGCGAGCGTGTGTGCCTGTACATGTGAGTGTGTATTGGGAGCCATTAATGATACGTGTATAATCAATAATCTAGCAGCCTTGCACTGAGCTATTTAGCTACTAGTCTAGGAAAAAAAAAAAAAAGAAGGCACTCAAGCAACAAATATATCTTATATTTGTTATCTATTTTGTTCTTAGAAAACAATAAAAATGTATTATTTTTTAAATAATATTTTCAAATTCTGTGTGTTTGAGTCTATTTTCACAAATGAAGGTATCAAGAAACTAAGACATTAAGCTGTAAGACTTGTCTGATAGGTATATCTCTAATCTTTAAAATCTTCAAACATATTCTAAATGTGTTCTACAAATTAGAGGTCAAATGAAAAAGATCACAAATGATACTTCAGGGATTCTTATTGTATCTATGAGTACAGAACAGAAATTGAAGTGGCAACCTAATTGCTTTGAATACAAACACCATATTATTTCATTGGATTGGTATTTGCATAAGATGATTAGTCCTCTCACCAGTTGAAAGAAGCTATCAGTACTAAAGAAACAATTAAAAGTATTTCTGATCCTATGAGGCACAGGCTAGTAAAACTCACTCCCTCTTGGGAGGAAAGTGCTTGTCCATATGAGGTAAATTATCTCTCCAAGGGAGCCAAATGATGATAATGATTTTCGGAGGCCAAGTGATAACTCAGCGACGAGTAAAATTTTTCCATGGCAAGTATGAGTTTAGAGTATTTATAGATCCCCCTGAGCCTTTCACATTAGAAATATAGCAAATGGCCCAATAATTTGCTATTTCTAAATCTAAGTGCATTTAGCCAACATATAGCTGGTTATTAGGGATAATAGCAATGTTTATGACATGAGTTTGCTGGCTCTGGATGTGTGCATCACATATATGCTTGCTGACATCATTTAAAGCTTTAAAACACAATATATTAGGATATGAGCTACTCAAGATTATATACACACATGCAAGGATAATTAAGTAATTATGCATCTGTCATACACATCTATCTATGCACTCTCAAGAGTACAGCTAAAAAGTCTACCATCATTCAGTCAGAAATTTTTCAACTTGTCATAAAATATTCTTCCTTCGTTTTTATCGTGGAGCTAACTACAGTAGATGCTGAGGTAGCAATAGAAGAGTATTTGTTTCCAGTGTTTTCTCCAGTTTCTTTCTTAGAGGTATTTATTATTGGATAAATCTCATTTGCAGGCCTTCTAAATACATTCACAGGTTTCTACAGGGTTGGTGGGCAACTATGCCAATGGGCAGTGAGTGGGAACTTCAAATGGTAGCAAGCAGTGAGTTTTCTCTGCTAGGATATTTAGTCTGGTACAGTCAGTGAAAAAGAAAACATAGCTGAGTCTTCGATAAAGCTTAAGACACAGTCTTCTTTCAAAATTACACTTTGATTGAAGTGCAAAGGTTCAAAGCTAAAACAGCTAAATATATAGGAGAGAAAATAGTCTACGTTCTCAAGTAATGAAAAATATATCAATTTATCACACACTAAATATTCTTCTAGTTTGACTTCCATTCTTTATAAAAGCAGAAAAAAATCATAGATATCTTTCAAGGCAACTTGAGAAGCTACTGAACAGTCATATCAAGCCCTGGTCCTGCATGTAAAATGGAAGAGAAAAAGGGGAGCTGGGTTTAAATAAGTAGTAACTGGCAAAAGTGTAATTTTTATATTAAGACTATAGAAATGACATAACATCATTGTGAATTATTATAGTCTTTCTTAAAGATTTCTAATTAATTAATTTCTAATTAATTTCTCACTTATTATCAACTTTTGCAGATCCTTTGTATAGGGGGATGACTGCCAGGAAAAATTATCTTCTCTACTTGTCAGACACTTTAAATCACATAGCAGAAAACTCAAAAGTTATAGCATATTAAATGACTCTGAAACTTCTTAAAAGTTTTCATCAGAATATCCTATAATATCTCCCTTGTTAGTTTCTTCATGATTTACTGTTATGTTTCCACTAATTGGAGAATATGAGCTCACCATCGTCTTCATATTATTGTCTCATTCTCTCCAAATATCATTCTCTTGTGTTTCAGAAAAAATTTCTTAAACAGGTTGTTAGCTCTACTATTCCAGATGTTCTTGAAATAACCTCTTTCTGGATAAAATAATAAAAAATGACCGTCCAGAAGAATAAGCTTGTAGGAATCAGCAGAAAGCCTCTATAAGAGTATTGAAGAAGGAATGACATTGTCAAATATTTTAAAAAGTATTATAAAGCTATGATAATTGAAAGGCTTTGTCTTTGTACTAGGTCACATGTCAATATAAAATTAATATAGGATAAATTTGGCATTTAAATTTAACAGAGACAATATTGATAACTCAATAAATGATGTAGAGGCAGCTGGTTAACTATTTATTAATAGAAAAGCAATTAAGCCAGCTTTCTTACCTTAATTTTCATGGATTTATAAAAATTCATGTACTTCAATGACAGAGTTAAAATAAAAGCAAAAGATAACTCACAGAATTAGTAAAAACAAAGGAAAGATATCTAGTATATTAAGTGGAAAAAAAAGCAAGATGCAGAACATATACAAGAGTATATTTTCAATATACTGATTTATGTGTTTGTGTGTTTGTACGCATATTTGCTGTTTCTGAAAATCCCAAAATGAGGTGAACGTGGTTGACAACAGTGGAGGCCAACAATAAAAAGGTATAGTGGGTTTAGACAAATGACTTTTCTCAATACAATAATTTGCAGTTATTGAAATTCTTAGCCTTAACATATAGATTATAATAAAAATTGTTTTATTTCAAGGGGTACAAACATTTTAGCTTACATGGATTGCTTTTGTAATGCTTGAGTCTGGGGTATAGGTGTGCCCATCACCCATATAGTGTTCATCGTACCCATTAGGTAGGTTTTCGCCCATCCCCTTCTCATCCCTCCCCCCTGCTTAATTTTCACTGAGTTTTACTTCCCTTGGTGGACATGTGTCCTCATGGGTTAGCTCTAATTTAGTAGTGAGTACATGTGGTGTTTGCTTTTACATTCTTGAGATACTTCATTTAGGAGAATGGTCTCCACTTCAATCCAGATTATTGGAAAAGGTATTAATTCATCTTTTTGTATGGCTGAGTAGTACTCTATGGGACACACACACACACACACACATACACACACACACACCCACACACCACATTTTATTAATCTAATCATGATTTGATGGACACTTGGATTGATTCCACATCTTTGCAATTGTGAATTGTGCTGCAAAAAACATTCGAGGGCAGGCGTATTTTTGATAAAAAGTCTTCTTTTCTTTGGGTAGAAACCTAAAAGTGGAAATACTGGATTGAATGGTAGATCTACTTTTAGTTCTTTGAGAAATCTTCATATTGTTTTCCATAGGGGTTGTACTAATTTGCACTCCCACTAACAGTGTGTGTGTTCCTTTCTCCTTGAATCCATGCCAGCATCTACTGGTTTTGGACTTTTTAATAAAAGCCATTCTTACTGGGGTTATGTGATGTCTCACTGTGGTTTTTATTTGTATTTCCCTGACTATTAGTGACATTGAGCATTTTTTCATTTATTTATTGGCCATTTGTCTTTCTTCTTTTGAGAAGCTTCTGTTCATGTCTTTTGCCTACTTTTTAGGTGTGAAGAAGCTTTGTAGTTTAATCTAATCCGATTTATTAATTTTTGTTGTTGCCATGATATCCATTGGTGTCTTAGTCATAAATTCTTTGCCTAGGCCGATATCTAGAAGAGTATTTTCTATATTTTCCTTTAGAATTTTTGTGGTTTCATACCTTAGATGTAGGAGTTTTATCTGTCTTGAATTAATTTCTGTGAGTGGTGAGAGGTAGGGGTCCTGTTTCATTATTCTGCATGTGACTATCAAGTTTTTCCAACACCATTTATTGAATAGGCCTTCTTTTCCCCAGTGTACATTGTTGTCTGCTTTGTTGAAGATCAGTTGGTTGTAGGTAGATGGTTTTATATCTGGGTTCTCTGTTCTTTCCCACTGGTCTATATTTCTATTTTTGTACCAATATTATGCTGTTTGGGTTACTATAGCCTTGTAGTATAGTTTGAAGTTTGAAAGGTGCATTCAGTATGTTAACATTAACTGATAGCATTGATATGTGGGATGTTGATCTGTTCATCCTGTTGGGTAGTCCCATATTGCTTTGTTTTACCTCTTGTTCTATTGTTTTATGAGTCGTGAGTTTGGGATTTTTAAAGGTGATTTTACACCAGTGGGTATCTGTTGTGCTAATTTGTGAATAAGGCTATTCTGAGTATTTTGTGCAGGACAGGGCTGGTCATGGCAAATTCCCTCAGCATTTGCTTATCTAGAAAAGACTTAATATCTCTGACAATTGTGATATTTAGTTTTGCAGTATACAAAATTCTAGGCTGCCAGTCTTTCTGTTTAAGTTGATTGAAGAAGGGGCCCCAATCCCTTCTGGCTTGTAATGTTTCCACGGAGAAGTCTGCAGTTAGCCTGATGTGTTTTCATTTGTAGGTTATCTGATGTTGTCAGCTTGCTGCTTGAAGAACTTTCTCCTTCATTTTTACTTTGGCCAGGTTAATTACTGTGTGCCTTGGAGATAACCTATTTGCTATAAATCTTCCCGGTGTTTGATGACCATCTTGTAAATGTATGTCTGAATTTCTGGTAATACCAGGGAAGCTTTCCTCAATAATTTCCTCCAATAGACTTTTTATGCTTTTAGCCCTTTCTTCTTCTCCCTCATAGATACCTATAATTCAAATGTTAGTTTGCTTCACTTAGTCCCATATCTCTCTCAGTGATTGCTTGGACTATTTTATACTCTTCTCTGCCTCTTTGAATGACTGGGTTATCTTGAAAACCTGATCTTCAAGCTCTGAGATTCTTTCTTCTCCTTGGTTTAGCCTGTTGTTAAAGCTTTCAACTGCATTTTGAAATTCCCTGAATGACTCTTTCATTTCTTTATGTTCTATTATATCCTTTCTTATGTTGTCTAGCTCTCTAGTGACTTTTTCATTTTTTTTTTCATTGATTTCCTGAAATTTTTTTTGGCTCCTTTTTGTTGGTTTTCAACTTTCTATTCAATTCCATTCATCTTATTTGCCATCCATATTCTGAATTCCATTTCTGTCATTTTGACAGTTTACTTGTGTGTAGAATACACTACTGTAGCTCCATTGTGTTCCTTTGGGAGTGTCATACTATTTTGTTTTTTCATGTTGCCAGGCTTCTTTTGCTGGTTTCTTCTCATCTGGCTCCTCTCCTCTTGGCTTTGGGTTAATAAGATTGCAGGGCACCTGTCCTCCTTTGCTGGGGACTCTCTTAAACCAAGTCCAGGAGTGACAGCTGCTCAGGGCTGGGGGTCCTGAGTGAACTGTTGGACCTCAGGGAGGTTCTACCTGCCCAGTGGTAGTGGCAGGTACTCAGTGGTGGTGTCTTGAGGTCCAGGCAGAACTCTGGAGTTTCAGGGGTTGAGTCACAGGCCCAGTTGGGGCCCTGGAGCTACAGGAGTGTAGCCTCAGATTTAGGCACAGCAAGAGCTTCAGAGCTGGCTCTGGAGATTTTGGGTTCAAAGCCACCCATATGAGGGGCTGTTCCACCAGTGTAGGGACTACTGATGACCAATTGTGCAGGAAAGGGTTTTTCTCAGCAGCCCAGGATCTGTGTAGGTGGGCTGGAGCTGCCAGTTGGCCAAGGTTCTTCCTCCCCACCTAGGATCCACTAAGTTAGTCATCCCAGGCTTCCCAGTTGGGGCCTGTGGTGTCTGGGGCTCCTCCTCTGTTCAGCTCCCATGCTGGGGAGGAGGTGTGCTCAACCCCTAGTCACAGGGTATAACATGGGGGAGTGTCTATTCCTTCTCCAATCCAGTGAGGGTGATGCAAAGGCTGCTACTAGAAGGCTGGGTCCTGAGCAGACCTGACTCCATGCACCAGAGCTATCAGGATGGCACTGATTATAGAAACCTGAGGGTAGGCACCAGATCTCTGCTACACCTGCTCTCTGGTGGAATGTCTCTGCACAGACTCTGAGCAGAATAATAAAAATTTAACACCCTAATTAATAACATAAGAAAATGTAGTCTACTTCAAGATTTCCCACATGACATTATCCTTTCACATATAACTTGTTACGCATTAGACAATCATAATGATACTAATATTCTCACTGTCTTTATTTATATGTACTATACAATACCTTTTGTTAGTGAAGTGTGCTTCTTGAAAATATATAACAACCTCGGAGGAAACTATGACAATTTTTTTTAATTGACACACATTAATGGCACAAGTTTATGGAGTTACACTGTGATGTTTTGATACATGTATACATTGTATAATGATCAAATCATGATATTTAGCATATCCATCTAGTTATTTTGAAATATATCCTATAGTATTGTTTACTATGGTCACCTACTGTGCTATAAAATGCCAGAACTTATTCCTATCTGACATTAAGTATGTACCCCTTGACCAATTTCTCCTCAACATCCTCTCTGCCCTTCTTAGCCTCTGGTAATCAGTATTCTATTCTGTACTTTTATGAGCTCAGAAATCCTTTCACTTGCAGAAACATGGATGAATCTGGAGGACATTTTGCTAAGTGAAATAAGCCAGGCTCAGAAAGACAAATACAGCATGAGCTCACTCATTTGTGGAATCTAAAAAAAAAAAAAAATCTGCCATATTTTAACCAATTGAGAAGATAAACTTTGGTTTTTGGACATTTAATGTGTAGAAATTAAAATAATTCATTTTTCTTTAGACACTCAGAAATGTTTACCTTCTCAAGTTTGTCATTGAAGATTTCTTTGTGTCTCCTCAAGGGCCCAGGCCATTTCACTGAATACAAGCATGTGCTTAATCTTACCTCATTTATAAGGACCTTTCCTCTGAAGGACTCCAAAAGGAGCCAAGAATGCTTGGTGTAAAACCATCCTTTCCCAGCTCCAGCTTTTCACTAGGAAATGTGATACGGGATCATTAGACACTCCCTTCTTCCTTGCTGAATAACCTCAACACAATCACTTGCCATGAGACTCATTAATCCTATTTTCTAGAATGTTTAATGATCCACCCCAGAAGCCCTAAATTCTTAGTCCTTCACATCCAGTTCTCCTGTTCTGTTCCCATATGCCTTCCCTCTTCATCTCCTTAAACCTCTCCATTGCACCCTCTGGAAAGCAGAGTTTATTGCATATCCTCTTTGTGCTCTATATCCTTAACCTCTTCTCCAGCATCCCTTTGCCTTCTTGCTCCAATTAAAAACTGGATGTTCTCTGAGGACTCTGTTTCTCCTGTGCCTTTCTCAACTAGTAGCAGTTCTGTCTCCATAAGTCATACTACTAGACCTACACAGGGGTAGGTGTGTCCTTTACTTCTTATTTTTTCTTCTAGGCCCTCACCCTGTCTTCCCTAAAGCTCTTAAGCTTTGAATCTAATGTCTATAGACTATAATACCAATAAACCATCCTTGTAACAAGCTTCCAGTTTTTTTACACTCATGTTTCAAGAATTTCATTTCTTTGTTCTGTCTCTTCATCACTGCTCCATACTTAACTCTTCGTGATTTCAATGTTTACATAAACAATCACACCCTTACTATGAAAGAGATTCTCAAGTAGCTGAACAGCTATCTTCCAATGATTCTGTCCTTTAGGTGGTTAGGTTCCTCCTTTCCATGGTGGTACTTAGACTGGATTACTACTAATAACTGTGACTCTTTCTTTTTTTATTAGGGTTTACAAAATGATGATACATATATATATATATATATATATATATATATATATATATATATATATATATATATTTTGATCCTATTTTAAAAATTCCACTCTTTTTTTTCCAGCTTACTCTCTCGTCCCCAGCCTCCAGCAATCGTTGTCTTTCCTTGCTTTGTCATAAACTCCAGCCTGGGTTAAATGCAAAAATCTGTTCAGCCCTAGCTTGTACCATGCAGCTGAATGTGGCTGAAGAAAAAAATTCACAATCATGTTTACTGTTCTAACTTTAAATTTAGAATCATTAATGTCAAGTGAGACTTTAGTTTTGCCAAACAAAAGCAGTGCACACCCCTACTCTATGTAATCTCTCTCTCTCTATGCTAGAAGGCTACTTAACACCTTCTCCTCTCTTCTCCAATCTCCACCTCCCCACCACCCTTCTTATGCTCAGCTAAGGAGTCTACTTATTTCACTAATAAAATATAGGAATTAGAAGCAGACTTTCACGGACTTCCCCCCTTCCTAACATACAATCATCTGCAACTATTTTCACTGTGTACTCTGCCTTCTTTCTACTTTCTATAGATGAATGAATTGTACTAGATCCTATTTCTTCTCACATACATAAGAACATAGTTCCTTCAAACCTCTTCTCTCCTAAATCACCATTGACTATGTATTTTCAAGATAGTTCCCATAAACATAAAACAGGATAATTTTTTCCTGTATTAAACAATAAAATTAACAATGCAAAAACCTTGCTTTGATGTCACAACACCCCATAACCAATGCTTTGTTCCCATTACAATAAAACATCTCAAAAAAGTTGCCTATCTCTAATCTTCTCATCACATCTCATCATATTCTTTCATAAACTCAATTTAAGAAGGATTTTCCCAATGCATCTCCCTATATACTTATGTGATCAAATAATTATCTTCACATGGTATGTCCAGTCCCTCTTGACCTCTCAGCAACATATGACAAAGCTAATCATTTCTGCCTTTGAAACTTTTTATTCACGTGGTTTCCATATTCTCCTTTTGGTTCCCTGATTCACTGGCTCCTCCTCCTAATCTCTTTTGTGAATTTCTCTTCAGATTCAATCTCTTTCTGTTGGAATGTCCCAAGGCTTTGTTTTTGACCTTTATTTTTCTCTATCAATACCCCTCCTTTGATTATTTTATTCAATCTCATAGTTTTAAACAGCATCTACATATTGGTAACTCAAAAATATATATATTTTTATTTTGAACCTTGCCCTGAATTTCTGAAACAGATTTGCCTGCTCAAATCTCCCATTTGAATGACTAACAAAAAATCTGAAATTTACTGTATGCAAAACTGAAGTCAAGATATTTCTCCTTCCATAAAACTAGCATTCTCCCCCTCAATTGATAGCAACTCCATCCTCCACTTGCTCAGGTCAAGGCCCTTGGAGTTATTCTTGACCCTTTTCAAATCACCAGTGAAACAATGGTAGTCCAAGCACCATAATTTCTTACCTGGATTATTGCCAAGACTCCTCCCTGAGCCCTGTGCTTTCCCTCTGTCCCCCTTATGTTGTATTTTCAACATGGTAATTGTAATGATCCTATTAAAATATATGTTAGATTTCATTTTTGTATTTAAAGCCTCCATTGGTTCCCCAGTTCAGTTGGAATTCAAGCCAAAGTCTTTACCTTACCATAGCTTACAAAAGCCCTCACACTCTGGACGCCCCTCTGATTCCTTCTGCCACTACATTTCCTGTTGCTTATTTGGCTCCACTGGCTTCCTTACTCTTGTCAGACTTGCCCTTGCCTCAGGGAGTTTTCTTGTGCTGCTTTCCCTTCCTGGAAATTTATTATCCTGTATATTCACAAGGCTCGTTTCATCACCTCCTTTAAGTCTTTGCTCACATATCACCCTGTTTCAGTGAGGCTTTCCCTGACAAGCCTATATAAAATGTCAACACGTTCCTCAGCTGACAGCTCTTACCTGTTTCCCTGTTGTTGTTTCTTTCTTTCCAAATCATCTTTTCTAATATATAATAAAATTATTATTTTCTTAATGCTAGTTTCACTTCCCGTAGTATAAGGTAAGATGTATGAAAGTGGGATGATTTTTCACCTGTGTCCCTTGTTGAGATGATGTATGTCACTTCTATAAGTATATTATTTTTGTTGTTTACTAAATAAATGCAAAGCAAATATCTAATGCTGGGGAAACAAATTTGAGAAGAGTAGGATCAGATTAGCAATATATCAAAAGCTACACTCCTTTGTAAATTTAGCTACAGTTCCAGGCACAGAGGTTACATGAGGTGTCTTAATCCTTTGTTCTCTAGAAGACATGAGCTGTCACACTGGAAGAAAATAATTATAATATTTTTTAACTTTGACACTAAGCTCCTCAAGGTGTAGGACTGAATCTTCATAAATTTAATTGCAAATTATCTAACATATCTATTCACTCAATTAATAGTTTTTAGGCATTTCTTTTGAATATACTGATGCCCAGAGATGCAAAGGTACACCTCTGAAAGTCCACTGAGTGTGTTAACAAAAGAAGCTAAAGGGTTGAATACATAAAAATTACTCCACCTCAGATATGCAATATGTTGTAAAGATTGATTCAATTTGTTTAATTATTTTAAATTATTTTTCAACATTTGATTCTTAAAAATTACTTCTGCTTTTTAACCACTTACATGCTATTTATTAGAATGTCTCAAATGACAACTCATTCACCAAAGTCAACTGTTCTGAGTTTATAACACATATTTCATTTAATCATCTTTCTTTAATTAATTTTGGTCTTATTAATCTCTTGTTCTTTCAAATGCATGTCTGAAATTCTTTTTAAAGTAAGCTCTCTAATGATAAAGTATTTGCTAAATGATCTCAAGCAATTTGTAAAATTTATATACAGATGACCCTTTTACAAATCCGTTGAAGTTTAATAATCCCATAAACATAATAAGCTGTTTTTAGACAATGTGAGAAAACTGGCCTTGGTTATTTTTAGCCAACACAATGACTTAATTAAATCACTCTATAGTCAATGCAATTGATTGCCTTGCTGTAGAATATAAATGGTTGAAAATAATGAACAGACAGGCTGGGGCCAAAATAAATATAAGGGGTGTGTGTATGTGTGTACATGTGTGTGTATATATGTGTTTATAGCCTGTATAGACATAATTATATAAACACTTACATGAAATGATATATATTTCTATATTGATTTATGTTGAGATTTCACTTTATGATTAGTAATATGTTCTCTCAGTGATTCATGATATGACAAATGAGTGATATTTAGTCCTTCAGCTATTTCTCAGAAATATTATGCACTAATATGAAGTGGATCGTCACCTATCAGATGAGGTTTGACTATCATCTCACCTGTCCCCGGCTGAAAAACACTGCTTAATATTCCACTACCAGTGATTCATTATTTGAGTTAATGCTTTTCTCCTATTAAAATAAGAATACTCCATTGTGGAAGAGAAATATATTATGCATTATTCAGCTGTTAATCAATCCCACAAAAAGAATCTTGTATTTGTGTTTAATATCTCAATTCAGCTTAGGTTACTTTATCAATATTCTGAGTTTATAGTGAGTAGTAATGA
The DNA here is from genome assembly GCF_020740605.2 of Lemur catta. Lineage (NCBI taxonomy): Eukaryota > Metazoa > Chordata > Mammalia > Primates > Lemuridae > Lemur > Lemur catta. The sequence goes on from NC_059140.1 coordinate 54,214,691, forward strand.
ATATCATTATTTCTATTTTTTATACATGCTGGAAACTCACAGAACTGGGTCACTCTCTGTGGAAAATTGATGTGGATGGGGCATGACAGTAAAAGAGTAAGAGTGCCCAGAGGCGTGTGTAAGGGGACAATGGGTCAGGGATGGTGGCAGCAGTTGGGTGTGCACTGAACACAGCTAGAGAGGTGGGTTACAAAGGTGGAAGAGAGGATGCCAAGAGTTACTGTAGCATATTTAATTATTTAATCTAGTGCTTTCCCTGCACGACTGCATACCATGACACTCATGAAAGTAATAAACATAATTATTAATATTATTTATCTTCTTCTACTCTCCCTGAGAAATTGGTAGATTTGCAAATGTCTTCTAGCAGGAAAACATAACCATTAGAAAAGCTAATTAAAATCTGGGATTTTTATTTGGCTTGAAACCTTCACAGGTGTCAATCTTTCTTAATTAAGAACGCAGTGAAAAAACATCCGTATTACTCTAAGCCATTTTGTGCACTGTGAAATTACTTTTTCTTCTCAAGAAAATGTGAAGTCATTTCTTTTTCTTAACAGATACTCTAGACATTTTAAACGGATATTTCCTTGAACAGCCACAAAATTCAAAAGGATTTCTTTGAAGTATTTTCACTTTTATAAGAAAGCAAAAAAACAAAAAGGCAAATACACAAATATATATATGTCTTTGTGTGTATGTGGAAAAAATAAATATATATTTCTATAGATATACACTTAATATAGATGCAAATATAAACAGAAATTGAACTTCTATGTATATATTTAAATATGCATATTATGTGATTTAATTTTACTCACTGAAATATTATTGCTATGTTTTCAAAAAGCTCAGACTACTTCATGCACATCTAATTAATCCTCAGTACTTCTTCAATGTAAGTAATAAAGCACAATTAGCTCCCTCATATTCTGCTAAGGAGAAAAAGAATCAAATATATAACACCAGAAAAACCTCTTTTTGTTACTCTGACTCTTCATCTGTAGGATGGGTGCAATAATGTCCTCCTTATGAGGCCATTGTAAAGATCACATAAAATAAAAGTGTGTAAAACATAGCACAATAACTGGAATATAATAAACACTGAAAAAGTAATAAATATTTTTAGCATAATTGTGCCAGAAATTAAGTAATGAAGGTCAGACCAGAACTAAATGAATTGGAAAACAAACAAGAAAAAGCAATACAAAGAACCAACCAAAAGATAAACAAAATCAACAGACCTCTTGCTAGATTAACCAAGAGCAAAAGAGAAAGGAACCAAACAAGCTCAATCAGAAATGAAAAACGTGACGTTACCACTGATACTGCAGAAATACAAAACATCATCCATGAATACTATGTAAATTTCTATGCACATAAATGAGAGAACATAGAGGAAATGGACAAGTTCCTGGAAACATATCACTTCCCAAGAATCAACCAGGAAGAAATAGAACTCCTGAAGAGACCAATAACAAACAGTGAAATAGAAACAATAATAAAAACTTGCCAACAAAGAAAAGCCCTGAACCAGATGGATTCACAGCCTGTTTCCACCAGACCCACAAAGAAAACATGGTACCCATAATACAGAAATTATTCCATAATATTGAGAAGGAGGGAATCCTCCCAATTGATTCTATGAAGTGAGTATCACCTTGATACCAAAGACAGGAAAGGACACAACAGAAAAAGAAAACTGCAGACCAGTGCCCCTTATGAATACAGATAAAATCCTCAATAAAATACTAGCAAACAAACTCAACAGCACATCAAAAATAAATAAATATATAAATAAATAGTCCACCAGGATCAAGTGGGCTTCATCCCAGGGATGGTGCAACATATGTAAATCAATAAATGTGATTCTCCACATAAACAAAAGCAAAAACAAAGACCATATGATGATCTCAGTAGATGCAGAAAAAGCATTTGACAAAATCTAGCAACGTTTCACAATAAAAACCCTCAACAAACTAGGCAAAGAGGGAATATTCTCAGAATTATAAAACTCATGTCTGACAGACCCAACATCACACTGAAGGGGGAAAAGCTAAAAGAATTCTCCCTAAGAACTGGAACAAGACATGGAAGCCCACTATCACCACTTCTATTTAACATACTGCTGGAAGTCATAGCCAAAACAATCAGGCAAGACAGGAAATAAAGGGTATCCAAATCAGGAAAGAGGAGGTCAAATTATTGCCCTTTGTTGACGATATTATCTGGTATCTAGAAAATCTCAAATGATCCACCTAAAGGCTCCTGGAATTGATAAATAAATTCAGCAATGTCTCAGGATATGAAATCAATGGACATAAATCAGTAGCATTTCTATATCCCAATAACAGTCAAGCTAAGTGCCAAATCAAAGACTCAATACCATTCACAATAGCTACAAAGAAAATAAAATACATAGGAATATACTTAACCAAGGAGGTGAAAAATCTCTACAAGGAGAACTGTGAAACTCCGAGGAAAGAAATCACAGAGGATACAAACAAATGGAAAAATATATCATGCTCATGGATCAGTAGAATCAACTTTGTTAAAATGTCCATACTACCTAAAGTGATTTTACAAATTCAATGCAATCCCAATCAAATTACCAATGTCATAATTCACAGATCTAGAAAAAAATAATTCTATGCATCATTTGCAACCAGAAAAGAGCCCAAATAGCTAAAACAATCTTAAGCAGAAAGAACAAATCTGAAGGCATAACATTACCAGACTTCAAACTATGCTACAAGACTATAGTAATCAAAACAGCATGCTACTGGTGCAGAAATAGAGACATAGACCAATGGAACAGAACAGAGAACACAGATATAAAACCATCGACCTACAATCAATTGATCTTCTAGAAAGAAGACAGCAATATATACTAGGGAAATGAAACCCTATTCAATAAATGGTGTTGGAAAAACTTGATAGCCACATGCAGAACACTGAAATAGGACCTCTACCTCTCACCACTCACAGAAATTAATACAAGATGAATAAAAGACTTAAATTTAAAACATGAAACTATAAGAATTCTATCAGTCTAAGCAAGGAATTTATTGCCAAGATCCAATGGCAATAATGGCAACAAGAAAGTATAATAAATGAGATTTGATTAAACTAAAAAGCTTCTGCACAATTAAGGAAACAGTGAACAGAGCAAATGGACAACCTACAGAATGGGAGGAAATATTCACAAGCTGCACATCCAATAAAGGGCTAATATCCAGAATTTATAAAGAGCTCAATCAAGTCAGCAAGAAAAAAAAACCAATCAAAAAACCCTATTAAAAAGTAGGCAAGAGACATCAACAGAATATTCTCAAAAGAAGAAAGAAAAATGGCCAATAAACATCTGAAAAAATGCTCAATGCTTTAATCATCAGGGAAATTCAAATTAAAACCACAATGAGATACCATCTTACACCAATTAGGATGGCTTTTATTAACAATTCTGAGAACAATAAATGTTGACATGGATGCAGAGAGAAAGGAACACTTATACACTGTTGGTGGGACTCCAATTTCATACAATCCCTTTGGAAACAGGATGGAGATTCCTCAAAGAGCTAAAAGTAGGCCTACCATTTGATCCAGCAATCCCACTATTGGGTATGTATCCAAAGGAAAAGAAGACTTTTCATCAAAAAGACACCTGCACTCGAATGTTTATAAGAGCACAATTCACAATTGCAAAGATGTGGAATCAACCCAAGTGCCCATAAATTCATGATTGTATTAATAAAAGGTGGTATATGTATGCCATGGAGTACTACACAGCCATAAAAAATGAATTAAAACTTTTTGCAACAATTTGGATGGAATTGGAGACCATTATCCTAACTGAAGTACCTAAAGAATGGAAAAACAAACACCACATGTACTCACTATTAAACTGGAACTAACAGATCAGCATATATGTGCATGAGGGAAGTAAAACTAAGTGAAAATCAATGGGGGGGGGAGGGTGGAGAAGGAGAGGAGAAAAAAACCTACCTAACAGGTACAATGAACACTATTTGGGTGATGAACACACCTATAGCCATACTTAAGCATGTGACCTAAAACATTTGTACCCCCTTAATATTTTGAAATAAAAAACAAAAAAACTTAATTGGCTTACGCCAACTCTTTTAAATTGTATTGTGTCTCATAAAACTAGCAGTGACCTCAATTTTCTTTTAAAAATAAGACAAAAACAAAACCTTAATGGCATTAGTTGGCACATATGAGGGTCTTTAAAACAGTTTTTTGTCTCCTGATTCAAGATTTTAACAAAACTGTTGTTTAAAGTATACTTTGTTAAATTTTTTTGAGAATTTTAATGAAAATTTTCAAGTTATCTTAATTCCAGTTATCTAGTTTTGTTAAAAAATAATAAACAACATTTGTTATCCTATCAGGAGTTGACTTATTTATCCTATCTACTAATCTAATAAAAGATCTATTCCAAATATGCATGATGTAATTTAGATCTACTCTAAATGCAATATATTGAAAAATTAAAAGATATTATCATTAATATTGACCCTCTCCCTGAAGATATGGCACAGCCAGGTGTTGCTAGCATACTGGTTAAAGATGTCTTTGCTAATATTCTTACTTTGTAATTCTTATGCCTATGTATGAATACTCCTTCCACTAATAATTATTTTCATGTCTTTGATATAAAATGTCACTCTATTTTTTGCCTAGTACCCAAGTTTGGTTCCTTAAAACACTTGCTACATATCAATAGCCAAATTATAAATGGATTCTCCCCCTAAACCTAGGTAATAAACAGTGTCTTTTTTGCAGCCCCTTTAATAAAATATTTGCAATGAGAAATTAGTGATATAATTCTCAAGAAGATAAGTGACTGTAATCTAACAGATGGAATTCACAATTTTTCTGATTCCATTTGTGATTGGCTTGGCTAGAGATCTTTGTTAGTAAAACTGCTCAGTATTTTCAACCCGTTATTGTCCTATATGTGGAATATTTTTCTGTGAGTATTAATAAATAGGAAGACTGAATGTCAGAACCTGTGATAAGAACAACAGTATCAATAAAAAAGCACTACTTTTATAAACAATTTACTCAACTTTGCTGTTTACTGATGGATTTGAGTCTGTGACTTATGTGGTGTAAAATCTAGGGGACAGGGGAGAGAAAGCGAGAGAGAGAAGAGAGAAAGAGAGAGAATGTGCATACCTGCACACTCCAAGAGTAATTAATTAATAGCATTTGGATATATTGAGGAATGACTATAATGACAGACATGTGCAGAATGACAATCTCTTATTGGACTCCAAAATGTCCTTGCAAATGTACAAGATTTATCAAAAAATAGTGCAAATATATGATCACAATAAAGTAGCATGAAAATAAAATAGAAATAATTATTTTCGTATATTTGTTTTGGTCAGAGCTGGCTATTAAGTAATTGGAAAGGAGAAAGAATGAACGTGAACAGAAATCAGCTACTATATGTAAGAATGCAGAGATACCAGCACATCACGTCAATTGTGATCCTATGTTATGTGACTGTTTTCTGAACCAAAACACAAATCTCTTCAGCAGATCCCAATTCTCCCCCTAACCATTTAGCCTCTGAGGGGCTGTAGGATCCCTAACCATCTTTCCTCACTGAGCTTTTGGTTGAATTTTTAGAGAAGATGTTCATATTCCTCTAATCAGAATTTCTGGTTCCTTCCTCTAATGCCAAAGTGCTTCTTTTATGCACACATTATTGTGCTTTTAATGTCAATGTCATGCAAAATTATAAAATAAGAAAGTTGGCGGTTTCAAGTTCAATTGACATTTTTTCTTCTTTATAGCTGAGTAAAGTGAGGTCTTAAACCTGGGATTCATTTAAAAATATTGAGTGAACCAGGTTTAAAAAAAAAAAAAAAACTAATGAAATACTCAAAATACCCTAGATTTTGAGATTGGTCATTTCTCCCTTTGAGAAAAATCACATTTCTATTTCCCACCCACCCCCCATTTTCAGGCAGAAATTGCTACCCTGCTCAGATATAACACAATCCTTACTTGTCTCATGATTTTACAAGTATTTGTACAGTGAAAATTTCTAAGTTGTTAATGGGAAAATCCTAGGAAAGAAATGGCAATTTAGTAACTTTGCTACAATCAAACATAAGCTTGCCTCTGATTTGATACTTGAAGCACTGGGATGAATCTTCATATATTACCTTCTATAGGAAAACAGCCTGTTGCATGGCAAGAATGGCAGCACCTTGAATGGAGACCTCTGTGACGACCTGTGTTTGACTCCCACGTACCAAGGTGTCCTGCAGTAAGATCTTTAAGCAATGCCAATAGCCTACCTAATCCCTCATAAAGATGCTTATCTAGCCTTCCCAGTGGACATGAATCTTGCTAAGAAGGTCTGAAGACATCACTGGCTGCACATATTTTACCCTAAAAGCTTGATATATAAAAAGTACTTTCTGGAGGGCAGTGCAGGGATCCACCATCTCACAGCCACTGGAGACATTGTTTCTGTTCATAAGTCCCCTATTAAATATTTCTTTTTTGAGAAACTGGATTTTCCCACCTCTTTCTTTGGCCTCTCAGCTCCCTCTGCTTTTAGGAGTGGGTTTGCATATACTTGCTCACTGCAGAACACCTTTTCACTACTATTTTATTAACTTATATCTCAGCTTATTCCAGAAAGGGTTTTAGATGGCATTCAGGCTCAGGAATCCTGAATTGTAAAGGCAGAAAATTAAAGAAACATTTGTCTTATATCCTTTCTCAGAGGATTTAAAAACAAAAGAGAAAATGAGAAGGACACTTATGATGCAAACCTTCCCTCATGCTCTCTGTCTCTTTTGCAGCCATAGATCTTATACAGGGTCCTCAAGTCACAGAGCTGTCCAAAAGACATGGTGAATTACTCTGAGGAGAAACAACAATAATCTCTTGTGAATATGTTAGACACTCAGAAAGCCTCCCAGAAATAATGATTTCTGAAGGTAATATAACATGACAATCATGGAAAATGTAGAAATTATAATACAACTTGCTAACATTGGAGAATGAAGTTGAGATGGGAAATATTGTGAATAAATTGAAATTTTTAATTTTTAGTTATGAATTAAAATATAATTTTCAAACCTGAGAATTCAAATAATGAAGGTACAGTAAAGTAAAATGTGAAATTGTTCATACTGGTTAGGTAATAAATGCTGCCTTAAAAAAACAGAGGATTAAATAAATATATGATGTTCCCTTTTCTATACTAAACATCAAAAGCTCTGAGAGGGCAGAGACTGTGTCTACCTTGTTTAGAATTATATCTTCAATGGCTAGTCTTGCCTGTATACATGTAGTATACATCTAGTTCTCAATAAATATTACTTGAAATAAGTAATCAACTAGTTCTTTAACCTACTTTTCCCCTTAGCTTCTTCCTCTTTCCTCTCCCCCACATCCGCCCACACCCTGCACCAACTACTGCTAGGAGCCTACTATTGAATCAATCCCACTTTTTTCCTCTTTGGTACTTTCTTTCTGACTGGTATTGGTGAGAATTATTTGAAATAATTCCAGAAAGTGTGGACTTGGGTTAGTACCAACTCCTGGTACCTAATGTCAACCAGAAAGCCTTTGCAATGTCCCCAGTGAGCTCTGTTCCTACAGAGGCTGTTTCAAATGTTTGCCTTTCTCCCTTTCTCACCCCTACCCCAGCTCTTCAGATAACAATCCTCACTCTCAAGAGATAAATGAGTTCTACTTTCTTCATAGGAAAAATAGTCATCAGTGTATGAGAACTCTTTAACACTTCAACCATCCCCATAAATGCTTTTTTGCTTCCATCCCATCTAAATTCATTCTCTCTTGTTATGATTCCAAAGAAAAATAGAAAAAAGACAAGCAAAGAAGCATCAACCAAACAATTTTCCCCTATATGGTGTTCCCCTGTCCAGAGGACATTTTTTCACAGGTAAGCTTTTTGAAATAATTTGCTAAATTTATGTGTTACATTTACTTTTCATTTACCCTGTGGTTCTTGAAAAGTACTCTTCTTCGTCCTCCAACAAAATTCTAATTGAGACTATTCAGAATTTATCTTAATATCTCTTCTATGTTTGGCATCAATAGAGTTGTAGATTTTTTGTTTTGTTTCATTTTGGGGTTTTTTTGTGTGTGTTTTTATTTATTGTGAGATCTTTTTTATTTTTTATTCGGCGACTACATACATCACTGCTTTTCTTCCTACCTTTCTGGAATCCATGTTATTTATTCCTTCATGTGTATTGTTCTCCTTACATTTGCACATGGCCTGCTCTTACCACTCAGTATACTCGGAGTAAGCAGTCTTATCCATAGCCATGTCTTCATCTACCATCTGTAAGTTGATCACCCTCAAGATCAATCTGAGCTGCAGGCATACCTCCTTTGCTCCCCAACAGAGTCACTCAAATGACCCACTGGCACCATAGCCCAGACTGTTCAGAAACAGCCTCATGTCTCCACTCTGAACCAATTTCTTTTTGCCTCTGGCTATTTTCAGTTGATAACAATATACAAAGACTATCTTTGAGTCTTCCTAGTTCCTTATTTCTATTCTGAATCTATCTAGTTAGTTGTAACATCCTCACAGTTGTCACCTTAGTTTAGGACCTCACCTGCTCCTGTTTGGATTCACCTAACAGCCTCCTGGCTGCATTCTTTCCTTCTAGTTTTACATTTCTTTAATCCATTATTTACACTGCTGCCAGAGTGAGCTTTCTAAAATGCAAATCTAATCATGTCTTGTCCCTGCTTGGAAGTCTTATAATGACTCCCATAGCTTTCGTGATAAAGTCCAAACTCCTTAGCACGGCATCTATGGTATTTTATGACTCGGCATCTGCTCACTTTTCCAGTTGCTCTTCTTTTTCTTCACTGACTTTCTGATATTGAACACAAGGCAGTTCACCAAAAGGATTAAGTCTGCTCCAACCTTTGCATGTATACCAAGCCCTCTATCTAGGGTAACTTTCATTCATTTTTTAAAACCCAATTCAGTGATATTTCAGCAAGAAAGGCAAGGACTCTTGATTCTAGTCCAGTACAGAATACTCACCCTAGTGCCTCACATGGCATTATTTCACGTTATATTTCTGCTATGTATTTTGCTTACTTGAATACAAGATAAGGAGAGTAGGTATCGTGGTATATTTTTATCTCTTACTTTCAGTTAATGCTTATTGAACAGCTGAAAGAATAGAGCACTAAGGATAGGCACAGTAGTTCAATGTATAGGTTTTTAGGAAGTTATAGGAGGCATTTTAAACCCCAACTCTGATAGTTACTAGTTGTGGGACCTCACATAGTTACAGAATCTCCTGAGAGTTCAATTCTTTCATAGAGATAACTCATAGTTTCTAACAAATAATGGAAGATAAAATGAGGTAATTCAGAGAAAGTACTTACCACAGTGCTTTAAAAAATGTTAGTTCCTATTAGCCTCACTGTCAAGTAACCACATGGGCAGGTATGTTTGATCCCACTCCAAAGAGAAGTAGGATTAATGGTTGGTACAAGGAGACATTTTTTCTGATATAAGGAAAAATTTTGTAAAAATTTTAAATGCTCTATGATCAAATGGCTATTGTGTGAAGTAGTATAAACATACAGTAAAGGAGAGACACAGCTTAATATCACAGTATCAAAATAGGACAAAAATTACAATTCACAGAGGGTTTAATGTAATTCAAAATATGAATAACCTAAAAATAACCTGAACTATGACTTATAAGCAATATGATATCTAGAAAAAGAGCAACAGTAGTTTAATTTGTACCATGGTTGTCAAACTATATGTAGAGTTTTCAATCAACTTGAAATATTGTTTAAATGAGAGAAGGGAAGAAATAGAATTGTAAGAGCTATAAAAACCAGTGAAATGAAGAATGGTGAAGGGGAGCTGGGGGAGTTTAGTCTGTACAAAGAAAGATGACAAGTGGATATTATAGCTGCTTTCAAATACTGTAATGCAGTGTGTGGCCTTAGAAGATGGGGTTTCACTTTTGGATTAGTGACTTTGAACTTGAAGAGGTATTTAACATACCTGAATTTCAATTTCTTTATTTGTAAAAGGGGAAAATAATAACTATCTCTAGAGTTGTTGAGAAGATGGAATTAGATAATTTTATATAAAGTTATTAGCTTGGTGACTGGTATTTGAGGGATGAAAAAGGGTAGAAATTATTTTTAACAAGGAGTTTTAAGCTTTCTTTCAATTGAACTAAAAAGTTATGATCAAGAAAGAGGTACCAGCTTAACATTAGGCAAGATTTTCCAATTGCTGGAGGTGAATATGGATAGAAAGAGCTGAGTTTTCCATTACTGGACCTTAAAAATCACTTCCACCAGGAAGCCTTCCTTAAAATGTCAGTTGCTCATACTTTTCCTTCATAACACAGTAACTTATCTATAGTTTCATACTTACAGAGTGGATCTCTTACATTTACATATAAGATTCTGTGAGGGAAAGGATCATTCCTCCTGTATGTTACTATTGTATTATCAGAATCTAACACTTGAATGTTTGAAACAGGATAATTCTTAAATTATAGTATGATCAAAGAGTGCACAAAGAAATTAATATAGTCACATTCTAATAATATTTCTTGAATTAAGGAATTACTGAAGGTTAGTGTCAGATACTGTAGAGAGGATTTAAAAATTTGACAATTACTGACTCAATGTTTTCTAATTCCAACATTCATTTAATCTTGAGTGTGCTCCTATCCTTGGAAATTTCCAATAAGGCTTTCTCTACATCTATTGGAAATCATTTAGAAAAAAAGTCATTCACTACATAGAAGGTTTGATTAGGTGGTCTTTAAGTCACATTCTAATATCAAGATCCGGTGAATTATTTCATGATTACATTTAGCCATGAATTGAAAAAAAAGACTATATACAAAAATGCAGTAATAGCTGCCATCAAAGCATATATATGTTTCACAGGTTTATATTAGGGCCCCAATTGTTTTCTTTGGTTACCTGATTACTTTTAGTTTTTAGATACAGTAATTAATAGAATAGCCTTTTCTTTATACAGAATGGCTTTTGTGTAAGTTACTTACTTGAGTTAGTTATCATTTTACAAATGATAAACCTTCCAAAAATTTTCCATTAAGTCAGAAGTCAGCAGTGCCTTCCTGCTTGCAGTTACATCATCTACTTTTTCTCTTATCAAGAGAGCTAATATTGTAAGACAGGCTCAGCATAGCTGTTGATTCAACCTCCTTGAGACACACTACAACTATGTAAGAATCCCAGGAAGGGGATCATAAACAGGCAGCCTTTGTTCCCAACATCCTCTAATCTCCACTCCCCAAACACACCCCTCTCCCATGCCTCACCACACTAGCATTTCTCAATAAAAGGATTCATGCTAATCAAAAAGGAATATACATGTGAGTTCCTGAGCTCTAGTGTACCTCTAGGCTCAAATCTGTGTTGCTGGTAAGGATAGAAATAGACAGCATGTACAAATGAGTTAGAAGAAAACTATCTGGCTGCTACAAAAACAATTGCGCATGTGATGGCAGAGGTGTCCTGAAAAATCCAAGGTCAGAAAAATATCTCACATTCATGAGTTACATTGTGCATGGCTTCTCAAACTTGACATTATTCACATTTTGGAGTGGATGATTTACTTCTGTGGGAAACTATCCTGTGTACTGTGGCATACTTAGTGGCATCCTTAGCCTCTACACACTAGATGCCAATAGTACCTCCCCCCTAGTTATGACAACCCAGAATGTCTATAGTTGTCAAATTCCCTAGAGGGAAAATCATTCTCAGGTAAGAACTACTGAGATATTTAGCAAGCAAAAGTAGATACTGCAGCAAGTAAAACCAAACCAAACCAAACAATCAAAAAAACTGCTGAATTAGAGTGATAGAAGAAATTCCCTGAGAGTAGGGTAATTTTCTAACATGAGAGCCATAACAGGCTTAATTAAGCAGGGTCTCAGAGACAGATTCAAAAAATGCCTCAAGTCTTCATTCTAGGTACCCATCCTGATGTTAAGTAGTTAAGGATGATTGCTTTTAATATCAGAAGGGTAACATACCTACAGAATCAGATTCAAAGGTTAATTTATAAGTGTATACCATGGAATTTAATAATAATTCTCACTTCTGACACCCTCTTCCCCATCAAAGGCAAAATAAGCATATGTGTGTGTTCAAATATTTTATATATTCTGATTTTAATTCAGAAAATCTGTTACAATTTAATAAAATAAATATTCTCCATAACAACAACAAAAAAGAGAAATTTAATATATTCAATTTTTTTCTGACTAGGATCCTTTGATGCCTGTGTGCATATATGTATGTGTATCTATGTGTGTTTTACATACTTTTGAAAATGACAATGGTGCCTGTTAGCTTCAAGATTTTTATTTGTAACCTATTACAACTAGGTTTTTATTTTCTACTGGGCTTCTATCATGAAGTGTCAGGTAGATTAAAGGAAGTTTGTTTAATATATTTAATTTATGGCACCTACATTTGCTCATGTCAGATAAGAAAAGAAACTTTCCTAAAGGTAGTTGCTAAATATTCCATATCAGAAAAGCTACATGATAAGCATTTTGCAATTTAATTCCACATGCTACTCTATTCCATATGTACTTTATTGCTCTCTCAAGGAGTTCAATACCAGACATGAATTCTCTGCAAAAGGCTAACCAGTAAGGAAAATAAAACTGAAAAACAAAGGCACTGAAGCATTAAACAATCAGATGAGTTTAGAATCTTCTTTCTTTTATTGTGATTTGTAAACGACTTCAGATTTTTCCATAACAAGCTTTCTATGGGGTTAGTGTCTTCCTTACACAGTAACTGTTACAGAATTCTGCTTATAGTATTCTTTTATATATACAAGATGCCCTTGGCTAATGCAAAAAAAAAAAAAAAAGCCCTTTAATAGATTTTTGCTAAGGCTACTGTTGAGAAGGAGAATATTACCTGAGATAGAATTAGGCCACAATCTGTGACGATTACATATTTTGTAGGTGATTTGGTACATAAGACATGTGATTCATATTTTAGAATTTACTGCTTAACAATAGAATTCATTTCCTTGTTATAAAAGGCGGACATATTTAAATTCTATTTGCCTTTGATCCATTTACCCGTTTGGCCACTTGGAGGGAGAATTGGAAGGTAAATTGCCGCAGCACTTCTCTATTATGACCTGGAGTGGCATAAGCAATTGACCCTCTTGAATGTAAGAGGCACAGCAGCACACTTTGTGAATTCTTTCTTCTTTGTGTTATTGGTTCAGCATTTCTCTGCAAAGTTCAATGAGGTTCATTAGCTTATCTGAAGAGAATGGGACCCATACTTTTGAGACAGCTTCTCTCTGTGACTTTTCTAATTAAATCCCTTCCATCAGATGAAGAGCTGCCCTTTTTACTTGACAAACATTTGTTCTAATTTGGCCTTGCTTGATTTTTCAGTGCTTTTACGTCCCTCTCCCCCCTCTATACCCACTAGCATCTGTTAGTCAGAAGATCGCTCCGGCTGACATTTACTCTGAATGTGCTTGCTTATTAAAATATTTCAATGTTAGATAAGCTTATCAGTTGAAAAATACAATACAGTTCCAGAGCACCGGTGGAGCTCATCTTAAAGGAATATTTTGTTGGACTGATCACTTTTCTTAGTTTTTATGAGATAAGATTGAAGAAACTCACTCAAAGACATAGAGTCCACAGGAAGTAGACAGAAATATGTTTTGTGGTATAAACTAAAACCTCCCCCTTAATTTTCTATTAAGTGTACAAATTACATGTTGTATGAGTAAATATAGGAGTCAACTTATGATCAAAAGAAAAATAACATAAAACACTAGACTGGTCATATTTGAAAGTAAAACTAAATGGTCAATCCTGGCATCTGTCTGACTTCAGACAGAATACAACTATTGAAAGAGTTAACAACTCAAAACACTTAAAGTCCAAGAATTTTTCACAGGACTTGAAAATGCTAGTAAAAGCTCCCAGATATCTGGCTGATTGGTGACTGACTAATCGTTTAGGAAGACTCTTCTTCATAGACAAAATGATGATACGTAAGTTTAAGTGCTCACCTAGGAGCAAGTGAATGGTGGGGTCCTGGCATGTTCACCCTGGACTTCAGAAAGGCATGCTCTGTCAGTGACAAGCCTTGCTACATTCAGTTTATTCTCCTATTTTCTTTAACACTACCCAGTGCTATTAACTTGCCAGCCATGTAGTCTGTAAGTAATAGGTTGCAATAGCAGCTGAAATTGACAAGTGCTTAGCCCAGAGCATGGATTGAATGTAATTCATAGGGTTCTCGAGTTAATTTCCAATACCTATTTCATCAAGGCAGACTGATAGATGGCTGCCAGCATCTTTTGGCTTTATCTGTAAATCCCTATGTCTTTTACTGCCATCATTTCGTTTTTTATACATTCCATCCCTTGCGTTTGCTCCTCCCCATTTCCATAACTTCAAGTGGAGCTTCTCTCTAGGCACATCAGTCATTTAGGTTAGAGGCCCTCACAGCTAAACGCAAGACCTTCAAATGTTATTGAAGTGCATTTTTCCATGTGGCCCTGTTTAAAGTGATGTTTCTTTAGGGACTGCAGGGTGAAATATGAAGTTATCTGGGAGAGTAAATCTAAGATGTTGGACAGATGGTGAAGCGTCAGTGCATCCACAGAAACGCATTTCATTTTTATACAGGGGACGCTCTCAATCAATTTTGGCTTGAGAAAACAGTTGCTTGTATTGCATCAGTGGCGTTTTTTATCTTTTGTCTTTAACAGATCAATAACGAAGCTTACAATTCTCTAATAGATCTTAAACAAATTCATAAATAAAATAAACCCAGAACAATTCAAAAAAGGCAAAAAGAATTCTTAAAGATTAAGAGGTTATTGAAAATGGAACAGAGGTTGCCACTAACTGATCAAATGACATAACTTGGTAAAACATAAAACTCATTTTCTCTGTAGGACATGGGAAGTTTCATTTCTCACCTTAAGTGTGTTTTGTGAACAGCAATCTTTACTGAAGTTCTTATTTAAACTTTGCAAAATGACTTTTTTTTTCATTGAAGGTCTAAAACTTCCATTTATGCTACATACATTTAAGAGCCTTCTAAATCATCCATCTCAATCTTCCTCTGTTTTCTTGAGTCCTATTCCAGCTGCTACCACCCTCAAATCACTCTGCTTTAACCTAGCATTTGGAAAAGAACATTTGGAATACTGGATATTTTATCTATTGTGAAACTGCTATTTGAAATTTTTCATATGAGAACCCAACAATATTTTGGTGTGCATTATTTATTCATGGGCAATCTCCCAGACAGTGTCTTCTACAGTTATGATTTACCATTTAGCATGTGCTAAACAGCTTATATGTAAACTGATTTCCTCAGGAAATATAAAGTGTGATCAAACTTGGAAAAATCGTACCTGAGACAGGCAAATTAAATCATATGGATTATTGAAAGGTGCACTCATTTCTTCAAAAGTATGAACTTTCCAGAAGCATATGGAGATTTCCCAAAGTGCTGTTTCTGTATTTCAAAAATGACAAGACTCTTTACAACTGGTTGCTTGGCAATGCTGGAGTTCCAGTGAGACTTGCCTACAAGGTGAAAAATTATCCTGGTAATAGTATTGCATACTAGAGAGGAGATAGCTTACCTTAATGGTATAGGCTCTAGAGCAGGGGTTAGAAAATTTTTTATATGAAGGAGCAGATAATAAATATTTTTGGCTTTATGCATCATGTTGTCTTTGTTGCAATTACTCAACCCTGATGTTATAGTGCAAAAAGCAGCCATAAACAATATAATAGCTGTGTTCCAATAAAACTTTATTTCCAAAACAGGTGGAGGAATAGGATACTCTGTTCTAGATAACAAGTTTAGAGTCACATAGGCCTGAGTTTGAATGCTAACTCCCTAATTGTGTGACTAAGTGCAAGCTACTTAACTCATCTGTTCATCAGCTTCTTCCTCTGTAATATGAGGATAAGAACAACACCTAGTGCGGAGGATTTTTAAATGAAACAGTATCCTCAGTTATTATTATGTTTGCAATATGTTGCTAGTGTTTAATAAATGGAAAGCATTGATGCTAGAAGATAGCAGTGTTAACCCACTTCAGGGATGGTAAGAGTCCACAGGTGAGGAGGAATGGCTCAGAATACAGCACATGCAGGGGGAACCATTCAGATTTGCTAAGCAGAGTTCTGGGAGGCAAAGGGAAAGGTTTTCACAAAATTCAGCATCACCTTTTTAATGTTTTTAAAATTCTTTCCTGAGATGAGAGTAGGCTCAAATCTGATGTGGAAAGAATATAGTAAAATTTTACACATTCAGAGTAATTGAGGTGGAACCCCTTCTGGATCATTGAAAAGTTTGAATTATATGATGCTTTTTATAGAAGCAGTTTTGTTGTTTTCAAGTACATACAGTAATTGGTAAAACATCCAAGAAAGTATTGCCAAGTAGACTTCCTGCTGGCATGTTTAAGTGAAAAGCTGAGACTCATTTAAAATTAGCATATTATTATGAGCGTATGAAAATGGTCCAAGTAAAGTTCTTGAAAACAGTTTGCTTTCTTAAGCAGGTTAGATATTCTTCTTAATTTATTATTTGAAAAAAAAACAGGCAAATAAACAAAACCAGGCAACATTTAGTCATTATGCTTTTTCAATGGGATTCTTTTCTGTACTTCTACCCTTTTACTTTCTGTTACTTCAAGTGATGGTTAGAAACCATATTCTCGAAATCCCAGCATTTCTCTAACTTTTCCTGCCCCAGTGGTACCTTGAGTCCTCCACATAATTCATAATAGTTGGCATACCTAATTGTTTTAAATGAAGAACTAATTCTATAGTGTGAGGCAGCCAATCATAAAATTTACGTACATATAGGGTATTACACTAAGAATTTAGATGAGCATATTTTTAAAACGTTGCATGAGTCCTTATAGGTAGCCATTCTTGCCACTTCTCTTTTCCTTTTCCAATCCCTCTCTGTCAGCATTTAATGTTAAGGTAATTAAGCCAACTAACAAGTGCCCTTCTTGTGGCCCTGGTAAGAAGCTGGATTTTTTTCTTTTAAGCCCCTTAAAAGCTTTAAGCAAATAGAACCCTCCATGCATTTAATGCTTTTTTATTTGATCAACAAAATTTTGCTGAGTCACTGTCATGCCTGGCATTATCCTAGGCACTGAGAAAACGAGGATGAATATGCCATTTTATTCTCAGTGGAGTTTTTCCTTGGAGACTTGGGTTGTATCATCGTCAGACTTCAGGACTCCTCTAGGGCTACATTAAACTGAAGCATGGGACAGAGAGAGGTATGAGCAATCTGCTCAATAGCACTTGCCTCAGTTGTATCTAATTTGCTCCCTGTTTACCACCAAAAGCATATGCTAGGTTCACCAGTTCTTGTGTGAGGTTGAAACTGTTACAGATTTAGAAAAAATAGTCCTCAGCTTCATTTGGAACCAAAAAAGAACCCAAGTAGCCAAAGCAATCTTAAGTAAAAAGAACAAATCTGGAGGCATCACATTCCTTGACTTCAAATTATACAAAACAGCACGGTGTTGCCACAAAACTAGAGACATAGATCATTGGAACAGAATACAGAAATCAGAAATCAAATCATATTGGTATGACCAACTGATTTTTGACAAAGCAGACAATAATGCACACTGGGAAAAAGAAGCCCTATTCAATAAGTGGTGGTGGGAAAATTGGATAGCCACATGCAGAAGAATGAAATGGTATTCATATCTCTCACCACTCACAAAAATTAATTTAAAATAGATTAACAACTTAAATGTAAGACAACTTACAGAATGGGAGAAAATAATCACAAATTATAACTTTGACAAAGGACTGATATCCAGAATCTACAAAAACTCAAAAAATCAGCAAAATAAATAAATAAACCCATCAAAAAGTGGTCAAAAAACATGAACAGAAGTTTTTCGAAAGAAGATAGACAAATGGCCAAAAAACATATGGAAAAGGGCTTAACATCACTAATCATCAGGGAAATGCAAATTAAAGCTGCAATGAGATATCACCTTACCCCTGTCAGAATGCCTATTATTAAAAAGTCCAAAAACAATAGATAGTTGCATGAATGCAGAAAGGAATGCTTATATGCTGTTGGTGGGACTGCAAATTAGTATAACCTCTATGGAAAACAGGATGGAGATTACTCAAAGAAATAAATGTAGATCTACCATTTGATCAAGCAATTAATTCCACTTTTTTCCTACCGAAAGGAAATGAAGTTGTTTTATCAAAAAGATACCTGCACTTGAATGTTTATTGCAGCACAATTCACAATTGCAAATATGTGGAATCAACCTAAGTGTCCTTCAATTTATAAGTGGATAAAGAAAATGTGGCATATATGCCCCATAGAGTACAACTCAGCCATAAAAAAAGAGTGAAATAATGTCATTTAGCAACAACATGGATGGAACTAGAGACTATCATCCTAAGTGAAGTACCTGAGGAATGTAAAACCAAACACCGTATGTGTCCAAGAAGAGGGAGAGCAATAGAGAGAGATGCAGTGCAAGGGGAATGACTGGTTGGTGGGGCAGTCAAAACACTTATGACATTTATGGATTAAGTTTGTCATCTTATATGGGTGTGGTTCATGGAGCTCCAAAGCAATTACAATAGTAATATCAAAGATCACTGATCACAGATCACTGTAACAGATATAATAATGCTGAAAAAATTTGAAATGTAAATGTTGTGAGAATTACCAAACTGTGACACAGAGAAATGAAGTGAGCACATGCTTTTGGAAAAATGGTGGTTATAGACTTGTTTGGTTCAGGGTTGCCACAAACCTTCAATTTGTAAAAAAAGCGGTATCTACATAGTGCAACAAAATGAGGTATGTCTGTACAGCCTTTAGTACAGAAGCTGCCTCTCAGTGAGTTGTTTTAGAGTAAAATTTGTTCAGTTAGGATTCTGGGTTGTGATTAATATAATTATGAACTCAAACTGGCTTAACCAAAAAAGGGAATATTGTTGAGTCACATGAATGCACGTAATAGAATGGCATTAGATACAAATGGATGGATTTGGTTAAATGATACGCCCCCAGGACTCAATTTCCCTGTCCCTCTACTAGTCTTGGCTTTCCTTCCTGTGTAAGTTTTCTTTTTATGTTAAATGTAATGATGAGATAGATGCTGCAGTTCCTATTTTATTCTTTCTCACCTCTAGTTTAGAGGAAGAAAACTAACACCACTTCAAGATTTTCAAATGAAAGCCCTGATATTAACAATAAATAGGCTTCATTTGGTATTTATTTATTTATTAGAGACAAGATCTCACTCTTTTGCCCAGGCAGGAGTGCAGTGGCCCGATAACAGCTCACTGTAACTTTGAACTAGGCTCATGTGGCCATTTTTTTGTTTCATTTGTCTGAATTATTTGGGGGGGGTGTTTGTTTTTTAAATTTCAAAATATTACAGGAGTACAAATGTTTTTGGTTATATGGATTGCTTTTACAATGATTGAGTCAGGGCTGTAAATGTGCCCATCACAAGAATAGGGTTCATAGTACCAGATAGGTAGGTTTTTACCCCTCTTCTATCTTCCCTTCCCTCTTTTCTATTTCCAATGACTTTTACATCTCTTTGTGCCTGTGTGTACCCATCAATTAGATCAAAATTATTAGAGAATACATGTGGTGCTTGTTTTTCCATTCCTGAGATACTTCACTTAGGATTATGGTCTCCAGTTCCATCCAAGTTGCTGCAAAAGATATTCTTTTATTCCTTTTTATGGCTGGGTAGTACTCCATTATATATATATATGTATAATCTCACATTTTCTTAATCCACTCAGGAATTGATGAGCAGTTAGGTTCATTCCATATCTTTGTGATTGTGAATAGTGTTGCAAAACATTCAAGTGCTGGTGTTTTTTGATAAAATGACTTTTTTCCTTTGGGTAGATACCCAGTAATGGGATTGCTGGGTCAAATGGTAAATCTATATTTATTCTTTGAGGAGTCTCTATACGTACCGTTTTCCATAGAAGTTGCACTCATTTGCAGTCTCACCAACAGTGCATAAGCATTCCTCTCTCTCTGTATGCACACTGGCATCTATTGTTTTTTGACTTTTTAATATGGGCATTCAGACTGGGGTAAAGGGATAATTCACTGCAGTTTTAATTTGCAATTCCATAATGATTAGTGCTGTTGAGCATTTATTCATATGTTTGTTGTCTATCTTCTTTTGAAAAACTGCTGTTTATGCCTTTTGCCCACTTTTTAATGGGGTGGTTTGGTTTTTTTTTCTTGCTTATTTGTTTGATTTCTTTGTAGATTCTGGATATTAGCCCCTTATCAGATGTACAGTTTACGAATATTTTCTCCCATTCTGTACTTTGTCAATTTACTCTGTTGATAACTTCCTTTGTTGTGTAGAAGCTTTTTAATTTAACCAAGTCCTATTATTTATTTTTGTTGTGGCTATATTTGTCTTTGGTGTCTTAGTCATAAGTTATTTGCCTAGGGCAATGCCTGGAAGAATTTTCCTACATTTTCTTCTAGAAATTTTCTGGTTTCATGCCTTACATTTAAGTCTTGTATCCACAGATATGGTGAGAGATAGGGGTCCTGTTTCATTCTTCTGCAAGTGGCTATCCAGTTTTCCCAGCACTATTTATTGAATAGGGCTTCTTTTCGCAAGTGTATATTGTTGTCTGCTTTGTCGGAGATCAGTTGGTTGTAGGTAGATCGTTTTATACCTGGGTTCTTTGTTCTGGTCCATTTGTCTCTGTCTCTACTTTTATATCAGTATCATGCTGTTTTGGTTATTATAGCCTTGTAGTGTAATTTGAAGTCTGGTACTGTGATATCTCCAGATTTGTTCTGGAGGTTGCTTTGGCTATTTGGGCACTTTTTACGTTCCAAATTAAGTGTAGAATTATTTTATCTAGATCTGTGAAATATGACACTGATACGTGAGAATAAAACTGATGAAGGAGAAAGGAAAAAGCAAGATCATTTGTTAAACATTGTAGTAATTACTTATTTTCAGGGAAACAAACACAAAATTGTGAAAGTATTTTTCTTGGTAGACTTCCTAATTTATCTTTCAAGACATATAATTCAAGTGTTTGCCTCTCTGTACAGCTTTCTGTCATATCTGTAGCTAGGATTTCTTATTCACTCTATGTTTTTCTATCTATCTATCCATCTATTGTCTATCTAATTATCTTAATCTACTTGGGTTTCCATAACAGAATACCACAAACTGGGTGGCTTAAACCACAGAAATTTGTCATCTCTCAATTCTGGAGGGTCAAAGTCCAGAATCAAGGTACCAGCATGGTTGGTTTCTCTTGAGCCCTCTACTCTTGGTTTGGAAAAGGCCACCATCTTAGTGTGTCCTCAAATGGCCTTTTCTCTGTGCATGTTCATCCCTGGTGTTGTTTCCTCTTCTTATAAAAACACTAGTCCTATTGTATTAGGGCTCTCCCCTTGTCACCTCTTTTAAACTTAATTACCTCCTTAAAGGCTCTATCTCAAACTAAAGTCACACTGGGGGTTAAAGTTTCATCATACTACTTTTGGGGAGACACAATTCAGTTCATAGCACTGTTATCTCTTTTCTCATTATAGTACTTACAATTACATTGTTATTGATTACAGGTTTTTCTGCTTGTTTTCTTCAAGGGCACTCCCCTTCTTTAATTTCCCTTATATCCTTAACTTATAGTATATTTCCTGGTTTGTTATGGAGCTCAATAAAAATATTGCTGTATTTTTTTACTTAAATTGATAATAGGTAAGAAGCTAGCAAAAGAAATTCTTATAGGTTTACGTTCTTGAAACAGAATCAATGTGAGTTTCACTTCTACATTTGACCACTCTTTCCTGTTAGAGGTTTTCTTCAATACTTCATTCAGTTAACTTAATGAATTAAAATATTTCCCTTGGAAAGTCACACACTGACTTCCACTAAAGTCTGAAAAATATTTAAAAATATAACCTGTAATTCAGCCTCTTTCTGGTATAATCTTTCACATTTTATGGGAAAGCAGAGGGAGTGTGGTTGCAAAGAAAATGTATTTTGTAAAACCTCTTTTTTCTAAGATCACACACAAACACACATCCACACACTTTCATGCTTCAGCCTGGATAGACTCATTCAGACACAAATTTAAAATTAAAGGCATCATATTGAATGAATACAATTTTCAAGCACCAAAAGAATAGACTGTTATGTTCTCATAGTCTTTTAAACAGTTGATAATTTGGATCTTATGCACTGGTCAGGAAGGCTGCCAGTTGGTTTTCACATTGTGGATTGCTCTTTTTGTTCGATAGTAAGTTTAAGGACCCTTTCTCCCCCAGTGCTCACAATATTCTCAATTTTCTGCAAGGAGGAAATGAAATAATACTTAAAACCAAATGCCAGTGTTTGGTTTGTAACCTTGAGATAAGTCACTAGATATCTAACACTTCAGACTTATCATTTTGAAAAGTGTTATGACAGTACTTGCAACCAGCTTTTAAACAACGAAACAGGAATACCCTGGAGGTTAATGACATTAAAAATCTGCAAATTACTGGAAGTTCTTTAGGGTTGGAGGCTATATAAATATAGCTGTCATGCTTTTCCTGGGACTTGACCAAATTTCTTTTAAAAGCAAAAGGTTTTTCATCTTGTTTTCCTGAAACATGACCTATGTTAGCAGTCACAATGCTTTATAGCATTGATGCAGCTGCCTACTGAACCATTTAGAACACCTTTCGATCTGGAAAGTTTGATTACATTTTATGATCACTTTCCTAAGGTCAAGGAATTTGATTTGCATCCATCAGGCAAGTAGAAGGAGGAAAGTCTTTTCTGAAGCATTATCACTAGCTCTTCTTAGACAAATACTTCCCAACATTTAGTTCATATATATTTAGCTTTTGAGCGTTACTTTGGATATAGAGATTGTAAACTTTTGTTCTAATATTTTCAAGGCTTAAAAACATAAAAGTGTGGGCTTTTTAGAATCCGGAACAAATGTAGAACTTCAATTTATTAAGTTGTTTTAAGTCCTAGAGGCTTATTGCCATTTTGAAAGGTTCCAGAAATCAGAACTACTTGTTTGATAAAACCAAGTAGCCACACATCAGACAATCATTTTGTAAAGGGCATGAAGCTAGTGGAGCCAACATAATTTAGACCGCAGATGCTGCACTAACTTCCTCATGGGATCTGGAGAATCAGCCCTGGAGCTGTCATTTTAGAAGCTGTCTATTAAGCCACATGTGGGAAAACTTAAAACAAATTAAGTCTTGAAAACATTTAATCCTAATGCTCTTTGCTAACTTTATTAGACCTAAATAGAGAAATATTTTTATCTGAGGACTACCATTGATATAATAATGTTTGGAAGACTGTGAATATCAGAAGGTAGCAATCCCACCCTGTAGCCTGACAAAGAAACCTACAAACAGCTGGGGGTAAGCAGCTATTCCGTGATCTTGGAAGCAGGGAAAAAAGATGGGGTTTAATGTTTGAAGGATGGAGGTTCACATAGTTTCATTTGACTTGATGCAACTCAATGTCAAATTCTGGCAAAAGTAAAGAATGTCAGAAATTCTGGATTTTATTAAGTAGTTTATGTAGGCTATTTACAAGGTCACCTTAAGTTTCACTGCAGAGCTACTAAGATTTCCCATTTTGTCAGAATACCGTTACCACCTCATGTGGCATCTATAACATTTTTGACAAACAATTTTGAGAATGTTTATGCTACACACCTCTGTATTTAATAAAGATGTACCAGTAAACTTCAAGGCATTTTCCAACTCTTCATTTTTGTTGGCTTATTCTACAGTTAATTGGTAATCAATCTCTGTCAAGATAAGCAATTTGATCTGTCTTAATGGAGTAACCAGTTCAGTTGAGAAGTGATAAAAATGCATTTCATTTTAATATGACCTACACTGCAGGTATTGCATGGGTTAGCACAGTCATCCTGTTTGTTTCTATGTTGAGAAAGAAATGTCCATATTTGCCATAAATTTATCAAAACAAATTTATATATAATATTATACAGTAGTGTGTTATGTCATTGTATATGATTAATAATTACAAACCACTGGTCAAACATTTATTAATGCATGGTACTGTGTTCTGATGTAGAAATTGTTTGAGATTTTTACAAGTAAATAAGGCTGTGTTTGCTTGTCTTAAACACATTAGTCAGTAAATTCAGAAGTCTTCATAGAAAAACAAAGACGACAATTCTTTGGGGTTGGTGACTCAGCCAATAAAACTTGAGACTTATTGTGTATTTCAATACACAATGTAGTTTTGTGTACAACCCCTGATATATAACTAAACATGCCTCTTTCCCTCATATTACAGCTGTATTGATTTCACTACAAGATCCAGAGTTTCCTTATTTACCATGAGAGAAAACTATTTAGGTGATAGTCAAAAGGATATAGACATAGCCCAAATGTTGACCCAAAAGGGTAAGAAGAGAAGGATGATTAAGAAAAGTTTGTCTCTAATGTAAGGTTGATCCAAAATCAGGCAAAGGTAATGAAAAAATGGGTTGGTGTGAAATATACAACTGGTTCTATGGAAAATCTTACTGTGACATGCTGTTAGTTGAATTACCAATGATTCTTGAATAACACAGCTAGGATTCAAACTCAGATCCTCCTAACTCCAAAGACCATGCTCCTAAGTAGTATATTATCTTTCTATGTCTGCTAAAACAAACTGTCAATTATGTGTGTGTGTGCAAATATTTAAAATTTATGTGTAACTTTAAACATTGAAACAATTTACTATTTAAAATATCTTAATGGTATTTTCTTCAAATAGATCTCCAGGACATTTGTTAAAAATTAAATTTAAGTAAGCTTAATTTTTAAAAAATAGTTTTAGATGAAATTAAATATAAATAGAAATTACAATAGTACTTCATGTATTGCCATTGAATCATTTTGCATCTTAATTATCCCTTTGGGTCTACATTACTCTTTTAGGCAAATTCTGAATTCTGCTCTGTAGGACAGGTATGTGTGCTCTTTCTATCATCTATCCCATTCAGTTAAGTCTTTAATATATTCAGTGAATTATAACCAATATAATATTAGAAAGCTATATGATTCAGAAAATCAAATTTAACTCAGAATGGAACATCTTTGTTACCTGGACATAAAAAACAAACACTAAATCATGTGTCAGGGGCTTTGGATAGTTACCAGCACCAATTCTTTGAACTGATGAGTCTTTCCTTAAGCTTTGCATTCTCTCATTATGATCTCTGTATTCCTTGTCTGCAAACATTTCGTAGACCACGTACATGTATACCAGATGAGGATACTCTTTGTCTCCAGTCTCAGACAAGTCAACATCTTGTTTCTACGTATGTTTACTTTCATCCACATTAGGTGAAAAATATCAAGTTAAAGTGAAATGGACCTTTTCAGCTACACTACCTCCCATGAGGCAGACATCCTTTTTGCAATTGTTATCCAATGGGTAATATTGCCAGTGTATAATATAAAGTTATAAAGAGGACTTTCTCTAAGCATGTCCATAGGTAGTATTTCTTCAGAAAATTATTCACATGCTGCTCTTCCAAGAGGCAAGGAAATGTTTCTCCCACAGACAGGCCAGCAAGTTAATGAGGACAAAGGCGATAGCGGAAGAAGAAGATGGACAATCTGATATCTGATGGTTTGGACTTCTTGTAATCTCAAATTTGTACTTGCCCACAGGGAAATAAGAAAGGAATGGCAATAAACCACCACTAGCTGACAAAGCAGACTGCTTTGTGAAGGCATTCTTACCTATTGACAAATACATGGCAAAGTGTTTATCAGAGGAAATAGTAGTTCATTTTCCATTGTGGGGTCAGTCTGACTATTTATCTAGATCTGAAGATACACATCTAGATCAAAGTTAGGAGATTGGGTAAAAGGGAATCAGAGTTAACAGTTGATGATTATCTGGTTTATATTAGATATGTATTTGTAATATAGTACATATAACATATTTTATGTATTATACATAATTTTATTTTATTCATGTTATTATATTTATTTTATCTCATTCATTCATTTTATTTTTTATAATTAGCCTGAGTTTTATGCAATTTCAACTGCAGCGAAGCAAGAATAGCAATGAGAATTTAGGAGTGTCATAGATGTTTGAGGACGTACAATGACTTTTTTATGCCTATTCTTACCTTTTTTTTTAGGTTGAAGTACAACTTATAAACATATATCTAACTCAAGAGAAGTGTTAATACATGTGCTCAGCTACTTTCTCTTTTGTTTTCTCACTGTCATAATTCTAAGATACTTAGAAGATGTTGAATAAAAGGAAACACAGGGAAGAGGGAAGTAGTTTGCTATAAATTGTGGGCAGGGCAAAGGCATATATGTAACCTAAACATTTGTACTCCCATAATATTCTGAAATAAAAAAATGGGAGCTCTCAAAAATATATATATATATATAAACTGTGATTAAAATGTAATGCATCTTTCTCTTACTTTCATATATTCTGATTTATGAATGTGATATCTGGATTCAAGAGAATTCAGCTTTAGTATGTTCTGAGAAGCAGGACATCTTATAGGTATTTTAAGGCCTCTTCCTCTTTCCATCCATCTTAACTTCTGTTTCCCTGAGTCTGATGGAAGTATCTAATTATGCCTAATAATAGTTCTAGGTGCTTCTCAATTTTTATATAGTTATTTGAATAGTGGTATCCTTTCTAACTTGCAGTTATAGGCAAGTATTTTCTTTGCAGTGCTTCATTTTGCCGAGTAATAAAACCAATTCAGTTAACTATTTTACAAATCTGTCTATTTGCTAGGAATTGTACTGTATATACTAAGATGGATAGGAAATCTGTTGATGAGGAGTTTAAAATCCAGTGAGGAAGCTGGATATAGAAATTCAAATTGGAAATATGGGTTTGGTTGGGGCAAAAATATATTTATAGTCTAGATGTTTGAAAATGTTGTAGAGAAAAGGTGATGCTTGAGTTAAATTTTAAATGATGAGTTCACTAGGCAATTTGGAGATATTTGCATGTGTGTTTGTGGATGTCATGGCTGTGTGTGAGGTGTTTAGAAAGTAACTGAGGGGAGACCACAAAGATAGACACAATGCCTGAAACGTCCTTGCACAATAGGAACTGGAAGGGATCTGGCTTGGGCAAAGAAAGGAATGTGAAGAAAGAGTGTGGAGTTAAAGGGAAGGGGCCAGATCAAGGAGAGTCTCATGTATCATACTAAGGAGTATTTATTTATCCCGTGGTAAACAGGGAACCATTAAAGGGTTTTAATCAGGAGCAAACGTGATTAGATTTGCATTTTAGAAAAATCAATCTGGCAGTAAAAGCCAGATGGATTGTGCAAGACCAGAGGGAAAAAACACTATTTAGGAGGTTATTATAAATCAGGCTGTGGCTAGTGTTTGCCCTAGGATAACAGGGGTGGCAATTAGAGGGGAGAGATCAGATACAAGAAATGTTAAGGAGGTACAATTGAGCGAACCTGACAACTGATTTGTTTGCATTACAGTGGCAGAAATGGTAGACACAACTGAAGAGCTAACCATGTTCTCACTCTCCAGTTTATGGGCTTTAAGATAAGGTCAGACTTACCAAATCTGGAAACAAAACATCTAATATAATGGCAGAAATTGAAGATATGAAAGTGGTTGGGATTATTATACTTAGGTATCTTATCGACTAGAGAGAGAAGAAGGCCAAAGATAAAAATCCTGGAGAGAAAAACAACTATATGAGGGAAAAGTAGAGACATTGGAGTCAACAAAGCAGACTGAGAGATAATGAATGGTTAGCTAAAGCAGAAGGATGTTGGAAAGAGTGGTGCCATTAATGACAGCAGAAGACAAGGTTTCAGGAAGCAGACAACACCATCAAATGACTTGTAGTGGTTAAGTAAGAGCAGCACTAAAAGGGTCCTCTGAATTTGGTAACTGTGGGTTATTCTTATTCTTTACACAACTAGAATCAGTGTAATAAAGGCATGGCCATTGTATAGCTATAGATGGACACAATGTATACAATATCTGTAGCATATTGCAGTGGAGTGTTTTAATAAGAATTGAATCATGTATTTAGGAAAAGACTTCAAAACAGAGGCCGTATACAGTGATGATGTAAAATAACAGCAACTTAAAAATATTTACAGAATGAGATAAGGAGTGAGTTGAGAGGGAGGGTTAAGCACACACTAATCATTAGACATTATAAATAGAGTACTTCACAGTAAAGCAGTAGAATATGTTGATATTTTGCTTGTCTTTGTTATTTTGATTTCTTATAAAAAAAAACACCCAGATGAAAAGTAAGTTTGAGATTGTGGCTTTTTTTTTTCCTTAAATGAAAAAACATATTCTGGCTAAAGCACACTGATTGCTATACAATATGTGTACTGTATTTGCACAAATGATAATATGAAATTCACAAATGGAAGGTTTTGGGGGTAGATTTTAAAAACCCATTCCTTTGCATGTAGGATGTCACTTCATATCCCTATAATTTGTGCACTTATATGCCAAGTTTATACATACATATATATCTCATGGGATATGTCCTATCATCTCATGTTCTGGTCATCTTGGCTTGATGGGAGAGGCTGGAAAGTAATTACAGGTCTGAAAAAGAAAAAAAAAAATACTAAATGTCTTGTTATTATAAAAAGAAACTGTTGGTCTTCTTAGTAGGCGATATGCATACTGAGTTCTTTTTCCCTTAAAGTAATTCAGTCTTGAATAAGCAATGCTATCACCTGAATGAGCTATAATACCCATTTGCAAAATTCCAAATAAGAGATTGTGGAAGCAGGGCAATCCATGGCACTGGAACTTGGAAAGATAATTGACTCATGTGGGGATTAAACCTGTGACCTTGGCTTCATTAGCATTTTGCCCCAACCAACCAAGCTAAACAGCCTAAGGCATTGAAGCTAATGTAACATAGGTACATAATAAACAATTTCAAACAGAACCTGCATATTTATCACAAGTCTAAAATAAGACTTTAAAACAAAAAAAAAACCCTGAATAAATAAATAAAATAAAAGCCAGAATTGAGCTTTTCTTGTCCAAACAATGATAATATGGGTTTTAAGAGGTTTGTTTGTAAATCTGACCTGTTATTTCTGCTTGCAAGTTACATGTATATGGCATCTGCATTCTCATGATGAGAATAATAGCCATAACTATTTACCAGCTTTACTAATGTATGAAAGTGGCATGAGTCAGAAATAGTATTAAAAATTGGTCAGGACAAGTATTCTGGTTTCAAGTCCAACATGTAAAGAGCTGGGAAATTGTCATTCCCATCCAACAGGAAAAAAAAAAAAACTGGACGCAATGAAAATCAACAAATTTTCTTGTATACAACAGAGAAATAAAGTTGCAGGGCACCATCTCTATATAGAAATTTGGAGAGAATGGTGAATATGGAATGTCACAGATGAGATCTGCTTACTTGGAGCAGAAGCTGCTACAGCCATAAAACGGTAGGTACACTAAAGTAGTAATTTAACAAATGATAGAGGCTGAATGTAAACTCACATGAGAATGAGAACCCCTGGGACTCTAGCTTTAGGGGAGCCCTGCACTTTTATAGGTTTTACCTCCAGGAACTTTGCTAGGTTCTCAGACTAAAGATCCAAGCAAGTCTACACATGGTGCTAAAAAGGGGAAGAGAAAAATAAACATTGTGAAATATGTCCAGAGTGTTTTCTATAATGAAGGCCTAGTTTTCAGATGTAAAGATGAGCCTGTTTTCACCAGGAAGGAAGGGTATTCCCCCCAAACTGGGCCCTATTATACGTCCTTTCCCATCTCAGGGAAAGTAGAATAAAAGCTTTACCAATGGAGAAGCATTTCTGAATCACATTTCTGAGTCACAGTCCAGAGACACAGGCCACCAAAAGACTGAGATTTAATCATAAGATTATAGAACACTCTCCCCCACACCTTAGCACCACACCAACTGAACTCCAGTAAAATAACAGAGGATTACAGATGGTAAGCTGCAAGAACACATACACTCTCTGAGGATTAGTACTTAGGGATGCCCAAAGTCAAAAGGGGAGACAAATAAAAGGACAAATAAAAGAATGAATTTGAAGCTTCTAGAATGTAAAGCTACAGCAAAAATTGACCACAAATTCTGAACCAGATTAACATAAATCCTCACACTAAAGGCCCGTTGACCTCAGTCTCTAATACCCTGCACACTATGTCCAGCTTTCAACAAAGAATCACAAAGCATGGCAAAAAGGCAAGAATAAACAGAGTCTAAAGAGACAAAGAGAGCAACAGAAACAGACTCAGATGACACTAATTTTGGAATTATCTGACAGATTTAAAAAAATAACTGTGATTAATACATAAAGGAAATGGACCATGTAAACAGCATGTGAGAACAGATGGATGATGTAAGCAGAGGGACAGAAGATTTAAGAAAGAACCAAAAGGATATGCTAGAAATAAAAACCACTATAACAATCATAAAGAAAGCTTCTGATGGGCTCAGTAGACTGGACCTAGCCAAAAAAAAAAATCAGTGAGCTTGAAGATGGATCAATATAATTTTGACAAACAAAAAGAAAAAATTAAACACAGACAAATAAACAGAAGAGAATATACAAGGACTGTGGGATAATTTCAGACGTATAACATATGTGTACTTTGAATGCCTCAAGGACAAAAAAAATAGAACAGAATACTAGAAATATCTAAAGTAATAACAGCTGAAAACTTTCCAAAATTAATAACAAACATCAAAGCACAGACACCTGACAAACTCTCTATCTACCTCAGCCAGGTGATTGAGGTTAACATCAACAGTGTTATGTTAATATGTATTCTTGATAGGATGTGAAGCAAATGTCAATTGAAATCTGTGCTTATCTACTAAAACATATATCTCCAGTCTAATTGTGAGAAAACACTGAGCAAATCTCAATTGAAGAATATTCTGCAAAACATCTGACTGGTACTCTGCAAAACTGTGAATATCACCAAAACAAGAAAAATCTGTTTCCAAGAGGAGCCTCATGAGACATGACTATCAAATGCAATGGATTTTCCTGGATAGGATCTTGGAACAACAACAACAAAATGACATTAGGTAAAAACTAAGAGAATTTAAATGAAGTATGTACTTTGGTTAATAAAAAGAAAAAATTTATTTAACTATGCAGTTATAAATTACATTTAATTATACAATTATAATACTCAAGAGAATGTTGTATTGCCAGAGGAATAGATACACAGGTCAGTATAACAGAGCAGAGAATACAGAAACAGACCCACATAAATATGTTCAACATATTTTTAATGAAGGTGCAAAAATTTTTGATGGCATAAGGATAACTTTTTCAATAAATAGTTCAGGAGCAACTGGATAATCAAAAGCAACAAACACAAATAAAGCACTTCCACCTAAAGGTCACAGCTCATATAAAATTTGACTCAAAATGAATCATAGATTTAAATGTAAATTTTTTTTTTTTCAGAAATAAAACAAGAGAAAATTTTGGGGACCTATGACTAGGCAAAATGTTCATTGATTTGATAGCAAAACATGATTTATAAGAGAAAAAAATAACAAAATGGACCTCATAAAATTAAAACTTTTGCTCTGTGAAAAAACCTGTTAAGAGAATGATAAACAAATTGCATGCCAAGAAAAAATATTTGCAAATCATATATCCATTAAAGGAGTAGTGCTTGATATATATAGGGAATTCTTAATACTTAACAATAAATAAATAATCCAATTACAAAATGGCAAAAGACCTGAAGAGACATCTCAGTGAAGAAGATATACAGATAGATAATGAACTGCTGTTTAACATCATTAGCTATTTAGGGAAGTACAAGTTAAATCTGCCATGAGATATTACTACTCATCTACCAGAATGATTTAAAAAAGTGATAATGATATTGCCAAATGCTGGTGAGGAAACAGAGAAATTGGATCACTCATACATTGCTGGTTAGGAATGTTAAATAGTATGACCACTCTGGAAAATAGTTTCACAATTTCTTACAAAACTAAATGACCCAACAATTGCACTGTTGGGCATTTATCCCAGATAAATAAAAATTTATGTTCAGATAAAACCTGTATCCAAATGTTCATAGCAGCTTTATTCACAAAATACCCCCAAATTATAAACTGACCTAAATCAAAGTGTCCTTCAAGGAAGAATGGCTAAGCAAACTGTGCTGTGCCCATACCATAAACTATAACGTGGCAAAAAAAAAAAAAAGAGGGAGAGACTATCGATACAAGCCACAATTTGAATGTGTCTCAAAGGTATGCTGAATGAAAAAAGCCAAAGTCAGAAAATTGCATAGTGCATGATTATACTCATACAACATTCTTGAAATAAAAATACAGATATGCAGAATAGATTAGTGGGACCCAGGGGCTAGTGATGGCAGAGTAGGTGTGGCTATTGCAGAGTAGCACAAGAGTGCCTTTGATGGAACAGTTCAGTATCTTTATTGAAGTAGAGGTTACATGCATTTGCACATGTGATGAAATTAGTTTAGTACTAGAAACAAATACAAAGACACAGAAACATGGAAAATAGCTTGGCCATGATGAAATTTGAATAAGCTCTATGGATTGTATCAATGTCCATTTCCCTGTTTGAGTATCACACTTTACTTATACAAGTTGTTACCATTGGGAGAATTGGGTGAAGGGTACATGGGAGCTCTGTCTAAAGTTTTTGCAAATTCCTGTGAATCTATAATTATTTAAAAACTAAAAATTGAAAGAACTTTCACAGACTTTTTGACTTTAAGTAGCATTCACGGGACTTAAACGTTAGCTTGATCCATTGCCATCTTACACTAGGCACTGAAACTATAATTTTTTAAAAAATATATAAGCTATAAACATAGAAAATTCTTTCTGTGAATGCCAAAAAAAGAAGAGATAAAAAATCACCTATTTGTTTAAAAAACAGTCATGTTTTGTATACTGCTAGGGTTCTTGTAAGAATGTGATGATCATTTTGTGCAGGAGGCAGAAGAATTCAGTTTATTAGCTTACATTTGTATACAGCACTTTATGCTTTTCAAAACATGCTTACATATATTGTGTGAACATCACCACAACCACAGGTTTTGTTTCAAAAGGAGATATTATATTGCTTTTTAAAATTAGAACATTTAATCTCATACATTAAACATGGAATCTGGTATCACACTAAAAGTTATTGATAAAAGAAGAGATAAAATTCATTTTCCTAATCTCTTATATTCCATAATGTGTTTTTAGCTATTGTATGTTTTATCCTTTCCCTGAATATATGGAATACTATAATAAAAATTAGGTGTTTATTTTCAAGTATTACTGTAAAAAAAAAAAAAAACCAAGGAAATGCAGTGGGAAATAAATGTAGCTCTTCTTTGATAAGATTGAACAAAGCAAGTCATACACAAACATACAAACACAGATGCTAACTATATCCACAGGGAAAATGTGGAGAGAATTTTAAGTAATTGTTTTATGACTACTTAGAAACTAAAGCCCTGAGTGCTGGAAAATATCATAACCAATCTAAGGAAAAATGTGAAACAAATTGAAATTTATTAACTTTTTAGTTATGATGATGATCCAAATACATTTAACTATCATTGCTCAATTATAGCATTATATTTTAAGAGGAACATTAAAATTTGAATCTAAACAATGCTAGCCTGGATAATACAGAGTATGTTGAGAGAGTTTTATGAGAAGCAATTGAGGGGATTGGATTTGTTAACTTGGGTTTAAAGGTAAGATTTAAGGAAGGCATCAGAAATTTCTTGACAGAATTTTATTTTCTTTAATGGAAGGGAGAAGAAAGTTACACTTCACTTGGCATAATTAGCCCAAATAGGAAATATAATTTGAGTTAACTTAAGGGAGGTTTTTTAAAAAAGATAAAATTTAAAATGATTCAAAATCCAAAGATCCAAAGGTAAAAACTGTTTCCAGTGACAAGTTCATATTATCAAGACTATTAAAGCAGAAGTTGCCAAGACATTTCTTGAGTTGTGGTGTATAGTTTCTCATATTTAAAATGTTGTCTTAGCACATTTTATGCCACTATAACTAAATATCACAGACTGGGTAATTACAATGAAAAGAAATTTATTTGGCTCACTGTTCTGGAGGCTGAAACATCCAAGGTCAAGGAGTTGCATCTGGTGAGACCGTTCTTGTTGCATCATAACATGGCGGAAGGCATCCCATGGGCGAGAGAGAACTAGAGGGGGCATGAGAATGCCAAACTCACTTTTATAACAAATCTGCTCCTGTGATAAATTTCTATTTTTATCCCTTTATTGGCTTTTTTGCTTTTTCCCCCATCTCTTTTATTCCAATATTCTTCCTATTGTATTTCTGCTCTTTTTCAAATGTTCCTTTTTCTCTCGCCACATATCCACATTCCTCTTTTCTTTTTTTGCTTTTTTGGTTTTGTTATTTTATTTAAAAGATTTCAATGGCAAAACTTGTATATATTTATGTTATGCAACACAATGTTTTGAAATATGTATACATAGTGCAATGACTAATAAAGCTAATTAACATATGCATTGTCTCACATACTTATCAGTTTTTTGTGGTGAGAACACTTAAAGTCTAGTTGCTTAGCAATTTTCAAGAATACAGTACATTGTTATTAACCATAGTCACCGTGTTGTACAATAGATCTCTTGAACTTCTTCCTTTTATCTAACTGAAATTTTGTATTCTTTGACTAACATCTCCCCAACTCTCCTTCACTTCCAGCCCCTAGTAACCACTATTCTATTCTCTGCTTCTGAGTTCAACTTTTTCAGATTTCATATATAAATTAGATTCTCCCTCTTGCATTCTAAAAGACATTCTGATAAAAGCACTAAGGCATAGCAAAATGATCTGATCTTCCGCTGATCTCCCAGATTGCTACAGTTCACTGGATTAACTAAGTGGTGTCCCTTTTACTTTCAACAATCCTTGAATGCTCATCTAAACGTCGTGCACTTGTGGAAAGGGCATTGCCTTCTGAGAGAGAGAAGGATCATATTTCAGTAAGATGTACACTATTGGTTTTAATGGGAAAATAGTTTAAAGTTTCTAGCTTTTTCTCTGTCTATTCCAATTATCATAACACCCTTCACTACCACAGTACCACCACCAAAGAAAAGTGCTAATTGGATCGATCAAAGGACACTAATTAGACTACTGTTTGTTGTGATGTATCATTACATCACAACAAACATGGAGGGGCAGTCTACATTGAGGGACAGGTGGCTTTTTCTCTCTGGAACTTTTTTGATAAATGCAAAGTGATAAAGTGGCGTGGGCTTCTCCCTCTCATTTCTCAAAAACTCTTTCATCTTATTTTCTGTCTCTATGTCTTTTTCTCTGTACTTCTCTTTGTTCCCACCATGAGAAATATGCCATAGCTTGTTCCCTTCGCCATGTGAGCAGCCAGAATAGATTATCCTAAATGTAACTGTCATGCCCATTGTCCCACCCCTAAAAATCTTTAAGTTTGAGGCTAGATACTTTTCCCTTAAACACTTCTTTCCCATTTTTTGAGGATAGATATGATATAGGGTTGCCTATCCTTGCTTCTGGAAGAAGAATGTCTGAGCTGAGGGTATAAAAGGTGAAAGGGCAGACTGTTCTGTAGCTGTAGTTCCAGACATAAGGTCACTTTGTATTTAAGCAAGAAGAGATTTCCATTTCTCCTGGTGTAGCTCATTAAACTTCTACATTTGGATTTGGAGCTTCAGCCTAAGTAACATATCTCTTTTGTGAGCCACAAGGGAGGAGTTAGTGATTAGTACACGAGAAGGCTCAGGTTTTTCTGGTTCTTGTGGTCAGAATCCACCTTAATGTCATTTTGTCTAAATGTTTAATATCTAAAACCAATTCTATGTTTCCCTTCTTTTCCTTCCCCATATCCTCATTAAAGTCGCCACACTGTAACTGCTGTTCTATTGGAGCCAATATGAAAAAAATTCTCTTAAGATAAAGATTATATCCACTGGTGCAGTATAAAGTTACAGTGAAAAATTTTTAATAGGAATCTAATAAGCCTGAACCTTCCGTTAACCAAAATTGTTATACCTTCAGCTTTTTATGGAAAACATCAAATGACCCCAAAAAGAAATAATAAACTAGGTTGATACCAGGGCTTTGGTAAAAATGCAATTTCCAGAGTTTTTCTTGTATTTACTATAGTTTCAGTCTGATCTATGCCCATAAAATGAGGATTGATGTTTAAAATGATCTCCCTGAGGCATTGCTGGATTCTGAATCATGAAAGATTCAATTACCTTCAATAAACTGAACTTAACTATCTCAGGAAAGGTGATGAATACAAACTAGAAATATCATCAATAAGCAATGCTCAAACACAGAAGTTTTTTGATTAAGTATCAGGTAACTAGCATTTCTGATTTATTGGAAACTATTCTCCAAGCATTGCAGAAAACTGAAATTTACCATCCGCAATTCCTTGTGGTTTGGTTCACTATGTTACAGCACCAAAAATATTTGGGCTATCTAGGGTAACCTAGATAATAAATGACTAGCCAATGACCCCCATATATTTTCTCTTCTGCCACAGTCATTATCTTTTGCGTGGACCCCTGAATTGGCCTTTTAAAATGGGTCTCCTTTTTTCTACTATCTTTGCCATGTATCATCCACAGACAACATGATTTTTTAAACTGAATTAAATTTCTTCTAATTTCTTGTAGAAGAGTCCACAAGATACTGTATGATCTGGCTTTATCTTTGTTATCCAAGTTCTTTTAATGCCACTGTCTTCCTTGTCACTATGAGACTGACAATAGGATCACTCAGTCTCCACAAAGATGCTTCAGAAACAATCTAGAGATGTATCCTTGTATATATGAGGACTTAATATATAATGATGTTTCCAGTAAGTGGCAATAGGATTCATTATTCAATAAATGGTGCTGACTCAAACTGACAGTTATCTGGAGGAAAGCAAAATTTAAGCCCATATTACATACAATGTGAATTTGAGATGAATTATACACTAAATGCAAAAATCACAATGATAATACTACAGATTTAAAAAAATTGTAACACTATAGGTTTAAAAATAATAATTATAAAACTATAGGAAAATTTAGTTGATTAAATGTAAAATTAGATTGGAGAAGTCCCCAAACTCATATTTATAATATAAACATTAAATTTGCAGGGAGAAGGTTATACCAATTATGTCAAGAAGGAATCAGTAGATTTAGGGAAAATATGGAGTGTAGAAAATATAAAAAGCACTTAAAGAGACTGATAAGGAAAGAATAAACAACATGAAAGAAAAAAATGAAGACAAGGACAAATAATAGGCACGTCACAGAAGGGCAAATTCCAATTGCTAATAAACATAAAGAGATGCTCAAACTTGGTAGTCAAGAAAGTGAAATCAAAGTAACCTTAAAGATAACACATTTACTTATTAAGCAGGCAGAAATTTGAAAATATAAAGGGCCTGTTGCTATTGCTACCAGTGATATGAGTAAGAGAGTTTGCTCATTTTTTACTAATGAAAATGTGAGCTGTTACAGCTATTTTAGAAAAATAACTTACTAATAACTATTAATAAAATAGCAAAACACTTATGACTATATAATCTAGTAAGGATAATCTTCCCATAGAAACTTTAAACAAACTTCCAAATGTTTGTGTGTAGGTGCTTGTGTGGTTTCAGAATTTTTTATGATGGCAAAAACCATCATAAAATCATAATCTCTTTTTGCATCTTCAGATCACTTGTCACCACTTAACTAAACACTTCATTGCATGGCAGTATATAGGAGGTACTTTGTAAGAGAGAGGACAGAATCTATTGAATTCATAATCCATCCCAAACACTGGGCTAGTGCCTTATAAATTTTGCCTAATTTAATTTTTTCTGCAACTCATATAATGATCCCCATATAGCAATGACAAAATAGGATTAAGTAATTTATTTCCTCACTAAATTATTAAAATGTAGAGCCAAAATTCAGAATAATGTCTATATATTTTCCCAATTTTTGGCATTTACATTCTATCATACTACCATACTACCTGGAAAAAGAGGAAAGGAAGTAAATGGAGAAATGAAAATGATAATTTATTTTCTCTTGCTCTAGGTCATGCACCTTACTCTGTGTTCACATGAGTTCACTAATTTAGTTCATACAGAAAATTACATAATATTTTATATAGAAAATATTATACATATGCACAGCAAGGGTTGGAACATAAGTCTTCCATGTCCACATTAAGTGTGCTCTGGCATGTACTGCACTTATTTAAATATTAAAATCCACTTTTGCATTTAAAAGTTCATTTTGAATTTATTATTTTGAATCTCAGTTGAATTGAAATTTTTAAAAGTAGGTATTGTTATCTTTCTAGTATAAGATCCT
Source organism: Lemur catta (assembly GCF_020740605.2). Lineage (NCBI taxonomy): Eukaryota > Metazoa > Chordata > Mammalia > Primates > Lemuridae > Lemur > Lemur catta. The sequence continues at coordinate 54,253,235 of NC_059140.1, forward strand.
GGACAATTTACTTAATTTGTGTAAGCCTCATATCCTCATTGATAAATGTTGATAATAATAGTATCTACTTCATAAGATAATTTTGAAGTATAATTAGTTAATGTCATTGGAACTGTATGCATTTTGAGGAACTGCTCAAAATATAAACAATTAAGTGTTATTCTTAAAACACTTATGTGGCCCCAAAACTCAGAAAGTTAAGTGACCTGTATAGAACAAAAGATCAAAAATAAACGAGAAAATGACTTGAAGTTATTTTATATTATTGTAAATCTTCTATTCTTTTCCACTGCCTAACACTGAGGTGCCCACTGAAGGAAATTTATTATTTGATTAGTATATGTGGATGGTTAAAAGTGAGTACTGCCTCTGAATCAGAGCACAGCCTCTACCAGTGAAGGAAAAATCAGAAAGCAGTGCTGCTGCTTCTGTATTTAACAGTTTTGGGGGAGTTTAAAAAGTAAGCACTTATAATAGTGATCCTGGCAGACCCTGGGATATTTCACTATTATCAAATCTTTCAGAGCTAATTCTGCTTCACAAGGGTCACTGGTGTTGAGTCTCTGTTTGTAGTGATTGACAGTTGTAGGTATTAAGAACCTGGGGTTATGCACCTTTCTGATCAGGGTTTCTGTAAACAAATGTTGACAATCTGGGCCATTTGACAGTGTGCAGACAGAGGGTCAATTGGAGCATCTGGGCCTTAATTACTTGGGTTCACCAAACTTCAGATGGCATCAATAGTCATTTTCATTCAAAGATCCAAATATGCTTTGCGTTAAAACAACTCTTAATTACAAGCTGTGTCTATTAAAACCAGGGCACATTGTATTTTCTCTGTTCTAACAACTCACAGAGTTAATATTGCTCCTTTATCATTATAGAAGCTTTTTATGATATGACTGATGTTGGATTTGTCTTGGATGGATTTGGTCTTTGGAGGACACCAAAAATATTATTAAAATGAGATCAAAATTGTGTATTCAAAAGAGTATACATAATCAAAAACCTTGTTGACATATTTATAACTTGAGGGTATTGCTTCACTTATTTCACTTTTTTTCAAATCCATCTTTTCTCTCAGAATATTAATTTCTATTACATTGAGAAGAGCAATGAAAAAATAAAGGTCAACTGGTAAGTCATCTTGGATAGGTTAATTAACTCAAGTAGACCAATCATCAGAGTTCTTGACTTCCTTAGTCTTTCCAAACTATTCTGTAAAAGAGGTCAGAAAGAAAAGATATTTTTGTCACATAAGAAGTAACAGAAAAATCATAGATATTGTGTTATTGTGAATTGAGTCCCTACTAAAGTTTATGGTAATGCATAGAAGTCAGAACTTTCTCTGGTTTGTGGAATCTTAGGAAGCCTTTCTCATTTAATGAGGTTTGCTGATCTCTTGAGAGCAGGCCATGCAAAATATCACCCTCTAGCCTTCTTTTTACCACCATCATAATAATCTACATATTACAGTGTGGCAAATTAAATAATGGCCCCCAAATAATCTACCTGGCCCCAAATGATATCCACACCTTAATCTCCAGAACCTGTGAACATATTACCTTATATGGTCAAAGGGGCATTGCAGTGTGATTAAGTTAAGGATCTTCAGATGGAAAGATAATGCCAAATTATTCATTGAGTACAATGTAATCACGAAAGTCTTTATAAGAGTGAAGAATAAGGATCAAAGTCAGAAAAAAATAGATATAAATATGAAACCAGTGGTTGGAATGATGCACTTTGGAGATGGACAAAGTGGCCATGCACCAAGGAATACAGGCAGAAGAAGATGGATTTCTCCCCTAAAGATTCCAGAAGAAACATAACCTGCTGACTCTTTGATATTCTGACCCCAGAAATGAAAAAAAAAAAAAAAGTATGCTATTATAAGCCATTAAGTTTCTGGTGATTTTTTACATCAGTAATACACATAGAACACAATGAAGGTATTGTCATGAAATTTGTGAGTACTGAATTTACCAGTGGGCCATCCTTCCAATTATGGATGCTTCTCATTTGGAGGGATTTCATTCTTTTTTTTTTTTGTAAAATTATGGGTATATATGAGTAAACATGCTTTTATGACAAATAATAGAAAACTATGGTTCATTAGATCTAAAATCAAATGAATGAGATAAAATTATGCAAAGCTCATGGAAGCCAAGAATGAGCTTCAAAAGCAAACACCTGGAAAAAAAATATGGGCTAGGAATGTTCTGGGGAACCCTGCAACAGTGCTGTATGAGTTAAACAACAACAAAGTGAGCATGATCTTGGCTCTAATAACTCTCAGGCTCTGTATCTCTCATATCAAAATATTAAAACTCCTGATTGACCAAGAGTGGGCCATATGAATCTATCAGTAATGGTCAAAAAAGAAAAACCATTTAGTAACAATATGGTTGCTGGAGGACCACCTCTTTCTATTGCAGACCATCCTAGAGAAGGGGTATTCATGTGTGCTGAATAATGACTCTGAGAGCTGGTTATACATGGAGTTTATGACACCATGGATATTGCTAGATCCTCTTATTTCTTCCTTGAGGCAAACATGGCAGAGGTGAAAGTGAAAAATCTCAGCTTTAACAATTACAATAGGAAGAATGGAAACTATGACCTGGTAGATAAATAAGAAAACACTGAATATTAGCTATGAAACACTGCCCAGAAAATCAAAAATTAATAAATAAATATAATGAAATAAGATATAATAATATACATATAGATAAAAGGGAAGTTTTAAAAAAGTAATATGCAGGCTTCAGAAATTCATTGCTGAATCTGTGTGTGCAGAAAAGGTTATCTTAGTTACATTTGTGTTGTCACCTTTTTAAAGACATCTCCAGCATGCTTTGGGCTCAGACAACCTGGTTAGAATCCTCTCTCCATTGTTAATCAGTTGTCGTGACCTGGTCAAGTAATTTAACCTCTCAATGTCTAAATTTTTAATATAGAAAATGAGGATAATAATACCATGAAGAATTGTTAGAATTAGAAGCCACATGTGGAAGTTCCTGGTACATAGTAGGCATCCAATAAATATTAGATGCACTTTTCCTTTTCTCAGTACAAACTAGAGAAAGTCAGGGTTTGTATTTAGTAAAAAAGTATTCATGTTGAATACAAAAGAATGAAAAATTTCTTTAAAGACTAATCTGTTCTAAAACTTCTCTATTTCTAATACACATTTATTTCACTTTTCAGAAAATATATTTTAAATCATAAATAAGCTATATCTTCAAGGAGTGTTATGTGTTTATCTGTAGGGGTTGCCTGCTTTTTAAAATCACCTAGGTGTTTAATAGCCTATTTAAATATGTCCTTTAAAGTTACTACCTTGCTTTTTCATATATCTAAAGAGTCTTAATTTACACAAACATGTGAAAAGCAAAGTATCTGTGACAGTACCCCTGGAAATATGGACATAAAAGAAGGAGGATGAAGGCATGGGTTAGTGAAAGTGAATGAGAGAGGTGGAGTATTTTAGATGCCTAGAGTTCTCAAGTACAGTCAATTTTCGGTAATTGTACAGATTATCTCAAGGGGATAAACTTTTATGTGGGAGGTACTTCAGCCCATCAGGGGCAACGCAGTGCATACGGTAAGGACAGTCTCTGGAGTCAGGCTACCTGGTTACAAATCTCTGACGCTGAATTCTAGCTGTATGATTTTGAGCAAGCTTATTACCCTCTTGGTGACTATGTTTCCTCTTTAACAAAAGAAAGATCATAGTTCTTTCCTTGTCGGTTTATTTATGAGGAGTAAAAGAGTAAATATTCTGGGCACTTAGAACAGTACAAGACATAAGTTTATTTCATAAGCACTTGCTTTAAAAAGTAACATTTTCGAAAATGCTGATATGTAGAGTTACAATTATCGTTAAAATGCATCTTACTGAAGTAATTTAGCATTCTCAGGTTTATTTTAGGCAACTAACAATTCTACTACAATCTGCACATGAAAAAGATATGTGATTATTTATTCATTTATTTTCCCTCCATTCTCAGCCCAATCCTTTCACAATAGTGGATGTTCATTGCGAACTTTCCTGAATTGAATTTAGACTGTTTGAATCACCAGGTGAGCATAATTAACTGGCAAGTAAAATTCTTACCCACTTCAAGCACGTACAAAATATTAGTTTCTTCTTTTACAAACATAAAACAATATAACTTCTTTGTAGGGTTTAAATGAAGATTTTTAAATGTTTGTAAAAGACCAGGCACTACCTTTGGTTATTATTATTTTGATATACTAGGAATCTGGTAGAATGGAGTGAGACTAGAGGATGATGGATTCATTCTAATTAATAAGAGAAAAACCTAAGTATTATTCAAATGATGCCACCAATTTTGTGGTCAGCATGTGATATATTTGAGTATATGGGGGACTAATCTTGAGACTATTTTTATGCCAATTTAACAAATGTCAAGGAAACCCACAAAGTACTTAACAGACTCACTAGATCTGGTCTCTTAGGTATGTTTTTATTATGTTCTCTGTTTGTCCCATTTGTTTCTGCATTGGGGTCTCTTCCTCACCATCAATGATAGTCTTGACCTCTGTTGATGCCCTGAAGACCACATTCATTCTGTAATATCAAATGTAACTTACCTATATATTTCATTTGCGGAAATGAACTCCAAGAGAAATGTGTAAGTCTCCCTCTACACTAGTGTGTGCCTAACTAGTGCCTTTGTTCTACCCCTTGGCACCCAGCAGCCTCTCAAATAAATGTGAAAATTAACTTACCTCAGGAACTCAGAAGTAATTAAAGATAAGTCAGAATAAATTAAAAATCTTTTTTTGTCATGGAAATCCAGTTGAATATTTATAAAAATATTTGATATTCTTTGTTATCAGAATAGTTAATGAAATATATAAATGACATTATACACAGTGAGAAAATATGTATCTTCTATTTGTGGCAGTCGAAAAAATCAGGTAAATACATTTTAACTTCAAACAGAAAGTCAAATTAGACATCATACTGTTTGTTTTTAAAAAGCAAACCAAGTTTCAAGGCTAAATAAATTTTTACACATATTTAACTAACAGACATCAATAAACTTGATTCTCAGGGTTTTGAGCAGTCATCAAAACAGTTAGTAGTAACACCAGGTAATAAAAACTGACTTGAGAATCCCCATAGCAATCCCAATGTACACATATTTTGACATACATTTATTCCATAATAATATTTGTTACATTTTTAAAGCTAATTCTCATAAAGAATGCCTTGCCTTTAATTTTAGTGCAAAATTTTATTTTTTTCTTTCCTTGTCTTTTTAAAATGCACTTATTTATTTATTTATTTTATTTCAAAATATTAGGAGGGTACAACTGTTTTCATAACATGGATACACTGTATAATGCTGGAGTCATAGCTTTCAATGTGCTGGCCACCAGGACAGTGATCATTGTACCTGATCTGTAAGTTTTTATCACTCACCCCCTTCCCATCCTCCCTCCTTAGTTTCCAATGTCCTTTATATCCTTTTGTGCCCATGTGTGCCCATCATTTAGTTCCCACTTATCAGTGAGAACGTGTGATGTTTGTTTTTCCGTTCCTGAGTTACTTCACTTAGGATGATGATCTCCATTCCCATCCAAGTTGCTGTGAATGACATTATTTTATTCCTTTTTATGACTGAGTCATACTCCATACACCTCCCCCCACACGCATTTTCTGTATCCACTCATGAATTAATGAGCACTTAGGTTGATTCCATATCTTTGTGATTGTGAATTGTGCTGGGATAAACATTTAAGTGCAGGTGTCTTTTTGATAAAATAATTTCATTTCCTTTGGATAGATACTCAGTAGTGGGATTGCTGGATTTAATGGTAGGTCTACATGTAGCTCTTTGAGGAATCTCCATGTTTTTCACAAGGGTTGTACTAGTTTACATTCCAACAGTGTATGAGTGTTCCGTTTTCACTATATGTGCTCCAACATCTATTCTTTTTTGACTTTTTAATAAGGGCCATTCTGACAGGTTAAAATGGTATCACATTGTGGTTTTAATTTGCATATCCCTGATGATTAGTAATATTGAACATGTTTTTCATATGTTTGTGGCCATTTGTCTGTCTTCTTTTGGAAAAATTCTGTTTATGTTTTCTACCCAATTTTTGATAGGGTTGTTTGATTTTTTCTTGCTGTTTTGTTTGAGTTCTTTGTAGCTTCTGAAAATTAGTCCTTTGTCTAATGTATAGTTTGTGAATATTTTTTCCCATTCTGTAGGTTGCCCAATCACTCTGTTGATTATTTCCTTTGCTGTGCAGAATTTAATTTGATTAAGTCCCACTTATTTATTTTTGATGTTGCCGTATTTGCCTTTGAGGTCTTAGTCGTAAAATCTTTGCCTAGGCTTATGTTTAGAAGAGTTTTTCCTATATATTCTTTTAGCATTTCTTATGGTTTCACGCCTTACGTTAAAGTCTTTAATCCACCTTGAATTAATTTTTGTATGCAGTGAGAAAGAAGGGTTCTGTTTCATTCTTCTGCATGTGGCTATCCAATTTTCCCAGCACCATTTATTGAATAAGGTTTCCTTTCCCCAATGTTTGTTTTTGTCTGCTTTGTCAAAGATTAGTCGGTCATACTTATATGTTTTAATTTCTGGTTTCTCTATTCTGTTCCATTAGTCTATGTCTCTACTTTTATACCAGTACCATGCTGTTTTGGTTACTGCAGCCTTATGGTATAATTTAAAGTCAGGTAATGTGATGCCTGCAGATTTGTTCTTTTTGATTAAGGTTGCCTTGACTATTAGGGCTCTTTTTTAGTTCCAAATGAAATTTAGGATTATTTTTCTAGGTCTGTGAAATAAAACATTAGTATTTTGATCAGAACTGCATTGAATCTGTAAATCTCTTCGGGCAGTATGGACATTTTAACGATGTTAACTCTGCCAATCCATGAGCATGGAATGTTTTTCCATTCGTTTGTGTCATCTACTATTAATATTTCTTTCTTCAGTGTTTTGTAGTTCTCCTCATAGAGATCTTTCACCAGTATATTCGTAAGTGTGTTATTTTCTTTGTACCTATTTTAAATGGTATTGAGTCCTTGATTTTACTCTCATCTTGACTATTATTAGTATATAGAAATGCTATTGATTTGTGCATTGGTTTTGATTTTGTAACCTGAGACATTGCTGAATTTATTTATCATTTCTAGGGGTCATTTGGTGATCTTTAGGGTTTTGTACATTCAGGATTATATTGTTGGCAGAAATAGTTTCACCTCCTCTTTCCTTATTTGGTGGCCTTTATTTACATCTATTGCCTGATTGCTCTGGCAAGAACTTCCAGTTCTATGTTGAATAGGATTGGGGACATTGAGCACCTTTGTCTTCTTACAGTTCTTAGGGGGAGCTTTTTCCCATTCAGTATAATGTTGGCTGAGGGTTTGACAAATATGAATTTTCTAATTTTTAGGTATATTCGTTGTATACCTAGTTTGTGGGTGGTTTTTTTAAATCATGAAGACGTACTAGATTTTATCAAATTCTTTTTCTGTATCTATTGTGATAATCATATGGTCTTTGTTTTTGCTTCTGTTTATGTGGTAAATCATATTTATTGATTTGCTTATGTTGAACCATCCTTGCATGACTGGTATGAAACCCACTTGATCATAGTGAATTATCTTTTTGATGTGCTATTGGATTCAGTTTGCTAGTATTTTATTGAGGATTTTTGCATCTACATTCATAAGAAATATTGATCTGTAGTTTTCCTTTTTTATTGTGTCCTTTCCTGCCTTTGCTATCAAGGTGATACTGGCTTCATAGAAAGAGTTAAGGAAGATACTCTCCTTGATGTTATGAAATAATGTAACATAGGTGCCAGTTCTTCTTTGTAGCTCTGGTAGAATTTGACTATTAATCTGTCTGTTCTGGGGCTTTATTTTGGGGGGAAATGTTCTATTAGTGTTTTGACTTTGCTGCTTATTATTTGTCTGCTCAAGGTTTCTATTTCTTCCTCATTCACACTTGGGAGGTTGTGTATTTTCAGGGGTATGCTCCCATCTCAGTCATGAGGCCTGCAAGCATCTGCCCTCCCTGCTCCCTTCCTGGCCTGGCAGGGGCAATGTGGAGGCAGTTACAGTGAATATTATCTCTATGTAGACTGGGTGATCAAGACCCAAGTGCTCAGAATGGTGTCAGTTGCAAGCAACCTGGGAACAGAAGCCACTGGGTCCCTGCCAAGCCCACTCTCTGGTGCAATGTTACTGTAAAGTCTTCAAGCAGTTCCTTGATCAGTACAGAGCCCTACAGTGATGGTGGGGGCCTCCTCACAGCTTGGGTTTCAGTGTCCATGGGAGGAGCATGAGAACTTAAGGCTCTCTCATTTGTGCCTTCTCCCACATTTAGGCATTTCTGCCAGTACCTTATGATCTTGGTGAATGGATCTCCTGATCCCCATCTCTTTCACTGTCTCCCATTGCCTCTCTGTTGACTTACAATAGTCTCTCCAGAAGGGTCCATCCATAGGTGCAACTTTTGATCCTGTCCTTGAGAGCCGTGTGTGTGGGCTGCTTCTAGTCTGCCATCTTGGCCATTTCCCCTTTAGTGCAAAATTTTACAAACTAACTATATACACTAATAATACTATAAACACTAATACTATATTTCCATTGTAATAATAATTCAAAGTTTCAGATAGTCTTGGAGATGGTACAGCAATGTTTTTTTGAGTTGACCTCTTTAGTGGATGATGTATCAATGTCTTTTCTAATACCTAAAATTTACTCTCCAATTTTGATGAATTCTAGCTACATTTTTCATAGGAGATTAAGAATGGTTTATGTCCTCCTCCCTACCTTTCTTCCATTTTTCCTAATTTTTCTTCTTCCTTTTCTTTTTACTTTTATCTCCTTCAATTCTTCCTTTTTAAAAAATAATCACCACTATTAAAATAAGCATTGTTTTCAAGAGTCTGAGGATAGATAATAAATGTATAGTTTTTGACTTCAAGAAGCTCATAAACAAAAAATGATAACTTAGGGTTTCCTTTCAAATGTGCTCTGATTATAAGGTAATGACATAACTATAAAATAGTACATTTCTCTGTTGGTTATTTAATTTTTCCCTCTCATTGCTTCAGCTTATATTACATGGCTCGTCCTCATCTAGATGATATTGTGCCTGATTTTAATGAATTACTTCATATAATTGCTTTGCTTTGTTACTTTTTCTAATATTTTGTTGTATTAGTTTCCTAAGACTGCTTTGACAAAGCACTACAAGTGGAATGTATTCTACAACAGAAATGTATTCTCTAAAAGTTCTAAAGGCCAGAAGCCAGAAATAATGACATCGGCAGGGCCATGATCCCCTGACACTCTGGTAGAATCCTTCCTTGCCTCTGCCTAACTTCCAGTGATAACAATTAATCTATGACATTTCTTGGCTTGCAGATGCATCACTCCAATCTCTGCATCTCTTACCAGATGGTGTTTCGTTTTGTTTTTTTTCCTGTGTGTGTCTCTCTCTCCTCTTCTTATAAGGACATTTGTCATAATGGATTAGAACTGACATCAACCCTACTCCAATATGAACTCAACTAATTACAAGTAATTCCTTACTTGTAACTTAACTAATTACATCTACAATAATCCTAGTTCCAAATAAGGTCACATTGTGAGATTCAGGAGTTATAACTTCATCATATCTTTTAAGGGAACACAATTCAATCCATAAGAGATGTGAACTGAGAATGCAGCTAAGCAATGCTATTAAAAATACATCCTAATAAGGAGTCTACATGGCTCTGCATGACTGTCTGAGGAGTCACATGTGTAGTTTCATAACAGGGACTTGGGGACACTATTTAGTTCTCTCTGAGCTTATCTTACCACCACCCCCAGTCTAAAGACCATTATTTAATAAATGGATGTGCTATGGTCTACATGTATGTGTCTCCTAAAATTCAATTCATGTGTTGACACCTAACCTACAAAGTGATGATGTAAGCAGTGGGGCCTTGGGGAGGTGCTGAGGTCATAATGGCAAAGTCCTCATGAATGATATTAGTGCCATTATAAAAGTAGCTTAAAGGAGCTTGTTAGACCTTTTTTGCTCTTCCATCATGTGAGGACACATAGAATGCACTGTCTGTGAGGAAGACGCTTTCACCAGACACTGAATCTGCTGGTGCCTTGATCTTGGACTTCCCAGCCTTCAGAACTGTGAACAATAAAATTTCTATTGTTTATAAATTACTCAATCCATGATATTTTGTTAGAGCAGCTGAAATGGTGTAAGAAAGAAATATATTGAGTGTACACATTTGCTTTAGCTTACATATTCTCCTATTAAGAAAATACATTTACTTGTCTTGGCCTCAACCTGCAAATATTATCTCTAGAGTTAATTTAGTTTTAAAACATAGAAATGTAGACCTAGAGAACATGTTATACATCGTTAACACAAACCTCTCTCCTAATACAGAAAATCCTTCTACAACATTCCAGTTCTATGATCATCCCATGTCTACTGGAACCTTTCCAGTAGTTGGAAAGGTATGTTTATAGCAGAGCTACTGCATGTTCTACAGGTGACGGCAGGTCATCCAGGATTCATTTAATCCGCACACTTCCTTAGGAGAGTGCCACCATGACCCACATTTCTGAGATGAGGGAACAGTCTGGGGTAATTTAAGTCAGTTGCTCCACATGTCACAGCTAGTAAGGGGCAGAGCCATGATAGGAACCAATGAAGCACATGCCTATCTGCCTGCAAATCCTTGTGCCTTTCACAATATTTACTACCTTTCAAACAACACAGACAAAAACATATAAAGCAGCTGTAAATGGGTTAAGTAAAACATACGACAGATGAGTTTCAAGAAGAAAAATAACATTTTAGGGCCACGGTATGGACTGTGTTCTAACTTTTGCATTCCTAATATAAACTCATGCCAAGATAAAAGAGAAAGAGGAGTTGAATTATTAATGCCTCAATATAAAAGGGTAAGCATGATTGTATAAAAACTTAAGGTGTGTTTTTGGGAATTATATAGTCATCTTTATTCACAGAGATTAATAATTAAAAAATTAAAAGACATGGACAGTCATCCTCTATCTTCTAAATAATTTTTTAAAAATCTCATTTAGTTTGCTTTAATAAAGGTGGTCAGAAAAATTAAGCTTAAATCAGAATTTCTCCCTCTGTGCCTTGCATCTAGAGTAAAAGATTTAAGGGAAAATTTCTTTGTTCATTTCTGTATCTAATTCTTAAGAACAGACAGGGCTTCTGAAAGACTAGATTCTACTAACAAGATATGGCTTGTTTTTATCTTCCCATCTAATTAATATTCATTTTTGAAGAGTGAAAACTGGCTTACTTATTTTAAGTAAAAATAAAGGGCACTGCTGTTTGTAACTAATTGCTAATTGAGCAATTACTCTATCATGTGGCACTGGTAAAAAACCATTACTTGAGGTTTTCAGCAACTTTTGATTTTAACTTAATAATCATTTGAGTCTAAATTATTTAGTAAATTAAGCATTTCTTTACCAGGCACTCTTTATACTTCAAGTAATTTCTAATTATGCTACCTAATGAAGTAATTATATCATTAGTTAGAAATTTGTCAGAGTAGTCTTTTTTAAAAGAATAATAAAATGTAGTGATGGTGTTTTCCATGAAAAGAAACTAAAATAAATATAAGCCATCAGAAACGCTTGCCCAAATGTATGTCTAGTCATAGCCAGTGGAGAGGGAATTCAAAAGAATCTTGCATTCACCTCCATCTAGCACTGATTCACGGTAGATTAACCAGAAGGTTAAATGGGATCAAATTCTCATCTTCACCACCTTACTCTCATTTCCAATTCCCCATTCCTGCACTGCAGGTACCTTATAGAATCAGAGTTAGAATTGATTAGCCTAGGTACACAGTCTGACCCGCCAGGCCTTCTCCCAGAAACCTTCAGCTATCATCAAACCACTGGTACCAGGGATCAAAAACCTGCCAGGGCTCATCACACCTGACTTCTATGCAGAAGAAACTACTACAACTTTACTAGGGCTCCTCCTATTGTTAAAACTTTTCTGCAAACAGAAATACAGTATGGCAAACTGCTCTTAAGAAGCACTGAGAAAAGGGCTTTTGGAAATGGAGAGAGGAACTTTCAACCAATTTCCTCTGCTAAAGAAAATGTTGTATTAGACTGCACAGAAAATTGGCTTTTGCTACTCCTCCTAGTCCCTTTCCTATATGTACTGCCAGCCAGTTCATTTAGCTCATCATCCAAAGCTGAATTAGAAACTGCCATCATTTCTGCTCTCACTTGTGCTTTTTCCAATATCATTATTACATAGCAGTGCAGTCTGGTGGGATGTGCTCGAGACTTGGCAAAGGGATTCTTGGATTGTCTGTACCCATCAGCCCAAACTGACTCATTTTGTGAATTTAGAAAGCCATATTTTTGTCCCTGGATTCATGTCTTTTAAAGTTTTTTAGCAATAATATACCATTCATGATATTTTAAAATTATGCTCTAAAACGTCTACTTCTGTTAAGGAAAACCTTCAGTTATAGATTCCAAAATATTGTAGCACCTAACTAATATTATGCAAGTCATCTTTAAAATGTAAAGAAAACTGAGGAGCAAACTGTATTCTTATTAACTTTCTCAGTTCAAGCAATCTAGGGGAGACATATCATAATGTCTTGTTTACCAAGTAGTATATAAAGAGATTCTAGTTCCTCCAGATTTGTTACATATATATTAGGATGAAGGCTTTAAGAAGGATCCAGCTAGCAAATTCAGGCAATAAACACTAGAGTCTGAAACTCTATCTTAATAAAGAGATCTTAAGATTGCTTTTGTAAAATTATAATTTTTATTGGTGCTTTTCAGCCACTTATGATTGTAAATTGAAAATCATTAGATTCAAATGATCATGATTTATCATTGGAGGATTATTGATAGTAAGATCCAACGTTTGATTTTTATTCAACTTTCCTATATTTAAATTAATGAATTAATTCAAAATTACACTGTTATAGTCACTGGGTATATCCTAGTTTTCAACTAGAACACATTTCTCATTCTAGTGAAGAGAAACAATCAAGAATACAAATAAGTACATAATGTAGGATAGGGAGAAGAACCACTTAAGAAAATAAAACAGAATAATGTGTGTCCACAACAAGAGGCTAGTTTAGCTGGTGTGCTCAGGAAATGTAAATTCTGAACTCTCACCTGAAAGAGGGCAGTAGCCATGCAAAAATCTAGGGGAAGTATTAAAATGAAGGAAATGCAAATGCAGTGATCCTGAGATAAAAATGGACTTGCCACATTTAGGGAACTGATAGAGAACACATGTAACAGAAGCTGAGCAAGGGGAGTGCAGAGGGGTGGAAGAGGGAAGGGAGCAATAGCATGTGGAATAAGTGGAAGCAAATATTATTCCTGAAAAGATGTCAGTTCAGATTCTACCTTCTGTTAAGTTTAAAACAGACAACTATACTTGCTTTTGTAAAGTGCTTTTGTGGAGGCCTATAAAGCAATCAAAGTAGAATCATTTAGGTTACATGTGTTGCTTATACATGAAACATACATTCTTAGCCTTAATTCCTAGGGGTAAGCTGGAGGAAAAATAAAAAAAATAATAAAATAAGACATTCTGAGTGCTGGAAATTGATGGCTATAGTGGCAGAAGCATGGCAATCTAATGCTAAGCCCTCAGAAGGAAGGTCTGCTTGGATGTGAGAAGTCTACCATCAAAATGATGTAACGTGCTGGCAACCCACTGCCTCATTTATGAGCTGATAATTACGTATTTGGTTGGCAAAAACTCCTCCCATTATTTATTCTCAAGTTTACAATACAATGTGTTTTATTTCTTGTTGTCTCCAAAGTATGAGTAAACATTGTAGCAAAATTTTACCTTTTGGACAGCATTATAAAAGAAACAAGTAAAAAGCTAACTGGATTGAATTTCTGTGCTTTTTAAAACTGTCTTTCTTATGTTCATATATATATATTTATATACATGTGCATATATATATAAAATGTATGCTTTTTTTTCCCTGAAAATGCTATGACAGCTGAATCAAACATGGAAAGGAGGGAAAAAATGCTTTAGAAAAAGAAACTTCATTGATACAATCTTAGGGCATTTCAAATATTAAGATTAGATAGTAAATATATTGATTGATAATTTTAAGAAGAATCATACTTGGTAGACGATAGCAAACGGTAACCAAAAGGAATAAAGGGATTCAGGGGTGTGTGTGTGTGTGTTTTTGTGTGTGTGTGTGTGTGTGTGTGTGTGTGTGTTCATGTGTGTTTTCAAAGCCACTCCAACAATTCCTGGGTAAGTCCTGCGTTGTAGACTCATCTCTGCTGCAAATTCAGAGAGACTTTTTCATCATTAGTTATCTGTCATTTTTTTCTTTCTATTATGATTTCTCACTGCTGTACTGCAGCTATATTGAAAAAAAGCTGAAAATGCTCTTAACTCTGGAGCACAGATAAAGGAAAGTCTGCCGCTTTGCTCCTCAGACTCCCTACTCAATCTGCCAATTTGCCGAAGTGGGTTACCAGTTTCACTGCTAATGATGAGATCAGAAGATGTTGTAGCTGCTCTCACTCCAGCAAGCAATAGATATCCCTCATCAAGGACGCAGTTTTCTTGAAATTTTCCAAAGGATCAAGCTGTTAGTACTACTGCTAAATGCCAATATCAGAACAGAACTTTTAAAAACTGTGAGGTGCTTTTCTTCTCCACTCCCCAGAAAGGAGCACTTCCATCCATCTGTAATTAAACAAAATATACAGATAAATCTATATAGGCCCTCTGAAGTGAACTAAGCCTGTGCCTTTGAGACCATGTTTGCAAACATTAGACATATTTCTATATACCAAGAAAAGCCAAAGAGCCAAAGATGTCGTAGAACTCCAGAGATGTGAAAGGTCTCCCGTGGGGGCCCTGTGTTTTTCTACAAGGAAACCTGAAATTACAGGAGAAAGCAGGTCACCCAGAGAGCTTAAACTGGTAGGAAGAGAGAAGCATTTATATTTTATTATCTGAATAAGCTACAGTAGTTTGTGAGATTTTTTCCTGATTCGTCTCAGTAGTCTAGCTGTCCTTGGAAAACTCTATTTGATTAGTAAGTGATCTAAATCAAGTAATTAATTAATTAATAGTTACTACAAGTTAAGTAAGTTTGAGACAAGACACAAGAGACATGGTGATTCCTGCAACATCCTCTATGACTGGAGACTCTCCAGTGGCAATGAGTATAGAGTAAGGGGGCTCTGTAGAGACCCTTCCTTTCATCCACTTTTTAGAAGAACAGCCAAGAGCAGAAATGTGTTCTACTCTTTGATAGGATTTTCCTTAACAGGGGCAGAAAAATTCTCACAGCATCTCCAACCACAGAAACAATACAAATATATATTTTGAAATCTCTCTATGTTACCAGAAAGATTCTTGCTGTTGGGAACGCAGCAAGAAAACAAACAAAACAACACAAAAACAATGCAGCAACAATAAACCTTCCCTAGTGGAGCTTTTGTTCCAGGAAGGGGAATGGAGGTAGATGCATACATAAAATTTATGGTATGTTAGAAAGCGGTAAGTTCTACTAAATAAAAATGCAGCAGCGATGAATGACTTAAGGTGTCAGGAACAATTGGAAATTATAAAATGAGTGACCAGAAAACTCAAGACTACAGTCTAGGAAAGTCATTGTAAGATACTGAAGTGACTGCTGGAAACAAGAAATCTTTCCTGGAGGTGCTGGTTCACTCTACCTTCTGGGATGGAAAAGCAAGAATGAGGATAAGTAACAGGCAGAGTTGGTTATCTTGCTCAATGGAAACAGCATCATGAGATCAGAAGGGATTGTTTTTGGCTGAATTCTGTCAAGGGGGAACACATGAGCACAGCCAGCCTGGGAAATGGACGTCCTCAGTGAGTTATCTTGAGGTTTATGTACATACCCATGAATGCAGAAAATGAATCCCCTTCATCTGGAAATAGAGTCTCAGAAAGTTGAAAAAAATACTGAAAGGAGAGATAAACTAGCTCCAGGAAAGAGACAGGTAATGGACTGGCTGATTCTTGGCTACAGCCTGAGTCCCTTTCAAACATGCAGTCAGGAACTGGAGTGAAAGGGAAAAAATGTACAGTTGAATCAGGCTACATTCTTATTAGCTAAGTTTTAAAAATAAGCAGCACATTTATTTGTTAGTGTAAGAGTGAAAATTGAACTACTGACTTTACTTGTTTATGAAAATCACATAAGTGATTTGATTAAATTGTTCAATTTGTTGGTGATCCAAAAATTGCACTTGTCACAAATATGTGCCATTTTAAAAAATATAATTCTTCCATTCCTTCCAAAGACGTGAGAGATGTTAGTGGCCTTTATTGTGTGCCTTCAAGTCTTGAAGGAAAAAAAAACCTAAATTAATGTTAGAAATTTGCTTGTGCCTGCTTTAGAAGTCTTAATCAGTCATAATAGTCTACAGAATTTCAAATTCTATTGCAGTGTGAGTACAATGAATTTGAAAAGGAATTAGAAATTGTGAGGTGAGAAGAAGGCAAGAAAATTTTTGGATAAGAATTTATGCCACAATGGCATCTAGGTC
This sequence comes from Lemur catta, assembly GCF_020740605.2. NCBI lineage: Eukaryota > Metazoa > Chordata > Mammalia > Primates > Lemuridae > Lemur > Lemur catta. Next base: position 54,269,865 of record NC_059140.1, read on the forward strand.
TGTACTTGGAATGGCATCGTTTTCCTTGGTTATAATTTGAGGGCTTGGCTAAAGTACACACAGTCTTTCTTCTGGTGCTACTTCATGGCCACAAAAGTTAATCAAGAAGCTTTTGGTCAAAGATGTTACTTGAATTCAAATGTAAAATCTTTTTAGGTAGTCTTCAGCAGCAACACATGACTTTTTACATTGGCAAGCTTTTGTAACTTTATTTTTTAAACATTATTCTTTGTCATATCTATAACCAAAGATAAAAGTGGTTTGGTATTTTGATTTTATAATAGAAAACTTAATTCTTCTATTTAGCTTGGGAGGGAAAATACAATAGAGCAATCTGAAAAGTAGAAACTTATCTGAACAACCATTTTTTAAGTTTGTTTATTCTGGAGACAATTAGACAAACTACACTGATGTGGACTTCTTTACATGCTGCAAGAGACTGGCTTTCATTTTGTCAGGTGATGCAGCACAATTTGAGTTCCTTCCTATCAAAAGTATTCAAAATGACAAAAAGAAAAATATAACAGAAGGGAAAATATAACATTAAATGTAAGCATGATTATTAAATTGTAATTAGACATCTTCAAAATTTCTTCTGTACTTTTCAGAAGAAAGGAGTGAGACCTCTAAAGCCACTCAATGTACACTGTCATTTGCATTCAACAGCAATTTGTTGAGCATCTAGTTCTTCTTTAGAACTATGCTCACATTATTACTTTATTCAACATGTAATGGATACTTAATGCTAATAGCTGCATACACATTGTTGACAGAACTTATTTGTTACCTAGTGGAAAAATGGACATAAAAACTATTTCAATAAAATTTGAAAATGTACTGTTGTTAAGTGTGGAAAAATACAATGGGGTTACAGGAGAGGTAGGAACTACATGCTTTAATCACGGTGGCGGAGGTAGGGGATGATGCAATAGAAAAAATATGCTGATATAACATAATTGTTCATAATCTATTTAGCAAATGAGACAAAAATCTCCACAAAAGTAAGGGCTTTGCCTGGCTAATCACAGTGTAAACATCAATTCTAACAATGTCCCTAGCATATAGGAGATGTCAATACATGTTCATTGGATCATTTAGTCTTATTAAATGGAAACAAATATATAGTAGCTATATTTTTAGGAATATATATGTTAAAAAGTTCATCATAGATTAGAAAAATTTGTCAGGTTGTGATATTATTACACATCCTTATATGATAACTAGGTACATAAAGTTTAGCAAATGGAAAAGATTTATGCTTATGAAACCATAGACTAATTATTCCTAAATACAGTTTGCATATAGGAATAAGGGGAGCAATGGTAACACAAAGCAGTGGCTTAGTGTGGACCAGGACGCCATGCACTGGTTGCCAATGCCAGGGGAGGACTCCAGGTAAATGGGGAAGGGCAAAGATCATCACTATGTCAATACTAGGAATAGAAGTCCAAACACTTCTGCCCACAGTATCATGGTATTGGAGTCACCAAGGAAAACACAACACATTCAAGCACTGGGTGGCACAAGGCTTTTACATAAACAGAGAAGATACAGAGCAAAATCATCTCCAATAGTGTCTCCAATGTTCCCCATGGCCTGTGGGTCCCCCCACATACCACCTCCCAGAGGAAGCCAACACAGAGGAATTTCATCCCTCTTATGATGCACTAGAAGGCCACTTCCCCTCCTCCAAGGAGTTTGAAATACTGAAAGCCGAGGGCCTCAGGGTTATTGACTTAAGCAGAACAAAGGAGTACACACTGAGTCTGGAACAGGGAAAGGTATTCCCACACAAGGCAATGAGCCCTGTACACGATGTGTGGGTTCTTTATCTCTTGGTTAAGAAGTGTTACAAGCTTAAGGCCCATTTTTATGTGGTAGAGAGAGAGTTAAAATACTAGCATGTGCACAAGACTGCCTTTCCCAATACTTAGAATGTGATACAAGAGTTTTTTGGTGCACCATATTTACTTAGTTACTTAGGTTTACTTAGTTTGTATTTCCCAGGAACAAATTTAGGAAGTTGATGAGGAGATTATCTGAACAGTCTAAAACTGAGAAAAGGGGACTTGACTATGGAATTACAATCCAATTTTTCCCCCTTTTTTAATATCAAATTAGTTTTGTGTACTTAGATAGCTCATAAGAAGAAGAGGTTTCTGACCTCTGAATCTCTGGAAGCAGAGGATACTAAATATTGTCTTTCCATTGCATTTTATATTTCTAAATGTCTCTCCCATACATTACCTCAGTTCGTACTTAGAATAAGCCTGTAAGATGTGCAGGCCATATTTTATTCTCATTCTACTTTTGCAAAACTTCTAGTCCTTCATTACAAAATGTCTTCTTTATTCTCTGTAGTCATACATATGTGGCTTTAAGCAATATACAATCAGAAGATGTAGCAAATAGAAATTAAAATTCAGAATATTAAGGAAGGAAAACATCCAAATGCTCAAAGCATAGATTTTCATAGTAAAAGGCCAAAATGGAAAACAATCAAAAATATACAAAATATAATATATCCAGAAGATCAGAACAATTCATTTTAAAATTTATAATTAAAAAATAGAGACTATACTGGATAAAAGTAAAATATGGTTTGCAATATATCCAGTGGTTTATTTGGGTCCTCTCTGAAATAGGAATTGCTGTAATTTTGTATGTTTTTTAATGGTACCAATAAATGATAACATCCAATCTGTAATCCCAGCTTTTGTGTCCAACTGTTCTCTGAACATCTCATTTCTGTTTGATAGCAACAGGCAAATCAAACTCACAATGTCTCATATGTAACTCCTAAAATCCCGCTCCTGGTGAATGATCCCACCACTCACACAATCCTCATCTCCCATCAGAAACTTTTTAATCATCTTGGATCTTTCCCCTCTCTTTCAACCCACACCTAAATAACCATTATGTTCTAAATATTTCAGCAATATATTCTCTAGTCCCCTTCCCCTTGGTTATGACTGTGGTTCACAGCTTTATCATCTCTTGTGTGGACCTTTCTTCTGAATTCCTAAGTAGTCTTCCAGTTAACAAAATTTGTGCCTGGATGTAGCAATCACTCCACCCACCAGACGCTGTGAATGCAACAGTAAATCAGGCAGAGTCCCTGCCATCAAGGAACTGCAGGCTGGGAAGTGGCCAGGAAAGAAAGAAGATACAAGAAAGTAAACATGCAATCCTCTAGTAGAGTGATACATGTCATTTTAGATAAATACACGGGATGCTTTCAGTGTACAAGAGATGATGGCCCAAACCTGTCCATTCTCTATAAACCTGGTTTTCATTCATGAGGGAAAAATAAAAATAAAAACAACCCCCCCCCCCAATTCTACACTTGAGGGAAAAAAAAACCCACACGCTACTTTGAACTGAACATCCTAATATTTTACTGCTTGCTTAAACCTCAAACTCTCTAGCACAGTCTGTAGCTTTCAGGGGAAGCACGATTGCATATCACTTATGAACAAGGATTCAGATGGCATACTGCCTGGTGACACATCCCAGCTTTAACACTTGCTAGGCATGTGTCTCTAGACAAGGTAATTAACTACTCCATTTCTTCCAGTGTAAAACGAAGCTAACATTATGTCCTCATGGTGTTTTTAAAAGAAATAAATAATTCCGTATATATAAAGCCCTTAGAATAGGGCTATATAAGGGTTTGTTCTTAATAGTATTATCATCAGTCATGTAGGAGAAATGAACACTTCTGTTTTTTAAGATTATAAAATATTATTTGGACAAATTTCAGTGGATTAGAACCTGCTTTCTTCCCTTACTCTAACTGTAAAATGCCTACTTACCTTTCTAGACCCATTAATTATCATTGGAGGTTCCTGTAAGAATAGAGATTCTAGAATTAGATTGACATTGGTTTGATTCTGAGATATACTATAAACTAGCTTCATGGTACTGGGTGAATTTACTTTTTCTGATGAGTCTGTTTATTTATCTCTCTAGATAATATTACTCAGCTCATATAAAATTGTAAAAAATAAGATAATTTTATATAGATACTGACCCAGTGTAGCCCTTCAAGTAATTTCTATTAATGAAAAAGTAGGCAGATTTTATTTACATTTCTACCATACTTACCTTGGCTATATTATTATGTTTCATCATTAGCTTTGTTTTTGTTTTTTTGGTTGTCTTCTTCTTTGGAAATGAGAAGAAGTATCTTGGTTAGCATCATAGCAATAATGAAATGCTGGAGAAATGGACATGAATTTTTCAAGTGTGAAAATTTTAAAGTTGGGAGTTGTTGCTTCTGGGAAGACAAACCCACTTGGATATGTTGTAAATCCAAAACCATGAAATAACGTGTGGAAAATAATGTTAGTTGAATGCAAAGAATGGGCCAAAGTGTGCACACAGCTTAACTCCTGAACCCTACATGATAGACCAGCATCGTGGATGACCAATCAGCTGGCATCTGAGTTAAAAGTAGAAAGAGCATAACAGAGAGAGTCATATCATGGCTTTTCCTAGGGAATATATCCAGGAAGAGACAAAAGAAAGGGGATAATGATATACCACTACATTAAGAACCTACTGAGGCAGAGCGCACTGTATGGGGGAAGGGCAAGCTTGTAGCCCTGGCTTGGGTGAGGCAAAGGCATTACATGTAACCAAAAGGTTTGTACTCCCATAATACTCTGAAATAAAAAAGACAAAAAGAATCTATGTGAGGAATAGGGACCCATTTCCTTCTGGTAGTTAATGACTCCTCAGTGGGTAGCCCTGATAAATTCTTTGTTATGGTATCAATGGGGGGTCATTAAAAGGTCATTAAAAAGCCCCCATTAGTACTATGAGTTAATGACCTTTGAACATCATTATAGAGTCAACTTGTGAATCAAAACCTGAGACTTGTTTCCTTGTAATTTATGCAATTCTCACAAGACTTCTCTTATTGAAATTCTTAATAACGTCTCTTAATTCCTCTCTTCACTGAGGTTTAAGTGCCATAATTTTGTTAACAGATATAGACACTTAGTGACAGGAAGGTGACTGAGAAGAGAGCTAAGCAGCCTACGGAAGTCAACCTATAATGACTTTTAGCTGGTAATAATTATAAAATTATTTTTCAAAGAGTAAATAATCAGTGTTTAGATCACTGAATTAACATTATTTCTCTTATTAAAATTAAGGAATAAAATACTGTTTTTGGGATATAAACTATTACAAAGGCTATTTTAAACTATGCTTAAAATGTTAAATTTCTACTTAACATTTCTATTTTTACTTTATCAACTTTAGTTGGGAAAAAAACAAAAATGTTAGTTGATTGACTTGTTCCTTTTAACGATAGGGTAGGCAAGCAACTAATTAAATATGAAGAAGTTTATAAATAAAGGTTGAAGAAAATCTATTCCCTGCTAATTAGGAAAAAAGAAAGATCAAAAGATAAGAATTTTTACTTTGTGGGCTTAAAGTATAACTTGCAAAATATAAAATAAAAGGAGAATGATGTGGTGAAAAAAACAGGATGATAATACATTGATGTGTATTACCCACAGTGACCCATCCACTTTCAAGAAACTGTGTAATTGTATGTTCACATTGGGTGTCAGTGGTCCAAAAGATTTTCCATTTTTCTTCTCTTTTCCATACCTTCTCCTTCACTGATGTCACACATATTTATGTAGAATTAACTATCAATAAGTGGCTTAGATATGAGGGAATTATTGTTTTTTTAATTATAATTTTAGTGCCAATCAATGAATGGCAAAACATATAAAAATAATATGAATAGAAAGATAAACCAACACATTGGGTCCATGATATAACAGATTTAGTAAATTTTTATTTCAGTTTAAAGCTGACTTTTATTAGGTATATCTTTTATATAAAAAGGGTATGAGTTATTAATGTTGCAGTAAATTAACCAAATTAGAACATAAAAACTGTATTAACAAATAAACATAGCTAGCCCAATAATTAACCACATAATCTGACACAATAATTATTAATAGTATTACTCAGGTATTTTTCCTTTGTGTTTTTAAAAATTTCTCCTACTGTATTTTATATGGTTGTAAGCATAACAGACATATATACACATACATATATGTGTTCCTATATATATACCTATATATAACATGCATATATATGTATACTCTATCTTGATTTTTAACTTAATGTATTCATACACATCTATACATCTTCAGAGCCATCATTCTCATGGCCTGTCTCATGTTCTAAGTTTCTTTTAAGGTTTTGTTTTTTAACTTAGTTTCTCTGTTTTAAACAATTAGGCTGCTTTCATTTACTTATCATCCTCACCTTTATAAATTCCTATGACATGTAGCATTTTATTAATTTTAAATTATTAAATTAGCATAATTTATAGAATAAAAATAATATTTAAGACTACATTTTATGTTTTCTTTTTTGCATTGCTAAAACACTTTTTCAAAATTTATGTGTGTCAATTTACATTTTTAATAGAAATGTATGAGAACATGCTTTCATGTTACTCAATTTAAATATTTTTAGCATTTATCAATTAGGACATCTTAATTTTCAGATTTTTTGGGGAACACATAAAAGGTGCATTTTGAAAAGAACAAATATAATTCTACAGTATCATAGAGTTAGGTGAAATTCAAAACAATGTCCATTGCTTTCAACGTATTTAGAAATTGCTCCAAGATGATTAATGACTCTTTGATAACCCAAGATACTACAAAATCCTAAAGTGCTATTAGGTCATTAAATATGAAATGTCCAATTTTGAATCAAAAGTTTCATTTATTATATTTTAAACAAGAAGCAGTACAATTAATCAAAGTATGTGCCTAAACTTTCAACACAGTTTTGCCATCTTAACAGTAGCTTATTTATGCCAGCAGCAAAGAAGCCTGGAAAGCAAGTGGTGATGAAATCGCGAAAGGTGTTTTCCACAGCTTGTTGAGAATTGGATATTTTTCCTTGCAAGAAATGGTCCAAAGCCTGGAAGACCGGGTAATCATTTGGTGCAAGGTCTGGTGAATACAGTAGAGGACAGAGAGTTTCCAATCCAGCCTTTATAGTTTGAGCAGTGATGTTTGTGTGACGTGTGGTGGAGCATTGTCTTGCAAGAGGATTGGCCTGTTGCTATGGACCAGTCTTGGTTGCTTAATTGCAAGCATACTCATCATTTCATCCAAGTGGTTGCAGTAGACATCTGCTGTAATCTGCTGTAATCAGTTGACCAGGTTCCAAGAAGCTGTAGTGAATAATACCACTGCTGGACCACCAAACAAACACTATTAGCTGTTTTTGATGAATATTCAGGTTTAGACTGTATTTTGGCACTTCATCTTTATCCAATCATTGTGGTGAATGCTTACAATTGTAAAGAAGAATTCATTTTTCATCACACGTAACAATACGGTATAGCAATGATTCACCTTTATGTTGTGACAGCAAAGAGAGGCAAGGATTGAGAGGATTTCTCTTCTGATGCTAGTTTAATTCATGTGAAACCCATCTAACCAGCTTCTTTACATTGTGGATTTGTTTCAAATGGTTCAATATTATTGGAATAGTAATGTCAAACCTTGCTGCTAATTCACATGTTGGTTGAGATGGATTCAATTCCACTATAGCTTTCAGCTCATCATTATCCACTTTGGTCTCAGGTCACCCATGTGGCTCATTTTCAAGATTAAAATCACCAGAATGGTACTTCTCAAACCTTCGACATACTGTGTGCTCATTAGCCACATCCTTCCCAAATATTTCATTGATAATTCAAGCTATGTTGCATTGTTTCCTTGACAAAGCTCATTTTCGAAAGTAACACAAATTTTTAACTTATCCATGGTTTCACAAAAATTGCTGAAAAAAAATTTTTTGAAAGATAAATCATAAGCCAAACCATGTGTTTGAAAGAATGAGGATGTACTTTCACAATAAATATAAAACAAGAAGTGTCAAAGTGAAATGTCAAACTTAGTACTTAAGGAATTAGGACCTTTAATATTAATAACCTAATTTATTCAGTTAAGGAATAAAAAATAAATTTATTTTTATTATTAGATGATCTCAAAGGAATACATTGTATATTAACTAAAATATTTACTTAGAATATCATTCTGGATTTATTTTTGCAACAGTAATTGATTATAATTTTAAGGTTTCTTCACCTCCTGAATGCCTATGTTTATGAAATACAAGACTAAAATCTAGTTAAACAGAAAAAGAAACAAAGTAGTATTCAGGAGTATAAACTATAAAATTGGTAGAAAACTGGTAGTCTGTTGTAACCCAGTTCAGCTGACAATCAACAACTCTTAATTATTAAAATTGATAAGCCAAAAATTAGGATATACAAAACCAGAAGCTATAAAACTCATGAAAGAGTGAACAAAAACATTTCTACCCTGAAACTTTATCATTTAGCAAAGATGAATAAGGTTTTTACAACCATCTGAGGTTGCCACAGCATTGGTTTCCAACATCATTCACAGTGTAAGCAACTTACAGCCAGAAATCAATTTCTTTAAGGGGTCTCTGGAACAAATCCAAATTCAACTTGAAAATTAAAGAGTGCACAGTGATGGCAACACGAGACAACTGAAGGGTGGTAGAAGGAATAGCAGTGCTACATTGATTGTCTGACCCATATCAAAAAGGCAACATCCAAGTCATAATTCTACTAGGTACAAACATTGATCACTGGGAAAGAAATTATTGTACTCATAGTAAAAGCATGCTGTGCAACACCGTGTGTTTTTTTCTTTGTTCTCATCCCACTTTGGCTGTTCTTTTTCCATAAACAAGTCAATAATGCTAAAAATTTTCCCTTAAGAAATAGGATCTCTGTCCCTCCCTGGTGATTGGCCTTTTCAAAATAAGAATTCAAGTCAATGAAACATACGCAGCTCAGAGTCATCCGGAAGAGAAACATGAACTATTTTAATAACATATTAAATGTGTTTTCCTTGCTGTATAGAGCTCATTACATAGAATATAACATGTGTTTGTAAATGAGTATGTGTGTGTATATGTGTGCATTTGTGGTTATTCACCAATATATTATTGGTGGCTATCTCTGGTTTGGGAATGTATATATAATTACATATATAAATCATATATAACATATGTGTATACACACACACTTATCTCAGTTCTCCAGTGGATTAAAATGTACACATATTTTCTTCTATATATACATATACAGAAATTTTAAAGAAAGAATGAGCTGTCTGTGTAATAATATTTATTTCCTTAAATTAAATATATTTGTATAGATAAATATTAAAATGAACAAACCTGTCCCGCCCTAAGTCTTTACCCTTTAAATAGAGCAATGACTTAAAATAATCACTATTCTTGAATACTGGTTAAGCTTCTCAGGAAGGCTCAATAAAACTCAGTGGAACAGTTAAGACTGCATGATTCCTAAAAGAATGGCATAAATCAATGTTGGTGTTTTATGTCTTGTACTCTGACTATAACTGAACAATCAAATTCTTTTGTTCCAGCAGTGTTCAAGAAAATAAAGTCTTAATTCAATTGTCTTAGAAATCAGAATCTTGGTGTCGAATTAGAACCCATATATTATTTAAGTAATAGCAAATATCAAACAGATGAAATAAACGTAATTAAATGATTACATAGAAAATCAAGCTACTAATCAAAATTTTGTATTATACTTAGGCAATGTTTTTCTTCTTACTAAGAAGGTTGTACATTGCAAGTAACTCCCAAAGTGGTTCATGATTACAGCACAGATCTTGACATGAGGATCATTTGTTGCTCTATGCATAAGGGTGTGTGTGTGTGTGTGTGTGTGTGTGTGTGTGTGTGTGTGTATGTGTTGGTATTTTAAATTAGCAGGAAAGATCAGTACCCAAAGAGCCACTTTTTCATTGATGTCTCTATCTTTACTACCTAACAGAGTACCTAAGAATTCAAAGACCATTCAAGTAAAATAAAATTTTAGAGTTTGAATTTTATCAAAAAGGTAATATCCTAAAATAGTTTTCTTATTCAGTTTTTATAATACCTGCCAGTCTACTTTTAGAGATTCATTACTTTGGGATCGGCATTGCTCTCTTCAGGTGGATTCTTTTGATAACATATAATCTAAGTAACAGGGTAACCCTTTAGATGACTCATCATCTAATGGGACTGGTTTTTCAGACATTTTAGTGTTGATTATAGGTACCATGAGAGGATAAAAATATAGAATTACTGTAGAGTTACAGAAAGCTGAGCAAAGTATTCTAATTTACAAATTCACATAGGGTCGACTGTATGTGCTTGGGTGTAATTAAGAAGACACTTTAGATGATTTGACCACTGTTTTCTGATGCTAGTTAAATCTGTCACTGTTGTTTAACATTCTTGGAAAGAAGATGGAATATTTGGCACCATGCCTCTATTTCACCACTATTGTTTACTTTCCTATCATTGAAATTCATACCATCTTTTTTATTTTATACTTATAATTACTCATTTCTTATATTTTGGTACATATCTCACTTTCATGGATAATTTTCACATCAAGTTAATGCATATTTATCATTTGATTATTTATTGACTCTGGCTTTTTAAATTTGTTCTTGTATGCGTAGAAAATTTAGTGTAGTGAATAAAAACTCATTGATACTGTGAGAATGTTGTCTTTATATATTATATGAAGTCAAGTGATGGTCTTAGAAACTTTATCCCTCTTAATATCAACTAACATTTCAAATGTCAGTAGAAAAATTGTCACACATTTTATTCAGGGTTTTGAGGAGATGATAGAACATTTTTTCTCTGAAATAAAGAACTCTGCCATGACATTGTCCAACTGTCTCATTATACATGCCTCTGCTGTGCTTCCATCTGTTGGATGTTAATATAAAGGCAATGGGAATCATAGGAGATTTAAAATTTTTATAGGAACACATAGGTGATAAATGCATGTAGATATTAAAATAATATGAGAATATCTAGAAAACATCTAAACTGAAAATGATTTATAAACAGACATGGTAGATAAACTCTTCTCAAAGTAATAACTAGTTTATGTCCAAAACTGGGCTAAATGACCATTTGTTAGTAACCAGACAAACATCTTTTCCTGTTCACCTATGTACTCATCTGAAAATGGAAAGCTTAGGCTTTCTGTACAAACATACAGTTCAATTACATTATTATTATTTTCTACTTCACCAAATGTTTCACTTGTAAGGAAAATAGACAAATACTATGTGAATATAAGTAATGTCAGTATAGGAAAAAAATAGAAGATTCAAAAATTATCTGCATCATTCCAGCAAAAATATAATATAGTTAAGAAAATGAATCTCAACATTAAATTACACTCTTAGGATTGATGCTCACTCATTCAACATTGATCAAGATATATTTTCTACTTGTGAATTAATTATAAAGTTGATAACGTATAACATTTTGGTGCTACAATAAAACTCAAGTTACTTTGTTCAACGAAGGAATATGCATATCAAATCTTTTACTCAGGGTACAGAGTAAGAAAGGAATTTTCAGTTCATTATTCTATCAATTTTCCAATCTTATTATTTCTTATTCTTCTCAGTAGTTTCCAATTTAGGTTATATATATATTTTTTCTGTCATTTCCTTATATGCTTGCTCTTTGTTCTCTCAGTGTGAAAACTCATGAAGTGCCCTCAAGGTACATATCCACCTTTAAATATTCAATTCAATTTCATTATGTTTATAGATTTCACTGTAGACATAATAAAGTCTGCAGCATGTGGTGGAACAATAAACTTTGCACCTCCTGGTGCACTAAAAGGCATGAATGTGACTGTTCCTGATTCACTTGTCTTGAGCAGCTACAGGTTTCAATTCCAAGTCATTTACATTCTAAAAGTTGTGGGGTAGAGGGATGAGGTTACTCTGACATGAAACTATTTACTAAGTATGTATAATTGGAAATGACAAAGTGTATTTATATGTCAGTGTTGGAGAAAAAATATTCCAAGTAAAAATACATTCAGCATTTCAAAAGCTTTCATCCTACAACCTGCAAATATTTTCTCTATAGATGTCCCACACTCAGCCAACTTCAGGATATTGGTAGTTGGCCCTGGAATTTTAACTGTGGAAATTGTGCAACTAAAACTTTCTGGAAGGCAAAATATCACTTCTAAGTACTTGAGGTAGAAATAACAAAAGTACTTGACGTGTATAATTGCCAGAAGTGACCAAATTTTTCTTTGCATGTGGAGACCAGTGAGAAGGAATATATGTATTTTCTATTACAAGTGTCATTTACACAAAAACTGTTAATGATCACTATGTCCACAGCATTTTGTAAGTTCTAGTAGCAAAATTAGATTAATAACATCGATTCATGAAATCAATCAGTCCATATTCTAATGGGAGAGCAAAGCACATAAGTGTGTGCTTATAACTATAATATATAATAATAATATGCATTAAATACAGTTGTATTTATACACAGTGAGAACAGAGAGCAGTATGTAATTGCTTTAGATAAGTATGGACTTAACAGAGAGATGATAGTTCTGCCTTGAAACAGAACAATACTATGCATGGAAGAAAAAGAGATGGAAAATGCTTTTCTGGCAAGGGGAATGTGGTATGGAAGTGACAACTTTTGTGAAGGAGTTCTATTTCAGTATTCTCTCAGATTTCATGGTTATTCCCTTATTCTCTTCAAACTGTAAGGAAAGCAGATAGATGGACTTATCAGAGCAGAAGGAATAGGGGGTGGAACTAATATCACGGCATTAGGCATTTTAACAGAATTTTCCTTTTTTTAAGGTTTACAGTGATTACATTTATCTAAGCAACATATATACATGTTCAGTTGTAAGATGTTAACTAAATTTCTGTGAAAAATATTTTTTAATACCAAGAACAATATAGAAATAATGTAGAGTCCTAAGAATAATCTAGTAGTCACTAAATTTTTCTTAAGTCTTCGCTTTAGATGCTGCTATTTTTAGCACAGGTAAGCAGGCAGAGTCTTTCATATGGTCAAACGCTGTAATCTTTGGTTGCTACCATATCAGTTGGCTTATAAACAAGAAGCCAACCATTTTAAGAATGTTTTAAGTGAATACCTTGCAAACCCTAGGGATGGAAAAACCCTAAGAATGCACAACCATGAGCATTTACACCCATCACAACTGTGGGTGAAGACTGTTCATGCCACTCTTCTGAAATGAGATCTCAAAGCAGTGTAGTTCAAAATAAAAAGTTTTAACAAGAAATTGGCATGTGCACAATTTCTCCATTGATTTGTGTGTGCCAATCTTTTAGCTAACTTTCTTGGAAAAATGCATTGCAAAACCAGATACTGTGTTTCACTATCTCAGTTATATTCACAATTACAGCAGCTACAACAAGGGATACAGCATCTCCAATGCAGCCCAGAGTCAGTTCATACTGACATTAAGCTCTTTACACCAAGACAATGGTTGTTCACCACCACTGGCTAGTGTACACATGAACTAAAATTTCTAGATTACGGGAGAAAAAAAAAAATACTGCTCCAATCGTCTGCTCTGCTTCTTCTGTTCCTCAATTCATGTTTAGAAAACTTTCATGTTACTGTTGGTTTTGTTAATTTGCATGCATGTAGGGCTTTGGACCTACTGTTACTCCCACTGGAGGAGGATGACTGTTGTGCTGCTTTCTGCTTTAGCATTGTCCAATCAGGGTGTAGTTGAGTCTCGCCCACAAGCACCACCTACTGTCTCAGAGATTAAACTGTAAGTGCCATTATCTAATCAAAAGAAAATCCAAAAAATAAGAAGCAAAAGCTGCTCCAGATGAGAAGGAATCAGTGAAAGATCTCTGGATACATGAAACATCAGAGTGAAAGGCCACTCCCCGAAGAAAACAATAACTCTGTACCTATGGAAAGCAACCAAAATGAAAATATTAAAATGATTGATAAATAATTTTGAATATGGATTGTAAGGAAGTTCAATGAAATACAAGATAAGATAGAAATGAAACACAAAGAAATCAAAAAAACAATGCAGGAAATGAATGAAAAAGTCACTAAAGAAATTGAATTATTAAAAAAAATCAAGCAGAGCATCTGGAAATGAAAAATTCATTCAAGGAAATACAAACATAGTGGAAACCCTTAAGAGTAGGCTAGATCAGGCAGAAGAAAGAATCTCAGAGCTAGAAAACAATACCTTTGAATTAAACACATCAGTGAAAGAGAAAGAGCAGAGAAAGAAGAAGAATGAACAAAGCCTACAAGAAATATGGGATTATGTAAAGAGGCCTAACATAAGAATCAAAGGCATCCCAGAGAGTGAAGAAGAAAGTACACAAGGGCTGGAAAACCTATATGAGGGAATATGTGAGGAAAATTTCCCAGGTCTTGCTAGAAATCTGGACATCCAGGTACTAAAAGTGCAACAGACTCCTGGGAGATGCATCACTGAGAAGCAATGATCAAGACATGTAGTCATCACATTGCCTAAAGTTAACACAAAAGAGGAACTCCTATAAACTGTAAGGTGAAAGCATCAGGTAACTTACAAAGGAAAACCCATCAGACTAACTGCAGACCTCCCAACTAAGACCTTATAAGCCAAGAGGGACTGAGGGCCATGGTCAGTCTTCTAAAACAGAATAATGGCCAGCCTAAAATTTTGTATCCTGCAAAACTAAGTTCCTTGTATGAGGGAGAAATGAAGACTTTCTGAGACAAGCAAACACTAAGAGAATTTGTCAAGACCATACCTACCCTGTAGGAAGTACTCTGATCTTCATTATACACTGATCAACACAGTACACACCCACTAGGGTAAAATTATCTAAAAGCTAAAGTTCAGAGCCCAGATACCATGGTGGCTCAAGAGGTACAACAAAGCAATAAAGTCCAACACAACAGGATGAACAGAAATCCAACCCACTTACCAATTCTTTCAATAAGTGTGAATGGTTTGAACTCCCCACTCAAGAGACATAGCTAGCTGAGTGGAAGAAAAAATATAAGCCAAGTATCTACTGTTTCCAGGAAACACATCTAACCCACAAAAACTCATTCAGACTCAAGGTGAAGGAATGGAAACCAATATTCCATGTAAATGGAAACCAAAAGACATCTAGTATAGCCGTTCTCATATCAGATAACATACAATTTAAATCAATAAAATGAAGAAAGACAAAGATTATATAATGGTGAAGGGAACAATTCAACAAGACTTAACAATCTTAAATATTTATGCACCTACCATGAGTGCCTAGATACATAAAGCAAATCCTACTTGATCTAAACAAAACCATATATAGTGACATTGTAATAGCCAGAGACTTCAACACCCCACTGACAGTAGGGGACAGATCCTCCAAACACAAAATTAAAAAAGAAACAATGTATTTAAACAGGAATCTACAACAAATGGGCCTAACAGACATTTACAGAACATTTTCCCCAAAACTACTGAACATACATTCTTCTCGTCAGCTCACAGAACATTCTCTAAAACTGATCACATCCTAGGCCACAAAACATATCTCAACAAATTAAAAAAAAATTGAAATTATAACATTTATCTTCTCACACCACAGTGGAATAAAATTAGAAATAATTCCAACAGAAACATTCTATTCTACACAAAGTTATGGAAATTAAACAACTTACTGCTGAACACTTATTGGGTCAAGGAGGAAATTAAGATGGAAATCAAAAGTTTCTTCAAACTAAATGACAAAGGGGACATAAGTTAGCAAAATCTGTGGGATTCTGCAAAAACAGTCCTAAGAAGAAAATTCCTAGCCTTAAATAAATATGTCCAAAAGACAGAAAGATCACAAGTCAACAATCTAATGAATCATCTCAAGGAATTGGAAAGGTAGAGCAAACCAATACCAAACCCAGCAGAAGAAAACAAATAACTAACGTCAGGGCAGGACTAAATGAAATGGATTCCAAAAGAATTATACAGAAGATTAATTAAAAAAAAGGTTTGTTATTTGAAAAGATAAATAAAATCAACAGACCTCTTGCTATATTAATCAGAGACAGAAAAGAAGGGACCGTAATAAGCTTAATCAGAAATGAAAAAGGAGATATTATAATTGACACCACAGAAATACAAAATATTATCATAGAATACTATAAAAATTTCTATTCACATAAACTTAAAAACATTGAGGAAATGAACAAATTCCTGGAAAAACACAATATCCCCAGGCTCAATCAGAAAGAAATAGAACTCCTGAAAGGACCAAGTAATGAAATTAAAGCAGTGATATAAAATCTTCCAACAAAAAATGGTCCTGGATGAGATGGTTTCACAGTTGAATTTTACCAGACCTACAAAGAAGAATTGATACCTATACTTCAGAAGTTATTTCATAGCATCAAGAAGAAAAGAATCCTCCACAACTCATTCTATGAAGCTAGTATCACCTTGATACCAAAGCCAGGAATGTACAAAGAGGTCAAACTATTGCTCTTTGCTGGTGATATGATCTTACATCTAAAAAACTCCCAAGATTCTGCCAAGAGACAACTGGAACTGATAAATAAATTTAGCAAAGTCTCAGGTTACAAAATTAGTATACACAAATCAGTAGCATTCCTATATGGCAACAACAGTCAGGCTGAGTAGCAGCAAAGAAAATAAAATACCTAGGAATATGTTTAATCAAGGATGTGAAAGAACACTACAGGGAGAACTACAAAACACCGTGGAAGGAAATCACAGGAAATGTAAACAAATGGAAAAAACATATCATGCTTATGGATCAGTAGAATCAACATTATTAAAATGTCTATACAACACAAAGTGATTTATAGATTCAATGCAATCTCCATTAAAATATCAACATCATTTTTTGCAGATCTAGAAAAAGTAATTCTGAACTTCATATGGAACCTGAAAAAAGCCCAAATAGCCAAGGCAACCTTAAGCAAAAAGAACAAATCAGACTTTACCAGACTTCAAGGTATACTACAAAGCTATATTAACCAAAACAGCCTGGTACTGACATAAGAACAGAGACATAGTCCAATGGATCAGAACCCAGATATAAAATCTTCTTCATCTTGCCATCTGATCTTTGACAAAGCAGACAAAAACATACAGTGGTGAAAGAATCCCTATTCAATAAATGGTGCTGGGAAAATTGGATAGTGACATATGGAAGACTGAAACAGGAACCGCACCACTCACCACTCACAAAAATTAATTCACAATGGATAACAGACTTAAATCTAAGGCATGAAACTAAAAATTCTAAAAGAAAATGTTGGAAAACTCTAATACACATTGCCTTGGCAAAGAATTTATGAAGAAGACCCCAAAAGCAATCACAGCAACAGCAAAAATAAATAAGAAGCTTCTGCACAGCCAAGGAAACAATCAATAGAGCAAATAGACAGCCTACAGAATGGGAGAAAATATTTGCATGCTATACATCCGATAAAGGGCTAATAACGAATCTACAAAGAACTCAAGCAAATCAGCAAGAAAAATATCAAACAACCCCATTAAAAAGTGGGCAAAAGACATGAACAGAAACTTTTCAGAAGAAGATAGACTAATGGCCAATGAACACGAAAAAATGCTCAACATCTCTAATCATCAGGGAAATGCAAATCAAAACCACAGATATCAACTAACTCCAGTGATAATAGCTTTTATCAAAAAAGCCCAAAACAACAAATGTTGGCATGGATGCAGAGAGATAGGAACACTTATACACTGTTGGTGGGACTGCAAACTAGTACAACCTCTACGGAAAGTAGTATGGCAATACTTCAAATAACTAAAAGTAGAACTACCATTTGATCCAGCTATCCCACTCCTTTGGTATTTATCCATGGAAAAAAATGACATTTTATAAAAAAGACACTACCTACATGTTTATAGCAGTAAAATTCACAATTGCAAAGATGTAGAAACAACTCAAGTGTCCATCAATACACAAGTGGATTAATAAAATGTGATATTTGTATACCATGGAATACTACTCAGCCATAAAAAATGGTGAACTAATATCTCTTATATTAACCTGGATGGAACTGGAGACCATTTTTCCAAGTGAAGTATCACAAGAATGGAAAGACAAACATCACACATACTCCCTATTAAATTTGAACTAATCAAATAACACTTATGTGCACATATGAAAATAAAACTCACTGGAAATCAAATAGGGGGGAGGGGGAGGAGAGAATGAGTAAATTTACACCTAATAGGTACAATGCACACTATCCGGGTGATAGGCACACTTATGAGTTTGCCTCAAGCTATACAAAAGCAATTTATGTAACCAAAACATTTGTACCCTCGTAATATTCTGAAATTAAATTAAATTAAAATTTTAAAAATTGTCCAATCAAATTTGTATACATATCGGTGGTTCAGGGTCCTAAAAAGAGCATGGAATAGTTGCCTCAGTACCTGTAATCCAGGGCTTCCTCAAAGCGCCGCAGCACATGAAAATAGTTTAAGTACATGGCAAATTCTGCAGGAAACCCCTTACTTTAAACTTCAACAGGAGTGAACATCTTTTCACTAATCTTTTCACTTCATTGAAGCCTTTAGTTCTTACTAATAGAATTTTCTTGACTGCCATCCACAGAGGATTGTAAAGAGTTCTGATAGGACAGTATTTTAGATAGACAGCAGGCAGAATTTGCCATCAATTTTCTTTCAAATATGTTCTAGTTCTTCTTTTCAAAATTCCTTTTTTCAAAATTCATATGGAAAGGAAGCTCTAACTATGCAGTTGACTGTGGGTTCAAAAACGAAATGGGCTGCATTATGCTCTTCATTGGTTTTTTCATTCTTTAATCAAGAACCTATCCGGGAATTGAGATAAGTTTGCAGTACACATTACAGCAAGGAAAATAAATATGTTAATCTTGATAAAGAGTTTTCTTTTTCTGTTTCTGGTTTCCTCTAAAAAGAAATTACAGAAAGTCTAGGAATAGACTTTTGACTATAATTTGGGTAGGGAAGGGAGAACAAGAAATTCTTCTTCCCTTACATGAACACTCGGTGCCAATTTTTATATCCTTTACCTTTTTTTCAGAGCGAGTCTAGCAATTGGGTATTGAGCTCAATTCTGCTGTTCTTATGCATGTACTGTATCTATTTATATGGAGTTGTAATTGTGTGTTCATAACAACGCCGTGAATTCTGGACTATAATGGAACTAGACCAAAAGAGTTTGGCTCAAAACAAGCTATCTAAAAATCTCATCATTTCAAGCATTTCTTCTGAATAATTTTCACACATATAGCAACTGAAGAAAAGAGTTCATTTGCTATACAACAAATCTTGTGTTTTTGATCCAAATGTACAGCATACTTTCCTTGAAAGTTACAGGAAAACAATATTCAGCATTGTGTGTATGCTGAAAAGGTTTAAGAGCTGATTTTTTTAATTTGTTTGTTTGGTACCCCTCAGTCTTCCCTTCCTATCTTAAGTGCTAATTCAAGGTGGAGTTGATGGATAAAATTTTGTCAACCATATAGTGATTTCATCAATATTGACATTTTTAAAATTATAATGTATATCTAAATTGTATCCTAAATCATTCATGATGTTAGGTATCTCATTAACTAAATCAAACTAAAACAAAACTTCAGTCAACTTGTGGTATATTTACCATTATGCAATCAAAGCATTAGGTAATATGATTTTTCCTATGCATTGAATAAATAATAGTAGGTTAACAATATATATTAACCATATCTCATGGACTAGATAATATTGAGAATAGTATCTAACTTTAACAAAATAAAGAATACAGCAGACAAAAACCATGGAGGAAAACAAGAAAGCAAACTAGATTTCCTATTAGTGTAGGCGATAATTATAAAGAAAAAATTTCTAAGGTGGCATTCATAAACAGGATAGACAATAAGTATTTCTTGTAATAAACTGATTTTCAAAAAATATTATATTTAAAGAAACATTACAAATATTATAGACATTTTCTGTACACCTCTCACCAAGTTTGTTTTAACTAATGTTACTATCATCCATAACTGAAGTTCATTTATCAAAACTAAGAAACCAGTGTAAGTACAGAGTCACCTCAGAGATATTGTGGCTTCAGTTCCAAACAATCCCAATAAAGGAAAGATTCTAATGAAAAGAGTCACATGAATATTTTGGTTTCCCAGTGTATACGAAAGAATAAGTATAGTGTAAACTTATTCTAAAAGTGTGCAATGACAACCTAAAAAAACAATATGTACACCTTAATTTAAAAATACTTTATTTCTAAAAAATGTCAACAATTATCTGAGTTTTCACCCAGATGTAATTGTTTTGCTGGTGGAAGGTCTTGCCTCAATGTTGATTGCTGCTGACTGATCAGGGTGGTGGTAGCTGAAGGTTGAGAAGGCTGTGTTAGTTTTTTTAAAAAATAGGACAACAATGCAGTTTGCCACATTGATTGACACTTCTTTTCACAAAGATTTCTCTGCAGCATGAAATGCCATTTGATGGTATTCTGCCCACAGTAGAAGAACTTCCTTCAGAACTGAAGTGAATCCTCAAAACGTACTGTTGTCTTATCAATTCAGTTTATGTAATATTCTAAATCCTTTGTTGTCATTTCAACAATGTTCACAGCATCTTCAATAGGAGTAGATTTCATCTCAAGAAACCACTTTCTTTGCTCATCCCTAAGAAGCAACTCCTGATCCATTCAAGTTTTATCATGAGATTGCTGCAAATTAGTTACATCGTTAGACTCTAGTTGTTTTTCTACTTCCACCACATCTGCAGTTATTCACTCCACGGAAGCCTTGAACTGAAAGTCATCTCTGAGTGTTGGAATCAGATTAGTCCAAACTCCTATTAATGTTGATATTTTGACCTCTTCCCATGAATCATGAATGTCCTTAATAGTATGTAGAATGGTGAATCCTTTCCAAAAGGTTTTCAATTTACTTTGCCCAAATCTATTAGAGGAATCACTATCTTTGACAGCTATAACCTTACAAAAGTTATATCTTAAATAATAAGACTTAAAAGTTTAAATTCCTTCTCTATACAGGGTCCACTGAATGGATGTTGTGTCAACAGACATG
The DNA here is from genome assembly GCF_020740605.2 of Lemur catta. NCBI lineage: Eukaryota > Metazoa > Chordata > Mammalia > Primates > Lemuridae > Lemur > Lemur catta. Next base: position 54,290,901 of record NC_059140.1, read on the forward strand.
AAAAGAGCATTAATATTTTTGTACATCTCCATCAGAGCTCTTGGGTAACTAGGTGTATTGTCAATGAGCAGTAATATTTAGAAAAGAATCTTTGTTTCTGAGCAGCATGTCTCAATAGTGGGTTTAAAATATTCAGCAAACCATGCTTAAATAGACATGCTGTCATCCAGGCTTTGTTGTGTCATTTATGGAGCTCAGGCAAAGTAGATTTAGCATAATTCTTAAGGGCCCCAGGATTTTCAGAATGGTAAATAAGCATTGGCTTTAATTTAAATTCACCAGCTGGGTTAGTCCCTAACAAAAAGTCAGCCTGTCCTTTGAAGCTTTGAAGCCATACATTGGTTTCTCCTCTCTAGCTATGAAAGTCTTAGATGGCATCTTCTTCCAATATAGGGCTGTTTCATCTACATTGAAAATCTACTGTTTAGTGTAGCCATCTTCATCAATTAGTTGGATCTTCTGGAAAATAAGCTGCAGATTCTGTATCAACATTTGCTGCTTCACCTTGCATTTGTATGTTGCGGCACCAGCTTCTTTCCTTAAACCTCATTAACCAACTTCTGCTAACTTCAAACTTTTTTTCTTCAGCTTCTTCACCTCTATCTGCTTTCATAGAATTGAGGAGAGTTAGGGCTTTGCTCTGGATTAAGCTTTAGTTTAAGGGAGTGTTGTAGCTGGTTTGATCTTCTATCCAGACCATTAAAGCTTTCTCCATGTCAGCTATATTAACGCTCTTTCACTTTCTTATGATTCCTGTGTTCACTTTTAACTTCCTTAAGAACATTTCCCTTGCATTCACAATTTGACTTACTATTTGGCACAAGAAGCTTTGCTTTTGCCCTATCTAGGCTTTTGACATGCCCTCCTCACTAATCCTGATCATTTCTAGCTTTTGATTTAAAATGAAAGATGTGTTATTTTTTCTTTCACTTGAACACTTAGAGTCTATTGGCAGGTTATTAATTTTCTTAATTTCAGTCCTATTGTGTCTCAGAGAAGAGGAAGGCAAGGAGATGGAGAGATGTGGGGGAACAGCTGGCTGGAAGGGCAGTCAGAACACACACAACACTGGTTGAATGAGCTTGCCATCTTGTATAGGTGCAGTTTGTGGTGCTCCAAAACAATCATCATAGTGATACCAAAGAGCATTGATCCTAGATCACTGTAACAGATTTAATAATGACGAAATGCTTAAAATATTGCTGGAATTTCTGAAATGTGACACGGAATCTTGAAGTGAGCACACACTCTTTGAAAAATTATGCCGATAGACTTGCTCCTCATATGGTTTCTACAAACTTTCAATTTGTAAAAAATACAGTATCTGTGAAGTGAAATAAAGTGAAGTACAATAAACCAAGGTATGCTTGTACATTGCCATCTACTAATCTCCAAAACTAATTCATATTTCATCACTGTTTCTATTGTTTTCTCTCTCTTCCAGGATCCAATCCAGGGTACTACATTGCATTTATTCATCTTGTCAGATTTCTCTATTGTGAACGTGCTATTTTTCTCTTTTATACTCTATCATCTGGGAGTAAGTGACTAATTCTGGCCAACACTCAAGGAAAGGGGCAGGTAGTGTCTATATTCACCTCTTAGAGGATGGAATGTCTACATATTATTTGTAATTTTTCTGTAATAAAAATTTGTTTGTTATTTATATATGTCAGCATGAACTTGTAGATATTTATCATATACTTTGAGTTATAAAGAAATACTAAGCAATTGGTTTTGTTGATCAAATTATCCCAGTTTTGGCCATTAAAATTCTTTCTGATTTGCTCCTGTGGCCCTTTGAAATGCCCTCATTCTCTTATTTTGAAAAATTACTTTACTTTTTAGTTGCTCGTGGTTCGTCTAGTATTCTCCCTACTCCAACCCTAGAATCTGCCCTTCTCCATGGACTCCTAGTTCCCTTGATCAATACATATTTAACAACTAAGTTATCTGAAAACACATTAAATTGCAAAAGTATTGCATTTTAGACTTATCCAAAGGAACACACATCACCTTATATTTATGTGGCATTGACTCACAAGTTGCTTAACTCTTTAACTATTTTCTGAAAGCAGTTGCAACAGCTATATTTCTAGATTTATTGTGAATACTTGCACTTCTTTATATATATCTTGGTTCTTAGGAACTGGTACAATTGCTTCACTCTTCAGTTCTAAAGGTAGACTTCTATTTAAATCTAGTATTCTTCATTATTTCACTTTCTAAACATAGTTCTCTCAGGTGGCATATTGGAAGGACATTATTTCTGCAAATATTTTTGTTTCCATAACCTTTTAGGACAAACACACAATAAAGGCACATAAAATCGTTTTATGATTAATGCATGTTCTGTGGCCTCAATATTTGATGGCAGAGATGAAAACCCTGCCTCATGATTGGCTGTCAGTTCTCATTATAACTCAGACTATTTCCTTGCATTTCATTTTAGGAATGTGCAACAGGAAGTCAAAAACAATGCATGCATGTGATTCATATAGGTTAGCTGGAGGAGAGCTCAGTGAAAAGTCTCACACTCTAGCAATTAATGTCCAGACTAATGTTAAAAATTTTCTTTCTAATGAAGGAATCAGAGTAACTATACTACATTATTAAATTCACATTTCATGAATTATCAAGAATTCATTCTATCAATATTATTAATCCTCTGAGTAAATATACCTTGTGTTTGCCTCAAAGAAATAGGTATTTCTTTAAGTCAGTATTTCTTTATGTCCACAAAGTTTTTATTTATTTCATTTTAGAAATGATCAAGCTAAAGTTATTATGGTTAATTATATGTTACTGCCAAACAGATATTAGCCAATATAAACTCATTTCAAAGCTTCTAAATTCACAATATTAAACAAAATGAAAACATACACATCTGTGTCATACAATATATAATATGTACCCAAAATATCTACATTTTTCCATGTCCCAAAGTGCTCAAATAACTTTCAGTCACAAACGTTATTTTTCATGTGTTCGAGTGCAAATGTTGGTTTGTAGCATTTTAAAATAATATTTATTTTTACTAAAAACATACTTAGAAAAAATATATCTTGGACGAAAAATGCACACTGCCCAGCAATTCTGCAAATAGTTTGGGAAATAAAGGTACATGAATTTTTAATCGATCCATTGGCCCCAGTTGAAGAACCACTAATACAGGTTTACTCATGGAGAATGCTTTTTTCTCCTTCTATAGTCCTCATAAGCAATATCAATGCAATCTGTCTTATAAGAATCAATGTCCCCAAACATTCCATGAAGCTATAGGATTTATCTATGATACCTAGCAGACACAGATGTCAGCAAAATGGCAGAATAGAATTTTCAGCACTCATATCCCCTGCAGAAACAAATTTAAACAACTGTCCATACATTAAAATACCTTCCAAGACCTAAGGAAACCAAGTGAAAGATTATGCAAAGTGATTGCAGCACAATAATAAAAGATGCATTTAAGATGGTATGAAGGACAGTTTTATATTACCTGTGTTACCCCTTCCCCCGACTCAGGCAGCACAGCTTGGAGAGAGATACCCTCCACTTGGGGAAGGGACAGGGAAATGAGCACAGACTTTGCTTTGGACTCCAGTAAAAGTCAGCACTTGGAGGGCCCCTATGGCCCCAGCCTCCAGGAAAGTACTTGCTGACAGAGCCTTCAGGCCCAACTTGGCATCAGGCTGGATCCTGCATCCACAAGCTCCAAGTCTACACACAGACTCACTGTCTGGGCTGCCCCACTGCCAGGCTTACCACAGCAGAGCCATGTACCAAACCACCCCCAGCACTGAGCTGGCCATGATGGCCCAGGTTTCAGGCCCTCCCTACCACCTGGCTGGGCCCTGAAGCCCTAGGCATTATGCATGCACCTGTAGACCCTGCCTTTATGCCCTCCCCTATGGATACTGGCTCCAGGTTCAACCAATGACAGGCCAGCCCCTGCAGGCCCAGCCTCCAGGACTGTCCCAGCTTACAGAACAGCCCAGAGCCTAATTGGCCCACACAGTCCTAGGCTTCAGGTATGTCCCAGCTCTAGGCTAGCATCCCTGGCTTCAGGCAGCAGGCCAGCACCCAATGACACAGGCTTCAGACCAGCCTACAGTGTATCTGCCCTTTTCCTGCCTGAGCATTCTTGTGGAGCAGGAGAGCAGCCCACCCTACACTATCACAGCCAGTGCCTGAACCCGGAGAGGCTTGAGAGCAAGTTTGCCAGCTTGGTCTCAGTCTATCCCCCCCAGGACAAAAGCATGTGATCCAGGGGCCTGGGAACTGGGGATTACCTAACCTAGTCCACCAACACTTGCACATGAACACTCTCCCAAGGGTCTGATTTCAACCCACCCATATTACCAGCAACACCAGAGTGGGTAACTTCCTAAATGAGCTGAAAGATGGCATACCTCTCCCTTTCTACACCGAGCAGCAGTGTTCCTGGCAAAGAAGAACAAGTGAACTGCAAAACTGTCTATTTTCCTCTGAGGGAAGAGGCTCTAGATGAAAAGGAAGCAGCATAAGAACACTGGCAATATGAAAAGGCAGGCTGTTTTGTACCCCAAAGTATCACACTAGCTCTCCAGCAATGGACTCCAATCAAAAGGAAATGTTAGAAATGTTGGACGTGGAAATCAAAATATGGAACACAAGTAAACTCGATGGGATTGATGAGAAAGTTAAAAACAAATGCAAAGAAACAAAAAAAATAATAATTTAGGGCATGAATGAAAAATTCACTGAAGAGATAGATAGTTATAAAAAAATAACAGAACTTCTGGAAACCAAAGGATCATTCAGGGAAGTACAAAATATAGTGGAAAGTTTTAACAATAGACTAGGCCAACCACAAGAAAGCATTTCAGAGCTTGAAGAAAAGGCTTGAATTAATCTAGTCAGTCAAAAAGGAAAACAAACAAGACAATTAAGAAGAATGAACAAAATTTTCAAGAATTATGGGTCTATGGAAGATGATCAAACATGAGAATTATAGGTATCACTGAGGGAGAAGAAGAAAAAGCAAAAAACATTGAAAACCTACTTGAAAGAATAATGGAAGAAAACTTCCCTGGTCTTTAGACATTAAGATACAAGAAGGTTCATCAAACTCCTTGAAGCTTCATTGCAAACAAGACATCTCCAAGGCATAATCATCATAGTGGCCAAAGACAAAGTGAAGGAGAAAATCCTACAAGCTGAAAGATGAAAGTATCAAGTAACTTACAAAGGAAAATCCACCAGACTAACAGCAGACTTCTCAGAGAAAACCTTATAAACCAGAAGGGAATGGGTCCTATCTTCAGTCTTCTTAAACAGAATAATAATCAGCCAAGACTTTTGTATCCTGCAAATATAAATTGCAAAAATGAAGAGAAATTAAGTCTTTCCCAGAGAAGCAAACACAAAGGGAATTTGTCACCACTGATCATCCCTAAAAATGCTCAGTGTATACGAAACAGGTCAATAGATATCTCCAGTATAAAAATAATCAAAAGTAAAAACTTCACAGCTCTTATAAAACAGTAAGACAAGGGAGAAAACAAAACAATTTGGTAGCAATCAACACAATGACTGCTACAACATCTCACATATCAATATTAATATTAAAGGTAAATGGTTTAAAGCCCCACTTAATTGATATAGATTGGCAGAATGGATTAAAAAACACAACCCAAATGTATATTTTCTTTAATAAACCCATTTAATTTGTAAAGATTCTCACAGACTCAATGTAAAAAGATGAAAAAAAAATTCCACAGAAATGCAAACCACAAGCAAGCAGGGGTAGCTATTCTTATATCAGATAAAATAGAGTTTTAACCAACAATAAAAATAGAGATGATCATTATATATATATAGATGATTTAGATATAGCTATATAGATAAAGGGATTGATTCAATAAGAAGATATAACAAACCTAAATATCTATGCACTTAAAACAAGAACTCCCAGCTTCATAAAAGACTTACAGAAAGAGATAAACAGCAACATAGTAATAGGGAGGGATTTCAACACAACACTACACTACACTGACAGCACTGTACAGATCATTGAGGTAAAATTCAACAAAGAAACACTGGACTTAAACATGACTCTCGAATAAATGGACCTAAACATTTATAAAATATTCTTTCCCAAAACTACATAATATACATTATTCTCACAAGAACATGGAAAATTTTCCAAGATAGATCATATGTTAGGCCACAAAACAAGTCTCATCAAATTTTATAAGATTGATAGCATACCCCACATACCTTCTAAGACCACAGTGGAATAAAATTAGAAATCAATTCCAAGAGGAATGCTAAAAACTACACAAACACATGGAAATTAAACAACCTGTTGTTGAATAATCATTGGGTCAATGACAAAATCAAGATGGACATTAAAAAATTTTTCAAATTAAATGACAAAGATGACACATGCTACTAAAATCTCTGGGATATAGCAAAAGCAGGGCTAAGAGGGAATTTTATAGTACTAAATGCCTAGATTAAAAAGACAGAAAGATCACAAATTAACAACAGAATGTTACACCACAAGGAACTAGACAAAGAAGAACAAACCAAACCCAAAGCTAGCAAAAGAAAAGACATAATACAGATCCGAGCAGAACTGAATGAAATTGAAACCAGTAAAACAATAAAAAGGATCAATGAAATGAAATGTTTGTTCTTTAAAATGATAAACATAATTGATAAACCACTAGGTAGATTAACTGAAGCAGAAGAGAAAGGACTCAAATATGCTCAATTGAAATGAAAAAGCATATATTAAAAATGATACCACATAAATACAAATATCATCTGAATCTATTATGAAAACCTCTACATGCACAACCTAGAAAATCTAGAGAAAATGAATAAATTCCTGGAAACACACAACCTCCTAAGCCTGAATCAGGAAGACATAGAAATCCTGAACAGATAATAACAAATAATGAGATTAAAACAATAACAAATATCTCCAAACAACAACACCAAAAGTACCAGATGAATTCACAGCCAAATTTTATCAGACCTATGGAGAAGAACTGGCACCTATCCTATTGAAATTGTTACATAACATCAAGAAGGATGGAATCATCCTAACTCATTCTATGAAGCAAGTATAGCCCTGATACCAAAGCCAGGACAGGACACAACAAAAAAGGAAAAGTACATACCAATATCCCTCTTGAATATAGATGCAAAAATCCTCAACAAAATACTAACAAATGAAATCTAACAGCACATCAAAAAGATAATTCCCTATGATCAAGTGAGTTTCATCACAGGGATGCAAGGATGGCTCAACATATCAAGTCAATTAATAAGATTCACCATATAAATAGAATTAAAAGCAAAAATCATATGATCATCTCAACAGATGCAGAAAAATCACCACCACTTCATGATAAAAACCCTCAACAAACTGAGCATAGAAGGAACATAACTCAAAATAATAAAAGCCATATATGACAAACCAACAGCCAATGTCAAACTGAATAGGGAAAAGTTGAAAGAATTCCCCCTGTAAACGAGAACAAGACAAGGATGTTCATTGTCACCACTTCTATTCAACATAGTACTGAAAGTCCTAGCCAGGGTTATCAGGCAAAAGAAAGAAATTAAGGGTATCTAATTTAGAAAAGAATAGGTCAAATTATTCCTGTTTGCCCATCATATGATCTTACATATAAAAAACTCTAAAGACTCTTCCAAAAGACTCCTAGAATTGATGAAAGCATTCAGTAAAGTCTGAGGTTACAAAATTAATGTACACAAATCAGTAGCATTTGTATACACTAACAGCCAAGCTGAGACTCAAATCAAGAACTCCATAACATCCACAAAAGCTTCAATGAAAATAAATACATAACAAAATGCTTAACAAGAAGGTGAAAGATCTCCACAAGAAGATCTACAAAACACTGATGAATGAAAACATAAATGACACAAACAACTGGAAAAAGATTTTATGCTCACTGATTGGAAGAATCAATATTGCTAAAATATTCATACTACCAAAAGTTATTTGCAGATTCAATGTCATTCCCATCAAAATACCAATGTCACTTTTCAGAGAATTAGAAAAACAATCCAAAATTTCACATGGAATCAAAAAGAGCACAAATAGTCAAAGGAATCTTAAGCAAAAAGAAAAAATCTGGAGGCATCACATTACCTGACTTCAAATTATACTACCAGCCTATAGTAATCAAAATACATTGTACTGGTATAAAAATGGACATACAGATCAACAGAACAGAACAGAGAACCCAGAAGTAAAATCATATAGCTATAATCAACTGAGTTTTGACAAAACTGACAAAAACGTACACTCCAGAAAGGACACCCTATTCAATAGTGCCAGGAAAATTGAATAACCACATGCAGAAGAATGAAACTGGATCCCTATTTCTCACCATATACAAAAATTAATGCAATATGGATTAAAGACTTAAATGGAAGACCTGAAACCATAAGAATTCTAAAAGAAAACTTAGGAAAAACTCTTCTGTACATTGGACTAGGCAAAGAATTTATGACTAAGACACCAAAAGTAAATATAGCAACACCAAAAATCAAAATATTGGACTTAATTAAACCAAAAAGTTTCTTCACAGCAATGAAAATAATCAACAGAGTAAGTAGACAACCTATTGAATGGGAGAAAATATTCATAGACTATACATCTGACAAAAGACTAATATCCAGAATTTACAAATAATTCAAACCTAAACAGGACTACTTCTTGGCCAAAACTCAGTCAGCTTCCCAGATCTGACCTGTTTTGATTAAATGTTATAACACAAAGGTGTCAACGGAAGAGGAGAAGAAATACATTTGAAGGAAAGTACTAACGGGTCAAGTATTTTTTATAGTCCATTGTCCTTTGCCTATTTGACATATGACAACTACATAAATTGGTTAACCTTGCAAGGTATATTAATGGCACTTATTTTTAATATTGTCTATTATCCTCCACACTCAATTGGGATGATGAAAATAACAAAAACTATGGTAAATGAAGACAAATTCCTCTGAGTGAACATTGTACTGAGTAGATTAGCTGATTTGTAACAAATTCTAGGGAATAAGTGCTTTGGGAAAAACAATCCTCAAACCGCACTTTCCTCTAAACTTCACAACAATCAACACAGAAGAGGACTTCTTTGATCAAACGCAGGGTTCTTCCCCACACACAACAAGGATGGACAACAGCTGAGTGTCCTCTAATTTAATTCTGACACCACCTACCCTGAGATAGTCAGATCCCTCAGGGTGAGGTCTCAATCCCCAAGACATGCTCCCTATACATACCAATTGCAAGTCTGGGCTTTTGGAGCTTCTGACCAGCTGGCTTCAACTTGGGGTTCCCCTCATCCCCTCCCTTTTTGGGTTCTTTTAATTTGCTGGAGCAGCTCAGAGAACTCAGGGAAACACTTTATTATGATTGATATTACAAAGGATACAGATGAAGAGATGCATAGGGCAAGGTATGGGGGAAGGGGTGTGGAGCTTCCATGCTCTCCTTTGGTGCACAACCCTCCAGGAATCTCCTCTCGTTCAGCTCTCTGAACCCAGTTCTCGTGGATTTTCATGAAGGCTTCATTACAGAGGCATGATTGATAATCATGTAGAAATGTGATCGCATGAAAAGCACATGATCTAAACCCAATGAGGCCTGTCTGTTCAGATTCTTCCTCTCTGTGCAGCATTCCTTCCTCCAGGGTATGAGGCAGGATCCTTTCTGGAATGAGGATCTTTTGACCCACAATCAGATTATAGTTCTGCTTTGGGCAGGTGAAAGCAGGACAGGAGAAAGAGAGAGAGAGTATCTCCTGAGGTCTAAAGCACCCCAAGATTATAGCAAGGACTATGGGAGTTATGAATCTCCATAGGAGCCATGGATGAAAACATATATATATAATAGCACAAGTGTCCAGTGAATGTTGCATATGATCTTTGCCAAAGACTGGCCAAGGTTTAGACATTTTTTCCCGCTGTTTGTGGGTACAAACTCTAGAGATTAGAATTAACAGAGCTAATAAACTTTAATCATTCTTAGTAGAGCCAGCACTTTTAGGGTCTCGGATGAAGAGATGGTTCCCAGGCAACCAGTCCCAACTGTAAACTGTAATGTAAGTAGTATCCATGGATTCAGTATGCTTGTCCAGATATTGGTGCCTGTGGTGGTGTATGTGTGTGTGTGTGTGTGTGTGTGTGTGTGTTTGAGAATAATCCAGATATGCTGGAACCACTTTCACTTTTCCAGTAGCAAAATGGTTTGTAAATACTCCTATCATTTGAGATTCCTGAACATCTGTTTTACTATTACTTAAATCAATTGAAAAAAAAAACAAAGTTAAAAAAGAGAGAGAAAGAGAAGTAGAAAAAACTAATTAGAAATTTCAAAATAACCAGGCACATTTTCAAGACGAGAAATTTAAGAAACAGCGTCTGAACAAGAAAGAGATTTCAAGCCTTAGAAAATAGCTACCGTTTTAGAAGAAGGAAACCCAGAGTGAACCTAGACCTCCGTTCAAACTCCAGGTAACCCCAGGGAAGTGGTGGGTGAAGTAAAGTTCCTGGCCTCCTACCAGGATTCCCAATGTGAAGTTTAATTTCCATATGAAAGGATTTCATATTATCCTTTGTGCTCTGACTTCAAGTTTTGGGTGAACACAGTCTTTATGTCATTCTTAATATTAGCTGACATGTTCTTCATGTACCTAACAGCCACTGCATTAGCAGAAACCTTGACTGAACTGTAAATGATCTTTTATAGCTTTTTACTCTGCAGGTTATAACTAATGCAGAAACTCCATAGTATGTGAGCTCTCGATTTTAAATAGCCATTCCCATAGAAAAGTCAAGATTAAAAAAGGCAACAGCAGCTTTAGACATACAAAGAGAGATTCTCTGGACCATATCAGAGGATAAAGTAAACTTTGAGGTCAAAGAGTGTTTAGATAAGTTGGTCATTTTGAATAATATCACATTTAATTACCATATTTGTCCTCTCCTGAGAATTAAGCATTGGAGAAGATATAAACGTCTATTTCTGAACATTCTTATTATCATTAAGGTGGTCAAAATATTTACATGTCTTATAAAATAACAAGAGAGATATTTAACTTGAAATATATTATGCACATATACAATATACAATAAGGAGACTAGACTTTGTTTGCCTGATTAAACTTACTTAAAAGTTTTCTCACATAATAATCATCTTGGGTATTTTTTAACAAAATGCTTTTAAACATTAGATATAGGTAGATGATTCATTTTTCCATAATGATATTTTGGCAGTGTACGTGCTTTTTCTTCAGTGAACAAGTTCAACCTCTCTCTCACATGCATATACCACATTTCAAAGAAATTCTTGAGCAGTTGCATCTGCCTTTATTTCCCTGTCATTAACTTCTGACAATTTCCCAAGTCAAGAATAATCTGTTGTACAGGCTTTTATCAAAATCTGGACAGGTTTTTTTCTTAACTGTGCAGAGACGCAACAGGGTTTCTCTATTATTAAGCGACTCTTGGAGGATATTAATGAGTGCGAAGTATTGCACAGATGCCATCAAACAAAGTGACCAGAAAGCAAGAAACAATAGAAATGATGGAAGGGAAGCAGCCAAGGACAATACTTACTTAGACAAATGAGAGGCTGAAAGTCACAGCCAGGAAAACAGATGAGTAGGCAGAGAAAGAAACAAATTAGCAATAATACAAAACACACTTGCCACAGAGGCATGCCTGAGATAATGGAGGCCAGCTGTATATTTTGAAGACACAACAGGAGAATTTTACATAAAACTCCGAAACAGCTTCAAAATGATCGCTGTAAGCAAAAAGATCAGAAATAGACTCATTATTACCATTGCCACCAATAACAAATATTTAAGGGGGCTATATTATACATTGGACACTGTGTTGTTATGGTTTCAAAATGCACTTATCTCAGTCTCACTCAACAAAACTAATGGTCAAGCCTAGCAAGCCACAATGAATTGCATTCTAATTTAATATGCTTAGCAGGAAAACAAGAGCAGTCCCTAACTCAGATTGAAACAAGCAAAACTCCCATTTCACAAGCAATGATTACGTGTATTTGAAAGCACTTCGGTGAAACTCGAGAGGAAATGGACTCCTATCAGTAGAAGCATGTAATTATCAGTTGAATGAACCCTTGGTAGAGAAGTAACAGAAATTTAAAAATAATAATAACAATAATAATGTTAATAATGAGAACAGTTTCCATTTGCAAATTTTAAGTGCTGTAATTAGAGCAGCTGAACTTCAAGCACCTTATAACCTTGGGAGTCTAATATTAATCATGTGTTCACTTTGGTGCAGACTAATTGTTACTGTTTTGTAAATATCATTGAGTGACAACCATTATATTGGTAATTAACATACATTTTATTATTTATTATTTATAACACCTCTTCCAGATAGATATATTTTATCTCATGTTACCAAAGAGGAAGTGGAAGCTCAGAAAAAACAAATTAGTTGCCCAAGTGCACAAAATAGTCATTGTCAGAGCCAGATGTTGTCTCATCTCTCTATGGCATGTTTAACCCATAACACATAGTTATGCTCTTCATAGTTGAGTGTTTGTCTTTCTGACTTTTATTTATTATTATTTCTTTTGCTGAATATTCAGAATTTCAAATGGTTTTAATTCCTTACAAACACATACCTCAGGATCATTAGTTCATCTGGGTGTCAGAGAACTCAAGTTTACCTGTGCATGTTAACCTGTTAGAAATTCTCATTTGATTTACACAGTCTGCAAGTTTCTGCCTTATTCCTTGAACTATTAGTATTCTGGCTAAATTTCATCCCATCCTCCTTAATCGGCTGAGTTCTCCAGGACGTTCAATATGATCTCCTGGAAAGGATGTGTTTGTACAATTACTTTCCCACAGGTTGGAATATTTACTTTTTATAGCTTTCAATTAACATCTGTACATGAACATCATTGTTCCTTCTAAGTTCATTTTATTTCTATTGCTTTAGTACCTCAAAAATAAAAGGCAGAGAATACGGTACAATATATGTGAGAAGTTTTTAGAAAGTGACTTCAATCATGGCTATATCCCAGGAAATTCTTTGTAAAGGTTTAGCACGATAGGATCAGAGGGTGCCTGTGAAGTGATTACCTCATTTGGGATTATCTGGAGAGAACCGCAGACTATTTTGCAGTACCCTCTTATTCTGTAATCTTTAATGACAAAATCTTGTTTATCAAGAAGTACTCTGTGAACAGCTGCAAACAATTTGTCTTTATTGATTTTACTGCTAAGTCTGACTGGCTCCAAACGGCATCATTGGGACCACGCCCCCTCTCTGAGTGCTGCCCATCTATTGAACGGGAAGTCATTTGCCACCTCTCCCATCGCAGCCAAAAAACTAGCAAACAATTACTTACCCCTATTACCAAGAAACATCCTACTTCATAGTTAGAATGTGGAAGATAGTATGGCATGCTAACTTTATTTAGTACTGAGTTTAAATTATAAAATAACCAAAATCCTTAATAAGCCAAAGGGAAGGAGAGAGACAGAGACTATAGATAAAAAGTTCTATTAGCCAATTTCAATGTATGAATATTATTTTAATCTTGATTGCAAAACAAACTTTTAAAAATATGTGACCATCAGGGAAATTTGAACATTAACTGGACACTTGACAACACTAAGGAATTATTGTTAGCATTTTAGCTGTGAGGATGATATTGAGAATATGTTATTTTTAAAAGGATCCTAATCTTTGAGAGATATGTTCTGAAACTTTTATGGATTAAATGATAGCATGATGAAATTTGTCTTATATTACCAATTGCTGGAAAGAGAAAAGTTAGGCAGTTTGATAAAGAATCACTAAGTTATTTATTATAATATTTTTTCTGTTTTAAATGTTTTTTAAACTTTCCATAGTAAAAAGTTACCAAAAAAATAATTAAATCCAGTGGTTTTGCAGTCAATTTGGTAAAAATATAAAAATACTAATGATAATAATTGAAGAAATTTTTGAACATTAGGCATGTGCTATGCTAAGTAATTTGCATATACTATAATCTTATCTAATCTTTATATCAACCCTGTGAGGTATGTATAAATGTCCTTATTTTAAAAATAATGAAATTATAGCTTGAGGAAGTTAAATGACTTGCCCAAAGTTTCATACCTGACAAGTGGCAGAATGAGAATTCTACACAACCTTCTTCCATTGCTACAATTAATGTTGGTAGTCTCTCATTACTCTTTGGATCCCTCCTTTATTTTACCTCTACTTTATAATCAATATTAATATGGAGATTTTCCAGAAGATGTTTTATGAACCAATTTCCTACAAAGGCACCCCGGTCAATAATTGAAATTTAATTTTCAAAATTTATCAGATTCATTCACATCAAAAGTTTGCTTATTGTTAGTTTTTCATTATTTAAAAGTAGGGTTTTTTTGTATTATAATTTGCCACTGAAGAATTTTCATAAATGCTGCTATCTCTTATAAATGATTATATTTTCTGATGTGAACTGATTGGATTGTTTCCAGTTCATAATTTCTTAGCAAAAACAACAAAATAATTACATTGACTATTGAATTGCTTTCATAATACAAAATTCTATTTTGTTTATCTACATAAATCATCAAACTACTTTAGGCCTCAGTTTCCTCGTCTAAGAAGGAAATTGACTTTTAGAAACGCTCATTCATAATGATGAAAAAATTATCTTTTTGAGCTTCTTCTGACTTTCCAAGCACACTACTGTATCAAGCACTTTACTTGCTTTCTTTTTTGTCTGAAATGTTCATCCATCATATTTCTGTATAATCCGTATATCCATATATCTCCTTTCCTTCAGGGCTCTGCTCAGATGTTCTTTTATCAGACAGGACATACTTCACCACTGTATATAAAAGTAGTGCACCTTTCCTCTACCTCCAAATATGGCTCTATTTTTGTTTTCAGCGCTATTACTTGTCAAAGCAAAAATTGCACTGGACAAAGTTACACAAGCAAGAAAGATATTATTCAAGGCTATTTCTAAAAAAAAAAGGATCATTGCAATAAGAGTGTGAAGGAGTGTGAAGCCAGATCTCAGTCTAAATTCAACTCCACTGGAACAATGGGCAGGAGGGTTATTAAGTACTAGAGTGAGAATGAGATCATGACCATATGTGTTTGCTACCTGGCCTTAACCAAATTAAAAATAAACTTTCTCATATCTTTATGATAAAAGATGGTTTTACAACTTTGAGCAAGGCACCCTCTGTGGGAGGGTAGGAGCTCAAAGGTTATGCTCCTACTCTCCCACAGAAACTGGGAGATAGGTGTGCTATCTCCCTTGATGTTTATATTTCAAAGAGATAGCCCTCCATTCCTTCAGAAAGACATTCCTGGGTTGTAAAACTGGCAAGAGGCTTTTTAAAAGACTTGAATCTCAAAGGGGCAGAGAAAGAATTTACAATTATAAGTTTTCTGAAGTAAATGCTCTAAGGAAAGGAGGTCAGCGGCCTACAGTCAGGAAGAAATCTGCCTAAAATTTAGACAAGTTGAGGGGAAATGCTTGGTCAACCCTCATGTTCGTATGTAAAGGAAAAAAAAATTTGTGGACTTTTAACATTTATTGAAAATGCTTAATATTTTTAATGCAATTGCTTTTTCTATTCATAACAATCGACATATAGAAATTTCTCTCAGAATTTGCATTCATTTAGAAAATTCTTTGACAGTGAGGCATACATTCAGGTCACATGTCTTTCAAAAAAAATACAGAAAGAAAAGGTACATTTGTAAACATTCACTACCTTGTACAAAAAGTGTTATTGCCTTTTTATTTTATTTTTGAAATATTTAGCATTTTCAATAAGCATATTAAAATATGTGATAGCCAGTTGCAAAACAGTTTGGATTCGGAAGAGCTGCTCAGATATTTCTTTATTGTTGTCCCTTCTCTACATAGAAACTCAAATATTGAACATTCTCAAAAAGTCATATGCATTAAACCATTGCAGTACTGTGGCTTAAAATGACCCAAATTTGAAAGAAACTTATCTCTATACCGTGAAGCAATTGAAATTGAATACTAGCTTGACAATGAAAAAGAACTTTCCTGGTTCCCATTAAGTAGTGAAAAGTTATTTTAACTCAAGTTTGAGGTATATTTTCCCTAAAATTAATCATTCCCATCAGACATGGTTCATATTTTAGCTTTTGTGCTTTTGTCATTTCTTGAATTGGTCTTAATTTTTTTTTTATCGTCAGGTTTTATTCACTTTGAGGCAATTGTTTCTTCTAGGTAGCTGGTTTTTCTTTGTTTAAAACAGTCTTTGTTCAAGGTGTTTCATATTATGGATATTATATATTTGGTAGTCCTATTTTCCTATGCAATTACCCAATTGGTTTTTCTATTCATAACCATCAATAAACCAGAATTTTCCCTCGGAATTTGCATTCATTTAGATATTGCATTCATTTAGAATTCTTTGATATTGAAGCATGTATTTAGATCATTATGTCTTTAAAAATATACAATAATAAAGGTACATTTGTAAACATTCACTACATCCTACAAAAGGTGTTAGTTGCCTTTACATTTTATTTTTCTTTATTTTTCTCACTATCTTCCATGGTGAGATATTCAAGGACACCTGACAAGTAATTGCTAGAACTGGAAATGAAATCTTTTCACTGAAGCTATTGTTTTTTCTGCTGTGACTCACTACCTGCTGGTCATGCTCTTGTTACAATAACATCCATTGACTTTAATGTAGTTCACTATGTTACTGAAACATTGTAAATGATTGTATGATGGAGACTGCAGAAAGTTTTACACATATATTAATATAATTATACTTCTGGAAAATGTTAGAAATAGAAACTTTAAATAATGCTTAAAATGTATTGATTAGAGAAGTAAGTACATTGATTATCCTGATAAAATATATACAATCTAATGGGCGAAAATGTTAACCAGCTATGTGATACGTTGAGTACATATTGAACAGAAGTAAATTATATAAATATATTTTCTTGTGAAATATTCTAGTATAATTTGTGCCATGCCTTTTTTTTTTAGAGTGACCACAGATTTTGCACAAGCTGTGAAAACATACCCTTTCCTAGTTCTTGATGCTGACAGTCAGAGAAGATACTGTTTCCATCCATGAGTATTATGGTGTCATATCAAAGGAACTAGTAGAAGTTAGAGTGTGATCATGAATTCTGGGTGAGGAAGGAGGAACAATTTGTCTTTAATGCACCACAGTTGGAGAGAACACAGATAAAGTGAACTTCTGAATGATAGAAAAGAGGCAGATAATGTTACTTATGAGAATTATGGGCATGATATTACCCACATAGTCTGAAATTTCAGAAGTCTTTTATCTAGAAACATAGATATTCCAGAAAACATTTTCATACTCCGCACTACTGTTCTGAAGTGTTTGTTGAACCTTAGGGATTGCCAGCACTTAGGCCTGAAAGGCTTGGCATTAGCCTTCTAACTGAACATTGGCCACCTAATAAACTTTGAAACTGGCCCCAGTGAGCAGAAAGTACAGAACAAATTATTTCCATGTTAAGATTTCTCTGTGAAAATTATGATGGGTTATGAACTTGAGAATGTTCTGTGGAAGTGCCACAGAACGGGGGTGGCAATAACAGAAGAATGTGCATTTTCAAGGGATATTGGCAGGCACTGCATTATATTAAGACTTGCCGTGAACCACACCTTACAATAAGAATTTTTATTAGGAAAGATCTAATAATAAATAGAACTTATCATAACTTAAGAAAAACTTAAAGATTTATTATTAAGATTTGATAGAGATTTTGAATTGACCTGTGACAATTTGACTTTAGTTCTTTTTAATAGCTATCAATCATTAGCTCTTATGATTAGAAGTAGGTAAGAAATATAAGAATGCCCAAACAATCTTATTACCAGATGAAAGTCTCCTACTCCATTAGCTGACACCTACAAAAACATCTGTTGGCACTCTGGCATGAAACAGGCATACTATTCTTTCTCTCTTCCTCCCTCCTTTAAAATTTGGTTGTTTGACAGTTTTATTGAGGTTATAATTGATATAAAAAATCTGCATATATTTAATGTGTACAACCTGACGGGTTTGGAAAAATGCAAACACCCGTGATACCATCAACACTATGAAGATAATAGTTCTATTCAGCACCTCCCAAAGTTTTCTGGTGTTTCTGTGTGTGTGTGGAGGGGGGATGTTAAGATGACTTAACATAAGAACAACCCCCTCAACAAATTTTGAAGTACGCAATACAATATCATGTTGTTAACTATACCCACTGTGTTGTATAATACATTTCTAGATTTATTTATCTGGCATAGCAGAAACTTTACATCCATTGAATACCTACTCCCCATTTTCCCCATCTCCCATTCCCTGGCAATCACTATTGTATTCTCTGTTTCTATGTATTTGGCTATTTTAGATACCCCATATAAGTGGAATCATGCAGTTTTTGTCCTTCTGTCTTATTCTGGCTTATTTCACTTAACATAACATTGTCCAGGTCCATGTGTTTTTGCAAGTGGCAGGATTTCACTTTTTTCTTTTAGGCTGAATATTATTCCATTGCATGTATATTACATATTTTCTTTATCCACTTATCTGGGAACTTGGGTTGTTACCATATCATGGCTATTTTGAATAATACTGCATTGAACATGGGAGTTCAGATTTCAATTATTTTGGATATATATCTAGAAGTGCAATGCTGTATCACATGATAGTTCTATTTTTAATTTTTGAGGAACCTCCCTATTGTTTTCCATAGCTGCTATACACATTTCTTGTAAGCCCAATGAAATCCAAAAATCCTGCCTTTTAGACACTTCAACATATATCTTCACAAAGGTTAATTGAAAGCAGATATTTTGATATTCTGGTATTAAAACCAATTAGATACTTAGCGAAAATCAGAGAACATAAGTTATGTCAGAACACAGGACTGAGTTGGAGTTTTAGAATGGGGCCTAAGGGTACCACTCCAAAGCGTCTTGGTTGACTTAAATGAATTGTAAAATAATGCCCTATCCAATTACACACAAAAATACTTAAAACAAATCTGAACTTGGCATACAGTTATCCTGTCAGCTAAAGCTGAGAAATTTTATAAAACTTGACGAAGTGGAGTGGCGCACACCTATAATCCCAGTGCTTTGGGGAGGCCAAGGCAGGAAGATTGTTTGAGGCCAGGAGTTCGAGACCAGCCTGGGCAATATAGTGAGACTCTGTCTCTACAAAAATTAAAAATTTAGAAAAATTGATAAAACTCCTCTCTTGTTTACTTCCCCACCACAAGGACCGATAGCTTCCAATCACACAAAATTAAAAAAATAATTACCAGGAATAGATATTTTTATAATGGATTTATATCAGACATTCCAGATGTAGACAAATCTAATTACACTTAAAATTCCAGAGCATATAAAATAAGAAAGATCTTCAAAAATTTGATATAAAGCATGTATACCATTATTCACACACCCCAAAACATGCCAAGTATACACAGCAACATACATTAAAGAAATACACAAGATGATTTAACTCATAAGCACTTTTGAAGAAATTGTAAAAATATATATATATCAGCCACTAGAATTCAACAATAATTAAAAAATTCAAATAAAGGAAGAATTATCCCAAGAATTCCAAGATAGTTCAATGTCAAGTCTGTTTAAATGATTAAAAGGAGAAAAGTCACATATGCAGCCAATAGCTTATATAATGCTGGTATCAATGCCTAAAAAGGCATTTCAAAAATGCCAGTGCATAACTGGTTAAAAATAATAGATGGCTTTTTTTATTAAGTTAGGAACACAAAAAGTTGTGCAATACTGCTAGCACTATTTTAAATTTCTCTAAGTATAAATCAATGAAATTTGATAAAATATAAAAATGAGGTAAAGTTACTAAAAAGTTGCAAAATTATTTTTTGATGATCTGTGTCTATACATGAGAAACACACCCCCCACCAAATGCTGGATCTTACAACACTCTGATCTTTGACTTTGTAGCCCCCAGAACTATAAGAAATAAATGTTTTTTGTTTAAGTCATCAACAGCCTGAACTAAGACCAAAACTAAGAATATCAAACCTAAGCATAAAATGAATAAGCCATATTTATGATTTGTGTGAAAAAATTTAAAAAACTCTCCTAGGAGCTACAGAAGAAAAAAAAAAGACTTGAATATGTAAAAAGACAGACTCTGTTCTTTAGAGAATAAGTCAGTAATTTAACATTCTTAAATATTTTTCAATTTGATGTGATCCCACATTATAGGTAGGCAACTTTCCTTTTTACAAATATAGACCAGTTATATCTATGTCCTATATAAAAATTTAACCTGCATGAATAGTCAAGAACACTTTGAAGGAAAACTAATGAGTGTCTATGTCTTTGTGTTGAGGAGATACTTACTATCAGAGCCTTCTAGCTATTAAAGAGAGAGAGAGTTTACTGGTATAAAATAGAAACTGCGATATCTGTGCATCTATCTAAAAGTTTAACGTATCATAACATAGTGTTTCAAATCAAAAGTTATGTTGGGACAATTGGTTAGCTATTGGAAAAAATAAAATAAAACTGGATTCCTAATTATAATAAAATAAATTCCATGTGAAACAAAAATTATAATAGAAAAAATACATTTCATCATCAAAAGTAACCATCAGCATAGTCTTTTAAATAAACTTGGAGTAAAATTAAACTTTTTAAACAAGACACAACAGTCAGAAGCAATAAAGGAAAAGACTGATGATAAATTTGACTCATAATTTAAAAATTTCTGCAGGGCAAATAATTTGTAAGCCACATCTAAAGATAACCAGGAAAAATGCAGCACAAATGATGGAAAAAAGGCTAATTTCCTGATTATAAAAACTATTTATAAAACAATAGGAAAATGACAAAATCATCTCCAAAACACAGGAGAAAAATAGGCAGGCCATGAAGAGGCTATTCACTATAATTAACAAAAACAAAGATAAATGGCTTTTAAACATATGAAAACATAATCTTGTATGTAATTAAATGCAAATTAAACAAATAATGAGATGTCATTTTTCACTTTCCACATTGCACAGATCAAAGATATGTTATAATATATAGGTAAAGGTATTAGGAAACAAGACATTTTGTATACTCTGAGTGGAAATTGGTGAAAGCTCTTGAAAAACAATGTAGAACTACGAAAATGTTAAACACACTTGCTGGACTGGAAATTACATTTCTAAGGATGTCATTTGCAGACATGTGTATATAAAATGGATGTCAGGATATGTAAACTACTGCATTTTCTGTGGTAAAAACTGAGAAAAATTAAATATTTGTTAAATGGAGACTTTCTTAATTCTTAGGAGCATACATGAAACTAATATGCAGTCATTAAAAAGGCAGAGGCAATAGATTTACATATATACTGAAAAATGATCTTCAAGATATATTTTTAGGTAAAACAATAGGTTAGTAATCTGAAAATAATGAGGGCATATCCGTGTGTATGCTTTACTCCTAAAAGTATACAAAAACAGTCTGTGTACAAACTCATTTATATTGTTTGTATAAATAGTACATATTTCTGAGGGAACATACAGCAAATGAACAGAAGATAGTGATTGCCTTTGAGAATGGAAGGTAAAAAACTGAAGGGTGGTTGTGGGAAGAATATTGACCTTTGCAGTATTTCATTGTGTACTGTTTGGTATATTTTATCATTTTTTTTGTTTACCATTTTACCCCACACTTTCATTACTGTTAATAAGTAAAGAAGAATAATGAACAATTTTGAGCAGAAATTGAAGAATGAAAAACAAACTGCATTTTAAGGACTCAATCTCACTATCTCTTTTGGCTGTAAATATTAAACCTTTCTCTGTAGGTTTAAAGAATAGTTTTACATCTTTTGCTTTCCTGTGGAAATAAAATGTTTTATAGCAAAGAGATTGTGGGCTTTGAAGTTCCACACTCAGTGTACAAATCACAGTTTTGTAGAAGTTGTGTGATCTCAGCAAAAAATATTTAATTCTCATTCTCACTGCATCCTCTTTGGTTACCTAAATTAAAAAAATATATATACATGAAATCAAGTGAATTGAGTTGTGTAAAGATCTTAGTAGCCTGTGAAATCCTAAAAAGTTCTCTATGGTACTTGGGTTTCAAAAGTCTTTGAATCATATAAAAATCCCTTTGCTTTGCAGTTCACATCTTTTTGCCTTTCTCCACTGTGCTGTTAATAGCACAAATAATACAGTCTTGTTCCTGGGCTCAATCAACCCAGAAAAGACTTAACTCAACTTCCTTAAATCATTGTAATCCTAATTGTTTCCTTCCATGGGAAAGAGAAGAAGCAAAAAAACAAAAGCAACCAACCAACCAACCAAGAAATAAGTCTAAGCAAGCCAATGTTTGTCAATATATCTTCCTAATGGTTAATACTCACAGTTGGAAAGATTTTTTTCTTCATAAAACACTAACTTCTTTAGCCATTTATCCTTTTAAATAGCATATGGTATTATTTTACTTTACTAAAAAGTCCTCACTTAATCCATTACCAATTAGTGCTTCTCTGCTATTATTTTAGAAACTGACCTCTCAACAAATAGAGCTGACTTTTAACAGGAAGGCATGGCATTGGAAAAGTTGCAAATATACAGCATGGCAGAATTAAGCAATGAAAAAGGAGCCATATCTAACTTTTGGGACAAAACTCCAAATACCAATAATTGCATCTGTGCAAACAGGATTGAGGTGATGGATTAGCAGCAACGTGTACAAAGAGGACTTGGGAAGTTTAAATAAAAGTCCTGTATGTACATTTTCATATAGATGCTTGAAATGCTGCCATCCCTACAGGTAGCATTCGAGGATATTTTAGCAAGACCCATAGAAATGACAGGAGCTGAACTTAGAACATAATTGACCCTGAGTTTTGAGTATCCCCTAAAGCATAACACAGCGTGGATATAAGTTTAGGAAAACATTTCAGAGGGAACTGTAGGAAGCTGAGGGATGTTTGAACTAAAGACCTTTATTTATATCCTGTAGCAGGCAAAATAATGGCCTCCAAAATCTGCCCATCCCCAATACCCGAACCCTGTGAATGTTATGTTATGTAGGACAAAAAGAACTTTGCAACTGATAACTTTAAAATAGGGTAATTATACTGGATTATCTGAGTGAATTTAGTCTAATGACATCAAACCTTAAAAACAGATAACTTTCTCTGCCTGGAGTAAAAGAGAGATGCTTCAGAAGAGGGAGGCAACAGAGAAGCAACAGATGGATAAATTAGACAGACTGCAAGTCTGAGAAAGATTTAAGTATTGTTTCAGGCTCTGAGATGTGCAAATAGCAGAGAGAGGCCTCTAGGGAGTAAGAGAAGCTCCTGCTTGACAGTCTGCAACAAAACAGGGATGTTAGTCCTACAGCTGCAAAGAAGTGGGTTCTACCAACAATCCGAATGATTTTAGACGCAAGTTCTCAGTTTTCGCGGGAGAATGTAGATAGCTGACACATTGGTTTCTGTCCTGTGAGACTCCAGGTAGACACTCAAGGAAGCCACACTGTGTCCAGACTTCTAACCCAGGGAAACTGTGAAATAAGTGAGTGTGGTTCTAAGCTGCTTACTTACAGCACCAATAGAAAACTAATGCAAATCTCTTCTAACACAGATTCTCTCATCCCCGGAGACTCTAAACATCACCATCCCAAATCAGGGGATTAGCTAAATACTTATGGAAAACAGGGTAGATAAGGGTAAAATAATTATAGGTGATTGGTGAGACAAGTACACGTGATCGAAGTCTATGGAAACCTCTCATCTTCATCCTCATCTCCTTAATACCCATAGTATTTCATAAATCTTAAGAGACTCAATTATTACTGAAGAGCTTGATACAAATTCAAATTCCTGGGCCCTATATGCAAAGATTCATAATGCATCCAGGAGGTCAAGTTTGTGTTTTTGTTTTTCCTAATTGGGACACAGATTGCTATAAAACCACATTTTGAGAAACATTGTTCTGAATGTCTACTCTTACAATTTCCGATATCTGTTTATTTTATTCCTTAGGTCTGTCTGTCTTTCTAAGTGTAAGTGTGTGTTTGTTATTAACTATAATTTAAGGCATTCTGCTAGGATATAGAATTATTTATTCTATAGTTATTATCCTAGTAAAGAGCTAAGCATGTACATGAAAAATTGTAAAGCAGGGAGATAGAGGTCAGCCCACGCAGTAAGACACAAAAACACTAATACAAGTATTTGGGAGGAGATCAATTGTAGAAAAGGTCACAGGTTAAAAAAAAGTTGAACTTGAATTGGCATTTAAGAATGGTTCAAGTAACATAGCTATAGATGGAGAGCTGGGGTCATTTCAGAAGGAATAGCACAAGGAAAAGCCCAGAGGTAGAAAGAGACGTCTTTGTGTTCTGTTTGTGTTCTCCCTCTAGCTCCTCCAGGATAACTGGTGGGGCTTCCCTGGAACAGTCTGGCACATTAGAAAGAGAGCTGGACTTGCTGTTGTGGAGGTCTCATTTCAAAACCCTACTCTGCCACAAAGTTGTTTAGCCTTTCTCCAGGTCAGTCAGTGTCTCCTTATTACTAACTTTGGGGTAACTTTCTATTTCTAAAATTATGCAGTATCGATCTACCTCATATTCATGTTCATTTTGTTTTTAAGAACTGAGACCAGATCATGACTGTGACTAAGAAGACAGGACAGAAGGCATTTGGAAAAGAGGGAGGTGAAGAAATATGACCTAATTCTTTAGTTATAGTTTTGACCAGATTCTTTTTAAAATGTAATCATGCGGAAACCATGGTGCTAGTGTCTACATATGTTTAAAATTATAAGAAATTTACTCTCAAATTAAACTTTTAATTATTTAACATTTCCTACTATTTTATTTAAATTAGTATTTTAATAGTCTTTTGATATGATCATTTTCTTTTTCTGCGTCTATGCGAATTCAACAGTCATCCTACTTTTTTCATTGACTTTTTCTTCTGTGAACCCAGTCAGAAAGTTCATTCGACTAACAAATGATGTTAGGCTTCACAATTCAGTCCAATTCGCATTTCAGCCTAGACTTTGGTGACACAGGCACCTTGCTCATTGCATGAATCACTGCCTTTACATTTTATTTTCATTGCATATGCCATGTCACAGGGAAGCATAATAACCCATTTAAACATATCAACAAGAATATTCAGGTTGTCTCTGTGTTATCTTTTCTTTTGCAGTGACCTGCACATTTTTTTTTTTTATTCTGAATGCTCTCCACATTTTAAGTAGGGATAAGAAAATGCATTTTAAAGTGGCCAAACCCAGAGCTTTTCTGCATAGGTTGCCTCTGAATTTTGAGTTAAATATGAAACTCCATGGATTGAATTGTATTTATTCATGCAATATTATTTAAAGCTTATATTAGAAATGCAAAGGTTTGCTGAACATCAATAGCTATGAAAAATCAAGCTAAACAACATAAACTATCTTTTCTGTAAATTATTTATAGGTTTGAAATTAAAGTAAAACAACCTAATGAAAGAATATATGTAAGTGATAAACTCTTTCTTGTTAGAGAAAAAGCTATTTTCTTAATCTAAAATATATCAAAGTTTCTTCCAAGTTGAAAATTCCACTGTTAACTCTGACTTTCTTTTCTGGAGAGTAGAAATCACTTCATATAATTTACCTTTGTGTTCCACTGGAAATGCCCACATTCTTAATGTTGAAATACACTCTTCTGTGCTACTTCACTATATATCCCCATTACAGATTTCATTTTCAATGTCTGCATATCTAGTTTGTGAGTAGATTGTATGGAGTCTCAGTATTCAATTTATATGTAATCATAGCACCATTTGTGTCAAATGCCATTTTATTTTGTAGACTTTTTGATCCTTTCTTCATGTCTAACAGACACAATTAAAATCAATTCCATTTCAGAGGTCTGGAAATTTTAAAGTATATCTTTTTTCTATCCTTAATGATACATTCCTGCTTTATATTTTTAAAAATATTTTAGATTTTAGACATTTGCCTTAAGTTAGACTTTGGTAATAGTCTGCTTCTGTTAGAATCTTTGGCTCAAATTTTAAACTCTTTTATTTTATTACTTAAAAAAATTTTGACATCATAAAACTCCTTTTTCTGTGCTTATTATTACACTGATTTATACTAATATTTATGCTATAGCATTTTACATCCTGGGTTTCTTGTTTGTTTATTTGTTGTTTTTTTCTTTCTATTTTGAAGAATCATTCACCACCCCACTAATTAAGCAACAAGGATTTTTTGCATACCTTCTATATGCAGAGGATATTCTGTCACTGTTAATTGGGTGAATATACAGGGAGTGTATAGTCTACAAGTTTAATTGGACTGGTCCTGCCTTTTGTAAATATAAAGACTGTCATTATCTATAGGCATTTTCTTTCTTAATTAGTATTATTGCTTTATCTTGAGTCAGTTTTAATAATTTATAATTGAAATCCATATCCTGACCATTTAAAGCATAAAGATGCTTCCCCCCCGCCCCAGGCTTAAAGCAAAGAGTTTATTTTACTTTCCAAAGGAGGAAAGGGCATGGCATGAGAGGAAGAAGGAATATCGGCCCCGAGGATGAGTGATTTGGGCTTTTATTGGGGATATAGAGACAGAATGGTTGCTGTGAAATAATACCAGAAGGCAGTTGTTTTCTGTTAGGCTCATTTTATCTGGCTGGTTGAAATGTGGTTTGGCAGATGTTGCTCAGTACTTTTCCAGTTCTGTAAAACAAGCTATTAAAAAAAAAAAGTTAAGCCACAGGTAGTCAAGCAAGAAGCAAGCAATGGGGGCCAGTATACCATTGTGTGCAGTGCTGTTTTTATGTTAGATGATTTACTAGCAATGCCATCCTTTCACTACCTAACAGGTACAATGAACAATATTCAAGTGATAGGCATGCCATAGCCCTGACCAAAGTATTATAAAAGCTATCCATGTAAAAAAATGTTTGTACTCCCTCAATATCCTGAAATTAAAATATGTGTGTGTATGTATATATAGTCACTTTCTTTGGGATAATCTATTTTACTTTAAAGTTTAGGTAACCAAAATTTAGAAAGTTTTAGGCCTATTTAATGTCACAGATCAAGTTAAAAGCAGAAGTGGTTACAGATCACACTAATTTTCACATGAGAAAAAACACTCTGGAATAACTGATATAGATGTTTTAAAAGAAGGTTTTGAAGAGAATAGGGAGAATTGACTTTTGGAAGGAGCTCAATATCTCCCTCCATTTACATTCTGAATCTCTTGAGGAGGAAGTTATCCTGAAAGAGCATAAGGTTGTTTGGAATTCTGAGTTAGGTTTGTCTTGCTGTCGTTGTATTGGAGTGTAAAACCTTTTCGTGTTTTAGAGAGAACATGTTACACAATCAGTGCTATGAAAATAATTCTGGATTCAAGGAAAACTTATTCATATTTTAAGTACATCTGTTCAGAATTAAGAATAAGAGATACCATCTCCAACATTGTTTCTAGGAGAGAAATATGTCCAAATTCAAAAAATCAATATGATACATGCTGCAGGGCATGATGAGAAGTGCACACATAGAATTGGGGATCATTACAAATGAATCAAGTACATGTATCAGGTATTTCTAACAGAGGAAAATTTCAAGCACTTTTCTCAAAGTTGATAAAAATATGAATAATATGCCCACTAACAGTGATGATACACATCAACCTGACTTAAATGAGGTGGAAGAAAGAAGTTAATCTACATCGATATTTTATAAATAATATATTTTGGTGAATGAGATTTTGGATGTCTTTACACTTAAGCTAAAAGGAAGACTTTGCTGATTTAATTTAATATCTACCCTTCAGAACTATCTGAAGAGCAAATGATAACCCTACTCTGGCACTTTATCCTCCAGTAACAAAACATAAATTAACCAGTAGCAGAAGATTTTTTTTTCCTTCCTTATAGCCTACCAAAGTCATCAAAAGGAGTCGGAACAACAACCACCAATATAAAAACATGAAATCCTTGTATGAAAGTTTATAACTTATGAAGTATTTTCACATCTAATCTTTGGGTTTATCAAAAGAACTCTGTAAGGCAATTAGGGGGTCATGATTATTCTCCTGACTTTGAATATTAAGTAAGTAGAATTATGGTAAGTTACATAAATTGATTAAGATTAGAGGTTAGTAATGAGTAGAATCAGAATTCATTTTAAACCTTCTGAGACCATCCTAATACCCTATTTTGTCTAGAAAAATATTTTAAAAATAAGATTTCTGAAAACCTCCAGATAAAATAGTTTGAGAACATAGTCTTTGTATGGGCCTCCTTAAGATTAATCAGTGTTATTTTACCAAGTCCTTGCTGTGAGTAATTGTCTCATGGGTTATCTCTGAGCAGTTAGGTGAAAAAAAGACAGCTACTTTATACCTTGTATAATAATAAATCAGCTGCCTCTGGTGTTTGTAAAATTAGAATACATAGTACTCCCAATATGTCAAGGCTATATCTAGCAGGGAAAGAGAGCATCTGTACTTTCCTGAAATGTTTATTCTTCAATCTCTAAATGTTGCCAATTAGAATTACAAAGAAGAAAAGGGAATTATTTGGTTTTTATGTGCATACCTTGTGTGTTCTAGACCAACAGCCATTTTGGTTGTTATTGTTGTTGTTGCTAATGAGTGAATGGATGACTGCAGGGTTGACTTTGCCTGAGAGATGGAAAACTGTCCCAATAAGGGAAAGCAGCCTCAAATCTTGTGACTCTATTTTGTGAAGATTAGTCTGTCTCTTTCCTCTTCTTTTGGGTAAATTTTATTCTCCAACTTTTTGCTGTTCTTTAATTTATTTATATGAAATGCTAAAGATGTAGCAGCTCAGCAAACTGCTAAAGGATACAAAACATGGTCTTCTTCAGCTTGCATAAATGGACAGCTTGACTCAGGTCATGGCTGGTGTGACTTTAGTGACCCTTATATACAAACCTCTGGAGGACAGAGCTTGCATAGTTCCTTCAAGGACTTACTTGGCAGAAGCAACTGCTTGCATTCAAAATAACATGTTCTATTAATTGGATATTACCCAAAGGGATCCTCTATTCTAGAAACAGTGAGATTCCTCTAAGTTAAGTCGTTGTTTCTAAACTGCATTTGCATAAATAGGGCTGGTTATAGGAAATAACTGATGGAGGTTCGGTTACAGTCTCCTCTGAATGTTTCCTATATTCTCTCTGCTGAGTTAGAAATCATGTACTATCTAATCAAAGAAATGTCCAAAACATGGCCCAAAGACAAATTTACCATCTCAGGTGGCACATAGCTTGCTCAGACCTTGTTTTGGGGAAAGAAAACCTAGGGTGAAATCCTCAGTAATCTTATCGTGCACCTTCTGCCACACATTCATTAGAACACCAGATTTTCTAAAAAATCTGAGCACATAGATTGCTATTTCTTGATAGATATTGGTTGGTGAATGGGAATCGTTACAGTCTCTGACTGAACTGGTTTAAAAAACGAAAAACATTAGAAGGCTAAACTATTGCAGATAAAACAGAAGTTAGTGGATTCAATCACAGGCTGATGATCGTTTGTATCTTTTTTTACTTTATGGTGTGAAACCTTGGAAATTATTTCTGTGAGCATTTGTTGAGACTGCTGAATTCTCCAGAGATGTTGTAACCTCTGAAATTAAAAATGGCTGTGCAATGTCTCCTATGATATTTAGGGGAAATTTGTGTTTAGAATGCTGATTATAAAACAACTTTGTGGTACTTTCTTCTTTTCTAAAAGCTCCTTGTAGTACCAGATAATATCATCTGATGAGGAATTTGCCTGTATGCTCTATTTTTTTCTCCTTTGATTCCCATAACTCTGTGTTTGTTTACAAATGGGAAATTGAAACAAGAAAACTAGAATTTATATCTTTCAAAGGCTCCCCTAACTTGGTGGCCTTCTCAGGGGTCTCATCTCACTGACCTGTTTCTTTTCTTCCTTCTTAGCTGAGGAAAAAATTTAAACTATAATAATATTAGTTACATAAAATTATATTTAATATATATGCATATATATCAATTATGTATATAAATTTCGTGTATATATGTATATTATCCAGACCTGATACAAGCATTTTTACTGCTAGCCCCTTGAACCAAAATTGCATTAATTGTCCATTAGTGTAGACTAAACTAGAGATAACATTCAAATATTTAAAAGTTGGTACAGCAGAGCAATCGCAATGATTATACAGAAACAATAAGCAGTGGCTTCCTGGCTGTTTATTAGCTATGACCACCAGCCCAAGACATAATCTAGAAAGAATTATATTTAAGTAATTTTTAAACAAGTATTATTATAAGAAATTAATATTTATGTAATATCACTAAACTTTTATTTAACATTAGATTGAGTATAAAAAGCAAAACATTAATGATCCCTACTGGAGTTCAGTGTACCAGAGGGGGTAAAGGAAATATGTGTGGCAAAGAAGAGTAGAACTTAAGAACCTGAATTTTAGTACCTCCTCTGTTACTACTTGCCATGGAAATGCCAACATGTAATTTACTCTCTGTGAATTTGATTTTCTTATTGAGACTGAAATGGTGCAGACATAAATGTGGTGACATCTTAGATATGAACCCCTCTTGTTTATCACCTGAAAAATCTCCTGCACAAAGGGGAAAAAACCAAACTACGCTTTATTGTAGCATGAAGACACAGGAAACTCATGAATGCCAACATAAGGCAAAGAACTCATGGACGACCCATGTCCTGTGGGAGGCTGTACTGCTAGAACACATTGTACAGCAGGTGATAGGGAGTTTCACAGTGGTACACCGAGTGGCCAGCCAGCAGCAGATCTCAGAAAGAGCCTACAAAAATGTGTTCTCAAAGATCAGTTATCCATCCTGAATTGCAAATGTTGGGGGGGCTGAGATGTCACAGAACAGACCAGGCAGTGCCCTCACCTAGGAAAGGTAGAGCATGAAGTCATGTAAATTATCCTGGTAGGGTTCCAGTGAAAGAAGTTGGGGGCATGTGTGTAAGCAGGGGAGGTCCTAGGAAGTAAATCTGAGAAGTTCTAGCAAAGTTACATGTCTTTAGCACACGTTATTTACCTGGAGTCAAGCAAGGATTGGTTACAGTAGTCAATGGTGTTAGTTATTGAGGGGGCACAGAGTAGAAACAGAGGCCATCCCGAATCTAGTTTTCTTCAAAGAGACAAAATGAAATCCTCCAAGATCCCCCATAAGCACCATATTTAAACAAAGACTTGCTCATCCAGGCAACAGAAGAGGTAGTCTTTTGAGTTTGGAAACCTGGAGGGTAATATTGGATAACATCATCCTCCACTATCCAAAAATAAAAACAAAAATAGAACAAACAGTGCAACTAGTTCAGAAAAGCCCTAATTTTTCAATGATTATTAACTAAAAGAGATTCACCACAACTATACCACAAAAAAGAAATTGTGGGAAAGCATCCTAAATCTTACAAAGAGAAGAAAAACACTTATTAGCAAATATGTAGTTGTGGATTAGAATAATATTTTAATGAATTTTATATGTGAAAGAACACAGAACAAAAGTGTAAAAATTCAGGGAAGATATGGCCTGAGAATAAGAGAAGTATATGTGAACTGGCAAAGTTGTAAAATAGCAAAATTCAGAAAAGAAATTCAGGGAAAACACTTTTAGAATTTAAGGTGAACTTGATGAAGCACCGGAGAAGAAACCACATGGAGACAGTAAGAAATATGCAGCCTAGAAATAAAGAATTAAATAAACACACACATGCACACACACACACACACACACACAAATAGTCAAGGAGTCAGGGAATTATTAGAAAGAAAATAAAAGATTTAGAAGATAGTTAAAGGATAATGTTCCACACCAATGGAACAGAATCAGTGTTTCCAAATAAAACAAGAAGACTTGAATCTACATGTTGAAAGTTGTACTGTGCACCAAGAGAAAATGGAATACAATGATCAATATTAAGATATATCATAGTAAAGTTATTAGAGTTTAAAAATAAATAAACAAATACTTTGGCAGCAAGGCAAAAGATCAAGCCACTTGTAAGGAAAATAAAATAAAATGAGCACTTCCGCAGGCTCCTCTACCCCATTATTCAACTCCAGAAGACGCCAGGCTTAAAATATTCTTAAGAAGATAAAGGTTGAATGAAAGATTTTATATCCAACCATGATGTTTCAATTATAAAAGGTACAGACAAATGGTTTTCCCCAAGAGTCTCTTGAGGAATCTAATAGAGAATGAGTACAGCGTGCCAAGAGTTGGTGGTTGAAAATTTAGCCAAAGTCACAATAACAAGCATCAAATATATTCAGCTATAAAACTAAGTTCTAAAGAAAAATGTAGAGTAGAGTGGCAAAATATAGTCTAAACATAATTAAACAACTAAAAATGTTGGGAAGGGGATGAGGGGAAAAGCTGAGGACTTACACATTGCCTCATGAGTTCCAGCCAGGAATCAAACATTATAACACAAATCTGACAAATGAATTCATAGAAATATATGCATATTTAATTGTACAAAATTGATCACGAAGAAAGAGTGCACCATGGACTAAATCTGTCAATACGAAAGAGGTTTTGGAGGAAAAGGACTTAATTTTATTATTCTTCCTACAAGGAAACTAATACTCTATATACAAAGACAGAACTAAGGGTATTTTATGATGGCATTATGTAAAGGTAATCTCTAGAAAAACAACTGAAGCTTTGTAAATATTAGATAAAATGGCAAACAGAAAGGGAGAAAACTCAGAGGAAATACATTTAAAAAGAAAAAAACCCTGAAAAGATCATAAGTATGCTAAAATTAAGATAAAATATATTCTTATTAATAAGTGATTATATATGGCCTATTAAAAGGAAAAACAAACCAAAAGATTTTCTAATTTTATTATAAAGCAAAATCCAAATCTATTAAAGCATAAAAGTGATTTATCCCAAACTATCTCATTTAAATTTCAAAAATAAAACATTGAACAAAATTATTCTACATACATGCTTTCAGCTAAGAAGTGATAAGGGAGACAAATAATGATACTTTATAATATATAATGCTATTACATATAAAATATATCTAATATAACACATATTATGTATGTTTTATAATATATAATGATATATAAGATAGCAATTATGAAAAATCTATATATCACAAAATGTGGCAATAACCTGATCATGCATAAATACAGGAGATGGAAGGAAAAATAACAAATATTGAGGCTTTAATAAATCTCTTTAAATTAAAAATAATATGGGGCAAATGAAGCCCAAATATATAAAATCTTAATAGCATAACCTATAAAGATATCTAATTAATCTATATCAACTTCAGTATTCTAAAAATCAGAAATGTGCCTTCTTGTAAATTTTTTTGGATATATAATAATGTAATATTTAATATATAACATAGGTGTGTATAGTGTATTAATCAGGGTTTTCCAGGGAAACAGAACTAATAGGATGTGTATATAGGTATATTTACTTATACACACATTGAGAGAGACAGACAGACAGACAGCAAAGAGAGTATTTATTTATTTTAAGGAACTGGTTCACACAATTGTTGAGGCTGGCAAGTTCAAAGTCTGTAGGATAGGTAGGCAGGTTGGAAACCCAGGGAGGAACTGATGTAGCTCAAGTAAGTAAGCAGTCTAAAATCCCAGATTTCACCATGGTACAATTCATCCATGAAACATAAACCATGTGTATCCCCTAAATCCGTTGAAAGAAAAATTTTAAAAAGTAGTCTGAGGCAGAATTCCCTCTACCTCAGGGGACATCAGTCTGTTTTCTCTTAAGGCCTTCAGGAGATGGATGGGAGGGACACGCACCCATATTATAGAGGGTAATCTTCTTTACTTGGCCTAATGATTTAACGTTAATCTCCTCTAAAAAATATCTTCACAGCAATGTCAGACTAGTGTTTCCCCAAATATCTGGGTACTGTGGCCTAGCCAAGTTGACACATGAAATTAACCATCACAGATATACATAGAACAATGTTTGTTCGTACAGATAGTGTGAGTGTTTGTGTGTGTGTGTGTATTTGAAGAATGACATGTTTTTCCGTGCTACAAATTTTTTGGTAAAGTAATTTACTGGTGTTACACTATTCCACCAGATATTTCAAAATACCTTGACATACCTCCATACCTCTTTATTGTTAGACTTGCCCTCCTTCTTCCTTTTAGTAAAGGAGTCATTGCATCACCAAGTTTTACACAGAAACATGGCTATTCACTTAAAAGACTACATTTCCCAGATTCCCTTGTTACTATGTATCTCCAGGTGACTAAGTTTTGCCAACAGGATACAATGATGTGTGTGTACCTTCAAATCTGCATTTTTAAAAAATGCTTGTTCTACTTTCCTCAGGCTGAATGCTAGAAATGGTAGTGGCCCAGCTTTGACCATCAAAGAAATCACACATGGAGATGGCAAAGAAAGAAAATGAAAAGAACTTGTGTCTCTGAATCTTATGAAACAGAGCTGTCCGGTCATCTTGGGTTGACCAGATTCTCGTACAAGGTATGAACGAACTTCTCTCTTACCTACGCCATAGTTGGGACCTTTTTAAAACTATAGTAGCATAGTCTTTTTCTTTTTTTCCAAAATATGATGGGAGTATAAACCCTTTGGTCACATAAATTGCCTTTGCACCACCCAAGTCAAAGCTACAAGCATGCCCATTCCCCAAACAGAGCACACTGCCCTGTTAGGTGTGAGTTTATCCATCCCTTCCTCCTCACTTCCACCTGCCTACTCCCAGATGAATGTTACTTCCATATGTCCACATAAGTTTTGATCAATTAGTACCAATTTAATGGTGAGTACATGTGGTGTTTGTTTTTCCATTCTTGTGATACTTCACTTAGAAGAATGGGCTCCAGCTCCATCTAGGATACTAGTCTTTATTTTGATAATAGATATCTTTTTAACCAATATTTTCATATTATAAGTAATGTTATGAGGCATATATGTGCATAAAGTTTTTTTCTGTATTTTGGATTATTTGAACCTTTATTTTTAAATCATTTTATGAAAAGATTGTACCAATTTATGTTGACATCCTCTGTGTATTGAAAGTAATATCATTGAAACCTAAATTCTTAGAGTCTTTTGTGACATAATAGAGATCAAAATATCTTCTCTTTGTGTTCAATATGAGGTTTCACACACTCTATTCATTTCACTCCTTTGCCAATGTCTCACTTAAATCTTATAATTCTTTAAATGCAGGAAATATTACTGAAGGTGAAAGGAGTGGGAAAGAAAAAAACTGCATTTGGTTTTCCTTTGGAGGTTAAAGAAAGAAAATAATCATCTTAATTATATGGTACTTTTCATCTTTAACCTGAATTTCAATAATTAAACCTCTAATTACATTAATTAAAAACGAATACTTTAAGATTAATTATATTGGGGGGAGAAATATTAAGGGAATTTTCTTTTGAATTTTGCTTCGACTTGAAATGTTACTTAGAATCCACTGTGTTCAAATTGCCCTCTCATGTGCTGCTCTGATTACACTGTGTTCATTCAGCTTCGAGCTGAAGGGACACTGAAAGCCCATTTGGAGCTTTTATCTTCAAACCATCCACCCATCCCCTTCACTCTTTGTTGCTTTGACATACAGTCATTGGACAGTCACTTATTGTGAATATGCCCTGCTGTTAAAAAACAGAATTTAACCCTATTTGTACTTTGTTTACATGAATAGTTTTATAAGTTTTAAGGCACACAGACGTTTGACAGCCACTCCCCCACCAATTTGACAGTGACTCAAGGGGCAAAGAAGAATCCAGAGCATGCTCTGATAACAGCACCTTTTAGCTAACTGCTCGCGGAACCTCAGACCCACTTTCCCTTGGCCTGTGTTGCTCTCTTGAGGAGCACAGCAGGTTCCCAGCCATTTGCTCAGGCCCAAACTGTCATGACAGAAGCAATTAATGTGGTAATGAGAGTTTGGCGTCCAAAATGTTATTTCCTGCAGGGCTTGTCACATATTTCAGAGAACATCAGAGGCAGACAAAAATCGGCTTTTTTTCTCTTCCCATCCCCAAATAGTTGGACCTTGAAAATCTCATACATTAGAGGCATACTAGGGAAACAGATTGACAAAATAGAGACAGGGAAGGGACACTTAAAGTTTCCAAGTTGGAGACTGGTGTTGAAAGTTGCAGTGATACTGAGAGATGAGGTAAAAAAGAATGTTCAGTATAAATGTTTCCCTATACTACCCTCTTTTGCTCTTACACATTAACATCTCTTTAATGCAGATTAACTCCGAGTTTCCTATGGGAGACTGACCTCCCTTCTGAGTTTGAGAAGGTCTCACCTTTTCTCTATGTACCAAAGTGCATAAGCATATGGGGGAAGAACGCAGGAGCTTGAAAACGAATCCATAGCAAGCTTAAATTTGTGCCACAAACTAACAATATTGTGAGCCTATAATGACTCTACAACTGAACTCAATTTTGAGACAGAGAAGTGTTTAATTTAAATTATGAAGTGAGAAAAGCTATGAAAATTTCTCTCATATGAAATTTCCTGAAGCAAAACTGCAGAGTAAGTATCGTCTTTTAATGTGGATTCAGCACAACGTTTAATAATTGTTCTGCGACACAAATAGGACAAACTCATCAATGTGCTACATCTTTTAATTAATAAATTAACTAAATACCGGTGATGAAAAGCGGAATAAATTGATAATGCTTTGAGGGGTGTCTGGGCTTGTGGAGGCCATTTTTGTTCCATTTTATCCTTTGGGAAGTTTTTATTGGAACTCAGAGTGTCCGTGTCAGATCTGATACTCTAAGGTTCTATGATGTAGATGATTTAATACACTCTCCAAGAGTGGATAATCATTTGAAGGTGTCTTCCATTATGTATGAAACCTTGTGACATCTGAGATATCCACAGGTGCATTTATGGAGCACTCTGAAAAGAGCGATGCTTCAAAACTGCTATGTGATGGCTACACAGATGGCAACTGTATGTCCGATGTTCGTAAATCAACTTCCTTTTACTAGCTACACATCCTAAGAAACATAGTGCAGTGCATCTGTCTAGTGCCTCCATATGTGCCCACAGAGACTAATCCATGATCTCTTGCATAAAAAGCTGCCTAATTTTATCCACACCTACGGACTAGACAATAATAGTCCGCCATCTTTTTCTCTCCATATTTCTTAGTCTTCTAAATACAAATCTATAAGAAATATAGCACTATCATTTAAAAAGAAATGTTTTTATTCTGTTCATGAAAAGAAGATTACTGAGATGTTGAGAGAAAGAGATGTAAAAAGCAGAAGGCAGAAAAATAGAGTGGGATAAACTGATGATAGTGTTTCAGTAATCTGTAGCTGGCTAGAAGCTATCCCCAAATAGTGGCTTGAAACAATAGCATCATGCTCAGGATCTCTAATACAATGATAGCAGAACATTTTTGTGGCTGGAATTATCATATAACTAGCAGTTGGTACCAGTTACAGACTGGAATCATCAAATAGCTGGGGGATGGAACAGCTGGCACTTCGTGGTCATCTCTCCAGATCTATGTGGTTTCTACCTAAAGGGAGCTACATGGCTGTTCAGAATTCCAAATGCACGTGTTCCATAAGACAGAGTGAGCCAGAAGGGGATTCTACCACAGTGTAGGACAATCATCAAAAGGCACACAACAACTGCTGCTATAGTCTATTTATTAAAAGAAGGTTATTAAGACAGCCCAGATTTAATAGAAACAGAATTAAACTCTACCTTTTGATATGGGAACTGTCAAAAAATTAGTTGTCAGGTCTTAAAACTACCACAAATAGAAATTTTTATTTATTTTCTATTATTTTTAACATTAAAAATTATAATAACATTAATAATGGTATCTATATAGATTCATCAGGTGTTCAATATTTGCCAGGCATATGAAGGATATTATCTGTAATACATCCTCTGAAATAGCTACCTCTATTATTTTCAGTTTAAAGATGAAGACAGATTTAAAGAGTTTTAATTATGCACCCATGGTCCTACTACTAATAGGAGCGAGACGTGATTTCTCCCAGGATATTCATACTCTTCACCAACACTCTCTGTCCACCATACCAACTTACATATCTTTGTAACTTGATATTCTACTGGTATCAATGCATGACAACAGGTATCCTATATGATTTTTCTTGGGGTTTTGTTAGATCATTTTATGTCTTACTAACTTACAAAACAAATATGTTAAATAAAATTGCAGTTACAGATATGAGAGATGTGTCACTCCCATGCATGAATTCATTACATGCTTTCAGAGAAGGCATTGGATAGTAAAAGAAATTAACTTGTAAAACCGCTATTAATTTATGTTGACACAGAGTAAAACAGAAAACAAGGAGGTATTTGCAGCTGATAGGTAGTACCTGGAAAAACTGCTGAGTGGTTCTCTCTTAATGAGAACATTCTGAAGTATTGTATGACAGATGACAGTATCGTCCAGTATTATTACCTCTTCTTCAGCAAGAGTTGTTAAAAGAGCCTGTGAGCCAAGTTTCTTAAATCATCAATAACATTCATGTAAACACCCACCACAGTATAACCAAATACATCACTATGGAGAAGCATGACAACCAATTCAGGGCACATAGTGTATTAAAACTGGACATTAATATACTCTGAATAATAATATAAGAACCAAAATATACCATAGACCAATCCCAGGGGGTTTAACTTGTGTGTAGGTGTGTAATGGTTGCATATTATTTTAATGACTTATACACTAATAAAAGGTAATAAGAGCAGTCATTGCACTTAAGCAATTCTCATGTATTCCTGATTTTACTGTTTTGGGATATTTTACCTTCATGTTATTCAGAAATTAACCAGAAGTTTGTAAATCTAGTAGTAAAGAATTATTCATGGCCTATTTTATACACACTTAATAAAGGATTTGAGAACATGAATCTTTTGAAAAGCATATACATTTTAGTCTAATTTTATACTAACTACTTTATATTTCCCAAACGTTCCAGTCTTTAAGAATTATCACATTCACTCGTAGATATGAAAAGTACCTGCACCTACACTCATTGATATTTAAAGATAGATATTTTAAGATTCGGTTATTAAAACATGCATTTTTGAAAAAATAGTTTGACTGCTGGCATGAGTGAGGGATTTTTCAGCTCAGTATTCAATATATAAAATCAGTTTATGCTACTAAGCATATATGATACTTAGGGCAAGTCTCTAAATCACTTAGTGGTTCAATTTCCCATTTAAAGATCAGAATATTAGGGATTGTATTTCAAATGTACTTTTCCCTAGAATGTGTCTTATACATGATATGCATGATTATCTTTGAATCAAGGAGGAGGAAGGAACGTCATGACTCTGTAAATCTGGAAATGAGACATACTCAGTGTATGTGGCTTGTCACATCGCTAGTTAATGAAAAATCTCTTCCAAGCCATATCCTTATCACAATCAAAATATGTCTGTTGACTTTCAGTCTGGACTTCTTTTCATTAAATCATTTCCCTTAAGGAAAATAAGAGGCACAAAAGAAGAAATTGTCCCTCAGATCTTGGTAGATTGGTCCTTTTACTGTATCAAATATCCCAAAATGACCATTACAGATTTGTATATTTGGGGCCAGTAATTATTGTCAATTCATTTCTAGCAGGAGTAACATAAGGCTTTTTATTTTAATCCATCCCTTTTCCACATCAAAACAAGCTTAAAACAAAAAGGATCTCTATCTTTTAGCAAAAACAAGGTTAGAATTAGACTGCCAGATTTTACAATCATATGGAAGAAATACTTAAAAATCTGCTTTATCCTTAGGTAGTCCACCATAAACAATAATTTATTAAACATTTTAAAACTATATAAGCTGCTTTAAAAATTCAAAGTGCATGTACTATCTCATCCTTTTTGCTCTCAGCTAATCCCTGTGCACTGACTTGCCTTACTGTCACAAATTTCATTTTTTGCTAATGATGTCTTCCCCTTCAAAATTGTTCATAAATCCACAGGCCGTACTTATTCTAACAGGAATGTGTCTTGTATCCAGTGTCCAATTCTCTCTCTCTTCAGTTTCGCCACTGTGGTCTAAACAACCATTATTTTTCTCTTCAAGCAGCATCCCAAATGGTCTCCCTTAAGTCCCTCTTGTCTGTTCAAAATAAGGCAAATACAGCAAAAATGAAAATCAATAAATGGGACTTGATTAAATTAAAAAACTTCTGCCCATCAAGGGAAATTATCAGCAGAGTAAATAGACAACCTACAGAACGGGAGAAAATACTTGCAAACTATATATCTGATAAAAGGCTAATATCCAGAATCTGCAAATAACTCAAACAAGTCAGCAAGAAAAAAAAACCAAAACATTAAAAAGCGGGCAAAAGACATGAACATAAGTTTTTCAAAAGAGGGACAAATGGCCAAAAACATATGAAGAAATGCTCAACGTCACTAATTATCAGGGACATGCAAATTAAAACCACAATGAGATATCACATTACCCCTGTCAGAAGGGCCATTATTAAAAAGTCAACAAACAACAGATTCTGGCATGGATACAGAGAAAAAGGAATGCTTATACACTATTGGTGGGACTGCAGATTAGTACAACCTCTGTAGAAAACGGTATGGTGATTCCTCAAAGAACTAAAAGTAGACCTACCATTCAACCCAGCAACCTCACTACTGGGGACCTACCCAAAGGAAAAGAAGTAGTTTCATCAAAAAGACATCTGCACTCGAATGTTTATTGAAGCACAATTCACAATTGCAAAGGTGTGGTGTCAACCTGAGTGCCTGTCATTTAATGAGTGGATTAAGAAAATGTGATATATATACACACACATATTATGTGTATATATATGCACACACACATATATACATATCATGGAGTGCTACTCAGCCATAAAAAGAAATGACATAATGTACTTTGGAGTAACTTGAATGGAACTGGAGACCATTATCCTAAGTGAAGTATTTCAGGAATGGAAAAACAAACACCACATGTACTCTGTAACAATAGAGAGCTAATCGATGGGCATACATGGGCACAAAGAGAGGTAAAGGTCATTGAAAATCAGGAAGGGGGAAGGAGGAGAAGGGTAAAACCTACTTATTGAATACAATGAACACTGTTCGGGTGATGAGCACACTAAAAGACCTGACTCAAGCATTTTAAAAGTAATACATGAAACAAAAACCATTGTACTCCCTCAATATTTTGAAATAAAAAAAAGAATAAATGTCCTACCCAAAGGGATGATCATTTATCAACAGTGCTATTAATTAATAGGACACACAAAAAAGTAATGGGGGTAGGTAGAATAGATTTTTTAAAAAAGCGCACCAGAGTGATAATTATGAAACATAAATCAGATATATGTTTACCTTGCTAAAAACTCTCTATTGACTTTCCATTGCACCTACAAGAAAATTCAAACTCTTCAGCATGAGTACAAGATGGTACATTATGACCCTTGCCAACCTCTTTCACTTCATCCTCTTCCACTCTCTGCTGATACATCATGAGTCAAAATACTGACAGTTTTTTCTGTTCTTCCAGTGCTCCAATATCAATTACATCTTTAGAACTTAGTGTTTGTTCTTTTAGAAAAGTTAGACCCCAGAATGTCAAGCTTCTTTCTATCATTCAATAAAAAGTGTACACCTTCTACTTCCACCACCCAGTCATTTTTCACTACATCAATCAGTTTTATTATTAGGCACTAACCATTAAGGGAAATCATTTTTTCCTTTCATTTATT
Source organism: Lemur catta (assembly GCF_020740605.2). NCBI lineage: Eukaryota > Metazoa > Chordata > Mammalia > Primates > Lemuridae > Lemur > Lemur catta. The sequence goes on from NC_059140.1 coordinate 54,332,791, forward strand.
TGTTCTCTTACCTGCTTTTTTTTTTCTCATTACCTCTGTTCCTTATCATTAGAACATAAATTTCTGAGACCCAGTTATCTAGAAAGCTAGTATCTAGAAAGTGTCCAGCATGTAGTAGCCTCTTGATAAATGTTTGGTGAATGAATCTTTAGTGAATTTATAAATAGATGTCGAACATACAGTACATGATAACAATATTCCCTGCCATTAGTGCCTTTGCTTCATGCTATCACTTAGTTTCACTGGAGAAGATCAGAAAGGTAAAGTAAGGTAATTCTGAGTAAGGCAAATGGCAAGAAAAGACCAACAGTTTCTTCGTAACTCATGGAAGATGCTGAAAGGTCATCTAGACCAGGCTGTGTAGCTCATTGAGGTGGGATTTGTACTGTAAGAGTGTGTACTAGCCAGAGTTTTCACTTTGTATCTTGTCTAAATAGAGCTTCACCACAGAAGTCTGCTTTGACAGGCTCTCTGAGGCATAATATTGTTCCACCATATTCATACTTCAAGCATTCCCTATGCTTGAGTGAGCATATTATTTAAAAGGAGACATTTGATCTTTCTGCTGAATTTTTTGTATCAGATGTGGCTAACTTCTTGCACAATCCCTCTCTTCCATTCCTGCATTTCCAGCAAGCTGTCCTCAGCATTTGACTTTCTGGTTAAACTCCTCTGTTTTTTGTTGATATAAATATTGTTCTAAGCCCCTTAAAAAAACAGCAGTAATAACAATGATACCAGTAGTAATAAGAACACATTTATTGAGTGTTTCATATGTGCTGGGCACTATGCTAAATGCTATTAATACTTTAACATTATGAAGTAAGTGATATCATTGTCCCCATTTTACAGATGGAGAAACTCTTCTCATTCGGCTTATGCATTTTCTCAAATAAATTGTATTCATGCCATGATTTCTATTATCCCTACACACAGATGGCTCATACTTTCTATCAGATTCAGGCCCATGTATTCAGCTGTCATCTTGGTATCTTGTTTTAAAAGTCCGAAAGGGACCACAAGCCATCTCTTCCAGGGTTTCTTGTTGCAGGAAATGGCAACACCTATTTGTCTAGTTATCCTGGACATACTATCCTCACACCTCAGCTTTAATATATCCAATCCACCATCTCTTCATATTATATGTCAAAGTATTTCTTCATTTTATCCCTCATACCCATCTAGTATAACCTACCATCATTTTTATCAGCTATGTTATCCAGCTATGAACTGTGCTGCTCATAGACACTATTACCATATTCACTCAAACTAGTCTCTGCACATTAGTCAAAGTGAAATTTTAAAGCAAATCACCATGTTATTTTCCCAGCTTAAAACTCTTGAAAAAGTTTTTATTGTTCTTGGAATAAGATAAAATCTCTCTTATGCATCCAAAAGGCCCAGTAAGACCTACCTCTCTCTCTAGCCTTGTCTCATAAAAGGGCCTCGCTCTCTGTACTTCAGTCACACTGGCCTTCTTTATAGTTAGCATGTTTCCTCATAACCAAAAAAACTTTGCTCTTTTTCCTGGGAACCCTTTTTTCTTGCCCTCTTCTCCTGATTTTACAAATGCTGTTTGATTATTTGATTAATGTCTATTCCTCTTCACTCTTGGTTTTCTTTATCAAAAAATTAAAGTAAAGGATACATTTTTAAACTACTGAGAGTTTGGGGATTTACATGATAAAAGACCATGAGAAATTATTTCATTGATGCCCCCCAATGAACTATATCTTCTGCTATTCACTATCTTATGCAGCCATTCCTCTAGGATTTGCAATCAATAAATTGTGTTAGAAGTCATGTTTATGAGTTCTGAGTCTAAGATGTAAGAAAGCCTGGAAGCTTTTGCTTTTGTCCTTTGAGGAAGACATCCTCCATGTAAGAAATCCTACTATCCTGAGACTGCCACTATGCAAATTTAATATAGCCCCACAGAGAGGTTAGGTGAAGGAAAACCAAAGGCTCTAACTGTACAGCCCTAGCAGAGCTTCTATCCATCAGCTACTGCATCCAGCAAAACATTGAGGCCATTTTAAGAGTGAGTCTCCCAGCTCCATTTGAGCTTCCTTTGCTGACACCATGTGGGACACATAAAAGCTAATCTCTTCCAAGTGCTGCCCAGATGACAAAACTACATGCAAAGAAATGTTAATTGTTTTTTAAGATACTAATTTTTGGAGTGGCTATTGCATAGTAATAGATAAATAAAATGAAGAAAGAGCAAGCATGATGAGCTGAAAGACCAAAAGGCCTACCCTGAAGTTGAAATGCGAAGTGGAGGAGGCATCAAAAGCCATCCTGGTCAACGTGGAGAGTCATATTTTAACAGTTTGGTTTGGAAGAAAAAGAGCCTTTGGAACATTTACAAGACTAATGACAGAATTGAAAGAGTAAAATAAGGAAACAGATTTAGAAACAAGTTTTCTGAACATTAATAATACTTAATCCTTTGGACAATTTTCTATAGAAGATGCAATAAAGGGTTAAAAATATTTTAATTGCTTACTGCTATATGTATAAAGTATTATATATTTTGATCATATAATTATTTCATGCCAAGAGTAGACAATGAAGAAAGAGGGATAGATTTTTTCCTCATAGAATATCCATGGTGATGTGCCATTTCTAAGAGCACTATAAAAAAGGATAGACATTTTATAGAATTTTTTAAAAATTAATTTATTCAAATGGAATAAATTATATTCTAAAATTATTGGTTTAAACCAAACTAGGAAAATTAAAATGTGAAATAATTATAAATGGTTATGGATCTCAGATCATAAGCATAATTGTACACAGAATATAACTCTTTTTCCTGCAGTTGAAATTAAGTTTCTATTATGAGCCCCCTTTCTTCAAGATGGGAGAACTTGAACACTTAAAGTTCAGGCTCTTCTATTACCCATTAGCTGGGTCCTGTCAGGATTCCTCCAGTGTTTATACGGCGCCAATTTCTGGGAATTGCCATCAGCTTGTCTTTGTGTTCTTCTATCCTACATCTGTTAATCTTTCTTGAACCTCAGTGGACTTCAGATTTCATTCCCTGGAGGTGTGTGCTAAATCACCGTGCTATGAATTAAAGTCGTCCTCTTGTCTTATAGTTCTCTATTGTATATATGACTTCTCTTAGAAATAGGCAAAATATTCTTCTGTGCCCTACGATAATCTGAAGCACATGGAGACTTCTGGAGTTTAAAGTATTTTGTTCAGACACACTAGACAAACATTTCTTATGGATCTGTATCATCCTGAATGTGTGTAAACTATGAGGGATTTTCAGGTTCCAACATGCTCCTCTGAGGCTAGGTTATATGGGCCCCCTCTGCTATGTGTGTTGTCCAAACCATCTGAACTTTCTAGCACCCATCATACGAAAACATGAACAGAACATGAACAAGGCACAAGACCTTTTTATGAAGACAGAGACACCCAAATATCTTCCCTTTATCTCCCTGATTCTCTATTCCTTATTCATTACCCAATCAAAAAAGAATTTTATCTACCCTCTATGGTAGTAATGTGGTATCTTATATGGTTTTGAAAATGTTATATTTACAGCATAAACTTTATGTGCTAACTCCTTTAGAGTTTATATTTTTGAAACTAAAAGTCACAGATTCCTGTAACACAGAAGCTTTGAGTGGATGGGAGAAAGGGCCAAGAGCAAAACTTAAATCCTGGTGCACACAACTCTTCAATTGATGGTTTATTATTATCTTACATAATCCTTCATGTACTGTTCCATCCACGTACTATAGGGTTTAAGTGTTTTAGCGCTCTTGTTACTAAAATTTGTTCTCTATAAAGGGTATAAACTATTAGTCACTGAAAACATTAATAAAGATGGATACTGGCAATTAAAGCAAGACTTTTGCTATTAGTACAAAAAGAATCAACCTAACAAAGAGCTACTTTCTCTGGAGTCAGATAGAATGGTCTTCAAATCCATATTCTGGCATTTTTTTTAGCTGTGTAACTTTGAGCATACCATGTAAACTCTCTGAGGTTATTAACTTATCTGCAAAAATAGAGAATAATCATGTTAACCTCCTCTTAGTACTGTTGAAGGGATAAATACAAAATATACCTGAGAAATTTGTGATAGATATGTTAGCATAGTAAGCTTCCCATGGATTTTAGCCATTATTCCTATTTCATCAAGAGAAGAAAATGAAGTCACTTCAGAAAGACTTTTCATTTACAAGATGTGTATGTTACCTCCACAGAGCTCTGCTGGGCAAGGGTGAAGGGAGTAAGTCTCCTCTTTATCACACTGGAATGCAGCCACTTATGGGTGGTATCATGGTAAGCTTCCTATTCTTTCAACCCTTATGAGGGAGAAGAAAACAGTATTTGCAATTAAAGCACACCAGGAATATTATGAAACAAATGCAATCACCAAAGTTGGAACTATATCAGGAAACTCAGAAAACCAAGAGAGAAAAAATTCAAGATTTTTGTTATAGAGGAACTCTCCAGCAGATATTGATTTAATCTATTTTAATTCAATTAAAAAGTTAATGTTGACCTATTGTATACCAATCACCTTGATACATTCTATAATATATAAAGAATAGAAGAAAACATGCATCCTGTGAAAAGCCTTTGCGGTATTTTGAGGGTAATAATGTATATTCCTGTAGCTTTCAAATAATAGAATGGTTTTAACAAATAGTTTGACAGAGCACTTGCTATGTAAAAAGTACTATTACAATTCTTTTGCTTGTTATCTTTTATTTTAACTTCAAAAGAGTGTGTATGAATAAGGAACTATTTATTTTTCTCATTTTGCATATGGAGAAACTGAGATAACAAATGCTTACGTAACTAGCTCAAGTTCATGTAACTATTTGGTGGCAAAACTGAGATTGGAGCAAAGCCATTCTGATCCCAGAGTATTCTTTCTTCACCAATATATTGCATTGCTGATTTTCTAAATTATTTTTACAAAAACTAAAAGCAAATATGTAATACATGTAATATATTTGCAATATATAATACAGAGATAAAAAAGTTCCCATCCAGATGGGAGTTGCAAGAAAGGCATTAAAATATATTTCCACTTGAGGGGGTCTTTGAAAGAAGGCTATGGTTATAGGTTAAAAATCTCAGTAAGACTATTTTAGGTAGAGGAGAGACTAGACGAGCAAGGTAATGGAAGGGGGAAAATATAAGGCATGTCAGGAGAAAAATAAAGTTTTCATTTTAGGAAGAGTCTAAGTAAAACAGGACATAGTAAGAGATGATTTTGCAGATAAATGGAAACCATAAAAGATCCATACCTGAATATCTGTTTTCTATAGCTAATAGGTGGTAGATTGCAGACTGAAACATGGACATGTCAAATGCAGAATGAAGATAATTGCCTGAATCTTTACCTCCTTACTTCGTACCTATTATTTCTTCTCCTAGACAGGGCGTTTATTTAAAAAAAGTAACAATAGCACATTTTTTAAAAGTAGCAGAACTCATTCTTCATATGAAATACCTTGTAGAAATATCCTGAATTTATACATAAGGGTAGAACTATCCTCTTTGAGAGAGCGAGTGGGAGAAGGAGGCATAAATCTACTCATAAATCTGGGCTACTCTTCCTCTTGCTATTCCTTCTCTGAATCCTAGGACTCCAAGGAACATATCTGAAAAGTATCCTAGTTAACCTATGGCTGGGATGCCACAAAGAAGCATCTAAAAATATAACAGTCTTATTAAGTTTATCCCTCTCTTTATCTATCTTTTTCTCTTCTCCTTCCTTCTATTTCACCTACTTATATATAGTTCTTTTTCTTTTTTTTTTCCTTCTACTTTTCTGCTCTTGAATGGGTCACTATAAGTTATGGCTGCTTAATTACAGTTGTAGGCAAAAGCTATTTAAGAAAGTTCCAGACCCATCTGCCCCTCAGTGTCAGCTATTGCTGTACTTTGTTAAACACTCCTGATACTAAATTGGAAGAGATATTTTTCCTATAATCTGCTCAGTTCTTCGAACATAAAAGTACCATCTCAGCATAAATATTTACTAACTTCCAGAGGAGCCAATGATGTCAGTCAAACCTAAAAGATCTGAATTGCCCTAGATCAGATTTGTATAGACAGGATGGACTTGTCACTTTAAATTAGAGCTTTTGGAACTGATTTTCTTTTTGGCCACTCCATGTAAAAATGGTATTAATACCATTTATTCATTCATTAAACTTACATTTGCTAGGAACTCACCTTGGATAAGAATTTTTGCAAGATACAAGAGAATGATGATATATTTTAGTTGGCCCCTGACCTCCAAAATCTCATCTTGGAAAGCTTATCTATGTTATATCCATACTGAGGGAAAAAGATCACAGTAATTCAAAATCAGTATTGCTAACTGCAGCAGTTTTAAAAATGGCTGCAGCAATTCATACCTATTTTGAAGATAGACCATGGTAAACTACACTGACAGGCTTCCCTCATTTGGTTTATTTTTTCTGGGATGCATGGAAATGTGGGATGAATACTGACTTATCTAAGAATGATGTTTAACAAAATACCTGCAATTTCTAAACAATTTATAATGACTAAAATTCCATAAAATCATTAAACACTGTTAATATTAAGTACTTTATGTAGAATCATTCAACATTACTATAAATATTTAGACATCAAAGAAAGAGTATAAAGTTAGTAAATTGACTGTTCACATTATTCAATCAAAAAATAATTTCCCAGCCTCTGTATTCTGCAGCAGAATCCAATTTAAAGAAGTATAATAGTCTTTGAACCAAGATGAGTGGGTAATTAGAACATTCACGTTTTCTAAGATAGAAAAGAACTGGTTCTGCACAACGGAATTATATAATCAAGTTATCTTTGAGAAGGATAACAGGTTGTTTTTAAAAGGATTGTTGTCATTCCAAATTGCTATTGGGATTGATTCAAGTAAGAGCTTCCTGGAGTTATGAAATCAGAATGCAGAACAGAATACATGCTCATAATTGCACCAACAAAGATATATAGCATTGGTCAATTCAAATATAGGAGTATAGGTTTATTCTCATTAATAAAGATTCCAATGTACTTGATCAATACTCATGTTAATTAACCTTTTCCTTGTTTCTGTATCTATTACTCTGAATAAAGTAAGGAAATAGCGCTCTTATTTCCTCACCATTCTGCAGAAGCACATCGCACTGTCATCAGAACTGTTCTATAAAAACTTGATATCTTTTTCCCTTCAATTACCAAGCGATGGGCTGAATTTTATATGTTAGTGTTTTAGTCCATTTGGGCTACTATAACAAAACACAGTAATCTTAGTAGATTGTAAACAATAGAAGTTTATTTTTCACAGTTCTGGAGGCTGTAAGTTTAGGATCACAGTGTCAGCTTGATCCAGTTCTGGTGAGGTCTGTTTCCTGGTTCATAGATGGCACCTTCTAATCATCTACCCACACGGTGGAAGGGGCAAACAAGCTCTCTCAGGCCTCTTTTATAAGGGCACTTGCAGCATTCATGAGAGCAGAGCCCTCATGATCTGATCAACTCCTGAAGCCCCACCTCTCAATACTATTGCATTGGGGATTATGTTTCAACATATGAATTTTAGGGAGACACAAACATTAAAACCATAGCAGATTGGAATAAAAAAAGCTATGAGATATAATTAATGCAATCCACTAAGACAATAAATCATATCAAATATCTCTGACTCAGCAGTTCATTGTGACAATTGCAATTCTTAGATCAACCCACAAAGCGTTCCTGCCATTTAGCAGACAGGTTCGATAAACATATTAAGGTACTGTTGAGTGGTCCTTTTCTTCTTAGATGGTAGATATAAACGATGTATTGTGTATGGAATTGACTTGAATAAAAGATGCCAGTAGGCTTGTCCAGAGTAATTTCACATAGAAAATGTATTTTATAAAACAATAGCAGATGTTGCCCGCAGGGCCTGTCACATATTGCTATTTCCTTCTCTGCTTCATTACCAGGAATTCATACTAGTATCTTTTGCGTGTATCTCAAAGTTCTCTAAAGTATTTAACATTTCATATGAGTGATTCTAGAAAAGCTTTAATACAGTCTAAGGATTTATTTTGCACAAACAAGTGGGGATGATTCAGAATAATTAAGTTCAAGTTCTGATTCTGCTTTTTTCTAACTCTGTGGTCTTGGGCAAATCAGTTACACATTGAGTCCTTGATTTCTTCTCCCTCTCTTTTTTTTCTGCACCCACAATGGAAACAATAAACAGAGTGAAAAAGTAGCTTATGGAATAGGAGAAAATATTTGCAAAACATATATCAGATAAGGGGTTAAATTTCAAAATATACAGATGTGGTTATCCCCCAATGAACCCATCCTAATTTAAAAATACCATAAGTCAAAAATGTGTTTAATACAACTAACCTATTAAGCATCAGTTTAGCAGAGCCTACCTTAAATGTGTTTGGAAAACTTATAGTGGCCTACGGTTGGGCAAAATCGTCTAACAAAAAGCCTATTTTATAATAAAGTATTGAATATCTCATGTAATATATTGAATACTATACTGAAAGTGAAAAGCAGATGGTTGTATGGGTACTTGAAGTATGGTTTCTACTGAATTCATATCTCTTTTGCACCATGATAAAGTTGAAAACTTGTAAGTTTAACCGTACTAAGTCAGGGACAATTTGTATAAGGAACTCCTATGACTCAACAGCCAAACAACTAATAACCTACTTTAAAAATGGGTTAAATACTTGAATAGATATTTTCCAAAGGAGATGTACAAATGACTAACTATATGAAAAGATTCTCAATGTCACTAATCATCAGGGAAACACAGATCAAAATCACAATGAGATATGACTTCACACCTCTTAAGGTGGATAGTATGAAAAAAAAGACAGGTGTTGGTAAGAATGTGGAGAAATCAGAATCTTTGAACACTGTTGGATGGAATGTAAAATGGTGCCCTTGCTGTGGAAAATGGTAAAAAAATATTAAAAAATTAAAAAAAATAGAACTACCATGTGATTCAGCAATACCACTTCTGGGTGTATGTCCAAAAGAATTGAAATCAGGATCTCAAACATATATTAGCACTTCCGTGTTCCTTGCAGCACTATTTACAAGAGTCCAAGATGTGAATCTAAATGCCCATGGACAGAAAAATAGATTTAAAAATGTGTTATATGTATATAGTGGAGTATCATTCAGCCTTATATAAAAAGGAAATTCTGTCATAGGTGACAACATGGATGAACCCAGAAGACACTGAACTAAGAGAAATGAAACAGTTTAGAGAAAAACAAATAATGCAAGATTCCAGTTATAAGATGAATTTAAAACAGTCAAACTCATAGAGGTAAAGAGCAGAATGGCGGTTGACACAGCCAGGGTGAAGGGGAAACCAGTTGCTAGTCAATGGATATAATGCAAGATGAATACATTCTGGAGATGCTGTGTACCTATTTCGCCTATAGTTCACAGCATTGTTTCTTACTCTTAAAAATTTGATAAGAGAGTAGACCTCATGGTAAATTTTCTTACTGCAATAAAATAAAATTTAAAAAATAAATAAGAAATGCTAATAATGCTTATGCTACTTGATTTATGAGACCGTTTGGTACATCAATAAACAATAAGTATTTAGCAAATTGTAAGACACTAGTGGAAGATTTGAACTTATGTTTGGCCAGACGATTTTGTTGCAGAAACATGAGCTTTGGACTCAGACACACCGGAGCTGGAGTGCCAGGCTCTGCACCAAAGCAGAAATAAGACAACTTGCTCAGTATCTCTGAGCTTCAGTTTTTCATCTGTAAAAGGGGAAAGGTAGTGTCTGCTTCACTGAACTTCTCTGATAGTTAAGTAACAATGCATGCAAAGATTTTAGCAGAATATGAGAGACAGAAGTCCTAAACAATGTGCATTTTTTTCTAATTGAATTTTTTCCAAAGAAATTTCAAGTCAGATCTAGATAGAACAGTGCCCAGAGACACACAGTTCCTATTATCAACAAGACAGTAGAAATAGTCTTATTATTAGTCTTATTATTATTTTACCATGGAGGGAAGAATTACCCAGGGTTATATCTTTAAAAGGTCAAGTGAAAAATTTTTGAAATTTCCAAATTTTATTAAACTGGAGCCTCTCAGTAGAGAAAGATAAACATGCTATTTTGTGAAGGGAAATTTAAAAATTCTACATTACAGTTAAAATAAGTTGAGCTCTGTCAAACACCCAGCTTGAGGGGCTCAGGTCAGAATTCTGTGGATATTTCAAACATCCCTTGTCTGTATTTTCTCCTTTGTTGTTTCTCTCGAGTTGTGCTTCCTTAGTGGCCAATGAAATATTCATAAGATTCCATGTTGTCTTCTATTCTGAAGTGGTTACATCTCCATTTTATGACTGGGTTATTATTGGACTAGAAGAGCTGATGAAGTAATTTCTGTATTCTCCAGATGCTGGCTGTTGAGGGTGTAGCACCTATTGCTCTTCTGCTTAATCAGAGCACTGTGCAGAGGGCAGTGCTTCCAAATACAGACGAGAGCATTCACAGCTGTAATATTCAATACAAAGTAAAAATCACTCAGTGAAGCCTTATTTGAGGACAAGTAATTTGAAATTGCAGATGAAAATCACATTTGTAGGCTTATGTTTTTGGTTGATTATTAAAGAAGGTAAAAGAACTTGGACATATGATTGAATGGTTAGAGCTCTTTAATCTCGTTTTAGTTAAATTCCAGAAGGTAAAATTTATTTATTTTGCCTCCTCTTTACCCTTTCTATTATCTCTCTCTGATGATGCCAAAGCAACACTTCACCATCCTTCCCATTCTCTGACTTCAGCCCTGAGAGCTCCGCCCATCCCCACCTAGACCCAGATAAGCCTGCCCTGGTGGCCAATACCAGAAGATGTAGAAACTTGGGTTTAAGCAGCCGAGGTCTCTTGACAAGAGGGTCTCCACGTGGGGAGCTTGAGAGTGGTAGATCACATTTTTGCACCACTTTGAGGGCCCTGGGAGGATGAGTGGAGGAAAAAAAAGCTACTTCTGAAAAATCTTGACTTCAAAATGGATCTCTGTATATTAAAATATGTCATTTGAACTCCAAGTGTTAGACTTGTTTAAGACTGTGTAAATTATCTGATTGTAGAGCTTCCTGAAACTCTGCTAATCAACCTGGGTCCATTTTCATCATTTGCCCCTGAGACTTCAAGAGGTCCAGACACTGGGCCATAATCCTGTTCATACCACGTTGTTTACAATTTAGTCTTTGATCAAAAAGATTATTATAACTTTTTCTCAATGGAATATTTTATTTATATTCCAACTTATTAAACACAATGTATCTTTTTAAAGAGTTGTTTTGAAAAAAAGAAAATAATTTATGCTAATATCTGTAGAAAATATTAGAACTTATAGACAAAATATGGTAATTACAAGATGAACATTAAAACAAATAAAAAATTATACAATAGATAGAAAATAATTTACCAACATTTACAGAAGGGGAAAAGAAGCCTTGGCATATCATAGATGTTTAGCATGAGCCAGGAATTCTGTATGTTTTACCTTAGTCATTATAAGTCTGAACGGTAGCCAATCCCCATATTATAGGTACGGAAATAAAACATTAAGGTCAGATACATGATGGCTTGTAATTCAGACTCAATATTGTCTGGCATAAGGTGCATTGCTCTTTACACTAATATCACTCACTTTTCTAGAAAGTTTAAATATAATACATCTGATACTAAACTCAGTAAACAGCTTAAACAGTCACATCCCTTTAAGAAAGTTGGCTTAGTTTTACTTCCAATACCTTCTTGATAACAAACTTTATTTCTCCTTGGCCATATGGTGATGTTATTCTAACAATGACTATTTCTACTGTCTTGTTGCTAATAGGAACTGTCTGTCTCTGGCACTGTTCTATCTAGATCTGACTTGAAATTTCCTTGGAAAAAATTCCATGAGTAGAAAATTTAAGTCAACATGTTCATAGATTTTTTCTCCTTGATTAATTTTGCAATAGTAGACAATGTGTTGGAATAGTGGGTTTTATGGACTGGTGGTCAGATATTAAGGCTCAAAAATAATGCTTACAAGAAAGGAAAAATTAGTTTATGGGGTAAAGGAATCAATTGAGAATGTTTACATCATATGTCAAAGGTGAGAATTTTACCAGAGAATTAATATTGTTTATGGAATTGAGAATTTAGATTGATTATTTTTATTTTATGTTCATTTATTAAGAGACTATACTTTAGTATGCTGCTATTATATATATATATCTTAAAAACAAATTTTATTTAATTGAATTTCTAATATTTTAATGAACTTTATCACATTTATCTCTATCATCACTTATATACAACCATGCTTATTTAATATCTACTTGTAAGTTTGTTTTCCACACAGGGTTTCCAAGTATTTTTAGAAACATAGTGAACGCTCTGTTTTGTTTTTCCATTTAAAATTATTTTAAAAATTACTACATATACAATAAGTGCTTGGATTTCTAATATTGTTACAAAGAAAATAGCTCATAAAATTTTCAGCGTATTTTTATTTTAATTTTCTGGAAAAACTTTTTAAAAGTGTTATGGAGCTTCTAAGGCAGCCAGAACTTAGGAAACCATGATCTCAGAGAAATGAGAAAATGCACTCAAATGAAGCAGACATGTAGTGTCACTTCTTCCCATAAGTCATTTGCTAGTACCTAAAGATTGAGAACCCAAACAAAGCTTTCTAAAGCCAAAGAATGCTAGGAAAACAAAAACTGGATTTCAGTGCTCTTCAGAAAGGATGGACCCTTATGTACTCAAGGATTTCAGAAGAAAACACTGAAGTGCTAAACTCTAGGAGGAAGGTTTAAAGGAATAAGACAAAGCCCCAGTATCGAATCACCTCCATAAGAAAATGGATTAGGGTGTGGGGTGATCTTCCTTTAATCTAACTCTGTGTCAAAAGCAAAATTAAATCCTCTGTGGAGAAGTTACTATCCTATAGAACATCTGTAATTACCATGTAGAATTTATAACATTCAGTCAAAAAATATCAAGAAAAAAGACCAAGAGGAAACAGGCCCACAGGTGATTCATCTATCAAAGGTATCAGATACTGTCTGGCTTTCAATTAACTGCGATTAATATGTCAAAAGATAAAACAGGTGACAAAATAGAGAAATCAGGCATAGAGATCAGGCATAGAGAAATAAAAACAGAGATCAGGCACAGAGAAAAATAATACAATGGAAATTCTAGAATTAAATAATGAAAAAATTGTCATTAAGATTGCAATAAATGGGTTTAATAACAAATTAGATACAGCAGTTCAGAGACTTAATAAACCAGAAAATGTCGGTGTAAAACATTGAGGTTAAACCGTGGAAATACAAACGGGTAAAAAAAAATATATAGAAATCAGGCATAGGACAAAAATATAATAAAACTTACATCCAAAATACATAAAGAACTTGTATAAATCCATACAAATAAGAAAGAAAATTCAATACAAAATTGGCCAACAACCAGCTGAAAAGCAATAGGAATATTTTCATGTTTTAGAAAGCTAGGGATTTCTGAGCAAAAAAACTGCAACTTGGGCTAGTGAGCAGCATTGCAAGTCAAAAGATTACACAATGAATGGACAGTGAGAACTCCGGAGATTTAACTGTCTGGAGGCAGGTATTTACATTTCAAAGTAAGGCAAAGCCTAGAGCAATGGAAACCTTGCTTGTTGTATCCCCACCCCATGTACATAAACATTTATTTATATTCCAAAAGATAAAAATCACAAGTGCCTCTTTCTTCTTTTCCCAAAGAAAATTTGTTCACATTAGGATGGTTAGATTCCTCTCATTTCTTAGAAGGTGAATCCCTGGGCAGCAGCTGGGCAGCACACATATAAACTCCTAGGTTCTAATTTCAGAGGTCCTCTCCTGTGATGTAAGAAAACCAGCTTTCTTGCTCAAGCAGGTCTACCTATCTGGCTCTCAATGGCCCCAGAAAGGAGAAAGAATAAAGCGTGGAGCACTGATGCAGTTATTACTATAAGTAATAATAATCTGTACCTGAAATACTATTATTTCAGAATAATATGAATAAATACAAATATTAAAAACTTACCCAAATCTACTTCAAGAAAGCTATTTATAAGAGAGAATGTTCAAATGGCCAATAAACATATGAAAATGTTCTCAATCTCATTAGTCATAGGGAAATACAAGCTAAAACTACAATGAGAGGATACCAACGTGCTCAAAATGAAAAAGGCTTATTATATCAAGTACAATGGTGAGGTTGTGGAATCATTGAAACCACTCAAAAACTGCTGATAGACGTGAATTAGAATGATCACTTTGGAAAACTCTCTGGCTGTACTTAATAAAGTTGAAAATAGGTATAACTCAAGATGCTTGATATATTCCTAACACAAATGTGTATACATATACATGAACAAATGACCACTGTAGTACTGTTTGTAATATCCAAAACAGCACTAATGTCTAAAATCAATAAACTGTAGTATCTCTGTATACTCAACAAAATGCCAATTGATATGCAGCAAAATACATGAAAAAACAATCATCAGTACATTATTTATTCATAATCATCCCTAATTGCAGACAACCTAAATATCCACAAAAAATACATTAGATAATTACTGGAGTAGTCATATAATAGAAAACTACATAGCAATGAAAATAGGCTACTACACACAATTACATGGTTGTTCCTCAAAAATATAATGTTTATCCAAAAAAGCCAGAAACAAAATGATAACTATTTATATGCATTTCATAAATAGGCAAACTTTATCTATAGTGAAAGAAGTCAGAATGAGGTTTAACTTTGAGGAGCAGAGGAATAGTTACTGATACAGTATACAAGGGTACTTGGAATCTTCTATTTATTTTGTAATAATCTATACAGCACATGTAATTTCTTGGCCTTATGTATGTTAGTTATACTTTATTTTTAAAAAACAGTTTATTTAAAGCCAATGTAATTTAGAATATCAAAATGTTACATTTTCTATCAAAAATAGTTTTATAAGATGTTAGGTTCATATTATTTTACCTCATTTTTATTGGAAGGAAAATAAAACTTTTTCCAACTTCCTGATATTTAATAGGTTTTAGTATTTACAATATAAAATATTAAAACTTATATATTCTGAAAATGAAATGCTTCCCTCGAAATATTTTAAAAATTAATTTGTAGCCAGTTTATGCTAATTGATCTTCAACTTTTGGCATGTGGAGAAAATGAAAGACTTATCTGCTGTTTTCTAGAGGCACAGAAAGATTCAGAATGGAAAGAAGCTTTTTGGATTACAAAACCCATGATCTATTTTCACTCTATTCTTAGAGTTTTGCTCAAACTGATTTCTTACATATCCTCTTCTTGAGAGTATTAATTCACAGCATATATTATATTTTTATATAGGATGTTAAATTCAACTGTCAAAAGATGAATTTCTCATTCCTTTTTGGCTGCTATAACAGAAATACCATAGGGTGGGTAGCTTAAACAACAAACACTCATTTTTCACCATTCCACCATTCTGGAAACCGGAAAGTCCAAGATTAAGGTGTAGGCAGATTTGGTGTCTGCTGAGAGTCTGTTTCTTAGTTCATAGAGGGCACTTTTTTGTTGTGTCTCACAGTGCAGAAGGCACAAGAGAGCTCTCTTGGATCTGATATATTCGTTTATTTATGCAAAGATGGGGTCTTGCTATGTTGTCCAGGCTGATCTCAAAGAACTCTTGGCCTCAAGCAATCCACCTGCCATGTCTTCCCAAAGTGCTAGGATTATAGGCATGAGCTACTGTGCCCAGCCTTGGTATCTATTTTGTAAGGGCCCTAATTCCATTCACGATGTTCCCACTCTCCTGACCTGATCACATCCCAAGGGCCCAGATATTAGCACACTAGGGATTAGCTTTCAACATATGAATTTGGTGGGGAGGAGGGGGGACATATTCAGTCTATAGAAGTGGAATTCAAGCTTTATAACTGTACCACCTACATGAGTTCATGTATATGAGAGATGCTTTTCTTATATTACCTCAATTGAGCTGCCCCAAATCCCTCTGCTAATTAGGAGTAGAACCAAAATTCTGCCCCAGTCTATCCAATTCTGAAGCCCATACAATTCATTGTGTTGCCTTCAAACCAATTTAACTTTCATTATGAAGCTTGTCAATCCCAAATGTGAAAATATTTATCTATAAGCTATTATAATAGTGTGTCTCATTTTCTCATAGGTTGTAGATCTTATTAGTCTGTATTAAAATGCATAAATAGGAATAGCTCCTATTCCTACAGCTAATAATATGCTAATGGTACTAGTGTTTGGGGAAAATATCAGTGAAAATCTCCTAAAAATAACCCAGTCATATAAAAATGTAGCAAAACAAGAAGAGTTTACCATTACTTTTCTTAAGTAATGTATGCATATTAACCTAGGACCTCTTATTCTAAGATATAGGCATATCAGCATAAAGGAGGATGAATAACATAGACATTCCCTGCTCGAGGCACTTTACGTAGCTTTTTTGATATGTATTTCTTCCAAAATCCATTAGAGAATAACTCATTTTAATAAGGGAAAGGCTGTGATTGGTTTTCATGAACATAAGGCAGAGTTTATAATTAAATTTCACCAGGGACCCACCATCTTGCCCCAAGGAAAAAAATAAGAGGACTGACAGTCTTGCCCTATGAATATAATAAAAGGGTCAAAAAACAAATTCTTTTTTGCTAGAATGGTAACTGGATGCTCCTATAAGGAACTTGGCTGATGACATTTTCTTTTCCAAACATTACCAGTTTCTTAGCAATGTCAGCTTCTATTTCCAGGATCCTTTGAGTCATTGAAGTTTCTGACAGTATGGAGTTATGACATTATAGATCTAAAAATAGAGCAAGTGCCAATAAGTAACTACTGTTTGGATTTTCCTTTTAATGGAAGAAACAAGACGTGCAAATTCCTTTGACCATACTCTATCTCCAAGTCTGTACTCTATCTTTACATGAAGAAAATAATCCAGCTGTGGTCTGTCCCAGTGAGGGGTGTCACCCCTAAATTTGGCAGACTCTAAATCTCCCAGGAAGTATAAAGGCATAGCAAGGATGGAAGGCAGCATCTTCAGATTGTTCTCAAATCAGTAAATAACTCAGTAAAATGGAAGGAAAAAAAAAAGATGCACAACATTCTTTGTGGAGTCAGAACTAGAGGACCTAACACAAGAGGAGTCATTTCTTTGTTTACTAAGTCTTAGAAACTGGATTCTGATCCCAAAAAGGTATGTCAAAGTCCTAACCCCAGTACCTATAAATATGAGCTTATTCGGAAATAGGGTCTTTACAGATATAATCAAGTTGAGGTCATATTCGATTCAGGTGGGCCCTAATTCAATATGATTCATGCCTTTTTAAGAAAAAGAGAAGAGACACAGACACATAGAAGGAAGGTGGCCAATGTGATGACAGAAGCAGAAATAAGAGTGATGCAGTCAAGGAACACCCAGGATTGATGACCATCCCCAGAATCTAGAAAGAGACAAAGAAGGGTTCTCTCTGTAGTCAGGGGGGGCACTGGCCTTCTGACATCTTAATTTTGGGCTTCTCACCTCTAAAACTATGAGACAATAAATTTTTATTGTATAAGCCACCCAATTTGTGATATTTCATTAGTGCAGTCTAGGAAACCAACATACCAAGTAACCCAGCTGTCAGCACAGGAAGATACCATGCAGGAAACAACCCAAACAGGTGTGGGGCATGAATCATACTTTCAATACTGCCATCTGCTCAATCTGGGAAAAATTTGCTTGTAGCAATAGGACTCCATAACAAAATAAGGCTCTTTGCTCAGAGAGTGTAGATTGAAAAGAACATATGAGTACGTAGGGAAAGACAATCCAGAATAGGGATGCTTTCCTCCACTGATTATGGCTTTCATTTATTTCTTAGACTAGTATAAGAAAACTAAAAATTAATATCAAACTCATATTTTTACATCACTTATAGTTTGCTGCATGTAAACATGTTTTAGTTACTTGTATGGAAAATATATATTAGTCCTATTCCAGCATTGAGTTTAGTCAATACACAGGAAAATACCTATATCATAATATTTTAAGGAATAGAAACTTTCCAGATATTAAAAAAATGTGATACCTGCACAGATTGAGTAGCCATCTGGCTTATTGCCAGGACTCTGTGGTCCACAATATGGGTTAATTTATGTAATTAGCAGATTATAGAGAATGTTTCCTGGCAATGCTAATTACCTTTGCACTCCAATACTGTATATTTCACCATACATTAGTTCTGATTCCAGAGAAACTAGGTCCACATTCACATGTACAAAATTTATAAAGCTAATTCATGGAATTGAATGAATTAAATAAAGTTCTGTGTGTTACTCTAAATATATAGTGAAAAATAGGACTCAGTAAATATAGAGAATTTAAGGAAATCTTTATATATTTAAAATTCCACATTTTCTATTTAAATATGACATTTTCTAATTAAAAATAGCATTACTCATGTACTCATCAACACGATCAGTTCTACTTTACTTAAAAATAGGTAATAAGTAGGTGTGGCTACTAATCTATCACCAAATATCAGTTGCAAGGAAGGAAATTAAGAGATATTTGCCTCTTCTCTAGTCATGATTTATATCTGGTATAAAAAATTATGGAATTTCTTAAGAAGTTATGATAATGGATGACAAATAAACACATAGATTGCACAGAATTATTCCAAATGTCAAATAAAATGTAGTCCAACAATTTATGTGAAAACTGAGCAGTTTTATATGACTCATTTTGTTAATTTTAATCTTTAGATGCTTTTTTAAATTTGAAAGTAAGGAGTATCTTTAATTAAAAATACTTCTAAATTACAAACTAAATACTTCTAATTACAAACTAAACATTGTGGGCACTCAATACACTGTTGTTATT
This sequence comes from Lemur catta, assembly GCF_020740605.2. Classification (NCBI taxonomy): domain Eukaryota; kingdom Metazoa; phylum Chordata; class Mammalia; order Primates; family Lemuridae; genus Lemur; species Lemur catta. The sequence goes on from NC_059140.1 coordinate 54,351,750, forward strand.
GTAATAACAGTATTGAGACTAATATATAAAATATATATATAGATATATCTATAAATAGAAATATATGTATCTATATATACTTATATATCTACTTTTGTAGACATACAAATATAAAATATAAAGATAAAGATATAAAACATGTCTTGGAATAAAAATAAAACATCTTGAAGAAGGCTTTTAGTAAAGAGTTCTACTCATTTAACATAAACAATATGCATGTATAATATGCATGTATACCTACATTAATTAATTAATCAATTAAGTTTGAACAACAGTTTTTTGCCATAGTCACAGATTTAGCAGACAAATATACCAGGACTCCTTAAAGTTAAGATTGGTGTACCAAATGTGTAAGATTTTATCATTGAATATTTTTCTCTTTTTGCCTTTCCTAATCTAGTAGATCATAAGTAAAATCACAAAGAAATATTGAGTACCTTTAAGGACTTAGCAATAGTGAGGTATTTGAACACTGAAAACTATAAAGAACATGCTTAGTTACTGTTGAACTGAAATGCTAAGAGGGCCATTAGGCAGAAATGAGTAGCTCATCCATCAAAGGCATCCATGGTAAATGATTTCTCTGACAGATCATATGTTGAATATGAGAGCACTCATGAGAACATATACACTGCAAGATGGCATGCTAACTTTTCCATTATTCCAAAGTCTCTTCTTCAACAGAGGTCTGTAATTCTATCTTAAATTAGCTGTCATGATATATATATAGCATATGCTATATATTATTCTGACTAACACATGATACATATTGAAAGACAACTTTAGTACTTTGATCAATGACATGGGATCACTAAAACCCTATATACCATGTGAATAATTTGGAATTTAAATTGTTAAGTAAAGGGAGAGGACAAGGAAATTAGTGATATTCACATATTTGAAAATTTCTAATTTTCACACTAATGAATAGCTATATAGAAATGACACAAAAATATACCCATTAGGTTACCAAATCTTGTGTAACACAAAAACAACAGGATACATAGTTATACTAATAAGTGAGATATCACCTGAAAATAAAAGAGCTGGACTGAATCATGGCCTTTTTGAATCCTCCCAGCTCAAAATTATTCTTGAATTCATAACCCTTTTAATAATACTATATATTAAATAAACATTTACATGAATACTAAATAATTTATAATATAAAAATAAATACTAAACTTGAACATTAAATACTAAAATATTAGTAAATAGTAAATAAATACTAAAAGTGAATAATTTATATTCAGTTTATCACATTCATGACAATGGAAACCCAGTTAGCAATAATTATAACTTTAAAGGATATTGAATGACAATGGTGACCCGTAGGGTCTTCTCATTCACGTTTGTAAGCAATGTAAGGACAGAGATTAATGTGAAATAGAGGAGTTGGAAAATAAATATATATTGAAAAAGTAGAAGAATGAATGAAGGTAAGTATAAAACCAAACCAAAATGAATGTCAGTTTAGTGGAATATAATTCCATGAGCACTTCATTGCATGTGATTGGAATTTATGGAACCAATAAAAGTTGGGAAAATTCAGTCGGTAGTTACTTTTGGGGTTTGGCAGAAGGTATTAGCAGTTCTATTTGTTTCTTCAGACCTGACTAAGATATTGAATTGACCTACACTAAATTTATCTATATATCAACATATTATCTCTCTTTATAAGACTCTAATTTCTCTCTATATTTAAGATATGCATAATCAAGACTATTGATAATTATCACTATATTTTCTAAGCAGTAATATGAGCACATAGTCTAAATATTTTTAATGTGTCACTGTAATATTTGGGGAAAGTAATGATTACCTCTCAGTGTAGACATCCTCTAGAAAGAATTTGCAAATCATCATAAACAATCCCATTTCCTAAAGGCTGCATAAAGAGAGAAAAATGAGTAAAGAGAGAAAACACACTGAAAAAAAAAGGAAACAAAATTAAAATATGTTATATAACATGCTCATTTATACTACACTTAGTGATTTGTCTGTAGAGGGTAAAAACTACATAGCTATTTTTGAACTATTTTATAAACATAGGAATCATTTCTGGAGGTAGCAATTCTTTTATTTATTCACTCATTCAATAAAGCCATCTAAAGTTTATTGAGTATGCCCATGTGCCAGGCAATGGAATACAAGCTCCTTGAGGACATTCATCTCTGTTTTGTTCCCTGCTGTAACCTTGAAACAGAGCCTGACACATAGTAGGTATTTGATAAATATATGTTAAGTGAATAATCGAATGCTGTGAGCTAGCATACAATAGTGAATAGATAATGTATACTCCATGTCCTTCTAGTGAATCCAACGCAGTGGGTGAAGCTTAAAGATTTTCACAATTACTGGTATATATTATTACAAAGTTTACAGCTATCACCCAAAGGCAAACAAAATTTTTGTTCACCAATATTAAAATTAAGAGAACCCAGATGCAAAAAGCTGAGTAGCTATTTAGGGCAAGGAAATAAAACTGCAGGAATTGCGAGATCATAAAATGAGTAGCTTCTTTCAAAGAAGCCTCTTAATGTCTTTGCAAGCCAGAGGGATCTGCAGGTCCTCTGCCCCTGTTTTCACACTTCTTCAGCATTAGCAAAGGCATCTTCACACATGAAGGCAAATATGGGCAATTTAAGAAAAATCTTGACTATAAGAGTCTCTAAATAGTGGAATTAAGCACAGATTGGCTGTTTATTCACCCTGAAAAAGATTCTCTAGGGAAAGATCAAGGATCAGGAATGATTCAATATCCCAGGAAAAAATCCAGCGATAAACTTATCAGCTCTTTAGAGCTATCTCAGGAGTCAGAACTTGGATACACAGGTTAGTGTGTTTATTGAAGATTTAGAATTGTGAAGAAACTCAAATTATCCAATTACTTTTAAATATATATATAAAAATTTCAAAGAAACAGAAAGAATTTTTGCTAATTGTTTTTTTTGTTTTTTTTTTAAGAAATGTCAAGGAAGAGATGAATACAAACTTGGAAAGTTTGTAAGAGCTTTTTTTGTTATCATTTTATTAATTGTCTTTTTATGAAAGAAAATAAAAAAGAAGGCATAGATATATTGTGAATTATAATTAACTCATATTAAGCCTTTAAAAATTCTTTCTCAGTGAAAATTTTAAAATATGTACATTTTGAATGTTTTAAACACTTAGGGGACTAATTTTGAACATGAAGTGAATTAGTCTGAAAAGTGGTAACATTTTCTTGTTGAAAAATATTTGTGACTTATATACATTTTCTTCCTCTGGTATGAATAAAATTCTTTCAAAAGCTTAAGGGTGAACCCACTGTATCACTATAGGTCCTTTCTAAAAAGATACTTTATAATCTTAACCCTCTCTCCATTAATTAACTACTCTCAATTAGCTAAATTTACTTATTGTTTTTCTATTACTTACTCAAGTATAAATGTTATGTTGCTGCATTAGATATGTCTTTGTAAGCCATCTCAATTATTTAATGGAACGGTAGAGAATATGAGTTAATACATTGTAAAAAATAAAAAAAAATAATAAGCAACATCTGAAGTTTAGTACCTCATCTAGGGCAACCAGCAACAGAGTAGAGCACTAGAATCTGTACATTACAATTCTAAAGTTTTTTTTTTTTTTCAATTTCTTAAGGCTACATTTTGGGATAATTTACAGGAAAGAAATACTTGTTAATAATCAGCTTTAAAATACTACTTGCAAGAATTAAAGACCAATTTTGACTTTAAGATGAGCAACTCTTGGTTGCTGATTCCATAGCAATGCTGAAATAACATATTTAAAGGAACATATTAAAAAATTGTGTACTGGACAAGCATTGTGGGGAGAGAAGGAAATATACCTACACAGAGCCCTTTGAGCATCAGCATTATTGATGTCCATGTTAACTGAGCCCTTCAAGAGCTCTACTTCAAACCTATAAATCAAAGACAGGTATACAAATCATCTAGATTCTTACTAAATGAAAAGAAGATGTGATTTGATTTATAAGATCAGGGTAGAGATGTGTAAGCAGGATTCTTATGATTAATTATCCAAAGTAAACTTTATTATTTAAGAGCTGTTGGACTATAAAGAAGCTGATTTTTTCCCAACAACGTGGATTAGATTTACATGGTGTCATAAATATTGACAGCATTATGTTAGTCATCCAGTTTGATTTTTCTTTAGTATTGAAAATCCTATAGAAATAAGAATTACATATACATATTTAGAATAGATGCACCCAGGGGTGGAAATGATGGGACCAGTGACTGTATGACTATTAAGTTGTTTTCATGCTGTTAAATATTTTGCATAACAGTGGGGAACTGAGGTACAAAGGATTGTTTCAGCAGCTACTTCTACAAGTTCATTTTTCCCATGATTTGTACACAGATTAAGATTAATGGTTCTTTTCTTATGTTCTATAAAGGTATAAAGGAGAGAGCTAGTGTATCAAAATGTAAATGTATTTTTTTTTTTAATTCAAGCTGAAGTCTAAAGCTGGAAACAATAGGTATTAAATACCTACCCATTCCAAAGAACTATGTTTGAACAAATCCATGCAGCATACATTAAAAGGAGGCAAAACTGGTCAAGCAGCTTACTCCAAACAAGTTATATAAGACTAGAAAAGTGAAAAAGATTCACTAAAGTGAATTTTTAGAGTAGAAACAGGAGTGTCCCATAAGACTGCGAGCCCAACATCTCTCTGCCTGTCAAGATATTCACTAAGCTGTGATACTGCAACAGCTGTGAGGTTTTGCACCAGACGGTCTTTCGAATAGAATGACATGGGCTCATTAGAAGTTGATGCACTTATAAAATGAACATAGAGACTGATGCCTGATTTCCCTTGCTAGAAGTCTCACGGCAGGAGTGGCTGGAGTAGCCAAGGAAGGAATGCTCTATGGGAGATCCCAGAAATGTCCCCATTTCCTAAGGCAAGGATGCCTGAGGTCTTGTGAGCTACAAAAACCAAGTGGCTTGTTGGGAGAAGACTTTGCTTTTGACTGCACAGTAGAGATGATCCTAGAAGTTAGAGGCTTTGTAACAGGGTCAAGAGGAGAATGGGATGAGGAGGCAGCAGAAGAGTGCTTTTCCTTTCAGAGCAAAAGGTAGTGAGGTTGTCAATAAGGGTTGATCTCTACAAACAACAATGACTCCTACAAAAAAACAAAAAACAAACAAACAAACAAAAAAAACAGACGTTGGATGCCTATGTTAATGAAAGCGCAATGGCATCCATCATCAGTAAACATAACAATAGAAAAAGTCCTAAATCTATCAATACTCAGATGCAATTGGTTCCAGTTCCACTGGTTACTTTTATTGATGTCTTTCTAAATGATACATTTTAAAAGGATCCAAGGGAAAAAAAAAAACACTGGAGTACATTTAAGGGAAGATTTCAACACTGTTAAGGTATCTGAAATTCATCCTTTACAAAGGACTATGGGAAAAATGCGGGGATGCAAATGAAAACTACAAATAATAAGATGAAGGAGGCGTGGATATTATATTCATATATTTAAAGGATTCTTATGTAAGAGATCAATTATTTCCCAAGCTCAAACTTAATATCAGGGGGTGAAATATGAAAAGGTGAAGATTCTGGATGAATATAAATAAAAATATTTAATAAGAAAAAAAGTCCATTAAAGGAATAACCTGTGGTACAAAATATTTTTCTCCCATCATTGGAATTGTCTAAACCAAAACTAAATAATTATCACAGATGGGATTGTAAGTATGTAATTGACCAGATGACTTTTTAAAAAGGTGACAATATGTTTTGGTTTTCAAAAAAAGTTCTAGTTTTTGTCTGTTGCTTTAGCAAAATTATTTATAGGGCCCCCTTTATTTTCAAAAGTGTCCATAAAATACAGTAAAAATGTGGTCATTGTACCTAAAATGTTCCTTCCAAATCTGTGAATTTATGTTTTTGGTAAAATCAATGACCCTTTTTTAATTTCATTCTTCATATGCAAAAAAAAATGCCTAGTTTCCTTTCTGAGATTTTTAAAGAATCAAAATTAAAAATATATAGGGAGACATGAAAAAATATTGTGTACTTTATAAATTTATGTTGTTTTGCACCTATTGACTTTTGCTGTTAGGTCATTTCATAAAAAGGATTTAAATTAGCATAGATTATCTATTTCCTGCAGCTCCATAACTTGTAACAAAAGAATGCACTGCGGATGAGAATTTGGTGATCTTCTCTCTCAACTAAAAATATCGTTCATCTGTGGCCCAGTTTTTCCACTAAATGAAATTGGTATTAGAGAAGAAAGAGATTATATCAAACTATATACTCTGGGACAGTTTTCTTCAAACTCACAAGTGAAGGGCATTGAGCTGACATTAACCAAAGATGAAGAGAGAGCTGTTTTTGTTTCATTTGCTTAGGAATTTGCACAACTGGCATTGAGATTCCTGGTAGAGTTACAAGAGAGCTGAAACACTAGGGTAACAGGATGAAGAAACCACTCTAATCTAAACTTACCATTGGTATTCCTGTTCCAACCATTTATTGATTTATAATTGCAAAGACCATCCAACTATAGCTTAACCACTCACCCCTGAATCAGTTATCTTTTCTGCTAAGATTATATGTAAGGAATGAAATACTTCTGTTGTCAATGTCTGTAGAAATAATGGCGGCAGGCTGAAAAGAGCAGAGAGTTATTAATATTCTTAAGTCTACTAAAAAAAAACTAAAAAAGTGATGATGAATGAAGTGTTCTGACATTCCAGCTTAAGTCAGGTAACCTTATGTCCTGCTTTATTGGAGACAGTCTTGCTTTGCAGCAGTTTTAACAATAGCATTTATTATCCCTCACAAAAGGGTATTGGTTGGAATTGAGGTGCTCAAAGAGAGTAATTTCTGATCTATTTACAGAAAAAGGGGAAACTTAACCAGTTGCAAAAGTTTTCTTACCAAAAATTAGTTCAATGAGTTCATTGAACTTTGTTTTGTTGAAGCTTTTTTAGTCTCATGATATAAATTAATTGATCTTTTGAAAGGCAAATATGTATGTGTTTCTCCTATACATAAAAGATTTTTTCCAAATAGTTTGTATGTCCATTGAGAGTAAAATCCATGTCAAAACCTTTTTAGTATATCTCTTAACATATTAATGCTTTCTAAATAAATATTAAATATATGAATGAAGATGAATTTAGAGTGAGTCCAAATACTGTTAGAAATTTAGGAGTAAATCTGGAAGAAAGAAGTCTCAGTTTCAGAAGAATTGATACTTATATGTCCAGGTTTTAAATTATGTTGCATCATAATTAACTATAAAGATCATGACATTAATCTAGAAGCATCTTCAAAATTCGCATCTGAAATTATTTGTATCTCTAAACATAGACTCTGTACTGACGTAATTCACTTTTCGGCTTAGCCTTTTTGTGGAAACATCTTTGTTGCAATAAAAATTGAGGTGATTGACCTGACCTGAGAGAAATATCTTATGCTGTATTTAACAAAAGAAGCTTTAAATAGGAAGTGAAAAAATAAGCAAGTGAATATAAGGCAATAGCAAATAATGTATATTTTTAAATGGGCAGTGTATAGACTGTTCTTTGAAAATATGAGATAAAGGAGAGTTAAAACAATATTTTCAAGAGAAGCAAGTATCACTATTGCAGTGTCTCTTAACCACTGGAATTGTTTAAAAGGAAGGAAATACTAATTAAGATTTCACACTGCCAAGCAATATTTACTATAGTTGAACCTGGTGAGTTTTAAAGCAGCTCGATCTCATTTTCTTGTTAAGATCTTCATACAGAAACCCAGGCTTCTCAGATTTAATCACAGGCAGCTCCCTCTCCTCCCCCTCTCCCCAGTAGAGAAGAAACACATTTGGTACTCCACGACCTCAAGAGATTATTAATCTATAAAAATGTTCTTGCCCTCCCACAACCTCCCAGCCTATGACAATAATTATGATGGCTGCTGCAAGGTTGTACTGCTGTTAAAAATGGCAATAATAATGATGAAATTAAATCCTCTTTCCTTATGTATAAATGCAACGCTTATTTCTATGCTATTTGGATAGGATCCATTCTTTTCTAGCAGTCATGGCTATGCATCATTCTTAAATGTACTGTAAATCTTCCAATAATTAATAACTGCTAGGGCTCAGTTCCTTAAAAAATGAATTTCTATGAATTATGGATCATCTGTAAGTGAATCATTTTTCCCTCTCCTCAGGTGTAAACCCAAAAGGAAAGAGAGTGATTGTCAAATACGTAAATAATAATTAAAAATTTCTTTTTAAATTATTTTATTTTTTAGGTTGGATTTATTATTTAGTGGATTAATTCCTCAGAACTGTTATTCAACTGCTATTTTCAAGAGAGTATATTTTGTTGTTTGGATTCTCAGTCATAGTTTTGTGTTCTACATGTGAATGCCTTTTTATTATGGGATTAGTATAGTTTATTTAGGAATAAATAAAATTTTAAAGGAATCAAAATAAATGCATGTAACACCAAATATATAACTGGCATTAAGTTTCACTTAATTGGCATTAAGGTTTTGTGGTATATTCATCTACAGTATTTTCTACACACATATCTATATATCTATATCTATACATATATATTGGGATTATACTATACATTATATTTTTAATTTTATTATTTTTACTTCAAAAACACATCTCTTTCACTATTGCAAGTTTAATTGCAATAGTGTTGTTACAATTGCAATAGTGTGCACTATTGTTGTTACTTGATGATTGCAGACTATTTCTTTGAATGGGCAATTTATTTGCCCAACATCGTAACTGATTCCTTATTTTTTATTTTTATTTTTAGCTACAAAAAGAAGACTAATAATATAACAAATTATACATTTTTGTACATTTCCTAACTTATATCCTTTTAAATTTGTGTTTATATCTCTTCCTGCTTCCATTTCTGCACCCCCCCTACCATATTTTATCTACAGTTTCCATCTTTTCTTTTCATGGAAGCTGGACTTCAAAAGGGTTTAGTAGCTTGTCCAAAGTCACACAGTAAGTGGTAGAACAAGACTTGTTGCTGTCAAAATCAAGAGGTAGGTTTTGGCATTGTGGGCAGGGTTTGGAAGTGGACAAAATTCTGAGTGAGTAATTAAGATACAAAGCTATAGTGTCATAGCACAACCTGGATGAGAAAGGCAAAAATGTTGGGAAAGTTACTTTAAAATACAAAGATTGTATGCCTTGGCTTCTGTCTGGCTCAATTTTATAATGGAGGACATTTTCTGTAATAACTAAAGACTAAAAAGCTTAATCCTTGAGTATTCTAAATTCAACACATACAATTTAAAAAGTCTAAGATTCATTTGTTCTTACCCATTCTGTGTTTCATTAACTTTATTTTTACAAATAAGGAAACTGATTAAAATTTTAAATGATCTTCCCAAAGTTTTTCAGATAATTTGTAGAAAACAACATAAAATAGTTTGTAATTTCTGTTACACAACTTGTAACATATATGATAAAAGCACAAAAAAATAAAGGGAGAAAGGAAAGGAGGAAAGAAAAAGAGGATGAAGGAAAATACTAATTTATTCTGCCTCTTATATTTGGCTTATCAACTTGAAGATATTAATACATGCTGTATAGCTTAGCAGTCATTTGAATATGGAAAGTATGTCTCAGTTTTATCTTCATTTTCTTCACAAAAAATGAAGCATAGAATTCTGGGGAGAAGGGGAAGGGCAAGGTGTGGTTGAGTAGAGGGATGTTATTTCAAACAGTAGGTGCTAGAATGTTTAATAGAGCCATCAACTTTTTAAATACAGAAATGATGGCCCTTTATCTGAAAAATATTCCCACTTTCTCCTTGCTTAGCTCCATACCTTGAATGTATTTGAGTTGGGTTTCCTCCAATGTTAGTAACTAGATCAGTTTGAGATAATTAAAACTTGGCCATCACTTATAGAATTGAAATCCCAAACCTTTTTTTCCCCTCAGCATTTTGTGACATAGAGGATGAGCCAGATAAAAGAGAAATTTGACACCCATTGCAGATTTTAGCCAGTCAGTGGATCAGCTGCTTCTAACCAAAGAGTATTGCAGCCGTTTTCAGGTTTTTTTTTTTTCTTTAACTTTGCTGTATAATTTAAACTTTGCCACTACCATATCCGGTTAACTAAACAACTGCTACACACTAAAAATGATCCAGGTATTTGTATTGGGAGCCAGAAAGAAATGGCAATGTAGGGACACAGTATTCTAGGTTTCAATGAGATCTTGAGTATAAAGCCCACAGGCACAGAAGGCAGCAGGAGCTTTATGGGGAGAGAAGGCAGATGCAACCCTGTGGCCTGGAGCAAGTCTGAAAGGAGCTTGCAGAGAGCTGTCCAGAGTGAAGTGGTCCTTCGCCACACTGCAGAAAGGCCAGTGTGTTTGCCAGTAGTTTACCCTGGAGAATGAACATAACTTTGCTTGGGGGCTTGCCTTACTTACCACAAAGAATGCAGTCCCAGAGGGAGAGAATTTATCTCAGGTTTGTCAAAGAAAACTTTTTAGTGATAAATGGAGTAAGAATTCACTGCTTTTAAGTAACTACTTCTAAAACAAGGTCAGACAGAAGGATCATGCTATATCAAACAAGTAAGAAATATCTAGCAAGGAACTTCCTGAAATAGTGACTGTAACTGAAACTAAAACCCAGAAAGTTAGCTTAAAATTCAGATACAAAAGGAGATAGAGCATAGACACAGCGCCAAGTATCACTAATAAGTAGGTACATTACACAATGACAGATTAGTAGTATTCCCAGACTCTAGAGAGAAATGCAGGTTTTCACTGTGCATCCTTAGGTGTTTATCTGGAATAAAATTCATTGTCTTAATAATTTTTGTTGATTTCAAATACACAAGAAATCAATCATTAAGGTTTAAGGTGAAAATCTTAAAGCTGATAAAACATCAACAATGACTTTTACTAAATTGGCACAGAATTTTTGATGCTTTCTTAATCCGTTTGAGGTGCTATAACAAAATGCCATAGACTGAGTGGCTTAAAAACAATAGAAATTTATTTCTCACAGTTCTGGAGGCTGGAAGTCCAAGATAAGAAGTAGGCAGATTTGGTGTCTGATGAAGGTCCTTTTCCTGGTTCATAGATGGCACTTCCTTACTGCATTTTTACATGGTGGAAGAGACATGAGAGTTCTCTGGGCAGGGGGTGGGGAGTTCTTTTAGAAGGGCTCTAATTTTATTAAAGAGGGTTCTACCCTCATGACTTAATCACCTCCCAAAGGCCCTTCCTCCTAGTACTATCACCCTGGAAGGTAGGATTTCAATATGTTAATTTTGGGGAGACACAAACATTAAGGCCATAGCACATTCATAGCTATTTAACTGATTAAAATAATTACTTGTTTAGTAACCTTATTGAAAATAAAATAAGGATAATATACTATGTAAAAGTAGAGGCTGGCCAAAATAATCAGTGTATTTGTTGGAATGTTGTCTAGCTCTGAATTTATGATATGTATAAATTGTTCCAATTTAATTTAGCATAATTCTGACACATAAACAATAATGTAGACAATAATGATGCTATAAACTGAATGTTTGTATCTCCCCCAAATTCATATGTTGAAACCTAATACTCAATGTGAGGTCATTAGTTAGTGGGGTCTTTGGGAGGTAATTAGGTCACGAGGATTGAGCCCTTGTGCAGGGATTAGTGCCTTTATAAAAGGGACCTTAGAGAGCCCCCTTTTCCCTTCTGCCATGGAGAACACAGCTAGAAGATGGGAACTTGGACCAGAAAGGGGGACCTCACTAGATGTCAAATCTCCCTGCTCCTTGATCCTGTACTTTCAGAACTGTGAGAAATACATTTTTGTTGTTTATAAACCACCCAGTCTATGGTGTTCTACTCTAGTAACCCAAAGAACACAAAAGATAAGTAAACAAAGTATAAACAGATTTGTCAAACTGTGTGTTAGTCTAGAAAGCCTTTTGAATTGAGGCAGGGCGGGATAGAAAGACAAATCATAAACTGAAGACACATAAATAGCAAATAGATCAGAGACAGAAATAACTTCAAAATTTTCAGTGAAGCAGTCATTTTATGGAGAAGGAAGTGGATGTCCAGAGAGGTTAGGTGCTTTATCCAGTGTTACACAGCTACAAAGTGCCAGTTCTAGGTCAGGCCTCTACAACACAGTAGCTTTTTCCTACTGTAATTAGTTGAGTTATGTTCCCCAAGACAGTATGTTGAATCCCAAAATCCAATTTCTGTGAATGTGGACTTGCAATAGTCCTCCTCTTATGGGTAGGGGGATGCTTTTTGAGACTCTCAGTGGATACTAAACCCCATACGTACTGTATTACAATTACAGTTGTATACAAATACATTGTATACAATTACAATTACATTGTCTAGGGAGGGTAGTGTATACAGCACGAATATGCTAAGCATTGGGATGATTCATGTCCTGGGCAGGACGAAATAGGAGATGAGAGATTTCATCGTGCTACTCAGAATGCCCTACAATGTAACACTTAAGAATTGTTTATTTCTGGAATATTCCATTTAATATTTTCAGACTGTGGTTGACCATGGGTAACTGAAATTGGAGAAAGTAAAACTGATAAGGGGGGACTATTGTATTTGAAAATAGGGTCTTTGCAGTTGTAATCCACTAAGATGAGGTCACAATGCAATAGGACAGAGCCTAATGCAATATACCTGCTGTCCTTATAAACAAGAGACACAGCAATACACAAAGAAAAAATAAGTACAAAATTTAGATTGCTCTAATTCACAGTGATAAGAGAGGGAAAAAAAATAGAAAGATTTAAGATAACGTCATTAACTCTGGGCTACAAAATAAGGAAATATGTACTTATTTAAAATTGAAAATCCTTAAGAGAGCAAATAATGTTTATAGCCCATCTTCTTGGGAAAGGCATAACACGTAACTTTGTAATAATGTTGGTGAATGAAACACTGCTCATCTCCTTGCCATGTAAACCCTGGAGGTTTTAGATCTGATTCATTACTATCAAAGTTTATACAACATTCACCCTATAGAAAATTTAAGAATCTTTGATTTAATTTAAGTCACCAAAATATAATAACTACCTGGAGTAAATTCAGAAAATGTATTTGAAAAATAAAAATAAATCTCTGGGTTATAAATAGCTCATATATGATTTCTTTGATGAGAGGAGATATTACTGGTTGGATATTCAAACAAAATTTTAAAATATATAAACAAAGATTTAGAGAACCTAAATAAGAGGGAATGTCTCCTACCTTCAACTTCAGTCCTGGAAGCTCACAACATAGAGTTTGAAAGCAAAAATTTTAGCATCAGGCAGACTGGCCCTGCCACTCATTAACTGACCTCAGGCAATCTTTCTTTGCCTCAGTTTGTTCAAATCTAAACTTAACCTGCCTCATAGATTTTATGAGAGAAAAATGAGATGTGTGTTAAAGTTATAAAGTGTTTCAGTACAAAGCCTATCTCACAGTAAGCCCTTAAACTTGTTTGTAGGTATTATTATGTTATTATGGAAAAGGGTGCTATATACACAGTGCATCAAATCATTAAGCCTTTTAATATTACAAGAATAAATGATACTGACCTTATGTAATGATTCTCATCTTCCTTTATAAAGGTATCAAAGCAGTGTAATTGTTATGTGTCAATAATACAAAATTAATAAAAGACATTGAAATTAACAAACAGCATATAGCATCTAGCAGTAGTAGCAAGAAAATTTATAAATATTTTACATACATTAATTCATTTAATTCTCATAGCTATCCCATGTGTTAGCCATTATTATTATTCCAGTTTCATAAATGAGAAACTGAGGCACAAAAAGGCTTAGAAACTTGTGTAAGGGTGTGCGACAGACCTGAGTGATGCTAAGGAAACTTGGCTTCAGAATCTATGCTTGTAACCTTAAGCCATACTGTTGTTGACAGAATGTGTATTATATTATGGATCATCATAAAATGTGTTTTGTTGTTCACTCATTTACCTGGGAATTCAGAGAAAATTTAATTACATACTCACATCCTTCTCTCTTCCTAGGTAATGTACTTGTGTTTTTAACCAATATAAATCAGATTGTTTGAACTTCAGTCAATTCAGAGAAAATATTTTTCTACAAATCTGAATTTTAGCCTCACTAAGAGTCCTTTTATTCACCAAAAAAGAGCTGAAAGAAGACAAGGGTGTATTGCAGGAATGGTTATATGAGTAAGCCCTCATAGTTTAAATGTCTATGCCTTTAACAAAGCAAGAAGCCATGGATTATAACTCACAAAATAAAGTTGGTTGGCAACCAGGATTCACAATAAAACTCAGGGTCAGACCACAGGCTCACAGAGGGAAAAATTACATAGAAAAGAGGAAGAACTTATTTTTTCACATAGTTTAAATGTCTCATAGTTTAAATGTCTATGCCTTTAACAAAGCAAGAAGCCATGGATTATAACTCACAAAATAAAGTTGGTTGGCAACCAGGATTCACAATAAAACTCAGGGTCAGACCACAGGCTCACAGAGGGAAAAATTACATAGAAAAGAGGAAGAACTTATTTTTTCACCATATTATTTCCTGCCTAGAGACCTTTCTTAAGAGATTTATGCAGAGTCATATCTGTAGCAAGATGAAAAGGGTACTCTGTCCTTAGAATCAGAGCCAGGGAAAGAATGAAGAATAGAATAGTAACAATAAGTTCTATCTTCTTATAGTCTAACATGAAAAGGAAGCAAAAATGTTTCTGATGCTCCCATTAAGCACAGTAAACTGTTTTAAGAAAAGAATTATATTGAAACCATTTCAACTTGCTTAAAGGTACAATACTATTCTCAGTATTATTAAAACTTCAGTAGGTTTAAATGTGTTTATATTTTTAAATTTTATATTCAGAATTTTTCAAAGAAGCACAGCATTGATAGAGTTTGTACTTGTTCAGAATATTTGCTTACATAATCAATTTTCACATATTTGTTTACTCCCAAAAGGTTAACAAAATTACTATAACTTTCTTTTAAGTGCAATGAATACCATCAAAACAATTCAAAAAGCATTTAAAGATATGGAAAAATAACTATTAGCTGAATTCCTGTCACCCGTAAATAACCCTAACATACTCATTTACTATACATTGTCATTACAAAATTATATTCTATTAATATATTAATAGATATAATTACATATTTTAGGCTTAACAATTTCAGTAACAAACATGTTAGCACCAAATTTTTTTTAAGCAATCCCATATTGAAGGGCCTTGAAGTTGTTTTCAAGTTTCCCCTATTATAAATAAGGCTTTAAATAATGTAATTGTATCTTTTTACACATTTTCAGTTACTTCTAGAGGATACATGGTAACAAATGGAAATGGTATGTTAAAGAGTATTCATGTTTTAGAACTTTTATTACAGATTTTCAAATTGCCTTCCAAAAACATATATTTCCCCCAATGATATGTGAGAATGCCTCTTATGAAATATCCTCATCAATGCTAAAAATAGCCAAGCATTTCTTGAGGAAGCATCTTGTGCTCACCCCTGATGTCTATAAACCTTCTGGACTTTATTGCTTAATGCCTCACTTTATCTCACAGTAAGGCAAGTTAATAGTTTGGTGCTAATAATCACTGGACTATTTTTCTGGATAAGGAAATGCTAATTTGGGAGCAGGAGGATTTACTCTCATATGAAGGTTTGACTGTGTTGGTTAGACTAGAATTACAGTTTCCAAAATCTTCTTGCTTATGCTATTCCAAGTTAGAGGTGTTCGACTAAGAATTTGTGTGAGATTTGAAAACTAGGATCAGAAACCATTACTTTTTGAAGATCATGCAGTTAGAAGCAATGACAAATCAAAAAGGTGCTAGCACAAAGGGTCCAGCTTACTCTCACATTCCTCCAATTTGGAAAGCAAAATAAAACATTATGTTTAAATTTACATTTATTTGAATATTAATGTGGTCAGATATATTTTTCATTTATTGATTCATTATTTGCAGTGTAATTTATTCTAAATATTGGTGCATACATTGTAGCCATTGTTTATGTGACCTGTTTATTAATTTTATTTTTAATTTGACTATAACTATGCTAAATATTTCTCATTTTGTTTCATAATTTTTTATTGTTTTATGTCAAATATATGAAAACAAATAATAAAATAGCAGACATAAAAAAACCTTTTGCACTTCAAAGGACACCATTAAGAAAATGAATATAAATCACAGATTAGGAGAGAATATATATATCAGAGATCTGATAAAAGTAAATAAAAATAAATTTTGTATCTAGAATACAAAAATACATCTTATTACTTGCTAATAAAAAGACAAATAATTCATTTCATCAAAGAAAACATTTCAGCAAAGATATATGAGTGGTCAATAAGCACATAGTATGATGATTGACACTATTAAACATTAGAGAAATGTAAATTTAAAGCACAATGAAGTACCACTTCACAATCACAAGAATGGATATAATCAAAAAGACAGACAACAAGTATTGGTGAGGATGTGGAGAAATTAGAAACTCATACATTGCTTGTGGAAATTTGAAATGATACAGTCATTTTGAAAAAAAGATGAGTTTCTTAAAAAAGTTCAATACAGTTATACAATCCAGCAATTCCATTTCTAGGCATCCATCTAAGAGAACTGAAAACATCTATCCACACATACAAAATGTGTATAAATGTTCATAGCAGCATTATTCACAATAACCAAAAAAGTATAAATAACCCAAATTTCCATCAACAAGTGAATGGATGAGCAAAATAGGGTACACCATAGGATAGAATACTACCCTTCAATAAAAAGTAGTGAAATATTGATACACACACAACATGGGTGAACATAAAAACATCTTGCCAAGTGAAAGAAGCCAAATGTAAGAAACAATACATTATGTGTTTCCATTTATATTTAATGTCCACAAACTTATAAAAACAGCAAATAGATTAGGTAGATTAGTGGTTTCCTGGGGTTGGAGGTAAGAACTCTAAGTAACTGTAAGTTGGCATGAAAGACCTTTTTGAAGTCATGGAAATGTTCTAAAATTGCACTGTGTTGGTGGTTGCACAATTCTATAAATTTACTAAAAATCATTGAATTGTACACTTAAAATGAATAAATTTTATGGTATGGAAATTATACCTCAATAAAGCTATTAAAAGCAGATAGACCAAAAATTTAGTTAGTATCATCCTTTTGAGTCTGATGGCTATAAACATGATTGATTTTTACCTATGAAGTCTAGATTTATGAAATAGTAACCTGATTTGTCCAAGGACACTAAAAAAGAAGGTTCAGGAAATCAATCTTGCTAACACATTGGGTACTAAATTCCCAGAGAACATGAAATTGAAATTATAAATCATTATAATGTACTAAAATAGTTAACTTTGTTTTGTATATATTTTAAAGTAAATTATAAAACATTAAACCATTTGTAGTAAAATTCATGTATTGAAACTAAAATAGTCTTATTAAAATAAATTCCAACATTTTAAAAATCAAATCCATAACTCCTAAATCAATGTAAAAAGAAATGAGAGCACATGATTATGGTAGATAAAGGCCACTTGCACTGTAAATGAAGTATCAAATTTAAACTTTCTTTGAAACTTTCTTTTTGAATGGCAAAGTTCTCTAGTATACATTCTAAGTAGTAAGCTTGGTCAGAAACTCTGAGAACATGTGTCTTTGGGGATATAAGCTCCATTTACCTATCTTGCTTCAGATCATTTCATGATAGAGATCTAGGGGGAAAACGAGCAAGTCAAAGAAAGGAATAAGAGATGAAGAAACCAGAGAAGGGAGATCAAAGTACCTTATTTATTTATATATTTATCTTTAACGAAGGATTGTCTTTGAAAAACAGCAGAGGAAGTATTCAAAGAAACTTTCCCCAGATTGCCTTTAAAAAATCATAGAAAAATGATTCAAATCACCTTTCTATTATACAGAGAGCCTGAATAACATGAGACAGTGGAATACATTGAAAAAAAACCAAAAAATAAATGCAGTTATGTAGGCACTGTTTTTATGTACCCGTGATATACTGTTTTCTGTTGTTTTCTCAGTTTTCCTTTTTCTTTATGCAGAGTTTAATGCATAAAGAGTTATTTGTACACATCTTCCTCTGGTTTCATATTCAAATTTATTCTTATATTTATCTTGCATTAAAAAAATAACAAATATAATTTCTATTATAAATTCTTATAGCACTTTTATGGGTGTTAATGTAGCCTGGTCTTCACAAGATGTGATACTGGTATGGATATAATTCTCCTCAGTTTCTGTATGAGAAAAATAAGAGAAGTTAATTGGGTTGGTAATGTCATAAAGTTGGCAATTTATGAAGCTGAAGTTTGAAACCAGGTCTTAAGGGCTTAGAACTTAAAATCTAATAATTTTGCTTTGTTTTGCTTCGCCATTGGAACAGAAACTTCACAAACAATTTCTCTTGATTCAAAAATAGAATCTGATGGTTAATCTACACAACTGTTAACAAAATGGACTGAGAACAAATTCAGCTGTGATTTTCAATTAAACTAAATGAAGATTATTTCAGAAAATGAAGTAATTGGTTTACTTATAGGCCCTCAATTATTTCTAATATAAAATGTATCAAGATGTACCACTAAATGGCTAAATGTTGAGGGATCAAGTATTTTATCTAAAATATTTTTTATTTTTCAATGTATTAAATACATATAAGAAAATATGCATTTCATAAATATTGAAAATTCCAGTATGCTCAGAATGTTACAAATTAGTACTTAATTTTCTCATTTTTTCTTTATGCACTATGGGAAATACCTACTGGATCATATTTTGAAGAAAATATTTTGATAAATGATTGTGTTATATTTGAGATAATAGCACCCAAGCACAATTTTGGGAAACAATTAACCATTATTTATTGTACATTAAATCAATTTCTTTATCTCCTTACCCTACACCCAAAGCAAAACCCACCAAGACATGGCCATAACACAATGCATTTTTTTCTCATTTTCTGTAGTTAACTCATTGCCTAAACTTTAAATTGAAGGAGGACATTGCCGCTCCCTGTTATTGTTACTGAGCTGAAACTAAAGAGGTCGTATTTAATAATGTAGCTCATTTATTTAAATAGGAAACATATTATGCATCTAGAAAGCACCATTATAGACTTTAAGTGAATACTTATTGGGAGGAAATTTAGTAATCAGATTGAAACTACTGTCAAGTTTAAATCTTTTATTTTCAATGATTCCAATTATTTTGAGTACCAAGTGCTTTAATTATCTCAAGAATGCAATTAATAAGCTCAACTCTACAAAGCAAAAAATCCTCATCAATTTGCACAGCATTTAAATATTATTTCTTTCTGTTATAAATGAGCACATTCCATAGACTATTTGTTTTTTTTTTTTTCCTTATTCTTTTTATTTCTAACCTTAAGTGTCAAGAGGATAGACAATACGTCTTAGGCCAATGGGTTTTCCAGTCTAGGTTTGCTTTTTATTTCAGCTGCATTTGTCTAAGCTTACAAAGATTGTGGAAAGTAAATTCATAGTTCATCCTAGCTATGACACACACCACAAGAAAAATAATATTTCTTTTGAAAAGCAATTATGTTTTCCAAACTTTCTTTTTAATTATCATAGGAGCTGATTTCTAGTATTAGCTTCATCATTTATTAGTTCTGATATAAAGGGTCTTTCAATCATTTATAAAAAGAAATTTTCCAATTAAATTTTATTCCATCTCAAAAGTGTTTAGTAAACTATTATCATTCTATCTAATGAAAATATATTCTGAATAAACTAAGAGTTACATACTAAAAGTTCTTTACAGAGTCCCTATTTAAAGAACTGTTTTCTATATACAAAGTCTCTAAAATTCCTAAAATTCCTTTAAACCCTAATTTTATTATAAATAGGGCTTATCCTGTAATAAAATTTTTAAAATGCATCAAATAATTATATCTAATATGAGTTTCTTTTTGTATTTTTGTTAATAAGATGTTTTCCATTTTGTGGAGAACCTTGCCAGTTAAAGAAAGAAAAAGCAGAAAAGTCTAAACTGAAAATATCAAAAGAAACTTCTCTTTTTGTATAATTTTGGCACGGTTCAACACATTCCTTAACTAGAACATCTTAACATTTCTTTTTCAAAATACAGAGAGGCATTAGAATATAGCAAAATAGATTATGATACATCATCTTGCTTAGAAAATCAACTAAAATTAAATCCACGAATATCATTTTTTAATTCCTTCTTCTGGCAGCTAGTCATGCCTTGCAATGTATTGTTTTATTCTTCATGAACCACAAAGAAAAGGAGTATATGCATTGAAATATAGGGTTTGGTTTCGTATGTCATTACCTCTGCTTTGCATACAACAAATGTTATTAAGAGCCATAAAACTATAAAGCCATGGTATTGGGCTCAGTGACCTGCCTTGATAGTGAATTCAACAGATTGACTTTATGGAGCATAGAACACAGTTCTTCTTCTTCTCCTTTTTTTTTTTTTTTTTCCCAAATTTATAAGAGTTAGCATTCTATTTGAATTAATCTGCCTTAGATTAAATTCAAATCTGTGTATTTGCCACTTACCCCAGGGCATAAGAAAAATCAGTATATTTTCAGGAGTCATACTATATAATTCTGAGACCAGAATCTGATTCAGAGGTAACCAAAAATTATTTACTGAATTCTGGAAAAATATTCTTTTTATTTCAGAATATTATGGAGGTACAACATTTTGGTTACATATAATGCCTTTACCTTACCCAAGCCAGGGCTACAAGCACGCCCATATTCTTAATATTTATTTTAAAAAATACAAATGATGGATGAAGATATGGTAAACTGAATCATTCCTTCTTACCTAAGCATCTGTATTCCCCACTACAATAAGAAAAAATGAATAGTCTTTTCATACTACTCTTGCATCCTGAGTAAGAAAGGACTTTCAAGGGAGAAACTCCCAACCAAACACCTACATCCCAATAAACTGCCTTCCTTCACTTAGGACTTTTGGGAAATAATAGATATTTAGTTTGGAAAGATAAAGGCTAAGAGATACTTAATAAATTAATTTCATCTTTGAAAATTGAGAAAGATCTTCAAGAGAACGGTAGCCATTCACTCTAAACTGTCTCTATAGCAGGAGTACTCACTGTCACAAATGTCTGTAAGATGTATCACAGGGACTAAATTACAAATATTAACTGACATGCAAGAATGCTTAATTTAAATAAAATGTCAGCAAATTTGGATTGTCCTTCCTACTCATTTGCTCTTAGATACTCCAACTCCTGAGCTGGAAGAAGCAGAGAAATTTGGTTTCTTTGGCCGTTTTTTATATTTTTCTACATATTATGTGATGCCATTCCAGAATATTTGCAATTAGCTTTTCTTAAACATTTAACATCTTGCCGGTCTTGGCATGCATATGAATGAGAACAACGCTTCCTGACATTGGCCATATCAGAAAGTGGCCTCACTACATAGACTATTAAACCAATGTGATGTGATGGTCAGAGCTATCATATTAACCTCTTATCCTCATTTACTTTTCCCACAACTCTACTCTTTATCTGTGAAACAAACAGGCTGGTAATTGACTGTTCACTTTCTGCCTGCATTTTTATCAAGATTTATGAAATGGGGTTAAAGAAATCAAGAGGAGATTGATGTATGAATCATTGTAATAGAGAAAATGAGAGTCCCCTGGCCATTCATTTTCCGGCAATAAAATCTAATTCTGTTAAAGAAAGAAGTTGTGTATAATCCATGAAGTTCCTGGTTGCAATAATATTAATAACACTTAACAGTAAAATAATAACAGTTTCCAGAGTCAGTCATTTCTTCTTATATTAGTCATAGAGACTTAAAGTGATAAATAAAGAATATCTACAGGTTTGTCTTCTGAAGGTTATTTTTTCACTAACTTTGAAGGCATTAGATCACCATTACTAGAAACATTTGGAAAAATGTTGCCTAAAATGCAGGAATATTGATTCTATAAAAATAAAAAACTAAAATCCACAATAATCTCATTGCAACTGTTATTTGGATTACTGACCAAGATATCTGTAAAAGAGAATCCCAAGGTCTTGTATAAACTCCCTGTAAAGTTCCTTGTTGGAATACATTTCCAATGCAATTTATTATGGTTAAATTTATTCAGAATAGTAGCATAATTTTGAAATTCAGTTGGTAGCTTCTATGTAGTGGGGTTTTTCTTGGATTTTATTTTAAATAAAACCTATTAATTTACCATTAAAACTCCAATTGATTACTTGATTATGATGGGACAGAATTCTGAATTTATGAGTTTCATGTAAAATGACAGCTTACATATTTCCAAAACAGAATCAATTCTATAGTGTACAGTTCTGTAATGTACAGTGTCATCACACTTTGTAAATGTTAACAGATATATGCTTTATATATAGTTAATGCTGATTAATCATTTTCTATAAGAATCGCTTTCTGACATAGTAGGAGACAGTATCTCTGCAAAACAATCATATTGTATATTTCCCCAGACTTTGGATACAGCACACACGACACACAGTTCTGAATTAGAAGCCACAATAATAAAGGTAGATAATAGAAACAGAAATATTTGAAGCTGCAGGGTACTGTTAGGCTTAAAAAGGTTATCTTGTTTTGGTATCAGTTGCTAGAACTGAATGTAAAATTTGATGTTGAGTTTCCTAGCTATCAAAGAGAAAAAAGAACAAAAAGAAAAAGAAAATGCCAATTCTTGAAGGTAGCAATTATTGTTCTTCCTCTCTCCCAAAAGTGAATGTATTTAGAGGATTTTGCCTGATGTATTTATTAATGGCCTTTTCTTCTAAAATCCTTAAATAAAAGTCAAGGCTAATACTGGAACTCAACTTAGAAAAAGTGATTCTGTGAGGTGATAAATTGATGTGATATGATCCAATATGTAGATGTGGTTACCTAGCTTCATACAGTAATAACATATTTAGCTTGTCCTTTAAATAATCTTTTCAGGATAAAATGTCTTTCCAAATGACATCGTGATAGCAGATCGAGAATGACTCTTTAACCAGACTTGGAAAGCTGATTCTCTATTATTTGTTAAGATCAAATCCATGAGCATTGGATGCCAGATAAAAAGAGAAAAGTAGAGAATCAATTGGTTTAGTGGGAGGAAGAAGGTGAACATAAATAAGATGAAAACAGGAAAAAAAAAGAAACAGCTATTTTGAATGTCGGAAATAGAGTAACCAGATAATAGTAAAGGATCAGGAAAAAAAATGTAGATGTTGGAGAGTTAGGAAAAGGATGTGAAATGGTTCTATGATTTTAGATAAGTTACATTGCACCAATTGCCATTTACAAAATCAACAGCAAGAAGCTGGAAGGGCAGAATCATTTGGCAGCCAAGACTAATGCTGATTAATCATTTTGTATGAAAATCTGCACTTGACGTGGCAGAAGATAATATCACTGAAAAATAAAATTTGATATTTTGTCAGATAGCTTTGCCTAGTAATTAACTCATTCTTGGATATTTCATTAAGTCTCAAAATAGTTGCTCTCTATTAGGTCCTTATTGTTAAAAGTCATAAATGCTATTTTTGATGCTGTTATATTATCTTTCCAATTACTGAGAAGAAATAAAAACAAATGAAAAATGATAATTTGCCCCTCGTGGACCATTAAACACAGACTATACAAGTAGTCTGCAGTTTGGGACAATGGCCATTGTGGACTAGTTTTCTTTTATAAAATTGCCTGCTTTTCTCACAGACTTTGTAATACTGTTCATTCTACTTTTCTTGATTTTACCTTTCAGTAAAACCTGCCTATGTTTCACCTAAGTGTCTTATGTTTCTCATTTTCTATATTTTTTACCTTCCTTAGAATGTAAAACATATAAGGCTAAGACTATTAGCTATATAAATGTTTGCTTTGGGAGGAAAAAAATAACATTTATGTAGCCTCTTAAGTTTAATATTATATATTTATTTTTACTGTTTCAACTGTGATACTTAAGCAAACTCATATTCAAGGCCTAAACATTGTGCCAGGAACTTTGGATATAAAAAGAGGGCATGTCACAAGTCCTTCCATCGACACTTATTTAGAAGGAAATGTGGAGAAGTAAAATTTGATTTGTGAGATACAGGGCCAGTTCCGTGTGTGGATAATGGGTGAATAGCACAAACACATAGAAATTAGGGCTGGAACAAGCCCTAGAAATTATCTATTTCTTTCTTTGTAAAGATGAGAAATCTGAGGAGCAAGAAAGTTAAGTGATTTCCTCAAAGTCACCTAGTATGGTTGTAACAGAGCCAATTGTTGAGAGTAGAATAAAGATTTTTTGACCACAGAGCCAATACAAACAATCTCGACTACAAGCAAGCCATTTGATTCAGGAGTTGGCAAATTAATTCAACCCTTTAGGGTTCAAGTTAACACTTGGTTGCTTCACTTTTATTTCTTGCTCCTCCTCCCCCATCTCTCTTATTCCCTTAAACTTAAATATTTTTCTTTCATCTTCTTTTTTCTTTTTCATGTGTGCAAGAAACCATTAGGGGGGAAAGAAACTTCGAATAGCTATAGAACACCAAAAGAGTTATCTTGAAAAATCAACTGATCCTTAAAAGTTACATCTTGATGATTTAAGTTTAAATTAATCAGAAAAGTAGAAGTGAAGGGCCAGATTGCATTCCCCTCTGCACCGCCTCATTTCATCAGTGTGCAGAGTTCCAACTAATTGCAATGAGAACTCCATGTACAGAAGCAATGAGTAGGGTGCAAGATGCATATTAATTTTGTAGAGCATTTCCCCCAATTACATTTTTTTAAATTAAAAGGGGAAGTGCTTGGTTAAATAGTTCAAGACATCCAAAGAACACCAAATGTAGCTGGGATCCCTAATTAATATGTGTTTTACAGAGAGGAACGCTTGTAAGTTTGAAAGCATTGGGGAGTTTGATGTTATTTTTGAAATAAATTTTTAATTAAATTTTCCTTAATTGAGCATACTGAAATTCCAGTAAAGGATGCCTATGAAGTACTCCTTGGGGTGTGGAGGAGATCCACAAAGGTGTGGAGAAATATGTGAATTGAGCTGAGTATCTCATTAATTCTTACAACACCCTGGGAAGAAGATAGGAAGCAAAATGTGCAAGCCACAATTCACTGAAGTAAAATGACCTTGGAGGGAATGTGAAAACCTTTGATGTCTGGGGACGGAAAGAAGCTTAGCACAATTTCTTCCCACCAACACTCTTTTCTCATCTTCTACCTTGTGACTTAGGCAGAATTCTAAGTATGGGAAGTTCCTATACCTTGCTTATATGGTAGAGATAGATTTCTCAGTAAAGACAGGTAATATATATCTTTTTTGTTCTTATCAGAGTAAACAATTCGATTTAATGTTTATTACCATGTACCAGACACTGAGTGTGCTCTGTGAGAGGGCCGAAAGTGAATAACGCAGCATCTCTTCTATGTCTCGCTCCATGAACAGGTAATACCTTCTATCATAATTCCAAAATTATGCAAAACTGCCTTTTCAGTCCTTTCTCAGCGCAATTTCCACTAAGACACTGATATCAGGAATCTGTGAATTTTCACATATGATTCAGGGCTACTAGATAGATATTAAGATGAATATGGGAGACACAGAGGAAATGACTTTTCCTCCAGGGCACTCAAACTGATAAGAAAGAAAATAGACAAGAAGAAGTTAAATGAATAGTTACAGACTATAAGAAATCAGAGAAAAGATGAGTCTTTGAAATGTAAAATAAACTTCATGGATGGACAAGATGGGATCAATATATAGTGATCAGATCCTTAAGTGAATCTCAACCTCCATTCTACAACTATGAGCCCTAAACTTAATCTTCTTAACATCTTTTCTTGGGTTGTCACCCAAGTAACAACCACAAAATCTGACATACTAATTCCAGATGTCAAATCAAAATGAAATCCCTGGCACAAGGTTTAGTGGAGGCTGCTAATGGAAGCAGGAAGATTTCATTTTGCCTGCTAAACTTGCAGCAACTCGAGTCAGGCTTAGGGTACCTGTCAATATAAAACAGAAAGTTTAAAAAAATCATGACTCCTATGCTTTTTCTGATCAGTGACTATCATGAAAATGAATTAATAGCAAGATATGGTCCAAATACACGTAATATGATTATTTCCCTTTTTGTTTTTAAATTTCAGACTTCTTTAGGATAGCTCTCCTGTCCTTTATGATTTTGTCTGAGAATCTTGAATGCTTACTGACCACAGGCTGTCACTGAGTAGAAAATATTTGTTAAAATAAATGAATGTTTTTTATTGCCTTTATCTGCCATGATTATTAATCATCTTTTACAATATTAATATTTTTTGTGAATTATTTAGAACAACCAGCTTTAGGCCAACATATAAAAAGAAATACAAGAATATTTTTATTTTTAAAATAAATAATTTTAATAAAAGATTTACCAGAATCAATCTTGTAAAGTTTTAAAGCTTTTATCTAATAGATTCAATAGTAAAACTTGATTTACCAAGTGCAATATATATGATTTTCTGTCAATATATTCATTGCATATAGAAAGGTATCTGGACTGAACTAAATGATTTATCGTAACCATTTTATTTAGTCACTATTTGCATTGTAATTCTGTACAGATTACAGCAGCAGAGTGTTTTCTTTTTGCAATAAATCATGATAATTTGGATATTTTAATTCAAAATACAATTAAACCTGGTTTATGTTGAAACTTGGCCCCAAACCTCCACAAAACACAATTTTCTTTACTAACTTACATCCCATTTAACTTTTCTCCATCCTCACTTTCTCTTATGATCTATAGGTTATGATATTCCTATTCAAGGAAACCTCTAAAACTTATTCCTAAGTTCCTAGATAACCTTTAATATCATATCATACTGAGATTTATAAGGCTATTCTTCTTCCTTCTTGTATTATGTTTTATTAAAACAGTATCTTGCTCAAGTGTCTAGAAATCACATCTCAGAAGCTTTATATGAATATATATATACACACAGATGTATGTTTTCTGAGCTTGAAAAGCATAAATGTCAATCTAAAATAATAATCATGACAATAATTATTATGCTACTCTTTATTTGTATAGCACCATGACAAGAAACTATTTATGAGGCAATTGCCAAAATAAATGAAGTTGAAGTCAATCCAAAACAAATATCCACAAGAAAGGAAAAATTTTATTTTTAAAAAATCACATAAAATCTAATTTTAAAGGCCCAAGAATATACTATATCATTGCCTGGATTGATATTTCTCTGGCTTTCTTACCTCATGGAATTTTTATGGGAATAATCGTATGCAATTTTGACATGTTTAAAATTTATAAGAGATATCAAAGAGTTGTGCCATTCATTGCCTTTTTTATTAGAGCAGATAAGAATGGACTATAGGTTATGACATTTCCTTTCAATGAAAATTCTAAAAATTGCTCTTTAGTGCACAGATAACCTTCAATATCATATCACACTGGTCTTCAGAGAAAATTATTCTCTCTTCTTTTTTCTGTACTTCTCTCATATAACACTTGTCAAGATATCTAAGGAATGGATGTTATAGCATTATACCAAGAGAAGTACCTAGGTGGGTGTTCTTGACTTTATAAATTAAAAGCTCTAAATTAAAATAAAGACAATTATCATAATCAAAACCATCCTGTGTTTGATTTTTAATAAATAGCTAATTTCCTTCAAGATGTTCAACATAGACATAGAGCCCAAATCTTGTCCAATGAATGCTTTTATTTGAAATGAAACCAATCAATTTATAAAGCTTGGTGAAGAAAGTGAAATTAAAGGAAGTCTTTGAAATGCAAGGGAGATATTTTGAATCCCAAGTAAGATATATTATCATTGCAGATGAGAATGAGTAAAAGCAAGAAAGAAAAACAAATTGTGTCATAAAATGATAAATATGACCATATAAAAGAGTACGAGACTCTGGTGAATGTAAGAGTAAAACCTTAAAACACTTTTATTAATCACAGCAGAATAATCCTAAGTGATACCTTTAGGCCTGGAAATAAGGAAAAAGCTGGCTAAAAAAATTTTTTCATCTAGTTATCTCATAGCAACAAGCACAGCACCAAATTTGACCAAACCAAGAATAAAATTATTAAATGACCTCAGAATCTCCTCCAGTAATTATCAGTAGGGATGCAAAATAATTGAAGTTACATCTAAGACAAATGTTCTACTTCCATTACTTTGAATTCATACAAGAGAAAATAAATTAGAAATGTAAATATTTTATTAGTTCAAATTAGGATTTTCCTATATAAAGGTACTCACCAGATGGGATGTTAAAGAAAAAGGGAACGGTAAATAATTTGTTTTAAAAAAGAGTCATTTTTGGCCAAAAATTTTGAGGAAGAGAATTTGGAAACAATTTTGAAAGTGTATGTTTGGGGATAAGTGATAGTCACTTACGGTAATACAGTTTGCATGGGAGAAAAGCACCGTCCTTATCAATGTAGTTCTACACAGCATTAATTTCATCATATATGGGCTACGTGTCACACAGGAGAATCTTCCATATAAAAAATGAAAAAGCATACTTTGATTAGCAAGTAATCTCTGTGTTTATGTGTATGGTGGCTATTAAAATTGCAAAGTCCTATTTTTCATCACTACTGAAAATTCTAGATTTGATTATATAAAAACATCGACCTAATTTAATCAATTGCAGCTTTCACTTCACTGCCCACCTACTTGAAATCTACATAGCTATTAGAACTGATTCATAGGTATGGCAAACACCATTGTTAATTTTAACTAACAGAATTTGAATTTCTGCTCTCAACAAGAAGAAGTAAATACACAAAACACACTAAAATGATACACAGTATTTTTAAATGTAGGCATATTTCCTTTTTCTTGTTTCTTTCTGTTACATTCTAATTACATGTATGATAAGCCAGAGTATTTACTTCATATATCTCAGGCTAACTCTGCTGAACCTCTATTAGTTATCTGGACTATGAGAAATTGA
Organism: Lemur catta; assembly: GCF_020740605.2. Classification (NCBI taxonomy): domain Eukaryota; kingdom Metazoa; phylum Chordata; class Mammalia; order Primates; family Lemuridae; genus Lemur; species Lemur catta. The sequence continues at coordinate 54,380,810 of NC_059140.1, forward strand.
ATGATCCACAAAATAGGTCTCTGAAGTAATTTTCCAGTTATCCAATTAATTGGCATTGGCTTTTTATAAACTATTGCTATTCTTCTTTTGAATAAATATCTTGCATTATGATTATATTCTATAGCACAGTATCTCCATGAGGTATGTGTGATAATACTAATACAGCAATGCTTTTGATATGTTGTTATTAACCAGAATGTCTCTATGAATTTGTCTATTATGGATTTTCATGAAATCATACAACACGTGGAGTTTGTTGCTGGCTTTTTTCACTTAGCATAATATTTCCAAAGCTCATCTGTGCTATAGCATGTATTATCAGTTCTTCTTTCATACTGAAAGTTATTCCAATTTATTATTGCCCAAATATTCCATATTATCATATGGCTATACTATATATGTTTATCTATTTATCAATTGATGACATTTAGATCGCATTGCTTTTATTTTTGTTTTTATTTTTTAGAGACAAGGTCTCATCTGTTACCCAGGCTGGAGTGCATTGGCACGACCACAGCTTACTGCAACCTTCAACTTCTGTGTTCAAGCGATTCTTCTGCTTCAGCTTCCCAAATAGCTGAGACTACAGGTATGTGCCACCATGCCCAGCTAATATTTCTATTTTTTTGTATAAATGGGTTCTCACTCTGTTGCCCAGGCTGGTTTTGAACACCTGGCCTCAAGTGATCCTTCCGCCTCAACCTCCCAGTATGCTGGGATTACACAGGTGTCATTTTACATTTTGGCTATTATGTATAATATTGCTATGAAAACTTGTGTACAAGTAATTGTGCATTCATATGTTTCCAGTTTTCTTCAGAATGTATCTAGAATTGGACTTGGTAGTTCATATGGGAACTCTATGTTTAGAATTTTGAGAAACTGCCAACTATTTTGCAAAGTGACTGTGCCATTTTACATCTCCACCAACAATATATGAGATTTCCAATTTCTTCACATTGTCACCAACATTTATTATTTTTATCTATATAATGTTTGCCATTCTAGTGGTTGTGAAGTAGTATCTCATTGTGATTTTAATTTTCACTTTCCTACTGACTAAGGATATTGAGCACCTTTCCATGTGTTTCTTGTCCATTTGTTTACCTTTGTTAGAGAAATGTCTACTCAAAATTGTTGCTCATTCTTTGAGTTATTTGTCTTTTTGTTGTTGCATGGTAAAAGTTCTTTACATAATATTCCAGATTCAAGTCTCTTGTCAGATATATGATTTCGAAAGTTTTTCTCCCATTTTATAGGATTTTTTTCTTATTTGATGATGTCCTTTGATGCAAAATTTTTAAATTTTGATAGTTTATTAATTTTTGTTTTGCTGTTTGTGCTTTTTTTGTTATAATTAAGAAACCATTGTCTAACTTCAGTCCACAAAGGTTTAATATTATGTTTTTTGTTCAGGAATTCAATGGTTTTATTACTTACATTTAGCTCTTACATTTATGTTTATGATACATGTTGAGTTAATTTTTGTTTCTGGTGTGAATTATAGGTCCAATTCCATTATTTTGCATATGGATATCTAGTTGTCCCAGAACCATTTGTGGAAAGACTATTTTTCCCAGTGGAACTGCACTGATAGATAGTTTGTCAGAAAATCAATTTATCATAAATATGAGGATTTATTTTTGGATTCTTAATTCTATTCTACTGATCTATATGTGTATTTCTATGCCAATATTATGTAGTATTGGCTAATTAAATTTGTAATAGGTTTTGAAATTGGAAGATGTAACTTCCAACATTCTTCTTATTTTCAAGATTGTTTTAGCTATTCTGGATCCCTCTAATTCTCTGTAATTTTGTCTATATTGCTTTACTGGAATAGCATATTTATTATCTAAGAAATTTTCCATCCACTAGGCTGCCTCTTTCCTGGCCTTCGGCCACAAATAGTAGGCTTCACTTGAAGATTTGTGTCTGCACTTGGTGTTTCTAGGTTGCCAGCTTCTACAGTAACTAGTCTGGGACAGACAAGGCAAAAAGAAAACCCACAGGCAAAACTTAACACCATTGTTCCTTGCATCCTGAGGTCCTTAACTGGTCTGACTTATTATCTATAGCTTTCAGGGTGATTTTATGGTTTTTTTTTTGTATATAATATCAAGAATTTTTAGTTATACTTAATGGGAGGAATAGAGAGAAGTATGTCTGTGCTTCTGGAAGGAGAAGTTGTCTATTCATAGTTTTCTGATATTTTACATACTGGCTACCAGGTAATAAATATTGGGTAAATCATTGTTAAATTAATGACTTAATAGCAGATTTTTATGTCTGTGTTTATGGGAACCGTGGAATCAGTTTCACTCCTGTTTCAGGATGATATTGTGGGCACTGGGGTTCACAGAAAGCAGCATTCCAGGTTAAAGGAGGTATCACTGCATTTTAAAATCTTTTATAGCTTCTGTCATAATATTTTATTCAAATAAAATATTTGATTTGATGAAAAGAGCAAAACCCTTATTTTGCTATTGTTGCTGCCACCATTTGCATTTGAAAATCCCCTAAAACACTTTTTAAAACATGTTATTCTTTGTTGTTCTGATTTACAGCTTCTAAATAATTTAGAGAATGTAATTTGTAATTAAGAACATTCTCACTCACATATGCAAATTCTAATGACTACTTGTTATGATCTTGCTATTTTTAATAACATTAGTACTGCTAGGCTGAAATTTCTTAAAGATCAGACTAATTTTAATAACTCAGTGTTCTTTTTATAATTGCTGAAATCATTCATTTTATTTTCCATTCCATGAATATTGGTTATTCTTCTTAATATTATGGTGCACATGGAATACGACATAAATACCTTGGCATTTGTGGTGCAATGAACAATTGTCATTTAGAGACTCTGCAGTCCTGGGAACCAGACATAGAGTTTATTTAAAAGAATTCTTCAGTGGAAATGCGTAACAGGCAGGGCCTTGATTGAGGCATTATTCCATCCCTCAGCTCCTTTACTAGTTTTAGACTAATTTGAACCTTTCAAGTGCTATTCTTAGTGTCTCCATTGAATAAATCAATTAAACCAAGTTCAGTTCAAGTAACCTTGCTTTTAACAAAAAACATTCGCCAGAAAATCATATGATTACAGTGGTTATACTGGAATTAAGGCAAAAATTATATACATTCAGGAGGTTTCAAGAACAAACAAACATTGTTGGAGGAGAACATCTCTGACGCACAATTAATGATAAACTAAAGCATAAGATGGCTAATAGAACCGCAGCCAGTGCCCTCCCCTATAAATAGAGAAATAGAAGAGTGAACCCTAATGTAAACTATAGTCTTTGGGTGATCACAATGTGTCAATGTAGGTTCATTAATTGTAGCAAACGTAACACCCTGGTGGGGATGTTGGTAATGGGAGAGGCTGTGTATGTTTGGGGACAGGGTATAGACGAGAAATCTCTGTACCTTCCTCTCATTTTTGCTGTGAACCTAAAATTGCTCTAAATAAATTAAGCATTTCATTAAAAAATAGAACAATAGAAGCACAAACACCATTCCCTTCTAAAAATTTTCAAATAGTGGAATTATAATAATTTTTTAAATTTTGAATATGTAATAGGAATCAGAGGTGTTGCTCATATATGTGTGAGTGTGTGTGAGTGTGTGTGTGTGTGTGTGTATCTCACAGCAGCCATATAGATTATCATCCCAATTTATGGAAAAGGAATTGAATCTCAAAAAAGTAAAAACAACTTTTTCACTGTCACAGTAATAAGAAATGTTTTCTCTAGGACCCCTGACTTTAGACCTACATCTCTCAAATTCCAGAATTTATATGCCTTTCATTTTCATCTTTGCTTGCTGTATTTTTAAATTCAGAATCCTTCATCGTGGGTAATCATGTTTTTTTTCTCAGATTCTCCACCACAATCTCTGTAAGTGATCTTAGAGTTCTAGTCGCTCTCTTCACCAGCCAAGGGGTCTACTGTACTTCATCAAATCCAAGATGCTCTCCACCATAATACACAAATTTTTAAATGTACTTTCAAGAAAGAAAACACCTTGATATTTAAATTATATGCACCACCAATTGTCGGACACAGTCAGATTTCATAAATATTAACATGTAAATATATGTCTTAGAGTCAATAAAATATGGTTGCTTCCTATTTGGCACCTGGCCTTATCATAATGTTATTCATTTATGCAACCCTGTACAAAATGGTCAGGAGAGAGAAAGAAGGAAGTGCCACGGGACAATTTGCTTCATGTGAGGAAATTCTTCAACAGAAGCAGATATCCAATAATTTAAAAAAATACATTATTTGGACATGATTATTGTGACAATCATGATAAAAATCATTTACTGGAAGCAGTACCACCCAAGACTGCAAGGCTTGCAGAGATGGTCAAAGCTTAACAATTTTTCTTTCCCCTGATCACATTCCCCTAACCAGTGATCACTCTTACACACACCACCAAGCCCTTATCCCCTGAATCATTCCTCTAATGTTGGATGTCAGCTCTACCTCTGGCCTCTTTCACTGATTGCCATGCCTTTGAGGGTATTAGCCTATAATCTTACAATCCCCACAGTGCAGAGCCTGCCAACTAGAGCTGCTACAGTTGAAACTGCAGAGCTTTTTTCTGTTGGCAAAATCCTGACTGTGGAGTGTAAATATTTAATCATTGTCCAGCCATGTTGTTGATGGAAAGAAGTAAAACCTTTTCTGCTTTTTTAGACCAAAGTCATCTTCATATGCTCAGTTATTGTATAGTTAATGTAAAAGAATGATGATTATAATGATGGATAATAAGGAATAAGTAAAGACTAAGAAGGCAAAATGTGAATCAAGGTCTTTCTGACTCTAGATCCCTCATTCTTAAACATTATTTTGTATTTTTTCTTAGGACATTTTTCTGTTAAGGACTCAGACTTCTGTTTCTTAGGGATTAATGAGTGTCCCAGGATATAGGGAAATCAGAATAGTCTGCTTCACATAATGCAATATAGGTTGAGACTTAGCATTTTTTAGGTAGGGGCTAGCTATCTTATTTAGATCAAAAAAAAAAAAAAAATCAGGCCGGTCATAGTGGCTCACACCTGTAATCCTAGCACTCCAGCAGGCTGAAGCGGGCGGATCATTTGAGCTCAGAAGTTCGAGACCAGCCTGAGCAAGTGTGAGACCCGTCTCTACTAAAAAAATATAGAAAGAAATTAGCTGGACAACTAAAAATATATATAGAAAAAAATTAGCCGGGCATGGTGGCACATGCCTGTAGTGCCAGCTACTCAGGAGGCTGAGGCAGGAGGATTGAGTGAGCCCAGGAGTTTGAGGTTGCTGTGAGCGAGGCTGATGCTGGGCAACAGAATGAGACTCTGTCTCCAAAAAAAAAAAAAATTCAGAGAGCAGCAGACAGAAAGTTGTCTCCCAAGGGTGATCAGAAGAGTAATATTAAAATGCTACATGGTGATATGGAGATACTGGTTTGGACACTCAGGTCTCTTCTGGCATTGGGCAAAAAAAGTATTTGGGGGTCTCCCATTGTTGACTTTTCTCCTTTCCTCAAGCTCACCAGTGATCCCAGGACTGGTGTCCCTCTCTCAGGCCCTGACTTCCTCTGAGGGAAATTTCCTTCCTCCTCTCATTCTAGCCAATAGCAAGGCAGCCCGTCTTTCCCTGAATTATCTTCCAAGCCCTTCCTATGATATCATCCTTAATTTCAGTTCCTTTCAGAGATTTACTTTTTGATTCCCAACAACCCATTGTGAAGGTCCAATAGCTGGGCAATGCTTATTTTTCTCTTAAAATGAAAACAATCTTAATACACCTAGATCCGGCGTGGATACCTCTAATTAAGAAAAGGCTTGTAAGCTGGAAAGTATGACAAATAAAGAAAGACACAGTGTGTTAATCCATTTTGCACTGCTATAAATGAATGCCTGAGGCTGGGTAATTGATTAAGAAAAGAGATTTATTTGGCTCTCGGTTCTGTAGACTGGACAAGCATGGTGCCAGCATCTGCTTCTGACGGGGGCTTCAGGGAACTTCCAAACAAGGTGGAAGGTAAAGGAGGAGCAGGCGTGTTACATGGTGAAAGAAGCAGCAAGAGAGGGAGGAGGCGGTGCCAGGCTGTTTAAGCAACCAGCTCTCACATACACTATTAAAGTGACAACTCATTATCTCTGGGAGGGCACCAAGCCATTCATGAGGGATCTTCCCCCAAGACCCAAACACCTCCCATTAGGCCCCTCCTCCAACACTGGGGATCAGATTTCAACATGAGATTTGGAGGGGCCAAACATCCAAACCATATGACACAGAATAATCTTAATAATGATCTTGCTATCTTCTTGCTAATAAATTTTTGAATCTCTAAAGTTACCTTTGATCCCATCTAGGTGCTCTGTGCTCTACTCCTTTCACAATGGAGACCATAAATAAGATCTCCCACCTGAATCTGATTGGGATTTCCCTGAATCATATCAGCAGTAGGCAGTCCCAACTCCTTGGAGACTTTCAAATTTCTGGCTATCTTTGGGCATGTTCCCCCAATTCAAAAGGCTCAAAAAAATGGATTCTTAGGCCTAGGATGAACATTCTTTCTGCCATTACATGTTATTATTATAATTTCTTTCATCTGACAATGAACTTGACTTCCCATTTTTCTCCTCAAGAGTAAGGATCAATGACTTTTATCATCTTGGAAGGCAGACTCCACTAATTCCTTAGCAGGCCTTAACTAATTAGAATGCAGGATACAATTGCCTTTAAATGTTCTTCTAAAATAATAGACATTTCCTTCAACTGTTTTTGGAAAAAAGCCTGACCACAACTATTGTGGCAACATTATCTGCTTTCATCCATGAGTTTGTATTCATAGGATTGCTAAAATTAACCCCAAGAGTTAATTTTGAGAAATAATCAATTTTTAACAGATAGGATAAGGAAGAAAACTCTAATTGAAAAATAGTATTTTTTCTGTGTCTTTATGAATGGGATCACTATGTTCATAGTAGAGTTGAATGGTCTGTAGTCTTTTCAGGAAAGATTTAGTGTTATAACATGTGGAAATAAAAACATGTGACATAGTATATTATTAATTAGTGGCATTATAAACAAACTTCAGAGTTTTAATGTACCCTTCACCAAAGTGACATGGAAGAAAGCTCTCAAATCATGCATAATATAGAAATTAGATTATGGAAAGGCTGAATAAAATGTTTCTGTGCCCATCATGTCCTCTAATTTCCAGATATCTTGTAATATGGAACTAGTGATTCTTCGTGTTAGACTTGAGGGATGATTATTATAAAATATTGATGGCTTTTCAAGAAACATTTAAAAAGTCTTTATACAGCTTAAAACTGTATAGTTTTATCAACTGAAATATCACAATATTTTAGGAGCTTTTCTCTTCACGATGAATAAAAAAAAAAAGGCACCAAAACATTAACCTATTAACTTATGAAAACTATTTTTGCACAATATAAAAGAAATTCTTTCATGTACTAGGCATCTTGATAAAGATACACTTACAAAGTTTTCTCTAATAAAGATGGCCTTATTTCCCTCAGCTTGACTAGACTTTCCGCAGGCTTCTTCTCCCTCCCCTCCACCAAACTCCAGCCCCCTAACCTCCCTTTTCTTGGAGCATTTACTTTCTCTGCCCTTTTGAGATGGAAATCATTTTAAGTACTTCTTGACATTTTTACCGCCTGAGAACAGTCTTTCTGAAGAATCTGGGAGTAATCCATTTGAAATGCAACTGATAAGGAAGATAGAAATTTTATCTCTCTGATTCTGAGGGAAGGTAGGAGCCTAACTTAAGTAGGTACTTTGCTCCAGGTTGTGAAACTACCCCCTGTCAGGAAGGTATGATAAAGTTGACTTTTCCTTTGGGAACAACCAATTAGCAAACACAGATGGCCTACAATCTGCTCCCACCACACAGCCCAAAAGGTATTAAAAATTCTCCAGCCTTTTGTTTCAGTAGAGTTGAGCTACAATTGAGTTCTGGCCTCCATACCTTATTATAATAGCCTTGAATAAAGCCTTCTTTGCCTGCTTAATTAAATTTATCTGGTGCAATTTTTGCTTTGATATCCCTAAATAAGTACTGATTTTGCTAAAAGTCCATGGAATGGATGTGATATATAGTGGCATACCATAGCATGATCACTGCCCTGAAAAGAAATATTAACTCAAGATGATTTAAAGACTTAAATGTGAAATGCAAATTATAAAACACCTAGAAGAAAACATAGGAGAAAATTTTCATAAATGTGGATTTGGCAATGAATTTTTTTTTTTGGTTAAATTCTGAAAATGAGATCCTTGAAAGAAAACAAGCCTATATGTAAGTTTTTAAGACACTGTAGAAGAAATATTTCAGCCAAAATATAATTTTGAAAATGAGAATATAAGATTTTTAAGTTACATCTTAAAATTTATTGGCTTTATACTCCTAGATATTAGGCAGAGAACGTAAATTCTAACACAAAAATTATGAAAAATGAGTCCAGGTTTCCATTATAAATTATTTAATTCATTATATTTATTTTATGAACTTTTGTCTTTTAGTTTCCATTGCTACCAAAATAATGAGTTCAAAAATTTACTAACATTTTGGTATGTAATACCCCATGTGTTAAAATTTAAGGAATTGACCCAAATACTTGCATGACTTTAACAGTTTTCTGGTGTCATTGAATGTTGGTGCTTTACTAGGACTAAAATTCTTTGTAACTAACAAAACCCTTAAAAACAAGAGATATAATATAAGCATACTGGGTCAGCTAATGGAAACAAAAGTAGAGTGCATATGGACTTCAGGAAATAATTGAGACTAAAACTAAAAGGCCTTTATATCAAGCAGTTTCCACTCTCAGGTCCCACTTCTCCCCTATTCTCTCTCTCACTCTCTTTCTATATTTCTGTCTCCCTGGACCAATATCCTCTGTATCCCAATCTACAAGGCACAATCATAAAAATCACACATATCTGTGACTCTCCAGACCTGGTTAAGTCCTCTTGTTCCTATAGCACCCATGCCCCTCAATTCCCCTGTAATTAATAGTTAGTGTCCAACTTTTCCTACTGTCTTACTGAGGGCTTTTGGGTGATTCAATATGCAGAATGGTTCATTTTCACAGTAGCAACCATACATTTCAAATCAAAGCCTGGCACATATGATATGAGATATAATCTGATGATGAGGCTACATGTTCAGAATTATGACTGTCTTCAAATGTCTTATTGTTTTGGTCCCACATTATCTCACCACCTATGAAGTGCTATTTCATCTTCCACCAATCATGGAGCTCTATCTTCCCCACTTTTTTCATCTATTTATCTTCCACTTATTTGTTAGGTCTCAGCTTAAGCAATCTATTCCATGTTTAGTTTTTCTAAAATGCCACTGAGTGTTGAACTTGCCCCCGTCTTCTATGTCACTGTTTGTTATTGTGTTCTGCCTCAGTCCTGAGGCTGGTGGGGACCACTTCCTTTTCGTTATTTACTACTGTGCTGAGTGCACCATTAGCACTAAATAAATTAAAGTAATAACGATGCAGCTCATTATCATAATTATCTTTATTCCCTTAGGCAGATCCAACAGGGAATGAGAAAATTCAGATGCTGCTCTGTTTTCTATAAATGCCCTCTAGAATGTGTGAGGACATGAAAGGCGATTTTCACTCCACTTATTTTTCATAAAAACAGTAACAAAGTGGTGATCATTGAGGGAGACCTGTTTGAGGTTTACAGGAAAATAAGATAACATAGACTGGATTCCGATTCTACTCCTGAAACACAGGCTGTCTTTATCATTTATGTGACATGTTGCATTATTCTTCCACTGTACATATAAATAAGTTATTATGCTCTTAAGGGAAAAAAATAAGGTTTGATCTCAATTCATATGCCAATTACTGCCATTAGCAGATTCTCAGGAAACAATCATTGTAAGTTATTGATAAAAATAATGGTAGAGTTGATGTGTATTAATTCATTTATGTCAAAACAACAAATTTTTCCATTTATGAGATCTGATAAACCATGAGTTCCTAGTGGCTTCTGAGCTCCTCAAGTACACATTTGCTCCATTGTCTACGTATCTGTGGTAAGTAACATGTGGACTGACACCAAATGCACATTCAATAGAGTGTTGAATTAAAAGCAATGTAAATTGAGGTTTTTATTGTAATGTTGAAGTTGTATTTAGATTTGTGTAATTTGTCCTATTCTCAAATGAAATGACTCCTTAACCCTAAATATCCCTAGGCAGAGTTGCTGTTACTTGCTCATTTGTTTTGTTTGTTTCAGTATCTTTTCTATGCCTGAGGTTCTACTCCCATGTAAAAACAGCAACTACTTTGAAGTTTAGGACATTGGATTACATTACCAGCTCTGCTTCCAGAATGATTTTATTACTATCAATGCAAAGATGTGGAAACAACCCAAGTGCCCATCAATATAGGAGTGGATTAATAAAATGTGGTATATATATATATATATATATATATATATATACCATGGAGTTCTACTCAGCCACAAAAAACAATGGTGATCTGGCACCTCTTGTATTATCCTGCATAGAGCTGGAACCCAATCTACTAAGTGAAGTATCCTAAGAATGGAAAAACAAACACCACAGGTATTCACCATCAGATTGGTTTCACTGATCAACACTTAATTGCACATATAGTAATAACATTCATCAGGTGTCGAGCAGATGGGGGGGATGAGTATATACACACCTAATGGTTGCAGTGCACACCATCTGGGGGGGATGGATACGCTTGAAACTCTGACTTGGGTGGGGCAAGGGCAATATACATAACCTAAACATTTGAACCCTTGTAATATGCTGAAATTAAAAAAAAATTAAAAATTAAATAAACTTTTTTACAAAAAAAGAAAAATAAATAAATTGATACATAAAAAAGAAGATAGATGTGGCTTACCATAAACACTCTGCACCCAATTCATTGTCTTTTTTTCTATTTCAAGCTGTGCTACCATTTTGGGTAACTGTAATAACTATGTGGAGAACCTCTCCAAAATATTCCCTTAAAAAGAAACTTGATCCTCACAATTGCAGCATTTTTCACCCCTGTACATCTTAGCCACTGACTCTCCACAGCCACACATTGTGGGTTAAAATGTTTCTCCACCTCGGACATACAAAATGCTAGTATCACTTCCTAATCAAATTATTAGGTCTGGAGCTGAGAGAGAGACACAGGAAGCCTCATGTGTAGCAAAATGCTCTTTATTTTGAGCATGTGGGTGAAGATGGGTGGAGGCTGAAAAAGGCCTCCAGGAGAGAAAAGGGAAGAACCTTGTTTTTTGTTTTTTAATTTTTTTATTTATTTTTATTTCAGGATTTTATGAGGGTACAAACATTTTGGATACATTTTATGTCTTTGCCTCACCCAAGCGAGGATCAGAGGCATGCCCTTCCCCTCTACAATGCTCACCACGTCTATTAGTTGTGAGTTTACCACCCCCCCAAGCCCCTAATCCCTGGAGAATATTACTGCCATGTGAGCAACATACCCAAGTGCCCATCAATTCATGAGTGGATTATTAAAATTTGGTATATGTATACAATGGAATATTACTCAATTATAAGAAACGACGGTGATCTAGCACCTCTTATATTTTCCTGGATTGAGCTTGAGTCCATTATCTGAAATGAGGTATCACAAGATCGGAAGAATAGAACTTTGGGTTTTATAGAGGGTTTTTCTGGGAGGAGTAAATAAATTCTTTTCAAATAACCCAGGGTGAGGGAGTGGATAAGGAAAGTAAGTTCCCCTGTTGCACTCCATTCCTTTATCTCCCTAGGGAACAGCCGGGAGGGATAAGCATTGTCTTTATCAGGAGGGATGAGGAAAATAAGTTTTCCTTTTGCATTTCATTCCTTTATCTCCCTAGGGGTCTGGCAAAGGCTACTGCCTAATACACCCCTAGGAAGGGGAGAGGGGTGGGTTTTATAGGAGGTTAGGATAGAAGTTTGGGGCCTAACACAAATCCCTTCCATACTCTTAGTTCTTATTAACACTTGCTCTTTAACCACCTCAAAATCTCCAATTTATTGATTTTTTCCCCCTTACAAGGCCAAAGGCCTTTTCACCTGCTTTATTCCCCTACTCGAGCATCATAGCAGATGATCATCAGAACTGCTCACTTTGCACACTTGTTTTCATCACTCTTTTACCCAAAATACCTAATCTTAGAATTATCTACAATTAATCCTCTCTAGTATATTTAGTCCTTGAGAATATTCAGCTTTACCAATGAGTGATATTCTAAATTGATAGTTCTAACCTTAGATGGAACTTCAGTGCTGCATATCAATTTTTTTCTTGCCTGTTATCTATAATTCTTTCTCACAACTTGTCTTCTTTGATTAACCCCCTACTTCTTAACCTCAGAAAAGTATCAAGCCTTATATGTTAAGAGATATAAAATCTACATTATATGCTAAAAGAACATAATGGGAATTTTTCAGCTTATCTGCGTCAGAGCCATAATTCTTCCCCTTCAGGCTCAGGGGATGAGACTGTCACCCCTAGACTCTGTATCCTAAAGGCCTTCATCTTTTACACCTTGTTTGGTAATTTAGCTCTCCACTAATGTCTTATATATTCCGATCTTCATTTCTAGTACTGGAAACTGCTTTTCAACTTCTATACAGAAATACAAAAAAATAAAATTTGTGATTATTACATCCCCCTCTAGCTATTGCCCAATTTCTTTTCTTTTCCTTTCAGCTACATTTCTGTTAAAGAATGGTGATGAATCAGTCAATCTCTGCCTGTCAACACGCAATTATTGAAAACCTTCCTTGTGTCAGGCTTTGTGCAATACCTGGGGATACTAAGAAAAACAAGATACACCTGGTCCTGCATTCATGGCACTTCAAGCTCAATTTTCCCACTTCCCATCAGTCTTTAACCTACTGTATTTATGTTTCTACCCTCAAGAGCTCCACAGAGTCAGCTTCACTCTTGACCTCTTCATCAACAAATCAACTAGACTTTTCAGTATTTACCTTCTTATCTATGTCTTCTGCATGTTATATTAACCTTGCAACTTCCTATCCTTTAAATTTATATAACCTAAAACTTATCTTTTCTATTTCTGACTTTTTCAATGTCTTTAGTCCACAAGTAGAAAGATGACATTCCTCAAGTTGTTGGTACTAGCCATGTATCACTTCTCTTTTTATAATCTTCTGGCTTTACCTATTAACTAACATCAGATTCCTTTATTGAAAATATGATAATTGTCTACCCTTAGGTGTCTTTGGCTCACCTCAAATTCCAAATGTCTTTAAATAAACTCATCATATTTTCTTATCTCCTTGATCTCATTTGGCGACTCCTTCATCCTATTTACCGGACCTTGTTCACTATTATTTCTAAAATAGTTATATGACTTGTGTGTTGCCATTTCTCTACACTTAGTGAAAAGATCCTAGACCAAGAATTAAATTGAGTTATCTCCTAGCTGGTATAGCTTTGTCACCAGAGTATCCTAGTTAAAACTTGTATTTGGCCACAACAGAATACCATTTAAAAGTTTCAACAATTATACATCACTTATTGTCTAAGCATCAGACTTTTAGCATGATAGAAAAGCCATGCTTTACCTAACACCCACAACTATTAAGAATATTTCTATCTTTATAATTTTGTCTTCCTCTAATCCTTGCCTTTTTCCTTATTCATTTTTAGTCTTTTATAGATTGTAGTCTTCAATCTTCAGTATCTTTTCCCTCTTATTAGTGTCTGTATGTGCTTTTTGTGTGTGTGTTAAAGATGTCTTTTTATTTTTATTTATTTATTTTTTTTACCAGATTAACACTTTTCTTATCTTGATTATTTGGAGAAAAAGTATTTTTGTGGAGATGATTTTCTGAACTCCACACCAGATAAGATACCCCTGTTCCATTCTCTAAATATCACCAAGTACATATATCTCTCATGGAATGTGTCATAATCTATCTGGATGATCAATATTGGTATTTTTCCTCTGTTGGAGTATGAATTACTTAAAAGATAGAATCATATTGTATTGATCTTCATATCCCCAGGATCTAGAATAATTTGTATTATTTGTGATCAGTGAGCATTTATTTTTCACTAGAATTATAGAAATGAAGAATCTTTTGACACTTGCTAAAATGTACTTATACTATAAGAGGTCTAGCTATACATAATTAACCAAACATGCTATTTTTAGACCATAATTCTTATCACTTCTCATAAGCAGATTTCAAAGAGCAATCTAAGAAAAAAGTAAAATATGGAAGATGACATACAGCTTGATATCAAATAGTGATATATAAATACAACCTGCTCTATCCTTTGGCAATTCCTCTGAATGGAAATGGAAATCAGATTAGATACACTACGACATTTAAACTTACCTTTAGGTAAATTATGACCTTCCTCCATTGTGCACAGACAAAAAAACCTTGACTTCATCTTGAAAAAAATGTAAGGTGATTTCTGTAACTATGTTGCAAAGTAGGCTCATATACTTTCCTTATTGCCTGGAGTAATTATTATATCGTAACTAAATTAAATTACTTTTAAGTTCTTTACCACTCTAAGATTCAGTGACTCTGTGGAGCCAAAGGTAACTTCTGTCACTTCCTGATAATATGGATGTTATAAACACGAAATTACTGATTCAGAAGAGAATATTACATCATTTAATTTTCTTATTTTATTTCACAAGAAAGACTCTTAAATAGGGAAGCATTAACAATTCTCTATAACTAGAACATTTAAACAAGTTATATAGTCCTATTAACTCGCAAACGGACAGATGAAAAATGTTAATAGCCTAGAATTCCACCACAAGAATAATATCTTGAATTTAAAATTTCTATCTGCAGTGAATTTTTGTGGCCAAGTTACAAAACACTCAATCTAGGGGTTTATAATGAAAATGCAAAAAGACCTTTAAATATAAGAGCAAGAAGAGATACTGCTGTAATACAAAAGGAATCCTTTTCTGAATATATAAATCATTGTTAAGAAAAATACCTTTCTTCTTTTTCATATTCAATTTGCAAATCATAAACTCATTCTTGCCAGCAAAAAATGGTTTGGATTTGATTTTAATGTTGATTTTTTTCATGCTTCCCCTCATTCTACATCAGTTCTGACTCTTCCTTTCAATCATTTTTGTTATGATTGCTTAGCTTCATGCTCCGTACATTTTGTTAGACTAAAATGTAATGTACTCAAGGTTTATATTGGCAGGCCCATGCAGCTAGTCAGCTTTGAAGCTAGCTGTCTTCTCAAATGGGCAAGGCCAAGAAGGGTTGAGGGAGAAGGCAAGCAGCAGAAAATGAAAGCAGAGGGGGAAAAAAACATTTATGTTTCTGAAGTGGCTAATGTTCCTTGTTGCACAAGTTATGCTCGAAGAGAATACCTCTCTTCAGATAAGTACTGGCAGCTGTGCTGTCTGCAGAATTAGATACCTGTTTCAAAACATGCTGCTTGGATTATTTTTAATGGTGTGATATCTGTCTCTTGTTTACTTATATTCAGTAAAGTATTTTCAGGTTTGCTGGCTTCATTAGCTCCCATTTACTGTGTTTTTGGCTCACCTTGTGTTCTGCTGTTGACAAGTAACTAATGGACCTTGGGGAGGCATCTGGTCAGAAAATCTTTTCTATCTGAAGCCCTTTCAGTGTGCCAAGTGGTTTGGTCATCATATTAGCCAATATGGGGAAAAAAGGATTAGATTTTACTCTATAGTTTTATTTTTAATATTGTAGGTCCATAATAAAATATAACAAATGACTCTAATGTACAGAGAGAAAAGACTTTATTTTTATTTCTCCCATTAAGAATCTCCTTGAATTTCCAGGAATTGCCTGAGCAATAGAATATCAAATTCTACCTGTTTATGTGAGCAGTAATTATATATTCTGGGTGGCAGAAAGCACTCGGCAGGGCTCTGAGGAAGTCTGTTAGTCATTTCATCATTCTATGCAGCATTGATCTTGCTGACTGCACAGAGCACTAATAGAACAAGTTAATGGAGTTTATTCAGTCACAAATGCTGCCAGTTAAAAAAGATGATTGCCATGTATGGAAAGCCAGGCTTTCTAACTTCTTCCTAAAGATGTATAGAAATATTAAATCTGTTATCTGCCACAGAGGAAATACATAAATATTGCATTCCTAATATAAGTACAGGTGGAGTTTATTATTACAAAGTAGAAATTGCAAAAGTTTTTGGCAATCAGTGGTTGCAAAACCTATAGTCAAATATAGCTGCTTATTTTTTATTAATGAATTATACAATATCAACATGATGTTTTTCCTCCTGAATGCCAAATTATCTTAAATAAAGAGATAAGAAACTCATATTTTATGAGCTGAATATAAACTAAATTCTGCTGTTTAATAAGTA
The DNA here is from genome assembly GCF_020740605.2 of Lemur catta. Taxonomy (NCBI): domain Eukaryota; kingdom Metazoa; phylum Chordata; class Mammalia; order Primates; family Lemuridae; genus Lemur; species Lemur catta. The sequence continues at coordinate 54,397,231 of NC_059140.1, forward strand.
ACTTGCAGCCTTGGATTCATGTTGATAAAGATGTAAAAAGCAAATGTTGTTTCCAAAGCTACAAAATTGCATGTTATTCATGCTAAAATATGAAGCTGATTATAAGATTCAATGGTAATCAGACTGAATTAATAGTAGCCCTGTTACAAATCTTCATTTTCTCAATAGTCCTGACAATTCAAGTAAATAAAAATTGAAAGGATGTACCAGTTCAGAAAATGAATTTAGCGTCTTACTTAGTGCCTAAAATATTTCTGCAACTGATCAATAAAGCTACCTAATTAAAATGTTCTTTTATGGGCTTCAAAGTTTTTAAAAGAATACGGATTCCTACTCACATGTTCTAATTATTAGTTGAAACTAATCAAGAATGAAAGATATATGTGGTTGTTTGTTGTCAGTATAGAACAAAGAGACTAATTGTTATTTACACAGTATATCACTATTTTAATTTAACATTTTCCTAAGTAAGACTAGAGCCCTTGGGTTTTTTCCAGGGTTCCAAAAAACAGTAGAAATTAGCTCATGAAGAAAAAGTCTCAAGTTCACATTTTTAAAAAGTGTCTGTTTTCTGTTACAGCAATTTTTACATGCTTTTCTACTCAAATTTTGAGCAGTTTTCTTTTTAAAAAGAATACAAATCCTAAATATGTTTTTTATTCATAAATTATATAAATGTACTCTCTTACAAATAAAGTATAGGCATTGTAATACATGTACAAACTTAAAAATTTAAATGGAATCATTATAAATTGTTTTTTGTTGAAAATTCAGCTTTAGAACTGGACCTATTTAAGATTTAGAAGCAATAATCATCTAAGGGAAGAAGGTAATTTTATGGCCACAGTTTTGGTGTTTTCTATTAATGTCATCCTTCAACATACTAATTTGTGGGCCATTCTCCTCCTGTCTCAATATAGATTAAATTTTAGATTCATCAATTTAGAGACCAACATTTAAATAATTCATCCCTTAAATGAGGTATACATTAAGGATGATGATAATGGATTTGCATTTGGAGAATATGTAACTCGTTAATACAGCTAAAAAATAAACATCTCACTTCTGTTTCTGAATGTGATGGAGTGTTTCATCCGAATAATAATCCTAACAAAAACAACTTTAAATGAGAAATCTTTTATAAAGTTATTTTTCAAACAACATTGGAAAGCAACCCAAATAGTCAGAGATAAAAGAGCCAAGGGATTAAAGATTCCAGCATAAAAGGGAGCATATTGAGGTGAGTTTGACAATAGCCCTTGCTTTTCTTCTGAAAGTGTTGTTGATTCCTATACTAAATAGTATGAGAGGATGAGAAGGTAACCAGGAAGCAATAGCTAAGAGAATAAAGACATTACCACAGCTTTTATCAATCTCATAGAAGTGGGGAGTTAAATTCTGAAATTTCAGTTGAGACCCCTAAAATGCTGTACCTTAGAAGTATGCCTAGAAATATAAAAAAAAGAAATATAAGCATATTCACAAAAATTCAAATGCAGGCTTAATAATCTTATTTCCTTATTTTATAAAAGGAACATGACACTTCTCTAACTGCCCCTCAGAAATTACATCCTCTATGAAGCAAAGTGACATCACTGAGTACCTCAAAAACGATTTTAATAAATAATGTCTGAATTTCAATTAAATATATACAGGCATGCCAAGAGACAAGAACAAAGGATAGAAAATGTAAAGAGAAAAGAGATTAACAAGACTGAAACAGAGATGATCATGATATTGAAGTTATTAGGTATATATTTGGGGGGAAAAAGATGCATAATAAACATAAGAACATAAGTTTAAAGGAGGAGAATTTTACCAAGGAATTTTACCAAAGATTTGAATTCCATGAAACATAATTAAATGGAAATTTAAAAATCAAAAATGTATTATGGCTAAAATCAAGAACTATTAATAAAATGGATTTAAAACTATTTCAGGAAAAAACAGATTTGAGAGGGAAGGATTATTGAATTGGTAGATAGCGAAGTAGATAAACGTAGTACATGCATTGAGGTGAAGAGATGGCATGGTGAGGGGATGATGGTTTGTGCAACAGAAATGCTGAGAGAATAGAGAGAGGAAAAGAGAGTTTTTTTTTTTTTTTTAGGAGATATTAGACAACAACTTTTCAAATTGGTAGAAAGGTCATCAATCCCCAGATAAAGATGTATGACAAACCTAAAAAATCTTTAAATACAAAGAAAACCAAAGATAGAGAGAAAGTCTTGACAGCAGTCAAAAGAAAAATGAAAAATAAAAAAAAAGACACGTTACCTTCACAGGAAAAATAATAAGATTGGCTTCTCACTTTTCCACAAAAATAATATTTAACAAAATAAAACTGAATGACATTTTTTCAAGTGCCTACATTAAAAAAATTACCAATACCCAAAATTCAACAGACAGCTAAAATATGCCTCCAAAATATATGTGGAAGAAATAAAAATAATTTCAGAAAAACAAAAACTAAGACAAGTCCTCATCATCTAATTTTCACTAACAGCAATCTCAAAAGATTGCTTTAGGCAGAAGGAAAGATATAAGTTAGAGGAACAGTAAGAAAGAAAATAGTGGCTCAAGCCTGCAATGTTAGCACTCTGGGAGCCTGAGGTGGGAATATTGCTTGAGGTCAGGAGTTTGAGACCAGCCTGAGCAAGAGAGTGACCCCATCTGTACTAAAAGTAGAAAAAATTAGCTGGGCATGGCAGTGCACCCCTGTGGTCCCAGCTACTCAGGAGGTTGGGGCAGGAAGATTGTCTGAGCCCAGGATTTCAAGTTTGTGGGAAGCTATGATCATGCCACTGTCCTGTAGCTGGGATGACAGACCTAGACTCTGTTTAAGAAGAGACAAAAAGAGCACATGAAAGAATTGATATCTGTTTAAATGTAAAAAAAAGTCAACTATAAGCAGGAAGTAGTGTGATTTATATTATGTGAAAAATCAATATATATGGTAATCATCACACAAAGTGTTGGTAAACATAAAACGAAGACAGTGTTCTAAGCTTCTTGCATTACATGGGATATGGTGGAAGTAAAATAGACTTAAAAAGCCAGGGAAACAAGTTTTCATCTCTAAGGTAGCTTGCAGAATGACAAACAATGTAAACTAAAACAAGCTACTAATGGAAGAAATATAGAAGTACAATATACTTGATGAATTTCTCTTTCTGCTACATGGTATAACTGTACCAGGTTAGCCCTTTAGGCATAAACAACTGGAAAACTGGAAAAACTGTCTGAAACCATTGTAGCTAACATTAGAAAAAGGCAATATTCAACTGTAATCCCTGACAGAAGGGAGATGAATGTCATATGCCCTTGAGTTGCTATTGCTTTCTCCCTGTAGGAACTTTCTAGAGCATAACTCAGAAAAGAGAAACTCAAGTACAAACACAGTTTCACTGTGATGCAAGATCAGATTTGAGAAAGCCAAAGCATCTGGAATTTTGGGGGCTGAGTATCCAAAATAATGGAACTTTGCAGAGAAAGACCTCCCGAAATATGCATAAGGGTCTCCTTGAGTTTTTGGCTGAATAATAAATCTGATTTATATAGACTGAGAGTCCTTGAGGCCATCCAAAAAAACAACTGCCAGGTAATGGAACAATAAAGGATCTATAAAATTGAATAATTACCAGATAGGGAAACATAAATTCTGATTAGCTAGAGGAGAGAGACATTGTCAAACTCCCTGCAAACATTCAGTGGGGATCCTGGAAAGACCACACCTATCTAAGGCTAACCTATATCTAGACAAGAGACTACTCCAGAGCCATTCTAATCAAGGTTAAAAAACAAGCCTCAGGCCCAGGGCATGGTGACTCACACTTGGAATCTTAGCACTCTGAGAGGCAGAGGTGGGAGGATTACTTCAGCTCAAAAGTTCAAGACTGGCAAGAGACCCATCTCTACTAAAAATAGAAAAAAATTGCCAGGTGTGGTGGCACATGCCTGTAGTCCCGGCTACTTGGGAGTCTGAGGCAGGAGGATCACTTGAGCCCAGGAGTTTGTTTCAAAAAAAAAAAAAAAACAAGCCTCAAAAGAATCAAGAAATTCCACAAGAAAACTAACTGTCTTCCAGAGAAAAGGAATAGAAATAGAATAGAATCCATAACAAGGAATCAAAGATCACAGCGTTCAGCTCCAGATAACAATTAATACATATGTAAAGAAGGCAGCAATTGTGTTTTGCCACTGGGAGAAAAATCAGTTAATATAACATATCCCAAAATTATAGAAATAATGGGCTAAGCAGACAAGCATATTGAAAGAGCTATTATAGATGTATTCAAGAACCTAAAAAAACAAGAACATGATGAAGAGAAAAATGGAAATGTGAAATGTAAAAAATGTAAAAAAATACCCCTGAATATAAAGATAAGAGTAAATTATCAGAAAAGAATGGGATTATAAGCAAGATAAATAGTGCAGAGAAAAAGTCAGTGAGCTTAAAACCATAACAATAGACACTCTTCAAAGTGAGGAACAAAAAGAAAGAAAGCTGAAAATAAATGAATACAGACTTAGTGGTTTGTGGAAGTAATTGGAGCCCAAAAGGAATGGGTGTGTGTGTAAAAATATATTAAGAAATAATAAAGAGAAATAGAGAATATTTTCGATTCAATGCAAAGTAGTACTATATAGATTTAAAAGGTTCAACAATATCCAAGGAAGACAATTACAAAAGAAACTATGCCAAAGCATATCATAAAGAAATTTCCACAAACCAAAAGTAATGAGAAAATGATAAAAGCATCTAGAAAAAGAAAACATGCATTTCATACAGGAAAGCAAAGATAAAAATTACCACTGACTCCTCCTCAGGAGAAATAATGTGTGTCACTTTTTTAGATTCCATGTGTGAGTGAGAGCATGTGATACTTGCGTTTGTCTGATCTCATAGAAGTAGAAAGTAGAATCGTGGTGGAGGTGTTGGTGGGGAGATGTTGGTCAGAGGATACAAAATTTTAGTTAGGTAAGAGAAATATTGTACTACATGGTGCCTACAGTTAGCAATATATTGTATTCTTGAAAAATGCTAAGACAGTGAATATAAAGGGTTCTTACCGCACAAATGATAACTATGTGAGGAAATGCATATGTTAATTAGCTACTTAAGTCACTGCATAATTTATGTATATTTTAAAACAGTATGTTGGGCATGGTAAATTTTATCTGTCAATTTAAAACAATTAAAAAAAGAAATAATAATGCTACAGAATAATGAACTGACACCTTAAAGTACTGAAACAACGAAAAAGTCAATCTAGAATTATATGTCAAGAAAAATATTATATCAAGAAAAACATCATTTACATAAAAAAAATTTAAAATGGTAGCAAATCAATGATATCTTTACACAGACAGAAGTTCAAAAAATTCACCACACCAAAACTTTCAGAACAAGAAATATAAAAGGAAACTATTTAAGCCAAAAATACATACACATACACACACACACACACACACACACACACATACATACATACACATACACCCCAAACAGAAACTCAGACCCATGCAAAGATAAAAGGCATGAAGACTGTAAATATGGGGTAAAAGAATAACAGAATGCCTAAAATAAAAATAGTAGCAGTGTATTGTGGAGTCTACAGCATAAGTAATTCTGAAAATCTAAAATGATATTATGAAAGATAAATGGGGAAAGTGGATGTATAATGTTTGAGATTTTTACATAAAAGTGAATAATATCTTTTGAAGATAGGCTTGGATAAATCAGAAATGCATAATTTAGAAATTTTAGAAAAACCAACTAAAATAAAGCAAAAACAGTGATCAAACTAATAGATAAGATAAAATAGAATATTCAGATAAATAATACAAGAAAAAGCAAGACAAAAGAAAAAAGGAACAAAGAGTTGAAATCAATGGAAAATGAACAACCAGATGGTTGACAGAAAAATGCCCTTTCTTGTTAACCTTCCCACTTAAAATAAATGGACTAAATTCATTAATTGAAGGCTGAATTGTCAGAATAGACTAAATAAAAAGAGTCAACTATATGTTCTCTTCAAGTAATTAATGTTAAATAAAAAGACAGAAGTACAAAGCAAATAGATTAGGAAAAGTATAAAATGCCAATACAAAGAAAACTGGTGTAGCTATATTAACATCAGGCAACACACTCTTCATTAAAAGAATGTCAGTGGGGTACATTCCGCAATAGTAAGAGTCCTTTTCTCATAAAGACACACAGTTCTTTTCTGTTGTTTGTTTTTAGCTTAGTGAGACAGAACTGACAAATAAAAACTGCACATATTTAAGGTGTACAACTTGATGTTTTAATACAAGTATACCTTGCAATGTAATCACCAAAATCAGGCTAATTAATACATCCATCACCACACATAGTTACCTATTTGTGTGTGTGGTGAGAACATTTAAGATTATACTCTTAGCAAATTTGGACTGTACAATATAGTATTGTTAACTATAATCACCATGCTGTCTCTAAAACTTACTCATCTTGCATAACTGAAACTTTGTACCCTATGAGCAATAGCCCCCCATTTCCCCTTCCTCTCGCCCTTGAGATTATGCAGTATTTGTCTTTCTGTGTCTGGCTTATTTCACTTAGAATAATGTCCCTCAGGTTCTTCCATGTTGTCACTGATGGCAGAATTTCCAAAACACACAGTTTTATATGTGTATGTAAGTAATAACACAGCTTTGAAATACATGGAGCAAAAACTGAGAGCAAAGATGAGAAATGGACCACATTTAGTGTTAGAGGTTTCAACACTTCTCTCAGAGAAACTGACAGAAAACATAATCGGAAAATCAGTAATGACATAGCACCTTAAGACAACACTGTCAATTAAATTGATCTAATTGATATTTATGGAACACTACTTCTTCAGAGTGTGCAATACCCAATTATTTTCAAATGCACATGAACTCTTCACCAAGAGCCCCAATTTAGGGCCATACAACATTGAAATCAGATACAATGTCTTTAAATGACCTATGGATCCGAAAAGAAATCACTAAATTGTGAAATATTCTGAACAAAATTATAATGAAAGCAATATATATTCAAATTTTTAGGATGCGGCAGACTGAGGTGGTAAATATAGAGCTTGAGATGCTTATAATAGAAAAAAAGGAAAGTTCAAAAATCAGAAAACCCTACAGCTCAAAGGCTAAAAAAAGTGGAGAAATTAAAGTCAAAATAAGTGAAAAGAAGGGAATAAGAAAAATAAAGGCAGACATATGTAAAATAAATAAATAATGCAGAAAATAGTTAAGATCAATGTATTCAACAACTTAGAGAAAATATATGATGTTTTGAAATACAATACTACCAAAGCTGCAACACCAAAGCAAATAAAACCTGAATAGCCCTGTGTCCATTAAAGAAATTTAATTCATAATAAATTTCACTCAAGCAAAACTCCATAAGACTTCACTGGTGAATTCTATTAAAAATTTAAGGTAGAAATAATCCAAATTTAACATAAACTGCTTCAGAAAATAGAAAATGAGTGAATGCATTCCAACTCCAAGGTTCTCCATACTGAAACCTAAAAAAGAAATAACATCAAAAAGGAAGTGGAACTGAAAATAAAATAAAAGTCACAGAACAATATCCATCATGAACATGTAAATATTCTTAAAATATTAGCAAATCACATCCATCTCAGCAATACATAAAAATGCTAGTATATTAACATCTAGATACGTTTGTCCCATGTCTTTAATGATTTGAAGATCAATTAATGTAATTCACCATATTATCAAAATAAAGGAAAAAAAGTGTATGATCATCTCAGCAGATGCAGAGAAATCATTGGCAAAATCCAAAAGCCATTCACAAAAAAGTCTTAGCAAGCTAGGAATGGGTAATACTAATAGAACAAGTAGATTAAAATCATTAGGAAAAAAAGACATTCTGTAAAAAAGACATCTGCACTAGAACGTTTATAGCAGCACAATTCACAATTGCAAAGATGTGGAAACAACTCAAGTGCCCATCAATACATGAGTGGATTAATCAAATGTGGTATATGTAGACCACGGAGTTCTATTCAGCCACAAGAAACGATGGTGATCTTGTACTTCTTGTATTATCCTGGATAGATCTGGAGCCCATTCTACTAAGTGAAGTTTCACAAGAATGGAGAAACAAGCACCACATGTACTCATCATCAAATTGATACTAATTGATCAATACTTATATGCACATATGGAGGAGAGGATGGGTATATTCACACCTAATGGGTACGGTGAACACAGTCAGGGGGATGGACAGGTTTGTAGCTCTGACTAGGGCAGGGCAAAGGCAATATATGTAACCTAAACATTTGTACCCCTGTAATATTCTGAAATTTAAAAAGTATATATAAAAAAGAATTAAAAGGTTTGAATAATACCATGAATACACAATGTAATTCACTTATGTGGAACACTGCACATAAATGCAAAATAAACATTCTTTTCAAGTGTACAAGGAAAAATTATTAGAATTGATCAGATGCTGGTCCATAAAGCAAGTCTCAACACACTTCAGTAATAAGTAGTCTTTCAAAGTAAATTTTCAAACTTCAGGGTAATTATACTAAAAGCCTATGACAAAAGTAAATAGAATAGGCCTAAATGTTTGGCAATAATACATTTTTTGGTAAATATCAAGGACAAAAATCATAATGAAAATTATTAATAGAAATATATTTGAACTGATTAATGAGGATATTGAAACTCATGGAATAAAACTAAAGTTATACTTATAAAAATATTATAGTGTCAAATGTATATATTAGAAAAGAAGAAATTATGAAATTAGTATCCAACACAAGGATCCATTAAAATACCATGCAAGTACTGTGTGATAACCTCTTGCACCACTGGAGCTCCAAAATCCATTAAAATATCAAAAATAATTTAAAATAGGATAGAATTTATAAAAGAATAAAGAGAGAAAAATAATGTAGTAAATTTCAGACAATAGAAACAAAATGAAACATTCTCCAAAAAAGACTTATAAAAGCAATAAACTGCTAGCAAAATTGGACAAGAAGGAATGTTATAAATTACCAAAAATAAGAAAAAGGAACATCACTACAGTTCTTACAGCATTCAAATATCTTAAGATATTATAAAAACATTTTTCTAATAAATATGAAAATTGTAAAAATAGCATAACTCTTCAAAAGCAACTTTATCAATTTTACTTAGGAATTAGTAGACAAATCTCTATTATTCTATATTTATTAAATATATTATTTCTTTAAATAAATTTTTTATAAACTGTTGAATTATTTTAAACATTTTGAGAGAATAAAGAAAAAATATATATGAAAAATTCAATAGATTTAGAAAAAGCATTTGTCAAATTAAGCACGTTTTAAGTAAAAAAGTATAAAAAGAGATTTCCTCAATGTGATAAATAGTATCATAATATGGTTACAGACTATTTCATAGTTAATATTGAAATATTGGAAAATTTCCCCTAAATATCAGCAATAATTTAGAATTGTATTCTGTTACCACTCTTAAACATTCTACCATTAGCCAGTAAAATAAGGTAAGTAAAATAAATAACACTATGAGAATTAACAATGAATAAATATAGCTGTTACTATTTGCAAAGATTTTGAACCTAGTATAGCCATAATCTACAGATAAACCACTAGATTAATAAGTGAAATAATTGAGGTTTATTAGAAGCAAGGACAATAAATAATGAAAAATCTAAATGTTAACATATATAGTTGTGTGTAAAGATTACTAAAATAGTATGTTGTTAGCACAAGATTAGACAAATAGACAAATAGACCAAAGGACAGTCACACAGAAACTCTCAGTCATACACAGTCATTTGAACTGTGACCAAGGTGACAGTAATATATTAAATAAAGCACAATTCGATCAATGGTGCTGTGATAGATAATCGAATATCTTTTTGGGAAAAAATAAATATCTAATCTACAACTATATTTATCACAGATTAATTGTAAATCTAAACTGGAAAGTGAAACAATAAAACTTCTACATCACAGTAGAAGGCATCTTTAGGACCTTGGGATATTTAAAGATGTATGAAATATGACCAAACAGGCACTCATAATAAAGAAAAAGATTTATACATTAGAACTCATTAAAATTAAAACTTTGGTTCATAGCAAGATTCTCTTGAAAGTGAAAAGGAAAGCTATGGCAGAAGATATGTGTAACATACATATTCAGTAAAATACTTCTATTAAGAACACATAAAGAATTATATGAATAACAAATAAGAGAATGATATAGTCTAATTAAAAATAGAAAAACAAAGTCTCAAAAATCAATTCACATGAGAGGATGTCCAAATGGCTAATAAATATTGAAAATTAGAATAATATATAACTAAACTCTCACTGGAATAAATGAAATTTAAAATATAAAAGAAAAAACTGAAAATAATAAATATTGAAAAGGACGTAAAATAACTGAAATGTTTCTATACTGTTGGCAGGGGTGTCAGTTGGCAAAAACTTTGAAAAAAATTTTTTTGGCATACCCTAAAGTTGTTCTGTGGATTGCTATATCAATTGCCCACATATTAATAAATAGAATACTATGCTGAAGACTATTCATTTATGCACTCCTTCAAAGAAGAAGGAAAAGGAGGAGGAGGAGGAGGAGGAGGAAGACCACCACCAAAGGTCCACTATGTTAATAAAACCATGGTGTCAGAAGTACTGTGGATATTCTAAAATGTAATAACATTCCTTGCCTTCAGAAAATCTCTGACCTAGTAGGGAATTAAGAAAAGATAGGATAGTTTTTCTTTGTACATAGTATCACACCATAAATTTACTGCCTTTTTATGCTTCACTAAAGTTTTCTCTCTCACTTCATAATTACTTATGCAATAGTTGGAGTATTTTTGAAATATTTTTATAGGTATCTTTTCTTCCTGTACATCATGGTATAGGAGACATAATAGATATGACAACTTTACCTTTTGCACATTTTTTAATAGCATTACCTCTCTGTGATAGAAAAATGCCAGAAATATCCAGGTGCGTTCTAGAACATTAAACATGGTTAGTTGGCTGTATGTAACAGCATATTAAGAGGAAGAGGAGACAGAGAAAATTGTGTGGAATCCTAAACAACATTTAATAATTATTAATTTTATGTCTGTTGTTCTTCAAACTAGAGAAAAGGTAAGGGAATTTTATAATATGAAATATTTTTGTTCTTTGCATCCCCTAAACCATGATCCCCTAAACCTCTTGGTCAATGAATGTAAAATTCTGTGTGCCACATTATCTGCCATTGCTAGAATACTCAGAAATCGTGGGGTGACCAAGATTACAAATAACATTGATCCACATCACCATAAGACTGAAAAGGAGAAAAATATGAATATAATGTGGAAAAGCTGATGCTGAACCCTCAGTAAATCTGACATACTTGCGAAATGACTCTCCTTTGGTTACCTACCTAACAGCAGGCAATTCAAACGTGTGCTTAATAAAATTATAAATTGCTACATGTCATGAACTTTCACTGTTGCTTGAATATATTCTAATCAAAAAGGTTAAAATATCAAACTCCAAGAACCTGTCACACTAAAGTTTTTTCCTATTAATATTTCTTAAAAATAGCTTTTCTTACCTGAATCTAAAATTAAAAAATAAAACAAAAAATAACAGGAATTCCAGAATGGAAGCTGGTATACTACAATATTTAAAGTTTTAGGACTGTTGGCTATATTTGGAAGGGGTAAATATTAATAATAGTTTTTGTAATTATTATGGAAAACAATATCTGAATGCTAGTACTGATTTCAAAATCATGAGAGAGAAATAGCAAAATTTTACATAGTTACCTCCACAAGATTTATATTTTTGCATAGCACTGGGCATATACTGTACATATTTCATAGGATGGGATTAGAGTGCAAAAGATAATAAATTCTCGAAGACATTGAGAGTGAGGAAGCTATACTGCTTTGCCAGAAAGTTTTAAAAGGCTATCAAAAAATGCCATTTATCCTCCCTTCTCTTAAAAAAATAATACATAGATGATAATCAAGAACAGTTTCAGAGCTGATAAGTAGGGATATTCGATCTGTTATAAGTACTTACTATCTTCATTTATTGTGAAGTATTCAAATAAAATTTACCCTAAAGAGTAAAGAGAAGAAGAGAGAAAAGAAGAGAGAAAAAAAGAGAGAAAATTTCACACTGCATTTTACAGAAAGGAATTTCATTTCTTTCTCTTGCAACTTATATTTTTGTGGTCAAATCCATTTTCTTACAGAAAAAACCTAACCATCTTGTATGGTGATGGCTTTTAGGAGGGGCAAGTAACACTCTGTGTGAAGGCCAGTGGTAAGGAGACTTATTGTCTCTATTAAAAGTGACTATCACTCAGCAGCCGGGTCAGGTTTCATCCATTACAGAAATGGATCAGCCTCCTTTATTTTCATAGTTGAATATTTTAAGAAGTAAATTTATCTACATATAAAAAAACCACATATAAGCTTATGCTGAATAACCCAGAATAAAAGGCACATGGTGTTCTAGCAAAAATTTTAAAAGTTCTTAATATTACAGTTAAATTGACTAGAACTTTTAATGTCACTTAGTACTCAGAAATAAGTGGCCATCTGCTTCTAACATATTACAATCCTCAAGTTATTTATTTTTTCCTTAGGCTAACCTACCTTATTTTAATGTGAAAATCATGTAAATGGCAACCGAATGGAAAAAGAAAAAAATAAAAATGCTTTAGAGATCCATTGTTTTGAAACAAGACAAATTTATTACCTACTATGATATATCAGACTTTTTACTGCAATAGTTAGTACAATTGCTGTGAGTGTGCAAGGTTGTGACTTTGGGTTACTGTAGAACTTTAGTAAAACTGGGTTCCACCACATGTAATTTATTGTTTTATCTCCTCTATTAATGATTCCGTAAGGAATTATATCTCAATTTATGCATGTAATGCAAAGTAATGTCACTGCAAGTTTGCTAAAATTAGTTACTCTCCAGTTATTCTCCATTTTACTGCTAATTTAATAACAGGACTCTTGCCCTGACACTATTCACATTCACTGTCTTCTCAATTTATCAGGTAGCAAGTTAGTAACTGCATATTACCAAGAAAACACAGTGACTTTTCTTTTATCACGTGGAATTTCTAGGCATCTCCTCACTCTTACTAGCCCAGGTCAAATTAAACTTCAGGACATATGAAGATTTATCTCCATACCTTTTTTCAGAGGTCTTTAATTCCTAGAGATTTGGCTATTCCTTCCAAGTAAATTCTCAAAAAAGAGAAGTAAAATCTTCTGAGCATTTTATTTTTATTTTATTTAAGCAAATCACATTTCAAATGGCTTATTTCTTTGCATATATAGATATTAAGAAAAATTCTAAGAGTTGGCATTCTTTTCAAGGTATGGGTCCAAAGCAGATGAAAAAAGGTCAAAATGCCACATTTCACCAAATCTAAGACATATTGCATATAAGAACATACAATTATTTTAATAATACTAAAACATAAAGAATAATGCTAACAATTAAACTATGATATGCCATTTTGATGTCAGAAATCTTAAGAAAAATGTGAATCTTTGAATTTGAGAAAAGAACAGTGTATTTTTAAAAGCTATCTTTAGAAAAGAAAACCCTTCTCTTGCTGTCCATTTTCTATATGCTATAATAATAATTTTCCATATGTCCTTATTATAAAATTTATCAACTAAATACATGCCATAATTATCTTTTAAAGTATGCGAAACACTACATAAAAAGAGGTTCAGCCGGGCGCGGTGGCTCACGCCTGTAATCCTGGCACTCTGGGAGGCAGAGGCGGGCGGATTGTTTGAGCTCAGGAGTTCGAGACCAGCCTGAGCAAGAGCGAGACCCCATCTCTACTAAAAATGGAAACAAATTATATGGACAGCTAAAAATATATATAGAAAAAACAAATTAGCCAGGCATGGTGGCGCATGCCTGTAGTCCCAACTACTCGGGAGGCTGAGGCAGGAGGATTGCTTGAGTCCAGGAGTTTGAGGTTGCTGTGAGCTAGGATGATGCCACAGCACTCACGCTAGCCTGGGCAACAGAGTGAGACTCTGTCTCAAAAAAAAAAAAAAAAAGAGGTTTAAGCAATGAATTAAAATTTTGAGACAGTGTTTCACAGAATCCTATAGCCCAAGTGTTGGAGATTTTACTATTTTATGATATTTTCCTACTATATATAACACACATTTATAGGGTCCAATAAGAAGTGCAATGATATACTCTGCCAGGGTTATAAACCCACTGAGAAATAAATAGAAATATATAGAAATATTATACTTTGTATCATAATTATACAAAGTAGCTTACATATAAGAGCCAAATAGGCTTCCCACTGTCAAACCCATATTTAGATAGACTTACTCAACCAGCTGTATAGGACTCACTGGGAAGTACTCACTTCCTCCTTTCTGGGCAGAAGCTTCTCTGGACAAGTAGAGAAGGGCTCCCTTCAGGCAGCTTCTCTCAAGAAGAAAGAGAAAACAAAAGGCTTAGCCCTACATGACCATTTTCCTTTTTCAAATTTGCTAAACACGTGCCATTTGGCTTTCTTAGGGAGAATTTAGTGGATGGATGAAGAGGGACCAAGAATGTTACACTAAGGGTTGTAACTCAACTTGGAAGGAAACACAGGCAAGGATGAAGCGTGCTGACTCCCACACCAACAGTTCAAAAGAATTTGGCCATTTATAATTGTCTGCATGGGAATGTAAAGCACTGTTCATTTTTCCTAGCTTAAAGTACCCTAAAGGCCTTCAATCAACAGAACAACTTAGACTCATGGGCCAAAAATGTCTAACTTACGTGGAATGCATGGAGCCCACATTGATTTGGGTTGTATACTAACATGGTGCAACCTTGATCATTCGGAAAAATAGATCTTAAGAGATGAAGAGAAAAGATGATGTATAAGTTTTTTCTTGTTGAGGGTGAGTGGGTAGTTGGGGTGTAGGTGGTGATAGATGGGTGGGAGAATGTACCTAGGAAGATATTTTAGGGACTCACATGCATAAAGTAGTGACCTATTTTTAATTTTGCATTGGTTATAATACCTGTAAAAAAGTTTAAATTACAACAGAAAAAGAGTAGTAGCCTGCTATTTAGTTTTTTATTTAGTTTTATTTTTTTCTAGAACAGCCTCTGGGAAGTCCAACTTATAAATGTGTGGATATAAGTAATTTTTCATGGGAATATGAATAATTTTTATGCAGATGGTAATTAAAAATTTTGGAAAGTGGTTTAATATTATTTTAAGATAATATAGTACAATAGAATTTTAGAGATCAAAGAAATATACTGATACTTTTGAAGACTAAAATAGAAGCATTTTTCTTTAAATGATATGTAATCATTTTAAGAACACAGAATACAAAGAATAGGAAAAAAAAATCAAAGGACATCTGACCTCCCAGAAATTTCCCTTATCAACATTTGGTGAACATAATTTCTGACATTTCTTATGAACATATGCATATAGGCAAAGTGATTGCTCTGATTTTACAAAAACTGGACTGTATTATATATGTTACTTTACAAAAAGTATGAATTTCAATAAAATTCAACAACTACCAGGACTGAAGTATAAGGAAAGAAATTGACAAATTTAAGTTAAATGTTTATCCATCCACACAATAATATGGTACTTAAAAATATCCCTCTAAAATTAAGAAAACTAGTGAAAATGGTGCCGTCATCATGTGTCTTTTAACTGCCACTTGTAATTATTGATGCCTTGCTTTAAAAAACTAAGAAAATACAACTTCGTTTTATCCTACTGCTCCTCCTTTGTTAATTTACGTTCTATTCTGTTAAACATACTTCCAATCATTTTAAGCCTTACCTTGTAATTGAATTGCTACAGTGGGTCATTTTATGAGTCATTTAAACACAGCTTCTCCCTTCCTGAGTTATTTTATTCAAAATTAGGGGCTGGACTTTTTGGTTGTTCCCCCATTTCACTGCACCTGAAACTTTCCTTCCTCCAACATTCCCACTCTCCCCCATCCCTCTTAGGTTTTTATCCCTTGTGTTTATACATACTGAGATGATTTCCTTTGCTTTTCTTTTGTTTCTGAGCACAAAGTGATTCATATTTTTTTCACCCACAGACTACTAAGATATATCTTTCGTACTTTCTGCTACTGATTATTTTTATGAAAGAATCTAAGTCAGTTTCTACTCCTTTCTGCCTGATTTTTAATTAAAATATTTTTTTTTACTTTCTTTACTCTTAAAATTCAATAGCTTCATCAGATTAGTTTTCCTTTTTTTTTTTCTAATTCCCTTGGGGAATTGTTTTCTCTTTTAATTAGAAAATTTAAGCTTATATTTTTTTTAAAAAATTCAGATATAATGTATACTTTATACACTGAATTTACTTTAAGTTTGTTATATGTTCCTGTTAGGATCATCGATGATGGATTTTTCTGTCCTGCCTTTTACTTGTATAACCATGGTGTCCCTTCATGCCTGTGATCTCTTCACAATGACCCACTTTTTCTTGAGGCTGTTGTCATTTGCTATATTTTTGTGGCATTGAATCCTGCTTTCATCTCTATGCTATCTTCAGTTTCATCTTTCAGTTTCATTTCAGTAGTTGCAGATTAATTTCATTCCCTTCCTTTGTCTTATAACTACTTCCTTTTACCTCCATTTCTCTTATCTGAGCTGTGAGCTTGTTTTAAAAGGTCATATTTTCTGTAATTGTTTTTAGACTAAGGAGAACTATTTGTTTGAACAGTCCCATTATAACTTCTCTTGTCCTCTCAAGTAATTTATTACTGTTCTTCAAAGGTCTTTTGCTTAAGATCCTTTTCTCACTTCTTGTTATTTACGTATATGGTCATTAACTATGAAATGTCCAATTTTGAATCAAAAGTTTATTATACCTCAAACAAGAAGTAGTACAATTAATCAAAGTACATGCCTAAACTATCAACATAGTTTTGCCATCTTGCTTATGCCAGCAGCAAAGAAGCCTGGAGAACAAGTGGCAATGAAATTTTGAAAAGCGTTTTCCACAACTTGTTGAGAATTGAATATTTTTCCTTACAAAAAGTTATCCAAAGCCTGGAAGAAGTAGCAGTCAGTTGGTGCAAGGTCTGGTGAATACGGTGGATGACCGAGAATTTCCAAGTCCATCTGCTATAGTTTGAGCAGCTTTGTTTTTTGCGACATGTGATCTTGCAAGAGGATTGGCCTGTCTCTATTTACCAATCTCAGCTGCTTAATCATAAGCATCCTCATCATTTCATCCAATTGGTTGCAGTAGACATCTGCTGTAATTGATTGACCAGGTTTCATGAAGCTGTAGTTGATAATACCAGCACTGGACTACCAAACATATACCATTAGCTTTTTTTGATGAATATTCAATTTTGGACTGTGTTTCGGCACTTCGTCTTTATCCACCATTATGCCAAATGCTTACAATTGTCAAAAAAAATGCATTTTTCTCAAAAATAACAATACGGTGTAGAAATGGTTCACCCTTATGTAGTGGCAGCAAAGAAAGACAAGCTTCAGGATGATTTCTCTTGTGATGCTCATTTAATTCATATGGTACCCATTTATCCAGCTTCTTTACCTTGCCAATTTGTTGCCAGTGGTCCAATATTATTGGAATAGTAACTTCAAACCTTGCTGCTAATTCACACAGAGGTTGAAGTGGGTTTGCATCCACTACATCTTTCAGCTCATCATTATCTACCTTAGTCTCAGGTCACTGACATGGCTCATTTTCAAGATTAAAATCACCAGAATAGAAGTTCTCAAACCATCAACGTACTGTGTGTTCATTAGCCATATATTTCCCAAACACTGTGTTGATATTTTGAGCTGTCTGCACTGAATTGGTTACACAATGGAATTCATATTCAAGAATAACAAGTGTTTTTGACTTATCCATGGTTTCACAAAAATTGTTCTAAAAAAAATTTGAAAGATAATCATAAGCCAAAACATGTGTTTGAAGGATTGAAGATGTACCTTCACAATAAAAAAAAAAAGTGTCAAAGTGAAATGTCAGAGATATCAACGGTCAAACTTAGGTACTTAAGGAAATCGGACATTTCATACTTACTAACCTAGTATATCTTATTCATGATTTATTTTTAAAGGAGTTAGTTAATTGATGAACAATAGAAGGGGAAATGAAAAGCAAAGGATGAATGAACCTGTGTCCTACTCTAGGTTTGATTTGGGTTGGTTGTCTTGGAGACCTTTTCCTTTCACCCTGGGGACATAGGTCTAATCAGTTTCTCCAATGAAGGTGTCTATATGGCTCCTAGTGACACACCTTAAAGCTTATTGCCCTAGGTATCAGACTCTGTTGGGTTCTTGTAATTGCAAGCCAAGCTTATAGGAAAATAAAACATTTGAGCACGTATTTTCTTTTAGATTCACTTCTGCTGTACTTTGGCAATGGCTAGATCATCACAAAGGTATGATTCAGACCCAGGTCTGCTTGACTCATGCCACAATGCTTTTCCATCATCCCATACGATATTTTTGCCTTAGACCCCAAAATTCTTTGAAAGTAAATCATGCAACAAATATCAGTTAACTAAGATATTTGGGAAATGGAATATTGTGGATAATTAGATTTCAGTTTAACTGAGACAAACAGGAAACCCTTTGATTTCAAAATATATTATTGAAAACTCTTTTAAAATGTATTAGCCAACTTCCTTGACCTTCATAGTACCTTATGCAAAAAGGTAATTAATTCTTCTTTGGATCTTTGAAGGTTTTTTAGGGTCTCACTGTTAATATTACAGGCTGTGACTTTCAATATTGTATGTAGTAGATGTTAGTATCTGTGACCAAATATTCGAGCACATTCTATAGTCTAAAGGATTTGGATAAAATAGCATTAATTTGTAATATCATACTTTTTTGGAAATAGGATTTTTTAATAGAAATAGAGGGACAAAATATATAAATAGATATGAACAACTAAAATAAAAAGAAGGGATATATCATCTATGCTATGTATTATAACTAATGTACCCTATGAAATATCTACAATATGTTTGTACAAAAAAGTTTAAGTTTCCTTTTGACTCAAAGACTATCTGAATAAATTGTGAAAATTGAGTCAGTAATATTGTAGCTTTTTATAGCTAGATAATAAGAAACTTAAAAATTTGACTCCATTTCTCATTTTTCCTTCACATTTGGCAACTTATAAACACAACTTAAATGCACTCTGATACACTATAGTTTGCTTATATTTTGACATTATTTCAATTGATGGCTTTCACATTCTATTCCTTGATAAGAAGTTTTCATTACCATATACATTTTAGGTTATTTAATAGCTCAAAGAAAGGAAAGACTAGTAAAAATATCTGGAAACTACCTTATGCTCTTATCTTTCAAAATGGAAAGCATGTGCTGAGTAGATGAATTAAAAGGAGATAGGGAAGCCCAGACTGCAGTTTAAGAGAAACCATTGATCTTTACAAATTAGACTGACAACAGAGATCCATTAAAGTCCACAGTATAATGAAAAAAATTCCTTTTCTTTGGCCTTTCTTTTATCTCTGCTCTTCCTACATCTGATTGTCTCTTCCATGCTCTCCTGTCCTTCAGAAGAACTGCTAAATGCTGATGAAGTAATGGCCATTACAAACCTCTTTCAATCTCATTTGAGAAATGACTCTGATTCCAAACATTAATTTTTGGTACCTATCTGAATAACAATAAGCTTGCTGTATCATCGATTATGTGGCAGAGAAGAATCAAGACAGTAAAAAAGGAGGGTGCTGATTTTAATACAGCCTTGCAGTTCAGTTAAAACCGTTGTGACATAAAACTGGACACGCATTTTCATTTCTTGTACAACTTATCACAATATTTATGATATTTATCAATTTTGCACTTCATTGATTTTAGTTGTTTGCTTATGTTTTGCTCTTACTTAAAGGTAAACTTTTTAATGTTAGTAACTGGATCATTCTAGGATTCCCCTACTCATACAAGACCAAATCACAGTACCATCCATGTGCTTAGTCCTTCAAATATATTTATTAGATGCCTGAGAGAAGGCAAGAATGCTTACTGGTGTAGCTGGTTAAATGAATGGATTACTTGGATAAGTAATAAAGATGGAGTAATGAATGTGATTAAATGTGATGTAAGTTGCAACCTGGAGAAAAGGTCTGCTGTGCAAAAATGCCACTTCATTCTCCAAATCCTACACACAGAGGAGAAAAATCATTCTCTCCTTATGCCACCCCAAAGATTTTTTTTCATCTCTCTATCACAGCATTTAGCTGATTGTGTTGTAATCCATCTTGTCTTCAATGTCAAAACACAAGGCTCTTAGAGGCAGGAATCCTGTCTTACTCATGTTTATATTATCAATGCTTATCTTAGTGCTTACCAAGAGGAGATGGTCCGTTATGTATGAGTCCCTGTGTGTGTATGTGTGCACGCCCGCACGTGTAGGCATATATGCACATAGATTTATTTATATAGAGTGCAAAAATTGGACAAACAAAAGCTATTTGGGAAAGATAATATAGCAAGATAATAAACCAGGAGGCTGTTTCTCACCTGACCACAGAACAAAAAGGGAAATCTAATTCCAAGAGTCAGAAGCAAGGGTTCTGTTTCTGGGCTATGTGGTTGGTACCAAGCTTGGTGTATTCCACACATTATCACATTGACATGAAGTCATTTAGGAAGGTAGTATCACATAGCACAAAAGAGTGTTTGAGTCAACGCATCCTTCATTTGCCTAGTGACTCCTTTGCTTACAAGCTGTAATAATTTGGGGAAGAAATTTAGCTTCTCTGTTCTTTATTTCCTGTACATATTAATGGGGATTATAAAGACTACTTATAAATGTGTTAAGTGGGTCTTAATTAGAAAATGCACATTAAACAGTTTACATAATATCTAGTACATAATAAACATTTAGTTAACAGTAGCTTTTGCTGCCTCTAGTCTGAGCTGAATGGAGATTGCAATTCAGGAGTAAGAAATGGGTAGCTGACCTTGCAATTATGAAAAGGAGGATTGTATTAGAGACTAAGCCAGGCAGTATAGGCAGTACTTCCTTTTCCTTTCACAGCCAGAGTGATGATTCTAATAATCTCAGGCTGTGGAGTTTCCCCAGGGAATGTAATCACACAGATTTGTCCAGGAAGTAGAAGTTGGGGAACTGAGTCATACAATTCTGCCTTTCAAAACTCAGCCTAAAAAACTAAGTTACATAATTTAATTGGGATCTTAAACTTGCTTGTTTCTTACTGGAAATTTAAGGACATGATTGGACTATTCCAAGACACAAATGCCTTGGCTCTAATAGCATAAGAAATTCGTACTACATTTATAAATCTTGTAGCCATTGATAGCATTTTCTTTTATTTTTTCTATAGAATATGGAAGCATGTTGCAGATTTTCTCTTCCTTGTATTTCTTTTAGTTTTCAGCTTAATCCTACTAGATATTTTAGTGACTTCTGTCATGTCTCTCCAAGGTTATTTAAATTTTTCCACCTTTACTCTTGAGACTATACCATTGGCAATTTTCAGAAGTACTTCCTCAACAATACAATATCCTATACAGCATTTCATGAGTGGATTGTTCATAATAAAATGAATAATCAATATAAAATCTTGACCAAAGGATCATGGTTAAAATCTAACCTTGTTTGTAGGAATTTTTATGCATAATTCTTCTCTCATGATGTAAAATACTAAAGTATTCCCTTGAATTTTGCCTCTTTGTCTCTTTGCTAGCCTTGAGAAGAGAAACAATACTAATGTATTGATTCAATGTCAAGCATATGAACACAATTGAAAATTAGCTATAAATACAGATATTTCTGCAATGACATAGTTCCAATTGCTTATTTCAAATTTCTAATTTGGTATTTTGTATAAAAACATGTAGAAACAACTTAAGTTCTTCTTGCAAGTTTTAGCACAAATTACAATGCATGCATTGCGTTGGGATTTTGTATCATTGATGGGAAGGATCTAGCTGGATAGCATTGATACAGAAGTTAGAGCAATAATTTAATATGCAGTCAGTGCTTATATACCAAAAGTCAAATATTGAGATGATTTTTTAAAACAAATTTTAATTATTATGGGTACTTAATACATATATGTATTTGTGGGGTACATGTGCTGTTTTGATACAGGCATACAATGTGTAATAATCATATCAGTGTCATTGAGGCATCAATCACTTAAAGCATTTATCATTTCTTTGTGTTAGGAACATTCCAATTCCATTTTTTGTTTTTTTTTTTTGAGACAGTCTCACTCTGTTGCCCGGGCTAGAGTGAGTGCCGTGGCGTCAGCCTTGCTCACAGCAACCTCAAACTCCTGGGCTCAAGCAATCCTCCTGCCTCAGCCTCCTGAGTAGCTAGGACTACAGGCATGAGCTACCATGCCCGGCTAATTTTTTCTCTACATATTTTTAGCTGTCCAAATCATTTCTTTCTATTTTTAGTAGAGACGGGGTCTCGCTCTTGCTCAAGCTGGTCTCGAACTCCTGAGCTCAAACGATCCGCCCACCTCGGCCTCCCATAGTGCTGGGATTACAGGTGTGAGCCACCATGCCCGGCCTCCAATTCCATTTTTTTAGATATTTTAAAGTATATCCTAATTTATTGTTGACTATAATCACCCTGTTGTGCTATCAAATATTAGATCTTGTTCATTCTATCTAACTGTATTTTCATAACCATCAACCACCCCTACTTTTTCACTTCCTCCCCACTACCCTTCCCAGCCTCTGGTAGCCATCATTCTACTCTCTATCTCCACGAGATCAATTGTCTTAATTTTTAGCTGCCATATATGAGTGGGAACATGTGAAATTTGTCTTTCTGTGCTTGGATTATTTCATTTAACATAGTGTTCTCCAATTCCATCCATGTCGTGGCAAATGACAGGATTTCATTCTTTTTTATGGATGAAAAATATTCTGTTGTGTTTCTCAATGTGTAATTAATTTCTAAATATCTTCTTTCTAATACTCTGTGGGCCAGATCAGAGTCGGTATTATCATTTTTTTTTCAAGCAACTTCTGCATAGTGTTGTACAGGCAGCTTCAGAGGGAAGTATGGAGCACTTCTACCAGAGAGTTATAGTGGTATTCTTTTTATCTCACTTTTGGCTCAGACGTGAGGACAGTAGACATTAATTCCAGCGGAATGTAACCAGGAAAAATGTAAAAGTCAGAGGCGGAAAATCAATTGAGTGACTCTTAAAACTTTCACTCAAACCGAGGGTATAAAAAAAATAGAGAATGGAGATTGGAGCATACGTAGAGATAGATTTTCCTGGAGAGAGATGTAGTGTGATGTTTAGTCTCCCAGCCACCCTCGACCCCTCTGTAAGTGGGAAGGGATGAGAGTTACTTTCCTGTCCTTTCAAGTTAAATGTAGGGCTTCAAGAAAATACTGAGTGAACTTAATATGCATCCCCTGATGTTTGGGATGGGCAGTGATGCAACGGACAGTGGTCTGAATCAAGCTTGAGGAATCAGAAGTGTGGCAGGCTGGAGTGAGGAAAAGGGGCTGCTCTACCATCAGCTCACGTTACCAGAGTTAGCAAAGGCAAAGTATGAGTGCATGCTCCCACCAGCCACTTTTGTATCAAAAGCACCAAAATGTCTGAATGAGGTTCACCTTGTGACTCTACAGAGAACAGTTACTGGAATCTCTGGACTCACAGTAGCTGCAGAAAGGGTGTGGATTGGACTGTAAGGATGTGTGCATCTAATGTATCAAGAGACTGAAAGCAAATGGTAGCAGTGATGGGGGGCGGGGCTCTTTCTTCTGCAAATCAACTTTAAATACCTGTGAGACCCAGAGAGTACAAAGCCATCTTATGAAAGTGGAAATCTAGTATTTTTCTGTTTCCTTTTCTTCTCTCACCTGATACTCACTCCAACACCAAAGGGACCAAGATACTAGATCAGCAACCTGAGGGAGAAGCAGTAGAGAAAGATGTCAGCCAAGCCCCATCCCTGGCCTTTGGCTTTCTGCATAAAACAGACTACAGCTGAGGGAAGGGGGAAAGATTAAACTAAATTGGACTGCACATTCCGACTTCTGTGGAAGGGAGCTTGTTTGCTGAATCATGATCATGGAACCCTTTATCCCCTATGTGTGAATAGTTATGGGACTATCTGTGTTATGATCCAGGGACAAAGGGAAAAGTTCACACCTGAATAAATATAGAGAAAAGAAAATAAATTTGCTTTATGATTACTCTTAATGAGTTCTGCTTATACAATGTACTGTTTAGATTCTCTATTGTGTTAACACAAATTGTGTACTACCCCTAGGATTATTTATCTTAAAAATTACGTATAATTACTGCTAGCTAGTCTTGCCGGTTCATCCCAGGAGTTTGGTAAACACATATAATAAATGTGAGATTTCCTTTCCACTATGATTTCAAAATACTTGAAAGTAAAATATATGCTCAATTGTTACATCACTGGCATTAACTAATCTGACAGTTTATCAGACAAGACATGTACTATTTCTGTTATTTTCAAGGAAAATCACAGAATAAAAATGCTGTAACTCTAAATATACTGTTTGTAAGGATTTGACTTTAGTATTATTATATGGGAATTTGAACAATATATAGCAAGGCTTAGATGATTATTTCTTTTATTTACAATAAAAAATTACTGAATATTGTTCCTCAGATTTCCTTCACCACCTGGTCAGTATTTTTGGACTACATTACTTTCATATAACTGTTTGAGACTGTGTATTTTTCAACACAACGTTACATATAAAATATATGCCATACATGTTTTATTCTCATTAAAAGTATATTCTGGCCGAGTGCGGTGGCTCACACCTGTAATCCTAGCACTCTGGGAGGCCGAGGCGGGTGGATCGCTCAAGGTCAGCAGTTCGAGACCAGCCTGAGCAAGAGCGAGACCCCGTTTCTACTAAAAGAACAGAAAGAAATTATCTGGCCAACTAAAATATATATAGAAAAAATTAGCCGGGCATGGTGGTACATGCCTGTAGTCCCAGCTACTCGGGAGGCTGAGGCAGGAGAATCGCTTAAGCCCAGGAGTTTGAGGTTGCTGTGAGCTAGGCTGACGCCATGGCACTCACTCTAGCCCAGGCAACAAAGCGAGACTCTGTCTCAAAAAAAAAAAAAAAAAAAGTACATTCTTTTTAGAAGTTGGGAATTATTTTATTCTGGCCTTTATATGGTGTCTTTCCCTTGAAACACCTTTTCATTCAACGGAGAGTATAGGAGTTGGACATGTTATTTTTAGGCAGAGATAAAAGCATTTCTCCAAGGTAATGGGACACCATGAGGTGTGCTCTTGCATATTACTTCCTTTACTAATTAAACGGAATGTGAGAGCGAAAGTAAGTTGGCATTGTTAAAGTAAATGACCCAATGCTTTAGTAATGAAGACACATCTAAGCTGAAGTTTATTGTTTTAATTTTAATCTTGAGCACTTTTAGCCCTACAGAGTAGGTTGCTCCATGTGTCCTACAGTGCATCTTTCCATTGTACTGCAGTGTGGCCCGCTGACTCTCTAAAAACTATTTGTAATAAGTTGTATTTTGAAATGAAGTGGTTCATTTATACAGAAGGTGAATTGATATTGGACATTTATTAAATCCGGTTTTTAACAGGCTGTCATAAGTGGGGTTCTTCAGAGGGCAGAGATATCGGGAGACTAAAACTTGCTTAAATTATGGTCCCATAAAAATATAGATGAGGCTCAGATGCCTTTGGATTAAATATTCATTACTGAATATTTACATAATGCATGTGAAAGTGCTTTTAAAATAAAAACTCTCTTTATATAAATGGAAGCTATGGCCAGATTTTCCCCATTATACCCAGAAGAGCACTTCAAAGCATTCTCCGGAGCCTTAGAGAGGAGAAATTTCTTCCATCACTTCTACAAAGGAAGGAGAAGACTGATTATTTCACACTGTCTAAACCTACCCTCCTTAAAATGTTTTGGCTATCTAAAACTGTTCAATTTTTAGCAGAGTACCTATTTTCTGTGATTTATAAATATAGGACTCTAAAAATAGATACTTTTTTAAAAAACTTCCTTTGACATGTATTGCATGTTGAACAGGGCCTTCTTGATAAATTATGCAGAATCATTTGAGTGTAAGGAAACAGGCATAGGCAGACCAGGCTTCATTTGCTACCTCCACTATTTATTAGTTGCATGACTTGGGCAAATAATTTTTACTCTTTCCTTTATTGTTCTTCATCATTGCACTGGAGATTGCAATGTCTACCGTGAAGGGTTACTTTGAAAATTAAATGACATCCTGCAGGCAACGTTCCCAGTTTCTGACACATTGAAAAAGCTGAAAACCAGTTAATTTCCTCCTACATAAATACATTATTATTGCCAAACTGAAAGCAGCCAACTCTCAATTACCCATATTAATATATGGAAATTCCTATGCAGATAAATAAAAATAATGTGAACATAATTTTTACACATAGTTTTGTGATCTATTTTTATATATTATAATGTTCTAACATTTCACTATAGAATTTACACGTGAAAGGAGGATATTAGGAATTGAGTGGTTCAACCCTCTCATTTTACAGATGAAAAAATTCAGACAGATAACAAATACAATGATGAATGTAATACAGCTAGTTAGTGGTAGAATTGGGACTGAAGATCAAATCGTTTTTCTCCGTTCTGTGATTTTATAGTACTTCAAATAAAATAATCAAACTCATGTTCAAAATGATCTCAATTTGAAGTAACTGAAAAAGTGCCCACCTTCAATAACTACCATGCTATTGATCAGGTCCCCTCTGAGAATTTCAGTCTGTGGGTGTGTAGTGTAATCGCCTACACTAGTCCTAAGCAGCATATAGGGATATAAAAATTCATGAGTAATTCCTGTCAAAATTTTGAGTTAGTTTAGTCTAAACTTTGGGCTATTTAGGATAGTTGTAGATTTTTAAAAAATCACTGTTCTAGCTATGCTGAAATATACAATATCAGAATTTTAAACAACAAAAAACTCACTAGCTAAGTTCTAAAATAGTGATTTGGATCACTTTACCACATTAAGAGACTGTATTATTTATTTGAGGTTATTGGTAAAGTAGGGATGAGGACTATTTTTGAGGCTGAGCACATAGGCACTATCTTAGCTTAATATCTTAGCTCATAACATCCCCAGAGGCAAAGAAGTAATTAAATGTTTTGTTGTAAAAGTCCTTCTATTGTGACTCCTAAGCAGGTAAAGCTAGCATATGATAAGAGTGAGCAGAGCTGCTGATAATGACATAAGTAATGATAAAGTAAGAAGAGCTAGTAATCATTTCTCCAAGAACTGGAGAGATTTGCTTTGGCAAATTCACATAACAGATAATCTTCCGTGGAAAGAGACTCATTTCCCATTACTCACTATCTGTATTTCTCTAGTGGCACACGTTTTCTAACTTGCACTGGAGTTATTTATACCATAAACAGATCCAGGACCAAATTCCTTTTGGCCTCATTTCTGTAGTTTTTAAGACACCTACTTATTACATGCTGGCCGTAGTAGGCATTTACTAAGTATGGATTAAATGAATTAATACATTTATACTGTGACAATATTGGAATTGTATTTCATATAATAGAAAGGGGAAATAATAATAAAGTAGTTGCAATCCTTCCTGGAGGGAAAGGAAATGTTCTCATTTTCTCTTTCAATAAAATTAGTAAATTGCAACAGTTCCTCCAAGGGTCTCAATAAGAGAAAAGAAAGAAATAAGAATGTCTGTTACAGTGTTTTAAAATATACTCACTTTACTGTGCCTTCTTATATAATTCTATAATTTATTTGAGTTATTTCCAAGATATTAATAAATGAAACACGAACTGACCATTAAAGAGTCCAAGTTCTTCTGTATGTTGTTCATTTTTACTTCATGATTTCTAACCCTACCTATACATAGCAGACATTAGTGGATCCCTATGCAATATCTATTTCTTCATCTTTCTTTCTAATAGAATGCTGAACTTGTTCAGGAATCCACTGTGCTTTCATGGATTCCAAGAAACTTGTGAAAAGCTGAGTTAACTCTCAGGTCCAAGGGAAAAGTCTTTTTCTGATGGTCTATTCCAATAAGGGTTTGCCATCATTCTCTCCTATGGATTGGTTAAAGTGTCTGATTGAGCTAATCAGCACAGAAGTACTCATGCACTCACCTCCTGTAACTGAGAGTTATTGGTCCAATGAGAGTAATCCTCTCTGCTTTCTGTCTCTCCCTTACCCCGTCTCTCCACCTCTTTCTACCTGTCTCTTCTCTCTTCCCCAACCCTTCTCTTCTCCCTCTTAGCCTTTCTCCCATCTCCACCCCTTAATTACCTCCTTTCCTGCGGAATATGAGAAACCATACTTATCACCTTTTTTACATCCACAAAAAGAACAAGCCCTGAATGAAACCGATGCTGAAGGTGACAGAGACGAGAGGAAGAATCTGGACCCCATGACATCATCCCCAAGGCACTACATGATCAACCCTGAATCCTACACTCTGCATGGACTTCCACTTTCTTAGAATGATAAATGTACTTATTGTTTGAGCCAGTTTGTTCCAATGTTGTTGCAAACTAATTTTGATGCCCTCCTTAACCTTAATCCTCCACTGCATTTTTAAATTTCCTTCCTTGCCCACTTATTTTTCTATAGGTGCCATTATTATTCTTATGTAGAGAAACATGTCTAGCTTTATGATACTAAATGATTACCATTAAATCCTGACAATAGCAAGGGAAAATAGTACCAACTCAAATGAAACACTAACAGCTAAAAGGCCGATTTTATAATGTGCATTTGTAGCAGCCATTTGAGTAAGTCTACATAATGGTTTTAAAGGACTTTCAATAATGTTTCCTGCAGCTGTACAGAATTTTAACTTTTAACTCTTCATTTAAAAAATACATCTAAATATAAATCAAGCACTATACACTTCCAATTTAGCTGTTTGAATGGAAAGAGAAAGTTGAAAGCTGGAGCAGTCATGAGTAAGTGCTATAGAAAGCTGTAGTCCACAGTTGCAATTTAAAACCAATCAAGTGGGCAGGAGAAGGGGAACACAGAACCTGAAAATAACTGGTAAGCTTAGAAATAGTTTTAAAGCAAACGCTACACTAATAATGATTATGGTTAATCAGTGATCCAAAGGTACCACCCTCTCGGCAAGGGGAATTTAGAAGGTGAGAAGTAGTTTAAGCAGTCTGTCAAGTTTCCACTGGCAATATTCACCTGAATCAATCTTTGCTAACATGGGTAGTTTTGCCTTATATCAACGTGCAAAGAGTATGAGGGAGACAGTTATGTGAATATAGGACACATGTTCACATTCCAAGATTCTTTGAGTCAGTCAAGCATGAGACTGGAAAACTAAGAGTTTTTAAAGTTATTGACAAGCATAACATGAGAAATGGCATTGAGGTACCTTCTCAAGAGTGTTTCTTGGGATTATGCATCTAGAATGTGTAAACATACCACTTTCTATGCTTTCTACCCTGCCCATTACATCTTGAACAAGGGGGGAAACAAAACTATTTTTAGGGCTAAAATAATCCTTTTTCCTTTAGCACTACGAAGGAAATTAGAGGGCCTTGGTTGTTTTTTGTTTTGGGGGTTTTATTTTGTTTGTTTTTTTTTTTTTTTTTTTTAGTTTTATCTACTGATAACCTGGGCAAGTCATTTAAGGTTTTTTTTTCCCTTCTCTGAAGACAAAAAATGTTTATCTTGCACTGCTTGCTTTATGTCAGAGTTTGTGAAATAAAAAAATTTGCATGTGAAACACTTTCTACACAGGAAAGTACTATATATTAATAGATATAACAGTTGGCATCATTCTTATTATCAGATTATCAATTTCAAGCTAGAAAAAAATTGGAAGATATGTTGCATCTTTAAATAAGTCATGAGAATGATCAGAGATTTCAAAGGCAGAGAATTTAAAGTCATATTGGATGACTAAAAATAATGGAAAGGTAGGTTAGTACATTTTGCCTTTGTTGTTTTTTGCATATATTTATTCTCCATAATGTTTCCAAATTTTTTCTGAGATATTAATATCTTGGTAGAAACTGTCAAGGGCTAGCTTGGATTCTGTGCTTACTTCCAGAATCTTTACTTTTGGAACCTTTCCTCTTTCCCCTCCCTGAGCATGAAGGCAGAGATAGATCTGTGTGAAATAATACGCCAGATGCTTTGGAAACATTTGAGTCAGTGGTTTCAAAGGAAGCTGTGCTGATTCTAGCAGTGGTACAAGGTAGAAGTAAGATAGATGCAATGAGAGAGAGATGTACAGTTGTTGCAAGGACTGCTTTCTCATCCTGAGCTTCATCTGCTCCTTTTTCTTTCCCTGTGCCTTAAATAGGAAAAGGAAGTATCTACTGGTGTCTCTTTTTCTTTCTCATTTTCCATTACAAAGGTAATTCATGGTCAGTATCTCTGAATGAATATTTGAAACATACAGTAAAATACAAAGAAAATAAAATTCAAGTGTGCCTTCCCCCATTTCAAAGAAAAGACTTGTTAACATATTGCTGTGTATGGTTTACATAGACATGGAAACCATAAAACAATCCTCTGACACATTGTATTTTCCAAAAATGGAACAGCAATATTTCTGGTCCCTTTATGCTCCTCCAGAACCTTGCCACTCCCTATCAAGAGGCAGAATCCATTTGCCCTCTCCTTGAACTTGGGTGGGACTTGTGATCGCCTCATCCAAGAGCACATGGTGAGTGCGATGTTGTGTGTATTCTGAGGCTGGGTCGTGAATGGTGATGTGATTCCTCTGGGCTCCCTGTCTGGATGTTGACCTTTGCATTCAGCCACCTTGCTGAGAAGAAGCTCAGAGAGACCACAAGGACAGGCCTCTTGGAGAGGTATAAATGTATGGAGAAGATCTAAGATCCCTAGAAGCATAAGCCACAAGACAGACATGTGAGTAAATGAGTTCTCAGATGACTGCAGCCTCAAGCCTTCACACCTTGTCATCACAGAGGAGAGAAGAGTGGTCCCTGCTTGCCTTGCCTGAATTGCTGACTTACAGAAATGAAGAGTGATAATAACTTGTTAATTTTTAAAAATCTACTGTGATATATTACACAACACTAGATAACTATAACAGATACATACAGGATCAGACCAACTGTAACACCTCTTATTGTATGTACTCTTTGGAAAACCATTTAAAACGTTGACTATATAACACAAATAAATGTAAAACTTTTGTATCAACTATGTCTGAAAAACAGTATACACATTTAATGATTACAGGGCTTTTTCTTTTCTATTGCAAGGACTCGTTTCCAAGGAATTTCTGCAATCAAGGGGCAAAAATGCATGTATTAAAATTTGTGCTTCTCTCTTTTTCTAGAAATGGAACAAAATATATGCAATTCTTTCACCTCTTACAGTAATAAGGACTGTTTAACTATAACATAGAGTGAAGAAAAATAAATAGAAAAAAATATGTAGATGCTGGGGACAGAAGAACTGAGACAGAAAGAGTTGTAGGTGGTGAGGGAGGGAGAACAAGAGGGAAGGAACAAGGTGGAGGAGAGAAAGAGAGGGGAAAGAAAACAGAGACTCAGTAGATTCCAAGATGATTTTCTTACAGCAAGACACATGAAGATGTTTAATACACCAACCATGTGTTTTTATTGCCCTTTGAAATTTGGAGATACTATACTAAGGTCCAGAACTTTGCAATGTACAAATGGGCAGCTGGCCGACTCTTTAGCAGGTAGCCACAGCAACCTACCAATGAGAAAGCTATTTCTAAGGCTGGGTCCTATTGCCTCATAAAGCTGGAAGTCTCCGGGTTGAGGGAATTAATCTATAAGACAAATCTTTCATAGAAGGGAAACTATCCCTAATTTAACAGTAAGAACCACCCTAGTTCCGTAATGTGTAAGACAAATATTTGTGGGCAATGCAATTTTTAACTGTGGAATTATATATACTTATTACACAACAAACTTAACATTTGTTAAAAATAAACAAACACATGCAAAATTTATTTTCTCTTTTCTAATAGAAATCAAAGCATGGAGTTTTCCAGTAATGTCACTGTTTTTCTTTGAGATAATTTAGAGGTCTGTTTTAGAGGACAGGCTTTGCCATCACTTCACCTCAGCTGAACTCTCAGCTCTGTTGCCCACCTGCTGAGTGACATCAGTCAAGGTACTGATCATTTCAAACACTCAATAGCATTTCAAAACCTCAGCGCAATAATCCATGTTTAGTGAAAAACAATTTTACAGGATTAGATATATCAAGCTAAATGAAAGGTCTTCCTTCCTTTGAGAATCCCTCAAGATTATGGATCACACTGGGCTAAGTGCAGGTTACAGGTGCCAGACAGTACATCTATTTTGTCCATCATAATCTCCCTTTAGTATATGCACAATAAAATGTGTTATTGACAGGAAAGGAGTTGAACTTGTATATACCAAAGCATTTTTCTGTTAATCATTTTTTAAGAGCATAAAATTAAGCCAAATTACAAGGGCATGCATATAGAATAGTATATAATATCTACACTGGAATGATTATAATGAATGCCCTTTGATTTAATAATGATTAGTTGCTTGTTATACTGTATGTTCCATAAATGTTTCAAGGGCAAAAAGGAATAATGGTGTTAAAACAAAACCCTATCCAAATGATATTTTAAACTTTCAGATTTTATTTTTGTGCTAACAGTAATATATAAAGAGAGAACTGTTATGCAAAGCATTTTGCCAGTCCTGGGACTTGGGAGTGTTGGTGGAAAAGCTGACAATCTAATGTTAAAAAGACAATCCTTGTCCTTAATGAAACTTATAATTTAGTGTGGGAGATAATAATGTAAGACATAACATGAGGGAGAGAGTGAAGAGGAGTTGGATAAAAGTATGAGTTATATATAAAAATACTCAGCCAACAGGGCTTAATCAAAGCATTTAACTAAAATTTCTCTAGGTAAGCTGGAACACTGAAGTTGTTAAATCTTTTATGGCTATGGTTTCTATTTTTAAATTGAAAATAATTCTGGGAGAGTAATTTTTAAATTTCACATTTAAGTTGCTAGAATCATTTTAATTACTACCAATGTGAGGAGGGGAATACAAGTTAGAATTCATTGTAACACTTGTATACTTTTTCTGGTGTCACTTTTGGTAAAATATTAAGAAATATCAAAATTAAAAAAAAATTAAAGATTTGTCTTTCCTATTCTTAGATCTTTATTTCTTCTACTTGAGATTTTTTTCCATCATTCTGAAACCCTGAAAATAAGTTATCTGAAATTAAACCACTTTTTCCAAAGCCATATTACCTGACTGTGAATATGAATGAAAACCACATTTTGGTAAAACAGTGAGAATAAAACATGCATAACTTATTTGATGATGATGAAAGACTGGTGAAATAAATACATATTTTTTAAATGCTAAGTATCCCACATTACAAATCAAGCCTTCAATTCACCATTAAGTCGTTATAAGAAATGGCCAGGAGATAGGATCGAGATGGCCTACTAGACACAGGTGGTACATACCTCCTTCACAAAGAGAAACCAGAATAGTTAGCAAATTCTCACATTTTAAATAGATTGTCTAGGAGAGAATGCTAGGATTCACCAGAGAAATGACGGGAAGCAGCAAAAGTGAGTAAAAAGAGGGTTCAGGGCAACTTGCCCGGTGGAAGACTGGCTAACAGCCAAAAGAAGCTTCCAGAAGTGGGGAAATAGTAAGAGAGAAGCCCCCAAGGGCACCCTCTTCAAGAAGAGATTTTATGATCTTGGTTGTAATAGAACCTTCCTGACCCACACAGGTCTCAGGCCTAACATAGGGAGCTGCTTGGAGACTGCACAGATATATTGCTCCAGAAAGGGAACCCATGCAGAATCCCATGGGCATTCAAGCATAGATCAGCTTGAGCTGGGTGCCATTCTGAGAACCTAGACACTGGAGAACCATGGCACACCTGTGCAACTCCAAGGAGGGATAGAGGAGCCCATGTATTCCCATGCACCCCTCAGAAGGTCCCCACTGCCCTACTGTGGGCTGCTGTTCAGACTGAGGTATGAGGGGACAGCATTTTTCAGTTTCTCACCCACACTGGCTGTTTGGGTGAGGCCCCAGCCTTTCCAGTTGTAGATCCAAGGTGCCATTTTGAGAGTTTGACATGGTGCTGTGCCCCACCCTAAGGCTGAGTTTGGGCTGACATGGCTGCAGCCTCTACCTGGCTGGGGTGGGGCAGGGAAACCAGCCTTTCCAGCATGTATCTGGGATGGTGCCCACTATCCTGAAGCTGGCTACTGTGGAACCAAGACTCAAGTGAACTACAGTCTCCATAGTTTCCTGCCAGTGCAGCATGACTGTGAAGAGCCCCACCTTCTCTGGTCATAGGCCCAGGGTTCCATTTTTGGAATTTGAAGCTGGGTAGTGCCCCACTCTTGGGCAGAACTTGGCTGAATGCAGCAGTAGCCCTGCCCAGCTGAGGAAGGAAAAGGGAGCCCAATGTCTCCTACATACAGCTGGAACAATTCTCACTGTCCTGTTATGGGCTCCTACAAGACTGAGACATGAATGGACAGCATTTCCCACAGTGTTATGCCCATGCCACTTGCCTCAAAGGGGCCCATCCCTCTTTGGTTGCAATCCCACTGCAGCTACCAGTAACACCAACACGGACCACTTGGGTCCTAGTGGGTGGTTCCACCACTGCTACTGCCATCTCCCACATAACACCAGCTGCTCTGGGCCTGAGAACCTGCCCATACACCCATCCTCTGGCTCCAACTACTAGCTTCCGAGCAAGCCACCCAAAGGTCCCAAAATTGGCTCCCCAGATCACACTCACATCACTACCAGTGTAAGCTGCTCTGGGGCCTAAAATCAGGCACACTTAGCCCACTTCTTCCACCCCTGGGGCCTAAAGACTGACTAAGCTGATGTTCGAGTCCCTAGCAAAACTTTACCACAGCCTCAACTAATAACTAGTCCCAAAGTCAGTAAGGAAATCACTAATACTACTGACCCTGCACACTACCTAGGAAATCATACAAAGATCACACTACTGCAGGCACCCAAAATCAAAGCCAAAGTGTCCTAGTCAACCAACAACATATATAAAGCTTCAGGAAAAAATTCTCCCCTTAGAAATTAATTTCAAAACAATTAGAAGTGACTGCTACATCAGATGTGCAGGTATCAATGAAGGACACAGGAAACATGAAAAAGCAAGGAAATATGATACCACCAACAGACAGCTATTGTCCAGCAATGGATCCCAATAAAAGAATTTCTTGTAATGCCAGATAAAGAATTCCAAATATTGATTTTAAAGAAACCCAGGGAGATAGAAGAGAAATCTGAAAACCAATACAAGAAAATCATAAAATAAATTCAAGATATGTGTGAGAAACTTACCAAGGAGATAGATATTTTAAAAAACACAGAAATTCTGGAGCTGAAAAAAAATTGAAGGAAATACAAAACACATTCCAAAGTTTTAAGAATAGATGTATGTAACTGAGCAGAAGAAAGAATCTCAGAACTTGAAAAGAGATCTTTTGAAATAATTCAGTCAGATGAAAATAAGCAAAAAGAATGAACAAGACTTTGAGATTTCTGGGACCACATAAAATGACCAAACTTACAAATTATTGGTATTTTTGAGGGGAAGAGCTCAAAAAGTTTATTTAAGGCAATATCAATGAAAACTTCCTAGAACTACCAAGTGAGTTAGACCTTTAAATACAGTAGACCCACCAATACACTGCACAAAGGACTTCACCATGGAATATTATAATCAGAATGACTAAAGTTGAAGTAAAATGAAGGATTTTAAAATTAGCAAGAGGAAAGTGTCTAATCACCTATAAAGGAATCCCCATAAGTCTAAATTCAGCCTTCTCAGCAGAAACCTTACAGACCAGAAGAGAATGGTATGGAATTTTCAAAATGCTGAAGAAACAAAAAAATATCCTGCCAACCCCAAAACTTATATCCTACCATTATAAATGATCAGAGAACTAAATGAAATAGAGGACAAAAAAAAACAATAAAAAGGATCAATGAAATGAAAAGTTGGTTCTTTGAAAAGATAAACAAAATTGATAAACCACTAGCTAGAATAACCAAAATCAACTCAAGCTGGATAAAAGACTTAAATGGAAGACCTGAAACAATAACAATCCTACAAGAAAACCTAGGAAAAACTCTTCTGGACATTGGCCTAGACAAAGAATTTATGACTAAGACCACAAAAGCAAATTTAAGAAAGACAAAAATAGGCAAATGAGACTTAATTAAATTAAAAAGCTTCTCCATAGCAAAAGAAATAACCAAATATTCTACCTACCCATACCAGAAAGCTATTGTGGGGGTCAAAAGAGAAAGTAGTATATACACACACATACACAAAATTCCAAAATATACTCCTATATACTAATATATTTACTTATATAGGAGTATACCATATACTCATATAATATAGAGCTTAACATTCTTACTCTGAGGCAATTATAATTCTAAGACTTAAAATGAAACTTTATCTAACTGAAGCCATGATTAATCTA
The DNA here is from genome assembly GCF_020740605.2 of Lemur catta. Classification (NCBI taxonomy): domain Eukaryota; kingdom Metazoa; phylum Chordata; class Mammalia; order Primates; family Lemuridae; genus Lemur; species Lemur catta. The sequence goes on from NC_059140.1 coordinate 54,433,878, forward strand.
TGAAATTTTCAGAGATTATTACACCTGGCCACAGGAATGCGAACAGTGTACCAAATAAAACATTTCCTAATCACTTGGGTAAAAAAATCTTTGGAAAACAATTAGAAATGCTGCCAAATTGCTTGCTACTCCACCAATATTTTGTGGGTCATAAATTGTCTTAGAAGGCTTTGTGCAAACTTAATTAGATTAAAAAAAAACAACCTTTCTCTACTATGATTAGTTGATGCTTTAATTAGGTGGACACAAAATAAAAAGATTGGTCTTATTAAATTTATCAAATTATGGGCTATAATATTTTTCCCCTTTTGATATCATAAAATGAAGCCTTGTACTGAGGGGTTTAACACCTCTAAGCTGATGACCATTTACTGAGTTGGAAACAGGAGGCTTAGCAGGGTTGGGGATGGATCATCATTTCATCAAATGAAAATACATTCATTTTAGAATATATTTTTATATCTAGCCTAAAGTATCTAAATTCCACTAATGGAAAATCATTCATATGTATTAATGTTAATCTCTCTTTTTTTTTTCTAATATGAACCCTTCTGGAAAGTCAGAGTACTACAGAGTGACCTTAATATCTCTGGATGAATTTATGAAATTGTTACTGTATAGAATAAGAGTGTACAGGCTTGTGAGAAATTTTTTAAAAAAGACAATAGAGTGAAGAGAAGATAGCCAAAAAAAATTCACCTGGTTTTCATTATTGACCAAGATTATTCTAATGAAACAGTTAGAATTGGGTAACTTTCTCGTTTCTTGAAGTTGGACTTATCAGGATGTAAACTTATTTCCTAAATTTAACAACATTGAAAGGTGTGTGATTAAAAAGACTTTATCTTAGATTTCTTCTCCTGTCTATATACCATAAATTTTCTTTTTTTTTAATGTTATATTTTTCTTGTTCACTATATTGAAACAATCAAGTGGAGCTGGTCATTAGCAAATTAACTGAACCTTATAATGAGTGTATTTCCCTCTCGTGTTTGTGACTTTGAATGAGAACTAATTATGTTCTTACACTTGTCACTTGAATCATGACCTTCAGCATGTCAAGATACACGTGCACGGGGTATCTATATATATGAGAGTAGAATGTCAGGATTGAACTGTTTGTCTTAATTGAATGCCATTGTCAATAATCATTGACATCCATCAACTATTCCCTTTATTCTTAGTAAGAGATCATTTTTTTTCAGGTATTTTGGCAAAGTTATTTTCACATGAGAGGATTTTTTATTCTTGAATTCAAATTTTAAAGGGTTTGTTTATTTGTGGGGCAGGGGAGTCAAAATATCTTAATCCTGACTTGAACTGTATATGCAAAAGAGAATTGGAAAAATATAGAAGAATCAATGATATTGAGATGAAATAAGTTTTGTATACAAATTATCTTAAGACAGACATAATTAAAGTGATAGTTAAAAACACGTAAAAATAAAACATTTTAGTCATGTAAAAACATCATAAATTAAATTGCAAAACACAAACTGGCATTTAAAAATACACATGTATTATCATTACTACACCTAAACATTTTTTTCTTTACCACACAACACTAAGAATTAGTAATATTTTCAATCTGCTTTAAAATGATACATGACGAAAGTAAAAACTCAATGGAAATTAAGTAGGTGGGACAGGGGAGGAGGGATGGGTAAATTCACACCTAATGGGTATAATGCATATTGCCTGGGTAAAGGGCACACGTATAACTTTGACTCAAAATGTATAAGAGCAAATTATGTAACCAAAACATGTGTACTCCCATAATATTCTGAAATAAAACAAAAATTTAAAACGAACATTAAAATGTTATTTTAAATTGCTTTCTTTTTTTATTGGTGATTCTGAACTCTAGATATTTCTGTGCTATTTGCACATTTTCTTCTATGAATCTCCATTTGATGTATGCTATATTAATATATTGATTTTTATGGGTTCTTTATATGTGAAAAACAGCTCCTTAGCTGTCACTGTATTTTAAGCATACTTTTTTCCAGTTTGTTATTTTCCTTACTAAAATTTAGAAATATTTTTACTAAAGCCATGTGAGTTTACTCATTTGAGAGCCTGTACATTCTATGTCAGTATTCATATCTTAAGCTTTATATGATAGTTGGAACTATTTCTTCTTACCTACCAGGGGAAGGAATTTACCAGGTATTTTCTTTGGTTAAATAGTTTGGTGAACTTTCATCCATTTAATATGTTCTCATGGCCTCAGCCATCACCGCTCCCAGGCACTTTCTATTTTCGCACTGTCTGCTCAATTTATATTTTAAGCAAGGCTGTCAGGCACAATTCAGGTTGTATCTTTAACACAGTGCAACCAATTTGCCCATTTCCCTGACCATTTTTACTTACAAAAAATTACAACCTAGCATTTTGTACATGATGTCCTCATCTTTGCTTTGCCATTCTTGGAAATCTTATTATCTCTTACAATGAAAACAAGCTTTATTTTTCTTTAATTTCCAGTGATTCCCTCCAAATTACTAAGAATCAAAAACATAATGTCTACAATGAGCTTCAAAGAAGATTAAAATGGGTCATAATTAAAATTCGGTAGGTATTTAACAAAACACACAGCACCAAAAAAATGTGGTGATGGTATTTATATTTACGTCGATTCCATAGAATCTTGGAATAAGATTTTTAGAACTGGCTTTGGAATGAAAGCTCTGATCATTGTCACTGATAAATAAAGAAGACACAGTATTACAAAGAATGGACAAAGAAAAGAAAGACATAGCCTTCCTCAAACAAAAGGAACTTAGGGCCCCACACACTGAACCAAAAAGTGAAAGAAATTTTACAAAGTAGGATATGAAATATGATATAGGACAAATATATTATTTGAAAGGAGTTGCCTGTTTTGTAATCTTAATTTTTTCTTGTCTTTTATATTTTTCTTCATTAATGCCTATTCCATTTACTTATCTCAGGTAATTCATCTTTAATTTCTTTTATTTTCTCATGTCAGTGTTATAATCTCTTCCAATACTCTCTTTAAAAATATCTTCTTCATACTCCATATTAACTGAACCAGAAAGAATATTTCCTATAACACAATTTTTCTACATTTCAATATCCATTATTCTACTTTTCCTAGTATCCTGGAAACTATTTTTGAGGGTTAGTTTAAAAATCTATAACAAAAAGAAATAGATTGTTCCAGGAGGTTGGTTACAGGAGAGTTCTTTAGTGCAGAGGAATAAACTCCAGAGAATAAGGACCATTAGTAAAAGTAACAGGTAAAACTTAAAATTTTACTCTAATCTAATGTTCACAAATTAGGAATACTTGCAGAGGTTTTTAACACCCTCTTACCTCTGTTTCCATCCCAGACAATTTACATGAAAATGAGTTCTGGGTATCTGTATTTTTAAAAACTCCCAAAGTGATTCTAATAGGCAATCAGATTTGAAAACCATATCTAGTTGTTGATTATGCAGTTAACTAAGCAATTTGGGGTATATCAATGAAAAAAATATTCTTTGAGAGTGTTAGTGTCCACGTATACATTTATTTCCTAACTCCAAAACATAGATAGCTAGGTGTGGTGGCATGCACCTGAAGTCCCAGCTACTCAGGAGGTTAAGGTGAGGATTGCATGAGCCTAGAAGTTCAAGGGGGCAATCACCCACAATCATCACTGCACTCCAGTCTAGACAACAGAGGAGAACTCATCTCTAAAAGATAGATAGATATAGATAGATAGATAGAAATTTATACGTAATTTCTCAAAATAAGTTATCAAAAAAGTTGAAGGGAAAATTCAAATAGAGAATAGCATACCACATAATGCAATTAAATAACCACCCAATATTTGAAATTGGATGTTTTCTGTTTAAAAATTTAAAATTCGAAATAAGTAGGATCCATTTTATTGTAATAATAAGAAATTAACACCATACCTTCATTAACTTCATTAATGTTTGCAAAATCTTCTACTTGTGAATATATATTTGTATTATGTTCAGTTGTCCCCTAATTCCATTAAAAATAATTTTCAATGATTCTTGGCAACATTTTATTATATTTTCTAAAGAGAAAAAAAAATAATATAACAAAAGAAAATTGCAGAATAAAAAATTTTAACATTATAAAGAAGCTACTTTGCAGTTTGAGTACAGATATTAGGCACTCATATACATAAATTATAATATGCACATCACCGCAGAACTGCAGACTAAAATGTGTGTGTATGTAACTCCTTTCCAAATTTCCTCAATAAATTCTGTCTTCTTTTATATGAGTATCCTCATATAAATTCCCCCAAATGATGAACATATTAATTTTCATATTACATTCAGAGACCAAATTCTTCTATTTTTGATAATTTCAAAGATGCTTAAACATAAATTTACAAGATTTAGAGAAAAGCAGCACTGACTTTCAGCTTTTTTCTAACTCCAAGTGAAGCACCTTTTTACTATCTGTCACCTTTAGCCACTTCTATCACCATTGACAGATTTGGATAAAATATGCCACAATTATGTACCCATATCTTCTTATACCTAGGCAGAAACACACAGAGAAGAAATTCTAATTTATTCACACTCACCTCAAGACAAAATTAACCAGCTCTGAAGGCAACTGTACCATGCAGTTTCTGATTAAACACTTTAAGTCCTTCCACCCATACTTCACTTTTTCCTCCTCTCCTATTCTGGTATTCAGAGCCATGTTTTTCAGATTCCAAAGATCATTATATTATATTCTCATGAATTTTGAATATACTTTACACTGATTATTTTGAAACGAAATTAGGAAAAAATATCACTTGTTGAACTTGCATGAATAAGCTGTATGCAATAGGATTCAAACAGCAGCTTTTCTACAATACTGCTTTCAAACTTGTTTCTGGATGCTATATATCATGTACCCCACAGATTTTCAGTTGAATTTTTGGATATAAAACTTCACATTTAGGTATGAAAAAGCGCAGTTTGAAATAACATCAAAACTTTCATATCTTATCCAATTTAAAATATTTCTCATCCCCAACAAGTGCCCAATTTTGCAGATTAGCGGTGCAGACGGCTAGTCTGACATTTCACCCTTTGAGATCCACCTACCCGTTCTGTTTGTAGATAGTTTCTTGATTCTCTATCATCGTGGTAAGGGGTGAGGGTTATTAGACAAAAAAGCCAATTCCCCTTTTGACCTATACCCCTGGTCACCCTGAGCGATGTACTACCTTGTTTCCAGGAGACGAACACCAACTTTGCTGGGAAGCAACTCTTAATTTCCAGTGAGAAATCTAGCAGAATTTTGAATGAAACCCCAAGGTTGAGCCCTGTGCCAAGCAACAGAGCAGATGGAGTGGATCTGGGGCAAAGCACTTGCGACATAAAAGTAAAAGAGAAGAAGAGTGAAGATAAAATATTCTGTGTGAATAGAAAACATTAGGGTAGGGGCAGTTATTATTCTACCGCATGACTTTCTGCCTTTTTCCTTTAAAGCACAGCCTCAACAGTAATAAATGTTTTGCTCATTGTCTAGTGAATAAGATATTGGTGAGACAGAAATATTAGAGATATTGAGGAGCAACTATGGTTCTTAAACTTTGGTCTTAAACTTTGACTGCCTACTTGCACATATGCAGGGGGTCAACAAGAGTGACACTTTAGTACTCCTCATCACTTAACTAGCATAACAATGTCAGTGATAAAAACAAAGTTTGCCGTCATTTAAATTTATTGTAATATCTGAATAATCATTTCAATTATAAGTAAGGATTCATGATAGAGTAAAACCAAAAACTTTCAGTGTGCATATATTGAAATTCTATCAGTCATTCAAAGCCTAAATGTGTATTTTATAATAAAGCATTAAAAACTTGCAATAATTAATTATGACATCAATCACTGATAATTTTATGTATGAAAAATATTAGTAATAAACTTAAAGAGCATATTAGCTCAATGAGATTGGAAAGGACATGTGATCCTTTTTGAAGCAAGAATATTAATTAGATAATATACATTTTTTTCTTTGTGGGAAATGCTGTGTGAGTATTATTACCATTAAAGAAAATAGCCTCTCCCTATGTCAGATACTATAAAAGCGAATGGAGATCACAATGCTTTGGGGATAACATAACCATGAGTAGTATTCTGTCTAGCCAGAGCTAATTGAAAACATAATTTTCTTCACAACTGACCTCAAGTGGAAGGTATCATGTGTTTAGAATTGTGAGCATGCAGTTTTGGAAAGACAGAAGCATTCTAGCAGCTAATAGATCTGAGAAATGATTGTCCCTCCATTATAATGTCAATTATTTTAAAAAGCCATCAACTACTACTGTGCTAATAATAGATTATTAATGTTAATAATTATTAGGTTTTGTATAACATTAAATTTATTTTTCTGTCTCTTAGTTCACTGTATGATGATACTTGTCTTTTGCTTGGGTTTTATATCAGTATTAATTTTTACATTCATCCATTCTGCATTCAGCCAAAATGTGTTTCTCTAGGACATTTATACTTTAACCAAACATGGACAATTAAAAAAAGTGAACTAGTAAAGAGTGGAAATTTTAAACCACGTTTTCGTTTTCAAAATTCCTTCTTCTATTTTTGGGGGTAAAAATTAAGAGAGAGGAGTAAGAAGTAACTTGAGTGTGGATAGGGTCTTGTAAAGAGAAAAAGTTTGGAAGAACTGCATCAGAAAGGCAGAATATGCCAAAAAATATTGATAAAAGGATGTTTACCAACCCCAAACCAACCGACCAACCAATAAACAAATAAATGCACCTAACCACCTACAGCTGGGATTTTTGTGTATGTATTGGTCATGAATAGGTAATCAGCAAGTAATCAACAAGTTATTATTTCATTTATTTATAAAAATATCTGCTTATTTGTTTGTGGATGGTTACATAAGCATGCATAAAAAAGATAAAACAGGTCACACCATAGGAAGCTGGGTGCAGTGGCTGTGGTGCCTGTAGTCTCAGCTACTCAGGAGGCAGGAAGCTGAGGAGGGAGGATCGCTTGAGTCCAGGAGTTCGAGGCTGCAGTGAGCTATGATCATGCAGCTGCACTCCAGCCTGGGAGACAGAGTGAGAACTCATCTCAAAAAAATAAAATTAAATTAAAAAATAAAAAAGTCATGCTATAGAGGATTTTATAGATTTTTTTTTTAATCAGACAAACCTGGAAGATGGTAGGTAATGATGTAAAGAGTAGAGTAGATGTTAAAGGAGGAGGAAAACAATAAAAAAAATATAAATAACAAAATAGAAAATTAAAGACTGCTTCCACATAGAAATCCCCCAAGACAAATATATACCTATGTTTTTGGTGAAGTTTATAGATGGTAGGTAGGTTCAGTTTTTGCAAGGATTTTTACTATAGGTATTGTATGTCTATGTTTCCTGTGTTCGTTAACACCCCAAAGGTCACATTTCTGCATTCATTTTTATTTATTTACTTTCACCCCTACTTTAGATGAATTGCATTATATTACTAGGAAGCATAGCAGGTTTGATCTCTGCTTCTGAGAACGCACTTTGTTGTCACATCCTCTGGAGGGGAGAGAAACACTGTACTCTCACATGGTGAAAAGGACAGAAGGACAGAAAGCAGATGAATGTTGTATCCTCACATGGGAGAAGAGAAGATAGTGAAGCCACTCTCTCAAATCCTAATCCCATCATACAGAGCTTCACCATCTTGACTTAATCACCTCCTAAAAGCCCCACCTCTTAATACTATCACATCGGTGATTACATTTCAACATACAAATTTTGGGGGACATCCAGACCATAACAATACCTCAGTATATTAAGCTTTATAATTGACATCCTTACTTATTTTTATATAACTTCTATTTTAGTTTAATTCTGTTTTAGTATACTTAATGTATTTTAATATATTTCTAGGTATCGTGGTGTGATACTTAGAATGAAAAATGAGTATGCTCTTATTGCCTTCCTTTCAATGAACAGGGCTGAACTCACATCTCCATTTTGCATTTTATATTCTCAAGATTTTTCAACTCCATTCAAAATTTGGAATGCTGTGTAGCCTTTGTCATTCTGGTGAGATGGCTAAGAATCCCACACATGTTGTGGGTACGTGGTAAAAAGCAGGCAACAGTTTAACAGCGGATTCTAATTGTTATTTCTTAGTAGCAAGCTAGCAAGAAGGTTTCAAACTGTTACTCTGAGTATAAATAAATGAATAAATATGTTAGTTACAATGAAAATAATTTACTATATTTCACAACAATATGCTTTCAATTTATTTTGTCATTTGATCCTTGGGAAAGTTAGGGCATATGGCTTTAATTAATAATTTATTTTTTTCAATAAACCTATGTACTATTTTCTTTGGACTCAAGGACAGATATTATATGGCCTATAATCTTCAGGAATGACACTTGAATGAGGAAGTAACAATAATAATAGTTTTAATCACTATGATAGTGGTTTATGGTGGATATTATGATAACCTTGCAAGAGACCTAGGACTCTGAGAAGGATTAGGAGAGAGGTAGAAGTTCTGACAAATATGAATAAATAACCTCTAAATGAAGGAGGGAGAAAGAAATGTGTTTCAACTAGAGGCAAGAGCACGTGAAAACGCATGGATAGAGAAACAATATGAGATACTCCAATACATGCAGACAGTTTGCACGTCCAGGACTGAATCAGGGTTGGAGATTGAGTTAAGGAGACAGGGAACAGGCAGAAGTGAAATCACAGTGACTCTTGTGTGCTCACGTAAGGAGTCAGAACTTCAGAGCACTTCATAGTTGAACCCTTCTTAGAAATTCTGATGAATATTATTTTCAAACAAATAATGTCTAATGAATGGTTAAATCTTTAAAAAATGACTATGTGATGAAACTGTTTCATATGGCCATAATAACTATTTTTCCACCAGATAAATTATAATACATTGTAAAAACTATTTTGTTCCCAGTTTGGTTAAAATTCCCCCATTAAGTAGTTTACTTTAGTCTTAGTTGAGCTAAAAGGTAATTCTTCTGGACCATAGCTTTAGACTAACTTTTCTGCCATTTGAAAGGAAAACATTCTATGCTTCCATATTGGAGACTATTATTTTTTTTTTTGATCTCAAAACACTTAAAAAAAAAAAGAAATTGCAGATTTGTGTATCTTAATTCTGAAGCTTCCTTGGATAACAAACAGTCACAATCAAATAAATTATTCTTTCTCCCATGAAAGCTAGTGCAATTTCATTGTAGTATGTTTAAATGACTTAAGAATAGAAACAAGATAAATATTTTACAAAAAGCATAGGTTTCATAGTGGAGAAATTATATGAAGTATCTCAATTTTCTAGTCATTAGAATTTTAATATTTTTATTATAGAATGAAAATTGGAACAAATTACCTTGAAATGTTGCTTTAATTTTTTCAAATCATCTTGGTTTTATTAGGAACATGCTGTCCAGTAATCTTTATGGACTAATAGAGATCATAGCTTTTAGTATAGCTTTCAGTATAAAAATAATGTTGCCATCTACTCTAATTAAGATGTCCTATGTTGGTTAAGAAGATAGAAATTGCATTGTAAAAGAAAAATATCTCATTCTAAAGTTTTTTCCCTCCAATTACTAGAAAGATACAGGTGTGATTAGGTTTTTATGTTTAGAATGAAGTTAGATATAATGTAGCAAAATACAATTATGCATTAAAAATAATTGGAAACAAAAAAGAAGAGAACATGCAGTTCTTTTCACCAAAAAAGTTTAGATGAATTGTTTAGAATCTAATTTAATTATCTTATAAAATGAGTCAAGTGGGATAGCAAGTTTTAATCTAATGCTGAGCAAGGCTTTTAGAGTTGCTATTCCACAATTATTTTGACTTTTATTTCCTGGTGATGGCAAATATCTCTGACTCTGATGCAATCCCTTGCTATTGAATCATTTTGGTTTTTTACGTACAATTCTACTTCATTCTTTTTCCACTACATTCATCATATTCTCAGCTAATGTGATAATATTATTGAAAATATGGGATCTAGATAAATAATATGTTGTATGCATTTAATTGATATTGCAAAAGGGATTTCTGAGCCCTTCTCTAGATATATTAATGTTTACAAGTTAGCAACAGCATGCAATTCCACTTGGATTACCCTAAAAGTTTTAAATTGATTGCTCAGAAACCTATTGGCCCTGTCCCAGGTAGCAAATGTCTTGAAAGAATTTGTACCATCACAGAGGAAGGGGCAATTCCTTCTCATTAAGGGCAACCTTTGAAAACGTTCCAATTGATCCCTTACTTACTTCTTAATATTCTTTGTTAGTGACATAATATCCTTGACATGTCCATGCAATAGTGCTCAGTCTGATTTTCAAACATCCACACACTTCAATCCACTATCTACCATATTGCTTCACTGTGCTTTTTTCCTTAAAACTTGTATTCGATATGCATACTTTTCCCCAATTCCCAAGGCTTAATTAGGTACAGATTGCCTCTTGCCTGCTGTCTTGGCTTCTTCCTCACTGGAATCTTGCTATGTCTCTTCTCTACTTATTTTAACCGTGCCCTCAAATATTTCTTCTCTAAAACATCAATTTTGAAAAGTTAACTTCTACTGCATCCTGTTTTCTTGCTCTCCTAATATGATACAACATTAGGCTATCCATAGTCAGATAAAAACCAGATTATTTTCCTTAATATCATTTGCTCAACTGCTTTGGACTACATACTGACAGGGCGAAGACAGTAGATCTTGAAACTCAAGGCAATAGAGTGAAATAATGTGAAAATGACTCCTATTACTTTGAACCTGACTCATCAAAGAACAGAAGAGAGTATCTGAGGAGCTAAAATTAATGAGCATCCTCTTGCTTCTGTAAGAAGACACCTGAAAAGTCTCCAACTGTTAGGTATTACAAGTAAAATCTTCAAAGCTAAATTTCTGGCTGCTTAGCAGGAGGCTGAATGTTTAATAGTGAGGTTAAAGATTCGTTAAATAATTTTTGTGATGGCTGACATCTGTGAAGTCCTCTGGGTCATCATATTCTTTAAGTTGAACATCCATACAACAGTTGGTGAAGTTCCACTCTCTTGGGGGTAAATCAAAAGTGTCTCTAAGAAAGTCTCATACATCATTTATACCAGGTCTGAACCCTCAGGAGGTTCAACTGGTCCACAGTCTTGTCCCAGCTATCATATCCAGGTGAGTCAGCAACCCTGTTGACACCCTGACCTCAGCCAACCCTCTCAGCAGCTCCCTTGTCATCCAGCCTATACAAGGTTGGAAAAAATTAGAGGGAACACTAACCCTAGTGACCTGGCAGGATTGCTACGAGGCAAAGGCCATGCTAAAATATCAATGCAACTCCAAGATATGAATAAATTACAAAGGGTTCAGAGGACAGACACAAAAATGATGAAGCACTCTAAAAACAGATTTGTGTAGAAAGACTAAAGGAATCTAAATTATTTAGCCTTGAGGAGTGAAGGCTGAGGATAAATAGAATAACTATCTTCAAATAGTGAAGCAACTATCCTTCTTTTAGTTCCATTGTAATCAAGAGTACATAATTTTATCATCAGGGATAAATTAGAAAATTTGGTTGTACAATCTCTGCACTCTGACTATGACAGACACTTTAAATGTGGTCTTTTGTAGTCTCTGGAAATTGGATAAAAATATCATCTCCACTAATCTATCCCAGTGAGTCCAGAAATCGAAACAGATTAAGTCTGATTCTCCGAAGCTCGTGTCTGTGGTTACACTGGGAAGCTTAGGCTCCCAACACATTGGCTTTATCACCTGTGGGTGTGAAGTGCCAAGGAACACCAGCTTATACATCTGAAAAAAGTTAGTTATGCAGTTAGAAAAATGGACCAAGCCTGGAAACAGTAACTAGATGACCATTTTTAATTAGTTATTAAAAATGTATTTAAATATTTTAAGGATAAAAATGAATTTAAAAAGATAACATTTATTACTGTTTTTAGTTACAGGAAAACATATACTAGGATCTAAGTGATTTAAATGTGTAGAACACTAATAAAGCAGACATCAGAAGTGCAGGTGAAACTTACAATCTGCTTTCATTTGGGGGAACATATGCTTTTGGGTGGACCAGTGTTATCAAGGCTAATGGCTCCTTGTTATTGCTCTTTGTTCCAGCTTTGCTTTTCGCTTCTAACTTGTAGGACAGCTTAAATGGTTGACTTGTTTAAAGTGCTTAATTACTCACGTGGTGGCTATTACCAATACAAAATGTCTACAGGATACACAGGCAGCTATTGTGTCCCAGCTGATGTTACAATACTAAATGGGACCTGATTACTGTACATTGCTTTTCAATGCTGTTAATTTGCATGTTTGAATAAGTCTGTTGGGACTCCATTTCACAGCTATTGCTCCATGTACACTGCTTGGGATCGCTTTGGGAAACCGTATGTGATTGGCTTTTTCTATTCATCAGAATAGAAGGTTTGGAGCTGCTGACACCACGGCCATTATGCATTGCACCTATGGGCTTTGTGGCCCATTACATACTGGATTGCTGCACTTGCTCTTCCTTTTTCTTCCTTATTTTCCCCTTAGTGTTCAGTTTCTCTTTATTATTGAATATTCCTGTTAAATGTGGAATCTACCATTAGTATATGTTCATTAAGTATGCAGAAGAGCTTTAAGACAAAAAAACTTAAGATGTTCATCAGGTGGGTTGATAGATTTCTAGAATTAATTTTATAAATATTAATGACAACGAATGCCTCTGTTCTTAAAAACCAGATAGGCAAACATTTTTGATTGTTTCACTCCAATGAATATTCAATGCACTTAGACTGTATAATAAGTTGACAACTTAGTCCCTGAAATAAATATTTTAAACCTGTTTCCTTATTATGTTTATCAGTCAATTAAACAACAAAAAATGAACCACTTGACTTGGCAGTATACAAACCTAATTTAAATATAAAAATTGGTTACTATATTTAATGTAGAATGATGTACATTAAATGTCTAGGAAAAACAAACTTTCAGCATTTTCTGTGCTAAAGAACTTGCTTAGTACTTACACATATGCAAGAGATTTTAAAATGCTTGTGAACAAATTAACATGGTGCCTTAGACATATTAAATTTTCATTTATTGATAATTTAAAAGCTTTTTTAAAGCTTCTAATTTTCTTCTCAATTGGACTTACCTTGATTTTCTGTCAGAATGATAATGACAGGGTGATTTCAACTTCTATAACAATCTTTGTAGGATTGCAGTGAAGAGGAAGATATAAAGGCTCTATCCGGGCTCATTGGAAAAGATTTAAATTGGTGCCAAAAGAAGGAGTTCAATATGCATAACTCATTTTATGTCGAATTCCTTTAATTCATGTAGAAATTGCTTCTGATTTTTTTTTAAGTTACATGTGAGTCATCAGTGATCCAAGTTAGAGAAAATAATTATGGGTATATGGGATTTGCTGGAGAAGAAGGAATAAGTTTTCTAAGAAAATATCAACATTTATGAATAAAATATCTAAAAATAATTTAATTGCTAATAGGGAGTTTGAGAGGATGGGTTATAACCTGAGTTGAACGCCTCTGAGGCCATTCAAGTCAACCTGTCTCTGCTTGTTTTGTGGCCTCTGAAAAGACTAGAAAACATGACCTAGAGGACTGTGCTGTGCATTCACTGTTATACGTATTTGACCCACTAACAATAATAATCAGTTATGAACTGTACTGTGCAAAAGCAAAACGGATAAAGCCCAGGTCATCAGATTAAGAGAACAGGAATTTTCCCTGGAAATATTTACATTAGCAGTCAAGAAATAATCTTAGAAGAAAGAACACTTACCTAATGGCATAGATTGAGTTCTAGGGTAGTAATCACACACACACACACACACACACACACACACACACACACAGGCATACATACACACACACACAGCTCTATCCTGTGCCAGATTACATTCTCAGACAGTGGTTTCTAATTATAATCATTTACAGGTATTTATTAAAGTAGAATAATCTAATTTCGACTTTTGAAAATAATTGACTCATTTGGTCTCAGGTAGGGCCTGGAATCTATATTCTTTAAAACTCTTTATAGGATTTTGATGATCATGTAAGTTTGCATATCCTTAGTCTAGAAAACTAGTTTCAGTATAGCTACATAGGTGGGTTGCCACATTCAATAGTCACTGAATTTTATAGATAAACCAAATAGAGTTAGTAAGAGAAATGGAAAAAGGTGCTATTTAAGAACACTTCAGATATCAGGAAGTAATCAGACCAGGGTAAGCTAGCCTAGGCTACGGAGGCAGACAGCCAAGAGAGACCAGAAACCCTACCACAAAAGAGAAGATCTGAAGCAATATCCATCGTTATCAGTGCACATAAATGATGCCTCTGATGATTGAATTGACATCTTTCATTCATTAGGTTGATCAAATTGATTCAAACATTCTGTAAACACCATCACCAATTCTATTTAACACTATATGAATATAAATGATATATATATAAATATACCAATGTAGAAACTATATATTGGCATCTGGGCATGTGTTTGAATAAATGCATTTTAAAAAAATGTATGTAATACTTTTCTTGGGAATATCTTCTTGATTTTCCAAAATACTCCATTTAAAAATTAATCAGAGGATAGGTTTTGTGTTTTCTAGATCAACTTCCTTATACTTAACTTGCTTTTCTCCAACTTTATTTAAGTTATAATTGACACATAAAATTATGTATATTTACAGCATACAACATAGTTAGATATATGTATGTATTTTGAAATTATTAAATGAAGCTAATTAACATATAGATGATAGCTCTTTCATATGAAGAAATTACAAGCCATTTAACACTAACACAGAACATTTAATAATTGAAATGAAATTAATGTATTTTCGCTCTCTTATTTAAAAAAGTCAAAAACTAATGGCAACACATTGGTCCACAAAAATATTATGTAGCAATATATGGTGAAAATAATATTCATGGCATATTATTTTCTAAAACTATAATATTGCATTTTTTAAGGATAGATTTTATTTTTTAGAGTGGCTGTAGGTTTACAGAAAAATTGAACAAAAAATACAAGCTCACCCCTTCTCCTGCACACAGTTTTCCCTATTATTAATTTCTTACATTAGAGTGGTACCTTTGTTACAATTAAAGTACCAATATTGACATGTTGGTTAACTAAAGTCTATATTTTAAATTAGAGTTCACACTTTGTGTTGTACATTGTATAAATTTTGACAAATGTATACAATTGCATTCACCGTTAATATTTCAATATATTTCATCATTGCAGAAAATCTGAAAAGAAAAAGAAGTAAAATCCAGGAGTACTCTCAAGGATAAAATTTTTTGAGTTATTGGAAAAATATTTACCTCACTGTATGTGCTAAAAAGCAAACCATCCATCATGTTGCTCAAATTGTTATAGAATGATCTTTAAAATATAAAAATGTCACTTTTTTTCTGATTTCTCATGGTGTACTATTGAAGCACCTGTCCTGAGACCTATACTTTATTGACTAGTCAAAGTAAGTCAGGAAAGTTACTTTTCTTCAAATAAAAATATATTCTTTAAAAAAAAGTTATGGCAGAAAACAATGTCAATTTATAGATAATCTGAGAAATTATTGTGTAGCTTAAATTTATCTATTTCTAAACATCTTAAAATCATTGATATGTATTCTTGGAGATTTATCCTGGTTGTACACTAAAATATAACATTTATTTCTCTAGTCTTTAGCATACATTAAAGCGGATTATTCAAGGAAAATGGGTAATTTTTTTCAAGGAAAATGACGTTTGGGAAGAGCAAAATATATTGATAGTTATTCTAATTACTTGTATTATTTTTCACATTATGCTGTTTGGATGAGGTCATCACATGCATTCTAATTGTAGATATAAAATATGTATCTTATCTGGAATACTATGTTGAAAGTTCTTCTATATGAATGTTACACTGATAATTTGGCATTTCATGAGCTTTTAGTATTGGTTTTCTATTGAGGTACGTGGAACAAATCAGTCACCACTGAGTCTTAATAGAAAAAATGTTAATTTTATAAAAATTCTTCTTCTGAATCCCCCACTGCATTTGTTCTTAAATTTTGGGACTCTTCCTGTTTGTCTTTGATACTAGTACCATGATTACAGTCAGATGTGTCAGAGTAAAATCTGAATCAGATACAGATGTAAAGTAATGTATCATGACCTTACAAAGACAGTAGAAACTACTAATACATATAGACTTAGCCTTGCTTGTTTTTGCGGGTTTTCAGAATCTCCCCAGGAGAATTCTAGGTCTACATGAGACAAGTGACAGTGGAAGCACATAGAAGACCAGTAGTGGAAGGATGACGGGGCATGCATTCTATCTCAGATTCTGCCAATCTCCACTCATAACTTTGTGCAAATACTTTTTTTAAATATGAAACCATAAGCCTATATATAATAATCATTATATTGCCTCCATACTACATGTGCTATTGTTTGAATCTTCTGCTTTGGCAAGTACTTCTTACATTCTTTATTGTCTTTGTACATCTTATAATTTATTTTTCTTAGGTAATGAAAAAAGATCCTACAGCTCTACTGTAAAATCTTTTTCAATACAACATATTCACTTCCCAGATAAACTTCAATGGTTTCTCTTTTGCTGCTGCACAAAATTACCTTTCTCTAAATTAAAAAGACAAAAAAATGTTTGGGATCATTCCGTACTATTTGTAGAAACATAAACACATTCTCACAAAAATACAATCTTGGATGTTACCAAGACTTTTGAGTCTATGTGTAGTTGTCAGCTGTGTAATGGAATTATCATTGATTGAGTGCAATTTCAACAGAGCACACCATAATCTTCTCTGTAGACAAGTTTTCTAGTGAACAAGGCAATACAAAAAAGGTTTAAGATGAATTATTCACTATTTAGTATCTCTTTGTGCTCACTGTGCAGCAAAGTGAATTATATAGTAGGTGGCATTTGTCAATAACATTCTGTCAGAGAGAAGCACTAAGAATATGACAAGTTGTGTTGAATAATCATGGTATAAATGTGGAAAACACTATTTCTAGTTCCTAAAGCATGTGTTGAAAATAACATGGGAACTTTTGGGACACAAGTGGGTATATTTAAAACAATGTGATAGTAATCTAAGAGTTAAGTTGCTACTTTTCAATATAACGAAGAAGAAATTGATGGAGTGATCCAAGATCAAAATGGGGTGTCTGAGACCACTTATATTTATATTAATGGAAAAGTTGCATTGTCTATTACATTCTGCCTCTCTTCAATTACCCTTTTGACAAATCTCTTTCATCAGTCACACCAGGAACAGAGAAGTCTACAGCAACGCAATTAAGCAATACCTAAGATATAGGACACATTAGTACAACACTTTCCTGTAAATCATGCATAAGAATATGTACTATAGAGCCATTGGAGTGGGCTGGGGTTGGCTGGTGGGTGGCCTTGAGTAAACCATCATTTGATCTCTCTGGGGAAAACAAAGGCTATGACATAGAGCATCAGAGTTGCTGGATATGACTTGTAATTTAAATCAAGGAAGTTGGAAATGAATGTATTAGAAGGACGAGTATAAGTCAGATATACTGATAACATAAATAACTAGATAACAATACATGTAAAATATCTGATAACCTTTAATATGCATTGAAGTGGATTTTAAAAAATATAATTTAAAAATAGTTCCATTCTCATGTGTATCTAAACTTCTTAGATACCACTCTATACTTTAGAATTCTAATTACTGGACAATCTTCCCTGATTTCAATGGCATTCATTATATCTTTTTAAAAATTGATTCTGATTACCTTTCTTGTATTCTTGAAGGGACTGAAGAGGGAAAAAATTAGACCATAGATGTATATTTGTAGATGGAATACTTGTGAGAAGCTGTAATATAGTTTTATCACAAAATCTAAATTTCTATCCTACAATTGACTACTGTTGTATATGTAGTCTCTCCTAAAATCCCTTGCCCTCAGGGATTGCCCATATGCTTATAAGCAACTATAACCCTAACCAAAATAGTCTCATCTATTTAGAAAAACAGTTACATGTTTGATAATTTGTACTTATTTTAAAATGCATGTGATAGGAAAATAATCTATATTTTTCCTCAAATATAAAACAATTTTATACATACGCATATATGTATATACACATAGTTTTTTCCCACAGGGATATTATATTGTTGAGATAATGAAATGCCCCTAGAAATATGAGATACAAAAGATTCAGAATATTTAAAAATAAGTTTTATAGGTTTATATAAATAAAAATTTTATACTATAAGCACACATTAAAACATATCTTTATGGTAAGTATTTACATAGAACGTTTCAAGCAAAATAGGCTCAAATTAAGCTGTGCCCTACATGACTCCAAAGAAATTATTTGAAAAGATAATATTGGTCAATTGAATGTTTGCTATAGTTGATAAAAAGTAGCTTGACACTTTTTGTTTGGTTGGTTAATTGACTGAATCAACTCATTGTTTACATCATATTGATGAAACAATGAATCATATTGATGCCATTAATCATATTGATGTCAACCATGAAACAATGGATTCTTTATTCACAGCGACTCTCAGAGTGGAGTGATCATCAACTTACTAGATCAATTTTATGTCAAATGAGTATGACAAGATTTCTGAGTGTATTGGATGGCTTATGCCATACCTAATTATTCCAATCATGTAGATAATGTTAGAAGGAAAAATAGCAGTGGGAAAAAGATGATAGGCTAATTCTCATGTTAAAACATTAAAATGAATTATCATGTCATTAGTTTATCTTACACATATAATTGATTATATAAAGTAGAAGCAGTAACACAAAATTTTAACATAGAATTTTCTTTTTTTAGTATACAGAAAAGTAAACGGCATTGAATGGGATTTATCTAGCTAGAAAATTTTATATGATGTTGAATTTAGCATTAATGACCATGAGAGCTTGAATAACTAATATCACCTCTTAAAAGAGGCCTTACTTTCTCTATCCAGTTATAGGAAAAATATAATAGAGCAAGGCACTTGCCTTACAGGGATGTTTTGATGATCCAATGAGGTAAAATATATGAAATCACTTTATTAAATGTAGAGTATAAATGTGGTGTTATTATCAAGTATGTCTGGTTATGCTAAAATAGATATGACTCCACTGCCTTTTTGAAAAAAATGAGCATTGAATATTCTTAAAATTTTGTTAAAATTGTGAAAACTGCTGAGATAGGTAGAATGGGAGAATCCTGGCAATATATGCTAGAAAATTGTGTTTGAAACAATGTTAAGAGCAACTATGTAACAATGAAAGTGATATATACTATTAGGTAAGTTAGTATAATAATCAGATTACTGTATAACTAATAGGATTATGTGAAAACCAAGTATATAGGTGGCTGAAAAGTTTGTGATCAAAAACAATACTTGTTTCTATATCATCTCTTCATTTTGAGAAATTAAGAAATGCAAAATTTAATTTGTAAAATATTTATATATATATATACACGTTCCCTTCTTTTAATGTAGTAGTATGTTTAAATTATTTTTAGAAATGTGCAGCTATTTTTATTTTTTCTAGTCTTTTTTAATAAATTTTATTTTACTTTTCATTGCTTATTTTTCAGATAACTGACAGTTTTATTTTTACTTCTTCACAAATAAAATGCACATTCTTAAATATCAGTATACAGTGTTTTTTTGTTTTTATTATTTATTAATCATTGTTATCAGAAAATAGAATCAAGTCCATAGGCATTTTATTTCATACAGAGTGCATCTATTAATTTGAATCTGTTAGTAATGTTCCACAATACTATCAGTTAAGACCCTTTACAAAAGCAGGAGAAATGGGATAAAAGAAGGGTATTTTGAGAAAACTGGAAGAACCTGGAGGGCAATATATTTGTCAAAGTTATGTCACTTGAAAGCCACAGTCATTAACCTCATTCAGTGTATAACCTATACTGGAAGATAAAGACATAATTTTTTTCTCATTTCAGTAGAATACTTTGAGATTATGTAGAACCAGAGATTTCATTTGTATATATAATAATAACATATATCTCAGCCAAAGAATATAAAAATCACAGATATCTTGGCAATGGTGAGGAACAGTAGGCCTTCTCATAGATTGGACATGGAAATTTAAATTTTAGGCACTGCGCAACAAAAGCCTTTTAAGAATATCTTCTTTGACTCAGCTCTGTGCTTCTAAGAGTTTATCCTAAGGAAATTATAAGGGAAATATAAAAAGATATGTAGTAAGGCATTCTTTGAAGCTTTATATAAGAGCAAACATTTTAGAAACAACTAAAATGTCCAATAATAGAAGAGTAGCTCCATAAGTTGTTATATCTGTAGATGGAAAGCAGCCACACAGCTCTCAGAACGTGTGTGTTTGGTGGGGTTGTTGGGTAGTGTGGAGTATAGAGAGCGGGAGACAGGGATAAATATTCATGACATTTTTCAATGAAAATAAGCACATTAAAAGTATATATTGTAATCAATTTTCATTTTATAAATCATCATCTTAATGCCCTGAGTTTACTGGATACATTATGGTTTTTAAAAGATGGTTTTGCTAATTTATTATACAAAAATTTCTTATGCTAATTTATTATTATACTAGATTTGTTAATTATTGAAAATTTCATGATTAAGGAATCACCCATAGCTCTGTCATTCAGAGACAGCTAGCTTTAATATTTTGGTATTTAATTTTGCAGATATGTACTAGATGTTTGAAAATAGATAGAAAATATATGATTTCTTTACATTTTTGTGGTTGATGCAGTATATTAAAAATCAATGTGTTTGAAAATACCAACATACTTCAATGTGAATATCTGAGTTTAAATACAAACAGAAGTGCAAATGTCAGAAGCCTTGTACTTTAAAAGTAGGTGGTGTTTATTGTCTTGTGCTTTTTAAACGTCTTTCTATCTTTACTAACAACAAGGTGGGTGGTACCGCAAGCTGATATATATTTAACACTGCTCTTTAACTTTAAAGAGCTTGTAATATGTATTTTTTTGATGACTAATTCCTAAGGTGATTCACTCTCTACTGCATGGAAACATTCAGTCTTATTTTGAAGAGAAGAAAAGCTAAAGCCACTAGTTTAATCAAGGTTATATTGTTGGCAGGGGACTAAAACCAAAACCAGATTTTTGTTTTATTTTCAGAAGAAGGCATTGGCAGGATGACAATTTAACAAGTAAGCAGCTGTAGATGTAGTGACACCACCTTGGAAGCTATGACTTCATAGTGTAATTGACTTAATTAGTTTGGTTCAAAACACTTAGGTAACATAAGCAACTACACGCTCTGTGCAGAGGATGAGAAATATTATTTATCTCATTATTTATAGGTATATATTATTAATAATAGCTGTCATGTACTATGTGATTTACATTAGCTGTATTCTGACATTTACCTTCAAAAAAAGTTTCTCAACCTTGGCACTACTGGCATTTTGGACCAGATACTTCTTTGTTATTGGGACTGAGGAATTGTCCTGTTCATTGTGAAATATTTAATAGCAGCATTTTTGGTATCTACCTGCTTCATCCCAGTAGTGACAATCAAAAATGCCTCCAAGTATTGTCAAATGTCTCTTTGAGGTCAAAACTGCCCCCGGTTGAGAACTACTGCGTTAGACTATACCATAAAATTCTCTTTCTATGCTCCCATAGGATTAGATAATAAAGAGGCATAGGAACAGCTTCCTTATTTAAGGAAGAGGTGGCATCTCCAAATTCTTTAGAAAGATAATACGATGTTAGACCTTAGACCTGCCTATCAGTCCAGACCTCAAGGGCAAACGTTCTGTGGTGGTGTCTGAGCTAAAGCTCTTCTCCAAATATTTTTGTGCCTGGAATTTTGCTGTGTAGATTATCCATGGAGTACTTTTTATTTCTGGACATGATCTGGATATACAGTGTCCTCAGAGTTGATAAATAGCATCATGCCAAAGTACCATAACTACCAATTACATAAAATTTTACTAACTGTCCACATAAAATTTAAGTGATTCATGAGCTTCTTTACACAGAACTTGTCCTTCTGATTTTTCGTTTTTCATTTAATCTCTTTTGTCTACGTAGTCTCAAAATATCAACTTCAGTTTTACCTGCTTGTCACATTTTCTATACTTTTGATAACTTCATGAAAGTCACCTCTGAGCCACCTGCTAAAAATAAATTGAAAATACGATTATTAAAAACAAAAATATTCAATAATCCATCCCACTACACTAAATAAGTGTTCTTTATATGCTGGTTGTTTTGTGTAAAGATCATTCTCATCACTCATTCATTTGATAAATATTTTCATTGATGCCCATTACCTGTCAAACACGGGCATTAGCACTGGAACATAGTGCTCGACATTGCTTTCTCTGGCTCAACAACCTGCAATGAGGAGAAAGAAATTTACGCTTATAGTGATAATGTAACATAGTATAAATAATATATGTAGTATATGTTAAATATAAATATGTTTATATTTAATACATAGCATATATTATTATATAAGTAATAATATAGTATATAATATGGTATAAATAACCACAAGGTGTTATTTTAGAGCACTTGAAAGTTCACCCAGTACCAGGAATTTCTGAAGGAAGGGAATTTTCAAAGGAAGGGAATTTTCCTTTTCCTACAACTCCTGTATTCAAATTTGTATCCTCAGTTAATTTATTTTCCAGATTATGGACTTCAAACAAACTATGAAAGACAATTTGCAACTCATTTTTTCTCAGGAAAATTTTACTGACAGGTTAAACCCCACTCTTCTTCTCTTTTTTTTTTTTTGTGGATACTGGTATTGTGAATATAATTCACAACAGTTATTATGTTATAGAAAATAAATATATTCTTCCCAGAAATATTATATCTCCATTAGAATTGTCAGTCACGTGTAATCATAAGCCTTTTATGATGCCCATTAAGGTTCTTTGTGAAAACTCTTTCCTGGGCCATTTTAATAAGTAATTTCCTGTTCATAGTATTGCTGGTGTGGGGTTTTCCAAACTGTGGTGCCGGTCTAAGAACAGCACTCCCTCCACTTGAGGCTGTTGGAATTATAGACAATCAGGCTGGAAAAAAAGATACTTAGAGAAGACGTGAACAGTAATTAAGAAACTAACTCTTTGGATCTGTAAACAGTGTTTTACAGCTTTTGCTACTGGATATCGCCTAACTTTTATTTAAAAGGCCTAATTACTTTTCTATTTATTCTTGTTTTTGCTCTGTTGGATTCGTATGGTTTTGTTTTGTTTTGTGTGCGTGGTTGGTTGGATTGTGTGTGCGTGTGCGTGCATTAATGCTAAATATTGCTGAGGATGATTTAGAGCTGTACTCTAGCACCAGGGTAGCAAAAATACTTTGTCTTAGAGAAGGACAGCAAATTTTAATTATCTGGTGTTAGTATATTAGTATACCAAAGATCTATGAGAACAAAAGTAATATCATAAGATGAACCATTAGAGAAAAACAACAAAAGTACCTTGATAATCTCTAGAATGATGACATTTGTTTCATGCAAACACACACGCGTACGCATACACACATGTCTAGATGGTAAGGAGATATGAATTTACCACATTATGAAGATATTTGTAAAATCTTTGTATAAAATTCTATCTTGGTGGAAGCTGGACTTTAGACTTTACTTTGGGGAACAGAACTTAACTATCAAAAGAAGTTGACTCTTCTAGAATATTTTAAAACAGACTGAATTATATGTTGACTAGTTACCCTTATATTGCCTAGAAAGCCTTAACTTCCGTAAGCTAAAAGTCACACTTTGTAATTTTTTCCAGAAAAAAAAATCCTTATTATCCATCTGATAAGACTTCCTATTTGACTTGGTGATTTGATGATATAGTTACAGTAGAAAACAACACATTTTCATTTTTACTGATGTCAAGTTCCTTGAAAATTTGGCCTCCATTTGATAATTCATCACTTGGTGATAATTAGAAACCAAGAAACACTCTTATAAATGGGGGAAGAAATTTAAGAGAAAACATGCAGAAACTGCCAATAGCATGTAAACACATAATCCTTCAAAAATAGACTCATTGGGTTTAATTAGACTTATATTCTTTCAGCTGTTACATTTTAATTTACAAAGAGAATTGCCAAATAATTCACAAACCATCTTGAGGGTATCTGAGAAATCATGGTAAATGGGACAGATGCTAGAAAGTTGAAACTGATCAGATATGAAGGCGCATTTCAGACTAGATTGTCACAGGTGTTTTTTCAAAAGAAAATATCTGGATGGCCAAAAAACATCTGAAAAAAGATACAACATCACTAATCAACAGAGAAATGCAAATTAAAATCACAATGAAATACCACCTTACCCCAGTTAGAATGGCTATTAAAAACTCAAAAAAGAATCAATGTTGGTGAGGATGCAGTTAAAAGGGTACCTTTACACACTGTTGATGGGAATGTAAACTAGGACAACCTCTATGGAAAACAGTATGGAAATTTCTCAAAGAAATAAAAGTTGACCTACAAGTCAATCCAGCAATGCTACTACTGGGTGTCTACCCAAACGAAAAGAAGTCATTATAAAAAAAGATATATGCACTCACATGTTTATTGCAGCACAATTCACAAATGCAAAGATATGAAACTAACAAGTACCTATCAACCAATGAGTAGATAAAGAAAATGTGGTGTATATACACCACAGAATACTACTTAGCCATAAAGAAGAAGGAAATTATGTCTTTCACAATAACTTGGATGAAACTGAAGACCATCATCTTAAGTGAAGTAACTCAGGAATGGAGATTCAAATACTGCATGTTCTCACTTACAAGTGGGAGCTAAGCTCTGGGTACACAGGGGCCTGCAGAGTGGTATACTGGATATTGGAGACCTAGAAGGGGAAAGTGGAAGGCAAGTGAGGGATGAAAAATTACACATCAGGCATAATGTACACTATTTGGGTTATAGGTACACTGAAAGCCTAGACTTCACCACTATACAAGTCATCCATGTAACCGCTTGGACCCCTAAATCTATTGAAGTTAAAAATAACCCCAAAAGAAATAATTCATTTAGTAAAGATATTTATGATATCTCTGAGCCAGAGTTCAATGAAAACCTGGTGAACATATTATTTGTAGATCTGAACAATATTTTGAGTGCCACATGGTATCTTTTTAAAATAAAGATAACAAAATTATGTAGGATAAGCTTGTAAATGATAGTGATTAATCTTACACCCTGAATTACTGTCATCCTGGAGGGCTGGTTCAGTACCATGTCACAGTTCCATGCAATGATATATCCCAGGAGTTTCATTTATAGTTTGGATAGCAATATATAGTGTTTGATTTATGAAACATGCAAGTAACGTAATGTTATGAAGGACAGGTAATAGGTAAGGATAAGGATATGAAACAGAAAAGGTCTCAACAACCTTGTAAAAAGACATGCAAAAGAAAAATAGAGGGCTTTAGCTGTGTACAGAAAAGCAGTTTTACCAATTCCACATCATTGCTGTAATGGTTTTAAAGTTAGATAGACAAATTCTTTGATACTAGACTTAATGACTTGCCCTTTCTTGACTATAATATGGCAGAAGTGTTGTAAGAGACTTCGTTATTAAGTTTTTACAAATTGGAGCTTCAGTCTTGGGTGCTGGTTCTTTCTTGGACCACTTGCTCTGGAGGAAGCCAGCTGCCATGTCACGAGGCAACCCTGTGGGAATGCCCCCATGACAAAGAGCTAAAATGAGAAGCTGACACCTGGGAACAGCCTGCAGCCAGTAGAGACAGACCATGAGACAAAACCACCCAGATAAGCCACTACTAGCTAGGTTACTGACCTTCAGAAATTGTGTGATATAATAATTGTTTTTGTCACTGTATAAAATGTTTATAATGAATAAAGTTTTTAGCTGCTTTGTTTTGGAGGTTATTTGACATGTCGCTTGGTAATAGGATGTATGAATTATAAAATGGGTGGTGAGTACCTTAATATTAATATACCCTCACACTGATTCAGTAACAAGTAAACAAAGAACACATAAAATGATAATCACATCTTACTCAGTGTTGAGTCCTTAGTGCCACACTGGAAAAAAAAAAAAAACTCAGGGGGCACAACATGGATAAGTTCAGGGAAGTGTTACTAGAAAGAGTTTAGGATGCTTAGTCTTGTGAGAAATAGTCTGGTGGGCAGAGTAGAAGTGTCAGTTCCTTAAGTATTTGAAAGATAAACATGAGAAAAAGCAATAACACATTTGTTGGTCGACATGGAATATATGTCTACTTTTTGCTCAAAATAAAGATTTTTTTTCCAGCTTCAAAAGAATGGGCTGCATCATCAATCATATTTTTATCATTAGAGGTATTCAAACATATGCTGAGTGTGTGTTATACAGATATTTGGATTATATTATGTATAAAATCACTTTCAGAACTGAAATTTTATGATTTAATTATATGCTCACTTTTTTTTCACTCTGGCTCTATATTAGTAATAGTTAGGGACAGTAAAATAGTACAGATGCCCAAGTTGTCCTCAGAAAAACTATGTCAGAATATCTACTGATAGGGCCTGGCCATCTGTATATTTTTAAGCTTTCCTTTTGACACTAATGTACAGTCAGTATCAAATAATATTTATATATTTGTTGTGTGGATTTCTAACTTAGAAGTAATATTCTGTATATGCCATTTTAGAAATGACAGATTTTCACTGTAAAATGTAAATATATGTATATTTAGAGAACAGAAGCTGATACAAAAATGCTTAGTATATATGTATAATCATCAAATTAATTAAGAAATAACTATCCATGTAAAACAATAATTTTCAATAGTATTTTTTAGCCAGTTAGGACACAAATTCAGGAGTCAAGCTAGGATAACAATAATAATAAAATTGATAGCAAATATTATGTGATCAATAATGTATTAAGCATTTAACATATATAATTACTTATCTAAATTGTATAATAGTCCTATGAATTAGACATTATTATATTTGTAATTATTATATTAATTAATATCTAATATTATATGTTCATATATCATTAAATTAATTATACTTATTATATTCATATTATATTCATTCATTCAATTACTAAATTAAATTTGTCTATATACACACACAAAAATAATTGTATGGTACTAAAAAATTGTCCAAAGTTATTCAAACAGTAATTGTTAGAGAAACTATTTGGAGCCAGCCATTCCAGGTTCCAGAAAACTCACTCTTGACCATTTGACCATTATATTAGAGTTACTCATGACAGACATAGCAATATCATTTAGTCCAGAAGTTTCTTTTTTCTTCATCTATCTGTCAAAGACAAGTCCACATATGTCCAATAACTTTTTCTGCACTTTTACTTTTTGAAAAAGAAGAACTGTTGCTTCCTAAGAAAGCAGCTGTCTCAATTTAAGGGATAAAAGACTGGAAAGATGAGGGAGAAAAGATAGAAGACAGGGGACCATGGCTGGACAGTGAGGGCACCAGAGTAGATTTAAGGTACAGTGGACATTAGGAAAAAGAGAAGAGATGTTACAAAGTGTTGCAGATTCTAAGTGAGGCCTCTTTGATGGAAAGGTTCACATATACTGTGCATCTGAATGATTTTAGATTTCTCTCTCTCTCTCTCTCTCTCTCTCTCTCTCTCTCTCCCTTTCACTTGATTATAAGCAACTTGACAACGTCTTTTTTATCTGTGTTTCTGCCAAAGACTCAAAGACTGTAACTCAAAGTTACAGTCTTGGTAACTTGGCTCAGGTTGCTTTTATGTGTAGGATAGTACAGTGACCACTGTATCACTGATTCACTATAAGGTTTTGAGACTATTACCGTATTCCTGATGGATAAAAATATAAAGAAAATCAAATGCACTCAGGCTAGAAAAAATAATGAATGAAAGATTTTCTTTTAGCATATCATTATCATATTAATGCCATTTTCAGTAGCAGTTAAGTCACCAATTCTAAAGTGTGAAAATTCAATTTTTAATGCCTTGCACTTGAGTATAAAACTAATTTTTAGTTTGGCCTTTCTTACAAGAAAATTAAAAAAAGAAAAAAACCGTATAAACCTAATTTTAAAAATCAAGATTGAGGTCATTTTTTAAAAGTAGTTCATTATTCATTAACTTGTGAACACAGTGTTAGTATTGTTATATGATTATTATACATTTATATAGCACTTTTTATTAGTAGACTAAATTAGCATGTATTTTACAAGTATTTATTAGCTATTGTGAGAATTGAATGAGTCACTTTAAGTTACAAAGTATAAACCAGAGCCATTATTGCTATTGTTTCATTGGATGGTAGTGCTATTATTACTATCATGAATAATAATGATTCATAGAGCATTACACATTTCCATCTTAAAATGAAAGAATATAACCATGTGTAATCATCGAGATATAGTCTATGCCTCTTCATAAACAGCTTTAGAAATAGCTGTGTCCGGAAGATTCATTTGTGGTTTATGTGATTGGCAGAACTTTTGAAATACAAGCCACATTTCTTACAGGGCATTTCTGACAGGCTGCCATGAACTGAATACACAGGCTCTGATGGTCAGTTCCAATTCTACTTAGGTTGTATAGATAGGGATGTAAAAAGATGTTAGGTCACTGTGGCTGACACGAAGCATAAAAAGCAGAGTCTTCAAGGAGTTATTCTCAATTGAAAGTGACACAAAATAATAAGAAAACAATTGTAGACAAGAAGCAGCAAGAGAAACAGGAAAGAGGCAAAAAAGGAAAAAGGAGAGAATAATGGTCAATTTTGGTGGGGGAGGCTGGAGAGGCTTGCCCTTGTATGTGTAGATGGAAGATTGAAAAAGTTTCCTAAAATTACAAAAGGTTAAAATATTAATCTATCTAGTTCTGAATTATTCAGACAGGGATTTTAGCAATCCACAACCTAAATGCATGATAGAAATGATCAATATTTTTGTTAGTTCATTGTAGTCATTAAGACTATAAATTTAAAAGGAACAATTAAGATATCTGATATACAATTCATAAGAATTAGATCAGGATTAGATAAGATTTAGAAAAGTTCTATAGAACTTGTGCAGGCATGCAAACCCTGTCCTTCAGTTCAGCTTTAAAATTTAGATTCCTTTGGTCTGACAAAGAATGTGTGTGTTCCATCTGGGTGTGAGAAGCAGTGTCTAGAAAATATTATTTACAAGACTAGGATACTGGGATTCCTGGAACATTTTATAGTTTTTGCAGTTAAGACACAATTATTAAAAACAAGAATTTTTTTTTAATCTAGGATTTGAGGACACTGTAGTTAACAGGTACAGTGTTCCTACAGAATCAGGTCCTTTGTTAAATTGATGCTAAGCTGTTAGCACTCTCCTCCTTCTAAGATTTTCTTAAAATAATCTTCTAGAAAAGAAACATATACCAAGGGCCTAAAAAGTTTTTCCCTAAGAAGTTGGCAGTGTTAGTCCTATTGCTCAGCAGTTCCAAGGTCCCCACTCACGTGTTGATCATGAGTTTTTCAGATGACTCTTTATGATTTTTAGCAAGGGTTCTTAGGGGCGACTCATGATTATAAGCCTAAGAACGTTCTTAGTTTTGGAGACTATACCATTAGCTTAATTGTAACTTAGCCCTCTAAGATAAAAACAAAACTTGATCAACCCTTTGCTACTTCTAAATACTGATTCACTATAAAACCAGTGATCATAGCTTTTTATTATAATAAATTGTGCACATCAAGACATGAAAAATTCATGTCATTGTAATACTCTCATCCAATTTTTTAACTTATCAAGAAGGTACATTTATTTGGACATTTGCTATTTGCTTTATCTTTTTTTCATCTGGTTCTATTTCTGTGTATATGTTACTGCCTTTCCTCTGAACACTGTAAGTTCCCTCAGGATTCTCTTTAGCCTTTTTTTTTTTTTTGAGAAAGAATCCTAGAGTCTTGCTCGGTCGCCTTCGGTAGACTGCAGTGGCATCATCATAGCTCACTGCAACTTCAAACTCCTGGGCTCAAGCGATTCTCCTGCCCCAGCCTCCTGAGTAGCTGGGACTACAAGTAGGTGTCACTGCACCTGGCTAATTTTTCTATCACACTTAACTGATAAAACTGACCCTCGTTTTTCCTTACACTTGATTGTGCTTCTCATTTCTCATAAAAGAAAATGAATTTCTAATAAGGAGTTGGAATTACTTACCTTTCCTGACAAACAAACAAACACAGCATTCGTTTTGGTGTCATAACCAAGAATTTAATTTTCTATCATACTTTTATAGAACTTTATAGAACTTTAAACATAAGACTGAGTATATTTTAATAAAGGATGGCTTAGTGATTTATCAAAGGTTATGCCAAAGTTAGAAACCATAATTAACATAAATCATTATTGTCTGAAATTATGAACTTATCTCATTTTCCCCTTTGCATTTAAAGATATTGCTTTGCTTGGTTTTCTAAAGAAAAGTCCATCCGAAAGTTAATTCCACTAATATGACATGTGAATTTCTTAAATTATAGATGGTAGAAAAAGATGTAGAAATATTCCAGAACCATAGCAATATTTAAAAAAAGAAAAGGTATAAATGCACCTAGAGCTCATAAACGATAATGTTTATTAAAAATAATTCACAGCCTCGCACTGATTCTTGGCTAAGAGGCTACCCAGAAAGCAAGCATAAAGGGATTTCCTGACTTTACTTCATTTGAAGTTCGAAGAAATGAGATTGAGTGTGAGAATAGAGACGAATGTGGTGAAGATATAGAGCATGAAAAAGGTATATTTGGAAATTAGGGATGTTTGAAGTGTTTGCTTTATAAGAACAAGCAATGAGGCCTAACAAGATTGAATCACCTACAATGGAAACATCTACAAATGATCTGGCTGAGGACAAAAAATTGGTATCATATTTAACAGAGATTCCTGATACAATTTGGTGAGTCCAGTGTCTGGTTTACATTGCCTATGAATTCATCTGTAGGAGGGAAGATCCAGCTAGGGGCCTCATGTTGATTTTGATATTCATCGTCATTCACTCATTCAATAGATAGTTATTCAAAATCTTTGAAGTGTGATAAACAAAGTTTAAAGAAATTAATGCCCTTATAAAGCTTATATTTTAATGGAATAGAAAGCAATGATTATGATAAGTAAAAAATGATAGATTACTTAGTAATAGATATTAAAGGGAACAAAAATTAAAGCAGGGAAGGGAAATACAAAATGCAAAGAATATGAGCAAATTTGAAATTTTAAATAGGTGTCCAGGGAAAGACTCACTGAGAGGGAGATCTTTGAGTGAAGACTTGAAGGAAATGGAGGAAAGAGTTAATGTAGATATCCACAGAAAGAGTATTATAGGCAAAGAAAAAAGCAATTAGACATTCTCTGCAGACTGATCTTGGCTGACATGCACAAAAAAACAGAAAGGAGATAAATACGGCTGGAGTACACTGAGTGGGAGGAAATGGGTGGCCAGCTCACATCTTTGTCGGTTGTGATAGATTGAATGATTATTTCTAATCTCTTACCCGTCCTTGTTTCCAAACTCTTTGCCAATGTAGTCATATCAGTTGGTCAATGGTATGTGAGTGGAAGTGACGTTACACTCTTCCAAGTTTAAGCTTTAAGATGCATCACAGGATTTTTGTCCTCACCCTTGTGATTTTGCCATCAAAATGCAAAGAACACGGCTTGTGCAGGCCACCTATCACAGAGAAAGGAGCTGTGATACAGACGTGAAACAAACCTAGAGCCTGGAGCCAAGCCTGATAAAGTTCAGCCAAGATCAGTAAAGATACCTCACCCCCAATTCCTCCCCAACAGCCACAGCATAGATAAGCAAATAAAAATAAATGATTTTCTTTAAGCCATCAAGGTCTGCAATACTCTGTTACCCAGCATTACTATGGAAATATCTGGCTGATACATAGCTCACCTTAAGGACTGTGGATTTTTCTCTGGGTAATATAGAAAGCCCCTAGAGGCTTTTGAACAAAACATAGAATGATCTTACTTACATTTTAAAGTGTTCACTTTTTTGCTGCATTGAAAATAGTGGCTAAGTAAAGAAGCAAGGAATATGGTTGGAAGCTATTGTGCTAATTCATGTGAGAATGATGGCCTAGAAAAGTGAGGGGGTGAGGAATGCAAAATATTGAAATTGGGTGTATACTGTAAAATATGACTTGCTAGATAGATTGGGCTTCAGATATGTAGAAAGAGATGGAGAAGACAGAGACAGAGATGACTAGAGATACAGATAGAGATGAGAGATGGAGATGAGAGATTGAGATGACAGAAAGAGATGAGAAAGCAAGGAAGAAGCTAGGAACAGCATGAAAAGTTTGGGTTTGAAAACCTGGAAATGTTCATCTTCTTTCAACAGAGGTGAAAAAGAAACCTGCAAAATACTGCAAGAGGAACTGATTTGGAGAAATGAGGACAATATCAGCAGTGTTCTGTCAGATATGTTGAGTTTGAAATGTTTTAGAAATCCAAGTAGACATGTCTAGAAGGTAGATATTTGTGTCTGGACAGGAGAAGTGTTCAAAGTTGGATCTAGGTCATGGGCTTTCACTTCAAGGACCTTACACTGGACTAGGAAAGGAACCACATCAATAGTAAAAGAATTTTTCTGTTTGACAGCCTCCGTTGCTAACTATTGCACTTCTCTTTGCACTTCCTATCTGGTGTAACCTACAATGTTTGACATAGCCACAAAACCATGGTGAACTATACTTTCATCTAACAAAATCTCAGTTGACTTCTCATAGTTTTTCAACTCTCCTTTAACTCATCTTGTTCCAGGATTATTCTGGTTCCTCTAATACATTTTTCACACTTTCTTTTCTCTCCTGAAACATCTATCCGTATCTCCATTTTCTTCTCTCTCAACTCCTCATCTCATTTCAAATAGAAACGATGAGTTTGAACAAGGAAGAGACTAGTAATTGATGGGGTCGTGACATCATGGTAAAGGTCTTAAAAATTCCCAAATGATTGCCATTATGGAGGAATCAAAAGTAAATGCAACATACAAAGAATGATAAATAAATATCAGTGTATTAATAGTTGGACTTGTGTCCAATTTTTTGGGAAGGTTACTTCAAAATAGTTAAGGGCAAAAGTCTAAAATGGGCCATCTATTCCCCTAAAAGGCTCTGTCCAAACTTTGTGATATTTCTATCTTCTTGCCCTACACTGCCTTATCTGGTAGAAAGGAAATGGAAAGGCAGGAGCTAAAAGAGTCTGCTCATAACAAGCTGAGAGTCTATGTAATCCCCTGCTTCACGCAGGGCAACCAATGAAAGAGGTTGCTTGTTGAAATCAATTTATTTTTAATACCTGGTCATAGTGCTTGTTAGTACATGTGACTGAATCAATGATTTGGGCCCTGATAAAGGAAATTGGGGAGATGAATGAAACAGAGGCTTTTCCAGAGTTCTCACTAGGTGAATGGCTGGTATCCCTCTCTTACACTTTGCTCTTCCCTTAAACTTTTTCTATATTTTTATGCTTCTTTAATAAAATCTAGTGCCATTATTTGCATTTCAAATATCAAGCTCTATGCGACTTTGAGTTACCTCTAGTCGTAGCTACAATTTCCTTTGTACTTACATCTGAGCTGCTCTGTTCATTTAATCACCACAATAAGCCTTTGTGTTAGATACTGCTATTATATACATTTTATGGATAGAAAAATTTAGGCACAGATAAATAAATAAGTTTCTTAAGGTCAAACAGCCAGCAAATGACATAGCCACGGTCTGAACCTAAGCAAATCATGACTCTAGAGTGAAGATTTTACAAAATATAAAGAAAGAGCCTTATTTCTAATTTCTTTGATTTTGTGCTTCCTATTTTTCTCTTTTCTCTTCCTAAACATTAGGTCAGATCACCTTATTACATGGTAGGTTTTCCTTTGATTTTGTTACCCTCTCGAGTTACCACCCGTTAAATTTGTTTTCCTTATTACTTATAAAGTATTACCTTATGACTTTACCACCTATCTTGCTGAAGTAGATTTTTTCTTTTGTTTCTAGCTTTTCACCATACCTTCCAAACTTGGCCCTTTGACTGTGTTCTCTGAAAGACACAAGACACTTTCCCAAGCATCAAATTCAATAGGTTTTTTTGATTCTTCATCTTTCTTGGTCTTACTAAAGTAATAACTAAGAGTACATGGCTCCTGGCATCAGAAATGTCTAAGTCTGAATCATGGATCTGTCACTTCCAAGCTAGGAGAAAAATGGAAAAGTCTAATACTCTAATACATCTCCACCACTCACATTCCTAATAATAATTGGTTTATTAACACTACCCTTGTGTGGTTATTATGATCATTCAATAAAGGCTAGTAAATATTAATATGAAGAATTACTTTTTCTTGAAATTCTTTTTTTGTTTTTAATTTCATGACATACATTTATAAAGTTCTGCACTGAAAAATCTCTTACTTTCCTGATTCTTCTTCCTTTGACACTGCCTAGACGTGGGTCTTGGCAAATGCTCTGTCCTTGGGCTGCTTTTTTCCTTTCTGTGAAAGTTTGACTCTGTGATATCATTCACTGTCAAGCACCCACTGTCACCTTTATGCAGAGGACTTCCAAATCAACGCCTGTCGTACATCTTCTCTCTGAAGTATCCAGTCCATATTCCCAATTGTCTCCTGAACATGTTCACTTGAATTTTCCGCCAGCAAATAAAAATCACAATGTACTAAAATAAAGAGAACAAAAAGCAAGATTCTTCCCTCTAAACCAGTTCTTATTCCTGTTCTTCAGATTTTATATTTTTGATGCTACTTTTCTGTCACTATTTGAAATGTTGATGCCATGTTTTATCTACCATCCCCGTTGTCTACCCAATCTAATCATAGAAATATAATATTTTTAAAACTAGAAAAGAATTGAGAGTTTATTATCCCACTGTTTATCACAGATACATAAATAAAGAACCAGATATGCAGCTAGAAGTGGGGAATCAGAATGAGGTCCAAGGTTCAAACCCCAAGGCCACAGTTATTTCCTGTATACAAACCTAAATTATTTTGTTTCCATACTTTCACTTAAATCTATTCACTCCCATTCCACAAATGCTACCTTATTCATTCTTTCTTTATTTGAAATATCTCTGGTGTTCAAATTAGTTTTCTTCTTGAATGAGTACTGAATAAGAAAAGTTTCTTAAGATACAACTCTAGCTCTGCTCAAATACGTTCACTTTTTTTAAAAAATATATCTTAGTGATCAGTGAAGGTAACTTTTATTGAGTCATATGTTCTAGGAACTATAATAGACATATACTACACTCATGATCCCACTTAATATTTACAGCAAACTGTGATGTTCTTACTCAGATCTTTCTCCAACACTCACAGAAATTTAATTCAACCCATAATAGCCTAATAAACTACAGAACTGGAATGTAATGGCTTGTCTGACTCCACAGTTCTTTGACATATGAGAACCACCTTTCTCCTGAACGTGTCTCCTGTAGTGTATATTTAAGCTGAATCCACTGTTCATGAGTCAGGCTCACTTCTTTCATTTATTTGTGTGTTTTGTCATGCTATTACCTGGAATACCTATTTTACCCTTCACATACTCACCATTCCACATCTACTAGATTTTGAGAGTCATCAACTTTAACAGACAGCTGTCCTTTTTGGATTTTAAAATTCGTACGATCACAGTCTATTCACCTTTTCACTCACTGAAGCGTGGAAGCCAGTGCTTGGCCCATAAGTATTTGTAAATAAATAATTTAAATATGCAGTATAAATCTTCGACTTCAATTGCTATAGAAACCCACCTGATAATCTGAATTGCTCTGGAAGAAAATTCTGGGAAGAAAAGAAAACAAAATGAAACAAAAAGCAGAATGTTATGATTTACCTGAGGCATGCAAGGTCAAATACATATCAGTATGGTATAGCCATCAATATTACTTGAGCACCAGTTGGATACTAAGTGCTGTGAGCTACAGATGGCAACATAAAGAAGATATAGTTTTTACTCTTGCTAAACTCACAGTGTGATATAAATAAAAGACACACACAACCAGATAGATCAACTCATACAAGGTTAAATGCTGAAATTACGTACAGAGTCAGAAAAGTTGTGGATTCCTTTGGCCATATACGGCTCCCCAGAGCGATATGCTTTCCAACGCAGGTGAGAGTTCTTGTGGCTATACAATTTCTTAGCCTAGATATTACATTATATCCCTCTCATATGTTATGATTTATTAATAACTAAAATCTATCCTTCAGGAGACTCTGACACCTGCATAAACAACTAGACTCTGCTTCATATTTATAGATGTGAGCTTGAAAGTTTAGGTGTAGCAGTATGAGAACTGGTTATTTTATCTTTTCAGTTAAGTTTAATTATATGTATCCTTACTTTTCAAAATTTTATTTATTGGCTTCCTAAGGTACAATGGTGTTCCAGAAGTCAATACATCAAATAGTTATATATCCTCTTAACTATCCGCCTCTGATTTAGAGGCCGCCACATATTGTAATGCTACTTCAGGATAACAGGATGCAGTTCTTTTCTATTAGTAACAAAAGCAATTACTCAAAGAGAGACACAGTGTCTTCACTCTGCCTCTATTCTGTTATCCAAATTAGAGTTCCACCTTTATGAGAAACTGCTGGTCTCAAAATTGCTAGCTTGTTGTAGTTGCCCAGTGATTCACTTCATGTCTGAAGTTAAACCTGTTTGATTATGCCTTAATTGTAATTTATGTACTTTTATGAATTTCAGTTATTTTAAGACTGTAAGAACTTGGATCATATGTTTTGAAGGAGAAGCCTAGCTGTTTCTTCTCTGAACTCTATCTATGCTTTAGAGAAATTACCCACTCTCTGCCTCCAGCACTGCTTCTCTCACTTACTCTTGGTTGTCAAATATTGTATTTTTTGACTTTTATCTTTGCCAGACATCCCTGGTCTAAGAACATTGCCAAAGTAAGGATAGTGAGCCTTTCGTTGAGAATCTGAACAAACATGTATTTCCCTGATTCCCTGGTTATTTTTTTTTTCCCTTTCTTATATGTACTTTTACTTTGTAGACTCATAAAATCCAACTGATTACTTTAGAAATTATGTCTTTCTGTGTCCCTTTGACAATGACTCCTTGAGGAAAGTGATCTTGCCTACCCTATTACTTTGTACAATCGGATGAATGAATGAATAGATGAATAAAGGAATGAAGCTTTTTGGTAATCTTTCAACACTGCCTTATTGCTTTTCACTGCCATTGTCCAGCCAATTCTTTCTGCTTCTTCCAAGGGATATCATTACTCCCGCCATCCCACAGCTTTTCCAAGGCGTCGGTTACCAAACTGTGTATGCAGGCAAGGTCAGAACAGGAAATAGCTTTGTCCATGCTCTTTTCTTCTTTGCACAAATGGGGGGAAATCTATTCTTTAGTTTAAAAAACGTTAAAAAGAGCAAAGTTTTTCATTGGAATCTCATATATCCCATTTATCCACCCTTTTCACCTTTTCATAAGTTGAAAGTCTTTTAACAAACCTCTCTCTATCTTTTTTCTCCATTTATTTCTACTTTCTTTGTCATCTAATTTTCCATTTTTCTCTCCTCGTTTTTTTTTCATCTTTCTTTTGCTTTCTTTATTAATATAGCTACCTAAAACTTCTCATTTGTAGAAACTAGTACCCTTTATTACACATATGGATAAATATAATCATGTGAATATAGCCAACTCTTTGATGTTTATGTGCTCAGAAAACTGCAGTCTTCTCCATAATCCCTCATGCTGGCCCAATTTACATAATTGGGATACTTCTTGCTTTCAGAATAGGTTTCAGGCCCTTTATTGAGATTTTTACCTAAGAAGTAGGGCTTCCTCTTTGTATTCCAGCCACTGGTTTGTAGTTACGCTTGCTGCAAACAGAAGGATCAACTAGAACCATAGAAGTGCTACCCAAATAATCTTTGACATAAACTTGAAATTCATGCTGTAAAACTCTACCTGCAAACTGTTATGGCCTAGAATATCCACATCCATCTGTGTTCAGCACACTCCTTTATATGGAGATTTGGTGACACGCTTTGGGATCAATCTGTGGAGCTGCAGTAGTAGTCCATTCCCAGCTTCCTACACTTTCCTGTAAGTTCTTTTGAGTTCTGTCATCCTATCCCAGAGCTTACAGATATTTTAAGTTTTATGTTTGTTTCAATAAAAATAATTTACCTGCCTTAGAAGAAATTTCCGATCAAAGCAGGAATGCAAAAGAACAATCCATAAATTTCCTGCTTTTATAGAAGCTAAATAGGAACAGGGATGAGGGGCCTGGTAGAGTCACATTCACAGCACAGAGTTAGAAAATCATTGTCCTCATCAGGATATAGAATATCCTGGTCGAGAGAAACACAGCTGTTTACTGGTTCAAGGTTCTTGTCATACCATATTGTTACGATTAATATTTATTTTCAGTATGATATATATTTTTCATATCACAGATATAACAAAATGAAAAGAGAGAGAAACAGAAAAGGATTTGCTGTTATAAATTATTATTTTTGCAAACTACTTATTAGTATGCTTCATTACAATGGAGTGACATGACATAGTAAGTTATAGAAATTTCTTTTACTGTAAATTTTGTTGAATAACAATGGTAAACACTGTAACTGCATGCTCAGGCCCCTATCATGTCTGTATGCTCATGTGGAACAGTTTACTTGTCTTCATATGTTTATTAGAAATATTATTTTTTCTGAATCTTTTATTAGATCATATATACTTATAATATTATCTGCACCTCATCTTTTCAAGTAGTTTTCTTTCTTCATGCTTATTTTCCTTATTTTGCAAAATTTAACTACTAAAATTATAAAAGACATAGTTAATATCTGGGCCCATACTAATTTCTCAATGCTACTACCGTGGGAAATGTATAATTACCTTATCATATTCTAAAATTATATTTAAGTGTCATGGTGACATCGACATAGTTTATTCATTAAAATTTAAGGAAAAAATGAACAAATATGGAAAAAGGATGCCTAACAAAATTTACAATAGACCATTTCCTCACTGATATTCTAAAACCTTTCTAAACTTATGATAAAAGTACTGACACTATTCAGTTTTTATTTTTAATTTTTTTTAGCCTATCCTAACTGCTTATTCTCTGAATGTTGCCATATATGGCAGTTAACTTATAGAATTTGCTGTCACATAGAAAAAAATGTTTGTTACATTGGAGCTGGAAATTGAAGTAAGAAATTTCTAAAAGAAGTATTAAATAATTAATATTGCATGAATTCTCAAAAAGAAAATAGGATATAGCCAGGAAAATAAAAGGGTCTCATATTCCTTGATAATGAAAGCCACATATATAAACTTGCAGTGGCAAAGAAGTGCAGGTATTTGGCTTTAGCATTAAAATTAAAATGAGAAATCAGTCTGGAGAAGGTAGGTAGGCAGAGGCTAATTACGGAAACATTTAGCAGTATAGTTAAGGAGACTGGACTTCATCTTGAAGGTAATTGTATTATTTCAGCTTAAAATTTATTGAAGTTTTTTAAGCAAAGGAAAAGTATGCTTATATT
The DNA here is from genome assembly GCF_020740605.2 of Lemur catta. NCBI lineage: Eukaryota > Metazoa > Chordata > Mammalia > Primates > Lemuridae > Lemur > Lemur catta. Next base: position 54,473,520 of record NC_059140.1, read on the forward strand.
TCTATTTTAAGAAGGGTCATCTGTCTGGAAAATGGAAGATGGGCCGGACTGAGGGACTAGTTAGGCAGCTATCATAGCGTCGGAGGTTCTAAACCTGAGTGGTGGCAATGGACATAGGAGAGGTATCTAAGATATCTAAGGGATGGAATGTGAGGAGCTGCATACAAACATAGGACTTCTCAAGGTTATTTTCCAAATGATGAATTGAACAACCAGTTTTCTAGTCGCTATCAACTGGGCAAGATATAACAAGAATAGGTTTGGGAGGGAAAAAAAATGGGTATCATGAGTTCAGCTCAGGAAATTTCAGGTTTTCTAACTGGAATTCTGTAACTATAAGCTAATTCTCTATTTAAACATTAATTATACAAATACCATATGTTTACAACATGCTTCCTGCAGCTGCTTCTTAATGTTTGGGGAATACTGTGCTGGTCTAGTGAAAAGCTGTCTCTTTAGTCTTTTTTAGAAAGAGGACAGCATCTGGGCAAACGGTTCTCTAGGAAGGTCTCCATTCCTTCTCAAAAATGCTTGGTTGTGTTGTCATAGTCTGTGTTTTTCTATAGAAGAGTTGTTAACACAACTCTGGAAGCAGTTGTTAGCACAACTCTGGATCCAGATTGACGTGGTTCATATGCCAATTCTTAGATGAGGAAGTTGTGTGACCTATGCCAAGTCTTATATTTTCTTTGTTTCCATTTACCCTTCCCCTAAAATAAATAAATAAAATGAAAGAAAAAGTAATAGCTCCCACCTTATAAAACTGAACGATGCATAAAGTGAGTTCTCAACAATTGTTAGGTGGAATGTGATTGAAAACCTCTGTGATTAAAAACCTCCACTCACTTTCTTCTTTAGATTTTGAAATTTAGCTCTTTAATCCCCAATGCACATATATACAAACATATGGGTATATTAAGAACTTCTGATTGGCTTGCTAAATTGTAAGATCATGTTAAATTAATTGTATTTTGAGATTCAATCTTCAGGTGTGATTCTGGAGTACAGATGAGGAAATTAAAAAAAAAATTAAAGAAGAGTACAGAAGAAGTTAATCTATGTTACCTGTGGGGTTAGATTTTAAACTTCTAGCAATCCTGTCAAGGTGAATGTGGAGAACAAATTAGTCGATAAAGATTTGTCTACAGATTTCATAGATTGTCGCTCTGCTGTTGAAATCCTACTGTGTCTCTAAATCAGTGGTTCCTAATGCTGTTGACTCATTGGAAACTCACACTGATTTCATTAGTTTGAGATGTGACCTGGAATCTGGTTCTGATTTAATTCCTTTGAAGTGTGACTTGGGCATTGAGGTTTGTAAATGCCCTCAGAGATTCTAGTGGCAGCCACCTTTGAAGACCACTGCTCCAAAGCAATCTATTGATATTATTTCGTTTTCTCCCATTCTGAATTCCTGCTTTAGAGTTTTATAGTCAGTAGTAAAAACAAAGAATATAAGGTTTCATTCATTTTTTTATTATTTATGTTATACATTTTCTAAATAACATCATGCCATATGTTTATTTTGTTTTATTTAAATTGGTACAGAGGGTTGAAAAATAATAAGAGAGATCTGGGGTATTTAATCCTGCCATTTTAATTAACATCAAATTTCTAAATCATTGAAATAAGTTCAACACCAAATAGAAGTAGCACTTTCATGATATACTATATATTAATATCATGTTTATATTTTAAACATTCTTCCCAAGTCCCACTAAGATCTTTGAGAATTTTCTTTGCTTTAGCAGCTATCCTAGCTCTCTTCATCTCCATATATTCTAGAGTTGTAGCTTTGGTATGTGAATCAGTCTTTAAATTATGAATGCTAGAACAGATAAACACTGCATGAAGTGTTTACCTCAGGTGGATATGAAGATTATATTAGAGAAGGAAAAATGCAGTATTATACATAGAAAAATATTATGTGGCATATTATCAAAGTCTTTTCAATAGTCAGAGTTTATAATATGTAATATTATTGTAAATATGTAGCTATTTGCCTGTAGGTTAGCACAAATTTTTACTAAAAATTAGCTGTAGGGAAAAATTTATTTCAGGCACTGAGAGGATACAGAAGTTGTTATGCTGACTACACATTTATAATCTATAAAAGAAGATAAATTATGTGGCCTGAGAACATTGTAATTATTTTTACTTATGTGTTATACATTGGTATGTCACACATTAGTCCAAAACAGTTTAAGGTATCTATTGCAGGCAGATTAATGGCCTCCAGTGATGTCAACATAATTATCTCCAGAAACTATGATTACGCTATGTTGCAAGGCAAAGAGGAATTAAAGTTACAGATGGAATCAAGGGTGCTAATCAGCTGACCTTGAAATAGGGAAATTATCTTCGATGGTCTGGTGGGCCTCCTGTGATCATAGGGCCCTTTTAAAGTGGAAGAAGGAGGCAGAAGGGTCAGAGTCAGGGCGAGAATGCATAAGTGACCATTGTTGGTTTTTGAAATGGGAGGAAGCCACTTGCCAAGGAATGAGGGTAGTCTTTGGAAGCTGGAAAAAGCAAGAAGATGGATTCTCCCATAGACTCTTCAGAAAGGTATGTATACTTCCTATATCTTGATATTACCCCAGGGAGACCCATTGTAGATTTCTAACCTCCAGAGTGGCAAGATCATCAATTTGTGTTGTTTTAAGCCACCAAGTTTGTTCTAATTGGTAACAGCAGCAATAGGAAATTAATGCATTAGCTGAGAGTAATTTAGGGCATATACTAAGATAAAATAAATTGGAAATATATAAAAAACATGACATAGTGGGAAATAAAAGTAAAGCAATAATATGGTACCAGGAATAAGGTCACCATAATAATGCTAACCTAAAAATTCTAGAAATAACACAAAGAAAGGATATATTCAGCTATACAGGCAAAAATAAATGGATAATTCAGGCCATAAATATATGTCACAGAACTGTCCTAGACAAATGTTTTCCCACATATTGTGTTTGTCAGAATGCCAGTTATCTCACATGACTTATACAACATGGGTTCCCTGATCAGTGCTCCGTTCTCTCTAACTCTGCTGGAACCATTGTTGGAAAGAATCTCTTTCAATGAATTTCTGTTTAGATTTCCAAATGTTGTTAGACATTTGCTAGTAACATTTATTATCTCACAGAACTAGTGCTGTATCGTGAATATATTTTAGGAAATGTAGTGGAGATAATTGGTGCTATGGTTGCTCGGAAGAACGATTATTCCCAGGTGCCATCAGGGAAGTCTTTGTAGCATAAGCATGATATGTACTGGAGCCTGATAAGATGAAGGGAAGGAATGGAGCATAGAGGATGGCATTTTCGAAAGGGACTCAATGGGAGCAGAAATACCGAAGTGGAAAAGTGCAATGTGTGTTACAGGGATCGTAAGTAGACTTGATTAGGGGAACAAAGAGAGATGTAGAGGTAGATGAGCTGGAAAAATAGTGTGCAACCGCATCTAGAGGGAACTTGAATACAAAGATAAGGAGTTTGGAAATTATTCTGTTGACACAGGGGTTGGGAAATTGATGATGTTTGAGCAAGGTAGTAAATTGTCCAAAACCTTGCCTTAAGAAGACAAGCCTGGTGTTTTTATGCAGGTTAATGGTTCAGAATTGAGAGAATCTAGAGATGAGGAGATTCCTGAAAAACTTTTTATGACATGAAACACTAAGACTCTTAACTAGGGCAGAGGCAGAGGAAATAGATGCCAAATTTGAGGGATATTGTAAATGAATGAAAATAATTAACAGATACTTTCAATCAGTTAGATAAAAACCAACTGTTTGGGAGGAAATATTTGGCAATATAATTAAATTGTATGTTCATTGATTCTCTTTCACTCAGACATAGCATTTATGGGACACTTTTGCTCAGAACTCAAAATTATACACAATTTTTTATTATTTCATCTAATCAGTATATTTATTCATTGATTTATTCATGTAGCAAGTATCTTTTGGATTTATTGTGTCCCACATCCTGTGATGAGCCTGAGGATACTATAAGAAACTTTAACTGTATGTTGTATATATAATATTATTTATTATCTTTAGGAAAGGAACTTGCCAGTTTGGTGATATATTTCTATACAAAAGGGTGATAACTTTGTGTGGAGTAGGGCAAAGTTTGCAAAATCTGTAACTCTATAGTTTTCTTTACATCTTTATTTTTCCTCTTAATCAATTCATTTCTAAAAGTAATAAGTTTTTAATACTTGCAATTCACCATGAATGTGTAGATTGTGATGGTTTATCACATTTGTGTGTATTTGTGTGTGTGCACATGAATGTAAGTTGTGCATATGCATGTTGTTTGTGTGTGTTGCATGTGTATTGTGTGAGTGTTATGTGTTGAAACAGGCCCCTTTTTTGTTTGCAAATTACTAGTTGTCATGTGACTTCTCTTCCCATTCAAAGATTGCTTCTCCCAAATAAATGCATAGTAATGAAAAGAAGAATGTTCAACATTTAGTAAATCATCTTTATAGAAGAAATTTTGTGGTCTTTGTGTTCCCCATTCCTGAGAAAGAGAAATATGATTAACATTTCCAGCTGAACCAGCATTCAGTGTAAGCACTGTTTAGATTACGAGCTTCTGAAAATTGCATATAGAAAATACAGTGAAAGACACTAAAATAATCCCTTTCTGTGATATTTGCAGTTCATTTATAAAATATACAACTTAAAATGCCACTTGAGAGAAACTTATGTCATCATAATATTTCATATTTTCTGAACAATCATTATTAATTTTCAAATATAGTTTATCACCCCAACATCAGCACATAGGCTAATTTCTGTAGGGTAGAAAATGAGGAATATTGCATAAAGTCACTAAGAGAATCAAATCAAAATTTTATAATGAGTAATGCAACCCACCAACCCACCACTTTACTTTCAAGATCTCAGTTACCCATAATGTATAAAGGGGTTTTATAGATGCTATATGGATAAATCATGGGTGGTGTGTATATTTGTGCTTTGTGTGTATGTGTGTGTATGCGTGCACGTGTGTGTGTGTGTGTGTGTGTGTATTGCTAAAGCATTCTGTTCACCTTTGTCAAGGATGCACCTATGCTACTTGATCAAACTGGACATATTTGTTTTTATTATGGTCTGTTTGATTTTTAGATCATGGAAATTAAAAGAAGCGTTGGTTCTGGGTTTATAATTAAGTTGAGGACTATTTTTTTGTTCATCCCATGTTAAAACAGAGGACATTTGTGAAGATTCATTTTGAGCATTTTTCCATCTAAAGTATGGACAAATATTACACCTAAAATTTAATTTTGATTGGTATTGAATAATTTATTGCAATTCAACAGTGTCATAACTTTTTTATACCATTCAAAATACCTTCACATATTATATAAATAATTTTTATTTTTAGTAAAAAACATATTTAACCTGGGCAACTAATTTATTTATCATGCCCATCATGGCTGGTTTAATCTATTGGCTTTCTATATGGTTGTTCCATTAATCCACCAAATGTAGACTTGGTCCCTGACTCAGGATGGGCCTTTGACAACACTGTTGGAAAAAGAATTGTCAAAGAAATCTCATCGATTCTTGTTTTTGCTAGGTTGGCATATTAATGTGAATTTATATTTCTCTCTTCCAAAATCAACCCTAGAATTCAAGGGGAACATTGATTTTTTAAAAATTGGTTTTATTATGATAAAAATTTTATTTAATAGAATGCACTCTTTTAACTGCAAAATAGTAAGGGGGTAGAAATGTTTTTGTTACATAGATACCTTTTAGGTTCATTCCACATCTGTGCCACTGTGAATTGTGCTGCAATAAACATTCAAGTGCAGGTGTTTTTTGATGAAATGATTTATTTTCCTTTGGGTAGATACCCAGTAATGGGATTGCTAGGTCAAATGATAAGTCTACATTTATTTCTTTGAGAAGTCTCCATACATACTATTTCCCACAGAGGTTGTACTAACTTGCAGTCCCACTAACAGTTCATTAGCATTCCTTTCTGTATTCACGCCAGCATCTATGCTTTTTTTGACTTTTTAATATGGCCATTCAGACAGGCGTAAGGTGATATCTCATTCCATGTGTCTATGTCTCTACTTTTATACCAGTACCATGCTGTTTTGATTACTATAGCCTTGTAGTATAATTTAAAGTCTGGTACTGTGATGCCTCCAGATTTGTTCTTTTTGCTTAAGATTGCTTTGGCTATTTGGGCACTTTTTTGGTTCCAAATTAAGGGTAGAATTATTTTTTCTATATCTGTGAAATATGACATTGGTATTTTGATGGGGATTGCATTGACTCTGTAAATCATTGTGGGCAGTATGGACATTTTAAAAATGTTGATTCTACCAATCCATGAGCATGAAATATTTTTTCCATTTGTTTGTGTCATCTGTGAATTCTTTCATCCATGTTTTGTAGTTCTCTTTGTAGAGATCTTTCAGATAATTCATCTCCTTGGTTAAGTATATTCCTAAGAATTTTATTTTCTTTGTAGCTGTTATGAATGGTATTGAGCCTTTGAGTTGAATGTCTGCATGACTGTGTTTATGATATAGAAATGCTACTGATTTGTGTACATTGATTTTGTAACCTGATACTTTGCTGAATTTATTTATCAATTCTAGGAGTCTTTGGGTGGAGTCTTTGGGACTTTCTAAATGGCAGATCATATTGTCAGCAAAAAATGACAGTTTGGCATCCTTTTCTCTGATCTGGATACCATTTGTCTCTTTTTCTTACCTTATTGCTCTGGCTAGGACTTCCAGCACTATGTTGAATAGAAGTGGTGACAGCTGGCATCCTTGTCTTTTTCCAGTTCTTAGGGTGAATGATTTCAACTTTTCCCCATTTAGTATGATGTTGGTTGTGAATTTGTCATAAATGCCTTCTATTATTTTGGAGTATGTTCCTTCTATGCCTAGTTTGTTGAGGGTTTTAATCATCAATGGGTGGTGGATTTTATTAAAGGCTTTTTCTGCATCTATTGAGATGATCATATGGTCTTTGTTTTTGCTTCTGTTTATGTGGTTTATGTGGTGAATCATGTGTATTGATTGGCATACATTGAGCTATCCTTGCATCCCTGGGATGAAACCCACTTGATCATGGGGAATTTTTTTTTTTCTGATGTGCTGTTGATTTCAGTTTGCTAGTGTTTTGTTGAGGATTTTTCCATCCATAGTCATAAGGGATATTGGTCTGTAGTGTTTGTTGTTGTTGTTGTGTCCTTTACTGCCTTTGGTATCAGGGTGACACTGGCTTAATAGAATGAGTTAAGGAAGATTCCCTCCTTCTAGATGTTATGGAATATTTTCTATATGATAAGTCCAGTTCTTTTTTGTAGGGGTGGCAAAATTTGGCTATGAATCCATCTAGTCTAGGGCTTTTTTAGTCGGTAAATTTTGTTACTGCTTTAATCTTTCTGCTTATTGTTAGTCTTTTCAGGATTTCTATTTCTTCCTAATTGAGTCTTGGGAGGTTGTGTGTTTCCAGGAATTTACCCATTCCCTCTATGTGTTCTAGTTTATATGGATAGAGGTTTGCATAGTATTCATGGATGATATTTTGTATTTGTATGGTATCAGTTGTAATATCTCCTTTTTCATTTCTGATTGAGCTTATTTGGGTAATTTCTCTTCTCTTCCTGGTTAATCTAGCTAGAGGTCTATTGATTTTGTTTATCTTTTCATAGAACCAACTTTTTGTTTTATTGATCCTTGCATTGATTTTTTGGTTTCTATTTCTTTTAGTTCTGCTCTGAGATTTACTATGTGTTTTCTTCTGCTGGCTTTGGGTTTGATTTTCTCTTCCTTGTCTAGCTCCTTGATATGTGTCATTAGGTTGTTAATTTGTGATCTTTCTGTCTTTTTGATGTAGGCATTTAAGGTGATAAATTTTTCCCTTAGGGTTGCTTTCATTGTATCCCATAGATTTTAATAGTTTGTGTCCCCTTTGTCATTCAGTTCAAGGAATCTTTTGATTTCCATCTTAATTTCATCATGACCCAAGAATCATTCAGCAGCAGGTTGCTTAATTTCCATGACTTTTTGTAGATTTTACTTGGAATTGATTTCTAGTTTTATATCACTATAGTCTGATAAGATATATGGTATGGCTTTTTTTTTTTAATTTGCAGAGACATGTTTTGTGGCATAAGATGTGATTAATCTTGGTGAATGCCCCATGTGTTGATGAGAAGAATGTATATTCAGTAGTTTTGGGGTAGAATGTTATGTAAATGTCTGTTAGTTCTATTTATTCTAGAATCCTTTTTACGGCAAGTGTTTCTTTTATTCATTTTCTGCTTCCATGATCTATCAAGCTCTGTCAGTAGGGTTTTGAAATCTCCAGAAAGTATGATGCTTCTCTTTATCTCTTTGTTTAGATCTAATAGAATTTACTTTATGAATCTGGGGGCTCCCAGGCACAGCCAGAGCCTCAGAGCCAGAGCCGCAGACTGGAGGTAAGGCAGAAGCTGTGTGGGAAATAATATCAATACCTAATACTAATAATAGTAATAAAATTATTATTTCTAACAAATGTTAAGTATTTAGCATTTTAAATATACTAAATAATTTTATCTTCATAAAAGATAAAAGATTATCAGCTTGGTGCTATTAATAGCCCCATATCATAGGTGAGGTAACTGAGTCAAAAAAAGATTATGTACATCACTCAAGGTTGTAGATCAAATAATTTGTAGTGGTGCCACAAATTCAAATCTAAGCAATTTGACTGCTACTTCCAAGCTCTTCCAGCAACTAATAACTAAGATTATTGCTTTAAAATTCTGGATGCCTGTATTGGTCCAGTTTGTTAAAGGGAAACATAAGAATTAGAATATTGAACATATTGTATGATTATTGAGGGCAATTTTATTTGTGTATACTTTCTATTATTAGTATTATGATGTTTTTCAGTGCAATTTAGAAAACTTAAATTTTTGACATAAGTTCAACTAGAAGCCTGGATAATGAGACCCATTTATTTAATTACCTATATAACCACCTAATCTATCAAGACATTTCAGAATTAGAGCAAAAGGAAATAGCTTTTTTCCCCTTTACTGTAACTAAATGGTGAAACTATTGGCTAAGCCTGCAAAGATTAATTATTTGAGGGCTAAGGTTAGTGAAAGTTTAGGGTAAATAATTATGTAGTATGAATTTGTAATTTCTGAATATGTGATTTTAAGGGATGAAAAATATAAAGTGGGATTTCGAATCATAAGTAGAGAGAATACTTCCATTTCAAAGAGGCTCTAAAGAATAGCACATCTCAACTGCCAAGTTATATTATTAATAACTAGTAACTGCAAGTTCTGCATGGTACTCCCAGAGTAATGTTTTGAATTAAGATTTTCCCTTCTGTGAGATGACATATCCCACTTACTGAATCTAAATCATCCAACGTTGTGATCACAATAATACTATGCTTTAAAATATGTATATGATATTCCCCTATGCAGGAAGATCGCACTAAATTTCATAAATTGTTAGTTAAGTGTGTACAGATGATACACTTGCTTGATATTATTTCAGGGATGATGTTTAACTTCCTTAAAATTGCTGTACAAGCAACTCCTTTACAGTTATGTTAATATTCAACAAGGTGGTCCTACCTAATACCTTGAATAAGAATGTAAACAAATGAAAATAATATATCATAACTTAGGAAACAGTGTCAATTAAATTGAGGTAAAAATCACAAGAATTTTTGTATGTGTGGCGTGGGGCAACAATGCTTACATATGGTTATATGATTTGAAAACACTTGGTCAAAGTTAAATAAATTTCTTTACTATAGACATTCTGCTTGCTTTTAATTTGTTAATTGAGTTGTAAATCTATTGCCTCCAACTTGTTTTAATGTTGTACTTTTTAGAGTATTTTTCTCCATATGTGGTTATCCACCTGAACAAAACTGAAAATTCAAAATGAAGTAAAACAACTTGTTTCTTTCGGTGCACTAGAATAGATTTCATAGACTATAAAGCTTGAAAGGAAAGCACCTAAAGGATCATGTAATCACATTTTCTTTTTCAACTGCAGAGGTCATTGAGAATCAGATATGATAACAATTTCCCCAAGTCGCACAATAATAGTAGTAGCAAAACTCCAAGTAATTTTCTAACTTGAGCTGTCGAATACTATATTTAACATATTAGTGCTTCCACATTAAAAATTTCTTGTAGTTTGTTTATTGAACATGTATGTTAATCTTCCAGCCCTAACTCTACCAAAAGTTCTCAGATGACAGGAATGGGGTCCTTCACTTCCTTCACGTTCCCATGGGTATTGAGTCCACCCCAGGCACAAAATAAGCACCAACAACTTACTCACTGATTATTGCATGAACATAAGAACAAGCTAAGTGAAGAGAAGCTGAGCAGCAGCTTTCAGAGTGTTCAGTTGCAGCAGGAGCAGCAGCAGGGCCCATGCACAGAGGGAAGACTCCGACGAAGTCCCACCACCAACCTGGACCTGCTTCGTGGGGTCATAATGTCTAATGTGTTTTGTTCTGTCTTGTTCAGTTATAACTTTATTTCTAAGCAAGGGATTGCCTCTGCCAATGTTTGAAATGCATTCTCAGCCATTCTTCTGCCAAAGCACACCCAGATATTGACTCAGTGATTTCCAATAGCTAGATAGGGCTATGCATTCTTCTAGTCACACACAAAAACCATCTCATTGAGAGAGGAGTGAATGAATGAAAAGTTGTATCTGTTGTAATATCCTCTCTTGATCAGTTAGACTATCTACTGCAGGTGAAAATGCTATATAACTTATTTGAGAGGAAATACTTTGCATTATAATTGTTTATTTGTCTCTGCATTCTGTGCAATCTTTAATTTTCTCACTTGCATTTGCCTTTGTCTTTGAAAACTTTATCACCTTCATCATTCATAATTCAGATTCTGATAAGTGGAAGTTGGTAAAATACATAAAAGATGAGCTTATTTTTATTTTATTCACATTTTTATTATCTGTGTATTTATGGCTTTTGTTTGTTCTGAATTATTATTTTGGTAGCTGAAAGTCCCTAGGCTTCAACAGCCTGTGGGTACAAATAAGGTCAATTTGATTAGATACCACTATCTCATAAGCCCCCACCTATGGGAAGCAAGCATCTGAGATTCACATTTATATTTCCTTTCCTGTTGGAAACGTCTGTGTGCCTCCTACGATGTGGCTTATCTCCTTTCTTTTATCAACCCTGGCTGCTTCTTATGCTACCTACCTCTGCTGTTCTCTCCGGCTCTCGCTTGATGTTTGCTGTGCTGGAGCTGCACTGCCACAGCACTGCCAGCCTGCCCCGAGCTTGCCTGCAGCCTTCACATGGGCTGTCACTGCAGTCTGTCTGGCATTCTCACTCAAACCCCAGGTGCGATGGCAACTGATGCTACCTCTGCCACCAGTGCTCAACAAAGGCCGTTGTTTGTTGCATACTGCTTCTGCAACCCCTCGAGTGGATGATTGGGTTGTATCTTCTGCTCCACCATGAAGTATGACAAAGATTTTCCTTGGCCAAACTTCAGTCTGGCTCCTTTGAGCCCTCTTCTCAACCAGACCTCAGGCTTGGGCTTCCATTTCCATCCCTGAGGTGTCTGGTTTTAGCAAGAATCATGCTAACTCAGTTTAGAGAGAATCCTCTCACCCTTAGTGTGTGCTCAAATTCCTCACCCCCTACCATCTCCTGGGTGATATCTGATCTCCTTGGCCTACTCTTAACAAGAATCCTATTATGTCAGTTAGCAAGACTCCGTCTAGACTTCATGTCTTCTCTTGGTAATTTTCCATCCGTTGACTCATTTAATCTTCTCTTTGGCTATGAATCCCCTCTTTTTCTTTTTTTGTATTTGGAATTGCCCTCAATCTCTCTCTCTTATTGTGTTATATTGGCATCTATCACGATAGTCCTGAATAGTCTTCCTTACCATTTTGACAAGTGTCAGAATATTTTTTTCTTTAACAATTATATTCTTTGGTAAGTTTATTTTGGTGGCAAGTGATATATTTTTAACAAAAGACCTTTCCTGAACAGTGCATCCCAGTGAAAGTCTATGGTCCAGAAAGGACCCACAAAGGGACCCACAAAGCTCACTGAGCCATGGAGAAACACTAGTTCTACTGATATGAGTCATTTAACAACCATATTCATATTAATAGTTTACATTTAGCAATATATTTCTCCATGATTGGCCCTAAGTATCTGTAAGTGTCCAGAAATAATTTTCCTTCTATTTTAGATGAATCTCTAAAATTGCAGTGTTGAACCAAACTTCCTGACCAGTGAATGTACATACACACAAACACACACATCCAATTCTAGAAAGACTAAAACACTATTGTACACACGTATTCAGATATGTGTGCCTATATTCAGGTATAACTTACATATGTTTGTGTGTATACGGTAGTTATGTATTCTTTCTAGGATCAGTGTTGTATATGGAATGTGGTGTTTGCTTGCTTTACAGTATTCACTTTGATTTTGGGAAAGGCCTTACAAATAAACATTATTCAAAGCAGTAAAGCATTTAAAATTACATTAAGGTAGAATCAGGTATTTTGGTAGTCATAATAGAGCAGGAAAGCAGCATGAAGTGAACAAAGGGCTGCACAGCAGGAAATTTATGCTAGTGAGGAAGCAATTCACACCTGTTAACTACTGTGAATAGAATGAGACACAACACCAAGCTTTCATCTAAGTACAATGCTGGTTGTTGTTTTCTTTTTTTTAATTTTAGACATCTTAAACTTTTTTTGCAAAAACAGTTACTGAATTAAATGATTCAGTCTATGTAATAAGATAGAATAATGCCTCAACAAAGATAATGTAGTAAGAAGAAATGCAAAGACATCAAATAGTGAACAAACTATATCATTATATTCCATAAAGATATTAGGAAAAAAAAAGAAAAAAGAATGAGCAAATTAGTTTAAAAAACAAAAATGTGCAGAGCCAGTAGTCTACTGGTTATAGGTCATTATATTGAAATACAGGAGATATCCTTTTGCCTTCTTGTGATGAAATTTGTTTATACTGAGTTAATGGTTAGATAAAATATACCCCGTGCTCAAGATCCAGACAGGTACATAGCTAAAAATAAGAACCTCTATGCATATTTAACAAGTGAAAGAAAATTCTAGAGCTCAGTGGGGAAAATGTTGTCCTAATGATATTTTATCTGCAATGTTGAACCAAAATTCACTACCAATGAATGGACAGATAAACTGAAAGAAAGGGAATAGAAAGCTTCAAATTCTGAACAAAATCCATCTCATATAACTTATTCATTTGGCTACTTTCATTTGACTCATTTGCTTTGAAGTATTCCTGAGTCCACATACTTTCATAGATGTTTAAGACTGAGAATAGTCATTGTTCACAGAGACCAAAAAGTTAAAAAAAAAAAAAAAGTAGAATGGAATACGGAAGCATAATAAGTAAGATCAAGAATTCAGAAACTTACTTAACCTGGCTCGTAGGTTTTTTTTTTTTTAACACTATATATTGAGCATTATTTTCTTTTTATTATTTATGAAACAAATTGTATCATACAATGATTTTTCAGGCATAGCCCTGACAAAGTCCCATCATGAGATAAAAATGGCAATCACAGGGGAACAAGAGAAGAGAAGAGTGGTGAGAACTTGTCTCCCTTTCTGCCAGGGCCATTTAACCCCCAAGTATGGTTGATTACTTTTCTCCTTTCTCAAAACTAGCCATGGTCTAGAAGAACCCAATTTCTATATCATAGTTTTCTAGCTAATCCTTCTCTCCTTAGAGAGGATATTTGAGTATTTTGTTCTTCATAAGAGATCACATTCATCATTTCATAAACTGACCTTGCTTTCATATACCTAAAAAAACTGAACTCTTGACTAAGCCTTCAAGGCCAACGTGAGCAGATACCACTATCTTATTTTACCTACACAATTCTTCTGGGTATTTCTCTCCACTGTCACTCTCTTGCCCACTTTGCCCACATCTGTTCTGCATCTCCACTGCCCTCCAACTTGCACTGTGAGTTTGACATTTCCATCCTAATATGATTCTTCTTTCAAAGGAAAAACATTTCATTTTCTGAAGTGGACATCTTCTCCTGTGAACTCCAAATATGAAAATTTTTAATAATTTTAGGTGATCTTCAGTATTATTACAGCAATAAAGAAAAAGGCTCTATGAAGATACATCTATCTCATGAACCTCCAACTTTATGTGATCAAATCAGCATGCTTATTTTACTCTAAAGCTTCAAAGCCTTATGTATTTTCAAACCTGTCTGTGGAATTCCTCTATTAGTAGTCTAACCTCTATGCTTTTAAATGCTTAGAAATGTAATAATGATCTAGGGTAATCAATCATCCTAGTTTGCCAGGGACAGACAGTTTCTAGAACTGGAGACTTTCAGTGCTAAGATGAGAAAGACTGGCACAAACTGGAACAAGTTTTTCACCACACAAAGATGTTAAGTACAAAATAGTAAAAGTGGTTACATATTGCTAATACTAGGTTACATGAAATGAGCCCATATTTAGTATCCAGCATTCTGCTAGATGGAGTCCTTATGGAAAAAGGAATTTCTGCTCCTATTTTCCAATGTCCATAAAATATAAATATAAAGACTTTTAATTTTTAAGATTAAGTTATTTGACTAATGTTAATAAACTTGGGTTAACTGTTTCCAAAGACTGATAGAGAAGGTTTAGTAGCAGCCTGGCAAACCATGGGTAAACCACAATGTATGAGGTGAAATATAAACTAATAATGACACTTTTTGGCATATCAAAGATAAGTTATTAGTGTTTAATTAATAATTTTATAGTGCCAGTGATAGCATAGTGGTAAAGAGTGGGTGCTCTTGTTAGACTACATATATTTAAATTGGCTTTACCACTCAAAACGTAAGTTTCATATTCTTTTAAATTTGGGTGTCAGTAGTTAACTACTTCATAGAATTCTCCCTAGTTTCAAATGAGTAATGCCTAAACATAGGTACAAAAGCACCTGACGTAGAGAAAACTGATGATGATGATGATGATGATGATGGTGGTGGTGATGATGGTGGACGTGGGGGTGCTCAGAACTCCATTCATGACACAGAACCCCAGAATGACTTGGAAATTCAATGCAACATTTCCTTCTGAAGATGAGATTTTAAGGTGGATCTGAAAACAGGAAAATATTTTAACTGTCTAAGGAACACCTGCACAATCTGCTTCCTCAGCCTGTACAGCCAGCATACCCTGTTTAACACAGTATAGTAGAAGATGAAGAGCTCACCATTTCAAGAAGCTTAAGAGAGAATTATTTAGAGAGACTCTGGACCAGAGAATTCCTAAAAACAAGATGATTAAATAAAGAGACCTCCACTTTTTTGCTCACCCTTGCCTCTCAGAACACTTCCTGTCACCAAACAAACTGACAAAAATAGAAGTGAATATTTCTGTATGTGGTAACTAATATAGACACTGGGGAGGGATCTATCAGTGAAACCATCCACTACAGGCCCACCAGTGACTGTGCCTAACATTGACCACAGAGATTTCGATAAAGATCATCAGAAATTTGAAAAACGAGCCTCTACAGGAAAGATACATACCAAAGCAAACAAAAAGAAAAAACAAAAAAGAAATTAAATTGAAGGAAACAGAGATAAGACCAAGGAAAGCAACCTTTAGAAAGAAAACAAATCAAAACCCTATGAGAAAATTTCCACTTCTGCACGCAGTATAGGAAAGTATGAAAGTACATTGTCCCAACTTTATAAACAAAAAAACAAAAGTCAAGTAATTCACAAAATCATAACTTTTCTTGAGCCCGTCTGAAAGCCCATCTGAGATTATAAGACAAATGAGTGAAATAAATTCCAAAGAGGGACAAACCCCTCAGGGACAGCTGGGGCACAAAACCTATTTCATCTTTGCCAGATGATGGGATTAAGAGGTGATCTTCATTAAAAGGAGGTAAGGAGAAGTTAGTTATAGTTCTCACAAATTTCTTTCTTCCTCCTCCTCCTTCTTCTTCCTTTTTTCTTTCTTTCTTTCTTTCTTTTTTTTTTTTTTGAGACACAGTCTAGCTCTGTCTCCTGGGCTAGAGTGCAGTGATGTCATCATATCCGTGGTCAATAGAAGGGAAATAGCATCACAGGCATGCCTCATGAAAAGTTCACGGATACAAGATAGTTCCAAGTTCAGTATTTGTTTTTATTACACTATTTAAATTTGCATACATTTGGTACATGAGAACTGTTTTTCTAAAAAATCTAGCAATCTATTTTTATCATTTACCTATCTGTAATTACACTATATAGATCTTCAGATTAATATTATGGTTAAAATGATGTAACTATGGTCTTATATTCTATGGTAGTCATTATTAAGTTAACTAATTTGGATAATTCACAATGAATTCTGTGAATGCTTGACATAGCCTGAGATCATACTATAATATAGTAGTTAAAATATCAGCCTCTCATATTGCATCATCTGGGTTCAAATTCTGTTTCATCATTTGCAAGTTACTTTAGCAACTAATTTAATTTCTCTAAGCCTGGCTTTTCTCATCCAAAAAATGGGCTTCCCAAAGTTAACTGTTTTTTAGCTACTTTGTAAGAATAAAAGTGATCTAATATGTAAGAGATACTATCTGGGACATAGGAAGCAATAAATATGTATTAAATATAATCAAATGAGATTTCAAATTTCTAAAATTTCTAGACATTCTGGAAAGTTTATTCAATTTAATAAAAAATGAGTTAGAATCTATCCAATTATTGAATGATTGATTACACATCACCATAAACACTCATAATAACTATAGCTGAATCACAAAAGGGAACATATAGAAATTAAGTAGTGAAATGTTTGGATATTCATTATAGTTAAAATCATTTTGTTTGAATAGGAGTAGCCTATGAAAGTCAGAGAACATAGAAGATGAATGTATATTTTCTCCAGCAGTGATAAACCTATCTATATGTAAGTCTGATAGGGCTAATGTAACTTATGTGCATTTTTTATACACCCTCTTCTCTGCCAAGGACATTCTCATATTCAACATATTGGTGTAGAAGGAAGACTTCCATATCAGTTAAGAATAAACATTCTTAAGTTATATGACATATGACATACACACACATATGTGTGTGTGTGTGTGTGTGTGTGTATATAAAATTTCCCCTGCAAAACTATGAAAATGTAGTTTTAACAGAGGCCTGACTTGGTTCTTTAACAATTCTTTGATAACAGCTTCTTTTCTAAAAAAAAAAATTTTAAATGAATTATTCATAGAATAATTGTTTTTAGTTCAATTACTTATAATACTGAAAATGCATTATAATGTGTAATTATATTTTTCCAACATAATTACTAAGTATAATGACAATGTATAATTCTTTATGAGACTACATGAAGAAAATTGTGTTGCTCATGCATAATGTTATAATAGTTAAACTTTATTATTCAAAAAAATTATGATGATTTGTTGTTTCAAATAGACCATACGATTATTTCACAGCTAGGGAAAGATGATTTTCTCTTTAATGTCAGATAAAACCTTGAAAATGAAAAATTTTGGAAATTCTAATATCATAATATACTTAAAACTTGTGTTTTTATTAATACTATAATTTACACATGGCAAAAATTGCTTTGTTCTGAATAAAATGATACAAAATGTTTTGGCAAAGTGAAATTTTCCTGTGCAAATAAGCCACACTAAGTGAAAATAAAATAACATATATCAAATTAGACATTCCCAGGACCAATCTAATGTTTTTGTTATGTAAGAAAGTTTAGGAAGGCATACTTTCTATTTTTGGTCATTGAATCTCCTTCACTAAGTGGTTGTTTTAGTTAATCCAACTATACCAAATTATTCAGCATCCCATGTTCCTTACCTGTGGGTAGTTAGCAAACTAGGAAATCTGAGTCACTCTAATATTGATGAAGTTTATAATTAAGAAACAGTTACTTTTCATCTAAAATTTAAAAGAACATCATAATAATAGTAACTCTAAATTCAAGTTTTCCATATAACACAGTTTTAAAGCTAAGAGAAGAGACAAGATATGTTCTAATTACTTTTATTCAACAGCAAAACCTTCATATGCACTATATAGTTCAACTATGTCTAAAGATAAATTATCTTGAATTGTTTTACTTCATTTTTTCTACATAACAAAAATGCAAATTGATATTTGACTTAAAGAATAATTTTGTTTCAGTGGACATTTTAATAATATAAATTGTTTCACATGTGCGTGTCAGAGAACTACAAAGTTTTTGTCAGGGATGCTGTCCATAATTCCATTAAAAATGTAGTTTTTGTTTTAATTGAGAAGAAATGCACTTCATTTCAGAAGTATTAAAAATACACACTTAGAAGTAGGTCTCTGCAAATGGCTTGGAAGGAATCTAAATCACATCACGCATGAAAAAGACAGAACACAGGAACAACATTAAGAACATTTGTTTCCCTTCTTTTACTGTATTCTATCGCCAGAGTTACCTGAATGCCAAACTTAAACTTTTGGGGTGATTGGGCATTAGATTTTTGGGTTCAGTTCCTTTTGTTAGCATGTAAAGACAAAATATTTCATACATGACAGATATTGGTTTGTGAAAAACAGTACCAACACTACTGAAATTTCTCTTCAAACTAAGGCTTTTATTTGTGATTTTTGATTTCTTTGAAACATTATTGCAAAACTGAGAGAGAAAATCCATGAAAGACTCTGAACTTTAATTGGGTTTCCCCCTCAAAAAAGCATATATATATATATATACTGATAAATCATCATTTTTAGGATACAGTTTTAATCACAAAGTTTATTTCAGTCTATTTGAGCAATGATAGAGGAAAGCAGGGTGATATAGAAAATTAACTGAATGAATCTGAGATCAAAGTTAGAATATATAAAATATATTGGCAGAAAGTGACATAAAAACTCTTTCTTTATACTTTCTAGTGCATGAATGTGAAACAATAAAAATACAATAAGCATAGCTATGACAAAATCATAACAAAGATAATATTTCTGAAACTATATATCAGAAACATTAATTTTTTCTCTACAGTTCCATATTCTCTCATGTTTTGGGATAAGGCATGATCAGGCACATCTCTTATACTGGATGATAAGATAAAAAAGATGAAATAGGACAGTTTTAGGACTTTTTTCTCAGAGTAATGTAACATGTTGGAAAATATTCTGATAATGCAACTGTTTGTGTATATTCTGGATATATTATCCTTGGTTAATTAATACAAATATATAAAAATAGATTTATAGGATAAAACCTCAGCAGGATATAAGTTTAAAACATTTTAGTTTTATCCACCAAAAAATTTTAAAAGACTTCTATGTATCAGACATTAAGGAAAAGAGAGAATTCTCTGGAACTTTAAATCCATGAAAATACAGTCCACTTAACCTATGTGTCATAGTAATAATGCATTAAAAATGTATTTTGTTTATCAGTTGGAAACATTTTATGAATTTTCAATCACATATATGTATATATTTATACATATACATGTAAAATTTAGTGAATGGTGGCTCAGATAATTTCTTATAATGAATAATCTAAGAAAATGTCAGCTTTGGCTCAGACGTACTAGCAAAGAAGAGTCAAATTGGTAAGTATTTAATTATTTTTATGTTTCCAAGTATAGTGACTACAAATCAGGTAATATTTCCTGTCCCCATTGCCATCCTAATTAGCCAGGTAGAATTAACTCTTTTTCTGTCCATTGTACACTATATATATTTTTTCTGTAGATCTCCACAATTAATTAGTGTAACTATTTCATTGTGTTGTACTTTCCTAAGAATATTTATCTTAAGGTTAATGATGATACATATTTAATCTTTGTTAACTTTTGAATGATTCAATATTGATATATGCATTATGAATTGATGGTTTGTGTTTGAATGAATGTACCTATATAATTAGGAAGATTAAGATTATGAAAGATAAGATTAAGACACGAAGATAATTCTAAAAATGATTGTCCTCATGTAAGAATAAAAACCTGCTATTAGAGTAAAATATTCTCGTAAATAAATGAATAAAATATGTGTTTCTAAATTGAAGATAAAATTAATTTCAATTGCTGAATGTATTAAAGTTCTTCAGAAAGACAGAAACAATAGGAGATATATACACATATATAGAAAGAGAGAAAGAGAGAGAGAGATGAGAAGTGATTTACAGGGAACTGGCTCACATGATTATGGAGGCTGGGAAGTCCAAGGCACCAGAAGGTTATGTCTCTCTGTTTCCTAGATGGCACCTTGAATGCTACATCCTCTGGAGAGGAGGAACACTATGTCCTCACATGGCAGGAGAGCAGAAAAGAATTTACTCACTCTCACAAGAACTTTTTGAGGCAGCAATAATCTATTCATGAAGGTGGAGTTCTTATGACCTAAACACTCCCCATTAGCCCCCACATCCCAATACTGTTGTACTGGGGATTAAGTTTCAACATGAATTTTTAGAAGGGACAAAAACATTCAAACCATAGCACTGATGAGCCGGCGTAATTATAGTGACAGCCATTAGGAAAAAAAAAAAAGAAAAAGAAAAGAAAATTCTGACACAAATTATTCTTCCTTCAGGAAAAACAGGGATTTTTAAAATGAAGAAATTAACAGATAATTAGGTTTATATATATACTTCATGAATTTTGTTTGTTTTTCTTTGAAATATGGTCATTTGAAAATTTGGGGCTAAATATAACATGACAGGATATTATTAATGTACTTTAGTAATGCCCTAGTTAACATATAAAGATAACTATATTCACAAGTTAACCTATATTTAAATATTTATCTATAAACTTGAAATGCACAGCTCCATTAGTTACCCTGAAAATTAACTGAGTAAATACAAAGTGGAGATTTTGTTTAGCCTCTATAAAATGTGATTAAGTGTCACATTAGACATTTAAGAAGTGTGCCAGTGAAAGAACTCCTTGTAAGTATGCCTGGTGACAGATTAGAAAGGATCAAGGTTAATGGAGTAGTTGGAAATGATACTTATACATAATGCAGGTTGGAAATGAGAGATGTTATTTAAGAAAAAGATTACTTTAAGAAGTAGATGGGAAATAAGACCTCATACAGGAACCAAAGTCTTCAATTTCTGTAGAATGTAAGAAGCAGGGAATAGAGTATTTAACAATATAAAATTATAGAATTGAAAAGAGATTGTTTCCTCTGGGTATATTCAGGTGTCCCTAATGCTTTCCAAACTAAGAATGGAAAGTTAATTATTTGGGAATTAATATAATTTGTTTTAAAAATAATGTTTCAAAATAAATTGCATTTCAAAAATTTTGTTTGCCCTTTACTGGGTAAATTTTAATTCATCAATACTTATACACCTTCCTTCTGACCAGACCTTACTATACACCCCTCTT
Organism: Lemur catta; assembly: GCF_020740605.2. Classification (NCBI taxonomy): domain Eukaryota; kingdom Metazoa; phylum Chordata; class Mammalia; order Primates; family Lemuridae; genus Lemur; species Lemur catta. The sequence continues at coordinate 54,494,962 of NC_059140.1, forward strand.
CTATCACTTCGTACGTTATAATGTAGCAGTGAACTTTCTGATGGACTTGAAATCTGTCATATTTGGAGAATGTGCTAACATGTTCATGGTTTGTATGAATGTCCATTAAACTTATAATTATATTTTAATGAAAATATAATTGATAATAAAAGATGATATTTTATTCAAAACAGAAATATAATTATAGAAATGTAAAATTGAGAATTAGTGAAAAATTAGCAATAAAATTATATTTGCAAAAGTTACTGCAGTGGGTATTTCGAAATTGCTTACCTCTGTTAACTCCACAGCATATGGATTGAAGTTTGAAAGCAAGTGACATTTTAGAACTTGTCTTTAATGAATTTTTTATTCAAATGGCATCAGTGAGCCTTAAGGAATATCTAACTCTATTAGAATTAAAATTTAGTAAGAGTTAGGAAAGTGACTATCGAAAATGGCAAAATGACATGTTCCTGTATCTTTGAGATATTTTTGCTACTTTAAGAAAATTCACACCTAAGGGGTAAAATGCACATTATCTGGGGGATGGGCTCATTTATAACTTTGGATCAAACAGTACAAAAGCAATTTATATAGCAAAATCATTTGTGCCCGTGTAATATTCTGAAATAAATAAAAAGAGAAACTGTAATCCTTTATTGCTATGGTTTTATTCAATATGAATTTTACTAGCAACACATTTTACTATGAAAAAGTAATACACAGTCTCCAATTAATTAGGAGAGGAACTCCTTTAAAATAGCATTAAGAAAAAATACATTTTCACTCCTTATACTAATTTATTATTTCCAAAATATAACTTGCTTATATGCACTGCATTTGAGTGGAATATCCCAAGGGGAAGGTGATTTCCCTAAAATTGTATATGGAGATTCTTAATGGATAGAAAAACATCAAAGAAATAACAATAACTTGCAGTTTCTTAGACCTCCAGGATGACTGAAGCCATTTTAAAGTAAGCTTCTTTTGAGGAAAATGCCACTATTTCTGACTATGACTTGGATAGCTGAAAATTATTTTCCACTTCAAATATGGAAATTAATGTTTTAGTACAACAAAGGAAAACAAAAGATTAAGATAGTTCTAGAATTAGAAAACATAATTTTTTCTGACTTTTTTTAGTTTAATTAAGATTGAATTGATTTTTTGTTACTTTAGGGTTTTCTTTGCTTCTAGGCAGAACCATCTTATATTAATACATGACAGCAAAGCTTGCAGTGGAAAGTGCGTCCGCCACATTCACGTGTTTACAGAGCAGTGTTTCTTTTTGGAAAGCACTAGAGCCACACCCACCTGAATGCCTTGAGATCATCTTATTATAGACTATAAAAGTGGTACAATCCCTGAACCAGGCCCATACGATCATGTAAAAGTCTCTGATAGTGAATGAGATGAGGAACCTCACCCTAATATTTTTATAACTGGAGGGGGTTAGGGAAGGATTTATCCCCTTGGTGCCCCATGAGTATTAAGTTAGAGACTTCTTTACCCAGTATGCTTCCTGTCTCTCCTGACTGGTTCTTAGGCCTAATATCCAAGCAAAACACTCTGGGAAGGAAGCCTTTTCAGTTCTACTCTAACTGTTTGGGCATCCATAAGCTACATAAATATTTTTGATTATTAGACTTTCACAGTCTGCCTGGACTTCTGGTGTCTCTGGTTTCCACCGAAGTTCCTCAGTCCTCAGAGAAGCCAAGCTCCGAAATGCAAACAATTTGAGTGAAGTTGTGTTCTCATTGCCTTATTTTTCCATGCCCTTTTCCCCTAAGCTAGAACCAGTTCCCAAAGTAACGCTAATGACCTCAGCTTTCTTTTTGCAGAGGATGTGGACTTAACAATAATGATGAGAGTGGAAATTTCACATAAACTTTGTGGCCTTCATAATGGTAGTGACACAATCTTTGTGAAACTCACAGAGATATATGAATTATATTTTTCTAGGAAGTGAAAAGAACACTATTTTAAAGAATATTATATAGTTGACTATAGTCATTTTGTTGTGCTATAAAAATTATTCTTTCTATCTAAGTATATTTTCGCACCCATTAACTATAAAACAAAAATTAGAAACATCTGTGGATTTTAAGTTATTTGAAAATTTTTATAAGGTAGAATATAGATATGGCAGGATCAAACAACTAAATACGAAAGGTTTTAAGTCTTGTCAAAGGCTTGTACCAAGTCACCTAGAAGGTTTAAATAAAAGTTTAAGATGTTCTTAAGACCTTAACAGAACATAATTGCCTATCTCCAAAATTAAAGGAATTACTACTACTCATTACTAATAAATACTAAATTCCTTACACTTTTCAAGTGTTAAAGAAAACTGGAGGGAATGCTTAAAATCACTCAAATTCCAACTGTTTAAAAATAAGCACTATAAAAACCAAAGATTTTTTACAAGCTCTATATATTGTTTAGCACTTAAAGCAAAAATTGAAATCATCCTTAAAATAATATTCTAATAAATAATTTTAATTTAACAGAAAAAGTAATATGACTTTATTTTTTGCAAATGATATTAAGTCCTAAATTAAGAAGTACTATTAAAAAACAAAAAGAAGTTGCAATGTGGTAATTTTAAACCTTTTCAAGAACACCAGTAGGTTGTGTATTTATCTCTTTTTTTCCCCTCTCATAACTTTTATATATATTCAATATATTCTTTTTAATTTTGTTTTCAAGTTTCTTTTGTTATTTCCTCTGTCTTGTACACTATGTCTTCAAAATGTTTGGGGGCATATTTCTGTGAATCATTTTTCTAATATGTTTTCAGACATAATTATTTATTCTGCTTGATAAAATAAGCATTTCTGTAATGTGCTGATATTTTCATTTGTATTTATCCTTCTTTCCTGAGGTTAGGCTCACTTTGAATCTCGTTTTTTTCCTATCTATTCCTTAGAACTGTGTATCTCTTTTTTTTGTACTTTATAAAAGCAAGACAATGTCAGCTATAATTTATTTCAGAGAATGGAGAGTTCTTTGTCTGAGATCATCCCACACCTCCTGGAGTAATTCTGCTTTTGCTTTGTGTTCCAGCTGTATTCGGCTTATGTTCCTTCCCTCCTTTTTTTCCTTGTATCTATGCATAAGTTCTGTAAATTGCTTTGTGATTAATATTTGTTGTTGAATAGTATTTAACTGTAAGTTGAAGAACTAAGGTAGAGATTTTGACAAATAGAGTGAGCTGGAGCCATCTGCATTTTTAGTATTTGTATGTTGTTCTTCCCTTTCCCTCTGGTGTTGTGTGTGTGTGCTGTGACTGTCACCTCAGTTTTTCAAACAACCTATGTGTCCCTCCTTGGTCATTGACCCTCCAGTTAGGATCTGGCAGTCACCGTATTCATCTTCTTCTAACCCCACAGCAGTGTCCCAGAGCAGAGAGTGCATATCAAAGAATTAGAGCAATTTAATTGAGATCTGGGAGAAAATACCTGCAGCCTTTTGACAGTCTCCTTTTTGGGGGACAGGTTTCACACGTTTAGCAGATATATTTTATTACTTTGTATTCATTTTTGTCTAATGCAAAGTTATACTTCTGTGTTTTCATTTTTGGAAAGATTAAGAGTGGATTAAAAACATCTTTACTAAAAGATCCTTCAGCAATTAAAATTAATTCTGGAAATCCTATAGATATATAAAATTGGGCATGTAGAAATCACACACTATTAAAATAATCTTCCTATGAAGAGACTTAACAACAGAGATATTAATAGTCAGTGTGTAAAAAGCCTATTGCTCTCAGTATTTTTCAGCCAACTTAGAAAAAATTTTATTTCTTTATTAGACAAATACTGATTGAGCATTTCCATTTTCCATGTACTGAACTAGCTATGGTGTAAGTCATAAAGATGAATGAAGCATAGACTCTGAACGCGAGGTGTTTAAAATGTCACTGTGGTGAAATTATTGGCATGCATATGTCTGTGGCTAGGAAATGTTACAGTTTGGGCTTAAGGAGAAAGAAAAAAATATTATCATCTATGGTATAGCTTATGGCTTTAGCTTAAGGAAAAAGAGAAAATTTATATCACAAATGGTGTTGCCAGTGATACAGACGTAAAACAGATAGTAAATCAGGAGAGAATGGTAACTTGAAAAAACAGTAAAGACATAACAATAAGATATTTATATTTACTAGAAATGTGTTTAGTGTATTAAGACCTAATGCTGCTGTAAGAGTGTCCTGTATGAAAACAGAACAATAGAACCACAGTTAGATGCTTACACAAGAATGTCGACTTGGCATGTGAGCAACTAACTGGGTGGAAGTCAATTTGGTGGGACCCCAGGGACGATGTACAAGTAAATATTTACTGGTAACTGGAAAAAACATATATGTGTCACAATTAATGTAATAAAAAATACATATAACCTGTGTAAAACTAGGCTCCTGTAACTCTTTCAACAACACCACGTCAAATTTTAAAAGACATGCATTCAAACTCCCTAAAGGAAAAAATGAAAAACCAAAATCTGTCAGAATAAACAAATAAATCAATATAATTAAATTTATAAGCCACTATACTTTTTAAAACTCTTCTTCTCTGTCATTATTTAATAGATGAATGCCTTTCTCACATTCTCTTGACTCCTCAAATCTTTTTGCAGATACCCATGTCCTGGTGGTTTTATCTCTTGCTCCCTTCTCCCTTGCCTTCACATACTATATTTTTTTTTGTGGATTGCTTGGGGCAAGGAAAATTGAAGAAATCTTTCCAGAAACTCTGGTACTTTGCTTAGTTCATTACCTCTTTCAGCAAAACAAATGTTCTGGACAGACTCCAGCATCGAAGATATCTTAGCAGCTGAGAAAGAAAAAACACTTCAATGTTATTGATCTTATCATTTAAGTAAGCAGCTTTTTTGAAACTGGTTTCTTGAAACCCAGGTTTTGAATGGTGTATATTAAAATTATACCCTTTTTCATTTTGACCAAAATATTAATATGTATATTCTGAAATATTTGATCACTGACAATCAAACAGTGCTCTGAGATTTGATCCAATATTTTTATTTTTATTAATTCTTCAAGATTGATATTCATGCCAGAAGGCAAAAAGAAGAAACATGATCTCAGCATGTGAATGATGCTTTTTGCTACCTGTAAGCTAAGTGATGCCTCATCAGGGTCCTCAAATTATTCAAGATTGAGAAATACCAGTGTAACTGGTTTTCACTATTACTGTGAGTATTTTTAGAGGTTAATAATAATAATGATTTAACTGTTGATTTCAATTTTGAATATTAAAAATGTTTAGTGTCAATTGCATGTTACCTTGTTAAGTGGGAAACACATTAAGTGAGAATGAAAACTGTGTGTGTGTGTCTAACTACAAATACGCATGTGTTAATGTTGCTCAAACTTTTGTTTCACTTGGCATAAAAAAATTTTCCAATAATTTGACCTTCTCAGTTTATCCATCCTATCTTTCTTTTTCTACTGAAATTAACTTTTGGCTTTAGAGTAGACTCATTATTATTTACATGGCTTTGCTCTGCTTCTTCCTGCTTCTTATCAATTGTTTTCTACTTGCCCAAAATAACCTTTCCCACTCCTCTCCACTGAAATGAAACAAATCAAAATACAAATTGGAATTATTTCTAAGTCCAATACAGACACACACTTCATGAAAATTTCTCCATTTCCTCCATTATCACTCAACATCCATGAAAGCTTTTGAATGGCATCTGATTTGGATCACAATCACCAATATTTAAGAAATTAGAACAGGGCCTCTTAGCTTATCAGGTACCTGTCCTAAAGTTCGCTGGCTTTAATTGACCTCACTCAGAAGGGAAACTACTGCCTCAGAACTGTATGCATAGTTAAGTTTATTGATTTAGAAAGATTGGCTGTCTGGTTTGTTGCATCTGACAGCAGATTAGAAGCTTCCCTGATAGCTTTACACATTGAGCTATAATAAAGAAGCAGGAGATAAGAGAGGTGCATCACCAATTAGAGATCAGTCTGTGTACTGAAAATACTCTTAAACATCTTACAAGCTCCTGAAGGTATCACTTCAGAGACTCCAATGCCAAAATTAATATTACTAATGATAATTGAGAGATATAAACACAAGTTATTTATAGACTGGTATTATCAGGCTGTTATTTAGGTATTTTCATCATCTTATTTAGAAGTATATAAAATGTATCATAAAAATGAATTATAAAATAATGTACACTACTTGGGTAGATCATAATATAACCCAGTGAAGGAATTTTTTCTTTATCATTTCTGACATTCTATTTTTTTCTTGAACACTTCATATGTCAGTTTATTCCATCGTTGAGCTGGTCTAAATTAACAGAATATTATTCTTCATACTGAGCTGAACCTTGCCTCTCTCTAACATAAAATAATTGATCCTAGTTTTATTTTCATGAAACAACTCTGAAAATACATGCTTTCTCTTCTAAATAACAACATTTTTAACTTGTGAAAGACTTATCTTCTTTAAGAAATATATTTCTTTAGTAAATTTGTTAGTTTCTGGAATAATTATCCCTGTGCCTTTATTTGTTTTTGTTACACAATTTCCAGATTAATTTATCATTCTAGTTATCTCTTTCTGTATAAATCCCAGTGTGTTAGGATCCCCTTTTAAAATGTAATTTAAAATAATCTCAGTGTTGCAGATCTTGTGTGAAATGGGAGATGAGTACCTCCTTTATCTGATGAATTCAGTACTATAAATGTAAACCTTATCTGGACTTACTTGGTTCTATTCATTTAAATTTATCAAATATAATTTTTAAATTGTAATATAATTATTTTTATGTATTCATATCTTCAACAGGCACAACTTTTTTATGATAGAAGTTATATTTTACTCATTTTTAAAGCACTTGGCATATAGTAGGCCCTTGAAAATACTGTTGGAGGAAAGTGTGAATAAATGAAGCATCTAAGAATATCTTAGCTTATTTCAGTATTTGCATCCCATTATAATTTTTTATCTTGTCCATAAAATTTTTAATCTAGTTTTCAAATGATTTGGAGTTAACTATGTTCTCTCTGATCCTGAATTTACAAAATATTTACAAAATGTATTTTGAACCAAATAAAAGCCTAAAAGTCTAAATTTATTTTTAATTAAAACTTGTGAGCTTGCAAAACTATTGCAATTATATGAAACCTTGATTTCGTCATCAAACTTATAAAGAGGACTTACCAGCTAGTATCTTTAGTAAGTTACAGAGGTTTCTCTCAAATACTATATTGCTTTATTAAGCAAAATTTGAAAATAATTTTTTCCTAAACTTATGAGTTATCTACCTAACTAGATTAAAGGTTCTTAAACATTGAAACTGAGTACTCCATTTCATATGCTTAATCAATCCACAAGCATGGGCCACACAAGTTGAATTAAGTTCAATTTTATTATTTTCATATTATATACTTATTTTCAGGAAAAGATTAACCATTTGATATGTATAGTATCATATACTTAAGAAATCATAATTCATGCCTTCAAATAAGATGGGATATTTCAAATAAAAGGAATTTGAAGAACAGTAATTTATTCACTAAAAGTGATAGCTTTGTGGAGTTAATATTATACTTACTGAATTAATCTATGAAGTTTCTATTTAAATTTATTCCTCAGAGTCTGAAAAAGCCTAGAAATTGTGAACAATGATTACTACTTGTTTCCTGTTAAATTGGTATACATTTGAAAGATGTTTTGAATTAATCTTGAAATGTGGGAGAATGAATATATTGCTATTTCCTGGTAGGTAAAATTCAGTATCCATTTTAATAAACTTTTCTCACTATGTGAAAGATTGCTGTACGTTTAACTAGATCCTTCTATGAGAAAGTATAAATTAGTTATGCTCCTGTTAATGCCTTCCTTCTTATCCAAATCTACTTACTTAGCTCTGGTGGAATGCTATTAATGCAATTCTTCAAGACTATTAACTAATGTCTTAATACCTAACACTTAATGAAACTTTACTTTGAGAGACTGTTGTAAATGTTGGTTCAGGCTTCAGACATAGAGAAAATAGACTTCAAATTGTCTTTTAAAGTACCCCACAGAAAAGTTTTCCCTGAAATCAAAGGACATGAAAGGTTTCCTGGGAAACCATAAAGGCTCCATACTGATTTGCTCAGGTTTTCTGTTATCCAATGACCTCTCCCTAATTGGAGGAGGAGCCAAGAACAAAGAGGGAAGGAAGAGAACAGCTGGACCAGATAAGAGAGGACTGGAAAAGACAAAGCCACCGAAAACAGAATTAGAAACCCTTGAAGCAGATCGTATTTTCAGGCTAATCTTCATACTCTGCAGAAGTCCTTTTGGTGCCTAACCTAGAAACAGCCAAAATTTCCACCTTCATGCTCAAATCTCTTTTCTTCCATACACTGTTGAAGAATAGCAGTCATAAAAGCTTTTATTCTCTAATACATCTACAACCTCCCTTCAGTTTTTTTCAAGTTGTGATTTTACAGAGTATCATTATTCTGACAAAGAAATGGCCACCCATCCACACAATCATAAGTTCGCTACCATCTGCCAGAGTTCTAAGATCTTAGACACCTATGTCTTCATTCAGTATTTGATCTTTCGAAAATAAGCCATCTGGGAATCAAGGTACATTTGATTAAATAAAGAAAAATTATATAAATCAAAATGTCTTATATATAATAGGGATTATGTGATATTCTTAGTATCTAAAACGTATTGAAAACTTTTAATTATGTTTTTGACCAAATACAAATAGTAATCACTTGATTTAACTATGAGCTATATTTTGGGTATTAACTCATTTTGGAATTCTGAATTCCATAATTTAGATTTCTAACATTTCATAAGCTATTTGTTGAAGAAACATTGTTTACCTATAAAACTTCAACTATGTTATGAAAAAAAAGAGAATTGAGATATACTATTGTTAATACTTTCTACTGATATTTCTTTTATCTCTAGTATTTCCTTTGTATTCATACTTCAAAATATATATATGTATATATATATTGAACATCTACAATCTAACAGATATTGTGCTTGACTATGAAACAGAAAGAAAGATAAGATCCAGGTTCTGACCACATGGATCTTAAAACCCAGTGAAGGAAATTTGCCAAGTACCAACATAACAATGTTTGATTGTTTCCTTCAAATGAAGGATTTGAAGCACATTTCAGATTATAAGTTTTATAACACATTTAAAATATTCTATAGTATTTCATAGTGAAACAACATGCTTACGAAAAAAGGTATATTTGAGTCACATCTCAAAGTTCTGTTATATTATAATTTTAATTGGTAAAGATGGGAAACAAATAGAGCCCAGTTATAATTCAGTTTTGCCAGAGCCTAAGTTACATGTAATGGGCAATTATAAGACAAAATTAGAAAAGTCAGATGGGGATCACATCATAATATTTCTTAAATTCCAGGTTGAGGAGTTTGCAGTTAATTCTGCAGGAAACGAGCAAATATAATTAAAAATATTTTCTCAGAAAAATCACCTTTATACAGAGACCTGTTTTTCCACTCACAAAACCATGTAAGGATTCCATTTGGAGTTTTGAACTTCCAGGGTTTTATTGATTATGATTAGGGATTATGATATGGGAAGATGCAAGTTATTTTAAAATAAAAATAAAAAGTTTTGCACACTAGTTAGAAGGTAAAGGAAATAAAATATAACAAAATTTTAGTAAATAATATAAAATGTCAGCAGAAAGGAAACTTGACCAAAACATTCCAAAGTTATTCTGCAAATTAGAGATTTAAGACAGAGCCCAGAGGTTAATAAAGTGCAGAACTAATAAAAAATAATAATATTCTTTTAAGGGGGCTGAGTACAAAGAAGAAGAAAGAGGATGGAGTCTCTGAGGAGGATGAGGATAATATGTTTTCCACTCCCTCCATCCCATCGGGAGCTCAGCTGAGTTGTCAGGTGTTAGAGTAGCTCATTAAAGCAACAAGCCAAAAATGAAAGAGTTAAACCTTTAACACTTACTGTGATGGTGTAAGCAAGAGGCTAAACCAAAGAAAGTGTGGACTCCCTCTGTTCCCTTTGCCCCATGGAAAGGCACACCAGGGAGGGTCGGTGGATCAGCACAGATGTAGAGGTTTTCTCACCGTTGAGGCCCAAACAAAAGGCTCTGGACCTTGAATTGGGGTTGGGGGAGTCCCTCCATGGGGGGAGAACTGGGAATAGAAAATTGCTGGGTACTGAGTGGAAATGGGGAACCCTCCCCCCATAAGGAGGCCTTAGCTGATGGACCTAAAGAGGACCTAGGCGCTAGGTCTCAGATAAAGAGACCTAGGGATGAAGGCACTGGGACTAAGAATGTAAATGTGTGTAAGAGCAGGGCTGGGAAGGGGCTGGGCACTTGACTACAACTGCTTTTGGAGATTGCAATGCAGCGGCTGTGTATCAGGGCTGGTGTGAGGAGGGTGGCTTGCTCCTATGAACCCTGCCAGGTAAAGCCTTTGTCATTACCTATGGTTAAGCCTGAAAAATCACAAGTAGGTTTTGTTTTTGAGACAGAGTCTTACTCTGTTGCCCGGACTAGAGTGCTGTGGCATCAGCCTAACTCACAGCAACCTCAAACTCCTGGGCTTAAGCAATCCTTCTACCTCACCCTCCAGAGTAGATGGGACTACAGGCATGCACATGCACCACCATGCCCAGATAATTTTTTCTATATATATTTTTAGTTGTCCAGATAATTTCTTTCTATTTTTAATGGAGACGGGGGGGGGGTGTCTCACTCTTGCTCAGGCTGGTCTCAAACTCCTGACTTTGAGCCATCCTCCCACATCAGCCTCCCAGAGTGCTAGGATCACAGGCGTGAGCCACCCACAAGTAGGTTTTTAACCAGAAGCCAGACTACTCACCATGTCATGCAACAAGGGAGAGAAAATACTTTGACCAAATTACTCAAACTTAGGGCATTTCCATAGATACTTTAACTCAAAGATCTGCGGTCTGCTTTTCTAGTGAACAAGTCCAGTTTCCCAAAAGTTTGTTTCCTTCCTTAAATAAACACACACACACAAAACCATACCATATGCCATCTTACCTTCATTCTTCCTACCCTTTTCATTCATCCCAGTTATAAAAGTATAGGGATTTGTATAGGAATGGGAATTTTAATAAAACTACTTATGAGGGAGACATAAGCCTCTGTTTTTAAGATACTATTTAATCATGATTGTCTTCTTGGTAAATAAATGCTCTGTTAAAACAAAGAAATATGAAAGTCTGAATTAGCTGATTTTCTTTTTAAAACCAATAGTGCTACTACCAACATTTCTTTTAAGAACATCAAAGAAAAGGGTTTATTCTCCTGAATGAAAATTTGTTGGCATGCTTTTGGATGAGTTGAAAGAGAGAAGGATTTGAAGCACATATCAATTAAGAGCCTGCGCCAATGGTATAGAGTGATTAAAATAGGTGGCTCCAGTTGAAAGGAAAAAGGTAAGACATGAAACTCTAAACACAAAAGACATCAAGTTACTACTAACCAGATTAACCAAATATTAAGTTTTTATTCTTTACTCCTGATAATTTTTAAAGAAAGACAATGTTATTGATAGACTTGGATCCATCTCCCTATGTTTCCTCCTCTCTGATTTCCCAAACTATCTTGCAGTTGATTTGTATGATTTGTATCAGTTCTATCCATGAATTATGTACTTTCGGTATAATTCAATTTAAGTATGGGTAAACGATCATTACCACTTTACTTTTTTAAATATACACATATATATTTTCAGTATTAATTAAAAAATTGTGTTTTACTCAAAATATGGTGTTATTAGTTTGCCATGAAACATGTAGATTTTTTTAGACTTAATATACTATAAATTTTTTACCCAAAGAGTAGTGATAGATGGATATTTAGGTTCTTTCTTTCTTTTTTTTTTTTTCCGAGACAGGGTTTTACTCTGTCGTCCAAGCTGGAGGCTGGAGTACAGTGACACGATGATAGCTTACTGCAGTCTCCAACTCCGGAGCTCAAGCGATCATCTGGCCTCAGCTTCCTGAGTAGCTGGGACTACAGGTGTGCACCACCACACCTGGCTAATTTTTTTTTTAAATTCATTGTAAAGATGAGAGTCTCTCTATGTTGCCTAGGCTGATCTCAAACTCCTGGGTGGAAGCAATCCTCTCACCTCGGCCTCCTAAAGTGCTGGGATTACAAGCATGAGCCACCATACCCAGCCAATGTTATTTCCTTTTTTTGTTAGCTATTATAAAATTATGCACATGTCCACAAGTACATGTATAAGGAGAATTATTGATTGTGTGCTCTGTGAATATCTTTAACTTCTAGGAATGTTATCAAATTGTTCTTTTAAATATATGGTATGAGTTTATTGATGGTTGTACCATCAATATGTGAGAGTATGCAACTCCCTTCCAACATGGTCATTAAACCTTAGAATTATCATAATTTCAAATTTTTAATAATATAATGGTTATAAATGATATCTTGTTTCAATTTTAATTTCCTATATTATCATCGAGAATAAGCATCTTTTCCATCAAGTTAGTTGATGGTCCAGCAAGAAACAAATCTAAGTAGGATGGATATAGACTCTTTAATGAAATGATTACCTAGAGAATTGTGAGCCAAGTTAAGGGAAGTAGGAAAGGATGTTTAGGCTCCCAGAGACTAGTGGGAAGCTATTACCATCCAAGACCTAAAGGGGAGTGAGTGGAAACAGTGCTGCTTGAGCAGTAAGATCATTAGTATTAGTGACTGCAGTTATGGAGGAGGAGCAGTGCGACAGAACTATTTTTGTAGGAATTGTTAACACCTTCCAGAAGTTATAGCCCATGGAATTGAGAATGTGGAAAAGAAAGACCCATTTTTTTTCTCCCGCCTTCGCTGCCCTGCTGGTGTCTTCTATTTGCCAAGTTCATCTGGAAGTCAATCAGCAAAATGCTCAGATGATGCAATCTGTGAGGTCTGCTTCCAGGATTACAGAAGAGGGTAGAAGAAAGCAGAAAAAGGATCTAGTGGGAGCAAGAGTCAAATGGGAATTAATGGCACAAATGATCATCCTCTACATTTCAGTAATTCCTTAAAATAATAGCGCATTCACTTTTGCTTTATATTTGGACTACTTCTTGTTACGGTTTCTGTCTGGAGGGGTGTGTGTGTGTGTGTGTGTGTGTGTGTGTGTGTGTGTGTATGTGTGTGTTTATTTGGTGAGAAAAATAGGCCTTTCAGTATGTCGTAGGTTTGACCCCATGTCTTAATCAAACTCCTTGGAGATAATCTTCAAAGAGTGCTTTGATATTCTGCACTAATTTGAAAAAATTTTTCTAGTCATTTTTTGCTGTATGGCTGTCACCCTAGAATTTGTCATTGTACTTCTAAGTTAGTCCATTTTTACACTTTCTTGATTTTTTTTCATTTTCCTGAAATATATTTTCACATTTTTTAAATCAAGAATTCAAGGGAAGTAACATTCTTAGGCATCTGTATGTGTAAGAAAGCCTTAATTTTGTTCTCAAATATGAATGATGATTTGATTAGATATGTAATTCCAGATTCAAAGTTATTTTGTCTCATACTTGGAGGCATCACTCCAATTTCTCATAGCATTCTGTATTACTAATAAAAGGTCAGATGCCAATCTGATTCTCCATGTATTGTAGGTAAACTGTATTATTTTCCCTTTATAATAATTTGTGATCCTATCTTTATCCTTGGTGGTTTAAACTGTCATCTGTCTCTATCTATAACCAGTTCTTTTCTCATGTATACTTCTTTGGTTTTTGTTCACCAACAACTTATAAACGTCTGTCTTTTATTGAGCCAAATAATTCCTTTTATTCTTTTTTTATTAGGTGGATAAAAAAAATAGAATAGCTTTTTGGATGGACAACCAATACTGTTTGGTATACTTATCTTTTCTCATTTTAGAGCACTCTAATTTGATAGATATTTAACTCCTGGATTTTGACCCTTCAGGATCTTAAATATAGCCTTGTGTTTTCTATTATTTTCTTTTTGCATTGCATTCTTTATAATTTTTTCTTTCAAGCTTCCGATTGAATCAACTATTCCTGCGTTCGTATTTTTCCTCCTGATTGCTAGCAATTCTTTTACAGATAAAATACCTTTGAGAATCTCTGAAGGAACTAATTAGAAAATGCTAAGATTATCTGTAGTGCTATGAATCTGTGTTTCTTTGAGGAGCACTTGTACTGTTTGTTTAGCTTTTTTTTTTGTCTTATTATTATGAAAAATTCTCAAAAGAAGAATGAGCAATAAAATTCACCAACATCTATTCATTACCCAGCTTAAATATTTTGCTGTTTTTTATTCCATCTCCTGACCCCACAGATTTGTCTTGCTTGCTGTTGTTGGGATTTTTTAAAATATTTTAAAGAAAATCCTAAGCAGACACATTTACCATTTCATCAAAAATTACTTTTGTAAACATCTTTAACAGAAAAAGACTTAAATGAACAAAAATACATCATAATCATACCCTCCAATCAACAGTAATTTCTTAATATTTTTAATAACTAGCTTGTACTGCCTGCTCAAAAATATCTCTTTACATTTTTTCTTCACTTGATTTGGGATTGAAACAAGGTTCACACATTGCATTCAGTATATATGTCTTGGAAGACTCTTGTAATATATAATATTTGCCCTCTCCTGTTTTAAATCTTGCCATTTATTTACTGAGAAACTGGGTCATTTTCACATATCTGGTGAAATCTTCCATATTTTGAAATTTGATAATTGTATTCTCAAGTTGCTCTTCACTATGTTTCTTTATCCACCTAAAGTGCTATAAATTGATAATTAGCTCAAAGGCTTAAATAGTTATACAATTTAGTTTTTGCTTTTGTTCTGGCAAAATTACTTCCTACATAGTATTGTATATTCCTTATTCTATCATATCAGAAGACTGAATGATGTCTGGCTGTCCCATTTTTTGTGTGTGTGATGCTAAAATTAATCAGTGATTTCAAGTGTCATCAGCCTGATTCATCCACTGTAACATCTGCCTTCACACTGTCACATGATTCATCTATTATAAGGGTCCACTTCAAACTTTCAACTAATGGTTTTAATAGCCAGCCATGGCTGAACACGGTCTCATTATTTCCTGAGGTGTGGCAAAATAGTAACTCTAATTCTATTATTTCTTCTGCATTTAATAGCTATGATAAATTAGTGATGAAGAAATTTTTCAGACCAACTTCTTGGATATAAAAGAAGAAATTTCCCAGACCAACTACTTGGATACATTGAATATAGTCTATAATGGAAGAGCATGATAAATGCTTCTTTCCTTAATTCATCAATTTTTAAAATAATGAGTTGGTGCCTTAACAATCAACAAAAGAGAGTATCATTATAAACTCATTGATATTTTACATATTTGATGTGTTTCAATCCATTATACTTATTACTCTTTTTTATGCTCAAATTATTAATATTTTACCTTTGGATTTTTCAGATTGGTTCCTATGTCTTTTATATGTAAAAGCTTCATTGCTTTTAGGTACAGTGGCACGTCTCAAGCTTATACTGAATATTTTCAGCACAGATCTGAAATTAGCCATTTCTCTAAAAAGCCTTAGTTTAGTCATGGTAAATAATATTCAGCAACCACAATCTAGACATTAGGGGTGTCTTTGCTATTAAGTTTTCATTACTTCTATATCTACCCAGTGAAAATAACTAGAAAATACATATGCTTTAAGAAAGAGAAAAATGAAGTATCAGTTTATAGTAATATTTCTAAATGAAAATAAAATTCATATGATTTAATTTAATTTCTTTCAAGTTATGCTTGTATTTATCTTCTCTTATGTTGAAAACTTTGGTTCCTAATGATCTTAAGATAATTTATTTCCTTTTTCATGCAGGAAAAATATAACTTTAAGATTTTTTTCTGTTTCTTTTTTTGCCCTTAGAATGGCTGTTACTAGAAAAATACTGTCAAAATTCTGTTTAAAAACCAACGTAATTAATTGTTTTCTGCATGAATATGACACCAAGTAGAATATACATGTAGGTAAAATTGTTTTTAAAAATTAATCTTGGGGATTATTTTATCTTTAAATCATTTTAATTAGCTAAACATTTATTTGGCTCCAAAGTCAAAACTGTAAAATCAAGAGATCTAGCTTCTGTCCCTACAACCATGTTCATGCTTTCTTCCTCTCCTTATTGGCAGGCAACCTTTTGTAAACATTCTTGTTATGCTTCAGTTGTTTCTTTTTAAAAATGTACGTACATATATACAAACACATACACACACATACACACACACACCCCCACACCCATACATTTACATGCTCAATTTATTACGTAAGGTTTTCATACTGTATGTTCTGGAGCTTGCTTTGTTTGTTTTTCTTTTTTGACTGAATGTTATGTCCTGGAAACTACTATGGAGAAGGGAATAGAACTCTTCCT
This sequence comes from Lemur catta, assembly GCF_020740605.2. Classification (NCBI taxonomy): domain Eukaryota; kingdom Metazoa; phylum Chordata; class Mammalia; order Primates; family Lemuridae; genus Lemur; species Lemur catta. The sequence goes on from NC_059140.1 coordinate 54,511,394, forward strand.
TACTACTTTTTAATGCCCCATGCATTTCTTTGTAAGAAATTTATGAAGTTTATTTAAAATTTTCCTTACTAAGGGGCATATGTGTTGTTTCCAGTCTTTTGCTATTACAAACAATGCAACACATAATCTTGTGATTGTCTCACTTTATACTTTCCTCATATGTCTTTGGGGGAGGTTCCCAGAAATATGTTTGTGAATCAAAGGGTAAATATTTATGTAATTTCATATGTATGCATGCACCACATAATGACATTTCAGTTTATCATGGGCTGTGTATATAACAGTGGTCCCATAAGAATATGATGGAGCTGAAAAATTCCTATCGCCTAGTGACATAGTAGCTGACTTAATGTCATAGTGCAACATATTACTCACATGTTTGTGGTGATGCTTCTGTGAACACACCTACTGCACTACAGGTCATAAAAAAGTATCCATAACTGGATAGTACCTAATGGATAGTACCTAATATGGATAGTACCTAATATTTCATAATATTAGGTACCTAATATTTGGATAGTACCTAATATTTCTATGGATAGTACCTAATATTTCATATGGATAGTACCTAATATGGATAGTACCTAATATTTCATAATGGATAGTACCTAATATTATGGATAGTACCTAATATTTCATAATAATAGACTATGTTACTGGTTTATTTATTTACTATACTATAATTTTTATTGTTATTTTAAAGTGTACTCTTTCTACTTATAAAAAATAAGTTGGCTGTAAAACAGCCTCAGGCCAGTCCTTCAGGAGATATTTCAGAAGAAGGCATTGTCACTAAAGGAGATGACTATTCAATGGGTGTTATTGCTTCTGAAGACCTTCCAGTGGGACAAGATGTGGAGGTGAAAGACAGTGCTATTGATAATCGTGGCCATGTGTAGGCCTAGGCTAATCTCTGTATTTGTGTCTTAGTTTTTAACAACAAGAAAAAGAAAAGGTAAAAAAAAATTAAAACAGAAAAAATATTTATTGAATAAAGATACAAAGAAAGGAAATATTTAGTACAGCTATACAGTGTGTTTGTGTTTTAAGCTAAGTGTTATTAAAGTCAAAAAGTTAAAAACTTAAAATGTTTATAAAGCCAAAAATTTAGTAAACTTAGGTTAATTTGTTATTGAAGAAAAAAAGTTTCATAAATTTCATGCAGCCTAAATCTACAATGTTTATAAAGTCTACAGTAGTGTACAGGAATGTCCTAGGCCTTCACATTCACTCCACACTCACTCGTTGACTCACTCAGAGCAACTTCTAGTCCTGCAAACTCCATTCGTGGTAAGTGCCCTATTATAATGTATTAGTTTTATACTGTGTTTCTAAAGTAACTTTTCTATGTTTAGATACACAAATACCTACCATTGTGATACAATTGCCTATAGAATTCAGTACAATAACATGCTTTACAGGTTTGTAACCTAGGCAATAGGCTATACCATTTACTCTAGGTGTTTATTAGGCTATACCATGTAGGTTTGTATAAGTACAGTCTATGATGTTACCATAAGGATAAAGTGGCCTAAAGATGCATTTCTCAGAATATATCTCCATTGCTAAAGTGACTCACGACTGCATTGCCAAACACTACTTCCCACAGAATATACTATTGACAGTATTTATTACCATTAGCACTAGATGAAAGTGAATGTTTCCCCATTCTCACCAATATCTTCTCAGATCTCTCAGTAAACTAATTAGGAAAACAGGAAATTCAAAGATTATTTTTGGGACTTTAACTTACCTGTGTTTCCTTGAGGGTCAGTTGGACTTTTTTTTTTGTTTGTTTTTGTGTTATTTAAATATTGTTCATTATTTGGTCCTTATTGTCTGTACTTTCTCTCCCTCATCTCTTTAAATTATTCTCCAAGAAGGACCATGTTGATTAATCTAAGTGGTTGGCTGAAAATGCCATATTGTAGATGTATTTCTTCAATAGGAGTTTTAGCTGAAAGTGAGGCTTGACTGTACACTCTGTATATTTGTATGTGGGTGCTCATTGGACAGAATTTATATTGCGTAAGTGAGAGAGGAAGAAGCTAACATACATACCATTGCTCTTCTCACCGCAAGGCAAAATACATTACCCTGTGACCTTGACAGTCACAGTGGAAACCCTAGTTTTACTGGAGTTTGTAATTGTTCTCATTCTATGGGGAGCATTCCTCAAGTTTTAATATGAGTAAAGTAAATAAAGAAGCTGCAATTGCTTTGTATTTGAGGGGAGAAGTGGTCAGTATAGAAATTCCATAAGCAAAATTTATTATATTATATCCAGACAGTTTTTCACCTGATTTCTGCTGGCTTTCCACTCCATGTTTTGTTACCTTCTGACTGGAAAGGTGGAGATTCTCCTCATTTTACTCACAGTCTCCACACTTAATTGCTAAGATGACAATTCTGCTATTTATCTCCAAGATTTCCATAGTTTTACCTAACCTACTAAGTTTTCCCAATTTCCAAGTTACTGATTTCTGTCACTTTGTAAGCCTTTACTGTTATTTAAATGATATTCAATGTAGTGTGGAATTAGCCAAATGTGTTCAAACCTTCAATGATGACTTCATAAAGATAATCCAGTTCATGTACAATAATACAAGAATTATTAAGTCAAATTCTTTAGCAAGTCATTCCCAAACTCAGATATTTTTTGTGATAACTGCTTTCTAGATGATAACCACTAAAATTATCGAAAGCAGAACATGGGAAATCTCTAGTCTCATGAACTTACGTTTATCAAACGCCCAGGCTGAAAACTTTCATACATTATTTTTCCATTTTTAATAGACTTTATTTTTTAAAAACAGTTTTAGATTTAAGAAAATTTGAAAAGATGGTGCAAAGAGTTCCCATATACCCCACACCCAGTTTCCCATATTATTAACATCTTACTTTAAGTGTCATGCTTTGGTATAATTAATAAACTAGCATTGATACATAATTAAAGTCCATACATTATTCATATTTCCTTATATGAATATTATTTTTACATAATATACTTTTTCTATTCCAGAATTCCATTCAAGATACCCATTACATTCACTTGTCATGTCTCCTTGGGATCCTCTTTGCTTTGGCAGCTCTAAGTCCCTGTTTTTGTCCTTGACAGTTTTGAGGAATATCAGCCATTTTGTAGGATGCCCCACTCACTACCAGAATTTGTTTCATGTTTTCTCCAGATAAGACTGGGGTTATGCTTTATAGGAAAGAAGACACAAAGGTAAAGTGCCATTTTCATCACACTATATCAAAGGTACATTCTGTCAACATGATTTCTGACAGTTGATGTTGACCTTGATTATCTGACTGAGATAGTGTTGTCACGTTTATTCACTGTAAAGTTATTCTTATATATTTCTTCCTTTCTTCCATACTATATTTGATGGTCTCTATGTATAGCCCACATCTTAGAAGTGTAGAGTTATGCTCTTTTTTGAGCATGGAATATCTGCATAAATTATTTCAATTTGTTCTCCATGAGGAATTTGTCCCTTTGTCCCTTTTCTCCCATTAATGTATTCAAACCTTAATTTATATAAGTATAGACTCAAGGATATATATATACATATATATATATATTTTTTTTTTTGAGACAGTGTCTTGCTCTGTCACCCAGAATAGAGTACAGTGGCATGATCATAATTGACCACAATTTCAAACTTCTGGGCTGTAGCATTCCTCCTGGTTCAGCCTCCCAAGTACCTGGGACTACAGGTTCATGCCACCATGCCTGGCTAATTTTTAAAAATTTTTTGTAGAGACCAGGTCTTGCTATGTTGCCCAGGCTGGTCTGGAACTTCTGGCCTCAAGCTATCCTCCTGCCTTGGCCTCCCAAAGTGCTAGAATTGCAGACATGAGCCACTACATCAGCCTATTTTTTATACTTTGAATTACAATTTAATGCTATGTTATTTTGTTGCTCAAAATTTTCAGCTTGGCCATTGAGAGCTATTTTATTTGGTTCCTGTGGTCTTTTGACATATCCCCATTGATGTGATTTTCTGTCTTTATTTTTAGCATATCCTTACTTTCCGGCACTACAAAATTCTCCTGACTCTTGTATATTTCTTGCCCCAGCCTAGAATTAGCCATTTCCCCAAGGATTCTGGGTTCCTTTTAATGAAGAATGACATTGGAAACCAAGATCTGGGTACTAAATGTGCTCTTTGCTACTAAGTTGTTATTTCTTTTAAGACACATGAGCTGACAGACCACATAAATATATGGCATATATTATTTTTATTTAATTATAGAACTGTATTATGAGAGAAGCATTTAATTGTCTCTTAAAATTTCTTGTAACTAGTTCTAGAAAGGTATTTTAGTTATAACTAATACAAATATGACTCTAACTTTTGGGATTCTCCTTTGATATGTGACAGTGATAAGTTGGTCTGATAAAATTTTTCTGGATTCCTATGTAAGTTGTTACACATTTATTCTCATTCAAATTTTATAACTTACTTTTAAGAGCATTATGATATACATTTTGTTCTATAAATCCTGGTATGGTCTTTATCCCAGATACTAAAATTTGACTTGACTATAAGAGATCTTCTACAAAATCATAAAAAAACAGTGAATTTCATAGGAAAACAGAATCAACTAGATGAAATTAAAATGCAACGTAGAGATCAAGTTTTCCATGATTTCTATTTAAGTGAATTGTCATTTTTTAATTACTCTCTACTAAAAAAAAAGCTGTCAGAATCAGGATTCATAATTCAAAGGTCAAAATCATGCTTGTCATGGTATCATAGAAAATATAATTTAAAATAGACTGAATTTTATTTCCTAGAAGTGTATTATTTAAACCCATTGCAACAATAATAAAATTGATATCCACCATCATTCCCTTCATTTCAATAAGTTACAGCATTAAGCTAATTAGATTATTATTTAGTTTCAATGACCCAGTTTGTTGCAATTTAATGACAAATATAATTATTAGACAATCATCAGTATTCTATCTTCTTTTGTATTAGAAATTGTGGAATTTTAGATTTTCTGAACTGCCTCAAGTATATGTGTTTTAAAATAAAAATACATTTTCATGCAAAATCCATTTATTACAATATAGATGAATATTCTGTAGAGGTTAAAAATGATAAAACAATTCTTAAACTGTACTTTTGTTTACATAGGTTAAGTTAAAAGACAGGATGATCTGGAATATCTGCCTATGAAGTTACAAGGCTACTAAAATCATTTTAATCCAGTATCCTTAAAGTGTCTTCCTCATTTATATAGCATGTATGTAATACACATCCATTTAACACTTGTATGATAGACACATAATGACTGTGATCATCCATTTCAGATAATTCTTTGTAAGTTGTCAAATCTTGCTGAAAAGGCATACCCTGGAGAAGTGACTTTTTTGCTTGCCTTGCATTTCACTGACTTAGACAGGGATTTAATAGAAGTTGTAATTGGCTCCTCTGATCGACAATGAAGAACACGTTTCTTACTGCCTTGACTCTCTGTGTGGATTGATAAATGCTGTGAAATATGGTACTATGCTGAAGTGAAGTCTGCTAATGTGACGGGAACATGAGCTAATGACTTACTAAGCACTACAGGGTGGCAATAGACTCAATTTTTGGTCTCAGCTTTTTACAGCTTCATTTTATTCTCTTTTGGAATGGTTCTTTATTTTTCTGGCTCAATCAACAAAATAAGAACTCTATTTACCTGACATATGATACATGACTTGGGTGTAATGGGCCAATCTTGATGGAAAGAGGCAGTAACCATTTCTTAAATGATATCCTTGGCTTCTGGAAAAGTTAATAAAGTTTCCCTAAAGCACTTAACCTCCTTCAAATGAATCATTTATACACTACGAGAAACTATCCCAATGACTATTGACACTAGGCCTAACACTTTATAAAATAGATAAAAGATACCAAATCATTTGATGAACTATCAAAAATCTCTAGATGGAAATCTCACTACAGATTGGTCTTAAATTATTTTTAAATAATTGGATTCTGAGTGTGGCACCAAATGATTCTTGTTTAATAGCATTTTTTGAAAGGAATGTCTTCTGCATAATGAACATGTTTTATGATAAGACTTTAGGTCTACAAAGTAGCTTTAATTTGTAAATGCTTATAAGATATAATTACTAATTAATTTTTACCTCTTCCTTCTTTACTGTAAGTAGAATCTTTAATCCTTATTTTCTCAGTAGGCCTCTAAAATGCCAAATGATTTTTTTCCCAAAGGCTTACTTTTATCAATAATAAATTAAGGATAAAGCTCACAAATATAGCAAGCAACTTATTTATCCCTAGTACATAATTATACACACAGATATGCACATAAGAGAGTATGTATAAGAAAACTGTATATGTATAATTTTCTTTAGTTAATCTTTATCTATTTGTCTTTACTGTATATATTATATTGCAGATATTATATGTCCAAATATATAGTAAATTTACTAGTATTTTCTTTTAAAGTAAAGCACGTTAATTTTTAGATATCAAGAGTTCAGATATCATTTGCAATAAACCAATAGGTCATTTGGTTTGCTACAAAAGGATAGAAGGTGTTGCACTGGAGATCAAAGCTCTGCTGTTCAAGTTAATCAAACTGAAGAGAATGTGACAGGGTAGAGTCAAGCTACATTAAAAAGTATTTTAAATTCCATAATATAAAGTGAAAACCATTTGTTATTCTTATAGTAATTACTTACGTTTCTGAATTTCAAATTTCCTCTTTTTACTAAAAGGGAAAAGATAGTCCAAAAAGATAAAAAAAATAATTTAGTGCTTTTTCAGTTCATAATTCACATACATTTAGATACAAGATCTCATTTAACTTGATAACACTCAATGAGGTAGAGTATAAGCAGATAATATTATGACCATTTGGCAGATGAGAAAACCATATTTTAAAAATTTTTAATCAATATTCTAAAGACACATAGGTAGTAATAATGTCTTAGAATCAAGCATAAACAATATTTTTCTCCCCAATTTTTATCTTGCTGTAAACATTGTTGACACTCTTGCAAATAACATGAGTACTATGACATAAAATATTGTGACTTAAATGTAAAGCTGCAGAGTTTGTTCAAGCATTTACAAAATATATTAGCTAGAATTGTTTTTCACCAAAATATTATTAATACTATATGCCTCAGCTTTCCTTCAACAGAAAAAGAAATCATTAAAAAAAGAAAAATAAGACCTTACTTCCTATAATATAATTGCATTTCAGTAATAATGTTTCATAGTTGCTTTTTAGGATTCAAATTGGATACCGTAACTCTATGATATATTCTTCCTCCTAGATCTGGGAACAAAAGGTTTGTGAGTTACCAAAGAATGCCTGTATTTTTAACAATTTGTTAAAATATGCTGTCGCCATTTTTTTTCAAGAGTTAATACTAGGTTGGTTTCATAACTACTTCTGGAGAAAGTGCTATTTTCTTTCTAATGTGGCAACAGAGAAATTGTGTGTTTTCCCTACATATCAAAATCTTTATATAGTTACTTTATAACTTCTATTTAAAAATTATTATATTTTAATATTCTTATAATATTTTCCCTTAGATACTATTGTAATCCTTAAGTAAAAATACATAAAAACATCAACAACTAAAGACATAAACACCCTACTAGTTGATGAAAGTATTGTAATTATTTTTGTCTTATTTTTTAAAATTTTATTTTAGAATATATTTAGATTTATAAAAAGTTGTAAAGATGGTACAGAAATAGTGTAAATACCACACCATCCCACACCAGTTTTCCCTATTATTCATATCTTTCGTTACTATATCACATTTGTCACAGCTTATTAATTGATATTGATAAGTTATTACTAAATAAAATATATAGTTTATACAAATTTTCTTAGTTTTTACTTAATGCTGTTTTTCTGCTCAATAATCCTATCTAGGATACCATATTACATTTAGTGCCCTTGTCAAACATTTGTTGACTATATGTGCCTGGGTTAATTTCTGAGTTCTCTAGTCTGTTCCATTGGTTTACATGTCTGTTTTTATGCCAATACCATACTTTTTAAATTACTGTAGCTTACATAGTTTGAAATCAGGGAACATGATGCCTCAAGCTTTTTTCTTTTCTCTCAAGCTTGCCTTTGCTACTTGAGGTCTTTTGTGGTTCCATACAAATTTTAGAAGTGTTTTTCTATTTCTGTGAAAAATGCCATTGGAATTTTGTTAGGGATTGCATTGAATCTGTATGTCACTTTGGTAATATGAACATTTTGATAATATTAGGTTTTCCAAGTCATAAATATGGAATATTTTCCCATTTTTTTGTGTCTTCATCAGTTTCTTTCATTAATATCTTATAGTTTTCAATGTACAGATCTTTTATCTTCTTGGTAAATTTATTCCTAAGTATTTTTTGATGCAGTTATAAATGAGATTATTTTCTCAATTTCTTTTTCAGATAGTTTGTTGCTAGTGTACAGAAGCACAGCTGATATTTGTATGCTGATTTGGTATCCTACATTTAGTCCTATGTCTACTACTGTGATAATTTTTAGTCTTCCATCAGCACACTCACTCTAAATTTCTCTTCAAAATCACACATATAGAATCATTATCTATCCAGTACATCATTTATTTGCCCAAATAAATGCATGGAATCTAGGCAAGGCAATTCCAAAGAATTATTTCAGTAACTGTGTATTCTCATCTTGACTCCAGTCAGTTTTCGTCATTTGTTACTGTAATACTGACACATGAATAATGTCTATCACTACCATAAAGCACTTGCATTATCTTCACTAGAATGTAAAACATTACATATATGAATAAGCATGCTAGCATGAACTAAGAAACCATAAGTGAATAAATATCTACTGTACCTGTAAATTGGTAGATTGTTTTAGAAATTGCACCATAAATTTTATGAGGAAATTTTTGAATAAGTGATCATTTGTTGATTAAAATTAAAGATTAATTTTTCAATTGCCTAGATTACTCTTGCAAAATTCTTCAGATTATTTGGTCCAGGTGACTGCCTTTACTCCAATAATTAAGGCCTAGGCCATTAAGACTTTTTTTTTTTTCTTTTTGTCTTTTTAATATAGAGCTTTCCTTTTGTCAGGGACTAATCTCTCCTGCTGAAAAAAATCAAAATACAACTAATGGGTGCTGTGCTCACTGTCTGGGGGATGGACACACTTACACTCTGACTCAGGCAGGGCAAAGGCAATATATGTAACCTAAACATTTGTACCCCCATAATATGCTGAAATAAAAAATATAAAATAAAACAAAAGTTTTTAGGGAACAATAAAATGTAAAATAGTATACTTCCTCTCAATTAATTCTATTATTTGTTTCTTAACTTGTCATCTTGGATTTTTTATTAGTAATTGTTTTGTTCATGTGAATTCCAATGACTCTAATGAATGTGTAGCACAATCATATCAAACTTGAGTGGATATCAGATTGGCAGTCCATAATGTTGCTTGATTAAAACCATATCCTTTGCTCTAAAACTGTGATTGTTTTATTGACTCAACATATTTTAATAAAATTGAAGTACAAAGCAGAAATGTGTAATGCCTAATAATGTATTACTAATCCTCACAGTCCATTGTATTAATATTTTCCATATTAGAGTCTATATAATCAGCCTGATTCTTCTCATCACCTATCTTAACGAATCTCACCCAAACCTAAGTAGTCCAGAGAAGATGAGAATTTATCCAGAAAAAGACAAGCTCTAAATGAGAACTGAGAAAACTGGCTATTTCAAAGAATGAAGACGAGTGCTTAGAAATCTTTCTTTTATCTGTGTGACTTTGCACCACTTAAAATCTCTGAATCTAAATTTCTTCATTTGAAAATGGCAATGATCCTTACCTTTGAGCAATGTTAACAATAAGAAATTACATATGTAAAGTACTTTTGATGTTTTTTTTGAGATATATTACATACTCAGAAATAAATATTATTCATTCTATAAACCTAGAACATATTTGAATCGTAGTATTACTGTTGAATAGACTCCTTCTAAGATCAAGTTGCTTTAATTCAATTCAATGAATATTTACTGTGCACATTCTACATATCAGGCACTAAACTCTGGGGATTGATCAGTGAACAGACAAAAATTTCTGCTCTTATAGAGTTTATAATTTGGCAGGAGTGAGAGATACAAACAAAATATAAACAAATTGTAAGTAAATACATTCACAATAACAACATATGAAACCATACACACTGTCAGATGACAATAGGTTCTATAAAATAAAAATCAGGGAAGGGGAATATGGAGTGGTTGGTGAGAACAGTGCATGAAATTTTATAATAAATGAAATGTAATAGAAGATCTCACCAAGAGAGAAATTAAAGTTTTCTAATGTTACACTATATTCATTTATTCATTTTTTTCATTGCTATTTTTCCATTTCTTACTTTGAAAAAAATTAAAAGCTTCAAAATAATTGAAAGAATAGGATGAAGCATATTCTCCAATGTTCACTTGAAATCAACAGTTTTTAACATTTGGCTACATTTGCTTTATCCTTTTCTCTGAATATATTAATATGCATACTTTCTTTTTTTGAGTGAACTATTTGGAAATAAATTACAGCTAGTAGGACTCTTTAATCCTAAAGCTCAAGCCCATATCTGCTAAGGACAATGATATACTCCTACATATCCACAATACCAGTAAATATGTTCCTTAAATTTTAAATATTTCTTCCTATTCAGTCAATATTCAAAGCAATCTAGTGTCACAATGTTATTAACAGTTGACAGTTGTGTTTTGTTTGTTGGCATAGGATATTATGAGATGCTACATTAAAAAAACCAATATAGTTGCTTCTCATGATTCTGTTGGCCTGGAATTGGGGTAAGACCCTGCTGGTTGGTTGACTTGCTACACAGGATGCCGGCTAGAGTCATTCATATGGCTACAGACAACTCAGAGATTGAGTCTGGAATATCCATGTGCTCACTAGTCATTCATAAGTCTAGCCTGGACTTTCTTATATTATGGCAGCTGGGATCCAAGATCAAAAGCAGAGGTTCCCGGCCTCTTAAAGCCTTGGCTGAGAACTGATACTGCTTCACTTCTGTTGCAGTCTATTGTTCAAAGCAATTCTGAAGTCCAACCAGGGGTTCAAGGGAAAGGGAATAGACTCCACTTCTTGATAGAAGGTGATGCAAAGAATTTGTGGCCATTTAAATTCTATCACATCAAGGATCACACATTGTGTTAAATTGCAAAATCTCTTTTTCTTATTTTAATCTGGAACAGCAATGGCAGTGCTCCTCTTTTTACATATTTTTTCATCACAATAACATTTTGAGGTCTACATCCAGGAGACATATAATGCCCTAGTAGTCTGAATGTGTCTATTTGTTTTCTAATTATTATATTAAACATTTTGGCTAAAACTACTATATAGGTAATATTGTAACTTTTCACTGCATCACATCAGAGCCATTAAGGCTCATTTTTCCCCCTCCATTTCATTTGTTTCAGATGATCTCCACCATAATTAATCCTTTAAAGCTACCACTCTACTTTGCAACTTTGTAACAAATGTTTGTGGGTATTTAAACCATGTATCTTTCTGGTTTTCTACCACACTTTCATTCAATGTATTTTAACAAACATTATCTTTGCCTGAATTATTACATAAAAGTTACAAAATAGTTATTTTCTAATTTCCTAATATATTTTATGTTCTGATGCTCTTCTGTAAAGAAGCAATATGAGTGGGGAAAAATAAGAGAGAGAGAAAGAAGAAAAAAGAAGGAAAAGAAAGCAAAAACAAAAACAAAACAAAAAAAAGGTTCTCCCAGTCTTTGCATATAGTATCTGTGTTAGGGTCTGCCTTCGACACTTAGCAAGGCAGTTCATAACTCTGCCATAAGTCTCACTCCCTGCTTTCATTGACACTAGAGAACAGCTAGAGTTGAAAGCTTGGAGTCTTCTCAGGACTATTGTGTGCATGCATTAGGTCCTGGCCATGCCTGTGGTTTTCTATATTTCCCAGAATAAACAGGCATTTTTGAATGACCTAATTTCCCTAAGAAACTCTCTCTCCAGACTTCTCCTCAAAGGCTTTTGATGTTCTATTGTATGCTTCAGCTGTAATCTAGCCCCAAGTGGCTGTAGGTTGTTTATTTGCCTTACAATGTGTTTAAACAACTGCCACTACTTTTCTGTCCAGTCTGAGTTCCAGGTTAGAAAAAACAAAGACAAGTGCTTGTGTCAGTCCTTCAGGTAGTTTCCAGACACATTAGAACAGACAAACACAGTTCTTTTGGAATACAATCTCTAAAAGGGCCTCTGACAACAGTGACCTGGGTTTCACATTAGGAATGGTACTGTACAAGAAATAGCCAACAATTAAATATTATAGATAGTCTTTAAAATGTCTATTTGCAATTAGTTTGCTAAAATTGGGATCCTAACAAGGTATACATATTAATTTATTTCCTGTATCAGAAATTTGTGGCAGAAACCAGGTCAGTTGTCCTGTAAAATATCTCACATTTTTTTACTTTTTTCTTGGCTTCCTCAAGGAGTCAATTAACTTCATATAAATTAAAGTTTTCTTTAAAGAGTTAATTAGACTTGGGTTTTACTGTTTTGGCAAAATTTCTTATAGGTTGTTCTATGTACTTCATATTTAGCATCACATACAGAAGAACAAATCTATTTTTAGTGGTTAGGACTGCAATAGAATTTTGATGGTTCCATTTTAAGATTTTTTTTTCAACCTTTCATTTAATAATTTTATATGACACTGTTCTTTGCATGCTTCAATCATTTTATTATGGTTGATAACAGTGACTTTGTTGTTCTATTATTTATCCTGCCTACATTTTTTAGTTAGAATTCTTCAGTTAAAAAAAAAAAAAAAACTTTCCCTCGTCAACTGTGACCATTTGGAAAGGCAAGAAAAATTATAATGCTTTGTTTTGATAGTTTGTAAGTTTTGTTTTGGTATATTTTTCCGATGCTGTTGAATTAATATCATGGCTTTTTATATAGTCAATGTGTTTCAATCAATTGCATTAATTATATTTGATGCTCAGATTATTTATCCTTGGCCAATAGGTACTCCCTTATGTAGGCTTATGTATCTTTATATAATTTCAAAACACTAAAAAAGACATTTTATATGTTCCCTGCAGTATTTTTCTTTGTTGCTTTTTTAAAGTATAAAACCCACTAACACATCTGCTTTTCATATTATGTCAATATTAGCTAATTTTTATTTGTAGACAAGATAAAGCAAACCAATATCATAGTTACATAAATATAATTAATTTTACTTCCTCTTGCTATTTTTATATTGTTTGACCATATGTTAATTTTATTCTATTGAATAACGTTGCAGTATTTTCATTTCTATAAATTGATCACAGTTTAAAGGCAGCAAACATTCAGAGATCCATATCCATTCCATTCTTCAAGTTTTTTCTGAGTCTTCTCTTCAAATCAGCTATACAGAAAGAGGAAGGATTGCTCCTTTTATTCAGGTAAACTCATTTCAATATGAACAAAAAAAGCTGTTATATTCCTAATATTTTGAGTGATACTTAAAGCAATAAAAAACTAGTAGGACAGATATAAAGTATAATATCATGACTTCTCAGTAATTTTATTTCTCAGAAACTTAAAAATAAATTCTACATTTGAGTTATTTATGTATTTGTGCTGACCTTTATGATGAAAACATACAGTGGTAGATGGTGTGATGATGGTTTTGATATATCTGTTAACTATAGGCATGATAGCAATAATAGGAATGCTTTTAAGGAGAGAAAACTAAATTAAAAAGCTTGGAAATTAAGCTCATTCAATATTTTATTCTTTAAAATTTTGTACTTTGGGGATAGCTTTATTTAATGCATATCTTTCTTCTGTGTTTTACCTGGAGGATTTTATTCTGCTAAATGCACAATTATTTTAGAGCACAGTCTCAGACAGAGGGGATATTAATCAATCATAACTGTATATTGCCAATTTTTTCAAGACACATTAAACTCACAAACTCACTCACCCATCTCATTATAGATGTTTAGATATCTATAATGAAAGAAGGGATAAACTGATTCTTAAAACTTCTAAATAAATCTCAGAATTATATAGTTACCTGAATACAATAGCCACACTTTTCAATAAAAATATGTACTCAAGTACAAATAAAGGGGACTATTTTTTCTCTATTCTTCCAAAAAAAAAAAAAAGGAATAAAGAATATGTCTTTCTTCTTTTCTTCTTTTAACATCAGCACTGTAGTAGGAAGGAAATGTTCATGCTAGCAGCTGCTTATTTCATGGAGGTTGTACAAAAGCTTCCATTAATATGATTCTCAGATATATGCCTTTAGATCCCAGATGAGCACCAAATGCAGCAGTCAAAAGTCATCTCTGTGCAAATCGGGATAAATTACAAAAGGATTACATACTAAATGTTGAAAGGAAGAAATAAGGAAGGTAGGTAGGAAGGAAGGAAGGAAGTGACCCAGAGCCTTAATGCTCCCCTCAGCTAGACTAAACTTCAGACAGGCTTCTTCCTGACTCTATGCCCCTGACCACCCTTTTCTTAGAGCATTTACTTTAGAAAACGTATAATTTTTTTCTCTCCCTTTTTGAGATGTAAATTTTTTAAAAAGCGTTTTGCCAGCTTTACTGCTCAGGACTTTTTTTTTTCCCCCTTCAAAGACTTGGCCGCCGTCTCTTTGAAATGTGATCATCAAGGAACACGGTACACCTATCTCCCAATCTCCATGGGAAAGTGGGAGCCTAACTTCTGTGGTATCTTGCTGGAAGTTGTAAAGCTACCTCCTGTCAAGAAGATAGAAGAAAGTTTACTTTTTCCTTTGGGCAAAGCCAATTAGCAAGTACTGAAAGCCTATGATTCCCCCTTCCCAGCCCTGCTCTCCCTATCTCAGCTCTTAACAACTCTCCAGCCATTTGTTTCAGTAAAGTTAAACCACTTCCCCCTGTTGGAAGATTGGAATAGCTTTGAATAAAACCTGTTAGGTTTGTTCCAGGTGGGAACCCAGAAAGTATGGATAGGACTGGAATGTGGTTAATGGAAAACTTAGGCTTGTAAAACAATAGCCCCAGGAGCCTCCCCGCCCCCATAAGGATGCAGTTTATCCCTCGCTATCTCTCCTGATAAGGATGACGCCTTAGCTGCAGGATGGATGTGACTGAGGCAGGGGTCCTAGGAGCTGGTTGTTTGAAAAAAACCAAAAAATGTATTACAGCAGCTGTTCTGGCCCAGGTACTCATTCCCCCTGGACCTGGAGTCATCCTCTATAAAACCCAAGGCTTTCCCCTCCCTCAGGGTGGACGCTTTTTGCCCTCCACCCATCTACACTCAGATGCTGAAAATAAACAACATTTTGCTACACATGAGCCTTCCTGTGTCTCTCTCTTGGCTCCAGACCTAAAAAAATCTTCCCTGTGTGTGTAACTTTGGACAGTACAATTTTTCCTTCGGAGAGAGAGAGATTTTGCTTTTGCACTTTAAAGGAAGGAAGGGGCTGGGTTGATAAGCCTGCCCTTAAGCTCCACAAATGCTTTTAGCAGGGGTCAAAGCTGCCAAGGAGGGGCTGAAGTGGCCCCGCCCAAATGAAAATTCTGCCTGTGGGGGTGGGGCTGAGACCCGCAGTCTGGCAGTCTGGCAGTCTGGAGCAGCCCTTGCTCTTTCCACTTTCCCCTATTTCTTCAGAAGGCAGGACCTCTAGCCAGCCGATCTGCCCTACAACTGTGATGCGGGCTGGGAGCTTCCCTGCCCAGGATCCCTGCCTGATCTGGGAGTGCGGCCTCCAGGATCTATACAGAACTCCGGAAAATCTGCAAGAAAATATCAAACAACCCCATTAAAAAGTGGGCAAAGGACATGAGCAGAAACTTTTCAAAAGAAGACAGACTAATGGCCAACAGACATATGAAAAAATGCTCAACATCTCAGTCTTCAAGTAAATGCAAATCAAAACCACAATGAGATATCACTTAACTCCAGTGAGAATGGCCTTTATCAAAAAGTCCTGAAACAACAAATGTTGGTGTGCATGCCGAGAGATAGGAACACTCATACTGATTAAAAATGTTTAAAATACTGTGCAAAAATAGCTCAAGTGAGATAAAATAAGTCAAAAACAATTTTTAATTCAGAAATTGAAATCAATATTTTAACATATAGTTTCAATATTGTTTATATACGTATATTAGAGAAAATTGAGATTTTTATAAATATATCAAACTACATTATACTAAAGCAATTTAATTCTATTTTGATAGATCTTGTACTATATATTTATCGAAAATTGTTTTATTCTTCTTCTTTTATACATTGAAAACTATACTTTTAAATTTAGATGAGACCAAGAAATTAGCTTTGGCTGATAAAATGTGAGCAGAAAAAAATGTTCTTCATATCTATGATAAAGAAAGGAAATATCCTTCCAATTCCTTTGCTCAGCCTTTAGGAAAGTTATTCAGCCATGACACACGCATTCTGGATCTCTGAGTCAGCTCATGGAGATCAGATACCCAGGAGTTGCCCAGTTTGTAGTCAATTCTGTGTGCGTGGGAAATACACTTTTGTTCGTTTGTTGAGAGTTGCAGGTTGCTTGTTATGTCAGCATGGTTTATCATATTTGGTCTAACACAACCGTGATGGTATTTTCCCCAATCATTAATTAGTTTTTCTATATAACTATTTTAATTCTTACATATCAGTTTCTCATACATGTTTTAAAACCTAAATGTTAATAAAGTAATGAAAGCAAATGATGAAATTAAGTGTCCTAAAATTTATGTTCTGGTTTACTCAGCATTTTGTTCTCCCTCTAGGGAAATTATTAACTCTCATATTCCCAATTCTGATTCACTGCCCTCAAACATGAAGAATACTTTGGATTCTAAAGGTAGAATACAAAAATATCTATTCCACCTTTCCATATGACAATATTGAGAAATCTCATTGGATATGAAATAGCAATCTCATTTTCTCTCCCAATTAAAGAATTATATTTTGATATGAGTAGCCCTTATTAATGGCCTCTGTGAGCTACTGGCAAAAGAGGGTTTTGACTTGCTCAATTACTTTCTTCTCATATTTTAGCTCTGATGCAGATCCTGTCTTAAGAGTCAAGTTATTTCAAGCATTGTAGTACAGAATCAGAAGAAAGGGAGTTGAAAAAAAGCAAAAGATGTGGCTGAGGCAAGTGGTTTTCAAAGAGGTAAGGTATAACAAAAGTGGTAGAGTAGCTGTGCTATACAAAGAAAGTGAATGGGAAAGAAAAACAATGTCTCTCTCTCTTTCCCTCTCTCCCCACCCCATCATCCTGCACACAAACACATATACATATATATTATATATAATATCTATCTATCTATATATTTGTGTCTCCATCTCCCACTCATGGAATTTGATTAAGTCAAGTAAATAGTTATTTTAAACATTAATTTCAGTTTGGGGTCTGTGATCTTTTGATCAAGATAGATACCTGAGTTCTGGCTATATTTATATTCTACCCTTTTTCTTCTATTCATAGTTCAAATCAAGTTTTTAATTATCTATGCCTTTAGTTCATCTATATTTTTCAAAATAGCTCTTCAAACACATTTCCAATTACCCAAATTTACCTAGGTTTTTATTTTATTTTTTCAAATTTACACTTCCTCTTTTAAATTACATCTATAAATAAAAAGGAATCAGATAATTACCACTTAAAATTCTAAAATCATCTCACAAACTAGTTATTCTGATAACTGATTTGGTCTGATGCCTACTGGCATAGTGAAAATGAACTGTATTGCAGTTTATTAAATGACACTGTTGGAGTTCTATAGTTGGTGTTTTATTCGCTAGAGAGAAAATGGTCAGCATTACTAAAAATAAATTATAAATAATTAAAACAAATAAAATTTATCATGAAAAGTTCAAATAAATCCTGTTTTCTTTGATAAATTTAATACTAGTTTTGATCAAATACAATATGACATATCTTAACAGGTACCATAAAAATGTAAACTACTTTTGTCTTCAGAAAATCTTGTGGAGACAGTTAAAAGGTATCTTAGTGATAACACAATTTACATTATATCTTAATTTTATAGCCTAAAGGGAGAAGTTGACTGTGTGTATTATATCAGCATACAGATTTATATGATTCAGTATGTTCAATTCCAGAGAAATTCAATATTTTCTTTCTCAAAAGATGAAAGTTCTCTCACTGGCTCACCCCAGGAAAATTGTGATACACGTTATTATAATTGCCAAAACAGAAAATATATGTCTATAGTTGTATCACAACTAGTAGAAAAAGTACATAAACAAATGAGAAATAAAAACATAAAAATGAATGAGTATTAGATAAATGCCAAAAAATTCAATTGTCTAAAATTATTTCATTAGAAAAATTGGCAAATAGTTAGGAAAAAATAATTTTTGTTTTTAGTAAGAGTGTAGGAAACTTAAAACCTCATGCAGTTAATACAAGGGAAAATTGTAACACTTTTAAAAATAAGTTTATGCTAAATTATTTTATCATAAGAGGGTACAATTTTGCAATGCATGACTCAGGAATTCTACATGTAGAAATTTATCCTAAGTAAAAAAATGATGTTTTATGCAAATATTCTGAAGCCAGAATGTTTATTAGATATTACTTATGATCACAATTATTTGGAAACAAAAATTTGGTTAAAACCATAAATCAAGGATAATTATTAAAATATAAAAGTATACATTCAAATGATGCAAGACCTTACTTTATTAACATCATATGGGAAAATAATATTTAATTTTTTTGAAAAATGTTCTTATTAAATGAGCAAGATGTTATGTTATACTTTGTATGGGTTACATATGTGATATTCATATGATGGATATATATGTATTTAATATATAGAGAGAGATTAATAAGATATTAGGATTATGTAATCTTTTATTAATAATGACTATCTCTGGTGTTTGCATTGGGAGTTAATTGTCTTCTTTTAATGTTTATCTTGATTTGCAACCATTGAATGTTAGTTGGAATATCTGCTTCAAGTCATTGCCATCACTCCATGGCCTAGGGTTATGGAAAAACTACCATTTTGAGTGGTTCTGTTCCCAGCTGCACTAACAGAGAGAAATATTACATGGCAAATCATCCCATTGGCTCTTTATTGTTATGTCCAGAAGTTAGGCGTGGTCAACTTCAAAGGGCATTGAAGAGGAGCCACCCTGCCCTGCCTATACCTAGAAGAAAGTGCACTGGAGGTATTATAAACAGCATTCATGACTCCTACACTTATAAGGAGGCAAGGGGCAGGGGAAGACAGGAAATAAGACATTTCCATTAAAGAATATTCTTTACTGATAGTTCACTCCTTTTGTGGTAATTGTAGCCCCCTCCCTATAATTTGTTTTTTAATTAGTTAAACTTCCTATAGTGGTTACTGAGACACCCAGTACTATCTTCCCCGCAGGTTCACCTAAGAGACAAAAACTCATTGAAATCAAACCAGAAGAAAGCTACTGAAAGTATAGCATAAAATATTGAATTTTAAGGCCCACAGCCTCATTTTTATAAAGTTTGGCTTAATTATTTTATTCCTGTATACTTGTGATTATTCATATTGTTATGGCTTACATTATAATTACATGGCTCATATTTAGTGGGCAGTAAAGAGTTAAAGAGAAAAATGCTGAGAGAGTGTTGTTTCTGCTGTTCTCAAAGGCTAGAAAGCCAACAGCCTTTGATATATAGCTACTTTGATTTAAAGAAACAGAGAGCATATAAATAAAGGTTTTTCTTAGTTTCTTGATGAGAACTGTCTTCTTTGTGGAACTACACAAAAGTTAGCTGTTTCCTACCCCAAAATAGATTTTCTTGGGGGATAGATAAGTAATTTCGTCTACAGCAGAAAGCGAGAGAGAGAAAACTTCAGAAAGACACAGGGCATCAGAATGCATCATAAACTGAGTTTATCCCCAACAAAGAAGCTAGTGTTGGAAGAAAAAAGTTAGTCATGTACATGATATAGGACCCAAAACAGCTAGAGGGAATGCAAGAGCTTAATGAGAGCAGCAGAGGTCAAGGTAGTAGAGAGTGTGTGGTGCACAGATAGCAGAGGATAGGAAAATTTAATTTGGGATTCAGAGAAAAGAGGAGCCATTTAAAGGGAAGCAAGAAAAAAAAAATATGAGACTAATGGGTTATTGAAATTTTGAGCAAGAACTGCAAATCAAGTAATAATAATAATAAATACCTAATCAATCACCTTCAGAGGGCAAGTATAAAGTGGCTACAATCTATGCTACCATAGGCAGAGGCTCTACAAGACATAGGTTTAATTTAGCCTGCAGAATTGATAAGAAAAATATGGTACCTTGTAAAGAGGGCAAACAAAAGAGATTTAGATACCAAATTAGACAACAGGTTAAATGGGCAAACATCAACTCACATTTGAGATTGTATTTACATGTATAACTCATATTTATATATTTAATTTGACTACTTTGTAAAAATAATTATAACCACAATAAGTCCATGAGTTAGAGAGTATGATATGCTCTCTAACATTAAAAGTCCAATGTAAGTATTCTGATTTAATGTAGTTTTTAAGACAAAATCACTTAATGTGATCCATCACTTAACGTGAACCATCTCATCCCAGGGTAAGACCATTCTCTGTACCTAGAACTTTTCCATTGACAGTAAAAGCAGGCTTAGAACTAACTACAAATGGAAGCAGTTTGACTTAACTTAGATGAAATTCATTCTCATAAAGGAGAGATGCATGAGAAATGTAGCTAATCTGAATTCCCTCTGGAACTGAATTATTTCTGTGGCTAATTATTTGCCTCCTGGAAAGACTGCAGGCAGCTTTGAGTGCCATGTGGTTCCCACAGGGAAATATTTATTAGGGACAAGGACATAAGATGATAATGACATGCAGGCATCAGTCCTAGAAGAGCACTGTTACAAATATGTGGTCTAATATGGTTAGCAGTAAAATATAAATGTTTTCATATAGAAAGAAAATTGGAAGAGTTAGGCTATTTGATGTTAAAAAGGAGTCACATGCTGGTATTGAGTAATATGGTGATTATAGCTAATATTATTATTAGGAATAAAAACGCCACCCAAATAGAATAGCCATTCCTAATTCACCACGTTCAAAGACTGTGTTCATCTAATTAGAAACTTTTTATTCCCACAATGAAAACACATGAAATGCATGAATAAGAACATTAATTATGATACATTTTGGCTTCTGAAAAACTTTAGCAGGAATAGGGCACTGAGGAAAATGTTAAATTCAAATAAAGGTAGTTAAGAATTACAAAAGATTACTTATATTTACACTTTTTAAAAGCTATAGTCTTCCAGTACACAGATTCCTTCTTGAAATAAGATTTTATATTTTCTGAAAGTTTAACTCTTTCAGTCATGATTACCGGTACATCATAGCAAAGCATCAATTTCCTAAAAACTGTCCAGTAGGATCCTTAAGTGACAGAAAGGTATTTTTTAATAGATAACTTTTGACCACAGACATTATAGTTAACATTTTTTTAGGGAAACAATGTAGTCTTCAATGTCAACCTATTTCATTAGTCTTAGGAAATGAACAAACTATCAATGATTAATCTAAACATTGTTAGGTGTTAAGTAATCACAGGGGATGATTCTATTATTTGTTTGTTTTTACCAGCACCTAAGGAACTCTAATGTTGCTGAGTTCCTTGTGCTGTGATTTTGGGTCTTTTTGGGCCTACTTAACATTATTAATATAGAAAAGCATCAACTGATCTACAGTATTGCTTTTTTTGGTTTAAAGGGTATGCAATTAAGAATGACATAAACTGATACCTTTAAATAATATTTTAAATAAAACTATGAACTTCAATCAATCCTAACGTATCAATTCCAGTTCATCAATTGTAACAAATGCACCACTCTGATGCAAAATATTAATAATAGGGAAGACTGTCAAGGAAGCAGACGGGTGAAGGGGAAAGGATTCTGTACTTTCTACTCAATTCTTTTTATAAATCTAAAACTGATCTAAAAAAATAAACTCAAATTAAAAAATTCACTTTAGGAAAACTTACTTCAGGATAAACCCCTTAAAAAGATAAGCATGACAGATTCTATCCAAATTTATTTATGCTACTTGAGGTGCCTTTGGGTAAACCATTTTATCATTTTTGTCTCAGTTTTCTATCGACAACATAGGGCAGCAATACCACCTCATAAGATTGTTTAGGACTACAACTAGAACAGTGCCTGGTGTGCATTAAGTTCATTATTATCTGTACAATTATCCATGAGAGCAAATGAAACTGAATGAACAAGAAGGTGATGTGACTATGGGGGGTGGAAATATGTCATAGATATGGGATTCTGTGGCCAGACAATAGAATCCTGATTTCTCAGGTGGGTCCTACATGGAGCATTTGGTAGATCGAACAGTCATTAGATTGGCAACCATTGTTCTGTAATTGGTTATTGATAATTTCTCACATGGACATGTTTATTTATTTTGTCTATAAAAACCATTGAATCACCCAATCAATTTTGTGAAGACCATCAAATAATAGTAACCGCTGGCATTTAATCAGAACTTTTTTGGTTGTTGTTTTCCAGGCACTATGCTAAGAGCCTTACATTTTATTTAATTTTTACATAAACCCTTAAGTAGGTACTGCAATTCTTCTCCTTTGACAGATGAGGTAATTGAGGTTAATTGACTTAACTTGCTCACGATCACACTGCAAAGAAGCAGAAAACTAAAATTTGAACACAGGGAGCCTGATTTGAAAATCCAAATTCTTTACCAGCATGTTATGTTGCCAACTCTGTAACATATACCTTTTATATACGTATTTATGTTTGTTTCCTGTTCTAGATTAGGATTAGAACCTGGCTCCACAGTTTATTCATTTTGTATTCTTAAGTAACTTTATTGGTTCTATGATGATGAGGCTATTAACAACATCACAGGTTTTATAAGAACTAAATGGGCAGATGAATATAAATTGCTTTTAAAAGCACTTGAAACAAATCAAGTATATCACATGTCAGTAATAATATATTTAAATTATTACTCAATTATTTTGTTATTTTAGTAGATCATTATTAGTGGCTATGCCAATAGCAATGTTTAAAAATTTTATATTGTTATTACACGTATATATATTAAAACAGTTTGTAGAATATGCACAACATTTGAAAATGTATTATCATAGCTAATAACAATCCCTGCTTTACAGTAAAGATGGATCGTTAACTATAAAGTTTTAAATAGAGCAGTTCTATCATCTTTGGATAGTAAGTGATAACACTGAATTTGGCAAGGTGCCTTGTCAATAGTAGGCTTTCCATAAATATTTGATGAATGAATGAATAGCACTCATTGCAGCAGTGCCCTACTAGAGGAACAAACATAGGAAATGACAATACTAACCCTAATGCCATGGTTAACCACAAACACAGGAGGAAACTCAGCCGGACTGAACAAACATAATATAGTTAAATCCAAAACACTTAGTAAAGTCATAAATCTTACAGGGGCCAAAGACATTTCTAGGAAAGAAAAATAGTCAGCAGAAGATTAACAGAAAATGTAAGACTTGAGTTGAAGTAGTTAGTAAAAGAATAGCAGAGAAGACTTGAGTTTAGATTTGAGAGTTTAATAGAGTTTATTGAGGGGCATTTATTCTATTCATTAAGTCATCTGCACTATAAATAAAACCACCACCACTTAGTGTTAGCATTAGAATAGTAAATGAACAATTATTATTCTTCGTATATGATAATTTATTTATTCTATTACATAAATTTCACATAGCTATATGTAAATTTATATATACATGATGATGTTTTGCACAACCATTGCTGCAATAATGCTAAAAAACCACTGCAAAATTCAGTGGCTTAAACAACACACCCTTATTCACATGCTAATCTAACTACAGGCTAGTTATAGTGAAGCCAGTCTTAGCTAGGCTCTGCTGGGTGGATCTGCCTCAGGTGCAAATCAATTAGGATTGGCTCCATAGTATAGGTGAGGTTCTGGCCTGCTTCAATTTTCTCTTGTCCACCTTAGACCAGTGTTTACTCAAGGCAAATTCTTCCCAAGATGAATGACAGAAAGTCAAGTGGCCAATCCAAAGGCTTCTGCTTCTTTTACATCCAGTAACTCTCCATTGGCCAAAGTAAGTTGTGTGGCCAATCCTAACCATGATGGAGCATTGAAATGTGCTCCACACTGTCTAATGCACCACGAGAGGAACACACTTCAATGAACCATAAATGTGCATATGTTGGCATTTTGAAGAAAGAATAAGAAAAAAGGAAACATTGTCAGTCTTCCTGAGGAAAGATTGACTCTGAGCTAGCAATTAAGCAGAGCCAGCAATTAAGGAATGCAGTTAGTCATCTGAATGAGAGTGATTAGAGGGATTAGGTAAATTTGAGATTCAGAAGTAAAATTAATGTGTTACTTAAATAAACAAATCTGGGGCTTCATCGGCAACGGTAGTAGAAACACATAAGCATTGAAAGAGAAAGTTAAAGTCAGGCAAAGAAATCCTGGACTAATATTTAGCTGGACTCCAATGTCAGGGCAGCAAGATATCAATTTTGGGATTATTCCTAAATTGAAATGTGCATCCCTCCTATGTAAATTATATTTACCTAACTGAATATAGTTTGTAAACTCAAGAATGACTGCTGCTTGCTTCGTAATAAATATGATTTTACCACATGTGGTTGGCACAATTCTGATATGATGCTCAACTACCCACATCTGTGTGATCTCCTCCCCTTCTAACCAATAGAACATGACAATGGTGAAGGGATTTTGATGATGAAACTAAAGTTCCTGATCCACTGACTTTAAGTTAAACAAAGGAATATTACCCTGGGTGAGCCTGTCCTATAGGTAAGCTCTTTTAAATTGGGTCTAAAGGTCAGAACCTGAAAGCAAAACACCAGTGTGTCTGTCTCTGTTTCTCTCTCTCCATTTCTCTCTCTTGTGCATGCTGGTTTTGAGGAAGCAACCTGCAATGAATTCTATAGCTGCAAGGAAATGAATTCTACTGACAACAGGAGAGAGCTTGGAGACAGATCCTTCCCTAGCTGAGCCTCTAGAAGAGAACACAGACTGTGATACCTTGAATGCAGGCTTGCTGAGTGCCTGAGGAGAAGAGTCAATTAAGCTGAGTTCCTCACTCATGGAAACTTCAAGTTAAAAATATAATAAAGAGAATAATAATAAAATACAATAGAACTTTACCTTGTTTTAAACCTCTAAGTTTGTGCTAGTTTGTTGCATATCAACAGAAAACTGATAAATTGCACTAAAATAAAACAACATGGATAATACTGTGCTTCAGGAAACATTTAGTAATGAGCCTGAGATAGAAGAAACCATTCCATTTGGGGATCACTTGCGGAAAGGGAAACCAAATCCATGGTTTTAGAGCAAAGCCTGGATGATTCTTCTGTCTCCCTAGAGAGGCTACTTGATCTTTTCCAACATGCCCGTCATATGATTACTTTATAAAGCTCAATATTAATTAATATTCAAAATAACATTAGGAAAAACTTTACCATTTGCCTATTTGAATACAATGCAATAGACAAATCTATTTTAGTGTACAATAGATATATTGAGAAAAAAAAGTTGAAGTGTTAAAGCTTGGTTTTTAAAATTTTTTTCCAATATGCTGCAAATGTCATGTCACTGGTCAGCTTTCTTGGGAAGAAGACTCCAAGACAAAAGTGTGAATGCAGGAAGTTTATTCTAGAGTGCTCTTGGGATAAAAGCTTCTGAGAAAAGGGAAAAAAAAAATCAGGATCCGTGGGGACAAGTTGAGAAGTTGCTCTTCAATACATCATCAACTACACCCTTAGCTTGTTCTCGGGTAAGCTCTAAAGCTGAGGTGACGGTTCCAAGATGTCTTGAGCTGGGACCAAATGTCCAAGCCTTTATCTCTCCTGCAGAAAACACTCACTGGATGCCGACTACACATGACAGAGGAAAAGCAACTCTCTTAAATTGCAGACGTTCCAGGAGGAGGCTGTCAGCTGACACCTGGCATCTGGCAGCACTCCTCCCAGCTGCCGGAGAAGCCCTTCAGTCTTAGAAAGTACTGGATAGAGCACCAGCACATTCCTGATATGTCATTTAATATTTGTTCACAATTCAGGCTACATGCATTAAGCTGGGAATGAAGAGTATAAAATATTATTAATCAGTCACCGTTTTCTTACTTTCCAAAACAAGGATAAAATAACTTTGCTTCTCTGTTGCTTTGTTTTTCCCACCTATAAAATGAGGATAACAGGAGTTGTGCCCCTAACAACCTAATGATTATATTCTTTGGATTAAGGGGGCATGGAGAACAAACAAACCAAAACACATTTAAAGGTCTTTGAGGAAGACATATATATCCACATTATGTGGAAATTAACAGTAATAAAATTGCTACCAAAGTGATATATTCTAAAACATCAGACCTGCTTCTTAGGAACCTATTTGAAATTGGGAATTAAACCATTTGTGACATTATAACATCAGGATTTTAGTTAAACCCTGGACAGCCTTGTGATTGTGAATACTTTTATTGATCTCTGGACCCTAAATAAAAGAACATTTAGTGGCAGCCATAGAATTTCTAGTGTGGCAGTCACCAGTGATTAAGAGCCTTGTCTTTTACCTTAAGCACTACAATTCTGGCCTGAGAGGTTTAACACCTCACCTCAAGACTCAGACAAGCCCCAAGTGACTGTAAATTGACATCACAAACACACCTCCAAATTTAATAAAGGAGAAAAGAAAAAGGAGTAAAATTGGGCGAAAAATTTACAAGAAACTTTTAGGGTAAGATTAAAGAACAAGAACACGCTTAATGAAATCATTTTAAAAGTCATTAAGAGAAGAAACAAAACAAAACCCAACTCTCTTCTAACTGAAGATCAGGCAGCCAGAAGAGAGCTCAATTGTGTCCAGATAAAGTACTATCATCCTTTACCTTAATGAACTCTGCACTGACAAGTCTTTTATGACAAATTTTGTGCTCTAGCAGCAACTTCAAATCTATATGAGATTTGGAGCTTCATTTAAAGTCGTATCTGGCCCTGTCATGCGTGTGTGACAAGTTCACTCAGTCCTCATCTGGGTCACTAAATGGAGATCCCATGATAGAGAAAACCGACTTTCCATCCATCTTGCTTTGCATGAGTGCGCCTCTGTCAGTGAAACTACATAACAATGTTAGTTTTATATGCTCTCAAGAAAAGCAGCCATGAATTGGATTCCAATAGCCCAAACAGAAGCATCTTGCAAGCTCTTGCAAGTATCAATTTAGAATATAGTCGGTCCTTCTAACCACGCAAAAGAAAAAAAAAAAGCCAGCAATTCCTCCAACCCTACACAATACAATTCTTCAAAGTTTTTGTAGACTTCTTTGTTTTGAAAGGAAAGATTAATTGCTCTCCCTTGTTTGAAACAAGGAAAAAACATATCATGTAAAAAAGGAAATTATTCAAGAATAGATGGTAAAGACAGTTCATTGTGCAGTTAATTAAATTTTATTAACATTTCACTTCAATTACTTCCTCAAAGAAACAAAATAAAATTTTGCCAGCAGTTTAAAATGGAAAAGATTTCATCTTAGAATTGTGACAGTCTTTTGTGCAATTTTATGGGTTTTTTTCTTTGTTTTTGTTTGTAACATGGGTTAGTTGATTTTTCTTTAAGCAACATGTTAAAAAAAATCCTATAACCTTTGTGTTTTCTTGTAAGACCTGAAACATTTCACGATTAGTGAAAAAGTTGGATTCTTAGAACTCCATAATATATTCTGCAGTTTTAATAAAAGTTGTGTTGCTCTAAGTAATTCCTAAATAATATGTAAGTCAAATTAAAGGTGATATTGTCACTTATACAACAAAGGTCATGCACATAATTAAAAAAAAAAGGCATCATCAAGTCTCTTATGTGTTGCTTCATGTTTATGGTATATAAGGAAAGTCTTAAAACACTGCCTAGACTCTTATGAAACCTGGAAGTAATAAAGAGAATAACCCAGGTCTGTTCAACTGTAAATGCTTATTAAAGATGACATTAAAATGGATTGTAAAGTTACTGGCCTCAAATAGCAATAAAAAGAACAATAATTGAAAAGGATAGAATGACAAGCTGCACTTTACTATTATAAAAAAAAATGTAACTACTGTATACAAAAGGACAAGACAGCAGTGTCTAAGACTCTGAAATGCCATTTAGGAGTCATATTTTTCCTCCAAGATTTTCTCCAATATACATTTTGTTAGAATTCTTCCTGACCTCTTGTCCATGGAGATGCTGGTATCTGTAGAGAAAATTTTATAGAAAGTATCCCCTTGAAATGAAGAAACAACTTACATTTGCCCTTCACTGATGTAAACTATATTGAAAACAATTTATGTTGCTCAGCAACGTTTCATATACCAAAATAAAACACCACCCTCCACCTGGCTCTTAAAAGCAACAAAATTGAATTTCTTAACGTGGCTTCTGATATCTATTTAGTTTAGATTAAATGTAGGTTAAAGTGTAATCTTTCTGTAATCTGATTACAGAGTCCAACAAATAGAATAGCTAGGGGCAGGACATGAAATAGAAAATTCCAAATTGTTCTAAGCATGTTCATATCTAGACTCTGAAGCAGAGAGTCCCCAGTGGCTTTCAGTGCCAGCCTTGCATCTTCCAAAAGATGTGGTATCTCTGAGTGAACTTCCTCTGAACTCCACTTGTCAAAGTAATTGCAAAATAACAACATCACGTAAACAAAACAAAACAACAGGCTACATTGCCGCTATTGTTAGCATCATTAAAAATTAAGTATGGCTGATAGAGAGCAAATATACAATGCTGACAATTCCATTCTTTGCAGTTTTCCTCTGAAATGTACAGTTGTTTTTTAAAATATTTTTAAAGCGCTAAGATATTTTTTTTCATGAACGATATTTTATTCGCTCAGTCCTATGGTTAAATTTTTGCTTTACCTCATGAACCATTTCATTTATGAGATTTGGTCTCCCCTTTAAGTATATCTCATTAAAGCATAACAACAAATATAAAATATAAAAACTAACATTATTTCTTCTTTAGATATCTATTAGAAGTTGTATGCATATTAAATAAAATGCTAAAATACATAGTAAATGTATGTGAAACTTCTAATTAGATTCTGATCTATTATTCTGATATGTATATATAAGATTTTATAGATATCTATAGATCAGATTCTGATCTATTATTCTGTTTTCTATAATAACAAATTATATATGATTTAATTTAAATGTTGAAATAAGTTTTCCATATGCACCTATAAGAAAACATATTGAATACACATGAAAAGCCTGTATCTCAGAGATCAGTTTTAAGGTCCTCTTGCTTATATGGTAATTTACAAAACCCCCGATGCAAATAGCGCTATTATTGGTCCTATTTTATGAAGGAATGCAAGATGAGTTAGCTCTGACAATCTGGAGCAGGCGCTCTATGTCAAGTATTATGTTTCTGTTTATCTTCATCAAATGTGAATAGTTTATTTCTATTATTCTATTAATATCAGCAAAGGTAAAATGCTAGAGTCCTAGAGGCTTTTGAATTTTGACAATTAAGAGCAACGCCTATAGTTAATGAAATGAAAATACAGTCATGAAATTTAAGGAGTTAATATGATCACTGTTGAATTTGGGGTGATTTAGCAGCCTCTCAACAACTATATGTGTAGTCATGTAATTAACCATTCTTGTCTTCTTTTGGCCTGAAATATAGGAAGAAAAATTTTCAAATGATCACAGAGTTGAAGAAGTGATCGTATAAAATTAATAGTGATTAAAGTCCTGATATACTATATGTGTTTTTTCCTTAGAACATCATTAATTTTTTAGCTGAATAGATGTTCTTGCTTCACATTCTGTTCTCCAGTGTTCTTCAGTTCATAAATTATGCCCTTGTCATTCTGCCTTTGTTTTTTGCATATCCCATTTCCTCTTCTTGGAATTAATTTCTTCTACCTTTCTTTTGGTAAAATCCTGATTATATTTTATTCCTCAGGTTGGATGTCCCTTCTCCTAGGAGGCTATTAACATAACCCACATACCCCAGGTCAAAGTAGGTGCAACCTCCTATACGCCTAGAGCAACACACTCTTCTTCTCCAGTCAGAACACTTAGTACATGGTGTCATTTGAGAATCCAAATATCATTTATCTTATTCATTGTTGTTTTACTCTAAGCACACGGTACTGTGTCTGGCAGGTAGTATATTCTTGACTGACTGAATAAAAGCCAATATATACACCTATAGTTCCATATTCTAACATTCCTTTTTTCGTGCTAACTACTCCAGTCATTTGGAATCACCTGCTATCCCTCGACTTTTTTGTGTTTTCTTCTATCTCTGGGATGCAGCTCCTTCAACTCAGAATTGTCTTCCTTCTTTCATCCACTATCTGGCTAATTTTTACTCTCTTTCAGGATTCAACTTAGCTATCATCTCCTCTGAGAAGCCTCCCCTGACATTTAATCAACCCATTCTTGACAAAGACCATTGTCTTGGTCCACTCTTGGTATCCTCAACCAAATATCATACAGATAATATTGTATTGAAATTATCCTCAATTTATGACTCCCCAAGATGATAGAAGTATCTTACAGGCAGAAGCTTTAACTTACATCTTGATACCCTATACTTTGTGTTGATACATGGAAGACATTCAAATATGTAGAAGATGTTCTACTGGATTTACTGGAATTAGAAAAGCCTTTTGCCCAGGCTCCAAAATTTACTCTTTTTATAATCTTTGCCAAATGACTTAATATTTCTGAACCTTGTTTTTGTTATCTTTGAAATAGGAACTGTAATACCTATTATGTGTGTGTATGGCACAGATGTGCATGCCTTTCCCATGACATAATGTTTCCAAGTGGCACTATTTCAGCTGGAGTAAGACTTCTCTTCTCTCCCTGCTCCTCACTCACTCATCTCCATGGTAAAAGGAGTAACTTCTCTGAGTCTGAGGTTATATTTATTTTATTAATCTTCACACTGCTTAATATGCATTATCTATACTGCAGTAAGAGACCTTGCCATTGCTCATATTGCCTTTGACTCTGTAGATAAGACTTTCTACTTCACAGGCAAAGAGTCGGGGCCTCTTTGGCCCCAGATCTACACTGGCATTCACCGATAGGCTTTTTCTCTTATAATAGTAAGATCTTTCTCTGTTTATCAACATTTGTGATATCTCTCCAGGAAAAGATGTTGTCACAGAATTAAGAATAAAACAGGTTTTGGGAGGAGTAATAATTCTCAAAGAGAGGAAGAAAAGGGATTTGGCAGGTGGAGCAGTCTCACCATGACTCAGACCTCATCCAGTCTCTGAAAACTCAAAGTGAGTCACACAGATTGGGCAGAAGTGCCTAGGTCTTTGGACATGGCTGTGGTATGCTCTGCAGAGTGTGAACTTGGTTTTAAAGCTGAAGCTTATGTTGACTTGAATGGGTTAATGCCAGGAACTGTCATCTAACCATAGTTCTCATGGCCGGGCAATGTGCAGCATATCCTATCTTAAAGTAGGCTTTGAACGTTGCATCTCTATGTCTGCCACATCTGATATCATTCTCCTCTCTGTAAACTATAGCTTTCATCAGGGCAGATATTTTTGTATCATTCACTGCTGTGTCATCCATGCCTTTAAGAATGCCAAGTATGAGTAGGAGCTAAGTAAATATTTATTGAACAAATGAATGATATCTTTCTGATTTGGGTGTCCATCTCTCATTTTGTTCCAAATATTGACAGGGATAAGGGATGTGATTTATTGGATACCTTCAAACTCCAGCATGTACATGGCTTATCTCATAGTATTCTGGTAAGAAACATATTCAATAAAGTGAATAATTTGATATTGAAATTTCCAAAGCACTGCACAAATGTCCAAAATCAATACTATTGAATTCTATTGGTAGTTTAAAATTACTATTTATGCCCTTTCCTTTTTGTTTTTATATTGTTTCTTTTAATTCCCATTATCCAGTTTAAAGAGTATTCTTACTTTCTTTCCTTTTTATTCCCTGCCACTCAATCTAACACTTCTTTCTCATTTATGATTACTTCCAAAAGAAAATAGTGACAGTACTACATGAAGAAAGACAGATTAAATTCAAACTAGGAATTATTTTTAGAACAGTGTATAGAAAACATTTTGTTATATGAAAATTTTGAAGTCTGAGACTACAGTGTAATGTGGAAATTGTAAATTTCCCTGATAGTGAAAATGAACCCACTATCTTGCACCCAATACACATTCCACCTATTGGTCTCCTATTCTTTCTAAGAGGCATCAACTTCATTGGATTCATCCTTGATTGCTTCACTCTTTCCCAAGTGCGTGGTCTTTCTGGGCAGTCTAAGCTACCTTGGCCATGGCCTCTCCAACCTGTTTTCATTGTCCATGCCTTCCTTTTCAGGAACCTTAGACCAGGGTTGGGGAACCTGTGGCCTTGGGGCACATGTGGCCTTCTGGATCTTTGAGTGCAGCCTTTTGACTGAATCCAGACTTCATAGAACAAATCCCATTATTAAAGGATTTGTTCTGTAAAATCTGGATTCAGTCAAGGGACCACACTTGAGGCTTAAACCTATTCAGTCTCCTTCCTAAATATCTCCCACTCATGTTATTTAAATACATCTAAAAACCCCAGCAAAGCATTACATTAAAGGTACTAATTGTAGCTAACATTTTTGAGTACTTATTCTGTGTCTCATCCTGTGTCAATTCTTCTCATATCACATTTAGTTCTCACAACAATAGTGTGATATAGGTGCATAATTACTATTCTCTTAATTTTGCAAAACACAAAAAAGGAAAAGAAAGGAAACAGCAAGTTTCCCCCATTACACAGCTACCAGGTAGAGGAGTCAATATATGAACTGAGGTAAAATGACCTTAGGGCTCCCTTCTTAACTGGATTGCTCTCATGCCTGGTATGTTATTACTTGTGTTTCTTCAGACACAGCACTAATTATGTCACCTTCCCCAACATATTTAATATCTCTTAATTGCTAAATAAGAAACTATTTAGCCTGACATTCTAATTTGTCTACAGTGGTATAAACTTACTCTTTCAATTTCACCGTCTGTTCACTCCTCACTCCTGTCATTCACCTTTTTTCTCAACTGCCCAATAGTCAATGAGTTATCCTGCCCCTAATCCCTATATCCGAATGTATTTCTCACTTTTCCTAGCTCTATATTCTTCTACCAGGCAAACCTTATCCATATTTCAAAGAACAAACTTTAAAAAAACAGAGTCCTCTCAATTCTCTTTCCAAGGTGCTCCTGTGATACATGAACTTCCCTTACAAAGAATTGCACACTGGTATATACTAATGGATATCCAAGTTCTATTCTAGAATGTAAACTGTGTCCTTCCTTCAGAGGAGGCTGTGTTACCATCCAAGTCTTGATCCTCACTGCTTTCAACATACTGACTTTTACATAGTATGTCCAAAAAATGAATGCTGAATTGATAGAAACCGAAAGCAGAATGGTAGAAACTTCCATTGCTACCAATAAGAAAAGGATACATTGAGAATGAAGCCATATGTAATTTCAAGAACCATCCCTTTATCCACAAGGGATATGTTCCAAGACCCTAAGTGGACACTTAAAATCACAAATAATACCAAAGCATATATATACTTTGTTTTTTCCCCTACACACATACCTGTGATAAACTTCAATTTATAAACTAGACACAGTAAGAGATTAACAACATAATTAATAATAGAATAGAACAGTTATAACTATATACTGTAATAAAAGTAATATGAATGTGATCTGTCTGTCTCTCAAAATATCTTATTGTATGTAATATTTTCAGACTGTGGTTGACCATGGATAACTGAAACCACAAAAAGCAAAACTGCAGATAATGGGTGGACTACTGTACTCTGTTTACTTTATTCTCTACCTGTTTTTGGTATGGAATTTTCACTGAATTGGCTATAGATGCAAGTATTCTTTTCTAATTAATTGTGTTTTTAAAATTCTAATTCTAGAAAACTTCCTTGACAATAGAAGAGAAGGAATTTTAGGAATGGTGCATGCTAGTCTTTGTATTTTTAGCACCAACCTTAGATATTACTTACTTCTACACAGGGAAAAATGCTGGC
Organism: Lemur catta; assembly: GCF_020740605.2. Classification (NCBI taxonomy): domain Eukaryota; kingdom Metazoa; phylum Chordata; class Mammalia; order Primates; family Lemuridae; genus Lemur; species Lemur catta. Next base: position 54,545,634 of record NC_059140.1, read on the forward strand.
ACCACATAAAAATCACATCTGCTGTCACAACCACTTTCATAAGCCCCTTTCTTTCTCCAAAATGGCAGCAGAAAAGCTGTGCACAGAATAGAATCCCGAAATGTGGGAGCCTGCCCAGGTGCCCCATTGTCCTTTCTGTCATATTATAAATGAAACAAAAAGACAGTACAGGCAGTTGGCTACAGATCTGACTGCCAAAAGTAATAAATAAAATGTTTAAAGGTATGTCTTTTTCAAATGGGAATGTCTTGGTCCTCCACAAAAAAAGAAACATGTTAATTCAAACATATAGTGAATCCATGTATAATGGCGGCAAATTTCCTGATAGATGCAATCAGTTGAATTCAGTTCTTAGATACTAAGTTCTATAAAATATGTGGAAAGTCATGGTGTAAGGGGAGAACTGCCCTTGCTTCCAGAATTTACCCATGGTTAGTGCATATCTAATTTAAATGTTAGCCTTGAAGGCTAAGCAGGGAGATGTGTTATAGTGGAAAAAAGAGGTTTTGAAACTTGACCTGATTAAAATACTGATGCTGGCATTTCATAGTTGGGATAATTTTTCATGTTACTTAACCTTTCTGATATTTCTTTTTTCAATTTTTAAAATGAAGATAATATTAACCACCTTGTATATATATTATAGCTGTTATAGATAGATATTACAAAAATAGATATTTGACAAATAATAGCTAATTCTATTAATATTATTACTGCCAAATGTAAAATATCAGCAAGAATAATAGCAAAACACATAGACATTGTGAAGTATATCCTATGGAAAGGAAGCAGAGGATGCAGGACCTCACTAGAGGTTTATTCCAAGTTGAAAAGACCAGTGCCATCTTCTCTCCTCTGGTCCTCAGATATTTACTTTGTGGCAGACTCATTCCCTCAATATAAAAATTAAAATGAACAAACAAACAACAAACATCCCAGTAGGAGATGAATAAAAATGTTAGAAGGAGTCCAAAACTTTTCTCTCAACCTCTTCTAATTTCCAGTTCTTTGAAATAATTCCGTTTGTGTCCATCCCACTAAGTAGCCATTGTGTTTATAACAGAGGAGAATGGCAACTGTTTTCCCAGCCCTAATTTTAAACTAGAATAAAGATAACTACTTCTCACACTTATTACATTTTGTTTTAACAAATCAATCTGTAACATTAATTAATTCATTTTTTCTTTCAATTGACATATATCCAAGTATAGTGTATACACAAGGTGCTGTAGGGTATATAGAAACCAAAAAGTTAGTATGTAAAAGAGGAGGGGAAAAAACCATGACGTGTCCAGAACCAGTTTAAGCTTCTGTAAAACGATAAAGAAAATAGAAAAAGCATTTTTTCTGGAAAAGCACATACGCTAACAGTTATGCTAACATATCATATGTAAACACATAATCTGCCCTTCATTTGAAATAGATAGCTCAACTGGGATTTGTTAGCTAAATCAAAGCTTCTAACTTATATTTTACTTCTATCTTTGTCAAAGAATGATGTGGAAAGCACAGAGGAGATTGTTAAAAGAAAATAGAAATATAATATAAAAGAAGACATAATAAGAACTATTTAGCTACTCTATATGAGTTCAAATTACTGAGCCCAGTTGAAGTATATAGCAAGGAGTTGGCAGAACTTGTAAAAGTGCTACAAAAGCAACATTGAAAATATTTGTAAAACTAGAAAGAATAAGACAATCACTTGAAAATTAAAGACTACCAAGTATTCCTACCTGTAAGAAACTAAAATTTTTGGCATAGATGTTGCAATAGATGGTTTGTCAATTTCTAGAAATAAAAATATTGACCACTAGCAGTATTTACACAGAACAGAAGCCAACTTACCTTTTTTCTTTTAAAATCCTAAATTTGGCAGTATTTTAGACACAGTGCCTCAGAATTTAATTAAATTTTATGCCAAAATCTCTCTTCATGTTTTTTTGAGAAAAATGGGGAGATTGGTCAAGGACTGATTGTATAATTATTGTGGTTTTGAATATAGATTAATATGAGTCAGTGGGAACATTTCTTTTTTTTTTTTGAGACAGAGTCTCGCTCTGTTGCCCGGGCTAGAGTGAGTGCCGTGGCGTCATCCTAGCTCACAGCAACCTCAAACTCCTGGGCTCAAGCGATCCTACTGCCTCAGCCTCCCGAGTAGCTGGGACTACAGGCATGCGCCACCATGCCCGGCTAATTTTTTTCTATATATATTTTTAGTTGGCCAGATAATTTGTTTCTATTTTTAGTAGAGACGGGGTCTCGCTCTTGCTGAGGCTGGTCTCGAACTCCTGAGCTCAAACGATCCACCCGCCTCGGCCTCCCAAGTGCTAGGATTACAAGCGTGAGCCACTGCGCCTGGCCCAGTGGGAACATTTCTAAGTGAAGTTAATAAGTTTATTTCTTCTCATACTTAAAATTTTGAATGACATCAGTTTGAAAGGTCTAGCTAATTACTTTTGTATCAGAATATAAAAATAATCGAACATGGTAGATTATCTCTAACATCATAGAAGTAATTGGGTAACTGTAAATTAATAGACTTAATGTCATACAACAAACGAAACTAGTAACAAGCAGTAATATTGACTTAAGGACAGTATGTGTATGTCTATGCAAGGTTTAACTTAAAGTTTGAAAAACTATTATATATTATTAAGTTAAATCTCCCACTTAATCTAAATATTTTCTCCTGAAAAATGATTAACTAGCTCTTATTTTAGTAGAGGGGATCAAATACTCCCTCTGCAAATATTATTTGGGTTCCTTCAAACCAAAATTGTGTATGGAAGTTGATCATAGCATCACAAAATTCACAATTCACTTGTATGTGTATGTGCATATATATACATATAATATATGTGTAAATATGTACATTAAATACATATGCTAATCACTTATAAGATTACTTACAGTTATAAAATTTTCTCCAAGCAACCATTTCAAGCATAATGTAACTTCTGTATAAAACAAAATTTCTTGTCAATTGGCTATTCTTGTATGCATAGATCATATGCTGAAATACAGTAGAAATTGATTGCAAAATAAATTCAAATATTTCAAAAGATGTACAATTTTATACAAAAAAGATGAATAGGGTGATGGAGAATTTCTGAATTGCATGCAAAGTCTTTACAAATGAGAATCTGTCTATTTAAACCAACAAACTTTTGAACCAAAAATAAAAAAAAAAAATTATTGCATGCTGAGCACTTTCAAAGAGACCAATTTGAATATCAAAGAACTAAAAGAGGAGCCTGGAATGATTGATGGAGTGTACTACTACCTCAGGAACAATCTTCTTTATAATCATATTTTCAAAGTCAAACATGAATGGAAAAATATTATGTTATGCTATTATAAAATTTTGTTAAAAACATTACATACACACCCAAAATGCATCAGAACTTGATGCATATGAAGTTAGGTGATTTCTACAATTTAAAATTTGTTGACTGTCAGATAAATTTATTGCTTTGATAATTTTAGTTTTAAGACAAAATCTCACTATTTTGCACACTTTCCTGTGAAATTGTATTTCCTTTTTAGAATAGAATTATTTCAATTGCCTTTTTCTGACACCAGTTATACTTAGGGGGAATCTCATTCTGCTACCTGCTGAGAAACCTCATACTGTATTTCAACAGATTAGACTTTTGTATTTTATTATCTATTTATTCACTAGTGTATTCAAAAATAATTGTTGGGTTCCTTCAATGGGCTAGGATTTGTTGTAAAAGCTTGTGGGCGGCAGTGAATAAAACAGGTTAAAAATCCCTATTTTCATATATTTCTTATATTGAGTCATCATCTTAACTGATTCTCTTTATATCTTCTGTCCATCCTGCCTTTTGCAACAATATTTAACAAATCACCATTCAAATATGTGAAGCAATTGCATGTTTCCCTTTAGTCTTCTTTTCTTCCTGTTAGAAACATCCAAGTCCTTTAATCTTATTTTGTTTGACATAGTTTGGAAACACATCACCAACCATTGAATTCATCCAAGGCTCCATAATTTCTACATGACTCCCTCACCCTTCTTTCATCCTCCTTTAGTGTTCTACTATAATTTGTCAAAGAAGTTTGTAATCGTAGCTTACCAAAAGTAAATTTGGTGGTTATACAATATGTAAATGTATGATTGAGAATAACTCTTGTCCAAGACATCATTTACCCATCTACACAGCCAAAAATGTGTGCACAGTGTTTTTAGAGATGCATCAGAGCTCCAAATCATCCACAGTGATTCAGCTACAAATGTTTTCAGTGAGATATTTTCAACCCTATATTTCTTTGAGTTTTTTGTTTGTCTTTTATTTTTGTACTACAGGGAATCATATTTATCTCTGTTAAATTTTGTCTTATTGATTTCAGCCTATTGTTTTAGGCTTTTAAGGTGATGTCTAGAGTTAATTCTGTTCCAACAATACCTGAATATTTCCCAATTTGTGTTTCCTACAAATTTAATGAGCAGACTTTTTTCATTCACCATCTATTAAAAATCTAAAAATAATAAACCAGATACAAGCATATATCCCTGTAGCAACCTGCTGGAGATTGCCATTGGCTAATTCTTTGCATAAGGATGTTAAACCAGTTGTTAATTTCCCTTTCTCTGATATTACCCAATTTACATTCCACAAGTTTACAGTCAAGCAGTTATGAATGCATTTATAATGCTTTTGTGAAACTGGAATACACCATAGTTGCAGTATGCTCAGTAATTTCCCCCTGAAGAATTGTGTAGCTCCTTCCTCTGTGCACTTACTGCACTTTTTATGTACCTACAATATAATACCTCCTCAAATTATATTAGAGTCGTTTGTTTGCACAGCAGTTCAAGCAATAGTACTCAATATTTATTAGTTGAATGAGTAAATGAGTGGTAGGTAAGTTTGTGCTAACTTCTTAGTCAAGAGCCCTAACAGAAAATGACACATAACTAAATGCTGAATGACTTTTGGCAATACCTAAGGTCTTAGCTAACGAGATTCAGTATATTAAGATTATTGCTTGGCCATAAGTTGTACAGATGACAGGAATTTCTACTTGCATTTACAGCTGAAGAAACTGGAGTAACTAAAAATTATGACTGCTCCAGGGTCTATGACAAAGCAATTTAAAATAGGACTCCCACGTCCTACTTTATAGAAACGTTCCACTCAAGTCACAGACAAATCTGTCAAATCAGAGAAGCTCCTTGGGGGTATATCATGTTTTGCAACTGCAGATTAATGTAGCAGCTTGGAATTAATTCTTTCTTTTGTTACATCATTTCTTATTGATTTTAATAATGGTATATGCAACTATTTTTATTATTAAGTATTTACCATGTATTAGCTCTGTAGAAGACATTCTGCTATGTATGCATAGCACTGTGTTTTCACTGTATGAGAGACACTAAATATAAGATATTTAATTTGCTAGTTATAATGCATAGATGTATAGAAATTTTCTCCTCACTCTTGGGAGCTCACCATCTATTTGCAGAAGACACATGCATGGAAAAATTAAAGAGCTAAATATGTATGTGATTAAGTTTAACCAGTAGTTTTGTAATGTAACAATAATAATATTTTGGATTTTAATTCATTAATAATATATCACATATTTAATGAATGGTTACTATCCATTGGTTATGGAATTACCCCACTGGGCCAAGCAATTATGATTCTGCATGCTATCAACCTACAGCTTAGTAGTAGAAACAGTATAGAAGTTTAGAGAAGAGAGATTTAGTTAGGCCATTTGGGCAGTAGAAGATTCATGAGGAAATTGAACTTTGAATGCTACATGTTAAAAACTAAATAGTGACAAAAGAAAGCTCAATTTCAGGCTAGAGAATAATTGACATTGCCTATGGAAGAAAAGTAATGACCAAAGTAGAGGTTGCTTCTTAAGAGATGCTAAGGGTTTTTTTTTTTTCTTTTTCTTCTTTTGTTCAGTCCTTCAGATATATCAAATAGAAAAAGATAATGATACAGATTTCAATTGGCAGAGACCAAGGCTTGCACTGGGGAAAGATGAGGACAAAATTATAACCTGATTAAATGAGTCTTAGTGTCCTTTGAAAAAGCAAAATATTTACTGCTCTGTTGCATGAACAATTTATTTTAAGTTCAAAACCTGAAGATATCATTTATACCCTCTGAATCTAAATGCCAAACCTGGTGTGAAGACTAAAATAAAACACGACTTAAAAAGAGAAAACTCTCACACCACAAGCTTCCAACTTACCTAGAAAAGGCCACTGCAGTGCATTTTCAATGCTGCCTGTCATTCAATTTGCAAATTACAGGTCTTCCACTGAACATTGATGATCCATCACTGCCATGACAACAAAAGCGCTGCCTTGGCGACACTCACTGCTGCTGAGAGGCTGACACACTGCTTATAAATACTGTAGTTGGGAGATTAGGGTAAATTCGGAACAAAGCAACATAATGAATTATGCTTTGGAAATGCAACTGAAGTATGTCAATTTATTTGTGTGAAAATGTATCCCAAACTTTTGTGTAGTCAGATTTATCTACTTAATTATAATTTCAAAACAAATTCTTAAATGTACATATATGAACTTTAAATTTTTACGTAGTAATCTTCTTCAATTGATGGTATACCACTTCTCATTTTTAATCAAAATTCAGAAAAATAAAAACGAAACATAGAAACGTGTCAAATTAAACATAGCTTGAGCAACTGTTTAATAAATGGCAATTTCACTATATGGTAAATCAGAAAGTTTGCCCAACCATTATTATTTAATCACATTCATAGATAGAAATTATAATTTCATATATTATTTTAATTTTTCTGTTTTCAATTATATTTGTTTATTAAATATATTTCAGCTTGCATGAGAAAATAAAAAAATTTTATAACAATATGTCAGGAAAAAAAGAACATATGTGCCTCTTTCAAAAAATATAATAATAAAACAAGGCTAAAACACATTTATCTCATGTTAGTTTTTGATTACATAAGTAAAAAAGGGATATATGAACAGAATATAAACTATGTAACTGCTCAATTTGTTAAAATATCTATAAATTTCTAACTGTCAACATTTGTGACATCTTAAAATTTTCATTGAGTGGATCCACAGATGAGTAATTGGAAATACTTACACTCCTGTGACTCAAGCTAAGAACAATAGTGGCTTTGAGGCAACACACTGAGTGGGGCAGGATTTTTTTTTATACTGCTCATTGGGACTCTAGTCTTAAAATCTTTTATATTATTATTTGTTTGCTATGTCTCTATTTTTCCAATAAGCTGGAGGAACAATCTTTCATCTTTGTTCATTGTATCCCTCTATGGTACTTAGGGCACTGATGAGCACATCATAGACGTTGAATGTAGATTAGCTAAATTCAATTGAAAGTGACTTATAATAGTTCGTTCTAATTCATGATTTATGGGGAATATAGCTTTGAAAATACGGTGTTTTGTCTTAGTACAAAGCCCTTTGTTTCATCAGAATCACTGTGTTGGAAGAAATCTTAGCTTTCTGAGTCCAACTTCCATTCAGTACTCCTACCATAATTTTCCCATCAAACCATAAACAGAGCCTATATTTGGACACCTGCATTCATGACTTTACACAAATTCTTAAGGTTGTCCATTCTACACTAGAGATCATGTTAGAAATTCTTTATATTTAACTATTTACCAGAAGCTTTTATCATTTGGTCCTAAGTTGCAGGCTTGAGAATGCATCAATTATAGATATTTTTCAATAGTAGCATTTTAGAATTTTCTATTAATCAGGAACTGTGTTAATAAATGGACAGGGATTTTGATATGAATAGAAAGTTGCCTCAACTCTGGAAAGGGTTTGTAGTAAATAAAGTGACAATGCCATATATACACACATATAAATTTACATAGATATTATATATGTATATATATTTGTACATACACAAGTATACACAAGCATACATGTGGATAAATGTGTATGTAAATATGTATCACACATATACACATTTTTTTCAGTTTATAAAAACACACATACAAATATTTGTAAGCACACATGTGCATAAATGTGTATGTAAGTACATATCACACACATATACGCATATATACCTATACATATTTTTCAGGTTATAAAATATTTACATGATAATTGTAAAAAATAGAAAAATTTATAATATGATTAAAATGCTTATATATGCATATATGTTTTACATTGTATTCTATTTTTAACTCTTTTTAAAATTCTTTATTTTGGAGTAGTTTTACGTTCACAGGAAGTTGCAAAAATAGTTGAGATGTGCTTAAAGGTAACATTTTAAAGAACATCGTCAAATAAAAAAATAGATGCTGGTAAAATCCATAAACATCATTCAGATTTCACAAGTTTTGCATACACTTATTTGCGTGTGTGTGTGTGTGTGTGTGTGTGTGTGTAAGGTCTATACTATTTTATTACATGTGTAGACTTGTGTAACTACAGTCAAGATATAGAACTGTTCTATCATCATAAAGATCTGCATGTTGCTCCTTTTTAGTCTCATACCCCTCTACGCCTCGCCTATGTGTAAAGCTTGGCAACCGCTAATCTTTTTCCATCTTTATGTTGTCATTTTGAGAAGGTTATACAAATGGAACTGTAAGCATGTAATTCATTGAGATTGTTTCCCCCTCCCCCTCAGTATAATGCCTTTGACATATATTCAAATTGTCATATATCCCCATGGTTTATGCAACCCTGTTGCTGAGTAGTATTGCATAGTATGAACACACCACAGTTGGTTTAATCATTCACCCCTCAAACGGCATTTTGGTTTTTTCCAGTTTCTGGTACTGCAGATAAGGCTGCTATGAGCATTTGTGTGTAGATGATTTTTCTGTGAGTGTAAGTTTTCGTGTTAGGGATAAATGCCTCTGAGTGTGGTCCTGGGAGGTATTTCAAGTGTAGATTTAGTTTTGTTAAAAGCTAGCAAAATATTTTTCAGAGCAAGTGAACCATTCTATGTTCCTAATAGTGCATGAGAGATCTATATCTATTTTCTCTGTGTCTTAGATAGCATGTGCCTACAATTATTCTTATTTTTTGTTATACATATATTACATAATATATATTTATTTAAGCTTATGATATACAAAATTACCCTTCTCGAAATTATACAAAAGACAAAACACATACACGCATGTATATATACTAATATTTATATTCAGTTTTGAAGTTCTTTTTACTTAGTATTTTATTTCATTTCCTGTTATGTCCATGTATTCTGATATTTAACAATTCATTTTATTGTGACACCTGGGAATCCTGTATTATATTGAATCATTTTGTTGCTGTTGAACAATTTATGCTTTTAATATTTGAAGGAAACTCACGTTTCTGAATTGTTTTTATCTACAGAAACTTATATGTTGAACAACTCTTTCAATAATTTCAAGTTCTTCCTTTCTATCTTTAAATATCATTTATTTATTTAGTGGATGCATATATAACATAAAATCATTTAATCTTCTAAGCAAATGTAGCAAGTAAGAATTACCATCATTCCCATTACAGAAACCAAGGCACAAAAAGGTTAAGTAACTTGTTCATAATTAATTACTTAGTAGCTGACCCAGGATCCAAACTCAGGCCCTGTGGTCTTAGAATCCCTGCTCTGTAACTCTGGCCATAGCATGACAGAAATGGTTAATCATGAGCAAAATAATAAAACCCTAGTTGAACATTCTACAAAATGCCTGACCAGTAATCCTCAAAACTGATGATGTCATTGAAAACAAGGAAAATCTGAGAAACTTTCACAGGCAAGAGGAGGTTAAGGAGGCGTGAGTATTAAAGGTATTGTAGTATGCTAGAAGGAATCATGCAACAGAAAAGGGACATTAGGGAAAAACTGAGAAAAATTTGAGTAACATGTAGACTTTAGTTAATGATCATGTATCAATTATGGTTCATTAGTTGTAACAAATGTACCACACTAATGTAAGATGCTAATAATAGGGAAAACTGGATGTGAGATGTTTGGACTCTCTCTGTTCTTTCTTTGTAATAGCTCTGTGAACCTAAAACTATTCTAAAATAGGAGTTTTACTTAAAAAATGGAAATTGCAGCATAATCTTCAAAATACTCCCTTTTTGTTAAAGTAAATCAGAATAATTTAAATATGTAATATTTATCGAATGCGTGCATACATGCATGCATTTTATTATTTGAGGAAAATACATAGAAAGAAAAAGCCTAGGATATTAACATTACTACGCCATTGACTACCTGGGGGAATGGAGTGGAGAGATACTGGAAGGAAATTGATAATTTGTCTTTTACACATGTGACTTGGGGTTTACTAAACCCATTGAATATCTTTCCTCTCTGAATCAGATCTTTCTATGATTCTGAATACCAAGAGAAAGATCCAGACATAGAAATTAATATACTCTTCATTTCCTGTTAAATGCAGTTGCCAAACAATTTTCAACCTCTCCCTCAAAGTGGGTGTCCTCAGTCATCCAAGATGTCTTGGGATCCAGATTGATATATTCCTTTATTGATTAAGACTTGGAGCTGAGTTTCTACAAACTCTACAACCTTTCCATTTCAGAATGAAAGAAAGAGAAAGGAAGGAAGGAAGAAAGGAAGGGAGGGAGAGAGGGAGGGGAAATAAGCAGGTAAGGAGAGAGGGAAGGAGAAATAGGTGTTTTACTACCTGCCCCTTCCCTGTAATATTTTTTGTTTTTCACCTTACTTGCCTAAAAATGATAGGTCTTGGAAATTTAAATTACAACTCCTTTTGACTTTATTTGAGATAAAAAATAATAAATCCCACAATCTATGTATAAGAACTTAAAAATCAGCAGTACAAGATAAAATGATATCTATACCTAAAAGAAGTTTTACCAAGTGATTTGTTAAATAGCATTTCTGACAGTGCTTGGAGCCCATTTTTCACAAAATAGTGAATGGATCCTGGCCCAGTATCCTTTGATAAAATGTCAAAATCTACTAGTTACACATAAAAAGAAAACATTTTTATATCATCATGTGTCAGGAATTTTAGTCCCTATTTAAAGATTTCCTAAAGATTATGATGACAACATATTGACAGTCACACTAGTCATAATGATCATGTATCATTTTATAGATATAAAAGTAAAATAAAATGCAAAAGGAAAAATGAAGCTTTTGTAGAACTATGAACTGCTTGAATAGTGCAAGCTTTACAGTATCTGCATCAGTTTCTAAAAATACGATTTCAAACCCTCTCTTTGTGCCCATCTTTCTTCACATTTTTAGATAATGTTTAAAAGAAGTATTTTCATTTAAAAAACACTCTGACAAGTGAAAATTTGCCCTTTATCAGCCGACATACTATTTGAAAACTTCTGAATAATCACATTTCCCCTATTTTATACTACTTAGACAAAAAATTCTCACAACAGCAGGAAGACTCTTATGGAAAGAAAAAGCAATTCATCTGCCACATCTTTTTCAGCATTTAAGAAAGTGAAAAAAAAGACTTACTAGTGTATTTAATAGTCTAACTTTTATTATTTTAATAAAATTAATAGTTTGAAAGACAGATATAAAAATTAAAATAATTTAGTGATTATGCATAGCACTATATTTTGATTTGTTTGAAGCCATTAGGATTAAGAAGTTCCCTAAAAGGTACATATACTCTGGGTTTTGTTTTGTAGGATTTTCAAAGATAATAACAATCATTCCAAAATTTAAATAATCTAAATTATGTGGATAATGATGTCATGGGGAAAAAAGAGAAGAGAAAAAGTTTGGTGAACAGGAATTGCTATTGAAAAATAAGTGCCTACAAATTATACAATTTTTGATATTTTATTTATACAGAATATTTATTATTTCAAAATATCATTTTCCAATCCTACCAAAATTTTTAATGCCTAAAAACTATTTGCATATTTACTTATTTTATATTCCCTTATGGATATTGCTTTTCTTGTTCTTTTTGTCTTTTATTCTCAATGTCTCTTTTTGAAGATGTTATTGGGGTTGGAACATGTCCACTTCTGTTGTATACATAATAATTTTGCCTTTATCAACTGTCTTTATAAGATATGATCATCACTTATGCTTTTGAAAAAATTCTATTGAATACATTGGTATATTAAATTATGTTTGCGTAAGTGCTCACATGATAGTGCCACTCCTTGAATGAACTTCCAGGAAGTCATTTATCTTTTCAGATGAAAGACATTTCTTTTTATCAGATCATGAAATCAATATGGCCTCATCACCTGACTCTTTTCTGTTTTAACTGTCAAGAAAGTCAGAGAAAATTTAATGGCCATTTGCCATAACTACCCAATCCTAGATTTGGGAACTATTTCCCCAACCATTAGGAACTATTTTACTTAAATTTCTATTGTGTATGTAAATGCCTTTTCTGTAATCTTAAATGGGTCAACTTTTTCTACAGCTCCTTCACCTCTACTTAAGACTCTTCTTTTTTCATGTTCTCTCTCTTTCTATATATATATATGTATATATATTTATATAACATGAACATATATATAGCAATATACATATATTGCTTTTATTTTACTTTTATTTACTATAACACCTTCAACTATGTTCTACTTATGCATGTCTTCCAAATCTATTATCACCAATTTTAAACTTGCTTGGAATCTTCACTTGGTGATCTCACAGTGATATATCAATACATCTAAAATCAAACTTTCCTCCCTTGAAATGTGGTTTCCATTATTTTATTTCTTCTCAAATTTAAAAGTATCATCACTATTCAAGCTATTCAGTTAAACCAGAAATTTTTCAGTTTTTTTTTTTTTTTTTGCTGTTACTACTGTATATTCATAAAATTTTTCTGGTCCAAGCACTCAGCACATGAATTATTAATACTTCAATAATCTCCTAAACAATTTATCTCTTTAATCTCTACTCTCACTAAATTCACTCCCTAAAATGTCACTGGGATTATATTTTAAAACAGAGAAATAATCATGTCTATTCTCTTTAAATCTCTCAATTGGCTCCTTATTTGTTATTGGAATAAATGCAAATGTTTCCATACCTTTTCAGACATGGCAAGTATTTTTACCAACCTGCATGTCCCACCATTCTTTCCATGGTCCATCATACTACTTTCTTTTCCCTGTGTCACGCGTTTTCATTCAGTTATTATTGTTCTCCCTGACTTGGGCTATCCAACAATCAAGGCCAAAAAACAAAAATCCAAGAATATGAAAATAATTATAACGATAATAAAAATATCCAATATTTGTTAACATTTTACCATGCATCAGGACTTGTTCTAAGCTCCTTATATGCAAATGATCATTTAACATTCATAGCAAACACATTAAGTAAGCTATATTGTTAATAAGGGGCAGCATTTTACTTAAAATCCAGAACTCTCTTTCTTAGATATCTCTGAACTTTTGTAAAGCCTTGTATGGGCCTCAATTTCCTCACTTGTAGAATGGGGGTACAATTTAAGTTATTTTGTTTCAGATTCTTAAGTCTGGCATCCCAGCATCCAACTGTGGGACCACAGTCATCTTAATCATGTCTCTATATGCAAATAAAACTACTAAGGGCTCATTCTAATATGCCAGAGATCACAAGGTGAGAATATGAATTAATTTACAATGACTCTTAGAGGATAAAATTAAATTAAGTAGGAAGAGCATAAATATTAAATCAGTAAAACACTGTCAGCACCAGAAATTATTGCTATATGCAAAATATAGTAAACTTTCTATCTTGCAAGTGAATCATAAATATATGTAATGAAAATTTATTCATTCTCATTTACCTTTATCTAGTGGAAAGCCATAAGGCAGCAACCTACAAAACATTATTAGCAGCAACTGATTGTAACTAACCAAATCAAATACTACTTACTGAGTTAATCTTTCAAGTGGATCACAAACTTGACATGTAACTTGCTTTTGAATCAACTCTATTCCACCAAACTGGTTGTTCTGATATCACTTGAATTGAATAGCCAAATGATGTACCTTAACGTTGTTTTTTTCTTCTCCCATATGATCTTTCATTTATGGATGTTTTAGAACATTAAAAAAATGATAATTCTTATGTTGAAAAAGTTTTTGTAAATTGTGGCTTAGCTAAAAGGTCCCTTTTTGTTCAAACTGTTTATAAAATTCCCTTATGCCAACCTGTTTCTTTTCCTCTAACCCACAGCTGGAGTCTCCCCAAAAGCAATGGCAAGGGATTCCCACATGGGAGTGCCCCAAACCACACAGAGATGGGACCGGTTGGGGTTACAAAGAAAGCATCACTAAATGCCAGGGTGATCAGCCCAAAGTATTTATTAGAAAAATTTATTTACACAGTGGGCTGTAGCATCCTCATTATGGACAAGGAAAGAAGGATATTTTACCTAGGTATGTCCCCAGGAACGGGATCAAGGTATGGAATTTATGTGAATGTTTAAGGAATTTGACTCAGGGTTAACCGGGCCAGTTTCTTTCAGTGTTTTGAGCAACAACTTAGACACCTTTATCGGAGCCTGGATGTGTTTGAGGTATGGCTCGGATTCAAGCCTGCTAAGAAAAATCTGCAAGCTGGCTGAGTCACAGAGCGTTCAAGACACTCTGTTTCTTGCTTAGGACACAGAAAGAAAGTGAGGGGTATTTGGGGGGCTCTACAGAACCAAATTCAAAAATCTAAAGAAGACACATTTTTATATATACTAGTTCTATTTGCATTTTATTATTGTTTTATTATTACTAGTATTATTATTATTTATACCAGAAAACTCAACGTTAGATTCCCATAGGGCCTTAAATTGTTATGGTCTGCTAAGACCAGCTCTATTCCAATTTTTTTGGATATTATTTGTACATACATTGTGGATATTGTCATAAAAATTCATTTCTTTGTTTTAATGAGGAATGAAGTAATTTAAATAAAAATAGCAGTGAGATGCTATTTCAGCTATAAAATTGGCAAATTTTTAAAAGCAAAATGTCTGGTGTTATTGTGGTTATCAAACTTATATTTGCAGTGGGATGGATAATCAGTTGATATAATACAAATTTATTATTATGTGAAAGTGGTGACATTGTGTGTATTTTTAGTTTTCTTCTTTTTGCTCATGTGAACTTTCTATGTGTTCTATAATAAACATGTATTACTTTATAACAAAATATATACCTTAATCACTCCCCTCTTTTGATTGAGAGCAGTATAGACATTCTAAAGCTCACTCTTTATCGTTCGCTTCTCCATGCTAATCAATTCCAATGCCTTTCACTTTTCCTTAGCAGATCTAATTTTCATTTGGAAATTGTATTTATTAGGTTTTTCAGGACTTTCTTCATTTTCATCATGTGCTTAATTAAAGTGAGCTAACTTTCTGAATTATTCTACCATAGCAAGTTTGAATTTTTTGTTTCAATTTCTAAATTCTGTTTTAATTGACACATAAACATTGTATATATTTATGTACAACATGTTGTTTTGAAATATGTATACATTGTGGAATGCAAAATCAAGCTAATTAACACATGTATTATCTTACATACTTATTTTATTTTATGGTTAGTACACCTAAAAGCTACTCTCTTAGAAATTTTCAAAATGCAGATCTTAGCAATGTAATTAGATGGAAGTCAAATAAGATTAGAACTAATAAAACACAAGCACATATGGAGGGATAATGTTGACTAGTAATATTCAGCATTTTACTAAAACAGAAGCATAGAGTATGTATGTTCTTATTGAGGTTATACATGCTATTAGTCTGTGTATTGGATTCTTGGTAGCCAGACTTTATCACTTAAAAGTAGATTAATAAACTAAAAACTAATAATGCAAATTTGTTTGTATCATTATTTATGCCTTTGGATTAACAAAAAATGTTTGTAAGATTTTTCACATAAAGGTTTATTTAATATTATAAAGTGCTAGGTTTCTGACCACTTTCTAATAGTGTTGTTTTTGGTAATTAACTACATAAGAATATGACGGTCATTTCATTATCATGTAAAGGTTATATCAACTTATAAATGATTAATTTTTTATTCCCATTTATATGATTTTTGGTACTAAATAATAAAAAATTGATATATGAATGCTTAATTTTCTTTCAAAATGAGATGACAAAAAACAATTCTGAACTGTATTCTTGAAAATATCTAAACTTCAGCAGGCAGATATAATGGAAAGGATCCATGGGCCTTTATTGCTCAAACTAACGGGTAACATAGGGAAAACCTTAAAAGTTATAAATGATAACACAGTACAAATATAAATAAGCAAATTCAAAACTGTACAACTTCTATTAGAAAGAAATTTTATAAGTCCCTGGGTATCCAGGGTTTTTCCAGAAAAGATAATTTATAAAGAAGTGGTTGGTTGGAAAATACGCTCAATGTAAGTTAATGTATGAACAATGATACGTGCAAAAAAAAAAAAAAGATCATTTTATGACATTTTACATGAAGAAGGTAGAGAAAAACTTACCCCTTACTATTTATTTCTTAATAGAATGGTAATAAAATTTTTATATATTTTTGTTAGGAAAACTCTTTAATCCTTTACAATAGAATATAAATCTTACAGAAGTGCAATGACTAAAAGCAGTATGCATTCAGAAATATAGGAAAATAGCGTGATATAGGAAATAATAATTGACATATGCAACTTAATAATATGCAATTTAAATATGATGTGAATTTAAATATAAGATGTTTAATTACCTGGGTTGATATTCCACAAATAAATTCATTTACACTTAGACATAAAAAATGATTTATGTTATTTATTATATTTATTTTATTTATTATATATTATAAACTAGGTGATAGTTGTGATGTTCTAGATAAAAAATAATAATAACAAGTCAAAGGTAAAACCGAAAATGAGAAATGAAAAGATAATTTAAGAAGAATCAGGCCGAGATAATAGTTTCCTTAAGTCTTGATTGTAGTTTGAAGATAAGGAGTAGATTGGCTTGCAGAACATCTTTAAAGGAAAAAAAAAAAACCTTTACAATTGGCACACTTTTTCAGAGCTGCTGTACAATCAATTGAAGAGGGGTCTGATTCAACACATTTAGGCAAAGAAAGAAATTGGAAACTTTTATAACTCTATTTTACCATTTACCTTTCAAAATCTAGAGAATAGGAGACCTAGCTATTTTTTCCTTTTTGTCGAAAAGGAGGTGAATCAGTTCCCTCTTCAATTGATTACATTGGACAATAGTTAAAAGCAATCTAAAATCTGATTTGTAGAAGCTCTTCATAGGCTTGGAAAACTAACATTAAGTGACAGTTGATTTCACAGAGTTTTCTTTAAAAATTGCCACCTAGTGACAAGGGAAAGGACAAAAAGATTAGTTTTTAATTTTAAAAAAACTGGTCACATGTAAAAATTAGAATTTGATGAAAATAAATATCAAATGTTTACAAAGAAGGAAACAATTTATTTGTCCATCTACTTACTTGTTTATTTCATATAGGTCCTAGTATATAATGTTCTTCATAATAGAAAAGTTATGGAAATGAGGGGAAGAAAAAGAGGAAGGGCATAGATACAAAATATCACACATCTTAAATTTAGTTTCTATGTGGTTAGTCTGCCACAGGGATCACACCCAAAAAGAAAATCTGCCATTTCTAAAACAATATATTTCCGTAACATAAAATTATTTTAAGTCGTTAAGACTCCTAGAAATGCGCAGTGTATTTCTTGTTTTCTCTTCTTTCTCTCTGGCTGTTAAGATCTCTTTCACCAATAACTCTATGCCCCATTGAGGATCAAGGTGATCTGGTGCCTGTCAATCCTTCTGCTTACTCCAGTTACCCTGATCATGTGCTACAAAGACCCAGGAATTTCGTAAAATCTGAGTTTTCTATAATTATAGAAACAGGCGGAGTAAGAGCTTTTGTGAACATTCCTATATTAATATTTTTCCTATCTGCACACTCTCATACCCAGAAACATATATATGTTTGTGTATATATACGTACATATATATATACGTATACATACACACACGCATAAACACACACAAACACACACTTCAGACATTTTCAATTAGTAAAATACACCGTGCTGATTCACATAAACCTTAAATATGCTCCAAATAAATTCATCACTGTCATTATGGTTTTACTGATTTACATTAGAGACTTTTCCTTAGTTAAGTCTATTGCTTTGATCTCTAGACTTAGTAATTACTTTGTAAAGTCGAGTTTTTTGAAGAAAAATCCAGTTGTTGCTGGAACATTTTCTTATTTAATACACTACTGTGTATGCATAGTACTATTGTATAAAATACATGTGCAAACCTTGTAGAACTTAAACAATAATGTCATGTAATTACACATTTTGCTACTTGTATAAGACCAGGATGTTAATGTGACTGAAAACATTAGGTAATACTCTCATTTCCCAAAGCAAAGTCCCAGATCACTTCAGTGCAATTCATTCAATAAAGTGTTACATGTAATTAAAAATTTACAAAAAAAATAGTATAGAAACATTATTTCTTATGTCTTCTAGAGAAATAATTGATGGAAAATTTTATTATGTAAGCTGGATTTTAAAATAAAACATAATAAAAAAGGAAAATAAAGAGGCATTAGATCAGAAGACAGAATTGGGTCTAAGTCCCAGATCTAAACTAGTGCAATTTTCTATGGAATAAAGCTGCTTACCTAGTTTCTGAAAGTGCTTAGTTATATTAACTAATGTTCGCTAGGCCAATAATTTAGATGAGAAATCCAATTTTTCAGGTAGGATAATCTAATTCGTTTATTTAAATGACATTTTCTTCAAGTGTATCTATTATAAACAGAGATCTAGAATAAAAAACTCCCCAAATAAATAAAGTTTTATTAATTGTGGTGTTTTGTTTATTATTTTACATAAAGGTTAGAAATATATGGATACATTAGTATTTTCTTATGTTTGCTACATATTTTAAACTAAGTTTTCTAAGTTCTGCTTTTAGATAAGTGAAAATGATAAAGAAACTGATATTTGTTTTATGAGTATTTAATCAGTGACTCCAGACATTCATTTTTTTCCTTTTTAATTTTTTATTGATACATAATAGCTATATATATTTTTGCAGTACATGTGATAATTTGATAGATTCATATAATTAAATCAAGGTAACTGGGATATCCATTACCTTAAATGTTTACCATTTCTTTATGCCAGGAACATTCAAATTTTTCTTTCTTAGCTATTTTGAAATGTACAATTGATTAATGTTAAACATAGTTACCCTACTGATTTATTGAACACCAGATCTTATTTCTTCCATGTAAGTGTATATTTGTACCCAATAATCAACCTCTCTTCATCCCCATCCCCCATTCTTCTCAGACTCTGGTAACCACTAAACTATTCTCTATCATCATGAGATGCACTTTTTCAGCTTCCATGTATGAATGAGAACATGTGATATTTGTCTTTCTGTGCTTGCTTTATTTCACTTAACATAATGACCTCCAGTTCCACCCGTGTTGCTGCAAATGACAGAATTTCATTTTTTATGGTTGAGTAATATTCCATTGTGTATATATACCATATTTTCTTTATCTTTCTGTTTTTAGATAGGTGAAAATGTCATAGAAACTAACATTTGTTTGATGAGTATTTAACCAGTGCCTCCATACATTCATTTACATTTTAAAAGCAAATATCTGTGAACATTTGAATCAATACTTGCATTTAAAGATAGATTTCAGTAACAGAACTACATGCATAGACTGTTAAACTATGAAAATGCCTGGAAAATTTTGATTTAATGTAGAATTTGAAACATAATAGTATTATGTTCAGCTCACATGTAAGTGCAAGGGAATTTATGCCCCTCCCTAAAAGTACCATATCTCATAAATTATTTGGAGTTCTTCTGTTCAGCAGACTTATCTGTCATTCTCATTTATTTATTTATTCAATCACTTATTTATTATCAGTATGGCCTCATTGACGTGTGTTCCATATTTTAAATAAAAATTAAATTAAATTAAATTAAATTCTAATACTACTTTCTTAATTTTCTTATTCAAGTTGTTCAAGCTTTGGCCATTAGTAGTTCTTAAAATTGGGTTCTATCATTATGTTTTTATTTTTGTTTTTTGCTTATTTGTGTTTGCTAACCCATAGCAAATTACTTCCAGATGGTACAGTTCAGAAAAGGGAGAGAGGAAAAAACAGAACCTTTACAGCGGAGAAAAGTGATGAACACTACATCAAGCTAGGTTAGCATCAACAGTGATGTCACATTTATACTATGTATTTTTAATGATGTGATGAGAATGGCACTTTACCTATCTGATCTTCCTCTCAAAAATCAGTAAGACAAATTGAATCATGAGAAAAATGGCAGACAAACCCCAATGAGGAATATTAGTCAGATAACTGAGCAATAATTCTCAAAACTGTCAAGATCATCAAAAACAAGGAAAATCTGAGAACTATCGCTACCCAGTGGGGCTGACAGAGGTATTAAAATTAAATGTAATGTGGTATCCTGGATGAGATCCTGAAACAGAAAAAAGATGATAAGTACCAATAAAGGAAAACTGAGTAACATGTGTACTTCATTTAACAATAATAACATATCAATATTGGTTGGCTAATCATAACAAATGTATCATATTAACGTAAAATGTTAATGATAAAGGAAATTGGATTTGGAGTATATGATAACTATTATTTTCACAACTTTTTGTAAATATAAAAATCATCCTAAATTAAAAAAAACTTAAAAAAATATTAAAAAATTAATGATAATATAGGTTATGAATATCTAAAAGAGATTGAAAGAAAAAATGAAATAGACATTTTTCCATCAAGTTTAAACTTTGCTTTGCTCTTAATATTTACTTTTAAGTAAGAACTCAATTTTTGAAACTTTTTGATCCGTTAGTAAAATGATAATTCCAAGGGCAGATTAGCTAGATGAATATAAATAATACATGCAAATATTATTTAAATTACAATTAAGGTAGTTATCCAAAAATCTGTTGTTGAAAAAAAAATTGGAAGAGGGAAATACACTGCATGCTTTAAATGTTTTTAATAAATGTCTTTTAAAAATTGGAGCACATATGTCTACATTTTCTATATTCTTAATTTATTATAGCATGTTGTGGTTGTATTTGTAGAGACATATCCAGATCCACAGTTCATAGGATGAAATGGTTCAGTCTACTGGTTCTAACTGACTATATATAGGAATTACTTGAGGAACAACAACTGTCCAATTAAATTTGAATCTCTAGAGTTAGGACACAAGCATTAACATTTTTAAAAAGATATTTAGATGATTCTAAATTTGAGCCAGATTAAGAAGGACTGTATAGTCCAGGAATAGCCTCATGTGAACAGCAGAATACACTTTTATGTGCAGTTGAACACTTTCTGTGGTCATGTGTTCTGATTAGCACACAAGTCATGTCACATATTGAGGAGTAAATGTAAACTTTTGCCTCCCTACAGAATGTAAATTTTTCCTTTCTTCTGTTTCTTCATCATTGTCTATCTCGTTATCTACAATAGCTCACTATATTTGTCTTTATTTATAATCTCCATTTATCACTGATATCTGTGTAGTTTTAAATATACTACTCTAATTTGTCCCTACAGATGTTTCTAGCTCTGTCTTCTAAATACTTCTACCACTTGCTCTTCGATTTAGTTTTGGTTACCAATTTTTCTACTTTCTACTTTCTTGTGTCTTCTGACTCTTGTCACTTTACTCAAAGAACATAAAGTAAGTTGAAAATGCTGATTTAATTATAAGCATAATCACCCAAATAGATTATACATTTTCTTGTACCCAGAATGACCCAGCCCACCAGAGTACCTTGGATTGACGCTGAGTTCTTGCAATCCTTAGCTGAATTTATATCGTTATTTCTGTGCCACCGGTTGCTTGGAGATCAAGTCCTCCCCGCCATTGTTGTTGCTGCTACTGTTGTCATTGTGCTTAGTGTTGGAGCCATTTGAATCAGTACCAGAATGTTCCTTAAAAGCTGAGAACTACTCTGTTCCTAGTGTAATATAGAGACTGATTTAGCTGACAGAATCTTATGAGATTACTTTGACATTATTGTATCTTCTGAATCTTTGCTTAAAATTATACATTTTGAACAAGGTTTTTATAATTAATTGAATATATAATAGAAAAATCCTTACTGCATCACAACCTAATACTATGCTAAGACAGGTACTTTTTCTGAAAAATGAAAACAGTGATCAGCTCCATTAGGCCTGAGAGATCACAATTTTATGAACTTATGATCTGTACCCAGGGTAGTGAAAGGATCCAGATGGATTAAGATTTATGTGACATCTTGGCAGTAGATGTATATCACAACATAAATCCTTCATGTAAATTAAAAGACTGTAAAGAGGAATTTGAAGGCAAAGGTACTATGGGTAATTCTTTTTAAACATCTAATGAAATATGGAGTGGTAAAATTATATAAACATCCTATAACATGGATAAAATAAAATTGATTCAAAATTCCAGAATATGATACTTCCCTCAGTTTTGTTCTGTCATTCTCAATGATAATTACAGAGAAATCACTATTCTAAAAATATTCCTGTATATGTACATGTTCATACTAATGATACATTTTATTTGTCCTTACACATAAAAATTAACTTGCCAAATATTTTTAAGGTATTTCATTATGTCTAGTTTCAGTCTGAAATGTCGGTTCTTGGTGCACTCATGACCAAAGATGACCAGACACAACAAAGTAAGGCGAGCATGAAAATAAGTTTTATTGAGGAGAGAAAGGTAGGACAATAGAGCAAGAGCAAAATATAGGATTACAGGGTGAGATACATGAGCCACAGATGACAACTAGACCCATTGTCATAGCAAAGGAGGGCAAAAAGAGAAAGCTTGGTTATGGTCTGGGTCTTGTTTCATAGTGTCTGGATTGGGACCTCCCTGGTGGCTCAGACATCACCACAGAACCACTTTAATTGGACAG
This sequence comes from Lemur catta, assembly GCF_020740605.2. Classification (NCBI taxonomy): domain Eukaryota; kingdom Metazoa; phylum Chordata; class Mammalia; order Primates; family Lemuridae; genus Lemur; species Lemur catta. The sequence goes on from NC_059140.1 coordinate 54,568,600, forward strand.
TTGAAAGTTATGTGATGCAAGTTTACTGTGCATGCAGATCTCCCATGAGCCTCTCAGAAAGCTGATTGTTCTAAGTCACTTTCCAAACTCCATTGTACCAGTGCTGGTTGGCCTGTGGGCTAGAGAGTCCTCTGGATTCTTTTGCAGTTGGCAGGCTAAGTTCTTCTTCTTCTTTTTTAATGTATTTATTTATTCATTTTTTAAATTTCAGAATATTATTGGGGTACAAACTTTTTGGTTACACAAAGTGCTTTTGTACTGTTTGGGTCAAAGTTATAAGTGTTCCCACCCCCCAGATAATGTGCCTTGTACCCATTAGGTTGTGAACTTATCCATCCCCACCTCTCCCCTCCCACCTGCTTGATTTCCAACCAATGTTATTTCCATACGTACATGTAAGTGCTGATCGGTTAGTTCTGATTTAATGGTGAGTACCTGATTGGCAGATTTGTAGGGTATTCCCTACTCCCCCAGGTATGGCAGTCACTTGGGACAGGATTAAGATGGGGCAGCACCAGAATGGGGGCTCACTTTCATCCCTAAGAAACCCAGAATGCCTTGTTATCTACCTAACAATTGGAAAGGATGTAACTTCTCCATGGACCTATGTACAATTCTACAGAGAAAATTGTGCATGCCTGACCTAGGATATGTATAGCTGTGTAAGGAACCAGTGTTTTACTTATTTCTGGATTATGGAGTGTTAGAGTTCTATTTCATCAATTTATCTAATTTTAGCTTTGCATTTGAACTATTACATACTTAATATTTAGTAAATATTTGCAGAACAATGAATATTCAAAGTTCAAGTCATCTCATATTTAACTCTTTTCACAATGATTATGAAACTTACAGCATCCTGATGGCATGAAATACTGGGTCCTCTGAATCACAGGAAAATATTTTAGAATCAGAAGTTACCTTAAGCAGTATCTTGTCAATACTCTGAATTTATTGGTAAGGAAACTCTAAAATGTTAAGTGATTCCCAAGTTCATGTGTCTGCAATAACTAGATTACATTCAACTCTTTGTTCTCAAATGCTGTTGAACAAGTTCTCTTTTACAATTATTCTGTTCTAATAATGTCTTTTCCACTGTCCGTTTTTTCCCATCTCTGACCATCAAACATTTATCCAATCAGGAAACCGAGATTTATTTGTAGTGCACATGAAAGTTCTCTTTATAACATCCTTTTCTATGCTCGAAGGAAGTTATTAAGTCATCTTCAGTGTTTTCATTCGAGGATAAGTAATTCTAATGTCATCATTATTTTTTTTTCTGGGTTCTTCCACAGTCATTGATGTTTCTTCCTTTCAGAGAATTTTCTCTTAATGGCCTCTCTGTTGCTTGCATACCTTAATTTTTCACTGAGAAGCACATCAAGTTATCTAAAAAATAGCTTTTAAACAGATTGTAATAGGAAACTAAGAATACTAAAGTTACTAGTCATCATTTTGCCATTATCATAACCTTTGTGCTATTGTTATTCAGCATTTATGTACCACCTTGATATTCTCAGGATATTTTATAATCATCTAGCTATCTTCAGCTAATATGCAGAATCTATAATTGCTAATGTAGAAATATAGTAATAATTCATTCATGGACTATCTGCCCCTCTTATTTCTTAAATACATTTTCTATTTAAGCTAGATTCTACTTAAATGCACTTGCCAGAAAATCCCATGAGTTGAAAATTTGGCACATAATTTCTATCCTATGCAATTCCTTTACAGTTGTGTACCTGTCTGGCATCCAAACTCACATGAAGATGACATTTTTCTTCAGCAGGTGGGACTTTACCATTCTTTTTTTTTTCTTTTCTTCTTAGCATTACTTCAATTGACCATTCACTGTTGTTCATAATGACAAGTACACTATTAAGCTACAAAACATTTTAAGCTGTAAAATTGGGTTAAACAGTGAAGAGATTAAATCAAGACACTTAAAATGTAGGGGAAAGCTTTTGCTTACACTGTGAAGCAGAGCAGGTAGTAAAAATAATATGTTTGATATTTATCCACATTTACTTATGCTACATCAAGCCTGCTTTATTGCTGATGAACTAGGATAAATCCTTTTTAAGCGAATATTACCACTTAGCATTTGTATAAAATGAAGAATATTTATCTATAAATATAAATAGTACATAGGTGGTGTGTATGTTTATAGGTATATATGTGTGTATGAATAAATGTGTGTGTGTGTGTGTGTGTGTGTGTGTGTGTGTTGACTTGCATGGAGGACCATTTCTCTGTGGGTCTGTGGAATTCAAAATAATAACCAGGGAAATTCCCATTTCAAATGTGAGACAAATAAATTTCGTGCAGTTATTGTGTGGGCTCCCACTGGTGGTTGAAATGCATTGGTTTTCACTTCATACTATGAGGCAAAGGGAAAAAGATGGCTGCAGAATTCATGCAACGGTTTGGGCAAGGTTTCATAGAGTTTGCGTTTGCTAGCTTGGAAATACTATCTAGGGATTGTCAAAAGTATGTAAAGTATATGGATGAGGGGTGTCAGATGAAGATATACATCAAACCTTCTATATGGAGAATGGCAGATTGTCTGATATATACTGAGAAACACCCAATTTGGTGGAATTTCACACCTAAATGAATATGAAAATATTCAAGTCTAGAAAAAATATTCAAAAGCAAATTCATCTAAAGGTGTTTCTAATGCAAACATCACAGGGATTAACAACTTTTATAACTATCCCCACTGATGATACACTACAAAAAACAGATTTTACAATGATCTTGCATTCACTTCTCAATTTATATATCTGAATTATTTGCTTTTTCAAATGAAAGAGTAAAAGAGCATCACAAATATAAATATTTCCCAATTTGGCAAAGCAAGTGACAACATTTATTACTCTATTCTTAAAGACAAAACATAATAACTGAGATAATGGGTACATAATTTGTACCAAAACATGATAGATTTCTGTTAACCTGGAGGAGCTCTGACTTGGCCTTATTTTGTATATATATCGCTTTTATTGATATTAAATAATTAGAACCTAGACACTGTAAAATCTAGATAATGAAAATAGCTTAGCATATATTACAATTCTATAAAAAAAGAAACAGTTAATCTTACATGACAGTTAACAAAAATGTTTAATAGCCCTATGTGCTGATTCATTGAAAACACACACATGTATATGCACACATACATACACACACATACTTGTTTATGTTTAGAATAAAGACACTTGTATTAACTGTTGCAAACACACAAAAAATGAGAGTTTTAGTTGATGATGTGTCAACAAACCGTTAAAATGTGAAGATTTGAGGGAGGAAAAGAGCTCTTGTTTAAAGAAAGTAGAAAACTAAGTCCTAATTTTGGGTACAATTTATATGAGGTTTTTTGGCTCAATATTAGAAAAACAGTTCAAGTAGTGGATCTTTAGAGTATTATATGAGGCTACTATTGTTGTCTCTATCACTATAAAACCAATAGAGAAGTTAAAGTCTCAAAGAGCATCAATCAGAATAGTATACAGAGAGATCTAGGTACTGAGTGGTGGTTGAACTAGATGCCTTCTAAGTTTTGTTCCTACTCGAAAACTCTATTATGATTTTACCTACTAATTTATTACCAAAATCTAAAGTTTATCCTGTAGTACTTGGGATTTCTAAGTAAAAATATGGATCTCTAATTATTATTAATATAAGTGAATTTGAAAGACACACAATAAACCACATTTTATCCAATTAAGTTTATTTCAGTACTTGTACATTGGACAGCTATTAGTCCAAGAGCTGTGTTTGATACTGAAAGTGCAAAGATGAATGGGGCAAGCTCTGCCCTTCTGGCACTCACAATGTAATGAGGGACACAGGCAGATTATCTGATAGTTCTATTTGTTTGTTATATGATATAGGATGTGCAATGGGACATCACATAAAAATGAAAAAAGAATATCTGGCATTTTTATTCTTAAGAATAAATCTCCTGTTTATTTATTCTTTGAAAAATCTTAGAAAAAAATACTCAAGAGTGAATGAATTCAAAGTCAAAAGTCTGACTATATTTACAAATATAAGTTGTTCTCTTCTGAACAATTTGGTTGACTTTGAAAATTGTTCAGAGAAAAAAAGAAATTTTTTGTTCAATTATAGCATTCAAGTGGATAATTTTAGGCAGTCTTACTGGAAATGATTTTCTGTGTGTGTGTGTGATAGCCAATTTGTTTTGTATTAAATAAAGATGTCTATTCTTTCTATAATTGGGCACTTTTGAAAAACATTCTGAATCTAATTGATATAAAACTCTAATATTCAGCAAGCTTATTAAACCTTCAAAATGTATTTATAGTTACCATGATTAATGCATAATGGTCATTTTATATCAATATTAATATTGTTTTATATTAATCTTATATCAATAATATTTCTGAGACCAGAAACCTGGACATAACTCTTTTTTCTGTAACCCTCATATTCTAGATCCAATTCATCACAGACTCATGACTCCAGAATATGACTTAAATCTATTCTTTTTCCCTATCCCCCATTCCTCTTTCCCTAAGGCAAACATCATCTCCTTCCTAAACTACTTTCATAGGACTTGCTTTTCACTCTTCCAATCCATCACTTCCATAGCATAAGAAATTATCTTTCAACAACCACAAAAAATTTCATCATGCTACTTCCGTGCTTAAAAAGCTTTAGCAGATTCACATTGCTTTTAGGAAAATGTCTAAACCTGCTATCCGGGGTTACAAAGCTTGGTATGGCCAACCCTCTGCTCACTTGCTTAGTTTGCCCCACCTCTCTATGTCCTTTCCTATTAAAAACTTGTTTAGTTTGGAACCCCCCATTTCCAGCAGTCCATTACACGTTATCTTCCTTCTAACAAAAAAAAAAAACAAAAACGACCATTCTTACCACCTATCTAACATTGCTCATCTTTCAGATTGGCACTTAAATGTTACCTTAGGTGCACAGCCATAATCCCCTAATTCTGTACCATCCTTATTGTAAAACCCCATCACACTGTGGTTCAACCTTGTCTTAACTCTTCTGTATCAACCAATACAGTGTGAACTCAGTGAGGGAAGAAATTTCATAATTAGCGCAGTGTTTTACACATGGACAGTGCTAAATAAGTTTATTGGAAGAAAGGAACAAAAGCAGGGAAAACTCATCTTTAATGTTAGTTTGAATGAAATAGTGCTAAGAGGTCACATTTTCATGGCTCTTTCATTTCAAATCCAGGCTTGCTTCTCAGAATTCTAAGCTTACTTAATCACTGTCTCCTTGACAGCTTAATTTAATAAATGTAAGTCAAGAATTGACATACTATGTCTGATAACATAGAGAAGATCTGTTTATCAGTTTAGATTTTTTTGGGTCAATTTAGTTTGGGTATTTTTATATAATTTTTAGGATATACATAAATCCATTGGCTTTTCAACTAGATTTGTCTTATGGACAATAAAGGTAAATAAAATATCTATATTTTCTGCTTATTAAGCATATATTTTTTCTTTCATTACCTCTTCCAAAAAAAGGTTGAATTTCAATCCCGAGATTACTAAATATGATTAAATTAATATTTGATCTCATGATCTATTTAAAAGACACTTGTACCACATTTTATTACTGTTAGATTTTATGAGCCATGTGAATTCTCTTCAGACATTGTGACATATTACTGTAATTTCTGTTGTCCCTTAAAAATTGGGATCTGAATACTTAGGGAGGTTGATTATGTAATTCTGCTGTGTATGTTTCTGCACGAAGTGGTAGTAACATGTTATCCCCATAAGAAATGAGGAAATGATTACTACGTTTATTGTCATTGTCTTCTTAAATCTATCAAATATTAGCCATTCAAACTTTTATATTTTGTTTTCTATGTATTAATATGGAACATGTACATTTGAATTGATAAATCTTGGTGAGAGTCTAAGATCTTGAATTCAGATTGTCCTTAGTAAGTGGCAAAAGGGCCCAACTAGTTTTTTCAAGGATAAACACCCTCTTTTCCCAAAGAATCTTAAGTGATATTATCCAATATTGGAAATCTTGATAGAGTTTTTATAGAGTTATTTAGTTCCTCTAATCTTGACCTGACACCAGAGAAGACATTGAAGATTTTTAAGTCTCCGTCTCCTCATTTCCTCATCTTGATCCCTCCCTCTCAGTCTTTTAGAATGTTTAATTTTTTTCTTCCTAGTAGTAATAGCAATATCTTAACTTAGGCCATTTGCTTTTTTTTTCCCTGCCTCAATGCTTAACATTCTTCAATTAGTTTCCTATTGATCATCGAACATTACTGATGTCAAAGATAATAAATATGTTCTTCTGTTCTATGTATTGGAGTGTGCTAAATTTAATACTCCTTTGTGATAGCATAGTGAAGTGTGATATGTATGAGAGGGCAAATACGCTCATTTTAAAGGAAGTCTATGAAGACATAGCCAGGAAAAATGAAGCAATGTTTCTTCATTTTTTTGGTAAACCATGGTAGCTGAGAATTAGCTGTTAATGGCAAAGTGATAGACAAGAAAATGTCTCAAAAAATGCAAGAATTGTTGCCTCTGTCACTCTGAAAATGGTCCAGCTTTTAGAATTCAAGAGATCCAATGGTAATGGTAATTCATAGCCCTGTGTAATTTTACCTTGAATTTATAATACTTTCGAGATTTCTGAAACATAAAAAGCTAGAGTGCCAAAATCATGTTTTCTGCCAAAGATTGCTTTTAGCATGTGATTAACCTCCCGAATGATAGCATATTTCCAAAAGTCCTCTTAGGGGGTTACACTTTGGGAACGGCAAATAGAGTATAATGGCTGACATTATTTACCAGCTACTACTGCTGCTATTTGTTTGTCACATAATGGTCTCTCATTTTATCATTTATGTAACTGGTGACCATTAGCATACAGGTTTACAGTACTTCATGTAAAATGGAAGGGAAAGAGCAAGTAAGTAAAACTAATTTACTTATAGAATGGCAACTTGAGGAAATGCATTTTGAAAGAATGACATTTTCTTGAACTCATCTGTTCATAAGTTTCATTTTTAAGGCCCTTTAAAAGGAGACCTCAGTGTTCCAGTAAAATTGCTGGAGAGGTAAATGTTCCATCAGATGTGCTTTCTTCAATCTTCTACAGAAGAAATTCAAAGTATAATAATCACAATAATAATATGTTGCTATTAAATTATCACCATGGTTCTTCTTAAAAGCTCGTAGTATACTCTGTGACCAGAGTGAATGCATTCTTCTAAAAAAAATCTCTGTGAAACAGTCTGTATTTATCAAGATCTATTATGGTTTTATGATTTCAGAGGAATATGGGAACTCTAAACTTCTTTGCCAGCTTCTCTAGGCTAGTTATATAAATTAGTTTAAAGTTTCCCAGGATAAATGATAGATGCCTTATACACATTAATAAGTACATTTTTGATAATTTTTTTCAAACTTTTTCACAAGTCAACCAATTTTGTAAGACTCATCTTTTCCCCTCTTAGAGTAGTTTTACCTCAATTCATAAAAGGAGAGAAGTATCTGACAAGAAAACTGTCTCCATAGCTATCCTGTGACTCGTAGGATGTCTACCAGATTTATCAAAGATGAGGTAGAAGAGTGAGGATTATAATAATTAATATTATTTTACATAAACCACCTGCTCTATTACAGCATATGCAAATATGTGCTGATTCATACGTGACTTAATTGAAGTATAAACAGCTCTGACCTCCTTTGAAAGAGAGTTACATAAACACAAGACAATCATCACCAACACTGGGAAATTACATATGAGTCAACTCAGGGCTACATTAAATAGGCTGAGTTGAGGTCACGTGGATGACATTTTGGTGTGATTTTAATTATGCTGTTTTTAATTATGCTGTTCTGCTTTTTCTGGCCATGTCAAATTTCCTTACAGCACCAGAGCTACTATATTTTATTGAACATTTTCAGTCACATGGTGATTCAGTCTTTTGTATCCATATTTAATTACAATATACAAATAATGCCTTCGAAGTTACAAAATTTGCCATTTTTTGTGCAATATATTACCTATTGAGGTTGAATCTTGAAAGAAGTACCTATAATTTGTTGCTATTTCTCTTGTTTTCATTATAGTTGACTCTATGAAGAGGGGTAAGATTTAATGGAAAGAGTATTGAAAGTTCTCCTAATCTCTGTTATTCAACTTATCAACTATGACACTTTAAGTGCCTTACTCTGATCCTTGGCTTACATACTATCAAAATGGTAATAGAAACATGTTCCTTGCTTCTTATAATTAGTGCTAGAATTCATATACCATAATGGGTACTGAAACTATTTTATAAAGGAATAAAGCTACTATAAACATTCATACAAAGCTTTTTGTGTGAACATAAGTTTCATTTCTCTGAGATAAATGCCCAAGAGTGCAAATGCTGGGTCATATGGTAGTTGCATACATATTTTTCAAAGAAACTGCCAAAACTGTTTTTGAGAGTGGCTGTGCCATTTTACATTCCCACCAGCAATGTCCAAGTGTTTGACTTTTTGTACATCCTTGCCAGCATTTGATGTTTGCACTATTTTTAATTTTAGCCATTCCTATAGATACACAGTGATACGTCATTGTGGTTTCACTTCACATTTTAATAATGTCTAATAATCTTAAACATCTTTTGATGTACTTATTTGTTATCTGTGTACCTCTTATGAAGTGTTTTCTCACATCTTTTGCACATTTCTAATTGGATTTTTTGCTTATTGTTGAGTTTTGAGAGTTCTTTATTCTATTATAGATACAATAACTCTATCAGATATGTAATTTACAAATATTTTTTCCAATCTGTAATTTGTAATCATCTCAACAGTTTCTTTCACAGAGCCAAACTTTTCAATTCTTATAAAGTCCAATGTATCATTTTTTTTCTTTTGTGGAGTATGTGTTAGAGTCAAGTCTTGGAACTCTTTTCCTAGTTCCATGTACTAAACATTTTATCTTGTTTTTTTTAAGAGTTTTGTAACTTTATGTATACATTTAAGTCCACAATCCTCTTTGCATTAGTTTTTGTGTAAGGTGTGAGACTTTTGTTGAGACGTACTTTGTTTTAATATATGAATGTTCAATTACTCTTATATGATATCCAATTGGACATTTTGCCTAGAATATCCGATTTGTTGAAAAGCCTCATCCTTTTTAATTGAATTGCTTTTGCTCTTTTGTCAAAAAATTAATTGGAAACATTTAAGTTGGTCGTGTGTGTGTGTGTGTGTGTGTGTGTGTGTGTGTGTGTGTGATAGGGAGAGCCAGACACTGCTGAGTTTGAATCTTCTTATGCCACTGGGTAGAAAGTCAGGACACACAGGGCTCCTCTTGTACTTCCCCTATGGATGGATCTTCCCACCCACTAGTCTCCCACATATTTAGCAGTGGTTGGTTTAGTACACTACAGCTCGGAAGCTGCTGCTGCAAGTCAATCATCTAACCAAAACCTTGGATATAAAACAAGAGTTGGCTTGAGTTTCCACTTTCCCAATCCCTTGCATATAGAGATTAGGCCTTTCTTATTTATTTTTCAAAATTTATTAATATATTGGTGTTTCCAAATTGTAAAACACTTCAGTGACCAATGTAGGATATTTGGAACATTAAAATAAAACCCAAGGAAGAAACTACTTTTTTGGTTCCTCAAGGCTTAACTTTCTTAGCCAGCCCTTTTGTCTTTCCAGCTTTCAAGGAACATTTATCACTATCTGTTGAATGATTTCTAGGTATTTTGTTGTATTTATAAGAGAAGCAAGGAAAAATTATTCTCTGCCACCTTGGTCCAGAACGGGAATTGTCAACTGTTTTGTAAATAAAGTTTAATTGGAACTCAGCCCACTCATTCACATATTTTCTATAGCTGTTTTAGTGCCATAACAGCAGAGCTTAGTAACTGCAAAATGTACCACATAGTCTGCAATGCTTATCCAGCTTTTATCCAAAAAAGTTTGCTAATAATGTCCATTCTGAATAAGCAAGTGTCAGGACAGAAGCTAGGCCAAGTTTAATGTTCCAAATAATTAGAGAAGATAAATATTTGATATTGAATGTGGTAGCAACCTTATGAGGAAAGAGAAATCACTGACTGGGAGCCATAGAAATATAGTCACTTGCATGTTTGCTTTGGGGTATGGAACATAAATCCCAATCACCATCTCACAGTAATCATTAATGTTTACATTACTCACTTTATTAAAAAAAACCTATAATTTAAAAGTATATGCATTCAAATTTCATAAATCTCATGGCATATCAAACTTTAAAACATTAAAAACAACCAGTCTATTCACTTTTTTCTTATTGATTTACAATAAATAACAGTTTTTTAATCATTTAAATTTTTTCTTTAAAAAAAAACCATTTTTTCAGTTACCATAATGCTCAGCTGCTTGGCTGGATAAAACTGTGGGTGATAGAAAACATTTGAGAGAAAAGACAAAAACAGGTATTTCTTAGCTCAAAGTCACGCTAGACAAGCCAAACTTGTATTGGAAAAGTAAATACATAGTGAACATGAACTATAAAATAAATGCTTATGAATAAATTGATGTTTTATGTACATTTAAAATTCTTGTAGAGTTGGTTTGGAAAAGGAGTTCCACTGCTTTTTGAAAAAAATTCCTGTTTTTAATAGCTACAGTTCGTACCTAAAAATATTGCAACAAACACTAGTTGGATGGCTTTGGGAAATCCAAACTTGTTGCCTCATCTTATGAGCAAAGCTAGGAGAGTCAATGACTGAAAGTGGACATTGAAATAGCGTTTCTAAAACATGTCAGTTTGGTACTGAAGGAAGATAAAGGAGGATCATAGATATTTATGGAATAACTTCTATAAAGTAGCAGATAAGTGAAAAAGTGGAATGACAATGGGAAACAATCAGAAAGGAAGAAGAAAAAGAACAGAAAATAATCAGCAAAGGAAAAAGAAAACTATCAAAAGGAAATTTTATTTATATAGTAGAGTTTGCCAGAATATTTTTTAGAAAACAGAGTTGTTTTGTTTCAGTTTATTTTGTTTTGTTTTGTTTTTTATAGATAAGAGAATCCTTTCAGGTTACTCATTATTTTTTCTCAGTGACTGTGATTTCTTTTTATCTTTCAGAAAAAAGCAACAGAGAAGATAATTCCAATTGCTGAATAAGAAATATGGAACCAAAAAAATTACTCCTTACTAGATACATCCATATATTTAACACTTTTAAATTATATAGTAACTTTCAGCATGAATATCTGAGCTGTTGATGAGCATGGTTTGGGTGTAAAGGATCCAATCTAATAAAAGAAGATCAAAGTGAAGTGATGTAAATGTGTCCCGTGAAAGGAAGAACTAGACTGCTCCTGAAATACTCTGTTTTTCAGTTTTAAAAATAAACTTGCCAAATTATTTAAGTAAAACATGTTCATTGGAGTAAATAGAAAATATAGAAGAAAAAGCAAATAATAAAATTATTATTACCCAGAAATAATTGCTTTGATTATATGTGTTCATCTAGATTGTTTTCTACGTGCATATGTACACTCATACGCAGTAATATATTCAAATATTACAACAATAAAATTATAATGCTGCTATTGTTGAATCTGATAGCTTTGTCTCTCAACAATGCATCATGGCAACATTTCCATGTAAATAATTACACATCTGCAATATTATTTTTAGTGGTTCCAAGCACTTAATAATAAAGGTTTAACAGCATTATTCACCAACCTTTTATTAGTGGTATTTAAGCTTTTTCAGAGATTATAATTAATAAAACCCAGAGGATCTTCTATCTTAGAACTTAAGAAAGGCAAAAAAGAAGTTTTATCAAGATAACTATGACTTGTACTATCTAATGAATAAGCACAGTTCCATATATTGTAAGTGATAAATAATGAACAGACATATCTGTATATCTATAGTATCATTCTATCATTTATTGCCTGTCCTACATTATAAGAAGTGGTGAAATACTTATCTGGAGTGATCAAAATATTAAATATGAATTTGTATAATAGAATACAATTTTATAAATAAAAAGTTGTTAAAAGATAAATGAGTCTTCCCTTGTTTAATCTCTGTTTTCTCATTCTTTTCTGTTTTTCTTCTCTCTTCAGCGCTAATCTGTCCCTGATATCCATTCTCCCTGAATCATGGTTTAAATGCTACATTAGAATTACAGGCTGGCACATTTTAATAGAACTTTGAGAAAGAGCACAGTTTTAAAACAAACAGCATAATTATTTGGACAGCGTATTTGTGTGAGCAAGGTGCGTCCTTCCTGCTCGCTGACTCTATGCCTATACTGTGACAATTGTTCAACTGCCTATAGACCAATCATCCACTGACCTCTCTTTTACAATTAATTACTTACAATAGAAATCATTTTTCACCTTGTCAGCTTATCTTCCATGGTATAATGATATAATTATTCCTTCCCAAACATTTCAACTCCTTATCTTTTTACTTTTTCCCTTCTACTATAAGCAATACACTTACTCTGGTTCCAACCAATTATCCTCCTCTCTGGGCCTTCATCTCAATATTTGAAATTGTTAGTAACACTGAATGCTGGCTACATGTGTTCAATTTAAATTCATGGTCCCAAACATCAAATAGTCAATACTGCCATGAAATCCTAAGGAAATTCCAAAATAATTTCACCTACCTAATATCCAAGATAATGATTTCAGACTTCCTCTCCTTTCACCTCCTTTTAGCTGAGAGTCTTGCACCATATTAAACTAAGAAAATAGATGCCTTTTGGAAGAACTTTATCTCAATTCTACCAGCATCATCCTGTACTGTATTCTCTACAACGCTTCTAGTTACAAGGACAATAATGACCTTTGTCTTATCAAAGGTCAATCTTCTTCTGATGTTTGGATCCCTTCCTTCAAAATATTCTCCAGGGATTCCATTCTTTCTTTTATCCCACTCACTACTTCTTCTTGTTCTGTTGATGATTTCTACAAATGCACAAATTGATTCTACTATCTCTTAACTTAAAAATCTGCAGAGAATTTACAATCTTCTCTGGTTACTAGCACAAATTTTTTTGCCTTAAAAATCATCTGGGAAGTTTTGCCATTATATGTCACCTCCAATTACTTACTTTTCTCATTTTTTTCTTTATACCATTAAAATCAGGCTTCTAGCCACATCTCTGAGCTAAAGCTCCTCCTGTCAAGGATATCAATCTTCTTCATATTCTTTTACACAACCTCTACATCAGTGCTATTCAAAATGTGGTTCAAGGCCCAACAACATTAACTATTTAAGAGTAACGTCTCTTGATCTTCTCTGTTCTTATGTCTCCCCTATTAATAGAGGCATCTGGGTGCTCAGTCCAAAATCTTAAAAGTCATCCTTGATTTCTCCCTTTGCTCAATCCCCACATTTGTTCTTTTAGCAAATCCATTTCTGCTGACATACTCCTTGTATAAAACATTCTTCTCTCTCATCTAGACTACTACAAAGACCTTATACAAATCTATTTCCTCTTTTTCACCACTATAGTACGTTTTATTAATAGCAACCAGAGTGATACTTTTAAAATGCAAATCAGATCATAATACTTCCCTGTTGAAAACCTTTCAATGACTTCTCATTGCACTTAGAATAAATTCAGACTTGTTATTGTGGTCAAAGTGAGTCTGTGATCTGACTCCTGTGTACTGTTTTCATCTGTAGAATTAACCTCATCCTTTTGATATAATAGAATTGTCCTCTATACATTAGTCACATTGATCTCTATTAATAGTCCTAAACCAGTGGTTCTGAAAGTGTGGTCCCTGAACCAGCAGCATAAATACCACCTGGGAAATTATAGAAATGCAAATTCTCTAGTACCACCCAGGATCTACCGATTCAGAAACTCTGGGTGTGTGGCCAAACAACTGGATTTTAAAAAGTCTTCCATGTGATTTTGATGTATGTTAAAATCTGAGCACCACTGCTAATACATGATATCGATGCCATAGGGGCTTAGTTTGTCCTTTTCCATGACTGAAATATTCCTCCTCTGGCTCTGAGTTTGGCAGGTTTCTCAAGGTTCAGCATGTGTTTGTTGCTGAATCAAAGAAGCCTCCACTCCCATTAAACATGATTGAATCACTTGTTTATTGTATTATCTGTCACTCTCTCTAAAATGCAAGCTCCAACATGGCAGGAACTTGTCAGTCTTGTTTAGTGCTTTAATCATACTGCTAGCACAGTGTCTTATTCAGAGTAGACACTCCATAAATGTGGGTTAGGCGAATGCATCCACTGTGAACATCTATACATGCTAATTTGATTAGTGGATAATTTTATAAACTGTGCCAATTTATCTGAAATTTATCTTTTGATTGAAAAGAAAAACCTTTCATTTTCCCTCAAAGTGACAAAAGGTAAAATTCATTAATGTAAAATAAGTGTCTTTTAATGAAAGATTTTATGTCATCCATTTCCTGAAATATGAAATTAATTAACAAGTTTATATTTAGTATTTAGTGTCTAGTAATGAACTATGTGTCATGGGCTATAAAACTATAAAATCATCTTCAAATTAATAATTTAAATGAGTTAAAAGAAGGAATTCATGCTATCGGTATGATTCAAATCACAGATGTATTATGTCTTGCCAATATTTTTTAAAAGTTGTAATCACTGTGGCTTCAGATAATTAAAAATTACACTCTGTAATAACTTAAAAAATAAATAAGTTGGTGCTACTTTAATCAGGAGATGATCCACAGAATGTATAGGACTTGGACTGAGTGGAATATAGAGCCAGTAGTAACTTACCTAGTGCAAACATGATGTCCAGATTGAAGTTGAAGGAGAGAAATCTGGCTTGGACTATCTCAATAAGTCCAGTCTGAGAGGAGACTAAGCCAAAAAGAGCATTTCATATTATAACACAAAAATATATTTGTTAATTGATGGTAGCACAAAATGAATGCAGGGTTGACCATACAAACAAGCAAATTGGGCTTTAGATGAAAGGAAAGCTCCATAGAGAGACAAATCTAAAGACAGTATCATAGTGCAGATACTAAAAATGAACAATAAGAACTTATGTAAGTATTATTTTAGATATTCCTAATATGTTGAGCTGACAGTGAGTAAACTTGGGCTGTGAATGAACAGGAGTAATTAACCTTCCTGTTGCATATCTGCCAAGCAGGTTTGAGAGTCTAGGCATCAGATAGTCACATAGATTCTATTATGTCTATGATTTATTATTATTATTGATGTTGATTTTAATATCAGATTAGTTGGGTAGAATTTTGTGTTTGCCCAAAACTAATCTTGAATCTTGCCTTATTAATGAAAACATGCTTAAAAAGAAAAAAAAATTCAGAAAATGGCAATGGTTTCCTATAGTTCTTGACTTACCCACTCCTCTGGGTTCCTTGATCTAATGATATTTCAACCTCTAAGCAGTAAGGCAATGACACCATGAGTTTTTCAGTGTAAGAACTCTGTCACCACACTATAATTACGACACTATCCCAACAATTTTGCTGAAAGTACTTGCATTATGCTTACGAATCAGGGGACACCTCTTAGCTTGATTTTGTTTAATCTCTTTTTTTTATTTCAATAGCTTTAGGGATTACAAGTGCTTTTTATTACATGGATGAATTGTATAATGCTCAAGTCAGGGCTTTCAGTGTACCTATCACCAGAACAGTGTACGTTGTACCCAAGAGATAGACTTTTATCCCTAACCCCACTCCCATGCTACACTCTTCACAGTTTTCAATGTCCATTACACCATT
The DNA here is from genome assembly GCF_020740605.2 of Lemur catta. Classification (NCBI taxonomy): domain Eukaryota; kingdom Metazoa; phylum Chordata; class Mammalia; order Primates; family Lemuridae; genus Lemur; species Lemur catta. The sequence goes on from NC_059140.1 coordinate 54,584,376, forward strand.
TTATGACCATGTATACCCCTCATTTTGTTCCCACTTATAAGTAAGAACATATGGTATTAGGTTTTCCATTCCTGAGATATTTCACTTAGGATAATGGTCTCCAGTTCTATGTTGCTGCAAAAGACATTATTTCATTCCATTTTATAACTGAGTAGTATTCCATGATGTGCATGTATGTGTTTGTGTATGTGTGTGTGTATATATATATATATATATATATATATATAACATTTTGTTTATCCACTTATAAATTGATGGGCATTTAGGTTGACTGCATATTTTTGCAATTGTGAATTGTGCTGCAATAAACTGTTGGGTGCAAGCATCTGTTTTTGTAAAATTACTTCTTTTCCTTTGGGACTACTGGATTGAATGGTAGTTCTAATGTTAGTTATTTGAAGACTCTCCATGCTGTTTTCCATACAAGTTGTACTAGTTTACATTCCCACCAACAATGTGTAAGCATTCTCTTTTCATTCCATCTCTGCCAATGTCTATTGTTTTTTGACTTTTTAATAATGGCCATTCTGGCAGAGTAAGTATCTCATTGATGATTTAATTTGCATTTCCCTGATGATTAGTGAGGTTGAGCATATTTTCATATGTTTTTTGGCTATTTGTCTATCTTCTTTTCCAAAAAAAGAAAAAACTCATGTCTTTTGCCCATTTTTTGATGAGGTTATTTGTTTTTTTTCTTGCTGATTTGTTTGAGTTTGTTGTAATTCTAGATATTAGTCCTTTGTTGGATATATAGTTTTAGAATATTTTCTCCCATTCTGTAGGTTGTCTATTTATTCTATTGATTATTTCCTTTGCTATACAGAAACTTTTTAGTTTAATTAAGTCTTATTAATTTATTTTTGTTGTTTCTGCATTTGCTTTTCAGGTTTTAGTCATAAATTCCTTGTCTAGGCCAATGTCCAGAAGAGTTTTTCCTATTTTTTTCTAGGATTTTTATGGTATTAGGTTTCACATTTAAGTTTTCAATCCATTTTGAGCTAATTTTTGTATATGGTGAGAGATATAGATTCAGTTTCATTCTTCTGCATGTGGCTCTCCAATTTTCCCAACACCATTTATTGAATAAGGCATTCTTTCCCCAGTATGTTGTTGTCTGCTTTGATGAAAATCAGTTGCTTGTAGATCCATGACTTTATTTCTGGGTTCTCTATTTATTCCCTTGGTCTATGTGTCTACAATTATACAAGTATCACACTATTTTGGTTAATATAGCCTTGTAGTATAATTTGAAGTCAGGTAATGTGATGCCTCTAGATTTTTTTTTTTTTCTTATGATTGCTTTGGATATTTGGGCTCTTTTTTAATTCCATATGAAGTTTACAATTGTTTTTAATAGATGCTTGAAAAATGACATTGATGTTTTAATGAGCTTGTATTGAATTTGTAAATCACTTTGGGCACTATGGACATTTTTACAATGTTGATTCTTCTAATCCAGAAACATGGGATATATTTCCATTTGTTTTTGTCATCTATGATTTCCTTCATCTGTGTTTTGTAGTTCTCCTTGTAGTGATCTTTCACTTCCTTGGTTAAGTATATTCCTAGCTATTTTATTTTCTTTACAGCTATTGTAAATGATATTGAATTCTTTAATTGACTTTCAGCTTGATGGTTATTAGTGTATAGAAACCCAACTGATTTGTATACATTAATTTTTTAACCTGAGACTTTACTCAATTTATTTATCAATTCTAAGAAACTTTTGCTGGAATCTTTAGGGTTTCCTATGTATACAATAATATCACCAGCAAATAGAGGTAATTTGAACTTCTTCCTTTCCAATTTGGTTGCTATTCATTGATTTATCTTGCCTGATTGCTATGGCTAGAACTTCCAGTACTACATTGAATAGAAGTGGTAAAAGAGCACATCCTTGTCTTTTTCCAGCTTTTAGGGGAGTGCTTTCAACTGTTCCCCATTTGGTCTGATGTTGGCTGTGAGTTTGTCATATGTCTTTTGTTATTTTGTGTATGTTCCTTCTATGCTTAATTTGTTGAGTTTTTTTTATCATGAAGTAATATTAGATTTTATCAAATGCTTTTTGTGAACCTATTGAGATGATGATGATGATATGGTTTTTGTTTTCAATTCTGTTTATGTGATGAATCACATTTATTTATTTGCATATGTTGAATTACCACTGCATCCCTGGGATGAAACCAACTTGAACATGTTGAATTACCTTTCTGATGTGTTGTTATATTTGGTTTGCTAGTATTTTGTTGAGGATTTTTGAATCTATGTTCACGAGGAATATTGATCTGTAGTTTTCTTTTTTGTTGTGTCCTTTCCTGGCTTTGATATCAGGGTGATACTGGCTTTGTAGAATCAGTGAGGAAGGATTCCCTCCTTCTTGATATTATGAAACAATGAACAGAACAATCTATATTCACCAGTATAAAAACACTTGCAAGTTAAAACTCATAGCTCTTTTAAAACAGTAACATAAGAGATAAAACAAAGCAGCTAGGTAACAATCAACATGATAACTAGAACAGTATGTCACACATTAATACTGATATTGAATGTAATCAGTCTTAATGCCCCACTTAAAAGATATAGATTGGCTGAATGGTTAAAAAGACTACAGCCCAAATATATCTGGCTTAAAATGACAGAAATTTATTGTTTCATGGTTCTGGAGGCCAGAAGAACAAAATTAAGGTGTTGGCAGAGCCCCGCTCACTCTGGAGACTCTAGGAAAGAATCTACTCCTTGCCTCTTCCAGATTGCTGGTAGACATTAGCTTGTGGTCACATGTCTCTCAGCTCTGTCTTCACATGGCCTCCTCCTCTTTGTGTCTTGTTCAAAATACTTCTGTCTTCCCTTATAAGGATATATGTGATTGCATTTAAGAACCACATAGATAAGCCAGCATAAGCACATCCTCTTATTCTTTATCTTTTGAAATGTAAAATACTATTCGCAGGTTCCTGGCATTAGGGCATGGACTTATTTTTGGAGGGGCACCATTCAACCCAACCCAACGGACAAATTTCAAAAGTTCTATGCTAAATGAAATGCCAGTTACAAATACTACTTGTTTCCATTTACATAACATTCTTTAAAACTGGCAAAACTCTAATGACAGCTAGCAACTCAATGGTTTCCAGGGACTGAAGGTGGGAGGAAGGAGGAAGGAGAAGTACACTAATTGCAAAGGGACATGAAGAAACATTTCAGGAAAATGGAAATGTATAATAATTACATGATTATACATATTTGTCAACACTTACCAAAATGTATACTCAAAATTGATGAATCTTATGCTATCTAATTTAAAAAATATTTAAAAACATAAAGTTGATATGTTTTGAAATTTTCCCTTCATGAAAGTTTCCATCTACTTCTTTCTCCTGTTTTGCTCTCTTCATACATTAACCTTGCTAGTGGTGGTGATGGAAACATTCAATTTTATTTCATGAACTTTCTACTAAAGATTCCTCTTTAGCAATGTATAAAAGACACAACAGTGTCTGGGACACACTGGTGTTCCCTAATTGGGACATGGGATAAGGTATCTAGATACCTTACTGCTAAAAGTAGAGTAATTGTTAGCTTATGGAAAATGAGAGATGAGAGGAAGAAAGGATTTTTTTTTGGCCTATATATGTAGGAAAAGGGATTAATTGACATATATAATTTATCCATAGACTAGTAAACAAAATCAGTAACATTAAAGCATAAAATTAGTATATCAAAAACTAGATAGAGAAATAAAATTGAAATGTATTGATTTTAAAAATTACATTAAGAAAATGAGTCATTATGCTATAATTTTAAGCTATGTATTTTATATAAAGCTATGTATATTTATATATATATACTTATGAAATACATATATTACATATTTAAGATTCTTTTTGTAATTGAGGAAATTCAACTAAAGGAATGTGCAAGGCTGTGCAATTTAATTAAATGACTTAACAAATATTTATTCTGTATCTATTGCATGCCAAAGTTTCTTCTATTTTCTGAAGAAATAAAAATCAGGATGGACAATGTCCCTGAACTTACATAGCTTATTTCTAATAAATTACCTAGAGTCATGTAGCCAAATCACTTTATTATGAGTTAACAGTCTCAATCTCACACCCTTTTACTTTAGCTTTCTGCTTATTATTTTACTATATTAGTACATATTCGCAAACTTCAAAAGTTGAGTTCAATATCTTCAGAGACTCATCTCCTCCTTAACATCTCTTTTTAGCTTTCTTTATGTATCTATTTTTAATTTTAAAATAGCTTGAATTTAGTTAAGATAAATGATTTCTTACTCTTTATGTGATTATTGGAATAAATACGAAGGAATAACCATATAACCATATTTAAATGTCCACTTATTAGGATTTCAATAATACTGGTATAAATCAAATAATGCTGATCATTGATTTCAATGATGATTTGTACTATCCTGTTGGGCAAACCATTATTACAGCTTCTTTATTAATTCATTTACTATTTATAAAGTAATTATCAACTAGGGCTAGGCCATGTGCTACATGAGGGGGGGTATAAAACAAAATACTGAGTAGAGTATATACAGGCTTTATCTTCATGGGGCTCACAAATTAGTGGAGAGATAAAAGTTAATCTAATGCGAAAGCAAAAAAATATAGAATTTATAAATATGATCTCAACAAAATCTTCTAAGCAGCACCATGAATTCTTCTCTTTCCAGCATATCTTAGTACTCATTTTAGATCCTGAGTAAATGCTCTCCACTAAGTCCTCATTTCATTGTAATTACTTTGCAAATAACTGGATAATCTATATTAAAATTAAAAAGCAGATTTGCCTTTTTAAATAAAGTTGTTCAGTATGCCAGAAAAAAAAACCAACTATCCTTTCCTAAATTAACTTGGCCTATATTTGTACATTTTTGTTAATATGAATTCACATCTTTAAATGGAATTTGTAATGATGTAGCAATTAAAACTCAGCTATTTTACATATTATGATTTATCTATTATTGATTAAATATAAGATACAGAGGTGAAGATATGCATGTTGATTTCTACCCTTTTTATTTAATTTTTTCATCCCCTCTTCTCTCCTTAACGCAAAAAAATCTCTTTTAATCATAGTGAGGTTCCCAGCTAGATCCTAAAACTCCTAAGACATAGGGGAGAATTGTTTTAATTCTCACTTTGTCCTTGTGGCAGTGCTGTCTGTTAACCTCTTCCTTGCCTTTGGTGCCTCAGTTAGGCAAGACTGTCCATTCATGATTTAAAAATATGCATGATTTCTGTAAAGAGAAATTTTAAAGATGTTGTTGTCATAAGTATTTCAAACATATTCACAATAAAAGGTTTATTTAGCATGTTCAAAGAATTATGTGAATATTTTAAGAATATATAGGCAGTTGATTGATTCCCTTAGTCTGACTAAGTGAAGGAAAAGGTTAAAATTATCGTAGTCATAGGTTATTGATGGCAAAGTGATGGAAATCAAATGCATCCTAGTTGCAAGGACAAATGCTTACGTAGCTTTCTACCTCTATGGAGTTATTGGCTCTGACACATGGTTTCTTGACCAGACTTGTTCTATATGGTTGCAAGCTATTTTTGTGGAACCAATATGTGAATGCTAGAAGTCAAATAATTAATCCACAGGACAGCCATTCAAATAGATTGACAGAATTGTGGTTTCCCAGGAACTATTTTCCAGTATAAGCACTTTTAGTGTCTTCAAACATTCCTTGTAAGAATTGCATTCATGTCTTCTCTTCATCATTTGTAGCAGGTGGAAAGCCTAAAATCATTTCTTCAGAGGTCTGCAGCTTCCACCACTCTGCCTCATCCCCAAAGAGCAATCTACTCTCTGTCTCCTAAAAATGTAATCAAACTTCTCATCTGTTCATGTATTTCTCCCACCCTTTCTGTCATCGTGGCATTGTGAATGATATTTGATGTATTACCAGGGTACTGTGTTTAGTCTACCATCTCCAATACATTATCTTAGTAAAATGTTCATTCATTCTCATTTACTCCTTAAAAGCCTTACCTACATAATTATTTACTGGTGTGAATGCACGTGCTGTAATATTACATATGTATATATATACTGTGTGTATGTGAATTTTATTATTTTCCTTTTCCTTGGGCTTTTTCTTCCTCCCCTTTCTCACACCCTTCCCCACAGATAATTCTCACACCACAACCAACACATGCACACAAGGTCACGTCAGACAAACCAGGCAAGCGCATTTTCTTCCATATTTTTCTCTAAGTTTCTATAATTTTGTATATATGTAAGTATAATTATTATATGTATATATAATTTATTTTTTATTAAATTTATAAACAGTTTAATTGTATGAAAGGATTTTTAGTTAAGATATTTGTGTTCATTTTTAGTTCATTTATAACTTACATTGTTATTTCATATCACTTAGTATCACTTAGTATACCTGCAATTCACTGTTTTTAATGGATGCATAATATTTTAGGTATACTATAATTTACACAATTATTCCATTATTGATAGAAATCCATTTTCATTTCAAGATTCTTTGTAACTCTAAACAATGTTATCATAACATAATTGCTCCCATGTCCTTATAGTTGGGTGCTTTTTTATTTGTGGATAAGACACCAAGAATAGGGTTAATGAGTTAAACAAGATGTACACACACACACACACACACACACACACACACACACACACACACACACACATATATGTGTGGATATGTGTATATATTTCCTAAATACTTTGCTAAAAGGCTGTAACAATTTATATTTACATGAACAATATATGAAAGAACTCTTGAAAACACTTTTTAAGTAGAAAGATGTTAAAAGAGTTTTTTAATTTTGGCATTCTGATTCCTGCAATATGATAGCTCATTGTTCCTTTTTTTATGCATTACCCTGAAAACTAATGAGTTTGAGCATCTTTTCATTAGAATTTGTTCTTCTATTAATTGCCTCTTCATGTAATTTGCACATTTTATGATATGTAGTACTCTTCTTGTCATTTAACAAGTACTATTATAAATTAAGGACAGCAACTCTATCTTCAGCATTGCAAAACTTTTATAATTTATTGTCTATCCATGTATTTTGTTTATGTTATTTTCTTCCATGCTGACATTTTTTAAATAAAATATGCCTATCTTTCCTTTTGTAGTTTCTGATTGTTCAGTCTTCATCAAAAAATACTTGCCAACACTTCTGCAATTCATGTAATGTCCTTATTTTATTTTATGTTTTTGCATTTAATCATGCAATATACATGTAAGTCATTTTCACCTGGTGAAATTATGGGTACAATTTTATTTTTTTCTCAGTAAATGTAAATTTGTACTTTTACCTGTTATTAAGAACGTAACCTCTTCTAATGAACTTGAAACCCCCTTTGTCACATATTAAAATATATATTGAGCTCTCTTTCTGAATTCCTTATTCTGTTCATTTCTTTTTACTGTTCCTCAGCCAATAAAATTGATAGATTTAATATATGATCTGACACTTGGAAAAAAAAGTCTTATCTATTTTTATGTGGCTATATTATAGGCATTTATTATTAAATAAAAACATTAAAATAATTTTATCCAATTAAAATCAATAACAACTTTTCTGGTATTCTTTTTTTCCCCCTAAGTTTAATCATTTCTAACTTTTGAACTTTGCTGGTATTCTAATTGAAATTTCTTAAAGTAATGCTTTATTTTTATAATAATTTAACCTTTTAATAATACAGTTTTTGCATATAAGAACATGTAAGCGAGGGTGTTGCTTGGATGGAATAAATAAAAGAGATTGGATTTTGGATCTATCTTAATTGTACAGTTATAATATACTTTTAAATATGTAAACCAGTTGTGGAGTGTGAAAGAGAAGAGTTAGGATATTCCCAGGGTCTGGGGCCTAACCAACGGCAAGAACGTAGTCGATATTTAATGAGATGGGGAAGCATGCAAGAGGAACAAATTTCAGATTGAACTCTTGACTGGGAAAGATTTTTTAGTCATTCAGAAAGAAATGCAGAGTGGGCAGGTACATGCATGAGTCAGAATTCAGAGAAGGACATCTGGCTAAATAAATATTTGGGAATCATTAAATATTAATATAATTATTTAAATGATTTGTGATAATGGCAATGATCTATTTTGCATTTTCCAGTATGGTATGTAATAGCCACATGTGGCTATTGATCACTTGGAAAGTAGCCACTGCAACTGAGGAAGTGAATTTTAAATTTTACTTAACCTTAATTATTTTACATTTAAATAGCATACATGATTAGTAGCTACTGTATTTGGACAATGGAGATATGGACAGTACTAAAAAACTTAAGATTGGATAAGATCACCTCAGGCAATGGTTCTCAACTGATTGATACCAACACCCTATAATCACAGAAAATATTTTGTAGTGCTCCTTACTATTCTGGATTGTGAAAAATCATAACAATAGAACAACATAACCTGGTTATAAATATACTTTAAAATATTAATATAGTACCCTAATCATAGTATAAAGGAAATATAAAAGAAAAACAATTTTATGAAAATGTATTTTAATATATAAATTACTGGAATGACTACATCAGAAGACAAAATGAAGTAATCAGATACTTGCACATATACATTCAGTAACCACGAATATGGCAGCTACTAATGAGATTTAATTTAGGTGGATTTTATCAACAATTGGAGTAACATGAGCAGGGCTACTGTCAGTCACATGCATTTACAGAATACAGCACAAAGTTTGGCAAAGTTTTAAATTAAACATAGTTTTTTTCTCAATGGATACAATAGTAGTGACATTCTGGTAAAAGGCAGTGAGTGGTAGCCTTGTAAAAACTCTTGATGTTTACATGTTAAATGGAGTGAGATTCTAAATTCAGATCATATACACAAATTTTCACCCTCATAAATGCTTAGGAGGACATTTAGAAGTTGTAGATAATGCAGAAAATAATATTCATTGAGACAGCCTGTAATACATGGCCAAATTAGTAGCTTTTCACATTGCATACGTTGAAATGTACATATTTGTGCAGAACAAATGTGGATGAGCCTAGTTAATGGCTAAGATTCAATAAAAAACCTGATAGATTATACACTATGAGGACACATAAATTTATGTATATTGATTCTTATAGGGACTTTTTCCCTGCAGGACCTAAATCCAATTCATATTAATTCAATTTAAAAGGGAGAATATTTAATATCATTATTTCAAAATCAGAGATAATTATTACAAATTATCACTAGGAGCCAGAACATGTAAATTTTGAAGTATATATTAAACTTTCAATTTATCATTTTGAATAATCAAGGGTTATTTAAGAAATTGACTTCTTAATATCCTAGGACATTAGTGGAAGTGGAAGTGAAAAGAGACAATGAATTCTGGGTGCCATATATATGCCATTGATAATTGAGTGCATCATATTGGAAATAATTCTTAATATCTCTATTATGGATCATATGTACTTTAAATTTTTATTTTATAAATCATCTCTTTCTCAATTAGTGGAAATTCACTTCTCAAATAAGATTGGGACCATTAGCTGGTCAGCTAATGAAAAAACAGAGGGTTAAAGCAAAGAATAAAAACAATTTTTTACATTATATTTCAATTTAAAATATATATGTGCATTTTTATTCACCAATATTTTCACGGGTCCAGTAGTTACAGAAAAAAAATCCATAATAAATCACCTACTATTGCATATTTTTCTTTAAAATAAAGCAAGAACTCAAGGGAACTTTTAAGACAGTGTAACACTATATCTTCTTTGGGCTAGGCCAAACAGGGGATGTGAAATAACTATAAGGCAGAGACAATATTTGCTTAAGAAAAAAATCTAAAGAAGGCAAAAGAACTCTTGTTAAACAAGTTTTGGCAAAAATTAGAAGGAATCATACAATTTCTATTACTTAGCTTAAGAGTTATGAGAAGCTCAGAAAGAAGAAAAAATATTTTGAATGAGTTATTTTAAAAAGGCTATTCAAATGTGATAAAAAATTAGTCATAAGTTATAAATAATATCAAAGCACAGTTGTACACTTAAGCATATTTTCTAGAAAACTATACATTCTTTTATCTACAAATATATACTTCTACCTACTTTTGAAGCTTTTTTAAATCTAGGATAATTCCCAGTTATATTGAAATCAGTGTTCTTAGATTAAAATATTTTATGTAATCTGTATACTGTCAAATTATGAAATCTTTCACGTATTTTCCTCTGTCACTAGGTGGTATGGCTTGGAGAACCATGCAATCAAATAAATTATCATCACTCTCATTATGGTCTAACTCTAAGTGAAGTTCTCTGGGGAGGTGAATAAGAATCTTGAAAATTAAATTTATTGAATTAACTGGAATCCAGCATAATAACAAATGTGTATATTATTACTTGAGAATAATGACATGGATTATAACTCATTTAAATGTTTCTCTGAATTTAGTATATTTTCTTAACAGAGTCTAAGAAAAAATTTAAAAGTCCATTATTTCTCACTTTTCCATATATCTCTGAAAAGAGAAAAAAATCTTCCATTATAATAAATGTTCAAGTTTAATAAAGCTGAATCTTACTATTTAATGAAAAAACCTTTTCTTTCATTTTTTATTTAATAGACCTTACTACTAGCTATAGTATATAAAGCTTGCCCTATGCTTTTAAAAAGAATACTATTTATAATATTTTCGAATAGTATTAGAACATTTAATAGATTAAATTACTTTGCATGGCTATCATGACGATCTACCTTTAAAATCGATACCATGTCTCTACTTACTCAGCCGCCTTTCTAGTTTTAGCCAGCATTTGTTTTTCTTCTAGAATAGGCTCCAAACTGATCTGCTTCCTGCTTCCATTTTTGTAATATATTAATTTATTCTTCATAAAACATACAGGCTGAGCTATTAGAAGTTAAAATCAGTTTCGTGAGGACTTCCACTTTTATTTAGAATGGGATAACAGAAACAGACTTACTCTTCTGCTTGAGAGAAGCTTCCCCAAAACAAAACAAAGCAAAACACAAAATATATAAAATAGTGGTTTTCAGGACACTGGACATCTGGCAATGAAGGACAGTGATCCTTGAGAGATGGAAAACAAAGGAAGCCCTATGACTGTTGCAGCTCAGTGCCTTGAGAAATAACTTAGTATTCATGCAGACAGGGAAGCCTGAGTTGGAGCCCAGCAGACTCCCTAAATTGAGAAGACAGAGCCGAAAGTTGAGGAGACCAAGGGAGTTACATTGCATAGGTTAGAGTACTAGCGAGAGAGCTGCACTATTAAAGAATCTCAACGTTCTGATCAGTACATGCAGAGGAGGAAACTACTTGAAGCCAGGGAAAGAATCATCTACAATGATTAGAAGAAGTAGTGCCCAGTGCTGGCACAGTGCCTGTTCCCACAAGCCAGACTGAAAAAAAGTACTCATAATTCATAGGACTTGGGTCATGTACTCAGAAAAAGTGTTTCTTCAGTAGTGGGGAGTAATTAACTGGAGATGGACCACTGTTCCAGACCCAACTAACAAATCATTAAAGCAACATTCACATAGGTGAAATTCTTTCCAAGAAACTAACTGCATCCCTGTAGAAAGCTCAAGATTTATAGGAATATGAAAATATCTAGTGCTCAAGGAGGTAAAATTCACAATATCTGGTTTTCAATCAAGAATTGCCAGGCACTCAAAGAAGCTGCAAAACATGACCCATAATAAGAAGAATAATCAGTCCCCAAACTGGTGAGGTTTGAAAATCCTTGAGGGCAGAGATCTTTTTTCCTTAATAATATACCCACCATACTAAGAACTATGTTTGGAATTTACAGAAGATGACTCCTCTCCTTTCCTAATGGAGATTTACCTAAACTTATAATGACTTCACCTTAGGGAGCTGCATTGGAAGAGAATGAAAATTCTCTGCAATACAGTCCCATCACCTATGTAAGTAACAAACTAACCAAGTAAATACGTACATGTATATATATGCAAACTCATATGTATTTATGTATTTCAGACTTCTTGGCTCCTCAGGTTTCAGATATTATTTGCCTTCTGTCAATCATATGTAATCCTTGGTTAACACCTATTATTGGAACTGATGGAAGAGGAAGTCTGCAGCACAATTCATTCTCTTACAGATGGTCATGAGTGAAGTGATTCTGAAGCTGATAACTGATAACTGTAGCAGCAGTTTCCTGACTAAGAAAAGATGGTTTCTTTAACTGTCAACATTGGCATGCTTCCAGAAATGACAGCTATAGTGGTTCTTTTTTGAGGCAGTTTCCGATCATGCAGAAATTGCAGCTTCCTTGGTGGTCTAGGAGTCATCCTGAATGTTTATCATGAGATCTGTTTCTTTAGCTCTCCTGATATCTGTCAGCTAGAGCTTTACAAGTGGTGGGCCATGGCACGCCATTTATAACAAATGGGTTACGAATGCCAAAATATTGTCTTCTCATTCCCTGGACAACCGGTTTGTTCCCATGAGAAGCAGGTCAGAATCCTTGAGATGATCCTGCTTGAATGTAAGAAGCATAAATATTCCATGGAATATAAATTTATAAAGACCTGACATAAACCATTTAATTAAACGTAATAAATCCCTGTCTGCTAAAACTAGGTAGAATAGATTCTATTTTCTTCCATTTGACTAGTCATCAACACATTAACAGTCCCTGGATTATGACTGTTTTAACCTAGGCTTTCTAGAAACTAAGGCAGAAGAATTTGTGGAATTGCTTTATTAGGGAATACTGGCCTCAGGGGCAGGACAGAGGGAGTGAAGAAGGTAATTACAGAGGCAGAGATTATGAGGATTTGTTATCGAGCTAGTTTTCATTAATTCTGATTGATTTCTTAATCCCATGGGACAACCTGTAAGAAGTAATTTAAACTGTTTTAGGGCCATCCATGGCGGGACCTAAAGAGGGAAGAAATTTAATCATAACCTTCTTGTTTCCAGTGAAGAAAGCTTTGTTCCAGAAAGTGTTAAATTCTCTGCACTTACAATTAGGCATATGTGAGTCTAGAGTAGAATCCAATGGCATGAAAAGAGAAGCCAAGGGTTGGAAGGTTGGAAGCAAGATAGGTATCTTACAGGAATTGAGGAACCATGAGGTTGTGCCTGCGTAAGGCAATCAGAACCCACACAGACCTGCTCCCTACAGGGGCAGGTGGAACGAGAAACAGATGAGGCCAAGAAAAGCTGAAGTAGTAGTCAAGGGACACTCTTTTGTCATGGGTCTACCACATGAGTGGTTCACCCAGACTGGAATATAAATATATTCCGTATACTGGGCTTTACACTGGCCAATTTTCATGTTTTGGAAGTCATCATGTGTCACTTTCTTAAAGAAGTCTACCACAACTCTCCCCTCTTGCTCTATAGAAGGTCTAACTGCTAAATCTTATCAGACCATTATTTCCTCTCCTGTATTTAGCACGTATCAGAATTTGCATTGATATGTGTGTGCCTTTGTAAAAATCTTTATTTAATATAAATATCATTCTTCAGTTTGAAAATTCTTGAAGGTAGAGATCTTTTCTCTTTCATAATATATCACCTATACCAAGAACTATGTTTATAATTTAATGAGTGATTAATGAATAACTTTAAATTAATAAATCATTTTATAATGATTATATCTTTAATTTCCATAAAGAAGAGAAAAAACAGGTATAAAAAATATTTATACAGGTATAAGTATAGGTATTTATACAGGTATAAAATATATTTATGTAAGAAAAATTGATTATCTTCAGTCTATATACAATTTCAGAATAATTTGCTATAAAGTTAAGGCAATATAACAGATTATTTGTTTACAGGTAAATTCTGGCAATCACATAGCACTTCTTGTTGTCTTATGAAAAAAAGTCTTCTCACACAAACATTCAAAGGTTATCAGTATGTTGATGGACATTACAGTAGCAATAATAATTTTTCTTTTTAATATTTTTGTCAAAGGTCATTACTGTTATTCTCAAGTTCAAAGAGTAGAAGTAACACAATGCATATAATTGATTCAACTGAGAGAATAAAATGTTAATTTATTTTCATTTTAATAGTAAACATTATTAGAATTAATTATTCAACTATAAGTAAAATAATGATAAAATATTTCTTGTAATCATTAAATGAATCTTAATGTTGAAAATATTATGTATAAATAATGTGTGGGAAATATTATAGGATAATTGTTTAAGTGTACACAGATATCAAAGAGTCCTGTGTTGGAATCTTGGCTCTAATATTTGTTACTTATATCACTTTGATCAGGCTTATTAGCCTCTCCAGTCTTCTTTTTCTGTAAATAGAAAATTGGCACTGTCATATTTTAAGTACTCTAAAATGCCATAGATTGTAAGACTTTATCATGTAATGTAGCATTAACCAAAAAAAAAAGCCAATAATTATGCTATGTCATGCCATCAATTTTAATGTGAATCCTAATTTCAGAGATGTTAAAATAAAAAGAATAAGAAATAATTGGCTTAAATTGATGAAATACAGAGGGCTTTTTCATAATTAAATGAGATAATGAAAGCACAAAGCTTAACACACACCTGAAATGTCAGAGCTCAGTAATATCAGCAACACAAAAAAAATCCAGAAATTTATACTATCTTTAAAACAACTGGGAAACATAATACAACCCATCTAAATGCTTTTTTGGTTCTATATCATGTATTTTCAAAGGTTTCCTTTGTAATTGGGCATAGCAAGCACTGGTATAATCATTTTGTTTTGATCATTTAATTTCTTTTGTCCTTTCCAATTCATTTCATTTGGTTTCAGAATTCAGCTGTAGTGCTTTTGACTTAACAATAAAGGGAAGAAAAAATTGACTACAGTGAAAACATTCTTTAAATAGGTTTGCAATCCAAATGTGTCTGCCTTAGGTTGATGTATAAGTTTATTAATTATGGTGAAACGTGCTTACATATTTAAATAGATCATCCTTATACTCTTGATTTTTGCTTGTTATTTATATTTCTAACCGTCTATCATATTTGTCAAATACTTGCAAGATTCAATCTTGGGACACACTCCTCCTATGATGATCACATGTATATTTTCCAGCTACATGCATTTTTGAAGATCAGCCAGCATCTAAATAAAAGGACAACTCACCATATATAATTTTGTGAAGTGTTTATTATTGTACTTGTCTAGCTTTATAAATCAGATATGTTTTAAGTCATTGTAACAGCACAGACTGAAAGACCTACTTACTTTACAATAAATTACTTTTATTTTACAAACCTTTTTTTGAGTTGTTGCTGGTAGTATATCAAATGTCTAAACATAACACTTTCTGAATTAGCAATAAAACTAGATAGATCTCTGGTTCCTTCAGATGACCAGTAAGAACAATCTTATTTGCTAAAAATAATAACTAGTTTTACTTTTATTGGTCCTACATCTTATATTTCACAGACTATTTGATGACATAGGTCAATTCTTCATCATCTTCTTCTACTTCTACTTTTTATTTATGTCTCCTTTACTCCAAATAACTATAGAAAGTGAACAAAAGAAAATAAGTGTACTATTAAAAACAAAAGTCTGCAAATAACACATTCATGTAATAGTGTGATTACTGTATTAACAACAAAAAAGATATCTTTGCAGCTACCATGACAAATGTTAGCCTTCATTGGAGTAATTAAAATTTTTGATTATTTAATATTTATGTATTTAAAGAGGTAACGAGAGCTTTCCATAAAAGCATGAATAATGACTCCAGTATGAAAAAGCACAGTGGGAAGAGTGAATTACCTAATAGGTATAATATTTGCTATTATTATCAGGCTCTAACCCAAGCATTACAAACATAGCAAACGTATTAATACATATATAAAAAGCACACGCAACTACACTTAAATACATTCATATAAAGCATTCACATACTAAAACATTCACATACGTAAGCAAAAGACATATTTTTATATTTTTTACATGGTTTGCATGCTCTGTGAGGATTGCTATGTCAAAATAAATATTTTGAAGGTCTCCTTTTCAAATGTATTAGTGAACTAATTGCGAGAGACAGAAACCAAATGCCGTCTCTAAATTTCCATAATCCCTTTCTTTCTTGACAATAGAATCCCACATCAATTTGTTAGCTGGGCACATAAACCCTCTAAATAAAGACAACCAAATAGTCTGAAATCCAAGGAGAAATGGGTACCTACAAGCAGAGATAGGATGTGAACACAGCCTTACCAGTGGCAGAGCATAGGAGGAATAGACACTGGGCAATATACAGGTATGCAGAAAGAATTTAAATAAGCTCTTTACTGAATGACTAAAGTATGACTAAAGTAAGAATAGAAACTTTACAAAACAGAAGTCAATAAGAAAAATAACTGGAAAATTCCCATATATTTGGAAATTAAGAAACAACAGTTTTAAAAATCATAGGCCAAAGAAAAAGTCAGATAATAATTGAGAAAATATTTTGAAGTGTAAGAAAATTTAAATGCAATAAATCAAAATATTTGAGGAGCAGATGAAGTAAAACTTAAAGAGAAATTTGTAGCATTAAATACTTACATAAGGAAAAAGGCTCTGTGTCAATAACCTAATTTTCTAGCTTACAAGCCTTGAGATAAATGATAGCAAAGTATACCCAAAGCAAGTAGAAGGAAGGAAATAATGAAGACAAGAACAGAACTCAATAATATTGAAAATGGAAAAACAAAGAAGCAAAGAATACAACTAAAAGTTGGCTATTTTTTAGATCCACTTTATTGATGTATAATTGATATACAATAAATTGTACATGTCTAAAGTATACAATTTTAAATTTTGATGTATGTATATACCTGTGTAATCATCATCACAATCAAAATATTGAGGATATCTGCAATGAATAGCGATCTCTTCAAGATCCTGATTTCTATTCCTTTGAATATATATACCCAGAAGTACAACTGTTGGATCATATGGTAATTCTATTTTTAATTTTTGAGAACATCCATAATGTTTTCCATGACAGTTATGGCATTTTGCGTTCTCACAACGTACAAGGGTTCCAATTTCTCCATATTCTTGCTAAAATGTATTATCTTTTGTTTTTCTAACAATACCTGTCCTAGTAAGTGTAACTCATTGTGATTTTAATATCTGCACTCCCACATTCAATGCAGTAATATTCACAATGGTCAAGATATAGAAATAATCAAAGTTTCCACTGACAAATAAATAAAGAAAATGCCGTATATACATACAATGGAATAGTACTGAGCCTTAAAAAAATAAAGAATTTCTACCATTTGTGACAACATGGGTGAACCTGGAAGACATTATGCTAAGTGAAACAGGCCAGTTTCAGAAACCCAAATATTGTAATGATTAACCACATATGAGATATCTAAAATAGTCAAACTCATAGAAGCAGATTAGAGATTGATGGTTGCCAGGGGCTGGGAGGAGGGGGAAATGGGAAGTTATTGTTCAAGGGATACAAATTTTGATTATTCAGGGTGAATAAATTCTAGAAATCTGCTGTATAGATTTGTCATACGATGGATCTCATGGTCAGTGTTCTTACCACACACACACATACACACACACAACAGGCTACAAAGAAACTCTGGAGGTAATCGATTATGCTTACTACCTTGATTGTGGTGAAGCATGTGCAGCTCTTTTGTATATCAATTATACCTCTGTAAAGCTGTTTTAAAAAAAGAAAAACATACTCATCACTCCTAAAGATTTTGTGCTCTCTTGTAATCAGTTAATCTCTCTCCACCTTGTTTCCACACCCCTACATTTCCAGACAACCGTTAGTTTCCTTTCTATCACTATAGGTTCATTTATATTTTATAGAATTTATACCAATAGAAGTATATGGTATATATTATTTTTCACTGACTTCTACTCAGAAGAATTATTTGGAGAATCAGTCATGTTGCTGTGTTTTAGTTCATTCATTTTTATTGCTGAATAGGATTCCATTATGTATATATAACACAATTTGCTTATTCATGGACCAGTTAATTGACATTGCTTTGTTCCCAGCTTTGACTATTACCAATAAACTGCTATGAACAGTCATATGTAAGTTTTTGCTTGGATATTACCATTTATTTTTCTGATGTTAATATTAGGAGTAAAATATCTGGGTCATATGCAAAAACTATGTTTAAATTTTTAAGTTATTTTCAAAGTATTTTCCAAAGCAATTGTACCATTTTACATTCCTATCAGCAGTGTATAAAAGTTTGAGTCATGCCATGTCCTCACTAACATTCACTATGATCAATCTTATTAATTATTATTATTCCAAGATAGTTCTTGGGGAATGACAATGGAATATGGGAACATGTTCAACTAACAACAGCTATTACAGATGATGCTCTGGATGTGGTCTTTACCCTGAGGCAATTTGACACTAACACCGGTGTCCATGCACTATTTGGCTATATCTGCCTAACAAGTGACTATTATTTCCCTGTATCGGTCAGACGAGAAACCAGAAATACTTTGTATCCATCTAATACAAACTGAAGTACACCTTCACTATGTTGCCTCAGGATTGTATCACCTAGTTCTCATCATGCCAATTTACTTTTTTGAATGAGCAGCAGAGGGTATCATAAATGTCTTGACAAGATACAGACACACTAGAGAGTAAAATATATAAATATTTAGGAACTTTGCATTTCAGCGAATTTCCTAGGTATATTGTGTCCTTGTGCAAATAACACGCTAAAAGTTTTTGTGCCTTGCTCTTCTTACCATATAGAGATAAAATGATTTATATAATTCCTTATGTTGAAAACAGCATCACACATTTGTTGTGTTTCTCTGACTCATTTCCTGAGTGACCCATAAGGGTCAAAGCAAGAGAAGGCCAGCTTATCTAGGATACAGAGCAATGGTGTTTATGTGTATTTTATTTAGAAGAACAGTGAAGTTATCAATACTAATTGTGAACTTACAATCATTTGTGGAACTAATAATTAATCTAGTTGTTCCATAGAGATATAGATACATTAAAAAGTTAGTAATTTACTCTACAATCCCCTATTATTTAATAAAGGACGCACTTTAAAGATCAGCTTTATAATTTTGTTATATTATAGGACACCAAGTAGGAATTTGACTAAACTAAAAGAGGAATGACTGTCATCTAGAGTTTATAAGGTGATTGATAGAAGTTTGAGTCTTTATTTTTGTAAGAAAGGCGAGGGTAAGTGAATCTTTCCTTATCAAATGGATGGTTTTCTAATGCTGGAGATACTACGTTGGTATCACTGCTATATTTTGGAAGTAAAAGTACATGTGGAAGTGTATATATGGATCTTGAATAAGAAATGATCAATGCAGAATATTGTGGATTTGTTTAATTCTCTAGGATATCTTCTATTGAGGAGTAATTGTCTTTATATTAGATTCCATATATTAAATGGATTCCTATGATATTTGGTATATAAAGTAAAATACATCTTCATGCTGCTCTTGCAGCTGGCAATGGAAGTCACAGGAAGGTTACTGTAAAGAGGAAACTTCCATGGTTGGATTCAGCATTCCAGTATGTAGTAACTGTTTTGTGGGTATTGAAAGGTCAAGACGTGGGCATTGACTCCTTTACTTCTGAAGCACAAATTCAATAAAATAGTTTGCTCTGAACATCAGTACCTCCTGGGGATGCCCCATGACATGTGCTTCTCCAGCCACCTTGATGAATTTGTAAACAACTAATTGATTGTATATTAAATCCTTTCCCCTTAAATGCCTAGAGTGGAAGATATTTCTTGCACTAATTTCATCTCTTCCTCTCTAAATTCAAATCTGCCTTTACCTACACTCACTGTTTCTGCAAGTTCTGGTCTTTTCCAAAGATATAATATTCTTTCATGGCTAACATTTTAGCACATGTTATTTTAACTGCCTCCATACCCCTTTTTGCCATTTGTAAAATATGTCCTTGCTCTTAAAGCAAATACATTTTTGAAGACTTTCCATTTTTGAAGAATTGCCATTTTTTCTTTGATGATCTTATAGTTATTTTTATACATCCATATAGAACATACACAACTTATGCTGTCATTATTTGTTCAAAGTTTTTTTATAATATTAAATTTCAATTTTCTTGAGAATCAAGTCCATGTCTTATTAGCTTTGGTATCTCTGAATATCTAGCACAAGTCCTAGCGTATAATAAAAACATATTTTTTCTATGAGTACCTAGAGATACAATTCCTCACATATTTTTTCTATGAGTACCTAGAGATACAATTTCTAACTTTATTAGTTTTAAATGGTATTTATATGATTGTCTTAACTATTTAAAAAAATCTTTACTGTATTGTACTTCTCTCTATATTATTTACTTCTTTTATTATCATTCTACCTTATTTAGTTTAGAATTAGGAATTAAAGATTTTTAATTAGAGGTTAAAGATCAAAATTAGAAATTAAATCTGAAAAGAAAAAATATGCTTCAAATCAGAAGCAATTTCTAGTTCTAGTTAGGTCAAAAGTATCTCACTGCTAATTTAGCTGTCAAGTCTGGTGTTTCATCATACGAAAAGCAATAAATCAGTAAAAAAAATAGCACTGGGGTGCTATATGTATTAGGGGGTAGGAGAGATGGTTGTTTTGAAAATAGAAAGAAACCACAGAATGCATGGCTTTTAAGTCATAGGTGTAGGGAGTCATTTAGATGGGAATAGGATATCTTCTGCCAATAGGCAGTGAGGTTTCCAAGTCCTCTCCCATTGAAGCCACAGATGGCATTTATGAGCAACCACAGGAAACAATGACAGATGTTTTGTGCAAACCGGACAAGAGCCACAACTCCAGCATACCCATAGGTATGTGAAACAGCAAATTTGTAGGAAAATAACTGTAGCATGTTTACATTTAAAGGAGAATCTATGCCTCACTGACGCTAAATTGACTAATTACATACATACAGATAGTATGTGATTTATTTCTTAGGCAGGAGCTATTGAGTAGAGCTGACCCAAAGAGTTCATTTTTATACACGGTTATCAGGACACAAAAGTAGTTGGGTCAACCTCCTTGTAGTGAAGTTGTGTGGGTGTAGAAGGCTGAATTCCAGAAGATCTCTGAGAGCAAGTACTGAGGGGTCACAGTGGGAAAAAAACCTGAAGCAAGTTTTGAGAGACAAAATGCAAAGCCAGAGGAAAGTTTGAGAATCGTGGAAGATTAGAACAAGGGGCAGCTAACCAGTTCACAAAAATAGGCATCACTGTGGGTTAGCAATGCATACAGTGGGCCACTGCTCTCTGATGGGGTTTTGTGATGATTAATAGATCCATTTATGGAAACTAAGAACTTTGTGGGGTCATAACACACGTGGTGAAATGAAGGGATCTCTCTGCCTTACTTTAGCATAGGAACCAAAAAACAACCTCCATAAAAAAAGGACCCTGACCAGACTCAAATCTGAAACAGTTCTCTGAAAACATTCAGTCTAAAGGAATATTAAGTGGATAGCATAATGATAAACAAACAAACAAATAGCACATGGGGTCAGCTCTTTCTGCTTCTGAATTCTATATTTGGTCTGTAAACTTTGTCAAGTTAATGTAACCGTTCTAAGCCTCTGTTTCCTCTTATAGAAATCGTGCTAATACAATTAATTTCTGAATATTAGTTCTAGTTGCTGAATGTCAACTAACTGTATATTGATGTATATTTACAATTTATCCCATGATATCAGTTCAGATATTTGCAACAGTTTACTTTTTTATAAGTTTTTGAGTTAATAGAAATTTCTATCAGGTGAAGTTAACGTGAAATAATTTAAAGGGGTGAATTTAATCAGCTATTGCAATCAAATTCCTGGTATCCACACATAGAAACCCAGTCTAAGACCATCCTTTACAAAATGATTCCAAAAACTATTCTTGTTTTGAGGTGCCCTTCATTACCTCAGCCATTGACCCTCAAATTACAGTACTCTTAATCTATTTTAAAGCTAAATATTTCCATAGTAGTAAAGTGTAATTCTAGTTACCTTTCATTACATAGTCACAGAAAATTTAATCCCCATTAAATTGAGTTGCCACTTTACTTAATGGTTCTTTGAATCATATTTACTCAAGGAGGAAGGCTAAGTTTTTTTAAGGCCAAGTATTTTCATGTTAATTAAACTTAAATTGCAGCTGTAGAATCTCTGAGAGAACTGGAGTCATGTGGAACAAGGTCACTATTATGTTTAATGTTTGCACAGACTCAAGATTAGCCAGATTTTTGGCTTTAACAAAATGTTACCATTCAGAAATTGTGCTATTGCATTATCACCCAATATCCAATAAAGTAAGTGGATAATCAACAAAATTCATGAAGAGTAACGGCATATTGATTAACCAGTTCTACAATCTTAAGATTGTACTCAAACAGACATCCTGAAAAATCACTGACAAACTGGGCGTCAAATAAAGGAAATCTTTATAGTGTCCATTGATTCTGAAAGGCCCTGGAGGCTTAAAGCACATCAGAGATCCCAGTTGGGTGATTTGATTCTGACTATTAGAGAAGTAGATTAAAACTGAAGTAAAGGTAAAATAAAATTTATAAAAGGTCATTTTATATTTAAAGAAATTTAAATGCATATGTTTTTGTCTAAGAAACCGCTTCTTGCATCCTACATTCTAGCATTTTTTCCAAGTCAGTGTACTATTACAGTATACATAAATTTGTTTTAGAAACCCGCCACTATGCCTGTATATAATGCATTTAAATATATATGTATATATACACACATCATACATATAATTTATATAAAATATAAAGACATATGATCTTTAGTCTTTTTACTATAGCCTCTACTTAGAAAAAATTTGCACTGTAGAGGTCAAAATACATTTATATAATATAGCATGGAATCTAGCTCTAAATACAAGATATATTTGTGTCCATGCTATAGATAAATATTAATGTTAATTATTTCTGATATAGGACATCTGCATAAATACTAAAGAATATATGTATATACATATACACAACAGACACACATAAAAGATCTAAATTTTAAAGTAAACATTAACATGATTTGAGTATTTTCAAGAACATTTCATCTCACTTGAACCAAAGTAAACAATATGAAAAATGTATTTTTTCCATTTAAATTTCTGAGAATGCTTTTCAATTTTGAGGAAAAAATACTTAAAGGAAAAAATATAATAGGTAAAAGAAAAAATATCCATTTTCTGCTTTTTGTGTGTGTGTCACCATATGCTACTAAAGGAGATAAACAGAACAGGGTTGCGATCCTAAGATGATATAACAAGTGCCCTCTGGAGATGGCACTAGAACGACTGCCCCAGCTCTCTCGGTACATCTCTTAGGTACATCTATTTTTCTAAAGATCTCTCTAGCCAGGCCAATTCCCAAATACAATGACCCAACATAGAGCCGGCTACAATAAAAAGATGGGGAACTTTTACTATCCTTTATAAAATCAGCCAACCCTCTGCAACCTCAACACCCTCCTTCTGTTCTTGGAAGCAAAGAGAATCAGGCTTCTCATGAAAATGTGATTAGAGGAGCTTTCTCTATTGTTTCTTAATGTGATCATTATTATTTCATTTTTAAAGGAAATTCATCATATTAGTAACTCTCTACAATGCAGTCACACTCAATTGGAATAGAGGTCATAATTACAGAGATTCAGATACAACAGGAGTCATGCCATTTCTCTCAAAATTGATATAAAGGAAAAATTGCACTGGACCAGTTAAACAGTCAAGGAAGACTTTATTCACGGCTATTGCAATAGGGGTTAAGACTATTGCAGTAGGAAAGAGAGACTGAACTCAACGTCACTAGGGGATAAAAGAGGCAGGAAAGTTTTTAAGCTCTGAAGTGAGCCAGTGGAAAAACACTGCAGGATGTAAGGAAGGAGGTTGGCTAATGTGATTAGGGCACCTGTATTCTCTAAGTGGTACAGATTAAGGTAGGTTCCTCTCTTCCCGCAGAGACTGGGATATAGAAACGCTATCTTTTTTGATGATTATATTTCAGAGGTAAGGCTCCCAGGTCCTTAAAGGCATTCTTGGTTTGTGAAATGGACAAGAGGCAAGGAGAGGATTTATATCCCAAAGAGGCAGAGAAAGAATTTATAATTGCAAGTTATCTAAATTAAATGCTCTATAAAAAGAAGACCAGGGCCTATACTTAGGAAAAAAACCTTTCTAAAGTTTAGTCAAATTGTGGGGAACTAACTTAAGGCGTAGAAGTCAGACTACACAAATAGCAGATAGCACAGAAATATAATTGTTCAGTATTACTGTTATAGGATATTGGCACAAATCCCAAGTAATTTCAGCCAACAAATTTATAGGAAAAAAAGAGAATATGTGTGAATAGTTTTCTCAAAGCCATAGAGAAAAGGCACAGGAGAAGATGTGAAAATTATAGTAGCCAAGTAAATTAAAAAATTCACAGGTTGGTTTGTTTGTTTTTCCTGAAATTTGCTGGTAATTGAGGGTAATTTTTGTTTTGAATTTTGTTGTAGTTAATTAGAAAATTATTGTAATTTGCCAACTTATTGCAAATCTGTTTTTCTCACGAAAACACAAACGAACTCTGCTTTAAGTTGTAAATGGAGTCAGCGCAATGAAAATTACAAAAACTTTGTCATCAACACTTTATCAAGTAAATGTAACAGCTGTCAAATATGATATACTTCGAATGTCACCCCAGAACCTAAAAAGAATTGTGGCCATGCAGAGATCCCGTGATGACTGACAAACCATGCTAAGAAGTTATGAGTACAGCAGGTACCATCTGTAAGAAACAGCTTCCCAGACATTAAAGAACATAATCAGCAGCTTATGGAGTAAATGCTGCCTAAGCTGCTCTCTGGGAGAGCCCCACCTTGACATGGCAGTAGAAAAGGAAAATATTGTAATGTAAAACCCTGTATTTATATAGATCATTTCCTTGAAAAGCTCTTAAATCCTTAACAGATTCTGAGTTTATCAATCCTTAAATTCCAATGGCGTAAGAATTATAGAGGCATGTAATCCTCAAAATAATTATTTAGTGATCCGAAAAGAATTTTCTATAGGCCCTGCCTGTTTTATGAATAGTTATGTGATCTTGATAAGGGGATTACTTTCATTAGAAAAACTCGATATCTAGAGAATTTGAAAACAAAGATATCCAGAGAATTTGAAAACAAAGAGTACAGAGACTTATCCTCTTTTAATGTATGTATTTCCATAAGGTGCTTTAAATCTTTTTAGAACTCTGTGGTAAGTAAAAAAAAAACAAGATCAAGAATGGGGAATTATTACCTTCAGGTAGAATCCATGAGAATTCATAAACAAATGATAGCACAAATCTGCCAGACACCCTGACTGGGTGAAACCATTTTCCTAAACATCCAATTGGTCTCATGTGATGTTACTTTATGTATCTGATTTTTCTTTTCTATAGTTTCATTTTTATCTATTGTTAATGTCACTACCATAGCTGAGACCCACTCAGTGTACCCTCATCCAACAATCATAGTCGCCACCATCCCCA
Organism: Lemur catta; assembly: GCF_020740605.2. Classification (NCBI taxonomy): domain Eukaryota; kingdom Metazoa; phylum Chordata; class Mammalia; order Primates; family Lemuridae; genus Lemur; species Lemur catta. Next base: position 54,609,908 of record NC_059140.1, read on the forward strand.
GAGTGCAAGATCCAGGACAGTAAGGATCTTTGCCTGTGTTCACTAAGGTGCTAAAATAATGTCTGGCTCACAAAAGAAACTAAATACATATTTGTCAAAGGAATGAATGGATGAATAAATAAGTAATGAATAAAATTATCTTCTAACTGTCTCTTTCACAACTGTACAAATCATTGTATACCTTAAACTAGTCTTTTCGTTGTATTCATATTACATCAGAGTCAGTTTTTCTGCTTTATGAAATTATTTTTCTCATGACTTCCCAATATCTTTTATATGAAAAAATCCAATCAAAAAGAAGATGAAAACTGAAAGTTCCAATAAACTATAACACCTTCCTACCATGTAGCCCCTAAGGCCACTTTCTGTGGTCAATTTTTATTTGAAATTATAATTTATCATCATCCACATAATAATTTAACGTTATTAAATTGTAAACAACATGGACTACATACTTATAAAAATAAGTTATATGAAAAGCACAAAAGAAAATAGTTTGCATACAAGATAAAATGTCTAACTCTAAGAAATTACCTTTATTAACATTTAAAGATCATCAATTTATGTGGATATGCAGATATTTTTAAATAGAAAAAAATAAGAAAGAGAAAAGAAGGAGAGTGAAATGGATACAAAGTATATTTTAGAAAAAATAGGTAATATTCTCATTCTAATTTTAGTGAAATTTTTTAATTTAATTTTGCTTGAATGTAGACAACTAAGTACCAATAAACAAAACAGAAATTGAAGGTACTGTTGAAATATAATTATTACATCATAACTAACTGTATTAATTTCTCAATTTTCTCTGCAAATCAAAGAAAAAATAATTCTATAATCGCTAAGATTTGTAAACTGTGTGTTCTATACCAGACAATATGCATTTTTCCATAAGAGGAAAGATATGAAATGTAGAACATACCCTTTTCCTAATTTTCATCCATTTAATGACTTTTATCTTATTTGAAAAACTCTAATGTGCATAAAAGTTTGCCCGTGTTTCTATATGATTGTTAGTTGCTTACCATGGATGAATTCAATGGATAGATAAATAGATTGATGGATATTGGTCGCCCATACTTGTACCACACCTTCTATATTTCAGAATTTGCTTTTTTGACTTACCTATTAGCTGGTTAGATTCATAATTATTGTATCTTTTTTTATTTTTATTTTTTTTTTTGAGACAGAGTCTCGCTTTGTTGCCCAGGCTAGAGTGAGTGCCGTGGCGTCAGCCTAGCTCACAGCAACCTCAGACTCCTCAGCTTGAGTGATCCTACTGCCTCAGCCTCCCAAGTAGCTGGGACTACAGGCATGCGTCACCATGCCCGGCTAATTTTTTCTATATATATTTTAGTTGTCCAGATAATTTCTTTCTCTTTTTAGTAGAGACAGGGTCTTGCTGTTGCTCAGGCTGGTCTCGAACTCCTGACCTTGAACAATCCACCCGCCTTGGCCTCCCAGAGTGCTAGGATTACAGGCGTGAGCCACCTCGCCTAGCCAAAATTATTTTATTTTCATAAATGGGCTCAAATTTTTTGTTTATTTGTTTCTTGGAGAATATCTGTCTATTGCCTTTATACGTTAAGGATATCTAGACAGAATATACAATTAAGGATCATGCTCTCCTCCTTCAGAATTTTATAAACAACTTTTGGCTCTCTTCAGATTTTGCATAAGCACACAGAATCTGAAGTCCAGCTCATTAAAAAATATTTGAAGTGGCAAAAAATCCTCAACAAACTGGATTAAATGGTTATGTTAATACAGGACTTAATATGTAAATTTCGAATTAACTATAAAATATGAAAGTAGAGAACTTACTTTTTCTGCATTAGATAGCATCCAGGTATTTAAATAGTATAAATAAACTGTAGGTATATAGAAATCAAGATGATATTATAAAGAAGGCAGAGTAGTCATTTCAAAATTTTCTTTTTGAGAAAGAGCAATTTTCATGAAAATTGAGACAATAACAGTGATGTCATCCCATTAATCGTTCATACTTTGCAAAGGATAAAAACAGGCCATCATTATAGCAAAAATAATAAGCAGAAAGCTGGCAAGGCAAGACTTCTTTTCAAGCATACAATACAGTATTAACTATCATCACCGTGCTGTATATTAGATTTCCAGAAATTATACATTTTGCATGACTGAAGTTTTTTGCTCTTTAATCAACATCATTCCTTTCTTCCTTCTCCCTCCTTCCCCCTATTCCCTGACAACCACCATTCTACTTTCTGCTTCTATGAATTTGACTGTTTTGAATTCCACATATAAGTGACATCATTCAGTAGGTCTCTTTCTGTGTGTTGTTTACTTATAATTTGCTAAAAGGCTATATCTTAAATCTTCTCAACACATGCACACAAAGTTGTATACCTTAAACATATACAATTTTTGTATGTTAATAATATTTTGACAAAACTGTTTTTTAAAACAAGAGTTTTTGAAGACTTTGGTAAAAAAGAAAAAAAAAAGCAAATAGCTTATTAACAAGGACATAGTATACAAAAATATTGTCAAGGATTCTGGCTGACCTAGGGGCACAAATGATTTAGGACTTAAAAAAACTCTTATAACTATAGTGGAAACTCAGAGAAGTAAAAATTTTGCCATGATTACCTTCATTCCTTAATTTCCTTATTTTTTGAATATATAATTCTATTCTTGTATATAACAGGATTCAAAAGGCTGAAATTAACAGGATAATATACTTGTCAATTAGATTATCTATTCAGCTTTACAATATTTAATGTGTATTTTTTTTTTCTTTAAAAAGCAAGATGGGTGGGGGAAAACAGACCAGTTATCAGTCATGTTTAGGCAGAGTGAGAGAATTTACTCAATTTCTTGATAGTAATTTTGAAATACAAAAGATGAAAGAGTAAGTTTTTCATATAGGACAATAGTGTTAAATGGAATAGCAACTGCCTATTGTATAATACAGCACCAACTGAATAGTTAGATTACCTGATTTTAATTTTGAGGTTCAATTACTAGTTGTGTGCTCTGCCAATCGTTTAACCTCTTGGGGGTCAATTTTTGCCTGTAGATTTTTTGCCCAGAGTTATTTTGAAGGTTGAAAAATACAATGGAGATGAGGACACATAGTAAAGTGTAAAATACTTACCAATATAACAATAATTGAGTATTCTATTTCACTAAAATTATACACTAAGAAATGAAAAACAACTGGAATGTGTTTGCATGTTTTCATAAGAGTATAACTCACTAGAAGTTTCTTATATCTTTCTCATTTAGAGAAATTCCCTTAAGACTAAATAAAATAGATGCTGTTATTTTTTTATTTTCTATTTGATCTGTCAATAGGAGCAATCATACTAATAGAGATACAAAATTACTTGCATAAGCAAAGTTGTGTAAGATTTTATATTTCCTGCAGAGAGAGAGAATGACTTCTACAACTGTCAGAATAATGTATATGAAAGAAAATCACTGTAGCTTTGCATCCTAATTATTTAAATGATCGACTTATTTTCCCCAAAAGTGTTGAGTTTTAAAAAGTTGAAAAACCATAAGTGTAGATTTGATGAGAAAACAATTTCCAATTTATCTGACTGAAAATCTTTCATATCAATTAAGTCACATGAGTTAAAAGGAAAGATTATATTATCTTGTACTTAAATATTCTGTAAGTATCAAAATATAATTTGTGAAAATTTACATTGAAAATGTCTTAAACAGAAAAATTTTGTCTCTAGTTTTATCTGTAGGCTTTTATTGCTTTAGTATGAAAATAAAACAAAAGTAAATTCAACTAGTATTTCTATGTATAGCTGTCAATTTTGAATAAAATAAATGATAATATACATAAAAATCTTAGTGAATTTTGACTTACAGAAGAAGAAATAAACTACATGTCAGTAAAACCACTTGAGAATATAATGTTCATTTGGCTTTTTTTCATGTTCCTGGGAGGATATAAAATAATTGAATTCAAGTTTCCTCCCCTCAGGGAGATTAATATCTAACTAGCTATATCAAACAGTTCAAGAGCAATGGAATAGATGCATTATACTATGAGAGAAGAACAAGATTAGTAAAACATGATTTAATCTAGGAAAATATCATAGATTAGATATTCACTGAACTTTAAAATATTGATATGATTTATATAGGCCGAAAAAGAGAGAAGGCACAGAGTATGGGAACTAACAAATTTATTGGGAGGAAAAGAGAAGGAAATCCTTATTGAAGTAGAGGATAAATATTGAAATTAGAGAAAAATTAGTTTGGAGGAATGTTTGGATGGAAAAGAAAGTTGGCCAATTAAAAGCCATTGAATTCAAAGGAATATCATAATGAAAATGATACATTAAGGTTTTTATCTGATCATAGTGAATATTTCATGTAAAATGATTACATGAAATGGATGGGAAGGAAATGGAGACAGGGTGGCCAGATCAGAGCTTCCATCTGACAAAGGTTTGAATAGGACAACAAGAATTAATAAATGTATTGTTGTATTACACATAGCTGCTATTGATTTAGTACTTCTAATATATTATGCAGTGATTGAGCACACGGACAGTAATTTTTTTCCCTAATCTTTTTTAAAATTTGGAAATGTAGAGATCATTATCCCCATTTAAAAGATGAGAAAACTGAAGAGTAGAATGGTTTTAAGATTTTCCCAGTAGAGCTGGGACTTTAATCCAGTCTGATTAGTTTCAAATGCACGCTTTGTCTACCATACTTTTTGTTTCTTCATATGATGACCAATTTCTCAGTGGAAGACAAACATGTAAGACATTTTGGAAGGTTAAAAGCAGAATATGGTGATGAATTAGACAAGCAGAATTAAACATTTGAAAATTAAAGATGACTTCAAATGTCTCACTTTGGCCTAGAAAGAATGGATGTAACTATGGCAAAAATAGAAATGTTGAAAAAGATCTGTATTCACACAACTCTAGTAACAAAGCTTTCTGTAATATCTTGCCAACAACAATCAATGGCTATAACTAACAATCTATTTTATATCTTCATCCCTTAGAGATACAGATTTATGTATAAATCATCTACTGCAAAAATTATTCAGTAATAAACATTAAGCAAATATTTTGCCACTGAGTAAAAAGAATTACCATTGTTCTAGCGTTTATACCCCATATTTGCTGATCATCAGATGCCAGCTATCCTAGGAAGAGTATGATCTTAGGTAAGGCTGAGGTGGTTCTTTCAGCTTAGGAAAATTTCTGATCAAGTCTAACAGCTGAGGACTGTCATCCGGCAGCACCTTCAGTAGTTGGAAGAATAAGTGTTTAACTCCCGAAGGACAATCTGGGAACATAACACAATGCCCACAATGCTTAATGTACATTAGATATTTTCATATTTTATAACTCTTAATTATTGCAATTTTCCTGTATGTCAGGTATCATCTTTTTCAAATTTTGCATACAAGAATATTTAGGCTTAGAAAATTAAAATTTATTTGTTTTAGCTCTTATAGCTAAGTAAAGGAGGTATAAATATTTGAATATATTTTATCCAAAACTATAACTGCATTCCCAATATTTCCTCTACCCTAGTATGCAGTCAGGTATGATCCAAGTCTGCTATATAATATATGTAGGATTTGTGCGCCTTTTAATTAGGAAGCTTGTGTTGTAGCACCAGATCTCATTAAGTCATGTCTCCCAGATGGTGAGTCTTGTTGCTTTATAGTATTGGCTGGTTGATTCTACCGCTATAGCAGTACATTTTGTGATGGTTTATCTATAAATCCTAGACTAACAAGGAAAACTATGGGATTATAATACTGGCAAAAAAGAGGTTAATCAGAATTTTCTAAGACAGATGCACAATGAAAGAATCCATTTCTTGAGTAGATTGGGGATTTCTTTGTTTCTCAAAAAAAAACAGACCTGAAAATTAGGGCAACACATCTCTCACGAAGTTTAAATGAGGCTTGTTCTATTTATCAGATGAGTTTTTGATGCTCTTTAAAACTAAATATATCAGCTCTATCTATTTCTCCTAATTGCAGCAGAAAAAAACAGTTGGCAAGTCAGAAATAATTACAGATTAACATAGTTGTAACTATACTTTTAATTTGACCTATCTTTAGACCCAGGGCTACTTAGTATATGTCCCACTGTGCGACCTTCTCCTTCCTCTCTTACTATCTATTTCACTATTCACCATTCTGCTTACAATGTGCCTAAACACAGCTTTGAAGCTTTTCTCACTATGTTCCCCTAATCCTAGAATAATATTATCCTTTCAATGAATTGCACATTTTTCTTTATCTTCAGATAAATTTAGAACTCATAATAATTTCCTGAAATTATTTTTAGTAGCTCTCCACAGGACCCAGATTTGAAAATCAACTCTTTCCATGTCAGCTGCTAGTGTGAAATTTTGTTAATAAGGCTATGATTTTAGTTTACATTGGTACCCATAATTTCATGTATTAAATGTAATTTTTAAAAAAGATAGCCTGTTTCATTATCTTTGTTTGAACATGAGGCCCTAGAGCACAATTTCTCTATAATTTCTTTTTATAATGCTCAGCAAAGAAGAAATGCTCAATAAACAAAGAAATAATTTTGATAATGATGTGAATTTAAATTTTATTTTGAAAAAACTATACTCTTCAAGCCAAAAATAATTATCAGGATTCTAAATGATCAGTCAAAGGAGTATTGATTAATATAGTTTCAGAGTATTTCTAGAGAGATGAAAATACAGAGAAAGTGAAACATCAGAGAAGGCCACGTCACAATAAAAAAGTCTTGAGGCTTGAAATATGGAAAGGATTTGGAGAGGTATGGAAGACTATGTGGTGCATTTCAGTTGCTAAGAACCTGGAAGAAAGGTTAGAATCATGGCTAAATGCATGACATGAGGAAACTGGGAAAAGTCATGTCATTTTGGAGGAAGGGAAAATAACTAGATATTATTAGGGAACAGTTATGTATTAATAGTTAATCATGTGTTTGTAAGATTTTTTAAGGAAAATAAGGGAGTTGATACATAAAAGAAAGAAGTAATAAATACATATCATAGATAGAATTCTCAAGGAAAAAAGTCAGACACTCAATAGCATTATGGCAGGCAGCATGGTGGGATGGCCAGAACACAAACTTGAGAGACACAATGAAGAACATGAAATTCAAGACCTAGACTTCCTGGCTTCAAATTCCACTTGTGATACTGAGCATGCTCCTTAACCTCTTTGGCCATAGGTTCTTCATCTGTGATTTGGGAATATTAATAGTGCTCTTGCCTAGATATGTTAGGATGAAAGGGTAAGCGATCACGTAAGACTTTGAAGAGTTCCCAGCAAATTATAAGCTATTTAGAAGTATTTGTAAATACATAAATAAACAAATACATAATAGATGGGTAAATAGATAAATTGATGCATACAAGGCATGAAACAACATCTAACACCAAAGACAGGGGAAGAGAATTCTCCGGATGATAGACTAGTAAGCTCAGGATGAGAGATGTGCAAATACCTAGTGAGCAAATAGGTAAGACCAGAGTAGGGAATTGGAAGGCTCTCAGAGGGCTGCCTCTGGGGGGAAGAAAAATGGAAAGGCTAAGTTATCATGACAATTTTCTCCGTATGTTGATATAAATGAGATAATATTTTGGAGTTTTTGAAGAGTGTAGGAAGACTAGTCAAATGTAAAATAATAATAGACAAAACAAAGATTGTATTTAATTAAAATTTAAAAACTTATGCCTGTGTGAGAAATTAAACAAACTGACAGTATAGTGCTAGGCTCACTGGTGAACAATATTTACATAGACATATTAATTAAAACATTAAATTTAATAAAATTTGAGAGATAATTACATTGACACGATGAAGGATTCTATGTATAAATAAAGTAGTACTCTTATGTACTATCACAGTTAGTAGATGATGTCAAAATTTATGAATATACATATAAATGCTCATAACAAGTTATAATAGCTTGACATTGACATAGGAGTATGGAGATAAATAACAGGTGAAAAAACTAAAATACCGTTTTTCCTTTTAGAAATGAGTTAGAACGGAAAAGCTTTGCTTTGGAACTTTTAAGCTTTAAAAAATTTTAATATTAAACTTTAAAAATGAAAAAAATATAATCTTTATTTTATTTTTATACATTATTTTCATATGCCACTTGTTAAATAGAATAAAATTGTCATCATCTACTTATGACCATGACATATGCTATGGATTGAATTGTGCCTCACCAAAAATTTAAATGTTGAGGCCCCCATATAAACCCCAGGTGATGGTATTTGGTGATAGGCCTGTGAGAGGTAATTAGGTTTAGATGAGGTCATGACATTGGGTTTCTCCTGATGAGATTAGTATTCTTACAAAAATAGATAAAGAAGAGCTTGCTGTCTCACCCCACCAAATGAGGACACAGTGAAAATGTGGCTGTCTGCAAGCCAGAAAGCCAGCCCTTAGCAGAACACAACCATGCTGGCACTCTGATCTTGGACTTCCAGCCTCTAGAACTCTGAGAAAATAAATTTCTGTTGTTTAAGCCAGCCAGTTTATGGTATTTTATTATGGCAGCCCGAGCTGACTAAGACAAAAAAGTAATTTATATTCCAATACAAGCTCCACATCAAGAACAGTTTAAAAAGCTAGATAAAATATAAAAATAGGTGTTGGAAAGTATTGGAAAGCAGTCAAGATAGTCAGAATTTGAGGGACCAAGCTCCTAGAAAGAGAAGTAAAATTCACTGTGGTGAAGCTGACATTTTCTACCTCTTTTTTCTTCAATGCGTTTGCTAATCTGTAACGGGCAAAGAGAAAAGGTCAAGAAGGGCAGGGCCTTGGAGAATTTGGCAATCTCAGTTTTTGGTTCAAAGCATTGTAGCTTGGGTTCTTTTCTTCAGAGATAGACCCTGAAATAGAGTTTGGGTGCAAGATACTTATAAGGTTGAAGGCTGGGCATAGTGGCTCATGCCTATAATCCCAGGATTTTCAGAAGTTGAGGTTGGGAGGATCACTTGAGGCCAGGAGTTCAGGACCAGCCTGGGTAACATAACAAGACGTTGCCACAAAAAACAAATGATAATAAAAAAAATTAGCTGAGCATGGTGGTGCACACCTGTAGTCCTAGCTAATCTGGAGGCTGAGGGGGTAAGGATAGCTTGATATTTGTGAAAGGAAAGTGGTGAAAACAAGAGATGTCAGAGGAAATAGTCAAACTGCAACGCAGTCTGGACTAAGCTTTAGTCAATCCAGTAGAAAGTTCTGGAATAAGAAATGACTGTTAATTACATCCTGCCTCAAGTAAAAATGGTTGGATCTCTTCCTTTGCATTGCTTAGTCACTAGATGTAGGATGCTCTGGCAAGGGTGTGCGCTTAGGTTTGCTACTTTTCTGAAGGAACTTAAGATGCCAACAGAACTGCCAGCTAGAACATATCTGCTAACACTCCTGATGGCTTGGGAGCAAGTCTTCCTTGAAAGGGATCTGGGCAATATGTCTTCTTTGCTAACAAATTTTGACTTTTACACAGGTTATATCTATTTCTCCATACACACTGAGGAAGTAACTCCTCCTGTGGGCCTGCCTTCCTGAGAAGAAACTTAGAAAGAAGAATTTAGACAGAAGAACCATGATCTCTACCACTTAGGTAGATCTGGGATCCTAATTAACAGTCATTATGCTCCAACTCTGCTATTCATTCTAGATTTCTCCTTAATGGCTTAACTGTTGGTAGGACCCAGACACACATGTTTGAGGGCCAGGACCTCCTCTTTGTTACCATGTCGTTTTCAGGATGAGCGTCTGTTCCTGTCCATTTACAGAACTGAGCAAGGAGGTACCAAGAGGTACCCAATTGGATCATCTGTGTTGCACCCATAAATATTCCTTGTTAGTCCTTCTCCCTTCCTAATGATCAGAGTTAATCATCACTGCTAAGAAAATGACTTCACTCACTGACTGCTAGCCCATGAGCACAAGGATTCCAGAGTACTCAGGTGGTAGCAGGAGTTCAAGATTCAATCACATTCTTCCTGTATCTCCTGTACCAGGACCTCCAACTTTGCAGAGCCCAAAGTAGCTTACTGGGAGTGATGGTAAATGTGACTATTCCTCTTTTCATTGCTTGGTCCCTCATCCATGTATTCCTTTTACTGTGAACACAGAGCTATATAAAGACTTTTAATTCAAAAAATAATATATCCTGGAAAATGACACCACATCCTCAGAGACGATTGCCTCCAATTTGGCACTTTAGTTGTGTCTTCAACTAGCTTTCCCAGCATTTTACAACTCAGTAACTTTTTCTGGTGTGAAGGCAGGATCCAACCAGGGTTCCTGAGATCATGGGCCCTCTCTTGCATGATCTTTTACTGAAAAGTAGATTTCCTAGTGTAATACGACATTGTATGAGAACTCATGCTGGAGGATCAAACACTCACTGTTGATGACAAGTTTTACATTCTGTGATGATAGCAGCTGGATCAGGTATGGTCAAAGTTTATGGTTTTGTGCCTGCGCTTAGGCTCCATTTCTTCCCATTTTCACTCCATTTATGTGCCTGTCACACCAGCACTGGTGGACAAAGATAAAAACTGACTGATAACAACTGGTTTGGACATTTTCTGTACATTGCTGTTTAATGAGTCTTCTACCTGTGAATGTTCTCTGGGGGCCATCGATATGTAATGCACTTCTTGTCCAATTTCATGGGTTCATCCACAAGCCTCTCCTATAGGTTTCTATCTCCTTGACTATCCAAACTATTTTTTTTTAACTTTTGGGGCCCTGATCAGCCACCCAAGCCATTTTTCCACTGCTCATGAATCTATATATATTTTCTAATTTAAGGCTATTTTTCCAAAAAAAGTAAATGACTAGAAGTTCTGATAATTCAGAGGATTTTACCTCATAACTATGTAAAAATAATCTACTTATTAGTGAGGCTGTAATGTAATTATTGTTAAAGTTAATAACAAAAATTAATGAAATAAACATATCAGACTAAGTCAACAAAGACAAAAATTGGTTCCTTTAAAATACTTATAAAATTTGATAAATCCTTAGAGAAAGCAATTAATACAGAAGAGGAAATGCAATATCAATGACAGGAATGAGTAAAGGAAGACCATTAAACAGACTAAAGATATTAAAATCAAAAGAAGACATGACTTACAACTCTGCCAATAAAATTGAATTAAAGGAAATGGGAAAAGTCTTTGTAAGATATTATTCAATAAAACTGGTTCAAGAAGAAATATGAAAAGTACTATGTCCCTTAAAGTGATGCAGTGAATAATTTAAAAAGTTGACATAAAGCGAACTCCAGATAGAGTCATCAGAAGATTCTTTTAAATATTTAGGAAGGAATATTATACAATTATTGCAGAAAACAGAAAAACAAAAATTTACTCCATAAACTATTTTATGAGACTTTCATAATCTTGATTTAAAGTGGGACAAGGACATTATGATAATGGCAAAAATCAAATCACCCTCTCCTATAAATAAAGATGCAAATAACCTAACAAAATATTAGCAAATATTTAAAAATATTAATATATGAAAAAGATGAAATATCATATTTTAGATTTATCTGGAGTAAAAGATTGGCTTAATTTATAAAAATTATTTAATGTTTAAAAAAATTAAAATAGTTTTCTTAATTTGATAGAGGTCTACAAAAAGTTTATATAAAACATCATATTTTAATAGCAAAGTAAAGAACATTTCCCCCCGACTTTAGACATGAGAATGAGATAAGCACTATTAACACCTTTATTTATCACTATACCAGGGGAATCTTGCTAATGCATTGGGAAAGGATAACAAATGCCACAAGGATTAGATAGGAAGAAAAAAATATATTATTTGGACAAAATATGATTGTTTAGGAAGAAAATTCAAAATAATCTACATGTAAACTAGAAAATAAATAGTAGGATTTGAGAATTTTACTCATAAAAGACCAATATACAAATAGCAATTTTATATTTCCATATACTAACAACAGATGCTTAGAACATTTAAAAAATAATATGCATTTAATACATAGCAATTAATTGAACAAACATCAATTACCTAAGAATTAATATAACAAAAGATTCCAAGGCCTCTATTTATCAATGTCCACAATATTATAAAAATGTTCAGTTCCTTAAAATTAATAAATACTTTTAATGCAAAATCAAAATATGATCAGTGTTTTCCAAAATGGATAAAATAACTCTTAAATTTATATGTAATTGCAAATAAGTGAGAATCGGTAAAAGCGTCTTGAAGGAGACCAAAAAGTTGGAGAATTTGGTCTATCATAATATCATCAATTATTATAATGCCAACAAAATTAAGACAATGGGGTAATATTTCAAGGAAGAAACAGACTAACATAGCAAAATACAGTGAAAGAAAAATATGTTATTACTAGTTCCATGAAATATCCAATAATGCATTACAGTGAAGAAAGGATGAGATTTCAAATTAATAGTACTGAGTCAAATTGGCATCAATATGAAAAAAAATAATCTTGACCCTTACCTCCCCAATACAAGATTCAATTTTGCATGAATTAATGAACTAAGGTTGAAATGTAAAACAATAACTCTTTGAGAAAATATTGTAAAATATATTTTTATAATTTAGGCTAGACAAAAATATCTTAATATTAAAATCACAAATTACACACTCACAAAAAAGACATAAAATTAAGAAATTAAGAAGTGATGTTAATGTAAAGCAACTGGAACTCTCATACCCTACTGGTGGGTATATGGCTTGGACCAACTTTTTTAGAAAACTGTTTGGTAATAATATTAAATAAACCTAAACATATGTATAATTCCACTTATAGAAATTCCACCTTTTTGTATTTACATAGTAGAAATTAGTCCATCTGAACCTCCAAAGATGTGCATAAATGTGTTCATAACAGCAGCCTTTGTAATCATCCTGATCTAGATTCTACCCACAGGTTTTTCAGCTGCAAAATAAACAAAGCAATGTGGTAAGTTGATAAAGCAGAATACTACACAGCAATGAAAATGAATAAACCTCCACTGGGCAACTATAACCTGTTCTACAACTGATTCTTGTTGTGTAAGAATTTCACATACTAATAATTAACGAAAGACACGTAGAAACTCCAGCAAATTTATAATTTAATTTATTAAGATCAATAATAGGTAAAATTAATTTATAGCATTAGAAGTCAGAATAGTTGTTACCTATGCTAAAAATGGTTTTGACAGTACAGAGGCACATGGCAGGCTTCTTGAGTTCAGAAAACGTCTTCTTTGCTTAATCTAGGTAGTTATATGAGTGTATTAACTGTGTAAAATGTATCAGATGGCACTTTTATGAGTAATACTCTTTTATTCACTTATGTCACCCTTCAATAAAAAAAAACATGAAAAAGAAACTAACACAAAGAGAATTTAGGCTAGAATTATTAGATTTTAAAATCAATACTAGTTCGATAAATGAAATTGTAATGCAGTATCTACTTAATTGACTGAATCCTTGGAGGAGGAATTGCTAATCAGATTGATCTCATGCCGTGACCTTGATCTGGCTATGCTTTTGTAGCGAAGGTCATAGTGTGTTAAGGTGTTTTTCCCCTGCCCTCTTCCTTCCTTGCTCTTTCCCATTTGCATATAAAGTTCCATAAGTAATTCATGGTATACTCTTCAAATGTAATACTATTTAAACATATTTTCACTCCCTTTTTCTTTAACTTTAATGTGAATTCTTGTTTTATCAGCACTGTGACCTTTATTCTGGATCTATCTGGCAGCAGGGTGGCAAGATATTTGGTTTGAGTTCAGGTTGATGAAAAAGTCTGCTCTTCGGGATTTGGGGGTTAGAACACACACCGTGTTTATTAACAGAGTCTTTTCTGTTAAGATTGGGACACAAGCTTGGGTAATATGAAACGATATTTACATCTTTTTGGCCATGGTCTATTAAATGCATGTTTCCTTCATAATTTTACTGGTTCAAGGAATGGCTATACAAAATGATTATTTAGTTATCCCTTGGTCCACTGACGAAAATACCATCTAATAGTGTCACAAATCAAAAGAACACCACTGAACATGTCCCTACTGCAATGGCAAAACCTGAACTTGCATTCTTTGGTTTAAGTAAAACAGAGAAGGCCTATTTTAACAGCTACAAGACAACAGCAAGAGTGTCCTAAATGAGTGTTGTGATCCTTCCTTCGAAGTTTTTTTGTGACAGATAATTTCTACTACTCTAATTGCTAGTCAAGATTGGACCTATAAGCTGAGTCATCTAGTAGTAAATATTAAAAGTAAGCTCATAAAAGGTATTATTCCTTAATTCCCTGTAGACATAATTATGAAAGCATAAATAACAAATACTCAAAATTTTATCTCTAGTAATACCCTGTTTTTCAGTTTATGCCTATGTTCTTTAGATAAACAGAGGTTAAGAAGAAAAAGAAACAGGGGGAAAAAAGTCCTTTCCTGACACTAGAGCTCACTATAAGATAAAAGCAAAGAGATCAACATGGTGTCATACTTAAAACATCTCAAAAATTAGACAGCTCTACAGAGTTGCTTTGTGGTACTGTTAGTCAACGTGATGTGGATACTGTTTGAACATTTTCCGCCTCTTACCAGTGGCCTGCCGTTTAAACATCATAATAGCAGCCAACAAGCATGGCATGAGAAGGCTAAGTTCAGCCCAGGAGAGAGGAAACCATGTGGTATAAGGACTGTGGGGATGGGATGTATGACTCAGGCAGGCGGAAAAATTAAGTTTTTCTGGTTTGTCTGGGCTGCAAGTTTTCATCTTCCTCACACAGAGCTAAGTTTTGTTCAGTTTGAATGTCATTACGTGAGCTCCAGCAAGTCAGTCATTGTTTGCAGTAATTTGATCGAGAAAGATCCAAGTTTTCCATATTTCAGAGAGAAAAAACAACACTCACAAAGCAAATCACGTCAGAAAAAATATTATGAAAAATGGATAGGACCAGGCACGATATAACATGACTGTATATTCTTTAGGACAAAAGTATGCTGATATTTTTAGTGCTCTTTTTCTCCAGAATTCAGGGGACTGGTTTTTGACCAAAAGTTCAACTGTTCCCTTAAGAGAGTCAGCGTTGGCTGCTCCGAATTTCATCCAGCGACACAGTCACCTTTCGCACAGTCGCAAGGTCTCAGCAGCGTGGCGCTGGGTACATAATGTGATCAGCTGCTTTGATCCATTAGCCTTTGGGACCTGTTGGCTCTTTACCACCATGGATCACTCTGCTGCTCCTGACCCTACCTGCTCTGCTGCTCATCACCATAAATTCAGCTTATCCCTCCATTTTCCTGTGTAAGCTTATTCAAATAGAAATATCAGCTGAATAATTGACCTCTTTTTTTTTTTTTTTTTTTTTTGGGAAGCTGCAAAGGGTTTTATTTTTTTTTTTTTTTTTTTTTTTTTTTTTTTTTTTAATATATTTTTTTTTATTTCAGCTCATCATGGGGGTACATAAGTTCAGATCATATACATTGTCCCTGTCCCGCCCATCCCCCCGAGTCAGAGTCCCAAGCGCGTCCTTAAATCCAAATATCATTCTGGTTCACGTATATATTGTCACACCCTTCATTTCTCCTTACGCCTGTCGGCCACGGTTTATGAAGGAGACTGCTTTGACAACACCAGTGATGGTATATTTTTAGGTGAAGATGATTTGAGAGCTTGAAAATATGTGCCAATTACAAAAATTAAAAAATGTAGTTAATTACTTCCTTGTGTCAACCACTCTCCGTCAATGCTCATATATTCCATTCTTGGCACAGCGAGTAGGGGTCCTTGGCCCAGAGGTCGCCTGCGGAGAGGAAGAAGCTTAAGATTCAGGAAACCCAGGGCTCTTGGATTTCCTGCACTTATCCGGAGGAGGTGGCGGGAAAAAGACACTGGCAGAAAAAGATTGTTAGAGATCATTGAAATTTCTACAAGGCCCTTTAAGTTGTAAGAGAAATAATCTGATGATGAAGTTATAAATTTCTTATGACTCTGTCAGTGAAATCTGACATTACTATTAACCCTCAACGCTATTCTATATGATTTTAAGCCAGAGCAATGCCTAGAAGAACTTCCATTTTTTCATATTTCTTTATTTGATAGTAACTTATCTCACTCAGTTGTTTTTCAGTGAGCTTCCCCACAGTGCTGAGATGCAGTGTGTTATGTGATAAATAGCACTGAACTTGGAGTTTAAAATTTGGTTTAAAGTTCTACCGTTTATTATGGCTTACACTTATAAACTGTGCATCCTCACTGAATGGTTGTGCATTTGTAAAATAAGACAGAAGCATTTGTTCTCTTTTATACATACCTTTTATGATGATCACATGAAACAATTTATGTATAAGTATCTTTAAAATTTAAAAATTATGTTCAAAAATGTAATATAATATTATTAATGTCATGCTTAATCACTAGTATCTTGGAACAGCAAATTGAATGTAACAAAGATGTAGAATTATAGGCCAAATAGTACAGTTCTCATAAAATAGATTGATACTGATTACTTCAAAAAATCTTAATAGAATTATACCTAAGATGAATTAACTTTTTAGTATATATATTATTAGTAGAAAGACAGTGTCAATAGTTAGTGTTCTTACTGACAGGAATCAATTCTAGATGACTTAAGGGAAATAGAGATTTTTTAAAACAAGAAATTGGAGATAGATTGAGGAACTTGTAAAATCAAATGAAGTCTGGGAGTCCAATCTTGGGGACTATTGAAGCAGAAAGCAGGTAATGACTGGTCAGTTTACTTTGACAGGTGTCTGCCATTGTGCCTTTGTTTTCATCTCCTCACCTGCAACTGTGACCACTGATAATGACTCCATTATGATAATGACCCCATTATCAGCTGGTCACATACCAACCATGGCTATCTCAAGTGGCTGATGGAAAAAGGACCTGGCCCAATAGGCTTCTAAGGTAAAAGGCAAGCCGTAATCGTAGGGAACTAGATAATATCCTTCTAGCAAGACTACACTCAGTGGAAGAGATTCAATTTCCTTCAAAAGAGTCAGGTATTATAGAAAGGAAGAATAGTGCCAGGAAGCCCAAGACTAATGAGGGTCCTTTTAGACAATCACTATTTTCTCTAGGCTCACGTGGAAAGAAAATTTCTATTTAAGGGAATTTATAAACTCGTAAATTCTAGTTGTAATGAGGGCTTCCAGGTTCATTTACTTTTGGTGCATCTTTCTTCTTCCTCTAAGCTACAATAATACATTATTAAGAATAAATACTAGACATTTTCTCATCTAAAAGATAAGAGCTTGCCTGCTGCTTAGCAGCCAAAACTGGTTTGTGGAAAATGTGTGAGGAAATTTGGAAATCTATTTTATTTTCTAAAGAACAATATCTTAATACCCATATTATGTTGCTTGGAAACCTAATCACACTATTGATTTCAAAATCACATGAATTATGTCCTTTTATTTGTTGTCATGAAAAGATTATTTATTTCCTGATATTTTGAGTGTTTTTTCAGTTTGGTTATTTCTTTGGACAGTTAAAGAACTAGCTTTCTAAATATAAATGCATTTTTCCTTCTTTTGTTGGTAAAAATGGATATAGAGATAAGTCAATTATGATTGAAAAATACCAAGAAAATTATGTTTTATTACATAAACTCTAATTATCATAGAAACTATCTAAAAGGTAGGTATTGTTTGAAATACTGATTAAGTAAAACACTAATGGTGACAATTTGTCCAGGAGAAAATGACTCAGGAACATTAGGTATCACAGGGATTAAAATGAGGGTTTTAGAATTAAATTTTTTAATGTAAATCCATATGCAAATAGATGAAAGACATTAATTTATAACAATTTAGAAGTCCAAACTTTAAAAATTTTCAAATTTAGCATAACGGAAATTTTTTTTTATGAGATGACTTTGGTTTCCTCCAAACTATAAGCTTTTTCCCAATGAAAAACAAGATCCAAAATCCTCACTTGGAAATTAGAAATTGTTATTGCCATTTTGCAAACATTTTCAGAATTTGGAAAAAACATATTCCCACTACTTTGGCTTCCTGTTTTCAAATCTGTTCTTAGGGCTGCTTTTCAAATCTTTTAATAATCCAAAGTAGGTTTGGTTCCCCAAATAATGTGTTTATCTAGTAAGGTTGCTGTTTTTTTCCCAATGATGCCAAAAGATTCTAAGTTTGTTAAAGACAATGTATATATGAAACATGAATGATTAAATCAGGGAAAAATTTTATTTATGTCACTCTTAGTCTAATCTCCTGAAAAACTCAATGCTTTCAAAATACTTCAATATAAAATACAGTCATTTCTTCATATGTGTCATATTGTTTTATGAGAAAAGATTATTTATTATCAGTGTTTACTGGAATGCTCATTTATCATGTTACTCTGTCATGAAAACTCATGGAATAAAGATACTTTGTTCTGTACTATGAGAATAATTTTTGTGGACTGGGAAATAACTGCATTATTTGTTTGGAAAGAAAAAACAGAAATAATTGATAGCATGCCACCAGCTTAAAAAACTAACAGGAAAGCAAAACATCAAATTAAAAATAACTGGAAAACAGAATAAAAACATACACAGAAATCATTACTTAAAAATATGCTATTGTCATTGTTGAACAAAAAAATGGTATATTCAATAAGAAAAGGAAAGTCGATGATAACAAATATGCAAACTACCTTGTAGAGACAGGTTTTAAAAGTTATCTTTAATTCTTTGTAAAATTCTGGGTGAGAAAATTATATTTTTGAATTACAGGATATTGGGAACATTTCTTAATGAAAGGGCTATTGCTTGAAGTGTCATGTTTTATTTTCTATTTTTCTGAGTCCACTATTTTTCTGCTTTCTATGTTAAAATATTATGTTTTATCGTAGTATATAAAAATACATTTTTAAAATAAAGTGTGCCAAGTATAATACCATAATAATTTTCTCATAATATATGTTTTTCTCTTAAAAGGACATAGTTGTTCCCTACAAACTGGCATTCTTCCACATCTCTTACCAGAACATATTTCAATTTTTCAGAAATGTTTGATTATTTGCTAATGTATCCAAGAGCTTAGGCAGAAGTTTCTTAATCATCTTAACTCCATCTGCTCTTGTTCCTGCCATATTTGGCAAGATTTTTTTTAAGTCCTAAGTTTAACTAACAGAAAATCATTCATACTTCACCATACTATTGGTATTTGGTTAATCTAGCTTCAAAAGGCAACATTTTATTTCACATATTAACAAGAAAATTTACTTTGTCTTCTAGTAATTTCTTGTGATTTTAGCAAAGAATTCTGTTTGTTCTTAAAAAGTATTTCTGATAAGTATTTTTATCTCATTTTAGAAATCAAAACCTTATATATTGTTGATGTTAACTTAATAAATCAGTCAACTCTTTGGCTACAAGCCAGCAGGGTTCAACTCTTTTTCCTGCCAAGTCATTAATCCTCTTGCATAACATGTAGGCTTTGTGATACTGAACAACAGGTCTCCATAAAGAAATATATTCCATTTCTCCATCATAACTGTAGGTTAGCATCATTAAAGTGGGAAAATAAGCAGCCAGACTCCAGTTTGACACTGGGTCAAGTATTGTAGCTCACTTTCTGGAACATTTCCCATCTAAGCAATTTGTCTTTTTCTCACTACAAAGATACGAAGATCATTATCCAGACTGAAAAGGCCACTAGGGAATGGAAAATTTGATCATTCAAAAATAAAAATGAGTATTTTGCTTCACCTATTGAGAAAGTATGTCAGCGCTGAGTTCAAAAGTAAAATAAAAAAGAATGAAAATTTTTCTTATTTTTTAGTGTTTTGAAATTGTCTCTTAAATCTCTGAAAGTGATGGGCAGCAGAGCATAGCTTTACTGTACTATTCTTTCAAGAAGATTTTAGGATGCACTGTCTTCATGCTAGGTCCTGGTGTTTCACTAATCTTGTTAGAATGTCAATTGATATGTATGAAATACTTCATATTTCATTTAAAATTCTATTGTTTAATCTTTGCCTATTAACATGTCATCTATTAGAGGCAAATAAAATTGCTTTGATATTATCAGAATTTGTTTGCCCTTAGTCACCATTACACCTCTGATGAGAATGGACCAGTCTCATGGGAGTATTAGTGAATATACTAGTGGATCACAAGGAATAATAACTAGGAATCAAATATAAAAGAAAACCAAAATTCATTGACTACATAGGTAAGATTTTTAAATTTTAAGTTTTCTTAAAACTGTTGATTAAAAATAATATATATTATTTTTTAAAAATATATTGTAAATCATGTATTTACACATACTTTTAAAACTGGATTTTTTAAACATGTGCAAATATTTGCAGTAAAAGAAAACCAAGTACATTATTCTAGAAATCAATCCATTGAAAATACTGAATTATTTCATTTTAGGGGCTACCAGTTTGTTACACAGAAATGTAAATCCCAAATTAGATCCATGCCTTGATTACTCAGAGTTTGAATAACGTATGTATGAAATAAAAAAGAATTATCCTATAACAGTTTAATTTTATGAGTACCCAGAGATAACCAGACTGTAAGGTTAAAAGGTAGTTCTTCGGGCTGCCAAGTCAGCACAAGACTTTTAACACAAACTCTCTAAGTTCAGGATTTTCCTGAAACCATCCTCAACTTTGATAATTCACTAGAAAGACTCACAGAACTAACTGAACGGTTGTACTCACAATTAGTTTATTAGAAGGAAAAAGATACAAATTAAAACCCAGCAAAAGAAGAAATGCACAGGGTAGTGTGTGAAAGGGATACAAACTTGCAGCCTCTGATTTTTCTCTGCCTATGGAGTCAACACACTTTTCTTCCTAAGTATAACAATGTGACAATATGCTCAGAGTTTTGCCAGTCAGGAAAGCTCACCTGTGCTTCCGAGTTCTTATCAGAGCGTCATTACCTAAGCATGATTTATGATCCACTGCCCATTTCATTAAACTCTACCTCTAATCCACCCCCCGATGCGGCCCAGGAGGTCTGACATATCAGGTGGCTTCAGGGGCCCATGTGAGTCACCTTGTGAGCATGAACTGTCAGGTATAAATAATCTCAGGTACCCAACATGAATAACAAGAGCTGTTCCGTTCCCTTGGGAAATTCTAAGGATTTAGAAATCAGCCAAGGAAAAGACCAGACCTCTCTTTGGGCAAGGCCAAATGCCTGACTACATAAAGGGCTAATGGTTTTATATTAATAGTGTTCTTTACCTACCTGACATCCACCATATGTCTTAGGCCTAAAAAAGCATATTTTATAAGAAAATAACCAATAAAAACATATAATTTAAAAATAATTTTTCATAACTATTTATATATCTGTATTCTAGTTCAATAAAAATAAAATTAACTCAATATTCAAGCTTTTAAAATAAGAGCACAACAGAGAATCATTTAGGAAACATTATAAAGTATGTTTTCCTCATTTTCATTTATTTCATAAACTCAAAATTAAGATTCTTGATTCATCTTTAGAAGAGTAATATTTATTCACGTGACACTGCACCATCACTGCTGTCTTTATTTGTTGGAAAGAAAGGAAGCAAAGGCTAGTTTTAAAATCCGTACACTCACAAATAACAGCTAAGTGCAGAGGGGATACATAAATCCCACCAGCAGATTGGCCACCAGGCATTGGACACTGTTGGAAATATGAATTGTTTACAAGATTATGTTTTCAATGTATATGTTCTAATTTATTTGGTATTTTCCCAAATGATTAAACTTACTGTGAGTTTACCCAAAAGAGCCCCAATATGTAGAATCAGGTATAGCAAATTTTATCAACCAGCCTTTTGCCATGAGGTTATTATTTCTAGCTTTCGGTATTTTGCATTATATGAATGTGTCTGTCTTCCTTTTAGGGAAATTAAAGTACTAATTTTGTCATGGATAGTAAACTAAAATTTATTGATGATCCATGTGAGTTTTATAGTAAATTAAAAATGTGAACACTTGGAATGCATTGATAGTGAGATTCAGATTATAAATCGTAGTCAACTAGATTCAGTTTCTAATAATATACTTTAGCCAGAGTATTAACATCTGGATAAGTACACAGTGGACAGAGTTTTTCAGGATATGTCACAGAGACTAGTTCTCATGTCATTGTGTTGTTTTTTACATGATTTCTTGAGTTCATGTAATTGGGGGTTACAGGAATACTGATGATTCAGACGAATAAATATTTGTAAGTGTGAGAGATTTATAAAGGGGAAATGAATGCTATTTATTGTGCATGGATTAAAATTTTAATTGTTATTAAACATTACATGTGGCAGAGCCAGAATTTTAAAATACTATTAAATGTTATATTTAATAATACCTCTTAAGTAGAAGGAAGAAATGGAAAATAGGCAATCTGGCATAAATAGACCCCAAAATCATGCTCAGTAAAGTAATAATATTTTGCCACTTTGTAATGAGAGAAATTAAATTATAGAAATTCCATTGTGTGTTTACTATCACAAGTTAGATTAGGTAGATTTTCACAATTGGATATTTGAGAATTTTTTTTATAACTATGTTTAATGGTTACTTCCCTTTAGTGTGTTTTCTAAAACTAGCTTCATGCTTCTGGGATTTTTCTCTTTTACTGAGTAAGGTTTTACTGGATTTATCTGTGACTATCATTTTTTTAAAATTATGCATAGGCTAAATAAGCACACATCCAATGAGTCTGACATTTTATTTGGGTTTTATCACCCAGATAATATTGTAATAAAAAATGCAGAGTCAATGGTTGTTTGTAATCATAGAAACACTACTGATATTTTAATTTTTCAACTGGTTAAGTTAGTGTAATATAGAAATAATTATACAATAATGACATTTATTTAGAAAGCACAATATTCATTATGTGTTATTGTAGGGGAGAAAACATAATTTATTTTCTTTCTCTTTTTAGGTTTCTAGTTGAGACACTTTCCTGGAAACACAAGGCCACTTAACAAAAGAAAAACAAGCAGAAGTTTATTGACACGTGCTGCACCCACCACGTGGGAGATGCCTCAGTTCAAAAGTATTTCTCTCTCAAGGCAGTGGCTTAAGAGCCTTGCTTAAATGCTATTTTAACAAAGAACCATAAATCCTACATAATGACAAGACAAAGGAGAGAGCAGTTCTAGTCTTTGAAAAGATAGGGTAAATGTGAGAAGTTAGTAAAATCTGTTCCCAGATTTCTCCCAGTGCCTGCTGGTGCCTTCTCTGGGCAGATAAGCAAGTGCTGTCTCCAGTAAGGAAGGATTTATGTCCTGCCATCAGGCAATCAGAAGCTGAACCAGAGTGTTCCCTGTGTTTTCAGTGTCTTTAACAATGCTCTATACTTTAGGGAGAAATATTTTTATTTCTTTTATTATATAAGGTTAGAAAGTACAAATAGCTATGACAAAGAAGTAAGGGGAATATATATAACATCTTGGTTTTGAATAATTAGAGATAGTGATTCCTGGTTTTGAGCAAATGTGGGAAAAAAGCAAATAAAGACTAAATAAAACAAATACAGAGAGGCATAAATAATGACAGGCTATGAGAATATCAGCCTGCCTCATTAGACCTAGCAGTTGTCTTAAGTGTATATTTTGAATATGGGTTAGTCATATATACAAACAACCCTCCTATGGATTAAAGCAAAATAATATTAAAAATTATGGCAATTATTAAATATATTTAGCAATTAAAAAAATAAATTAGGCAAAAAATGCCTTGATGGAGATTATTTACATTTTACAAGGGGTAAAGAATAAATAGGGCTCATATAGGGTGTTTTATTTTATTGGACACATAAACCATTATAGGGATAGAAATTCAACTACTCAATTATTGGATCATTGTTAGTCAAATTTCCTTTTATGATTCTTTGGAAATTGCATTATTAAGTGGTTCTACGTGGAATCCTGTTTCTGAAACTTTCATCCTTTCCTTCATTTCTTGCAGATGGAATATCATGAAGGATCAATACTGCTGGGACATACCTAATCTGTTCCAGTGCTGGGTTTGTCTAGTAATTTAAGGCTTATGGCTGATGGCAAACTGAGGCTCTTCTTTCATCCCCTCTCTTTGTTTGTAGATTGACTGGACTATCAGGATAAATATAAACATACAAGGTTGTCAAGGCATCCCTCCAATGCATGAACAATAATGAATTGGCAAATGGAATTTAATTTCAATTTTTAACACATCATGAATATTATTTCTAGTGTACATGATATTTAAACAACCAGAGGAGAAATTTTAGTTTTTATAAATACATCATCAAAGCAATGTTTTGCCTTGCATAATGACGACAATAAAAAATAAAACATCTTATTCTGTTTCATAAGTCATTTAAGTAAGCAAATTTCAATCATAGAATCCAATAGGGGGAAATGACCTTGAAATGAATCCAGTATACTTAGTTATCCAATACACGAATTGTTTCCCTCATATTCATGTCAGATTGTCATTCAGCCACGTGTACTGTCTTCAGTAGAAACAAAATCATGAAATTAATACCATTTAAATGATTATATTTCTCAATAATGAAGGCTCCATGCTGTCTAAATAATGTAATATAAACTATTTGAGATCAAACTACTTAATATCACATAGCTCATGTTCAAATCATCTTCTCCAATTTCCTTCCCTTCAGAATGAATTTTGACCTTTACCAACATTTTACGTTTACCTACATCTTTTTCCCCCCAAAATTCTACTGACCCATGAAAGTCTAGCCCAAATTTGAATCCTAATCTTAAGAGCTAAAAGCCAATCCTTTTTCATAAATCTTTACTTTTTTATTTCAAAATATTAAGATGGTGCAAATATTTTTGCTACATGGATACCTTTTATAATGCCCGAAGTGGGGGCTTTTAGAGTGCCCATCACTTGAATAGTGTTCATTGTACCTGATAGGTAGGTTTTTATCTCTCCCCTCCCCACTTCCCCCTTCTCAGTTTCCTATGACCTTTACATTTCTTTGTGCCTGTAATTAGCTCCCAATTATTAGAGAGTACATGTGGTGCTTCTTTCTCCATTCCTGAGATACTTCAGTTAGGATAATTGTCTTTAATTCCATCCAAGTTCCTGCAAAAGACATTATTTCATTCCTTTTTATAGCTGAGTAGTACTCCAAGGTATACATATACCATATTTTCTTTATCTGCTCATGAATTGATGAGTACCTAAGTTGATTCATATCTTTGCAATTATGAATTGTGCTGTGATAAACATTCACATTCAGGTTTTTTTTCTGATAAAACGATTTCTTTTCCTTTGGCTAGATACCCAGTAGTGGATTGCTGGATTGAATGGTAGGTCTAATTTTAGCTCTGAGGAGTCTACATACTTCTTTCGATAGAAGTTGTACTAGTTTACATTCCCACCAACATAGTATAAGTGTTCCATTTTCACAAAATGTGCACCAACATCTATTGCTTTTTGACTTTTTAGTCAGGGCCATTCTGACATGGGGTAAAGTGGTAACTAATTGTGGTTTTAATTTGCATTTCCCAGATGATTAGTGATGTAGAGCATTTCTTCATATGTTTGCTGGCCATTTGTCTATCTTCTTTTGTAAAACTTATGTTCATGTCTTTTGCCTACTTTTGAATGGAGTTGTTTGTTTTTATCCTGCTGATTTGCTTGAGTTCTTTATAGATTCTGGATATTAGCCCTTTATTGGATGTATAGCATGCAAATATTTTCTCCCATTCTGTTGGGAGGTTGTATATTTACTCTGCTGATTATTTTCTTTGCTGTGCAGAAGCTTTTTAAGGACCATGGCATAATACTATGTATCCATCTATATGTATACATAATATTAATGATATGTATCATATACATATCAAGTTTTTATATAAAACTTCAAAGCTTTTAAAATTTTCTTGTGCAATGATAAATGATAAATAAACTTCTAGTTGATATAATTCATTAACCAGATCATTGTTATTTTTATTTGGTAGTATATTATGAGTTGTATGTTACAGTCATTTATTTTATTATTTAGAAAGAAATTAAAGTATGTAATATTTTTAAATGTTTCCAATGTTTATATGCTATAGTTGTTTGTTTTTTTCTTAAAGCAGCTTTGTTGAGGTATAATTGATATTAAAAAAGTGTATATATTTAATGTGATACAATTTGAAGACTTTGGACATATGCATAAACCATCATCACAAAGTAACATAAATATTCATCACCTGTAAGAGTTTTCTTGTGTCTGTTTGCGGTCTGTTTGTTTTTACTTTTTGTTTTATTTTAAGGACATTTAACATAAAATCTAGCCCATCAACAATATTTGAAATAAACAAATAGTATTGTTAACTATAGGCATTATGTTGTACAGCAGAACTCTAGATATTATTCATGTTTTATTACTTGTATTATTAAATAATTCAAAAGCCTAGTCATTAATTCTTTTCCAAATATTTGAATAAATGAAATTGTTGGGCCCTGAAAATGTTTGTCATAATTTGCTTCTTGGTGTCAGAATAATTTCTATTAATTTCATACAGAAATAAATTAAAATAAGTTTATTGTGTGGTACATTTATAATTGTATGTGTTACAAATATATTTATGACAGAAGATAATTTATTTTTTCATTAGGTATTAAAATCCTCTGCTTTAATTTTCTTGAGATGATTATTGGAAGAATTTTCTACAGACTACCTTCTTGTTTCACACATGTCAAATCTAGTTTTCACTTCACTGCCCATATGACTCTACATTTTGTATGGAGTATATAAAATATGAAGTACCTGGTTCTTTGACTTCTGGCTTGTACCCGAAGTTCTGAGTGGGTAGACATGTCATATAAGTTGAAGTGGTGGATAGTAATATATTTTCTGGAAAGATTTTATACCTTAGGGCAGCTTCCTTACAGGGAAACAACTGTGAACCACACAACTATTTCTTTAAAGTCAACTATTTCTTTTTAAAGGCATTTCCAACTCAACTTCCCTAACACAGATTCCAGAAATTCCCACAGTCAATATAAGGCCATCAATACAAGGTACAGTATGACAGAGATGAAGTCGAAGTGAAAAAATGCAGTGAACTTAACTGACTAAAATCAAACATGTTAGAACAATGTGTGGTCATGTCAATATATTGTTAGATTCCTCCTCACCACCTCCACCAGGGCCTTGGACAGGTGCATGTACTTGTGTCCCTTAAGTTTAAGCACTATCATATGCTTAATGATATTTTATGCTGTATGGTGAGTTCACTTCTAGGTATGTTATATCCCCAACTTGAGAAAAAAAAACTTAACTTTATTTGTTTATTTATTTATTTACACATACACCTCAACCTGCTTCTCTGTGTGTATATTCTTAGAGTGTGATTTAACTCTTTGTAATAAAGTTTTTGATATTTAGAGGCATTTTATAATAGTGTTTCCTCTAAATTTAAATTTCTGTATTTGTTGAAAATCTGTGCTTGGAGGAAATACAGGCCAGCTTATTTTTCTATTACCTTGAATGGCAATTCCCTTAGTATTGCATTACGATCTATTTTTGTCATTCATAGAAGACAGGGTGTAAATATCTCAGAATCAGTAAGGACTTGGAGCACTCATCAAACCCAGAATAAGGTAAATTTCAGATATAGACTAGGGAATTGTCCAAACTTGGAAGGAAATTTTAAAAAATGATAAATTTTCATAGATATCTAAAATTTTACTTGAGTCGTGGAAAAACTCTTAAAGGTATTTCTAGTGTCAATTCTCACAGTGCTAGAGATATAGAAGATGCTCAGTAAATGTTTTGACTGTTACTCTAAAAAAGTCTATCATCAAATAAACAGAAGCAATAAACATTCTGAGTGCTATCACAAGGCAGAGAACTTTTCTGCCTTTAAGCTGATTCTAGCTCTTGTCAGTGTTCCCTGGAGTGAGTCAGCATTAAGGCTGATTAAGCCAGTGGTTAAAATTAAACTGCACTTGTCAAAATAAATGAACTAAGAACCAAGAAAAGAATTTGAAATTTTTTTTCCTAATTCTTTGTGTTTTCTTCCTTTTTGCTAAGGAGTGACATTTGGTAACCCTCAGTATATATATTAATAACTAGTAATTAAATTGATAATGATAAACTGAGAATAGGTGTTAATAATAAATTATTAAGGAAATATATGTGCTAATTATGTTCTCCATAAAATGAACAAAAAAGTAATGCTTTCTATCAACAGAGGCTATTTAATTGGGTCTCTCAGAATAGACAAGAATATTTTCTTTTTGGAAGTGGCGTGGTGTAGTGGAAAGCTTTGAGGAAACCAAAAGCTAAGACAGGCAAAGTGATCTGTGCAAAATTGTTCAACTAGGTGTCAATAATTGTCTTCTATGACCGTGCTATGTTTTCTTCTCATTTTCCTAATCTGCTTCTAGCTTAATTCCTCATTCTTTGTTTCTTGGGTTCTTCAGGTCCCTATTCAAGTCTGTGATCCCATAATTTTCCACCTTTCCCCATTCCTAATATTCAGCTCTCTCCTGCCTTGTTCCTCCTGCACATTGTACTTCAAGCTACCACCTGACCTCATCCTATTACACTCTATGCTAGACCATAGGCACTCAAATTTCAGCAGCTGCTACATAGCAGAACAAATATTTAATTTTATTAAATGCATCTTGAAAGAGTTAAAAAAGTAGAGCCTGAAATCTATAGTACTTACTTATACCTTTCATGTGATGCTTATCAAGTTTTGCCCTTTAAAGAAATAGTTATTTGTTTATATGGATGCCCCACTGTCTCCTAGATTGTAATGTAATTTTCAGAGTAGGATGGTATCTTATTTTTTCTCTATGCTTTGCAGCATATAGCAGGGTAGCTCATGCATAGTAAGTGCTCAACAAATATTTGTTGAACATTCCATTTTCTTGTTTAAAAATTTAATGTTTGTGAATCTAAAAGGGTTCACTTGAGCCATCTGCTTGGGAAACATTAATTATTTTCTATTTCCTTATCTTGATAGATTTGGTTCTCTGAGTCTCTGAAGAGTTGGTGACTTTCTAGTTATGAATTCCAACAAAATGATAGCAAAAATGCTGCTGTGTATCATTATTCATATTCTATCTTTAACTTATATTATTCATAGGTTTCTGCTGGTTCAAAATTTTTTTCAATAAAGTTTGATTGTGATTTCCTATTAATACATTTTGTAAGTGATGCCCAGTTGTACATGAGGGAAAAAAAACTTTGCAGAGAAATAATGTTTTTAAAACTTATAAATACTTCTGAATAAATTACAAAGAAGAAAACAAATAAAATTGTGAAAACACTGAAATAACTGTAAGGGATAAAATATAAAATCAAAATTTTTTCTGATTTAGTTCTATTTTTATGTGATTTAGGTAGCCACTTAATTAATGAAAGGCTTAAGTTAAATATCTATAAATTCCAAGGCTGGAAAAACAAAATTATTTCTGTCAACTATTAATGCTAAACCCATATTTTAAAATAAAGTACATATAAAAAAAAGACCCTAAACCTTCAGCTGTTTAAGTTTCTGAATTCCTGAATGCATTATCCTAAACCCCATGCAAAGGGAGATGGCAAGAAAACCCTTGACTCTAACCTCTAAAGAACTGATGATCTAAAATTAAGAATCCAAGACATCCATATAAATGTATGTGTGCCCCATTTGTACCAAGAAATATATTGATAATGCATTAATTGATTATCTTCCTTATTCACCCACCTGATTTAATGGGCAGCTACAACCCCTTTCAATCACCCATTAAGAATATGCATCATTCAGAAATCATTCTAATTTTCCAAACGTTGTTCTCACAAGGAAGGGCTTATTGATGAATTATTTTCTTTTACTATTTTGTATATTTCATAACAAATTTAGGAGCAGATTTGTCATGAACTTGGAATTGTCTTACTTATTTTCACCAAGTTCAATTTGTTCTTTGAGATGTATCAGGCTACCTCTTACTGTCTGCATCATGGTATTGCTTATTAGTTATCCGAGTAAATTTGGTTGAAATATCTAGCAACTTTAGGTCTTCATTTTATCATCTGTTAGTAAAAAAGCTCTAGATTTATATGATTTAATTTCTTTTTTCAATCATGATCTAGTTTAAGAGCTACTCAACAAAAGAAAAAGAAAGGCTAAATGAACGAAAGTTCTATGCTATATTTGTCAAACATCATGGAAATAAAAGTCTTATTCTTAGTGTAAGAAGCCCAATGTATTTGATCTAGAAATATCATTTTTTAGAAAATTTAGTCAACTGAATATTCAATCAATTAGTTTTCACACTGTGCCACTTATAGATTCCATACCATTCAATTCTTGCTGTTTTTCAGCTTTGGTAGGCATATTGACACTTTTTCTTATCACCGGGATGTTGCACTAAACCCTCCATATATCACAATGAAGGAAGGGCAATTGACTTTTATGATTATGTGGCTCAGAATTGATTTCAGCCTGAGTTTTGTTGCTCTCTTGTCCTGAAATATCTGAAGAAGAAAAAAATCTTTACAGCAATCTAAAGAATCAGATGACCTCTGAGGCTTTTTACTGTCCTATACTTCTGTGTGTAGCTGGCTAGAAATGGGAAACCCTGCCCCATTTTCACCAAGACACTAAAACAGTAGGTGTGATTATTTCAGGAAATCAGGTGGCAGATTTGAGGTTGAACAGCAATCCTCAGTGTCTTTCACATGTCTACCTAGGAAACTAAAAGTGAAAGCAAGGCAGCCAAATAGGTCAAATAAATTAAACTATGTCTATAAAAAGAGAGTTGGGTTTCCAGGTTTCCAAGTTAATTATTATTTGAATAAATGTCACAGCAAGAAAAACCAAGAAAAGGAAATTAATAAAGCAAATCCACCTTCAGTTAAAATTGTCGCTCACAATATTGTATATAGTGTGTTATGTTGTGAGAATGTATCAGATACGTACTTTACTAGACCTGAACCACATGAGGAATGTGTTTGTGTACACCTATACTCTAGCAAGAGAGCATAGCATTGCTCACACGTACAACCAAGGGACAGGCTTGCCCCAGTGCAGACTATATTTACATAGAAATATAAATCATATATTTTATAATAAATTATAGTATATAATTTAAACTTAACTTTAATATTTTTGATATAACACAGAACTTGTAATCCAGATTATTTTATACTTTTTCCAATGAATTTGTGATGATTAAATAATCTAAATTATTTTATATGAGATCAAGTATTTAAGAGCAAATATACTTGAGGATGTAATTATGATAAATATTACATGAAATATTACATGAAATGAAGACAAGTTATGCCTTTTCAGTTTATTGGCCTTTGTGGAAATCAAGATCTAAGGTCAGAAAAGCCTACAGAGGATAAGACATTTCATCTTTCTGAAGAAAAATGTTATGAATTATCAGTAAAGCGATGGTCAGTCATAGAATAAAACATCACGGTTCTTCCATAAAGGTAGAGTTCACAGATAAAATTAAATATTCATGGATTATTTTTATATAACTGTATAGATTTCTCCTCTGACACACCTTTTTATTACTTGGTTCATTTCTTCTGTAAAATCCTTATAGTGGTAATGCTAGGTTTGGTAGTTGATGCTTGCTTTGCTGTTTCCTCAAATGAGCCTATGTTGTTTATCATTGTCTTCTAAGAATCTAACACAGGTCCCGTCACATAGTGGTTACTCATTACTTTTTTTTATTTAGTTGAATTTATCACTTGATCAATGACAAAGTTTTCATAGTGTATTTAAAAATTTGCAGTTACTAACAGCGATTTAGTGATCAAAGCAGAGTTGTCAAAAATCTGAACATTTCTACTGACTATGATTCATGAAACTTTTGTAAACACCAAAGTATACATTAGTGTCCTTGTAATAAAAGTGATTGTCATCCATTTCTTCACATTATTTTATTAACAAATATAATTAATTTTAGAGCTCCATGGACAATTACCTATGAACAATAGTGGATTAAACAAAGTTAAAACTGTTTTGTTTCCTGTAATACCACCCTGCAACCTAAAAGATAAATCATTTATTAAAATTGATCAAGAAATATAAATTGAGAATATTCTTATTTGTAGCAGTCTTTGAGGTTGCTTGCATTAGAGAATATTCTATAATTCTGTATTATAGATTTTAGAACATTTCTTTGACACCAGGTATATTTAGAATTGCTTCCTCTATGCTCCCATTGAATC
The DNA here is from genome assembly GCF_020740605.2 of Lemur catta. Classification (NCBI taxonomy): domain Eukaryota; kingdom Metazoa; phylum Chordata; class Mammalia; order Primates; family Lemuridae; genus Lemur; species Lemur catta. Next base: position 54,642,112 of record NC_059140.1, read on the forward strand.
TTGCATATATGTGAGCCACAGAAATTTCTTCATTCATAATCTATTTTTTAGATTTACTTCTTTTTTAAATTTTGTATTGAGGAGCTAAACATTTCTGGCCCTTGAACAACAAATATAAATGAAGGGATCCAGTAAAAATTCTTCTAGAGTGTAAGATAAAATTATATTATTGATCCTCCATGATCTTCTTGTTATGAATCCTCAAATATTTCATATAAATGAACTTTTTCTTTCATTCTTCCATAATAGCATGATTACACTTATATTGAGTCATGATTTTCTCAATTTATGAACATTAACTTGAAATAGGATTATATATGTAGCCATTTTTTGAGAGTTCATGACTCACTGGATCCTAACATAAAACAGTTAAATTTTTCTAGCAATTGCAGTTAACTCTACATTTTTTCATTGGAGAGAAGTTTCCCTGAATAAGAACTGACTTCAATGGTATCATTTTTCAGTGATTCTTCGTTGTTTAGAATAATCTCATTCCAGCTCTTAAAAGCTCAGTCCTATTCATTTTCAAAAACTTTTCTCATACTTTATCTAAAATCCACATCCTCTCCCTTAATTCCAGACTAGACCTGTGCTTCTGGTGCACTGAAGTTCTAGGTGCTCTCACTCCCTCTCTCCTACTCCCTGGACTAGTTCCTCTGGGTCTGGGTTGGCCAAAAAATGAAGAGTGAAATGTGAGACATCTTGTTAATTGACCTCTTATGGTCAAGTTGCAGTCCCTTTTTTGGTTGGCCATTATTGCCATTCTTGATTATGGTCTATGGGTTTAGTGTATACAGTCGATAGCTTCCATGGGCTTTGGTGAAGTGGGACTCCCACCCATGAAGCTCATCTAGAAATCTGTGGGCTCTAAGGAAGCTAAGCCATATCCTTGGCTAAAAGTACCAGGAAATTAATGCTACAATACTTTTATGAGCATATCTTTGGTGCCAGGCAGTAGTGTTCCCTGGTAAGGAAATAGGCCCCAACCTCATGTGCAGCTAACTCACAGGCAGATAAGAGAGTTTCCCTGTGAAAAAATACAACTTGGTCAATCTATGGAACTGGGAACCAGGGACCTTAGTTTCTGGCAGTCATCCACCGTCATTATCTGTACTTGATACTTATTTTTCCCATTTTAATTTCACAAAGGAAAATCGGAAAATCTCAACTTTCACTCTTGCAGAAATCCTTAAATTTTGTGATCTCTCACTTTAGTTTCTGAGAGGGGATGAAATAATCTCTCTTTGTGAACATAGAATATACCCAAAAGTTTCTCTTTTCTTCTTAAACCCCACAATCTGTGTGGGGATGTAGTGATGGTTTTGCAGAGAGGTGCTTTTCAGCAAAATTTAAATGGCTGCATTCAACACATACACACACATGCACACACACACTGCTTTTGGGAGTCCTAATTTCAAGATTGTACCATTTCCAGACTCACTCTCTAGTATGTCCATATCCTAGGCTCATCAGTTACTGTCATCTGCTGTAGTCATTCTAGTCCCATGATTGTAAATATTTGAAATTTGATTGACTTGGAAAATTAACTTGTGTATATACAGATGAAGAATGTAACACATTCTGACACTTTGACATTTTATATTATTTTTCTAACTGAGTCTATGACCCTGACACCCAGTAGGGAACTGCTGCTAACAGTACAATGATTAGTTCTGAGCTCTCAAAGTAGATTTAAATACACATTTCTCCACAGAAAGATGATGGTTAGATATTATGCGTAGATTAAAGAATAAGGTTATTAAAATTCAGACACTGGTGGGACAAGCTGAGAAACTAACTACAATTCTAACATCATTTCAATAGATAATGTGTTCTAACTTAGAAGCGAAGGCTTAAAATGTACCTTTAATTTATAATGTTTTTACAAATTGGAGCCCACCCATACTGAATGTAGGCTTCAAGCCTATTGTAGTTACTGCCAACCTACCTAGTATGATTATTATTCCCATAAATAAATAATTTTTCTTTACACAAAGCAAAGAAAAAAATTGGTATTTTTTCCTATAAATTTTGACATAGATAATTGAGGTACAGTGACCACAATCATGATATAGAAGAGTTCCCTTACTCCATACTATTCCTCTGGGATGCAGCATAGTCCATACCTCCTTCTAGCCTCATCTGTGGGCAACTATTAATTTATTTTCTGTTCCTATAGTATTACCTTGTCCAGAATGTCATATAAAAGGAATTACAAAGTACATAATCCAGCTTTTTGAGTCTGGGTTCTTTTACTTAGCATCACATATTTGAGATTCATCTCTGTTGTGTGTATCACTAGATTATCCCTTTTTAGTACCAAATATAGTCCATTGTATTGACCAGAGCTTCTTTATCTATTCAACAATGAAGGACATTTAGTTTTTCTTGAGTTTGGAGAAGTACAAATAAAGATGCTATAAATATTTGTGTTCAATTTTTGCCCAAACTTAATGTTTTATTGCTCTGGGATTGAGATTGCTGGGGCCATTTGGTAAGTATATGTTTAACTTTGTAGACAACTGCCAACATGTTCTCCAAAGTGACTTTAACATACTGCATTCTTACCAAGAGCAAATGAGAGTTATGGTTGTTCTGATCCTTGAGATAACTTTGTATGATCAATCTTTCAATTTTAGACATTCCATAGGCAGGTACTGGTGTCTTGTCACACTTTTCATTTGCATTGGTCCCAGTGACTAGTAACATTGAGCATCTTTTTATGTGCTTATTTGCCATCTGTGTATCTTCTTTGGTAAGCTGTCTGTTCAAGTAGTTGACTATTTTGAAAATTAGGTTGCTTTTTCTCTTATTATTGTGTTTTGAAAGCTACTTATATATTATAGATACAGGTTCTTTCTCAGATATATCTACAAAAATATGTAGATATATATGAAATATTTTCTCAAGTCTGTGGCTTGTCCATTCTTCCAACACTGTCTTTTGCAGAAGCTTTTAATTTTGAATAAGTTAAATTTATTTAAAAAAACACATTATGCTTTCAGTCTTTTATATTTATTTTGTATTTATGTTTAATCTAAGATAAAGATTTTGATACTTGGGAATGTACATTGCATGCGAATTTGAGCAAAAAATTATAAAAACAAGTTCTATGATGAGTAATAATATTTTTAAAGCAGTTTAAACAAATAAATGTTGTTATAGGCAAGATGAATTGTGCTGCTTTAAGACATCAAGACATCTGCACTAGAGTGTTTATGGAAGCACAATTCACAATTGCAAAGATGTGGAAACAACCCAAGTGCCCATTAATAATAGATTAGTGGATTAATAAAATGTGGTATATGTGTACTACAGAGTACTACTCAGCCACAAAAAACAATGGTGATCTAGTACCTCTTGTATTATCTTGAATGGAGCTGGAGCCCATTCTACTAAATGAAGTATCCCAAGAATGGAAAAACAAGCACCACATGTACTCACCATCAAATTGATATTAATTTATCAACGCTTATGTGCACATATGGTATCAACATTCACCAGGTGTCAGGCAGATGGGAGGGGAGAGGAGAGGATGGGGATATTCACAGCTGATGGGTGTAATGTGCACCATCTGGGGGGTGGACACGCTTGTAGTTCTGACGGGGGGGGGAGGGTAAAGGCAATATATATAACCTAATCATTTGTACCCTGGTAATATTCTGAAATAATATATATATATTAAAAAAGATTAATTGCCTTTAAGTTGGTTGTGACATTATAAAGTGTTCTTCAGAGTAAACCCATGCAACCTCCCCTCTTTTATTTGGAAATAGTCAAGGGATGTAAGTAATAATCCATAGCACATCTGATTAAGGAAAGTCTGGGTAAACTTTAATGTTCTTCAAAGCCCCCATTTGGAATTTTTTAAAAGAATTGTGTCTTGACTATATCCTTTAGTTATCATATGCAATCCCTTATTTTATTCATTAGTTATAGAGAAGATAGGTTTTACTACATCATCATAAAGTACATAAAGACTTTTATCAGGAGACATACTGACAGGATTATATTAGTATATCTCAAAAGCATGCATTTATTGTACAGCTACCATAATCAAGGCACTCGGTAAGGACACTTATGAGATCCATATGACTGAACTGCATATCAGATAGGGGATTTTTGAAAGAAATTTCAATCTAGGAAACCAAAACAGCTAGAGATTGTAATGGACTAAAAGGATTTCCATGGGGAAATATGATGTAAATAACAATAATGGTGAAAATAACTAGTGGATTATAATAATACCTTATTATATATGAACAGACAGAATGAAAGACATCACTCATTAAAATGCTTTGGAATTGAATGTAAATCATTATCAAGTTATAAAGGAGTTAGGAAAGCATATATCATGATTATGTTTTTGGTGAGCCCATAACTCATAATTGTACGTTAGGAAACTTCATTATCAAAATATTTTGAGATACTGAAGGGAATCATGAATCAAAAAGAAGGATTAAAGGGTAACATAATTCGATTTTTGATTATGGGGTTCAAAATTAAATACATCTAATTGAGTAACATACAGGTGCCTAGATGAAAGACTAAAATATCAAAACAAAGAGAAGTATTTGTTTTTCATCTTTACAAGTTTGCATAATCAGCAGAGATAATTCATCCATCATTTTGGATATGGGAGAAACTTAAAAATTTTTGAATTTATGTAATAAAGAGAAATTAAAAGAATATATATTTTATATGTGTCATATACACTTAATTTATCAGAATGATTTTTTTCTCCTACCTCTAAGAATTGATCAATACTTTTGTGAGCCCTTTAAGCTTTTTATAAAAAGTACTCTAAATTTTCCTTTTCTGATGGGCAATCTGTTTTCATTTTTAAAGAGCAAATTAATTTTAATGCCCTGAGTCCTGAAATTATGAGTAAGGATGACCAAACAAATAGTGTGCTTAGTAGAATTGAAAAATGTGTTCCTTATAATTAAAAACTAGTTGGTCAATAATTACTGAGTTCTGAGGAAGGATATTTCTAATGGAAGGGTAGGTAGGAATGTTCGAAATCAGAAGCCTGCGGGGAAAGGGAATTACAAAGAAAGGAAAGTACACAAATGTTCCCATCCTTCCATATGGGAGAATATTTTTGTTAGTATAAGTTGATGTGTCAGAGATTTGTCACTTGAGTTTACAGGGAAAACATAAATATTCTTAATTAAAGTAAATGAAAACCAAAAATGTGGATTATGCTTATTTCTGATTAGAAGACCTATATGTTATCTACTAATAGGATATCATTATGAAAAGGTTCTTGAAAGCCTACTGTCTACCAAGTATTAAATGAGTTTGCTATTGAATCAGCATTTTAAAATAAAATTTTTAATTTTATTCAATCTTATTTTATATTACAGGTTATACTAACTTGTGCATATTAATTATTTGGATATGGCTTAGGAGACACAACAGAGCTTTTCTTTTTATTTTTTTAAAGTTTATCCTTGTTTTGAGCTTTCCCATACTGGCTATGATGGATCACATATATCTTTAGAATATTTGAGGATAATGCCCCATTATGGCAAGTTGCCCCTAAAATTTCCATAATAATTGATTCTAAACATTTGTGATATTTATATTTTTACTGGGATAATAACAAACAATTATAACATCTATATGATTTATGCTTAAGAGTAATAAAATTACATTTGATTTGAGTCAATAAAATGTAGGTTGAATCAAATTGAAGCAACGAAGTATAACACGTTCAATTCCATCTGCTGTTTCCATCACTATTATAGTGATGTACCAGTCTGGAAGGGAAAAGAGTGGGAGTTGGTGAAGGGTAAGGCTAAGTCACTCACAGCAGAAATCAGTAATATGTCTTTCTCTGACTCTATCCTATATAATTTTGGAACTCCCTAAATATTCCCATTCCTCACTCTTCCTGATATCCATTAATGACAATGTCAGAGCAACAACTAACCAGCTAGTGCCCACTGAAGTTATCATCTGTCTTGCTAGTGACTACTAATGTCTGTCAACAGTGTTGGACCGTGTGAAAGGAGCTAATAACTGTGTTGGGTGATGTCTTCTGATCCTGCTGAAGTTGAAAATACTAACCCTTTTCATTGCAGAAATTGTCAGAAATTCTGACACTACTTTGCTTTCTCAATGTTGCATAAAATGTGCACTGGGATGTAAAAAAGTGTTTTTTTCCGCTTACATTTTTGTAAGCTTCTCGATTTAAGACTAATTTGTGACTTCAAGAGATTGACACAGGAAAATCAAACTGATAGGCACTCTGATGAATTAAGAACCCTTCTTTTCAAAAGTGTATTTCTTTAGACACTATGTTTCAACTACACTTGTGCATATGCAACCTTCCCTAAGTGATTTAGCTTTTGAGAGACCTTTATTTCCTTATGCAAAATAAAAGAGGCTGGGGATGGGGCAGAAAGGCATACCACTAATGGCCATATGTACCTAGATGTGTAGAACCCTGGAAAATATGTAGAGTAGAATCAACCTGAGATCCTGTTACAAGGAGAGTTTCCTTCTTTTTCAAGAACTTGGTATTTTAAACATCAAACATTTAATCTATTTTAAAACATAGCAACATAATTTTCACAAATTTAATCTGCAGGATAGAATTCTGTTTTAAAAGTGTTGTTAAGCAGGCAAGATGAAGATAGTGTGACCACAGGAGAACTCCAGATTGAAATTGATGGGACCAATTGTCACACATGCACTATTCTTGACTTTTCAGACCACATAGACTCAATTCTTAAGTTATCTATATGTAACTGGAATTTTTGTTACAGTTCCAGGTAAAGTGAAAACTTTAAGACCTGAGCCAAGATCTAACCCATGTTAGATGTAGGCAACCTAAGAGACAAATATGGAGACAAATGTCTGGGAAACATAGAATTATGTAAATGAGGAGGCACCTGGTAAGTATTGCAGGGATAATTTTCAAGAATTTATAACAATGCAAATACACTTAAGATGTAGGTGTGCTTTAAGAAATCTGTAACAATAAAAATACATTTCCTCAGAATTATTATCACTAAGTGCTTGACGTTGTGTGATTTCATATGGAATGACCTAGCACTAATAAAAATATGCACATAAAGCAAATATTGGGTTAAAAATGATAGAAGAAATACATTCTATATTACATTAGAAAAATTGTTCCTGAGTTCAGCTTTTGCTATTAGTGTATATGTGTAATGAATTTATTTGAAACAATTCTATTTCAAGATTATATGAGATGACTGCCTCCAGAGAAAAGATATATAAATTAGAAGTAAATAATCATTTATTATTTAAAATTACATTTAGATACTTATATCCTCAAATTCTAAGATTTTATTTTATGCCTTATTTGCATCATATAACTGCAAGAAATATTTGTTTTAGTATTATAGTTTAATCATTTGAAACTTGAATATCTTTGTTAATATCTGTTGACTAGCTATTCATCCCAGATTTTGTTAGCAATCTATGACCTGTCAAAGAGTTTATAGCAAAACGTAATGCAACATAGTCACTTAGCTCACTATTTAGTTTACCAAACCTTTCTTTCACTTTGTTTAGAAAGATATTCTCGATGAAGGAAGCAGTGCATTGATCGACACACTAGTTCGAACTTCTTATCTCTTTATAAGTTCTCCACTTGGAGTAGAACTGTATGTGTTCCTTTCACTTTTTTCCTTCCCACTCTACTTACTTCAGTAGTGGTGTACTTCCCTTTGACAACTTGCAAGAAAGCTCAACTTCTACATAGACTTCATTTCTTATTCTTTCTAGTAGATTTCTCCTTTACAATGTGCTTTGATATATGGTCTATAGAGTAAAGTTTAGAATTCAAAAGCACCATTTCTACTTAGGGGCTCTTAGCTCCTTTTCATGTGGTATGATAATGAGACTTTGATTTTATTCAGTATGCCGTTCATACTAGCTTAGCCACTACATTTCTCATAATTTATTTTTGAAATGTACTATTGATATAAAGAAGCACTGCTGTAGTACCCTAAAATGATCTTCAAAGCTTAAAATAATTTGTCTGTGGTTAAATAAAAATAAGAGACATATGGGATAAATGAGTCTTCAATACAATTTTATGCATATAAAAGCGTAGGAGCATTCTCTTGGATCAGGATTCTGCCAAATCCAAGCACATTAAGAAATACTTGATTTGTAGCATGCTTCTGGATTTATATGATTATTAATTCTTGTCTTAGATAAGAGAGCAACGGATGTGAGCAAACCTGATCAGTAGAATTACTGTAGACAATGAGCCTAAAGAACTTAAAAACACAACAAAAAGTGAAGCACTAGATAATATGTACAGTATTTCCTCCCTCTTTATACATATTATATGTATATAAATGTGCAAAGCTATTGCTCACATATAAGAAAATGCATTTATATTTTTACTCCCCTGCACTTCAGTTTTTGTTAAGTAAATTCAGTACATACCTTTTTATGTTCTTATATCAAAGTATTCTTTCAAAAGATGTATCTTGCAGTGGATATTTTTCTCATGACTGATTTTTTTTCATGCAAATTTCAGAATTAGGAAAAAAGCTAAATAAATCAGGCTACCTCATCTCTATATAATGAAAGGTTTGGCTTACATTGCTTTCATTCACATGAATATAGGACAGGGGAATAAACCATTTCTGTAATTGATTCTTATATTCAATGCTTCAAACTATTATTGAAGAAAATGAGTCTCACGGTAAGAAAGCTTGACTGTAGTATTGCTATTTAATGTGGGCACACGTGCGCATGCACACACAGGCTCCACCAGTAATGACTTCCTATTGTTGAGAAAATTTCTTTCTGTCTAAACAGAAGCTGCTGACCCAGTGAAAATTTGTATTGTTTAGATGATTGTATTCCCATTTACCCACACATATACACTCATCAGACAACAGCAGTCCCTATTATTTAATATAGATTTTAAGAAGATGGAAACTAAGAATTCCAAAATGACAATAAACCATTTACTTTTAGTTAATTTTATGACATATCTGGTTTTAGCATTTGTAGCTGCAATAAAACATATGTTAACTCCCTAATAAAACCTGAGTGATGCTGTATCTGTCACCTCTTTCTGCAGTGGGAAGTAGTGCACAAGTTATTACCTCAAGAACAGTTGTTCCCGTCTCCTATGCAGATCCATATCATTCTCAAATTTGCATTCTGATAGAGAAGCAACAAATGTTACTTAAATCCCATGAAGTGTGTTAATTATACCAAGCTCCATGAAATTATGGGTGAGAGAGCCAAAAGGAATTCTACAGCTGCATCTTGGGTCTCTTGAGCATATCTTGTCAGAGTAATGTCTTTTGTCACTTATATGATAACCTTAAAATTGCTTTTTTCCCCTAAGTGGTATTCCCTAAACCTCAGTGATATGGAAAATCTCACACAAAGCTAAATAGCAGATGTATTTTGGTGTTATTTATGTAAATAATGAGGATAGCTTTAGAGAAACAAGTCAAAATTCAATTTCAAAACTGAATTGAATATCTTATCAGTTTTACTTAATTATAAATATTTTCTCTCATTTTCTTTGCATAGAGTCTGAAGGATAGAGTATGGAATAGAAAACACTCCCACAATCTTTCCCTGTGATTATACAGGGAAGAGACTCCCAGTAGTATCACCTTGTACATACCTGTCTCTGGGCTCTAGTGGAAGAATTGAGGATGGTGTTCTCATGCATGCATAGCACAGACATGTACAAATATTTCTCATCAAAATTTTCTAGATTATATGTACCTCAAAAGATACAACTATACAGGGGTAGGGAGCATTTAGTTGATACTTCTTCCTCTCAGTTCACAAAAAATTGAAAAGAGATGAAAAAACACACTTATAGAAGTGAAATGTTTAACTTGCATTATTTCCTCTCTTTTTGTTTAAATCTTATTAGGCCCTATAGTTGTTCTGGGCTCAGTTTCCAGAATCAGACAGCTTACTTGGGTTTTAATCCCTGCTCCATCACTTGCTGGCTGTGAGAACTTGGACAAATTAATTAACATTTCTATGTCTCAGTCTCTTCAATTATAAGGAGGATCATAATAATAGTTACTTCATATGGTTGCTGTGAGAATTAGAAGCATTAATGTATGTGAGGTGCTTAGACCAGGGTTTGGCACACAGCAGCCACTGTTGAAATATTATCAATTGTTATTACAAGAATCTTGAGGCAACAGTTCTGTGCAGAAGAAATGGAAATGTTCCCATTTATTATATATCCCAAAGGTTCCCATGGATTAGGCATACAGTTAAATCTCTGAGAGGCTGTCAAGGAAGGAACTCAACAGAAAAATTCCTTGCAGAGGATGGCATTCATATGCAAAATATTGAATTTCAGTTCCCCTATAGGGGCCATTCTCCACCTTCAAAAAGCAGCATCTTTTAGAAAGTCACCCTGTAACTGGGAAAACCTCAACCCATTGGAAATCTATATCACATGTCAGACCCATCGAAGAGACAAATCTAATCCTTTTGGCTGAAAAATAGCTTGCAGCAGCCTGCTGTCCTTAGTTTACTAATATTTGGAAGAATGGTTTAGTTTGGCAATCAATGTCCTAGAGCCACCCAAGACCTTGACATTATCGTTTTTCTTTGAAGCCATAAAGAGGATTACTGCAAAAGCAGATAGTCTGTAATTTTATACAACAACTTGCAGTTTTACTTGTCACTGAGTTTATCGTGCTGGAAGCACACCATCCCTGTTTTCTAAGGATGCTTGTTGAAATTTTAATTGCTTGGAGTCAATATAAAAAATCTCATTTTTATATATTCTTTCTAAACAGGATCTCATTCACAATAAAACATTTATGCACTTTAAAATAAAAAATGTTACTGCAATGCTTAATACTTTATTATTTACCAAGGACTTTAACATACATCATTTCACTTGATTTTAAAAATAAGCCTGTAAGCCAGCAAGAGCAGTGATTTTCAACCCTGTTTAATGGATTTGGATGTCGATCTTACCATTTTACAAGAAACTCTAACTTGAGTTTATACAGCTGGTATATGTAAGAACAAAGTCTTAAACCCAAATCACTTGCCACCAAATTCAGTATTAACTGCATGAAATATTTGAAAGAGAGCACTTCAGATAAGCTAAAAACTGTAACCTTTAGAGGGCTGTTCTCAAAATCTTAATTTATTTTAGATATCACAAATACTAGAATTAAGTTACTTTAATTTTGAAAATGGATTTGTTGGGTTGTAGTCGGAAATGTTGGTTCTTGGTGTGCATATGGCCGAAGAATGACCAGACACACCAAAGTGAGGCAGGCCTGAAAATGAGGTTTATTTAGGACAGAATGATAGGATTACAGAGCAAGAGCAAGATATAGGTTTACAGAGAGAGATACATACACCACGGATAATGACCGGATCCACAGTCACAGCAAAGACAGAGCAAAAAAGGCTTGGTTAATGGTCTGGGTCTTGTTTTATAGGGGCCAGACAGGGACTTCCCTGTGGCTCAGCCATCACCATGGAACCACTTTGATTGAACAGAGTTAGGAGTTCTATGACCTGAGTCTTACTGTGCATGAGGATGTCCCATGAGCCTCTCTGAAAGCCTATTTGGGAGTGAACCACAACCTCACCCACTTTCATCCCTAGGAGACCTGGAATCCCTCGCTATCTACCTAACAGATTCATATAATGTTAAGAATTTTTCTCAACATTACAATAATATTTTAGAGAACAAAGCAAATTAACACAAAGTAGTAATTGTGTGATAATCACTTAATAATAATTTTCCAAGGACATTTTGTTTTCCCCAGGGAAGACCACTTAAAGTGAAAGAAGTGATATGTTCCTTTTTAATGACAATAACTCAATTCCAAAGACAGTTTGTCAGATAAAGGGCAAATTTAAACAATATAATTTAAATAATTTACAACAAAACAACTTATTTCATAAAATAAATTTTATTATTTACATTTATTTATTGTCATAAGTAATATCATAAAATAAATGTTTAATGCCAAAAGATTTGTCTGTTTTTAAGTGAGAATGTAGGAGACTTAGAACAGAGATAGGAGAGAAAATACAGGTTATAATCAACTAGGATATTTCAAATGTATCTAAACTAAGAAGAGAAGATATGATTTTTCAAGAGGGATTGATGTAACTAGTTTTCTGTCAGAAATAAACTACACATGCCTCAGTTTCTGATTACTTTCCTCCTCTTGTTAATAAAAATAAAAAATTCCTAGGTGAGCTTCTAAACATGAATTTTTCAATAAAAAATCATGATTTTCCAAAGTGTTTAGGCCCACGATTTCTTCACCATCCATTTATTCATTGAACAGTTATTTATTAAAGATCTCTTATGCAGAGGTGTTCTGCTAGTATTCAAGAAGAAAAGATGAGTATAAGATAGACTAAGTGAAGGCACAGAATACCAGAACACCAGATAGTCACACAAATGATGAATGATATAAAACAATGTGCATGTCACTGAGATAACTGGAAGCACATACAGAGATAACAGCATATTTGGAAGTACAAAGAACAAAGGTAATTAAAATCCTACGAGAAGAGCTCAAGTAAGATTCTTGGAGACAGTGTCATTAGAACTGAATCCGAAAGCCTAAATAAGAATTATAAAGGTCAAAGCAAAAGCAATGCAAGAGATGGGGACATTTCAAGCTAGCCTAAGCAAAACCATTAAGAAGAGAATAATTTTCAATTTTACCTTCAGGCTTTTGCAAGGAATTAGGAACAATTTTGATTTTCTGGTGTGCAAATGAGATTAATGGCAGGTAATAACTACATAGAAGGTGGATCATGAAGATTTTATTATGCAAATATATAAGGGAAAGAAGGAGAAAAATAAGGTATTTTAATAGCAAGAAGTATAATTTTTGCTTTAAGGTGAGTTTTGGTAGACATTGACAAAATAAATATGAAAGAAATAAAACTATAGGTAGATGAGAATGAAGAGTAGAAAACTGTTGAAATACACAGTTGTCTTGAAAGAGATGGTATTGCTAGAGATCAGCTGATGGGACTGATTCAAGAAATATTGAGCATTTAATATCAGTGATAAATAGTTAAATGTGAGAGAAGAGGCCTAAGACATGGATGAAGTTTAGGTTTCTACTCTGTGGAGAATAGAGATGCTATTATTGACATCTGCTTTACAAAATCCATAAGAAGGAACTTGCTTAGGGAATGATATAATGTGTTCTTGTTGAGGATTTGTGGTATCTCTGAGATAACCCTGAGGGATTCCAAAAGGCAACCCTATGTGTGAGTCTCTATGTGGAAAGTTTGTGAGACACATTGAATACGGAGTTTGGGACATGATATCACTAGCATCTATGATAGACATTTTTAAAGTGTCATCCTAGGAGGTACAAAGGTGCTTATTAAAAATGCAGAACTGAATACCTCCCCTAGGAATTCTGAGACTGTATATCTGTTAGAGGAACTTAGTTGTTCTAAATAACAGTAATTGAGATGTCCCAGAAAGATAAGATAGAGTGAAGGGAAACTAAGAATGAAAATAGCATTGGTAGTCACATTAAAGAACAAAAAAGAAATATAAATCAGAAAAAAAATAAAGAAATGAGAAAGTCTAGACTGGAGTTTTCATGAAAAATAATGTCACTATTTTGGATCAGTTAGATTCTTAGGAGTGAGTGTGTTTGTGTCTCTGTATGTTTACAGAAAATACATTGACACATTATTGATTATTCTATATAGTCTTATATCATGTCTATATATCACATTATATGTATAGATATATATGTGATCATTGGGCTATATAGGATAAGCAAGGAATTTTATTAAATTTGTACATGTCTTTTACAAGAGTAAAGAGTGACATTTTCATTAGCTTTTGCACTTAAAGATTAGATTTACCCTGGGACAACAAAGCATTCTGTTTGCTAATAAAAGGATTTATATTTATTTAGATTCTGGGTGAGTGGATTATTTTTATGTACAAATGTGAAATGCCATTTCAAAATACGAGATCTTTAGAATCCTTTTTGAAATAATCTAAATGTATAATGGGAATATTCTATCCTTGTATATTCTCATGTTTGACTCACATACATTTTTTCCTGAATCTACAATAAATTATAAAAATTTCAAGCTACATAGGTAAAGATAAATATGATTTGGGTTCAATTCAAAAGATAATGAGGTAACAGTGCAATATCTATCATTTTTAGTATTGTAGGAGCCAAGCGAACTTCCCCTTCTTCCTCTGAAAGTTTGCTTAAAAATCAACCTGAAAAAGGCAGATTAATTGGAGAAAAGGCATACAAATTTATTTAATGTATACACATGGGAGCCTCCAGAATGAAAATCTAAAGATACAGGAAAATTGTCCATTTTTATGCTTAGGTTCAACAAAGTATGGATAGCCATGGAGAAATACAATGGGCCAAAAAGGGTATGAACCAATGCTAATAGACTGAGTTGGGAAACCCAGCAAGGCCTGTCTAAATTCTCCTTGGCCTCTCTGAGCAGCATTCCTTCCTTCTGGGGATTGGGCAAGACCTCTGGAATGGGGGTCTTATGACCTACAGTTAAACAAGGTAGGTCAGATCATTTCCTTATGGCCAATTTTTACACAGAAAGACAGAGGAATAGTTAAAGTAATATTTTTAGGTTTTATGGCTGGCTTTGGGGAAAAGAAGTTTTGGTTTCTATGACCCACCTTGGGGAAGGGGGATTCTAGTTTCTATGGCTAGCCTTGGGGTATAAAGGGACTAAGAGATAGGAGGACAGGAGAATTTTTGCCTCTGAGGCTGCTTCTGAGGCCTTCATTTTGGGGTATTGTTTTCTGAGCCCCAATAATATCTAAGAGAGACATAAGAGAATGAGGAATGAGAAAATACTTTACTCTCAATAATAAATATTATCACTGTAATTAATAATATTATTGCACAATTATCATTTGGATGCACGTTATATGGCAATTAGTTGACTAAAACTTGATACATGTTTCACAATAAGGCAACAAAGCTCTATTGTTTTAGAAATTTTATATATTATTTATGACTTTTAGCCCGTTGCTGTTGAGGCACTGAAAACAAAATCAAGTCTATTGAAACCCCCAATGGACTCTTCTCTCCTCAGCTAATTCAATGTGACATTGGAATATTTACTAGGCAGTAAAGCACACTGATATTTAATCTATTAAGTTTTAAATATATCAATATTTCTTAAAATTATAGAACACTTCTTTTATCACTGTGTATGTAAGTGTGTGTGAAACTGTGCTTCACTCTTCTTTAAACTCGTTATATAGGAGAAAAACTTGTGTTAGAGCTCCAAATATCCCCTAACTCATATTATTATAGCTACATTATTTTTTCCTCCTTAAACTGGAAATGATAATAATGCCCAGAGTAGGAAATCTATACTGCCAACTCTGAAGATATTGCAGATTTCTCATAGGATGGATTCACATCCTCTATAGATTATTTGCCTTCAACTGGCCATCCAACTGCCAAGCACCTTCCTAAACCTCCTGAGATATTAGCACATGAATACTTCAGTCATATGTATGCTGAATTTTGACTTGATTCTACAGCAAACCTCATATTTTATATTGCCCCCTTTATTCCCTCCTCTTCTCACCTAAGTTCAGGTCAAGAGATAGATGACAGAAAATACAATGAATCCTGTTTCCTAAATCTTCACCCTTGTCCCAAGTAACTTTCCGAAGCAGAGAAATACCATAAGGCAAAATCATATGCAAAACCAAACACATTAAAAAATAATAAAAGAGAGGAGAAAAGTGATCATTTCGATTCAACTTTTTCTCACAATATTTCACATTATCCTAATACAGATTTATAATTGTATGTCTGATTCTTTTTCTTGGCACAGTACCTGAATGAAACAAGAGCAAGGTGAAAGATAGTTGATTATTGTATTAATCAAGTGAAATAATGTAGGGAAGTGTTTTGTAAATTACAAAATTTTAGAATAATATGGATCAATATTTTATGAATAGTGAATAAAAATAGCACTCTCATCCAATTTGGAAGTATGCATATCTCTTCTATACCACTAAATAATAAATTTGCTTGATATGACCACTCAGAAACCATAAGTAGCTCTAGAGTATTAGGGTAGTATATAGTCAGGGAAAATCAATACCTTCAGTTTGGTTTTATATGTCTTGTTCTTCCTAGCAAAACATCCTACTAATCAACCCTGAATGGCTGGGGGCGGGGATAGAGTTGTGTCAAATTTTAAAGATAAAATGTTCTTTGAGAGAAATAAATGAATCATTTTTCCACATGACAAAGTAAGATTGAAATTTTAAAAAGAGAAGTAAACAAAATGAACTTAGAAATATGACTATTCTGAATAATCTTAGAAAATATTTTTTCTGAATTCAAATTACTTCCATACTAGAGGGAATCTATGAACAATGTACTACTCCCAATGTTTGAAGTGTTCTTGTAATGGTGAAACCCGCAGTAGCAACCCTATTTCATATTTACAATTTTATGATTGTTGCATCAATGATGACATTATTCCTCATGCTTCATCAAGTGAATTGGTGTAAGACTAGGCTCAATCAATGCTGACAAGAAAATGATGGCAGATTTGTGAATGGAAAGGTAACTGGTAGGTATACAATCAAATCTCAGAAGAAAGCTAAAGTCACCAAAGAATTTTCCAGAAATGTTAGCTAAAATAATGAAGAAAAAGGCTATTGTCTGAAACAGATGTGTAACACCTGTCGGGGAAATTCACTCACCCCAGAGTTCATCATTCAAAGTCTTTTAGGACACTCAAACACATTTACTAGTCTATGAATATATTCCTGGTTGGGAACTTCAACCATAAATATAAATTTAACACCCCTGAAGAAATGAAGCTTTTTTCTACATGCAGAGTTTATTGAACTCATGTTAAAAAATAAGTCTGTACAGAATGTACTGAAAATTCCTTCGAAAGAGTATGTTTTTTAAAAACTACTTTCATTCATATAGTTAACTTGTAATATTTTTGTTCTCATAAGTGTTAGAATTTCTAAGATATGAAATAGGTTTTAATAACTTAGCCACAAAATATATTAATAACACTGTATCTTTAGGAATAAGGGTTTTTCACTTAATCAAATACTGAGTGGGAAATAAGTATGGTTTTGTCTTTCTGGTACTGTTTATAGATGTTTCAACTCTATTTTTCATCTAGACTCCTTAATTTCCTGAAGGAAAAATAATTTCCTTGAAAGAATTATGTGAAATAAATTGATTTACATGTACACAATTCAGGCAGTGCAGTAACAGTATGGTCAATTTATTGAAAGCTGATAATTTTCAAAATGTTTTATTGTAAGTTACTCTAACTATTCCTTAAACTTTCTATATATGTGGCCACATGCCATAATTTATTCCATCTAAGAAAGCACCATGATTGGTGCTTCAAATAATCTTGAAAATAGCAAAACTATATGTAAAATTTAATGCCACCTCTTATTTCTTCTTTTTCTCACCTGTGAAATATTGAATCATTCTGAAAAATCAAATCCCTACATTTTTGTTGTCTTCCTCAAAGTCAATTATTTTTAAGACTATAACTTTTAAATAGAAGAAACTTATTCGTGTTAAATTTTATTGCTGAAAATATACACTTTAACTTTTCATGATTTTTTTCTGTTCCATTTATTTATTTATTTATTTTTTATTTCTAAAAAGCACAGGGATACAAATGTGTTTGGTTACATGGATTGATTTTATAATGCTTGAGTCAGCGCTATAAGTGTGCCCATCACCCTGATCGTGTTCATTGTACCTGTTAGGTAGGTTTTCGCATTCCCCTCCTCCCACCTGCTCTCAATTGATTTCCGCTGAATTTTACTTCCTCTATGTGCATGTGTGCTCATTGGTTAGTTTCAACTTAAGAGTGAGTACATGTGGTGTTTGTTTATCTATACTTTAGATATGTCACTTAGGATAATGAGTCTGAGTTCCATCCAAATTGTTGCAAAAGGCATTATTAATTCATCATTTTTCATGGCTGAGTAGTATTCCATGGTATACATATACCACATTTTGTTAATCCACTCATGAATTGATGGGCATTTCGGGTGAGTCCACATCTTTACAATTGCAAATTGTGCTACAATGAACATTCAAGTGCAGGTGTGGATTTGATAAAATGACTAATTTTCTTTTGGGTAACTACTCAGTAATGGGATTGCTATATAGAATGGTAGGTCTATTTTTAGTTATTTGAAGACTCTCCATATTTTTTTCCATAGAGGTTGTAGTAATTTTCAGTCCCACCAACAGTGTATAAGCATTCCTTTCTCTCTCCATCCACACCAGCATCTCTTCTTTTTGGACTTTTTAATAAAAGACATTCTAACTGGAGTAAGTACCAATCCATGAGCATGATTTGTTTTTCCATTTGTTTGTGTCATCTGCAATTTCTTTCCTCAGTGTTTTGTAGTTCTCTTTGTAGAGATCTTTCACCTCCTTTGTCAAGTATCTTCCTAGGTATTTTATTTTCTTTGTAGCTTGTGAATGTTATTGAGTCTTTTATTTTACTCTGTTTGACTGTTATTGGTGTATAAGTGAGATATTGACTTGTGTATATTAATTTTGTAACCTGAGAGTTTGTTGCATTTATTTATCAATTCCAAGAGTGTTTTGGTGGTCTTTAGGGTTTTCTAGATGCAAGATCATATCATCAGGAAAAAGTAGTAGTTCGTCCTCCTCTTTCCCAATTGGGATACGCTTTATTCTTTCTCTTGGCTGATTGCTCTGGCTAGGACTTACAGCACTATGCTGAATACATCTGGTGACAGTAGGCATCCTTGTCTTGTTCCAGTTCTTAGTGGGAGTGCTTTCAAGATTTCCCCACTTAGTATAATTCTGGCTATGGTTTCTCATACATAGCTTTAATAATCTTGAGGTGTGTTTCTTCTATGCGTAATTTGTTGAGGGTTTTTATCATGAAAAGGTGCTGAATTTTGTTGAATGCTTTTTCTACATCTATTGAAATGATCATACGATCATTTGTGTTTATGTGGTGAATCAATCACATTTATTGATTTATGTATGCTGAACCATCCTTGCATCCCTGGTATGAAGCCCACTAGGTCATGGTGGATTATTTTTTTTTTGATGTGCTCTTGAATTTGGTTTGCTAGTATTTTATTGAGTATTTTTGCTTTTGTATTCATAAGGAATATTGCTCTGTAGTTTTCTTTTTTTGTTATGTCCTTTCTTGGCTTTAGTATCAAGGTGATACTGCCTTCATAAAAGGAGTTGGTAGGATTCCCTCCTTGATGTTAGGAAATAATTTCTGAAGTACAGGTACCAGCTTTTCTTTGTAGGTCTGGTAACAACATATGGCTGTGAATTCATCTGGTCCAGGGCCTTTATTTTGTTGGAAGGTTTTTTATTACTGCTTCAATCTCACTGCTCATTATTGTGAGAAATAGAAGAATATTTCTATTCTTGATTGTGTCTTAGGAGGTTGTGTGTTTCCAGGAATTTGTCCATTTCCTCTGTGTTTTAGAGTTTGTATGTGTAGAGATTTTCATAGTCTTCACAGATGATATTTTGTATTTCTGTGGTATGAGTTGTAATATCTCCTTTTTCATTTGTGATTGAGCATATAAGGGTCTTTTCTATTCCTGGTAAATCTAGCAAGAGGTCTATAAATTCTGTTTATCTTTTTAAGGAAACACATTTTTTTGTTCTTGTTGTTCATCTTCAGTATTATTATTTTTTTATTTCATTTTGTTCTGCTCTGACCTTAGTTATATATCCTTAGCATGGTGGTTTTCTCATTTGCTAACTGTAAACTGTGGCAGTGGTGAGCTATGTTTGTCTCTCATTGATGAGAGAGGATGGAGGTCTTTGAAATACTTTCCCTTTCCCCAGTCCTGTGGTCTTCTCAACAGTGTGAATTGTATCAGCATGCCCAGTTTAATCTCTGAGAGAGTAGGTGATGCTTGTTGGTAAGAATCAACCACACCCTGTATGACTGAGTCAGTAAATGTTGTAAAGGGTAAGGCAAATTGACCTCCCTGTCAGTAGATTGCACTTGCCAGAAGGAACAAGCTGCAGTGTTGTTTTTGGGACCTATGACCAGCTCTAGCCCTCAGCAGAAGCACTCGAATGCACCAGTTGGTGAGCAGAGCCCTGGAACTTCCAAGTGAGTCCTTATTATCCACTATAACAGAGGTTTGTGGGGTAGTGAGGCTGGGCAGGGCTGAGTTTGGTGAGCATGCCCTAGGGACCACAAAAGCTGGTAAGGTAGCTGTTACTACAGGGGTCAAATGTCTGCTCCCAGTCTTCTGGGGAAAGCTTCCAGGGTTTTGCTGAAGGGAATCCAGCCAGCCAGAAACTCTGCTTTTAGGGGAGGCGCCATCTGAGAATCACAATCTGGCTATCAACAGCAGGTTTTGCTCTTCTTTCCCTTCCACTGCTCCACAGTATCTGTTTGGCATCTGCCATCAGGCAGGACCTCAAACTAGCTGAGCTTCCCAATGATAGTGCTGTGGGCTGGTAGCTTCCCTGTCCAGGATCCTTCCCTGGGCTGACAGTGTGGCCCTCCTGTGGGAGTAGGGGTGCTCTATAAGTATGCTGTGGCTGGGACACACATTGTACTCTCTTTTCAGTTCTGCCCAGGTGGGCTCCCTCACCTTCCATGATTAGTTCACAAATGTCCCTTCCATGCCCCCGAGCAACACAATCCCATCCTGGCGGAACAGGATCTGGCCTACAGGCCTGTCCTCAGGTCTCTGAAGATCAATCCCTGCTAGGGAGAAGTGTGGTGGTCCTGAGTTGCCTGTGGAGTGCTCATGCAGGATTGATATCCCTCTGCTTGGGGTGTGCCCTGCTCTGATGGAGTAGCCAGGTAAACAGCACCAAGGAGGGCCGATAAGCAAGGAGCTCACAGTCCGAGCACCCCTAAGTCAGCTGCAGGTCTTTAAGGGGAAAGGTTGAGTTCCACTCTTTGTGGAAGTCTTCGGTATGGAGGATGAACTAACAGAGGGAAAGCAGCCACTCCTGAGAGCCCCAGCTCAATTGTCTCTCTTGATAGCCATGGGCGGGGGGGTAGAAGGGGAAGAAAAGAGTCCGAATAGAGGAAAGCTAGCACTCTGGTCATCTCTATCCCTCTCTCTGGAAGGCAGCTCACCTGGAATGCCAAGGCTCTGAGGTCACGCAGATACCCCGGGACCCACTGGCTCCTGTGGCTCCTGCAGTCTGAGTTGGAGTTGGGAAATGTTTGTGCAAGAACGAGTAAGATGAAAGCTAAGGTGCTGAATCCTCTCGAGAAGGTCAAAGGTGCATGGTGGTTGGAGAAACACTATGGATCCTGCCATCTCAGCTCAGGTCTGCGGTGACAGAAATTGACCCCCCGAGGGGGCCGGCAGGCTGGTGCTTAGTCCTCAAAATGCTCCTGGTTTGCTGGTGGCAGCAGCTTTTAGGTTCATGAGGGTAGACAGGCTCTGCAGCAGCCCAGGAGCCTGCTGACTGCCAGAGATGTGAGGGAGGCAGACACAAACTATCCCACCTACCATTTTCACTGTACTCCAATCCTCTCAGGGGATGATCTCTGCCAATGTCTTGCTCCTTTTGGTTCTGCTCTGCAATTTCTTCCTGTGGAATCTCTGGTAGGCTCTGGAACCTTCTCCCTTGGAATTATACCCAATCTATGTTTGTTTGTTTGTTTGTTTTCTTTTTCATCTAAAACTTTTCCTTCTTTCTGAGACAATCTGTTAGCTGGTGTCTCTGATAGACATTTTATCTCCCCTGGTGATTTTTCTTTTAACTCAACAAAGGATGTAATTTTCTCTTGGAACAAAATCTACAAGCTCTATGTTCAATTTTTAGGTAAAAAATAAAATATTATTTAAGCTTAATTGAGCAATCATTTTATTTGGGAAGATTTAAGATTGAATTGAGCCACCTCTTCTAAAACTGTAGCTTTTTGACATATCCTCCATGATTCAAATCAGGGACTTTTTTGTATTCAAATCTCGGTTCTTCCTTTGAAGCTAATGAAGTTCTCTCTCTCCTGCTCAATTTGACAACTTACTCTCAGCTCTGCCAACACTACATTAAATTTCTTGGTAGCCTTGCTGACTCGTTGAATTTGGTGTCCTTCATTTGATGTTTGGATTGAACTAATGACTAATTATCCTGGACCTGGAAAGATTAGCAAGTTCTCTTCTAGGGAGATTTTAAAAAATAAAGAAAAAAAACGGAGAAAAAAGATGAACTTCAGATTACCAGCAATTTCTTTCTAAATGATGCCTTTTTTCCTTTATTGTTCCTGCTTTTGAACAAATTTAATGTCACATTATTTTCTATCTTTTCCAGTTATGGTAAAATAAGGCAATACACAATATAATATGCTTGCTATTTAGTTGTCAATCAACATTCATGCCTACAAAGATCATCACAGAGCAATATTTATTAAAATGCACCTTTTCCCTAAGCTATTTAGAGATTTTGATCCGCACTAATATTATGACCTGATATTTGTGAAAGATAATGATTTGTTTTTTCGTTTCTCTTCCAGAATCACTGTAAATGCTGCTCATTGCTGCAAGCTAAGGTCACATAGCACTCACAGTCTTATTATAATTGACAACTACATCTTGGTTTGAACTCCAATTCAATTTACACAGGTTTTCCTTTACACATTTTTCTCATATATTAGGTAAATAGAATGTTCACACAGCCTTAAATCAGTCAAAGGGCAGATAGATGTTTTGTTGTACAAGCTCACTCCAAATAGCTTGGCAAACAGCTCTGCCTCAGCAATAAAAAGTCTGATTCCCCTTGGGCAAGAATTTTTCACCATGTTTCACTGAAGAAGGGGTAATATTTTTAATATTCTGTATAATCAGTAAAACTCATTTGGTATGTGGTTTAGTAATTAGTATCAGATGCTGTCCCTAAAATTGTCACCAAAAAATACTTTCAGAGGTTTTTCTAAGGAGACTATCTGTCTATGTTTCAAAAAGGGCGTGTAGATTTGCCTGTGCCAATCTTCCTCTCAAATCAACTAAATGATCATCAGTTCTCTAACTCATAGATATAGCAGTGGCTTCCGGCTTTAATGATTAATTTTGCTGCTCTTCTCATGTTAGTGTTCTGAATACACTGTCTCTTCACAATTTCTGTCTATGCCACCTGAACTGCCTCATCTCTACAAGCCCCTTTCCACTTCAGCTCCTTGTTGATACACATATTTTCTCTCCAATATCTGTTTTTACCAAATGACTCAGCATTTTCTCTTGTTCAAGGAAGGCAGAGATATTCTTGTTTCTGTTGAACAATATAAGTCCAATTTTTGTTTTTGTTTTTTTTTCAGTTGCCTTTTGTTCATTAAGGACCAGTTGAATTATCTGTTGGGACTTGGTAGTAGAAGATATCTCCTGGATAGTAAAAGCCATTAGGGCTTTAAGAAGGGGAATTTAGTGTATATGAAAATAAAAGAAAAACAAAGGTTAATAGAGCAAACTATAAACTCAGAGTCCAGAGGGTAGCCAGTCAAGAAGATTTCTAGGTGCTGGGCTTAAAGCATCTTCAGTTGGGCCTAGGCCAGGCAGTGGCAATCTGACATTTTTCTGGTTTGCAGTTTGAATGTCACTAAGGTTGTCCATATGTAAGACGTGGTGATTTCTCTGAGGTTTATATCAAATCATTCAGCTTCAGTATGCACAACTTCAGGAAAAGAGCAGTTTTAATTTCACTGACTCCCAGCCAGAAGGATAAGAGAAAACTGGAAGTATTGGTTTGAAGAATCATAGCCAGATATTGAAAAAAACTAGGAGAATTTAGGATCCAGTGTAGACTGCAGGTAGATAATAAAATCACAAAACAAAAATTAGTAATGCTTGAGTCTAATATTGAGTACACTATAGTTTCCTTTTGAAACAATTTTTCTCTCTACAGTTACCCCCTATTTCTACCAAATAATATCAAAATAAGACTTATTTGTTTGTAAAATAAGTATAGTCTCATTAAACTTGGCCTGGTTATTTACATAAGTGGAACAAGACTAATGACTGACAAATCAGGTGCTTTTAAGTTTACTTTGCTGAAATTTTTGATAAGGAATCTCAGATTGGATTTGTGAAAGCCTCTTGTGGCTGGAAAGCCAAACCAAAGACTTGTCATTGGTCTACATCAGTAACACCTACATAGTAGGATGAGTTTTTCTATTCTGTAGGTCCCCAAAATATCCTGAGGTTCCTGGGCCTGCCAGAAAGTGACTGACAATCATCTGTAAGGCTAGGAACTCTCAAGCCAGGTTTTCTCAGGGGGACATTTTTGGATCCATAAAGGTAACCTTAGTTCTTTAAAGCTGTTTGGTCATATCTGAAAACATGACATTTCAGTCAAAATCTTGGTAATATAACTAGTGTTTCCAATTGTGTTCTGTTACAAGGAAAACAGATTCTTATTAAGCATATGCAAATAACTATATTGCCCTAAAAATAAGAATACTCACAAGTATTTTCCCAAATCTGGAGGGATTAGGTAGGGAGCAAAAGTAAATGTTTCAATTTTTGTTCACAGAAGTATGCTTTGTCAAACTGCTGTAAGCTATAGACAGCTTAAAATAAGTTTCCTTAGACTGCAAAAACAAAATATTTAAAGAACCAGCTATGCTTCAGCAAAAAGTTACTTTAAAAAATTATACTCATCAGTTCATTCAGTCTCATGTAATTAATTTTTGTTCTGCTTGATCTTGGGATAGCAGTTTCACAAACCCATCAGTGTCATTAAAGTTCTGAGAAGTTTCACCTAATTCAAAGGTATGATCTCAAAGTTATCAGAAACCTATATTTATTAGAGTACTTTCCATAAATCTACTTGATGAAGAGCTATTTTAGACTGCATCTGATTGTAAAGATTTTTTACAAAAGGATTAAAGTAAAACAATAAATGTTTATGGATGACAAAGTCTTAAAATAGCCACAATTACATATCTTATGAGTGTTTAGTCTAATATTGACACAAACAACAAGGAAATTTGGCTATTTGTGCTATATAATATTTTAACATACTAATAAAAATTACAAATGATAAAATACCAGATTTCTAGGAATTTCATACAATTTCCAAAATACATATTAATAATATCTATACAAATTTACCTCAAGAAATGTTAGGCATTATTTATTTGGCAGTGCTTTCCATATAATTTAACATATCAAAGAAGCCTGATTAGTTTAATATCTTTCTTTTATAGATCATTTCAGGAGTTCCAGGGGCCCTCTGGAGTGTCCAAAAGTGAGTTTGAGGTCAAAAACAATTTAGAATTTGATTTTGGGAAATTTATTACAAATCTCAAAAATTTTAAAATACTTGATTAAATATGATCTTGGTTATCTATTTAATTAAAGTGACAATAATATAGTTTAAAGGCAAATAAAGAATGAAAACTTAGCTCTTTTAATACTGAGAAGACTCAGTTTTTCTACATAATAAAAACAACCACAAGAAATTATCTTGATAAAACACAAAATATTTGTTTCCTGGGCAAATCACTTAAAAGAAAAAAATAAACCTTCACATGTTCAGACCAAGTCCAAGAAAATTTTGTCACTTTAACAAATACCAAATTCTAATTTTGCCTCAATGTACAGTTGACCCTTAAACAACGTGGGGCTTAGGGGCAACAAGCCCCTGCACAGTTGAAAATTTGTGTAAAGTTGGCCAAGCAAAGAGTCCTTGTCAGTCTTCACCCTTAGCTTTACATTTTCCGTTTCGTTTCTTCTTCCTGTTCTGAAGAATCTCTTCAGAGTAATAATAAGAATAATATTTATTCGTGAAATAGAATGATATAATCTCCTCCCTTAGTTTACCAGGATAATGGTCATTGCTATAGGTTGTAGGAAAAGACAATATTTAATACCGATTTAATAACTACTAAGTTGTTTTTAAAACAGAATATCAATGAATCTATAAAATAAGAATGTACAAATTTAACTTGTGTTTCTCTAGAATAAGAGGTAAAACGCTGGGCTTCAGTAAAAGTGATAACTTCTCAATTTGTTCTGAATCTACCTTATATGCTATCTCTCAACCCCAAATCTTTCCCTTCAGTGTCCCTACATCACTTTATTATTTCTTTGGTAACCTCTTAGCTACCAAAGACAGCTATTATTTTACTTCCTTCTTTTCTGTTTCCTTCCTTTTTCTATTAATTATATATTCCTTCTATAGTTAGGCCTTCTCCTGAAAATGCTTATTTAATCTCCCTATCCAGCCATTCTTTAAATCACTCTTCTAATATTTAATTAATGTTATTTATGGTGATTATACTTGTCATATCTAAAATCATTTTAGTTATTTTTCTCTCCCTTCCTACTAATATATAAACTTCATGAAAGCACGTAATTCATCTTATCAACCTAGTTCCCTGCTTTTTTATGACAAATGGTAGGTACTCGATAAATACTTGCTGATGACTTTTATCGACAAATGGATCACTGTGGAGGTAATTTCCTTGACTATTTCATTTAAATTTTACCTCTGCATCACCAGTCTTAGCATATTCATTCATTATGCATTCCACAAATATTTATTTAGCATCTACTATGTGCCATGCAGTATTAGAGGCATTCAAAGCATGGCTGTTTGCACACTATAAGCTTTGAACACATATTTGCTAAAAAAAAAAAAAAAACTCCATAATTACAATAACAATTTACTTTAGAAAAGAAAGTTTCTATGGGATAATTGTTGAACCTATAAATTTATAATATCCCTTATTTCTTCTTTATTTTCCCCCTCATTGCTTGATATTTTCATAAAGAAAAAAATAAACAATGACTTATGGGAAAGATGCTACATTTGCAAAATTGTAAAGCTTATTACATAAAGCTTTGAAAAATCTTTGTATCTTATATTTACAAAATCAAAATTAAAGTTGTTTTATTGCTTATATTCTTTATATTAATTCCCCACAATGTAATATTACCATGAATGTAAAAGTATACATGAGAAATGATGTTCTTTTATTATGATTTGTTTCCTAAATACTACTAAAAGAGTGAGTTCATCTTCCAATTGTGTCTAATTTAAAATAAAGAATATTTTAAACACTAGGAAAATATGCTAGAATATGAATTATGCATCTATTTAAAGTTAAATAGAGAACAGGTGTAATTATCTGGAAACATTAAGCCAAAAATTTCCTTTTCATGGTTCTCTGAATATTTTAAAAGATAGCAATGTGTTGCATTTCACGTCTTTGTGTTCTTAGTGCAAATAAAATATTAAACATATGTTAATTGTGGATGATTGTCTTAATGTGACAATTCTTTGTTTATGAAATATATAGAGAACATTAATTGAAAACATTTTGAAAGTCTAGTCCTTTTCAAAATTCTCTGAGGGAGACAAAATCATTGGAAGATATAACAAGTGGTTTGGAGTTTAAAATATAGTCGCATAAGTCAAAAATGTACAGGATCATGAAACTACTAGAGGAGAATTCTAAAACATTGTGCTCATATTTTTCTAGGCAAGATAGATTGGTGTAGCATGTGATTACATGCCGAGATATTTTGAGTAGGCTTCATAGTCAATGTCAACTATGACTTAAAAAAAAAATTGGAATGTCAAGTACATAAAGAACTAAGAAAAACAAAACAAGAAATGTGGCTGAGGTAAAATTAACCTGGCCTGTTGAAGCAGATGTTTTATTTGAGTAAACAGGAAGATAAAAGAAGGGGTAATGTGCAAGGAAACGTCTTGAATTCTACAACGGTTACTTTGAAATATATTTACAAGGGAGAAAAGGCTTAGCATAAAATTTTAAAATTGAATTATGAAACCAATTACATTATCATGTATTGAATGAAGAAAATAACCTTACTGTGTGGGAAAAGCTAAATGTCCCAAGGTAGAGTGGTAGTAGTGAGGATGAAAAGAAAGTAAGATTCTAGGAGAATTTTCAAAAGAAGAATCAGTCATATTTAGAAAATTATTTGTTAGAAAGCCGAAATGAAGGTATGAGTTCAACTCTCCACAAATGTGAATTCTTGTTGTATTGTATATATGATTCTCTTCAGTGGGTTATATTTATCTAAGGAGGTGAAAGACCTCTACAGGTAGAACTACAAAACGCTGAGGAAGAAAACAGCAGAGGACATAAACAGATAGAAAACCATATCATGTTCATGGATTGGCAGAATCAACATTGTTAAAATGTCTATACTACCCAAAGTGATCTACAGAGTCAATGCAATCCCTATTAAAATATACCATGGTAGTTTTTATATTAACTTATGTCCCCTATTACATTACTAAACTCTTTCATGCCAGAAACATGTTTGTTTATCTTTCAGTTCTGTCCTCAAACTTAAACATGGTTATATATACTTCAGTGAATTAAAAATATGTCTACTATTCAGTCGTTATGTATTATAATGGCATTCACAACTTAGGAGGAGAAGAGAGAGAGACTGTCAGTTAAGTATGCTTTATACGTCCTGAATTTGGGTCATTGAAAGATGATAATATAAATTTTGTGTTTGTAAACCAGCAAAATAAAAATGTGGCTCTGAAGAAAGGTTGATGCCAAAGACTGTTATGTGAAAGAAAACTTAGAAATTAGAGTAAAATAAATGAGTGTTGATTGGATCTCTCAGGGACTGGATATTGAAGGAGACAATAATAAATTTGTAAGTAAAGACAAATTTAAAGGTTATCCACATATAAGTGGTAAATCAGTATAAACAAGCAGAAATTAAAGTAGAATTGAAAAGAATGTTAAAAAAGAAGACATCATTACTTAAACAAAGAGAGGAAAGAATTAGAATATATCATAACCTAAATTATTTTTAAAAAGATCAAACAGAAAAAGTCAGTTTTTAAAGGATTTTCTAAAAGACCATTACATATGGACATAATGAGGTTATTGACTGTACTAAAAAAAGTTAGTTTTAGTGAAATAAAAGTAATAAACACTAGATTAAGGACATTGAAAAAATAGTGAAGATTTACCACACACCAAAATCTTCATTAAAATGACTAGAAGAATTTTTTGAAAAAGTAATAGTATTAGAAAATAAAAGAACATGATAAAATGAAAATGAGAAGAAAATAAAGAAATAACAAGGGAGAGTGAAAATTTAGAATCATAATTTGAGATATTGGTGGGGGATACACTGAATGAACCCCTGTTATATGCCTTGATTTCAAGGGGAGGATCTATAGTTAAAAATGACCTGTGGGGTAGAAAGGCAGCATGAAATTCTGATGTCTGTTTGTCACTGAGCCAAAAAGAGTTTGAAATCTTCAATGCTAGGGTTTGTTGCATTAGATCTCTGGTAATTTAATGATTCCATGTATATCACCTTTATTCACATTTAATTGGCCAAAGTAAGGCATATACATTTAAAGTATTAGAAAACACAATCCTTTCATGTGTCCAGAGGTGAGGCTAACTGAAACCTGGGGACCTGTAATACTGATTAGGACATCAACTGATAAAATATAAATAAATATACAAAACAAACCATAATTGGAAGGACAAAATTAGATAAAACATTATGTAGTATATGAACTCCATCTCCACTATTACTCCAAAAGTTTTCATGTAAAGTCATAGGTTAAAAATTTAGCTATGAACTAGTGGATTCTTTTTAGTCCATATCCTACCCCCTGCCCCCAAATCTAAGGAATCAATACTACAGTTTCACCTTTTCTGAAAATTTCTCTTTAGTCGGTTTATGGAAAAATACATTCTCCTGAATTTCAACTTACTACTTTTTTCATCTTCAATCACTCTGTGGCAGATGCTGTTGTTGCCCCATACATATCTTCTCCCTCTTCTTCTTCAGTGCACATTGGCTCTAATTCCCACTGCTAGAACAGGACTTTCTCTGGAATCTGGAACCCACTTTGCCACCTGCATGCAAGCCAGAAGTAGAAAGGAATTAACATCTCCACGAAGAAGTCCTCCTCTATAAATACCCTAGCCATATGATCTATAAGTACACTAGCTTCCTTTTCTCCTAGTTGAGATAACACTGGTATGCATGTTTTACACATGAGGAGCACCAAAATTTCCCAGCAGGATCAAGCAGCAGAAGTGGAAATTTTCTAGTTTTCCACTGGAAGCTAGATATAGTAACTTAAGCAGTAACTTCCTTGATAGCAACTCCTTCTTTGGCATGTTCCATTTCTGTTTCACTTTCTCTTCACCTCCCAGTATTTCCTAAAATCTTATTTCAATAAGCTACATGAATTTGACTAATTTTCTCAGCATCTCTTTCTGAAGTAACCCAAACTAAGATGAAATCTTCTAAACTATTGTTCTTCAAACAAATTTCTTTCTTCATTTCTTAACCCTGTGTACACAACCATCAACAAAGTTAGCAAAATGGAAACTCAGCAGTCATCAATTATTTCTCACTCTCTCCTGTTTAAATCTCATAAATTCATGCCTACTCTCCATGACTGCTATCACATAATTATGTCATGTCAAAATAAACTTTGGCCCAAATTGTTAAAACAACTTTTGCCTCCTTTACCATTTTTGTACCCTTCATGTTTATTCTCCCCATGGCAGATTAAATATCCCTTACCTATCAAAATTAAATATATCACCAAAAGAGAATTGGTTTTTCTAGTGCTTTCAGGAAAAGTTAACTCCTAAATGTGTCTACCAACAATTTTCATGACCTGTCTCCTATTTATTACTCCAACCTCATTTCTTTCCCATCCATTCTTTCGGTTATGTTTTTCAATATTACTGAACTAACAGAAGCTAAGTATTCCTTGGAATGGGGAATTTAAGTTGATGGAAGAGTAGACATGTGTAAGAATAAAATCCAATGACAATAGGCCAATAAGGGATTTAGAATAATGGCCAATAACTTTATTGAGAAGGAAATAAAGATCTTTTAAAACCATATGCAAAAATTATTGTATATTTATAAATATGGATATATGAATCATGGTATATATTTGTAATGTGTTATCATTTATTTATTATAGAGATTATCTGAAGAATAATCTTCAACATAGGTTGACTATATGACATAAACAGAAAAAACATGATTTCTTGAAAATGAAAGCAGATACAAATTGTTTTCCCTCTACATAAGAGAAATAGAGAAGATCGTGCTATTCTTAGTGTACAAACTAAATTCTCCATGAAGTGACCATATAGAGATCTTTATAATACTTTATAGAAAATGCAGCAAATGTTCTACCATTTTTTGTTTTGTACATTATGTGGACATTAACAAAATGTTAATAATTATATCAACTTTGTAAGTTACAAATCAAGATATGTCCTTGCATAACTTTATAGTTCCTGTGTGCCTGGGAACTACTTGAAATATAATGTGGTTTTATAGGAAAATTGTTATCTATCCTCAGAAGAATAGTGCACCGGAAATAATAGTGTTATTAAATTTGTCTCTTTCTTCATAGGAAGGAACATGTCCCTTCATCCATATTCTGGATTTTATTTGCCAACCATTTCTTTTAGCAAAATAAAATACAATAAAAAGACCTATCTTTGTTTAATACTATCCACAGAAATAGTAATCGTTTTCCAGGAAGATTAAAAAGGAGGACAATGTAGAAATGATTGTGGAGTGAAAGATTGTAGAGAAGAAAATGTCCTGTCATCACTATGCGTTTGCAGACAACCTCCTCTGAGAGTGCCCTGTCCCACCTCCCACAAATATCATTAAAATTAACATTTTTTTACCAATGATTTTATTCACTTACTAATGTTAGTCATAGGCTACACAGTAAAGATACAGAAGACAAATTATTTCATTAACTAAATGGCAAACGTGCAAGAAATTATAAAACCACCATGAAAATTGTTATTCTCTAATGTTATGTACAAGATAGTGTGAAAAATTGGGGTAAGAGTTACATAGAAAAATGTCAAATCAGTTAGTAAAATCATCAATTTTAGAAAAATAAATTCAGGGCCACTTAAATAGAAGTAAGGGGAACTGTTAAGTCAGTTTCTTGGTATTATATGGAAAAAACAAAATATTTGGTGATTCTTTTCTCTTTTTCTCATTTTTAACTGGTTGAGGTGTCATATATATTTTCCTTTATGACACAGATAAATATTTTAAACCAGCAAACATGATACGGACTAAAATGGTATAAATTATAAATTAACATATTAAATAAACAAATAAAATGAAATTTTAAGTGTTTATATTAAG
Source organism: Lemur catta (assembly GCF_020740605.2). Lineage (NCBI taxonomy): Eukaryota > Metazoa > Chordata > Mammalia > Primates > Lemuridae > Lemur > Lemur catta. The sequence goes on from NC_059140.1 coordinate 54,674,291, forward strand.
CTTAGTCAAGGGAACATCATAGAAACATGTTGAATGTAGAGATGAGATTCTAACATTCACACCAAAGTAAATCACTACCATTATTAAGTAAAATAAATCTTGAATAAAATTTTTGTTTCAATTCTTTATAGAACTATTATTGTACACATATTTATATTCTTCTGTGTCTTCTAATATTGTTCATTATTTTTTCTCCACTGGATAAAATTTGTGATTCTTACCTTAAAATTATTGATCTAAATTTAACTACTAAAAATAAATTATTACTCAAAAATATTGAGGAAAAAAATCACGAGAGAAAATTAGAAGTAACTATTTTGTGCAACTGTGTAATATTTTGTTTTCCCCTCTATCTTTATTACCAGAAATAAAAATAAATATTTGATTAAGAAGCCATGAAATATATAGCACAACCGATTCCACAAATGTATGTAAAAAGTGTTAAAGATGGTATATGTAAACCTTGCTGTTGACTTAAGTGAAGAGGACATGGATTAAAATAAACCATTTTGAAGAAAAACTACAATTATTAGCATTACAAATTTGTAACTAAGAAGCACAATTCATTACTTTGTGACTGTATTTAGAAATAAACAAAAAGTATAATAGGTAAGGAAAACAGTTGTAGTCATAAGTAATACATTGTAAATCTTCCTCTTTTCTCCCTTATTTAATAGCTCTTTTCTTTATTATTCTTTAAGAATTTTTCTTTTTAAATCTCAGGATCCATACTGTTTTCAATTACCCAACACACTGTTCTGCCCTTTTTGATGGGCTGAATGAGATAACTAACATTTTGCAGCATCTTTCAGGGATGGTCCCGAAAGACAATCAAAGGTAGAAGTGAAGAAATGTTACATTTGACTCTGGCAAGAACTTGGAGTAAAGAGCTGTGTCTGATCAATACGTAGCCTATTAATTTTGATCCTAGTCTGATGATTGTTGCTTCTGCTCCCTCCTCAGAGTTAAATTACTTTGAAACAGCACAAAAACTACTCAGAAGACTTAGTCAGAAACCACACAAAATGTTTTCTTTCTGACAGTCCAGTTATCACTGAGTTGCACACAGTGAAGAGATGAGGATTTGGTTTTTACTGTATATTTTCTGCCGTAGGCATCCCTTCGAGTGCTGTGTAATGGAGGTAAAATATCAGTTTGGGTGATTTTGAAGCTGTTAGGTGAATGCTGTACGCGAGTTTGCCTTTGGATATTACAGCCCATTTTGTTGATTGGTTAAATGTTGGCTAGGATCCCAAACACATTCTTTATACTTCTCTGGAAAGATGTTTGGTGTCATTTTGTCTATTTCAATTGGAAAAGTCACAAGTTCAGTTTTTTAAATGACTAATATGTATCAGTTCCTACAATGGGCACATAGGATGAACAAACACGATTTTTAAATGGTTCCTGTACTCCAGGTGCTTACCATCTAATTAGTGTGGCTGTCACATAAGCATACAGTTATAATCAGCTGTGAAAATTGGAGGTTGCCCTAACCTTATAGAGAATAAATGCATAGAACTGAATTTCTGCTGTGCTATTGAGAAAACTGCAGAGGAGATATGATACTTGAATTTGAATTTGAAGTAGACTTTTATCAAATGTGTACATCAGATTTACCAGATTTAAAGAAATATATCAAGAAAAGACAAAGGACTTATAATTTAAAAGATACATAAATCATAGCACATGTGAGAAAACTGCCATTAATTCAGTGTGGCTATATTTTAAGACGAGAAGATATAGAGAAGAAAATGAAAATAATTTAGTTTGTGTTATGGAGAATCCTTTGAATTTGTTCAAAAATAAGTAAGAAAAACAGAAAGATTTGAGGCAGAAAAGTACATTAAGTCTGGTGTTTTTCAGTGAAAATTCTGGCAGCAAATGGTGGATGGATTGAAAAGAAGAGACAATAAAATCACAGAAAGCTTTAAGACAGTTATGTTGAGATTATTCATGAGAAATAAGGATCTGCTGAAGGTGTTGAGAGATGCTGAGACAAGATCTCTGCAAGAAATATTTTAGTCACACAGCATAGGTAACTGAGTAACTTATAATTTTAAAAGTTTGGGAGATAATTTTTTTTTTGCTTCAGCAAAAAAGAAAGCATGTTAATATTCTTAAAATAGGAAAGATAAAACTAGAAAGAGATTTGAGAAAAGAAATTGATATGGTTGGCCATTTTGAACTTGAGATTACCTGTAGGGCATAAATGTAACAACATATTCTTTATTTACATTCTGCCTAAATTCCTATACTGGAAATAGGAGGAATTTCATAGGCCAGAGATAAAATTTTGGATAAGTATAGACAGTATTGAATGGTGCAAGAGATGATAAAAGCCCCTTTCAACAAGGATAACGAGAAGAAGAAAACGACCAAGGATAAAAGTGTGAAGAATCTAAAATTTTTAGGATTTGGCAGAAGAAGAAAAGAGAGAGAGAGAGTGTGTGTGTGTGTCTTAATTGATGATCTGAGAAGGAAGAGCACCAGAAGACAGTGACAGTGTTCCGGATACAAAGAAAAAGAGGGAAATTCTGTGAAACGTTAGCTTATGCCTTTCCTCTATGCTCTTAACTCACTTGTGAGAATACTTTCCAAGTGTCAGTCAAACATCCAAACTTTACTCTCTAGTTATATCTCCTTCAAATTTTCCAGCTCCTAAATTTACATATCTGGGGAAAATGTGTTATCTTGTATCATGCATTACTTATGCAACATGAATACTAAAAATCCTTTCAGGTTTACAAATTGTACCCTATATATGACTTCAACTTTTAAAAGCCAATTTATAAAAGGCTTCAAAAGTCAGATGACGACTTAATTTACTGTTTATCACTGACCCGGGGTAGCAGGAAAGCAAAGCAGATTCCCACAAATGCTCCACACTCTGACTTCGCACCCCCTTCACTACCACCTGCTCTATCTGTGTGTGCCAATTGCCCACTCTTCATGTAGGAGGAGAATAGGATGTAAAATATACTGCTGATAACTTCTAAGATTCATATAGAATGTGTTACAGAATAAATTTGTATATATTTATGGCCCATTTTATAGAATAATGTGAAATTAAAATAATTCAGATCGACTTTATCACGACTGACTTGTTTATCTCAAGACAGCCATTTTAAATGTGGAAAACCATAGAAACAGCCTTTCAGAATAGGCTTAAAAAAAAAAAAAGTAATGATGTTTTTACATCCGGAATTCATTCGTCCCAGACAGAATATATGCATTATTTCATCATTCAGTTTTATTTACTTGTAGTTTATTTTCTTGAGACATATATTGGCTTAATTTGAACAGATGGATTAATGTTTTAGATAAGGCATTTAGCCACAAGCTATTTTGTATTTAGCTTCTTTTTAGTGCTATTCACCATATCCCACCATCGATCCATATACAGAATTGCCCATTCAAATCAATGATGCATTCTGAATAAAAATATATGGAAAGATGCAGAAATTATAAACACTGATATAAGCTTTACAAACTAAAATATCTTCCATTTTGTTTAACTTAACATGCTTGGGAAGACTACCTTTTTTGTAATACTAAACAAACAGCTGGCTGACTTAAGAAGCCGCACCACAGCTATTCAATATATCTTTACCTAATTTTTCTCCCTTTTTCAAGTGGGAAATGACAGTAAAATGTGTATTAGTAACTATTTTTATAACTGTTCTTTATTCTTTGAATTGATTTTTGTAAGAGGATTCAGAGTTTAACAATGCTTATGAAAAAAAATCGTCTAGTTTAACATGCCTTAAAATAGTAGAGAGTTTCAAGTGAGTAAACAAAACAAAACTATGAATGAAAACAAGTCATAAACTATCACTAAATAATGTAGGCTGTCATATAATGGGTCTAATTCTTAATTTTATCAGATGATGTTAAATGGTAGAAACATTTCTAAAAGTTAACAAGTGCAGGCAGTAATCTGCCTCCACCATAATTGTAAGAGTGAATCGACATTTTTTTGAAGCTATCTTTCTTTCTCTTCTCCTTCTCAATCTCTTCTCCTTCAATTACATTGAAACCCTATTTATCTATATCTTCCTTTTGACATTAAGACTGAAACAATTTACAAACAAAAATGCATACAAATAAAATTATTCTTTTTATGTTCTAAAATATATAAAGACTTCAAGATACTTTTTTATGACATTCATGATAGGTCTTCATAGCACTTAATTGTTTAAAAAAATTCATATGTGGTTTATATATAGAGAATACTAAATAATACATCGAACGGTATATTAAACATTTATATTGCATTCCAAACATGACTTTATGTGGTTTTTTCTTATTGCCAAGGGGGAATATTAATGCATATCCCCCAAAAGACAAATCTATTGGTGAATTAATGTGAGCAAATAAACATATTTAAAGAACATAATTTATTTTACAGAAAAAGAAAGACTGCATATATGTAGATCTTTCATAAATATTATTTTTGTCATTCAAAATGTTTTTAGAACTGGATACTTGAGTATTTTAAATTGTGCTCTCAATGAGGTTCTGTTATAATTTATATTGTTTGATGATAAACTCATGTGCTTAAGATAAAAGATGATCAAGTGGTAAAAAATCAGTATTCAAACTGAAAATTGAAAAGTCCAACGTGGATGTTCAACTTTTTAAAAAACTCTGAGGAAGTTCATGAGAACAAGGGGACACAATCCCTAAATTTCCTTTAGGAAGCAGTTTTGAATCTACTGCCACACATGAATACATTTCCCATGCTGCCTTTAAAATGTTACACTAAAAATCAAAATAACTGAGGCCCAGTTAATTTTGTAAGCAATTATCCACAAGAGCTGTAGAGAAACATTATAATGCTCCCCTCAAGTGCCTAATTATATGCAAAATAATTTCTTCCTCAAGTCTATGAGTTAAACTAACGCCAAAACATACTTAATAGATGACTACATTTATTTATCAGCTGTGTGTAGTTATTTGAACTAAAGAAATACAGCCTGGGAACTGATTGCCAAATATAACTTGACTTTAATTTTGCAAATTGATCTTCCTGACCACAGTTGTTTCTAGTATTAATTGTCAGCTGAGGTCACTAATATTTCTTAAATTCAATAATGATCTTCAAAGTATAACTGTGAAAAAATTCTGAAATATTCCATATAAATATATAATAAATGTATATGCTTATTGATATATTGGTATGGTAGAATAACATGGGGATGAAATTGGAAATTGGAAATTGGAGTGGGAGTGATCAAACAGAATGTTGAGAAAATGTCCTGGAAAATATAAGAACAAAGATAAATGAATGGATAATGAGAATGAAAAGACAATTTGAGGACCAGTCCAAAGGAAGACTGTCTAAATAATAACACTTTTTAGGAAGCGAGAAGGAAGAAATGGAAAGAGATAAAATATGAGGTAAAGAATTTACAGCTGAGGCCAGGCACGGTGGCTCACGCCTGTAATCCTAGCACTCTGGGAGGCCGAGGCAGGTGGATTGTTTGAGCTCAGAAGTTCAAGACCAGCCTGAGCAAGAGCAAGACCCCATCTCTACTAAAAAAAATAGAGAGAAATTATATGGACAACTAAAAATATGTATAGAAAAAATTAGCTGGGCATGGTGGTGCATGTCTGTAGTCCCAGCTACTTGGGAGGCTGAGACAGGAGGATTGCTTGAGCCCAGGAGTTTGAGGTTGCTGTGAGCTAGGCTGATGCCACGGTATTCTAGCCTTGGCAACAGAGTGAGACTCTGTCTCAAAAAAAAAAAAAAAAAAAAAAGAATTTAGAGCTGAATTGAGGTTAAAAACACAGAAGACTAAGAAAGCAAGCAGTATTATTTTTAAAGAAGAGTACAAGAAAAAAATTATAATTTTGATTTACAACATATGCATGATTTTACATTGTCATAAGCTCTAAATCCTAATCTAATCAACATTAATAAAGAGCTACATTTTGAGGATAATGGGGCAGGAAAATTGTGGTGGAGTCGTATAGGCAAAGTGGGTAAAGAAAATCATTTATTTTCCACAGAGAAAAGTTATTTCTAAGATTGAAATAATATGCTTATTAACATGATTAAAAGCATTTTATTTAGCAATATGATTGATTGCATGTCCCAAAATAAGTAGCTAAAAGAGTTGAAAAGTCCCTATCCTCTAGATAGAAACAAGTTCTATAGATCTATTTGACTCTAAATTATACATAGAAATTTCAGATAATGACGTAATTATATTTTAAAATGGTATATATCCATAGCCAGACGTGAATAATAGAATGGTATGACTAAAAATTGACATATCTCTAGGGTAGAGGTCAGTAATATAGACTGTAATATGAATGATAGATAGATAATTTGGTGTTAAAAATCAAAGTAGAAATATCTGCCCAATAATAGTAGCTGAACAAAGCTGACAGATGTAGAGTTTGAAGGCCAGCAGGGAGAAAAATCTACAGCCTACCCAGTAAAGCAGAAGAATACTACCCATAGGGAAAGTTTAAATTTTATTAACCATAGAAACAGAAAAGGTACTACTGCATGCTTTTATTAGAGAATGCATTCTGAAATATTACAACATACAGTGTGACTGAGACAGTAGTTGAGAAATTTTCAGATTGGATTCAGACTAAATATACTCCGTATATTTGAGATAATCATCTTAAGGGCCCATTGTCAATGCATTCAGAATCATAAGTTCTTCTTCTTGTCAATTTCACTGCATTCTAAAGACACTTTACAATCATTATTGCAATATACTGTGAACAATCCTTCAGTCTTGCAGCAACTCAGTTAGCGTTATCAACAAAGATGTGAAATGCTCTGTAAAGATAAACCAGATAAAGTGGATCAATATGGACTCTGGCAATATAAACCCTCTGGCATACAAGAAATGCCATGATGATGCAAGCTCAGCGGCTGATATTGTGCTGCTGAAAGGCTCTCCATAAAAGCTGCAGAAAAGACGAGCAATCAGTCTGGTAAAAAAATCCCTGCAGATATTTCAGTATTGAATAAAAACATTGTTGTCTGAGAGAGAGCCTTCCATGATGACCATTTAACATTCATGTATAGAATATAGGATGCCTCAGCCTGTTCTTTCCAATTTTCCCAATTACTGTCAGATTCTACTTCAGCTGTGATATAGTTACACACAGAAAGACTGGGCTATATAGCATAACCAGGTTATTCTCAGCATCTGTAGCTTGCTTAACACTTCATCCCACAGAGCTTCTACCATCTTCATGTCATCTTTCATCAAAACCTTCAACTCTGCCTTTTTCACGTCTAGCATGTAAGGAGCTTAGAAGTTGTTACTTCAAATAAAAAAACTAAACAAACTGAAAAATCAGCAAGATTTTCTTGCTTCTAAGATCTGTCAGAGAAGTGAGGCATGCTACAAACTGTTCTCCTCCACTTGGAAAAGTAGATGGGCAGATAGAGGGAATCACATCTTACTGGAGCAGAAACCCAGGAGCAAAACCTTCCATGAGAACCAATGCTGGAATAGGGAAATTTAAACTGTAATTGATGAATGCATTATAATTCTGAGAGGTTAAAAATTCCAGGGGAACACAGTCATAGCAAAGAACCCACACTCTTCTGAGCTTTACTAATAGGAGCTCTACCACGTCTTCCCAGTAAATATCAAAGATAAATCCACTCTTATTGTTTTAAAAAGAAGGTAAAAAGAACCAATGTGAAATACATAACAGCATTCTATTCTTCTTAACAAGGCCTGCAGGAGAAACTATTTTACCAGAGCCTAACCTACTGGGTTTAATCAGAGTCTGACCTACCTGGGGGAAAGGAACCACCCAACTTCAGCAAACTTTAGCTTTCCATGTGGTCAAAGGGAAATACTCACTTTTCTAGTGATATTCTATGACCAGAGGAGGGAAAAGAAAATTGATAATCATTAATGAAGTTCACAGTCCAAGACATAGCTCACCAAAAGACCAAGACCAATTCTAAGACTATAGAATGCTTCACCTTCCTCCACACCTTACCACATTACAGAAGCCTCTTTGTTGCAATTGCTTTTACCCAAAGAGGTAAGGTACTCACATGTCTACCTCTTAACCAAAAATTACAAGACATGTTAAAATGCAAGAAACAGTGTGTGAAGAGACTTGAAGAAGTCTCAGAACTAGAGTTAGATATGGTAGGGATGTTGGAATTATCAGATCAATATTGTTGGTTTTTTTAAAACTCATTAATATGTTAACAGTTTTCATGAAAAAAGAATAATCAAAATATAAGAACATACATAAAATGTAGCCAGAGAGATTGAAATTCTAAAAAAGAATAAAAAAACGAAATGCTTGAGATCAAAAGCACTGTAACAGAAATTAAGAATGCCTTGATGAACTCATTAGTATTCTGAACACAGCAGAAGCAAAAATCTCAGTGCTTGAGGATCTAACAATAAAAACTTTCAAAACTGAAAAACAAAGAAAAAAACACTAAAAACTGAACAGAATTTTGAGAACTGTGTGACAACTGAAAAAGCAGTAGCATACACATAATAAGAATACCAGAAGTAGAAAGAGAGAAGAAAACAGAAACATTATTTGAAGCAATAATAATTGAGCGTTTCACCCAAGTTAATATCAGACACCAAGCTATACATCCAGAAAGGTCAGAGAACACAAAGCAAAAACAAATAAATAAAACAAAAATAAAAACAAAAAACTACACCTGGGCATGTTATAACCAAATTTCAGAAGATAAAAGATAACAAAAAAATCTTGAAAGAAGCCAGAGGAAAAATTACCTTGCTTATTGATAAAACATAAAAATTAGATCCAAATTCTCAGAAACCATGGAGAGAAGAGTGAAGGAAAATATTTAGATTTCTGTACTATGTGAAAACACCATTTAATAGCTCTTTTATTGACCTGGGTGCAATGGAGCCCATTCTTCTCAGTGAGGTATTACAGAATGGAAAAACAAACACCACATACACTCACCATTAAATTGGAACTAATTTATCAAAACCTATGCATACATATGAAAATAACATTCATCAAAAATCAAGTAGGTGGGAGGCAGGAGGAGGAGATGGGTAAAATCACACGTAAGGGGTACAATGCTCACCATCTGGGGGATTGGCCTGGTACAAAAGCAATGTATGTAACCAAATCATTCATACTCCCATAATATTCTGAAATTAAATAAATAAATAAAAGTAAAGGAAAAATAAAGACTTTCTCAAACAAAAATTGAGGAAAATTTTTGTCACTAGACTATTTTTGCAAAAAAATGTTCATAGAAGTTCTACAGAGAAATGGAAAATTATATAGGTTATAAACTTAGATTTTTATTAAAAAAGATAATTGAAGCATGAATAAAGGTAAAAAAAGCTTGTATTTTTCTTAATCGATTATCTAACAAAGAAGTTTGTTCAAAATATTTGTAGCAACAATGTATTTAATTATTATGTATTATATCTGCATGTATACTTATGCATAAATGACATTATTGATAGCAATACTATAAGAGGTGGAAGAATGAGAAATATTTTGTTATTATAAGCTGTTCTCGCTGCCTATGAAGCGGTATAGTGTTATTTGAAAGCGGACTTGGATTAGTTGTAAATATATAATTGCTTAGCTAAGGAAAGAGAGAAAATGGAATCATACAAAATGCTCAATTAAAACCACAAAGGGCAGAAAAATTGTAGAAGACAAAAATAGAAACAAACAAGGTCAACAAATTTAGTAAATATTCGTCTAACTATATCAATAATCATTTTATAGGCCAATGATCTAAATACAACAATTAAATGACAGATTTTCAGAGTGAAATCAAAAAATAAGACCCAGATATATTTTGTCTATAGAAAACTAACTTTAACTGTAAAAACATATACAGATTAAAAGAAATGGGATAGGGAAAACTATACCATGCTAACACTAACACTACAAAAGTATGTAGTTGTAGCTATGCTTATTTCAGACAAAACAGACTTCAGAATAAGAAAGGCTATCAGGGATAAAGAGGGACTTTACATAATGATAAAGGAGTCAATATGCCAAAAAGACATAAAAATCCTTAAAGTGTATGCACCTAACAAATGAGCATCAAAATATGTGAAGCAAACACTGACAGAACTGCAAAAAGAAATACGTGAATCCACAATTTTAGTTGAGAACTTTAACACTGCTCTATCAGAACAGAACAAATTCAGCAGGCAGAAAATTAGAAAGGACATAGTTGAACTCAACAGTATCATCAATCAGTTAATATAATAATTGATGTCTATAGACTACTTAATCTAACAATAGCAGATTACATATTTTTCTCTAGCTCACATGGAACATTCACCAAGATGGATCACATCTGGGCCATAAACACTGCTTAATATATTTGAAAGAATAGGATTCATATAATGTCTGCTCTCAGAGCACAACGAAATTAAATTAGAAATCAATAAAAGAAAGACAGCTGGAAAATCCCAAAATACTGGAAATTAAATAACACACTTCTAAAATACATGAGACAAAAAAGACCTAAGAAGAATTTTAAAATATTTTGAACTAAATTAAAATGGAAATATAACTTATAAAAATTTGTGAGATGCAGTGAAAGCAGTGTTAAAGGGAAATTTATAGCATCAAATGCATATATTAAAAAGTAGGAAAGATCTAAAATCAATAATCTATGCCTTCACCTTTAAAAATTAGAACAAAAGAGCAAATTAAATCCAAAATATAAAGAAGAAAAGAAATAAAAATTTAAGGAGAAATCAATAAAATTAAAAACAGGAAATCAATAGAAAAAAAATCAATGAAACAAAAGCTGTTTCTTTTCAATAAGATAAGCTGTTGCTTATCAATAAAATTGATAACCATCTAGCAAGGCTAAGAAAAAAGAGAGAGGACACAAATTACTAATATCAGAAATAAGAAGGGACATCACCATATGTTCTGGGGAATTTAAAAGCATTATAAAGGACTAATAGGAACAACTTTGCACACACAAATTTGATAACCTAAATGAAATTGATCAGTTCCTTAAAAGACACAATTTGCCACAATCACACAAAAATAATCAGCAATCATCTGAATAGGCCATATGTATTGTAAAAATTGAATCAATAATTAATAACCTTCCCAAACAGGAAATACTAGATTCAGATGGGTTCACTGGTGAATTTTACCAAATATTTAAGGAAAATTATACCAATTCTCTACAATCTCTTTTAGAGGTTAGGAGCAGAGGTAATACTTTATACCTCACTGCATGAGGCCAGTATTAACTTCATACCAAAAACAGACAAAGATTTTAGAAAAAAAACTAAAGACTAATATCTCTCATGAACATATATGCATAAATTCTCAACAAAATATTAACAAATGAAATCCAAAAGTGTATAAAAATAATTATACATCAAGACAAGTGGGATTTATTCCAATTATGCAAGCCTGGTTCTATATTTCAAAATCAATTAATATAATTCATTATATTAAAAGGCTAAAAAATTACAGAAACACACATATGATCATATCAATAGGTGCAGAAAAAGCATTGGAGGTTTCTTATTCGTAAATATAAATAAATAATTTTAAGTGTCAATTTCCCTTTTAGAATTTCACCTAGAGAAGATAATATACAAGTATTTAGGATGTTTCTGTGCATCTATTATTGCAGCCTTACTTTAAATAATAAAATTGACTAAAAATATGACAAATCCTATAATGGATTATTATATATCTACTAAAATTATAAGGTATACATACATTTATTTATAAAATACAACATATTATGATACAGTAGTTGAAAGCACGTATCAAAAAAGTTTTAAAGTATTGTATTGGCCCTTGCAATATTATGTATGCATGGGTATGTGTACATGGCACATGTAAGAACAAGGCATGCATAGAAAGGAATCTTTAAAGGTATTTTTACAATAGGAATAGAAATTTCAGATAACTTTGTTTTCTTTATTATTTTTAATTATTTGTTGTGTTCGTGTATTACTTTTTAAGTTTATTTTTAATTTTAAAACACTCATTTGAATATAGCAAAATAAATAATAATATTAAACTATGGAATCTTTAAGTTCCATTACAAAAAGCACAATGAAATTGTGTAAAATTCTAATAATAAGTAAAGCAAAATGACAGGGTAAATATGATACTGACATTTAGATATTAAGGAAATCATGAAGATAAAGGCAGATAAGTTTATCATACTGAATTTGATAATTTTAGTAATATATGAAGTTATATAGCCCTCAAATGAATTAATTTCTTCGTAGAAAATAATTGAGTTAATATAAGTTTCTTCGAGGATTTTTTTTCTGACTGGAAACTTTCCAAAGCCATCTCTTTTTCAATAAGTCATATTGAGTGTTCTCCATAATTAGTGACTTTTAGAGAAACAGATTTTTTGAAAAATAATTAATCGATCTAATGTATAATTAGTCTATCTAATATATATTTTAACGGCTCTGAGTTTAAAATTAATACTTTATTAAGTAATATATGTAATGAATCAACCATATTAAAAACAACAAATTTAAATAAAACTTTGCCAAACTTGGATAAATAGTGGTTTATGGTCATCAAACAATAATGCTATGTTCAAAATCCCTGTTTAATATAAAACTATACTATATCATATTGATCATTTAAAGGAATTAGGGCCAAATTTGGCAGATTTACTGTAATTGTAGCTTTCTCTAAACTTTGTGTTTTTTCTTGAATTTTTGTATCATGTTTCTGAATGTTTTTGAGAATACACACACATACACACACACACAAACATGTATTTGTTTTTATTGACACTTCAAAAATTTTCCATAATTATCTATTATATATTATTAGAATATAGAAACCCCAGGATTTTCAAAAATTCTAAAATTTTGTCTTCAACTCTGGGCTGCCATTTTGTATGATGCCATAGAAAATGCAATTTCTTAGAGTTGAAATGTAATCAAGCATGCTCCACTTCAAAGCTGAATATTGGCATTATCATTTGTCAGCAAAGCAGGCTTGCATGATGCCAGCCAAATTATTTCATGGTTGGTTAATTATATGGTACTTAGCATTTCTGAATCTGGCTATCTTGGTCTGTAGCTATTACCACACTAATGATGGACACAATTTGTTTCTTGATTCACAGCAGCTCTTTAATAACTTATATGACAAATACACGATAAAACACACCCTGCATTACAAAAACAAGCTTTATATTATACTCTACGATTCTCTAACAGGTAAGTTAGAGCTGGCTTTTTTCAAATATCTGAATGTTCTGACAACTTTAAAATGAGTGGAAGAAATTGTCTATTTTTTCTCTCATTTGAAAATCAATATTATACCCATAATTCTCAAATGAGTAAGACTTTTATTTAGATAATTAAATATGCTAAGCCAAGAAGAAATTTGGATAAAATATTAACATCTACATTTTACTATTAAATCTGGGGGCATACCAATTAAGTTTATTACATCAGTCAAGCACTGCACACTTGTAACATTTATTACTCTTAATTTATGACTAATATTATTAGATCATGTTGTTACTAGTTAAGTGTTTCTCCCATCTTTCTGGTCAAGGCTTGGCCCTACTTAATCAACTCTGAAGTTATTGATGTAGAATTATTAAGTACAAAGTCTTTAACTGTATGGTAAACTGTCATTCATATTACCTTAACATAAATCATTTCCCGGAGGATATCAGTTTCTTTAGAATGTTCATTGATATTTTAAGTTTACCAAATTGCCTAAAATTGCAGCCTAATACACAAACACTCAAAATATACATGCATAGGTGCACACACACACACATACATACAGTCACCAAAAAACTGAACATGTAAGTCATTACTTAGACCAATAATAACAGTAAAATGTTTGTAAATGTGACATTATCTTCGATCTATGAATAAAGATTTTGATCTTTATGACTTATATTACAGAAGTATTTATATGATAATACATATTGTTAATAGATGTATGTGAATAAATCTTCTTAGTTAAAATTGGTCTTGTTGTTTATATTAAGCATTACTGATTTTAAAGATGTCAAATATATTTATTTGACCAAATCCAAAAATCCTAATACTCTCAATGTGAAATATAGTAATAGCCATATTGCATACATATTTAGTGAGTTTAGTTTTGTTTTTGACATTCATGTGAGGTACAAATTATAATTCATTCATTGTGAATTCCAGACTTTGAACCCATAATCTTAAATTCTCTATCAGTAAAGACCCTAGTAAAAACCTTCAAATTAATTAAATTCATAGATATTGATAGGACATTTGCAGCTTGTTACCTACGACTATATATATAATTGCTCTTACATAAATTAAATAAATGAAAATAAATCCTACTACATTGCTTACAAGTGTTAAAAAGAACATCTCTTACTAAGCTATAACATTTACACTTACTGATAAAGCTGAATAAACTGGAGCAAAACTCCAGGTAACAATTCTACTTGAAGTTATTAGTTAAAGCTAGCCAATTGAAACATTAAACTTACATAGCATGTGTAAGTTTTGAGAAATGATACTACTATATATTTTTATTTTTAATTGATGCATAACAATTGTATATATTTAGGTGTACAGAGTGATATTTTGATACATGTATACAGTGTGTTATGATCAAATCAGAATAATTAGCATATCTATCACCTCAAGCATCTATCATTTCCTTGTGTTGGGAATATTCAAAATCCTCCCTTCTAGTTACTAGAAAATATACAATGTAATACTAGAAAGTACTATGGGCTCGAATTCAAAGCTAAAATAATTGTTTACTTATGTTTAAGCCCAAGAGAATGTCTGGAAATCTATTCCTTAGCCTTACTAATACTCTGTATCCTCAGCACTCAGTTGACTCAGTATAATCCTCCATCTAGAAGTAGTTTGAAACAATAAATTGAGATAGTGAGGCACCAATAATTTACAGGTAGTCTACAAGTTGTTTTCCAAATTCTTTTGTGAAGTTATGGTTATTTTCTCTTTTGTTTGGTAGATAAAGTTAACAAGCAGGTGTGTGTGTGCGTGTGTGCGCTGTAGAGAGGCTTTCCAGTCCTCAACTTTTTTTAAACTCAATTTATCACTTTCTTGTCTTTACTAGCATTAACTATATATTAATCCACATAATTTGGCTCCCAAATTTCCGGAAGAAAGAGTATCAGCTAACGTGTATTTTAGTCCAGCAATTGAAAGGGCTTCTCTTGAAAAAAAGCGATGGAATATATTAAAACACTGAGCCTTAAATGTTCCTCCTCGGTAGTGAACAGAATCGAATGGACTTGGATGATATGAGGGAATTCAGGTACTGTTGAGAAGAGAGGAAAGAACATTTGGGAGTAAACCACAAATGTCTAACAGAATAACTGTCATCTTTAAATTATTTCTGCATCAGCCAAAATAAGCTAGATTGTGTTGCTTTAACAACAGCAACAACCTCATCACCAACAACAAACATTCCACAATCCCAGTGTTTTTTTTTTTTTTGTCACCCCTCCCCCGATCCCAGTGGTTTTAAAACAACAAAGCTGTGTTTCTCCTTTACTCCACACTTCCATTAGAGGTGGCCCTGCCTTCTTCATTGTAATACACTACCTGGCTCCACAGCTAGTCTGGAACATAGTCAGTTGTCATAACAGGCACTCAAAATTACTGGTTGGAAGGAGAACAGATCCTTTCCAATCACAAGTCACGGGCCAAGGCTGATTTCAGGGGTTACGGTTATAGAAGCCTCCCACAAGAATAGATCACGAAATACTGCGGATAAACTAACCACAGTACCTGGAGTTTTATGTAAGTTGTCATATTTAATTCTTATAGCATTGCTCATGGAGAGAATTATTCTTAAATTTTGCATATTAAGAATGAAGCTCAGAAAGGTTACATGACTTGCTTATGAGAAATATAGTATGCAACAGATAACACCAAAGCAGAAAGAATTTTCTCATGCTAAAACACACACTCTTTCACTTTATCACACTATCAGCAATTTACAATCTAAATTAAGGTCATGCTTGAGAAAACAAAATTGATTAAAGTAATATTAAAATTAAGGTCTCCTAAAATACTTCTCACTACATGTTAGGTCATAATGTAAGTTTAGTATGGACTACATTTCAGTGTACAAATAATTTATGTTGAAAAGTTTTTTGAAAGTTCTCTCCATGTATAAAACTAGTTCTATTTTGTATATCTTTATAGCTTAATAAATTAGAAACAAAATTTTCACAACAGAGGATATAAATTTAATAAAGAATTTAAAGCCCCATTAATGATAGAATATGGTTGACAAAGACTTTAAACAACTCACTTATTACTTTTGAGCCTAAAATTCATTACTAAAAATGAAGATTTTGAACAAACTGATTTCTAATGTTTTGGGTAATCATCTGTCCATTAACTTGAAATGTTTGAAATGCAGTTTTAGTTTATACATTTACTCTGGTCTCATTAAAATGGAAAATTTCACATCCAAAATATACAAGCTACAGGTTTATCCCTTTTTTTCCTTTTCCTCTTAGATTTTTGTATATTGTTTTTTTTTACCATAGATGACTGACAAACCTTAGGAACACACAAAGAGAGAGAGAGAGAGAAGACAATCCCGTTGTGCAACTTATCCTGTTTTATACCGGATACTTGATCCATGTGAGGAAGATTGAATCCCCCAAAAAGATGAGTGAGATTACGCAGTTTTATGGAAAGATTATGATGTTGGACTTGAAAGGACCAAAATTTAAATCTACCTTTGCCCCTTACTTGTAACTGAACAGTTAGTACCTCTCTAGGCCTCTATTTCTATTTTGTATAATGAATATAATAAAATACTAACTATAATACTGTGATAATTAAATGTAATTTCAAGGACTCAGGCAAATAATATATGGTCCACAGTCAATATTTAAATATTAGTTATGTTATTATAATCATTAATATTTTAAGGTGATTTGCTATACAAGAGATGAATGAATAAGAAACTGAAATGTAGAAGATGAGGCAAATACTGAAATGAAGGAACATTATCAAGACAAATTTAGAAATTTAAGTGAATGCAGAGTTAACTAAAAGAGGGAAGAAATTCTGTGGCAAGCTGTAAGTGTTCTGACACAAGACTACTAGAAGGACAGCTAGAATCAACATGCATATATTGGGAAGTCATTTCAACTGTAAAAATAAGGCCTTTCGTGTGAAACCTTTTCCCTCGTGTCAGTTGTTCTATCATTTTTATGCATTTCTAGTATGATTGCAAATATTACATTATTTGAAAGCTTTTTAGATCTGATATATTGAGTTCTTTCGAAGTACATCCAAACATAAATTTGCGTTATATTTTCTCTGAATGATTTTTATTGACAAACTTACTGTAAGTAAAAAACAATTAAAGACATTAAACAGATGTTTCAAACATGTGTTTAGCAAAGTGTGTTTCCCTGGCAAAATGAACAAATTTGTGACTTCTGTCTAAAATTTTTTTCCATGTTCTTCATGATAAATGAAAACATGAAGTCAATAATAGTAATAACAATAATAATAATTACAATCATAATACTTATAATTGCTACATTTAAAACAAGAATTTACACATTACTCAATCTAATAATACATATTTTAAAAGAAACAAATATTTTATTTAGATACAATTGTGATATTTTGGCTATTATATTTCTATATGGACATCTATACTGCTGTTAAAATAATATTGATTGAATGGCATAGAAATAACTTTTGAACTAGTTTCTGTCATCAGTTGACCAGAGTGTGTACTTACATTGAATCTTAATTAGACGGTGTCATGAACAAAATTTCAATTTTTTTTAGAGAAAATCCAATAACACAGAGTTGTTTCTAGAAGGCTTTATGAAATACATTTACTGCAAACTCAGCTATCTTGAGTTAGGCCAGCAAAAGCAACAGTAATATATTGAGAAAATGAAAACAGCACTTTGGCCAAAACTTAGTAATTACACTCAAATAATTGGGATCCTGCCTCCAGTAATAAGATAATATTCCTGTAGAATATGCAGTTGGTATTTGTTCCCAGGTGTGGCAATGGATTATGCTGATTCATTTACTTTGTTGTGAATAAGAAAAAAAAATGGCTGACAGAGTAAGGAAGCTGGCCCAGATTAGTGATGGACCCTCTAGACATTGTACAGAATTGTTTTTCTGCTTAAAAGAGAAAAAGAGCTTAACTGACATATACTCTGAATCATATTTATACTTAACAGTATCATATTAAAACCAACTGAACTAACCAATCTTGCTATCATACACTACTCTATAAGGGGCAAAGCAGATAGTTTGCTAGAGATTGATATTTAAGCTCTGTTTTATGTCAAACAGTGAAAGAAAGAAAGACATTATTTAATCATGTGTCTTTAATTATCAAGATTATCATCTGACTTCACTCTAATTTTTTAGATGACATTATTTTTATTATTGATATTAAATAAAATGGTAGTTAGAACAATTCATGGATGTAAATCATTGCTCAATTCACCATTATGTTTTACATGACAATTTATAATTTATATCTGAATAATTTTATTAGTTTATATTGATTTGATTGAATTTAAAAAATAACATTAATTTTATAAATATGATAAAAGATTTAAAGAGAAAAGTTTTGTTTGTATCTGCTGGTAACTAGGTATCTGTGTCTCTTCCATTAACAGAACTCTTTGAAGCTAAATGTTAGTAGGATGAAGCTCTCCATCACTGTAACAAGGTAAAATAGGTCAAGACTGCATGGGGCCAAACTATAAGAAACCAATTTTCAAAATAGTTCTCCTATCTGGAGGACCAAAAAAAAAAAAAAAAAAAACCAACAACCTGTGCCTTTCTGGAAAGTTGCAATAGGTTACGACAGAGTAAGGGAAAAGAAGAAATGAAAAAACTTTGCTTACAAAATGGGAGAATGTCTTTCAGCAGAAGTAAGTATATATGCTCGTTTATTATCGTTTTCTTTTGGTACTTAAAAGGCAGTGCTCTGTCAATGTCATCCTAGATATTATACAAGAGATAGGAACAAAATATGTAAAGTAAATAAAGGGTATTATGATACATATATTAGGTTTACAGTCAAGCTACAGGTGAAAATAATTATACATTCACTTTTAAGCAGGTATTTAAGTTATAAGTTAGAATAAAATAGCCATATATGATGATGGTACCTAGAAGCATTTCACAATGCCTTCGGTGTTGCTAGTATTTTTATTTAAAAGTCAATTTCCAGGCAAATTCATTTTTAAAAAATACCTCTTTCTGTTACCATATGTTTAGATTATTGGCATCCTAAACAGGTTAATTTGATTTTAGAATATCCTTCCATTTCTAAGTTTTAGTCACATATTTGGAAAATAATATTATACCTCTTGGAATAATTAAAACTGTCCCAAGTGTTTCAAAAATCAGAATTAAAAATCACAGGTGTACGTAGTTGGCAATGAACTATCTGTGGCCATTGCTTTTAGGGAAGCCAATTAGCATAATTTCTCTCTTCTCTCAAGTGATCTCTGAGTTCTGTCACCACCATTTATTCATTTTGTTTTGTTTTTTCAAGTTTACATGAACCGTATTTATCCACACTTATGTTCATTTATTTACAAAATAAACATTTACTTCCTACAAAGTCGTATCTAGCCTCATAACCCTCACTCATCCCACTCATCTCCATCCTATCTCTTTCCTTCCTTTCCCAGCCTTCATACTTCAAGCCTTCCTCATCTGCTATTTCTTTTTTCTAGAAGTCTCTTCCACAAGTGCTTCCCATGGTTTACTTTCTCATGTCATTCAGGTCTCTGATCAAATGTCACTTCACAAAGAGGTTTTTCCTGATTATACTATATAAAATATCTCTACATATAAAATCATAATTTTTAGTCTTTTTTTCTTGATTTTTATAGCCCCTTTTATTACTTGAAACTATGCTATGTAATTATAATTTTTATTTATTTACTTTTATTTGTTTACCTCTCATACTAGGTTGTAAACTCAATGAGGACAGCCATTTTGTTATATCAAAATTATATTCTCAGTGTATGAAGTGGGACCTTGAACAATAGGTAGTCAATAAATAATTGCCAAATGAAAGGATTTTAACTTTCAATAAGGAAATATTCATATTTAACCATTCTTTAAGATTTTAGGCCCAAAATTATTTTTTATGATGCATAACTTGTGTATAACCTGAGACTATTAACAGTGTGCTTTAAAAAAGTTGGGTTTCTTGATTAAATTGTAAAATTATATATATATATATGTAAACATCAAATTTTTGTAGTCTGGTGTTGGTTGATAACTCTCTTAAGAAATTTAAGTGACAACATAAAAAGCACTAATACAACATCTACCCTAGAAAAACATTGTAAAACATGTTCTAGAAGAACACTTGCCATTATGTGAAGGTGAGAGATGGAGCTAGCTAAACTCTAGCTTAACATAATTAGGGAACATTGAGATATTCCCCAAGGATTAGAGTAATTACAAAAGAATCAGTAGTTCCCTACTTTAGTAAAACAGAAGCAATTGTTAAAATTCTCAATTTATGTGTCTTAATGGTATACTTCAACCTTAAATTTCTAAGAAAATTATAGATTTATATCTTCTCCCAGAATATAAATTAAAACTTTTGCAATTTTAGTAGTATTCCAAGTGAAGAAAGAGTTCAGCCATCAGTATTTATTTTGGCCACCAGTATTTATCTATTGGCTTTTCTCAGAGTACCTAAATACTACGGCCCTTTGATCTTAAAATGTGGTAACATAAAGTAGAGAAAGGACTTATTTTGTCCTCCATACAGTCTGGTAGAATCACTTAAGCCATTTGAGTTATTAAACAGAATATACATACAGGTGGATCGCACATCTTCCCCTGAACATGCAGATGTCTGAGCAAATTATGTCTTAATAAGCAGAGACTTTCAGAGCACGGAATCCCAAGCCTCAGGTTTGCTTTGATGCCAGTCTCCTAGTTAGTATCTCCATGACTATTCTAACTGGTTTTCTCACTTCTAATTTCTACATTTTCTATTATATCATTTCTTAATCTGAATTCATTCCTTTTAAAATAGACTTTATTCAAACAGCACTGATAAAAATTTACACTGGATCTTAATGTAAGTAGATTAAGATTTAAATTTTACATCTTGTATTTGAATCCAACCTATCTTTCAGACCTTATCTATAATTATTATTTTATATTATATTCTCCTTAAATAAGAGAACATACTGCCCTCCAATAAATAATTTATCCTTTTGCTTTTATGCACTAATCGTGCCAATCCTTCTCCATGAAATGCATGATTTCCCTTCTTGGTGAAATAAAATACTATTTATGCTTTTAAATCCAGTTCAGACAACACTTTCTCCTTTACTGCTTTCTTTATCCTCCTGGTCACCACATTTATTTAATATAACATTTATGCACAACTTTTATTTAAATAGCCACATTTTCCTTCAACATGTTTATTGCATTCTCTTTTATAAACCAAAATATGTCTTATTTAATTTTATATTTACAGAGATAAACTAGATAGTGTATTACAGGTGGTGAAAACTCAATAAAAGAAAATTATTGAATCAGTCAATGAAGTAAGGAATGATGGGTCCATATGCATGCTGACATTAGTAAGTCATAGATGGTGAAGAAGTAAACAAGTAAGCGAAAATCAGACTAGGAGTGTGAAGTCACAAAGCAATGAAAGAAATGAGACTTCACCTAGAACTGTCCTGTTTTCTGCCCTTCTTTAACCCTAATTTAGCCTCTTCCAGTCTGTTGTCAGACCCATCCTCATCCATAAATATTTTTCCCTTTAATGTTAGGTAGTTTAAAACATATGCTGCCCCTTAGCCCTAACTCGATGATAATAATTTTGCACACATTCATAAAAGATCTTGCATTAAAATCACCAGACTGAAACTTCTCAAACCATCAATGTACTGTGCATTCATTAGCCAAATCCTTCCCAAACACTTTGTTGGTATTTTGAGCTGTCTGGTAGGCATTGGTTCCATGACAGGACTCATGTTTGAAAATAACACAAATTTTTGACTTACACATGGTTTTACCAACATTGCTCTAAAAATTTTTTTGAAAGATAATCACAAGTCAAAACATGCATTTGCAAGACTGAGGATGTACCTTCACAATAAAAATAAAACAAGAAGTGTCAAAGTAAAATGTCAAAGATATCAATGGTCAAACTTAGTACTTAAGGAAATTAGACATTTCATACTTAATAATAAATATAATTCTATTTTTATTTATACATAATGGCTGTACATATTTATGTAGTACATGTGATATTTTGACACATACATACAATATGTAATGGTCAAATCAGTATAATTGGGATATTCATTACCTCAAATATTTATTATTTCTTTGTGCTGGGAACATTCCACATCTTCTCTTCTACCTATTTTGAAATATACTGTAAATTCCTATTAATTATAGTCACCCTGCTGTGCTTTTGAACACTACATCTTATTCCTTCTCTATAACTATACTTTTGTAATCATTAGCAATCTCTCTTCAGCCCCCATCTCCTTTAACCTCCCCAGCTTCTAGTAACCACCATTCTACTCACTACTTCTATCAGTTCAATTTTTTTAGTTCCCACTTATGAGTGAGAATATAAAATATTTGTTGTCCTGTGCCTGGCTTATTTTGCTTAACATAAGGTCCTCCAGTTCCATCCATGCTGCTTCAGATAACAGGATTTCTGGTGTGTGTGTGTGTGTGTGTGTGTGTGTACCACATTTTCTTTATCCATGCATTCATTGATGGACACAGGTTGATTCCACATCTTTGCTCTTGAAAATAATGTGATCTAACATGAGTGCAGATATCTCTTTGACATACTGATATTCTTTCCTTTGGACATATACCAAACAGTGGATTTCTGGATCATATGATAGCTCTAACTTAGTTTTTTGAGAAATCTCTATTTTCTGTATTTGCTGTATTAATTTACATTCCCACCAACAGTGTACGGGAATTCCCTTTTTTCCATATTCTCACCAGCATCTGTAATTTTCTGTATTTTTGATAACAGCTATTTTAACTAGGGTGAGATGATAATTCACTGTTGTTTTGATTTACATTTTCCTGATGATTAGTAATATTGAATATTTTTTCATATTCTTGTTGGCCATTTGTATGTCTTCTTTTGGGAGATGTCTATTCAGAATTTTTTCCTCACTCTTTAATTGGATTATTTTTTTCTTTTTTTTTTTGCTTTTGAGTTGAGTTCCTTGTATATTCTGGGTATCCTCCGTCAGATGGCTAGTTTGCAAGTGTTTTCTCCCATTCTGTAGGTTGCCTCCACTTTGTTAATTGTTTCCTTTCTTGTGTAGAGGCTTTTTAGCTTGATATAATCTTATTTTTCAATTTTTGCTTTTGTTGCCTGTGCTTTTCAATTCTTACTCAAAAATCTTTGTTCAGATTTGTCTCCTGAAACATTTCCTTGATGTTTTATTCTAATAAAGAAACCGTATCTTTAACTTTTCTTTATTTTTCATTCTCACAGCATCTCTTAGTACTTTACAGCTAATTGAAAAATTATCAGGAGAAATTGAGTAATTCATTGCCTTTTTAGATCACTGTAGGTTATCTAAACTGGTAAAACACCAATATAATGAGTGTGTATGTGTGTGTGCTTCTGTTTGGTTGGGAGTGTCATGGGGAATGCCATTGAGTCCACACTATAAAACATTAATTGCTCTATCTTTCCTCCAAAGAAACATATGATAATAATATTTTCTATACATTGAAACTCATGGCTAACGAGGTAATATGATTTGACCAAAGTCTCATAGTTAGTAAATGATAGAATTTTTGTAGTTTTTCAAACTTGATTCTAGGTTTCAATTCAGGGTCCTTCCCACTGATAGAATTTTTGTAGTTTTTCAAACTTGATTCTAGGTTTCAATTCAGGGTCCTTCCCAAGTTGACATTTCATAAAGTTTGAGTATTAGAATGCCATTTAAATTACATTAACTATCAAAACATATAAGCTTTGTTTGCTTCTGTAAAACAGTCTAATTTAATTTCAAACTCAGAAATTAGAAAGAAGAAAGCAAGGGGTTTTTTTTTCAATTCCCAATATGCTGATCTACCAGTTCTCTCCTAAAACCATAGGCATCCTGATAATCTTGAGATGATATACTGTGGCAGTAAGTGGAACTTTAATTGATCTATGATTTTAATCCATGTTTTGGTGCTGGCAGAAAGAACTAAGGTACTGGTACATAATTTGAGGTATAGCAAATGCCTTGGTGACTTGAAATATCTTTATAGTTTTATAATAGTCACTACAGACTTAAGCTGGAAATGACAAGAATAAAAAGGTAAAGTATATTTTAACAATCTCTTAATACTTTAAAATGAAAATAAAACCTGAATCAAAGCAAATGTATAAAACCAAGAAATAAAATAAATATATTAACTCATATGCTGTTAAAGTACTATTAGTATTCTGAGCTCTTATAACTTAACAATAGAAACACAGTTTTGACTGCAATTATTCTGCCCAGTTGTGCATCATTTGGTGATATAAAACCATCTTACAAAATACAATATAACCTCAAGATTTTCTCCTCAACTACACTGTACAGTTTGCTTAACAGCTACTCTTTCTCCTACTGAGTAAATGAGCCAATAAGGTGAGGTAAGGGAAGAGGTGGAAAAGAAATAGGGAAAAAAGTCATTTTCGCCAGCTATATAAGAGAGCATGTAACGACTATGTTATCTCATTCAGCACAAAGAATCCCTGGATTTCCTTTTTTAACCACAAAGCAGCCAGTTTTTCCTCCTCCCTAGCTATCGTACCCAACAATGCTTCAGAGACAGCTCCGTTCTTTAGCTTTTAGTGTCTGTTAAAATGTAGAATTGAAAGCACACTATAAAGCTTTGATTTAGTATTTTTTTCCTTCTCACAGAAACAAATACCTAAAGGAAGTTCAGGCTCTTCTAAAAAGACCCTGAAACCACAAGTAAAAGTCAAGATTCAAAGGACAAACCATTGTCCAGGCATCCTATTATCCAGAGCAATGTTATGTTCACCAAGAACTTCAGAGACTTTTGAGGATGCTTATGCAAATTATCTCATAGTGTGGGAGAAATCTAGAGTTATTCATGCCATTTCAATAAGTACTTGAGGAGCTCAAAGGGTAAAATGTGGTAAGAAAATGGTACACTGTGTCAAGAGACCAAGAAAAATGTTAAACCTTACATAAAAATAAACGTAACCTCAAAGATTAATGACTGTGTGAAGCTAAAACTGGATGAGAAAGAACATAATATGTAAATGTGACAGAATTTTTATTATCAACTCTTTTAAGATTCCTAAAATACAGACTCAACAAGGAGATTTATTTATAATTACTATAATGTTTTGAATTTTACTTGAAGAGACTATTGTTTCATCAAAGAACGTTACTGTAGAGGAGAAAGACTTTGTCAGCAAAGGGTAGAGAAAAAAATCACCATCATCACAATACTAGGAAGTGTTTTGTATTTTTTCCTCTATTGACTTTAATTAATCTCTTTCTCTGGACTTCTGTGAGATAGAAAAAGGTTTATTTTTGTTTTCAGAGCTTGCTTGCCAGATGGGATTCTTTGAACTATCACTGCTCTAACTCTGCCAACCACAGCATTCATAGCTAAAGATTTTAATTTGTTTTACAACACGACAAAAGTAGAACAGGAAACCGTGTGGGCAGTGGAGTGGAGAGGTGAGGGTCAATCCTAAGGACACAGGCAGCTATTAGTGAGGTTGGCATACAATGCCCATCTCTTTCTGGTCCTAATTATTATAAAAGATCCCTGGTGCTGAGGCTGATTTTTTTTTCTTTAACCATTTAATTTCTAAAATAACAATAATCTAATAAGAAGCTTGCTTTTTCTACCCATTGCATTTTTTAACATCATGCAGTACAACACATTGCCCATAGTAGTTGATATACACAATTAGGTGCATTGATTTAAATTTCAATGTGCTGAATTTAAGTCAGAATGTATTGTTATAAGAACTAGATATTAGAAAAGGCAGGTAGAAATCCTTGGGTAAACATTTTTAAACATCACAAAGACTATGTAGTGGATTTAATTCTGAAATGATCCACTTCACTGAAAATAACTGCTTGCATACAAGTCAAAAAAGCAATTTGCACCACCACTAACTGGGGATTCCTCCTGAAATCTTCCTCTCTCTTCTACTACCCCAGCGTTGCAAAAATGTTAGCTCACTAATGATATCTTATTTTCTCTCTGATCTAGGGCAGCAGATGAGAAAAGCATAAGGAAAGAAGAGACAGTTAAATAGAATTAAGAAATTGAGAAAAAATTGTTTTCTTTAAACTTGGTTTTTAATAATAGCTTATATTGAGAGGAATAGACAGAGGGGACTTAATAGTTTCCTAGCTAGACAATAGCCAAATCAAAGCAAAGAACAATACTTCCTCCTTTCCTCCCTTCCCCTCTAATTTCTTCCTTTTGCCTGCCCTGCTGCAACAATGGGTCCAGCCCTCATCTGTGGCTCATTCTTCAACTGGACTAAAACCTAACAAAATCATTATAGAAAAACAACACATTAAAGAAAAAAACATCATAAACTATCTTAGCTATAAATGAAGAAACTAAATTAAATTAATGTTCATTCTGTCAGATTTTAGTCTGAAAATGTCAGTTCTTGCCGTGCTCATGGCCGAAGAATGACCAGACATGCCAAAGTTAGGTAAGCATGAAAATGAAGTTTATTGAGGAGAGAAACATAGGGAAGACACAGGTTTACAAAGCATGACACATATGCCTTGAATGACGACAGATCCCATTGTTGCAGTAAAGGGAGAGCAAAAGGAAGGGCAAAAAGAGAGATTGGCTATGGTCTGCATCTTATTTTATTGTGTCTACCTAGGGACCTCCCTCGTGGTTCAGAGGTCACCATGGAACCACGTTGATTGGACAGTTGGGAGTAACATGACCTGAGCCTTAACTACACATATGGGTTCTAGGTCACTTTCTGGACTTTGTGGTACCCATGCTGCTTGGCCTGTGGGCTAGAGAGTCCTCTACATTCTTTTGTAGCTGGCATGCCAAGTTCTGACTGGCAGATTCATACAGTATTCCCTCTTCCCCCATATATGGAGAATGAGGGTTGGGCAGGACCAAGATGGGGGCAACAGCACCCACTTCACTTTCATCCCTAGGAAACCCAGAATCCCTCACTATCTACCTAATGATTCCCATTTTGATTAAGTTTTCATCATGTCCTGGGAGGAGTGGGGGGCATATCCTGCAAAATAAAATTAAAAGTAAATTAAAATAAATAGTTCAATGAAAATAAGTGAAATTTTTTAATTGACACATTGTGATTTCCTTCCCAAACTATTCTATCATCAACAGAGAAATTTTATTTTATTTCATTTTTTTATAAATGGCATTAATACTTTCTATTATACTTTGTAAATATTAGTTCAGTGTCAGACAAAAGAGTTGTAAAAAAGCATACGGTTTTGTGTAGTAAAAGTAACAGATGCCTGGAAATTCTCAAAGTTGCATTGTAGACCTGTGGTCCCCAACCCCAAGACCTTTTATAGTCTAGACCTGTTAGGGAGGAGGTTGCAGAGCTCTGCCACCGTCCCAACCCTGCACTGCGGCGCCCCCCAGCCCCCACCACCCCACCGCGCAACCTGTCTGTGGAAAAATTGTCTTCCATGAAACTTAGGACTCAAGGTGGCACTCAGCAGGAAGTTAGGAGTGAGCTGTGGGCGAGCCAGCAAAGCTTCATCTGTATTTACACTGTATTTATAGCAGCTCCTCTTTGCTTACATCAGTGCCTGCACTCAGCCTTACCCCCACCCCCATCTGTGGAAAAATTGTCTTCCATGAAACCAGTCCCTGGTGCCAAAAATGTTGGGGACCACTGTTCTAGACAATGATATATAAGAGATCCTGGTTATGCAAACCTCTGGGCATCAGATTTCTTACTGGTTTCCCTTTAGGTTTTTTTTTTTTTTTTTTTAAAGAGGGGTTGTGCATGTGTATGTGAGAGAGAGAAAGGACAATGAGAGAGAAATGGACAGGCAGAGACAGAGGGAGACAGAAGGAGAATGTGTTGAATGGAATTCTCCCTAAGATTTCTATAGTTGGTAATTTAATCATTTATTCAAATATCTATCATCACATTAAGGTGATTGGGGAGATTTCAATCCTTCTGATAAAGATTATAGGAATTGATTAGGGTAACTAGCTGATATTGTCCATTTGGTCTACTATGACAAAATGCCATAAGCAGGATAGCTTATAGACAACAGGAATTTATTTCTCACAGCTCTAGAGGCTGGGATATCCAAGATCAAGGTATTGGCAAATTCAGTTTTTGGTGAGGGCCCATTTCCTGGTTCATCAAACAATGACTTATTGCTGTGTCCTCACATCTTAGAAGGAGTGAGCTAGTTCTCTGCGCCCTTTTTAAAAGGGCTCCACCCTCAGACCTTCTCACCTCCCAAAGGCCCCACCTTCTTGTACCATTAGCTAGAAGTTAAAATTTTAACATGTGGATTTTGGGTGAACACATTCAACCCAGAACAATAGACTTTTATTATTCTTATCTCAACTTTATTAAAGGACAACTTCCAAAGCCAAGCAAAGTTTTCTTACATCTTACAGTTGCTGTTTCTTTTTCACAGGATGATATAGCATACTTTGGCCCAGGGCAACTCTTTTTTAAACCATGACCTTGACCTGGCTCCAACTCTACCATGCACATCTTAATCCACACTTCCAGCCCCACTGGCTAGAAATGGAATTCCAAGGCCTTGTGGTTTTGACTCACCCCTTTTATTTTAACTTAGGGTGTAATCCACTTCCCTCTCTTTTTCTCAACTTCCCTTTGCCATGTTTTCTAATACAAATGTTTGCACTCATTTATTCATCAATACTATAGATATGTTTTTCATAGAGATTTATAAATTTATCCTATATCATTCATTATACCAACCAACTTGGGACTTTTGAATGATCTGAAGATAAACATATAGCACATTTAAAGTAAATCAGATAGGATATAAAAGAATGAAACTATCTTATAACTTAAGGACCTGAGCATTCTATTCTAGAATTATTTTAAGAGTGCTGCAGATGTGATCTTCACAGATCACATCAGAAAGACAGTATAGCTCAACAGTCTGAAAAACAAGAAAAACAACAGTGCCCTTCAATCCAGTATCCCAACACCCAAAGGATCCTATAGTTCAAAAGTATTCTCAGTTTCTATACGCAGTACAAGAATGACAATACAAATATTCAAAACTGACATAGTGCTTACTACGTAGCAGGCCCTTTTCTAAGTGCTTTACATATACCAACTCATTTAATGCTCAAAAACTGTTCAGACAGGTAACATGTTAGAGTTGAGAAAAATGAGTCACAGACAGGTTACGTAATTTGCCTTGTTAAGGTCGTACATTTAGGAAATTGTAGATACCAGGATTTGAACCAAAGCCCTTTGCTTCAGAGTCCTCACTCCTAACTACTTTAAAAATACATTAAAGATTTTGCTTCTCTGGTTTTCCTAATACAGTTAATGCTAAACTCCCTGACCCATAACATTTAGGCCCGTTTGTATTTGTCTTGCCTAACTCCATTGCTCATCTTTTATCACTTAACTCCTTTTATGACAAAACCCTCTTCAATATCATCTATTTATAAATTCATTTAACAAAAACAGATCTTAGAAGGCCTGGCCATTATTGCTGTTCCAGGAATCAGAATTTCTACTGCTTCAAAAAGCTACGGATTCCTTTTTGAGGCAAATAGAATGACTCACATTTAGAACAAAGGTAACTGATCTATTATTTAGAGCATCTCAGATCCAAAAGAGTAGTACATAATCAATGCATAGCATTGGGCAACATGTTCTCTTCTCCAAATATTTATTTTAAGGATCACAAACAGAGTAAGAACAAAGAAATTCTATCAGAGTCTCACATATCTGTGTACTAATTTAACCTGACTCTAATTTTATCAGAGGCATTCGGGTATCTAAAAAAGAATTTAAACAAATTAGTATCCTCTTCAACAAATTCTCTATCAATTAAAAAATAAATAGCACAGAGAGCAACAGGGCTTTTAGATTCCTAAATACATTCCTAAAAATTCCCTGAGTATCAAAATAGAGGC
This sequence comes from Lemur catta, assembly GCF_020740605.2. Taxonomy (NCBI): domain Eukaryota; kingdom Metazoa; phylum Chordata; class Mammalia; order Primates; family Lemuridae; genus Lemur; species Lemur catta. Next base: position 54,704,455 of record NC_059140.1, read on the forward strand.
TAGTTACACAACTGAAAATATAAGGATTGCTATTAGGAAGCATTTATTTAAATTTCATGATATGTCCTAAATCTCTGAAACTCACATCCAGAATGTTAAGTTACTGCCTCAAGGGAGCGTCCATAGCACAGGTGTAGCTAGAATCCTAATTCTGTGTCCACTGCTTTGCCAGCTCTACTTTAACACAGTAGTAACACTTCAGAAACTGATATTATCCACCATGTACTTAAGTCACCCTTAGGGAAGAAACTCTAAATCTTCTCCAAGTTAAACCAAAGTAGAAGGAACAGCAAATGAGTGATTATCAAAATTTCATGTCTCTAAATAAATTGCATAACAATCATATGATAGGGTTTTCTAACATGTTTGCAAAGAGGAACAAACACCCCTGGCCCTGGAAAGGAACCCAAGAATAGAATTCTGTAATACTGACTACCCCAGTAGAGAAATTAAGAATTTTTTTATTTTAATGTAAATCACATAATAAAATATAGTAAAAATTACCCACTAAGATTATCAAGTAAATATTCCACCAGCTGCTGAATATAATTGATTTAGAATTTTATGAAGAGAATCTATTCCATGTTCTGAACATTTTGTATAAATTATAAAAATATATTCTAAAACCTCCTATACAAGATTCTATAAAACAATAATAATAACTATCACTTGTTGAGGATTAAGTGAGGTACCATTTTTATATATATATCTCATTATTTAATACTTTTGACCATCATAGAGTGTAGATGCTATTATAGATCCAGATTTACAAATGATCAAATTGAGGCACAGAAAGAAAAAGTAATTTGCCCAAATTTATACAGTTAGTAATGGCAAAATCAGTATTTGAACTGAGGTAGTCAATGCTAATTCATCTCTCTAATGGAATATGAAATGAGATAGACTTTAAAGCAGTCTATTAAAGTGGTAAATCATTATATACATTTTAAGTACTATTTTAAAATATTTGATTACTTATTGTAATATGTGCTCTACTCTGAAGTAAAATTTATTTTGATTTTCTTAGGTCTACATTTTTGCCCTCTATTCTTATAATTTTGTTTTTTTCTAGGCATACTTAACCAATGCTTTGTTTCTTTTTCTGATTATCAGATCAACAAATATTTATTTTATAAATATAATAAAAATCTCTTAAGAAAATTGAAATTACCAAAATATTGCCATTTAAAATATTGTTTTTTATATCTCTCTGATATTTCGCTCTGAGGTATAAAATATTTTTTTCTACATTAGCATTATACTGTAAAAACAATTTGGAATTCAATTCTACTTGAATATAAGTCCCATGAGGGAAGTTGTTTTTGCCTTTTTGATTAATTTTTTGTCCCTCTGCCTAGAACAGTAGAAGCTCAATAAATGTTGAATAAATTTGTTTCTGAATGAACCTCAATAATTCCTGATTTTTAAAATATTCTTTGCTATTCTTATCAGTTTCTCTTATTCTTTTGAATTTTACTGACTTTTTATTCCTTTATTCCTTATTTCAGTAGAATTTCAATAACCAAATCAATATCTTTATAAATAATCTCACTGTATGTTTCCTTTTCATTAGATCTCTCATTTCTCTGAAATTTTTACAGGATTTATTTTCTGCATCAGGGAATGGAGCTCAGTTCACAGCAAATTATCATTTGTTTATTCTTTCGATCCCCATTTCCATGTCACACCCCCTTTTGCCAATAGCAGCCCATCCTAATGTACTGAATATATACTTATATACATTGTATTTGTATATATGCTTGGAAAATATTTTTATGTATAAATAAATTATATTTTTATATTGCATTATATTTATCACTTTTTTAAAATTCAGTTCCATGTGTTAAAGATTCATCCATCCCCTTATGTGTATTAATACATCCTAACCATAACCTAAAATTGTTGAATTGTACTGCATAGTGTCCTATCACTACTTGCTCCTTCCTCCTTTACTTTCAATAGACACAGATATTACATCAGTTTATCATCTCCAGAAATAATGCTGAATTTAAAATTCTTAGGAATGCTATACATTTTATATGTATCTTATTATATAGTTTATATATGTGGTATCATAATCAAGTGGCTCTTTTGTAAATTTTCTCTCCATTCCCATTTATATCTTGGTCTAGTGTACTATTATTATAATCTGAAAGCGCCCCTTGAAGGGCCACTGGAATTCAGTGATATGACTTAATATTTATCAGGATTTTCTTATTCAGATAAATTCTCCTTACTAAATCAAATAATCAATATCAATTGCCCTTTAATGACATGGAAAATAACAAGATATATGTGCCTCTCTTCTAAAGCAGGAAAAACCAAAACAGAAATAAAACTATAATGGAGTCATTAGGAAGAAAGAATTGAGTCACACCTCTAGGAATACAATTAACCTTCTTGAGGCATCGCAGTGATGTCATGTGTAGTTATAAACTCATATCCACTTTGAGGCAATCCCTTGAACTTTCTTATGTCCCATAGTCTGTGTCTCTAAACTGGGAAAATAAAACCTACCAAGGCAAAGATAATTTAAGTTATCAATTATTCATATTTGTGAAAGTGCTCTCAAACTTATTGTAATTTTAGCCCCAAATAGTGAACAATTTAATTCTAATTTCTTTTCTACCATAAGAACTAGCACGTAAAGACAAGTTGTTTTAGTACCTTCACTAACAAAAATTTTGACCTGGAATAAAATGTTACTTGAGAGGGGAGATTGGGTTGTTGGTGGCTTAACGTGGGAATAAATTTCAATCTCTGTTGCACTACTATTGCAAAATATTTCTTTCTACCATATCTGGGGTAGCTCTACTGAAATGGCTTCTGTGATTCATTCTGGGTCAGGTTCACAGGCACAAGCCTACTGATAATTCACCAACGGATTACTTTCACACAACCTTATCTTTAATTCTCTTCTATCAGTACCGTGCACCAATGATACCAAAGCAAAAAAATAAAACGTTTGGGCCAAACAATACTCTTCATTGAAATGAAAAAAATTGGGTGGGGGAAGGAGGTGTTATGCAGAAGTAAGACTAAACTCTGGAGAGGGAGGAAATATTCCACTGAATTTGTTTACTTAGGTACAATAGAAGCCACATAACAATCCAACCTCAAAATAAAAGCTGTATTTATTCATAAGCTAAATACAATGAAAACCAATCGTTTCTATTCTTTTTCCAAAACAGGACTCTATCTATAATAGTGAAAACAATTTGCATTAGCACATGTGCAAATTACAATGAGCAAGGTCACTGGGATTTATGAAATAGAGAGAAAACTCTTTATATGCAGGATACTCTCTAGAATAAACTAAAGGTGGAAGTGGAGAGAGCAGAGCAGGGATGGAAAAGCAAGACCAGTATGTTAAGTGTGCTCACTAAGTCCTCACTTCTGATGAAGCTATAATAAAAATTATCAGTTTGTATCACAGTGTTAGCAGTAACCAAGCCATTGTCATCTGGTCTTTCCAAAGAGGATGTAAGTTTAAATGCTGTGCTTTTGTTTTTACTTTTATCAAAATTAATGAATTTTTACATTTGAAAATATTTATTAAAATAGACTGGTTAGTTTAATTTTCTACATTATTTATACCTCATTTAGGCAAATGTTAAATTTTTTTTATTACACTGAGTACACAGAGTAGGGAAAAAATAAAAGGCTGATTTCATTAGAGACTGGTTACGGTAATCCAACAAGTAGATAAATCACATAAAAATGATCAAGAATTCTTTGTGTGTGATGAAGCCACAGAAGCTTCTAAATTGTACAATTCACTACAATCAAAAAGACAAATCTAGAGTTTAGAGCTGCTTATTTTTTCTAGATCCAATAATATTGTAAGTAAAAAAAAATGATTATACTATTACTGGGTCTACGGGATAACTGGGATTGGCCACATTTAGAGTCTGACTTCTTTTACTTTTCTCCTTTGAGACAGAGTCTTACTCTGTCACTCTTGCTAGAGTGCAATGGCATCATCATCACAGATCACTGCAACCTCAAACTCATAGCCTCAAGTGATTCTTCTACCTCAGCCTTTGGAGTAGCTGGGACTACAGGCACATGCCACCACACCCAGCTAATTTTTTTGTTTTTGGAGAGATGGGGTCTGACTCTTGCTCAGGCTATTCTCGAACCCTTGGCCTCAAGCAGTCCTCCCGCCTTGGCCTCTCAAATTGCTAGGACTACAGGCATGAGCCACCATGCTCAGCTGGAGCTGGCTTCTTAAAACAGCATACACTTTGTCCACCAAAGAAATACGTATTTAATTTAATGAATTTAGTATGACATTTCTTGATATTAATGGATGACTTGGGTGAAATGATGGAAAGTGATGGTCCTGCTAACCTAATGTGCAATAATTTTGTTTTTATGAATAAAGCCAATAAATAGTTATGCATAAAACCACCAAGTTAAAATTACTTTAAAATACTAAAATCAATTTAATAATCAATTTTAAATGTCTAATGTGCTTTAAAAATTGTAACTCTAACTTCATAAAATTTCCACAAAGGAGATGCTATTGTCATCCTCAATTACAAATAAGTAAACTGAGACCAGAGAATATAAATCACAAAAAGTCATGCAACTATTAAATGGCAGAGCTAGAATCAAATCCAGACAATTTAATGATAGTATCCATGATTTCAAACCATCACGTTATGAATTGAGCTGTAGTTATCTAGATAGGTAAGAAAAGTAAAGGGACAATATCCTATTTATTCTAGGTTGAGCAAGATTTCACAAAAAGGAAGAAGCAAATAGACCTAGATAGCTATCAAATCTATTTACATGTACTCACAGAGGAAGAAAAAAGAGTTAAAGACTTCCCTGTTTTATGATCCACAGATCATAGAAACTGTTATTTATTTCTCCATCTCCAAAACAACCCATCTCATCATTTCACAATCATTCCTTGCTTCATCTCATTGCCAACTTCTAGGTGAGATATTTTTAATCTTGGAGTAGCAATTTTCCAGTTATCAAAGTGCCTGAGAGCTTTCAGAATTTCACTTTTGGTAACACTTTCAGCACTTTGTATGCTATCACAAACAAAAAATTATGAAGCTGATTTTTCCTATTCAATCTTTGTTAAAATCAAGCATGATTTCAACAATGTGTTTCTTAGATATAAAACCCAGTGTTGACTTTAGCTTCTTAACATCTATTCCCAACTTCCATCAGTATTAACTGCTCTCTGGATTTTCTTCTTCAAGCCAAAGCACATTTTTCTTTTGTGGGGAGCTGATCTTAAACTCTGACTTCTTGAATTTGAAGGCCATTGGTCCCAATCATTTCTTGTTGCTGCAGTCCATTAGCAGTTGGTACCTTATTGGAAAGAAGACAGTTTCTTCAATAAATGGTGCTGGGAAAACTGGATATCCATATGCGTAAGAATAAAACTGGACACTATCTCATACCATTTGCAAAAATCAACTCAAAATGGATTAAAGACTGAAACGTAAAACCTGAAACTGTAATAGGAAACAGAGGAGAAAAAACTACATGACATTGGTCTGGACAATGATTTTTAAGATTTGACACCCAAGCATGGGCAACAAAATCAATCACAGACAAATTGGATTACATTAAAACAAAAGGCCTCTGCACAATGAAGGAAATAATTAATAGAGTGAAGAGATGACCTATGGTTTGGGAGAAAATATTTGTAAACCATGTATCTGATAAGAGACTCAACTCTCTACTAGAAAGAAAAAAAAATTGATTAAAAAATGGTCAAGGGAGAGGAGATGGGATCAAGATGGCTGACTAGATGCAGGTAGCACATGCTCCTCCACAAAGAAGACCCACAACAATAAGCAAATACTTGTATTTCTAACAGATTATCTAGGAGAGAATATTAGAATTCACCAGAGAAGTAATGGGAAGCACCAACGTAAGTAAGGGGAGGATTCAAGGCAACTTGTCTGGCCAGGAACTGTGGGATATAAAACCCCAAGGGCTCCACGCACTGAAATGGGTTTTACAGTCTTGGCTATGGAAGACCCCCTTGACCCAAGCAGGTGTCAGGCCTAGTGTAGGGATCTGTCTAGAGATTACACAGGGACATTGCTCCAGAAAGGGAACCCACATGGAATCCCACAGGCATCCAAGCCTATAGAGCCTCACACCTGTTAAAATGGCTATTATCGAAAAAATGAAAGTGTTGGCAAGAATGCGGAGAAAAGGGAATACTTGTACGCTGATGACAATGTAAATCAATATAACTATTATGGAAAATTCTATGGAAGTTTCTCAAATGTTAAAAAATAGAATTACCGTAAGATCCAGCAATCCCACTTCCGGGTATTTACCCAGAAGATTTAAAATTAGTTTATAGAAGAGATGTCCGCACTCCCATATTCACTGCAACACTATTCACAATAGCCAAGTTATGGAATTAAGCTAAGTGTCTAGCAACACATGGATGGATCAGAAAAATGTTGTATATATACAGAATGGAATATTATTCAAACTTAAAAAAGAAGGAAATTGATAAAATTGAAGAACATTATGCTAAGTGAAAGGAGCCAGGTACAGAAAAACAAATGCTGCATATACTCCTTTTTTTTTTTTGGTAGAATCTAAATCAATCAAATTCACAGAAGCAGAGAGTAGAATGGTGCTTACCAGAGACTGTGGGGCGAATAGGGAGATGGCGATCAGAGGGTACAAAACCTTAATTAGACAGGAGGAATAAGGTTGTTTTTCTTTTTTTAAGATATATTGCACAGCATGGTAAATATAGTAAATAATATTATATTTTACATTTCAAAATTACTAAAAGAGTACATTTCATAGGCTGTCACCACCAAAAATATGTATTTGAGGTGATGGATATGTTAATTAGTTTAATTTAATTATTCAAATTTATATTCATAATCATAACATCACTTTGTACTCCATAAATATATATTACTATAATTTGTCAATTTACAATTAAAATAAAAAAAATTCTCAGAAAGATCATTTTGACCACAGAGTGAGAGTATAGCCTACTGGTTAAAAGCATAGTGTCTTTGCCAATTCCTAATTCTTTCTCTTTGAAAAGTTTAATCTCTCTGTTCCTGAGTTTTCTTATATTAAAAAATGAAGATAATAATAACACCTATCTAATTGGATTGTATTTAATATGAAATGAGATTTTTTCTTGAAAGGCAATGCTCTTAAAAACTTCCCTGACACAAATGGGTTTAATAAATGTTTGCTATTACTATTATTTTAAAATGTGCTATTAATAGTATTGAAATTTATAAAAGGATTTTATAATTAAAAAAGTATTAAAAGTGAACATACTCTATTGAAAAATTAATCCACTTAATTAATCTGCTTACTCCCATTTCACCTTCCTTTAATTGTCTGTTGATCCCTTTAACTGTCTTCATATTAACTTGCCTCATAGTAAATGTTTTCTGTTTACTTAATAATAATAAATAAATTTGCAAATGATTACAGAGACTGCTTTAAAAAGGGAAAGGTTTTAACTTTAAATTCTAAAGGCACTATTTCAAAGACAAGTGGGCAGAAGATGAAATTTTGAATAATTTAAAATATAGTTAAAACAAAATTAACCATAAAAGGTGTGATAAGATCATTTAGTAGCTGTTAATTTAAATAAATATGCTTTTAATCATCAAGTGGTATTTAATTAACCTGCAATAACTGTCTTAATTAAATTTAAATTAAGTCATTATATGAGGCTTTATGTAAATTGTACATGAATGTTATATTTTTCTACTACTTTGTGCTTAGCTAAAGTATTTCAGATATGCTGAAATGAAGGTTAAAGACTTTTTCAATATAATTTTCTTATCTATCCTTGCTGCAAATTTTACAGTCTTAGTTCACAAATTTAAGTATTCTATTAAGTGTGAGACAGTCATCTACAAGTTGAAAACAATGCTGAAACACTTAAAATACAAAGAAAACAAGTCTAGAAATTCTGTGGTTAATTGCCCAACTTTACTATCCCAGTATGCTTTGATGTGTAGATACATAGATATAGATATCCTTTTTGTTATAATCCAATAGGGTTTTTATTTAGTTGCTCAAATAGTTGAGATACTTCAGTTTTATCTTTTGTTTCACATGCTTCAGCTCTGTATCCAACCGGTTCTTCAAGGAGCTGTACTTCCATTTGTCAGAGAATGATGTATTTATAGATCAAGATCTGGATGTTGGGTGCACTCATTGCAGCTGGGGCAGCACTGCTTCTAGGCTTTCTCAACGGACAGGGCTAGGTAATATAGGTATGTATACTAGCCCATGCATGTACACAAATCTATATTTATTTATGGGTCTATTTATATGCATGTATATTTAACAAAATACACTTGAGTTTATACTAATTCCTGAGACTCTAAATGTTGGTGTCAACATTGGTAGACTAATTAACCTGGATTGCATACCACGGTGACTCAAAGTTGTAAATGTGCCCATAACCCAGATAGAGTACACTGTAACCATTAGGTGTGATTTCACCCATCTGTTCCTTCTCCCCATCACCTGCTTGATTTGTTGAGTTTTACTTCTGTATGTGCTCATGAGTGCTGATTGGTTAGTTCCAATTTAATAGTGAGTATATGTGGAGTTTGTTTTTCTATTTTTGCAATACTTCCCTAAGTCTCCAGTTCCATCCAGGTTGTTACATTTTTTTAATGGCTGAGTAGTACTCCATGGTGTTTTGGTTTTTTTAAAGTACTATGGGGTACATCTCATAAGCAATTGCTTGAAAATAAATTGGCTGAACAAACAATTCTTAAGTAGTAATATTTTCCCCTCAAAATTAGGTAGACAGTGATATACAGTATCCCAGCTCTTAATGTAATGAAAAATAAAAGGCTATATGCCAGTTAACGTAAAATTTAATTCATTGATAAGAAATTAAATTATTTTCTACATATTGCAGGATTTTTTCCTATGTCCTTCAAAATCATCAGTGTTTAAGAGTTATAATTTTTCACTACTTTTTCTGGATAATCTATTAATCCTTTTGATCTAAGTATTCAAATATATCTTATACTCAAAAATTATTTCTGTGAAGTCACAAGGAAGGATAAAATGTATTTACTATTCAATAAGTGAAAGTGAATTATCACAAGGACCTTCATCCTCATCATCTTCACATTAGTAGGCTGAGTAGGAGGAGAGGAAGGGTTAGCCTTTCTGTCTCACGGGTGTCAGAGGCAGAAGAAAATTCATGTGTGTGAGTGGACATGTGCAGTACAAACCTATCCTATTCAAGGATTAATTATACAGAGAGAATTTAGTACTATCCATAGTTTTAGGCATCTATTATGTGCCTTGAAACATCCAGGAATAAAGGGAAACTACTATACAAGTGATCTAGTTTAGTGGTATCCTCACCAACATTATTTTTTAACCATTCTACAGATGTGCTGCAATAATTCATGGTGTTTTTAATTTGAATTTACCTAATGACTTGTGATGTTTAATACCTTCTCCTTTTCCTTGAGTGTTTCCTTGTAATCTATGTACTATTTAAAAATGTGTTGCTTAGTGTCCAAGTGTTTGGGTATTTTCCTGTTTTCTTTCTCATGTTTATTTCTAGTTTGGTTCCATTACGAATAGAGAACATACACTATATGATTTGAAATTTACTGAGTTTTCTTTTATGGACCAAGATATGATGTATCTTCTTAGATGTTCCTTTGTACTTGAAGAGAGTGTGTATTCTGCTATTGTTGAATGTAGTGTCTTATAAATTTTGATTAGATTTTTTTGCGTGATGATTTTGTTCATTTCTTCTATATCCTTGAAGATTTTCTGTCTAGCTGGCTGTCAACTATTGGGAGAAGTGTTCTGAAGTCTTTAACTTGCGGATTTGTTTGCTTATCCCTTCAGTTCCATAGGGTTTTGCTTCATGTATTTTTTTAAATTTTTTTTATTTCAGGAAATTATGGGAATACAAACATTTTGGTTACATGTTGTGACTTTGCCACATCCCAACCATGATTTGAGATGTGCCGCTTCCCCCCCCCTACAATGCTCACCACATCCATTAATTGTCCATTTGCCCACCCCCAAACCCCCTACCCCCAAAGAATATTATTACTGTGTGAGCACCTTTGTGTTGATCAGTCAGTGCCAGTTTGATGGCGAGTACATGTGGAGCCTATTCTTCCATTCTTGTGATACCTCGCTTTGGAGGAGAGGCTCAAGCTCCATCCAGGAAAATATAAGAGATGCTATATCACTATCATTTCTTATAATTGAGTAGTATTCCATTGTATACATATACCATATTTTTATTAATCCACTTATGGATTGACGGGCACATGGGTTGTTTCCACATCTTTGCAATTGTGAATTGTGCTGCCATAAACATTTGAGTCCAGATATAGAATTATTTTTGTTCCTTTGGGTAGATGCCTAATAGTGCTATTGCTGGATCAAATGGTAGTTCTACTTGTAGCTCTGAGGTATCTCCAAATTCTTTTCCAGAGAGGTTGCACTAATTTGCAGTCCCACTAGCAGTGTAAGAGTGTTCCCATCTCTCCACATCCTTGCTAGAATTTGTTGCTTTGGGATTTTTTGATACAGGCCAATCTTACTGGAATTAGGTGATATCTCATTGTGGTTTTGATTTGCATTTCCCTAATGATTAGAGATGTTGAGCATTTTTTTTTATATGTTTTCTGGCCATTATTTTGTCTTCTTTTGAGAAGTTTCTGTTCATGTCCTTCACCCATTTATTGATGGGGTTGTTTGATTTTTTCTTATTGATTTTTTTGAATTCTAGATAGATTCTTGTTATCAGCCCTTTATTGGATGTGTAGAGAGCAAATATTTTCTCCCATTCTATAGGTTGTCTATTTGCTCTAATGATAGTTTCCTTGACTGTACAAAAGTTTTTTAATTTGGTCAGGTCCCATTTATGTATTTTTGTAGCTGCTGAAATTGCTTTGGGGGTCTTCTTCATAAATTCTTTGCCTAGGCCAATGTCTGAAAGAGTCTTCCTTACATTTTCTTCTAGGATTCTTAAGGTTTCATGCCTTAGATTTAAGTCTGTTATCCATCATGAATTGATTTTTGTAAGAGGTGAAAGGTGAGGGTCCAGTTTTAATCTTCTGCATGTAGCTATCCAGTTTTCCCAGCACCATTTATTGAAAAGGGATTCTTTTCTCCAGTATATATTTTGTCTGCTTTGTCAAAGATTAAATGACAATATGCGGATGGTTTCACCTCTGGACTCTCAGTCCTGTTCCAAAGGTCTATGGCTCTATTCTTGTGCCAGTACCATGCTGTTTTAGTTACTATAGCCTTGTAGTACAGCTTGAAGTCTGGTAGAATGATACCTCCCAGTTTGTTCTTTTTGCTTAAGATTGCTTCATGTATTTTTTAGCTATGTTGACTTATACATTAAAACATAAGATTATTCTGTGTTCATCGTTGATTGACTCTTAGAATTACATATAATCTTTTGTCTCTGCTAATTTTATTGGCTCAGAAATCTATCTTATGTGGTAAGATAATATAACTACTACTACCATGATTTTCTTAATGATTGCACAGTATATCTTTTTGTCATTTCACTTTCAACCTGTGTATACTATTGTATTTAAATTGAGTTTCTTGTAGAAAACACAGAATTGGATCTTATTTTTTGATTTGTGCTGCCAGCATTTTTACCTCCAAGTTTGGAATATTTACAGTGAAGAAAGAAAACACAAGAAACTTTTATGTATGACATACCTTGTGTCCCAAGGACCTCTGTTAGTGTTCTGACTTCTTTCTAACTGTCAGAGATTTATTTTAATTTGTTTCATGAATATTTTCCAGGATTGTAAATTCTACTTAACAGGTGGAATGGGGAAAGATTTATCTATTCTATCTTCTTAATAGTAGAAGAATATTTTGATCATTAAAAAATGTATTATTATGGTGAAAGTAGGTGAAAAAAACTATTTTTTATCTCACTTGTTCTAAAATAATTTTTCCAGAGATCATACATATCTTTTGTGATATTAGATAAAGTACAGACAAGAAAGAAAAGATGCCTATAAGACATAAATGTTTGCTGTTGAGGGTTCAAGATTAAGAAGTAATCATCCCAAACTCTCTGGAGCACACATATAGGAGCATATCTGTAGAATGCCCTTCTTTTAGTTAGAAGACATTGGACTATCCATCATAGAAAACTGAAATTATGTGTGGTTTAAATCATAAGGGAAGTGATTTTTAATAACAAGAAGTCAAAGACAAGCTGTTATGGGTTTTTTGATACCTCAACAGTGTCGTCAAGGACCTATGCTTTCCCTGACTTTCCACTTTGAGTTCCCAGTGTATACTCTTATACCTTTATGACTGAAAACTGACTGCTTTGGCCAAATCATCACCTCCACAGACACTATATTCAAAGGTAAGATATAAGAGCAAAGGTTATGAAATAAGACCATTCATCTCATGTACCTCTCTTCCTTTTGGGGGGACAAAAATCTTCAAAAACACATTCTTAGCCAAATTCACATAATGTCAAATTATGCAGAACTGAACTGAATTTCAGCTGTAAAGGAAGCTCAGAAAATTTAGAAGTTAGATATCTATTTCACCATATAGCCATTCTGGTGTCACAATGTTGAGATATAGAGCATATAGAGAGGAGAATCTGTATACTGTTGTTTTGTGGAATTAATTTCATGGTGATGGAGTAAAAACAAGATCCTGTACAAGAACTATAACATGTTTACAGTTAGTATTTTACTAAGCTAAAAAGCCCAATTTTACTGAGACTTAGGCTCATTTCTTCATTAGTATTTCTTGGTGATTATGAATTAGAACAAATTTAAGTATCTCCAAAGCATTTTAATAATTATTATTTTTTAAATCTCTACACTAATATTCGTAAGAAGATGCTGAGAGTAAAATCATTTCTCAAAGTCAGCATTTCCAATAAGTATTACATATACCCTAGTCCAAATATAATTTCCAAGAAAATAATTTTCCAAGCTTGAAAAATTGGTAAATTCTGCAGACTCTATTTGTCCCTGGAGATTCACTGCACACATATTAAAGGTTTAGGAAGTTCTAAAATTTTAAAAAAGTCTTTATATTTGTTTAACCTAGTATTTTCTAAATGTGTAACCTATTTATCCCAATTAAACCTATATATAATATGTAGAAATTGCATTCTAGAGAGTGTATTCAGGAAAACATTGTCTCTCCCATGAAGAAACTAAGAAATACAAAGTTGGCCTGGCTGAATTTATGTAGTCTCAACTTCTTTGATATTCAAAGTAGCTTGAATCCATGGAATACCCTTTATTTGTATCACTGATGGTGATTCCACACATTGTATTAACAAAACTGCTTCTATTACATTCCTTTATTTGATCATGATAACCTTGGGATTTAGGTTTTATTATAATTGCCAACTTATAGATGAAGAGAATCAGAGACACCAAATAATTCATTTGCTTACACGCAACTTAGTGACGAGCTGCAAATAGGACTTAGGTTTAAATGTTTTCTCTACATCTTGCTACTAGCTGTTGAGCGCATTATTTAATGTCTTCAAGTCAAGGTTTTCACAGCTGTAAATGAAGGATGATGATGAGGATTCAAATAGCCGACACTTAGTAAGCATTTAATGAATGCACAAGAGATTATCATTATTATTACTATTACTATACTATTACTATTACCGTATTCATGAGTGCAGTCCAACTATGTCTTGAAGAGAGTAAAAATCATTTGGTTCAGTGGAAATATTTTATTTCTATTTTCATATTCCAGCTAATACCTGGCTCCTTCATAATCTCCATGGCTAGTAATAAGCTCCGCAGAAGTGTTTATAGACTTCATCATGCCTTTTGTTTTGACACGCTACCTTTTAATATTCTTTTCCTTTAGCCTAGAATTCCATTCCATTACTTGTTCACCTAAAGAGCTGGTATTTATCCTTCACAGTGCATATTAAAGGCCCTTTCCATTGTGAAATTTTAATTTTACTTTCCAGTTGCTCTCCTCTCTGGGTTCTCATCCATATTGTAGCATGAATATTGTATTGTACTTTTCTATTTACTTCTCTGTTTTCTCACTCTATCACAAACTTCTTGAAAGCATAGCCCATGGTTTATTCATGCCTATATTTCTGGTGACTGGCAACATAAGGGGCACTTGGTACGTTTGTTACATGACGTACTATTTTGTCTATCATAAAATATACATCAAAATGTTTATAAAATCATTTCTTGTTTTTTCAAACACATGGTTTCAGCATACTTTATTTTAAAAGGACATAATAGAAAGTGACTTAAAATATCTATCATTAGCTGAAAAACAATGGCTTCTATTCTTAAACTATACCAGGTTATTCATAAAACCAGTTAAAAATTATTTATGTGGCTTAAATAAGGGATGTACTGTTAGAACATCTGCTCAGATATTTTTGTTACTGGCAACTGTGGAAACAAAAGTTTTGTGTGTGTGTTTGTTTTGTTTTGTTAGTAATGTACGTGGATATTTTTATTCTCTTCAGTTTCCCATGAAGATCATTTCATTGCCACTTCATTCATTCCTTCCACAAATTTTTGTTGTCTTTCTCACAGGTCAAGTACAGATTAATATTAGATTAGTGAGCCAAAAAGACGACACTCGGTTCTATATGGCCAAACTTCTGTTTCCTTCTGTTTAGGAAATGCTTTTAAAAAATGTTATCTCTTTTTGTACTTTATCTAAAGCTTTCTAAAATCCCATAAGAGTTACCAGATAGCACTGCATATATTTCTAAAAGTGTACTTGCTAGAGGGAATCTGACTTCCCAAGATATCTTTACTTGGGATTGAATACATAGTGTCCAAAGTGCAAAACACTTTTTGAACACATCTAGATAGTTGTGATGCTGGTTTACAGTTGCCTTCAAGGTGGCCTCTGAGATTTCAGAAAAGTTTCAAATTGAACTTGATGCTTAGCTGTTGGGAGGCTATTTTATGTTATGCCCTCTGACTTGGAGCTGGGAAGAAACTATTTTTAAGATGGGCTATGTACTCGAGTAAGACATGGCATTGATATTACAATGCACTCATTGTTTTTGAATATACAGGTACTCATCTAGAATTATTTTCTGCAAGATTCAGGATCTTGCTATTACTCCATTGTCATTAATTGTATATTAACTCTATAACACAAGAGTACATAGAACTCCCTCTTAAATTCTCCATATCTCACCAATATGACACCGGAATGGTTATGGGTAATATAAATATCTAACTTTTAAAATTTATTTACTGCTGTCTACAATCATGTTTTCAAGGCCAATGTCTGTAACAGTAATTTTTAATTCTGATCTCATTGACACTTGAATCACATGTGTATGATATTTCACACAATATTTAATATGGTGCTACTTTCATTTAATTACTTATTAAGGGCACAGTTCTATTAGTGGGAATAATAATACAGTATAATGACAATGATAGAATTAGAAGAATGTGATTTTATTTA
Organism: Lemur catta; assembly: GCF_020740605.2. NCBI lineage: Eukaryota > Metazoa > Chordata > Mammalia > Primates > Lemuridae > Lemur > Lemur catta. The sequence goes on from NC_059140.1 coordinate 54,719,926, forward strand.
TGCATACTATATTAAATATATTTCTATCATAATCTCAAAATTGCAAGAGAGTCCCTAGTCTGAACAAGGGATACCCTAAGTCAGGAAAAAAATAATCTTCTCTCTATTATGTTGTATTCTGGAATAAAACATTTGCTTTGATATGAAGAAGAAACTTTCTCTGCCTCTCCAACTTCTCTCCCTGGCCAAAATTTCAATTTCCAACTCCAGAATCCAGTGACTTCAAAAAATACTTAGGAAATTATCTGAAGGACACTCAACAAAAATTGAACAAATTTTCACATTTATTGGCCATTCATTTATCATTTTTATGAGTCATCTTTTCAAATTTTACACATTTTTGAAAAAATTTAGCTTTCTCATTAATTTGCAGTAGTAGTTTGGTATACATTGATACAAGTTCTTTCTGACATATAATAATTTCAAATAATTTTCTTATTTTGTGGCTTCCATTTTTAGCTTCTAATACAGTCCTTGACAAACAGAAATTTTGCATTTTCCTGAAGTTCAATTCATCGATATTTTTTGTTATATATAATGCTTCTATGTCATAGTTGAAAGACAAATTCACTTTTGCAAAATCTTAAAAATATTATCCTATATTCTAGATTATATATAGTTTAACTTTCATATCAATGACTATGATAGATACATCCTGAGATATCATTATCTGTGTCTGTGTATGTGTGTGTGTGTGTGTGTGTGTGTGTGTGTGTGTGTGTGTTTCGTAGGATGTAGAGGTCAAGGTCCATGTTTTCTGTTTAAATATTCAGTTGTTCCAGAGGCATTTATTGGAAACTCTTTCTCCCATTGTAAAAAAGCACATGACTATACTGCTGATTCCATCATGAGACAGTAAATATTAATATTACCAGACTTGTCCTTTATAGGAAATTGAACAAAATATGTGAAAAACCTGTTTTCAGACATTGGACAATAAATAGTAGAGGGTTTTGACTCTTAGATCAGAAAAAAAAAAAAAAGGATATGTATCACAATTGCCTAGCCTTTCTGACTACTGGCACTTTTTGGATAATGGTATAGGAAAAAGAAGTTCAAGGAAGGCATGGTAGACATGCTAATTTGAGGAAAACACAGAGCTGGATGAGTTGAGTTGGCTAGAATTTTGCAGGTTAGAGTGCTGAAGAGAGAGCTACATTGGGAAAGCACTTGAGAAATCTGCATATGGTTCTCTTGAGTCATTGGCTGAATGTCAATCCATAGATGGATAGGAAGGCAGGCCAAAAATGATCCGTAAGCTAAAAAAATTCCAAGAGCTTATTCTTAGGGCTTGGAAATATCTGTGCTCCTATCAGGCAGAGTCCTCAGTAAAAAACTAAAGCATTTAGCTGAGACATCAGAAGGAGTACACCTTAAAAACAAGTATATATAATATCTAGAGTAAAGTATACTTTAAAACTTCCATAACAATGCTTAAAGATAAGCCTCTATGCCAACTAGTCTGTAAGAAACTTGACTGCCTGCCAAAGAGAGCCCCCAAATCTTTTTAAAAAATAATAAGTCACTCAAGAAGGTAATGCTCACAGTGCTCAATGTTCAATCTAACATTATTAGAAATGACAAAAAGCAAAAAAACATGACCCATAACCAAGAATCAATAGAATTGAATGAAGAAATGTCACAGGTAATAGGAAGAATAACAAATATGACCCCATTGATAGATGAAGAAAAAAACTGCAAAATTCAACACCTATGCATAATAAAAATTGATAGCAAACTAGGAATAATAGAGAAGTTCTTCAATACGAAAAAAAATTACCAAAGAAAACCTGTAGCTATACAGATTGAAAAGAAAGGAATAAAATTGTCATTATTCACTGATAACATGATATAGAATATCATAAGTAATAGATAAAATATAATAAGGAACACACAAATATAGAATATTATAAGGAATATATAAAGGTACCTACTAGAATTAACAATTAGCAAGATAACAATATATAAGCCTAATATCCCAAAATTAATTTTATTTGTATATAATATGAATAAACAATAGGAAAGTCCAATAAATAATGTAATTTACAAACGTGTCATAAACATAAAATTCTTAGAGATAAATTTAACAAAGTCCATTAAAAAGTATGCAGTGGAAACAAACAAACAAAATTGCTAACAGAAATTAAAGAAGAGTTACATAAATGTTCATGAATTGGAAATTCAATCCTGTTAGGATGTCAATTCTTTCTAAATTAATTTACAAATTCAAAACTATCAAAATCAAAATTTCAGCAGGATTCTTTGTATAAATTGAAAATCTGAATTTAAAATGTATTTGAAATTGGAAAGAACCTAAAGCACTTAAAATAATTTAGAATTAAGAACATATTGCTACCTTAATTAAAGAATTATTTTAAAACTACAGTAATCAAGACAACATGGAATAGTATAAAATAGACATATAGAAGAAAGGAGTATTATAGAAAATGTAGAAATTTTCACACACAGTCAACTGTTTCTTGATGATATTAAATGACATAACTAAAAATATTGAAAGTATCAATCATTGGCATGGATGTGAAGCAACTAGATCTCTTATACATTGCTTTTGAGTACAGCAGTTGGTCTAAAAGTTTACAGTAGAAGATGTCTGTAGTTTCTTATAAAGTTTAAAACATACTTATCATATGACCCTGTAATTCTACTCTTAGGTATTCACTATTCAAAGTAACAAATAATTGGCCACACAAAATTTGTATATGAATGTTTATAACAAATGGATGCTTAAGTGTTACAAAGTAGAAAAAATCTGTTAAATGCTATTTTCAGACTTTTTTTTCTGGTAGGAATTTTCTTCATTTCTCTCTGGGTAACTCCTTCCAAGCTTTAATATTAAAATCTTCTGTAATTTCTTCTAAAGCATTTTCCTTTCTAGCCTACTCACCCTCATCCATACTGGGCTAAATGCCCTGTGTCTCCTTCCAGAAGAGATCTCCTCCTATTTTCATGTCACTCATCACATTGAGCATAATAAATATCTTAATCTCATGTTTTTCTCTCCGTCTTAAATGTTTCAGAATAAAGATTGTTTTACTTTTTATCCTGGACTTAAATAGGTGTTTGTCACCTAGTTGATACATCACATATATTTCTTGACATACTAAATATACTGGTACGGTGGGATAAAATTTAGAGATATTTACCCATTTCATTTTTCCCCTTCTAGCTCCCTTGTTCCCTTTCTCCCTTTCCAGTACCAAACAGATTCTCAGCTCATTGTGTATTGTCTCAGGAAAGGGATATGTGAAGTTAGAAATAAGACAAAACCTAAAAATATTCCCCAGAATTGGAATAGAATTTGCATGTATTGGAAAATATCTTTCCCAGAAGCATTAGTAAAAATTGTTTCTACCTCATTCTTAACCTTCCAAAAGAGATTAGAAGGCAATAAATCCTGGCAGAAAAGAAAAGAAAAAAGACCAAAAGAGAGAGGTCTGTCTCCATTTCTTTAATGTGCTGAGAGGCACCGAAAAAAAAAAAAAAAAAAAAAAAGTCACACAGAAATCTGAGAAATAAACAGAGCAAAGGAACCCTTGACAGGATGGCAGTGAGGTACATCAACTCACTTTCACAAAGATTCTGGTAGCTCAAGGGTAGCAGAGAAACACAGAAAGTTGCTGGACAGCAAATGTTAGAAGAGGATAATAGATGTTTCTAGAAATATCCATGAACAGATAAGACTAGGAGTTTTTGGCCAAGTCCTTGAAAATAATTTATTGCCCTGCAGAGATGACACAAGCTTGCTGATGAGGAAAGCCCTGAAAAAGTTTGAGATTTTGAGATTAAATTCTGAACTAGCTTAATGGAATGGAGGTTTAAAACAGAAATTAGACCAACTTGTAGGTGACAAAGTTCAATTTTTTACATGCATATGTTGTGAAATCTTTTATTTTAATGTAATATCAAGATGCATTCTTTCATGTAAAGTCACCAAAAACATATTTTTAAAGGAGCATAGAAGGATTCTTTCTGGGTCTTGGGAAAAATCACATTCATTTGCTATGTGTTTTGGAACTCAAGACAGTAAATGGAATTTCTATATATTGACAGTCTAGTATGCATGTTTCATTTGTCTTAAGTTAAAATTTAAAGGGAATCTTATAATACCATGGTGAAAAATGAGATACAAATGGCAATTTTCAATGTGCTATGTCTTTCTGCATGCTACCCTTAACCAAAGAGTAATTAGTGAATGCCCCAGGCATCAGATTGAAAGGATTAAGCACTAGAAATTTAGAAGAATTATCTCAGAAAATCATTTTGCAACTGTATAAACTATCTTTTCATATCATTCATGTAAGTTTCAGAAAGCATAACCCAGCTAAACTGAGAAATACATTCCCATGTGATTTTCTAATCTTTGAGTCATTGCAGGAATACTGATTATTTTAGTAACAATTATTTCAGAGAATGTTAGACTTGATGATTTTAAGAGGCACTGGCTTAAAATGACATGATCACTGAGTAACAGAAACTATTTGTTAACTATAATGAACAAGTAGATCTTGTAACTGAGACCTAATTAGTAAATAGCCTTGGGGGATTGTAGTCAGGTTCTAAGTGGTAAAACTGAAGTAAACAGTAGTGTGTAATGGTTTTATTTGCTTTTCAAAAATTTACCTCCAGCCTAGTTTTCCCCACTTTTTAGAGGTTCTCCCTAAATTGAATGTTCAGATGTGGATTCAATGTGATCATTAGTGCATTATTCAGAAACTTCTCATAAAAGGATATCTCAAAGCAAAAAAGAATTGTCAAAAGCCTTCAACAAAGATAAGTTTGTAAAGCCAGGTGAAAGGTCATTTTGTTGGCTTACCGTTAGTCTCATAGAAGCCCTAGAAATGAGATATTCCTGTAGAGGGAATTTCTGCATTCTTAAGTTCATAATTTAATGTTTGAGGCCAGAGATTGATCGATTCAGACCCTTCCAATTTGGAGAAGAAAGATTGTTTAAAAAATGGAAAACACCTTTCTCACATATAAACTCTGGTTTGTCTTTGAGTAACCAAGAAGGCTTATTATTGACAGGGAATGACAGTCTACAATGAGAAAAAGCTGGAGAATTAGATTTTTAGCCATGTATCTACTATCAGAAAAATTTTTATTTAATTGAAAAATTACCAGAAAAATAGATTGTAAGTACCACGTGAATAACTTCCTAGGCTGGTTAGTAGCCAAGAGATCTACAGGACTCTAGGTTTAATGACTTTAGCAAATTACATATGAGGTTTAATATACCTGGCCCTATTATTTACACACACACACACACACACACAATATTATTTGATGCAACAGCAACTCAGCAATAAGAGAACACTTCACATTCATTGCATCTAGGTAACGTTGCATCTGTTCATGCCCATTTTGCTGGAATTTCTATATTCTTCACAAGTCCTGCTGCTTGAGCAATATGTTCTCCTTTGTATGTAGCCAACTCCATTTGGCAAGTAGTGTCTCTGACCATCTGCAATTGATGCATAGCTAGTTTTGTTAATCACTCCCAACGGCATTTACTACACTTTTTTTCATTTTCAATTAATTGGTCCCAGGTCATTTCATCCTGCAGGGAGCTGCATTTACAGGTAGCTAATACAACTAAGAGGACTGACATAAGCTGCTGGATACCTGGCCAATGAGCATATTACCAGAACAAGCATGGTCTATTAAAGAGCTTTGTGCTGAGCTAAAATGAAATTCCAAAGCATTGACTGTGTCTTACATTATCCACAAACAGCAGATAGAAGAAAACAAAAACTCAACTGTATCCCAAGCACATTAGGAGGCCTCTATATTCCTGGATCTAGATGAACTTCGTCAGTACCCTGACAATAATCGAATATGAAAGTAGGGACTCACAGAAATGCGGCAAAAGAGAAAGCAACATACTGAGTTGACACACACATCATCATGCAGAAAACTCATTTCTAGGTCTGTTTTGGATTTTTGCTTTTGGTCTTTTAATATTCACAGTGATGTGATCCTTGAAGAGTTAGTTCTATTCATTTCCTTACTGGCCTTGAGGACATTGTACTATATCATTGACCAGATGGCTAAAAATACTGGGAAAACAAGATATGGCCAGAAAGATGTGAACACAAAAGGAATAATGCAAAATGAAAACTTCATGATTTTAATGTTACATAGAAATGTTCAGTTATAAAGAAGGATTATGGACATAATGGCTGACTAGTTGCAACAATGCTTTATATGTATTTAGAACTTACATAATGTTAAAATGACCTTGAAATGCACTATTTATTGGTATCCTCACAATAACTCAGTAAGATGGACAAGCATCAACATTTTGTAAATTAAGTGACTGGAGTTTAAACAAAAGAAGTGGCATGTCCAAGATGCCATGACCCATAAGCATAGGATTGGCAGGAATCACCCAACCTCATATCCTGGCCTATGCCACTTCCTTTTGTGTATAGACCATGTCACTTTTACAGTAGTTATCTTCCAAAGATTTCTCATCAGAAGAGATAAACAAGTATGAATCCAGAATATGTCTAACTGCTCTAGAACAAAATCTAAATACTGTCATCCCCTTTTGTGCTCATAATATTTTTTTACTTAATTCTCTCAATAATCCTGTAAATTAGTTTTTCTTTCTGATTTCTATGTATCACATGAGGAATATTAGGCAAAATTAGAGTAAGGTTAAACAGCTAGTAACTAGCTACGGAATTCAAGCAAAGTTCATCTTTTTTTCAAAATCTGCAATATTCTTTTCTCTTTGCTTTTCTTTTTAGTACCCATGTGAATTATTTATGAGTTATTTTTAATAAAGTTAAAATTGTGACTGCAGTTGACATATTTTTGGCAGTAATATGACACTTGCTACAATTTGTCATCAAGTTATGTATAAGACTTAAGTCTCCAGATTCAGCCCTACCTCACCTTTTTAACTGCTCAGAAGAAAATGATAGATGGGAAAACCTCATGCAAACTTTTCTTCACTTAAGTGAAAACTGAGATATACCTTAGTTGAGATATACTGAGATACACCTTGTCCCCTTTGCTTTAAGGTGAGAATTGTTTACTTTTGGTTCTTTGAGGAATCTCCATACTGTTTTCCATAGGGGGTTGTACTAGTTTGCAGTCCCACCAACAATGCATAAGTGTTCTTTTCTCTCTGCATCCATACCAGCATCTATTGTTTTTGGACTTTTTAATAAAAGCTATTCCAACTGGAGTAAGGTGATATCTCATTTTAACCTAAAATATTTCTACTCCCTTAATTCTTTGAAAAAAAATAAAAGATTATAGTTGTTTGACTGATGGAATGTAGAACATTCAATGACTTTGCAAAGAATCTAGAATTGAGTTAATTTCTTAATTTTTAGGTTTTATAATCAGTTACAGGGATTTAAAGAAAGCAATGAAAAGAATACATTATCTTCAAAGAAATGCTTTTTAGAATAAAAGCAACTGTGGCTAATTAAGAGATCAGAAGGTATTTTGAATGATTAGTGTTTTACTGTGGAGTAAAATTTGTAGCATTCTATTATGACACATCAACTTTCTTAATCAACAACAAAAACAAAAAATAGCCTTCAGGGTAAAATAATAATTAACTGTAAATTAATGAACACTTTGACCAATGTTCATGTATCAATTCATTAAATATTGTTTGATAACCATCATTGTACTGTGTTTTTCCAATGGATCAATTGTTTTAATATTTAGCTCCCACATATGAGTGAGAACATGCAAGATTTATTCCTGTATGCTTGGTTTATTTCACTTAACATAAAGTTCTCCAGTATACAACTATTATGTACCCATAATAATTAAAATTTTTTTAAATTTTAAATAATAATTAAATATTGATTGAGTGCCAGGGACTGTTCTGTTTAGGATACGTAAGTGAATGAAATATTCTAAAGCCCTTCTTTTGAGGAGCTTACATTCTAAGGTCTATAACAATGCCATTCAAATGTGAGAGACTAAAATCTGTACTTTCTATTGGCTAAGATATTGTCATTTCTTTTCCATGTACCTCACATGTTTCCATTAGTACATTCTGTGAGAAATTCTGCAATTGAGTTATTAATATAAACTTGGTTCACAAATTCATTTGCATATATATCCTAAATCCTTTCTTGCTTTCCTCCTGGCGACCTTTCCAAAAGAGCTCTTATTTGCAGAACTGTGTTAATTTATGCTTTCTAACCTCCATGTCAAAAATAACTTGGTTCTCCTGGGTGAAAAGGAAACCTTACCAGGAGTAATCTGTCTTTTGATCTTCATCAAGGGGGACTCTGAAACAACTTGAGATCTTTTACTGCTAGCCCATCCCTGTACTAATGTAGCATTTCACGGGGTTTCTGCACTAACTATCTTTGGGTCTCCTCATAAGAGCCCTATAATAGTCATAAATATTCCTCAGGAGAGCAATACAGAATCTGAAAGGCCTATAATAGCTCTCATAAATGAATAATAAAATGTAGAAAGGACAAACCACCATGAAAATGGCAAATGAACATGATGACGTGTATACTGTGTATGAAGTAATTATTTGAGTGTTATATTTACAGAAATTCTCCATAGCTTTTTGTGGTGTCTGCAAAATTTAGCAGAAGCTATATATACTGTAAAATTGGTGGCATGGAAAGGGGTGATTCAGCACAATAAAACGTAGAAGCTTCTTTTTGTGTGTCTTTTAGAATTAAATCAAGTTCAACCATCTGATAACATTTACTTCTGAAATTTATGTCTTCTTTTCTACAGTTTCTTCTGAAAACTTAATTGTTTTATATGTTACATTTAGGTCTATTTTTCCTTTTCTTTTAAAATATTTAATTGACAAATAATAACTGTATATATTCAAGTTGTGCAACACAGTCTGATATACATATACATTGCATAATGATTATCACAATCAAATTAATTAACACATCCATTACCACCCAGGTTGTACATCAGATCCCCAGAATTTATTCACCTTATAACAGAAAATTTGTACCCTTTGATCAATATTTCACTCTGAGCATCCAAATAAACTTTGCTTATGTACATCAACTTCAAAAAGAAACAATATGCCAAATAATAGAGATTTGGGACTATTGTCAGAACTCATCAAATAACTGGCAAGGAACCTTAGCAGTAAAGATGAAAGCGTAATTCATGTGGGTGTGGGGGATGGGAAAGTATATGTATATGTTAAGAAATTTACGAAAATGAATAATCACTGCATGACTGTCAATTTAAGAAGAAGGCAGTGAGAGAGATGTGTGCAACATTACATTGTACTTAATAACCAAAGCAATTCCAAAATCCCCATGGAAATGAAGAAGTAAGACATATGCTTTTTACAGATGAAGCTTGTAATGTTTCCTGGCTAAAAGGTCTTTTACCCTTCTAGGAAAATGTGTGTGTATATATGTATGTGTGTGTGTATGTATGTGTGTGCATGTGTATGTATGTAAAAGGACATATATGCAAAAGAAATTCTGGAAAACCTTGAGAGGAATCACTGAATACAAAAAAGCAGGGGGTGGGGGGTAGGGGGTGGGAGGGTGGGAAGGGGTAAACTCACAACTCATGGGTGCGGGTGCAGTGCCCATGCACTCTATCTGGGAGATGGGCACGCTTGCAGTTCTGACTGGAGGCGCAAAGACAGCTTATGTAACCAATGCATTTGTACACCCATAATATTCTGAAATTTAAAGAAAAAAAGAAAAAAAAGGTATGGTGAAGAAACCCGTGGGGAAATACTTGATCTGCCATCATCCAATCATCTCTCTTTGCTTCCCAGGATTTTTTCTGTATTGATTACAGAAAAGTTCTTGTAGAAAATACCTTTGGAAGCTATGTGCTCTGAGGAAGAGTCCTTCAAGGCAGTTCTCTTAGTTACAAAGTCTTGATATGCCAGTAACTGTCTTTGTATTCTTACCCCTAGCCTACTGAAGTCTCAGGCTGCTGGCATTCCTTTTCTGGCTTGCTTGTCAGCCCATTATGAGAACTCTTATCTGGATTCTCGGAAGGGAAGAATTGTCTCATTTCCAATCCATTCTGCCATATAACCTTCCTAATCTACAAATTTCATCAAGTAAAGTTGCTCACCTCAAATCCTCCCACACTCTCAGCACAACCTATCTTTTTAGCCTGATAAATATTCCACACTAGTCAAAGATCTTTTATTCCTGGATCTGATCATAAAATTTCTTGTGCCCACCCTCTATTCCACAGTTGTCACACCTATCCAATAGTATAGGTACTATTCAAATTCTCTGTCATCTATGAACCCTTGTTTACTACAGCTGCTGAAAGCCACTCCTTCAATAACTGTCTGAACCGTTCATCAACTTTATCATTGACTGTTTTACATTACTTATATTTGTATATATCTTCTCTCCAAAAGATTATGGCTAATTCCTAGAATTCATCACCTGGGTAAAATAGTATTTTACACATTGCTGATTAAATTAAAAAGGATTTGGTTTTGTTTTCTAAAATGGACCTGATACTTGTGATTTCTTTAAGACAAGAAAAAAAATTGAAGACGTGGTACTACTATAAATTGAATTCATTCTTGGTTCAAGGTAATTAATTCTGAAGTCTGCTTATAATGGAAACAAATACTCCACTGGCTAATTTTTAAGTTTAAAAACTTGCTACAATTATCCCTATTTAGTTTACTCATGTGGATGTACATGACATTGTATAAAGAGCATACGTTTCTGGGATTTCTCATTAATGAGGCAAACCACTTAGCCTCTTAATAATTCTGTCTTCTTATTTACACAATAAACATAATGCTTCCTGCCCATTCTTCTACAAAAAAACTGTTGAATGAAACAAATGTAAAAACAGGTGTCAAATTAATTTGCAAAGTCTATACAAATGTGAGCTATTTTTATATGCCAGTGCATGCCTTCAGATTCTTTAGTGTGCTCTGATACTGACACATTGATGAGCCAATCACCATTGCTGTTACAAGGTACTCTTAAGGACATGTTGCTGATTTTTATTTTTTCTTTCTTGATGTCCTCTGCCTGCTGGTTTTTGAAGATGCATTAGATGCAGCTAGGGCTGACAATTACTGTTAACGTATTTGTATGTTAAAGTATATGGTATTTTAAGTTGATAAAAGAGAATGGTTTTGAAAATATTTGTGTAGTTCATTAAATTCATATACTTGCTTATCTTCAATATCCTGAAAAGAGAGCAGATCCAGGCTACTGTGTTTTTTCTTTCAATGATCTTTTTTTACTCTTTTATAGTATGGCCATATAATCCAAAAACACAGATATAACCATTTTACCATACCCTGCGATAAAATATCAATAAACCTTTGATTATATTAATATGTTTGCCTAAGTTATCAGACTTGGTTGCCACACTATATATATGGTATAGTAGTGTCTAATAATGAGAATTATTTTCCACGTGATGTTTATAAAGCATATTTTGATAAGTATTGGTGAAAAGATTGATGAGTGGGCATACAAAGGAGAATCTAAGAGTTTAAATCTTATTATTTCTAACTAATTTTCCATGTTTCCCAAACCGGTACTTATTCAATGCATCCTGTATTGTAGAAACATTCATGTGCACAGTATGTGTCCTTCAGTACATGTTTATTTTTCCCAATGGTGTGATCAACTCTAGTAAAGTTTCTGATGATACCATGTACATACTTTAGCTACTCCACCGGGTTGAAAGATCTGATTACTCTTAAAATTGCAGTTTTAAAACCATGTATTTCTTATGACTGCTTAGTTTTTCAAGCAGAATTAATTATTCTCCCTAATTCAGTTTCTTAGAAATTTGTGTGTAGCTGTATCACATGTGTTGCATTATGATTACCTGCATGGTAAATATAACAATTGTCCAGAATAGATAGTGAGTTTCATGAGGTCAGGAATTTGGCCTGATTCATCCTTATATTTCCTAAGCCTATCACATATTGTGGGCAAATAGTTAGCATATAACAAATATTCACTAAAAGAAAAGTCATTCCTAGGTTGGTCATCAGTAAATGTGAATAGCATTTACTTCATGAAAATACAACTCACTTAGAAAATAAATTATTAAAATTGAAGATGGCTGTAAAAGCTATATCAAAATCTATCTTTTCCTTCTCCAGAATGTCTCCCAGTTAATCACACTAAAGAAGAATATCTGTTTTTCTATCTTGCTCTTTTTCAAATATTAGTTGCCATGACAATGTGAATCATGATGCCATGGCAGAGGCTAAGTGTAGATGACAATTCAGTTTAATTTACTGAGACCATTTCCTGTGTCTCTTCGTTCCCTTTTGCATACTGGCAAAATTGACTATGGTACATTTAAGCAAAGATTAGTTGATGCCTGGGGGTGAATATGCTCAGATATTAGACTTGCAGCAATAATACACTTGACAGTAGTTGGCAATTCATGGATTTCAGTGTCACCACCTTAGTCATTGTTCCAACAAGATTTGATTTCTGGAGAAAAACTATTTCATGGATAAAGTCTGTCATTTATTGCCATTCATCCTACATTCCCACAGTATGTATGCTATGCTCTTTGTCTTTTAGTCAGGGTCCTTCTCCATTCCATGGGATGATTTGTTTTCTCATTATTGCCTTCTACAACAAGCAAAATCCATTATAAAGCATTTTAACACTATACTAAAATGATTTGAAACATTAGTTTACACTGCTAATTTGAACTGTAATAGAATCATAATCTAAATGAACAAATCATTGTTGCCAAAATTTCTGTCATTAAGAAAGTAACAGCAGTTTATTGGAGGGCCTAAGAGCCTTAGTCATGGTCCTAAAGTTACAATACATACCCAAGCACTAATTCTACTTATAAATGTAAGAATCTTCAGCCTGAGTCAGACTCTGTGTTCATTTCACTTTATATATGCATATATAAATATCTACCTATTTATCATCAATCATCTATCTATATATCATATAAACTCACTTGGGTTCTATCAATTTGATGTACATAAACCTAAAAAAAATGAACTGGTTATCTTGTGAATTATATTTATACATCTAAAAGTATCCCACTTCTGGACATTTCTGTGAATGAGATTATTTAGTTGGGTTATGATAAAATATATGGGATAATTTACTGGTGCAGGGATCAAGCATTCTAGGAAGTTTTTCTCTAATTAGAGATAGTAATTTTACTCTTTCAGTTTTCTTTATAAATAAGTTAAAATTAAGAATCTTACAGCTTTAACTTTTTATAATGTTTTGTTGTGTTTACCATACTTTGAAAGAGAATGTCAACAGCAATTGTTTACAAATACTGAGTTAAATTTCTTTTCCATAAAGACTAGAATTATGAGGTTCTTGTAGATCAATTGATATCTTTATTTAGAATTTTAGATATTGAGTTGAGACTGAAATAAAATGATTATAGGAATATTTGCTACCTAAAAGTAAGAGAATACGTCAAGGCACTTTATGAATTTTCATCAATCATCAGGGTAAAAGCTTCCTCAACTAAATAAAGTTTAAGAAGGCAGTAGAAGAAAATACTATTACTAGTACTACTATGACTACTAAACCTATATTTTGATTTAAAAATAAAATTTCAGTGTATTTACTTTCATAATTTGTTTAGAAGTTTAGTATTATTTTGGTAAAACCTTGAACTACCCATACTGCTACCTTTTCTCTCCTATTTATTTCTTGGGGAATAAAAGAGGGACTACTTTGCAAAATTTTCTGAGAGTCCAGTGTTTCCCCAATGCCCAAACCAAAGACATCACATGAAAAAAAAGCAAAACAAAACACTACAGCTCAATATCCCTTTTGATTATAGACAAAAATTGTTCAACAAAATACTAGCGAAGTGAATTCAACAGAGAATAAAAAGGAGTATAGACCATACCCAAGTGGGATTTATCCCAGAAATGCAAGGCTGGTTGAGTAATAATCAATCAACGTGACAATACATTATTATAATAAAGGACAAAAATTACATGATCATCTCAATAGACACACAAAAAAGCATTTGACAAAATTCATCACCCTTTCATCTTTCACGATTAAAACAAATTGGCAGTAAGTAGAAAGGAGCTTTTTCAACCTGATGATACAAGTCACGAATGAAAAACCACAATTAATATTATACACAATGGTGAAGCTGAATAGTTCTCTCATAAGATCAGAAGCAAGGCAAGAATGTCTAAACTCAATACTTCTATCCAAGAAATAAAACTATCTTTAGTCACAGATAACATAGTCTTTTAAGTAAAAAAAAAATCCTAAGGAATTTATACACATTCAGACACAAAAAACTATTAGAACTACTAAATATGTTCAGCAAAATTGCAGCATGTAAGATTAACATAAAAAAATCAATTGTACTTTTATACACAAGCAATGAACAACCCAAAATTATAATTAAGAAATAATTCTACTTATAATAGGATCAAAGTGAATAAAATATGTAGGAATAAATTTAACAAAAGAAATACAAGTCTTGTGTACAGAAAACTGAAAACATCACTCAAAGGAATTACTGAAGATCTAAATAAATACAAAGATATCCCATATTCATAAATTGGAAGACTTAATGCTGTTAAGATGACAAAAACACCCAGTTTGATCTACAGTTAATGCAATCACTGTCAAAATCCAAACTTTGATGAAGAAATTAACAAGATGATCTTAAAATTCATTTAGAAATGCCATCAACTCAACATAGCCAAAATAATCTTGAAAAAGAAAAACAAAGATGGAGGACTCAAAATTCCCTACCTCAAAACTTACCACAAAGCTGCAATTATCAAAATAATAGGGTACTGTCATAAAGATAGGCATATAGACCAGTGAAGTAGAATTGAAAGATATAAAGCCTTATGTTTATGGTCAATTGATTTTCAACAAGTATGTCCAAGACAATTAAATGGGGAAAAATAGTCTTCAACAAATGATTCTGGGACAACTGATCTCCACATGTAAAGAATGAATTTGGACACTGTAGCTCATATCATGTACAAAAATTAACTAAAAATGTATAAAAGACCTAAATATAAGAAAGCAAAAATATAAAACTCTTAAAGAAAACTTAGGTATAGATATGGAGTAGGCATATAGAGTAGGCAATAACTTTTTTTACATATGACATCAAAAGCCAAGCAACAAAAGAAAAGAGAGACAAAATTCTTAATATCACTAATCATCAGTGAAATGCAAATCAAAGCCACAATGAGGTACCATCTCACCACATTTCTTTTTAGTAATAGAATGGCTATTACTAAAAAGACAAAAATAACAGATGCTGGTGAGGATGTAGAGGAAAGGGAACATATACACTGTTGGTGGAAATCTAAATTAGTACAATCACTATGGAAAACATTATGGAGATTTCTCACAAAGCTAAAAATAGAACTACCATACAATCCAGCAAACACACTACTAGATATCTATCCAAAGGAAAAGAGTATTCAAAGGGAAATTTGCACTTGCATATTTATCACAGCACTATTCACAGTAGCAAAGACATAAAATCAGCCTAAGTGTCCATCAATGAATGAATGGATAGAGAAAATGTAGTACAAACACAATGAAATACTAATTGTCTATAAAAAAGAATAAAATCATATTGTTTGCAGCAATATGGATGGAATTGAAGGTCATTATTTTAAGTGAAATAAACCAGGTACAGAAAGAAAAATACTGCATGTACTCATATTTGGAAGCTAAAAAACTTAATCTTGTGTACATAGAGAATAGAACAATAGATACCAGAGACTGGGAAGGGAGAATGGGGGAAAGGGGATGAAGAGAGGTTGGTTATGGGTGCAAAACATACAGTTAAATTGAAGAAATTAAGTTCTAATGTTTGATAGCAACTAGTATGACTATACTTAGTAACAATATATTGTATATTTCAAAGTAATAAAAGGAGAAGACTTGAAATGTTAGCAACATGTAAAGATGATAAACCCTGAAGGTGATGGATATCCCATTTACCCTGACTTGATCATTATACATTCTATGCATGTAACAAACACTCACATGTACCCCATAAATATGCAAATTGTTATATCTCAATAAAATGGGGGGAAAGTCAAAAAGTGAAATTGCAATGTACAGGATGGAACATTTATCGTTGAGAGACTGCCATCCAGACTATATTTCAAAGAAACAGTTGAAATTCAACAATAAAAATGAAATAGCCCACTTTAAAAATGGACAAAGTAGTTGAGTAAACACTTATCCAAAGAAGATATAAAGATGGTCAATAAGCACCTTAAAAGATGTATACAGCAAGTAATTTTTAGTGAAATGCAAATTAAAACCATGATGAGATACCACTTCATACCCACCAGGAGGACTATAAAAAGTTAGACAGTAGAAATTGTTGGTAAGGATGAGATGAAAATGGGATCTTAATAAACCATTGGTAAAAATGTAAAATGGTGCAACTGCTTTGGAAAACAGTGTGACAGTAAAGCAAAAAGGTTAGATTTACTCTATGATTTAGCAATTCCACTCCTCATATATACCTAAGAGAATAAAAAACATAGGTTTACACAAAAACTTTTACATAAATGTTCATAGCAGCTAATTACAATACCCAAAGGTGAAAATATCACAAATGTTTATCAACTGATGAATGGATAAGTAAAATGTGATACATCAATACAATGAAATATTATCCAATCATAAATATGAAGTACTGATATATGCTACATTTATGAACCTTGAAAACATTATGGTAAGTGTTAGAAGCCAAACACAAAAAGCTGCATGCTATGTAATTCAATTTATTTAATATATGAAATGTCTATAACAGGTAAATCCATAGAGACACAAAATATATGTGTTTACCAGAGACTGAGATAAGAGGTAAATAGGGAGTGACTGTTAATGGATACAGGGTTTATTTTGCATGTAATGAAAGTGCTCTCAAATTTAACAGTGATGATATTTGCACAGTTTTGTGAATATTTTTAAGGCCCCTTAATTGCATTGTTCAAACGTTAAATTTTATGGTATGTGAATTACATCTCAACAAATAACTTTTTAAATCTTCTTTTTTCTTGACCCCCTCCTCCCTTTTAAGAACATAGTCTTATTCCCAAACTTTTTTATTTTACTATTTCAGCCATGGATTGTTCTTGCCAGTCCAAATTTAAATTTCTGAGTTGATATCAAAATTATGTAGTACTAAAAGGAAAGAGCAAGAGCAAGAGAGAGTGGACGACATAGGTAGAATTATTGGATTTAAATGATTTTAATTCACACGATTTTTAGCTTCATAAAACTCATATGCATAATTTTCCTGCCTATCTGGCTAGAAATATAAAAATACATTCAATAAGATTACTCAAATCCAATCGCTTCTTCACACTATTACCAGTAAGTGTCCCTTCATTTCTATCAAGGGCCTTTTAATTGATTTTGGAACTACACTGACTAGAATGGTCATGAACTGCCATGCATAGTTCTTGAATGCTTAAAATGTAGCCTGTGTGTAAATATATACAGTGCCTTTTAAAGATAGTATGAAGTAAAAAGAAATGTAAAATTTTTATTTAATATATTGCAATAATATTTTAGAGAGTGTGTTAAATAAAACATTATTAATTTATCCTTTCTTAAGGTGGATATCAGAAAATTAAAAATTATTAATACCTATGTGACTCTCATTATACAGTCATGCACAGCATAACAATATTTCCATAAACAACTGACTATATATATGATGGAGATCCCATAAGATTATAATACCATATTTGTACTGTACATTTTCTATGTTTAGATATGTTTAGATACACAAATACTTACCATGGTGTTACAATTGCCTTTAGTATTCAGTATAGTAATGTGCTGTCCAGGTTTGTAGGACGAATAGGCTAGGCCATACAGCCTAGGTATGTAGTAGGCTATACCATCTAGGTTTGTGTAAATACACTCCATTATGTTCACATAATAATGAAATTGCCTAATGGCTCATATCTCAGAACATATCCCCATTGTTGAGCGATGTGTGACTTTATTTGTATCAATCAGTGCTGGTTAGGAGACTAGATTCTCACAGTGACAACCATCTTGCTACCTGAGATGTCTGAACGTCATTCTTAATTAAATACATTTTAAAATGTATATGTGACACTTATCACTCCCATCAACCTTTAGAGTGAGTGAATGCATTTATCTATAAGACATAGAATGCCTCACATGTTAAAATGGAGTTACCTGCAGGGATACATATTTAAAACTTATCATTTATCCATCATCTCCTCCATTCATATATTTTATTATAAAGTCTGAATGAATAATATCTCTACCCTGTTGGCTTTTGTAATTTAGGATTAATATACAGGGAATGGCTACATTTTTAATAAACTTGCAATTTACTCAAAAATAGTCATTAATATTTTTGAAAACTGTGTCAGATTATCTTTATTTTCCCTATCACTGTACACTTCTCCACCCTGCTATCACCTTGGGAGTCGGAACTCCACCAGGCTGCCTCCTCAGGATCCCCTGCTCTTTGGTTTCCAGTTCGGTTTGGCCAAAAAGAGACACTGATAGGAGATCAGGGGAAGAAGGAGAGAGATGCTGGGCATTTGTTTTCCTGTTTCTCTCACTGCCAACCTGTTTGACCTTGGCTGTGGTTTTCTGCCTAAGACCAAATCTGCCAAAAAGCAACTCCTATTTTATACCTGTGATTCTCTCTGTAGGGGTCTGGAAAAGACTCCGGCTGGCAAAGGCTTCCCATCTGTGTTAGTACTTCATCATTTCTTGCTCTTTTAACCTTGGCTACACCTTTGTAAAGAGCCTCTTCATTAAATTCCCTTCAGTTACCTGTTTGAATACACCATCTGTTTCCTGCCAGAACATTGATTGACAAAGAGAGCATCCTATGTGTGCTCTATCCATTATTTCTGTAGTAGACTCTGCTAAGGGCTCAGTGTACTCTGGGATAACCCTGAGGGGAATAATCTTCTAAAGTGTAAGAGTCTGTACTTTTGCTCTGAACAATTTTTAAAACAATCCTGAGAAGTATTTTTTTGTTTGTTTGTTTGTTTGTTTGTTTTGAGACAGAGTCTCACTTTGTTGCCCAGGCTAGAGTGAGTGCCGTGGCGTCAGCCTAGCTCACAGCAACCTCAGACTCCTGGGCTTAAGCGATCCTACTGCCTCAGCCTCCCGAGTAGCTGGGACTACAGGCATGTGCCACCATGCCCAGCTAATTTGTTCTATATATTTTTAGTTGTCCATATAATTTCTTTGTATTTTTAGTAGAGACAGGGTCTCACTCTTGCTCAGGCTGGTCTCGAACTCCTGAGCTCAAACAATCCACCCGCCTCGGCCTCCAAGAGTGCTAGGATTACAGGCGTGAGCCACCGCGCCCGGCCTGAGAAGTTTTATTTCCAATTTTTTTCTCGGTCTGTAGTATAATTTTTTAACTCCTCCTGAATATCTAGATAAGAAGCAAAGATTTTGTCTTATTTTGGTAAGGTTTATTTTCCAAAAGAGACTGTACCTGGATAAGGTGCAAATTTTCTGTGCTGTTTCTCATGTGACATAGAACATCATGATCTCTTAGATAAGTGGTAATCAAATATTTTTGATCATGTACTTCTAAACTAATTTTCAAAAGCAATGTACTTCACACCATATTTTTAGCTTGACATCTAAAATATTCTATCCAGTGTTTAAATATGGATGGAAGGGATGTCATTTCTATGCATTGCAAACATAGATATTTTAAAGTATCACTCTCACATCATTCAATCATGTATGTCCAATAATAGGAGAATACCATAGGAATTTGATATTATCATTATCAAATTTAAAAATTGATGGAAAAACTCTTCGTCAAGAAATGGGGATTTTATATAAATTTCTCTTCTTTTTGTACTCATATTTCCATTTTACTTTCTACGCAGAATTATACCTTAACATGGTATATTTTTATTCTTGAAAGTCCTTTATGATCCCCTATCATACTACACTGAAGGAAAATATATGTATTTGTGTATATACACACACACATACACAAATTAACACTAATGTTTTTCTCAGACCATAGTTTCTATGTGTTAATTTTTTCCTCCTTTGTATTTCAAATTGATTGCAAATCAACAAAAATATATTAAAACTTTTAACAATTATTAAGTTTGAAAATTGAAATGTTTAATTAATTCACACATTTTTAATGAAATGAATGTGTTTTCTTTGTCTCAATTATTTTTTATATCTATAAATGGCTATAGTTGCTAGAAAGAAAAATAATTTAGGCTCAACTCTGTTTTTTATAGATTAGAACTTTGAGAAAATGTGTTCACGTGAACTACTAATAAGAACTTTGTTACATCAATGTCACTTGAGCTTTTTAACTCTTAAGCGTTCGTCGGCTAAGCTGAGAGAAAGAGAACTGAGAGGTCAGGTATTGGAGTAGCCGTTATAGCAACAACCCAAAGAGAAAAGGGTTAAGGCTTTAATCACCTACTGTGATGATGTTAGGAAGAGTCTCAAACCAAGGAAAGCAACAGCTCCATTTTCCCCCATGGAACAGCCTATCAGGAGAAGGTCAGGTGGACCAATACAGACGTGGGGATTGTCTCACTCTTGAGGGAGTCCCAAACAGAAGACTCTGGTAGTTTTATGAACTCTGGTGATGGGGCAGGAAGGGCTACAAGAGAAGACCAGGAGCGGAAAAGTACCTGACACTGAGTCAGAGTGGGAAAAAGTGTTTTCAAGGTTTTTCCCTCATCCCTCCACTTAGAGACCTCAGCAGAAGTATCTGAAGAGGATCTCTGCACAGGACCTCAGTAGTAAATGCAAATATGCAAAGAGCATGACCACCCTGGCAGGCCTGAGTCCTTGACTGCAGCTCCCTTAAGAGACTGCAATGCAAACACACTGGCTGTGTCACAAGTCTGGTGTGGGCAAGGGCAGCTTTCTCATATGAAACCTGCCAGATAAAGCCTTTGTCATGGCATATGGTCAGGCATGAAAAATCACACACAGATTTTTAACTAGCAACCAGACTCCTTACTCTATTGTATGCTGAATATCAGAGATTGATCTACTATCAAAAGTTATTTCTAAAGCTCTTTCAAGTGAAAACTGGATCAAGTCATCTTTCAATTATGTTGAAGGCAAATTTTTAAATTTACATGTGCAAAATGTTTAGCACCTGTTTTACAAAAATTTTTGCTACCCAGTTATTAGAATAGCTTATGAACAACATTGTGAATTGTCCATTTGTTAGTTGCCTGAAGGATTTCACACTAGTCAACTGTACTACTGTTAATAGATTTAGGATGAGTGGGAGGCATGCACTTCTTTGGTGACTGTGTGTGTGTATATATGTATAGTTTGAGGATATGAAAATCAATTCCTTTGAACTATTTATGCCCTCTTCCCATTCTAAGGTCTCCATATACTCCCAAGGGGCACATGTACCCAGTTTGAAGATTAGCATGATGATCACATAGGTTGTAAGTAGAAGAGCCAGGATGCAAATCTTGGCAATCTTCCTCAAGAATCAAAGTTCTCAATACTGTACTTAGTGTCTAAGGTACAGGTTTCAAGATCTATCTTTATAGTAGCATTTGGCCATATACAGATTAAAACATTTTACTTCCCACACTTATTTTCTCAGGAAGTTCCTGAACTCTGGCTAGAAAAATGTGGATCTGACACGGAGGAATAAAAAAGAAAGTTCACAATGAAAGCTGTGCAGCCAATCGAAAAACCCACAAAACCAGATGGGACGATGAGGGGAGTGGAAACAACAAAGTTCACTGGGAAACTGTCAACAAATTGTGCTGGCAGAATTAACTCATTATTCTCCTAAAAACAAATAAAACGGTATCTTTATTTCATTCATTAACAAAAATCTGTATTAGTAGATTCAATGTGAAATGACAAATTGCATAACTTTTAAAATAAAATGGATTTAAAAACTTTATCATGTCAAAGTGGGAGATTTCTTAAATGAAAAACAAACAAAAAAGCATAAACCCTTAATGAAAACGGCATTAAATGTTAAAAACTATATTTAAAAAAACTTCTATCAATCAAAAATCTGCTTTAGGTAAGTGCAAATAAAAGTCATATACTTGGAATGTTCAAAAATAAAATACATACTTATTCTTTACATATTTTGCTTAGCAAATCAATAAAAAATCACTGAATTCACTAGAAAACTTACTATATACAAAGAAGATACTTGTGGAAACAGAAACTCAAGTAATTCTGGAAATCAAGGATATACAAATTAAACAACAAAAAATATTTAAAATTCAGTAGCTTCAAAAGATTTTATGTCTAACAGTTTCAATTACTGGCAAAAATTTGGAACAATGGTAAGTTAGTTTGTGGGCATATAAATTGTTGAAATCAATTCGGTAAATAATTGGCAGTATCTAATAAAATTTAAGATACACTCATATGTCTATGACCCAACAATTATTCTCATATACATAAGAGAATAATAATAATATGTATATAGAATCCTTCTTGAGACTCATGAATATATATACATAAAATTCTCCATTGCAGCATTATTTATATGAGATAAAAAGAGACAGAGAAAAATCTTAAATGCCCATCAACTTCAGAATGGATAAATAATGTGGAAAATTTATGGAGGAAAATACTACTGTACAGCTGCAGAAGTGAATTGTCTGAAACTAGATATAGCACACATGGATGCTCTTAAAACATAATAATGAATATAAAAACAACCTGATAAATGATACACACAGTAAAACATTTATTTACAATTTTATTACATAAAAACATGTTACATAGTATTTAGTAATGCATGCGTATGTAGCAATATATACACATATCTGTGTGTGAAAAAAATATACATATATAAAATATATAATTTGTCTGTATGTATTATATAGTTAAGAAATGCAGGGAAAAATTTACCCACGAATTCAGAATAATAATTAGCTCAGACTAATGCCCAAAGGGAGTACAAAGGTTGGGAACAAGCAAGTGATATTCAAAAATACACAACACTGTTTGTACCCTTTATGTCTTAAGCTGGCTGGTGGAAATTTGTTATTCTCTATATCATTGTTCTCACAATTTTAAATAATGCTTCCAGAGAGTCACCATTTGGGAAAGAAGTAGACTGCAGTGGCTATCTAGTATTGTTGGGAGTATAGAAAAACATGATGACATGATGAGAAAACAGAGTGAGGAGTGAAACTGAACAGAAAAGTCATTATCCAAAAACAAAATACATCCACCGCCAAGAAAAGGCCACATTTGAATAGGGAGTAAAGGACTTCAAAAAAATTGGAATGGCTTCCTAGCAATTGTTGAATTTCATTTTCTCACTCAATTACAGTCTGTGCAAACTTTCAAACATGTGAATTTTCCCCTTTGTAATAAATAGCTCACCAAGCTATTTGCAAATGCCAGCTGGAGAACATGTTATAGAGAACTAGTCAGTCAGACAAACTCCCTTTTCTTGTTTAGCCAAAATAAGTGAAAAAAATGTAATTATAGGTAATTTTCCAATCATTCTCATGATATGAGATACTGTGGCACATAGAAATTACTAGATAATGGTTGTCTATTGCTATCATTTGATTGTATATATAGTATTTAATGCAGATATTATCAATCTTAATAAAAGTAAGGCCTCTACATGACAGGACAGAAGGCAAGGGAAAACAGGTGAACAAAAGAGTGGGGTCATTAATGCCTAATCATAACAAGTAAAGAATCAAAAGATATTTTATAGTGAATGATATTTAAAAATGAGGATTTAAAATATGTTGTTTTGTATTGGAACAGCGACCTGTCAAGGAACTTGAACTTGGGATATAACCAGGGATAGTATTTAAGTAATACGTCAATGCTCACAGCTAGTTAGACCAATCAGCATGCACCTTCACACCAGGTCTTGTGCTACCGTGCAGTGCTGAAAGCTCGTCTGTCACCAGGAGTCCCTACGGGACCTGGGAAACAGCTACCAGACTTTCAGACACATTTCAATATTCAACCATTTTAAGGCTTATTGGTATGTACTAGTGAAACAAAACCCTGGGCAAAACTGTTTTTGGAGATTGGAGAGAAAACAATGTAAGAAATATTTACTGTAATTAAAACCAACAACAAAAAAATCTTCTTCCATCACAGCAGCAAGCCAAACAGCCCTTTCTAAAATCAACCAAATATCAGTTAAAATGCACTATTAGAAATATTTAATTATATGACTGAGAACTAAAATTGAGGATGCTCAATATTACTATCATTTATCAACCTACTAATCATTTCCCCATGTTAATTGAAGACTTAGACTCTATGGTTCTACCATATTTCCTCTTATTATTCCCAGAAATACATATATAGCTATTTCTTTACATATATCTCTAGGGACTTCTCTCCTTCTCAGTGATACACTCCCAAGCTTACGAATTCCAAAATATCTGATACCAAGACTTCAATTTCCAGTCACCTGTCCCAACCTGTTCCACTTCCAGCTCACCTTTTCAAATAGAACTGCATCATCATCTCCACGTTATTAAACCCATTCTCTCATTATCAATACCCTCTGTCTTCTTTTATGTTATCTCCAGCTTAGATTTCATGATCCACCAAAATAAATGCTTCTTTGCAAAAATATTTAATTCCCATTTCATTCATCTTCTGTCCTGCTCAGCTGGAAGAACCTCAATATTATAAGGCCTTCACAAGGTCTGCGCCAAAGCAAGAATTGACAGGAGAAAATGAAAGTCACACAACCAGTTAGGTTGACTTAAAGTGAAGTTTTAAGTTAAATTTATGATATCAAATTTCAAAAGGCCCCAACATTCTATGGCCATTCAAAAACATTTCTATGGAAAATGTATATTTGTATCCTTAAATAATGATTGCATATATATCTTTTCTCTTTAAACACTTTAGCATTTTTCAACCACTCAATCTGATTAATCCCTTTCAGATGATAAACTCGCTTCCAATTCATTGAGAATACAGAAATTATTCATTTACAATTCCCTCAAATTTCTATTTAATTTCTAACCTACTTTCTAACTGCAATTGTTTTGTTCCTCTTTCCTTACATTAAATTCAAAGTTTATCCCTCCTTCTTAGTCCATTATATTTATTCTGGATTCCACTTTCTTTAACTATCGAAAGATATTTCCCCCATTGCTTACTCCTTCCTCCCCTCTCTTAAACCATAATTCTTTTCCTCTCTAGTAGAATATTTGTATCAGCCTAAAGCTTGTCTTGATACGCTGTTGGTGGGACTGCAAACTAGTACAACCTCTATGGAAAATAGTATGGAGATTCCTCAAAGAACTGAAAGCAGACCTACCTTGATGCAGCAATCCCACTACCAGGTATTTAAACAAAGGAAAAAGAAGACTTTATCAAAGAGACACTTGCATTTGAATGTTTATTGCAGCACATTTCACAATCCCAAAGATGTGGAATCAACCAAAGAGCCCATCAATTCATGAGAGCATTAGTAAAATGTGGTATATGTATATCACGGAGCACTACTCAGCCTTAAAAAATGATGAATTATGACTTTTTTAACAACCTGGATGGAACTGGAGACCATTCTCCTAAGTGCAGTATCGCAATAATGGAAAAACAAACACCACATGTACTCACTATTAAATTAGAACTAATCTATCGGCACTCATGTGCACACATGGAAGTAAAATTCAATGGAAATCATGAAGTATCAGGGAGAGGATGCATGAAGTCATACCTAATGGGTAAAATGCACATGCTCTGCTTGATGGGCACACTTACAACTTTGACTTAAACTGTACAAAAGCAATTTATGTAACCAAAACATTTGTATCCCCATAATATTCTGAAATTAAAATAAATAATAATATCCATTTTGTCTTCCTCTCCAGTGCTACTGTTATAATTCAGGCCACATCTTGGCTGAACTGTTACTGTAATCTCTTATTGGTTTCCTGATTTCTACTCTTGTCCTCCACACTTTCAACTGCCAGTAATCTTTAAAACATAAAGTAGTACTGGTCATCTTCATTTTTTTTTTTAAGGCATAAATCAGACCCTGTCATACCTCTTAAAACTTTTGTGTTAACTTATCATATCTAAGTCTTGCACATGCTCTACAAACCCTGGCCCCATGCAAATTTTCAACCACATTTTAAACAACTCTGATTCTGATTTTATAATTTCTAATCACACTGGTCTCTGTGTATGCTTTAAGATATACCAAGTCTTTTCTCATCCCAGCCCAAATCATTTGCACTGCCTGGAAGTCATGATTTGGATTCAATACACAGTTGTCTTGTCTTAAACTACATATCTCCTCTTAAATGGTATATATTTCCCTCCCCAGCTAATCATCAGCCTCCCTATCTACTTCTCTCTATCACTGAACTCTTTCTGATTTCTTCAGAGAATACATTTATAATTCTAAAGTTATTTGTTTGCTCTTATGTTATATCTTCCTCATTATACAGCAAATTCTTTGATGTCAGGAATTATTTTTCTCAGAATCAAGTATATACTAGAATTTATTTATTGTGTAGATGAATAAATGATAGGCTAAAATAGGTCTGAAATAACTATATAACTTCATTGTAAGTGTCTAGAGTCAGAGATATGCTTTTCTGTATTTCTGTAAGGCATGTAGCTGTGTTATACATATTATAGCTAAATCTTTATTGACTGTTCTAAATTCACATTCATACATAGAGTCAACAACCCACATTATTTTATACCCATTTTTCTCATTTATTTCTCTTTATCAAGTATTTTCTGCCATGGAGTCACCATTCATGTTCAGTGACTGGGCTAAAATGAACAATGTATAACTAACTAATAAATATAACAAGCTGATTAACTTAATTCCCCTCCTTCACTGTCAATTTGGAAGCAAAATGTAAATTCTAATTTCATTGACTTTTTATAGGAAAAATAAACTAGTAGCATTGCCTTCAAGCAAAATAAAGAAACCCACATGGCTTCTATTTTTATATTGCCTTTCATCATAATTTTAAACCACCCACAACAATTCAGTCAAACAATCTGTGAGCTTTTTCCTCTGGGGAACTTGCTAAATTTGCAATTGAGATAAGCAATCAATGCTCACCTCTGCTAAACTGTACATAAATATTATTTCAAAAGGAAATTCCTTGGAGGAACTCCTTTATGGAATGTAACTTCATTAGTAAGTAATGGATTGCTGTATTGTAAGTTTTCTCCCATCAAGCTAATTTGGAAACTGTTAATTGTCTTACATTTCTTTTATATGGCAAAATAAATGATACCTCTGTGTGAGAATCGACCTGATTATAATCATGTTTTCCATGAGTTAATAATATTGGCTTCATTCGACTTTCATGTTCACATGAACTTATTTATTATAGAATATTTTCAGAATTGAATTGGAATGGAATCCATCCTCATCTCTACTTTGTTCCTTGAGCTTTTATAGGCCTAGCAACAGAGAAAAAAAGAAATCCAGTATTAAAGAAAAAGATCTAAGTACTCTTTTAACTCTCCGCAATGATGAAACAAATCCTTTTCACTGTTCCTATTATAGTCCATTACTACATTTATATAAAGCTTGTTTTTCTGTCTTTTTAAAAAGGGAATTACAAGATCTAGCCCTTGATTCCCATTAGAAAATTCGGTTATTCCATTAGTGAAAAATTTTTCACTAAACTGATGTTTTATTTATTTGCTTCATTCATAGAGATCAAACGCTGAATTTCTTCTAAAAACATATTAATAGCACTTATATAAAAGTACCCAAATATTACAGGACTTTTGATATGAAAGAGAATTTTGAGAAATATAACCTAACAATAAATTGTATAAATAATGAAACTCAGGCATGAAAAACTTAAGTAACTTGGTTTAGTCCACATACTGAGATCATAGAATTACAATCCTGGAAGACTGCAGGGAAGGAAGATCTTGTCTCTTAACCAATTTGAGAAGCATCTTAGGTAGATGGCAATGTTGTTATTTGGTAAATAATCTCTTTTGTATTTTCTTTCCTTGCTCTGGATAAGGTTTTCTGTTCCAGTATTCAGTTAACTAATTTTCCCTTTAGCTGTTTCTGATAGTCTTTCAGTTATACTGAGTTTCACTCTGAAACTGCTGATGGTTCTATTTTAAATGTTCTCTGATTCTTCTTATAGTTTTATCTTACTTGTAGGTATTCTCAAGCTTGTTTTTTAAGCATTTCTTTATACATAGTTAATTTAAAATTCATGTTTGGTATAGAGAATAATAGCAGAAACCTTTAATGATCTGCTTTTCTTTACTATTTATTTCTTCTGCAGTTCTCGTTCCTGGTGTCTTGCTACTTTTTCTTTTGTGTTTGATTATCATTAACTATGTGACAAACATGGAATGTTTTCTATAGCAATAATTTAAGGTCTAGGTTGAAGTTTCATTTTTCATTCCTTCAGAATGTATAGGCATTTGTTTCTGCCAAGAATCTTAAAACAATACCAACCTAGGACCAGCTTAAACCA
The DNA here is from genome assembly GCF_020740605.2 of Lemur catta. Classification (NCBI taxonomy): domain Eukaryota; kingdom Metazoa; phylum Chordata; class Mammalia; order Primates; family Lemuridae; genus Lemur; species Lemur catta. The sequence goes on from NC_059140.1 coordinate 54,748,385, forward strand.
ATTTCATAGTATAAGGTTTCCTAGATTGTCAAAGCAAAATTCTGTGAGATAGGGATACTCTATTTTGCAGTATTGTTCTGAGGACATTATTCTTTGAGGTTCCAGCACATTGTGGCAAAAGTTTGTTTTGTTTTGTTTTTTGATCCACTGCTTTCAGTTGTCCTACACTTTGAATTTGGTCACCCTTACCAATGGAAAGTTTAAATTTCCTGAAACCTGCATATGCCCTCAAGGCAAAAGTTAATTTGGAATTCATTTATTGCTCTGGGTTTTCTTTTTCCTGTTAATTCTTGCTACTCTTAAAAAATTAATAATATATTTCATTCTGATGTTATTACTTTCTTCAGAGGGATATGTAGTCCTAATATTCTAACCTGCTGGTACCAGAAACAGAAAATCAGAAATGTACACACCTTTGCTTGTACAACAGATCTACAAAGTCGACTAATTTCAAAATATTCTTGTGTTCAGAAGGATTATTTTATTCTTAAAAATAAACTACATAATGGAAATATGATTATTCTGAAATAATGGTTATTTTTTTAAATAATTAAAAGAACATTTAACTGGTAAACATTTCAGAAAAAAAAGGTTTTTTCCCCTCTTCATTAATTCCTTAAATTAAATTTGAAACTGACAAGTATACTGGTAAGTATCCCATCAATGAAAAAAGATGTTTAAATAAAAAAGATTTTTTTTTTCTAAAACGAATCACAAAAAGGGAAGTATACTTAGTTACCTCTTTAAAAAGTTGTCTGGATACTTGACAACTTAGGGAGTCTTATGGAAAAGAGACAAAACCTCCCAGTTGTACTTTTATAAGAATATATAATAGCTCTTGTGTTCTTTTATAATCAAGATTAAAATGGCCCTGTGATAAATTAAATACTTCTGTATTTTACTTTTACTAAGAATATTTGACAATTGTATATTATGGTTTTTAGAGTGTGCATACAAATTCCATAAACGAGAATGACTTTATCTTACAGGTGACAGAACCTGTCAAGAAGAAGTCGGTATACCATATACTTTTCAGATGATAGATTGTAGATAAAAAGCTTTGCTTTGCTGATTTCTATAAGCACTCTATAAGTTATTTTGCTCTTTTATTCATTTTAATAAAACAGTCAAGTCAGACAGATTTAAAAAGTTGGTATATGATCACTTGGCAGTTGAATTTTTGTTTTCTTCAATAATGAAGCAACTATTTTAGCCCCAAGATATATACTGTATATGTTACTCATTTAAAAGAGTTCTATTCCTTTGTACAGACTGAATTTGACCAACAAATGCCCTTTTTGACTGATGACAAATTACATATTAAGCTTTTTGGAAAAGAAAATAATTCTAAAATGGAGAGGAATAGACTTATGTGTTTTCAAATATAACAATTTTTAAGGCTTGCTGTAATATATATTATAAAACAATTTGGGGACCATTCATTTTATTTGCATGTTACAATTTTGGAAATTAAGGCCATGAATATTTACACAATATCATTTAGCAAGTACGGCAGATTTTAAGATTTATATCTCTGGGGTACAGACCTTCCATAATCTTTTCCCTTTGAGTATTGCAATAGCTGTGAATGTATTGAGATGAATTAAGCACTTAAAAAAGTCAAGAGGCAGTAGCAGAGATCTTCTGCCAGTTTTAAAGGAGCAAACTGAAGATAGTGGAGAGGGCCATGTGGCAAGGACTGCTGAGTGGCCTCTAGTTGCTGAGAACTGGAGGATCCGGCTGATGAAAAGTAGGAATCAACAATCTCAGCCCTATAACCACAGGAAAATGAATTATCCTAACAAACCAATTGCAAAGATGTGGAAATAACCCTAGTGCACATCAACACATGAGTGGATTAATAAAATATGGTGTATTTATACCATGGAGTACTACCAGCCACAAAAAGTAATGGTGATCTAGCACCTCTTGTATTATCCTGGATAGAGCTGGAACCCATTCTACTAAGTGAAGTATCACAAGAATGGAAAAACAAGCATCATACATACTCACCACCATATTAGTATTAACTAATCAACACTTAAGTGGACATACAGTAGTAACATTCTTTAGGTGACAGGCAGGTGGTTGGGGAGAGGGGATGGGTATATACACACTTAATGGGTGCAGTGTGCACCGTCTGGGGGATGGACACACTTGAAGCTCTAACTTGGGTGGGGCAAAGGCAATATATGTAACCTAAACATTTGTATTCCCATAATATGCTGAAATTAAAAATAAACAAAATAAATAAAAATAAAAAAACAAACCAATGACTTGGAAGAGGACCATGAGGCACAGGTGAGATGACAGCATCTACTCACATTTTAGTTTTAGCCAGATGAGACAATGAGGAGAAGAGTCAGCAAAACCATGCCAGATTTATAACCCACAGAAATGGAGGGATAAGAAATACATGTTGATTTAAGCTGCTAAGTTTTTGGAAATTTGTTAAACAGAAATAAAAAAAAACTAACACAGCAAGTCAAAAGAACAGTTGGAGATATAATTTCATCACTTCTAATGCTCATTATTCATCTGTGGTAAACCCTATTATGATGGATAAGTTGGTCTTACAAAAATTTTCAATATTAGCTTAATTGAAAATATTAATTTGAAATTGTAATAATACCAATTAAATTTTAGTTTAAAAATTTGGGTCACATTTTCTATGATTATTTTCCTAATAGTAACATTGTCATTTATCCAAGAGAGAATTAAGTACTGCAGTACACAAGAACAGTGTTTGGTCTATTTGCACACCTGTCACTCCCACCCTATCTTCTATTTCCAGTGATTAGGTCACCTGCTTCATAACTTCTAAAATTAGATTATTTATAAATATAAGAACAACCTAGCAGATTGAAAAATAATCAAAATATACTTCTAGAAGTGGAATAAAAATTAACTGATATAAAAACTCAATTGATTTATTTGACTATAGATTAGACACTGCTGAGTAAAGAATTAATGAAATGGAAATTATGTTAGAAGCAGCTATTCAGAATATAACACAGAAAAACAATTAGATAGAAAACATAAGTGTTTAAAATTATGAAAGATAAAGTGAGAAGATCTTACAAAATATATATATCTAGTAGGAGAAGAAACAGACAAGGCACAGAAGCAATTTAAAATGGGACTGAATGAAAATGCTCTAGAACTGCAATAAAATATCACATTCAGTAAAGCACATATTTAATCAAACCACATGTCCAAAAAAAGCCCAAGAAATCTCAAGCAGAATAAGTAAAATAAACTCATATAAATATAAAACTCCCAAACAGAAAAGAAATAGATCATAAAGACAACCAAAACCAAAAAGAGATTACCTCAAATGAGAGACATTAAGTGTCAGCTGTTCTCAACAGAAACCATATAAAAAATTTAAATTTTTCTGAATGCACTGACATAGTAGCAAAATACAGAAAGCAAAATTTTACTTTGAGTATTTTGGAATTTAATATTACTTCAGTGATTATAGTAGACAAAGTATCTGTTTAGTTTACAAAAATTTTCTCCTCATTAAGTATAACTCTGAGTGGCTATTTTTGTATTATATAAATGTGTCTCTTATCTTCCATAGCTAATGTATCAAAAGATTTGGTTTTCCTTAATGTTAATAATCAGTTTTTTTTCTTTCAGAAACTAAATTTGTGTAAAGATAAATGAAAATTAAAATTCGAAGATAACTCTTTGACTGAAGGTACCCTAGTGAGAAGGCTCTTTGTAGTTATTTTGTTTCCAACTATACAAATGCATCTAATAAAGCAACTTATTAAATCCTCTGGGCCTACACAAAATATGTAGGTTTCTGTAAGTATAAATAGAGATGTTAAACTCACTAGTCATGTTACATTATACAATAGGTAATAAATGGTATATATTTCTCTTATTATATTTGACCCTATATGTACATGCCTCTAAATATTGAGATACATAGGAAAAGCCCTAGCTATCAATCTGACTTTCTTAGTTGTTTGTGTATGTGTGAGATGGGGGATAGGGTGGTGAGGGCATGTTATAAGATGGAAAGAACCAGTGACATTCTTCCTTTTAATTGGGCTAGAATTCTATTTTCTGGCAGGCATAGTCCCTTTACTCAGTATGAAAGGTGAGAAACCAAGCAAGCAACAGTCTGAACCGATTGTATAAAGAGTGCTATTAAAACATTCTAACACTGGGAGTAGAAAAGGACTTTGAGGAGATAATCCTTCAAATCAGTCCTGAGGGTTAGGTAACATTTGTAAACTCAAGAACAATATCAGGGTTAATGCAGGAGTTGGTGCTGGCAGGATGAATGGGGTAGAAGACTGAGGTATTATAAGGGAACAGGAAGGGGTGGTGTTGAAATGATGAATTGTTCAGGCTGAGTAGAGAAGGATGTGAAATTAGGTGGAAGTTTGTACATGACGGCATGCTTCTCAATTATGATGGTCAAGGATATAATAATCACTTGAGAATTGTCTTTGAATTACACCTCCCTGTTGCTGAAATATGCTCAAAACATTGCATTATACATTTATTATATACGTTCATTAAAAATCTATGAGAAAAACATTTTTAAGAAGCAGCATACGCCATACAGAGATGGCAGTGAGAGAACAGTGAAAGAGAGCTAGAACGAGAGAGTGAATTATAGTAAATATTTTAAATGAGTATGAATATTATCCAACTAGGTCACCCAGTCATAATGTGTGTCAAAAAATATGTACTATAAAAATAATGAGATTCAGACATGTGGTTAGAACTTCATAAATATTCTCTCTCAAAAATAAACATAATTTAAATCTTATATTAGTATTTAAATCTGAAACTTCCATTACAAATGGTTTAATTCTTTGAAGGCTGATGAAAAATATGATTAATCATGAACCAATAAAAACAAATTTTTTTCAAAATAAAACAATATTAAGTATTGTGGTTTCTGTGTGAGGATAATTGAATTATAATTGAAATAATATAATCTCTGCAGCTAAGGATTAATCACCACTTGCCAATGAGAAACTGTAATTCACATTCTGAAAAGCCTTTGCCGTGCTTCTGTGGTTAAAAGAAAGGTCATACAAGTAACACGGAGGGCTTTCAGGGAACAAAAAGGTAATTTATCGCAGACACTTTGTGAATCAGTACTGTATGATTTTGAACACATTCAATCACAAGTTTTAAGAATTCTTTAAAAATTAAAGTTTAACTTTTTAATGTTTCATGAAAAGAGCATTTGTTAATCAAATAAATCATTTAAGCAAGATTATTAAGGGGGATTAAAATCATTTAAGAAAACAATGTGTGTTCAAACTGTAAAGTAACTTTTCAAACTGTTAGAAATAAATACCTTTTGCCCACTCCTGGTATGTTCCCAGCAGCACTTTTGGCTTCTCTTTGTCCTTTCACTCATATTATTGCTAAGGAGGTAAATTAAGTTACTGATTGAAAAACTTGGAAAGAGTAACACCTGATTGCAAGTCAGGCCCAAGGACGACCTCGGCTACTGTTGGCTTTGGGCCTCAGTTCGGCAGGGAGGCCTGCCTCCCTCCTGCACCCCAAAGACTGGACAATCCTGGCATTCAGGGATCCCCCCACGTGCCATGACATTGTGCTGTGTCCTCAACCTAGCCATTTTAAGTAATAACGATATTTTGGGGGCCTACTTTATTGTTTTATATTATTTCCCAAATAGTTTTCAGGCAATAAAGAAAAATGCAATTTAATGACACTGACTAGGACAAGCCAACTCACAGAAATAAGATGCTAATCACTCAGAATTTTACTGTTCATCGAAAGAGGTGCTGGAAAATACTTCAATATTTGGGTAGTTATTAGTTTACATCATTACTGTATGCAGCTAACAATACAAAAATATTTTTTTCCTTATATCTTGGATCCAAATTATTGTGCTTCTTGGAACTGGAGCCAGCTACGAGGAGTTTGGCAGTTTGGTGGTTTCTCTGTATCTCCACGATGTGCGGAATTAAGGAAAGGATTCTGTTGCAGCTGCCATCTTTCTGAACTGTGGGTGCAATTTTAGAATATATGGCTAAAGTGAATGTCTGAACAAAGGTTGAATTTCAAAGTGAATAATGGATTAAAAGCAGGTTTGAAACCAAATAACAGATTAAAGACAGGGCTTGTTTTCAAAAAAGTGATATGAATCACACTACAGAGTGTGCTGTCAGATTTTTTTCTACGGTTTCAGAGGAACAATTGTCTTTTTTTTCCCCCAGACCTGTGATTAGCTGATTCAATCCGTTTTTTTCCCAGCAACTATAAAGATAATACGTGTAGCTACAATTTAAAAACTTCAAAATAAACCTTAAATACACTGTATAGAGCGTAAGTTAAGAAGGATCATTGGGGTGGAAACTGGAAACTGAGAGCCCTAGAACTAAATATTTCAGGTGTATCTGTGTGAACCTTTATTATATACGTGTGTGTATGTATATGTGTGTGTGTATATATTTATTAATACATTAATGATAATGCAAAGAGAAAGAAAATAAATTCTTAATGTATTTTTAAGTAGTTTGTACTCAATATGAACAATAAATCTATTGAGAATCATGTTTGTGCACAGACCCAAAAGTAATCAGACTTTTGTCCTTTCTGCCCTGTAAACTATAACCTTACATAAAGCAAGGACCAGGCATTATGGGGAGTCAAAGAAAAGACAATAGAAAAATATAAGGGTATGGATAATTCTATAGTTAGAGGGACATAAAAGAAATCCTATGCCAGACTATACTTAGCGTTTTATAAGTTTTCAACAAAATATACTTGTAGGAGCAAAAATAATGAGAATTAAAATCCATAAACTCAATGTAGAGTCTCTGCTCTCATTGTGCCATGTAACCAGATGCAGAACCAGGAAGATATGGCCAATTTCTTTTTTGTAATCATGCCAATCAGGAAAAAAAAAGACCCATTACCAGAATTAACATCCTGTATGACTTTGTGAATGCCCCTTCAAGCTGTCAGTCTTCTTGCCAGTACTATGGCAGTAGCATTAACCAACAGGAGTATGGACTTATTTCAAGCCCAGGTGTCGAGCAATTTGAAATGCATGAGTTCCTTGTTGTGAAACAATCATTCCCTCTGAGGCTCATATTGTCCTCATCATTTCATGAACTATGCACGTGGTGAATGTGCATTTACTTGCTTTCCTACGTGCAATTTTCTAAGGAGACTAGAATATTGCTGTATCCAGCTCTCTTTACAAGTTCTTGCAGCCCGGATTAGGAAAGTGAGCAGCAAGGAGGAAGGCACTGGATTTGAAGACTGTCCTAAAAGATTCTACAATTCCGGCATAACCAGTAAGCAACATCAATCTAACGGAAGGCCTCTGCCTTGAAACAGACAAGTATACAATTTAGCATTCTTTAAGAAATTCCACACAATAGAAATAAGGTAAAAAATTTCTAGCTGTAAACATAATCTAGACAATCTAAACAATCTAAATTTCCTAGATTGTCATTTCTAGGATTTTTTGCACTTTTTTCAGAACTGGCATTTTTAGCTCTGCCACAGAACAACCAAAGGTAATTCTGAACAAAGCATTTAATGTGTTTAACTTGGTTTTATTTGGAAACATCGCTTGTAAAATGACTTCAGCTTTTCTCTGGATCTCTTAGTAGATACCAATCCCCTCTCCGTGGGACAAATTAAAATGATAATAATTGAACATATATGAGTTCCCCATATGATGGATTCATAATCATTTTCTGATATTGTGCCAATTCCAAAAACAAAGGCATTAGAATACTTAAATGAATTATTTAAGGTAATTTTAACATTGTAAATAACAGTGGTAAATATATTTGAAAAATGTGAATTGGCTATGAACAGTGTATTAGAAGATCATACAGAAGAAAATTCTACATATGCAAATCATGTTTTCTTTTTCATGAATAGCAATTTTTGGTGGAAAGTAAAACAATCTATTAGATCAGAATTAGTAATGAGATTAGATTTTTCTATAGAAATATAGGTTCTGGATTCAAATAGTCTAGGATCCACTATTGATTTTACAACTCACTAGCTCTATGGCCTTGAAAAAGTAAATAAATCTCCATGTCTCACTTTTCTCATCTTTAAAATGAAAATAGTAATAGCCATTACTTTATAGGGTTATTATGATAATTATACTTACTAACACTTGTTAAAGTAACAAGAATAATGCCTGAAATATTGTACAGGATCACAACATTTGAATATTGTTATAAATAGTCTTTCATTCAATTCAATAACATATTTCTCCACTGCATCTAGGAAAATACAAAAAAGTTTAAATGTGTGTAAGATGTCCCCCCCAAAATTCTCTTATGGTGATTTATAATTTTATTTAGAAAGTCCATGCATACAATATAAGAATATTTTAAAATTAAAAAAATACAAACTTTTAAAAATAATCCACCAACAACAGACATTTATAAGGTCTCTGATATCACTCACTTAAGTATTTGTCTGAAAAAACAATTTAAAAAAAATGCCTTATGACTCCCAGAAAGAAGACACTTTAAAAAATATGTTCAACACATTTCTCCTGTACATGGATATATAAATAATATATGCCCGAGAGCTTTTTTTGGATAGCTGTAAGCTAAAAATTTGCCCATGAGATGAGATGGGAATGAATATTTTTATGGTTAAGGTATAAGCACTGTAGCTTAATTGTGGCAGCAGGACTAGCAGTGCTGTTCTCATGACTTTAGTAAACACTTTCCCAGGAACAGCATTCACGAATAGGGAAAAATAGATCCACGTTAAAAGACTCACAGTCTTATAAGAATATGAGGCTAACAGAATCTTTAGTGCAAAATAAGGTTGCTTCTGAAACAAGGACCAATGAGCAACATATTTGCAAGCGTAAAAAGAATGTTGAATTGCATCTGCAGCTTTGTTTGCAATTACAATACAAGAGTCATTCATCCCATTATAAACGAGCTTGTGAGTTTTGTTAGCTCCTTATTGGTGTTATGAGACAAACAAAAAAAAATTGCTTATTGTATGTTAAGCCTGTTCATAAAATTCTGAATTCCCTCCCAAGTCAAGCTGGGCACTGAATGTTCCAAATAGTAGAAGGAAACTGTTCTTACTCTCAAGTACATCATGAATATTTCTATGAATTTTGCTCCTTAGACAATTTGGAATTATAACAAAAAGAGAAATGTTGATTGTTCACCACAGATAATTTTCTGACTTTTTTTAACAGGTCTCACCATGTTGCCCGGGCTGGACTCAAACTCTTGGGCTCAAGCAATTCCCCTCCTAAACCTCCCAAGTAGCAGGGACTATAGGCACAAGAGACCACACCTACCTCTTTTTTATTTTATTTTTTTAAATAAGAGAGTTTCTTCTAAGTCACACTTTTTAAAAGAGACTAAAGTCTGAGTTTTGTAAGGGTGGGGTATTTAGGAGTCTAGAAGTTTTTATTTTTAATTAATAGTTCAATACTATCCATTCTTTTCTAAAACGAACTGCCAGATAAAGTTGAATTTTTATTGACATTTATTTAGTAAGAGAGATGAATGTGTAAACCAATCAGTGAGGTTGATGGCTGTCATTTTCTAGTAACTTATAGCCTTTTTAGTCTGACATATTCCTGAGTTTGCATGGATCACAATTTCTGTCAGGAGCCTTCATCTTTGTTGTGTGAAGAAGATGGACCCTAACGGAAAGTCAACACTTAGAAGTTATGATAATTAGGAATGACAGATTGCAAAGTTCACAGAGTGTGACACTGAAGAGGCAAGAAATGTTCCTGTACTCCTGGGCCTCAAGACCACTGTTGAGTTTACTTCTCTGCTTTCAAAACTCACTTTATCCAGCTAGCACTTGCGCCTCCGTTTTTCTGATTTGAGAGGGCATCTGCAATGTACTGTCTCATCTAGATTTCGTGGGAAGAGAGGCTAGGATAAGCCCCACAAGTCTTTACCCTATTTGCTGTCATCCTTTCCTCACCCACAAGTCAGTTTCCATTCAGGGGAATGCAATTATTTCCTAAGTAGCAGCAAGAGAAATTCCCAAAAATAGCCATCTATTATGGAAAGGTACCTTAGAAAGAAATATAACTGAACTAAAGTCATCCTTGACCAATCAGTCAGTTAATTTTAAAATATCTGGCAATAAACAAAAGCGTTTGATATCATAATCTAAAAATAAACATTTTAGAGCTCTGCCTATATAATAGCCCTATGGTGTACCTATTATAAGGCTATCATACTTCCTTCTCAGATTCCCAGAATGGGGAAAAATGTAGAGGCATATCTACATTTGCAGGTTAAATTCCAGATCACAGCAAGAAAGTGAATATACCACTAAAATAAGTCACAAAAATTGTTTGATTTCCTGGCATATATAAAAGTCATGTTCACACTATACTGTAGTCTATTAAGTGTACAATAACATTATGTATAAAACAATGTTCATACCTTACGTAAAAAATGCTTTATGGCTTAAAAATGCTAATAATCATCTGAGCCTTCAGGAAATTGTAATTTTTTTGTTAGTGGAGGGTCTTGCCTCCATGGTTGATGGCTGCTGACTGATCAGGGTGGTGATAACTGAAGGTTGGGGTGGCTGTGGCAATTTTTTAAAATAAGACAACAATGGAGTTTGCCACATCAATTGACTCTTCCTTTCATCAAAGATTTCTCTGTAGCATGTGATGCTGTTTGACAGCATTTGATTCACAAGGGAACTTCTTTCAAAATTGGAGTCAATCACTCAAACCCTGCTGCTGCTTCATCAACTAAAGTTATGGAATGTTTTAAAACTTTTGTCGTCATTTCAACGATGTTCACAGTATCTTCACCTGGAGTAGACTCCATCTCAAGGAATCATTTTCTAAGGTGATAATTCATTGTGATTTTAATTGGCATTTCCCTGATGATTAATGAAATTGAGCATTTTTTCATATGTTTATTGCCCATTTGTCTATCTTTTGAAAAGATTTTGTTCATGTGTTTGCCCACTTTTTAATGGGATGGTTTGTATATTTTTTTGCTGATTTGTTCGATTTCTTTGTAGATTCAGGACATTAGTGCTTTATTGGATGTATAGTTTATGAACATTTTCTCCCATTCTGCAGGTTGTCTATTTGCTCTGTTGATTATTTCCTTAGCTGTGCAGAAGGCTTTTAATTTAATTGAATCCCACTTGTTTATTTTTGATATTGCTATAATTGCCATTGGGGTCTTAGTGATAAATTCTTCGCTTAAGCCAATAACTAGAAGAGTTTTCCCATATTATCTTCCAGAATTCTTATGGTTTCATGCCTTACATTTAAGTCTTTAATCCATCTTGAATTTGATTTTTGTAAGTGGTGAGAGATATAGATCCTGTTTCATTCTTCTGCATATGACTATCTAATTCTCTCAGCACCATTTATTGAATGGGGTTTCTTTTCCCCAGTATATTATTGTCTGCTTTGTCAAAGATCAATTGGCTGTACATGAATGGTTTTATATCAGTGTTCTCCATTCTGTTCCATTGGTCTGTGTCTCTATTTTTGTGCCAATATCATCCTGCTTTGGTTACTACAGCTTTGTAGTATAGTTTGAAGTCTGGTAATATGATGCGTCCAGATAAGTTCTTTTTGCTTAAGATTGCTTTGGCTATTCAGGCTCTTTTCTATTGAAAGATGGAGATTTTCAATAGATGGAGATTTCATTGAATTTATAAATCACCTTAGGTAGTATGGACATTTAAACAATATTGATTCTACTGATCCGTGAGCATATGTTTTCCATTTGTTTGTGTCATCTGCAATTTCTTTACTCAGTATTTCACAACTCTCTTTATAGAGATCTTTCACCTCCTTTGTTTAAGTATATCCCTAGGTATTTTCTTTGTAGCTATTGTGAATGGTATCGAGACTTTGATTTGACTCTCAGTTTGATGTGGATGCAGAGAGAAAGGAATGCCTATACACTATTGCTGGGACTGAAAATTAAGACAACCTCTATGGAAAACAGTATGGAGAGTCCTCAAATAACTAAATATAGACCTACCATTGGATCCAGCAATTTCACTACTGGGTATCTAGCCAATGGGAAAGAAGTCATTTTATCAAAAAGACACCTGCATGTGAATGCTTATTGTAGCACAATTCACAGTTGCAAAGATGTGGAATCTACTCAACTTCCCATCAATTCAAGAGTGAATTAACAAAATGTAGTATATGTATAACAGGGACTACTACTCAGCCATAAAAAAGATGAATTTTGCAACAATTTGGAAGGAACTGTAGACCATTATCCTAAGTGAAGTATCCCAAGAATGAAAAACAAACACCACATGTACTAACTATTAATTTGGAACTAACAAATATGTACACATGTGCACAGAGGAAAGTAAAACTCAGTGCAAGTCAAGGAGGAGGGCTGTGGAGGAGAGGATGGGCAAAAATCTACCTAATGGGTACAATGAACACCATTTGGGTGATGGGCATAGTTATTTGTGACTCAAGATTTACGAAAGCAATCCATGTAACCAAAACATTTGTACCTCCTTAATATTTTGAAATAAAAAAATAAACTGAAAAATTGTGAATGAATGTTTTCATGTATTTTGGTGCTACATTTTGATTACATTGTTCCTAAAGGGATTCTAAGATGAAAAAAGAGAAATCTGAATGTAGGGACCAAATGCTATCACCAAGAAAACCACTTCATGCCTTATACTTTTCCACAGTGAGAACATATTGTGTAGCTTAGCCAACAGACCATTTTTGATAACAATGCTTATGATATAATTCCACCATGATTAAAAGTTTGAAACATACCTTTTGTTCAATAATATCTAGTGAATTATATTTTATAATGAAAAAAATATAATTGGATAAAATTATCACAAGATATTTAATTTTTCTAAATAGTATTAAAAACATTCTTACATGTAACCACTATGGAGGTTACTAGATGAAAATGGGGATGAGATGTAAGTGCTAGATTCCGTGAAATGTGAGCAGGGGACTGTTTAAACTTTTCCGAAGCTACCAGGTACAGAAAACATAGAAGGAAAATGTTACTCAGTATAAAAGAAAGATGGAGCTGGGGCTCTTCTTTCTATTAAAATATTTATAAGTTCACAATACTGTTAGTAAAAAAATTAAAAGTCAGGAAAATAAATATTTTAAAATACTTTTCATAGAAATGAAATTTTAAATCCACAATAAAGATTCCATTTCTGCTCACAAAGTGAGCCAAGCTAAAATGTGACTGAAATATAAAAAAGTAATTAAAAATTCTATCTCTACATTTATACCAGTAAACTAAATTAATTACATACATATTTTTATAATTCCAAACATTGATGACGAATTGTTAAGAACTTGCTGTGACTATAACTTGAATCTCCTGAGCCAAGAACCAAATTGCTAATCAGGACAAAACAAAATAGTATGCTTGATTGACAAACGAATGTAAATATAAACATATGACAATAAAATGTTAACTAACACATAACTTAATGGTTGTTTTTTTAAAATTACTCTGGAATCCTGAGACTAGATTCCATCATAACCTCTAAACTGAAATAAATAAAAATGTGAAAGCTTCAAGTTTCCCGAAAACTTTATTCCTCTAAGGATATGTTTGTGTATGGGAGCTGACAAAGAAAGCAAATGTTGAGAAAGCAATTACTTTTCCACTGGCTCTCAAAACACTATAATTTCTCTTTCTCATCTTACAGCTAAGGCCTCTTTTTGTAAAGTCACTTCACTGATTTCTCTTTCTCCTACATGAGGGCTCTTTTAATTCCAAGTTGCAGAAACTCAGTTTAAGCAGAGTTTAAATTGGTTTAAGCAAAAGAGGCAATTTATAGGATCATGCAAATATGATTAAAACTCAACCAAATGCCATTCAAATATCTCTCAAGTTTTTTTTTTCCTATGATAAAGAATATGAATTGAATTCAGACATAAACAAAGGAATAAATTGGCTAGTTGAAACCAATCTCATATAAAATAAACTTGTCAAAGGTTAAGAAATTTTATCCACAATGATATTTCAATAAAGTTGAAGGAAGTTACTAAATAATTAGTTAAATGTTTACCTTCCAACTCTGTTTTTTTAAGATTTGGATTTAATCAGCTTTTATGGGCTAGTGCATTGCAATTAGGTTATGAGGAAAATTTATTTGGTTGTCTTTAGTATCAGATCTCAAGCCCAAATTAAAGTCTTAACCAATATTTAACCTCAGTCATCTGAATGGGTAAAAAAATTTAATTGAGATAGTAATTTCCAATTCTATTGGTATAATTTTTGTCTTAGTGCTGACAGGTCTTTAGTAATAGGGAAGTTATTATTTTTTTATATTGTGGTTAAAACAATTAACATGAGATCTACTCTCCTAACAAATTTTTAAGTGTATAGTATAGTACTATTAATTAAAGGCCCAATATTGCATAACGGATCTCTACAACCTAATCATCTTACGTAACTAAAACTTTATATTTGTTAAATAGCAATTCCCTATTTTCCCTCATCTTCATGCCCTGGCAACCGCCATTCTGCCCTTTAATTTCCAGTCCTTGACTCTTTTATATGCCTCACACAAGTAAAATCATACAGTATTTATCCTTCTGTGACTGGCTTATTTCACTTAGCATAATGTCTTCAGTGTTCTTCCATACTGTTGCATAAGACAGGATTTCTATCTTTTTAAATATTGAATAGTATTCCATTGTCTGTATATACAACATTTTCTTTATCATATCATCTGTTGATAGACATTTAGGTTGTTTCAATCTCTCAGCTACTATGAATAGTGCTGCAATGAAAGTAGAAGTGCGAAAGTTTTTTAGAGATCCTGATATCCCTGATTTGACTATAGTCATCTCTGTTTTCTGTTCTTTACCATTTGCATGGAATATCTTTTTCTGTCCCTTCAGTTTCAGCCTATGTGTGCCCTTAAATCTAAAGTCAGTCTCTTGTAGATGGCATAGAGTTGGATCTTATTTTTCCAATCCATTCAGGTATTCTATGTCTTTTGATTGGGGAGTTTAATTCATTTACATTTAATGAAATTATTGACATGAAAGGCCTTACTAATGCCATTTTATTAATTGCTGTTTGTCTTATAATTCTTATGTTTCCCTTTTCCTCTCTTGCTGTCTTCCTTTGTGTTTTATTGCTTTTTTTCATTAATATGCTTTGATTTCTTTCTCTTTTGTTTTGTGTGTCTTCTGCGTGTATTTTCCTTGTGGTTACTATGGGGCTGTTATACAACAATTCTTATAACAGTCTATTTTAAGCAGATAACAACTTAACTTTAACCACACACAAAACTGTACATTTTTACTGCACCTGCCCACACTTAATGTTGTCAATATCACCATTTATATTTTAAAATATTTTATATTTATTAATACCTTTATATATCTATTTTAATGCTTTTATCTTAACTTTTATTCTAGAGTTAAAAAGTCATTTACCCACCAGCAGTACAGTAATACAGTATTCTGTACATGTCTATATACTTACTATAACCAGTAATTTTATACTCTTGTATTATTGTACATTATCCTTTCATTTCAAGTTGAAAAACTCCCTGTAGCATTTCCCATAAGGCAGGTCTAGTGGTCAAGAAGTGCCTCAGCTTTTGTTTGTTAGGGAGCTTTTATTTCTTCTTCATTTTTGAAGGAAAATTTTGCCTTATATAATATTTTTTCGTTGGTAGGGTGTTTTATTTCTTTCAGCACTTTGAATATATCATCCCATTCTCTTCTTGCTTGCAATATTTCTGCTGAAAAGTCTGCTGTCCGTTTCCTGAAAATAACCTGTACATAACAAGTCACTTTTGCTACTTTCAAAATTTGATTTTTGTAGTTGATTTTTGACAATTTGATTACAATGTATTTCTGTGTGGATTTTTTGAACTCATTTTATTTAGGATTCATTGGGCTACCTGAATCTGGATGTCATTTTTTACCCCAGATCTGGGAAGTTTTCATGTATCATTTCTTTGAATATGGTTTCTGCCCCTTTCTCTCTCTGGTAATTTTTCAATTAAATAAGAATTTTTCTGATAGTAGATACATGGCTAAAAATTTAATTCTCCACCTTTTTCTCATTGTAGATGATCATTCCCTGTCAATAATAAGCCTTCTTGGTTACTCGAAGACAAACCAGAGTTTATATGTGAGAAAGTTGTTTTCCAGCTGTTCTTTTATCTATGTTTTCCACAGATATCTTTTAGATAACTGTTATCCTATCAGCTGTACACTGAGTAAAAAGAAAACAGCTTTCTATGTTATCTTTTATCTATGTTTTCCACAGATATCCCATGTATACCCTACCCACCTCTCTCACCCAGTATCTCTAAAATTCCGTTTTGATTTTTAGTCTTTCCTTGTTCTGTTATTTAACTCCATTTCTATAGTAGAGGGGCCTCAGTGAGATACGCTCTAAATCCTGACATAAATCTGAGTACTTTTCTCTCCCTAGACAGGGATGTTTCTGAATGGAAAACTCATTAGAAATGTTCTTCTCTTTATTTCTCAGAGTGATAGCTAGCAACATGCCCTTCCATATGCACAGGAAAATCTTTCAGTATCTCCTGCTCCAGGGAGGCCTCTGTCTGCCAGGAGTATCTCTGCGACTGGACTCGGCAGCTGGCAAGAGTAACTCTTTGGCCACACATACAAGCAGGCCTACTGGCCTCCTATGTAAGTATTTTTGTGTGCATCACCAACCAAAGCATTTACAAGTTGCCAATTTGCTCAGGCAGGGCAACACTGAGAAACAGGCCAGCTTGATCTTTGGCATAGCTCTCTCATCACAAACTCAATTCCATCCTTTAACCAGACAACCACATAATTATTTCAAAATATAAGCCTCATGTTAAAAAGCTTAAAGTGGTTTCGCTTTAATTTAATAGATACCTGTAACATTGGAACCAAATGTTAACATTAATGTAAATGATCTAAATTTGCCATACAAAAATTTATTCCTCAATTATATGAATCATTATTAAGTTTATCCTTTTTTCCCCCAAATATAGTCAAAATAAAGGTTTAGAATTTGAAGGAAATGAGACAAAAGAGATCAGGAGAAAGGAATTAGAAAGGAAAATGGAGGAGAGAGAACAAGAAAGATTAAACAATGTGTAAGGAAAGAGGTAAGAGAAAAAGCAGAGTGAGGTAAAGAGAAGATGATAAAATTGAGACTAGAGAAAGAAGATAGCAAAAAGAAATGAGTGGAGTTTTAGAGGAAAGAGAAGAAAAGATGTTCTGGGACTGAAGGTTTCTCACATGTTTACCTTGCCCCTCTCCCCAAGTGAAGCGTCTATGTTAGGATCACCCTGAATGAGTCGTCATGTAGTTTTGTGAAAAATATACATATTTAAATTGAAATTTTCATGTTGTCTCAAAACTTTACATATTAAAATCTTTACTTATAATAAGAACTGAAAATGCATCTCAATCACTAATGATTAGTTTATTTGTATTGTATCAGAAATATTGTCTGGGAGCCATTATTTAGCACAGATTCAGCTTCAAAGGATGCTTGTGTGGTACCCTAGCTTCAGCAAAGAATGAGCTTGAGTAGACCATTTTCAACTCCATAGTAAGGGAAGACACATTACTGTGACTCATTTATTTTCTCTGAAATGGTTTCAGCCTGTCCCTAACCCTACACAGATAGTCATTTTTATAAGACTTTAAAATAGGGTTTTTGTTCATGCCAAACAACTGACCACTTGAATGACATCATTTTTTTTCATAAAAAAGGCAACAATTGTTTTATAATTTTTTTATCATTACCCAATGACTAGTTTTCTGTCTCACGTGGATTTACTTTAAGAACAAATATAATGTTATGCTGGATAATCTATATATTAAAAGCACTACTCACACAGTGACTTTGTCTTTTTAAAATTTTCCAAGTTGGTATTGTATTTAGATAGCCCCCTGGTGTTATGTATAATCAAGTTTTTAATCATGGAAAAATATGGTGATTCAAGTTTAAAATGTATTGCTTATCACATATTTCTTCTCTATGTAAACAAATATTCTTTGGTTTAAAAGATTTTACAAATTTAAAATGTTTTTACCAACTATTAATTTGCTTAGGTCACAAATCACTGAATAACAATATCTTGTTCAGTGGTCCCCAAACTTACTTGAACATGTTAAGATTCTTTTCTTGGGATAGCTGTTAATATAAAAGCTGATCTTTATTACATAATTTGACCAGTAGTAAAACAGAAAGAAAGAGTAATGAAAATAACTTAGAAATATGGAGTTAACCCATGTGTAGGGTTTTACAGATGAAAACAGGTGAATTACAGGTGTATGTCTGGTAGATGGTGGATCTCAGTGTTCTTAGTTCCTAGATCCAGTGTTCTGTTTTTATTTTTAATGTCACTCTCCCAACTGATTAATAACTTTATCACACTATTTTATTTGTATAATTCCAGATATGAATATACAAAATCAACCAATCAGACCACATCGAGGCCTAATCTACCAGGTAAATCCATGCTAGTTGTCTGCTTCTGTGGACATGGCTCTCTGTAACTGAATGTGTCTTGCAAGATAAACTAATGAAAAATTTAAAATGAAAATGGAAGAGAAGACAGAGGACAAGAAATGATAGAAAAACAGAAGAAATAAAAAGAGAGGCTACAGATGAAGAAATAAACTCCGATAATTTGCATTACAGTATGGAATTAGGACAATTTAGCAATAAATAGATCAAGGGAAGCTAGAGGAAAGCATGAAGAATAATATCAACAAATTCAGGCTATAGGTATGGATTATTGGACATGTTTTACTAAAATGTACCTCAGTGGGTTTCCTGATTTCAAAAGATAGCTTTCTTTAATCCATTTTATAGCAGTCACTTAATTTCCTTTTGACACCTGGGATTGTTCACCCCTATCAAGTAGGTAGTTTCCTTCTTTATTTGCAGTGTAATGGCATAAGAAACCCTAGTGGCCAGAGATAGTCTTAGATTCCAGTTCACTGGAACCATGAATATGCTCCTTGGTGAAAGTATTCTTCCCTAAGACTCCCAAACCTACCACACCTAAGGTTATAAAAAGAGAAATGTAAAATTATGTAAGTGTCATGTTATATTAATAAATATATGCCTCCATCCCCCACTTCCCAGACCCCTGCTCTCTGGCTATGGAAAATACACCACCATGTGCTGGTTTTAATTTAAAGGTTTTTCTGACTCTTATAGAACAGCATCTCTCCAAGGTATTTTCCCCTAATTGGCACCATAACTAGTCATTTCGTATCCATTCCACCATTATATCAGGCCAGCTACTTTTGCATGATGAGGTATATCCTAAGACCAGTGGTTTTTGTAAATATGAGCTTATTGCTGCATTTCTTCCTCTGTAAAATAAGATTTTTAGTTGGAGTCAAAGTTATATTTTACCTGGTTTTTGAAAGTCCCTCTGAACTCTATTATGAGGTAAGATAGTAAAAGTGTACTTCTTAGAAGGTGAAGGTGAACTGCTTTCAACTGCCTTTATTGATTGGAATTGGATTGGATTTTCTTAAATCCTTTGCTTTATAAGAAGCAACAGTCTGTATTTACTTGCCAGTAAACAAACTGTTTTAAGGAAAGTCCTCCCAAAGCAGAGCCTGAGACAGGGGTTCAAGAGCATGCAATTAATTAAGCCAGTACTCTTTGGAGAAAAGAAGTAAGGCAAAAAGGATAAAATGGGGAAATGAGTTATACAGGGATTGATCTCAGCCTGAGTCCACCTTTAGGCTGATCCCTCTGGGAGTGCTGGATCATGACATATGCCACAGAACTGATCTCCCTGTTGATCAAGGGAGGCAGGCTTTTGTAATATCGCACCCTAGGATAAAAAGATGGGCTTATACTCCCAGGACAAAGTGGTACGTTCAGCAGAGGATAATTCTCTTGAGGAGAAGCAGTTGTGAAGCCAGAATTTAATACTCACAGAAGCTTTGATACACAGGCCTGGTACAGGGAATCTGTGTGGAGCACCAGTAGTATTCATTACACATATCCCACCTGAAAACAGCAACTTTAATTGTCATCCTAGTCTGATTAGGTTTATGAAAATTTACAGCTATTTTCTAAGATCCATTTCATTTTTTCATCAACCAGAAAAGAAATTAAATAAGAATTTTCAGTGGTATATATGTCAAGACTATGATGGTGGCACTACTATCAGTCATTTCCCCAAGTGATATGTTTTTCTTTTGATTTACCACTTTGGTAGTGATTTGGAATATGACCTGGGGTCTTTAGGTTTTAACATGAAAAAGATATGTATCAAGACTCTATTTAAGCTTCTGATGATCATTATAAGCTTTCTTTCTGGCCAATCACAGTAGTGCTTTATGTTCTCCAGGGATTAGTATCTACTCAGAGCCAATATCTGATACCCTTGCAAAATCTAGGAATTTCCTTTTATTCAGTGTACAGTCATCTTGGAAAAATGACCAGATGTTCTTCTGGAGAATTAATGGTTGAATATGTATGATGTATAGTTGCTGAATTTGAGGTACCTTCCTTAAAGGGATTTATCTTCCCTCTCAATCAAGGGAGTTTGGATCTGGGAACTACTTCCATTTTAAGAATTAAGTAGTAGTCCTTGAATGCCCATTATTGCAGCTCTTCTCAGACCAAAAATTATTTTCATTATACAGATAAAATAGCACCTTAGTAGGTTGCCCAACTTTTTCACTCCTAAGGACCTTGATATCAAGTAGTCATTGCCAAAGATCCTTGGATGTCAGAACACTCCTAGCCACCTAATCCCTATGATTTATTGTGGCAATTGTCCCCACCTTGTTTCTGCTGATTAGGCACTCCTACCTGACCTCTCTATCTCTCCTCCTCTCTCAGGGAGCTAATTATTGAAATCAAGGAGTATGTTGTGATGGCAACATATTCCACCACCATCTCCAACTTACAGAGTGAAGTCCAGGAAAAATTATGCAAAAGATATTGGTGCTTCTCTCAACAATGCATTTCTTAGAGTGACCTGGTGAAAGGAATATTCCTGGCCTGTGGCAGTGGGTATGCACAGGCAATGGCTGAGGTCACTGTTCTTAATAAAACCACAATGGCATGCTCAGCATCCCCTCCCTGCCCAAAGTGTTTATCCTTGGTCTTTTCACAGCCTGCCAAGGATACTCTTGAGTCTCAACCTTATTGACTTTAGGATACTCAAAAGTATAACCTTCAATGGACCAAAAAAGCAAATTATTAGCACCATTCTATGATCATCAAGCTAACACAATAAATGTCTAATCCCTAGTGGATACAACCATGTAAGATAAATTTACCAAATGAATGTTATATTTAATCTTCCACCATAGAGTTCATTACTGAACATGATCTTTTGGTTACTGCCATAAAAGCTGGCAAAATCTTGCTCTTTCTTTGCTGTATAGGTTAACTCTTCCCGGAAAAGACTTTACAGTTCTCTCTGAGAAGTGCTAACATTTAACTCTCATTATGGGTTTAGAAGTAATTAAGTATTGTGATTGTGGGTTTTGTGAAGACACAGCCATTGAAAGAACGTTTTTCAAGAGAAGATTATTTCTCCCAAGAAAAGTTGGGGATGGGGAAGACAGCTTCTTCCCCTAGCAAGGAAATTTTAGGAATATATAGGTTTAGGCTTCCTATGTATCTGCCTAAAGTTCCCAGTCTATGGCTTAGGATGTCTTTCATTCACAACCAGTGCTTTCACATTGGCACAAAACACTTAGTGAGTTGTGCATTTAATTGGAGTTGCAACTCTTCAAACCATAAAATTAAAACTTGGTCCCAATCCTTACTTCTATCTGACTTATGGCTACAAAAGGATTATGTTTAACTTAACTACAGCAGATGCTATCAGGGTGCTACCGTAGTTGCTTTCAGCACATCCCAGAGATTACCTGCAACTCCAGTGGAAGTTCTTTGACCTGCTAATGCTTCTTAACTTAAG
The DNA here is from genome assembly GCF_020740605.2 of Lemur catta. Taxonomy (NCBI): domain Eukaryota; kingdom Metazoa; phylum Chordata; class Mammalia; order Primates; family Lemuridae; genus Lemur; species Lemur catta. Next base: position 54,770,315 of record NC_059140.1, read on the forward strand.
TATTGATTACTCTCTACCCTAGAATGGACTTCCATGAGGGGTAAACTGGAAGTAAAAGAAACTTACCCCCAGGATGTTAAACCAATAAGTGATGAGAGCATGTAGATCAATTTTCCAGCTTTCTTTTTCTTCAGATGGATAATTTTATATGGATTATATGGATAAGATTCTGTACAGTTTTCCACAGTATTCCTAATTATTTGAGCCTAGTTGTCTACAAGGTAACCTGCTCACTAACATATATTTTACATGTTTTCTTTTATTATTTGTGTTACTTCCACACTCTCTCATTGTACTACTTGGGATTACCTACAAAAGAGGCAATCTACCACTTCCAAAAAGATAAAGAGTTTCTTAAACCCATATCTTTGTCTGAGTCTTCTTTGGAGAAATCTAAAATAAAACACCAAACCAAGCACCATAAGAATAAATAAATAAAATTGGATTGTAATAATGGTAATGCAACTGTATAAATCTTCTAAAAATCATTGATATTTTTGCCCTCGAGACTAGTGAATTTTATCTCATGTAAATTAAGCCTCAGTAAAGTGTTAAAAAATTAATCATGCAAAAAAAAAGAATTTTATGATTCTCAGTTTATGCCATGAATTGACCTTATCTTTTTCTTTTGTAATTTCACCACAGTCAAAATATGTCCTCCCATGTTATAACCCTCATACTCATCATCTTCATAATAGGAATCATAACCGTAGTCTAGCTCTCCAGCAGCGCTACCTTCCAGGTCATAATTTTCACAAAAATATGGGTAATGTGACGTCACTGTTTACCAAGAATTCCAGCATCCTACTACTCACCCACCAGCAAGGAGGTCACTTTTGAGTTCATTAGATATGTGAGGAGTCCAGAATCAGAAACCCATTTCGAGAGGCTATTTCTTGTAAGCAATCCTGATGCCATTTGTTATATAAATAATAATCTCAACAGTAATGATAATTTTATTCAAAGGTTTTAACTGAAAAAAAATTAATAATGGGATCACTTACAGGTATGTATCTCAAAATACAGGAACCAACAATACATGTTAAGAAGCCCACTGACTGGAAGCAGCAAGAAGCCGTGTTCACCTGCAGGCCTGATACTGTACTTAGAGCCTGAGAGCTGAAGCTGTTAACTCTCTAGTCCTCGGGGGATGCAGCCACTGCCAAACTGCTGAGCTAAAATAGCTAAGAAACAGAAAGAAGTAGCTGACTACCTCTCATACCTTCTGACTTCTCGCATATGCCACCTATTGGCTGCAACCAACTGGATACTAAAGGCCAGGGAAGCCAAAGTAATAAAACTCTTAGTCCTCAACCAATCAGGACACACAGCAGGACAGAGAAATGACAGAATGGATTTGGTTGAGCAGATGGATAATAATTGGCGTATAACTTTTACAAATGATCACCATACAATCTAAGTTTACTAGTAATTTTTATTAATTTTACTATTAATCTGTCTTCAGTCTTATTTCTACTGTTCCTGGACTACTGACGAAATTAATCATGGTCACTATTTCAAATAAAAGTAAAACTTATTCTGTGGCCTGGGTGATAATAAAGAGCTTTCTTGACTTAAAAACTGTCATTTGTCTTTAATTTCTTTGAAGTGTTTAAGGAGATGGATTTCAAGACTTTATCTTTATATGATAGTATTAGATGCTTTGAAGTGTTAATATCAAAGTCAGTCATACATAGATAACTGCAGTTACCAGTTAATACTTTAGAAGAAATAATCTTACATTCAGCCAGGGACAAAAGCAGGTAAACAAAAATATGTTACATACCTGGAAGAATAAGAGAAAGGGAAAGAAGAGAAATATACATTAATATATATTTTATGTGTGTGTATATAAGTATGAATGTGTGTATATATATGTATGTATATATAAAGGACAATGGAAGTTAATGGAAAACGTTGATAAGTTCCACCTTCAATAAGAGAAGCAGCAAGGGTTAAAACTCTGCAGAGTATTGTTTTTAATTTTCAAATTTTATGGGACATTTATTCTTAGAATTTTCTTGTTACTAGGATTCCCTAATTGTTTAACAATTTTGATTAATTACAAAATACTTAAAGGGGGATGCTATAGTTTTTATTTAAGCAAGCAAATTTAGAAATCAGTACAATATGTGTGACTATCTATACAATCCAATACTTAGTTTCTTCCACACTGAAGAAAAGAATTCAAATGGCCATGGATGGATAATTAAGACTGTAAAATGAATATTTTTTCTTTAAAGTTAACACTTTCAATGTTGTCTGCAAATGTATATGAATTTCTGTTCTCCATTTAGAAATGATTTTAGGAAAACACTTCATTTTTCTGAGCCTGAATTCTCCATAATAAATCACAAGCAGATATTTATCACTTAGAAATAATGAGGAGGTACTTTCTGCAGCTTTCATCAGTGGTCAGCAATGATTCTGATATGATTAGGTTGGGAGGTTACACAGAAGCATGTACCGATGAACCCCACAAGGGGCTCTCATCCTTGATACAGACAGTTGGTTTTTGAAATAAATTTTCTTGCATCTTGGGAAGATGACACTGTTACATATTCTTAAATAAAACCTGAACCTTACAGTATTCTGATGCACACTAATCACTGTATCACTGTGAGGCTTATTAAAAATGAATGAAAATCAAGTGACTGGCTTTTCATCAAAATATCCGTAAGAATATCTTCTCTTCACATAGTGGAGAAGTACTCTGCAGGCTCGGATCAGTGCGTTAAAAGCTCCCTCAGTATGCATTGACACAGTGGACCATGGCAGCTCTGAAACAGCCATTATAGTCTATCATGTCAATGGCCTGTGCACGAGGGCTCCCTCAGTATGCATTGACACGCTACACCGTGATGGCTTCAGACCATATGACTATGATTTCGATGGAAGAACCATAATAGTTGCATTAAGCTTTCAGTGAAATTTCAATGGAAGCATCTCATATTTCTCATGAGATCATAATGACTCAGATGAGTTTGTTATGATCTTAGTAGAAGTTTAAGAAAGAGAGAGAGAAATAGAAAGTGTCAGTAAGATCGGGTCCTTTCAAAGTCCTATTTTTATTTCTCTTCTGTTTAAAATGTTTTCTTGTTTCCCACAAATGATAATTTACTGACAGAATTACATAAGGAATGTATGTGAAAATAATAGCCCCAGCAGCAACAGGTATTTATTGAGCACTTATGCTTACTTGCTGTACCAGACACTGCGCTACTTTCTTCACTGGTATCATGCCATTTTATACTCAAAACCACCCCTGAGATTAATAATATATTTTTTTCCATGAGAAAGTAGGGGCTTAGAAAAGGTTAGTAACTTGATCAAGGACCTATATGGTCAAATATTCTAAGAAAATGAGTTTTCACAACTTAACTAATTTTACTTTAAATTGTGTAAGTTTGAATTTCTGCATTTTAAAATTTTTACAAATGATCACCATACAACCTGTATTTATTAGTAAGCAATTATGTGCATATGATAAATACTTAAGGAGTCATGAGTATCCTTTTGTAAAGGCTTTTCAATATTTTCTCATTTGGTTCTTACAACCACATTCAGAGTAAGATGTTAACCACACCTGTATGTCTCATAGTACAAATACAATGAGCTCTCACATGGGTCCAGTTTATTCAGGCTGCCTTAACAAAGATAAAGCAGCCCAGGCCAGGGATGAATGGAGCTGAAGTTACAAATTTGTTGCCATAGTCACAAGCCCCTTTCTTCAAATAAAATCTTAAAAAAACAAGTAAGAGCCAAGCTGTTCCTCCTAAGGGAGTTGGGGAGCAGTGTGTTTGCCCCCATATCTAATCCTCACGTTTGTTTCTAAGGGAACTCCTCAGAGTGAAACTATAAACATAATGCTTTAAATAACTTTGGTATTCAATAACCTGTGTTATTATTCAAGATATAAGCTAAATCCCACATGCAGGTTGAGTTTGTTAAAGTGATAGAAAGAAGCAAGCTTGTGCACTCACATGCATTCTCATCAACTTATTGGAACTCTGGAAAACATACAACAATAAAAAGATTTTACACTGATCCCATTAAAAAATTCCAGATGAGCATTTCCGCTAGACAGCAGGGTTTACAAAACTCAACAAAGTGACATTCTTCCCAGTGTGGGAGAGGTCATTGGCAATAAACTTTAACAAGTGTTAAATATCATGATAGTAAGTAGGTAAATGGAATTTTAGTCAATACTCCATTTATTTTGATATGGACATGGTTTAGGAACGTTTCAGACCAGGAAGAATTATGTTTTATTTACTTTATATTGTTTTAGCGGAGACCTTGAACCAGCCAATGATCCATGTCATTTTACTGAACATGTCACATTATAACAGCAGATTAATTCACAGCCAACAATAAACACTCAGGGCAGCCGTGGAAGCCTTCACTATAATGTCCAAACAACCACATATGACATTATGCATTAATATTGCCAACCCTGGTAGTAACCCTTTTCATAATAAAAGAGTCCTTTTACACAGAAAACAAATCACATGGAAATGTCATAATGTTCCAGAAAAAACCTGTACATGATTATGGGTATATATCAACTGTGGCCAAACAAAAGAAAAATAATTTGTCATCTTGGTTGTCAACAGCTGACTCAGGTAGAAGGAAAGAGAAGGGCTTTTGAAAAATAAAATTCAGGCAGAAATATGGTGACTATTAAGGGGAGTTTTTTGGTTAGGCTGTGAGCTGCTTAAATCTGACTGGGGGATTATAGTGTGCAAATGAAATTCACATTAACCTATAAGGGTATCACTAGGAAAAATATGTACCTATTTTCACCATAAATGTCTCATCTCGCATACACCCTTAGAAGACGAAAACGACATTCAATTACACTGAGAAAACAGTTGCAACCACATAAGTGAGAACACCATCCTCGGTCATAATTGTTACCTAAGTTCACTGTGTGATTTGAGCCAGGCATTGCCATGTTCCAGTAATTCAACCAAAGGCCTCAGATTCAGCTCGGTGAGAATGATGGTATTTGATCCTTTTTACCCTTACAGGGAATATTGTGATGTTTTGAGATATGATGTCTGTTAAATGCTTGCTTAGAAAGCAAGTGATTTATAAACACTGATCTTACAGAGGAAAACGTAGGTTCTTGACAGTCACAAGAAAATGCAATGACAGATCTTGCTCTTTTCAAAATGCAACCCAATATATTTCCTTTTATCTTTGTTTTTAATTTTTCACCCTACATGAACTTTGACTATATATTTCCTTTTAATCAGGAAATAAAATATATTCTTTTTTAAATGTGTACATTTAAAGAAGAAAAAAGAATTAAGAATAAATTCTGAAATATCATAAGCACTCTATAACCATATTTAGCTGAACTAAAGAATTTATTTTAGAAGTACACATTATTATTGTGTAGGGCAATTATTTCCCAATTTGTATGCATCAATGCTTATACACACACGTACATTCACATATAGACACACATAAGAATATATATGCATGTTGACCATCCCTAACCTGAAAATATGAAATCTGAAATGGTCCAAAATCTGAAAACTTTTTGGGCACTGACATGACACCACAAGTGGAAAATTCCACACATAAGTACTTAACACAAATTTTGTTTCCTGCCCCAAAGTATTAAGAATATTGTATAAAATTACCTTTAGGTTATATGTATAAGATGTATATGAAACAAATAAATTTTGTGTTTAGGTTTGGTTCTCATTCCCAAAACATCTCATTATGTATATACAAATATTTCAAAATCCAAAATACTTCTGGTCCCAAGCATTAGGATAAGGGATACTCAACCTGTGTATAATATAGATAAATATATATACAGATAAGATATATCTACATATATACATGTGTGTGTATTAAATATAATTCCTGAATATGGGTATGTGTGGAGTATAGAGTTATTTTTTACAGTGATTTGCTTTAGACAACTTCAAAATTCCATACCCTTCAATAGGTAGACAATTTTTTTTAAAAAATTGTACTTCTGGCTAAGCATTCAAATATCCCAGCAAATATTAATGCACAGTATACAATCCAATGTTTCTGCAAAAGAATGCATATTACTTTTTCTTTAAAATTTATGGAGGACCTCATATTTAATTATTTTACTTAAGATTTCTCATAAAGCAGCCGTCTTGCTCATACATAGAAAACAGGACAACACTTTTGATCAAGGTTGGAGGAAGCTCCTTATCTATGCCAGCTTCTACAATTTTAGATAGGTAATCAAACGTTCTAGTCCCAGAGAGCTTTCCTTTCCCCTGATTGAGTTGCTTTGAAATTCTGCACTTATTTTTGTACTTAGGAGCCCAATATCTCAAAGTCATATCATTGAGTTTGGCTCTAGAGTCATAATGTTGTCTAATGAAGAAAATAATTAATGTTAACATAGAAAATATTAATTCATATTTCTCAAAGGTCAGGATGCCAGTCAGGAAGGAAAGCAGTAATCCTGGTCTGTTCTGTTTTCATTTGACCTTTACCCTTTCCAAAATTCATTTTTATAGCAAGTTAATAGAAGAGTCCAATTGTATCTTCAATTACATGTTCTAATTATTGAAACACGTTAGAAAAAGGTACACAGCATGATGATTTCCTCCACCCCTAAATAGATTGTAAGCTCCATGAGTTTATTTACTGAAGTGCTTGAAACAGTCCCAGGAAACATGGAAAAATCTAGGCAGTGTATAGTATCCCCATTTCAGCCTCAAAACTCGGACGCACAGTGATAGCTTTCCCAAACTTGACACAGCTTCCTTCTGCCACAAAGGGAAGAGAAGGCAGATTCTTTGCCAGCAGCTGAAAAGACAGATTCCCCAAAGGTTGAAACAAGTAGAGAAATAGTTTTATCTCCTCTGTCCCTGGAGGGTAGGATACTTCCAAGAGTAAAAGGGCAAGTAAAGCTGAGAAACCCTATCATTTACACAGAAGTTCTAAGAAGTTCAAAGCACTTAATACATCATCAAGTTAATGCTGGGAGGCAAACTGAACTGCCCACATTCCTGTTTTCAGTTAGGTCATAGGAGGAAGTTAGGTACCTTAGAAACTGCAATTAACTTTCTCAGAACACTGGGGTATCATTGAGCCCATTGCAGCAGCAATTTGCTAAATGGTACTCTAATGATCAGAGTGAGTGAGTGCAGTACCCCATGTGCTAACTTATTCCCAGGAAGTCATTAGCACACTGGAAGAATCCAGCTGATTAGAGCCCATTTATCCCTCAATGTACTAGACATGGCAGAGCACATACAGTCAGTTTAATGGCTTCAAAATCCAAGTTAAACAAACACAGCAGAGACATAGGAGTTGGGAACTAGAAGCCAGAGACAGTAAAAAAACGAGTATGGCTTAAAGATTTTTGTTCTCTCCAATGTATTAAACATAGATTGACTATAATGTGGAGTTATATACCTAAAGTTTCCTAATGTTTGAGAAATTTAACTAGAAGTCTATTTCACATAACTCAATGCAGAAAAAAGAACAAGCTTTACAACACTAAGTCCTCCTTGCTCCTGATAATTATAGGAGTTCAATAGAGCTTTCAGAACTCAGAAATAATCCTATATAATGTATTTGTAAAACATTTAAAAGGGATTAAATATAGCACCAGTGTTCAAAAACCAGAGGTTGCATTTATAAATTTATTTCCCAGTTCCATTTGCTTGTTTTCCATATTTAAATTAATATATTATTCTATAAATTTATTATTTTTGGCAAATGAATTATTTGTAAAAATATGTTATACTAGCTATGAAATGTCTTCTTTTTTAACCTATCATAGGGGAACAGGATATGAAATAACGTGCTCCATACTATGTGTGGCTCCATAAGGAGTCCTTGAAGAATATGTAATGCAAATATTATTCCATTCATTACGTTACATACAGTGCTCATAAAAACTGGAAAATATTGATTTTCAATGGGAACATTATTTAAAACATTTATTTCATGCTTGCTGGTTCAGAATTAACTATAAGCTTTGAAAAAATGACATTTATTTAAATTGTGCAACCTATTATGGCAGAGGAAATGCTGCTGAGTGCACAGTTGTGATAGGAGGGTCGTTCAGTATAACTGCCCGAGAATTTTTCCTAAAAGCTGAAAAACAATTCACATCATCCTAATAAAAAAAAAAAAATTCTCTTCTGGACGATGCAAAACATTTATTCTTGAAAGGAATTTATGTGTGAACTGCCCTGGAGAATGGCACCAACGTGGAAATGAGGTCTAGAGTCCTGCTTCATGCTTCCTTGTTATATTGAGCAAAAGAAAATGAAGAATTTTAATATCAAGCAGGAAGTCAGTAATTTTGCTATCAGTCGAGGTGGAAACATTTTTTTTCTTTCAGTTTGTGATGCAACATCACTGTTACTGCAGTTGAATGTCAAGTGAGCTGTAAAACATGCTTAAACAAATAAAATGTTTTGTATACTATAATCAAAGTGAGGGAAATATGAAAACAGAGAAGGAAAAAGGGGAGATAAATGAGTTAAATAATGGCTATAGCTAGCAAAATAGCCCTAAGACAATAGTTGAGACATTTAATTACTTTAGTGTGCGTTTTTTCTGCATGTTTTGAGTGTCAGGACCAATCTTTGGACATAAGGGCATATCTTATTTTCTGAGATTCACCAACAGATGAACAGTCCTTGCAGCTCTGTTGACTTAAAGGCTAAGGTTGGGATCTCAGACTGGTAATAGTGAGCCTGAGATATAGTCCAAATATTAATGATATCCATAAAATAATTTTCCTCCCCCACAAAAAAACCCATAATATCAAAACTATGTTTAGAGCTAACAAAATCATAAGTCTAAGAATAAGATAAATATTGTTGTTTCATTTTTACGAAACGTAGAAAGCCTACTACATTTGAGGTATTTTCTAGCTTATAGTATACCAATCCAAAAATTAGTGTGAAACAGACTTTAAGGAATTTACAGTGTTGTAAAGTAAAAATCCAACTACATATTTAAAGAATCATTATAATACAAGACAGAAGTAGCAGCAAATCTAAAATTAGAAAATGTCTCTGTACATGGGTTAAAAGGGATTAAGATAACACAAGGTAACCACACCTGTCATAGTGGGAAGGGCATAATGGGGTTTTGAGTCAGAGAGATCTATGGTAAATCATGGTCTTCCAGTGATAATGATTAATGATATGATCATGAAGAAGAAGAAATAAATCCATTAGGATCAATAACTATAGTGTTGAAATGGAACCAAAAACAAAGAAAAAAAGGAACTTGACAAATTGAGTGCTACGGGGCATTCCCAATTGCATGGATTATGTGGTTTTGCAGTTGCCAGGGGAAAATCTCAACCTCACAGAGGATGATGAGGAGTAAACGTGCCACAATTCCTGAAGTGCCAAAGTAGACAATGAGATGTGGTGAATCAGAGCAGGACAGTTTTATCACTCACTGTCAAGCAAAGGGTGTGAATATAAGCGTGGTAATGCCAGTTCTGCTTGCTCTCAAGTCCCGCCGGGCGACATGATGGGCCCAGATGAAGGTTCTGCACCCAACTGCATTGAACTGCTCTTGAGAAATCCAGGCAGGGCTCAGGGTCTAGCTCCTTCTGTGGTAGGCAGCTAAGAAGCCAGTCCTCCTACCCTTTGGGACAAGCCTTTGCAATATCGATGGGCCTGGTCACTTTGACATAAGCAGTCTCTTAACATGACTAGCTACTGGAACTGCTTAGTATCTGGGGATGATAACCCTTGTCATCTGGCACACTCAACAAGGAAGTTCACAGACACTCAGGGCCCATGGTAGACTGCCTATCTCAACACCAGTGTTTAAATAATATTGGTCATTTTTCATAGAAATATTTTGAAGACATGAAAAGTAAAACAAAATTCAAATATTAATGTTTATTTAGACATGGGTGTGAGGGAAGAGAGACAAAAATATAATAATAAATAAGAAAAAAAAAGCAAGTGAAAGTAGAGAAATTGGAATGGGAAGTAAATAGGTAGATGGTTAAAAAAAAGACGGATGAGGGCAGAGTTTCTCAACCTTAACACATGGATGTTTTGAATCTAGGCACAATGACATTTTGGTCCATATCATTGTTAGTTTGTAGGGGGCTTGTCCAGTGCAGGGTATGATGGTGACACTCACTACATGCTAATAACTCTCCTCCCCTAGTTGTGACCACCCAAAATGTGCCCAGACATTGTTAAATGTTCCCTGTGGGGAAAAGCTGACCCTGATGAGTAACATTGAATTAAGAGAAAAAGACGTAAAATCAGCAGGGAAAAAAATCAAAAATAGGAGATTTTAAAACAAAATCATCAGTCCCTTACTTTATGCCAGGCACTGAGCTAAAACCATTGAATACATTATTTCACTTAATATAGTTCTACTTTGATAGACGTACTGTTATTATTATTGCTGTTTTAACTCTGAGAAAATAGAAATTCTTATATTTTACGTAATTTGCACAAGATGGCATGTCTCACTGCCACAGTTTCCTAACAGTTTGAAAATTTGACTGGGAGATAACACAGTTTGCTAACTGCTAGTTGCAGAATTGGGACAGCAAAGATACCTAATGCTGAAGTCTCTGTGCCTCACTAACCTACGGTAAAGAACTAAAATCACAAAACATGAGACAGGAATCTTTCTTCCTCTCTCACCATCAGAAAAGACACATTTAAAGAAAGAGCCTTTCCGAGAAACATGCCAAGGCAAATACCTCCTCAATTTTTCTAAAATGTTTATCATTATGAAAAGATAAAACTCTTAAAACTAAAATAAACACTAGAGATACATTTCTGTCTGTATGCTTTTGGAGCCCAACAGGGAAATGATAACACAGTTAAGACCAATCAAAGAAAACTGCACCGAATTGTTTTTGCAACATGTCTCTTTCAAAACGTTCTCACACTTCAGAAAAAATGGGGGGAAAAAAAAGGCTTATTAAATTTTCTACAGACATGTTTTCTAAAAATAACACGCAAATAAATAATTGGGTTCTCATCCAATGTGATAAAGCGGGATTCACCTTTCAGTTGGAAGTATAGTCCTCTGCAGAAATCACTGCGTGGGACATCCTACAGGAAACTAATGACCTTCAGAGACTCACAGACTTGAGCTATGTCGTTCAGTAATAAAACCAGCCCAAATTTATTTTTTAGCCACTCTGATCAATGCCAGGCTTATCCACAACGTATAACAGGACTGATCTAAGTATCTGTTCATTACATTGCCAGACTCAGAGATCTGAGCAGAATGATCTGAGAGAAGCCTGTAATTCTTGGTAGTTTTCTGGCTTTCTACAGATATATAAATACATCCTTAACCCAAAAGTGTCAGAAAATTATTAAAGACTGAGGACATATCAGGAAGCGTGCCAGTTTGGAATCTACACTCACACATTGAGGTAGGCTGGGCATATTTAAATTATTTATTTAATACAAATCTTACAGGAAAAACACATAAACATATTAAATTAAATTTTTAAAATGCTATTTTGTGTCCACAATGAATTGAATGCCCCAAACTTCATTTATTATGAGCCAACAAATAATTATTGCCACATTTGAGACATATTTGTCTAAATATTCAGATATTAAAGGTCCACATACAAAGTGTAAAATATGTGGTCTCCATCTTCTAAAATTTTCTAAACTGAAAGGATGGGGCAAGAGAGACACAAGTAATTATGATACAATGTATAGAGAAATGTTCATTCCCAGGGAAATACTAGTAGGTACTCTGGAAACATGAGTGGAAAAAATATTGTTAGGGAAACAACATACAGATTCAGGGAGTTTGAGCAAAAAGTGACTTGGGAAGCCTGGTAGGAGATGAAGCCAGAGAGATAGGGAGGGTTAGATCATCTAGCTTTGTAGACTTCTATGAGGACTTGGGTTTTACTACAAGTGAAAATGATAGCCTTTGGAAGGCTTTAAGCAAAAGATTGAAATCAACCAATTTAAGTATTATCAGTATCAACAGCAAGTTTGTTGAGAATAAACTAAAGGAAAAGACGAGATTCTAAGCAGGTAAATGAGTTAGGAACTAGTGTACAGATTCAGGAGGAAAGTAAAGATGACTTGTACCAGAGGGCAAGAGATCCTGGAAAGAAAAGTCAACTTTGAAAAGAAACTCCACATGGATATTAAAGCTAGAAAATAGTCTGTGGTCAGACTAAAAACTCTTGAATGTGTCCTAAGGTGTTTGGATTTTATCCTGTAATCCACTGAAAATCTCTAAGTGTTAATATAAAACACTTTTAAAAATAAATTTTAAGAATTTTATATCTATAGTATATATTGATAAAAATTAGAATAATATAATAATAAACAGCATAAAATATAGAGCTGATTAAAAAACAACACATGCAAAAATACATAAATACAATTACATCAAATTAAAATGCTTCTGCACAGCAAGGGAAATAAAGAGCAGAGTGAAGATACAACCTACAGAATGGGAAAAATAATCCAAGCCATACATGTGGTAGGAGATTAATACCCAAATGCTTAAGAAACTCAAACAACTCAAAAGCAAGAAAACAAAAAAATCCAATTTAAAAATGGGCAAGATACCTGAATCAACATTTCTGAAAAGAAAACATACAAATGGCCAACGAATATAGGTAAAAAATGCTGAACATTACTGCTCACTAGGGAAATGCAAATTAAAACCAAAATGAGATATCACCTCACACCTGCCAGAGTGATGATTATCAAAAAGACAAATGATAAGAAGTGTTGGCAAGGATGTGACTAAAAGGTAACTCCTATAAACTCTTGGTGGGAATGTAAATTAGTACAGCCATTCTGGAAAACTGTATGAAGTTTTCTTAAAAATCTAAAAATAGAATTATAATATGATCCACCAATCTCACTTCTATGCATATACCCTAAAAATTTGAAATAAGTATGTAGAACAGATATCTGCACTCCCATAGCATCATAATTTACAGTAGACAAGTTATGAAATCAACCTAAGTTGTCCCTCAATAAATGAATAGACAAAGAAAATACTGTGTATATATACAATGGAATATTATTCAGCCTATAAAAAGAAGGGAACTCTGTCTTTTGTGACATCATGGATGGAATTAGAGAACATAATGCTATGTGAAATAAGCCAGGCACAGAGAGACAAATAATAATTGCTCTCATTTATCTGTTGAATCTAAAACAATCAAACTCATAGAAGCAGAGAGGAAAATGGTGGTCAACAGAGGCTGGGGATGGGGCTGGGGGGAGTTACTCACCAAAGGGTACAAAGTTACAATCAGACAGGAGGAAATAATGATAGCTATTGAAGGTGATGGATATGTTAATTAGCTGATTCAATCATTCCACACTGTATTTGTGTATGTGTACATATATATATAAAATAGTATCACTTTATATCCCATAAATAATATGATTATAATTTTTCAATAAAAAAATTCCCAAAACTGAGCATGTAAAAGAAAACTAAAACTGGTCCTTTGAAAAGTCATTAAAATATACATTTTTAGAAGATCAAATCAAGATAAAAGAAAAATGACACAACTAACCAAAACAATAAAATGATAATAAGTAATAATACAAAGACTAAAAGGTATTAAGAATCATTATGTACAATTTCATGCTAATAAATATGAGCCACTTAATGATGTGCAGATCAATAAGTAAAGTATTTACAAAATAATGATCTGTAATCAGAGTTGTGCTTCAAAGAGTGATATCCTGTGTAGGATAAATTTTTGAGAGTGGGATAGGATGGCTAAATTGATGTCTACTTCAAGAAACTATCCAAAATTATGATGTCTTGAAAATGATTGCTGCCAAGGACCAATAAATATCAAAACTAAAAATGTGATGCAAGGAGCCCAAACAAGGTTTGGCAACTGTTCATTCTGGGGACACAGAAAAGCAGACTCTTAATTTCCAACCCTGGTGAATGAAAGGAGATCCCAAATTCATAAAGCAAATTCTATTAGATTTAAGCAAAGAAATAAGCATTAGCACCATAATTGCCAGGTACTTCAACACCCCACTGACAGAGCTGGACAGATCATCAAAGATGAAAATCACTAAAGAAACACTGGACTTAAACAGTACTCTATAACAAATGGATCTAACAGACATTTACAGAACATTCTACCCCAAAACTACTGAATATGCATTCTTCTCATCACCACAAAAGACATTAGGCAAAATTGATCATATTCTAGGCCACAAACCAAGTCTTGGTAAATTCAAAAAAATTGAAATCATGCCTTGTATCTTCTCAGACCACAGTGGAATAAAACTAGAAATCAATTCCAAGAGAAATACTTAAATCTACACAAAGTCATGGAAATTAAACAATGGAAAGAGAATAGAGAACACAGAAATGAAACTATCTACATAAAAAAAAACCAACTAATCTTTGACAAAGCAGACAGCAACATACACTGGGGAAAGGAAGCCCTATTCAATAAATGGTGCTAGGAAAACTGGACTGCCACATGCAGAAGAATGAAACAGGATTCCTATCTCTTGCCATATACAAAAATTAATTCAAAATGGATAAAATTTAATGTATGAAACTATTAAAATTCTGGAAGAAAATGTAGAAAAAACTCTTCTAAACATTGACCTAGGCAAAGAATGTATGATTAAGACTCCAATGGCAAATACAGCAACAACAAAATTAAATCAAGCTTTTTATTAAATCAAAAAGCTTCTGCAAAGCAATTAAATAATCAACAGAGTGAATAGACAACCTACAGAATGGGAGGAAATATTCACAAACTATACATCTAATAAAGGGCTAATATCCAGAATCTAGAATTTTGTCTATAATACATAAGTTTTTACAAGCTAATACTTATTTTAAATATGTGTTATAAAATCTATTATTTTCACCATTAACAATTTTCAGTTTAGCAATTAATACATTCACTATTTGAGTGATCATTCCAAATTACCTAGTAATCTAGTGATTTCACAAACTGCCCATGTCTTTTTTTTTTTTAGTTTACAGTATTATTAGAATCTTCTTTAATAAAGATGTTCATGTCTTTTCCAAAATTAGAAGAATGAATGGGCATATATAATAATAAAGAAAGTTATCAAGACAATAGAGGATAAACTTTTACTCCGGGTTTAATTTTGATTGATTTTTTCTTTTACTGTTTTCCGTGTAAAATAAAATTTTTAAAAATGTTTTTCTTAAGAAATTAAATGTTATCTTTTCAAGATGTCATGTGGTTAGAATATACTAGGTTTATGATGAAAATATAAGATAATATTTTTCTGAATTTACAGTAATGGTATTTCTAGTAATGATTAAATTAACGTTTGTATTTCATGTTGTAAAAAATTGCTTTTGTTCTTTGCAGAGTACTCAGTGTCATTCTCTTTTTGTCCAAAAGTAAGTTAAATAGCTCAAAGAGGCTTTGTGCTGAAGTGTTTGCTCCTTTATTATGTTCTAGAAGGTTGGGAATACAGATATCGCCTTTCTTTGCAGAAGGCAGTATATTAACTCTGACAAGAATATAAGCAGAGTTGTTAGCAAAGGCTAAATGCAAATAATATGGCTAAAGTCCTGGCTAGGGAATAACTAGCACAAGTGTGATCCATTATGACCATGAGTTTAAGGTTTTATTTGTATTATTTCTACTCAAAGAAGGGTATTTGATAAAGTTTTAAATTTAAAATAAACTCTTTCATTTATCTTCTTCACTATTTAGAACTAGACAAGCAAACCAGCTTTCTTTCACTTCTTAAACCCTGCTTAATGATTTTTCAATGGTTTAACAAAGGAAAGCTTTACTTTAATTCAGAAAGACTCTAAAGACTCTTAACATTACAACTAAAAGCACCTAGGACAAATTGACTGAAACAAATCTGCTTTGGTTGCTTTATTTTCTCCATAATCACAGGGTATTATGTGAAACTTCATGATATAAAACTTTTTTGGGGGAGTTGACATATAAAGTTTTGAGTGTATGACTCATTTCCCCCAATTATTTCACCAATTTACTTAGTTTTCACTTTTGTTTGCTTATATGGAACCAACCTACTAGATTAGTACTAAGTAGTATTGATTCATTAAATTTAGGGCATTTAAAAAAAATAATTTACTGTTCACTCTTGATGCATAGTCAAATGTTCATAATATTTACCCTGGAATTTCTTCATTCAATAAAAAATCAATTTTTTCATGTTATCTTCAAGACTTATTTCATCTTATCCTTAAAAAATGATAACTCTCAAAAGTTTATTTAGAGCCTATCAATATCAAACATCATTTTGGGAGATAACCTGTAGGAATGTTTCATGAGCTATTTTACCATTTCACAAACTCTCATACTTTATATTTGACCAAAGACAAGCCAGTAGAAGGAGGAAAATGTATCCTGAAGAATGCAAGTCATTACTCATTAAGACCTGGTTCCTCAGCTGGATTTTTAGATGTTTGACCCATCTAAAGAAATCTTTAATTCAGTTCTCACAATAGAGAGAATCAAACAAAATCCACGGGCAACTAAAAAAGTCAGGCACTATGTAGAAGCAGGTGTGAAATTTTTAAAATAGAAAAGAAAAAAATTGAATCTCCCAAATACACCAAATTCCGGGTCTTTCATTAACTACTAGTCTTTCGTTCATAAAAATTTTAAAGAGATTTAGAATTTGGAGGATCTCTTCAAAACAGCAAATGCTTTTCCTGGGACTTCCACATGTTTTCAATACTTAAGGAAAATATTATTATCTATAGAACAATACAGATCAGTTGAGAACTCTTTTCTCTGGAGCAAGAGTTTGATATTTTGAATGTAGGAAACTCCCTCAATGAGTATTGATTGAATGAGTGTGTGTTTGTGTATGTGTTTATGTATGTAAAGGGGAGAGGAAAGAATTATAGAAGGAAACGTTGACTAGGCACCTATCATGTGCTAGGAATTCACAACATTCTACATAAAAAGACTTATTAGTACCATTTTAATTTTGAAAACATATTTTTCTTCTTTTAAAGTTTAAATACATCATGCTCAAGACTCCCATGAATGGTACTTCAAGTGACACAGGTGATGTGTAGAAAACCTATCTATATTTCACACTAGAGTTCCCAATATAGAGATGCCATACTGGTTTTGTGGAATGATAATCTGGAAGGAAAATCAGCATAGACATATCCTACTCTTCCTAACACTATAAATCTAGGAGTTTAAAAAGTCAGTGTTATGGTAATTTGATTATTTTTGAATACAAGCTTAATGAAATACCATGTTTTTATTTATGCTCAAGAAAATAGCATTTAACTTTGAAACAATGTAACTTAGTGCCCTACTATTTCATGGCCAAGAGAAATTATAATATTTTGCTAGAGAAATTTATGTGATTTTTCTTATTCAGAATAAGAATCCACCTTTAAACAATCCTTTAACTAGGAACAAATTCATTAAAAAAAAAAAAACAACTATCCTGCCAAAGATAACCAGGAAAACTTTTATAAGGGCAAAAATGACATTTACCTGAGAGAAAATCATGTTTGATCATAATCATTTGGAAGCCAAAATCATGGTACAATTTTAATTTCACTTGTAGTTTGGGATGACAGCAATTCTCTCTGATTGCTTTTTGATTCCAGAGCTTTTATTTGTTGAGGTTCCAAGATTTAAATGTTCATTCTTATTTTGTATCCTAGTGGTATTGTAGTTTCAAATCTGTGCTTAAGTCCTATTTTTCTTGCTTTGACATATCCCACCCAACTGAGCTATGATATTGGTTCATTGTAAATCACAGTGGGAAGAATAGAATTGAAAGATTCTGAATAAATGAAGTTCATTTTTCTTGTCTGCATACTTGGATGAAGAGGAATATGAAGCCTCAAGGGAAATTATATGTCACCTACAAACTTGCTATGGCGCATACTCAACTTATTAGATAAGTGATATCTTTAAGAACTCTATTTATTATAGTATAGAGTTCTACATTTTAAGTTAAACAAATATTTATGATTCACTGTATTTATGGATTCAGAAAGTATCAACCCACAAATTACTTATGCTTCCATGTTAATCTCATAATAGTTACCTTTAAGAAATTCCTAAAGGAAGAGTAAATAATAGCCCCCAAACTAAGTAATAAAAATGTCCTATGTTCAAACAAATACTTCAGGGAAATCAGTTTGAGCCACCCAATATGGAGTTACTAACTCTAATCCTCTGCACAAATATACCCTCTATTATTTCCTTTCTTGGTTTCTTCTTTATATTGAGGAATTCTCATGCCCTCTCCTCCTTGCTGTTATATACATACAACTTTCCCTTTACCCATTCATGCATGACTCTTCTTATCCTATTGGTATAGATTTGTTTTATCAATGTTGATGTCAACATTACTGTGAATTCAAAGGTATCCTATGCATCCTTCATGAATTCATTTCCTTGCTGCATCATGTAAAGTTAGTGATCCACTTTCCTGCACTGCGGTAGCATAGTAGGCTGTGCATTTATCCTTTAGAAAACTAAGTTACATTATAATTACTCGTTTTATAAGCTTAGCATTTGTATAAAACTGAAAACCCTCTAAAAATAGACCCTGCCCCTTGTTCACACGTGAATCACCTATACTGATTACTAGAACTGAAGAAGCATAAGATGTGAAGAAAAGTTTATCTTCTTAGTAGCTAATTGGTGTTTGAATTCCTTAGAAGTGGAAGACTGATTTTGTTGCAAAGAAGTTTTGAGAAGTCCTCTGAAGATAGAAGTTGGCCCAAGGTTGGGCCTGAGTTATATTTTATATGGAAATAACTTTGCATACTAAAGGAAGCTGATCATACTTGTAAAATCCACAGAGGGGTGGCTATGAAGACTATGGACAAAATTGAAATATTTAATGGGCATCACAGAGAATAAACAAAAAAGAAAATAAAAAAAGAGAAATATCTAACGGGATTAATCAAATAATTCTCCTTGCTGTGGGTAATAATCTATATCCTTTGAGATATTTTTAAAAAGCTCTGTAGAACTACTCACTTGAATGGATATTTTATGGTGACTATGAAGACACACTGCTTCTTCTAAGTGTTTGAAGTCAAAGTAAGAACACTGAACTTTTTTCCAACTTTTCCTATCTCTGTGAATGTCAAGAGGAGAATAAAACTGAGGAAAATAGTTGAATATATATAGCAGCATAGGGTACAGGCATACCTCATTTTATTGCACTTTGCTTTATCCTACCTTACTTTTTAATTAAAGCACTTACATTTTAATCAAAGGTTTGTGACAACTCTGTGTCAAGCAAGTTACCAGCACCATTTTTCCACAGCACGTGCTCTCTTCATATCGGTGTCACATTTTGGTAATTTTCACAATACTTCAAACTTTTTCATCACTATTATATTTGTTATGGTGATTTGTTATCAGTGATATTTGATGTTACTATTTCAATTGTTTTGGCATGCCATGAAGTATGCGTACATAAGACAGCAAACTTAATTGACAAATGCTATGGGTGTTTTGACTGTTCCTCTGGCCTTTTCCCTGTCTCTTTCCCTCTCATTGGGCCTCCCTATTACTTGAAATACAACAATATTGAAATTAGGCCAATTTAATAACCCCACCATGTCCTCTAAGTGTTCAAGAGAAAGAAAGAGTTACACAACTCTTACTTTAAGTCAAAAGCTAGAAATAATTAAGCTTAGTGAGGAAAGCAATGTTAAAAGCCAAGATAGGCAGAAAGTTAGGCCTTCTGTGCCAAACAGCTAAGTTGTAAATGCAAAGGAAAAGTTCTTGAAAGAAATTAATTAAAAGTGTTCCTCCAGTGAATACATGAATGATAAGAAGGGGAAAAGACTTATTGCTTATATGGAGAAAGTTTTAGTGGTCTGAATGAAAGATCAGACTATCTACAACAGTACCTTAAGCCAAAGGCTAATCTAGAGTGAGGCCCTAAGTCTGTTTACTTCTGTAAAGATTAAAAGAAGTAAGAAGATGCAGAAAAGAAGTTTGAAGCTAGCAGAGGTTGGTTCATGAGGTTTAAGGAAAGAAGCTGTCTTCATAACAGAAAAGTGCAAGGTGAAACAGCAAGTGCTGATATAGAAGCTACAGCATGCTATCCACAATATCTATGCAAGACAACTAATGAAGATGCCTACACTAAACAAGAGATATTTAATGTAGATGAAACAGGTTTATATTGGAAGAAGATGCCATCTAGGACTTTCATAGCTACAGAAGGGAAGTCAATACCAGACTTCAAAGCTGCAAAGGACAGGCTTGCCCACTTGTTAGGGGCTCAAACGCAGTGACCTTAAGTTGAAGCTAGTACTCATTTACCATTTTGAAAATTCCTGGGCCCTTAAGAATTATACTAAATCTACTCACCCTGTGCTCTATAAATGGAATGACAAAGCCTGGATAACAGTACATCTATTTATAGCATGGTTTACTGAATATTTTAAGCCCACTGTTGAGATCTACTTCTCAGAAAAAAAAAAAAAAAAGATTTCTTTTAAAGTATTACTGGTCATTGACAATTTACCTGTGTCACTGAAAATCTCTGATGGAGATGTTTGAGGACACTAATGTTGTTTTCATGCCTGATAACACAGCACTGATTCTGCAGCTCATGGATCAAGGAGTAATTTTGACTTTCAAGTCTTATTATTTAAGAAATATACTTTTGTAATGCTATAGCTGCCATAGATAGTGATTCCTCTGATAGATCTGGGCAAAGTAAATTGACAGCGTTTTGGAAATGATTCACCATTCTCAATGCCATTAAGAACATTCATGATTCATGAAAAGAAGTCAAAAATCAACATTAACAGGGATTTGGAAGAAGTTGATTCTAATTCTTATAGATGAGTCGAAGTGTTCAAGACTTCAGTGGAGGAAGTATTATAACTGCAGATGTGGTGAGAATAGCAAAAAAACTAGAACTAGAGTGGGTCTAAAGATGGGACCAAATTGCTGCAATCTGTTGGTAAAATTAAATGGTTGAGAAGTTGCTTCTTTTGGAGGAGAAAAGAAAATGATTTTTGATATGGAATCTAGTCCTAGTGATAATGTTGTGAACATTGTTGAAATGACAACAAATGATTTAGCGTATTACATAAACTCAGTTGATAAAGCAGTGGTAGGGTTTGAAAAGAATGACTCCATTTTGAAAGAAATTCTACTAGGATCAAATGCTATCAAACAGCATCACATGCTACATAGAAATCTTTCCTGACAGGGAATGTCAATTGATAGAGAAAACTTTATTGTTGTCTTATTTAAAATAATGCTACAGCCACCCCAACAATCAGTAACTACCACCCTGATCAATCAGCAGCCATCAACATTGAGGCAAGATCCTCCATGAGCAAAAAGTTATGACTTCCTAAAGACTGTCATAATCATTAGCATTTTTGGTAATAAAATACATTTAGTTAAGGTGCATATTTGGAGACATAATGCTATTGTACACTTAATTCAGTAGAGTACAGTGTAAATATAACTTTTATGTGTACTAGAAACCAAAAAAAAATGTATAACTCACTTTATTGCTGTTTGCTTTATTACAATGGTCTGGAACTGAATCTGCTATATCTGTGAGGTATGCCTGTAGTACTTTTAATTTTCTAGGAATTATGTCCAATCATTACACATACATTGTCTCCCTTAATGCTAAACATTGCACAAGTATTATCTCCCTTAATCCTTACAAAACTCACAGGATGTTATTTTTCCTACTTTGTTGATAACTGACAATGGAAAAAGCCAAATATCATACGAAACCATGTAATAAGTGGCAATGTAGGAATTCTAATAAGAATTCCTTCTAACAAAGGTTTATCCAGTTTCAATATCCATTTTTAATCCCCATAGATCATAAACAATTAATAGTGATAATGTTGCTTCACTCAAGTTCATTCAGAAATGACACACAGTAAAGCACAATAATCTTTATCTATAAATATAACAAATTCAGGATGGTAGTTTCTCCAATAAAGAGAAAATCTACCTTTTTTCCTGAAAAAATTAGCTAATACAATAGTTTTTCCTCCTTTGGTTACCTGAAAATATATTTGAATATATTTTGACATATCCCAAAATATTATATTACAGTACTCTTTTGTATTTTATTTTCTTTGTAAATTTTTACCCCTCATTTCCTTTCTCCTAGTCCCTCAGATAAGTCAAGATTATTGAATGCCTTGAAGGATGAATTTGATGTTTTAGTTTTCTAATATTCTCCATTTTTCAAATTATAAAATATAAAATTATATGCAGTGAAGAAAAACTTCATTTGAAGCCCTCAATAATTGTTCTAATTGTAAATTTCATCACAACAATAGCTATACTGTATTAACAGTTATGTTTATCTGTGATTTACTTAGTAAAAGCTGGAGAATACTGGTGAAAATTTTTTTATATATGTGGATGAGATTACATGGAAGTGTATAATTGGTCATTGATAAGAAAAGCTAATAAAAGAAAGATTATCAGAACAGGCCTAGAACATAAGCTCCATGAGAGCTTTTTTTATACAGCAGATACCACCAGTGTGAAAAGCATTTCACACATAAAAGCCAGCTCAGTCAAGCTCTGTCGTCACCTCTGTCTCAGAAGAAAAAGGATAGGTTTTTGCTACTGACTCAATTGCGGCCACTTACTGCAATCAATGGTTAGTGAAATTCCAAATACTCAAATCTGGTCCTTCAGAACGAGTGCTATTAAGTCATAATCTAAATTATAACTACTATGGTGATTGCTTCACACTTTGATTACAGGGTACACTATGAGAAGGCAGTGATACAGGTGTTAAATGATCACTCTAATGGACTTTCTGTGAAGTATTTAGCATAATGGGGCAGACACAGCCCAGAATATCTTAAAATTCCTTCTACATTTTCAAATAATGCCGAAAAATACAATTTTTTTTAAAGATTAAAAAAAATTCCTCCATGGGAAAAAGAATCCCTTTAATTAGTCCTTTTTGTTACCATAGACTTCAGAGTAATTTTATCAAAGCAAGTATATCATCCATCTTTATAATTATAATTATAAAGAATTATATTCTAGAATGCACTGTGTTAAAAACAAAGTGAGGCAGTCAGAAACATACTCAGTGTCCCAGACAATTATTTGCTTCAAATGTAATTAACCATTTATGCCATCAAATACTTCAACTATGAAAAATTATTTCAAAATGCATAACGGAGAAATATAATAGATTTACAAATTTCAAACGCTCTCTCATTCCTTTTTGATTATAAATCTAATTGAATTTACACCTATAAATTAGGTGAAGGACATATTTCTGTCTTACCAATGGAAATTCTCATTTTGTTCAAGTAAAGATACAGTGATTTCTTTCTTTTTTTGGTATGTGTATGTGTTTTCATCAGAAATGATGCTTTCATAAACCCACACAAGTGCAGAGTTCAGTGAGACAGTGGACATCATTTTATCAAGCTGAACTGCTACGGGATACAGCCTGTATCTTGATAATCATCATATGATAATCATTGTCTGCTCAGTGCCTGGCTCTCAGATGCTCTAAAATTATAGTTATTGGATTTGTGAATGAGCAAATTGAAACCCAAAGAAAGATTCTATTTACCCAAGATCTTGTAACTAGTAAGGAACACAGCCAAAAGCAGAGCCCAGATTTCAGAATATTAATTCATTATGATTTTTCTACTACAAATATTAATAGGCTCAGACACATCTTAATAACGGAAAATAATAATGTTTTATTTTTATTTCAAAGAGATTATTTGCTGCTTGCAAAATGCAAATGGATACCAAATAGAAACTTACTTTAACTGAATTCCGAAACTTCCAGTGGTGAGACTTAGAGTGCTCACAAGTTCTCTACCATATAAATTGTAATTTAGTGTTGTGGACAAGTTTGAATTAAAAGCTAAAACAGCACTTCCTAGTTCATTTTGCACTTGCCAAACTAAAAATACTAAAAGCGCAGAACCAACTGGACATTGAAACTTTCTGGGAGTGACAGGTTGATAACCAGAGGAAACTGAAATATCTCTTTGCAGAATGCTAACTAATTTAATAGAAATTTTAATTAAAAGAACATCAAAGTGCATCTTTCCTTCTAATAGACAGCACCTGCAACATGTGAAAATGATTTGTTTGGATTGCTAGATTTTCAATGTTACAGAAGCAATTGACTGCACCCACATGCCCATTAAAGAAATTTCCTGAGTAGAAATACATAGGAATTGAAAAATGATTCATTCCTGAAACAATGATGAAAAATGGCTCATTCCTTGAAAGAGAAAATTGCTTGTGATAATTAGTATAGCAATATAAACATCACTAACAATTCTTCCTGAGATCTGCCAAATATTGGACACAATATTTAGGAATGCAGGTTTAATATTTTGGTATTTTTCTTTCTTTAAGATACTGATCACAGGATCCTTTGGAGAAAATTACCTCAATGACACATGTTGATTATATTTTATCTTGAAATGAATACCATAAATTGGACTCTTCAATTGCTGAAAGTATGCAAATATTTTTCAATATGCTAATTTATACTAGTCAGCCTCATACACCTGCCAAAATAAAACACAATGTCCACATTTTTAGTCTATTTTTTTAAAAACCTGGAATTTTTCCAGGAATCCTAGTACTAAATCTATCTGCATATAAGTATAGCTCTTGGAAACAAATTAATATTTCTTTGGCTATAACAGAAATGAGGACATGGTACATATTAAGTACAGCATTCTCAATTATCAAAAGGAGAGAAATCTACTTAGATTAACAAAACAGATGGGGAATTCTCATGCTAATAATAAGGGAGACGCTTTATTCATGTAGGTTAAGAAAATTATTTTTAGTTTCCCATTTTTTTAAGATTTTAATTTCATCTGTTAAAAATAAAAATGAAAGCTATTTCTCAAAAGAATCAGGAGCATATAGTCATTATTTTTCTGAAAAGAGCCAGAATCTCAAATATAATTTATATTCTTTTGGATAATTCTTGTAGATAACCTGGTGATCCCCAACAAGGTTATTTTGCATTATCATCATCATCCAAGGGGATACACAGAAGAGAAGGGTAAGACGACAGAAATATAAAGGAAATAAACCAAAAACAGCAATAAAAAAATATTGAAGCTTAAATCTATTAGGTCGGGCATGGTGACTCACTCCTATAATCCTAGCATTCTGAGATGCCAAGGCAGGAGGATTGCTTGACGCCAGGAGTTTGGGACCAGCCTGAGCAACATAGTGAGAACCTGTCTCTATAAAAATAGAAAATTAGGCATGGTGGTGGTGCCTTCCTATAATCCCCACTACTCAAGAGGCTGAAGTGAGAGTATCCCTTGAGTCCAGAAGTTCAAGGCTGCAGTGAGCCTTGGGTGACAGAGTGAGACCCTGTCTCAAAAAAAAAAAAAAAAAATTAAATCTATTATTTAAAAAAATTCCAAGCACAGCAATAGCAGTATCATTTGTCCTATTTATTTTATTTTTTTAATCATATTAGGGTAAATTTCACTGAATTGTTTATATGAATACAACTGATTCAATTATACAACAGTACGTAATGGTATGATAAAACAGACTCTAAGTAACTACAAGGTCTATCATGGTATAAATTCAATAAATATTTAGGTGTTTGTTGGGCAGAGAAAATGATATATGGAATAAAATATGTTTTTGTTAGGTTTGGTCTTAATTTTCCTTATTAATTTTTTTTCTACAGATAGCACTGTCTGACCCAAATTATTCTTCTTAGTTCACATTGATTAATTGGATATTTATTTTCCATTACCGAAAGTCAGTTATTTTTCAGGGTCTTCCTCAAATTCTACTCACTCTCACATTCCTCTCCCAGTGTACATTGAGTAATCTGTCACTTATTTTAATGTCTACATAAAGTTGCTTAACTAAAACACCACAGTTGTGTTGTCTCCTTGATTTCTTAAGTATTTCTTAGCTGAACACTGCTACTCTGAGTCTAACTCTTAACAATCCTCCACCAATACCCCACATAGGTTGAGTATCCCTTATCTGAAATACTTGAGACCTGCAATGTTTCAGATTTTGGATATTTTCTATTTGGAAATATTTGCATACACATAATGAGATATCTTAGAAATGGGACCCAAGTCTAAACATAACATTCATTTATGTTTCATATATACCTTATACACATAGCCTTAAGGTAATTGTATGCAAGTTTTAAAGTAACTTTGTGAATAAAACAAAGTTTGTGTTAAGAATTTATGTGTAGAATTTTTCACTTATAGTATCATGTTGATGCCCAAAAAGTTTTGGATTTTGGAGTATTTTGGATTACAGATTTTTGGATTAGGGATGCTCAACCTGCATCCCGTTATACTGATATAAGGTTTTCTAAGATTTTTTACATTTAGCCCCTCCATTTGGAATGCCATTTCCTTGTCCTTCGTCCTCTCATTTTTTATTTGAATATCTCCTATCATCCTTCATAATAATGCATAGTCATCAATTCCACCAAGAAGCCTTCCCTGATAGCCCAAGTGATAGGTGTGCACTGCTGTAATGCCACAGAACACGAATCATTCTTATTCCACAAATAGAATAGAAACTTATCTATCCTATGGTGAACCAATGAACATACTGTAACGTATCCCTGAAGTAAATTTGTAGCAGATTCATATGATGAACAAGTCTGAAGATCTAACGTACAACGTGAAGATTATAGTTAATAAAATTATATTGTATTAGGGATTTTTGTTAAATAAGTAGATTTTAGCTACTCTTGTCACCAAAAGTAACTACGTGGGATAACAAACATGTTAATATGCTTCACTATAGTAACCCTTTTATTATTTGATGAGGTTTGGATATGGTTTGTTTGGCCCTGCCAAGTCTCATGTTGAAATTTGATCCCCAGGATGGAAGTGGGGCCTGGGGAAGGTATTTGGTTTGTTGGGGAGGATCCCCCATGAATGGCTCGGTGCCATTGTCTCAGGAGCGTGTGAGTTCTCACTCTTAGTTCCCATGAGATTTGGTTGTTAAAAAGAGCCTGGCATCTCCCCTCCGTCACTTCCTCCCTCACCATGTGATCACTGCACAGGCTGGCTCCCTTTCACCCTCTGCCATGAGTGGAAGCAGGCTGAGTCCCTCTCCAGAAGGAAATGCTGGTTCCATGCTTCCTGTGCAGCCTGCAGAGCTGTGAGCCAAATAACCTCTTTTCTTTATAAATTACTCAGTCTCAGATATTCCTTTATAGCAACACAAACATACTGACACTATGTACCTCATAACGGCACATTGTAAGCCTCAAATATATACGATAAAATTTATTTTAAAGAAGTGATGGGTAAATAGCATAGATCTATTTTCTAAATTATGACTATAGCACATATTAGCTGTATGACTTTGTGCAAACTACCTCTCTGAATTTCAGAATATTGTCTTTAATACATAAAATAGGATGATAATAATAAAATCATACATAAACACTCTTCGTTTCCTGTCAACTTCAGATCCTGTCCTCTTAATCATTATGCTATTTTGCTTAAGTAACATACTTTTCTGGCAATTAAATAAAATATATAGAAAAATACAGCTAGCCAAGTTTTAGGCACATATTAGGCAACCAATACAATATTATTTATCTATTCTTCCCCTGGATATGCCACCAGAACATAACTAAGTTTGCAGGCAGTGGGGCTAGATGCCTGGATTTCAAGTCACTAGCCAAGCCAACTTTGGCAAGTTACTTAAACTTTTTTTGTATTATATCCACATCAAAATGGGAACAATAAAATTATCTAGCCCATTAGGTTATCATGAGGATTGAATTGGCTAATGCATATAAAAGGCTTAGAAGAGCATCTAGGACAATATAAGCATTCAATAATCATTAGCTGTCATCATCACCATCACCATCATCATCACCCAAGTGTTTTATTGCTTGCTTCTAAAACATTATAAGGCTAAATATGAAAAATAAGTAGGAAGTACTTTTGATTCTAAGCACATGGAAGGACTTGAACTATGTTATTTAGCCTAAACTTATGTAATGACAGTATTGTGATTTAGCGAAAAGGACATGGACTTTAGAGTCAGACAAACATAATATTATTTATGTAACTTTGTACAAATTGCTTTACCTCTTTGATTTTCAGATTTCTCATCTATAAAAGAATAAAATCACTGTCCCTGTCTCATAGTTATTATTTATTACATGAAAAAAGTACACAAAGTATCTAAACTGTCTCATAATAAATCCTTAATAAATATTATTTCTCCATTCTGCCTAAGTTAGTCTAGGCTACATTTATGAAATGAATTTTGAAGAATTTAGAAATACACATTCAATAAATATCAATTATATGTGTTTCATATTTACAATAATTCTTGGTCTCTAAATCTGCATCAGAGATCTGACTGTGCATACATAAACGCACTTAATAAATTAGCTCACCCTCTTGTTTATTCTCTAGCAAAGGGCAAACTCCAATTATGAGACATGTGGATGGAGTGGATGAGTCCAGAGAATGGAATGCTGAATTGGGAGTTAGGAGCCATTGCCCGTGGGTCCTGCTTGGCTGCTTGGTTTTGTGGTATCTATTAGGAAAGCCACTTCTCTTCTCTTCGCTTCACTCCCTCCAGCTGTGAGGTAAAGATAATAGTTCCCAGTAGGAAAATTTATAAAATTATGGGAGATCTATGGATGAGATACATGTCCTTTCCCCGCTGAACTTGAATGCTCTTCCTTACTACCACACCATGTCTGAAGTACTGGGAGTCTGTCTAAGGCTGGAAAAATGCCAAGATCATACAGTCAGAATAAGGATGTTAAGAATAATCTGGGGTACTTTCTAATTGTCCAAATAACCACATAACATATTTTGAAAATGTATTGCCTCCCTTTTTCACATGTCCCACCCACATCCTGGCAGAGATCTAATGATTTTTTCAAGGGCTAGTTTAAATGTCAACTCTTTGAAGGCCTTGCCAAAACTCATTGGCTCTCCTCCATAGACTGAATCTCTCTATCCATCTGTTATAACTCTATAGCACCTAATTCAAGTGATTAGGACAATATAGGATTTGTATCCCATTTTATTACAGTGCAGTTATTTACATGTCTGTCCTCCATCCTAGACTGGGAGTTCTGTGATGGAAGAAATATTTTCTGTTCATTTGTTTAAATGTGTGCCTAGTACATGGCCTGGAATACAGTTATTATTATATAAATTTCACTTAAATTAAACAAAGATCTTCCTAATTTCCTGCCATTTTCTCTAAGTTATTTTACCTGATTGGACTAAAGACTATTATTAAATAATTACATTATTGGACAGATACCAAGTTATTATTTTGCTGTTTGATGATAATTTAGGGTTTGAGGCAGCACTCTTTGCCAAACTGAAGGTCACAAAACCATTCAGGTAAAGAGAATGCTCTTTTAAATTGATAATATTTGAGAAGTTATCAACCTCCCACATCTATCCATTTAGAGCAAATGTGTGAATATTCACAAACAGATGCCCACACAGTAAACACACACAAATATAAACATTTGTAGATTTAGTCTATAGTAAAAGATAACAGTTTGAAATAAATTTTTATTTCAAAAATAACTTGATGCACATAATGGTAAGTCAACTCTACCTTTGATTAAAACAATAGAGTTAAATTTTATTATGGATGTGAAAAATATCAAACAATTTAAAGATGTTATAGTAAAATTTATATTACACAAAAATTTGTTCTGTAAATAAATAGCCTGGACACTTAATAGCTGATTGGACTAATTGTTTGCAGTGCATATATTTAAGTTGTATCCACATAAAGTATCTGCTTAAATCAGTAAACTGTAATCTTTCTTTCTCGAAAATTGTACTCAAAATTTTACTCCATTTCTGAACAACAGGAAACTAATCTGAAGACTAAAGATTTTGTAATGTTAATTGGAAGGCATAGACACATTCTAGAAAATCAGATGTTTAATGATCTTGGCTGTGCTGCTCTCCAATTAGTGCTGGGTCACCAATTAATTCTTTTCCAGGTGCCCAGGCTTCCTGGATACCAGCATTGGTCTGAGTTCTCTTGATCCTTTCACCTAGTGCTTCTGCGAGACTAATGATTTTGACCTTGGTCAGACTTGGCCAGCAGCTTTCTCAATTTAAGGAAAAGTGTCCTTTCCATTTTATTTCACGAATGGAGGAAATCATAGCAAACCCAGATGGAGCTTCATTGTCATTCATTGCTATTTATGTTCTAACAAAATTTACTTGGGACACTGGCTTCCTATAGCTATCATACTTGTATTTTCTTCCACCTGTACACTTTACCACAGCCTCTCAAACTATTCCAGGACTCCGTCCTACAAATTATTTTCTCCCTCTGCCTTTTAATTTTTCCCATTTTGCTCACTCTCTTTTAATTTCCTAGTTTCCTTATGTCTTCAAATTATCCAAGCATTCTCTTCACTAATAAGCAAAAGCCCTTCTCTCAAATCTGCTATGCTTCTAAACAAAATTTATAGCTTTCATAGCTACAATTTTTTTCACAAGTCTTTTTAAAATATGTCTTTATTTTATTAGTCATGAATTAGTTAACACAAAATTACCTACATTTTCCCACTGTCATGTCATGGATACTTTTTTCTTAAAGGTAGTCAATGAACATAATCATATTTAAAGACTTCATTCCATTTATAAACTCCCCTACCTTAGCTTCTATGGCACTGTTTTTTCTCTGTTTCTCTAGGAGATCACAGACTTGGAAGTCAGGTTAATCCTGGTTTGTGTGTCAGCTTTGCCTTTTCCTTGCTGAGCACTTTCTGAAAAGTCACTTCACCTCTCTTGGCCTCAACTTCTTCATGAACAAAATTTAGATAAAAATATATATCCTTGAGCTCACCTTCTCTGCAAACTCTTTGCCAATCCCAATCATCTCTGTGGTTCTTTGCAAGTGATCTGTCTTCTTGATAAGCCCATAGATTAGATGACCATAAGATTAATTGTCCAAATGTAGCCACATTTTAAAGTAAACAAGTGTGTTAACAATTATTTGGAATGATATAATTAAACCAGGACTATCTCAGGTAAACCATGAAGTATGATTAATCAATCCATAGCATTTCTTGTGTATTTCCACTTTTCTGTATTTGTTAATTTTGATCTTTCTGGGAATGCAACTACTCTTTCTGTGATCTTTCATATTTTGGTTAAAGTCTCATGTTCACCCTGCCACAATTATTTCACCTGTAACCAGACAGTGCTTATTTTTCCATGAAAGCACAACCAAAATAAAATTGACAGGAGTAGCAGTCATGTATTATCTTTTGATATTACTTATTATATGTAACAATTATATTTAGTGCCAATAATCTATATTAATAGATTTTATTTTAAAGTTTTTATTGCTTTGTAATATAAATTTTTATGGATACAACATAATCTGATAATTTGTTTTTTTTTATTTCAGCATATTACAGGGGTACAAATGTTTAAGTTACGTATCTTGCCTTTGCCTCACCCGAGTCAAAGCTTCAAGGATGTCCATCCCCCAGACGATGCACACTGAACCCATTAAGTGTGAATATATCCATCCCCACCTCCCCCTCCCACCTGCCCAACAGCTGATGAATGTTATTACTATATGTACACATAAGTGTTGATCAGCTAGTACCAGTTTGATGGTGAATACATGTGGTGCTTGTTTTTCCATTCTTGCAGTACTTCACTTAGTAGAATGGGAGGGCTGGCAGGTAGGGAGCCCACAGTCTGAGCACCCTTGAATGCACTATAGAGCCCCAAAAGGAAAGGTCCCATTCCCTGCAGATGCCTCCAGGTGGTAGCTAAATTGCCTCTCTTAGCAGGCACCGTCAGGGAAGGAGAAGGGGAGAATGAAGCAATATGGCGTCTGCCGAACCGATCGGGTCTGTGAGCTGGGAGGTGCCCTGAGGTAGCTGGGAGCCTGGTGCCCCGTCCGCGAGAGGCTCACCGCTCACAGGCGGCAGCTGTCTCTGGGCTGTTAGCAGGTCTCTCCAGCAGCT
Source organism: Lemur catta (assembly GCF_020740605.2). Taxonomy (NCBI): domain Eukaryota; kingdom Metazoa; phylum Chordata; class Mammalia; order Primates; family Lemuridae; genus Lemur; species Lemur catta. Next base: position 54,802,306 of record NC_059140.1, read on the forward strand.
CAGGAGCCCACCAGCCGTCCGAGATGCAAGGGAGGGGAAACTAAACGGTTCCACTTACCCCTGTCGCTGATCTCCAAGCCTCTCAGGGGCCTTTCTCCTTCCAGTTCTCCTCCACAACTTCTTCCTGTGGGGTCTCCTGTAGTTTCAGGCACACTTCCTTCCGATCCTCATCTGATGTATGTTTGTCTGCCTGTTTATTTTTTTTTCACTTTCTTCTAAAATCTATCTTTCTTGCAGAGACACTTTGGCTGGAGGTTTTCCTCGTCCGCCATCTTGCCCCTCCCTCAATATTTTGTATTCTTCATGGTTTCTGGCATATAGCTAAGCAATTAGTGGATATTTATTAAACAATTTATTACAGTTACATTTTGACTCAGTCTGGATGGTGATAAGCTGAATTATTTTCTGAAATTATTCTGCACTTTATTATTTTATGGTTTGCCAAGAATATAACAGTTATTTTCAAGAAAAAAAAATTTTTTAATTCAAAATTAAGGGAGCACAACAACTTTCAGCCATTACCAAAAAATCCTCGACTAGATAACATGAACATCAAGACAAAATTTTTAAAAAGTGAAGAAAGACACTCGGCTCAGTTGCTCATGCCTGTAATCCTAGCATTTTGGGAAGCCAAGGTGGGAGGAGCACTGGAAGCCAGGAGCTCAAGACAAGCTTCAGCAACATAATGAGACCCCATCTCAACAAAATATAAAAAAATTAGCTGAATGTGGGGGTGCATGCCTGTAGTCCCAGCTACTCTGGAGGCTGAGGCAGGAGGATCACTTGAGCCCAGGAGCTTGACATTGCAGTGAGCTATGATGACACCCCTGCACTCTAACCCAGACAACAAAGCAAGATGCTGTCTCAAAAAAAAAAAAAAAAAAAAAGTAAAGGAAGAAAATAAATCATCAACCTGTAATATTGCCACAAATTTAAATAGGAACAAGTCAATCTCTTCTTGGTGATGAAAGAGGAGTTACGTAGCCTCTGTTTTGTATTATTTGGACAATTTCTCCTCCCCGAGAACTCAATTATTTTCTAGCACTATCAAAAGGATTTCCACTATGAGAACGCTTATCATTAACGAGCAAAACTGGAATGTAAGAATTCCAAAGAACTTTCTTCCAAAATGAAAATTAAAGACAAAACAAAAATCTATTTATTTATTCTTCATTTTTTTTTGTTAGATTTCCTTTTAAAAGTAGCTTTGGGTCTATCATATATGGCTTTTATCATGTTAATGTAAGTTCCTTCTACACCCAGTTTTTTGAGTGTTTTTATCAGGAGGTGATGTTGAATTTTATTGAATGCTTTTTCAGCATCAATTGAAATGACCATAGGTTTCTTATCCTTCATTCTGTTGATAGGACAATAATATGAATGTCTGACTCAATTTTTGACATTTCATTGTTGACATCTTTCAAGCCCCATCACTTTCCCTTCCTTTTCTGCCCTATTTTTGGGTGAGATACAAAAGCCCAGAAGCTCCCTTCTTTCATGTCCACAGAAAACTCAAATCATGCAGCCCTAGCATTTGGATAAGAACCCTCAACCCTGCCTCACCCGTGAACCACAATAAAACCCCATAGCTCATGTTTGAGCCATCTTTAGACCAGCTTGCAAACCTGCCCTATTATTCTTCAAAACATTATATGAGAATTAAATCTTTGCATACCCTTTAAGTGCATGTATGATATCATCAGTCTTGATATCTGAACCAAATAGTGGTTGGCGTGGGGGGTTCACCTTCGTTCCACAAGTCAATCACAATACTGTGGGTTAAAACTGGGGTAATAGGTCTCTAAATTTATACAGAAATATATATAACTGATGTGGATTACTTATACATGAAAATGAAAAGAGAGATGAAAATTACTACAGACTTAAAAGGAATATGCCAATAATATAATTTACAAGAGATTAACAAATTCTTTAAAAACCACAGCTCACTAGATTTATAGCCACATTTGGTTTTCAAAGCTGTATATACTTGTGTTATTACTAAACATACTATCATTGAGATAAATGTGACAGAGCTGGGTCTTATGGAGATAAGGGTACAAGATTATTTGGGGGTAATATGTGCAGTTTGCCAGCAACCATGAAATCAGAGAATACAAAATGTAGACGTGATGAGTTGATAAGTTCATATAAGTTGAATATTATTCAGTATTCTTATATGTCACTATATAAGAAATGAGGAAAAACTATGATGTTAATGATTTGTATACTATCAAATATCTTGAGTCTTATTGTAATAAATAAATTTATTTATTACACTATATACAGGTAAAAAAAATAGGGGTATCTTAGTCCATGTAGTGCTGCCATAAAGGAATGCTTGAGGCTGGGTAATTTATAAATAAAAGAGGTTTATTTAGCTCATAGTTCTTCAGGCTGTGCAAAAAGCAGGGCACCATAATCTGCTCAGTATCTAATGTGGGCTTTTGTGCTATGTCAATACAAAGTAGAGAAGGTCAAAAGAGAAGCAAGCACATGTGAAGAGAGACTCAGCTTGAGGGGCATTCTGGCTTTATAACAACCCACTCTTGCAGGAAATAATCCATTTTCCTGAGAACCAACCCAGTCTGGCAAGAGCAAGAAGTCACTAATCACTGCTAAATGGGACCTAACCTTTCATGAGGGATTTGCCTCCATGACCCAAACACCTCCCACTAGGCCCTACCTCCCACTATGGCTACCCTGGGGATCAAACTTCAACATGAGATTTTGTCAGGACCACCAAACAGTATATGGGCTGTAGCATTCCAACTCTGGACCCCCAAAGCATATCTTTCTCACGTTGCATAATACAATCATCTCTTCTCAATGTCACAAATATCTTAACTTGTTCCAGCACCAACTTAAAAAGTCAAAAGTCCAAAGTCTCATCTGAGACTCAAGGCAAGTTCCTTCTAGCTCTGGGCCTGTAAAATAAAAAACAAGTTATTTACTTCCGAGATAGAACAGTAGAGCAGATATTTGGTAAACATTTCCATGGAGAAATAGGCCAAAAGAAAGGAAGGACAGGCCCCACAAGTCTCAAGGCCAGCAGGGCAGATGTTAAATCTTAAAGTTCTCTAAAATAATCTCTTTTGACTTCATGTCCTCTGTCCTGGGCACATGAGAGCAAAGGATGTGCAGCCCCACCTATGTGGCTGTTCTACAGGTTGGGGTTGAAAGCCTGCAGCACTTCCAGGCTGAGGCTTCATGCTGCCAGTGGTTCTACTTTTCTGGGGTCTCCAAGGTGGCCCCAGTCCCATGGCTCCACTAGGCATTGCCCTACTGGGAACTTTCTGTAGCAGCTCTGCCCCTGCAGGAGGCTTAGGCCTTGGACATCCAGATTTTCCCATACATCCTCTGAAATCCATGTACAAGCTGCCGAACCTCTGTGGCTCTTGCATTCTGGGTGTCTACAGAGTTAACACCATGTGAGAGCTGCCAAGGCTTATGGTTTGTGCCCTTCAGAGAAACAGCCCAAGCAGTACATGGGCCTTTTGAGACATGGCTAGAGCCAGAGTGGCCAGGATTCAGGGAGCAGCATCCTGAGGTGTTGCAGGGCAGTGGCACAAACCATTCCTTCCTCCTTTCTATGCCTCTGGGCCTGTGATGGCAGGGGGTGGCCTCAAATATTTCTGAAATGCCTTGGAGCTCTATTTCCTCATTGTCAGGACTATTGGCACCTGGTTCCCTTTTATCCTTGCTAATCTCTTTATCAAGCAATCTGTCTGCTGTGTCCTTGGATTCTTCTCCTAAAACTCTCTTTGCTTTCCCTATCAAATAGCCAGGAAGTGAATTTTCCAAATTTTTACTTTCTGCTTTCCTTTTAATTACAAATTCCATCTTTAGTCATTCTCTTGCTGCTGCAACTGAGTGTAAACCCTTAAAAGTAGCCACGCCTCTTCTTGAGTGCTTTTCAGCTTAGAAATTTAATCTGCCAGATACCCTAGGTCATCACTCTTAAGTGTGGAGTTCCACAAAGCCCTAGGACACAATGCAGTCAAGTTCTTTGCTACAGTGTTATAAGGGAGATCTTTGCACCAATAATTTCCCATTTCCATCTGAGATCTCTTCAGCATCACCTTTATTTTCTATATTTCTATCATCATTTTGGTCCATAGCCATTTAACCAATCTCTCAGAAGTTCCAAATTTTCCCTCATTTTTTTTTTTTTTGTCTTTTTCTGAGCCCTGCAAACTCTTCCTACCCAGTTCCAAAGCTGCTTCCACATTTTAGGTGTCTTTATAGCAATATTCCACTACTCAGTACCAATTATTTGTCTTGGTTTGTTTAGAGTTGCTATAAAGGAACACCTGAGGCTGGGTAATTTACAAATAAAAGAGGTTTATTTAGCTCACAGTTTGGCAGGCTGTACAGGAAGCAAGGCCACAGCATCTGCTTGGCTTCAGGTGAGGGCTTTTGTGCTTCATTACGACATGGCAGAGAAGGTCAAAGGGGGAAGGGAGCATATGTGAAGAGGGACCGAATCCAAGATGTGTCCTGGCTTTATAACAATCCACTCTTGCAGGAACTAATCCAGTCTCCTGAGAACCAATCCACTCTCACAAATGTGAAAACTCACTAACCACTGCTAGAATGACACTAGACATTCATAAGGGATTTGTCCTCATGACCCAAACACCTCCCACTAGACTCTACCTCCCAACATGGCCACCCTGGGGATCAAATTTTAACATGATATTTTGTCAGGACAAACTAACCATATCTAAACCATAGAAGAGAACAAGTATTACAAAAGAAAAAAGAAAGAGGGAGAGAGAGAGAGAGAGACAGAGACAGAGAGAGAGATTTGTGTTAGAGATTAACCAACATTTAATTTTGTTTGAACCCCGCCTTTTATTGGTGTGTGTGAGGAGGCTCTAGTGTAAAATGTATAGACAAAATATTAAAAGATACTGATATTCAACATAACTTTGAAAATAAGATTTCCAGTATTAGTCAAAAATTGGACAATTTCAAGGTAAAATACAGAATTTTAGAATTTCTAATGTAGCAGCAAATAGGAATCATGAATTTAGTAGTAAACTGGTAGAATGAGAAAACGCAGATTTTAAAATCCAGTGTGAGTGTACACTGGGACACAAATGTAATGGATTTATAAGGTTGTCCGAGCTCACTTAATCAAATCTTTATCCATTTTTCTAAATGATGAAATAAATGTCAGTGGCAATAAGTGATTTCCTATATTTTGTCTTCACATCATGTCAATGCTTTAGTTACATGGACAACTGGATTCTACATGGAAAATCAGTATTTTCATATTTGTTTCTGGAAGTATATAAATGTCAATCTTCATTATAAAGATTGCTGGACCCTAAATGCTTGATTGAAACTTTCCTCTGTCAGTTTTTGCCACACAAGAATTCCATTATATGAATAATGAGCATGTGGTGATGATTTATTTGGCCAATCTATTCTCAGTGGTTTTTATCTTCCAGAAAGACCTGGGAGGAATGGAACAGAACCGAGAAAAAAAGCAGCACTGGACTGATGTTAAGAAACCTCATATACTCTGGCTCTCTTAGTCACCGATTGTACTTATGTAGAGAAATCACTTATCTCCATTGACATTTATTTCATCATTTAGAAAAATGAATAAAGATTTGTTTATATGAGCTCTTATAATCTTTTCCTCCCCTATTATATTATTTTTCTGGATATGATTCTTTTTTTAACTTTTATGTCCTCACATATCATCATGTCTCTAATGTTTGAGGAGAGATTTACTTTTTCCAAACAAAAACAATATTAAACTAGAAATTATTAGAAACCAAGACATTTGACTAAAAGGAGAATCATTCATTCATTTAGTAAATATGTAATTATGTGTTGTCTCAATCTTAACAAAATACAGAGCAGAAAATCACTTGATTTCTGCCTCCTCACCTAGTTTCTCCCCAATTTTTCTTATTTTATGGAACCACAAAATCATCCATCCATCCTCTTACTTGCTTAAATAAAAAATCTAAAGAGTAAATTTGATTATTCCTTTTTCCTCTACCACATTCATTTCATCAGTAAATATGTTCAACTATATCTAAAAATGTTTAGTGAGTCCATGCATTTCTACCCCTCTCTGCTTCTATTGTCTAGTATATTATTTGTTATCTGATGTTCCAGTTGGTTTCCCTGCTTCAACTCTTGCCCCTATCTCACTCCCAAAATCATAATAACCAAAGTCATCTTCTAAAAATGTGTAACAGATATAATCACTCCCTACTTAAAGCTTATCATTGACTGTACATCCTGACTCCTTTTCCAAAGTCCCACAGAGCTGGACTCTGCCTTTTTCCAACCTCATCCAATAGCACTGTCCTTTCAACCACTGTTTTTAAGCCACACTGACTTTCTATTTATTCAATAATGTAACTTTGTTTTTTTTTTTTTTTTGACTTTATACTCTTCACACTAGCTGTTCTTTCTGCTTGGAAAGTGTTTCCTTCTAATTTTTATAGCATTGACTCTTTCAAGGTATCCACTTAAATATAATTTCTCCAAGAAGCTATCCCTGACCACCCATCTCTGGTAGTTACCCAAATACACACTGTGACATCACCTGTTTCAATTATCGGCACAGCACTTATTACATATATCAGATATCTCCTTTCTCTACCTGTAATGTTCTCTTTTGTCTTCCACTGGAATGTAAGTTCCACCCAGACTGGCAGCATGCCACTCTTGTTCACTCCTTTGTCCTCAGACCCTGAATAGTGTAAGACTGAAGAAATGTGGCAATATTGTTGCTGGTCTTATGAAACTTACTAGATCTGTGGTTTTTTTTTTTATGAACAATGGCCTATTTATAGAGCAGGAATAAAAATTAACGAATGACAGTGAAGTTTTTTGTTTGTTTGTCTGAGACAGAGTCTTGCTCTGTCACCCTGGGTAGAGTGCAGTGGTGTCATCATAGCTCACTGCACCCTCAAACTCCTGGACTCAAGCGATCCTCCTGCCTCAGCCTCCTGAGTAGCTGGGAGTTCAGGAACACACCATCACACCCAGATAATTTTTTCTGCTGTTGGTAGAGATGGGGTCTCACTCTTTCTCATCCTGGTCTCAAACTCCTGTCCTTAAGCAATCCTCCTACCTTGGCCTCCCAGAGTACTAGGATTACAGGTATGAGCCACTGTGCCCAGTCTGAAACTTTTTGTATTCTTAGTAGGCTGGCTTCTGGAATTTGTAGTTTCAAAATGCTTGGAAAATTGAACGCTAATAGTAAATTCTGAAGATAACTACACTGTAAAATTGCATTCAGTTTAACATAGATTAATGAATGTTCGGAAAAAATCAGTTTCAATTTTTGATATTCACAACTAGTATGCCATCACATATAATAGATGTGTAGGGTTTGGATCATACACCCAAAAGATACAATCCCAAACACCATAATCCTGACTTTTGAAATCCCAAAAGATCAAAATCCTTAAAGTCTAAATTCCTAAAGTCTAAAATCCCAAACAGCTAAAATCCCCAAAAGCACAATCACAATATAGTTGCCTCATGTTAGGTAGAACTATTACCTTGTTATTCTCTTTGTTTGCATTTGGCAGAAAATTCATATGAGGAGATTGGCCACACCATAAGGCAACAACAAAAAACTTCAGTTTAAAATGTCATTTGCCTTCACTGGCACTCTTTACAGTTGATGACATTCCAGGAGCTTTTAATGAATTAAAACTGCATTTGCCTGAAGAAGCCAGCGAAGTTATTGACTGGTTCAGAAAATAATTATGTGCATGGTAGGATAACAGGACACTCAGACAACGGTATTGCTGTTTGATCACCGGTATTGTGTCTGCCAAATTTGTGATCTGTGTATAAGTGCATGTGGAATGGATTTCTACATAGAAACATGGCACAGAAGATGGAAAATTTTAATGAGGAATATCCATGTTGCTGTGTATTGAATCATAGAAGAATTTCATAGAAAGCAATGCCATGTAGAAAGTGAATGGGATATATTCTCTGAGGAGAGACATGTCATAAAAGAAAAGAAATAGTTATTTGTCATGATGTAAGACTTCAAAATACAGTAATGATCCTGAAAGTTGGCCAGCTCTTACAGACTATCTCCATGCAATTGCCCATAATCTACCCCTGTAATATACTTTTTCATATGATGATTTTTTTTTACTTTTTTCTTTTTATAGGATTTTTTTCCACTACTTTAAATTGTCAGCATAATTTTTTTTTTACAGTGCACTATGCTATGTATTTCATCTTTGCATCATTTCCAATACTGGAGGTATAAATTGTGTAGAGATTTTTAGAGAATTCTAATTTGTTTTATACATTTTTTGCAAATTTAACTTCACAAAAGTGCCATTTTCATAATGTTGTTTTTGTATGTAAGTATTGTGCATGTACATAAAAATGTTTAAACCTCCTCAACAAGTGAAGAGATAGCTTTTTTGTACATCTGCATTTGTGAGCAATAACATTTCTCAAGATGTTGACTCTTTGGGTGACGGTCTATGCAACTGTGACCCATCATGGTTTTTAATTAATTGGGAAAGGGAAAGTGAGAAAGAAAGAGAGAAAGAGAGAGAAAGAGCGAAAGAGAGAGAAAGAGAGAAAGAAAGGAAGGAAGGAAAGAAGGAAGGAAGGAAGAAATTAACTGCATTATCTTGGGTTCTTATCTTTGCCAAAAAAGATGTGTGACAAAATATGTCAGTTATTATATATAGGATCCCTTCCCCATTTTCTAGCTCTTACAATCTAACCGGGTCAATTCAAAAGGGGAGGCCTCATGGTGGGAGAGTCATAATCTGACATCAAAATTATATTCAGTAGATGGAGCATAATCTATGCTTTTGAGCTTTTTACATTTTTCTGTTATATGAAAATATTTTGATGTTTATAGCTTTTCAAAATAAATACAGTTATGATTTTCATCACTTTTTCTCTTAGGAAGGGGCAGAGCTGTGATGTATCTTGTAATGTTGTTACTATTTTTGTCTGTCTCATTTTTCACATTACTTATAAAACTCGAAATTTGGAAAAGATTTTCTATCCAAGGTTTCTTCCAGCTTTAAATTCAATGATTGTTTTTTAATAGGGTTTTTTAGAGAAGCCAGATGTTATTGAACAGCATTGTTTACTCATTAGCAACTAAACAACAAATATTTGGGGCTATCCACTTTACTCTTAATTTTGAGCATTCTGTTGCTATAAAGACAAACGACAGAGCAGTTTTGCTAGATGATGAGAGATGAGTTTTTGATGCATGCGCCTTCTAATGTTCCCTCTTGTAGTTTTAAGAATGAGTATTCAACTTTAGTTATCTTTATCTGTGAGAGGTTTTTTTCCCCATTCACAATGAGATTATGTGCTCTTAGCTCATTGACACTTGAAGTTTATTTTCTCCAAAGTCTGCCATGCCACCTATAGGTATTCCCTATTAGCTTAGTGACTATGAGTTAGTAAAATTGGTTTAAGGTGCACATATCTATAAATGATTCAGGCACATGGAGATTTGCTTATAGATAATCTCTCATCACATTGAGCAAAATGGGACAAAAAAGTTTCTCTCTCTCTCCTTTTTTTTTTTTTTTTTTTTGAGACAGAGTGTCACTCTGTTGCCTGGGCTAGAGTGTCATCGTGTCAACCTACCTCACAGCAACCTCAAACTCTTGGGCTCAAGCGACCCTCTTGCCTCAGCCTCCCGAGTAGTTGGGACCACAGGCACACACCACAAAGCCTGGCTAAATTTTTCTAATTTTTTTCCATTTTTAGTAGAGATGGGGTCTCCCTTTTGCTCAGGCTGGTCTCGAACTTTTGAGGTCAATCGATCCTGCCTCGGCCTCCCAGAGTGTTAGGATTACAGGCCTGAGCCACTGCATCTGGCCAAAAAGGTTTTATAATTTTAGACTATCTAGAATGAAATACTGAAACAAAGGGTAATGAAAGCAAAATAAGAAGTAAAGAAAGTAAAAAGATAAACAAAAAAGGTATTATTTGTTTCTAAAGTTTTTTGTTTGTTTGTTTGTTTTTTTAATATGAGCTGGGCTGTTTCTTCATTGATGATTGTAAGCAATGGTTCAGAGAGTGAGAAATCATAAAGTTTATTCTGCCGTTTAATATCTTTTCTACAATATTACTGATAAGCATTAGCTGACTTTTGTTCAAAAATTTCAGTATCTGGGAACTATTTGCAAGAATGACTTCTCCACTACTATACATTCCTAGGTTAAAAGTGATTCTTGATATTGATCTAAGAATTTGGCATCCAGTAATGTATTCAAATCTTTTATATATTTTTTTCTTTACAGCAAAAAAAGCAACATGTGTAGTTCCCCTTGTACATGAGAACTTTATAAATATTGGAAAACTGGAGTTATGTTTCCTCTTAGTCTTTACTTTCCTAAGTTGGACAATCTATGTTGATACAGCATGATTTCTAAATCTCATATTATTCTGTTTATCCTCCCTTGTACACATCAATTTAGTAATATATTTCTTAATATGGGACACATTACTGTGCATCATGCTCTCCCCATGCTCAGATCCACCAAGAGTGGATCTAGAGTAAAATCTTTACATTATTCTAGATTTCTTTCACTTGAATCTTTGTGTTTAAGAGAGGCATATCCACAAACCTGATTATTGATACTATATCATTATGCACACTCACATCTCATTAAATGAATGGATCAAAGAAAAGTTATCTCCATAAACTATCATTGTGCCTAGAATGCAAAAAAAAAAATTGAGCAAAAACACTTTGTTTATTTCATTATGTAAATTTTAATTCCAAAAACACAGCCAGATCTGGATGACTTGTTTCTCTGTCACCTCTGCTTTTTTTTATCTTTGCTTTATTTTTAAGCAAATTATCTCTATTTTACAGGAAAGATGGCCAACTTTCAAGACTGAGTAGCCACAATCTCAAAAGGAGGGAGCCTCTAACTCTAAATGTTCACATAAATCATTCTCATTAAACTTCATTTCGTCCTGCTTGTATCATGTGCCTACCCCTTGAGTAACCATTTATCCACAATGAAGGTCTTCTCTGATCTCATGCCTGTGTCTAAATAGAAGTCATCGGGTCCATTTGGTTGATAGTCCCAGTGGATGGAGGAGGCATGTTCTCAAAAGTAAAGGATGTTTTTTGCAGACCAGAAATTAAAAGAAGATGATTCTTTACCCTTTGCTTCATTTGGTACTAATGAGTGATATTTCAAATTGTTCCTTAACTCTCCATTAATTCTAATTGGTATATATGTCCCACTAAGGCCTATGTATCACAATAAGGCATAAGGGAACTTTAGTCAGAAAATAAGAAGAAACTAGTAGAGAATCATATCATTGTTGTCATGTGCACATTTGTGTGGCTAATTCTAAATATTTGTGAGAAATAAAGTCTGCTTAGTCATTGAAGGTAGTACCTGTCATTAGGGGTAATACATTCCCAATTTTTAAATTTCAATCTTCAGTGTTACTCATGCATCTGTTCATTTTACAAATATTTGCTGTATTCCTACACTGCTAGGCACTTTTCCAAGACTGAGGATGAAATATCAAACAATTCCCACATTGTCCCTGGCATCGTGGGGCTTAAGTACAATGCGGATCACAAATCTTAAATACTTTATTATTTGATCTCAATTGTGATAAGGATTACAAAGTAAAAAACATACTATGGGGTGCTAGGATAGTATAAAACAGTGAAGAGTATAATATTCCGTGGAATCAGGAGTGACTTTTAAAGAAATGAGATTTAAAACCTAAGATTTGAATAAGGAGTAAGAGGTCTGTGTGTGTTGGGAGTGGAAGAAGAGCTAGCATTTTCCAACAATCAAAGACAGTAGGAAGGCCTGAGGAGGGGGTAGATACATGACACTATAGTGAGACACGACACTATATGCCAGACTAGGAAGGCCTTTCAAAAGATTTTTAGCTTTATCCTAACAGCAATAGAAAGCCATTCAATTACTTGAAGCAGAAGACTGATATAGAGAGATTTGTGGTTTTAAAAGATTGCTGTGTTTATGTGTGGGGTATACTTTATGATACTAGGCAGAAGGCTATTGCAATCAATAGTCTTTTAGAAAAGAACTGCCTATAGGTCAGGTGCAGTGGCTCACACCTATAATCACAGCATTTGGGGAGGCTGAGGTGGGAGGATCACTTGAGGCCAGGAGTTTGAGGCCAGATCTTGTCTCTACAAAAAAAAAAAAATTAAAAAAAAAAGAACTGCCTACATAATGTGGTTACAGTGAAATTACAGGTCTGAGACATACAAATAACAGGTCTGTGACTGTCTTTGAAAGTGCAATCATCAGGACTTAGTGATTGCCTACTTTTAGGTACATATGCAAATATGACTCACTCTTTTAACCTAATGTTAATCATAATGAAGGTATGTTTTAAAATAAAAGTAGCTGATTATATTATTTATTATGTTATATGAGGAACTTAATTAGTTGCTGGGACTTCGATGTTTTAATTGACAAGAATATTGATTCAAACTTTTCAAAATAATCTATCTTCTTTGGGAATACTAACTTATTTGGAAACTTCAACAAAATATTAAACACCTATGAAGCTAGAAAACATCTTCAAATGTAAAAAACAAATTTTTGCTTCACTCAATTTCTGGAAACCCCCTAAAACACAAAGTTACACAGAGTAAAGGAACAAGAAAAGTAGTGAGAAAGACAGTTGAGAAAAATAAACAGCAGAGCAAGGACACCCAAGGGAACATACAGTCTATCCAATTTTCAGCATTACCTAAATTTGAAATATCCAAGGAGACAACTCTATATACAGGACAAATAGGTATCCAAGCATTCCTGACTCTTAAAGTTACTTTGACTTCTTTTAAAAGCTCCACATTTCACACTCATTCTTCTGTAACTAAAATTGTGTGACTATACAGCAGCCTCTCTATGAGCATAGACCTCCCCAAGGTTATTTCTCTATTTCTTTCTATGTAATGACATAACAACAAGAGTATGAGAACTTATAATGTGTCTTGCCTTGTTTTAAGTGTTTTCCTTGCATCAACTCACTTGATCTTAAGGACTCTTTAAGGTGTTACATTCCATTCACAATTTGACCAATGAAGTAACCATGGTTCAGAGAATTTACTACACTTCCCCAAAGTCACAGAGCTAATAAATGGCAGAGCTGGGACCTAAGCTTGTTTAGCTCCAGAGCAGGAACGGTGACAGTAGCTACAGCTCATACAGGCTCGTTATGCCAGACACTGTTGCTGCACAAAAGTTATCTTGGATCCTACAATCTAAGTAACACTTTTAAGGGAGGTATAGTTATCCCCATTTTCAGGAAAAAAACAAACAAACAAACAAGCAATGGCTCTGAGAGCTTAAGCTGTGTGGCACGGATCATATAACTAGTAAAAGAACCAAACACCAGTCAGATGTGTTGAAATATAAAAGCTATACTCTTAAAAAACACCTAGAAAACTGGGATCCTGGTTTCTGCTTAATCCCTAACAGGATTATCATGGTTATTACTTAATCTTCCCAGCTTAAATTCAACTCAGCTATAAAATAAAAGAAATTTGCTAGGTGATTCTCAAATTTTAGTAGTTTTAGGCTTCATTTGGGATATTTATTATAAATGCAGATTCCTTAGCAAGTCCTAAAATGCTTTATCAAGTAGATCCAGTCATTTGCATTTTGAACAATAATCCCTAGAGACTATGATTCTGTTTTGCCTGTTGTGACTTTTATTAAAACTCAGAAATCCTAAGGTAACCTATTCATATATGGCTCCTGATTACATTTCCACTTACAGTTGACTTAGAATCAATCCGATTATATGGCCTATGGAAGTTTGAGAGCTCTTCTGACTTCTATAGTCCATGAAATTGTCTTGGGTGATCTCTTCATGGCATCTTTCTATCTCTAGGGCATTTATGCTTTTATGGTCCAGGTCCTTTGTCCACATATTGTAGTCTCTAATTTTTTTCCACATGACCTGCAAGGGTCACATGCAGAATTGAAAGTCCTGGTGCAGCCAAAATAACCCACTCTCAGACTCTTTGTAATTATATTTCATAATACATCTTTATTTTATTTATAGCACATATCATTATCTAGAATTATTTTATTTGTTCTTTATAAATATTATCTTTTTCTTCCCCCTAGAAAGTAAGTCTTACAAAGCAGGGTCTCTGAACAATACACCACTTACTACCCAGGGTCCCTTGAGTACTTAATAGTAGGTATGGGATAAATATTTATTTAATGAATAAATAATATCTATTAAATTTTACTCTATTTCATGACATTGTTAAGATGTGAAAATGTAATGGAACAATCTTATAACAAATGCATAATATATGTCACCTCTGTAATGGGGTAATTCATAAGCCATTCCTTTGACCTTATTTAACATACTTCCTTATTGCTACCACCTAGTCTAGATTCTATTCACATGACTTCAGAAATACTGTCATACTAGATCTCTCTCTCTGGAGTCATTTCTTCATAATCCATTCTGTATATATTTTTTTATTATAGCATATTACAGGGGTAAAAATGTTTAGGTTATATATATTGTCTTTGCCCCACCCGAGTCAGAGCTTCATGTGTGTCCATCCCCCAAACAGTGTGCACCACAGCCATTAGGTGTGAACATACCCATCCCCTCCCCCCCACACCAAGTCCCAAAACAACAGATGTTGTCATGGATGTGGAGAAATAGGAACACTCATACACTGCTGGTGGGACTGCAACTAGTACTACCTCTGTGGAAAGCTATATGGAGATACAAAGAGATACAAGTAGAACTACCATTTGATCCAGTAATCCCATTATGGGGCATCTACCCAAAAGGACAAAGAAGACATTCTATAAAAAAGACGTGTACATGGAATGTTTATAGCAGAACAATTCACAATTGCAAAGATGTGGAAATAACCTAAGTGCCCATCAATCCATGAGTGGATTAATCAACTGTGGCATATGTATACCATGGAGTTCTACTCAGCCACCAAAAACAATGGTGATATAGCCCCTCTTGTATTATCCTGGATAGAGCTGGAACCCATTCTACTAAATGAAGTATCCCAAGAATGGAAAAACAAGCACCACATCTTCTCACCATCAAATTGATATTAACTAATCAACACTTAGGTACACATCTAGTAGTAACATCCATCAGGCATATATTTTTATCATATTATAATCTTCCTTAAACAGCATTGCATCAACACATTTCTAATGATCAAAATACCTAAACTGCTCTCTGCTTTCTCCTATATTATACCTAATATATTAGGTATAATATAGGAGAACTCTTATTTTCAGAGTTATTATGCATATAATTAGACTGTTTCTCTGCCTTCATAATTCCCTTGTCCCAAAAGCACAGTTGCACTTCAACCAGGAGTGTCTCCTCACCACTGTGAGAACATGCCTGTGTTCATTCTCGTGGCTTTTCTTATTTGAATCTTCATTTTGCCATATCATCCTTGTTTCTCAGAGTCTGGCTCAAGTCTCATTTCTTTGAAGACAATTGCACTGACTCTTATATTAAACTATATTTTGTTTCATATTATTCTTCTCTCCCAACTTAGTTATAATCAACTAGAAGACAGAGTTCTTGTGTACTCTAGAGCAGTGTTTTTCCATCTGCTGGTCATGGGGCTCAGTCAACATTTTTTCAGGAACTAGAATAAAATAACATAAAAATAGAATAAGATAGGGTGGAATATATAGCAAAGACTGCATCAGAGTACTTTACAAATATAAACATAAGTTTTGTCCCTTGAAACTTGTTTCTGCTGAAAGTGTGCGTGAATGCTGGATCAAAATATAGAACAGATTTCTTAACTGTGAATCTTAATTTTAAAAATTTGGAAGCTATCGTTCTATAGAACTAAACACAGAATTTTTCACATTATAAAAACTCATTGAACGTCTGCCTTTGGATTGGTTGAAATGACTCTCAATTAACATGTACAATTAACCTGTACAATTAATGGTAGGAAATTAGGCCCAGTTTTAGACAAAATAACTATATTGTTGCTTAAGTAGTGTACTAAAAGATCATTTCTCTAATCATTTAATACTGAAATGGATGCATTTAGTTTACAACCATAATATGACTCATTTAGTGTCACTAAACTTTACATTATTCTTGTTTTCAAATTTAATTTCTAATGGAAAATCAACTCCAGTTTCTGTATTTGACAAGAATAGGGAGACTAATGGCCCTGGGCTGTTGGTTTTTATATTTTTTTCCATATGTATTTATTTATTTATTTAAATTGACAGATAAAATTGTATGCGTTTATCATGTACGACAAAATCTCAAATATAATATATCAAAACATGATGTTTTGAAGTATACACACATTGTGGAATGATTAAATCTAGCTAATTAAAATATGCATTACCTCACATAGCTAATATTTTTGTGGTGAGAACATTTAACACCCATTGTCTTAGAATTTATCAAGAATACCATATATCATCATTAACTATATTCACCATGTTGTACATTTTCTTAAGCACTAAGCAAGAAAAGTATTTAATGTTGACCTAATATGGTTTAGTTTTATGAGTTTTAGACTCAGGGCTTTATTTCACATCGCCATAAACACTCAAATTCTAAAATGAAGAATTCTCTCCATGGGATTTTCTGTAATCTAGGAAGAAGAATAAAGGTTTTGAGCTTCTAGAGTTCATATAAAAAGTGCCTGATTTCAGAAACAAGCCACCATTGAAGGTAGAATTAAATGGGCTCAGCTTCCAGTGAAATCCATATCATGCATTTGTTATTTGTTTATATTTTAGCAGAGACCTTCGAATGAAACAAAAAAGATGGCAAGAGAATAATGGCAGGTCTTTAATAACAAATATTTAATAATATATGCCAAAATATGAAGCAGTATGAATCAATGGCAAACAGTTCTGAAGAACCCAGAGTGAATGAATTACAATCACTATAAAGTCACATTTTTTAACCCAATGTCTTTTCTAGCAATTTTTAATTGATGGTGTTTACTGATAATTTCCTTCCGTAATATCAAAAATTAAAAACAAACAACAAAAAAAAACAAGGAAAAACAGACAAACTTCTTTTCTTTACATACAAAGAAGAAAAGTAAGTCAATCTAGAGCACATACAAATACTGCAAAGACAGCACAGATGATTTCTTTTTGCAAGCAATAATAAAATGTGAAATAATAAGGGCATTGAAGTCTACCAAGCCAGAAAGTGAAACTAAGCAGTGATGTCAAGGGCATCCAAGACCATTGTAGGGGCTTTAGAGCGCTAGACATGACCAAAACAGGGAAGAAAAATGCACACAAATCACAAGTCATATTTCACTTGGGAATCCAAGAGTCATAAAACCTTTGCATTTTAAAGCTGAAAGGGACTTAGATCAACATTCTCATTTCACAGAAGAGAAAATTGAATCATGCTCTGCTACGCTATGTAGTATGTATTCCATGTTTTTTAAAAATTGCAAGCAGATTTTTAGAAGCAGCCTTATCTACTAGATAAAATATATACTGGTTTCCCTCCTCCACACCTCTTTCCACTGCCCACTCTGCAGACTGTCTTTATCCTTCTTCCCCTCTATTATTATTTATTTTATTTTACTTATTAATACACTAAGTTTCTTCAGTTTTTTAAGCATAGTAGTGGATATTGAAAATATGTGATCCCTCCTTAAGGAAGTTTAGGATCTGATAAGTGAGAAAGGTGATATAAACGATGATAAGGATGTAGAAATTTAAGTTAAAGGGAATTAATGTTTGATTCTATGATTCCTCATTGAAGTCACAACTCACCCATTCTCTAGATATATGGAGAATGTGATATCTATACTGAATCTTAAGTCATTAGTAAAGGTTTATCATATTTTTGTAAAGATTATACAGTGAAATAAGTGTTCTATTTATATGCAAAGTATGTGCAGACGTGAGGGAAAGAGAGAATGATATATACGTAGGTAGTGATTTTACTACTGTAGCGTACTTAAAGTCTATCATGTTAAATAGACTCGTTTCTATCAACATGTCCCGATATCAAGTGATCCCATCCCACATCATGATTTTAAATATCATTACCTGCTGACACCCAATTTATAATTCTAGTCTGTACCTCTTCCTTGAAGAGACTTTTGTATATTCTACTGCTTACTCAACATCTCCATTTAGAAATCTAACAGGTGTCTCAAATATAATATATCCGAAATTAAGAACTGTGATTCTCTCCCAAATCTTTACTTTCTGCAAAGGTCTACATATCTATTTGCTCAGATAAGTATGTTAGACTCATTCTAAACTCCTTTCTCCCTTAAATGAGATCTCTTTTGCTCTGCCTTGTCAAAGAATATCATTTGGTTTTCACCATCTCTGCTACAACCACTGTCATCCAAGCCACCTGGATATGATAATAACTTTCTGATAGCTTTCCTTGCATTTACTCTTTTCCCCCTCAATCTATTCTCATCATAGGAACCAGATAGGTCCCATTTTTAAAGCAAATTTATATGTCACTACTTTGTTCAAGATTCTTGAGAGCCTCATTTTAGCTAGATTAAATGCTACAGTTCTTGCTATAACCACATGGCCCTCCATGACCTGGCCTGTTCTTTATTTCTCTACTCTTATTTCTCTCTCCTTACCCCTGACTAACTTGGCTCTAGCAATACAATGCTCACTTTTCCTCAAGCACACATGGCATACTCATACCACAGGATCTTTGCACTTGCCATGCTCTCCACTGGGAATACTCTGGCCCAGATATCCACAAGACTCATGTTCTTCCTTCCTTTAAATCTCAATTCAAATGTTACCTTGTCAATGATGATTGCACTAGCCATCTCTTTAAAATATATTTTGTACATGTTTTTTGTTTTAACTCTTTTTCTTTTTGGATTTTTGTTGTTGTTACCATGCACTGGAATACAAGATATATAGGGAGAATATTCCTTACCATTGACAATCGGTTCTCAAGAAGTTGTATAAACTAAATCCAGCACACCATTCCTCACAGATACCTGTAGTAAGAATAGAAGAAAATTTCTCCTACTCAGAGGCACTTTCTCGTCATTGGAAATTCCCTTATTGGAAGTGGCTTAGAATAAACATAGGTTTTTCATTCCTCTCTAAATGTTGTTACTCTTGGGAAGAAAAACACATCAACTGAAATGAATTATTAATACATTAGCATAAAATCATTAATTGCATATTTTGTATTCTACTTCCATGGAAACTTCTTTCAATTTTTTCACTAAAATACGGGGTTTTGCATATGGGAGAATAAATAAATACTTTTAGAAAATGTGGCAATATCTATGTGAAAGAGACTGGACCACTATAGGAATAAGGAAACCAGTGGATATAGTAATGGATAAAGAAAAATTGTGGTTAACATGTTGTACAAGGACACTTTACCTACGTGATTCTGAAACAGCTGGGAGGGTAGGGCAGCAAGAAACTGAACTAATGAAGAAGGACTTGTTTAGTTCTCAGAGCGAAAGTCCAGATTAATTAATTCTTGGGGAATCCAACTCATGAATTTGATGATGAGCATTTCTATCTGTAAACTGAGAATCAGACTTACTTTGTAGGTTTTTATACTGAAAATATATTAAAATCTGAATTAAAATAAGTTTCCCAAACACTTAGCTTCAAAGATGGCAAACAGTCTCTAACTGGGACTAGCTATTAGGATACATTGAGGATTCAGCTATTCACTGATGGTTCATATTGATACCTTTCATTACTCCTATGGAGACACAATATTATTTACAGTTTATATTTTAAACAAATAATTTGCAATATTACTTAATTATGGAGACTTCATAATGCAGCAATTTTGTATTTCATGATTAATAAAGAAATTTCCTTCCATAAAATCATCAAACATTGTTCTGCTTATTTTAGTTCATGTGTTATGTAAACATAGACATGGATTTCAGAAGATGTAGGGTCAGTTCTATTTTTCAATGATTCCCTAAAAATAGGTACTAGCAGAAGTCAAAATGTGATAGGTACAAATAAATTATTTCATTTCCATTTAGTAAATGCATCACTCTCAATCCTAACTGACCTACAGGACAGATGGGCAAAGAGATAGTATCACAGATGACAGACACAGTTCCAGAAATAATTATAAAATGGGAATATATATGTCTACTTCTTGATTTTTTTTTTAGGTCTAACAATTATCCATAGCTAGTGAATAAAAGTAAAGCTCTCACACTTCTCTAAACCTTTGTTCTGTTAATTAAATATATCAGTTGGACATTGTGAATTTCACATTTTATGTAAAGTTCTGGCAAAGGAAAACAATAAGAAATCATTAATATTTAATTAAAGAAGTCAGAAATAACTGAGAGGAAGCAAAAAGGCAAGTGATGGAGGAGATTGATCCAAATGAGTGAGCAATTATTAAGGAGTCTTGCTTGAGCAACACAGAGTCAGCATTGTAGGGGGCATTAGTTGAAGTAAGGAATCAGGACTGATTAAGAACAGCTGGTAAAGGGAGGCGCTGAGAACTACATAATCACCCTATGTGAATTCAGTATAATTGACTCAGATTATCCCAGTAGCCTCAGCTACTTTCTAGCTCCACAAGGCACTTTTAGAAATAGAATGAACTCTTTCTGTCATTAATTCTTTTGATGTCCTGCAGTATCATCTTGCAGTAGCTCAAAGACATGTCTTTGCCAGAAAATATCCAGATTCATCATGAAATACTACAAGAATTAATGTAACTCAAAACAACTTGGAAACCAGATGAAAAAATTTTATGTTCCCCTTGATCCAGAAATTTAAAAGTATTTATATAAGTCTGGAAAATTCCAATACCATATTTTGTATTTGTAATACACTTTGTTTTCAAAAACTGCAAATCATTTTGCAGTGTGAGTTTCACAGTCCCCCTGAAGCCCCAGAAGAAATAGGTAAAAAGAATTTCTTATTAGTACTGGTCTTAGGGCATCACTAAGACCTGGGGAAAAAAATCTTATTTTGACTTGTAAAGTTAAAATGGCTTGGTACCTCAGCAAGGCATAAATATACACTTGCTCTCAAAAGGAGAAATGAACAGTGTGAATGAATGTCCAAAGGGAATTTCTAAAGGACCTATGACAGAATATGTGAGCAAAAGAAATTCAAAATTCAATAATTCTTGAAAAAAAAAAGTAAAGCAAACCTATATTTACAAGTATAAAAAACAGGCATACACAAAGAGCCATCTTAAGCATGGAAAGATTTATTCACAATGGAATAATGTGTTCAACTGTTTGGAAAAAAAAGTTGATATAAAATTCTTAAAGTGCTTTAGATAGCAGAAAATGATGATGGACTCATTTTATTTAACATTTATTTAAGCTTTAGGCTTATCTTTTACATAAAGGATTTTGTACTAGCTTTAATAATTAAAAATATAAAACAAAATAATTTTAAAAAATTCTGTATCACATGAGCAAAAAACAGGATATTACCAGGTCATTGGAATGAACTAATTACTACAGTTGAACTATGTCCTCTGCTATACTTCTCCAAGAAATCTCCATGTTCCTATTATAGAACTTAGAACTTTAAAGTGTGAAGTTATAACATATGTCTTCACATCTACTTATGCTCGATGGGCATTTCAGCACCTTGTACAATATTTGTGTACTTTAGCTCTTACAGCTTTCTTTTTTTAATGACAATTATTTTTCTAAATGGATACATTATAATTGCACATATTTATGGGGTCCAATTTGACATTTCAATACATATGTTGTATAATGATCCAATTAGTGTAGTTAGTGTATCTACCACCTCATAAATTTATCTTTCTTTTGTAGTAAGAACATTCAAAACTTCTCTTCTAGTTATTTTGTAACATGCAATACTTCACTGTTAACCACAGTCACCTTACTGTGTAATAGAACACCAGAAATTATTCCTTCTATCTAATTGTAACATTATATCCATTGACCCAACCTGTCCCCATGTTCCTATTTCCCCAAACCCTAGTAACCACTGTTCTACTCTCTCTTTGTACCACATATTTAGATGTTTTATATGTATTTAGATTCCACATATGAGCGAGGTCATGTGGCATTTTTCTTTGTATTCCTAGCTTATTTCACTTAACATAATGTCCTCCAGGTACGTCCGTGTGCCACAAATGAAAGGGTTTCATTCTTTTTAGGATCGAATATCATTCCATTCCATACATGTACCACATTTTCTTTATCCATTTATCTATCGCTAGAAATTTAGTTTGATTCCATAGCTTGGCTATTGGAAATAGTGCTGCAATAAACATGGGAGTGCAGATATGTCTTCAACTTACTGATTTCATTTCCTTGGGATATATACCCAGTAGTGGGATTATGCAATCACATGGTAGTTCTATTTTTAATTTTTGGAGGAAACTCCATACTGTTTTCCATAATGGCTATCCTAGTTTACATTCCCACCAACAGTGTGTAAGTGTTACCTTTTCTCCACATCCTCATTATTAATTGTTTTCTTTTGTCATTCTGATAGTAGCCATTCTAATTACAGTGAGATGGTATCTCATTGTAGTTTTGAATTGTATTTCCTTGGTAATTAGTGTTGCTGAGCATTTTTTCATATATCTGCTGGACATTTGTATGTCTTCTTTTGATAAATATCTATTAAAGTCTTTTGCACATTTTTAATCCAATTCTTCGTTTTTTGCTGTTAAGCTATTTATGTATTCTGTAAATCAACACCTTGTCAGACGTATAGCTTGCAAATACTTTCCCTCATTCTGTAGGTTGTCTCCACTTTGTTAATATTTTCCTTTGCTATACAAAAGCATGTGCGTTTGATGTAATCCCATTTGTCTACTTTTGCTTTTGTTGCCTGTGCTGTTGAGATCTTATTAAAAAAATCCTTTCCCAGAAAAATGTCATGAAGTGATTTTCTTAGTTTCAGGTTTTACATTTAACTCTATAATCCATTTCAAGTTGATTTTTGCATATGGTGAGAGGTAGGGGTCTGATCTAATTCTTGTGCATGGGGATATCCAGTATTTCAGCACCATTCATGAAAGAGACTGTCTAATCCTCAATGTGTGTTTTTGGTACCTTTGTCAAAAATCAGTTGGCTGTAGGTGGGTGAATTTATTTCTGGCTCTCTATTCTGTTCCATTGATCTATTTGTGTGTTTTTATGCCAGTACCACGCTATATTGGTTACTGTAGCTTTGTAGTATATTTTGAAGTCGGGTAGCGTGATCCCTCCAGCTTTGTTCTTTTTCCTCAGTACTGCTTTAGCTAGTCAGTGTCTTTTGTGGTTGCATGTGAATTTTAGAATTTTCTTTTTTTTTTATTTCTGTGAAGAATGTCATTGGTATTTTGACAGGGAGTTGCACTGAATCTGTAAATTGATCTGGGTAGTGTGACCATTTTAACATTATTAATTCTTCCAATCTATAAACAAGGGATATCTTTCCATTTATTTGTGTCCTCTTCAATTTTTTTCATCAATGTTTTATAGTTTTCAATGTAGAGATCTTTCATCTCCCTGGTTAAGTTTATTCCTAAGTATTTGTATGTTTTTGTTGCTATTAGTTTGTAGCTATTGAAAATGGAATTGTTTTATTGATTTCTTTTTAAGATGGTTCACTGTTAGATTACAGAAACACTACTGATTTTTGTGTGCTGATTTTATAGTGTGCAACTTTATAGAATTTGTCCATTCATTCTAACAGTTTTTTTTATTATAATCTTTAGAACTTTCTATATATAAGATCATATTGTCTGCAAATAGGGACAACTTGACTTCCCATTTTTAATTTTAATGCCTTTATTTCTTTCTCTTGCCTAATTGCTCTGGTTAGTGTCATGGTCCTGTCCACTGCTGAACTTTGAAGTGTTGCCCCAGCTCTTGGGTTCTGGGCTTGGAAGAATCACAAGCCTTGGCTCACAGGACAGAGAGAGATGACAGACACTCAGCAAGTATGTGTGCAGAATTTATTGTAAAGAAAGTTTAAGGGTGAAAAGCAAAAGACTTTTCCTAAAGGGAAATGGATCTGTCTCCATGAGTGGAGAAGACCCCAATTAACTCTAAAATTCTTCCTTTTATATGCCAGAAGTATATGTTGATATACAAGCATAATTATTTATGATTATATGTCACGGGTTTTGGGGTCTGGATTTTTCCACATATGGACATAACTTAAAGGTTATGTTTCAGACATTCCTTTTTCCTATACATGTGATGGGGAAAGTCACCGTTTATGGAGTTTTTTTATTTTATGATTGGTGGTCACTGTTCCATGGTCTAATTACCCCATTCTTTAAGATTGAAATAACTGTTTTCTCTGGTTATTTTTTTTTGTCACTATTTCCTTCTTATTGTTTTTTTTCTTTAACTATTTCCTCCTTCTTGTTTTTCTGCCTCTATTATTCCATTATCTCTTGTTTTTCTGTCCCTAACAGTTAGGACTTATAGCACTATGTTGAATATAAGTGGTAAAAATGTGCATCCTTATCTTGTTCTGATCTTAGAAGAAATGCTTTCAACTTTTCCCCATTCTTTGTGGTGTTAGCTGTGAGTTGTCATATATAGTTTTTATTGTGTTTAGATACAAATTTTCTATATCTAATTTGTTGGGAGCTTTTATTATGAAGTGATCCTGAATTTTGTCAAATGCTTTCTCTGCTTCTATTGAAATGATCACATGGGGTTTGTCTTTCTTTCTGTTAATGTGGTGTATCACATTAATTGATTTGGATGTGTTAAATCATCCTTTCCTCCCTAGGATGAATCCCACTTGATCATGATGAATGAACTTTTTAATGTGTTGTTGAATTTGGTTTGTTAGTATTTTGTTGAGAATTTTTATGTCTATATTCATTAGGGATATTGGCCTGTAGTTTTGTTTTGTTTTGTTTTGTTTTTATTGTTGTTGTTGTTGGAGCCTTGTTCAATTTTGGAATCAGGGTAATGCTGGCCTTTAAAGTATGTCTCCTCTTTAAATTTCTGTAATATTTTGAGAAGAACTGGCACAAGTTTATCTTTAAATGTTTGGTAGAATTCAGTAGTGAAGTCTTCAGGTTCTGAGATTTTCCTTAAAGGAAGACATTTATTACTGATTCAATATTTTCACTTGTTATTATTCTGGTAAGATTTCTTATTTCTTCATAATTTCATGTTGGTAGGTTGTATGTGTCCCAGAATTTGTGTATTTTGTCTATGTTACCAAATTTGTTGGTGTATAATTTTACATAACAGTCTCTTTTGATCCTTTGTATTTCTGTAGTCTCATTAATGTCTCTTTTTTTTATTATCTGTCTTTATTTATTTGAGTCTTCTATTTTTCTTTATTTAGTCTAGCTAAAGGTTTGTTGATTATCTTTTCTAAAAATCAACTCTTTCTGTGCCTGTAATCCTTATCCTTAGGAGAAAAGAAAACAACAACAACAAAACAACAAATTCTTTCTTTCATTGATTATTTGAATTTTGAACACGTATTTTGTTTATTTCTGCTCTGAGCTTTATAATTTTCTTTATCAAGTTTGAGTTTAGTTGGTTTCTGTTTTTGTAGTTTTTTGAAGTACATCATTAGGTTGTTTTTCAGAAATATATCTTTTCTGATGTAGGTGTTTATTGCTATAAACTTCCCTCTTAGAACTGCTTTTGCTATGTGCGATAGGTTTTGCTATGATGTGTTTTCATTCTCATTTGCCTCAAAAATTATTATAATTTCCATTTTAATTTCATCATTAATGTACTGGTTGTTTTGGTCCCTTTGTGTGGGGGTGGGGGACCAGTGCCAGCAATCGTAGTTGGGCATCTTGCTGATATGCTCTTTATCATTTTCTTGGCACCCACAGAAACCAGCAATGTTGGGTGACAATTAAAAGTACTAGTGGCAAACTAAGTCCTTATTAAATTTTACTATGCATACAAATCACTTGAAGATCTTATTAGAATGCAAATTCTAATTTAGCAGGTTGCAGAGCCTAAGATTCTACGTTTCGAAGCTGCTCCCAGGTATGTCTAATGTTGATGCTGTTGTCCACCTTAAAGGAAGAAGCTGAGGTGACATTAACATAAGTAGAGAGTTTATTTGAGCCAATCTTGAGGAGTGGAACCCTGGAGCATAGCTCCAAGTTGCCCTGAATGTACACTCTGATTAGCAGCATTTACAGGTAGATTTTTAAAGGAAAAGAAGAGGCAGTTCCTGAGTTGTTTATCAATAATTTCTATTAAAATAACATAAGCTATTGATGGGCTATACATTGTTCTTTGTATCACAAATTCCAGGAACATGAAGATAATGAGTGAGGTAGCTAATCAGGAACAAAATGACTTTAAAAAATTGCCCCCAGGCATGGTTGGGGGGTGATGACTGAAGTCCCACACTCATGTCTCTCTAGACCTAATAAATTTTGCATATCTCGCATAGCTCAGGCTGCTCTAAACTATTTTTCTTTTCTCACTGTTGATCCATCAGCCACACATTGCACAGCAAAGTTTTAAATCTTGGTTGCTTCTGATCTTTACTTGTCATTAAAAATGTTAAGTACAAGAAATTGCACATTGCCTCGCTTTAAGACTGTGCTCTGACATCTACATCAGAAGAACAGGTAACATGTGGAGAGGAGAGTTTTGACCAAAAACCTTGCTTTTCTCTAATTCTGCCTTTAGATACTTTCTATTTTATCTTTAAGCTAGAGATCACATTAAAAAGAATGAACCAATAACAGTAAGTGACATTAATGAAATTAAGCATGAAGACTTCACATTACAGATCATGAGCTTGGTCATTTGATGTCCGTCTCTATCACGTTTGCAAAAAAGCTATGGAAAACAAGATTTGGTTCCAAATTTCTTTGATTATCATTGTATAATGTAAAGCTAAAGTGGAAGTTTTAACATTAAATTTCAGATCTATATTTACAAAATATTTTAAAGACTGAATTTGCTACTTTTTTGGTTAAGACTGGCACGTGAATTTCTCAGGCTTATTAAATGTATGCTTGAGACTGAAAAGTCATATTCAATTGCATTAATTTCTAAACTTGTCCAAAACTTATGATATGTACAAGCTATTCTGGTAATCAATGGTTTAGGATATCTTGTATCCTTTCCGTGGTTACATAGAAAATGTTGATGAATGCATATTCCCTGCAATAATGTTTCCCTGCATTGACCTTTCTTAATGGATCAGAAAATGTATCATCTCCAATGACAGGATCAAGAATATCATGAAAATGGCTGCATAGACTAAAGAAAGCCAGGAAGCGTGATACATATACTCAAATACGGATTATGGGGTAGTGCACAAAGCAAAATTATATGAACTCACATACTGATTGTAATTGCTAGCCTTTCAACAATTAAAACATCATCTTCATATTTAGAAAAGTACAAAAATAGCAAAGTCAAACTTCCAAGCAAATGATAAGTCTTTCTTCCCTGTCCTTGAGTTATCTTTTCCATTGCCTTTGAAGTCCTAAGCAAGACAACATTCTTATCCAATGTGCTAAGATCTTTTAAATATAGAATAGAATATTCCAATTGTAATAAAATGCAGAAACACACAGTACCAACTGTGATTCATACTATGACCACTTTAAATTAAATGACCCCAGGAAATCAAGGCATTGTCTCTTGAAAGTCAAAGTAATTGCATATGAAAACATCATGTACATATTGCCAGGAATAGAGATATGCAGGATTACTTCAACTGTTTACTGCAAATGAACACTCTTCTAACCTTGGATAACATACCCAAGGCACCAAAGGTGAATGAATGCTCTAGCTGGAAGGACAGTGGAGCTTTGTGGAAGAACACAATAAACATAACATAAAAATGGGAAGACAAACAAACAAACAAACAGGTTAGGGATGTTTCCTAAGGTTAGCTAAATAAAAAGAAATTGTTTCCTTTAAAGTGACAGAATCAGAAAATTATACATAGAAATAGTATATATAGCAATTTTGTAGGTACACATTTATATGCTTATTTGTTTAAATATTGTAATCATACAAATCGTGCATAAACAATTTAGAGTTAATGTACCACTAAAAGAGCTCAATAAAATAATAGAAGCATCTGCATTATAACACTGGAGAATTTAGTCAAAGTTTATACTATCTTCATGAAAATAGATTCATTTCCACCACTGGCTAAAATCTGTTTTGGGATTTTTACATTTTCTATACCCCTGTTACAAAAGCTTGCTAAAGTTAGAAATTTTAGTTGTAGAAAAAGCAACCAAAATTTAATATTTAATATTGCTTCATTTTTAGCAAGATAAAAAGAAAAATTAGCCTTAAATCCACCAAGGATCAATACAAAGCCTAGTATAGGATATAAGTTCATTGTAATGTTGAATTAACAATATTTTATGCTGATTTGAGTTGAATGTGGAGAATCTCTTTATGCTGAATCTTCCCTAATTTTAATTGTCCAATTAGCTGGGGCTGCCTGTTTATGCTTAACAGGAGCAAGCTAGATTACTTCAGTTAGCAGCACAATGTTTAGGTCTTGCAGTTTGCTCATGTGTAACTAGAAAGCAAATTACCATGCATTCTTCATAAGTAATATCACAGGAGAACCAATATCTAAAAACATAAAAATGATGAATAGAAAAACGTGAAGTTAAGACTGCATTTCTGCTTTACTCATTAAATATTTTGCATTATTTTCTCAAAGAACATTATAAGAATACATTTCATCACTTTGATTAGAAAGAAGAACCTATTTTTTAAAAAGAAAATTACTGCGTCCTATGGAAAACAAGTCAACTGAAAAGTATTTGACTATTTCTACAAACATGGAAAAGTAGACATCTTAAAGTAAAACAGGTAGATATAATTGTTTGGGGACAAAAAAATAATTAATTAATTAAACAAATGACAACAATTCAATATATAAGATGCTGACTTTTTTCTTTTCCCATTTGTGCTGTTATGACATATACATATATGTGTGTGTGTGTGTGTGTGTGTGTGTGTGTGTGTGTGTGTGTAGGTTTTCATCCACAGTTCCTGGCTCATGACTCTTATATCCCTTGTTACAGTATTTTGCTATAATGTTGGGTGTGTGAGGCCTCAGGAGCAGCCTCAGGAAACAGAATCTCTCTGACCTTCACCTGCCCCAGTGCAGGACTCTACTCTTCCCCCACCAGTCTGATGGTGGCTCAGAAGACCCTCATTCTAGAGAGGACCCTGACCCCATAGCTTGAAGGCTAATCCCATTTCCACACGGGTGTGCATAAAACCCCAAGAGGATGGGGTTCAGGGAGCTTGCTGATAGCTGAACACCCGGAGGTTCCTGGAAGGAGGCACCTTCAGGGAGGGTATGGAATCTCCACACCCCTCCCCATACCTCACCCCGCTCATCTCTTCATCTGTCTCCTTTGTGATTTTTTAATAATAAACCATTAAACATAAGTAACTATTTCCTTGAGTTCTGTGAGTGGCTCTAACAAATTAATCGAACGCAGAGAGGCTGTTGAGGAACCACAACTTGAAGCTGGTCAGAAGTTCCAGAGGCCTAGACAGACGACTGGTGTCTGAAGGGACGGCAGTTTCCAGGACTAGTGTCAGACTTGAATTAGAGGACATAAAATGTCATGCATTTTCAGCCGGTGTCTGCTGCTTATCGTGAGGGGAAAACTCACATTTAGTCACTAAAGTCTTCTTCTGTGTTGATGATTGTTGTGGTGTGAGAACAGAGGAAAAGTACAGTTTGGGAGTGTTTTTCCCAGAATACCTTGTTATTATTCTTTTCTATAATATTTCTCATTGATGTAAACAACACATAAACCGACAAAAATGTGGTTGTTTTAGCGATTTTCAGATATTTGTATGTATTTTTTTCCTGGTGACTTTAAAAATGTTATGGGAAATATTATTTATTTTAAAAAGATAGAAAACATTTAAGTGATACAGTTTCAAATATAAAAGTAATATATTGGTTTTGTGGTTAAGAATAAAATCATCAATCCAAGTTAAACTGTTGAATTAAAATACTTTAATAAAGCAATAAGACTTTGGAATATAATAATAATAAAATACATACTCCATAGAGCCTACAATAAAAACTTTCTAGAAATTAAAAATATCAGGAACATGTTATCCAAAATCAAGGAAAAAAAGTGGCAAATAGAAAAAAAACCCTTAAATAACCTAGGTGTTGGAATCAGTAGACACTACTTACTATTAGTTTGTTTAATTACTCAAAAAAAATGTGGTCTCAGTGATTGAACATACAGGAACTCTCAGAAAAAAGACATAAAGCTTATAAAAAAGAAGATAATAGGAATTATAGAACTTAAAATCATACTACCTGAAATGAAATATTCATTGGATGGGCTTACTCACAGATTAGCAGTGACAGAAAAATGATGAATATTTTTGAAGTTACCACAAATCCATAGAAATCATTCAATCTAAAGAATGGAGATAAAAAACAACTGAAAGCCAGAGAACAGGGTCTCAGAGACAAAGAATCTAACATATGTGTATTTTGAGATGCATAAGAGAGAGATAATGTGGCAGAAAAAGATATATGATGAAGCAATGTTTAAAAAGTTTTCCAAAAATTTATTGAGAAACAACCACTTATTTTTCAGTGAAACTAAAGCAAAATAAATACAAATCAACCTATATCATGGAACATCATAACTAAAATACTGAAACATTAACAGCTAAAGAAATTACATTATGTTTCCAGAAAAAATATAACAATATATACAGAGAAATAATAATATCAATTATGGCCAACTTCTTGTCAAAAACATAAGAGACCAAAAGATAATAAAATATGATGATAAAACTCTGAAAAAAATTCACTCAGAAATGTAAGTGCTGTGTAAATATACTTCAAAAAGAAAGTAAAATAGACATTTTTAGAGAAACAAAATAGAGAGATTTTATTGCCAGAAACCTGCACTACAAGAGATACTGATGTCCTAAATCTCAGGTAAATTTCTTATAACAATACCTGGGACATTGTAAGTGCCCTGTAAATATAAGGGGTTTTATTCATAGTTTTTGCATTTTGTTTTGTTAAACAAAATTAAAGAAACCTTTATTTGACTCTAAACTCATGGTTTGCTTATTTGGTCTTGATTTTGTATAAACATCATACTATATAAACATTTTTTAAACATTATAAATTTCTGAGTTCTTACACCTCAGATGATTGAAGCTTTTCTGCATGACTCCAAAGGGACCAGCAAACCTGGTCTTCCCTGGTCCTACCTCAACTAGCACTGTACAAATTGACACATGTATGACCATGTAGATAGTTATTACAGAACCCTTCTCATTGAAAAAAAATATACCTTGTATAAACAGATGGCATTGAGAACATTTTTGGATGTTTTAAGAAATTATGCCATTTATCATTTTCGAAAATAATGTATTCCTAAGGGACTAGAGTCTCACATAGAGACATTTGCCTGGTGGGGGCTTAGATTTTGATGTATTCATAAGCTCTATATACATCCCAGAAGACTAAAACTGAAGGAAAAAAATTCAAAAACATTGTATCGAGAACCAGGAGAGGTATATACTTTTTCTTAAATTGAACTTAATTAAGACAAATTATAAACATTTTAAAGCACAGTAGGTATTCAGTATAAACTTGTTTAATGACTGATTCGGTGAATACTGTTTTTACTACTTCATTTTGAAAGTTAAGACAGAAATAAGGAAGAGCTAAAAGTAATTAAGCTTTTTACGTTTATACTGAATCACCAGAGTAAATACACTGCATAAGAACATACAGACACGGAGGCAATTTTTGCACTACCAACACCAAATGCGAAAAGGAGTATCAGGGAAAGAAAATCTCATGCAAAATCTATGAATATATAAATTATTTTGAAGCTTGAAGTGTAAAAGTAAAATATGATAAGAAAAGGAAAGGTGACAAACAGAAAGAAGATTGCAGAAGACGTTAAGACAAATAATAAGACATTTTTCAAACATGGAAGGAACAAAAGGTCAGTGACAGAGAGAGTGGAGTTTCTTACAGATGGCCAGAGCAATTTACTGACTGAAAAGACAGGCATTGCTAAAACAAAAATCAAATGAGTTCATTGGCTTTCTATTCTCACCGAGGGCTTGGAGAATAGAATCAGAAATAGACATAAGTCTTAGGGGAATAAAAAAAAATACCAAAGAGGATTGTGCTGTGCTGTGCTGAACAAATGCCTAAAAATAAGATTAGTTATTTCTTTATAGATGGACTAAAAATTACTTATATCCTTAAAAAATACATTATTTTATAATTTTTAAATGTAAATACAGAAGGAGTTTTTTAAAGACGAGTATACCAGAATCATCCCAGCCCCTTTTCCCAATTTTGCGATGTTAGTGACTGAAATTGGAACAGTCATGGGGCAAATAGGCTTTCCACTTGGAATCCATTTCCCAGTAAGAAAAATAGTGTTTGGTAACAGCTTCAGTAGAATTCCCAAAATCTCTGTCAACCACACGAAGAGAAAGTTACCAGGTGATGGGTCCTTTCCCTGAGGTTACCATTGCTTCTGTTAAACCGAAGAAAGTAGCACCAGAAAAAAGTCTGTTTTTATAGGAGAGCCTAGACTAAATGGAAAATAGATTTAAATAGATTTTAAAAACCTATCTCACAGCATCACTGTCACAATAATGCTGGCATAAATGTATCTTGTTATGTCAGGATCCTTGTTCCCACTGCTCAGTTTCTTGGATCACTGAACTGAATATTTAAAAGTGCAAGTTCTTAATATTAAATGCTGAGGAGTGGTTTTGTAGTACATCCAGGTAGAGATTGAGCAAGACAAATAAAATTTCACTAATGCTATTTTGGGAACAGGTAACATAAAATAAGTAAATAGTATGGGTGAAAGTCAGCCTTGCAAGAGGCTAATATAGATAATAAGGTTAAACAAACACTGTATATTTGTACAAATTTTGAATCCCTTTGAATGAACCTGGCCTCATGAACAGTTATGTTCACATGTGAGCCACGATCATGGGGACTGTCTAGAGCTGTCCTATTAGAATCTTTGCTCTAGAACCCATTCTAGTTATTGGTTAGCCTGGGAATGAGATTCCCTCCAAAATCACAGCTCTTGAAGGCTATTTTTGTTTCATTTCCTTTTGGAGTCTTAGGCATAAATTCTTTGCCTAGGCCAATGTCCAGAGCATTTTGCCTAGGTTTTTTTTCTAGAATTTTTATGGTTCCAGGTTTTACATTTAAGATTTTAATCCATTTTGAGTTAATGTTTGTATATGGTAAGAGATAGAGATCCAGTGCTATTCTTCTGCATGTGGTTATCCAGTTTTCCCAGAAACATTTATTGAATAGGATATCCTTTCCCCAGCATATGTTTTTGTCTGCTTTGTTGAATATCAGTTGGTCATAATCTGCAATTTCTTTTTTCAGTGTTTTGTGGTTTTTTCTTATAGAGACCTGTCACTTCCTTGGCTAAATATATTCCTAGGTATATTTTTTTGCAGCTACTGTGAATAAAACTGAGTTCTTGATTTGGTTCTAAGCTTAGTAATTATTTGTGTATAGAATTGCAACTGATTTGTGTAGGTTGATTTGGGAACCTGACACTACCGAATTCATTTATCAAATCTAGTAGTCTTTTGGAGGAAGCTTTAGGGCGTTCTAAGTATGAGATCATATCATCAACAAACAGATAATTTGACTTCCTCTTCTCAAATATGGATGTCCTTTATTTCTTTCTACTGCCTGATTGCTCTGGCTAGAACTTCCAGGGCTATGTTGAATAGAAATGGTGAAACACCACATCCTTGCTTGTTCCAGTTCTTATGGGGAATAATTTCAACTTTTCCTCATTCAGTTTGATATTGCCTGTGGGTTTGTCATATATAGCTTTTATTATTTTGCATATGTTCCTTCTATGCATAATTTGTTGAGTGTTTTCGTCATGAAGCTGGATTTTATCAAATGCTTTTTGTGCATTTGTTGAGATAATCATGTGGTTTTTGTTTTTAGTTCTGTTTATGTGTTGAATCACATTTATTTAATTGTGTATGTTGAACCATCCTTGCATCCTGGGATAAAACCCACTTGATCATGATGTGTTATCTTTTTATGTACTACTGAATTTGGTTTGCTAGTATTATGCTGAGGATTTTTGCATCTCTGTTCATCAGGGATATTGGTATGTAGTTTCCTCTTGATAAAAATGTGAAGAACACTCACTGGAGAAAGGACAGCCTCTTCAAAAAATGGTGCTGGGAAAACTGCATATTTATATGCAGAAGAATGAATCTAGACTCCCACCCATCACACTATGCAAAAATCAACTAAAAATGAATCAAAGACCTAAATTTGTAAGACTTGAAGTGATAAAATTACTACAAAAAATAAGGGAAACACTTCAGGATATTGGTCTAGGAAAATATTTCATGAATAAGACCTCAAAAAGCACAAGCAACAAAAGCAAAAAGAAACAAATGGGATTGCACCAAATTTCAAAGCTTCTGTACAGCAAAGGAAACAATGAACAGAGTGAAAGGACAACTTATAGATTGGGAGAAAATATTTGAAAACTACTTATCTGACAGCTGATTAATATCTAGAATATACAAGGAACTCAAATACCTCAACAGCAAAAAAAATCTTATTTAAAAAATGGACAAATTATCTGAACAGACATTTCTCAAAAGAAAACATAAAAATGGCCAACAAAAATATGAAAAAATGTTCAACATCACTAATCATTAGGGAAATGCAAATCAAAACCCACAATTTTGTATCATCTCACTCCAATTAGAATGGCTATTATCAAAAAGACAAAAAATAACAAGTGCAGGCAAAGATTTAAAGGAAAGGAAATTCTCCAACACTATTGATGGGAATCTAAACTAGTACAACCACTATGGAGAACAGTATCAAGGTTCTTTAAAAAACTACAAATAGAACTACCATACGATCTGGTAATCTCACTTCTGGGAATTTACCCAACGAGGAAGAAATCATTACATCAAAAAACATCTGTATTCCCATGTTCATTGCAGCACTATTCACAGTAGCCAAAGTATGGTATCAACTTAGGAGCCCAACAACAGATGAGTGGATAGAGAAAATGTGGCCTATATACACAATGTAATACTATTCAGCCATAAAAAATAATGAAATCCTGTCATCTGCAGCAACATGATGAAAGTGGAGGACATTAAGTTAAATGAAATAATCCAGGAACACAAAGTTAAACATCTAATTTTCTCACTCACGTGAAAGCTATAAAATATGTTGATCTCAATGATGTGAAAAATAGAACAGAAGATACTAGAGGCTGTGAAAGGTTAAGGGGAAAGGAGGAATTGAGAGAGATTTGTTAAAGGATACAAAATTTTAGCTAGATGGTAGGAATAAACTCTAGTGTTCTATACCATTGTAGGATGAGTATAGTTAACAATAATATAGTATTTTGAATAGCTGGAAGGAAGATATTGAACCTTCCCAGCACAAAGTAATGATAAATGTTTGAAATCATATACTAATTACCTAGATCTCATCACTATGCATTATATGTATCAAAATATTAATATGTACCCCATAAATATGTATAATTATTATTTATCAATTAAAAACTAAAGTTAAAAAATAAATTATTTTTAAAATTTACAGAAGAAATACTGTAAAACCAAAATAGATTACTTGTGAAAGATATCAGGAAGCTATAAAATACCAAAACAGAATATTTTAGTTCCATAAAGTTTTATATATGAGATCTTTGCAAAATTTTCATGTATCTGCTAATTCTTACATTATTAAAACCCTTTTCAAGAGAAAGTAAAAGCTTTAAAGCTTCCAATAAATGTTATAAAGCTAGTATATGAAAAAATAGTACAAAAGAAAACACACTAGTCTTACTAATTTTACAAATATTCTAAACAAACTATAAGCAAATCCAGCCAAAACATGCAAACTGTAACCAACAGAATTTGTTTCAAGTGTTTAATTTTATTCTAGAAAATATAGCACTATAATTCTCCATGCTAGTGAATCAAAGGTAGAAAAACCATATGGTCTTCTGCAGAAATGCCAAAACTACATTTGATAAATTACAAAACCCATGTTTCCTATTTAAAAGTACAACAAAAACAAATGGGTAGAAAATAACTTTAATTAATGATAGTAATTAGGTGTTATCACTTAAACAACAACAACAACAAAAACAGAAAGTAAGAAAGAAAACAGAAATGGTAGAAGCTGAGAGGGAGAGCTTCAGTTCAGTGTGAATGCTCATTTCCACTCAAGTAACACCCTCTTGTCAATGGTCCTTCCTGAAACAATTTGTCTACTAGGTGATGCCAAGGCTCAAGTCCACCTAGAAATATTTTCTGTTTGTCCTGGACTTCTTTCCAATTTCTATTAGTTCAAGATTTTACAATAAATAAATAAACACATACATCTATAAATAATTGGCTAACACAGAGGAAAGCAAAGTGTAGGAAAATACCTGAAGCATATTTGAAATGTGTTACTGTCTTTAACTTAACAATAAATACTTGTACGTCATTTCTAAAAAAATGCAAAGTCCCCATAGATAATTGGCAAAGAAATGGCTGATATGCATTTGTGTACCTGTTTAACTTCATTCATGATCCAGATGAATATAATTTGTGAATATTTTTAAGTCAAATTTTAAACAAATTAAATTACCAGATCAACATGTTCTATCCTTTTTTTATACATATATTGCCAGGTTACTCTCCATAAAACCAGAGTGCATGAGATTGTGTATTTCACTGTCAGCTTTAAGAATCAAGTGAGTTTTACCAATTTGATTTCGTATAAATGATTTCTCATTGTTTTTACTTGCTTGTAAGTATAGAATATCTGATGGATTCAGTTTGATTTTAAAGGAGCATGGTCTTTACTTTGGCAAAAATGATTTGAAATCTTCCTGAAGATTTACAGTTGTTTTAGGAAATGGCAATTTGCTGTTTATAAAATGAAAGAATGTATGTGAAAGGCACTTTGTAATCCACAAGGCATTATGCTAAAAGTACTTTAATAAATTAATTAAGATGTAAGGAAATTTTAAGAACACTTGCATATTGGACAGTATAGGAAGTTACAATTATGCAAGCTTCTACAAAGTGATAAAATCGGATTTTAATAGTAATAGAATATTCATCTACTTTTATCACTTAAGAAATGTCTACTACTGCATGTGTGTTTGTTTTTAAAGGACCTATTTTGTAAAAAGGAGAATTCAGTAAAGGGTAGAACTATTTATCTACCTCATACAAATCTTAAAGGATCAGGATAAGAGTTTTTAATTGAATCCAACAAGAAATTGATGGCAAGTACAGAAGAGAGGCATTTTTAGTTCTGTAGGAAATCCATAGTGAATGATTTTTAAGGGCTTCTTTTTTAGGACAGAACTTTGAAAAGAAGTTTTCAAAGTTTCAGTTAAAATGTTCTGAAGACATTAAAATAATAAATGATATTAATCAAAACATCTTTGAAATATATTCCATACTGCATAGCTGTAAATTGATATCTATATCCAAAATCTTTTTAAAAAATTATTACTGTATACAAATTATAGACAAGATGTGATTGCATTGAACAAATAATCTTGACAATAGTTGTTCTGACAATTCCTAAAAATAACCGGTTGCAGAAATAAAGTAATAGCTGTTTATTATTGCTTTCATAAAAGGTACTACTCCCGTAAAAGTAGAAAATAATAGATAGATAAAAACATTGCCACATATATTGCAGAATTTTAGGGGCCTGCCTACCTCAGACAAGTGAAAGCAATGTTAAAATATTTATGAAGTGAACTTTCAATGCATATCTATAATAGCTATTTAAGGGGCTAACCAGTGTGGTAAAATGAGATAGAAGAGGAGGAAGGGAGAAATAGAATCAGCCTATAGTTATGCCTGACCACAAATTTGCAATAGATCTTTATGTCCCAAAATTGGCAGATTGGTGGATCTAGAGGCAAAGAGAAGAAAGATATAGACATTCATTCAATTTTTAAATTTACCATACTGCTGTGGTACTCAAACTACAGTGAAATGAAGTATGGAAGATTAAAATGCTTGGTATAAAATATGAATTGTCAAAAATCCTGAAAGGTTTTAAAAATGAAGGTAACATAAAAACAAAAATGAATTAAAATATAAGGTACTTTCAAAAAGAATAATGTTTTTTATATAATTCTTGTATCATTATTATTTTTTATTCGAAAGATAAAATTGTATGTATTTACAATGTAAAATATATTTTTTAAGTAAATATATATGATGGAATGATTAACTCTAGGTAATTCATGTATGCATATTTTTAATTTCTCCTCTATTTTGACAAGGGTATTGTTCTACTTCCATTGTGCTATGCCTAGCCCAAAAAAGCTTAAAAGGACAAAAGTACCCACAATTATTTTGTGAGGATGAGAGCAAGAGTTTGGGGGATGTTATAGGAGAAAATGCAAGAAAATATAGCAAATTTATTAAGTATATCCATAAAAGAACAGAATATAGCAATTGGCACTTAGAACTGACTTGAATTAAGTAGATAAGTTAGTCAAGTATTTTAGAGTCATTCTATCAAAAGAAGCACCAGCCCATGCTAAAAGATTGTGACTTTTTTGGAATAAAACAATAATTGGCAAACATTCAATAGGCAAAAAGGTTCTCAGTGAGGGTACAGGCCACAATACTCAATTCAGTTGTGGTCAAGGAGGCTAATAGGAGAGGAAGACCCTCCTAGAGCAATGAACTGAGTACCACCCTTCTCAGGGAGCAGAATTGACCCTAGTCAAAATGCATTCAGCTTCCCCAGGGTAGGGGCCCCTCACCAACGTCTGCCTTGTAGGATATTAGAATTGGTATTGCTGTTGTGCGTTTCCCGTTCTTTTTTCTGTGTGTGAGTACTCATTGTGGTTATTATCTGTTTACCTATTGTAAGATAGAATATTTGTCTTTTTGTTCATAATTCTTAAGGGGATCTAGAGAAGGGTGAATTTAGAGTAGAGACTGTCATCCATCATCCCTGATTAAAGGAAATATATTTACAGAGATCCTGAATATTGAGCTTGATTCCATGGCTAGTTGGGACTTCTGATTTATCTTCCTAGAGTACAAGTGAGGAAAATTCTGTTTGTAAGAGACAGCAAACTGAATATTCGGTGATAAGAAGAGAGAACTCTTGTAGTCATTAATACTGCTCACAGATACTCCACCTTCCTCTCCTGACTACACAGCAGGGCTGGATTTCCAGTTGGTCAGAATAATCCTTCACAGAGATGAAATCAACTCCCATAAAAGATTACTTGGTTTCAAATTTTTAAAAAAATGTTATATAATAATGCCTTCCTTAATAAATCCTTCTTCCCTTAGTCATCTTTTTCCTATCTTTCAAATGGTGATAATATTCAGGGATCATTTGTAGCTCTAATCTCATACGACTTGCTCCCTACTGACCTTTTTTAATTTTATGGCTTCAGCTATATGCACTTTCGATGAATATTAACTTTTAATTCAGATTCCTCCACTGAATTTCAAACTCAAATAGCCAATACCTAATAGGCACTACAAATCCGTTATTTTACCTCATTGAATTGATTATTTTATCCCTGCAAACATAGTTATCTTCCTAAATTTCCCCTGACATTGATAATCACTGGTGGACCAAAACCATGGAATTCTTCGAGATTATTTTCTGTATGTGTAATTGCTCACCAAATGGTGCCAATTTTATTTATTAAGTATCTGTAGATTGCATCAAGTGTTCTCTGTGCTCACTTTTACTTAACTCACTCGTTCATGACTTTGTCATCTATTGTAGTCCTTGAACCAAAGAACTCAAATTATCATTAGAGATTGAAAAGGAACATCACAATTATAATAAAACCTATTAAATTCTATAATGGAGAATTGAGGGAGATAACATTGTGGAATAACATCTGAAATCTACTTCACTTTGGGAGATAGGGAACTCTTCAGGAGCATTATGCTACTTTTATTCATTTCACAGATACCTATGAAGTAAATTTTCTATGACAGAGCAACCTTGTCCTTTGTATCAGGCAACTCTACAATAGACTGGGATACAATGATAGATATGATCAGACAGCATCCCTCTTGATGAATAAAAAGCTGGAAAATAATGGTGTGGAGTATAGTATCAGAAAAAACATCATTCCCTAGAAGTGTAATAAGACTGGAATGAACTGTACTTGATTGGAAACTATAAGACATGAATCTGAAAATGTCAGTGTTAGACTAGATTATGAAAGACCTTGTATACCTTGCAATACTTTTGGAATCTTATCCTTATAACAGCATAAAGCCTAAGAAAAGTAATCAACTTCTGGAGAAAGTGTGATATGGGATGGTGACTTATGTTCCAGCCCTCAGGGGCAAACAAATTCATTTAATTTGGTTTAAGGCAGAAGTGTCTTTACATTAAGATAACGTTTTTATAAATTTAGTCAAAATAAAAATCGAAAAGTGAGATTAGCCTAAAAAAATTAAATGGAATAAGAGTGAGACATACTTTACCCAGATCACAATGTACCTTATTCAGGATGGTAGTGAACATAGAAAAAAGTAAAAAAGAATGACTATGAAGACCAAGAGAATAAAGCAACGAAACCTAAAATTTGTTGGATTTTTTATAAATGGAATAATTTTTTACACTGTGAAAATTTTCCAAAATGCACGTTTTCTTTTATAATTAGGAAAATAAAGATATTAGTAACTGTTTTAGGACTGAAATGGACTGTCTAGGAAAACAAGTATTGGATGAAATATAAATCATTTCTTACTATACTTATCTTAAGAAACAAAGTCATATTAAAGGAAAATGTATGTGCTCATGGCTTCCCATTCTTTCTACTGAATTATGACCTAGTAAATGGAATTCTGTCTCTTATTGTTCAGATATTCAAAAATATTAGGCTAGATGGCATGTTTCTCTGTTTTTATTAAATTGAGGAACTTATAATTGTATACAAATAATGGGTAGAGAAAGTTGGAAAGAAGGAACAAAACAAGAAAATGCCAATATTGAATCCACATGATCTTGAAAAAATTGAGGATCTAATAATAAATTTCTGGTCAAGTCTCCCTCTTTTAGAAAAAAAAATCCA
Organism: Lemur catta; assembly: GCF_020740605.2. NCBI lineage: Eukaryota > Metazoa > Chordata > Mammalia > Primates > Lemuridae > Lemur > Lemur catta. The sequence continues at coordinate 54,843,403 of NC_059140.1, forward strand.
TAATTTTTTTAAAAACCCTAGGAGTCTATACATATGTTCTAAGTAAATAGCCAACACTATTTGCCATTTGCCAATCATTTTCCTTGATTAGACACTAATATGGAAAATTATAAAGGTTTAAATGTGTAGACATTTTTAAGTCATTCAAATCTTTTGCCTGCTGTAATGAAACCAGACTACTTGGATGATTATTTGAAATGTGAATTTTAACTGTAGTTTGCGAAAAGATTTTTTTCCTGAAATATGTTAATATATTCTCATATTATTAGCAAAAATAAAATGCTGATAACATCTCAAATCTTTGTTTTTTAAAAAATTAATTTCTTTATTACTTTAGTTTGAGTATGAATAAAATGTGGATCATTCATTGTTGAAAGTGATTTAAAATCCTAGACCTGAAAAAAGGACAAAAGAAACATAAAACTTGAACTATATTTTAACCATAATAATTTAATGAGTATGAGAGCATAGTAAGCTTCAAGGCGAAGATCCCTGTGGAAGACTGTGTAGGTCCTAAGCATCTAGAAGAATAAAGCAAAGTTCAACAGATCCACAGATTTCAAATTCAGCAGCATGTTGAAGAATTATCTTTTTTGACACTAGACTGAGAAAACTAGGTAGAGAATGTCTCTGAGGAACAGCCCTTATTCAGCATGTGACAAGCAGGGAGAAAATATATTATATATGTATGTTTGTGTTTGTACACACTATGTTGTAAAGATCTAATTCTACCTGATGTGCCCCATGATGAAAAGGAAAACAAACACGCACATACACATACACAAGCCCATGCACACAGGCACACATAAAAATAAGAGAAAAGAATCAAAAAGTAGCATATCATGAAATCTTCCATAATATGATAGTCCTTGGTATTTTTTGTTTTTATTTATACCCTGGTGTCTTCTCAGTTTTTCAGATAACAAAATAAGGCTTTTAAATTCTACTTTTGTAAAATATAAATGTTCTCTTTATAATGCTTCTTTTCTTTTCGCCTCAGTCTCAAAGGACAACCAGAGAGATAGAAATAAGTTTTTCATCTTTTACTCTTTCTTCCTTCCAAAGATTTACAGAAAAATGTAAGGTAAAATTTATCCTCATCCACAATACCACCAAATGCTCATCTACCACTAAATTACTCCAAATATAATATGTTTAGTTGTATTTTATCTATTTATGTAATAAATTTATGCATTTATATTTTATATGTGTATATGTGGTATTTTAAATGTTATTACGGTTGGTGATATTTATGCAGACATTCAACGTTGATCATATAAAAAATTATGAAACAAATATTCCTGTGAGCGTGCGCGCGCACATACACACACACACACACACACACACACATGCAAAGATTGGTTGATTTGGAGCTTCAGCAATAAATACAGTGATTGCAATTCTTTATGGTCTGTGCCTTCTCTCCTATATTTGATTGATTGAAAAAGGAACAGTTGGGCTTTGCCTAATTTGTTGTTATTAATGGCATTTATAGGTGCTATCCTAGTTGTTAATGATGAAAAATGCAGTAAACTCAATATTTTGCTTCTGATTTTTTTTAACTTTCATTTTTTATTTAGCTGACCAGTTTTTTGACTCAGTGATTTAAATCAAATAAAAATGAAAGTCAATGTTTATATAGCCATGATCTTAACCAATACAATTTAGAAAGTTGCTGAGAAATGCTAATAAATATTTTAAAATAATTTTCATTAAGCTGGTAGTAGGTGTTGTTATGCCATTGTAACCCTTGTCATTGGCTCTTCTTCACTTATTACTGCAGGGCACTAACTTTCTTGTCAAATCCTGTGTGTGATTTCTGAGATTCAACAGAGGTTTCAAACATGCTTCTAAGAAAGTACATTTATTTATCGCCTGTTCAATGGATGCTTTCTGTGATTAATACAAATGCATCCACCCGGTTTCAGATTTGTTCAATTATTCTGTTGAAAAGGGGGAACTAGTTTTGTTTTTATGCTACCCTAAATTAGAGGATGATTAAAGCTATTCTTCCTTCCTCTCCACCATTTTCCAATCCCAGCAACTGCTTTCTCAGATTTTATAGATGTCTTAGGATCCAGCCATGGGCTCAAAGACAAATTTGAGTGCTAGATACACCAGGCTGTATTTAGAATCACTCCTTTTTGATGAGCGTATTTTTGTTACTCTGCTAGCTTTTCTACCTAGCTTCTTTGTTTTAGGACTCTTTTTCTTGGAAGTGGAGAAATGCAAAAGGACTACTGGGTAGCATGTTCCATAAATCTTCAAGACATGAACAGGCACTTTGGATTTGCTTTGGTGGACACAGCTTGGATTCTCTACTACATATCACTGAGGTGTTAGATTTCTTAAATAAATATGATGATCATTCTTTCAACTAAATATATGGCAATTTATCTCTCTTCAAATATTTATTCTTTACACTGGGAAATACAGTCTCTCTCCTGAGTGTTACTAGAACTGACTGGCTTTGCCCTGTTATTTTCTACCCAACCTAATCTTTATGTAGGTTATCTCACTTATTTTTAATTTATTTTCTCTGGTAGTATTGTATGTAATTTTACAAGTATTAAGAATATAATCCAGTGAATAAATGGAAGAATTAATAAACAATTTTCCTTCAACAATTTAGATAAGTCACATAACAGCTCAATTTACAAATAGATAACATGTTGTCACTAACAAGTAGACATATTAATTAAAATAAGACAATATTATTTCTTGGGATTTAAACTTTAAAATGTGTGTGTGTATATATATATATATATATATATATATATACACATATATATATATACACACACATCTCTCCTGTTATGATTAGGTTTTACCAGTGGCATGTTCATTAAATGTTTAACAACTGGCTTTCCATGGGGAAAATGCCCTGATTTGTACTACTTGTCAATTTCCATTGTGTAAATACTCCCACATTGACTGATTTCAAGCTACCAATACGATGTCACTGTGCATGCAAATGGGGAGAAATGTGCAAAATCAGCTATTCTCTGCTGGTGCAAACCAGTGTAAGCCTATTGCAAAGGGCCATTGTTTGGTATTATATAAACTACAATAAGTATTTGTAAAGTTTCCATTTTTAAGCTAATGTATTTTTAATTTTGAACTATAATTCCATATATTTTAAGTGCTAGTGCTATGAAATAGCCTTAAAATGTCAATCACTAGGAGCCTGCAGCAGCAGATAATAAGAATCCTGTATCCTGAACATCAAAGATAAACATTTCTATAAGTGTAATAAGCAAAAAATAATGGGACAAAACTCTATGAGAATCATAATGTGTCTCATAATGGTAACACATGGGGGTATGGGTATTCCTTAGAAAATCAGTCCCAAGTGATTGTCTTAACATATGTAAAAATGGCCTAGATAAGAATTACATTGCTTAGAAAATAATTTAATATTGAACTCAATTCATTTTGCAAGAGGAAAGAAATTATACTGTGTTTAGTAAAATCTTAAAAAAGAAAATTTCACTGCTCATGAAATTCTGGCTCTGACTTTTACAATTTTTTTTTCAATTTTATGATTCAAGTACAATCTTTCAAATATTTCTGTTGGAAGACCTGTAATGCATGAGATATAACAAATTAATAGACCACAAACTTTTAGTTCTAGCCCCGTCACATTTACTTCCTTCAATAAGTCTGTTGTATGATAAGATATAATTGTGTAGGATTTAAGATATCAAAGAAAGAACCCCCCCCAAAATTATGCTGGTTTATTCAGTTTCATAATAATATTATAGTCTGTCAGGCTTAGAAAAGATCTGTTTAGTTTATTGCATCTATTCATTACATATTTAAATAAACTCATTGAAAACATTTCTGATTGAAAAGCCTCTGTTCACCTTCACCTTTCATTCTGTCTTAGACTGTTCTGAATGTCAGAAATGTCTTCCATGCAGTGAACGAAAATACATGTGAATATGTGTTCTTTTTTCCAATGGGGCAACATAAAACAATGTTCTTAGCCTAAATTCTTCAAGTAGTTAGAACAGTTTAATATTATTTACTCTTTTCTCACCTTCTTGTACCCACTTTCTTCAGACATTTAGTCTGAAAAAGTTTTATGTTCCTATCACATCCTTAATACTTTCCTCACGATGCTTTCCAATTTTTGATATTATTTTTAATGGTTTGTGTCCAGAACTGAAAATAACTTTTCAGAGATATTCTCACCACTGAAGATTAGAAAATGACTTATATCTTATTTATTGTAGACAAATTCTAGCATTCTGCTTAAAAAAACTAGTAGTCTGCAAAGCGTATTTTGATACTTTTCTCACAAATACATTCATACACACACACACACAAACTGCACAGAGAAATTAATATTTGTACTTTGTAAATATCTAGGACAGCACGCAAACTATTCCTTTTTATCTTGCAATTAGGACTTTCTAACAATGAAAATGGCCAGAGAATTAAATCAAAGAAATAATGGAAGCTAGGTACAGCAAGATATAAAGAAGAATGGGATGTTCTTTCCCTTAGATCACTTTTTCAATGCTACCCTCTCAAATATGAATCTTCCATGATTCTTCTCAAAGAATGCCAAACACATTTAAATGATTACAAGTATGCCCATGATTTCCTTTAGCAAAAAAATAAACTGGTGACTTCACCTCCTCTATCCTAGCTAGCAATTTTGTCACTTACTGCTTATTTATATACATTTGGCCATTTGGATGGTTGTCTATAATTTAGCAGAGATTATAAAGCCGACTCATACAGAGTACTTGTCAATGTTCTTGTTTTACAGAATCTGAATATCATATTTCAAAAGTTGTTCCCCAAATTATTATCCTCTTTTCTTCTTTTATTTTCCCCTTTGGTTACCCTCTTGAGAAGTCATATACATTATGTGTGATAAAGGGGCAATGTCCTGCTCTCTTTGCTGTATTTCTCCCTTGGGATTCTTTACTTAATTATGCTCTCACAATACATATTTTCCTATTCTACTTTCCATTTAACCATGAATATCTAGCTTCTACATTGGTTCAACAGTATTTAAATCAGACAGGATACTATAATATTACTATAATATTCCCTTTGTGTGCGTGTGAGTGTATATAAAGAAAAATGGCTAACAAGTGTCTTTTTAATAAGGTTTTACGGAAGGCAATTCAAGAGCTATTGAAGAGATGATTGAAAACATTCTATGTTCATTTTCTTACATGAGGTTTTCTGTTTAATATATGGACAATATTAAGTGTGAGCTTTCCATTAGCTAAATTAGTAATACATGTGCGAAATCAAAGTTACAAGTTTTGCTAATCATTGCTAAAAGATCATAAATTCTTAATACAAATTCCAGTTTCAATTATATTACAAATCCAGGATTTCCAGACTGAAAGAGGTCATGGATCAAAATTTTACTCTGTTTCTGGCACAGCCTGGAAAAGTTTGCTTGCTCTTTCTGCCAGTTCTGTCAAAATTCTATTAAAATATTTCTATTCCATGTATATCATGAATTAATTCCTAAAAGTAATAGCAGTATATATCACGTAGTAATGCCATTCTAGGTAAAGGTGAGAGTAAAGATGTGAGGATCAGAGTTTATCTTGTTGAACATTTATGGTACTACTCTTGGTGCCATTTTTTTTTAAGTAGGTTTTTAAAATTTTAATTGTTTTCTTTTTCTTCATTTTCTATTATTCTGTTACAGTTCTGGCAATCCAGTTCTCTGAACTGACCCTAGATGAATATCTTTTTAAAATTCAAAGTATCAAGGGGAGGGTTAGACCCTAGAACTTAAAAAAAAAAAAACTTAAAAAAATGCTGAGCTGTTAGTGTTGAATCTCATACCTACATTTGTCAAGACAGTTCCTTTGTAGTAATTTTTATTTCTTGAATTTTTATGCACACACTCTTTCTGTTCTCTACTTCCCTCTTCATTGCTATCTTGCCATAGAGATTATAAGCACAAGTCTCAATCAGCTTATTTTCCACATTCCTGGTGTTGACATTCCTCACCCTGTTCCATGTTGAGCTTCCCACCACCTGTATCCTCTGCCACAGACTTCTCTCCCCCCACGTACATCTACCAGTCATCTGTTCTGAATTAAGATGAGCCAAGAAAAAATAATTAGATGACTACAGTAAAGAATAGGAAATTATTGTGAGAATCCTGCCTATGATTGTGATACGTAGTTATAACATTCATCTTGTTAATGTTTTGACTTTGTTCCTGTTTCAACATTTTCACAAAAATATTGGGCTCGACTAAAAGCAAGAGAGAAGTGAGACCATTAGGATGAATTCTATATGACAGCATTTGTACTGCAACTTTGAATTGTTTTATAGGTTAAAAAAATAGTCAAAGGAATAACTTGAATGTCTGTTGAGTGTTTTACTGTATTTTAATGCTTTGGAAGTTTATCCACAGTTTGTATATGAACCTTAGACAGCCTTTGGCAGGAAAAGAAATTAAGTGTGAGAAACTGCATTTGTAAATTGAAAGAAAAAAGTGAACACTCTTCTTTTTTATTTGTAGTAAAGCACTGGTAAAAATGCATACTTAATATTTACCTTGTGCCTTATATTTCTTCTAGCATGATCTTTTAGGCTCAGTTATATAATATGGTATTTTTTACTAAGGTAATTCAACTGTTAGAATGTGCAATCTGGGTCTTACTCATATTTATTTCAAAAGTTTAAATAATTATATTTAGTTAATAGAATCACCTTTACCATCTCCTCACTAGTTTGAAAGCTTAAAAAATAATTTAAGCCATCATGGTAAAATGTGGTATAGAAAGCAATTAAAAAGCCAAATGGGTTTTGGCATTTGCCAAAAATATATAATATTTGTTGTGCCAGTGCAACTAAAGTAGACCATAATAACCTGTTGGGGTTAGAAAGTTCATGCCAAAAGCAGATGATTTCCCTAGAGTCAATCAAAATAATGGAAACATTGGTGCAAGATCACAGCTGAGCAGGTTCAGTCCTCTCTTCACTAGCTACAGATGGCATGTAATTTAGGAATGCCCATTTGGTGAAATTTACCAGTTCCTCTAGAGATCACACATATGGGTTTGCATTTAAAAAGCAATTGCACCACGAATAGCTTTTTAAACAACAGATGTAAGTATTGACAGTAAAAGGATGTCCAAAAAGCAAAGTACATCCACATAAGAAAAAAGAGAGCTTATGTTATACTTTATGGCACTTTACGTGATCTCGTAACTTAAAAAAAAAAAGGAAAATAATTATGAAATCAATGTGTCCAATGTTTGCTAAGCTTTCTGAATTAGATATGAGATTCTCTCTTCGTACAATGTTACTTTCTGGTATTCTACTGCTTTTCCCACATTCATTTATCACAACTGCACTCTTAAATCTCCAAAGTGTGCAGAAGTACTCATAGAGGTGTTTGATATCTGTGAGTCAGTCTGTGCTCCGTGCTTTTGACAGCATTGGTTTTTCTTGGCAAAAAGTTCACAATGGATTTGTGAAAACCCCATTGTCACTTAAAAATTGAAGGTACCTGAGTGTTTAACCGTACACAAAGGAGGATATTTGTGTTTGCAGACGATTGCACTAGTTACTAAAGGATATTAGTTATAAGTTGTGAGGTTTCCAATTGCCTGTCCTTTATTGCTTCCTTTAAAGAAGGAAATTAATCGTGTGAAATTGCCTTGCTAGTAAAGTGATACCAGATTGCAATGGCAGCATTGACCTAATCTAGCAGTAAAACAGGCAATCACATCCTCAGTGAACACTCATAGATATATTTGATTTCAGGAGTGTGCAGGACCAAAGTTTCCCTGGAGAAGTACGCATGTAATTTCTATTCTTATATTCAACCATAGTTTTGTTTTGTGGATTTCTCCTGTATAGTGCAGGCTCTCCTTGTTTTTATTGAAGGATAAACCTTTGTACCTCACAGTACAATCCCATATGGAAGGAAATTATAATTAAAAGGTCAAGTTTGGACATCAGGTTTTTGACACTGATTGTTTCTTGATTGAATAAAGTACAATGTTACTTTTTCTCCCATTCTCGGATGCAGTGATGTGCTGGAATACTAATAACTATGCAAATGATGACATTAGCAGGAAGATCCCATTTTTCTGGCTGCTTATTACTAGCATCAGGTGAAAAATTGTGGGAGATTGGATTGCTTTTGTTTGGAGGTGCAAAGATGGGCAATTGGTGCTATCCCGGGAAGCAAAGGAAAATGAATTGCTTGTACAAAGGGATGAACAGATTCAGATTAGTACTGAAATATTTATGACACCATTATATGGGTGTAGTGAGGATGCAGAATATGGAATGCCCATAAAGTACATATTCAAATAAGAGAAATGTTGTTATCTTGCATCTTTCATATTCAGTTTTATTTTTGTACTGGATATTTACACAGAAACTACAATATTGCTCAAGCTGTATTAAATTTGTGTATTAAATTAATTCAAGTGTTTTCTTGTTTCACAGAGCAGACTATATTAGAAATATAAATGCTTGCGTATATTGCATATATAAACATAAATGCAATTGATTAGTGTATCCCACAGTGTGCCAACTGCTACTTGTACAGTCAGACAAAGAGCTCTGATTTTAGAAATTTACAATTTGAGAAAACAACGAAACTAAATAAGGCTTTCGCTTTAGATGTAAAATTATCAGTTGTCTTTATTAAGTATGGAATAATTTATGTGTAGTTTCCTACATAAAGGAATGTGTATTACAACAAGTTTTGAAGGAAGAGAATTTCTACAGAAAGGAAGACAAACTGAAATTCCAGGCATGCAGAAAACTCCAAAAGTAAAACATAGAAAATAATTGGGTGAATAATCAGGGACGGGGGCTGGGGGTGGGAGCAGCTTAGTAGAATAAAGTTGCTTCGCAGTGCTCCCGGTGCTGCAAGGGACAGTTGTGGAGTATTTGAAGGTACAATTTTTCCCGTACTTCTGATGACTCTGGGTTCTCTCTATTGCTTAGGGGCAGACTGGCAAATCAGACCCAGAAAGATAATATATGCGTTTTTGGACTTCAGATTTTTAAAATGGCATTTCAGGTATAGAGAAAAACTTCAGTTTCAAAATTGACATTTCAGGTGTAGGAAAAGACTTGAAAATAATCAGAACAAATATTTGCTTCCAAGCCCCTTTTCGCTACCTGTTTTCCTCCTTCCCCAACACACACATAAGACATACAGAGACTGTATGAAAACCATTTCAAATAGTGAGAGAATGAAAGTGGAAGGTAAAATAATGTAGATACGTGCTGGTTAGTGTCCCAAGAAGAGATCATGTGCCCACCCGCCCGTGGAGAGGCGGCCCCTGACACAGCAGAGTGGAGTGGAGACCGGTTCTGAGCAGCGTCGTGTAATCTGCTCCTGGATGGGGAACAAGAAAAGCTCTTTCTTTTTGCCTCTAAATGTGGTCTGAACTAGAAGCCCTAGATGTCCGTTCAGCTAAGATAAGGTAACCATGCAGTATTCAGACGTCTGCTCCCCAGGCCGCATAAATATTCCACAACCTGGATGGCTTCCTAGGGAGAAGCTGGGAAAATGTGAAGCCACCATTGATCACATTTGTCCTGGAACAACTGAAGAAACCCTCAAGCAACTGAGTTTATCCTGAACTAAAGACACTAAGTTTTTCATCACCAGATAAAATGGCTCATTATAAAAATTTAACTTCAGTTAGAAAAAAAAACATTTTGTTTTTATACATCCAACTGTATGAATGAAGAATTTATGCTTCCTATGTAAATAAATCAGTAAATAAGCATTTTGGAAAACAGCTGTGATTCCTGATTACAATTTAATTGTGGCGATGAAACTGGTGTACATAAGACAATGAGCGAACCATCAGTGTGGTATGTAAGTAAATACCAAAGTGCATAATACAGACAACTAATACTGTGGCCATTTGGAAAAGAGAAGATTAGTAAAGATTAGAGAGGTCACAAATGGCTTACTGGAAGTTCTGAAAATATGGCTATCACTTGTACAGTAACAGCATTTGAGGATGGAAGAGGGACAGAAGAAAGGATAGCCAAGAAACTAGATTGGCTGCATTTCCAATGCTCAGAGTGAAACCTGGTAGACAAATTATTGATTAACTCTAAATATAATCATTATAAGTTCCAAATATAAAAGGATTAGCCCTGGTTTTATCAAAATCTGCAGTACTGACATTTTAGACTTGACAATTATTTGTTGTATGCCACTGTCCTGTGCATTGGAGGACATTTAGCAGCATCTCTGGCCTCTACTCACTAGACACCAGTAGCAACTCCTCTCCCTCAAGTCATGACAATCCAAAATGGCATTGCTAAATGTGCCCTGGAAGATAAAAATCAATCAGCCCCTATTGAGAACCTCTACATCAGCCTGACAAGGAAATGAGAAAATGAGGCATGATAGGTAGAATAACTGAAGATATTTTTGTAGATACCATATTACATACTTTATTTTACTGAGTCATTGCTTTATTTCCTCAACGTGGCACCATTTATTGAGTTCATAATCTGATCTGGGCATTGCTTTCAGTGTTTTTTAGTAATTATTTAATCTCTAAAACAGATATTATTATCTTTCTTTTGTAGACAATGAATTGTCAAAAGTCACACCACTAAGATTTGAACCCAGTTTTGTCTGACTCCAAAGCCATATTCTATAGTAGTCAATACTGCTTGTCTATAGTATTATAGGCTTATGGTATAGTAAGATTTTTAGATAATATATTTATACATATATGTGTGTATGTATGTAGAGTGTGATAATAGAGAAATCAGATAGACAGTGGATAGGTAGACATGCTTATTATTTGCTTCATGTCTTATGATATAGAATACATTGATTACCTTGAAGATGAGATTATCTGGAATGAGATGCATCTCTCAATTACTACCTGAGCCATATTAATCTTGCCTTATTCAACTTGAGTACAGTGTTGACTAATACTTAAATTAGTTCCAGTTTGCTTGATTTCACACTCCATAAAAGTTAATGCTGGCTGTGTCTACACATACAAAGTGGAGATGAAGTGATTATTGCAAAATCGTAAATAGCTGACACACATTCTGCTGTTGGAGAAAGGTAGTCTGGTAAGCCTGAACTATTCAGATTGGTCTTAAACATTCAGTTGTTTCAGATAATGCATCCCTGTACTATTTTAAAGCCATAATATTATAAGACTGAAAATGTTAATTGACCCTTGGTGAATCTTATTATGTGTTATGTTTATCTCAGAGAAAGAAAGGAGGATAAATTGAAGAGAAGAGCATTTCTGACACTACTTTACAGCTAATCTTAAAGTAACGCAACACCAAATCTCATTTGCATATGGGAAAACAAAGAGGTTCTGAAAAATAAAAATTGGTGGAAGGCTCCTCTGAACCGTGGATCTTGTTTTACTCCTGCTGCTGCCTTAACCAAGATGACTACTGACTCCTTCTGTTTCGTTAAAGATGGCCTTCAAGGTGCTCCGCTCTCCAAGGGTAGAAAATTTAACCCTTTGTTGTGGAATGATGCAATATACTTTTTAATGTAGGTGACACAGGTTATCCACATCAGAAGGCAGCACAATGGTACTAGACTCTGCAACTATCCCCCTCGAGTTCAGAGGCTATGCCATGCTGTCCTTCAGTAACTTTGCTTTAATTCCCCAGTTTTATCTCCAACTTGTCCCTTCAAGCAGGGAATCTGATAGAAATCTGTTCTAAATTCTAAAAAGCTTCTATATTATATATCATTTCTCCTTGTATTTGCCTGTTAGTCTAAAACAGTTATTATGAAGTGAATCTTATATTGCCTCTCCTTCCATGAAAGCGGTGACTATGCGGTGGTTAAGAGCATGACCTCCACAGTTTCACGGGGTAGATGCGAATTGTGTTTCCATCTTCACTGTTTGTATATCCTTGAGCAAGTTATTGGACCTCTTAACTTCAGTATCCTCATCTGTACAATTAAAATAACAATAATACATAACTACATAGGAATATTGTGAGGCATAAGGAGGTGAATAGTGAAAAAACACTTGTAACAGTGCCTATAGTAAGCCTTTTGTAGCATTTTCTATTTTACACCATAATACTGAAGAAACAGAAGTTCCAGGGCAGAGATACATAGACAGCTAGAGGGTTTACAAGGACAAGCAGTTTATGTTATAATATTACTAGGCTTTAAGCATATAAATCGTATGTATGTTCTTTCTATTCCAACAAATATGCATGTAGAAAACCATTTATAAACTTTAAATGCTATGAAAGATTTTTTTCAAAAATACCAATTATTCTCAATACCCTAGAAAGCATTAACACCTAATGTTCATTTTTAAATCACCACTTTAGTGGCATAAATATACATCTTTTACATTATTCCCCATACTTTAGAAAATTTACTTTTAGAGAAAGTGAATAATATAGGTATTTTGTTAAATAATAAACTGTTTATATTTACCAAGTTATTTTCTTACTCAACTCACTGTTTCTCTAAAATCCATTTGTAAAGCAAAGATTACAGCCTTTTTTGTCTTTGTATAAAAGTTCCCAAGGTTGATGGTTTCTATATATAAGAAAGAGAAAATTTTTCTTATTCATGAAATAAATATAAAAGAAACTTTCATACATAAAAATTCAGGTAGTAAGTGAGAAACTCCAAGTCATGACTTGCACATATTGTTTGACTACCTTTATTTCTCATATCTAGTTTTATTTTCACATTTACTTATTTATTTTTAAAATTTACATATAAAATTATATGTGTTTATCATATATGGCATGATACTGGCATGAAAACAGACATATAGACTAATGGAACGGAATAGAGAGCCCAGAAATAAGTCCACACATTTATAGCCAACCAAATGATTTTTGACAAAGGTGCCAAGAACACACAAAGGGGGAAAGACAGTCTCTTTAATACATGGTGTGGGGATAACTGGATATTTACAAGCAGAAGAAAGAACTTAGATCCTTCTCTCTCCCCATATACAAAAATCAACTCAAAATGGATTAAAAGGACTTAAATGTAAGATCTAAAACTATGAAACTACTAGAAGAAAACATAGAGGAAAAACTCCATAACATTGTTCTGAGCAATGATTTTCTACATATGACCTCAAAAGGACAGTCATCAAAAACAAAAATAGACAAACGGGATCACATCAAGCTAAAAAGCTTCTGCACAGCAAAGGAAACAATCAACACAGTGAAGAGACAACCTACAGAATGGCAGAAAATATTCTTACATCATCTCCAGTTTTCTTACTGTCTACTCTTTTCCCTCTCACTTTTAATGTAAAAGTTTTTGAAACTTAGAGAAAATTTTGTATAATAGTATATTAAACACACATATCCCTAGATACCGTAATTAACATTTTATCTTATTTTCCTAATATCTACCTACCCACCTATCTACCCTTAACCATTTCAAATAAGCTGCAGACATCTTAAAATTTAACCCTAAATACACATCAAGTTCTAAAAATAATTGCATTACATTTGATTATTTTGTCTCTTTGACCTCTTTTTAATGGAACTGTTTCACTACATTTTTTTAATAAAAGAAGGACATTGAATTTTGAAGAGAACAGGCCAGTTACCTTTAAACATCCCACAAATAGATTTATCTGATTGTTTCCTTATGGCTTTATTGAATTTATTCCTCCATCCCTAGCATTTTCTGTAAAGTGAATATTAGTTTTATGATTTTGATTTAAATTCAAATGAAATCTTTTTGTTAAGAATATAACATACATAATTCTGGGTCCTTTGTATTGTTTATATCAAGAGGTGCATGATGCAAGGTTGAAATCTAAAATCCCCAAATTGAATGCTAAACTTCCCAATTAATATGAAACAAATCAAAACAAAACAAAAGGATTCACCTACAGGTTTCTGCACCTCAGTTAATGCCAACTCTCTCCTTTCAGTTTCTCAGGCCCTAACCATGGGGGCCTCCATGAATTTTTTTTCTTTCAAAACCATATCCAATCTGTTACCTGTTGGCACTTCTTTCAAAGTATCCATAAATCATTCACTTCTCATGCCTTTCACTACATTAATCCAGTCCAACACACCATTATTTTATTTTGCATATTGATTTTGTTTTCATTTTTTATTTTTTCCCTTCATTTTTTTCTTTTAGCTCTCAACATAGGGTATTATGACCTCTTCGAACACAAATAGTTTTCATTTTCCCTTTTGAATCTTATATGCTTAACTGATTATTTTCCTGATTGCATTTGAATATACTTCCAATATAATTTTAAATAGGAGTGGACAAACTATGATTCTATTTTGTTCTTGACTTTGATAGGAAAGGCTTAATAGTTCAAGTTTCAATGACATTAAGGAATATCCATCCATTATATTAACACTTTAAAAATCAGAAATAAGTACTAAATTTTGTTGAATGTATGTTTGATGTCCAAAGAGATGATGTGTTTTTTGTCGTCCTGTATCTATTATTATAGTGGATTATGTTAATGTATCTCCTAATATTGAACCATCTTTGCATTTCTGCAATAAAACCCACCTTAGCATGACATTAATTTTTGTTGTGCTATTTTTTAGTAGTTTATTTGCAATTACTCTTCATTATTATGTATGAGTTAGATTTATCAATAGCCTTCTTTTAGCAACAAGTGTAGGTATCAATTTAAATTTGATAATTTTTCAATGCTTCCGAAAGGTATAAATAACATTGAGAACTTTGAAGTCATGTATAATTTAGATAACAATGAGAAGTTTGAAGTTTTGGTACTATCTAAATTTGCTGCTTTTTTGAGTTGGGATGAGTAGCTCTTTGATAACATTTTCTACTTTTTTAATGGAAATTGATCTGTTTAAAGTGCCCCTAGTGGGCTAAATTTGATAAACTCCATATGAGGTTAAAATATAACATACTAAAATCTCTTACAACCTTTGACCAAATCCTTTCTCTATCCTTCTTTTCCTCACTGCAGTAAATAATACCACTATCTACCCAGTTATTCAACTAAAACCTGAAATTATTTTTGAACATTTTTATCTTCTTTGCTTCATGCTTTTTCCTTCCCTCATCCAATCCTTGAATTAGTTTATGATGATATAGATTTCAGATCTGTCCAAATCTCTCAGTCTCCACCAACACTCCTCTAATCTCTTTGAAAGAGACATTCTTGACCTGGATAATCTCCCAACTTATTTTTTCTCTTCTTTCTTATTATAGTTCAAATATTACCTTCTCTGAGAAACCTTCCTTGTTAAACTATATGTTAAGGTAACCCCATCCCCAAAATTATGCTCCATTATATTACCCACTTTATCATCTTTATGGCATATATCACCATCTGAAATTATTTTGTCTATTTACTTGACTGTTTTCTGGACATACTAAAATCTTAGCTCTATGAGGGAAGGGTCTCATCTTCTTGTTTACAGTTTTATCCCCAGGACCTCGAATAGTCTGACAATGAGTAGGCCCGATAGGAATAGCAACTAAATAAATGAATAATCTTCTTAATGAAGGAGTATACACAATTGAACAAAGGAATGAAAAACTTAAATGGAAAAGAGCCAAAATTGGGGCCTTCAAAGAAGAAAACTAGAGCATAGTAACTCTGGAGAATTTCTGACCAAGTATTTTAATTCTGGGCAAGAAAATACTAAGGCTAGCTATAAAACTATAGAAGAAGTCTCGTGGAAGATGATTTTACTTTTAAAAAGCTAAGAAAAACAATAATTATTATTTATTTTATTTATTATTAATTTTTTAAGTCTACTATGGATCAGAGTTAAGGATGACATAAATTCTCATAGATCACAGTTTTCAAGAAGCAAATGTTTGTGATCCTTGCCTACCTATTTTGCACCCCATCATCCAGTCCCTAGATTTAGTGACCATGAAAACACTCATGACAAACTTTTCATCAAAATTCATTTGTCAACTTGTCTTCCCATACATCTCCTTAAACTCTACCTAATCTTCAAACGAAGACATAATGAAGTCATAATTTCACCTAACATGATACAATTACCATGCATACAAATGAAAATCCCTTCCACACAAATGGAAATAAAGTCCTTGAGTGGTGTTTACTCTTCTGATATCCTATAAACTAAACTTTATGATTCTAAAATTAACAACACTTAAATACTGTTATATAAAGGTAATTCATCTTATGTTATATGATAAGGGAATAAGAGAGAAAAGAAAACAAAGATATTTGCTTAATATATGTATATATACACAACATTATATTCATTACAGAATAAGGAATAAATATTCATGACAATTACAGTCCTGTACCCAAGACTTCAAAAGGACATTCTATCGAGCCAGGAGCTTCAGGATGGTGGGGACATGGTCAAACCAGTTAATTCCATGAGTATGGGGCCATCGCCACACTTCTTTTGCTATGAAGTGAGTTCCTTAATTAGATGCAATGTTATATGGAATACCATAATGATAAATAAAGCATTCTGTCAGTCCATGGATGGTAGTATTGGCAGAAAAATTGTGTCTAGGGAAGGCAAATCCATATCCAGAATAATTATCTATTCCAGTGAGAACAAAATGTTGCACTTTCCATGATGGAAACTGTAAAATGTAATCAACCTGCCAACAGGTAGCTGGCTGATCAACCTGGGGAATGGTGCCGTATCTGAGACTGAGTTTTGGTCTCTGTGGCTGGAAGACTGGGCAGTGAATGGTGGTCTAGCCACGTCAGCCTCTGTAAGTGAAAACCTACATTACTTAGCCATGCAAAGCCTCCATCCCTGCCACCAAGGGCATTTTATTCATTAGTTCATTGGACAATGACAGGAGTGACTGAGGAAAGAAGCTGACTGGTATTCATAAAATGGATTATTCTAATTATTCTATCCATTTGATTATTTAAATCCTTCCCTGATGATGTCACCCTTTGGTAAGCATTCACATGTAACACAAATATCTTCTCAATTCAGACAGCTCTCTCCACGTACTTCTTTCCCAAATTTCCTTTTCACCAATTTTCCAATCATGTTCCTTCCAGATCCCTGATTATCTAGCCAAAACATTGGCTACATCTCATGAATTGATATACCCTTGCAAGTCTGGCCATTTCTTATTCCGAGTGAAGTGCAAAACCTGACATTCTGCCTACTGGGGAGGATTTCTCTTTACCACATGATTATGGAGGCCAAGGAGTCCTGTGATCTGCATCTGTGAGTTGGAGCACAAAGAAAGTTGATGATCCAGTTTAGTTTTAATCTCAGGCCTGAGAATGGGGGATTCAGGGCACTGATGATGTAAGCCCTGGTCTGAGGCTAAAGGCTGGAGAACCAGGAGCACCAATGTCGAAGGTCAGGAGAAGATGGACATCCCAGCTCAAACAGAGAGTAAATTTGCCCTTCCTAGATCTTTTTGTTTTATTCAGGCCTCCAATGGCTTGGGTGATGTCCATACCCTTTGTTGAGGGAGATCTTCTTTATTCAATCTGATTCAAATGTTAATATCCTCTGGAAACACTCTCGCAGACATACCCAGAAATAATGCCTTAGCAGCTATCTGGGCATTCTTTAGCCCAGTCAAATTGACACCTAAATTAACCATTAGAATTGATAATAGACACTTGAAGGGAAAAATCCAGAAGCAGGAAGACATGTTAGAGGATTATAAGTAAACTTTGCTCAAAGCAGTGATGTCTTGGATTGGATTACCTTAGTGGAAGCCATGGGAAATGAATGACTTATGGATACTTTCAAAGATGTGCCAACAGGTGCCTGACAGACTGGATATGATTTTGAAAGAAAAAGAAAATTCATGGAGGTCTTCACGGTTAGGGCCTGAGAAACTGAAAGGAGAGAGTTGGCATCAACTGAGGTGCAGAAGGCTGTAGATGAATCCTTTTGTTTTGTTTTGATTTGTTTCATTTTAATTGGAGAGTTTAGAGTTGAATTTCTGGATGTGTTAAGTTTAAAATGTCAATTAGATATAACAAGTGGGGATAGGAAGAAAGGAGTTGATTATATGGAATTGAAATTTAGAGAAAGAGGTCTAGGCTAGAGATATAAATTTGGGAATCATTTGCACATTGATTAAAGCCACAAGGCCAAAGGAGACCACTAAAGGAATGTGTACAGGAAAGAGAAGTGATAAAAAGATTGAGCTCTGGGGTATTCTAAATTAAGAGTTAATGGAGAAAAGTGGGAGTCAGCAAATTATACTAAAAGACCAATTAGTGTCACAAAGGAAACCAAGAAAGTCCTGTAAATCAAGTAAAGAATTTATCAATGAAAAAGTAGAGATCAGCTACATGAAATGCTCCTGATGTAACTGACCATGGTATTCAAAACTGGAAGTCAGCCTTGGGGCCAGCAACCTTGCAAAGAGCAAGGAATGGGAGAAGGAAGCAAAAGCTCAAATGTGTTGGACTTCACAGAGAATGAGAGGAGAAGATTTGGAGACTGAGTATAGACTATTTATTCAAGGATGTTTATTGTAAATAAGAGGAATAACAACAACAAAATGCAGAAATAGCCTGTGGGGGAAGTGGGATCGAGAGAATGGTGTGTGTGTGTGTGTGTGTGTGTGTGTACAAGAGCATGTTTATATATTTATAAATAATAACACATTTGTTTGCTAATTAGATTGCTCAATAGAGGACCAACCATTGATGATTGAGAAGAGAATGACAAGAGTTTCCCAAAGTGAATCTCTGAGAAGATAGAATACGGTACACAAAGAGGGGAGTTGGTTTAGATGGGAGCACAGAGGGTTCATCCATGGTAACAGTGGAGGAGGCAGAGTATGTAGGTGCGTACGCTATTTTCTTTTTTTATTGCTCCAATTTTCCCACGAAGTAGGATGCAACATCATAAGAGTTATGGAAGTACTTTAGTAACTGTAATGAACTGTTAAGGTTGGCTTCATGAATTCAGCCTATTTGTTACACTGTCACACATTGTGTTTCTGATGGGCAATTTCAAAAACCTTTCATGATTACCGTTGGTAGGAGGTACAAACTCAGAACTTCCGAGGTCATCCAAGTCTAGTACACTTTGAACATTGCATTCTAGCTTGTTTTCCCATGTATTACATATTCCTATTACATGAGTGCACTGCCCAATATCCAAATAATCTATGAAGTATCAGGCATATGTACCTTTGCTCTTGGTGTTCTTTTATTCTACAATTCTTTTCCACCTTCCTACCCATTTAATCTCATGGAAGTTTAGTTTGAATTATATATCCTTAAAAACATGAAATTGTTCCCCAGGCCCCTGGGTGGAATTCACTGACAAAAAAAGGTAACATATTGATGAGAAGGCACATATTTCAAAAGTGAACCTCGGTTAGAATCTTGTGTGACCTTAGCAAGTTTTTTGCATGAAGATACATGTCTAGGCTTCGTTTTTCTCATCCATTAAAAAAAAAGATAGTGATGGTAAGATACAACTTGAAGTATTTATTTTTAAAATTAAATGGATAGAAATATGCTAAAGTAACTGAAACAAAATATATGTCTCTTCTCACCTAAGCACTTCTATATTCATGTATGATACATCTAAGATTAATCATATTTTTATTTTACCCAGGTTCTAGCATATTTTCTTAAAGCTTAATAAATGTTTTATGTTTTTAAGTAACTTGAATAATTAAGGGATTTCTTAACAATCAATACTACTATTCAAAAAGAAATTAATATGACCCAGGCACTGTATTATCTGTATATTACATCATAAATATTATCACTTTTATCTTCACAGTAACCTAATCAAATCAGCATAGTCATAAAGATAAAAATCCTGACCTAGGTAATTTAAATAAATGGCTCAGTTTGCAAAAGTTTGAAGTATATTTGCACATATATCCCCTTGATTCCAAAGCCTATGTTCTTAATAAATGATTTCTAATTACATCTCTTCTATTTGAAGGAGAAAAAGTTTTCAGTGAAAATAAAGGAAGAGAAGTGAGTATTTTAGGACTTGTTATGTAATGAATCTCAAATGTGTTCTTTCTGCTTGTTTGCTTTTAGCCCATATGATAACCATGGATATATAGATATCCATGTTGTTCAAAATACATAAATAATGCTAACTCAATATTTTTAAATTAATCTATAGAAGAAGAACAAAATTTAAAATGTGTTAGGCAAAAGGAGAACAAGGCAATGACTAGAATTCTATCTCACAAGTAAGATCCAAGGGCACCAAGCCAAACACACAAAGGTTATAATTTTGATAGCATACAAATATTTAGTAGAAACTCGCATTCAATCTAACACAATATACTAGGTTGGTATAAATATTTTTTTTTCCCTGAAATGTTCCCTTAGGGACGACAAGATCTGTTGTTCAAACACTGCCACCCACATCCATATGTATCGTCTTCTCTGCCAATGTTTTTTAGTTAGTTTTCTTTCACTTTGTTTTGTTGTTTTTCTTTTGGCCACTATGTAAACCTTAAACAGACAATACACACACACACATATAGATCATAATATATATATGGCACATATGACATAACAATAGAAAAAGTACTTTCAATTCAAGAGTAATTGGGAATGCTTGCCATACTTCAGGACATTTGAATTCACTGCTAGCTACTAAGTGTCTTAGTAATATGTAACGGTACTTTCTAGAATCTAGATAATTAATATAAATAACACATTTGGAAAGCATGCCAAATTATCACTTCCTTATGAAGGAAATCATTTATTTCCTTGGAAAAAATCTGTCTTCTTGGAATAACTATTTCACTCTAGTTTTAGCACATTGTTTTGGCAGTTTATTAGAATTTCAAGTGGAATTAGTCTAAATATCTTATTTTGCTTTAACACTAGATTTCTGTTAAAACAGAACAGATCATTATATTCATTCATCATCAGTTGACTATGAGGCTGTTGTAAGCCAAAAATAGTCAACACTTGTGGAAAAAAAATAGTAATTGAGAGGAACAGCAAATTACATTTTAAGGGCTTATCAATGTGAGAATGAGACACTTCAATGCCACTTCTTGCTTCCTTATTAGGGACTTTGCCAGGCTGAAGCAATTTAAAGATTTGTTAAGGAGAACCTTATCTCACTGGCCCTTCTTCCCTTAGAAGATTAATACTCTACCTAAACTCATTCTCATGTCATGGAGTTTCATTGGATGACACTGATTTACTTTTTCCAACTGAACTGTGGATAAGAGCATGAATTCCACTTATATTCATGAAATCAAATACAATCACTAAAGCCATATCATATATTTCATTATTCTATTGCACCTCATAATTTCATTCTTCTAGTCTGTAGAAAAATTTATGAGGAACAGGATAAGGAGAACAGAAAGAGACTGGGCTCAAAATCTTGGGATAACAGAAATGACCGTAATAAAAATTCTTTCTATAATAGTTTCTCTCAATTATAGTCCACATGTTCTCTGGGATATGCAGATATATCCTTGGGTATTAGAATATTTTCTACTAGAACTTTTAAAGTGTATGTTTTAATTTTTTAAAATAATAATAAATTTTAGTCATTATGCTCAAACCTAACACCATATTTATAGGCTAATGAGAAAAGAATATAGACAGAATTAACATGTAAATGATGCGTTCATTCAAAAGACACCAGGGTGTGTGTACTAATGAATGTTTTACAATAGGTCAAAAAGAGGTAAGTGGTAAGAGATTTACATAATTATAAGAAGCACAATAGTTCAGCAATGCCAAACTTGAAGCCACCTGTAGTCAGTCCCCAAACAGAGCATTGTGCCATATTCATGTTCACATTTCAAATAGCAATTTATAATAGTTTCAGCAAAACACAATCATTCATCATCTTAAATTAACTGTGGCTGATCTTAGTTTTCTTGGTTTTGTATTCCTGCGTACATATAACTTGTGAATTTATTTTTGTTTTCTTTTCAGTTAAGAACTATCAATGAATGGAATTCATAGTTAGTTTTATATTTATTGTTGTACAAGATTAACATATTAACAATATATTTTGTTAACAAGACTTTTAGATGTATTTTCCTTTAAGAAAGTTAGGGTCCTTCAAAGAGATGTTGAGAAGTCCTTCTCTATAACATACTTTCCAAGAAATCATTCAATGGGCTTGACAGCAATTGACCATTCTATTAATAGTAGAAAGCTTCCTATTAATATAATTTTTCTAAACAAGTCATGATCTTTTAGGCATTTTGGTCTTGTATGCACTGCTTCCACTTCCTAGAATTCCATTCTTTCCACGAATTTCTCCATCCCTGCTTTCACTGTACAAACTTCTACTTATTCTTTAAAACAGCTAAGTAGTTACTCCCTGTGTCAACTCTTGAAAAAGATGTTCAGGAGAATCAACTTATATGTGCTTTGGGTACAAAATTAATTCAGGTTACATTTCCCGACATGGTCCTCAGCAATTCTACAACTAAAACTACAATTAAACAAATTAGCCCCAAGCACTGCCAGTGTTATAGTGCACCCTTGTAAGTCTCCAGAGAAACCAAACCAATAGAAAAGGGGTGGGGGGAGAGATTTATTATAAGAAATTGACACATAAAATTAACCATCACACCCCTTCATATAGAATTCAAACTAATATTACTAAAAGAGAACTTATTTGTGAGGAGATTTAATAATTATTTTATTCGCCCTATATTCAATTTGATCCTTTAAAAATGTCAAATATGAAAATCATCTTTAAAAGCTTTGTGTTAATTTTCATGCCACTGCTTTGCTTGTGTTCTTAACACAGGCATAGTCTACTTACTGAGATTCATCACTGTCTATTCATACCACCTACACCCCCAACTGCTCTCCCAGTTGTGGATTCATTAAGTTCTCAAGTACTTAATACTCAGTTGTGAACTGCACGTCAACTTTAGCCATTATTTCTTGAGATCTCTGAAGTGAAACAGTCACCAGAATTGAATAGCCCCAGTTTCCTGAGAAAATCCTAAACCAAAAAAACTGAAACGAGATAAAGAAAACAGCAAAAGAATCTAACTTTTCATAAGCGATAGCATATGGGCATTGTAGTAAGTGAATTTCATGTTGTCAAAGTATTCAGTAGAGTCTACGGGTGCATATTTACATGTGCAGTAACATACAGGTCTGGTTCTGCTGGGTAACCGTGTGAAGCTCTGACTGTACTTTGTAAAACAACTCTCTTTCCCTCCCCCAATATTCAGTAATGCTGAAACAATGTTTTCCAATTGTTAGAAATGAGAACATATAGAATTAAAGAACAATATTTGAAAGAATGTTTTCCAGTGGCCGTTATTCTTTTTTTTTTTTTTTTTTTTAATTCTGGACTAGCCTTGCAGTAACATATATATTGAGACATATATTTATTTTTAAGGCTGTTTTGGTCTTAGCATAAATTAAGAGGATTACTTTTACTAAGTAAAACTCTTCCTAAAAATATGTATATCTTTTACAGCTAAGTTATACTTAGTATCTTTAGAAAGTTATTTTTATATCTAATATATTTTGTAAATTACTATTATAATTACTATTACTACTACTTGACTGATTAGCAAGGTAATGCATATAACTGGTTTGATTTAGCCATTCCATGATGGATACATATCTCAAAACATCACGTTGCATACCACAAATATATACAATTTTTATATGTCAATTTAAAAAATAATAGTAAGTGCATAGTTATGTCATCTTTTATATTTCAGTTAATAAATCTTTCATTCAATTTTTCATTTTTAATTAAACTGAGTCACATATAAATTGTTCCAATGTGAGCTATTACCAAGACTTTTTGTGGAATTTAAAAGTTCAGGTGTGCTAAAAATACAATAAGTTTCTCATGAGAATTTGTTCTTTCTGAATAAGATTAAAGAATATTTTACTTTCCTTTGGAAAACATAATTGAATGGGTGCTAGACTGTAGGATTTGGGGAGAAATCAGAAATTAAGTGCATTTTCCCAATTAGATAATTTTTTTAAATAATGCTGACTTTGCCTATGGAAATTGAACTTAATCCTATGCAATTATTTTATATAGGCATTTAAAGCTGTTTTAATGAGCTTCAGGAGAGAAGGAAACTAAAAACTTGCAATTTTTTTCCTTGAATTTTCCCTCCCTTAGCATCTTTTATACTTATCTTAAAATAATTTTATTGACCTCCAGAAAAACTTACTAAGCTTTTTCTGGAGTGTTTTAAAAATTATTCAAAATAAAGAACTATTTATTTTTCTTCTATTAAATGGTCTGTTTCCTAACCCTTTCTCCCCTCCTCCCTTTTTAATTCTAAGCAAGTCTTTTCAAGTTCTTCTCACATTTCACCATCTCATTCATTTGTGATCCCTTTGTAATTTCCAGGTGCTTGGTTTCATGGGTTACATATGCTACACAAAGCTGAAATCATGTATAATCAAATGCCTAATGCAATACTTTCAGTGGAACACAATCGTAAATGATTTTGAGCATAATCTGAGGAAAGGTCAGTTCATTATTTTAGATCAAAAATAGTTGCAGCGTTGATATATATTTTCTAAAATGCCACTAAAACAATATTCCTCTCAGCCTGTTGATTTGACTTGGAAAAAGAAATCTATAGTTTTAACAACTGCCTTACATAACAAGACTCTATTATACCAGGTGGTATTGACTGATGTATTTAATAATGTAATAAAGATGTCAACCATGACAGAATTAGTTAGTTGAAAAATAGGGCAAAGTGCCATTTCTTCCACAAACTTGGCTAATAAGAAATATTGCTTACAATGTGATGAGACCTGTCAAGTGAATTTATGATATGCAAAATTCATTAAGCTTTCAAGTATTTCTTTGGAGTTTGGCAACATGGACAGTGTGTAGTGTACTCTCTGTGTGAGGAATACACAAATTGAATGGGGTGAACTGGCTCGTAAGCAGTCCACATTACAATTGATTAATTGGAAATATTTCATGTTCTGTTTCCAACTTTTATCTAGTGTTCTTCTTTAGAGAGTTCTATAATTCACATTCAATTTTTATGTTCACGTGCAAGTTTCTCTGGTCCCACAATTCAAAGAGATTCTGTTGAAGGGGAAATTAGAGGCTGTGATTCAGAATTCAGTGAGTCTAGTCCCTGCAGAAACTTGGCAGAAGATAGAATCAGTTCTTGGGATGCCAAATTTAGTGGCCCCGAGCCAGATGCTAATTTTGAATGCATGGCACACATCACTTTGTGTCTCGATTAAGCCATGTCTGTGAGTCTCATGCAAGCCGAGCAACAGATTTTATGTAATGTATATATTAGCGTTTAGGGCATCATTGATTTATTTCTGGCTTTAAACCTGTGACAAAAATTACTTCTTTTTATATTATAACTTCCACCTCTTTGAAAAGAAATAAATAAGGAATGTTAATTGACTTTGTTTTGTCCATGATTTTCCTAAATTTTCGTATCCATCTTGTTGATTTCTTATAAAGGCATATTCAGGACAAAAAAACAAATCATACTTAAATGTAAAAAGAAAGTAGGAAACGTATAAGATTATTTTTTCTCCTTCATGTACTTGTTTCTTTAGTATATTAGAAATGTATTCATGAAATTGGATATGTTCATTAAGTTAATTCAGGTCTTTAAGAAGACTAATAAAAATTATGGAGCAGAGAAAACTAAATGTCAGTGTATAAGACTGGATTAAGATGTTTTATCTGATTATCAATATTTTTGCTTTATTTGAATCGTACTGCTGTTTTCTCACCTGGGTACCTTCCCAGAATGTTTCCTTCTGCTTTTGGCACTGGGAAGCTAAAGCATTCAGCAGTACCTGAGACTAAGGAACATGACCCCTTCCATAGAAGTACTTTTGACATTGTTCTTGTTTGGAAGTCATTTGTAAATATATATAATATATATTTTTTGCAAATAATATATATTTAAAATTAAAAACTAAGGCAGCTAATATAGAATTTTAAAATAGGAGGAGGAGCCACTGAATAATAGAGGACTGATGTTCTCTCTTAGTGTACTGACCTTAAACTATGCCAACTTGCTCAGTTTTCAGCCCAGATTAAAAAAAAAACAGTGTGAATCAGATACAGCTGGCTCTGTGAGTTACAGCAAAGCATAAAATTCTCGTAAATCTTATTGTCTGAGTGCTGTACACAAGTCTTCTAGCTACACAAACAAATTTTTAAAAAAATCAACCAATGTATAAGAAACCCTGACCTTTTGTTCACAGAAAAAAAGTCCATTAGTTAAATGATTGATTTTGTGCTTAATTATTTTTTTTTTTTTCGTTTTTGTGTTCCTTTTTAGTGTGTTTTATGCAACTCTTGAGTATTTAGTCACCATTGGATACTAAAAGAGAAAAGAGAGGAAAAGGCAAGGACAAAATTAGAGACTCTTTTTGAATTGTTGGCTTTTATTCCAGCCAATCTTCTTCTGAGTCGGAAATAATGTTGCTTTTTTTGGAGTAAGGGGGAAGAAAGAATTCAGTGTAAATTATATCATTGTTTTATAACATGCTCGCATTAGCCTAAGGGAAACACAAATTGAAACAGAAGACACTTTTGAAGTAATAGTATGAAAAAATCATTTGGGTTGACTTCGTGTGGATCTGGTCTAAACTGTGGGTACCGTGGTCATACATAATGGAGATGAGATTGGGGTGGCCTGACATCTCTTAATTTATTTATTCTACCAGTGTAATGCTAGCCACCTCCTGTTTTTATTATACCAATTTAATGCCAGCCATTTCCTGTTTTCATTAGACCATTGTAATGCTAGCCTCCTACTGTTCTCATTAGTGCAGGACTGTGTAATGGCAGCCACCTCATGTTTTCATTATAACAGAGCTGTATGGTGCCAGCTGCCACTTGTTTAACTTTACTGAGAAGCATTTGACCATGGACTACATACTTCTACCAGCTAGTGGCAAACAGGGTAAAGGCCTCCAGGGTTCTGGTGAAATAGTGGTAAATGCTTAAGTGACTTACTGGCTATTAATGTGTAAGGAATATAGTTGCTTGTAACAGTTGGAAAATTACAATAAACTGAGTAAATCCTTGAACTGGTTCGTTATTGTTATTGTTTTGTTGTGTTTTGTTTTAGAATAATTTGACAAAGACTTGACAAAATTTTGAAATTATTTACAGTAGTTGTGTGTGGATAGATTTATATTATGGAGAAAAGTCCATTTGCAAGAATGAATACTATTTATTGAGAGCTTACTATACGTCGAAGTGGTTCTAAGTTTTTCATGTATTACCTCATTTAATCCTTCCAATGACCTCAGGAGTTAGTTATCATACACAATTTATAGATGAAGAAACTAAAGTACGTATTAGTTACATAACACAGAAACTAGCAAATTTTTTCTATAAGGGGCCGGATAGTACGTACAGCTTTGTGGGACATATAGTTGTGTCCTAGCAGCTCAACTCTTTAGCTGGAAAACAGCCAAAGACAATACATAAATAAATGGCGTGGCTGGCTTCCAATAAATCTTTATTTACAAAAATAGATTAGGGGCTGGATTTGGCCCAAAGGCTGTATTTTGCCCACTCTTGGTACAAGGTCACATAGCTGGAGAGTGGTAGATAAGAGTTATGATTCTAACTGAGGCAGTTAAGCTACAGAGCCTACGACTTTTACTACCATCCTCTACTTCCTCTCTGTAACGTTGTAATTGGAAATACCTTCAATTCCATTCATTTGGAAAACTTTAATTATGCAATGCTAAGTTTTCAAAGAGAAAAATATATGCTTTGCTTAAATATACGCTTGAAGATTTTTTGGTTTAATTCTTAATATTTTTGTAGCTGTGTCCCTAATGTTTTTATTTATGAAGCACCTAAGAATTACCATTCAATAATAAATATAAAATTTATTATTAAACATTCAAGGAGTTTTTGACTAAGAATTAAAAAATAAACTTTGAAATATGTTTTCACCTAGATTTCTTTTCTTTATGCAAAATTTTTATGGAATAATATTTTTTTTAAAAGTCCAACACTTTGTCACTTTCAGATTGCTGTATTATTAACTTTCCCAAATAGGGTATTTGACAGATGTGTATAAGTTTGTTGGAATGATTAAAAGCTGTTGAAAATCGTAACCTGTCATGTTCCCTGGGAAACAAAGTCCCATCCATCTGTTAGGGGACTCTCTAAATGACCGTAATGAGTCACCTTTAAAATGGCAGCTGTGTAACCCTAGAATTTGAACCTTGAAGCAGAAAGAAATGTGTGTGTGTGTGTATATATATATATATTTAAAATGATGCTTATGCTTTAACAAAAAAGGAACATATATCCCCAAATTCCATGCTCTTGATAACAGAAGAAGGTAAGAAAACAATGCTTTGTTATATTAGCTGTGAACTACAGTCTGGCCTCCTGTCTTTCTGAGGCCACTAAAAGTCAGGTAGGCAGGAGTGATGTTAAAGGTCGGTAAGTCATTCTATGTCTGCATGTAACTTCTCACTTATCTTTAATATTTCTCAAAATGAATAATGAATACACCCTCGCAGTGAACTTAGTATGGCTTCGCATCACCTGTGGAAATTACCTTTACTGAACTACAATAGTAAAGGCAGAAAGAGAGAGAGACAGAGAGAGAAGATGGAAACAGAAAGCTGGTACACTCATACGTGAGGGTAGGCATCAGGGTTTGACACGCCCTATCCTGGGTACCAAGTTCAGTGTTGCCAAGTGGGGACGAATGGATGAGATGTTTCTAATACTTATTCTAGTCTTCAATTGTTTCTCTATTCTCTCTTGGTTTTGGTGTTCTATCTAAAATAGGGCAGGTGGAATCATAACATTTGCTGTAAGATAAAATGCAAATTCTATTATGCAAATAAACCATTAGGAAGTAAATTAGCTTGAACAGTAGTGGTCTATCACAATCATAATGCTTTTTAGTATTAGAAGATACACCAAGCTTGCATAGGTGCTACGGAGTTACTGAGTCTCCACTGGAACACTGGAAGAACGCCTCCAAGGCCGAGGCTGTGGTTTCCTCTTCTTCCTTTCCCTGTGAACGCCTCTGCTTTTCAAAGTGTTCCTGGTCTGCTGGTAATGCTAGTATTCACTACAGTGTATAATAACTTTATTTTTAACATACTTAATGCATACTTAGCCAAATCAAATCCAGTCTCTAATGTGGATATTGGCTATGGTAATTACTATTTATATTAATTGGCCTGTCAGTGTGCAGACTTTCAACTTTGCCACTGGAGTTCTTGTCACCCTTTTAGCACATTACCATTATTATTTTTAAAACTAGAGTCATTTCAAGTTCAAATTCATAAAATGTGCACTGGAACCGCCTACCCTGCCTTACAGATGGGTAAAACAGAATATGTGTCAAGAGAAATAAAACTTTTAAGAAACCGTTGGCACTCACCTTCCCCTCACCTCTTTTAGAAAGTCAATCAGACATTTCTGGCATTCCATGTATTACTTTGAAAGAATTAAAATCAGTGTTTGTGCTTGGAAGATCCCTAAGAGACCAACAGAGATCTGTATTCATTACACAGCACCCAGGTATATATGTGGTTACCTAGCTCCTGCTTGAACATAGTCATTTCTTCATCTGCCACCTCTCTACCTTCATCACCTTCCTAGTATTTGGCCTCCACAAACTCCCGATGTCATGGGAGATTTCACATACACACTAAGGACAGGTGACTTCAGCCTGGGGGATAAATTGGTCATGCTGATTGGCGTATAAGGAAAGGGAAGCCTAGATCTTTGAGACAGTCCCAGAGGCAGATTATTTTCTTTTCCTTTACAGCTAGGGAATTCTGTTTTATTTGCCTTCCTTAGGGCATCCGCTTTAGATCTCTTCAATAAAGAAAATTCATCCCAAGAAATACCCTTCCCTTTCATTCCACGGATATTCTTCCAATATGTGTGCTATTGGTACTGAATGGAGCCTGAGATAACGTTTTCAGCTGCAGGAAGACACTAGTCCTGCCAAGCTCCAGAGACGAACACATCCACAAGAAGGTGGAGAGAGGTACTTATTGCTAGGGAATGTAGAAGAATTTCTAGGACTTCTCTCTAAGTTCTGGAAGAAAACATGTCAACCATTTAATATTCAATAACCAAAACCCAGTGTTGTTAACTCCTGTTTTCTTACCTACATCTTTTCTCTCTATAGCAGGATTTCTCAAGCCAGATATTATTTGGCATTTTGACAGGACTAATCTTTGTTGTGGGTGGCTGTCCTGTGCGTTAATAGCATCCCTTGCCTCTGCCCACTACATGCCAGTAGCAACAGTTTCTCTACCCCCACGTCTTAACAACCAAACTTGTCTCTAGACAACCTTTTTGGCATTGAGGACCAGTTTCATGGAAGATAATTTTTCCACAAACCAGGGCAGGGGGAAGGATGGTTTCAGAATGATCCAAGCATTTATTGTGCAGTTAAACCTCTCTGCTAATGATAATCTGTATTTGCAGCTTCCCCAGCACTAGCCTCACTACCTCAGCTGCACCTTAGATCATCAGGCATTAGATTCTCTTCAGGTGTGGGCAACCTAGAATCCTCGCATGCACAGTTAACAGGAGGGCTTGCACTCCTGTGAGAATCTAATGCTGCTGCTGATCTGACAGGAGGCAGGGTTTATGCAGTGACGCCAGTGATGGGGAGCAGCTGTAAATACAGACGAAGCTTCTGCTAGCTCACTCCCTGCTGTGTAGCCGGTTCCTAACAGGCCAAGGCCATGGACTGGTATCAGTCCACAGCCCCGGGGTTGGGGACTGCAGCTCTAGACATTGCCAAATATCCCTGGAAGGAAAACTTACCCCCACTTGGGAACTACTAATCTAAGGTCATTATTCTATATTTTAGTGCCTGAATAATCAATAATTATAAGCCCCTGTATGTATAGAATATTAATATAGGACACCTGTCAGCCTGGGGGGTCTTGGGACAGTGGACACAGACAAACAATTTTAAGAATAAAATTATTCTACCAAACACAATTTACACAGTAGATTTTAGGAGATGCTCAGAGAATCTGGGAATATTAAAAAGCCAATTTTCCAGGGATGAAAATCATTTCTGCCCTTGATCTTCACCTTTCTCTTCTCTTTGCCTCCCAAATCTTCAAACATGATTTCAGATTTCAAAGGAAGAATTATTTCTGGGAAGTTAGAAACATACACATAAATACTCTGCTGATGGCTTGAAGCTGAGAATTGCAAGATTCAGCAAAGTTGGCATTGCTTCTAGATAGTTGGACCTGACCCAAGAACAAGGTGCTATTAGGCAGCATCTTATAAAGAATGGATCACCAGGCAGCAGCAAGCTGTCCTAGTGTTATTTTCCTGAATTCACATTCAGCTTGGCAAGCCGTCTGCAGAGCTCTCCAAGCTAGTGAGCCTAATTCAGGTGTCCTCAAGTCTCTGCTTCCTTAGGACAGACATTCATGCAGCATCTCCTAAACCACACATTTGGAACAATCCCCAACCTGTTCTAACCCACCTTTCCAACCCTGTGTAACTTTCCAATCAGAGAATATCCCGACTTCATTTAAATGTCTTTGTACAAGCTGCCTCTCTTCTCCCTTCTTCCAGAATGCATTTCCTGTACATCTCTGCTGCCAAAATCCTGTCCTACCTTAAATGCTCAATTTAAATGCTGCTGTCTCCAAGAAGCTGTTACTAATTCCCGTCCCCACCTCTCATTTCCTCCACTGAAAATACCTGCTTTCTCTCTTTTTTTTTCTTTTTGCCCATTGCAACTTGCACTTCTCTTGTAGTACCAACCACAATGTGTATTTTGTAAATATCTTACTTCCCCAGTATATTGTAAATTCTATAGAGACTATATTTAGTTAATATCTGTATGTGTCATGGCATCAAAATATACAATACATGCTCCACAAATTAGTGTTGAATTGGGTTGGGATACCAGTCTCAGGAGGGAAAAGTACCAGAAAAGCCACATTTGACCAATTTTCTTTTCTTCTCTGGATTAGGAACAGAGAGTAAATTTTTAGTTGTGCAAAATGAAAGAAATGATGGAGTACATATCATATTTGAATTTTAGAGATGTTTTAGGAAGAAACACAGGCTAAGAAATCATAAGTGCATAATCTCAGAGGTTATCTTCTCTTATCGTCAATCAAAGGCAAACATTTCACACGATGAAATCTTAAGATGAGGATTTTTTAATATGTAGAAATTGGTGATAATAATACAGTAAAATGGGTTACTTTCTATCACTTTTTCAACCTTTCAGTGAAATAGCTGAGCAGTCTCGCATAAAGCTTTTATCTCAGCTCCCTCATCCTAAACTATTTCTCACTTTGTGTGCCTCTTGATAAAATTCATAATACATTTCATCAATTTTAGCACTCCATAGAGTTTATATGTTAAAACTATTGTTAGTTTTCTTATAGGTTTACAAAAGTAGTCTGAATATTTTCCACCTAATGTAATTATGGTGCAAATCATGGCTACCTCCATAATTGATTTATAACATGTAGACATATGGGGGTTATTTTAACAGAGAAATAAATAGATGAGAAAGACAACATAATATTTAGTTATTATTGAGAGAAAGTTATGAAATAAAGATGAAAACAAGAGAATAATCACATGGGGGATAATAGATAAACATTATAGGGTATTTAATTAATACTATGAACAAAGAGCTATAGGCAGAAATTTGATTTTGACAGGGAAAGGATAAAAGTTAAGAAGTCTTATCTCAAAGATTATTAGATTTAAGGCATAGTCTTTAAGCTGCAGTGCTAAGGGAGAATAATATCAAAATATGATTTAATATTGTTAAAGAGGTAACACTCAGATATTTAGCAGATCGATAAAACTAATGAATGAATATCACATCCCATCTATTTTAATTTAGGTTTCCAAAATATATAAGAATTAATTAGTGTTAAAGGGACATTGAAATGTAATACTGGACCTCTTGAGAGTTAGGTAGAATTCTGTGCACTGTAGGGAGAAATATTAAACAATTTTTTAGTAAGTTAAATTCAGGCATAGTCAGACCAACTTCACTTTTGATTAACCACCTTGAAAATGAGTTTGCTAGCAATTGCAATCTCTCTTTTTCATCTGATCATTGAAGAAGCCAATAATATAATATTTATTCAATATGAATGAGGCAAGTCAGAAATTTAAAATGCATTATTTATCCTTTAGCCGTATTACTGTTGCTCAAATTCCTCCTCCTCTTTATTTTTTGATAGTGGCTTTTGAAATCATTAGACACTCATGCCTCTATATGTGTATATTAATCCACATGTGTAGATGCAATATCTAAATATCTTTTTTAATATTACTACAATGTATGTAATCATTTCCAAGAAACCAATTGTTAATCCTGTTATTAATAGTTTAGCATATGCAAAACTTCATGATGTAAAAGAATTCGGTACAGTCTACATGATTGTTTTCAGTTGAAAATATATCAAGCTCACTGAAAAAACTCTAATGTTCTATAATATTTTTTAGAGACCACATCACCAATGTTGTGAAACATTTTCATGGATGGATGAAACACTGAGGGCAATCTTAAGAGAGACACAATTTTTATAACATCTTTTCATTATCTGGTGGTGGGCAAGCCCCATTCTCTGGTTCTCAAATTCTTTAATGC
Organism: Lemur catta; assembly: GCF_020740605.2. NCBI lineage: Eukaryota > Metazoa > Chordata > Mammalia > Primates > Lemuridae > Lemur > Lemur catta. The sequence goes on from NC_059140.1 coordinate 54,876,935, forward strand.
TAAATTATGAACCATTAACATAGAGATGATCTCTAAGGTATATTATGTGACTGTCAATTTAAAAGAGAAATCTTATTAGTGGCATAGTTTAAAAATTGTTTTTAGATGATAAATTAAAAATACTAGAGAGGGGCCGGGTGCAGTGGCTCACGCCTGTAATCCTAGCCCTCTGGGAGGCCGTGCGGGTAGATCACTCGAGGTCAGGAGTTCGAGACCAGCCTGAGCAAGAGCGAGATCCTGTCTCTACTAAAAATAGAAAAAAATTATCTGGACAACTAAAAACATATATAGAAAAAATTAGCCGGGCATGGTGGCGCATGCCTATAGTCCCAGCTACTCGGGAGGCTGAGGCAGGAGGATCGCTTGAGCCCAGGAGTTTGAGGTTGCTATGAGCGAGGCTGATGCCACGGCACTCTAGCCTGGGCAACAAAGTGAGACTTTGTCTCAAAAAAAAAAAAAAAAAAAAAAAATATATATATATATATATATATATATATATATATATACTAATACTAGAGAGGTAACATTATAACTACAGCACAATTGTGGAATTCACAAAGTCTAGAACTATCAGAGGAATTGAACTTTTAGTTCAAGTCTGGCTATAAGGCTTCCTAACTAGTTGTTCTTGAATAAGTCCAATTATTTCTTTGAGCTTCAGAGTTCTTAATTCTGTAATGTCTTGTAAATTTGTGAGAGTTCTCTACGAATTGGAAAGTTCTCTAAAAGCAGAAACTATTAGTATTAATTTAGGTTGTGACATTATTGTGTTAGTTGGCCAAAATGACACTGTAAACCCTTAAGGAAGTAAATACAAGTTTCATAGAAGCAACCCTGGATGTCAATTTTTTAAACAAAATACAATGATAATCTATACAAGGCAAATAAAAAAGCATTCAAAACTTGGTTCTTTTTTTCACAATCTTTGAATAATATTAGGAATAATTTGATCAAGTTATGTAACTTCAGGAAGCTAGATTTTTAAATATGTCATAATCAAAATTTAGTTTATTAGAATGCTATAAATAATTTTTGTGTGTATAAGAAAGAAGAATGGAGCAAATAACAAACTGTTTCTCTCAAAGTAAATGTTTCATTTGTAAGAGGAAAAATAAAGTATCTGTTTTGAACTAACGGGCCAAAAGTCAACCTGTGTGAAAGACAATTTGTAAAAGCTCACTGATATCGTCCCTCCCTTATTTAATTTTTGCATGTAAAGTACTTAATTGTCACTTAAAATAGTTTCGCAAAACTAAGTTAGCTTTTGATACTCTCTGAAATACTTAAGAGGAAGAAGATTAAAATAAGTTGCACCCTCCTTTAAGAATACTGAGTATTTAATGCCTAATGTAGAAGAGATTGTCCAGTATTATTAGTTTCTAAAATGAATAGAAAATATTTCCTTAGTGAACCACGTGCAACCATCTCCAAAAGCAAGTAATAAGGAGTTTGAAAATGATCCATTAACTGATCAATCTATTTCTACATGCCATATTGATGGTATAGTGACCTTTAATAACCAATTCTCTTTGTATTCTACAAAGAACTAAAATATTGTCCAAAAATTGTATATCATGGGTATACCTAGTTAAGAAAACATTATTTGGGGGACTGTAACATTTCATTGACATGGAGCTAGCCTGTAATTAAGGTATGTTCCATTCATGAATTCCTGCTGGCTGCAGTATAGCTAGATAAGGCTCTTCATTTGAATGACTCAGTGCTCCCTCAACTTTGGTTCAGGCAATTCAATTCAAAGTTTGGCCCAGCCTCACATGTGAGAGCAGTGAATGGCATGGTAGGCATATGTTTTTTGCCAATCTTAGAAGTGAAATTATTTTCATTTTGCAAAGATAATAGTGTTCAGGTAGGATGAGGTCAATTCCTATGTTAGTAGATATCAAGGCAAAAACTATAAGCATTCTTAGGGAAAAATACAGTTGGCTTAGCCCTTCTTTATACCCTAACATACTTATAAAGCTCCTGGTACCTAAGTGGTGTTAAATGAAAAAGCCAGAAAATAAATGAAGAAAAGAATAAATATATAAGTTATTTAGTCTATCCAGTAAGTCTAACCTATAAAGATCTTCTTAACTATGGAAAAGCAATGAACTCTTCTTGATAATGCTATGCTTTCAGAAGGAAAGTAAAATTTTAAAAAAATTAAACAGGCAGAATATTATGTTGGTTTGGAATTTAGAGGATGTCACCCACTGTTACCGAGATGGCAGAAATATGAGATGTGTGCATTAACTGAGGAAAAACGCAAGCAACCAAGCCCAAGTTATAAAGAATAATGTGTACTAGAATTATATAATTGTTTCTCCCACCAGATGGTAACCCAGGCACCATTCTTTGTTTAGTGTTTACTCCTGGGGCATAATAGTCCAAAGCAAAAACACACAGTAGGAATTCCATAGGTGCTTGTTGAATGAGTAGAGAGGCTTATTATTTTAAAATGTCATGATAAATATGTGTTTACTTTAAAATACCATTTATAAATATTGTATATATGGTTCAGTACTTTCTGAGGTTTTGGATATCCACTAAGGGTCTTGGAACACATCCCTGAAGGGTAAGGAGGGATTATTGCTTGTGATTTCATCCATCATGTAAGATTCTTAGAAGGCTTATAAACCAACTTTTTGGAAATCCTTTGGGATCTTGTACCAAATTGTCTTTAAACCAACTGTAAATATTAAAAACTATAAGTATCATTAGGGTGTCACCCACTGGTAATTATTTGATTAGCCATTTTTTAAGCTATCTGAAAGATTGTTAATCCACTCCTATTGAGAAACTAATGACATTATTGTTAAGTAAATCTGTTTCAAAATCTTATTTTACTGGCAAACAGATAACTAGCAAAATGAGTTGTGATGCCACAGTTCTTTTTCCAAAATAATTATGATCAGGGTCTCTGTGGAATGCAGTGTGTAACTCATCCCTTCTGTGTTAATGAATTCAAGGGAAGGCAATGCCACTATTAGTAATAGCTTTTTATTCGGAGTCCTCATTTTCCATATAGGTCACATTAAACACAGCCATTAAACAATAGCATTGAGATAAATCCATACAATGTATTCTGTTTTTGTTGCTGTTGTCCTTGTTCACCAATCACTTGGTGCAGCTAAGAACCTTATGGAGTGATGGGGCTGATAAATGGGAATAGCCAACCTGCAAACACTGGGGCCAGGAAAGTCAGACTTTAATCAGGTCTCATTCCATTACGTTTCAAATCAACACTTCTTGATAGCCAAAACTCTTATTTGAATTAATACTCTGATAAATGCTGTCTGTTGTCAAAAGAATATAATTAGATAATAATGAGTGGGCATATATTTTGCCACACTTGTCTGTTTGTTGACCTTAGTAACTTCTACTCCATTAGACAACAAACAGCTTTTAACCTGGTTTTAAAAAAGCATACTGCTCTATTACTACATGACTTTTTTTTAATGGTGTCATATTTTAAATTGAGCAGTGTCTAGATCCTTTAAAGGGAAGTCATGTTTTAGAAGATCTCAGCTAATTTTGGAAAATAAAACAAGTTAATTTCCCAAGCAGGAATTCAATTAATTTATGGAGTAGTGAGCCAATCTTTGTACATTTGCTGCAATAAGAATGTCAGGTTAAGAAATGACATGAAAGCATTCTTTGAAATTGCATGATATGTCTCTTTAATGTTTACTTTGGTATAGGTATAACTAACACTGATTCTCACTACTTTTAACTTTGATGAAAAGATTTTTCACCATTAACATCTGATGAAAAGATTATTTTGTTACTGATTTTTAATTTTTAGTTCATCAGTAAGCAAATTTTACAACTTTGGGTTTCTTACTAAAATTTCCATGAACTGATTTTTTTTTTCCTGTGCTTGATTCTGTTACTTAAGGACCTAAAAGACAATGTGGTATCACATTATTTATTTTGAATGTGTGGGACTTTTTCTAGGGGTTAGTATTGGAAAGATGTGAATTAAGACATTTTTTTCACATTCTAAATTATGCTGAAACCCCTTCAAATCTCACCATTTGATCATGCATCATCCATTAGAGCAAGTTGCTCCCTAAAGGTGCAATTTTGGCATCTCATAGGCTTCCTAGGAAGCCAAGCACCAGAGGTCTGTGATAAAGGCAGTTGCCAGCCAAATGAATAATAGTGAGATTCCCTCAATTCAACTATAAAAGCTTAGAGTCCTGACTGCTGAATTACCACCAACTTGTAAATAAATAATCACTACTAAATACAGATAATGTGTTAAACAGCTAACACTAGTAAATCACTGGTGACAGAGAGCCTAAAGGTAAATCCCTCACACGTTGGCACAACCAATTCTTAAAATCTTATGGTGTTTTAATGTCTTCAGACACATATAATAAATTGAACAGCTGGTTACTTAACGTTAATAATGTTTTAAAAATAAACCTTACTCTCTTTGTTGATTTCATTTACATACTGCTTTAGATTGTACTAAGTGGTTATCTGTCTAGTAAGAGAGAGGCAACGTTTGGTAAGACTAAATGGAAATCAGTTTTTTATCAAATTTCAGCTATCAAGCTAAATCAACCTGTAGTCTCCTGGCGAAAATAACATCATGTAACAGAGACAACACATTTCAGATACATAAATTGTCCAAAATATTAGGCTTCACATGTACAAGATCCCTTCTTTTCTAATTTAAACATTTACGAATAATAAAAACCAAGAGTAGAGCTTTGGAAAGGCTGTTACTAGGAACCAAAATATAGTTCTCAAGAGAATAAGGCTGATGGGAGTTGTCCACTCATCCCTCTCAAAGCAGTTTTGCAAATGAGGTACAGTCTAAAATCTTGACAGCGCTTGATGGAAATATTTTCAGTAGAATTTTTTGAGATTTAAAATTACAAAACTTAATTTAGTTTAATGTTTGCTTTTGTTTTTATTTTTAATATAAGGATTTTATGACATTTATGCTGTTTCTACACTGGCTTGGTGGCCAGAAAAGAAGGCACAGAATTCTCCACCAGTTTGCAAATAATGCATTTTTCTGCTCCAGTGCACAAACAGCCTTTATTTAACTCAGCACCACATTTTCTAAGGTATGGGCACAAAATTGTTTGTCATGAAGCTGTAAAATGCCAAAAATTTTAAATGCTGAAGGAAAATGTCAATCAAAGCATTTTCCCATCTGCTGCTACTTCTGCAAGTGCTAATTTTATTTTTCCCAATTCCTGAAATTTGAGGTTTCTTAGCCTCATATGGAAGTAAATTTGAAACTCGCTAAATGTCACAGGAAAAGGTGTAAGCAAACGAAGGAATAGAAGGTGTGTTGTTCTCAAAGGACGCCAATAAAAAGAGGCAGAGGAGCATTGAGACAAAGGAAAAACATTTTGTTAAGACTCAGACCTCTTGAAAAACACTACACAATGCAAGTAACCAGTGCTGGTACCATACATGCATTAAAGCATTTTTCATGTATTTGAAATATAATGGGAACACACATCTAGACCACTTAAAATACTTTTGAGAACCAACCAATGGTATGATATCTACATAGGCAGAAGCTGTATGTTATTGAAAAAATCATGAAGAAGTTTCAGGTATTGGTACAAATGTAACTCTTGTGATTTAGCATGACTTTAATAAAAGCTTCTACAAGGACTTGCACATAACCATGAGTGACGGATGTATTTTTTTTTTTTTCTTTTTTGACCTTTCAGTTAGCTCCATCAGCTCACTCAAACACATTTTGAACAGATTATGTACTGTAGTACTTGGTAGACTATACATTAAACAAGAGACTTTGCTCTGAGGCACTGCTTCCCACACTCCATGGGGAAAAGGAAGCAGGAAAAAACAAAACTCATAGAGTTCGACAGCTACCGAGGCAACACTTGCCATTTACAATATAAGCCCAAATATTTTTGCAACACAACTATATATTAATTTAATAAAATACACAATATAGCTCTTATACACTCAACAATTTGGCTCATATGCACTGAATCTGCAATAAATCAATAAAAATATGTCATTTGATGTAAACACATTGAATCTTCTTACATTTGCACATTTAAATGGTCATGTGATTTGTATATGTCTAAGACATTTTCACTTTTCCTGAGCTATTTTAGTGTCCACAGATGAATAAAACATATTAATCTTGTTAATTTTTTTTGAATATTACAATTCAATGGTAACTATTTTTCAGAACTTTTCTATGTCAAATTTAAAACATACTCATCATTTATTTATATCGTTTTGGACACTAAAATGCTAAGTAGGCATTTTAAATCTTTAAATTTTCTTCTCCCTTAATGAAGTGAATTAGTCTACGTGTGTGCTGGACAAAATGGACTATATCTTTTTACATTTAACTTTTATACGACATGAGGTGTCTTACAAATGACCAAGGTTTTTTTTTTGTTTGTTTTTTTCATTTTTGTCTTTGACTAATGATATGGAATGTTCTTTGTGTTTATATGTGTGTCAGGTAACTTTATACAGAAATGTTTACCACAAATACGTGTTAATGTTTGGTGTAGCTTGGACTACTGCAAGGTCTTTTCAGGATTTTCAGTAGAAGCCTGTGATGACTGCTAGAAATCCACCACAGATCACAAATTATGACCCTGCTTGGTATGGGGGTTTATAGGTAAACAGTTAAGTCAGCATAAATCACGGAGGACAGTCTTAGAGTGATCAGAAATACTTCAATTCTCACACTGCATACCTTCCTAACAGATTGTCAAAAGGTAACTCGCCTCCTCATTTTCCTTTTTCTTCTCTCCTTTTTCTTCTCCCTTTTTTTCTTTCCTCTTTAAGCATCAATAATTCTGTCCTAATGTAAGTTTGTTCAAAACAAAACCATTGTTATCTCTGAAAAAGAAACAGCAGTGAAAAGAACATACTTGTGGGCACTTCAGATGTTCACTAAAAGCCTTAAAGCAGCATTGGTCTTTCTTCATCCCTGTAAAATGGGTTGTCACCAGGAGGGATCATTTTTAAATCAACAGAAGAGACGAGAAAATGCCAATGCCTTTTTTTTTTTTTTCACTTTCTCACAGCCACAGGGTCGTTTCCCCTGCAGTCCTGCAAAAGCTTATCAATTTCTCTCACAACTTCCTCTGCATCCACGGACTCTCTGCCCAGATCCCTGTTGGGGTGGTCAAGCTGCTCCAGAACAGCTCCCATCTCACTGGAATCCCGGCTGCCTCTGGAATGCACATCCGCGAAGACCCTTGCCATCTGGTCGGACGCCATGAAGGGAGGGTCTCTCGGTTGCTTACTGGGCGACAGATACTGACTGTCAGTGGGCAAGTACTGATTGCTTGCTTCAGCCATGGCTCCTGGTTTTGCTTCACAGCCATCCAGGGAACCTTTTGTTGAGGTGCAAGGCTCGACGCACGCCTTGGTTGGGCTGCTCGATGCTGAGGGGACCTCTTGGAGGAGAGGGCTCAGGGCACGTTTGGCTTTTAAATAAGGTTTAACATTGGCAATGAGGATAGTGTGCTCTCGCTTGTCTTTTCCAAATGTACAAAAAGTCTTTTTCCCAGTAGGATTCACAGTTTCGTAAGTCTCAGTCTCAACATTAGCTTCAACTGTGGGTACAAAGAGATTTGTGCGGTAATCTGCGTTTTCAGCCTGATTGGCTGCAGGGAACTGTGGCATCCAACACCTGTCAGAATGACCAAGCACTCGGCATTCCTCTGTGCAATTAACACACTCTTCTGGTTCTGCAAAACAAAAGAGAAAACAGCAAATCCAATCGTTAGGGTTTTCTTTAAATTTCTACAGAGGCTATGATCAGCTCTCAGTGGGCTTGCTTGACCTCTGGTCTCTTAATTAAAAAGGAAAAGAAAATAATAATTAAAACATTTCAGAATGGTTGCATAAACCTGCTGGTTGAGACAATAGTCTAATTTAAGTCTATTCTCTAGATATTAACGAATTCCCATAGCCTGGGAAGAAGTAAGACATGGCCATGGGAGAATCATTCTCAGTAGACCAGAGCATCACTGTAAACTAAACTCCTGGGGATATCAGTTAGTCTTTGTTCTGTATAACCCAACCTGGAGACAGTGAACTTCAAAAAAGATTATTGGGACTAATTTTTCAAATCCAATAACAGGACAAAAACTGGATTGCAAACTTCCATAACAAGTTCTAAGCTGCTTTTTAAAAAAAATGTCTTATCCCTATTTTGCTTGTAATTGTTATGATGGTGACAGTCATGAAATAAAAGGTTTCCTTTAAAAGCTTACTTTTCCTACCGAGAGTGGCAAATGGAATTTTCTATCAGAATGTATTATGAATAAGGTTGTCAAAAGTGCATATTCCTATTTTATTAGCTATGTGTATGGATCATGTAATCAGTTTTCTTCACTTCAGCTTTTTGTTTTTGGTGTAAGTATGTGAAAATGGCTTTACTCAACAGATATAGTTCAGGATGAATGACAAATCATGATTTCCTATTTTAAATAATAGTGCTTTCTGTGAGAAATTTTACTTTTCTACTTTGCCAATAGACATATAGAGAATCTAAGTAAAGCATTCTTTAATAATCCCTATTTCAACATGAACATGAAAATATAAAAGAAAATTCCTTCATTATGACAATAGCTGCATAATTCCATTGACCTCAATATTTTAAACCATAACTTTGAATTGCATCTTCCGAGTTGTTCTTTTCCTCTTCAAGTGGTTGTTCCCCTCATGCTTAATGATCCTTCGTAAATTAGGAACTTTTACTTTCAGAAGTGGATATTTACAGTTTACCTCTATGTGATGGGAATAGAATTCCCTACACATTTAGGAGCCCCAGGGATTGCCTTTTAATTGATGCTAGATTATCCCTATTTCTAGTGTCATGTGCAAGGAAAAGAAGTCCACATGAAAGATATTCAAAATAAAACGCAGCAAATTTAATGGCATTGATAAATTAGTATAGTTACTTTGTAAAGTCATATATAAAACTGCATTTATATTTACAATATGTAAATAATTCTTTATTAAAAACCCCACAACCTGTTTTATCTTAAAAGTTTTTAGGATAAAATAATTTCCTATGGGACTAAAATTTTTTTAAGGAGGGATCAAAATGGTGTCTTGAGGTGGGGGCTGGGGGGAGGGGATGGGTGTATACCTACTTGATGAGTGCGATGCGCACTGTCTGGGGAATGGACATGCTTGAAGCTCAGACTCAGGGGGATGGGGAGGTATGGGCAATATATATAACCTGAACGTTTGTACTCCCATAATGAGCTGAAATTAAAAAAAAAATTTAAAAAAATGTTGTCTTGATGGAACAAAAATACTGTGGAATTTCATAGCATGTATCATTCACGCTGATGAAAAGTTAAAAAAATATTTAAATATCTTGCTTCTATTTTAATTTTGTCATTTTTTAAAGAAATATTTTCTTATGAGTGAATTCAATAGTCACTGTTAAGTTTATTATGTAATGCGGGGAAGAATGCTGTAAAGTAGTCTCAAACTGAACTATGCACCCACAGACTCAAATACTATCTACAAATTGAAAAATTGGCACAAACATCAGCAGCAGAAGCTAGGTACATTGCATCTTCTAGGAAGTCTTTATTTATGTATTTAAATTAGAGCCAAAATTTAAAAAACAAAAGGAAGTCAGAAAAGTTCATTGTCAGGTTTTTATTTTCTTTACCTACTCTAAATGGGAATCATAAATGTTACCTCTATCCATACCTGTCAGTAAGTGTTAGAAAATATAACATCATTTCACTCAACAAGTTTTATCTTTCAAAAAAGTAGAAAACTTTACAATCTATCTTACTTGGTAACACTCTTGCATCTTTTAGAGCTATGATTTTTTTAAAAAAATTCATTTATAACTCATGCACTCTCTTTGAAATATGCTAACATAGTTTTATATTCTGATATTGACTGGCCTTCCATTTAAGCTATTTGGATAGCCAACATTGAATGAATTCAATATGAATTTGAGAGCGAGAAAGAGACAGAATAATGCAGATGTATGAAAGTGTAAATCGACCTTGAATCTGAAACCACCAACATAAAATGATTGTTTGCACTTCACTGCTCAAAATCTGCAGCATTTTACTTGACTCTTTTATGTCACATCCTGGGGAGCAAATTTTCAGTATTGATTATGATACATTATAAGCAGTTCACCTTGTGATTAGACTGTAATTTTGACAGCAGCAGTTCACAGACAGTGAAGAAAATCGAATGGACACTCTTGTATAAACAGCAGAAACCATGAGCACAAGGGGAACCACCATCGCCAAGGGTCAAGTTAGAATGTATAAGAGAGGGGAATCATTTCTAAAGAAACATAAATAGATGAATAGGTAGGTATCAAAAAGAGCTATAAGTAATATACAACAAATGACTAGCTAGTCACAAAGAATTAGACAAAAACGTTGGTGGGTGGAGGAAGAAAGAAGAGAGGGAAGGAGAAAAGCAAAGTGAAGGGAGGGAGGAAAGAGGGAGGGAGGGAGTAGAGATGAAGAGGGAATGGAATAGGAATGGACAGTGAAGGAAGTCTGCCTCGGAAACAGGGGTTTAAGACAAGAGGAGTTGTACTGGGAGGATTTCTGCCATCTATACCTTCTATTACATATTTTAAAATACCCTCAATAAGCTAAATGTGTATAATAAAGAATAAGAGTGTGGAGTGTTTTCTGAGGCCCCACAGCTGTAAAGGTAGATAATCAAACAGCTCTGTCTGTACCTTAGGGAGAATGGATCCCAGAATAGATATGCTGAATTATAAACTAGAGAAATGAAAAAAGAAGCAAATTACCTAGACAGCCACTATGTGGATAGATTCAATATTTATATGAGAAAACAGGGTTAGAGATCCTGGACAGGAGAAATCAAAACAAAAATAATTGATCCAACATTCATTTTTTTCTTCAGGTCCAATCTGGGATTTCCAAGAGATTATTTACTTTTATTTTCATCCTTTCCCTCAATACAACATGATCACCCTTTCCAAGAAATACGGCATAATCTAAATAGTATGCAAATCAGAGAAACTGAGAGACAAACTTGTTTGTATTGCAGAAATAAAACGATTCTGAAGTCCAACAGATGGAACTCCGGGCAGTTCTGCCTAGAGGGAAAGTTTACAGTGTCTAATCTTTTAAATGTATGATTCCCTGAAGTATCATGTGACAATCAAATAGCGTTAAACACTTGTTTAGTATTAAAAATCATTTTCTATACTTCCATAGCTACATCTATAAATATTACACAAGCTCTCAAAGGGAAGTATCTAATGCAGTAAGCTTAATTAGTTCAATTTTGCATCTTAATTTATGATACTTTTGCAAAACATATAAAGTAACTCAAATGACTACAGTACTTGCAGTTTATGGTGCACATAAACCACACGCGTACACACATGCACACACACATTGCGTATAGACCTTTATTTGTATGTTTGTATTAAAACTGAGCCTTCTCCAGGACACTATCTAAAAATTTATTTTAAAAAAATCTCAAATTCATAACCAAAGCATTCCTGAACATTATTAGCAATTGCCATAAGGAAAATACAGGTGAAACACATGAAAGTTCAGTCTTCATAAATTAAGGGATAATATATATGACAACTTTTATTATTGTTAATAAAATGATGATAGTTTATATAGTTTATATATATATCATATATATTATATAGTTTATATATTGACAAAATTTGTATGTAAATGTAAATATATGTATAAATATTTTGAATAAAGAGCACCAACATAAAGATACCTGAAATCTGTATATTCATATTGCTTGATATATCCGAAATCTCTCTTTTCTCTCCTCTCTCTCTCTCTCTAACCTGGAGTAATCAGTTTAATAACTTAATCTTAAGGATATCAGGCAAGCAATCATTTTGTGCCAAAATATACCTTCAAGGGAATTATGTCATTGTGAAATTATACTAAGTTATATCTATGTGAGGACAAATATATTTAGATAAAACACAAAATTATCTGCTTTTAAATCATTGAGTTTTAGCAGTTTTCCACAAAAGGTCGCCATAATTTAATTTTTATAGTGATATTTTAACTTTGTAATGTCACTTTATCATCAAGACTGCATAGCCACCGGGCGCAGTGGCTCACGCCTGTAATCCTAGCACTCTGGGAGGCCGAGGCGGGAGGATCGTTTGAGCTCAGGAGTTCGAGACCAGCCTGAGCAAGAGCAAGACCCTGTCTTTACTAAAAATAGAAAGAAATTATCTGGACAGCTAAAAATACATATAGAAAAAATTAGCTGGGCATGGTGGCGCATGTCTGTAATCCCAGCTACTAGGGAGGCTGAGGCAGGAGGATCGCTTGAGCCCAGGAGTTTGAGGTTGCTGTGAGCTAGGGTGATCCCACAGCACTCACTCTAGCCCGGGCAACAGAGTGAGACTCCGCCTCAAACAAACAAACAAACAAACAAACAAAAAGACTGCATAGCCATTTCAATGATAGGTGAAAGGTGCCAACAATTGCCATGTATAAGATTAAAATTTGAAACCAAAATGTTATTTAAATCAGCAAGGATTAAAAAAGAGTAAGTGGGCCTCTGTCAAACATAGTTACTTAGGGGAAATGCTTGTGTGTTATGATTTGTAGTGAACACTGAAAAAAACATATCTAAGAACCAGTCAAACATTTCTTACTTAGAATTTACCTCTTTATTCCATTCTGTCTTGCTCTCAATCAGAGATTTATCAAAAAATCAGAATTTTCAACTTATTTTCCCTGTCTTCAAAGCTCTATACAACTAATTTGTGCCCACACAGGGAAATTTTTGAGAACATAAAAGGATTTCATCCCTCCAGTTTCAAACTTACCTGCTACCTTGAGAGGTCACATATTTGTACATCTGAAAACATGCTTAAGTTTCCAGCATGAGGGCTTCATATATGAATGCAATATCGACCTCTGATTTATGTTTTTATAATGACAAAATAAATGTCCATGTCATAGATGTTTGGAAATCACACTCTATAAATCAGGGCATCAGTGAGGAAGTTTTAAATTGCTGTGGCCATGGGAGTAGTATATTTAAGAGAGAGGTATCTATGCTTTATGACTGTCTACAAAATGGTGTTATTTCTGTTTTGTAAACAGATTTAAATCGGAATAGTGCTCTTCCATTACTGTGGTGCTCGGTACTGTTTCTAACAGCTTCTTAAAATTAGAGTTGTTTCCAAGTAGACAACTCTATAAATGGAAGTCCATTTTTTATTTGTTCTCATTATTCTTTTTTATTTCTAATTTACCTTCTTTCACCAACGGAGGCTTTCATAACACAAAATTAGCTGTCTGGAAAAGCAGGGAGCAGGCACCCATCTCTATTTATGTCCTGCACAAGTGTTCTGTAGATTAATTCTACAGAATCTAAGGTAAGCACTCATCACACATTATTTATCTACCGGCAAACCATGACAAGCCAAGACCTTTGACTGGCAGTTGATATGTAGTAGCAGTTTTCTACTGAGAGGTTTTAATGGTGGAATAGCAGCTTGTCTTTACTGTCTTTTTCTTTCTTAAGCATACACACACTATTACACACATGCATGTGTACATGCTTCCCTACGATCCTAACAAATTATACTTTATTCAAATATATTCGAACATATCAGAGAGAAACATCAATACTAAAACAGAAATCACATCAGAATACAGTCCAACAAACCTCTAATAAAATGGATTTTTCTTTCAGTAAGTTGACATAATTTGCAACATCCTGTGAACTGATACTTCTCTAACATAAACAGTTCTTCCTTTTTTTGGCTATTTGGCTATTTGATTATTATTTACCTATTTTCCTTTACCATCCTGTAAAATCCTTACACTTGTTATGATGATAAGGTGAATCATTCCATATAAATGGTACCATAACCATCTATATTCATACATGTTAATTCCACTTATGACTTCTGTGTCCCATTTACTATTGTATTAGTTAAAAATAAACTTTCTGCTTTCATTTCATCTCACTATGAAAGGAGCAAAAATTTCATTTTCAATAATATTTCTTAAGACAGTTCTGGAAAGTTAAATTGTCTCAGAATATTTTTTTTCCTGTGTCAGCATATAAAAAAGTAAACTAATGTTATAATTTTTCATATTTTTTCTACTTATAAGCTTTATTTTAGCACCAGTTTAGTAGGAATGTCTTGTCCCTTGTTCAGGGAAGAACAGAGATGGGTTAAAAAAACATAAATAGGAGAATCAATGACTTTATGTAGCTAAATGATCTTTGTTCTATTGTATTGTATATCCTGTGTTTCTCACTTATGAACACCGATCTATGTTGTTTTACTAATCAAGTAACTAATATACAGATACACAGATGTGGAATGTCCTTTTGGTTCTTTTTTATTAAGAGGAAAATGTGTCTTGTTACAATATGCTCATTTCATGAAGATGCCTGTTTATATGTTGTCAATGATATAACAAAGAAACACTAGACTTCGGACTCCAGGAACTTAAATTTTTTCCTAATAATTGCCCATAAAGAATAGAAATTTTTAAAATATAACTCATATGATAATATGAATTTGTATATAATTCAAATATAACTCATATAATAAAAATACTATGAAAAAATGTATACATTTTTAGGTGGATGGACGGCCAAACCGACTTCCAGATTTTACTTTAGTTGTGAAATGTCATTCTATCTGCTTTTGATAGGCAGAGGGCACATTTTGAAGAGGAAGTTATTATAATACTATCAAATAGTCAAACCGTGGCAGCTTTGAAGTACCAATCCTCTAGCGTGCACCTGCATCACACAATGCTTCTGAATACATTGCTGTGACTGCATTCAGACACCAGAAACCACTGTCCTATATCACATTCAAGTGAATCCAGTCACAGCTGGGTATTTGGAGCTGCTTGGAGCATTTGCACTTACTATTCAATGCACCTGCACACCTTCAGGGATGGTTTTAAGTGTTTGTGACCCTTTGGACATAGTAAAATGTCTCCCAGAGTGGAATTTTCTGGCATAAATATTGACAACACATAGATAGTGTCCTGAGGTAAAGATAACTTAAAGCAAATTGAAATAAAATTTATGCTAAGGAATAAATGCAAAACAGTATAAGGAAATTTGATATGGAAGCACTAGTAACGCAAAACAATGAGGATCTAAACCATGCATTGGAAATTTACAGCACAAATATAATTTGTGTCCCATGGCACACTGCTCTGAGACGAACATGTAAAATTCAGTTGCCGCCTCCCCCAGTCTCATTCTGTAGGCATAGCCATCACCTGGGGCAGCGGCAGATGCTTGGACGCGAAGGCCGGGCTAAATGGCGGCATCTCTTTCCCAACAGGTACCCTGAAGAGAATTGGCTTGGAATTTCAATACTATGTACTACTGGAACAAGGTTTGTATTTTCTTTGAGGAAAGGACTCTGACAGAACCTCTCAAGGAAAAACAATACAACTCAAATGTCCCACCAGAATAAAGACAGCTCAAATTCTGTGGGAGCATTAGATGTGTGTAGTTTAGCAGTTAAAAACATTGTACTCAATAATTTATAAGGTAAAAATGCATTAAACACCTACTTTGTGCCCAAAGATTTCAAGCAGAAGCATCTTGAATAAAATGTTGCAAAACAGGTGTTGTGTCAGGTAGAGATTATTTGTAAAGGAACCTAGGTCTATCCACCTTTTAAAATTCTCAAGTTTGTAAAATGATATCTTCACGAACGAGTTTAAACTTTGATTGGAAACTAGGACGTAGATTTGAAACCAGCATAGGGGAAATAATTCATGATCAATTACATTTTGAACTATGTCATATGAATGTCAGGCATTAGAAATACAGAGAAATGTGTAGGTTGTAATGTTGTGAAAGGCTTTTTGCAATTGGTGCTTGATCTGTGATTCACAGGCTGATCAGGGTTTCAACAGATAGTGGAGAGCAGAGAGAGGGCGCTCCAGGTAAAGGGATCAGAAAGAGAAACAATCCCCACATAGGAATGTGCACTTCACAGGGCAGAAAAACTAGCTTTGTAGGTCAAAGAACTTACACTGCAATGCCAAAAATTGACATAATAATGTAGGGAAAATTGGCTATCATCTGAAAGAAGAATGGAAATGTTCTGAGTAAAAGACCAAATTTAATGCAGCAGGCAATGGAGCACTGATACAGGTATTTGAGCAGTTGATCACATTTCAAAAGATTCTTGAATTATTTGGGTGCTTTATTGGAAAGATAATGGACAACATTTATGAAACTACAGAACTGGGATGAGCTATAGGGTAAATAGTATCTAAATCAGCATTATTTCTGGAAAGAGATATCTAGAGCTTGGGCACCAGCCAGAATGTCTTCAACAAATATAGTAGGACCCAGCATGATCCATTGGCATAGTAATGCCAGCCCCCAATTTGCCTTTCAGCTTGCATCTCATCCCACTCAGGGGTGGGGAACCTGTGGCCCTCCAGATCCCCAAGTGTAGCCCTTCAACAGAATCCAAACTTCACAGAACAAATACCTTTATTCTGTAAAATTTGGATTCAGCCAAAAGACTGCACTCAAGGATGTGTGTTGATTAAACTAGTATTTCATATCACCAGTATAAATCCTGAATTTTATAATTCTGCATTAGAAAAATATTTCTTCTTCCTGCACCTACTTTATCTTTCTTCTCTTTTTCTCTAATTTTCTACTATTATTTTTAACCAACCATAAAATTCCATATGATCACGTATTTGAAATATTAGAGGATCCTTTTAGAAGATCAGAAGAGAAAGAGTCTGGAACAAAAGAGATCCTTTAGGTATTTAGGAGAGAGGTAAAAAATAATTCAACAAAGTAAAGAGAATAACAAAAAATGTTGAATCTCAGCAACCTTTTAAATTTGATACTCCACATCAAGAAGAATGAATAATTAAAGGAAATTTCTGAAAATTTTTTCTCAAATAAGCATTTCTGTTTTGGATGAAGATAATGTTATAATTTCCCATTCAATTATGTATTACAGCATTGTCCCCCAATCTTATTATTTTTTTATTAGTTTGTCTCATTGAAGCCCTAATGTCCCTTGAAAATCAAGGTACTATAGTATACTCTTTGGTGTTCCATTCCTTGAATACACAGGACACACTCAATATATACTTCCAAATTTGAAAAAAAGGCTATAATTGATGTAAAAGAAGATTAAATGTGAAAGTTTCAAATACTATGGATAATCTGCAATAGGAATAACTATATTCCTTGCAAATTACTCATTTCAGTTCCATTTATTTGTGAGCCTGTAATGTTAGCTTTTAGAATCATCACAGGACTCAAATGAAGTTGTGCATAATAGCTCTCTATTGCTATGAGATACACATTGTTTACAGTAACATCAGATATGTCTGTTACATACAATATTTATATAAAAAATCCCCAATTCTTTATTTACTATTGAGGATATCGCTTTAAATTATGATATAAATAAATACTGCCTCACATACATTCCACTCAAACATGGAAGTCAGAATATTTTTCCCTTAAGGAATCTTTTCTTCAAACCAATGACACTGTTATTGAAATCAAAGCCAATATTTAAATAATTTCTCCTTATAATTTTAAATTATGGAAAACAGTGAGTATCCTGAAAACCTACATCTCAGCATCTATAGGTTTCTTTCTTCTCTAGGTTTCTCCTTTTGTCCTTTTCTTTTCTTCTACTGTATTGTTGTGTCAAATGAGCTAGTTTTTCACTTTTGCTTTAAGTCGGCTGTTCTCTGTATCTTACATTCTGACAGCTATCATCAACATTTGCATTAATTAATAAGTCCTTGTCATTTTAGAGCCTTGGAAGGGTTAATGCAGCTTTCAAAAGAACCTGATTTATATGCAGTGAGAAACCTATGCTCTGGCATGCAATAGTTAGCAAAAGCTGTTTGATTTACGGAGAACAAATTTAAAATTCTAGCAACTTAAATAATACTGTGAATTTCAGACCCAACAGTATTTAAGTATGCTACTATTCTTCATTTTTTTAGAGAGGATGTTTTCCTTATGCTTTTATTGCCTCTGTAAGCTAACTCCATCTCTGATAATGACACCATTTTTGATGACATGGATGAATACATCTAAGATTCAAGTCATCCTCCTCGCAAAGTGGTAATTCTTTAAGGAACGTCAATGAAAACATGCCTATTAAGCCAAACTCTTTGTAAAAAGCAAGGAAGATAGTCTTATTAGTGTTATTCTCTGCCTGCTATCTGATTTCTATTGGGATATATATCTATTTACCAGTTTAAATCCCATTGTTCATCTTGTTTCTAGCACTTCTTGTTTTTCAATTGCTAGAAACAAACAATCAGGTGTCATTTGCAGCATTCTCAGAAAATAGAGTTAATTCAGATGCAGCTAATCTTCTCCTACCTATTATTTAGTAATCAATGCCTGCCAGTAGAATGTGGAAGTCCCAGAAGATGGATTTCTTAAGAAAGATTTTAATGTTTTAATGCTTTAATGACATCCTAAGCTCCAAAAGCTGTTTATTAAACTCACAGAACTCTACTCTAGAGATAAATCTAAAGTTTCAATTGTTACCTTAAATTAGATGGAAACATGCAAGTGAACACATGGGTGCCTTGTTCAGGTCAGGAATTTTAAAAGTATTTTTAGAGAAAGAGGTAATACAAAAGATTTTAAAAATTTTAAACAAGTGGTAAATATATATGAAACTATACTTCTCCATAAATGATTCCTGCAAAACTCACTTATATTAGAACAATTCAAAAATAAACCAAAGCCAAATGTCTTCTATGCATATGTGTACAGGCGTGCATCGGTGTGCATACATATTCACAAGCACAAATGATAATAAATATGTACTTTTAATAAAAATGCTTCTTATGAAATCAAATCTGAGAGAACTGTTAAAATTGATAGTGTTCAAAGGTAACCTTATAATAAAGTACAGATTGCGTGAACCTAAACAGTTTGGTCTTGACCTTATTAAAACAAGAACCCCTACCAACAAGCTTCTGAAATCACCACTATTACTACTACTACTATTATAAATAGTCAAAAAATATGTACAAAGAATAGGAAAAGAAAGATAACTAGCATTTCAAATAAAGGCTGTTCTTGGAATTACCTCCCTAAAACTACGCTGTTCTTATAACCTGTAAGTATGCTATAAGTTTATTGGAAGCTGATGTTTTTATCCTGTATCATTGGGTCATCCCAAGAATGAAAATTCAAACAAAATCAATACACTCAATATCCATGTTTTAGAGTAAATACACAGAAATGTCTCTTGTAATGGGTTTTACTGGCACTGACAAGCCATTTTTCTAGTAACAGCTTTGAGATTTTTATAATCATTAAAATACATTGAAGCAATGAAGAAATAAATTGGTAAAAGAGGTCAAGAAACTTACATATTAAAAGATAGGAGATGTGGCCCTCTAGATTGTCCTGCTATGTAATGACACTGAGGATCAAAAAAGCTACTAGAGAACACCTTCTCTGAATAACAGTAAAGATAAAAATGTGTTTTTAAAGAAAATGGTTCCATACATAGGCAGTCAAAAGTCGTCTATAGTAGTCTTTTAAATACTTTATCTTGGAGAATATTTTATGTGATTCAATTGATAATCAACCATAGCTGGAGCAAGGAACAGATGATAAAATTGAAGTGTATTCCCTAAGAGTAACAGTAACAGGGAAACACAAAAAAATATATACACAATTATTTTATTTTCAGGCTATTATCAGAATCTAATCTAAAAAGAAATTCTTATTGATATCATAGGGAGAATTCATTAAGATAATCTCTCTTAATTCAAACATGCTATATTTGAGTTTTTCCCTTTAAAAATATTTATGCTCAAGCTTAGTGAGAAGTGATTCCTTGTTGCTGCCAAAGCTATTTTCAATTAGCTGTTTAACAATTTTCATGGTCATTGCTGAAAAAAGGATGTAATATGAACTATTCAGATTGGTGTTCAAAGCCCTTCATAATCTGGCCCAAATAAATTCTTTGGGCAATTTTATCAATAAAGAAAAAAAAATAAACTTAAATTCTAACAAGTCAAATTTTTGTATTTGCTTTCACAGAAATTTCTCTATAATGTTTAGGAAAATGTTAGCAATATTCTAACTGAACCCTGAAATTCCTTTAATAATTAATAAGTCAATAGGAGAATGTGGACACTTCTATTGGACACATAATTGGGATCACAAAGTCTCTGCTCAAAGGAGAGAGCAACTCGAATTTGAGTAACACTCTAACCTTGAATTTGTAGGAGAATTAATTTTTCAGGTCCAGACGAATTTATTCCCTGACCTAAAATTATCTATCTGGTTTTAAAATGCAAGGTCTACATAGAAATGGAATAAAATTTAACTGTTTGATTTGGTAAATTTCCAGGAAAATATTTATTTTATTTTAATGTTCATTTATTGAATGATAAAAATACTTATGATCACAAAAGAGACTTATTCAGCTATTTCTGGTTAAGGACCATTGCAAAATGGAAAATGATTAGATTAGCAGTCCTTGGCAAATAGAAATTTCCTATCTAAGCTTCTTATTTATTATAGTTGTTTAATAGTAAAAATAAATATATCTGTGCATAATTTTGTATTAAATCCCAACTATAAATGATGATTGTTAGAATAAGCATTTATTCTAAGATATCTAACTCATTGATCTATTTATTATTCATAAAACACAAGACTTGTATCTACACGAACCATCTATTTGGGAGATAATAGTGATTTAAACAAAAATTTAAAAATATAGTTTTTCTGATTACTTTATAACATACACACAAAATGATTATATTATATATGATAATTCTGTCATAATAAAAGAAATACATATATGTAAAAATAGAAGAAGATTACATTCATTAGGCCTCAATACTTGCATTCTAAATTGAAGAGTTTTATTATAGCATATATGTTAATAGAAAATATTTGTAAGCTTAACTATCTTGATACTTTAAGTGAGAAAATGTAAATTTTGAAATGACAAGATAATTTCAGATATGTCACATAAATATCACCAAAAAAAAGCAACTAAAAAGTAATTATGCATATACTTATGCATGCACCCTTTGTATACATGATGAAGAAAATACATTCCTGTACCAGATGGAAATGAATAGAAGGGGCCTTGACTAAGGGCAAAATTGTCTGAGAACCATTTAGTGAATATGAGGCTTAATCTACCTAACAACAGCTTCTGGTTTTCCTGCTAGCTCAGTGTTTCACGTGGATAAATGGCCACGGGTATGCACAGGTGTGTATGTGTGTACATGCACCAGTGAGCATTCACATACATTTGAGCAGAAAATGGATGTCAGATCAAGGCAGAAATATATTTCAGAGCACATGAAATAATGTGTAGAAATTTACTTTCTAAAATCTAAAATGACTTAGGGTATAAATTCTACCCTTGAATTTAATTTTTACAGAATAAAAAATAAAACTCGTCTTCTCACCTAATTAAGATTTAATCAATGTGAAATCATAGCTATTTAAGGGTAACAAGGAAGATTTTATATATATTGTGTGTGCACACACTTGTCTGTTTTCAGATTACTCACTTTATCACCCCAAAATCAGAGACAAGTATAATTTTCCTAACTATTTAATATAACACTATCTGTTTAAGGCCTCTACATATATTTACTGTCCAATTTCCATTCATTTCCATATAAGAAATAAGGCAATCTTTTTCTGACATGAGTAAAGCAACGCAAATAAATATAACAGTCATTCTTAGATTGCTGTAATACACGTTTATTTTTCAAGCACAGTAACAACCTGATATAATCATTTTGTCCAATAGCTTGTGCTTCTCTTATGCAGTGATTAAACTACTCAGAAACCAACCAAATCTCTCAAAAGCATTCAAGTGATTCAGAAACCTGGACTATATACAATCCAGACATAGATCAATATGGTATGGTAAGCTAAAATTTCACCTGAGATAGATATACTCTTTCCTGTTTTTCACTTAATCGTCCAGTTATTGCAAACATTAATGTGTTTTACCAGATTGTCTGAGTCACATCTAGAGCATACCGAAACATTTGAATATATTGGCATAATTTATTGAGTTCAGGGGATTTTTATATTGAGCTTCATCAGTTATTGTAATTTATATGAATTTAGTTCTGCCTTATCCTTAGAGAACTATATGGGGGTAATATGTAAAGATTTTAAAAAGTAATGTATAAAGAAGCCTTTAATATATTTTCACAAAATAAAACTTAGCTGATGTGACGCATAACTGACTATCCAAAAGGAAAGAAGAATTTGGGCAACCAGTTTCTCAGGTGAAACACAGTTCTTCAGATCTTAACAGTGAAACAGCTTGCTCTCTCTACACCCACAACTTAAAGGAAAATAGTCAAGTCCCACTTTCCTGTAACAGCCCAGTTTCCATTCCATCATTTTCTCGTTTAGCATTGCCTACACTATCTCCAAAATGAAATTAGTAAAAGTAGTAGACATTTTTATATGAAATAATTAAGAACTGACCCACTTAAACTCAACAATAATAAATATGAAAACCCCAATATAAATGAATAGATTCTCATTTCATCCCTTAACACAACACAGCTTTTCCTGAAATACTAATAACATCAATGCAGAAATAATAACTTACTATGCTATTTTCCTTTAAAGAAATAAAGTCTACAAGGCCTGCCTGGAAAATGTATAATTTTATGAGTGCTATCATCTAACAAGTCAAATTTGGATCACAGAGAAGAAAGCTAGCAGATGAAGAAATTGCTCACCTGGAGGAAGCAGATCAACAGACTGAAGTCTACTTGTGATGGTGTGTAGGGTGAGGATAGCAAAGGAAAGCAAAGTCGGGAATGCTTGAAAAATAAAATATTTTTAGTTAACAAGTAGAAAAACCAAGTGGGAAAAAGGGCCAATTGAATTATGAATCCTCTCTATTGCTTTCAAGGTTTATATTAAAATTCTTAAGGTTGAGCAATCCCTAAAAGATATGGTCATTAGTATTTCCAGAGACATAAGACATAGTCATACTGGAAGAAAATTACTTTGGGGAGGGGGCTATTTAAGTTTGGATGAGATGAAAACAGTACAATGTAACTATATGAATCTCGAGGTCAATGGGAAAAATGCTCTCATGATGGTGATACATTAATTTAAACAAAATAAATAATTTTTCTGTAATAATGCATAGATGTAAACAAGCAAGCCACCAAAATCAAAGTCCCAAACTATTTATTCTATAATATCCCTAGATACTATGGTTTTAATAAAAATGTTTACTGCTTCTTAATATTAGTTACACAATATATATTATCTGGAACTCAAAACAACAGACTGTTTATAATTTAGCTCCTTATTCAGTCATCTAATTTTTAAGAGTACATTTTAGTAATTATTTTTATATATGTATATATTTCTGTAGTAACTTTTATTTTTTTTTTACCTGACATGAAACATTTATGTAATATAAAATTAAGGAAATGCTGTGGTATATTTTCTTTTTGGTTTGCTTTTTATGAGCCTCTAACTTAGGTATATTATAGACATGTATAATTGATCTACTTCTTAGACTACAAAAAAAGAGCATTTTGTTTTGCAATAATGTTATTGAAATGCACAGTAAACATGAGAAATCAATTGCTGCCTAAATGTCCTGCCAAAAATATGCCTGTTGGTGAGCAAGAGTAACTTTATTTTTAATATAGTCTCATTTTCTGAGTTTCAATTTTTATTCAACATCTGTTGTTTGCCCCTCCCCTGAAATGTAATTATGCAGGATTCCAATGTAAAACAGGTTGAGTAGTTAATAACAGGTAGCTCAAACATTTTTTCTCACTGTTGCCCTGGGAATATTTCTTTCATTTTTTCCCCCTGGCTTTGTGTTTAATTTGTGTATGTTTCTCTCCTATTCTTAAAGTATACTCCCACAACAGATGGAAACACCTGGAAATAAGTCTGCTTCATGCACATGTTTAAATTAGCCTATTGTAATATTTAACACAGTAAAGAGAATACAGAATATACAGAATCTTTGTTTAGGGGAAGAAAAAATAAGCTATAAATTACCTTGTTACTGCCTTCAGCTTAAAATTTTGGACGGACATCAGTTCTTGCCAAAAACATTGAGAGGAAAAGTTTATAGCCTGTCACCTACATTTATTCTCATTTTGTTACCAGACTCCTTTGTCTTTTCTGTATATGACCCAATTCTCTTAAATTTTCAATCCTACCAGCAACTGGACTTTTTTATATCCATTGACCATTTTACTATGTAAAAGGCACTTTACATTCACTTGATAAGAATCCAAACTCATTAGTCAATATCTAATGTATTTTAGACATATTGAAAATGTCTTATATTTTTATATAATATAGTCACATAGAAGTTAGAACTTCTTTAAATGAGAAAAATGTATCTCCTCCAAGTCGGAGAAAAAATAGCGATAGGCTGTGCACTTGATTGGATATTGTGCTCCCCAAATTTATGTCAACACAGAACGTCAGACTATGACCTTATTTGGAAATAGGGTCTTTGCAGATGTAATTACATAAAATGAGATCATACTGGATTAGAGTTGGGCCTAATCCAAACACTAATGTCCTTGTAAGAAGAGAAAACAGAGACACAGAGATAGTTATGCATGGAGAACACCATGGGGCCATAGACACAGAGACTGGAGTCTATGTCTAGTATTGCTGGCAACCATCAAAAGACAAGAAAGGCAAGAAAAAGGGTATTCCCCTATCGCCATCAGAGAGAACGTGACACTGCTGATACCTTGATTTTGGACTTCTAGCCTCCAGAACTCTGAGAAAATAAATTTCTGTTATTTTAAGTCACACAATCTGTAGTACTTCGTTATAGCAATCCTAGAAAACCAGTTTTAATTTTGGTACTGTGAAGTGAGGTGTTACTGTAACAAATTTCTAAAAATGTGGAAGTGGCTTTGGAATTGTGTAAGGGGTAGAAGCTGGAAGAGCTTTGAGGTGCTTGATAGAAACAGTTCTTCTTGAAGATACTATTGGAAGAAATGTGGACATTAAAGGTGATTCTTCTGAGGGCTCAGAAATAAAGAAAGCTGTAGAGAAAGATTTATCATTTTAGAGCATATATATATGGTCATATCATCATGAATAGACTGTGGGTAAAAATCTGAACATTCTGATGAGGACTCAGGTGAAAATGTTATGGGACACTAGAAGAAAGGCAATCCTTATTATAATGTGGCAGAAAATGTGGCCAAATTGTGTTCTACTTACTGGGTAGAAAGTAGAACACATAAAGATGTACTTGGATATTTATCTGAAATTCACAAGTAAAGTGAGATATGTGTGGTGTGGTTTCTCCTTGCTGCTTATAGTAAAATGAGCAAAGGATATTAATTGAGAAAATTAATTAAAAGGAAAAAGACTAATTGAAAGAGACTAAGCAAAAAGGAACCACCAATGTATTTGGAAAATTCTCAGCCACCAATCCAGAGAGCCTGCTCTGGAAACAGAGCCAAGGGTGTGGCTAAACAACCATTTGCTAAAGAGATTAAGAGTGTGACTTATGGATCCAATTCATCATCTCAACAAAAGTCATGGTTAGAGATGGAGTTATCTAGGAAGGATCTGTAGAGAAGAACTATGTTGACTAATGGTGTGGATTCTCTTGACACCGAAGACCAACAAGGGTTTTGAGGATTTTATACTAGCAGAAGAACTGCCAACTTGGACTGAAAGGGACAGAAATGTGACAAAATGGAGGAAGAGCCATCAGAGCAAGCATGATCATGCTAAAGCCTTGATTTTGGATTTCTTATCAACTGTGAGAAAATAAATTTCTGTTGTTTTAAGCCACCCAGTTAGCAGTATTTTGTTACAGTAGCCCTAGGAAACTAACACAAGGTGTTGAAAAAGAAACTTCAAAATACAAAATATCTAGATCGAACAAAAATAAAAATGCTGTTGAAAATGTCAGTGGGGCAAATTAAAAAGTAGAGTCTGGAAAGGTGAAACAAGATTAAAATGGCAAAATTAAAATGTCTTTTATAGTATGATTCATAAATAAACAATTGGCAAAAGAAATAAATACATATGCCAGTAAAACTGATGCTCCTGACTATAAGACTCAACTGAAATCACCCAAGAAATACATATGTAATTGCTCCAAATCAAACCAAATACTTTGCAGTAAAATATTTCCATAATATGCTTGCAAATATTGCTCATTTTTCTTATTTTCTAAGACTGCTGAGGCTTCTCTTTTCAGTTTGTACTCTGGTTTGATTTTTATGTATGGTATATCACATTTTTGGTACTATATTCAGGGGCAAATTTCCATAAAATTTCTGTATAGGATAGTGGATTATTAAACAAAATGTGTACCAGAACAAGTGAGAAAAACGTGCATATATGTGCATAGGTATTTGAATTAACAATCAAAAGAGTCTCATGTAAGGAGAATATATAACTTTATATTTGTGAATATAGATTTACCCATATGCATATTCTCAGTCATAAACTGAATATAGTATAGACAGATGATGCCAATAGATGATAGTATTATCTCAAAGCATATATGAATAACTTTCCTACATTTTGGAAAATGAAAACTTAAACATTAAAAATATTTCATATTTATACATTTATTGAGAGGCATTTGATTACGTATTTCATTTAGATGGAAAAAACAAGGTAGAAATATATTTCCCTTAAGAAACATGATGCTAAATTTCACCAAAATATAATACATATTAGCAATAGTTATATGCATTATTGTGAAAGACATTTATTAAATTAATTTAGTACACATATACTGTATTTCTTTTGGGTTTTACATCTAAATATTAAATAAAATATCTATATATTAAGTTATATTTTTTCTCTAAGACATTCTACTTCATGAAATAAAATAAATGTAGTGGGAAGGGAGAAGACTAAATATCAAATAGCTTTAAAAACAAATTGAGTCAAATCCCACAACTGATCTGCTGTGGACTGATTTTAAAAACTCTACATTATTTTATTTATATATGTATCACAAACACACACACATACACACACACACACAAAGTATTCACAAGTCCTTAACAAGTACAGAGCCTAAGAATCAATCCATCCATGTTATATAATATACCTCAAAGTGATAAAACCTAATGGTGTATAAAATCTGACAACAGTATCTTACACACAAATGGAAGAAAATATCTCTTATTGTTTTTTGATATTGTTCACAGTAGAATGTTTCCGCAATGTTATTTCAGTTTCTTTAAATGAAAAATCAATGCATGTTTTATTGTAGCATAGCAAATTACCCCCTGTCACTTTGTTTCAAATAATGACTTCCAATTACTGTTCCCACATCTTAGGTTTCAGTGGTTTTTTGGATAGAGATTTCAGTCACCAAGCTAGGCTTTACAATAGGGAATAGCTATTAAATTAAAATTATTCCTAATATTAATCTATCAATCATTATGATGACCCAGAAATATAATGCAAAATTAGATTTTAAAAAAACAGTTTATATTGTCAGAACTACAATCAAAGGGAAACATGCTCGATAGATTTTTGGTTTTCTAAAAAATTTCTGCTATCTACTAGACTGCCTCAGCAAGCAAATTTTGTTATCTGTAATGCCTACCAAAAAGTCATGAAGACATAATAAGCCATGTAATCATCATTATCCTTGACAATGGCTACAAAGAAGAGAGAAATCATTTAAACCATTTCACTTTGATGTCAAAACAAAATGGCACACTGACAGGTACAGGCTGGGTTGTGATTAAATTTCAGAGACTACAAACCTATATAGCTGAATTCTCATTCATTTTAGTCTTGAAATCAGAAGACAGGTATCTAAGAGTATAAAAATACCCAACCAAGTCAGAAATAAATCTGATCTGAAAATTTCTCTGTAACTTTCTCTAACTCAACAATAATAGCAATGACAGTAAAAAGAAAAGGATAAGTCAAAATCGCTATTATGACAAAAAGCAAACATCACTCGTGGGTTATGCAATCAAAAATACTGAGCTTACATGTTTTTCCGCAAGTACAAATGAGTTACTTTCTAAAAGTTTATTCATTATTCTGACTTCTGAAATTCAAATTGAAATTTTACTACATTAGGGTCACAGTTAAATAGAACCTTAGTTTAGTTTAAAAAATGCTGAATTTATAGGGTGGCTGAACTATAGTACTAAGTACAGTTCTAAGAATACCAGTTCTAAGCATTAGAAATTCACTCGCTTAGTGATATTGACATGTATAGTACTCAATTATTAGCTATATTCAGCACACTGTGCAATCGATCTCAAAAAAAAAAAAAAGAAAAGAAAAAAGAAAAAGGAATACTAGCTCAGGCTACTGAATTTGAAGTTCTAGCAATTAATTTGAAGCCTTTGAAGAGAAGAATAAAACATAATAGAAAGTGCAGGAGGAAAAGAGCTAGTTCCCCAATTCCCAGATGTAGATGTGATTTTATGAAAATGCATGAAATAAGAGTTTGTTTTACTACAGTTTCCTTTGTTATCCCTTCTTTATCTTTCCTTCACTTACCACTTTCTCTCAACCCTAAATTTATTAGACTTTATTTATTATTCCAAGTAAGAAATATCACTTTGGCTTATTTACTGCCCCATAGAAGTTCCCTGTGGCCCCCAAATTGCTTACAGACTTTTCCTACTTCCAGAAAAATATTTTTAATGCCAAGCAGTTCATACTTGGTATATGCTGGACTCAAAGGAAGCTGATTAAATTATATCCAAAGTCCTGTGACTTAAAAAATCTGTAACCCTCTCGAATTTTAGAGAAAAAGAAGGTAGGTACCCTTTGTGCACTTTTTAACTCACTTGTTGACAAAAAGAGAATATGTCTTTTTAAAAAAAGAAGAAGCATTTTCAAAAACCAGGAAATTCTCTCACTTGTAAAAACAATCTGGTGGTATAAAAATGAAAACAAGGCAGAATACACCTGCACATGTGCACATGCAAACACACCCCAAATCCCCTCCCCATACACACTCTCTTATACTGTTGCAGAGAGAGAGGCAGAAAGGCCAGAGTACATGGGAGCCTGCCAACATCCCTAACTGTGCCTGCTTCTAATAACTATTTTCTTCTTCCCACTTTTTGAACTCACCATCAGCAGCAAGAGTTCAGAATGCAGCAAAAACAACAAGAGCAGAGAAGTGCTCTTCTCCTGTGGGTCCATGTGGATCATTTATAAGACAGTCTACGTGGGTCATTTATAGGTCAGAGAATGCCTGTCTTGCCACATGCGGCTGTGTATTATACCACTGAGCTCTTCAGTACTTGGAAAGCACAAGGGAGGCAATGAGAGAGTATATTATCCCTTGACTCTAACTACCTGCTCTGTTTGAGCGGCTGAAAATTTCAACCTAGAGATCTGGATTATTACAAATATAAATAATATTTGGCAGTTAGAACATTTGGGAAGAGCAGGGGTTGAATTTGGCAAACACTCACAGCTACATCTGATGTTTCACTACATGTGTTCTACATCAAATCTCTTACGTTTTATATTCTTTCACTTCCTCTTCTGTAAAATGGGGATACATTCATAGGGTTGTGGGGATGAAGTAAATACATGCCTGCAGAGCACTCAGACGTGTCCATAAAAAGCACTCAGTGAATGCTACTGTTAGGTTATAATGTTAGAGCAGGATTGGCAAGTCAAAGAAAGTATGATATAATTTGGGCACAAACTCCATTTGAACGTGGAGCTTTTTGCAAGTAGCATCTATTTCAAAACTATGTTTTAGGATCACAGAGCAAAACATATAGTTATTATTGTTGGTAGTATTTTTAATACATTTAATATAAAGATTTCCACTCAAAATTTAAGTATATAATGAGCAGTATACATAATCTTTTGGGGGTAGTGTTAATTTGCAATTGAAGTGAGAAGGTCATAAATATACTATTTTTTACCTTTATGTCGTTTTCATATGAATGGAATCAGAATTTCAGAGCCATCGATCATCAGAGCCATCTTCTCTAAAAGAGGACTGTGTTCACAATACACAAACCCAAAAATAAACATGGCACATTTTCCTGATGAATAAAATTACTAGATGGAAAATAATTTAAAATACTACTACTCTATTAAAACAAATATTAAAATTATAAAACAGAAAGCAAAATCATGGTTGTTTTAAATTTAAAACATGAGAATCGAATACCTCTGGCAGTTGTTGGAAGGCCTAGAATTATGCTTTGCCTTTAAGGATCCTTTAGTTGAAAATCTGAGAAATACCAGAAAGGTAAAGGGATTTGACTGGGGCCACACACAAATTAGAAGCAGAGAGGAGTTTAGAATGAATGACTGACGTCTACCATATGGGTTCTTTTTCCACCACCCTCCATTTCTACAATTTATGTATCAAAAAACAGGGAGGGAGGAAGACATAAAGCAACACCATGACAAGGTAGTTTGATAAACTGAAAGGTGATACTAAATTTTGTCTGTCTTTGATTTTTTTTAGTAAACTAAATTTCATTTTAAAAAGTTCTTTACAAGATCTTAATACTGGAAGAAAATAATAAGGGAGGTTTATTTTTAGTCCAACTTTCCAGTCATTATTTATATATTATTTATTGGCACTCAAGGATGATAACACAAAAATATTAAATTACATCATTATTTAAAATTAATCATTAATTAAGCAAATTGATTAGCTAAATATTAATTTTAATATTAAAATATTAAAATATATATTATTGTTGTTATTTTCTGTTTTTTGAGATGGGGTCATTACATCACCCAAGCTGGTCTAGAACTCCTGTGCCTCTCCAATAGCCAGGATTACAAGCATGCACCACCACATCCAGTGTAAAGCACATCTTATTTGCCTCTCAACTGAACATTGTTGAACCCTATTTCAGAATTGCTTGTTCTGAATTGTTGTACTGTAGTCTAGTTCAGGTTTCCACGTGAATGCATGACTGCTCAACTATAGAATGACAGTCATTTTAATAGATTTAGTTTATATTTTTGCAAAGACATTTATTTGGACAATATCAACATAACTCCAAATAAAAGAAAGAAAATATTCAGCCCCACAATTTGACTCCTTTAATCCCTTTAAACAAACATATCCTCTAAGCTTCTTCCCTTGAAGCTATTGTTCTTATGTATACACAATCTTTGTGTAGTTTAAATCTCAAAGGAGATGTAATTATGTGTGATATTAATAGTTTACATTTCAGGCATGAGAGAAATTTTAGGTATCATGCAGTAAAATATCTTTATTTCTTAGATAAGAAAATCAAGTCCAGAACAGTTAGTGGCAAAATAAAAATTATTCTCCTGATGCCAAGTCTAATCTTTTTCTACATTTTATATATCTATATATTTTTACTTTTTATGTTGCTTTGTTGTGGTCACCCATAACAGATTGACCACAGAATGCATTGTCCAAACCATGACAATTTTGAAAGTGATAGGCGCTACTATTAATAATTACTCCTGAACAACAGGTATAAACACAGATTTTTCTGAGTAAACCTTGACATAAGATAACCCTACTCATAAAGCAAAGAAAGATCAAGTTTAGTATCTTTTGTTTTATTCTCAAAAAGTCATTTTAAGAAGTGAAACAAATAAAATCTTCATTTGAGTTCAATAATATTATCATTTTTATTCCTGGAAAATAATATAAATTTTTAGTCTTTTAAAATTGAAAAACAATTGTATATTTTTTGGCTGACTAAATAGCAGTTTCCATCTATGTACATACAAAAATATGGTAGAAAATCTTTACCATTTTTGTGAGAAACAATAGGTACCACCATGAACAAAAATAGGGAAATAATACGGAAAACCATATAAAATATTAAGCCAATCAAAAATCT
The DNA here is from genome assembly GCF_020740605.2 of Lemur catta. NCBI lineage: Eukaryota > Metazoa > Chordata > Mammalia > Primates > Lemuridae > Lemur > Lemur catta. The sequence continues at coordinate 54,908,788 of NC_059140.1, forward strand.
TTAAACCAGATTAAGAATTATAAAAAGCAGTAATATAAAAGTAGAAATATAAAAAGCAATAAAAACACATCTTGTAAAAAAATCTAATAGATAAATTAGCTATAATAGTAAAGAACATTATGTAAAAATAAAAGAATAAAAAGACAGAGATGCAGATGAAAATGCAAGTATGCAAAGAGATTGTGCAAATTAATCATACAAAACAGAAGGGAGAATTGTAATGTGAGAATTTGATGAAGCGATTCTGTTGGCACTCACTTGGGTAATCAAAGAATGACTGATCAATAATTAAAATTATAAAGATATCTGAGAGAATAGTTTCTTAAGAATCCAGGAAATTAAAAGAAAATTTCACCTTTTTTTTTTAATTTGGGGAAGAAAAAACAGAGATGTAAATTATGTCACATACACATAAAGTGTAAAGACACAAATCTATGAAACAGGACTAACTGCAAACTTTATAATATCTCTTTTGACAAAATAGCAATGCCTACAAGGGAATGCATACACATTACAATAATACAAGCTGAAACCACTCACATGTATCATGGCTAGTAATTATCTAGGACACTAAAAGATCCTGGCAAAAGTTAATCTAATAAATCTGCCATTATCTCTAATACTTCAAATCAGTGCCTTGAGCTAAACAGTTGTCAAAATTGAGCTCTATTTACATATAACTGAATCAGAGTGGGGGAAAAAAAAAGATGTCAAGGCTCTTCTAATTCCTTTCTTATTTCTTTTCAATCTTTGACATGGAATAATTAGCTGGCACTTTATTCTGATCTTCTACAAGGTGCCAAAGATCACTTTCTTTCTTTTTTTCCATTAATATGCTACATAATGTGAAGGTGACTGCTCATTTGAGCTGTTTAGCTGTGAAAGCCTGTCTTTGGCAGTGTTGAAGGCCATAGATAGTATCCCCTCAGATCATTATATTAATGTCTATATGAGCTGAATGAATGAACTTCAGAGTGAGAGACAACATGTTGGAATATTTTTTGAGTGGGTCACATTATTCAATGATTGCTATGTAACAGGTAAATTCATTTCATTGTATATATTGCCCAAAATTAGTAATGGGAATAGTGAAAAACACAACATGTTATTTGTTGTTTTTCAGTAACATGAGCAGGAATAACAAGGAAAGTTTTTTCCCATGAATATCTTCCAGAAATGGAATCAATTCATTGAATTCAGAAATTTTAGAAGTCCATGACACCACAAAATACAGCAGATCAAAGTAAAAATCTTATTTCGTGAAATGTCTGTATGCAATGTTACACAGACATTCCACTGTTTTATCAGGGCTATGAATGTTCACTGTCATTGAATTCAGATGCTCCACTACTGTGACGTGATTGTCTATGGAAGCAACTGAAGAATATTAGGGATACAAAAATACATTTTAATCCAAAGTAAAATTACGATCATTTAATTTCATACAATGAAGATAATTTAAATTTATTTAATGTAAAGTACCCCTGGACTAGGAGTTTTGGCAAGAAATAGGAACATATGGTTGATCTTTATGTTTTACTTATAACTACTACCTTGTGTTTTGTTTCCGACCCCCTTTTCCAATTTTCTTTCTATTCTAAAAAAATCAGTTTTGTTTCAAGCTGTAAGATGAGCATGTTAAATATATAAACTGTGTTTTATGTCATCATTCATATAGAAATAAATGATCATTTTAATTTTAAACATATCCTGGAATATTTGATTTTTGATTCTATATACAGAGTATAAAAAGATAGTCATTTTTATCAGGCAGTATTTTCTGATAATGGTGGCTCACAGTTAACTTTTGGTGGAAAAGTGTTATTATAAGCCTAAATAATAGATAACATGGTAACATAGCTATTCACGCTGGGTCTAACAGCTTCTTAACATCATTCAGCCTATTTGGCAAGATCATTGCCTTTTTTCCATGTGAGTTGTATATATTAGATATTAAACATATTAACACAATCTAAAAGGATAATGTTTTAAAAACCCTAATATTTCTTCAGGGAAAAAAGAAAGTCATCTTGGATTTCTAACAGAGAACACACATAAAAAATTTTGCTAAATCACTGGTCTGCGACATGGCTAATCTGCCTAAAAACTATTTATTTAATGAATAAATAAGAACTACTCTGTATAGTCATGAAATATTAGCAAGAATAGAAAACCAGTCTGAATCCATGGGGTTTCATTTAATGAAAGAGAGGGGCACCTGAAAACTTAAGCAGGTGCTCAACTGTATAGAAGATTGCCCCATAAAAGATGGACTCCTTACCTTAATGAAAGCAAATGATCACACTTGATGCAAATATTTCCTAATGATTTCTTTAAGTCCACTCAAAAATAAAAAAAAAAAAACCTAAGAATTATTTAAAACAAACCAAGTGGGCAATTATCAGTTTGTTGAGACTATCAATCAACTGTGGATGTGGAAGGAATTTAAATAGATGAAAGCACTGCCAATCTTTATATTCTATTTCTTCCTTCTACTAACACAGACAAAAATTTTAGCAATTTCACTGCCATTTAAAAACAAGGCTTTTCCTCATTGTGAATTTCAATTTATAACTCTTTTCTGATTTCTATTGTTAATACTCAAAATGTGTAAAATCTTGTATCTCTCCTAAGAAAATCACTAACTTCCTTTATCTAGTGTAAATGATAAAAATAAATTTTAATCTCATTATTAATGCTTTCAAATATGTAATATAGTTCACTGGATACTGTTTAAGATATGCTTCAAAGATTTAATTCTAAGGCATTTAAAAACAGTCCAGTTATTTTCTTCAATTTTTTTGTTTGTAAAATGTATGTAACTGTATTTTCCTTTGTTTAAATAATCTATTTGAAGTAAGATTGAAATTTTGTCATTGTTGTATTTCATTATGTTTCTCTACTCTTTTAATATGGTTTTCTTAAAATATTAGGGATAAAGTACAAGTAATTTTCATGAAATTGTAAATCCACTTTTTTGAACTTTTATAGAATAAGAATTTGCCTGTCTTATAGTAAAGATTTAAATAATTTTATACCAGCTGCAGTTTTGCTCTGTATTCTAGAATCAAGAATAGTATTTTCATCAAATATTGTCTGTTGAAAGTTAAAAGTAACTGGTTTTAAAACCAAGGTAGTAGTTATAAATAAAACATAAAGATCAACCATTTATTCCTATTTCTTGCCAACAACTGTTACAATAATATCAGTTGTATAGAGTTATAGAGTTTACACATTGTATTCACATGTATTAATATACTGGAAATTCACCTCTAAAGAAGAGGGAGCAGTTGCTATTAGTTCTGGATTTCAAATGAGGATCCTGAATCCAAAGAGTTAAAGGGACTCCTAAATCAGCGACTGACAAAACTAAACCACAACCCAGGTTTTCTGCTTCCTTGTGTACTTCTACATGAACCAACAAGATACTGTTTAAAGCAGAGACTTTAAATTACAAGAATTCTTGCTGAGCCACAATTTCTTTTTTAGTTACCCGAGAATAACATCAAAATTACAATGATTTTTATCTGTGAGGACAGAAGTGACATACATAAAGAGTTGGATAAAAAGGACAGACATAGTAAATGGTAGATATGCAGTCCAATACATTGGTCCATAACACTTAAATTTGGCCCAATTTTTCATTCCAAAATTAATGTTTTTTTTTCAGAAAATCTTAGTTTTTTAGGGGAAAATGATAATTGCCAGAATATAAGCTAAAAATTAGTTGATTTGCATTTAAATAGTTGGAGCAAATACATTTATTTCCCCTGAAGCAATAATTTACCTTTAGAAACCAATCCTTTTTCTCCTTCCCTCTCTCTTCCCCTCTCTTCTTTTCCTTTCCTCCATTCCTTCCTTTTCTCTCTCTTTCTTTCTCTCATTTTATGTGCAATCTCAAATTTACCTTGTGTGTCTACATGAAAACATCGATTTGGCAGCATCTCAAAAGCAAGGAGTTAAGCTAGAATTGCTAAATGAGAGACAAGAATTTACAAACAGACTAAACATGATCATGTCCCTCCTTTCTGACAATTACTTAATTGTTGAAAAATGTAAATTATCAATATACTTTAATCTATTGTTTTATACTAGATACTCTAAAATAGAGAGAAGGTAATTCAATCTTCCCTTTTTCTTTATACGCTGACTTTAAATTATTTAGAAAAGAAAAACATAATTGATTTCATTTCTTTCAAGCAGTGGGAAACTTTTCTAAAAATTCTATTTGATTGGATAATTGTGATTTTCACTTACTGGAACAAAAGTGTGTCCTATTTAGCAGGTACTCTGAACAGCAATCAAGTGGTTAATAAAATACAAAACACTAAAGTCTATATAGCACAAAAGGCCAATATCTTTCTACTCCTCATCAGGGAATTACAGAAACATCCTGACCCAGCTCTTTGGACACACAGGAGTTGCTATCCCGATTCAGATCCTTGATTAATATACTCTAGAATGATACATCTGGCAATGGCCTACATAGGATCTCTCTGAGGACTGGGGGAAAAATAGACTATTAAAATGGAACAATTACACTACCATATAGTATAACAAGTTTTTCTTTTTGGATTTGCAGCAAAATTTTTTTAAAAATGGTTAAAATTTTTAAAATAATCAAATGCTGACCTTAAGAGAAGGGACTTCACTTTAGGAAAGTGGGAAGAAAAAAAAAAAAAAAAACAGAAAAAAATTACCATTTTATCACTTTTTTTTAGAAAATAAAACTAGTGTGTCAAGTGTGTTTATTGAACAATAAATGAATTTTCACAGAATATGTTTTGAAAGTTAAATTTTCTTTTTAATTTCTGAATTAAGTAATGTTTTCTAAAACTTTCTAGACATGTATTTTTCACAGGAGGAACTCCTGTATACAAGAATGCACAGAGATAGGAGTGGAAGAAAGGAAAAAAGATAGTCCTTCATTCTCATCAAAATATTTCCATATTCATTGCTCATTGGATTCTAATGATTGCTCTCTAAAGTAAGTAGGGAAAGTATTGCTGACATAATTTTAAAAGCAAGAAGGTAGCTAATATAACGTAGCAATTATATTGTGCTCCAGAATTATTGTGGAGAGAACCTATCTCAATCAGGCATTTTTATTAATAACAACAAGCACTGTTAAGTGAGAAAATGTAGCATAAGACTCATACAGTTGGACTGATTTACCTATTTCTAGCTTTCACATCTTGACAACTGAGTCAATACTCAACTTTTGCACATTAAGGTAGGATTGATTTCATTTTGCATCTAACTTGATCTAGATAGAGATATAAAATTTGGCAAGTAAATATCCAAGACTTGTTGCCTATACCTTTCTTGTATGCCATTCTTTATGTAGTTTGCCTAAAAAAAGAAAAACTGCTTCACTGAATGATGCAGTATGGTCTCTAAGATTTATGTATCTGCAATTTATAAGTTGGAAGTATTCTTGCAACTTATGACTTTAATCTGTCTTTGAAGACATAACTTGAATTGTTATATAGAAAAAATGAAACTTTAAACACTTAATAGTTTGCGAAACTTAAGAAAATCAGGGGTTTATAAAATTGTGGGGTTTTTTTAAACAATACATACACTTCAAGAGATAGCAAGAGATTATAAATGCGAAAAAATAACATAAAAGTCCATATAATTAGGAAAATAAGTATTTGACTGGAGTAAAATGCTATGTAATAATTTAATACCTATTATAAAAGATATTTCTGTGTAATTGAGTGTTAAAAAACAGCACAATCACCATTGTTGAATTATTGTGTCCCTCTCATCATACTATTAATATTTGAAATAATAAGATACAAATGATTTTAAGCAATTTGATTTCATTTATCATTGCCAAATGAAATATATAGGATTCACATCCACTGTGACCTATCTGCAATTCTCCTAATATGTTGAAACCTTAAAATATAAAATATGAAAGAGTGATGTAAAATTTTTAAAATGGATCTGAATCTCAATATTTAAGTATTATTTTAGTGAAGATATTGTGTGTCCTAACTCTTTCATATACCTATGAATGTAAGTGAACATATCAAGTTTCTTTTTAAAACAAAAAAGAAAACTTTTTTCTTTAAATACTATTTAAATTCACAATGAGTTATCATATTGACTTATTATTTTTTATTATTATTTCAGCATATTGTGGGGGTACAAAAGTTTAGGTTATGTATATTGCCCTTGCCCCCTCACCCCCCTGAGTCAGAGCTTCAAATGTGTCCATCCCCTAGACAGTGCACATCGCACTCACAATGAGTTATCATACTGAAATGGAAAAAAAATGTTGGTTTTCATTCAGGTGTTCACCTTTATTTCTTCCATGAACACTAGCTTTATTGGTATTTGAAAATCATGGAAATAAATGAAAGAAGAAGTATTGGCAATAGGCACATCCCTTGAGATTAGTAGTCATGAACTGTAACTGCCAGTCCAGGCTGTGTCATGGATTTCTTTTTGATTATGGGAAAGCATAGAAATTCCAGTGTCTCTATTTCTTCAATTGAAGAAATTTTTTAGCCTCTTTCAAGTATATCTGTGTATTTATGAGAGATATGGACATAAAATAATTTGATTACAAGATAATTTCAAATAAAAATTCAAAGATTTTACTATATAGCTCACCTGACTGCTGAATATATGCATATAATATATAAAATGTACAATTTGGTTTTTATTAATACTTGAAATGGTAATTTTCAAAATGAGATTTACTTTTTTATGCTGAGAAGGAAAACTAACCAGTTTTATCTCCTCTGTGAATGGGAAGGCTTGAAAAGGAGACTAAAAATGAAAAGAGTGTGGAGGAAAGAAAAGTAATACTTAATCTAAAATAAGTGAATGTTAAATTACAAGTTAATTTGTATTCTTTCCTTCTGTTCTAGATTCTATTACTTCACCTGATATTGCTTCTTTTCATATTGCCACTTTTAGAGATGTGTTCCAATGAAAGGATATGAAATACACATAGCATTTAAAAATCCCCAGATGTAGCTCTTATATATTGAATAAAACATTTAAATTACTATAAAAGTAGCTGAATTAGTTTATGGCACATCTTAACTCATTTTAATACAAAGGCTTTAAAAGTCTTATTTCAATGTGAATAAGATCACTAAATGTCAGCCTAGTTAACCTCAAACATATTACAATATTAAAATAAGCAAAAATTTAAAATAAATTAATACAGATATAATTACCTGTTGATAAACCAAGAGAGTAGTAAGTTAAAATAACATTCAGTTGATGTATGAAAATAAAAACTGCCAGAATGCTTCCTGGGCTTCGCTAAGAAATTGAGAATCTCTCATTTATTTATCTATAAAATTGCAGATAATTTAATAATGAGCATAGAACTGTTATTCAAGGCATGAAAATGCTAAATATCAATGTCTGGATACCAGAAAATAGAGGATGAAAAGCAATAGTAAGAGAATATGTTATCAGCCTGCACCATGAAACATTATCGAGTTGAAATTATCTTCCTGAATTTTATAAGCCTTTTAACTTCCTGTTCTCGCTGGCATTTATTAAAACATAAGTCACCTTAAATTGTTTTACTTGTATTAAAATTTAATAAGCTCTAGTATACTTTCAAAATAGTAACATATAATCTGATATGCATTCAAATATAGGTTTGCTTTCAATTAAAAAATAAAGTACCTTTATCAGTTGGCATAACAATATGTTTATTAATTAGGCAAAGGCAAAATATGTAGGGACAATGTAGTTTCATATTGGTAGCAAGTAAAATTATTCCAGACAGTCTGATTTATCTATGAATTAAAATTTAAGTAATTTTCTTTCTCATGGATTCCCTTTCAACTTACCTATTTCTACTTCTAAATACACAAGGGAGATATGTAAAGCTATTTGTAAAGCTTTTAAACTTTTAAATGATGAGTACACATACTACATCTATGAGTAATAAAAATAGCTTACATTCTTTTTAAAAAACACCACATGTACTCACTATTACATTGGAACTAACCGATCAGCACTCATGTGCGCAGATGGAAATAAAACTCAATGGAAATCATGCAGGTGGGAGGAGGGAGCAGGGGATGAGTGAAATCATAACTAACAGGTACAATGTACACTATCTGGGTGATGGGCACACTTACAACTTTGACTCAGGCAATACAAAAACAATCCATTTTACCAAAACATTTGTACCCCTATTATATTCTGAAATAAAAAAATATAAATAAGATGTAAATGTTAAAAGTTTTAGCATTCAAAAATAATCACAAGAGAGAAAAATAGAATAATAGTTTACTTCTCATTTTTTATGTCTCCATACTTATAGTTTGATTTTACTGCATAATCACTTTTTATCCCATTATCTAAAAAAAAAAAAAAAAACTCTTCATATTAGGCTAACCTTAAGTTCAGATTTGCCCTGAAAAATCTGTCCCAGTGAAAGAATTAAGTATCTGTCTCACCTTCAAAAATTAGCCGTTTTGAATAATAAATTACATGATCACCCTACCTAATACTCTCACTAACCGATATAAAAATAGTCATGAATTAATGAGTGAATGAAGTTCATTTTAAATGAACAAAAAGTTGGCTTTATTATCACTCTCTATTTTTCCCACTTACTAATAGAATTTTGGCTGAAATAGTTAAATATTTGTCTATAATTACTTCATATTTAACTTTGGGAAACATTTTTAACTAATGATTTGGTAAATAGTCACCAAAGAATTATTAATTTATTATACTTCCAATGAGCAAGAGTAAAAGAAAAACAAATATATAGAGAGCAGAAATTTTGTGTGAGGATGTAATTTTTAAGTTAAATACATGTAACTTAAATGTCTTCAAAATGATTCAGCCAAAATGTTGATACTGCATTTATAAACCACGAGGGATACCATTTTCAAAGGTTATCCAGTTATATTGTCAAATGAAGGGCATAAAATATAGCTAATTAGAGTAATGCAATTAGTGAACATGCTGTGGTTAGATTATTGTGAAAATTATACCTGGCACAATGTAAAGACTCCGTGATTTACATCACACATAAATGATACTATAAAGGACTTGCATTTATGGATTATGTATTGTATCATTTTTTCTACCCTTGAAAATTTTCAGTTTTATTCAGAAGTCATATTCTCTGACAATAGATACACATTAAATATATTATTACACCTACTAAAATTTAATGATTTTGCTCATTTTCACCTTCCCCTTTAGTTTCAGTTGCATAATTTGATAAAACAAGGTATATTCATTTGTGACTATTACGCTTATAATTTTAGGTTTTCTAAACTGCTCTGTCTAAAAACTGAACACCCTTACACATCATTAAATAATCTCTTTATGTTCTAATTAGATAAAGAACGTTTGAACACAATCTCCTGCACTCTTTATTACATTAAAATTATATTACAGTTACTCTTAAAACTAATTCGTGAAAACACTTTTGCCCAAATAATGCCAACAATATAATAAAAACTCAGCATGAATATAGTTAGGATGCTGCTCTAAAAATTAAAATAATTATTTTTCATCCATGATTTCTGAAATCTAATTAAATATGAAATATGAAAATCTAATTATATTTCCTTTCTAAGAATATTTCCTTTTTGGAAACTGGCCTGGTTTTGTATGTAAAAATTTTGAGCACTCTATAGCCTATTAATTTTATTGTAATTTCTTAGTTTTCATCAAGAACCTTTAAAAATATTCATATTCTTTGAAACAGTAATTTTGCTCCTAGTATCCTTTCTTAAGAAAATAATTAGAGATATTATTGTAAGAGATATTTTTAACAATATCTCTGCAAGTGTAATTAGAATAACCCATTATTTATAAAAGTAATTATAAAATGTGTGTATATATATTATTTTTTCCCAAACTAGAGGCATACTTTAATAAAGAATTGTTCAACTACAGTTTTGAATACTGAATTGAAAAAGACTAATGATTTTTAAAAAATTTAGGGATCAGGGATTTGCTCAAAATATAATATTAATTGTTAAGAGAAAGGCACAAATTATATATTTGGAATAAATCCAATTGCATTATGCATATATATATAAATACATTCAAAGACACATATTGAGAGAATATGCAAATATATTTACAAATGTGTGGGCAAATTTGATTATAATTCCCATGAAAATTTGGTATATTACCATAAAAGAAACTCATCAAGATGATTCTTTTTAAAAACAGATTACAAACATCATCAGTAAGATAGTTAACCAGGAATTGCGTCCTTCCCATTTTTTAATAGTGTCTGATACAATCTATCTTCCACCTTCTCCCTTCCCTATCTCTAAGCTCCTCTGACATCCGACTTGTCCCCTCTGCCCCAATCATGCTGGACTTCATGCTTTTGATTCAATATGCCAGACAAGTGAGAAATACACTGGTCATTCTCTCTGTTTGGAATTCTCATCTCCCTGAAGCTACTGCTTATACTTCCTCATTATCTTCATGGCTGTCATCCCTTACTACCTTCATGTGTTGACTAGAATGACATTCTCCATAAGGACTCTCATTTACCCTTTCCACAATGTATCTGACTTGTTGCAGATCCTCAGTAAAAAAAAATTGTTAAATGAATGAACTTTATTGTTCAGAAATATTTTTAATTATTAACACATCATCATCATCTTTTCATCAGCAACAGCAGGTTTACTAAAAATTTGGGAAAGCACAAGTGAATTTGCTCTCTAATGAATTCTTTGTTATTAACAGTATCCATGTGGAATTAATCATGGCCTTTTCTATATCAAGAAAATGGTGGAATCCAATTACAGTTTGCCAGTGCTACAATGGTGGCATTTGAGTAGAGGCTGGTACAATAGCAAAACTTTTCCATTTTCATATATCTGTATATATGCTGCATTAAGAGGTGGTAAGACAAATTATATATAATCTAGTTTGGTCCTCTCATTTATGATAAGGCATTTAAGACATAGCCAAGTTAAGGCAGGTCTTAGCCAAAGATATAGATCTGCAGGGATATTACTCCTGAGTTAATACTGGAACTGAATCTAATTCCTGATCCAGCATTCATTATAATGATGTGGAATGTTTCAAGGCTTGTGCTGTGCCTTTGATGATATATTAAAGTACTTTGATACAATATATAGCATTTCTGCAAATACTCATGCAACCCTAATTGACACTTTAATGTGGACATTTGAAACACACACATAAACACAAAACAAAACAAAATTTAAATTAAAGAGAAAAATCATTCTTAATGAAAATAGCCACTAACCTTGCTTTTTTTCTGATAATAAAAATTTGAATTGCATTAGTATGTGTTGATTAGTACCAAAAGGGAAATTTTGATATACTTGATACATACAAACACAATTTTCCCCAAAGTTTTTTTTTTTTTTTTCTTTTTTGAAGACAGGGTCTTGCTATGTTGCCTAGGATGGAGTGCAGTGGTACCGTCATAGCTCACTGTAACCTCTAACTCCTGAGCTCAAGGGATCCTCCTGCCTCAGCCTCTAGAGTAGCTGGGACACCTGCCACCACATCCGGCTACCAAAGATTCTTTAAACGTCTTAACTACCTAAACTATTCAAAGAGAAGCCCATGCATGACCTCTAAAGACTTGAGAAAATAAGGTGGAGGTGGAGAAATGATTAGATTAAGCTTTTTCCCTGGAGGAAAAATTTCCAAAGATGTTTTTATTTCGTTGCACTGTAAGTGACATAAATTAACAGTCTCTATCTACACAGTTTATCTTGACTAAATACTCTCACAGGATTCCAGCCATCCTGAAAATGTTTGCACCTGACAGCCATGGGGGCTAATCTGTCATGTGTGATGACTTAGCTCCACTGAGGGATCTTCCTCCACAGCTTCAGCCTTGGACAAGAATGATAGTGTGAAAGGAGAGGACACTTCATCACAGGAGAGTTTGTGATATTCATCCTCTTGTATGGACAAAAATTTCATTATTCTTTTCAGGTACTCATGGTTAAATTGGGGGTCTGATAAATACCTCTTTTGTCTATTTTAATCATAATATTATAAATTATACTTTACTGAAAGGCATCATATAGTTCAATGATGAATGTAAGTCCTCCTTTTAAAAAAAAATTCCTTCATAGCTACACTCTAGATAACACAATTTTAGATTTTTTTAAAATTCAGAGCTGGCTTCTTTAATAAGAATGGTCCTGAAGAGTCAAGTCAGGTTTACAAAATGTAAATTTAAATATAATTGGGATTGTGTTTAATTTAATAGCCAGTTCTAATTTGAACACTTCAAATCACCTACAAAAATATCCTGGAGCCTCCATTGACATCAGGAGGATTGTTCCACACATTTGGGAATAGGTTTTAGCACTTTCACTCTCAAGTCATTACTGGTGTTTTGTGGGTTACTTTCAAATTCGATAATTCCAACCATTTACTATTCTTTTAAACTTTCAGAAGTAATTTATTTTGCACCTGTGAAATAAGGAACATAAAGTTGTTTTCAATAATGAAAAGTAGAAATGTAAATGAGAATAAAATAGTAAACTACCTAAAATTTCATTTTATCAAATGAAGTTGAAATTGCAACAAATTGCCATTTTTAGACTTGTATGATAGCCATTATTTACTATCCCAAATACATATTAGAGATTACTGATTAAATGAAAGCCTGGCAGCTGGAAAATTTTCTGTTTTACTCCTAACCCTTAGTTTATGCATTAAAAGGATGTGGCTCACTATGTGCTTATGAGAAAAAGTTAATATTTCAAATAAAAACAAAATTATCATAACAAAACAATTTGTGAAATAGACTACAATGACATTCTTGGCTCAAAAACTTCAAGCATTCCTTCTTCACTGTTCAAGAGGTTTTAAATTTTTTAATCATAGAATATTCTTGGAGGAAATGATTAGACTTATTTAACCTTGGGAATTAAAATATATTTTCTTTTACCCTGTCTACTTTTATACCATCAGCAACTGTAGCTAGTTCTGAACTTTATGGTATTTTCCCACTCCAAATCCAGTTCATTATATTATAAATATAAATCTCTTTTGTAAATTACCCAGACTTTGTTTCTCCTGTAGACTTCATCTAATTGCCAATTGTTATTCATTTGCAAGCTATCAAATCTTTATCTTTCCATTCACACTAATTACATAAATTCTGGTCCTTATTACTTTATATAGGGATTAGATTCAGATTGGCCTCTTTAATATCAATTTTCCCTCCTACAAATGGCCTGTGGAGTCACTGAAAAAGTTTTCTTAAATGACTGTATTAATTGTGTTATGCTCCTTCTCGCATATTTTCTGTTGAAAATATTTTGTTAAAAATGCCCAAATTCTCAGGTTAACAGCCGAGGTTCTAACAATTTGGTCTTAACGTTTTTCTGCTAAAGTTAGTAATGTCTTAAGTAAACTTTTGATTTTAGAATAGTTTTAGAGGTACAGAAAAATTGAGAAGCTACTACAGAAAGTCCCAGCTACCTCACACCTAGTTTGTCACACATATGAACGAATATTGATTCATTATTATTAACTAAAGTGCATACTTTATTCAGATTTCCTTAGTTATTAGCTTATGTCCTTTTTGTGTTCATGAATCCCATCCAGGATCTCATTCCTCAATTTTTCAGTCTATACGAAAGGGATAAACATTCCATCCTACAACCACACACACCTACAGACAAGATAAATTTTCACCGCACCCAATTTTTGTAGTAAACTCTCAAGCATTCATTGGTCGTCACATCATAGATCTAAAGTGTTTTTTATGCTGGTGGGTCACTAGCACAATATCAAACCAGATATTTTTCCAAAAGCTTTGTATAACGTAAACATCTGCTGGGGTAAAGTAAGCTATAGGAATCAGATTTGCTTTGTGCATAATTTCATCCCTTAGTACCTTATACAGTGCCTGGTACAAATAATTGTTGAATCACTTAGTATAAACTATATTTGAGAAAATAGAAAAGAACATATATCACTTTGAAGAATCAGTAATGCTTTATACATCAGCATAATTAATACTAGATTTTTACTTCATCCAATATTTTTAATAGATATTGTATATTAAGAGAATAAATGTAATTGTAAGGGGATGCTTATTGTATTAAGGGACAAAATTAATTTTTGTTTTCCTTAAATAAATTAGAAGCAATTATAGATAATATACTAATTACTACTCATCATATCTATTAATCTTTCAAGATTTTAATAAGGACTTATTTGGCAACACACTATTGACTGTAAGGATTTGTAGGGCAGCACACTATTGACTCAACTTGAATTTCAGTGAGATGTGGAATCAAAGCAAACAAAAATCTGACTTCTTTTTAAAATAGTTCATAATGCAGATGAATACTCCCCCAAGGTAGAATTAATGACTATGCTGTTTTATCAAAGTGAATTTGAGTAGTTTGACATTATTGAACTAATCTCAGAGAAAAACTAGTTACATCTGAAGAAACTGACAGCATATCACTCAACATTAAATGGTACTAACAAATGTACCAAGAGTGTTCAAAGTGATATGTAAATAATAAATATAATGAAATGAATGTACATATTTATATTCACGCCTTAGTTCTAAAACCATTTAAGCAAAATACTTATCCTCTATTCATAAAAGCATAATGCTCATAACATAAAACCAATAACTTGCCCTATGGCTTTTAAAAAGTTGTTTTTTTCCCACTCTTTTAAACATTCAAACTTTTTAAAATGATGGTTAATGAAATATTGTCATTGAACACAGAAATAATTAGGTTGATAAGTCTTGAATACTTGTGTGCTAATAGGTCTATGTGAAAATGCTTTATTATCTATTTTTTCTTTTTTTAATTTTTAATTATTATGGGTTTATACATTTTGGAATTTCAAGGACAAGTCCCTAGCAACCTGGTATAATTTCCAGGCACAATTGCAGTACATTTGAGAAGTCGTGATATTCTAGTGGATGTAGGCTAAGTGTAATTTAAAATCTTTTAAAAACCTTTTGCCATTTCAGCTTTGAATATAAATATATGTGTAGACATAAAATCATGTATATTTCCATATATATGTGTGTATGTGGTTATAAAGCAGAAAATATATTTAGTAATCAAACATAGAAAGTCAAAGTTACATCTCAAAAGAACAAATCTAGAAGGACATTTATTTCCTAACCTCTGGGGTTCTATGTAGCCTAGTTTTTAAAAATCTCAATGTATTACAGAAGGAAAGAGTGAGTAGAAATGTAATGCTGTTTTCCTCAGTAAAAATGCCAGGAAGAAACCTGGAAAACTCTGGGCTCTGGAGAGTTGTTCCTTTAACCTTTATTATTTGAAGTGTTAATATATGTTCTCCTTAAAGTTTAAACTCAAGGGGATCTCACATCATACTCTAAAGAGGGACACTTATCCCCTCTTTAGAAACTATTCAGTAAGTGAGTACATTCCTGCTATTTCTTTTCTTAATGATGTCTTATTATTGCTTTTAGTAAACCTTTTATTTCTACCACTATTTTCACCACATCTCAATTGCTCTAGACGGACTTACTTAAATTGATGGTTTTTAAAATCAGTACACTTATATGGCTATTGTCAAAAACTCATGGAAATTCTTAATACTGAAAAATATGACAATCCTTTCTGATTCCTACTAAGATGTTAAGGTCCATGGGTCATACCCATGACTCCTTCCTATCTTAACCACCACCTACACTGGTTAGCACTTCGTTGTTTCTCACATGGGCTATTACTACTGTGAAATAATGAAAAGACTCATAAAACTGAATTAGATACCTTAAACTAAAATTTTGTCCCAGACACATAAAAGCTTAGTGACCTTAGATTGCTTATTTCCTCTATTCAAAATGGAAAAGGCAATGCCTATCTTATGAAACTATTGAAAACTGTGTATGTTAAGTGGGATAATTTAGATAAATAATTTATACATAGTTTAGTTCTTTTTTTTATAATTTGTACATAATTTAGTTCTTTGAAAAGTCCTTAAATATAGTATCTGCTTTTGACGGCAACAGAAATGCCCTAAAGCTTAAAAATCAATTATCATGTCACTTACCAGATCAAGATCCTTTAACATTTACCCAATGTCTTCAAGTTCTCTAAAATCTTCTTAACCCACTGTTTTAATCCTTGATACATTCTGATTTTTTCTTTTAAACTAAGCATTGAGAATACAATGGAGAGTAACGGAAGTATCTCCTTCCCCCATGGAGTGTGCAGACTACTGGGGGAGACAAATTGGTGTAAAAAAAGTCTCAGCAGTAGACGTCTCTTTATTAAGAAAGAAAAGAAATTGAAAGACTTCCAGAATGGCATAGAGTGAGCTAGCAGGTTTGACACAAAGGGTTTGTAGGCCAAGGTTAAAAGTTCAGACTTTTTCCCCAAGTGTTGTATGTTTTAATTGGAGGAGTGAAATGACCTAATTTACATCTCAAGGAGATCACCTTTGTGGAAATTGTTGGTGATTAAATAATGGGGCAACAATGGAAACAGGTGACCTGAGAAGGTACTGTGAGAAAGAGAGGTAGCCTAGGTGGAAAGATACAGTGGAGGTAAGTGAACTAAAGACAGTTTAAGTCAAATTGGGTGGTGGTAAGAATAGGACTTAATGACAGACGTTACCATGAGAAAGAAAAAGGACAAAAGAGAAGTTTCTTTGTTTCTCACTGGAGTGACTACGTAAATCCTAGGACTATAAGAAGGAAGCTGGCTGGAGAGTGTTTGGGAGTGAAGTGCAGATATAGTGTTGGCAGGTTTGAGATACAGAAAAAATCAGTTAAATGGAATTTAACTAAGGGGTGTTTTTGCTCCATTTTATAATAGCTGTGCAAAAATTTGGATCAAGTAGCTAGAGAAATGTGACATGTCTTTAGAATACAGATGGACTAAAATGTCTTGGACATTACAGATTCTCAATAAAGTAGTATTAAATTTGTATATATAACAGATATTATGAATAGTCTGCAGTAATTCTAAACATAACACTAATTCTAGAACATAGTAAATATAGCATTTAAAAATGAAAATTATTTCATTTATTGTTCAAAATTAGCAGAAGTACCATGTTGGCAAACTTAAGAGCCACTGAATGGGGTGATGGGATATATATTTAGAATTGTCTCATTATATCTTATTTTCCCCAGTGATTATATACTAATAAGTTAAGCCTCACACATGAAGGTGATATTTTAGGAGTATATGGAAATTAAATTATTTTCCAAGTGGTGTTAATGTGTTAACATGAAGCTTTGTGTGCAGTCTGTCCATTTTCAATAAGACTGGCCAAGGCTAACTGCAAAATCTGTAGCAATAAAATAGAAATTATGCTGGGTAAAGGCAAGTTGTCTACATAAACACCAAGCAAAAAGAAAATAAAACAAACCACACCAAGATATGAGTCTCAGTAGTAGATGTTAAACAAAGCAAGCCAAAATAATAATAAATAATCATAATTAAACAAATGACTATCAGTGGTGCTTAATTACCCTTCATAAATCTATACATTTAAGTATACAGAATCAAGTTCAACTCTACTTTCAAAAGTAACATACCCTAGTTCCAACTTAGAAATACTAGTATACCTGCTCTGCAAACTCTCCTTTGCACATTATTATTGAAGACTGTAAATAAGCAAAAAGGACAAGGTGGAAAGACTGCAGACAAGGCATAAGACAGACAATTGCTGCCCTGCTAAGGGCATAAATGTGAGCAAGTTACTTCAGTTCTCTGATGCCTGGGTTTTTTTTCTCTATTATAGATGGTAACAGTCATATCATCAGGTTGATGTCACATTTGTTAAAAAATACTTGGTGCACTGCTTGACACATAGTAGATGTTCAATAATTTTTTTTCTTTCAGTTACCTATTACTACTAGCCAATCTTTGTTAAAACACAGTGTGTTATATATTTATACTATTTTAAGGGTTTCATTAAGAATTATATTTAAGGTAGGGGTGCTAACTCTGCTGTCAAAAAATGAAAAGGAAAGATCAACTTTGATTATCATCAATAAACAGAAATAAATGATATTTTGGATTGTGTAATCTTTCTTCTGAGTTATGTTTATTGCTCAGAATAATTTCAACAACAACAAAAATACTCTTGGCACAGCAATTAAATTATATGACATTATGATATCCAAATTTAGAAAGCATTAAACACACCAATGCCCTTTTGAAACTTGATGAATCATCAGTTCAGCCATTGAGCTCTTTTCATTTCTAACCTCCTCTGGTCTATCATTAGTTGATCACTCTAAAACAAAAATCAGATTAGGTGACCACATTCAAAATAAAGTGTTTAACTGCCTATAAAATCATATTTAAAGTCCTTAGTATGGCATTCAAAGTCTTTCATAATCTGACTCCAACCAATCCCTTTAGTCCAATTTATTTCCACTATAAACCTACATTCCATATTCTAATAAAAATATTTCTACTTCTTTTCCATTCCTAGATTATGTTATGACATGCCACATCTCTAATTCTCTGATGATGCTATTATCTCACTTTTGTACACTCAATTTACTTTTTGTCTGATAGTCCTAGTCCACTTTCAAGACCCTATTAAATTTCAGCTAGTTTGTGAGGTCATTCTCTACTAATTTCTCTAGCAGAATTAATTTTATTTATCCATATTTTATATTTACTTAATGGAATTACAGCTAGGACAGAGAATTGATATTCTTAAAGACTAAACACCTTGAAAGTAAAGGCAAGGGTGTCATATACATGAGTGCTGAAGTAATATTTACTGAATTAATTTATCCGTGTCTTAATTAATGGTAATGAGATTTGCCCCTGAACAAGAGTCACAACATAATCCCATGAGTAAAATAAAAGTTCTCAGGTTTATATTTACTTAAGATTAAATCTATTGTATATTGTTTCTAACAGAGTAATGTTTGCATATATGACAAAGTTATTCTGCATTCATTAATATTTTCTCAGGTTTTCTTGACATCTGTCCTTAAATTAAATATTGTTAGCTTGTAGGGGTAAAAAGTCAGATGTCTATATAAAGAATACTATGTAATGAACCAAATAATTCAAATTAGTAAGGAAATGACTCAGGGCAAAATCAAAATGAAACAATTTCATCTTCCAATACGAATTTTCAAAACCTCATGAAAATAAAATCCAGGGCAGACAAATCAATTTCTATGAAATATATATTTTGTTTCAAAAATAAACTCGGTATCAGAGGTGGGGGATGCATTAGTTATTGGTCTGCAAATCTTAAAACTGCTATCCAAAATGATACTATGGTGTGACTAAACATTTAAATATGCCTAGATTACTTTTTAGCTTTCAAAAGTAAATATTTATCATATTAAAACTATCACAGTAGTAATAGACTATTTTACTTACTATGAAATAAGACCCCAACTGCACAATTCTATTATGATATCATAGGATACTGTGCTAAAAATTTCTCTTGGGTGTAGACAGTATTTTTTAATTATACTACTACTTATCATCATCAGTTAACTTATTGTCAAGAATTTAAGAAAAGAAAAGCCCTAATATGCAAATTAAGTACGAGTCTACATATTCCTTATCCATAATTTTGAAATTAAAAAAGCATATCCTACTTAGTGTGAATGTTCAGATTTTTCACTACAAAATGTTAATGTGTTTGATTATGGGTACTGCCACAGAATCCAGTAGGAATGCTGCATAATATATGTATATGCACCAAATCTAATTTCTAAGATCTGAAAAATTCTTAATTCTGAGAAGAATCTGGTTGTAAGAACTATAGGCCTATATATCATAACATCAGCTTTCAAAAATTCATGACAGCTATGAGATTGAAAAGTAAAGAGAAATTAATTTTAATATGTTAACACATTTTGTTTGTATATTACATGTTCCTTCCTATTTCTTGTTTTTTACCAATTATAAATATGAAATAATGACTATATCTGTTTTTGACAGATATGCCACTCATGATAGAATATCTTGGTAATTTCCTAAGCTACTCTGGCTTTTTAAATATCTGAGTGTCATTTATAAGAGATTAATGAACTTTGCCCTTAACTTTATAGAGATTGGAGCCACCTCTTATGAGCTTCCAATAATTATTTTCCCTTTTCCTCTACATCTCTGTTTATCTTTTTGAATTTATTTCTCATTTCCTTTCTCTACAGAGGAAGAGTTTGTCTTTTCTTTAAAGCTACTACCCCCATTATGCTCCAATGAATATACTCTCTCTAAACCTATCCTTCAATATCTCCTTTTAATTGGATCATTTGCCTCAGTATATTGATACTCAGTGTTCTTGAACAATAAAAGCATTTCTATCCATAACACCATTCTTGCCCCCCAACCCCCGTCTCTTTTTCTTCTCCATTACTTGGCAGTCTTGAAACAGCAGGGAACTTTGTCTTCAATTCCTGACTGTATTTCCATGGTATATACTTTTTTCAGAAATGTGTTTATCATGCACAACATGACATTTTGAAGATATTTATCTGGTAAAATAGTTCAATTTAGCAAATTAAAGAATATATTACCTAATATAGCAATTATTTTTGTAGGGAGAACACTTGACATCCACTCTGCATTTTTCAAGAAAACAATATATCATCTTCAACTATAGTCATCATGCTGTAAAGAAGATCTGTTGAACTTATTCTCCTATCTATGAGTATATATCCTTTGACTAACACTATTCTACTCTCTATTTGTATCAGATCAACTTTTTTAGATTCCATATGAGTGAGCTCATGCAGCATTTGTCTTTCTGTGGCATGGTATATCCTTCTGAAATCTGTTTTCCTTTTTCACCATAACTTCTCTCATGGAAATCAAGAGTGATCTGTCAGCTGTCAGACTGTATAAGTGTTTCATGAGCCTCATCTTCTTAGATTTCTCTAAAGAATGAACATTTCTTCTTGCCTATCTTTAGCTACTGTGATGATATAGCTTCCTATCTTCTCCCCTCCCTTAGTGACGGTTCCGTTCTTGTTTTTACTAAAATCTCCTCTTCTCCTTTCTGTCCATTTTCCTCTGGACACATAAAACAGTTCATTAGCCCTCAAATATTATATGTACTTTTCATATTCCATGATTGTGCATATGCTGTTTAAGTTTCTTCTATTTCTCAAAGTAAAAATCCTGTTCATCCCTTAAATCCTAGCTCAAATTTAATCTCTTGTATGAAATATTCATTGAACAATTACCAATATTCTATACCTCCTCTTTAAAAGTCTCATACGTTTCTGTTTATACCTAAAAAACAGCACATTATTTTCTATATTTTACTATAGTTCTAGTATACACTTGATTCCATTACTAGACTATAAATTTCTTGACAAAGTTTGCTAGGGAATTGCATCCTTATTGGGATATTTGCTCCATGTGATCAGGAATATTTGTTTTACTTCCTACTCAATCCTCAACACTTGGAACATTGCCTGGTACATACCAGAAACCCAGTAAATATTTATTGAACAAACATTCAACATCACAACTAAGATAGTCTCATATGCATAATAGACACTAAATAAAAAGTTAAAAATTCAAAACATTGTTCCAAGTAAATGTTTCTTATTTCACATAGTGAGTTTGAGAAGTTATACCTTTACGTCAGTGATGCCAAATCACATATTTGAGACTGTCCTCACAACTAGTTTGTGAACCATAAAATAGAACCAGCTCAGTATCATTTTGTTTTAAACAAAAACAGTGTTATCTAGCGGGTATATTGATTTAATTTGGCTATCAATTAAATTTGTCTGGAAATGAAATCTAAAAACTGTGGGCTTCAGTCAAATAACTCCTCCAGAGGTCTCCAGGTTTTGAATTCCCACAGAGTGAACTGCATACTTTTCCTGGCAGACTGAACTATTATTGAACTCTTCCCACTTTCTAAATGTTGTATACTTACAGGATTCTGTCCTGGACCCTATTCTCTTCTTTCCCAATAATTTTTCTCATCAGTTTACTTGGATTTAAGTATGATTCTATGCCAATGACTTCCAAATTTATGTCTCCTGACCTGTCTAATTGCCAAACTGTAATTGCCAGCTGCCTCTTCTGATACTTCATATGAGTCCTTGAGACATTTCCAATTAACATGTCTAAATCTAAACTCTTCTTTATACTGCCCAAATGTTGTCACTGCAGGGACTTCACCCTGTCTTCACCACTGTAGTAAATTGAACCATTGTCTACTCAATTACACAAGTCACAATCCTAGGATTCAATAACACATCAAGTTGTATACTACCTCACTGTTTTTGAAGGTTTTCTAAAGTAATCTAGATAACCAAATTTGTTTTTTTGTTTTTTTCCTAACATCTCTGAAAACAGTTTCAAATGTTCCACAGTATTGAGTCAATTCCCGTGTATGTATAAGTATTGTTCATCTGGAAAAAATCAATACATAGATATCTAAACAACAAAAACTTAATTAAAGCATTAAATAATTCAAATGATATCCCATTTATTTGGGCATCAAATCATTTTTTTTATTCTAGAACTCCTTATCTCCAAATCAATTTCAAATAAAATACTAAGAAATCCATTATAATTATAAAATTAGTGGCATATACCTAAACAAGTTTTTAATCTTTCACTTTGTTCATTCCTGCTACCCCTTTACTATTCTGGGCCTCATTTTCTCTTGCTTGGACTATTTCCCAAGCTTCCTAATTGTATCCCTGTCTCCCTAGGCATTGCCAAAAAAAAAATCGTCTCTTTAAAATGAAAATCTGCACTGTTACCTCCTGTGCACCCTCAATGGCTCTCTATCAGGCTTCACATCACTGGGCTTCTAGCCACCTCCCCAGTCTCATATCTGCTATTCCTAGTCTCACACATCGCTACTTATCTGCACCCAACAGCAACTTGACATACATTGCTCCACTTCGTCTGTGCTTCTAAGAGTTTCCTGTCATTCTCCCTTCTCCAACTTCACTCTGCCAAGTGAGCAGAAGGGTATGCTCAGATGTTTCATACTCCAGGAATTTTCTTTGATCCCCTAAATCTGAGCTGGTTTTCATTGTCATAACTCCATTAATCTTACAGACATATGTCTCACTGCACTGACCTCATAGTTTATTTGTCAAATCCTTTTACCACAGTGTGAGCTACTGGAGGACCCCGTCTATGCCTTAGCTCATCTTTGTACTCTTTGGCACAATTGGTTATTAAAAAAAAAAAAAAGAATGAGTGAGTGAATAAATAAATGAATGCAAAGCTCTCTTGCAAACCACCATTGCTTAGTACAATAAAAAAAGTATCAAAAACCAAGAGTTAGGAAAAGTGTAGCTATTGTGCACATATTGAAGAAATACATACAACCTAGTGCTTGGTGATAAAAAAAAAAAGTAATGTCAATGACTACATCTGGAATGATACATTTTATTTATCTTTTGGAGCTTTTATTCAGTATGTGGCAAAGAATCAAGAATCAAGCTCTCAAACATAATTACTTACATTTTCAGATTATCTTGAGATAAGGAAAGAAATGTAGCACTGTCACAGATCTGATGTGCCTGTTTGGAGACTTTGAGGTCTCTGTTGTAAGTTACAGGAATGGCATTATAGGATGAAAAGAGCTCTAGACTGGAAAACTATAAAACTGGAACGAGTATTTCCTCTGCCACTAACTTGAAGAAAACAGAATCTGTCTATTCTCCTACCTAGAAAATGGAGGAGTTATAATTTAAGGTTTCTTCCTATCCTAATGTTTTGTAATATGGTTTTCAAAAGAACAGAGGACCTCTAATATTGGAACATGCTGTTAAAGTGAAGTAATAGAAAATTTCTGGGGGAAGTTTAGACCTATTAAATTAACAAAATTATTTTCTTACAGTTCTTAATTAACTGATGAGCTGATAACTATTCTGAATTTTCTTAGTTTATGGGCATGCTCCTAGTTTCAGAAAAGTGTACTTAATATTAATACAGGATTTTATTTATAAAAAGTAAAAAATACTGTCATTATAAGAAACTGAAAAAAGTAAAAATCCATTGGTTTGTTGGGATATTTGAGAGAGAGAATAATTCTAAGGCAGAAGAATCCCTTTTGTGACTTTGGGAAAGACTCCCAACATTCACTAATTGAAATGTTTTAGCAAAAGTCATTGCTGTGCTTACTAAAACAAGACATTCTCAAAATTTCATTGAGTCTATAGTAAATCATGCAACATTTGTCAGGAGGCTTTAAAAGGAGCAAAAAATGTGAAGGTGATAAAATCTCTATTTTCATGATAACAGCTGCTGGAATCTAGAAACAGATGCTTGCACATGTGAAAAAGAGATGTCATCGAAACTTTTAAAGGTAGGTGAACTATTGGACAGTTGCAAAGTTTAAGATGCAAAAATAAAGTGAAGCTGCTCACAATTTGGGGAATACTTTATCCAGAAAATGTAAAGCCAGATGAATTCTAAATGTCATAAAAGACAGCACAGGAGGGTGGGCATATTGACAATGAAGTGCTATTAGATAAATGCATTCTAGTAAAAACTTACAGGGCTTGAAAATAATAGGAAGTCCTGGCAAATACTGCAGTTTCTTAAATGCCAGCTGTGTAAATTATAAAGCAACAGTGCCTTTAAAAATTTGTAAATGATTTTTACTGGCATTAAATATTCAGCAGTCCCTTCTTTTTCCCCATATACGACAGTAATTTTCCACATCTTTCCTAAGACAAATTTACTATTAAAAAGTTTACAGCAGCATTTATTTTAAAAATTATCCTCAGTGATTGACAGATGGCTGCTAAGAGGACGGACACAGTCATCACCTTTGTGTTCTTGCTTATATGGAAGTGGTTTTGCTGTTGCCTGTCATGGGAAAGTTTGGGAAAAGAGACTGCTTGGTTGGAAGAGTTCGAACTGCAGTAACCACAACACAGAAGAGAACACAGAGAAGCTTGAGAATATAAAAGTACTGTACTGTACTGCTACTTTCCTATTCAGGGTTGGTTCTGGGGGAAATTGTAAAGTAGGTCAAGTTTGTGTTCAGCACCTTAATCCTCTGGCTCAGTAACCTCCTCTCCAAATCTGCGTGTGTGGTTCTATACTCACCCCGGAGGGCAAGAGCCTTAACTTCTATTCTCCCATTTCCCTACTATAGCTTTCTTAAATACTTCCTTCACGGTAAAATATAGGTCGTGGAAATCTTCTTAAACTGTTTCCTTTTGAGACATAATTTAAAAAATGATGAAATTGCTGTCATTACACAGAGAATTAGGAAGGGAAATTTGAGGGTGTGAGATTCCGAGATTCCACCAAACTTTGAAATTACATAACAGAACTGCAGTCACTTACAGCAGCCTAAGCCTGTTTTGATGATGAGGCTCACAAGCAAAATTCAAATATTGACTTAAAGAAACAAACAAACAATCCATTAGCTTCAGTTTCTGTAGTTTTCCAGAGTATTCTTTAGGAGGAAGGAAGACAATCCTTAATAATGTAATTTAGTTTTAAAACTGGAATTCACTAAAGCAAACCCAGGTAATGTGGTATTTTTATTATTCTCAATTTTCTGTGGATTTTAAGAATTAGATTTAATCAGGGATTCCATTGTGAAATTTTTTATCTCAGAATGTAACTTAATAAGTGAGATTTTCTAACAGTAGAAAGAGGACAGGGGAGTCATAGAATTGAATAGAAAAATAGAAATTACAAGGCAATTAAATAAAATGGAAAATGAGAAAGAATTTGAATGGAGCAACTCCTAGGAAGCCGAAAAGTCCTTGAATCCAGTCACAGGGGAAGGGATTGACAGTTGGCCACCCAATAGTGGTGTTATATATGGTGATATTTCCACTGCCACCCTGGCACAGATTGTCAACAGAATTACAATGTACAGTTCTATTCTACTAGCTTCAGGCTTCAAGAACTTGGTTTGAGTCAATTATGAAGATATCAGAAGACTGATTGTCCTTGGACAATTGAGAATTGTCACTTGGTTATCAATAAGGAGTTCAGAGAAATTGCTGGTGAGCATTTATGAAGACCGCACATATTTATTATTTAAGAATCAATGGAGACTACTGAATTTTAAGGAATGCTTTTTAAATCTTTTTATGAAATAAAAGTTATTGCTAACAATCAAAATAACTTATAGGGCTTCTAATGGATAGAAAATTCAAAGGTACATTACTTCTTTAAAGAAGATAACGTGTGAATAATGCTCTGAGACATAAGAAGTTAGCTTCAAAAACTCTTCAAAGAGTTTTTATTCTTTATAAAATTGTATGTGTCTCTTCTTTACAGAAATAACATTACATGCATTTTTATTAGTTTTTAATATAAATCAGTTTTACTTATTCCAAAATAAGAACAAATGTACTATACTCGATTTTCAATGTATTTTGTCATTTTTTGATAAACAATGGCTTATTAGGTAGAAGCATGTATTTACCCGTCTTGTTAAGTAATGTGCTATTATGATATCATGCAACTTCCAAACACTTGCATTGTTTTATCTATCTATCTACCACCTACCTACCTATAATATTTGGTAAGCGACTATAGAGAGAATCTAACTAACAGAGAAGCAGGGCACAAAAAATGCAAATGGAAAGAAACTAAGTACATTCTTTGAATTTTTTTCATCCTACTAAAAGAAACTAAAATAACCTCTTTCTACTAGAGGATTTGTTAACATAAAATCCTTAAATCTATCTTCAGCTGTAGCAAAGTACATCACACTTTCAATTGCATGCTGAATTCTTTCAACTATCTTTACTAAAGTAATGGGCAATATATTACCAGTGCTGTGTATTTAGGGTGTTTAAACTGCTGGTAGCGAAAATACACAATATTAGGAACAGAAAAAAATGGAAAAAGTTTAACAGCACAAAAGAGGAAAAACAAAGTAATATTTGTGCTAATAAAATAAAATCTCAAAAGTCCCAAGTCATTTCCAAAGGAAAACCATTCTTAGCAAAGAAAGTATCATTGAAAATATGAAGATTATTTTTGAATGGATTTTCATTTTTAAATTAAAGAAATATTGCAATTTAAAAATAAAATATTTTAATATAAGATCATTTAAATAGGAAAACAATCTGACTAAATTTTTACAAAAATGTAAAGTATAATCTGCTACAGATTTTTAATTGAATTCTGTGTCAGGCACTGCTACACATTTTTAGTAAGAGAAAAAGATTTATACACAAGTTTCCTTTCACTTAGCTCTTAGTTTCTTTCTCCTAAGAGGAAATTTACTTTGTTTTTTGGAATATTTTTAAAGGTATTAAATTAGGGTTTAATATTTGAAATCTACAAGGGAATTATTTGGATCTGCTTGTCGTCATCTGTCATTTATAAAGAGAGTTCTTCTTTATATGGTGCATTGACTAAACTGTGGCATTTCCTCTTATGATGTTTTTCAAATAAATTAAACAGAATATATTGACCAAGATAATAGCTGCTTACTTCTTCAACATTTAAAAATTATTTCTGAGGAAAGTGCTCATTATGTGACTAATATAAAGCACTGTTTAAAAAAGTAGGATTTGAAGGTTTTTTTTTTTTCACTTCTAATACTGTCTTCACTACTTATAAATGAGGAACATTAAAAAAAGTCACTTAATACCATTAAATGTGAGACAAACAGTACTTACCTATCCTATAAATGAAACAAAAATTAAATAGAATAATATGTTTTAAGTATTGAGCAAATTACAAGCAGTCATTCAGTCAATGCATGTGAGCTATTTTGATCTTCTCCTCCATGGTTTTCACACATTAACTCAGGTGTTAACTTACTTTTCGATGTTTATTTCATATGTTATCATAGAAATGAAGCAAAATGGTTATTTGAGGAAATTCTCCCATTTGGAGACAAAGTTGTATATAAAAGACAAAAGTTTTGGCATGTCTACCTAGGATTAAACTCCAATCTGCTATGCAGGTTAATAAATTTCAAATTATTTCAGTTTTCTTATATGTAAGATAAAAATAAAGTCTTTTTAGCTGTTTCAGTTTAAATAAGCTAATGTTGGAATAAAGTTTTCACTGTTTACAGTCAGTGGTAAGAACTCAATAAATTCTAGTCCCCTCCCCCAAATCTAGGTAGGTAAACAGATAGATATAAACATAGATACATAGATGCTTAGAAAACAGAAAGACAAACAGAATAATTAATATAGATGATGGAGAATGATGGATAGAGAAACAAATAACAGAGACAGATGAAAGCTGAGAGAGAAAGCATGAGATAGAAACAGAGACAGAGGTGGCTATGGCCATACCACCCTGAACATGCCCACTCCTGTCTGATCTTGGCTGCTAAGCAGGGTCGGGCCTCGTTAGTACTTGGATGGGAGAAATAGAGACAGAGAGATCTCCCATTTCTACTAGTTACACGTGGTTATTTGAATACAGGCTCCAAGTCAAATTTATTTTTGATATTCCTGAAGAATCTAACTTCTCCTTACATATTCAAAGCACTTAATAGATATTTATTAAATGAATGAAGTAAATCAATAGATATATCAATAAATGAAATACCATTTCAGCTAACTTTAAAGGTCATGCTTTAAAGTGGAAGACAGTCTTTCTTACCTACATAATTTATAAACTACCTAAGTGTACCTTCTAGAGTCTCAATAATTTTTCCATATTTGCTAATAGGTATGTGTGGAAATTGCCTACTTTATAGGAGATATTTCTATTGGCATTCTTACTCCTAGACTAGCAATTATTTTATGTGTAATATTAATTAAAGTACATACCAACTTTGGCATTCTTTTAAGAATAACCATCTTCCTAAGACATTACTTTTATATATCTAAATTGAAAAAAATAGCTTTTCAGTATAAGTTGCATTTTGATACAATAAATGGGACCCCTTCCTTTCTCTATAGGAGAAAATACATCAAACAGACTCCAATCAAATACATTGCTCAGTTAGTGGATGAAAAGAAATTAAAGAGTTAATATGAACAGCAGGTTGTTTTTGTTTATTTGTTCGTTTTGTTTGTTTTTTTGCATTAACAAAGTTTCTCCTAAAAATATGAAAAATTCTTTACTTACTCTAAGCAGCTTTGTAAGTAGTAGCCAATGAATTATCTATCAAGCACTTTATGTATTATACACACAGATGTGTCTATCTCATGCTAGGTATTTACATGTCAAGACGCAAAAACCCCATTATTTAAAATATGTCTCAAAGACACATATATGTTATAATATCACAGAGCCACAACCCATTATGACCAATCAAGTCACTTCAAAGTAAACATCCAAATTTGCAGGAAATATGAATATTGGATAAGCATTTAAATTGCTTCTGTTAAAAATGATTTTAAAAACAATACTGCACTGTCACACAAAAAGTTGCTGTGGTAAAAGATCAGGAAAAAAGTCATCAATTTAGCACTTACTACTTAGAAAACAAGGCTTTTTGTGAAGTATTTTTTAAAATAAATTCAGCATAATTATATTCATTGCAGAAATATTAATATATATTTTATATTGAATATCCATATTTATGTTGTATATATGTAAATAAGTATGTATAAAGATATATATATTTCATATATGGGTGTTGTAAGTTTGTATTAAGATTTTAACATGACAAGAAAAATTAATAACACTATATCTGCTGATGCATGTATGATAGGCCAACCTGTACAACAGGCAAAAATTTACTTTATATAAATCATCAATGAAAAAAGGACTTATAAGCTACATTCACATAGTTTAAATATAGTTTCTCAGTCAAAAACAACTGAAATAATAAATATAAAATATATTTAAATGCTATCAATATTTCAAAGACTAATATATCAACTAATCTAACCGATGCATCTGTAATCCTAAAATCTGATGTATATAACAGTTCTTTTCATATTTTACAATAGAACATAAAACATCTATTCCTTGTCTAAGTCTTACATATAAGAGTAGCTTAATTTTGTTTTCATGGATCATTAGCAAATATTTCATTGTATTTGAAACAATAAAAACATCTAAATTAATAAAAATCCACATAAAATGAATAAATTGGAGATAGAATTTTAGAAAAAAATATATATTTATTAAGACATATTTCTTTGTTATCTCTATCAGTAAATAAGTTTGTGTTTGATATTCATGAGGACTTAGATGTAAATCAAAAGAAAGAACAAAATCTATTATTTGACTCCCTTGGAAAACTAATCTGAAACTAAAATCCAACTGAAAATAAACCAACACTGCAAAGAGCTATAAAATTCCGAACAAGTTTTCATTTAAGGTGAAAAGTGTTGAATTTACTAATTTAGTACTGTAAATTAGCATAATACAATGTAATATACCTATCTAGCTAACATAAGCCATACTTTCCTTGTTAGTAAAACTCAAAATAGGAAAAGTTAGGAAATGTCCACAAAATAAGAACAATCAAGTGACTTTGGTCAAGTTCTTATTTTAAGAAGATTAAAGACTGATACCCACGGCTTTCCTTTTTTGGTTGTGACTGTGATATTGAATATTTACTTTTTGTCTGGGGCAATCTCAGGATTTGCTGTTTCTTTGATATATTATCAATGGTCCATTCCACCGTGATAAACTGCAACTCTAGTACTAATAGGTTTATAATGATTGCTTAAGCTTTACACTTTGTAAGCATTGGAAGACTTCACTCACCTTGTTCAAGTGGTTGGCTTTTAGTTGAAGTAGTTTTCATCTTGAGTGCCTCCCTAACAGACATGTCACAGCAGGAGCCTTTGTTAGTGTCTTGGTCACTGTCAGCCTGATCACTGTCCCCGTGCCCACTGTCTCTCAGGCTGGCTCTTTCTGGGTCCTTAAACGTGGAGCTACTGAAATACATATAAAGAAAAAGAAGAGAAAGTGTTGTCTCTACTAGTCTGAATCTGAAGTGTAGTCTCTTGCAAAGCAATTTTGACATGAATGCAAATGGGGAAGCTGAGAAAGTTATTTAATAGGCCTTACCTTTGAACAAACTGCTGCCTGCTGCCCATGTAATTGGGCTCTGCGGGAAAATTGTCTGTCTGTGAAAGAGAAGGAAAAAAATACGTATAGTTGTACACTGGACAAATCTCCTGCAGAGCAACAAGATTTCCTAGTGGAAAAATGATTAATAATTCAAAAATTCCCTTAATCTTCAGATTTGTACATTTTAATTAAATTGGAAATTGCTGACATGTAATTATGTACTCAGAACAATTAAATGATTCCGGTCCACAAATTACCTGTTAAAGTAAACAATGAGCCTGTCATAACTGGCATTCTCTTTTAGTGCCACGATGGATAACACTGTCTGTGTTGTTTCATTACTTAGATATTAAGATTGAATATTTGTGGGAGGAGTGGGAAAATGACCTAATTTCTCCATATTAAAAGTGTGAATTATTTAATAATACTCATTTTTAAACATAATTACATCATCTGCTGGGATTATATGCCCTTCTTGATGTAATATCATTTAAAGTCATCCACTCCTCAATTAAGAGATACAGAGCCTTTCCTTCAAATGTTATCAGTAACAGATACAAGCATATCACATATGGTTGAACTCATTTCTATAATTCATCTTCAGCTTCATCCCAACTATGGAAATTATATTCAAACAATCCAATGGAAATGAGTATTGCTTTCTAGTTATTAAAAACAAAGTAAAATACAAATAAGAAAAAAATGTTACTTAAAACATTGAGAGTAAAGACATTGAGAAACCAGGCTTGTTTTTGTGGTTGTTTTTACTGCTTCCAAACTGACCTGGAGGTCTGCCAAAAAAGAACTGAATTCTCCTTGTATCATGGAACAGAGTCTTTTGGGAGAAAGAGACTGGATCTTTCATAGATTTCCCTATACTGTACATTCATACACATTACTTCTTCTTGCAGCTGACTCAGTGACAAAGCTTCTCCTGTTTTCTGCATCACTTCATATCACGCCATTATACTCTGAAGCAGCTATGGGTTTGTACAAGATCATCCAGCATACAAGTATCAGTGACACAGGGAGCATGCAAGTCATGAAGCAGAGGGCCCAAGGTAAGGCTTAATGTAGTGCAATATGTGCTTTCTTTATAAATAAGGCTAATTTAAAATAAGAGTGCTCTTTTTCTTCCCATATCATAATTTAAAGTATTTGGCTTTGTGAACAATTACTAGGGGGAAAAAAAAGACATGCTAAGATAATAGCTGAAAGTATTATGTAAATTTCATTGTCAAGTTTGGGTGCAGGAAAACCCCCCACAGTTTTTGTAATGTATAATTTTTCTTTTGTCCAAATGACCTTTATCAAACTACATGCAAATATGAAGAATGAACAAAGTGAATTCATTGCTCACTCCTCACCATCTTTAACTAATTGTTAATAGCAGACATTTTCCATTAATATGTTTTACTAGTTTCTAGATTCAGTGGAGTATTTTAATTTTTATTTCCACAATGACAACCTATCAATTTTCAAGCATAACTTCCAGTAAAATTAATAGTGGTAACCATTACCAGTAGCCAAATTGTTTGCCAAAGAATTTCACAGATTTTTAAAACTATTATAGTTGTTTAGAAACTTCACATTTTAACTTAACAAGATCTAGTTCTGCCTTTGAATTGGTCAAAAACATGTATCCAAGACATTCTTGCTGTGGGTTAGAAGCTAAGCATGAATGAGTGTCTTAGAACACTTCAGGAAAACAGAATCCCAGGTATCAAGAAGAGAGTAAAACATAATGTGATATTGGATACTCTAGTGAGAAAGTATAAACACTATTATAAGTAAATTATATAACTTGTGATTTTATGGTTTTAATAGGTGGAGCCACATAGGATGTAGATTCCTATTCACTTATACACAAGCAGATAGAATGAAGAAACTTTTCTTCTCCTGTCTTAATACAGACAGTATCTAAAAATGTTAGCATATTATTGAAGTTCTAAGCAGTTGCAATTAAAAAAGAGACTTAAACTACAAAATAAAACCATTTGCTTATTGAATGAAGAGCTGTTAAAGAGTTTATATGTATATACACACAAATGTATATACTTTACATAGATGTAAGATTATATATATGTACACATACATGTGTGTATGTGTGCACACCTGCACATGTATTTATGTATCAGAGTGTTTGGGGAACACTGGGCAGTGGTATTGCCACCACGTCTTGTTTTGATGAAAACAGAAACAAGAGGAAAGGAAAAGATAAAGGAGTTTGGGAGGGAAAGAAAGAGAAGAAAAATAAAAGCAGAGGGAAAAGCAAGAGAAAAATACAGAGAAAGAGAGAAGGTGGGAGAGAGAAGCCAAAACATACGAAAGAAGAGGAAACAGAGTGGAGGCAGGTAAAAAGAAATGTAGAAAAAGAAAGGAGTTGGTTTATAATTATAGAATTTCACAATGTATAATTTTACAAGTTTGCAAATGCATTAGCAGAACATCAGAAGTTTACTAATAATGTCTGCACTCATCCATTAAAGTAGATAGGAATTTGAGAGATTGTGTGTCTATAATTACCATAATGAAATAGTCATTTGGCCTTTAACTAACATATAACTAATTCACTATTATAAAAAAACATACTATATTTTTAATATAGAAAGTAACATTTTCATTATCTAGGCTCTAGGGTGTCTAAAAACTCATTTAAAATAATCTGAATATGAAATAACAATATTTACATAGAAAAATGAAAGAAAAAAAAAGCCATATGTACCACAGCATCATGTAATTTAGTAGAAGAGCTTTCATATTTTTTATAACACTATACTCCGAAATTGAGTTATACCTTATAAATCTATACTTCTTAAATTTTAAATCTTGGAAGAAAGTAAAATTTGAGGTTAGACACTTGTAACCTTTTAGATTTCAACACAGTAATTAATATGAATATTTATAATTCTTGCAAACCTTATCATCTTTCATACAAACTAATCACTGTAATGTTTTCTCCTCAAACTCAATTTGAACACAGTAACTTTTAACTGTTATTTCAAAAAACATATAATTTGTCTAGCATTAAAAAAATCATATGTACTTTGGAGGATTGGTGGGTAGTTACATAAATGCTTTCAAGTAGACATTTAAAAAACTTAGGGTGTGATGGTCTATTGAATCTATTCAAAAGTCAGTAATAAATGAAACAAAAGTCTTTTTTTTGGTGATTTTTGCTCATAACAAAACAGGTCTAAACTAACATAAAACTGAATGTAACTTCCTATTTTTGTCATTTTGCTGTTTTGTTATTTTGTTTGTTAAAGATAATAAAAATTTAGATATTCTTTCCGTGGAAAATAAACAAGCAACCAAGCAAGCACTTAAAGTGAATAAAGTCTGCAGGATATGAATAGTTGTTTTGACTATTTGCCTTTATTTATTTCTCTACTAGTATTCACCAAATTGTAGTACATTTTTAAATGATAATCAAAATCAACATTTTCATCAGCAGTATTTAATAATAAATTATTCCTAAGATATGCCATATTCTACAGCTTGCTCATCCTACTAGAACTCTGAAACACAAACCATTATTTAAAAAAAACAAGTGTCTCCGAGAAAGGTCAAAAGAAAGCACCATGTACACTATTTGGGTGATAGGTACACCAAAACCACTATGCAATATATACATGTAAGGGAATTCAACTTATATCCCTAAATCTATTAAAAATTTTTAAAAGGGTGGTGGGGGGAAGCATGGTTCAGTAAAACTGAACCATGTTGGCTGAATTTGGGAAAGCTCTTTATTTGTGGCAGTAGATTAATTTAATATGACCACTTACTTCCTGTTAAGAATTTCATTTGAAGGTGGATAGTAAAAGTAGTGAAAAGAGATTTTTTTTTTACTATTAAAATATTAAAAATAAAATTTTAAAAGTATATCAAGTATTTCACAAAATTCAATGTCTATTAATGATAACAAGTCTTGGCAAACTAGGAACAGAAGGAAATTTCCTCAACTTTATAAAGCACATCTACAAAGAAATGTAGAGCCAGCATCATACTTAATGGTGAAAAAGAGAAAGCTTTCCCCTCAGGCAAAGAGAGGTCCACTCTCACCACTTCTGTTCATCATCGTACTAAAAGCCCTAACAAGTTAAATAAGGTAAGAAAAATAAATACAGGGCATAACAATTGGAAAGGAAGAAAAAATGTTCACAGATAATATTATTGTATTTACAGACAATATTATTGTTTAGGCAGAAAATAGCAAACAGCCAAAACAAACCAAACTCCTTTGAACTAATAAATGAATTAAGCAAGGTTGCTACATTTAATGTCATCACACAAAAATCAATTATATTTCTATATTCCAGAATAGTTTCTATTAGAAACCAAAATTTCAAAAGCAATACATTTAAAAAAGCTCCCTACAAATCAAATACTTAGTAAATAAATATTTTAAAAATGTATAGGATCTGTATGCTGAACATTATAAAAACATTGAAATAAATGAAAAAGGCTTCTATAATGGAGAAGTATATCATGTTTATGGATTAGAAGACTCAACAGGTAAAGATGTCAATGCTCCTCAATTGATATATGTAACATAATTCCATGCAAATTCCCCAGCATGATTTTCTGTAAATATATACAAGATGATTCTCAAACATATATGGAGAAACAAATGAACTATAACAGCTAAAATAAGTTTGATAAAGAAGAATCAAGTAGAAGGAATTACACTCATCTACTACAAGACTTACTATTGAAGCCACACTAATCAAGACTGCAGTATTGCCAAATGAATGAACACATAGATCAATGAAATGGCAGAGACTGTTCAGATGTAGATCCACACAAATATGGCCATTGATTTTTGACAGAGTTGCAAAGACAATTCAATAGATAATTCCATAGACATGAACTTCGAACTACACTTCACACTTTACACACAAAAACTCAAACATGGATCAGAGATCTAAATGTAAAGCATGAAATTATAAAATTTTAATATAAAACCTAGCAGAAAATCTTTGTGACCTAGTGTTAGATGGTTCCCAGACATGATACCAAAGCATGATTCACAGAAGAAAAAAACTGGATTTTATAAAAATTATAAATGTAGGTTTTGCAAAAGACAGTGTTGAGAGGATTTAAAAACAAGCTACAGCCTTTGAAAACATATGTCACATTGTATGCAGAGTATATAAAAATTTTCAAAACTAAACACTAAGAAAAAAAAGATTTGACACTTCACCATATAGAATATATTGATGGCACGTAAGTACATGAAGAGACATTCACTGTAATCAGCAATTAGGGAAATGCAAATTACAATTACAATGGAATGTCACTATGTACCCGTTAGATTATATAAAATTTTTAAAATTAACAATATTAAGTGCTGACAAGGATGTATAGCACCTAGAATTCTTATATACTTAGGTGAGAATGAAAAATGATACAGCTACTCTGGAAAACAATTTGGTAGTTTCTTATAAAGTCAAAGATAAATGTGTCATGTGATCCATCAATCCTACTTCCAGTGATTCACTCTAAAAAAATGAAAACTATACTCAAACAAAAATTCCTGTGTTTCCCCAAACTTGGAACCAGCCCAGATATCTTTCACTAGGTTAATACACATATGTACAATGAAACTCTATCTAGCAATGAAAAAATGAACAATTGATGCAACGACTTGGATGAATCTCCAAAGCATTATTTTGAGTGAAAAGAGCTAGTCTCAAAAAATTTCATACTGTATAATTATATTTATAAGACTACTCAAAAAAACAAAACTATTATGCCAGAAAACAGATCAGTGGTTGACAGGGGTTAAAGGTGAAGGAAAAGTGTAACAGTGATAACATAAGGAAACTTTTTAGGTTGATAGAACTGTTGAGTATCTTGCTTGTTTCATGAAACTATACATGTATAAACATTCATAAAACTATATGCCTCAAAAAAGTTTGACCTTATTGTATGCTAATTTAAAAATAAATATTGATACCAAAATATATTTACATTATCATCTGTGTCACATATATGCTGAGGAGTCTTCTGTCTCATAAAAAATCATTATAAAAAGTTATTCTATTAAATGTTCCTCAATAAAGTGTGTTTCTGAACTTGTCTTTTAAAACGACACTGAGCCAACTTTTAAAACCTATGTAGAAAGCCCATATTCATTTGGACAGAATACAAATGGACTGGGATATAAAGATCTATTTAACCACAACAACAAACCCAAGCAGCAGCTCTATAAGACAGTCACCTTAAATATGAATTATTTAGTTTAACTTTTCCTTCATATTTTCTTTTTTTTTGTAGAGAAAAATTTTTTTATTTCAAAAAATTTAGGGAGTACAAGTGTTTTTTGTTACAGGGATGAATTGTATCATGCTGAAGTTAGGGCTTTCAGTGTACCACCACCAGAATAGTGTACATTGTACCCCATAATTAGGTTTGTATCCCTCACCCCCCTCCTTCACAATTGCAAAGACATGGAACCAACCTAATTGCCCATCAACTTTTATTTCTTTCAAAGATTCTTTTCTTGTGTGCAGCTCCCATTTACTCAGCCATAAAATAAAACTTTTAAATAAAAATTTTAGCCTACATTCATTGCAAAGGAGCAGCTTCTCCTTTTAACACAGGAAACACCCATAACTAGATCATGGAGAACTGGGATCCATATTCAGAAATGGTGAATTTTTTACTTTTGAAAATACCTTGTAAAATTGATTCTACCTTTTGAAGTAAGTTAATAGAATACTTTACAAAGACTCAAAAGACACGTAATACAAAATGATTGGCATCTGAGCTGTACCAAAGTGTATGCAAAATATTGTCAAAATACTTTTATAATTTTGGCAGTAAAATTGGGATAATACTATATAAAATATGGGATTGTATGTTTTATGTGAGATAAAGTATGGAAATTTCTTAGTTATATAATACAATTCTCATTAAAACTTTTTAATTTTTAAAATTTTGTAGTGATCATGAAAGAATGATAACTGGACAAATATACAATAAATTTTAAAACAACATACTTGGATTTTTATAAAATGAGACACCTGTGGGATGGAATAAATAAAGACTTCTTAATTTTGAGCCTTATTTCTAATGAATTTCTAAGGGAAAAAAAACAGAATACTAATCTTCAAATGTATCCCTGCAAAGGAAGAGAGAAGAATAATGAATAATGTGAGCATTAAGAAACTGGATTCTATGGTCAATTTTTCACCATCATACATATCATTTAAGTAAATGTTGCTAGAAATCAATCTGTGATTAATTTAATCACACTCAGATAATTAAATATATAAACAACTTTGGTGCTAATTAGCTGTATTATCTTATACTACCCAGTATAGAGTCATGGGACAGTCAGGAAATTTCCTATGAAGGAAACAATTTTGATACACCAAACAGCTCTGGCATTTCCAGAATGACGGGAGTAGGGACACATGAGTCAGTGGATTACAATGTTAGCATTCTTGATGTCCTGCTTGCCTTTCTCTATTTCTTTACCAAACAGGAGACCTTTGGAACAGAGTCCACTATTCAGCCCAGTGACAAATTTATTTCACAGACATATACATGTAGCTCAGAACATAGGCAATATCAAAAAATCCAGCATTCAACAATGTCAAATTCACCATATCTGAGATCCTCTCAGGAATTACAAGGCATGTAACAAACCAGGAAAATATAAACCCCACCTGGGAGAAAAATCAATAACAATAGACCTAGGAATGAGAGAAATGGTGGAATTAACTGATAAAGACCTCTAAAAATCTATTAGAAATATTTAAAATGTGCTCAGGAATGTAAAAACAGGACCCTAAGAATGTCTCCTTAAATTTTGTTCCCTAAGTACCCGCCTTGCCTTGCATTAATTTTGACCGGAAGGATAGAAATAGAAGATATAAAAAAAGATTCAAATGGAACTTCAAAAATAAAAACCATAGTATTTTCAACTAAAAATACACTGGATGGGACTGGCAATAGATTACACACTAAGGAAGAAAAGATGCAGCATTTTGCATCAGGTTCTAGAAGCATTTGCTTCAATTATTGTATATAATATTAAATTTATTCTTTGTATTTATCTGTAAAAGCTTTATTTGTGTCAACATCATTTTTTATAAATTTATAATATACTACAGAGTAAAGAGTTTATGACAAATATAAAAAGGATTTCTCATTGGTTGCACTATAAACGTGAAGGTTTCAATTCTAGATGTATCAATCTAGAATAAGACATATTTAAAAAATGTATAAGTATGTCTTTGACTCTTCCAAGTCATTAAGAGAGCAGCTTATCTCTTACAAACTATTACAATTTGGGGTTGGATGTGTAGTGAACAACACAGTGTTTTACCTACAAGTAAATGGTTCTTGTTTTGGTGTTAAATCACATAATTATAAATTCAGTTAAATTTAGATGTTCAGTGTTTTCCTAATCCGGGGGCACAAGGAAATGGAATTCTGAACAATCTTTTTGAATTAGAGACACAAGATTTATTGCCTACATTGATGTCACTAGGTTGAAAACAAAGGAAAACAAGTTGAACTTTTCCCTTAATTCAAAGGCACTGCTTTTCACATTGATAACAAGCATTCCGTTTGCAGTAGACTCAACACAAGGGAGTGTTAAGAGGTGAATAATTCACTTTAAGCCTTTTCATGCCGACATTGCTTCTGATAGTTTTGCTTTCAACAGAATATATGGTGTGGTTCTTTTTACATTGCTGAAGTAGGCAACAGCATTTTAAGCCACCACTTATAAAGTTATCTGACAGCACCTATGGCTTTGGAATTTTTAAAGTGCATGAAGTATGGCAATAACTGTATTTATCAGTGGTTTTCAAAATAATACATTTTATACAAGTATAGTGTAGTCGACATTTGTGTTTTGGTACTAAAGGCATAATAAAAACATGGGATATTCTTACCCATGTGAGCAAAAACCAGCATTCCTTTAAATTATTAATAAAAATGGGAGGACCAGAACAAACACATCTTATAAGCAAAAATTTTAAGTGTGCCACTTAATGAGGATGACTGATTTTTTTTTAAAGTGATCTGGCTGTATATTAAAATCTCTTGCAAATGTTAACTCCTTTAAATGACATTGATAATTTTAATAATAACTTATGTGCCAGAATTTAATTATGTAATTTATGAATCTTGAAGAAAATCATCCTTGACAAGAACAAAGAAAATTGAAATAATCAAAAGGTAAAATGAGTGCTATTTATTATCTATTAAAGCACATAAAAACACAGAATGCTACACATTCCGCTTATATATTTCCTGAATCTTGAATCCCAGGGCCAGCCAAGGTGCCACTGAATGCTAGACGTCCTTTTTCCTTGACAATGGCATAGTATTAGTTCATGTCTTAGGAAAGAAATCAAAACATACTTAAGGATTGCTAACTCCAACATGTTTAATTCACTGGTTCTCTTCATTGTGGTCAGCCTTCTCATCGCACCCCAACCAACACCTAGTCTTCCCTTTTATTCCAGTGGTGGTGGTGGAGCAAGTTTGGAGTTCTTTTTTTTTTTTTTTTCTTCACTTTTTTGCTATCACTCAGCCAGACTTTTTATCTCCGGAGACTTTCCTTGGTATTCTTCCTCCTGTGCTCTTTTTCCATCTCTGTTAAGAATATTGAAGGATTTTCACACTGGAAGGAATAACTAAAACTGGATTCTCTGCAATTCGGCCTCCAGGACTAAGAATTCAAATGTTATATGTGGCCAGTGAAAATTCATTACAATCCTGGCAAATACATTCCTCTAATATTCTCAACATATGAATAGAAAGAGAAAGAGGAAATGGAGGGAGATAACCTGGTGATATTATTTTATTTATTATCTTTACAAATGCTGAGTCTTCTGATAAATACATTTCCTTAAAATCATATTTTGTTAAATTTGAAGAACTTGCTAATAAGCAAAAATAAATTTTTACAAATTGAATTATTTAGGTTCAAACCCATTCTTTGTCTAATTTATTTAGCTATTATGGAAAGCTTTGAAACTATGCTGCATTGAATCTAAATGTATGTTTAAATGTCATTGTGTAAATTCTGCACCGGGATATTTGGAATATGCTATCTTATATTAGGATCTACAAGACAGTATAACTGTATTAATGTTTGTTATTCATTCTTCTCAATTGCTCTAGGAGACACAGTGGAGTTATTGTCCAATTTTTTTTTTAAACAGAGAAACTGCAGCTAAGTGACTTTCATAGGTTTGTCCATCATACAACCAACTCATTACAGAACAATGACACTTCCCAGAGCCTGCCAGCACCAGTCAGTTGCTGTGCTGTCTCTCTGAGATAATGGAGAAAAATAATGAACCATCTCAATATTTTTGGAAATCAGTTGATAAGAAATTAATGTAACTTGCCTTGAAAATACTTCTTAAAATTATTTTTACATACTAA
Organism: Lemur catta; assembly: GCF_020740605.2. Lineage (NCBI taxonomy): Eukaryota > Metazoa > Chordata > Mammalia > Primates > Lemuridae > Lemur > Lemur catta. Next base: position 54,950,094 of record NC_059140.1, read on the forward strand.
GCAAAAATAAAACTACTATCATCCCTAATAACAAGATGATTCTTTGAAAGAATCTGCACTTCTACCTTTCTATACTTTTATGTTAAATTATTTTAATACACTGAACCTTATATATAACTCTAACAACTAGATTTTCCCTTTGACCAATAACATAAAAAGGTAATCATAGACCATTTATTATTAAACATTCTAATGCATGCAGTATGCTTAACCATACGATTACTTACCATCATTATACTCATATAAATTGTCAAAATAGGCACTTCTGAATACCCACCTTTTAAAGTGCAAAAGAAATTTAAGACAATACATTTATTCAATGGTTTGTAAAATTCCCAAGCAAAAAATAATAACTAATTTAAAAGATGATCCAAATGTATCATAGACTAGAAGTCTGTTATATATTTCATCAATTTATTTTTCACAATACACTAAAATTTAAAACTTTATGAATGCAATGATTTGGGTAAACATAATTTACTAGTCTTCAGACTCAAAATATTACAACATCAATTAGAATATAAAATAGGTTATTATTTAGATAACTGGTTACATTTCACAAATGAATCAACAAGTTTAGCTTCCTATCCAGTTTTATAACAGTTTTTCAAGCCATTACCTTTATAGGTCCATTCTAATTCCTAATAGGAAAAACACAACAAAACAGGAAATTCAAAGTGAAATGGACACATTTCTAATTTTCTCCTTTAACTCTTGATAGGGATAGAGAATTTCTAAATCTTTATAATTACAAACAACAAATCAGTCGACCAGCTAATCAACCAATAACCTTTACAATAATTACTGAATAGTTTGGGTAAATTTTAAAGTCCTCAATCTTTTGTATAGGTTTCTACTAACCCCTTCCCAGAAAAATGATATAAAATTTTAGATTTCTTAAAAAAAATGACCCATTGTATTTGCAGTTCTGGTTTTAAAACAAAATAGTAATTTGAAAAACTAATTATGGAAATTTAGGAGATAATACACAATAATAAAAGATTTATCCTCAGAAATGACTACTACAAAGGAAAAACTATTCCCAAATTTGGGGAAAAATTAATTATTAATCAAATTTATGAGTGCTATATCACTAGAATATTTATCATTTTCTCTCTGAAATACAAGAATAAGTATCACGTTTAAAATGTATGATTCAATGGAAATAGTCTATTTTAGGTGGGCATTTATACCTGAAATTAAAATAAAGCAAAGTGTTTTTACTAGCATTAACATATTTTTAATTAAATATTAGCACTAAATGAAATGAAATATCTCTGCTCTTTACCAGACTGTCACTTAATATCTAATTCAAGCATCTCCAGTTCTTTCTTTGCTTGGAGACTTTACTTCTAAAGATTTTCTCTTTTAGTGAAAGGAGCAATCTTATTTAATAACAATCACTTCGTGACACAATAGGCCTGCATTCTTCTATATCTAGTTTTAAAATAACAATCATTTTGATTTTGTTACAAACTGTTTATAATGTACATGATGCAATTGTTTTACACATGCACACACAGAACACACACAAAAAAAACCTTTAAGAAATATTGTTAACAGTTACTAGGGCCTTACAGCAATGATTGTCTCATTGCTTGTTATCTATTTGCAAAAATAAAGTTTTATTAAAACACAGCCATGTCTATTTATTTATTTACACGTTGTCTATAGCTGTCTTCATGCTTTAGTGACAGAGTGGAGTATTTGTGGCATTTGTGACAAAGACCATTTGGCCCACAGACGCTAAAATATTTACTATCTCGCCCTTAACAGAAAAAGCTATTGACATTAGGCTTAGAAAAATGAAGTCTCGGTTTTTAACCATATACGTAAAATTTTTACTCTGCTCACTCCCATAGATAAAATATTAATGAATAATTTTTACATATGTACCATGCTTAATTTGGTCATACTTCAGAAAAATAAAAACCAAATCATTTTTCTTTCTCTGTGGGATATAGACTTTCCTCACAGGATGTACATTGGAAAGCACCTGGCTGCAAAGTGTTCATTTTTTTAAGTAAATTTCAGTGTTAGGTGATTTGTAGCATGTTTATATCTAATTCCAAACTACTTAAAACTGTGGAAGCAGTACCACCATGGGAACACCTGAAAACAAAATGCGCTTTGACACATGAAGTTTCTGGAAGCATATTACAAATTCCTCTACAGTGTACTTAAGATAAGAGTTTTAAATACGCATTCTTTCCAAGGGACATCGCTCTTCAGCACTTGGTTACAAAGAACTCACTCTTATACCTAGAACTTGCTCCTTTATATCCTATGCTTCCTTACCTATTTTACAGGGTGATCTAGCCACTGTATTGCAACATCTCCAAACATATTATTTCCTTTCAACCTCACCTCTGTGGGTCCATTATAATTATTTCTTTTTTATGGATGGGGAAACTGAGGTCTGTGGAATTTATGAAAGGCAAGCTGGAGGTTCGAATATGAGTAAGTAATATGAACAAGTTTCTTTTGAGTCAAATTTTGTACCCTTTCAAATACTATATAGTATTCATCTATCTTTTGTGTGTATTGTGCTTTCTATGCCATTCTACTTATCATTGTCACATCTATTTTACAGATTTATTATTCTAATAATGCTCCTTACAGTTTCTAATACCAGATCACACACACTGAAATGGCTTTTTTCTACAACTGTTCAGCACTGAATTAAACACAAATAAAAAAATTATGTCTACAGGACTATTTTAATTCAAATCAAAGAATCAAAGCCAGTTCTATGATTAAATCTAAGAATCTATTTAATTAAATAAATTTAATAAATTAAATCTCAGATTAGATCTTTGAGAATCCTCAGCTTCTCTGTAGTATCCTAAATTCAGAAATATCTCTATCACAAGCTAGAAAACCTCTTGCAACTACTGCTGGTCTCCCATTAGAAAGATTCTATGGCGATGTGTTGTACATAGATCACAGAATAGTTTTTAATGTTTAATATGTATAAATCTTAAAAAATTCTCTTCCAAAATGATCTTCAGTCTAGGAACTAAGTTGCAGTACTTCATAGCAGCAACTATTCATGCTATGTAATGTTTGCACACTCTATGGATACCTCAATATGATGAATACATGTCAATCATGAGATTCCAAGTGGTGTAGAAGCAAGAACCCTAAACTCTGAGTCAGATGACATTATTTCTCTGTTCCTAGCTGGCTGTAAACATGTGGGTATCTCTGTACTTCAATTTTCTTATAAGAAAAGAAGTATAAATGAAATCAGATGCAATCAGATGCATCTAAATTTCTAATATTCATTATCTTACAATAATTCTTTTGTAGATGCTTCTCTTAAGTTTCTATATGAGGTGAGTTTTTCTTCCAACATAGTTTCCCTGCATAAAAAGCACAATTTATAAGGAAAACTTAATAACATCTTTCATTTCAGCATTCACTTTGTTAGTTTAAGAAGTTTAAAATATCTGGAAACGAATTTTTGCAAGATAATCTACCAAAAGTTGGTCACTTTTTAAAATTGTCTATTTATAACTAAAACAAAAGTGACCAATCCTAGTTTAGAGAGTACAAAATGGCAATTTCTAATATAATTAATTAGAATTCTAATAAAATTATTTTTTTATAATCATAAGTATTCTGGAATAAAATTCTATTCTTATACAATTGCTAAAATTTAGGCCAGCTGAAATAGTGTTTCTACAGAGAATATGTCTGCGTATCATTACCCTAAAGTTTACTGCACCAGAAAGATTTATGTTATTTTCTCTTAACAGCAATAATAATTATATGTGTTAGTACTTATTCAATACTTAGTGTTGATCATATTCTTTATATGAATAATCACATTTCATCTTTAATTCTTCTAACAGCCCTATGATAGCAAATATTATACTTTATAAAAAAACAGAAAAAGAATAAAAAATACGTTAAGCAACTTGGCATGGACTGAATAGGTAATTTCATTTTTGTTAAACAGGTAATCTTGGGAATAGAATCTTAATATAGAAAAATCTATCAGAGAGTAACTGATTAAACAAATTTTAATATATCCATTGATTGGCCCAGAATTCCACTATTAAGATAATATGAAAATATTTATTGACATGGAAAGATGTCCATGATGTATTGTAATTTTAAGTAAAATGCAATTTAGTACATATAATTTTTGTAAAAATCTAGCTGTGTGTGTGTGTCTGTGCCCATGTGCATGTGTGCATGCATGAAGAAGTAGAAAGATATATAGGTTCACAAACCCTTTGCAAAGCCGTTGCACCCAGACATGTTTTGTAAGCCTAAACTCTTTCATATTTTAGAATGACACTTTGATGTACATGACATGTATTATCCATCCCAGCAGGGACTGGTACAATACCTCAATAGTAAGCATATTAGTATCTCTGCATGAAAACTGTTGGTGTTCACACTAGGTAGAATAAATAAAGATTGTAAATTATCTTAAATTGGGTCAGACCCGAGTCCTTTGGATTTTGTAACTGAAGAGAAAGAATTGTAGATTTATGCAACGAAAGGTTAGCAATAGCTATCTCTGAGTAGTAAACTGTAGGCAATTTAACTTTATAAATGTACCTTTCTCTATTTTCAGTCCACAATTATGTAAATGAGTTCTTACTATATACCAGACACTTTTTTAGGTATTGGGTTTCTTTTTGTAGAATTTTTACAATAAGTAAGAATTCCTCTGAAAATTAGGCAAAAATTATAGTCATTGTTTTGGAAAAAAATGAAAAACTCAGAATCACATAACATATTGGAAAACAACTTGAGATTATTTTAATATAAAAATACATTTTTGCATATCAGAGTTTTGTAGTAGTTGTTTTTCCCAAGAGTAGAGTCTCTTGTTTGTAGAGAAACTATTGACTTGCTAAAAATCAAACAGGAGAGGAGTAAGGGCCCTGCAGTCAAATGTAGGCGATTCATCCCTGGGGGCTGACTACAGATTCCCAGTTCAATGACAGAGTAGTTGAAATCCAAAAGGCACTAGACTAGCAGTGCCTGAATCTCAGCTATGCAGGTCTGGAGGCACACAGTCTCAGTGGAGTAGCTTCATCTCTGGAATATCTGTCATTGAACAAAAAATTCAAGGGTTCCAATATCTCAAATATTTACATCTCAACTGTGCTTTAAGAATTCTTCTTTGCAGTTTACTTAATTCTATGTTTTCTTTATAATTTTGTCACTTTGTTATCGATGCATTCAATACAGTTTTGTAAAAATATAAGACACAAAGTACATAATTTTCATCAAAAGAAATTAAAAAGCAAGAGCTGTTCTCTTCTGTGATAGCATGCTTTCTCCTTCCTTCTTTTCAAAACAGGGAACAAGTTGTCATATACAGCTTGAAAAATAGGTTCTCACCCCCCTACGAAGATGCATAAGCTTATTCAAATAGAGTCAGGTAGTTTATAAAAGCTATACACTTAATATAAAAAAGATAAAGTATGAAACTCTTCCCCTAGTCTAATTTGATTTAAGGATCTTGATATCCTTTTTCTCGGGAGGACAGAATATCACACATATAAAATGGTGCACCCAGTAGCATAGTGCATAAATAGCTCAAGCTGAAAGCATAACAATAAGCTCTTCTTCTATTATTGCAGAACCAATAAATAAGCATAATGAAAATTATGACACATTATTACATTACTTGGTATTGCCTCTATTCATTTAAAAAAAACAGATGAGTGCATTTAAAATAATTTCACGTCAAATGACAGTAAGCTTTGCAATTGAGATGATGCTGAAAGGAATATTTGTAAAGAGCAGATGCATGGTCTTATGTGGCTTATATCAAGATTATGATAGAAGTACAAGGGATCTAAGCAATAACTACTTCACACTAGAATTGTAGTAGCCTAGGACCCAAAACATTTACATTATTCAGTTGTGCTATGTGTTCTCTGATATTACAGAGTCAATAAAAAACAAATTAAAAAGCTTTGGAAAAAGCTTCCCTGTCAATTTGCTTTTGAATGGATTCTCCTTTTTCAGTTTTCCCTGTTGATTTAATATACTAGATTATATTAACAACACTGGCTTGTAAATAAGGAATGTCTGAATCCTATTAATGGAGATATGCTGCCAAAATAATCAGCTTCACACTTAACACATTTCCAAGTATTTGGAAAAGCTGTGAAATGGGATTATAAGGTTAAGCTTTGTACATCTGGCTTATCACTATATAAATATTTCAGAAATTTGATCTCATAGATGAGGAAACACCTGTCTAATCATGACTCTTTTCCAAAGTACATGAACTTCAGTGAGCAGAGCAGTACACAAATGCTGGCAAGAAATTGTGATCAATTTACATAATGTACTTCTTATGTTAGACACATAATTTTATCATACATCACCCTTCTAAGTTAAGACATAAGAAACATCCTATAAAAGATATGTGGTGTCATACTTATGTTGGCAAGAAAATGTTGGGGGGTGCCTCCCAAGATTTTCAAACTCAAAGTACCCAGCCAGGTATGGTGGCTCATGCCTGTAATCCCAGCACGCTGAGAGGCTGAGGTGGGAGGATTGCTTGAACTCAGGAGCTAGATACCAGCCTAAGCAAGAGTGAGACCCTGTCTCTCTAAAGATAGAAAAATCAGCCAGGTGTGGTGGGGTGGTGCACCTGTAGTCCCAGATACTGGGGAGGTTGAGGCAGGAGGATTGATCACTTGAGCCCTGGATTTTGAGGGTGCAGTAAGCTACGACACCATTGCTCTACCGAGGGTGACAGAGTGAGATTCTGTCTAAAAAACAAAACAAAAACAAACAAACAAAAAAAACCCTCAAAGTAACCACCTGAAATAACTTCAATAGTTGCATTCATTTTTTCTTATGTCATGGTATGCAATTTTAACAACGTTGAATGTTGTTAAGTATAAGTCTAGTGTAAAATGGATACAGAGAACAATTAATGAGAGGTAGGAGTCTGTCCATAAAATAACAGTAAAAACTTGAACAATCCCTCTAGTTAATGGAAACCTTAAAAGAAGTTAAACATCAGTTGCTTTTGATCAGATCCAGGATTAAATACCTATGTTGACTCTTTGTCAAATATACATTGGCCCATTAAGCCCACTTTTATTTTTTCCAAATTTTGTTTCAAAAAAGCAATTGGGTTAAAAAGAATGCACTGACTATAGCTCTTATCAAATTACCTTCAAATGGGCAAGTTGAAAACACAGATTTTTGAAACTGTGGTCCAAAATGGCAGCCAAAGGTCAATGAATCAAATTTCCAATTATATTCCTGGGAGCTGATGGGTGCAATGAAACCTGATGATTGAATTTTAAATGCTTTCATGCACCTTTTATCTGTTTCCCAACATGTTGATTCTCCCTTAGTGCTCTAACAAGATAATAGGTTTATTACAACTAACCAACTAAAATGATATCTCCACTTTCTAATTATTTATATTACCTGGGGATATCCGACCAGTGCTCCTTTCCTTCTCTCACCCCTAGAGCCTTTCCATCACCATCCCACACTTGCAACCAACAAAACCCAAACATAATATCATTAAATAACAGATGTTTCCTTGAAGATTTGATTTCTCTCGTTAAATAATGAGTATTTAACACAAATATCAAGTTTAAGTTCACTGAGACTCAATGGGAAATTTCAAATAAAAATAATTTTAAGGAGTTTGTTGACTAAATTTAACTATAAAGTTCCTTTCTTTTTATGATGAACTGATACATTAGCCTACTCTGGCCTACATAGTCGTAACACAGAAAGAAGGTTTACCAAGAGGTTAAAAAACTAACATTCTATTTTTCTGGAGTAGGAAATGGAAGATTTTATCTCCACTATATCTTGCCCGAAGAACAAAAAGAGGGAATCATGTGGAAAAGTTTATTTTATTGCTTTTATACAAAAGAATGCCAACATTTTGCCTCTAAAATATATACTCAAGTCTACATTAAAAGAAAGTGAAGAAGCTTTTTGGCTTTTTATTTTAACTAATAAACAAAATTTTTTTGTCTATTAAATGCATTCTAAAAATGCCAACATACAACAAAAAACAAATTAGCATGCTCTCACTTATATGTGGAGCTAAAAAATCTGATCACAGGAGGTAGAGAGTGGAAAGATAGAGAAGAGAGACTGGGAAGGGTGATAGCGGATAATGGAGAGGACAAAGAGAAGTGAGTTAAAGGGTACAAACATATAGTTAGATAAAAGAAATAAATTCAATGTTTGATAGCAGAGTAGGGTAACTATGGTTTAAAAAAATGTATTGTACTGGGGAGATGGACACTATAAATACCCTGATTTGACCACTACACATTATTTACATGTAACAAAATTTCACATGTATCCCTTAAGTTTGTACAAATAAAACAATAAAGAAACATGCTTACCTTTAGCTTTTAAACCTGTATATGTAAACCCCATATAATAAATACCAGTGTTGAGTCATGTTGTCATAACATGTTCTCAACTCTTGCGTCTAACATTCTTTCTTTGTTAAACACTTCCATTCACTGAATGAAAGCAACACACGATTTATTTTTAAGAAAGCATGCTTTCATTTACCTATTAAGCACGCATATATAAAACCCTCATAATACAAACTAATGCAGACAGAAATGTTTTAATAACACATTCTCAACTGTTGATTTCAACTTTCTATGTTAAACACTTCCATTCATTGAAAGAAAGCAGCACATATTGCATCTTTAAAGAAGCATGTTTACATTTACCTTTTAAAACTGTATATGTAAACTCATCATAAGAAACCTAAATGCTAAAAGAAACATGTAGTAATAACATGTCTCAACTCTTTATTTCAACCTTATTTCTATGTTTAACACTTCCACTCACTGAAATAAAAAAAGCACATATTGCATCTTTAAAGAAGCATGCCTACATTACCTTTTAAACCTGTATGTGTAAACCCATCATCATAAGTACAAATGCTGAAAGAAACATATGTAATAACATTTTCTTAACTCTTGCTTTCAAAAAAATAAAATAAAAAATAAAAATCCCACAGACAATTCTATTTATTCCAAACCATTCCTATATATCTCCACTATGAAAAATGAGCTATATATGAATCCCAGGTCCAAATATTCACATAGTAAAATATTAATCTGGTGATAAACACTACCATGCCTGATCAACATACATATCTGAATTAAACACACACACACACACACACACACACACACACAAGGTATAAATATACAAGGTACCTATGCAGCCTCGTAAAAAGTATATTTTCCACTGGTATGTCACAGAAAAGAGACCAGATGGCAAGAATAAAAATGGTAGAATTAGAACAGGTCAGTATAATACGTAAATAATAATTTATTTCCTTGTCTTTCACTCAATATTATATACTTTGAATGATACTTTTTAAATGTTTTAACAATGTTTCAAAGTTTTTAAGCAAATTATAGATGTTTCAGGTTGAAGTAATGACTAACAAATGCTTGCAAACCAATATATTTGCAAAACATTCAGATTTTTGCCCACATTATTTGGAAGTCACATTTCCAGTAGCTGTCTAGGCTGAACTCTTTAAAGGACAGCATATATGATAGTTTAAGAAAAAATTTACACATTGAGAGAAACAAGTAAAATGCAGACAGATTATGGAATATTACAGGCCCAGTTCCTGGTTGATAGTGTCTGAGAGAATACCTGTTACTAGTATATAGGCCTCTGTGGTTCTTTCTATGACATCCTTAATCTTGATATCCCCTTCATTGGGATTGAGTAGCACTGGTTACTGATGTACCCTTTTCCAAAAATGTCAAATATTTCAAGGTGAATTTACAGACGGATTGGAATAGTAATGTTTAGACAGATGTGTATAGTTTAATCTTTTAAAAAGACTCTCTCTTATCTATGAATGTTGAAAATGAACCCTAAACATTTGAAAATTATATTTCTGTGGTCCTTTCTATTATTTTTTCCTTCACTCTGTATCTCAGCTACTCTGAAAAATGGGGATAATTGAACTTTTAATACAGCTTTAAAATTCATTCTGCTTAAAACCCTCACTCTATCAAGCCTCCTTATTGTTTGATATGGACTTTGCAATTAAACCTTAAAATTCAGGTAATTAGTAAGTCCCAAAATAAGTTAGAATTGGTAAATTATTTCAATTAATAGCTTTTGAAATGATTTATTTATTCACTGAATTAATAATTATAGATTAAACAACTCTGAACATTGTGAATGCATTTCAAATAACAATATTGAAATGGACAACGTACTATTTATGTGAATGTTCAGTTTATGTTTCTTTATTATGTGCATAAAAATTTCATTATCACCTACTCAAGATAGATTCTGAAATGTGGAGAAAAATTTTGTAAGTTAGTTTATTATTATTACATATACCTGACAATTGCCAACAGTGATTTTTTTCATTCTGATTATCACATGGAAGATAGTAGATGCTAAAGTGAGTAAATTTTGAAATTAAATATAACAAATAAAAATAAATGCAATCCTAACAAAAACTGTTTAGGGTTTAATATAATCTCATTTCATTAAAACAATTATATAGAACGTATTTACAATTTATGGTGTATCTCCACAAATGTAAGTATCTTAAAAATTAACTAAAATATAGAAGATAGACAAAATGATTATTATATTAAATTCTTAACAACTTACTAGGGTTGAATGATTCTTGAAGTCTTAACAAACAGACATAAGAATTGGATCATTTCAATACCGTACACAACATATCAAGATAGAAAGACATGCTATAATCAACATTATTTGCTCTCATTGTACTGTATATATATGCATGTGTGTATATATTTTATATATATTATATATGTTTATGTATATACTATAAACAGATACCATGAGAGCTTGAGGTGCATAATTGTGAACTTTGATCACCCGTTTTTCTAAACTTGTAATATTATCAATAGAATTATATAGAAATTTTCATTGTGGTAATTATAATACAGAGGTGGTAACTATAAATATTTCAAAGTGTAAAAATATGCCACATTCAAATAAGTTATTAACCAGCAGACCAATATTTTAGCATATTTGTATTAATGTCGTAGACTTTTATCTTAGTCATCTCTAGGTTTGAATCTAAACTGAAGCCTATATATGACGGGTAATTATTGGAAATTAATTAACTATAGAAGTCTCAATTTCTTCACAAAGAATTCATATTTTTTAAAGTGCCTGCTATGTATCAGAAACTATGCTAATTTCCCGCAACTATAGTTGACAGACAAAATGGACCATGGATGTGGCCGTCTTCAATTATTTTCCTACCTAGACTTCTTTGAGACAAAGTAACTTTATGTTACTAATAAAGAGTTAAAACATTGATCCAGGGGGTTAACACTGTTCAGACTTAATATCATTCATTATTTTGCATGTAGATCAATTAGATCTTCATTAAGAACAGAATACACACAACAATAACAACAAAAAGAAATGAATGAAAATTAGTAAGGAGTTAAATCACCTGTTAGCCATCAGTCTTAATCTTTTTATTACTCTTTAAAATCCTTAGGCATCATGTAGCTTTGGGATCAAACATAGACTAAAAATATTTCCATAGCTTCTGCCAGATTAGATATTATTTTACCACACTTTTCTTTTTACCTGCTAGTCTAAGCCCTGCTTTCTCTATATTGCCAAATAGTCTTGCTGTCTTTTACTTCAAACTTAACCAGGCAACAGAGGAGAGTGATGAAAATATCCACACTTTCGCAGAGATGTTACATGCCAACTTTTCACCTACGGCAAAATTTGATGGCTGATTTGTGGATCTTTATTTCTAGAGTTTTACTATGGAAACACAGACATAACCTTTAACCAGAGCAAACAGAGTCACTCTAATAAGCAGGCAACACCAAACCTAAAAATGCACGAGGAACAGAAAGATCCTGGCAGGAATTAATCTGCCATTTTCACACATCTGCCCAAGGGAGGTATTGTAATTGCAAAAATTTACTCTAAGACTGCTGAGACTCTTAGTAATTATGTTTCTTTTTTTTAATAGAAATAGCCACAGGTGGTAACAAATTGGGTTTTGAGATGGGGAACTGGGCATGTATTCTAACCCAAATTACTATGTAATTGTCTTGATTATAAAAAATCATGGAAAGTCTATTGCTCAAAATCAGAAGGAAAAAAAGTATCCTTAAATGTATTCTTTGTCTTTTTTATCTCCACTTGGGGATATTGCTTCATTTGTCGGTACTGGCACGTTTGATGTCAGGGCCACACTATAGATGGAATAAGCTTTTGCCAGTGACCCTTAGAAATTCCTGTGTGGGGGAATTGTTTAATAGGATAGTTTTCTTATTTCCATCATTATTATCTAGGGATTAATAGTAGCTTCACTCAGAAGGTCAGGATCAGGAAACTTAGCTAATAATTATGACTCCTGCATCTGCCAACACTGAAAGTGAAAGGTTATAGACTTTTTCTTCAAGCTATGCTTTGATATTGAAATGTTTACCGTTTTTCATATATATATATGCTCTCAATACTCCTGTATCTTGCTCTACACTTAGGTACGTGCAGCAGCATCAAAATATTTTCATGTTTTCTGAAATTATAAATACATTTCATGCCTACTGTGCCAATTAACAGTCAATGCATATCTACAAATGTTCTTTTTAATCAAGAATTTCTGATTTAATCAACCAAGATGACAATACAAGATAAGGCATTGGCTTAAAACAAAAAGAAAGAAAAAATTTATTAATGTAGCACAAGGTCATGCAAAGCTTCAAATAATAATAAAAGTGAAGCAAACAATCAAGTGTCTTGCCTTGACACTATGTGAAGGTAAGTTTGTATGTAATTCTTAACTTTGCCATAATGAAAATGATAATAAAGATAGATAATTGACTTATATTTTTGTATGACCAATAAATGCTCTTATTCACATCTTAATGTAATAAATTTATTTGAGATATACTATTTTAAAATAGATACAAAACTGAAAAAACAAAATAGAAAGCAAGAATTCCATGTCTGAGAAGACATTATAATAGAATTAACCAATATTTAGATCATATTCTGGTTTGTTTTTGTTTCTGTTTTGATGACAGAACTATGGAAATCAAAGTAAATTATTTTAACATTGTTTAGAAAGTTAGTATGACTAATAGCTTATATAAAGATGTATCATTAAGCACTTAGGTTTGAGGTGGTAAATATCTTCTATTGAAACTAATCCCGTCCTTTTCCAAAATACTGAAATGATAACATTTTATTCTTACTAAATTTTGTTAAGAATTTAAGCATATTATTTCTCAAATATTCTAATTTCTTGCTTTTATTTTATTTACTGAAATGAGGACATCAGTAAAAACCACACAATGCCACTTTGCACATGTGGTTAGTTCTCATGATAATCAAAGGTGAATTGCTTTATAAATTCAGTTCTGCATATGCAATTGCTCTGCTACTGTGAAAGAATAGCAAAAATATATCAAGTATTCAGTCATAAAATTACCTCAGTATACTCATAAAATATGTAGCATGAAAAATAAAATGAAAAGCTTTTAGAAGAGGTATTTATAATGGGGACTGTGATTTAACAAATAATGTTGTATATTAAGGTGAAAACTAGTTTTAGGCTTTCGAAACTGATGGAAATGTTTGTTCTGCAAATACAAATTTAAGAATTTACCTAAGACATTAATAGTCTAAAATTGAATTATACAACAGAAAAGATATTTGACCCCCTCAACCATTTCTGCCTATAATAAAATACCTGTTGCATTTTCATTTTATAAAAGCAAACTGTTGGAATTTAGGGTATAACTTAATACTTTCATGTATATATTTCAATTTGAGTTTTATTGAATTGGGGAACATGAAAATTCTATGTATAAGTATAATCAAATCATTGCTTAGCAATATTTATTAAGAATTCAGGGAGAAATATTATAAAGAAGCATATCAATTTATGATTCGTGCCTAAATTACATTTTTTAAAGTTATCACCAAAAAAAGCTGAAGAAAATATAACTAAAGAACCGTAAGTCATTGGAAAGAAAATACTTATTAAAAACATTGGATGTTAAATCTGTTATTTTAAAGCATATATGCTATCAAAATCTTTAGAATCTTTCAGTATATAGAATCATTACCTATATTGTATACTAATATAATTTACAAACATGTAACCAATGTTTCTTATAACAGTATATATCTACACAATAATTATGAATGTATAGCTTTGAAACTTGAAATTGATTTTTAATGCTCTAGCTTTCAAACTCTACAAAGGCTGCTTTTAGCTGATAAAGAGAGTAAACAAGAAATTGCCCTTTAAGTGGTTCCTTTAATGTGTTCCACTAATTAAAAATCAATCAAAAACATTACAAGTTTAAAAAATATTAAATATTGTTCAGACAGGGTACATTTCAGTGCCAAACAGATGCTTACAAGATTATATTTATCTTTAACTTGCTCATTTTTCATAGAACATAAATATGATTCATGACTATTTTAGTAAATAGAAACGAAGAAAATAAGATAATACAAGTCTTCAAATATTTCAAAATGACTGAAATAAATTTATTTCTAATACCATTAAATTATTTTAATATATTCCATTCCTCTAATCAGACCAAAGTCTATTTATGTAGATTAGTTACATCTAAGAGTGTCATTTATCCAACCTGTATTTATCCTTTGATCACAAAGCTTGTTAACTTAAATGGTCTTTTATTGTTATGATTCGTTTTCCCATAATTATGCTGTTTAACTGTCTTATTTTTTTTGAATAAATATATGCAAACGTGCCAATCATATTCAGCACAGTTATGCTAGATGCTCAATGAACTGTAAGAACCATTTCACTACAATAAAACTGCCTGGAATAGATCCAGGGCAAGGCCTACAAATACCAGTAATCAGAATGTCACTAGGACCAGAACAGGCAAATAGAAGTGTGTCACATGTATATCAATAGATTCTCTCAAACACTGTCTGAAACCAATTTTATAGTCTATCACTGGAAGAATGTGGTGCATACAAGTGAAAGATGCCACCCACACAGCCACAATTTTGCATCTGGATTTTTTTACTGGTCTTTTTTTGCTTTACCTTAAAAATATTGACCATAATATTTTCTTCAGTAGCAAGGAAGCAGGAGCATCTTTCTGCTTAGTCACATCAGGGATGTTGATGTCATTAAGGACTTCTTTATTATAGATAATTTATTTCAGAAGACCAAAGGATAGCAATATATCACTGTCAAACCTACTGGTGAAAGCTTATGACTAACTGTAAAATACTGTATGCCATTGAAGGAAATTCTTGTCAAAGTCTCCTTTACTAAAACAGGTTGACAATAGATTAGTGTAGGTCTGATGAACTTGAAAAGTAGGTGGGTGGCAGAAGTCACACTATCTTCAAAATGATAACCAAAATGAACTTTGTGCTATTCTCTAACAAATATACATTGTTTGAAGGAATTTAACAAAAAAAAATCCCTTCCCTAATGGCTTTACTAAAATATGACTTTACGATAACGCCCTCTGGGATTTATTAAACAGAACTATCACTGAAGGGAATACCTTCTAGAGCAATGACTAATATCATAATTAGCGGGTGCATTTGTAAGAATTTACTCACTATTGGAGTGTATTGCAAGACTCCTCCACCATTAGGGAGTTAAGTTTTACTTCCTTACTGGCATGAGCCCAGTTATGGTGGCTTCTCCTTTCTCCTGCTGTTGTTTCATCATCAAGCTCAGAGTATATATATATATATATATACATATATATATATATATATATATATATATATATTCTCACAATGCTTCCCACTCTCCTAACAGCCTCCAGAAAGAATTAGAAATTTGGATTAGATTTTTTTTTCTTTTAATCTTCATAGGCTCCAACCTATTTCTCACTGAAGGCCAGTTGTTCTTTAACTCCTTTTCTCTAGAGTGACTGGCCATGTCTCAAGAAATTTCAAACTGTTTGAAACTTTAAAACAGTAAACTCATCAAGTTTTAACTTATTTTCAAAGAAAAATAAAAGTCTGAGTCATTCCTTAAAAGGAGGAATATTGCTTTTGAACTAAAATGTATAAAAATGGGCTAATATTTGTACTTGAGCAAGTATTTACATCCATTATACTGAAAATATAAAGACATATTTATACACATACTTAATTTTGTCAAAAACTTTTATTTTTCATATTTTAATAAATATAGGCATAGCCAACTGCAATACATGCATGTAAGCCTTTATACATCTTTAAAAAATATAAAATATTCTGCTTAATTTATGTCTTTTATTTTATAGACATATTTCTATTGTATTATATTACATAAGCAGCACTGACAGTAAAAAATATGAAAACTGAAACCTGAGAATAGTACTGAAACATGATAAAGTATAAATGTTATATCATTAAATAGTATTAAATAATTATCTGAAGATTTTTGAAGATTTTTCCTTTTAAAATAGGTATATTTCTTAGTTCTTTAATAGAGATAATATCTGAGATTGTTTTAAGAATAATTTATTTTAATCTAACATATAAAAGGTATATCTATGCGCTTTAAAAAAGTGTATAATACATATGTAGCATCAAAGTCTGTAAAATTTGTGTGTGTGTGTGTGTGTGTGTGTGTGTTTTCCATGGCTTAAACGATATAGTCAAAGGTGGTAATGTTAACTTAGAAAATGTAAATTTTTTCTTCACCAAAAAGTATTCAAGTAGTTGAGATAAGAATTTTAGGGCATAGTTTTTCTATGATCTGATATCTTTTCCTGATCACACACAGCCTTAAATAACATGAAGATGCCAGGACTAAAATTCCAAAATCCTTGGCATACATTTATATATGATAATATTTATTGAAATTATAGAACTCATACAACTCAAGTAACATTTAAAATTATCTTACTCCTACAGTTTTAAAAGCCTTAAGGACTATCATCTCAATGTAAGTATGATGAAATATTAGCCGGCATTTTAGAAATTCTATTGAAAACTAAAAGCTAATGGATAAAGAAAGTGTTACCTTATGAAGAGTTATCAACTAATATTAAAAATAATATTCTGTGGTTTCTAGCTCATATAGTCAAAAATTACACTTTTTTATTTTAATTATTGTGAAATAGAGAAAGGCACAAAGATTTATGTTGGAGCTGAAATTTTCATACATGCACAGAAAACTAAGAATAAAAGTAACAATATAACAAAAATAATAATAATGTTGAGATTTGGGGGATCTAAACCCTTCTCTAAGGAAACTCCAAACACCTAACGGCTGATTATATTTTAAATTAAGTTTATTTACTTTATTTGTACTACTTTTAGTGCATGATAAAACAGAAAAAAAGTAATGATTGTGTACTCATGTTAATCTGAAGTAGAAATTACTCTTTCTATCTTTTCAAAATCTTTAAGAAAAAAGACAAGTAGACAAAACACTCCTAGAGGCATGCAATAAAAAAGAGACATTCTTTTTTTACTCAGCCAACCCTAACTCCTATAAATAGAGATGTATATACAGTTTATGGAAACTAAGGCATATAATAATCAAACAATGCTATCTTAGAATAAAAATCACAGCAAAATATCTCCAAAATTATAAATGATGAAAGACATTCTAAACATACTTTGTGTTTGTTACTGAAATCATTAATATGCTACAGTATGAAGTTTTGAAGATCAAGATCTTGGGAACTCATCTGAATGAGTCTCTGTAGTCAGAAGCATCTTGTACTAAAACAAAGTGGGAATAAAGGCAGACAGGTGATAATGTTGCTATTAAAGACAGACTTTTCTTTTATCGCTTGATTTGGAAATACTGAGTTTGCTGTTTACACTATGATAATTTAGTCCTCTACATTTCAATCTCATTTTTATATATTTGGATTGGCTCTAGGCCTTTACCATATGCTTAATTCCCTGTTATTAAAAAGTCCATGCACATCTATCAGAAGGATTTTATCTTCCCAGCATGAAGATTCTAAAGTCGGCTCTAACCTGAATCATTTGAAATTGATCTACAAAACACTGAGTAAGAATGTATTCCTTTTCAAGATTTATTTCAGTAGATCTTATTCTGCTGGCTCAATATATTTTATTCTATGAGAGCACATTAAAGTGACTTGTCGTAGTGCTACAAAAAAAAAATATGTAAACACATTTCACTAGTGCATTGAAACAAAACTGGAAACTCTCTTATCAGTGAAAAGTCTCCAGTCTCCTCTCCTCTTCTCAAGGAGGCCTGTTGAAAACACCTGTTGAGAAGTCACCCTGATACTTAACAACTAATTCTTGAGAAGCCATCATTGGCAGTTATTATTGAAAATTAGTAATGATCTCTGCTTGACTTTAGATTTCATATTAGTACATGAAATAATTCACATGGAAATTTCTCCTATGAAAAATGCCTTTATAAATTTATATAACAATCTATTTTCCTTACCTACCACAAACTCTATGTTCCTATTCTTCAAAATTAGTTTTATAACTATAAAGTAACTATTTAATTATAATTATGATGTATTATGATACATACTATTATGAATACTTTAGTCATTAATCTATTATTAAAAGAGACTGACTTTGTCTGAAAAACTTGAAAAAAACCTGAAATAAAATCTCTTCTCACAAACCATTATTTCTACACCAGCTTATGTATCCATATACAGTAAAAATACTCCTGTGCCCCAAAAGAACCTGCAAACATCAATGTTAACATTTTAGACCTTGTGAAGCATACAAAATACCTTGATACTTAAATCTTAACTTTAGCTGTAATGTGAACCTTATAAATCATGACATTCCTAAATTTCATATTACCACACTGTATCAGTGTATCTCAACACAATTATAAATTTCTTTTCATTCTCTTAATACAAATACACTGTGCACCTTCTAAACAGCACACATATGGTGGAAAATAAAGATGAACCAGATCTCGTGGCAGTTAGTACAAGTGCACTCTGTGGATTAAAATTCTACCTTTAGAAACACATGTGAGATTAAAAGTGTGTTTCTTTAGCAGGCTGTTTTACATATATACACTAATAAAAGCACTTGAAACAAAATTATGGGATACCTAAATGCTTTAATTCATGCATGTCACTTTAGCACAACGTGTTTGCAGTACACTAGTTAAAAAAAGTCATTGTAGTTAATTTACTCTGTTCTCCATAATCAGTAATGAGATAAACCTGTTACATTTTAAAGATATTAACATATTAAGAACTTACAAAGCATCCCTTAGACGATTGCAAAATGTCAATAGAAAAAAAAAGCCTATTTTAACAGTTTATGTTGAGGATATTTCTAGGATAGAAGCAATACAGGAAATTGAATTACTTTGAAAAAAATTTCAAGGACTTAAAATTAAAGCTCCTTTTGTGTCTTTATATTATAGGTTAAAATTCTAGAAGAAAGGCAATGGTGAGGAAATTTGTCCTTTGTTTTCCGCTTAAATTGTGTTTGTGTGTGTGCGTTTGCTTTGGCTTAAGTTTTACTGCTAATGGGAAGAATCATCATCATCCTCCACCTTCTCCTTAAGCAATGACCAGCTTCAAGGACAGCATGGTGTAAATATAGCACAGGGATCACTGTCCCTCAAAACCTTCTAAATATGTTAATTCAATACAGTTCCTCACTAGTCTGCCCAAGGAATCAGGTTAGCTGAAAATTCTACAGCACCAACTTCATTTTTACTGGAAATTAAATGAAAATACAATTCATAGCACTTGAAGGGGAAGATTAAGCATTAACCCTCTGCGAAATATTTATAATTGTCAATGGTAAAAATATAAGAAAGTTATATAACATATGTATTTATAAAATGACTACAGCAGATCTATAAATATATATTTTAGCATATATTCCTTTAAAGATATACCAATTATCATTAATGCCACTTTTACAAACTCACAGAAAGACTTTCATAGAAACCACACCTTTTTAAATTGGAAACTTCTTTTTCAGTTTTATATAGACCTCAAAAAAATCATGATTATTGATGTTCAGTAAACACTATAAAAAGTGGGATTAAATATTACAATTGATACTTTAGTATTCAGTAGCATCAATTATGAGTTTGTTTTATAAGGACATTATGCCATTATAGGAAAATATGTTTTGCTAAGTATTAGTATTCGGTACACTTGTTATGTTAGAAAGGATAATATGAAATTTTACTATTCCATTTTAACAATAAAAACATTACTGAGTCAAGTGTCATTAAAAAGTTATTTGCTTTTCAAGCATAAAATTATAAACAAATTATTTTCATTTGCACTAAACTAATCTTCCTCCTGAAGTGTCACTTTTAGTTAAGCTCAATTTTGAATTTCACATACTGCTCAACCAAAGTAATTTGTAGCAACACATATTGATAATAAGCAAGAATTAAGTTTTTGCAACACAACTCAATAGTGGTTAAAAGAAACTAGACAGTGACTAGACACAGTACGGTTACCTGCTATTGTTAGAATCTGTATACAGGCTGGGTTAGTTTTGTCATGTCATCAATAACTTTGAATCATACTAACATATGTTAAATATAGCTATAGAGAATATACACAGTATGCAAACTAAATGCACCCTGGAATTCTTTTTGGCACATCAGGTGCCTTCAGTGCAACTTTGCCTCCTGTTTTAAATACCACAAAATGAGCTTGTGACCCTCTGGTATACTCTTTTCATTCCTCAGTGACTCCAAGAAATAGATTGGGATAATCATGGGACAAATACAAACAAATACAAACTTTTCATAAGTGGTCATTAGCCAGAGTCTACATTTACTCAAACTTTTGAAAGTGCTTCAGAGTATTACATTTCAAAATCTTCACCTCCACTAATGCATTATGCTGCAGTTTCAGCTGAAGAATAAATGAGACTTATGTCCTTTAAAATACTTTTTAAATATAAAACTGACTTTTTGAGACGTGAAAACTTAGTTCAAATTGATTCAAGCTCTGGAATTCTTACTGGTTGCTACTTTGTACTTCAATAAGTTAACTTCTTCATATGTGGGCATACATTTCTTTCATTTTGGGTATCAATTTTTTTAAATGGAATTAAAATCTTTTTAAGAGAATTAGCTAAAACAATCTTTTTTTCCTACTCTGGGAATCCTTTGTTATGGAAAGAAATCTAAAGCAACAAATAAAAATTAAATAAAATAAACTATGAATACTGAATACTGCTAACATTTTTAAACCTGTAAAAATAAACTTTAAAATGCAACAGAAGTAGGACATTTACATCTTGTAGATTTTAGACTATTTGAGGGTTATGTGTAGAGTATGATGTACACACAGTGTCAAAAGTCTAAACCATTTTCATTTAATTTTTTTCCCCTTTCACTGATGCTGGCAGTGTGGCTTGTCCTTGTACCAGCGGTTTCAGGACAGCTCCAAAACCAGCAATAAAGTGAAGTCCCAGTTATGCTAAAAGTCTCCTACCTGAATTATGGACATCCGAGTGGCGGGGGTCTCGCTTGCATTAGTCCCTTGTCCGGTGAAGCTGGTGTGGCAGCCCGCGTGCCCCTGAGGGACAGTCAGGTTGTTGGAGGCTGGTTTGAGATACATCACCTCCGACCGGGGCGAGCTGAGGGGCAGGCGGGTCTGGTAGTCGAAGTACATAGGGGAGGTGGCCAGGGAGGGGCTGCTCACCACGTTCATGACGTTCATGGCATTCCTCTCCTCGACCTCGCTCTGCACCAGCATGATATCATTTTTGTTGATCTTCTTCTTCTTGCCTTTGCCCCCTCCTAGCTGTGGGTGGCTGTACTCGGCGATGCGGCAGTTGTAAGTGCGGATCTCCTTGTTCTCGCGCTTGCACTTGACGGCGATGGTGATCATGGCCGCTAGGAGGATGATAGAGATAGTGCTCAGGGTCACAATGAGCGGCAGCGACATGTCCCAGTGGTGCTGCTCGCCATTCACCCGGGGTACCCCCTCGGGCAGGGAGCCGCTCACCGAGCGGATGATGAGCTTGGCCACTGCGGACAGGGTGGGCTTGCCGTGGTCGGTCACCTTTACCACCAGCTCCACTACCGGCGTCACGTCCTCCCAGAAGGGATGCAGCGTGCGGATCTCGCCGCTGGATGGATCAATCTCAAACAGGTGGTCGTCGTTGCCGTCCACGATCTCGTAGGTGAGGCGCCCGCTCTCGCCAAAGTCGCTGTCGAGCGCGCGCACGGTGCTTACCAGGTAGCCCAGGCCGGCATTACGGGGCACCTGCAGCTCAGCGGTGTCGTTCTGCAGTGTAGGAAGCACGATCACCGGCGCGTTGTCATTCACGTCCAGCACTGTCACCCTCACAGTGGCGTTGCTCTCCAAGTGCGCGGGCGCCCCCGAGTCCTTAGCAAGCACCTTGAACTCAAAAGCCTTGGTCTGCTCGTAGTTAAAGGAGCGCAAGGCGTATATGGCCCCATTAGTGGGGTTCACAGACACATAGGTGTAGATGGACACGTCGCCGATGTGAGAGGGCAGAATGGAATAGGATACAGTACCATTTTGGCCCAGATCGGGGTCTTGGGCGAGCACTGAACCCAGGTACTCTCCTGGGATGTTGTTCTCATGCACCTGAAGCACGTAGAGCCCTTTGGTGAACCGAGGCGGGTTGTCATTCTCGTCCAGAATCTTGACCGCAAACGACTTGGTGGAGTTGAGCGGAGGGGAGCCCCCGTCCCGCGCCACGATTGTCACATTGTATTCGTCCTGTGTCTCGCGGTCCAGCGGGCGGTCAGTCACCACCGTGTAGAAGTTGTCATAGTTCTCCTCAAGCTTGAAAGGGACGGAACCCCCGGGCCCTCCCAGGCCCCCGCCGCCGCCGGTCCCTCCTCCCCCCAGGACCCGACACTGCAGCTGCCCGTTCTTGCCCGAGTCTCGGTCAGTGACCCGCACCAGGGCGATGACTGTGCCGGGAGGGGCGGCCTCGCTCAGCGCCCCCTGGCGCACGGAGACGAAACCAATGGACGGCGCGTTGTCGTTGCGGTCGATGAGTTTGACAGTGACCTTGCAGTGGGCTGGGATAGGGTTAGGCCCCAGGTCTCGGGCCTGCACGTCAATCTCCAGCATCCCATTTTCCTCATAGTCCAGGTTGCCTTTAACACGGATTAGGCCGGTCTTGGGGTCAATGGAGAAGAGCTCCCGCACGCGGTCGGGCACGTAGCTGCTGAAGGAGTAGAGCACTTCACCGTTGGGACCCTCGTCAGCGTCAGTGGCGTTCAGATCAATGACCACGGTGCCCAGGGGGGCGTTCTCGGGCAGTTCTACCAGGTAGGAGGGTGCCTCGAAGACCGGGCTGTTGTCGTTAGAGTCAATCACCTTCACGTTGATCTGCACAGTGGCAGAGCGTGGCGGCTCACCGCCATCCAGGGCAGTCAGTACAAGCGTGTGGTGGTTCTGTTGCTCGCGGTCCAGTGGCTTCTGTATGACTAGTTCTGGGAACTTCGTGCCGTCTCCGCGGGACTTGACATCCAGCGCAAAGAGACCATGGTCGTCGCGCGTGAGCAGATAGGTGCGGAGCCCGTTCTCTCCGGCGTCTGGGTCATGTGCGCTGGTGAGGGGGAAGCGGGTGCCAGGGGCCGCATTTTCCGAGATGTCCATTTCGATCTGGTCGGAGGGGAAGGAGGGCGCATTGTCGTTGATGTCCTGGATCTCTACCTTGATCATGCAGATCTCCTTGTCGTTGGCGAACACCTCGAGGGATAGCTGGCACTTGGCGTTGTGGCGGCACAAGGATTCGCGGTCAATGCGCTGCTTGGTGTAGAGGAGCCCGCTGTCTGCGTCCACGTCCAGCAGGTGCGGCGCCGAATTCTCCAGCACCCGGTAGCTACCCGACTTGCTGCGCCCGCCGCCGCCCCGCTCAGCAGGCGGAAGCCCTGGCTGCAGTCGAGCATCCTTGCCAATGTTACCGATCACCGTGCCGGCCCCTTGCTCCTCCGGCACGGAGTAGTTGAGGTTTTTGAGAGTCAGGGCAGGGGCCCATAGAAGAAAGCAGCAACAGATGGAAAGGTACATCCCAGACCGGTGGGGCGGAGGCAGGAGCAGCCGGACTGGAGGGGCGAGCGAGTGAGTGCGCGCCAGCCTGGGGCCCCGGCGCAGCGTGCGCGCAAGATGCAAGCCACAAGTCTGTGGGTCCTTCCTTCCCTCCGCACTCGGGCTGCAGCACCAGGCAGTCTCTCTTTATTCCGCTCAAGTTCCCCGAACCTGTTGATCTACAGCATCCGCACTGGGCGACAAGATGAGGTGCAGCGGAGCTGCAGGGGCTCGGAGCAAGGCGGCGGCTCCCTGCGGCTGGGGGCGAGCCCGCGGTTTTGTCTCTCTCGCCTGGACTTGAGGAGGCTCAAACTTGAGTGATGAGACTGGCGATAAGAAGGAAATCACGTCTGGGAGGGATGATAATGAGCTAAAGAATCGGTAGGTTTTCCTCACTCCCGCTAGGGTGCTGCAAATCCACTCCTGCCCGGAGCCTCCGGAATACTCTTCACATCGAGTGGGGGAGGGTGCGGGGAGGTGTGTCTCCAGGCAGATCCGAAAGTGAAATCCTTACTTGCTACTCTTCTTCCGTGATGAAATCGATGGGGATGAAGAGCAATGAACAGAGTCACAGATATATTTTGAAGCTTCTTCGGCACACCGTGAAATGTCTGCTTGCCGCGCGGGCTAGTCCGTTTTCAGGCAGTGTTTTGCTGCATTTAGAGATCTAATCTCGCATTGCTGGCTGAGGCAGAGGCGGCGGCGGACTGCATCTACCAGCCAAGCGTATTTTTTTTTCTCTCTCTCTCTCTCCTTTCCGAGCAGCCAAAGGGAGGGAGGAAATGCAGCGTAAAGAACTAGTGTCCCGATTTGTAGTTTCCTCTCCCCACCAGGCTCCTCCCTCTCTTCCTCGGAAAAGGCTCTCCCCCGAAATCAAGAAAGCCACAGCCTGATCAGCATTTGCTGTGTGAGTCTGTTGGGAGGGGAAAAATACATAGATATATCTTCGCCTCTATTCGTAGAACACACTGCGATTTCTCTACGCCAAACCAGTAGCCACCGCTACCATCCCATCCTCTCCCCGTGAGCAAGGACTTCTCTCCATGCAGTTTAATTCCAGTTTGCTTTTCTTCCCAGGCGAAAGGAAATCAACAGGCAACTCATGGTTGGACGTGCAGATTTGAAGGGGGAGGAGGAGGCGGAATAAAAAGGAACGGGGAGCCACCCCACAGTCTTCGCACACACACTCTCCCTGTCTCTCGCTCGAAGGGAAACAGTCTCTGCATTCACAGGGCTGGGCTGTCAAGTGCCTCTCTTTTCTTTCTATTCATCATCTCCTTCCAGTAGCCCTGCCTCCCAGTCCTCTTCATCTGGAAAGGAAAACCTTGGCGAGAAATAAAAGTGGTGAATATTTGAAGCAAATAAAGTGCGGGTTTTTTTCCCCCCTTCAATTTTTTTTTATAGTAGGAGGAGTGGGCTGGATGAAAGAAACATATCAAGGTTTGGCCTGATGCATTCTGCAGTCTCGCTCTCACTCAGTCTCTCTGGGCGACTCGGGGAGGGCAGGGGGTGAGGAGATGTGGCCGCCGCGGTTCAGCCGGGGGCGTCCACCCCGGGGATACCTCCGAGCGGATGTTAGGCACAGGTCTGTCTACACGTTATTTCGGGTTCTCGAGACGCCTCGACATACGGGAATGACACATCCAGAAATGCAGGTGTTCCGATCTGCGGGATGAGTCAGAAGCAGCGGAACGAATCGTATTCACTCTCGCCTCACGGTCCTCCCTTCTCAGATATTAGTTGCGGCTTCTTCCTAACGCTTTCTCTGACTCACTCTATAGAAAGGAAAACCAGATTCATGTTTTGGGGAAAAGGATAAAAAGCGAGAGAAAGGGAGGGAAGGAAGAAGGTGAAGCTGAATCCAGCAGCACTTTTACTCTACCTCTTTCTGCCGGAGTCCGAGGCTCTGGAAAACAAGGCGTCTGCTTTGCTAGGTGTATTTATTTATTTTTTGAAAACCTTTCCTCTTGGTGAGGTGTGAGGCACTCCAAAATCTCTCAGAGTCCTGGAAAAATAATAAAAATCAGATTTCCAGTAATTGTTCCCAGCCTCACATCACAGTTCAAGATTTTCCTCTCAATGTTCTCTATTCACAAAGTCCAGCATCGGTGTGTGTAGTTAATTGTGCAGTCTGTTGTGGAGTTTTTTTTTTTTTTTAATTCCTCCTTTTCTGTCACGGGTGGTCTCTTTCAATCTGGTTCCTGTCAGGATCACCCCACAGTCTGAGGAAGATGTGCGGAATTCAAAGCAAATAAATCCATCTCCGCCAGCAAAGCCGCGAGGAAATGAAAGGTGAAAATTCAATTCAACAGTTGGAGTAGCGTCTCCCCAGCCGCCCTCCACCGCTGCCGCATCCGCCGGGCTCGAAATCCCTGCTCTCTCCCCAGCGTCTCTTGCTGACTGACTCTATTCACCTCACGCCGCCGCTTAAACATTGATACTGATTCCCTGCCAGCCAATCCGAGCGAGGAGCAAGGCCCTGCCTCCTCGGCCCGCGCCCAATAGGAGGCGGAGAAGAGGCTGGCGGGGGCGGGGCCAGGAGTCCCAGCTCTTCGTAGTCATTGATTAGATCAGTTAGATGAGAGACCAGCCGGGCTCGCCGAGTCCAGCGCTCCGCCGAGGCAGCGGCGCCCAGGGCCTTGCCGCCGGGTCTCCTGGGTCTTTAACTACCGGGAGTAGCTCTTCCACTGTGTTCCTATGGAAAAGAGAATTTTTTAAAAAAGTTTGACAGTGAATTTATTTTTTTTGGTCCTATATACACAGGAACGGGAATCGCAGCGTACTTGCAGAATAAGGTAGCTGCGGTCTTCCTAATGTTTTTCTGCACACACACACACACACACACACACACACACAGGCGCACACGCACACACCGTCACGGTGCACACGCCCACGCCAAGGGAAGCGCAGATCTGACTCCGCCTGGACCCGTCTGAATGAGGTGCGGGGGGACGGGGGCGTGAGTGAGTGTGTGTGTGTGTGTGTGTGTGTGTGTGAACGCGTTTCTACAGACCGTGACATGTGTATTCGGTGAGTGTGTGTGAATTCGAGGGCGCTTGTGAGCCCGTTTCTGCCCGCGCTGTTACAAACACGCCGCGAGCAACAGCAATCAATATGTAACTTTCTTCATCCTCAGAGAAAAATCAGCTGTCCCCAGGCACCCATGCAAGGAAAGTCACTTAATTATGAAAGTGTTTCAGAAGAAAAGCAGACGTCCATTGAAAGGCCGTATCTCCTCAGAGGAAAAGAGGCTCTCCTTTAAGAAGAAAGGCTCGCTGTCAATACAGGCTTTGTAGCTTGTTAAAACTCAAATCTGGCTAAATAATACTTAACGTTCTACCCTTTTCTGTCATCCTCCTCCACCAAAACAGCCCAGGTGCAAGGTAAAGCGGACACCCACCCAGCCACCCCCCCCACACACACACCCACAATAGTTTTGGTGTTTTGTTCGCCTCCATTCTTGATGTTAAAGTTTCACACGACAATTTGAATTTTGTCTCCTTAAGACCAAATAACCATTTATAACCACATTTGCCAAAGCTCCGTTGCATAGAAACTGAACAGTAAAAAATGGAGGCAGATCAGGAGGAGATCTAAGATTCCTGTTTTGTAAGCAATACCACACACACACACACACACACAACCCACACTCCTGATTCATCCACTTCTCCAATTTCTGTTACTAATCTCAGAGATTCTTTCTTCCTAAACTATAATCACAAACATCTGCAACTGGAGACCGGTTTGCTCGTGATCCAGCCGTTCTGGGAAAGAGTTAAGAACAAAAAAGAAAATTGAAATATTGAAATAGAAAAGGTGAGTGTTTTGATTGCTAGAGTATTGATTGCAATTCATAAATACTGAAGTTAAGTTGCCATTTATAAATTGTGAATGACTAACGTACAAGTCTGTAACATGAATCATTCAGTATTCAAAGAAAATCAAATCCAGACCAATTACAAGAAAGTTCTGAAAATTGTTGTTGGGATAATTGCTTAAAGATTCAGGTAAAGGAGCTATTCATTTCTTGGAGGATTCAATAAGATAACCTATAGCTTGAATTTGCAGTCTGATCTGTATCCAAAATTCATCACTCCCTTAAGAGACTCTAACAGTTTAAAAATTCAAAGACAAGCTCTTTTCAGCCAGACCTTCAAATCCTAAAGTGTCTTTGTATTTTCTAAATAGGTAGTTTGTCATGCATATACTATTGCTAAACAGGGAAGCTAGAGCTTTGTGGAAGCCTGGGTTGTTTTGCTGAGTGGATGCTTAACCAGGCTGCCTTGGAAAACCCCAGCCTTATATCTCTTTAATACCTCTGTCCCAACACATGTACCTCAAAAGCTGAGGCTTTGAGGTTTTAAAAGCAGCAGCTAACTTAAATAAAGAGTACTGATTACACAGTCATTTATTAATCATTACTTTTCAGATACGACAAATCTGGCTTTTTTGCATTACACACTATTTCAAGGAAAGTCATAAAATATCCTTAAGGTTTTACCATAAGGCAGAAACAAGAGAATGAAAAAAAGTCCAAGGGAAAGGTACTATGGTTTATTGGTTAGCTTTATTTATATGTGCTGTTATACAATTGAGAGACGATTAGAAAGAAAAGACCCAGTGATATGAAAATGCATCCTCATAGACATAAATTTGCTTACCACCCCTCCAGAGTAATTATGTCACACCGCCCCCTAGTGTATAGAAAAAGAACTACCACGTTTTGGCAAATATCACAGGGTGTCTGCAAAGAGCAGAAAAGTACGTCAGTTATCTTATTTGTATTTTATTTAACCTGTAGTATTAAATTCTGTTCTCCAAGACTGACACATACCTAAAATAACTAATGTTAATTTTATGTCTCATTTTATTTTTAACTAAAATGGAATCAACTGATATCTCATTTCCAATAG
Source organism: Lemur catta (assembly GCF_020740605.2). Taxonomy (NCBI): domain Eukaryota; kingdom Metazoa; phylum Chordata; class Mammalia; order Primates; family Lemuridae; genus Lemur; species Lemur catta. The sequence continues at coordinate 54,979,021 of NC_059140.1, forward strand.
TTTGGCTTCCCTTTAACCAGACATGATAATCACTCTTAATTTTTAACCATTTCATAAGATCTATCTTTTTTCCCCAAACAGGGTTTTTGGCTTACAATGAAGTTATTCAGGAATATCTTTTTCGCTATGCTTAAAATATTAAACTTAATTTAAAAATAGAGATGATACAAATATGGTTAAACAGTTAAAAAATCTTATTGGTTTTTATATCGCACAGGGCTATGGATATATAACATCAAGTTAAAGAATCTAGAAGAACTTAGTGTTGTGCATAACTAAGGATACATGAAATCTCACATTTTTCAAGAAAAGGCTGATTGATAATCATTATTTATAATTACAAATGATAGTCTCAACCTTGAACTAAAATTATATCTTTTTGATACACATAGTTGAACATATAAAGATCTTGTGAGATTATTTGAAATATATGTATTCACAGTCATTGAGAGAAAGTATTTGGAAAGAGATATAAATATAACATCTAATTAATAAAATATGCTAGTCTAGGTGTGTTTTAAAGGTAAATTGATTATTATGTTGGAATAGCTTCAAAGAAAGAAGTATTAAAGTCTATATTTATAGACTGATAAAGAATGATTAATACTGCTATATTACCCCAGTAATTGAATTAATAGCACTATTATTAAGGAATAATCTTAAAGATGCTATTTTATGGAATTTTATATAATTTAAGTTGTTGAATTTTGCCTCAGAGAGACTCTTTGAAATACATATTTACTAATTGTAGTTGTAATTTTGAGTTTATACATGTAGTCATAATGCCAGCAGTTCAGCATTCTTTAGCAACTTGTCCTGCTTGCTGTGTTCTTGAGTTTAATAAAACACAGTTCTTAAGAGACATTTTTGATGCTAAGGTTTTCAACACATTGTTTGTTTATATGAATAAAAAATGCTCTCTCCACTGTTTCCTTCTCTATCATTTTTGCCATTCATTCCCTACTTGATTTCATATATTTTTATTCATTAACAGAGAACTTTCAAAATAAATGTAACAGCTAAATTGTTTTAAATGTAAAAAGTACTAAAGATTTCCATATCACATTTAAATTCTGAAGTGAATAATAGTATTTTATTAATAGTCAATTCCCCTAGTTGCCATTGTCTTTTAGAGAAATTTGTGGCTCACCTCTAATACACAGCCATTGACCATTTATTGACTTTTAATCAAAGCTTTACCTTTTAATGAATGAGAAATCCATACTACTAACAGGACAATTGCTAAAACACATCTTTTCCCTTAATGATAAATATGAATTGTCATAAAAGCAATGAGACTTAATCAGAATTTTTAAAATTCAGGGAAAATGCTGTCATTTAAAAAATGTTTGAGAGCTCAATCTCTCCTATGTAACAACAAAATAAAAAAAGTGTAAAATATTTGTATAAGGGAATAGTATTTTAAATTGAATATTAAACTTTTCTAATTTTATTAAAATTGTGACATATTTATATTAGAAAAATATTTGGCAGAAAATAGTATATTTTAATTTTCTTCTATACTATGGGTATGTCATGATATGTAATGCTATGACAACATATCCATATATATGTGCCCTCTTCCCTAGTATAGGAAGTGTGTTATCAATGAACTTTCAAAATAAAATTACAGGATTAACCCTACAAAGTCATGCAAGTTATATCTGCAAGGAATTAATTTATAATTCACACAATAAATAAACTGAGTTCACAATTGATAGCTATGTATTTTACATACATTTCTAAGTTGGTAAGACAGAGGAAATATTCATAAATTAGTAACCAGCGATCAACTCTTGAACAGTGACATATATTTCAGGACATATATTCTCAAGTATTAGACAAATTTAAAATCTAATTTAAGATTTTTATATTTAAGTTTTTCAATTGAATGTTATTTAGGGTATTTTGTGTGATTTAAAAAAGTGTGTGTATGTGTATAGATAAGCTAGACTAGATCATAGACAGAAAGGAATTGTCAGACCAAAAAGTATATGTTAGACTATCTCTGATGTCTTAGTACATATTAAGAAGAGGAGTTAGATTATATTATGCAAAATATAACTCTGAGAAAAATTATCTGGAGCTTCAGAAATTTCAAATGCCATATTTATATCCTTGTCTGACTTGTCAGCCAGGAATAAAAGGGTTCAATTCATTAATCAACCTCAACGCTCCTGCCCCATGAGAAGTTACATGCTAGCTCCCCCTTGTGGTCACTTTGACAATAAAGAGAGACATTCGGGCATTTGGGAAATTGCTTCATAGGAAAATTAGGTTTGTTTAATCTGTATATTACTTCTTAAAACAAATGAAAAGCTTACGAATGAAATCGTTAATTTATAGATGTGGCTGCTGGATCGTTCATATAAAGTGGCTGAAGCTGGAAACAAAGATAATAAAATTATTTCATGCATGGTGCAGCAATCCCATTATTTCTTATAGTAAAGCAAGTTAGGACAAATCTAAAGCCGGGAGACCAGCCCTTGGAGGGAACCCGGGAAATTTGATTCAGTAGGTGGCACTCTTTCCTCAGAGTCAGTTTTGCAATGGTGACCTGAAATGATGTTTCAAAAAGCTGTGTCACAGGAGGTCCAGCCTTTCAGGTGAAGCAAAACCCAAAAGCTTATAATAACTTATGGTTATAACAAGCCACATGTTTCTTTTCATTATTCTGAGGTATTTAAACAGCCTGTTATACAGCTATTGCACAGAGATCTATGAGAAGAATATAGGAGAAGTACGCTGAGCTCTTAAGAAAGCAAATAAGTATTTTATTAATACAAATCCTCTGCATTTTAATTATCATCATAATCATTAACCCTCCCAAGTTTCAGCAACAAGGTCTTACTTGGATAATTATGTTCTGCTTATGTAAATGCCACTTTTCAGTGAGCCAGGCATATTATTTCCTCTTATCTTTTAAAAATTCGGAGCAGTTCAATTGAAAACCAAGCGCTGTTAAACAGCTATTGTCTGTCACCCTCGAAATAGCACACTTTTGTTTCAGGTGAAGCATCTTTGTTTAGTTTTCCCCAAAAAATATACATAAACAAGTACACTCCCAATAAAATAACGTATGTTCTTACTTGAGTGACGTTTTTGAACCATGTTAAATGTTAAATACAAGGAATCACTGGCATAAAACACTTAAAAATTGTCATGGCTGAATTGATATTTGGAGATTCTGAAACCTAATCTCTAAACTCAGATTCTTGAAGAGTATCCATAGTTTTCCGAGTCAATGTCACCTGTTTCTAGAAAAGATGAGAGAAGAATATTTAGAAAAAAAAGATCATAGTCATTTACAAATTGACAATACTAAAATAGAAATAGAATGATTTACAATGTTTAATTAAACACTGAAAGAATTAAGTTCAAATTTGGTAGTAAATGAGTGAGACATCTTTATTTCTCACCAAAAGTGGTTAGTGTAGTATAAACTGAGTATGTGAAGACCATAAACATAGTGTTATACAAAATGAATTTAGATGTGTGAGTACTTATTTAAAAGTTGGCCAACTCCAGAAAAAAAACAGATTAAATTCAGAAACATATTGGCTGTAGTAATTATATGAGTTAGAGTGATCCATTTTCCCTTCTCTAATTGATGTGATCACGGTACAGGAATCAGAGAAAGGCATAAAAAAGGATAAATTTAAAATTGATTGCACTCCTCAGCCATTTATACAAATATAAATTAACGATATTCTAAAAGTATATCAATAAGGAACAGTAGTAATTAAACTCTTTTGTTACAAAGATCCATTAGAAAATATGCTGAATGCTACAGAACCAAACCCCTTTCCAATAAATTTGATGGTGAGCTATAAATTCAGTTTGTACAAATATTTTAATGAACACAGGAATTGTATAAACTTGATTAGCATACACATTGTGTACAAACATTAAAGTAACTTTGTTTTGGAAAATTATCAAAAAGCAGCTTTGTTCTGCTGATATTAAAATTTTAAGAGAGGTGAGATGCATTTGTGTAATGCACTGCACTATATGAGCATATTTTAATACTTGAAAAATCTATTTTTTTGAAAAATAGCTTCCTGTACTTAAAACCAGAAATTTCATTTGCAATGGGGAGCTTTATAGATTATAACAACTGTGATTCAAGTGAATCTCACAACAGGCAAAAAATAAAAGATAGCCCAGGGTGCGGTCTTTTCATTTTGCTTTCAGGTTTAGCAGCAAAAAGTCCATTGAGATATAGAGATCTTTCTTACTCTGACTGGTGAAAGATGGATGGTATAATTCTGTCTAGTTAGAGGTAAAGGGCACTGCTGATGTGAACAGGCAAGAGCAGCAAGTGAAGGGCATAAAAATGGTGATGATTTAAAAGTTTATTTTATGGCTCAGCCATGTCAACAAATATAAATTAACAATATTCTAAAATTGGTAACTAGAGTCTTGAGTCATGGACCCTTCCAAGAATCTGCTGCATGCATTTGAATTCCAAATACATTTCCAATATATTTGCATATAAAAACATACATTTAAAATATTACATTCTTTTAAGGAGGCATTCATGAAGAAGCAACCTATGGAATTCCTTATCTATGAACTCCAGATTAGGAGTGTAAGCACATCTGGTAGCATTGTACATCACCTCAAGTGAGTTAAAGTTAAGAATGAAGATATTAACAAAAAGGAAACCTAAATACTTGGTTTTAAATACATGCATAATGAAAAGAAAATAAAAAAGCTATTTAAGATTAAGCACAGCTAAAACCTTTTTCTAGTTTTAAAGTGAATTGATGACATGTATAATTGTCACTTATTCTTCCCTTGCTTCACATCTTGCTAAATTGTCATTGAAATTATCATTAGGAAAATACAGAAAATTGTGCATCATGTGGAAAGAGCAACAGGACATGTTTGAATAGCTAAGAGTGATTCATAGATACAGGTGAGATGGGACTAGATTGAAGGAAACTTCTCAAATCTTAACTCCCCAGAGTCACTTCCCTGGGAAAAATGTAAATTCCCTGGAATAAATGTAAATATCATGTACATAGAGAAAAAAAGTAAAAAGAGTAGGCTGTGGAAAGGGTTGGTTCTGTATTTTATCAGTAGCTATAGGAAGTGTACCATAAGTCTGAGCCCTCACTTTCATCTCAATTTGATCAATACCTACAGTTTCTCAGGGAACATGTCTTAATCTTCAATAATCTTTCTCTGAATATGAACAGGGTAAGTATATAATTCTGAAATGTAGGTACTATAAATTAGAGTTTCAGGACCACATTGAGGAATCAAAGCACATAATCTCTTGTAAAGTGGAATTAATGCAGAAACAGAATTTCTTTGTAAAAATTCTTCTTCATGTTCTCAAAAAGATTTTTGGAGATGGAGAATCCATGTAACTTGAATAGGTGGCCATGAAAGAAAAGTAATATAAAATTTAAAAAATGATGACTGTGAAATGCAAAAACTACAGTAGGTGCAGTCAATAGCAGAAAGAATATTGCAGAAAACTTAGGAATATACATGAAAAAATTCAAGTATTTTTTTTAGAACTCAGAGCAAAGGGATGGGTGAAGAAATAAATAAAATTAGAGAAAAGTAAATACAGTTACAGTTGCAAAATATCCATTACCAGAATATAATAATAAAAGGCAGAAGTTCTAAAAGAAGAAAAAATCAAATAGGGAAAATCAGGAAAATCTAAAATCCTAAAAATATGAGGAAGAAGGGTTTTTTTGGCAGGAGAAAAAGGCCTGAGTTTGTAAATTAGACCAGCTTATTGACTATCAGTCAAAATGTAAAAACCAAAACAGACATAGTCTCTTGAGTTTTGAATTTCAATGATGATGAAAAAAATACTAAATTTTAACTCCAAGTTATAGTCCCCAGGATTGCTTTGGGTGAGCAAGAATGTGCTGTATTTGTTCAACTCCCAAACCCACCAATCAACACAAGAGGGGGCTTCTACCATTTCCAGTAAAAGTGACATTTTCAGGCAGCAATGCTAACGGGAAGAAAAGCCAGACAGCATAGAAACTCAATTGCTTGACTTATAAGCAAACCATTATGGCTAAACCATGGAAGAAATCAAAGTTCTACAGTACCCCAGAAGCTCTTTGGCATTTGGACTCAATTTAAACCTTTTTATAGATAATGTATGTTTCTCCCCTCATGAATTCATGATTTGTATGAAACTCATTTTATAGCCCAATTGGTGGTGCTTTAGCCAGTAAGACCTTAACCACACATTTAAGTCCTTCTGCATTCATGCTTCTTGCCACTCATGCAAGAGATTGATAGGCAATCGCCACAGTTCTACATGCTGCTTCTCCCTATTTTGTATATTATCTCTTTCTGTAGGATTTGCTGAGTACTGTACAGTTTTCCTGATTTTATAGAAATAATTCTTTTTGTTTTTACTAACTCCCTTTGATGCCTTTCTCTTCTATGAAATTGACTCCTCTTTTAAATTTCTCATTCTAATAAACACTACATATTTAATACCTGTGTAGAACTTTTAGCTCCTACAAATGAAGAAAAAAATGAAATTACCTCTCAAGAAAAAGTAACAATAAAACCTCAACAGAAGTGATAGTAAAGAACAATCTACAAAAATAGAAATAGAATTAATTTATTCATTGACTTAGCAAATGAGGTGTAGATTTTAGGACCTGAAATTATAATAGTGAACAAGGCAGACAAGGAAGTTCCTTCATCTGAGACCCAAGGTTGTTGCCTGAATTTAGTGTGTGACTTCAGGAGTGAGGTCCTTCTTTCCTTGCTGGCTGTCAGCCAGATTTTCTCAGCGGACTGCATTCCTTATCATGTTGCCCCTCCGTCTCCAAACTAGGAAAGCCTGTTTCTTCTCAAACTTTAAATCAATCTGACTTCTGCCTCTGCTGCATCTTCTTGGCCTCCAGCAGAAGAAAATTCTCTGCTTTTAAGGGATCATGTTATTAGATTGGGTACACTCAGATAACTCAGAACATTCTTCTTAAAGTCTGTAACCCTAGTTAAATCTGCAAAGTCTCTTTTTCCATAGAGTATAACATATTAGCAGATTCTAGGGATTAGGATTTGGTCATTTTGGAGGGACACATTCTTCCTAATGACAAAATAATTGGATCAATAAATTATACAACAGATATATAACATTCTATTGAAATATTAATATAAAATTAATGAAATGGAAATGGTTAAAATTTACACTAATGACAGAATAAAAGCAGAGTATATAATTATAATTAGAACTTTCTTAAAACTTGTGTATACACATTATTTGTAGATAGAAAAACAGGTGGGGAAATAAACATCAAGCGTTTATAAGGATATACTATAAGTATTTATGTCTGAGTGGCACGGTGGTGAGTGACTTAATATCTTCTATTTTATAAATTTTATATTTTGAACACATTATTTTTAATTATAGATTATATAATTATTTATATTATATATTACATAATTATATATTATTTATGATTATATAAATAATCAAATATGTACAATTATATAATAACATTATATTATATTATATAAATCATATATATATTTGATTATATAAATAATCAAATAGTACAATTTCTCCTCACCAATATCTTTAATTTCTATTACTTCACCACCTCTCATATAAGCAATATTAATTTCCAAGTCTTCTTCTCTCCAGGTAAGTGTTCTTTTTCACAGAAATCTCTCAGTTTTCCAAAACCCTAGAGTTCCACAACAAACAATTGATTGCTTATACTACTCTGTCTTGTTTCCCACTGTTACAATTGTAGTAAATAATTTGTCCCCCGGTAGAATAAGAGCAGCCTTGGTGTAGGTGCCTGACTAACATTCTTTTTTATTTTAGTACATGGCTGGGAAACCAGTTAATGGGAGAGGAATTAATTTATAGGTAAATGAAATAAGAGCCCATTGGTTTGGTATGCTGCAACTTAACGTTTCAAAGGAAAAAAGATTTTTTATTACTTCCAGCTTTTATTTCTGTGACTTAACTTCAGATTAGGCATACTAAATTGTTTTATTTCAATACCGTTGTATAAGTATGGTCCAATACCTAATAAGTTTCTTTGGTGAATCAATTAGATAGTGTCACATTGATAAAACATGATTTTTCTCATAAAAATGTGGATTAACATATGGAAACAGTTGTTTTCACATCTGTTTAATCAAATTCATTTATCATTTATGCTGATGGACTTTAAGATATCTATGACACAAGAACTAGACAATTGGTTTACACTAATTGGTTTATGTGATCTTAGTAAACATTTTCAATCAAAAAATAATAAATTCATTTAATAATGGATTCCTAAATAAAATCATAGTACATAATAAAGTATCTGGGATGATTTTCAGTCTTAATTATACCTAAATTTTTCTAACAGTTGGGGTGGAGTAAGGTGGGCTGCTCATTAATGATGTTGAACTATTATGGAAATACTTTGGCTTTTATCTGGTCCAGTAGGCAAGTTAGCTAACTTCACAGAGACTAAATTTTCTCATCTCAGAAGAACTAATAAGACATCTGATGTTTCTCCTTTCTCCATTTGTGGGAACCAGATGATATTTGGGAAAGATTTTGCTAACTCTATAAACCAATTATCACTATTATTATAGTATTAGTAGACATTTGTAGCTAAATTAGGACAGAAAAACTATAATGAGCAATTAACAATTATAAATGTGTTTTCATAAAAGAGATTGTTATTGTATTTATTTAAAGTATGTTTAGAAATGTACCTTCTGGATTGATATTTTATTTGATTAATCTATTAAATATTTTACATATTTAAAATTAACTTGCTTTTGATTTATATATCTGTCTGTAAATAACTAATTAGGTCATATTTTTACCTTTGTTTACTTTTTCATTCGTTTGCTCTTTAATGTGTGGCAGCATAAACACTGCTATAAAGAGCACAGATAAGCTTTCAAAATGTTACATGGCATTTTACCCAAACATCTGTCAAGTGAAAGGTTAGAATTTTCACTTCTAAAAGGAAAATATATACCAATTAGCATCAATATTCTGTTATCTATTGCATGATTTGGCAGAGGAAATTGACATGTTTGTTTATTATATAGAGGACATTTCTACATGGGACTTTGTCTGCTGAATATCTACAAGTTAATTCAAAAGGTAACTTCACATTATTTTGATAGCTATTTGATATATATACAGTTAGCTTCAGCATGTGATTTGATTATATACTAACTAGACATATTGCCAAAAATTATCAGTTAAATTAATTAATAATAATCTTGCATATTTCAAAATGCTAGACACTGCTTTTCTTAACTTGTAAAGAAAATTTGCTATTAGCAGTCATATATTGAATAAAATACTTTAAAGTTATAATATTTTTAGATATCACTAAAATTGTTATAAATATCTAATGTCAAAAAATTGCTGAATAATAAAATTTCTAAATTCTTTAAAATTTAGGAGAGGTTTTAATTAATTTGAAAACTTTTAAATTTATGTCTTTGATACAAAATAATATGAATATAAAGTTTTTAAAAGGTGGTTCAGTCATAGTTTTTATAAAAGCAGCAATATCCTACCAAATACATAAATGGGTCACAATAATAACATTTTATATAATTTATTTTTCTTCCAGTAATAACATATCAAGTGCATCTTTCCATATGAGAACATTATGCTTTTGAGTGGATATGTAGAATTTCCTTGGTTAGCTATATTATCCTGTAGACAACTAATTCTCTTTTAATAGGTATATAGATTGATTCTGATTTTTTTTTTTTTCTATTAGACATAGGTCTTGCTCTTTCACCCAGGCTGGAGTGCAGTGGTGCGATTATAGCTCACTTCAACCTCTTGGGCTCAAGTGATCCTTCCACCTCAGCCTCCTTAGTTGCTAGGACTACAGGCACACACTACAGTGCTTGCATAACATTTTTTTCTTAATTTTTTGTAGAGATGGGGTCATGCTGTGTTGCCTGGTCTGGTCTTGAACTCTTGCCCTCAAGCGATCCTCCTGCCTCTGCCTCTCAAAGTGCTGGGCTTATAGGTATGAATCACTGCACCTGGTCTGATGCTGATGCTTTATTTTAGAGTGTTGAAATTGACATAATAACATATTTTGTATATTTAAGGAAGTATTTCTCACATAAAATTAATTTGCAAGAAATTAATTATGTCAAAAGAAATGCACATTTAATAACAAATTGATATGTTTTACTAAAAAGTTGGAGGGACTATATTCTTCAAAAGTGTAAATGTCATATAAGACAAAGAAAGACTAGAGAAATAGTTCAGATTAGAGGAGACTAAAGAAGCACGACAATTAACTGTAACATTAATACTTGATCCTAAATAAGATTCGTTACTGAAGTTAAAAATACTATAAAGGACAATATTGGATACAGTGACCAAATTGGAATACACATAGTTGGCTGGACAAAAAAAGTATCTGTTGTATTTAAGGAAAACACTGTATTTTCAATCTTTGGTTTGTTGAATCCACAAATGTGGAACTAGTGGATATAGAGGACTGGTTGTACTATCCCATTTTAAATAAGGGACATAAGTATCCCCAGATTTTGGTATCTGAGGAGGTTCTTGGAACTAATTCCCCCAACCCCCATACTGAGGGAAGACTGTATCAATGTTACATGTTGATGCCAATAACTATACTGGGGTTATTTAAGGCAATATTCTTATTTTAAGAAAATATGCTTTAAAATATCTAGGAGTGAATAGCCATGATATATAAAACTTACTTTCAAATCACTTAGAAAAAATACAGGTACGTACACCAATGATATATATATGCATATATGCTTATATAGACACACATGTTTATACATTCATAGCATATAGAGAAGAGAAAGAGAATTAGAAAGCAAGTATGACAAAATACTTACAAAAACTAAATCTAGTAGAGGATTTACAAGCGTTCTTTGTATTACTCTTATTGTTGTAACTTTTCTGTAAGTTTGAAATTTCTAAGTAAAAAGTTATGGAAACTCAACAGGTATTTCCAAACTGCTCTTCGTAAAAGCAAAGCCACTTCTTTCTATTCCTCTTTTCCTTTCTTTTTCTTTTCTTTTAACAGTATTTACTGCATTCCAACCTCTCTCCCTTCCACTCTCCTTCACTTCCTTCTATTGTCAAAAATCCATTAGGAAAATTCAAGTGAAGTTGGCAGCCCTGGACTAGGAAGATTCAAGTCAGCTTAGGGCCCCATGTAAGGGTGTAGAAGCCTAACAGCATTGGGAGGCTGGTTACATACAAGAGGATTGAGATGCTGGGAAGCGTATTTTTCACTCCATGAAGGGAAGGATAAATATGGAAGTGGGTGGATATGGTGTGAAGCTATAGTTTTGCAGTGGAATTAGAAGTACTGGTATGTACTCATAGTTATCAACATATAGATATAGATATCAACACAAATACAGAAATAAATAAGGCTGTGTGTGTGTGTGTGTGTGTGTGTGTGTGTGTGAAGTATATATTTTTGCTCTAACTCACCCTAACATTTAAATTTTCCCCTGCCTTTTCTTTTAGGGAAGTTCAGTTCAAACTCTCTTCCTTATTACAATAGTCTTGAATAATGTCTTCATTCGGGTGGAAATTTTCTTTTACACATCTCATCATAGAAATTGTCTCCAGAATTAGATAATTTATTACATTATTGTGTATAAAAAGATTATAGTAGTCTTAAATTTTCAAGGAAGATAGTCATCAAAATTCAATAAGAATTTATATTTATATTTTCATTTTAGGTAGATGGTTGTCAATTTTGACATCACATGTTTAAAACTTGACAGGATTAATTTTGGAATCATTTAATGACATGTCTTTTAACTTGCTTTATTGTTTCAATTATCCTTATGAAGTTAATTCCATTTTTTACTGACGTGCCAGTTCCACAAATTTTAGCAAACTACTTTACTCATATAAGGCATACATATAAATGACTTGATGGTACAGTTTAAGACGTGTTATGTTAATTAATCAAGTACTTAATTCTATTTTAAAAGGAAAACTCAAAAAGCATTTTTATTTCTTTAGTCATTAGCTGGATCTCAGAATTAAAAATAGTTTATGAGAAGCAAATTGTCATAAGCAAAAGCACTTGCTGTTAAAAAGTTTTAGTTACATTTTGTATGGTTTTAATCAATATAATAAAATAGTATTTACATATTCTTCTGTTATAGAGATTTCATGAAATAAATATACTAAATAAATTTTCTATTTAAAGCATAGATGGTGAATGATTTGGTTGGTACTTTAAGTGAAATGATATACATGAAATGGCACACATAGGGCCATAGCAGACACTGATTGAATGCCTTTGATCTCTCTCTAGCTTTCATTAAATCCCTCTTTTATTCTTTTCTTTGGACCTAATAGAAATGGTTAAAATAATACAGGTCAGTTGAGAACGGCACATAGACTGGGATAAAGTTGGTTGGATATGGACAGAAATAATACCAACATGTGTTGAACTATAAAAATAAAACACTCGCTGTGTAAAAGACCAATTTGTTAACTAATAGTATTAAAACTTAAATGAGGGATATATTATCAGACTGCATATAGTTTAGATCTTTACCATCAAAATAAAGAAAACAATACAGTCTGTACCTTCAGAAATATGCCAACAAACTTCTGTTTTTATGTCCATTTAGGATTGTACCTATGTTTTAATGACCTAAATATAATAAAATTTATGTATACCAATTTAGGAATCCTATAATTAAAGCTAACACTATGACTACAAAATTTTAAAGTGCAATGGAAGGCAATATATAGAAGAAAACTAAATTAATCAGTCACAGATTTCAATATGCAATAAAAACAATATGCATTAGAACATGTGAGTTAAAAAATATATGAATTTTAACAATCACATATATTTTGAAATATTTCTGTTTATAAGCACAAAGTATACAATAGTGAGTTGATCCAATATTGGATTTTTCTCACAACTTTTCTGTTTATTTTACAAGGATAAGTTTACTATTTAATTTCAACTTCAAGAAATATTGTTGGTCCAAAATATCCTTACTAACATATTTGGAATTCATAACTGAATTTTTGTGTTTGTGTTTCTCTATTTTTAGTTTATATAATATTTAATGAAATACAAGGCTTCCAATTATAGTGGCAACAAGAGAAAAACAACTAATATAAAAAATATGACTTAAGAATGATTTTCAACTTTCAGGTACACCATAGTCATTTAATATAAATTTCAGGTGTCATTTTAGAGAGACAATAGACTATGTACCCAATTACGTTCCTTTTTCAGAAAACAGTTTGCAGTCAGAAAAATGTGTGATGAGGTTTAATCAAAGATTAGAACTTTTTAATTAAATAGGGCCTTTTGTGAGTAGTCATTTGACATTAATTACTGTTTTAGTTGGATTCCTTTTGATTTGTAAAGGGCCCTGAGCATTGCAAAAATTATATTACATCACAGAAATTGTTGATAATTAAAACAAAAGCTTGTCTTCATCAACCCATCACACACCTTAAAAAGGAACATCATTTTAAATGTTAAATGGCTTCTTTAGATAAGCAGACTAGAGGATTTTAAAGAAAAAATAACAGATGGCATGTCATGCCAGTTGGTTGGATGGGCAGTTTGAAAGTTGTTAATTGTAATGATTTATAAGCTGTTTTGAAATGTTCAGTCACACTTTTAGGGGCTAACTAATTACAAGACGTATATGTGCAGTTCTGAAGGCTCAACACCCCTATGGGAATCATAAACCTAACTCACACTGCTACTATGGATAGAGGTCATCAATCAAACTTAATGCTGAAACAGAAACTGACCTAAAAGTTTAAATAATATTTTTATTTGTGGACTCCTGGGGAATTAAATAAATGTTGAAACTCTTTGTAAGAGTCCTAAATCTAGATAGAACACCCATAGTATAAACTACCATTCATCTCTCTGTGATGTGGAGTATATAATGCAAGAATTATTAATATTTAAACTAAAATGGTTGAATAAATTAAAAGGATTCAAATGAAAAGGATTTAAACATCAGTGAACTAATCCGCCTCAAAGTAACCTGAGGAAAAAAGTAAGAACCTATAGAGATAAAGGTAATTTAAAATTAAAAATGTGATGTGTTTATGTAAGACTACGGTGATTTGATCTGTACAGACATGGACACTGAGATGTTTTTCCAGTTAAGACAAAAGGATCACATATTTTCCAGTCCTGGCTGCCTCATAATAGAGGGCATTCAATTTTAGCACAATTTGCCTTAGGTTAGGGTTATAGTCTGCGGACAGAGTTGAACTAATTGGCTTGCAAACGGATGTCACCCATGCCCTTGGCTTCATTAGCAGCATGCACTAACCAACAAAGTATAATAGACATGGTAGTAATAAAACAGAACTTTAAAAATACATGGTTGTATGAACAAAGGATATGCAGTACTGTGAATAGAACATGTTATGATTAACTTTGCCTTTATTACATCATGTGCAAAAGCTAGTTAGCTGAAATGTGTTCAGTGTAATTGTACTGAACTATCTCAAAGAAAATAATCTCTCACAATAGTAAAAACTACTTACATTATATCAATAACTCTGGAAACTTTAATCTCTATTGAAATAAGATTTTAAATATAAATTTATAAGGGGAGATAACATATGTTGTCTGTAGATGCATAGTATATGCGTTAGACTTTTATTGGCAGTCATTTCAAGTTTATATTTTATGTTATATTCATGTCCAATGGAGACTTTATATGAAAACATCTGAGAGAAGAAATTAATTGCTCATTATGATAAATAGCTTGAGGGTGTTAAGGATTTTATTGATCTCACTCCTTTCTTCTGCAGCTCTGGGATTAAACAAACTAGAACCACAACAAGGATACTACATGCCAAGTTTTCCAAGATAACAACTAGAAAAATTGACTATGCCATAGTGATATGTCCAAAACATCACCAAAACAGACCTTACATCTAGCAAGTTGCAGAAATAGAGGAGTACACAATTAAAACACTACAGGGAAATTTACAAGTGATAATAATTGTCATTTATTTGTGCCTGTTTACCAATTTACGTGTATCATGTCATTTTATCCTCCCCACAGTACTGTGAAATATGATTATACACATTTTAGAGATGAGAAAATCCAAAGAGGTTTAAAAACTTTCCAAGATGATACAGTTATTGTCAATATTTAAATCAAGGTCATAGTTGGAAAACAATTTTAAGATTAAAAAATAAGATTAGAAAAAACATTAGCCTTAAAATGCTCTATTTGATATTTTAATAAGTAGATTCCATTTCTCTTAAATGTTGAGGTATTACACGAGATATGCAAGACTGGTTAGAAAAATACTAGGCAAAAAGAAGAAACATGAAGTTAAAACAGATGCTGACGTTGGAAATGTGTTTGTACATTGAAATCTGATAAGTACAGCCCAGGGATTCCTTTCCTGAGTATTTAATCTGTGTATTTAATCATAGTCTGTTCAGCCCAACCTTCACTTTGGTGATTTCACCCATGGTGCTCCACTTTGGCTTTTAGTCTGGTATTTAAGTCAAGGATGTACTCTCAATCTCTCTTGCTTTTTCCTACTTACAGAAACATAAATGCATCTGGAAAAGTTAAGCTTCCAGTCCTTCTTTTTTACCCTTTACAAAAGAATTCCCCAACTTCATTTAGTTAAATATAAACCTTTATGTAAAAAAAATTCTGTCTTTGAGTTTCCATGTCTATCCTGCTGCCTGATCCCTCTTCCTCCAGGTCTCTCAAGCTCCTTTGTAATCACTCATGCAAGTTCCCCTTTGTTTAAACAAAACCAAAGCTTCTCATTAATATTCTTTAAGATAACATCTCCTTGTCTCTCCTTCCATAACTATGTTTTGGAATTGTGTGCTCTTTCTCTCTGCAAGGAACACAGTTTGTGGGCTTCCCCATGGGCCTCTGCCCTGTAGATTAAGAAATTAGTAGACAAAAAGAGCAAACTCTCAACAAAAATGTATATGAAATGTACCAATTCTCTGACTCCTGTTGTCTATAGATAATCTATAGTTTAATATTTAGTCCTGGGGTGAGGATCTTTTTCATTCCTTTTCTAAGTAAAGGGAATAATTCCAGATCACTCCATGATAGCAACATCTTTGGCATGTCATTAATCAGAACAAGGTTAAAACCTAAGTAAAACATCCTTATCTTGGTGTCAAACTTTACTACTACTAATTTATCCCCTTTGTCTAATTGAACCAGGGGAACACTGATGACCTTACACTTTTTCTTACTTTGTTCACCAGAAAATGAAGAAAAGCTAAAAGTTAGAAATAATAATTTTTAAAAACCTGATTTCATACTCTTGAGAGGACATTGATGTTTTAAGTTTACAATTGAAACAAATTCTATTTTTCTGTGTAGACATGGAAGTCTCAGATCTAATCCAAAAATGTGATTTAACACATCAAACATGAAGGAGTTAAAGTTATTATTCACAGGTTTCACTACATTTAAAAGAACAAAGGTGCTAAATATTTTTATTCAATGTTTTTTAAACTCAGAAATAGATCTCATTAAGGACAATTAAGCCTAAAATAAATAATTATCATGAGATGCTTGCTTACAATAGAAATAATTCTACTATTTTTCCCCTTAGAAAGTATACTTGGGAACACTGTGAAATTAAAACTGCATTTGGTATTCTTTGCATTGCTTATTTTCCTGTAGAAAGCCTATCAGTTAAAATGATGAATTTTAACCTTTTCCATTTCTCTCAGAGAATATTTAATTCATATTCTTCAGGCTTTTTGAAACTGGTTCCTCATACTGATGAAGAAATTATTGTTTTTATAATATTTACTAAGGCCCAGTTACTGAACCTTCTTCAAGGACATTTCATTTGCTTTTAATGTGTAAATCTCTGAGAATTAATTTGGGGAGAAAAAAACAGGGAAAAAGCATTAAAGTATGCAGCTAATTGTGTAGTTTAATGAATTTGAATTAAGTCATAATATATTATATTAAATACAATGCATGTGGTGAATAGGAAATAAAAAGGTCATGATATCTAAGAATAGTAAGATCAAGAACTGGAATACTAATAGATCAAAAATGTCCTGTATAAAATATTCTTTTGTTCTGAGTCCCAATTTTGTTCCTTTCAAACTGTTCTCAAAGATGCTCAATAAATTCAGCAATATGATTTTTTAGTTTTTGTGACTCCAAAAAAGTAACAGATTATGTTATACATTAAAATATGCTACTTCCAAAAATAATTAGTTAAATCATAATGTTCTGAACATTAATTATCTGAAAATGTGCACAATAAGCTATAATTTAAGAAGAAAGATTTCTTGACTCTTTTTACAATGACAGACATGGAAACATATTGCTCAGAATATGTTGACTCGTCTAATGGAAAGTACCATTGCCTAGAGGATTGTCCCAAAATAGTTACCTAAAATGGAATGTGTAGAACCATGGTAGCTGGAGGTGGTCCACATGACTTTTTCTAGTTGCTTCAAACCTAAAAAGGTTTTTACTCAGAAATAAGGAGAAAAACATTACCTTCAAAATCTTTGCACCATGATCTTTCTATTGTATGATTTGATAATTTCTAATGTATATTTTAGTCAGATGAAACCAAACTATTCTACATATAATTAAATTAAATTAAATTTGGCCCAAAACTTCCTCTGCACTTTGAATTCCTACATAGCAAACTGCAACCTAACTAACTTGAGTATATTCTTGTAACAAATATCTGAGTCTCAGCCAATCATATTAGCTGAACTAGGCTGACGACTGATTAGGTCATGTCCATATAAGGCAAATGCCAAGCTGTAACCAATCAAACAATGTTAATTGCTGGCTATAAATGCTGCCTGCCCATATTGCTGGGTGGAGCTCTTTGAACCTCTACTGATTCATCAGTAGATTTTTGCTCAAAAAAACTACTAAATTTAACTTGTCTAAAGTTTTTCTTTTAACAATGCAGTATGTTTTTTTCTTCCAAATCACTCCCATAACCTTGCTATGGTAATAACAGACTAATTGTTGTTTTTTTATATAATCCATAAATACAGTTTACCAATGTAAATTTTAAACTCTAAAAGTGAGTTTATAAGTATTAAATATTTCAACTTATTGCACTGTGATAATGCCTCTTCCCAATTTCCTTTGCTGATTTTTCTTTTCGGTGTAATGGTATGAACATGAACTTTGGAGATACCATCTCAGTCAAACTTGGGGTCTGCCACTTATTAGCTCGGTGATCTTAGAGAAGTTACTTAACTTCTCTGTGGTTTAGATTCCTCATCTGTAAAAGGTGTATATTAATGTTAATAATACTATAAAAGGTAATTTGCATTACCCACTTTATGAAAGGATTTTATGAAATCTCACACAGGAGATGTAGTTTGGCTGAAATCAAATAATTGGTGGAAAATAATATTTTTTGCTCAGTTACTGGTAAGTGACAAAGCCAGCATTTAAAATCAGAATAGAAGATTTTTTTCTCATTGGTGAAATATGTTTATTAACTATATAAATGAGTATAAATTTCTAATGGAATTCTTTCCCTAATGTAACATAAACATTAATTTAGCAAGGGACATTTATATTAATTTATATTCAAAAAGCATATAATTTCATTTCCAGAATATTTGTCTCATACCTTTCAGAGCAAGCCATTCAAGTCAAGACTAATTTGGAAATTCAGTGATCTTCAGGAAGTGAGTAGTGGGTAAATGCAATAGTTAGCTATAACAGGTAAAGCTTTTCCCTCCACTCACTACATTTTGCCAATGTCCTTTCTGGATTTGACTGCAGGCAAGGAACAAATACAGGGGCTTCTTGGAACTTCTTTGGTGTGGTCAAGTTTTTTGGTCCTGTAGAAGTAATAGAGCCTCACAATTTGAACATCTTGATGATCCCTTACCTTTGACAGTACTATACCAGGGATAGGGATAACAGTAGCGTTCTAAGTCTCTTCTCTTAATTACTAGACAAGGTTCTCTCTCAAGAATAGTGATAGAATGGAGAGGCAAAGATGCTGCCATTCAATTATGTCCCTCGTTCCCTCTACCCAGCAGATACTCATAAAAGGTTCTGGAAAGTAGTTGGTAAATAGTTTTTACTCCTGCATTTATATATTTTATTTAAGTATTGTTATTTTTTGGAGAATTTGCAAGTAAATAAATAGCTTTATCATATTATTACCTAGCATTGAAGCCTTACCTGAATATTATGTATTTATTTAATTACTTCAGGGATGTAGATCTTGCATTTAGTGCTGGCATCATGAAAGAGGGTTTTCCATATAGGAAGAAAACCTAGAGAATTTTTATCATAGTACTGAAGAAGGAATACACACACACACACACACACACACACACACACACACACACATGCACCTGGTCCATATTCTACAGCTTTTGCTTCTCTTGTGGTAACAGAGGAAGAGAATTTCGCTTCTCTAGAAGTAACAATGATAAAGAATCAGATGGTGAAATAAAGTAGTGATCACATAACACACACTGCACTTCCATGTATTTCTGACTCTGTACTATTTGGCAATCCTTAAACATGTCTTATATTTTCAAATATTTCCCTTTAAATTGGAATGCCTCAGGCTCCTCAGCTCTACGTGCTGAAATTACATTAATCCTTTTATATTAATATCCCTTAAAGTCATCTTCTAACATCCCTTTAAGGCCCACTTCAAAAGTCTACATCTCTGTAAATCTTAACCTGATTCCTTACAATTGAATGGGATTTTTCCTTTCTCGGACTGCCATGACAATTTATTTATAATTTCTTACAAGACATATTTTATTTTGTTATCATTTTTGTTTAATTGTTGTTTCACCATTCTCAAATTATAAAGACCTAGAGGACAAAGATAGTTTTTCTATCTCTATGTACCCTGTAGTATCTAGCACAATATTTTGCAAATAGCATCCTCTCGATAAAAATTGAATTAAATTGCTTTGCCCTTTTTTGTGAGTGTTTTTAACAGTATTATGTTCCCTCTGTCAGAGTACTTATTTGAACATCTAAGAATTCAGGAATACGGTTTTTCAATTATCTTAGCTCACAATAAGTACAAGAGAAGAGCTATGCAATTACGGCCTGTCAACTGGCCTCAGCTAGTCCAGATACCAGGTATGAGCATCACTTATTATAGCTGGGTCAACAATGGACTCATTAGGAAGTGTTTAATAGTTGTGCATAACATTTGAGCCTATAAATTAAGAAAGATAAAAGTATGCCAATATTATTTATAAATCATCATAAATGAATGACATCAAATAAAGATACATATATTCTAGATACATAAAAAATAAATGGTGGAGTCATAGATTCAAATCATCTTCTAAAATCATGGCTTATATAACTTCTATTTTGCAAACAATATGTCCTGGTATATTACTTTATTGTTCTAAAACTATTGGTTAATTTTATGGGACTTCATTTAAGCTTCTTAAAATATGACATGGTAATAATTAGCATAATTTGTGTGAATAACAAATAACAATGATGATACTGCAGTTCTTTTAATGAAATACTTCGTTATTTAAACTGTCTAACCATTATGCATGACAGTTACCCTATCAACAGAGGAGTTAATTCAATGCACATGGAAGAACAGTTTAAATATTAAACAATCAATCAATCATTCCCTCATCCTAGTTAATGAAAAAGACTATTACTTCAGTTTTTTCCTTTCTGCTGGCTGAGAGGATGAACATAATCAAATTGGTATTTTCTAGAAAATGAAGCAAATTAACATTTATACTCCATATTCATATATGTTTGCATAGGTTACACTTACTTAGAAATAATATTAAATAGATTGATGAAGATTCAAGCTTATAAAATTGTTTTAGCTTTTAGTAAGTCTTTGATAATTACTCTAATTGTTAATATGAGCAAAGCATTTAGTTTAAATCATTTGCATATATTTTATTAACATGATGGGTCTTTTCCAGGACTAATAGAGGTGAGTTACTGATTTTTACTAATATTACATATGTCAGGGAAATTTTACTGTGTTTCACACCATGCAAGAACAATTTTTGTTCCACATGTCTATGGACTTACACTATGGAAAAAGACTGAATTATATATAAAACAATTTCATTCAAATAAGGTAGGTTATAAAATTAGAATGACTTAACAAAGATCCTTACTGGACTTTTGCAGATATGTAAGTAGAAACTACTATACGTAAGGTCCATATGTACTCTAATCAGGGGAAAGATCTAAAAAGATTTTAGCAGAAAGAGATAGTGCACAGTTGTGTCCCAAGGCCTCCTGAAAATGTCTAAGAAATGAGCACACAAAAAGGCCAAACCCAGTTTATTGTTAAATAATAATTTTTAAAAAAGCTATCAAAACTGCTGTATACTTTTGTTTGTTTTTTAGCATGTTATATTTGCATCTTTTAATTTTCTTTAAATATAGAAGCTCCTTATTATCTAAGGATAATCAATTTTAGGAAAAATTCACTCAAAGTAAATCCACTTAAAGCAAAGAGTAATATTTTATATAGAGGGGACACAATATGGTACATTTGGGAGTTTAGCTTAAAAAAATAAATCTTGTTAAGATCCTTGGTAAATTTTTTCTTCATGTATGGTTAACTGTTTTAATACTGTCATTTTTATATTAGCTTTGCATTTGATTCCAGCAATTGCAGTCTTGAATATCACTTCCATTGCTTTCAAGAAACTCTTCATATATCTTAAAAATTTCAATTTTGATTGTTGAAAATATGCATTATGTTTATATTGGATTTGAGGTTGTTTGCAGTATAGGATTGGGAAAGAGAAAATAGCTGAGAAAATTGTGATATGTAGACCAAAGAACAGCTAATATTAAACAGGAAGAAGTATTTGTGGTCAATTATATGTGATGCTTTTGTTATGACAATTTTGGCTTGTATGTGCAGCCTCATATGAACTCCACTGATGAAGACTCTAAGAACAAGGGCCCCTGTGTATATATTCCATCAATTCAATAGAATAAAAAACATTTAAAAATATTGCTGGACATTTTTTTTTTAGTTTTATTTTGTGAATTTCTTCCCTTTTCTATATCATAAACTCTATTTTCTAGACCTCCTAAAAAATCAATGATCTCAAATAATTACTAGTTAAATGGCCAATAATGGCTGAATTTTTAAATTTTTTTTTCCTTACAATCCTTTTTTTATAAAGCTATTTTAAATTAAACAAATGATTTTTTCAGTGAAAGAATTTAAAGATGGTACAATGAACATTATTTGTGTGTCAGACACACTTATACCTGTGACTCAAGCATTATAAAAGCAATCCATGTAACAAAAAACATTTGTACTCTCTTAATATTTTGAAATAAATTTTAGAAAGTAATTGTAAATAAAATAGTGTATTAGCTATGAAAAAGAATTTAGAGATGAACTGTTAGTTGCTTAATTTAAATGGATTATTTTATTATAAAAGTTCACTTTATACAATTTTTATATATTGCTTACATATACACATATTCTTTATTGCACATTTAATTTATACCAGCACCACTGGCAAGGAGAGGCAAACTAAAATGTATCTTTTTGGAAAGAATCCCCAATATTTCCTCACCTTAAGCTTTTTTTAATAGAGTAAGACCTGAGGGATTGTTGCTTTCTTTGTAAAAGGCTGCTATCCATGGTAAGACTTTCTCATTCTAACCCACCAAAGGTGGACCAAAAGAAAATATGGAGAAAAGACTGATGAGTTCCATTATGGCAACAACACAAGAAAAGTTTCCTGAGTGGAAAAAAAAAAGTATGTCTTTATATTGAAAGTTTCCTTGGAATGAAAGAAGCAGAAGAATGTTGAAGATACACTCTTAAATATAACCAGGTCAAAGCTCAGAACACTAAGAAGGCCAAAAGTTTCTAAAAGTATCCAGAAACAAAGCCAGATCACCTACAATACAACCAAAGTAAGAATAACTCATCCGCTTTTGCATCAGCAGAAGTTGCATCTTGGGGCAAAATAAAATCTTTTTTTGTATGTGAAAACATGAAATGTACTGATATGTTTAGCAATGCACACATACAATATTTATGTTTTTGTTTTTTATGTATCATAAAAAAGTTCAAAAAATATATCAAGCTTTGACATTCCCAGTAAAATGAGTGTAAAAGCATCTGTGTTCAAACATGTCCTGTCAAATGGGGAGGAAAGTATGTAACTCCTGGCAGAGATAAGTCTTTTAACCCTTCAGTAATAAGAAGACTTTAATTTAGGAATATCTTTTAAAAAACATTGAATGGCATTTAACAATAACTACAATATCAAAATTTTGTATTATGGGCAATAAATGTCAATCTTTATGGAAACAATGAGCACTGTATTTAGAATGAAAAACTGACACAAGATTCAAGAAATAGTCTAAATTCTGTATGGTCCAGAAGAGGTAAAATAAATTACATAAAAATTAAAAGACTAATTTGAGACATTCTTTGTAGTACCATCACTGTTTAAGCACTTGGTCCCAATCCCATTTCATTTCTTTGGGACTGTAGACCATAAAAATCATGTAGTCTCTAAGTTTGGAAAGGAGAGCTTTATTTCTTTAAAAGGGTTACAACCTGAAGAAATCAGGTAATCCTAACCTGGAAAATTGGGGCAGGACCTATATGTTGAACAGGTTGGCTAAACATAAATGTTCAACAGTTTCCAGAAAGAGCTATGAATATTCACAAGGGTGGGGTTCATGCATGAATACTAAGGAAACATGTTATGTTATATATATCCCATGTTCACTTTGGGGTAGGAACTAAACATTAAAACGCATTACAATTAGGCTCTATACTTCAAAAGGTAAAGCAGAGAACACAAAAGTGCTTTGTGCACAACCTCAGCAATCTAGCCAGAACCAGGTTCTGGTCAATTGTCACTTACCAGGAAGGGATCCACATTGTGAAACTGGTTAACCGTTAAGTTCAAACAGCAAAAAGGGAGGGGAGTCCAGTGTGTCCAAGTCCAGTGATTGGTTGATGTTAGTAAAGGAATGAGTCTTTTGTTCCTTGTTTTTTTCAGGGCTGGTTTCTGTTCAACAATTAGGAAAGAATTTGGTAAAAGTTAGCAAGGAAGGGGATGTACTGACGCACAACCAACCTCCATCTCCTCTTGGCCAGGAAACCTAGTTTTAAAAATTAGTATATTTGAAAATAACTAAAAGAGTAGAGTTGGAATGTTCTTAATACAAAGAATGATAAATGCTTGAGGTGATAGATCCCCCTATTACCCTGATTGGGTTAAAATACATTGTATGCCTGTATCAAAACATCATATATACCCTATAAATATATACAACAATTATATACCCATAATAATTAAAAATTAAAAAATTCAAAATATTATTATGGGGTCTTCTTGTCCAAGGAGGTCTAGTTAGTCATTTGGATTTTATTTTCACTTCACAGGACTGATCACACCATCTGGATCTGTGATAAGTCATGCAAACACAATGTTGCAAATTCTACTTATGTGTTTTATAATTTTAGACTCAACCTATAAAACATTAATAACTTAGCTATAGCTGCAGAGTTAAATGCAGTATTTATAGACAATATAAACATAAGAAATCATTTCATGTTCTGTACTAGCACAATTTTCTACTATCATTTCAATTAAAGCAGGTGTTACTTTAATTGAAAGAGTTATATATCTTGTAAATGTTCATATTAGTCTCAGGAATTTTACTTATTTTATATATATAGACACAATATTACATAATAAATATATCTATTATCTTTGCTACATATTCTGTATATGACATAATTTTAAAAAATTTTTCAACATGTTGATATAGAAGAGTTTTCAGAAGCAGGGACTGGGAAGAAATAAATTGATAGGCAATTTAACTATGGTGCATTTTCATTCAGTTGTAATTGCTTTCTCTATAAATGAGAAATTTTCGCTTATTGTGTTCCTGTTTCTTCCCATTTCTTCTCTTCACCCAATCTTCATACCCTAAATTAGGCTAAAATGAAGAAATGAAAGTCAAGTATAAGAAAAGGTTGGTAGAAAATACTGTTGGTTTGTTTATTTTGTTTATTATTAATATATTCACAGCTTTTCTTTAAGTAAATCATCTTAATTGCCTGTAATGCTCCAAATTCAATGGTGATACATTCAAGTTCAGGCAGTTCTGATTCTATTTCAGTTATCAGCCAATAATCAGTGTATTTTGAAAAATATATATTCTAGTTGAGTAGAAATGGTTAACGTTATTAAAATGAGACGTATTGTTTCAAGAAATTCAAAAGGGGTTAGGTGATAGAAGTAAAAATAAATCTAATCACTGTTATTGTTACCTAACATTGCACCAAGTTCAACGCCAATTTACTACAAAATAATTTGAATTCGTGTCATCTTTTGGTTGCATTTTATTTTTGGTTCTGTTTGTAAATATGCAGTCTCCTAACTACCAAAAAACAGATGCTCTTTGGGTTTTATGACTGTAAAACACTAGGACATAAGTAGGATTCTGTCAGGTAAAATAACTATAGGAATGAACAACAGAATCCATACCTTTTTAGCAGCTACATATTGCCACATTAAGTATTCCAAAGCATCCTCCCTTCACTCAATAAAAATTGCAGTTGAGTTTAACATACCAAAACCCTTTGACTGCCAGAGGCATTAGAATTGCTCTACTGAAAATACTTTCAGAATCCTCAGGGGATCTCACATGGGGTGAGCTCCCTGGTGGTTGATTAATACTTTGTCTCCTACTTTGTTTATACTAGCCATTCCACATGTAAAAATGCAGAATCAGCAAACAGGTTTTGCTTTGGATTGGTACACCCACTCTATCTACCCAGTGGAGTATAACAACAGAGCTTCTTAAATTATTCGCAACAATATACCATGGGTAGATTCCATTCGTAAATAAATGAGATTAACATTGTTATTCAGTCCATAGCCACTTACCAGTTTTTGCTGTTGTTGCTTTTTCTCTTATTTTGGGGGGAGGGAGGGAGGGAGGGTATCCTCTAGCTTTTGCGAGAACCACTAACTAGAGGATAAACTGCACTAGCAGCCATATAACTGTTTATACTAATAACTATAAATCCCCTGTTGTGGTTTAAACATGAATTGTAACTGCAACATTGCTATAACACAGCTTTCAACTATATCATGCTTCAGAAATGGAATTTAATAAGTATGATTCTAAAGTGGGATATGTGTGTACATGTATGTGTGGTATTTTATGTTTTGATATAATATGATATAGAGAGAATATTTTGTAGGCATCTTAATATTTTCTCAGCTAAGAAAATCAAGTTAAAGATCATGAATATAGTGTGCTTTCAAGAAGAAAAATTAGGCTGATTTTAGACAAGGGGTTTCACATATATTGCAGTGTAATAAATTCCTTATTAAGTATGAGAACCCTATATGAAAAGTAAAAGTTTGCTTAGGTTTGTTTTTTTTACTTAATTTTAATTCATTTATTCTGAGGAAAGAAAGGCTTGTGCACAGTTTGGAAAGGCTTTGAAGCATTTGCTAAAGAGGTGAAATTTCTGTAATATCATTATTTTTGCTCTAATAGCACCCTCCTTTTTTGCGAGACTTGATTCTCTTGACTTTCTGGCTGCAAAATAGAGATTGTGGTTCTCTTAAGAGGAAATTCATGCATTTCCATATTAGCTGATTAGTTGAATGGGTCTTACAAATACTGTATGTGGACTATTTCTTAAATCAAACTAGAGGACAAAGGGGATAATTAGTAAAGGTTTGAAAAGAATTTGTTTACTCCTCCCAGAAAAACTCTCTATAAAATCCAATGCTCTCCCCTTTTCTCTTGTGGACGCCTTGTTTGGACTCCACCCATCTGCACCCAGATGATCAAAATAAACAGCATTTTGCTACACATGAGTCTTCGTCTGTCTCCCTCTCAGCTGGGACCTAACATTTGGTGCTGAAACCCAGGAGGGCACACCAGGTGGACATGACTCTAGGATTCTAGCAGGCAAGGCTTGCAACTCAGCAAACGGTAGGGAGTGGCAGCTTGTCCTGGGTTTACTCTCAAATCCTGACTCCCTCTGAGTCCCTGGGTCATCAGTAAGGTTTCCACGGATCTTTCCTGAGCCATGCAGGGGCCTCTCTCTAACTTGTCTCTAATCCTGGAGTGTAGGCAGAGCATTCTAGCTCGGCTGAGGTAAGGTAATTGTCCACCTGGACCCTCTTGAACCAAGCTGAGAGGCAGACACTCCACCAGGAGTAGCATTTTCCTTGGTGATCTCCAAAATCTACACCCTGAGATATCCTGTTCCTGGTGAGTAGGGAGCTCACAAGCTCGTTTCCTGATCCCTCTTGTTCTCGTTTCTCGTTTACTCGTCTCGACTTGAAAAGTCCTACCAGTAAGCTAGAGGACCCTCGGGCCCTGGGGTCTCCATTGGACACAGGGACACCTGTTCCAACTTGTCACTCATGCTCGTCACTTGCTCGGGACGCCCGTGCCATTCCCTTATTCTAGGGATGCCTAGAGTTGAGTAGAATCGGCCCTGTGTGACCCCTACTTTTTCCAGGAACACGGGAAACTCTCAGTCTACTCCTCCTGAAACTACCCCTTTGCAGAGCCTCTTCCTATGTCTCACTACAATTTCTGTCACCGCAATGGCAAATGGTCCGAGATTCCCTATGTCCCAGCCTTTTCCAACTCCACTCTCGGCCCTCACTCTACAAGAGCTGTGATCTGGCTCAAATCTTCCTACTACATACCTGCCTGCTGTCCTCTTCCCTGCCCCCCAACTACCTGCTCTCATTCTGCTCAAGTCCCCAGGGGCTGGGGCGGAGGGCACCATGCGGGTTCCTGTCCCTTTTTTAAATTCAATCTTATGATCTGACCTGGCATGACCTCTACATTATTCTTTCCTCTATTCTATCCCCTGAGAAGAAGGAGAGGAGAGGATTTTATAGGAGGTTTGGATGGAAGTTTGAGGAGGGTGAATTCTTTAAGCCTAACAGTCATAAGAGTGGTGTTCTAATTCAAAATGACGGTGTCCTTATTAGGAGAGGAAGGATGTGCGCACACAAGGAAATGTAATATGAAGACAGGCTAAAGAGAGAGACCACACCAGAAACCCACCCTGCTGGGACCCTCATCTTGGACTTCCAGCCTCCAGAACTGTGAGAATATAAATTTCTGGTGTTTTTAAGGCAGGCATCCCCGTCCCACTGCGTTGGCCACCACCTGTTCAGGCGACCCTCCTCTGATGGTTCTTCACCCTGGGGACACCACATCCCACCCCCACGGTTGGACCCTCCCCTGGCTTCAGAGACCCCGTGAAAATTCCCCCCACCCGTGACCACCTGGCAGATGGTGGGGGTCGTTCTACCCTCAGTTCTCTGAGTCTGAAACAGCATGGGATGTCATGGGACACAGTCCAAGGAAACTAAGTTTTAGTTAGAAAAAGAGAGAATTACAGGGGTGAGGGAGAACATTTATGTTACTACAGGGGCCTCACTATGGTAAGGAAGTTTTCCTGTCAGGGTATCTCCTCAACCGCTTTACCACCTCCTCTGTCTGAGGACAAACCACTCTCCATAGAGAGCAGCCAGCCCATTGACTGAGGGTGAGGGGAGCCCCATAAGACCTGGGCTGGCACGTAGCAGGATTGGATTCCCAAAATGCCGTTTCCTGAGTGTTGTCACAAAAGGGACAGGAACTCCAGAGTTTGCACCATATTCACACTACTCACCACATCTCACCAGACTAGGGAAAGGAGCCGGTCAGCCTCCACAAGTGGAGAAAGACGTTGAGGACTCTCAGGTGGTTTCCTTTTATCGGCCTGGTCTAGGGGAGGGCTTATGGGATGTTACCAGATGATTGATATAAGTGATTGACAGGTGTCCTTATAATAAAGTTGCAGCTTCACAGGTGTGTATGCCTCCAAAACCTCAAGTTTCTGCTCTTTGTGGTTGTTACCTGTGTTTTCCTGCAGTCCCTTCTCTGCTTCTCTGTCCCTAGGAACTGCCCTCCTGGTCTGTATATGCCACCTGCGGATTTGGTCCCTTCCTAACAGTCCTGGGCATGGAGACTTTTAGAGTCTTCTCTCCTGCAACAGGAGTTATAATACTTTTCTCTGGTTAATGTAGATTCCAGGGAGGGGGGTCTAAGACAATTGCATTACTTCTGGAGAACTTCCCTTAATCAGATAAGAGGACTTCAGGAAAAACCCCACCTTGTGCTTTGGGAAAAAGAGAGGATCAGAAGGGTGGAGGAAGGTTAGAGAGACCTTGAGGCTGCTTCTTTAGTTCAAAGTCATCATACTTTGGGGTATCCATATTTTAGCCCCCCAAAATACAATAGAGTGATATCAACATTGCCATTTTCTTACTTCTGTTACTTGACATTTCAATAAAAAATTTTAATGAGGGAGAGTAAAAAGCCAAAACAGATTATGAAATAGAGACTTTATTATAATTTATTCTTATCCAATCACATTCTGTTCTTTAATAGCTATACTAATGTTTAAAATTTAATTTCTTATTTTCATATGCATCAATGCTATTTTCTTTATTGAATAATATATATCTTTATAATATTGCAATGCAAGATTTATCTTTTCTCAAATTCTCGTGATTAAACACATTTCTATTTTATTTTTACAGAAAATTTTTAAAATAATTAAAAAATCATTTTGGTGAAAAGTAAAGTTTTAGTTGGTGCCAGACCAATGGACAACAGGTATATGAAAAAATGCTCAACATCACTAATCATCACAGAAATGTAAATCAAAGTCAACAATATTTGCTCACCCCAATTAAAATGACTGTTATTCAAGAGACAAAAAAAAAGAAACAAAAACAAATGCTAGTGAGGATTCAGAGAAAGGGGAACTCTTATTCACTGCTTGTGGGAATTAGTACAGCCATATGGAAAATATTATGGACATTCCTCAAAAAATTAAAAATAGAACAATCATATGATTCAGCAATACCACTACTGGGTACATCCAAAGGACATGAAATCATTATATCAAAGAGATATCTGCACTGTAATGTTTATTGCAGCATTATTCACAATAACCATGATAATGAACCAAATTAAGTATCCATCAACAGACGAATAGATAAAGAAAATGTGGTATATATACACGGTGGAATACTATTCAGCCATAAAAAGAATGAAATCCTCTCATTGGCAGGAACATGGATGGAACTGGAGAACATTATGTTAAGTGAAATAAGCCAGGCACAGAAAGACAAATACCACATAATGTCACTCATTTGCAGAATCTGAAAAAGTTTATTTCACAGAAGCAGAGAGTGAAATAGTGGTTACCAGAGGCTGGATAGGGTAGGGTAAGGGAAAGAATGGGAAGAGGTTGGTCAATGGATACAAAATTATAGTTGGATAAAAAGAGAAAGTCCTGATGTTTTATTGCGCAGTAGGGTGACAATAGTTAACAATATTGTATTGTATATTTCAAAATGACTAGAAGATTTTGAATGTTTTCCCACAAAGAAATGATAAATATTTGAGGTAATGCATAAGCTAAATACCCCGATTTGATCATTAAACAATATTTATATGTATGGAAACATCATACTGTACTCCATAAGTATGTACAATTATTATATATCAATTAAAAATAAAATAAAACTTAAAAAAATAAATTGGTAGGTCCTCTTTTTACATTTTTGTTCTCAATACTCTATTTTTCATGAAATGTATAGGAACATTAAGAACAGCCAAGTAAAGAAAACAACAATAAAGCCAGTCTGAGAAATGTATCGCTATTATAATACTATAAAGCAATTACCAATTTAAGTATAGTTTTGTTGTGAATAAGTTGAGTTTTTGATAAGGAAGCCATTGTTTTACAAAATTATTTTTTTGTTTTCTGTTTTTCTCCCTAAATGTAGTTATTTAGTGTTTATCTGCCAACATTGTACCCAGTATGGGAGATTTAAAGATAAAATGATAGCCTAGAGAGATGCACTAAATAGAGTTGTAAACATTGATAGAGTAATAGACACCCAGATCACGATAGTTTCCTTAGAAACATGTGGACTTGCTAATATGCTTTAATGAGCTATTGAGTTTTAGCACTACAAAGCACTAGGAGTTTCAAATCTTCCTTATGGCTGTGTCATATAAATCTACCACTGATCTTTTTATAAACCCTGCTTAATGTTTAATTACTAGATTTGGGTCATCAACAAGCAAAATATTAAATTCTACTCTGATGACAACTCACTGCAAAGTAATTCTACTACTACTAATGCTGTCACTACTTAGTACCTTACTGACATACCTGAGTAATAATAATGGTTAACATTTATTCAGCACTATTTGGTTTACATGCTATAACTCATTTAATTCTCAGCTCTATGAGGTATATAAAAGTTTTAACTCTGTTTTATGAACATGAGCTTGCCTGAAGACCTATTGCCATTAAATAACAGAACAGGGACTTGACCCAGAACTCTGCTACAGATATCCTTTCCACAAATAGTAATAGGTTCTAGATTATAACGTGGAGTGCCTATAACATGCGTTTTGTAAAACGGTCTAGTTCATTTAGAAGTTTGCATTGGCATGCTAAATGTTGACTATGCAAAGATGAATAAAATGTAAACTCTACCCACAAAAACACTATATTCTAATTGAAGAGATAAGACATACAAGTAAGTTTGTTATAAATAATATAATGGCTGCCCTAAGGATATACTGGACAAGTCTACCTGGGTGATGAAAAATAGTAAATAGCAAATACTATTTTAAAAATAGAAAGAAAAACTGATGAACTGAATCTTAAAATATTTGTAAATGACACTTGCAGCAACGCATCTATATAAAGTCAGACATTCATGAACAAATCAGAATGCAAGTCATTATATTTTAAAGCCCCAAATGCAGAAACAGTAGTGTTTCATACTGAGTCAAAGTTTCTAATATTAGCAATGATTGGACAAAGCAGAATAGGGACTAGACAGACAGAAAGACAGGGATACAGAACAGATATTATACATCAGACCATACAAATGTTAAGAGTCAGTCAAAACAAACAGAGTAAAAAAAGAACACAGGTACTAACATTACCAAAAAGAGCTTGGCTAACTTTGTTCATTCTTGGGTCTAACAGCTCTGCTAGACATTTAGTGTATGGTTGAGAGAACAAGTATAATACTTGTTGTTTGTTCCTTTTTCACGTTTTTAAAATTATATGTTAATACATTTAAAATTATATATTTAAAATTTTTTTCTTGTGTGCAATAACTTATATGTGTGAACATTTGTTAGATTACTCTTTTGTTGGACATATAAAAGACCAAATCAAAGTATTTGGCCATAAGCAATTGGGGATTTGCTTAATACAAGTCACAAATTTACACAGACCAGTGGATGCCACAAATAGCTGCATGAATTCAAATCAAGAACTTTGGTATGTATCAATATATAGAATGTGTGTTAAGAAATTTTATAGCTCTACCCATTTCATCTTCATAGCATCACTGCATCATATTTCAATCAAAAAAACTTTATTTGTGTGCCACAAATTATGTTTAAATTTATGAATGACGTAAAAGATCCAAGGAAGAGAACTTTGTCCTGTTTGTTAGGGAACTTTGTCCCTTTTGTTTGTCTTACAATGACAATTATAACTGACATAAAAAAAGTGTATTTATATCTTCCAGCCATGTAAGCTTAAAATCGGAAAAAATTTTAACAGCAACCAAGCAACGGAAGGCTACTCCTACCTTGCTGCTGATCTTGCACTTCCCCTACTGGGCTTGTAATTCCCCTACTTCACTCAAGAATAAGTAGGTACATAACTCTTTTCTCCAACAATGATATAGAAACTGGGTAACACAAAATAAAAATTACAATAGCTTCCAAAGATAAGGACTTACTATGGGGAAAAAAGATTACAAAGAAGAGAATTTTTTCTTACTTAAAAAAATCAAGAAAACATGAAACATGTTTGGGGGGGTGGGGAGAAAAAAATGTAGAAACATTAGTAAAACAATACATTAAAGTATTAATTGTCTAGCTGAGAAGAAAAACAAAAGAAAACAGATCCATAACTATAGAAACAAAATACAGTATTAGAATTAAAGTTAGCATGAATGGTGAAGATGACTAAACCAGTGTTGTGTAGGAAAAATGTAAGACATAATTTTGCTGGAGAAGAGAAAAGAATAGAGAGAATTGGGCATAAACAACACTTAAAGACATAATGGAAAAATGAAGACTTTTCGGCATTAAGATGTTTTTATAAGTCAAGATTTAACTGTGTGTTAAAGCTGATTAACTGAAAATAAATCATCATTCTGTAGGTTGTCTATTTGCTCTCATGACAGTTTCCTTGGCTGAGCAAAAACTTTTTAATTTGATCAGGTCCCAATTATTTATTTTTGTTGTTGCTTGATTGCCTTTGGGGTCATCTTCATAAATTCATTCCCTAGGCTGATGCCTCTAAGAGTTCTTCCAACATTTTCTTTTAGAATTCTTATTGTTTCATGCCTTACATGTTGGGGAAGTGGGAGCGGGGAGGAGGGGATGGGTATATTCACACCTAATGGGTGCAGTGGTGTGCAATGTTTGGGGGATGGACATGCATGTAGGTCTGACTAGGGCAGGGAACAAAGGCAATATATATAACCTAAACATTTGTACTCCTGTAATATTCTGAAATAAAAGAAATAGAATTAAAAAAAGAAAATAAATCATCAGGTAAAAATATATCCAAGTAAGAATATTTGTACACACATTAAGTCTTACATAATAATGGACCAAACTAAGAGCTTTGAAGTGTAAAATATAACTGAACAAATGAATACTAGGCAACTTGCTCTTTTTGAAGGGGCTGTGGTGGCAGAGGAGTAGTAAAGGGATGTTTAAGCATGAATGAAAGTATGCCACAACATGCTTTTATAACAAAATACTCTAAGACTCAACTTAACTAATGAAAATTAGAGCCAGAATTAAGCATTCATAGAAGAGAAATTATGGCATAAAACAAACTATGTTAAATGAAAATAGGAAAAAGGAAATGGCAGAGATATAAGTAAAAATTTAGTAAATTAAAAAATAGCAGAATTAAAAAATAAATAGAATTATAAAAATAATATAATTATTAAAACTTTTAAAATCCTAGCCAATTTGAGGAAAAGAAAAAAGTAAATGTATAAATTTAAAACCAAAATTTTATAGAATTACAGTTGGACTACTTACTATATATGTCAGAAAGTTTGAAAAATCAGAAGAAAATGGAAGATTTTTAGCAAAATATAAAAATCCATAGGTTTTATAGAAGAAGTGAGAATAAAACTAGATATATATCTTTGGAAACAATAGAGAAACTTGTCTAAGAATTATTTCAAATAGAAAATACCAAGATCAGAATTTTTAAGGTAAATTCTTAAAAATTTGTCAAGAATGGCTATTTTTAAAAAACTGTTCCAGTGATAAAAAATTTCTGAATCATTTCATGAAACTAGGAAACTCCTGCAACTAAAATTTGATAAAAGTATCACAAAAAGAATCTCATGTTTGAACATTAAAGGGATCATGTTACCCTAAAAATATATTTTTCCAAAAGTAGCCAAACAAATCCACTAATGCATAAAGTAGGGATTTTTTCTTAGTATCCTCATAAAAGGTAATGTGATCAGTCTTTTAATGTTTCAATGTATTAATACAGTTTGTTTCATCATAGGTTAAAGGGAATAAAGGTATAATTATCTCATAGATGATAAAAGTTCAATGAAATTAAAGACATTAATAAAAGTTGTTAATAAAATATGAACAGAAAGATTTTTTCATATGTCATAAGAATATCTATTGCCATTCTCATTTAATAGTAAGAAACATGTCTGCTATTGCATTAATCTCGAGTTTTCATCCAATGTAATATGATAAGAAATAAAATAATACAACTATTATAAAAAATTGATCCCAGTGTTCATTATTCAAAAAGTGAGATATTTTATATAGAAAGAGCAAGAACATTGATTCATATACCCTCAAGAATAATGATAGATCTGTTACTGGTATATTTTCATAATAAGCATTAGAAAACCAATGATTTTCCAAGGTTTGACAAAAATTTATTAAGTACAATAATAGAACAGGATTCCTTTTTTTAATAATTGGTCAAAAATATGGATTTAAAAATATTATTTATCCAGAAATCTAAATCACAGTAGGATCCAAGCATTGGAAATTTTTGTAATTATTTTTTCCCCGAAAAGTCATTCATTTTAATGTCGTACTTTTGTAATAATTATATAATAATTTAATAAAATGCTCAGTAAATGATATGGGTATGATCTGCTCTGTACAGATGAGCAAGTGGTCAGCTCTTTCAGCTCACTTTGCATAATAATGACATGGGCTGTATGGTTTGTAATTAATGGATTAAAAATGGCTCTGTCAGAAGCTACTTCAGGTTGCCAAAAAATGCCATACATTTCCTAGAATATAGGTCTTGAATTTCCGACTAGACAAACTTCATATATATAGACTGAGCTACAAATGTCAAAAACAAAGTTATAGTTAGGCTGATACATAAATTATTTAAGATCATAAATGTATGTTTTCAAAAGTGCTATTGTTAATTTCTCTGATTTTCTGCAGATGTAAAAATAAATTCGGTTGAAAAATTATTTTTAACTGACTTAATATAGGACTTTTTTTGGTAAACAAGTTGCATTATTGATTTTTTAAATTTTTAATGAAAATCAGTCAATTTTGTGAAGTTTAAGTCTTTATACAAGAACTGGTAGAACAAATGCATTGTTTCTGCTTAAGTCTATAAATTTCAGTTTTTTATGTAATATGCTATTTCTTACATTCTCAGGTAAACAAAGTGATTTTAAATGGATGCACAAATGATAGAATATTCATGTTTGATTCTTTCATTGAATGATGTTGTTTTATGGAACTAGGGGATGTCACAGACACACACCACTACTGCCACAGAGTACAAGTATAAAAATTTTGGGGAAACTATTTACAATCAGAGAGGTAGCAGGAAGCATGCTGTCCTCTGAACTCTCATTCCTCCACAGTATGGAGGGGCGTGGAGGGGTTCTGTGTGTGTCATGGCCAAGGTTTCAGTAGAGGGTGGGAAGCTTCATCCAGAAGGCTAGGCATGAGGCCAAAGGGCACCAATGGAAAGAACAGGAAAAACACACCTACATCACATTACATATTTATAAGTTAGCAGCCTAATAGGAGCTAGGCAATACCTAGTGTCTCTATATGATGATGCCTCTGACCCAGGAACAGTAATAGGGAATGTACAAGTGAGCATTAAGAACTGCATACTGGCCGGGCGCGGTGGCTCACGCCTGTAATCCTAGCTCTGGGAGGCCGAGGCGGGTGGATCGCTCGAGGTCAGGAGTTCGAGACCAGCCTGAGCAAGAGTGAGACCCCGTCTCTACTAAAACTAGAAAGAAATTATCTGGCCAACTAAAAATATATATACAAAAAAAAAATTAGCCGGGCATGGTGGCTCATGCCTGTAGTCCCAGCTACTCGGGAGGCTGAGGCAGTAGGATCGCTTAAGCCCAGGAGTCTGAGGTTGCTGTGAGCCAGGCTGATGCCACGGCACTCACTCTAGCCCGGGCAACAAAGTGAGACTCTGTCTCAAAAAAAAAAAAAAAAAAAAAAAAAAGAACTGCATACCTAGGTCCAGGGAACAGCTCTATGAGCCAGGCATAGTGAGGATAGTTCAGGTGAGCCAGCTCTTAACTAAGTAACCAAAAGGGGGAAGAAATTGAGGCTAGGGGTCATGAAGATCTGATTCTCATTAAATATATTTAGTGCATAAAGAATATGGTATAGTTTTTTTATTTGTAAATATTACTGTTTTATCTTATCAATGTTGATATTAATAATACTGAATTGGACTGTCAAGTTTACTATGCAATTAGAAAGGAGGTAGGCCTTGATGCTGGAGGTATGTTCCCAAAGAGTAACTGTGCCAGGCATTAAAACTTTAACTGCTGGATCAAGGAAAGTTGCTCAATGAGATGGTAATGGTGAGCAATTGAGCAGAGTTGAGAAATTATAAACAAAATCAACTTTTGGAAGTGTGTTACTAATTTAGCAGTCAGTGTGGCACCATAAGTGTGTATTGGGTGAATTTCAGCCTTGTCTTATATCCTATATTATGTACCATTTCTTATGTGGGAAAATTCTCTTTTTCATCACTTTGATCTGGGGCTGTAATATAATTTGAATTTGGGACTCTTGAGAGTGGGTAAGTATATTTGATCTGTTGGAAGCATGCAAATATTAATAATTTGTGAGCAAAGAGCCAACTATGGTGGATTAAAAATGGCCACAAAATCTTTGCCACTTTTTTTTCCCTAACAGTGGGATCTAGTTCCCTTCTTCTTGAATCTTAGCTGGCCTGTGATTGCTTTGATGAATAAAGTATAACAAAAGTGACTCTTCACCACCTCAGGCCTTATCCTTTATGAGGCTGGAAGCTTCCTTGGACTCTTGGACCCTGAAATGCCATGCATGAGGCTTTAAGTGACCATAAGGAAAGGCCATGAGACTAAATGGAGAGGGAGCTTTCCAGCCATCCATGCTAGGGTATTAGGGATGTGAATGAAGCTGTCTTGGAACACCCAGATCCCAATCACAGTTGGTATCACCAAGGCCCTTAGTGAAACCTATGTGGAGCAGGATTGTCTAGCTAAGTCCTGTCCAAAATTTTGACCCACAAAATCATGGGATATGATGAACTGTTTGTCATTTTAAGACACTAAGTTTTGGGATAGTTTGTTATACATTAATTGATAACCAGGACAGAATACTTTTTGAATGAATATCACATTTCTATGCAATTGCAATAAAAGTTTCAAGTTTTCTTTAGTTGATAGAAATGTTTTACATGGAAGAAATATATGTGAAATCCAAATAAATAAAACAATGTATAAGATTAATGAAGAGCTACATGGACAGATAAAATATATTCTAAACTTTAAATAAATTTAGGGAAATATGGTACTTGTCCTCCAAGGACAATCAGAGTGATAGAATTAAACCAAAGGCACAGAAAGAAATCACAGTTTACATATCTGATTTTATGAAAAATTTGTCAGTCAATGAATAATTACTTTTATGAAGTATCTTGTATAGTACTATCTATGTATGTGATAGAATTTCTAAATTAAACAAAAATGAAACCCCAAAAAAATAGAAGAAAATATGGCTGAATATTAGCTTAGAATTTTCATAGTTATTTAAAACCATATGTTTTCATGCATTTTTTAATTTTCTGAGCTGAAAATGTTTTGCTGGAAAAAATCATATATTTCTTTTTAATACAGAGATGGAAAATTTCATATTTTCTTCTAAAAATGAATGTTTCCTTAAAGATGTATTAATGTGATGGTTTAGTAATATTGCATTATATTACTAAAATTTGGACAACTTTCCTAAATAGTGTAAGAAAAAAATTGCATGCAATCAATTTTTGTTCTCCGAGGGAAGGTTGCTTCCAAGAAATCAAGGTATAGTCAGATTTTTGCACCTTTTCTTCAGAAGGCTGTTCTTCCAGCTAATACACTGTCATATAGTAAAAATATATAGTTCCCCATGTGCAAGCTCTCATGATTTTGTCAACTGACATTTAGCAGCACTTACCTCTTGGTTGCCAATTCTTCATTTTGCATAATGCATTTTTTTCTTACATAA
Source organism: Lemur catta (assembly GCF_020740605.2). NCBI lineage: Eukaryota > Metazoa > Chordata > Mammalia > Primates > Lemuridae > Lemur > Lemur catta. The sequence goes on from NC_059140.1 coordinate 55,017,691, forward strand.
AAACTGAAACATAGGGAGATTTTAAGTTGGCATTGGCCCTGTGGGATGACAGTATGATCGACATCTGTGTAATAAATGCAGACTTATAATGTACAGAGTCAGCCACACTTTCACATTCTGACATTTTCACACACCTCAGACTTACATGCTGAAATGCTCAACAATTACAGAAGAAAAAAACAATGCATCAAAGAAAAAAGTAGTATAAGAATAGATAACACTAAGTAGAGTTGCCATATGGTATAGCATTTACTATAATGACAGTTCTATTCTTTCTGAGAAGGTACCTAAAATACTAGTTAGTGAACAAGGCAATATATGCATTTTGGAAGAAATTTATATTTCTAGGCAATATTATAAAACATGTTTTAAATCATAAAGACTGGCTATCTAGCATTTTAACTTGAACATTTTCTTATTTTCCCTGACATATTGGAAATAAAAATATACTTTTATTCAAATTTACAGTGAATAATATTCTTAAGTGCCTTAATGTGAATGCTAGTTGTTTGAGTTTACATTACATAAATTCACACTAACACTGCTACTATCATTTGCCTGCCCACACATACAGCAACGGGGATTGGGTTGGAGCTTAATCTTAGATACTTCACACACATTGAGCAATGCTATTAAGCAAAAGTGATAAGCCATCAGGAAAACAAAAGTGGAAATATAAGCAGCATTATGAATTAATAAATAGTAGAGTATTATATTAGAAATAGGAGGGTGTTTAAAAATTGTGTATTCTATTACTTATCTTCTTTCTTAACTGAAGCTATAAGACTAGAACTCATTCATTTCCACGATTAAAAATACTGAGCATCTGCTACCTATCATCAACCAGTGAATGAAGGGAATTCAAAGATCATTGTGAAGGTACATCCTCATTCTTTCAAATGCACAGTTTGGCTTGATTATCTTTCAAATATTTTTTTAGAGCAACTTTTGCCAAACCATGGATAAGTTACAAATTTGTGTTATTTTTGAATATGAGTTCTGTCATGGAACCAATGCTTCAGAGACAGCTCAAAATATCAGCAAAGTGTTTGGGAAGGATGTGGCTAATGAACACCCAGTACATCCATGATTTGAGAAGTTCTGTTCTGATGATTTTAATCTTGGCATAGGCAACCTGAGACCAAGGTGGATAATGATGAGCTGAAAGCTGTAGTGGAAGCAAATCCATTTCAACCTATGCATGAATTAGCAGCAAGGTTTGACATTATTATTCCAACAATATTGGACCATTTGAAACAAATCCACAGGTAAAGAAGCTGGATAGATGGGTAGCGCATGAATTAAATGAATGTCAGAAGAAAGATCATCTTGAAGCTTGCCTTTCTTTGCTGTCATGACATAAAGGCGAATCATTTCTACAGCGCATTTTTATGTGTGATGAAAAGTCAACTCTTTTTGACAATTGCAAGTGTTCAGCATAATAGTTGGATAAAGAAGAGATGCCAAAACACAGTCTAAAACTGAATATTGATCAAAAAAAAGCTAATGGTGTCTGCTTGGTGATCCAGCACTGGCATTATCCACTACAGCTTCATGAAACCTGGTCAATTGATTACAGTGGATATCTACTGCAACCAGTTGGAGGAAATGATGATGATGCTTGTGATTTAGCAGCCAAGATTGGTCAACAGAGACAGGCCAATACTTTTGCAAGACAATGCTCAACCACATGTCGCACAACCAAGGCTGCTCAAACTAGAGTCTGGACTTGGAAACTCTCTGTCATCCACTGTATTCATCAGACCTTGCACCAACTGACTACCACTTCTTCCAGGCTTTGGACCACTTCTTGCAAGGAAAAATATTCAATTCTCAACAAACTGTGGAAAACACTTTTTGCGGGTTCATCTCTGCTCACTCTCCAGGCTTCTTTGCTGCTGGCATAATCAAACAAGCTACTAGTAAGATGGCAAAACTGTGTCAATAGTTTAGGTGCATACTTTGATTAATTGTATTGCTTCTTGTTTGATTCAAAAATCAGACATTTCATATTTAATGACCTATACTATTATTTTGGTGAGGCTATAAATCTGCTATAAATGAAGGAATATAGAAAGAAATGAAGGGAGGAATTTAATCTAATTAATCCTTGCTACGGAAATTTCCTTAGCAATTTTAATAAGCTGAGTCTTGAAAGGTAAATCTTGTAAAAACTTCTGTAGGGAGATATATACACACACATATATGTGTGTGTGTACATGTATGTGTGTATATATATGTATGTATATGTATATGTATATGTATGTATATATATATATATATATATATATATATGATGTAAAAGTTATTTCAGAAAGTAAAAGCCAACAGAAAAGACTATGCTAAAAAGCAAGGAGCATTGGGATGAATGTGTTAAAAACATAAAGTTGTAAAGTTGTAATACTAACTAAATCAGATGATGGAATCCTGGGAAATTTCATCTTTGCACTGAATTTAGTTTTCCAGTAGAGACGTAACTCCTTCAGATTTAGGTTTTAAAAGGAAAATATTGAGAAAACCACAAAGGATTGTTAGGGATTATGGAATCCAGTTAAGCAATTATTGTGCAATCCAGGACAGAGATATTAAGCATAAAATTTAATGTATAGAGATTTGGGGTATAAGAAAGAAAGGACTTATCAATTATGTAAAACATTAGAATTTAAGCAATTGAGAAATTTGTAAAACCATTAACTAAGAAAAGAAATTCAGGTCTGCAGGGGAAAATGCTGAGTTTTCTCTGGGATATGTTGATGGAGTTGTAGTATGGAGCTTGGAGAGAAACCACTTACATTTGGTAATGACATAAAAATGTGAGCATAGAAGTGATGTAAGAGGATGAAATTGCTGTGGAAGAGTTCATGGATTAAGAAGTAAAAATGAATATAACTAGACTTAAAATGTAGGTGGAGAGAAAGGATTAGCTGAAGGGATCAAGCATGTAGCTGTCAGCAAGTTCAGAGAAACATGAAGAAAGATCTGTGCTACGGAAACCAAGGAAGAGGCTAAAGGTGAGTGATAGTCAGTGCTTAGGGGAGATCAAATGGGTGAAATCACAAAAGAGCCTCTTGACTTCCCATTAAGTAAGTCATTTGGTGATTTTTGAGAGCACAGCTTTGTCAAAGTTTTGAAATGAGAATCAAGTGTCAAAATGTTGAAGAGGGAATGAGTGAATAAAAGAAGAGACAGAAGTTGATTGTAAACTACTCATCTAAGTTGGTTTTTATGAAAATACAAAAGATATTGATAGTTTGATACACAAACTGATTTAAAAATATACTTTCCCCATGACAGAAAAGATTAAATCTATATATTTTATTTTCATCACAGGTACCACACTGGATTAATATAATTTTATATTAAGGAAGTAGCTAATGAACATCAGTTTAATGTTTGCTTTGCTGCATTATAAAATTACCCTAAAATAAATGTGCTCATTTTAAAGTCTTACAACTTAACTCGTTCTTTCCTATAGTTATTTGAATCTGCAGAGAGTGTAGGAAAAATATAACTCTAGGTTAATATATATTTCATAGGTCATATAAACCATTATTAAACTGTTGTGATCATTTCTGACTTCCCTGGGAAAACACATTGTCCTTATGTAATGTTGGTGTGCTAAAGGGATGGCAAAATCGTTTGGTCAATAGCTAGGAATAATTGTCCAACTTAATCCCTATGTATCTTTTTATGATAGGCATTAAATTTTAATTTTATGTAGAGGAAAAAAGAGGCTGTTAATAGTAACTTCAACATTTTGGAATAAGAATAAATCTATTTTTTGTCATTGTTTTTAGCCACTTCATGGCCTTTTGTATTACTTCACAGATATTATCTATAGCAATATATGTCTCATTACCATATTAACAGGTTCAACAAAGACACATTCATCCATCCCCACCTCTTAATATTAAAATATTTAATACTGCCTAAAGCATCCTAGTCACCTGCCAGTTATGAAGGCAATGAGGAACAGATTATTTTAATACTATTGCAGTGTCTTCTTTTTCTGCACTCCGGGTGTGTATTTATTTGTAAGGAAGACATTCTTCCACAGTACATATAATATTCATCACAGAAGAGCTAGATGGTTCTGTAGGATTTGTAGTGTGAGGTATCCACCCATGTAATTATGACTTTTCCTTAATGTTATTCCCATTATTCAGAAGATTGCTTTTGTTGAACTGAATGATATCACTGGTGCAGTGAAACTTTATATTAGCTTTCTTAGGCTTTCTACACCTCAATGCATGCCTGATCTGTAGGTTTAGCTTGTTCTATTGTACTGCGGTGTATTTGCTACCCTGTGGTTTCTCACTGTTTTGATCATTTTGAAGTATAATGCTTTTCTCCCTGCTAAGGCATTTCTTATAATGTTTCATCATCAACACGATTTCTTGTACTATCAGAGAAAGTAGGACCTCTCTTTCTTAAATATATATGCTCTAAAAATATTTTAGAGCAGAGTTCACCACAGGAGTTCTGTCCAGTGTTCCTGCTAAGCTGCCCAAAGGAGAACCTAGGATCGCATATAAGGGTCAGTGCTTGGGACTTTCTATCTTCTTTGTTATGGTGTCACACAAAATTAAGTCCTCGATAATCTTTATGATGTTTTCTGATAATGAGGAAGATGGAATCTGTCTCTTCATAGAATAGAGCAGAAGAACTGGTGGAACAAGGGTAGATAATCACCCACTTTATAGTGAGGGAACTCCATTCTGATAATTCTTTTGTTACTAAAATATAAAGAATAAGAATCTGAAAGAAGCTTATAAAAATAATAATTTTTTTTTCTTTAGAAAAGATGTTGGTCCCACTTTGTCTTATATTATCTATGAGCAAATAAAATGCCCTCTTTAGAGTAAATGTCATTAATTTATGGATTACCATTATTTTAATGTTTGCTCTTGGTAAATCTCTACAAAACATTTATCATCACCTGCTGTACTCAAGGTCTTTAAGGGAAACCTAAACAAATACATGTGTTTGATTTGACATTCTAATTATATTGTAATTAAAGATTAGGTTTTGGTTAAGTAAACTTTAAATCTCAGGTAAAAATAACACATGGAAAGGAATATAACTTAAGTGAAAGTATTTTTATTTTCTTTACATTGAAAAGAATACGCTCTTCAAATAAACAAAGTAGTTACTCAGATTATCTTAACTGTTCACTATAAACATGAGAAACTATGCTATTGTTTATATTCTGCTTTATTTGCCTTTTTAGCTAAAAAGTTTCAATATGCTATATTTTCTAAAAATCTAATAAAACATGACTAATACTACAGGTATGTGTGTGTATACGTGTGGTGTGTATGTTTATGTGTGTGGGATTAAATTCTTCATAAGAGGTAAGTACTTTAAAAATGAAGACTCAACACTTTTAGTATATCTGAAATATTTCATAATCATCATCATAATAATGAAATGAAGAAAAAGAGAAGAAGAAAAATTTAAGTGAATAATATGCCAATTTATAATAACAATATTACAAAAGTATAATGTTTATGGGAATTTAGAATAGAAATAGGAAATCACTAGGAGGAAGCATGTGTTTTCTAAAACTAAATTGCATTTATGATATACAGTTCTTTAGGATGCTTTTATCTCATCAGTATTTAACACATCTTGCATATAAAATATACTTATTTTAATAATATGATGAAGTTTTTTCTTGTTAATGGATTGATGATTCTAAAGAATATAGTGGACATATTTTCTTATGTTTTCAGACATGTATGTGAAAACAAGTCACATTGAATATGTGCTCATGTTTATTGAATATCGGTAGTCATTCTTTGGTGAAATTCTTTTTCACATTTGCCTATTTATTAATATCAATTGGATTTTACTGATCTAATTACAATTAAATGGAATTTTTATGTTATAAAGAAATTAAGTCTGTTTACTGTGGTTTTTACTATGAACTATTTTCCAAATTTTGTTTTTATAGTTTATAGTTTTAATTTTGCCTTTTTATAGTTTGTGGAATTTTCTGGTTTAGTTTAAATATAAAAGTTTTAAATTAGGCATAGAGTAATATCTGTCAATATTTTTCTTTCTGAATTTTTTATCATTTCACAATTTATAAACTATTTTTTTCATTTATAATTAACAAATGGAAATTAATCGTAAAAATTTAATTTTGTTAGTTTTATCTTAACTGAATTCCTGCTGAGTTTTGCTGATTATCTGAATATCTCCTGATCCACTCACTTCTCTCCATGCCTTTCTGCCACTACTGCAGTTCAGTCAACCTAGATTTTCCACTGATTATTGCACGGGATACCTCATTTTCTCCAGTTTTGCCTCTCCCAATCCATCCTCTGCTTGTCAAACTAAGCGACCTGTTAATTTTACTTTGATATTTAAACTCTTAAGTATCTCTGGTTTTCTATTGCATAAGCAAATTTCATCACATGCCCTTTGTGATTGCTTGGTGAACTCTATAACTGTTTCCCAGCTCTCTGCTGCCTCACATTGCAGTTCACCCTAATGGAATGGTTCTTAGTTTCACGAACGCATGAAATTCTTTCTCTGTTTTTTGGTTTTTCACCACTTCTTCCTGATAATTTTCTTTTTCATGCTTGCCTTGATCTCTTATCCAAATCCATGCTTAAGCATTGGTGGTTCAGTGGTAGAATTCTTGCCTGCCAAATCCATGCTTACTATGCCCATTCAACCAATATTTATTGAGGGCTATTTTGATAAAAAATACTTAGTATCTAATCTTCAGAATTTATAGTGTCATGATAAAGACAAAAAGTAAGAAAAGAAAAAAAACCCCTTCAAGCGGATTTTAGTTATAATGTGTGCCAATTTTTACAAAGATGGAATACAATGAAATAGAATAATGAGGAGTAAATAATTGAGATTAGAAGCACAGAAATTGCTACTAAAAAAGTGGCAGGTAAATTTAGAATTGAGGGATTAGTAGGAGTTAACCATGATAAGAGTAGAGGAAGAGTTGCCTGTGATTCAACTAATCCTTCAGATATCCCTATTTCTAGGAAACTCTCTGACTCCTTAAGTGGTTTAAGCTCTTTGCTCTTAGAAAACCTTTCATATTTTCTTATCATAGTTGGTTCTTATCATTGCTGCTTATTATATAATAACAGCAATGTGCTCTTCTATGCGACTCATATATTTTCTATATACTTTTTTCTGACTTAAGCTTTCACACTATGCAGTTCACACACACATACACGAACACACACATATATATTCATATCAATTATATAATGATAATAATATATATTCCTATCAATTCACACCAGGAGGACTATCACATTCTCATGCAAACCTATTTTAGAACCATACACTTTTATATAAGAACAGGTTAATATGCCCTAAATTCAGACAGGCTCTAACTAGCAAAGCTAACAGATTTCTTTTCTCACAAAGCACTTAACAATAAGGCTTTCAAGCTTGCATCTTTGTACTTTATGAAGATTTTGCTGCCATTCATAACATTTAATACAGAAGCATTATCCAGATGACCTATCTGAATTCTGAATGTTTATGTGCAATATTTTCCATTTATCCTTAATCTCTGCAAAAGGTCAGTATCTTAGTTCATTTTTTGTTGTAACAACAGAATACCACAGACTGGGTAATTTATAAATAAAAGAAATTTGTTTCTCACATTTCTAGAGGCTAGAAAAATCCAAAGCATGGCAGTAGCATCTGGTGAGGACCTTTGTGCCATGTTAAGCCATGGTGGAAGGAAGGGCAAATGAGTGCGTAAGACAGAGAGAAAATGGGAGCCGCACTCCCCCATTTTATAACCAACTTGCTCCTGTGACAACTAACCCACTTCCATAATAGTGGTCTTAATACATTCATGAGGGCAGAGTCTTCATGGCCAAATTACCTTCTAAAAGCCTCACCTTTTAATACTGCTAAAATGATAACTATGTTTCAGCATGAAATTTGGTGGGGGCATTCAAACCATAGCAGCCAGTGACATCATGCTTCCTACAACACAGCAACTTCTGGGTAGTGCTGAATGAATGCATTTGAGCTGTGTTAATACATGTTTGGTTATACAGGTATAATATTTGATAAAGCCATCCTGAACTCTTTGCCTCAAGTATCTTCCTGCATTGTGTTTTTTTCTGTTCCCTACATCCAGCATACTATTCCTCCCCAAATCTGCCTGGCACAATGTTTTCTCCTCAATGAGACTTTTCCTGAATGCAATACTTTCTACAGCACACTCTGTTACCATCCACTCCTTTTTTTTTTTTTTATTATAGCAGTAAACCTAATACTCTAAGTTTGATGGGATGGGGTCAATAGATACCTGATGTCGTTTTGAACCTAGTGATCATCCCTTGATGGAGATGGTATGTTCTATATGCTAACTGAGAAAACCCTGTCACTTGTGCAGTGAGAGTTGCAGCACTGCCACCTTATCGTTCATAATTACCTTAAGCAGTCATTTACTGTGTTTTATGCGAAGTCATTTCAACACATCTTTCCACAGTCCTTCCAAACACAATATTGTACACAATTAGCAGTACTACCAAATACTTCAAATCTCAACTGTTAGAAAATGACATCCCCCACAAGATGATCCAAAGCAATTTTCTCAAATATTATGACCCTACTGGACAAGGGAAGGCTTATTTCCCCTTAAGCTTCTTCATAATTAGGTGTCTACTAGTAATTATTTCTTAAGTCTAACTCTGGCTCTCTACCACACATTTCAAAGCTTTCTGAATTTGGAGAACAGGATATCTATACTTTAGCTTAGTATTCTTTAATTGACATGAATTCTAATTTTTCAGACTTTTTAAGCACTCTATAATCAGTGATGCATATAGACCCTGAGAAGTGGATATAGTACCATTAATTAATGGTTCCTTAATATTCTTTCTTAATAACAGGCCTGTAGGGCTCCTGGATTGTTTAATAAAATGTCTCCTAAATATGCCATTATGCTCAGCTTACTTCCTAATGAAGAAGAGAGGACCCTTTGATCCTAGTGTGTAACTTTTCCAAATCTTCCCTTTTTATTGCTCTCGTATCAGTGAATCAGCAAGATCAAAATTCTGTGCTCAGAACCTTAGTACTAATAGAGTCATTTGACTATGACTTTTAGTAATAGTTTAGTGCTTCTTTATTACTATCTGAAGGTCTGAGTTAGGAAACTTGCATATGGAGGGGCAGGGAGAAAAGTACTCTCTTGTCTGTTTCATGTTCAAGGAGGATCAGACACAGACCCTCAAATTCCTTCAGAAACTGGGCTTATCAAAAGATTATCAATATACAGATAACTATTAGTGTTCTGACCAGAAGGACCATATAAGGAGACATGGGAAACCTATCACTAATAAAATTAAGAACCTGAAATTTATTGTACCTGAGATCCACTGTCAAGGATGGCTTTTCTCTTTCCCTCTTTATGAAAAAAATGGTCCCACTGGACTTGAAGAGATCAGCCATGAAATGGGAAGTTCTTCTATTAGATGTGTCACAATTTTATGGAACAGAATTAAGCCAATTTTTTATTGGGGCTTGGCAAATTCTTGGCAAAGTTTGCAGTTATATTTTCTAAAAGCCAGATAGAATGAACACATTTTCTCCCAAACTGGGTTGATGTACCATCTGATAAAATCAATCTTTCAGCAGACCTGCCACCAAACCAAAAAAAGCTTGAAGATTGCCAATTTTAGTTGTTATCAGTGCCTTAATTAGTAGCTTTTTCACACCTCACTATATAAGACATTGGTTCAGATGCAAGATGCTATTGCAGTCATCTTATCCTATTATTATCCCTGTGTATTGTTTGTGTGTATCAGTATGTATGTATGTGTGTGCATGAGAAAAAGAAAGAGAGCAAGAGAGACTGCTTTTCTGTTTTGTAGTATTCTCATTTTTTTCTTCTTCCATTACAATAAATTTTAACAATAGAAAGATTCCCAGGTGTGGCTGAGAGGCTCTCTGGCTCTTGAGTAGCTTGAGGCTGGTCAATCCACATGAGTCCTACTGGCATTCTTTCTCCTTGCCTTGCATGATTCATGTTATTCTACACTACCACCACTGGATTCATATTTTTCATTCTATATAAAATTTATTTTATAGGAATAGGTTATCAAAACAAGGGGGAGGAGTTTTTTCATCTTTTGTCTACTTGGGCATCAAGTAGAGGCTTTTAATTTTTTATTTCTTTTTCAGAAATTTCTATCTTACCAAATGCTCAGAGCTAAGGAGACAGTAAAGCTGAGTCCTCTGTTTTTACCCAGTGTTCTAGCTTCCCAAGAAGGCCTTCTTAACTCTACAGAAAACACCTAGTCATCACAGTTGCTAAAGAATCCATATCCTGTAATGTCCTTTAATGGTGATCCCAAATTCTTCCTCTCTGCAACTCATGCTCTCTACCTTCCCCACCCCCTGCTTTCTACCTTCTCCCCAGCCATAAAAGATGAGTTTCTGACTACATCTAATATATCCTCAATGATTGTTCCATTACTTGTCATGCATGTTTTTCAGAGTCCCATGTGGGGTGAACTATATTATGATGTCATCTTGGATCCTCCCTGTAGTTTGACTATTCAATTTTTTCCTGTCTTCCAAGTATCATAAATATATAGAAAGAAAGCAGAAAATAATATACAATGAATTGTATAAATTTTAAAATTCTGTGAGTGTCAATGTATGGGATCCTCCATGAGTTTCCTTCTTTTGCTATCAGAACACTCTCTGATGAGATCCCCTTGTTTTATACACACAATTGCACATGTAAGGATCAGTCTCAGACTTCTCGTTGAAACATCTATCTTTGTATTCTCCAAGCCTCCAAAACAGTCACCAGAATGAAACCTACATAAGGATAGTAACTAATCTATTTGGTTCCCTAATGTATGTCCAGGACAAAAACAGTGAGGATACTAGACATGTGAAGGACAGAATCATGTAGGTTTCTCTTTTACTTCTCAATACTCTTTTTTAATTTTATTTTTTGTTATCTAATTATCAAATAAAATATTTCTGGCTGATGTTGCTGCTGTATTTTGACTCTGATTAACAGGAATTAACATTAATTGAGTAGTCATAGTGTGCCAGTCATGGTGGTACTGGTAAACAATTTACTGATATTATCTTATTGAATTATCTCTATTCCATGTGTTAGGCAGCAGTGTTATCCCCATGTGCAGATCCATAAACTAAGACTTAGAGTGACCTGGCTAAGGTCATATAGCAGCAAACAGTTTGAAACTGATAAATTTCAAATACAACGTGATGCCTTTGCTTCCCATTACACTATTTTACCACCCACATTTGCATATAGTATATTATACAATTTTCACAGAGTGAAGATGGTGCTATTACTAGCACTATTTTATATATAACAAAATAGAAGTCCAGAAGGTTAAATGACTTGCTTATGTCCACAATAAATTGGTGGCTGTGTAATTTCTAATTCTATTTCATTTCTACTCACCCAATCTACCTGGGTTAGTAATGGGCCCATCAAGAAGTGGCTATGCCCTGTCTAGTCACAGGTAAGTGAATTCTGTCAACTCAGCATTACACTTCTGCTCATCCTAGTTCAGGATGACAAGATGATGCAAATTTTCTCTTTTCTGGATATGATGGTACAGTAAATTTACCATGTTGAGGGCACAAATAATTGCCTAGCAGATTGCCCTTACACAAGGCTTTATTTAACAGATGGGAGGGAGATCACTCATGGCAAGAAAGAGAAACTGCTGGTATGCATGTCAAGAAAATTGTTGAAGAGGAGGAAACCAAAGGGACTCAAATGTTGGTGTGGGAACATACCATATCTTAGAGAGCACAGAAATTGCTTTGATTTCAGCATGGTAAAAACTGAAATTATATACTCAGAATAGAACTGGTCCTAAATTATTGCAAAGCTCCCCTTTCACCCTGTATGACAGAATCAAACTCTTTGTCCACTCAATATTAAAATGATTATTTTATTGTAAAGTTTTGTACTTTGTTTATTTGTTTTTATATCTCCATTATGATTTAGGAATAATGTATGGGTAGGTCTTATATAGAAATAGAAAGTCTGAGTTTCAGGATAATACATAGATGTCTGTGGATACTCAATACATGGAAACTGACGGTGGTAATTCAAATTTTGAACATCTTTTGGTGGTTGTATTGTGATTTGGAATTCTGTTTTTGGTATGGGTCATGCTTCTGGTTGCATATCAAAGGAAGCCTGTGAGTAAGACTGCACTGAATGATGAAAAGAGGCTATCGTATTCAAGGCCATTGATAAAGTTGAGTATAGTACATATAAGAAAAGATTTCTACCTTATGATTTTAGAGTATGCTTACTTTTATTTTTCATTATACAAAATGTATGTTAAAATAAACTATTTAAAGAGCTCTAGTGTTTTTGTTTTGATCAAAATATTTATTCAGAATAGAATATTTATCATGATTCATTAGTTAGTAGGTTTCAAATGTGGTCTTTTTACAGGTTTTGTTTGCATTGCTTGTCATGAAATCAGAAACAATAGAGCCAGACGTGAAGAGAATGTGTTAAATTATTTTATTTCATTCAGATAGAATATAGGGCTTCTTTAATTCTTTTTAAAATCAGAGAATCAACATAGATTGTGGAGTCCCAGTTTTGGTAATAACTCCTCTGCTTGTACATCTTACCAAAAGTATTGGCTAATTGTGTTTAACATGAAACAAGAACATAATTCCCAATGTTTTGACAAGCAACAAATTGCACATTAGTTAGTTGTAAATAAATTTATTAGAAAGAGCTGTCCTTGTTTGCAGATTCTCCTTTGAAAGAGTAAATTAATTTGACTCATCATTCGCAAGAAATGTATTATAATATCAAAGCAATAGTTATAAAAAATAAAAACAGACACCAAAGCCTACCTACTAAATAGCAGAAGAAATCTGATATTGCAACAAGTTGAAAGAAGAAAGTATATGAGGTCTATGATATCAGCATGGTGCCGTCTGGTAATCAGATTTTCAGTCATGATTCATTTGGCTCGATTATTCTGCTAATAATGTTATCTGTGTTATAATACAAACATAATATTGGTTTCCACTGAGAAATGTAAATTACAGATTGTTAAGCATTTTTTTTCCTTGAGGATTCTTTCATTGTCATTTAATTGGTGGAAATGTCAGCTTCAAGATGCAGTATTATAGTTTTTGAAGTATATTCACAACTATGGGTAAATGGGGATGCTAATTTTTCAACAATAGGATTTGAATAACCTAACTAAAGCAGAAAATTTACCTGGTAACTGCCAATTTAAGTGTGTAATTATCAGGCTTATATAAAAATGGCATGATTCAATCATAAATATTATTGTTTTAACCTGTGGGAAGATAAATAAAAATTTGTCTGATTCTCCTATCAGTTAGTATTTATTATTTTCTATTTGCCAGGTATTGGGTAAGATGTTGCACATAAATCTTCTTATTTAATCCTCTCATTACCTTCAGAGGTAGGGTTATTAGCCCCATGTGAAGAATAAAGAAAGTGAGGCTTGGGTAGGTGAAGTAACTCAGTTAACTTCACAAGTGATAGTATCTGTATAAATTTCACATGTGAAGGAAATGTGGATAGATGTATTCATTTTCATAGGATAGGTACCACAGGAAGGAAACTATGACACAGAGATCAGAATGCTTGTGAGATCATCACCTTTGGAAGAGAAGAGAAGACAGGAGGACTGTCCAGAAGGAGAATTTAAGCTAAGATGCGTGCTCAAGAAGGTCTTAGTTACTTCTGAGGGATCTTTGAAGCTGGGATGGGCTTTCAGAGCTTCCCAAATTTGGAAGAGGAGGCCTGCCCATTATAGCCTGGTATTACTCAGTCATTGGATGTGGGCAAGAAGGCATCTTCAGCCAAAGTAATTCCCCAAAAGGTCTAAATGCCAAGTGCTCTATGACCGCAGCCCTGCCAGTAGTGGAGGAATAAATTTTTAGTCCTGAAGAGGGATTTGGCCATCATAACATCTGCTACACTTGTATATAGACAGAAATGTCTGTTTATAACTCTTGTACTGGTAAAGCTTTGGTTCTTAGTATGAATTAATATGTAACAATGTGAAAGTAAATGTATTAAAATAGACTGATTCTATTGTCATGATTCAAAGATAATTTATCAGTAGTGTAGACTTTCAGGGTAGACTTTAAGATAAAGACAATGGCTTTTATGCATTATACTAAACAAGTAGAAGATTACTATAGGCAGTAAGAACAAGTAAAATTCTATCTTTAAAAGTACACATTGAACTAACTAAAGTTGAACTAACTGAAAAAGTGACTGTGTTTCTTGCTGTTGTTCCTTTCTGGTTCATAAAACAATATTGACAATAAAAAATGCCTTTAGATTACAAGTCTGAATGTGTATATATTCATGGAAGGTATATAAACACAAAATAATAAAAAAAACTTAAATATAACTTTAATTACAGAGTATTAGAGAAAATATTAGTTGTATTTTTAAATATAAAGAAATTTTTAATGATAGTCAAATTATTATTCAAACCAGAAGAAGAAATGTATGTATGCTATGTATGATATATGTATATCTATATGTCATATGCATAATATATATAATAGTTCCCCCTTATCCATGACAGATACAATCCAAGAACCCCAGTGGATGTCTGAAACCATGGATAGTAACAAACCCTGTAGATGTTATGCTTGTTTTATTCATATATACATATATACCTATGATAAAGTTTAATTTACAAATTAGGCACAGTAAGAAATTAATAACCAATAATAAAGTAGAACAATTATAAAAATACATTACAATAAAAGTTATGTGAATATAATATCCCTCTCTCTCAAGATATCTTACTGTACTATATTTATCTATTTTCAGACAACAGTTGACCAAGGGTAACCAAAATACAGGAAGTGAAACTGTGTATAAGGGGAACTATTGTATGTATATGTATGTATATGCACACATTATCAATTTCAAATAAAAAGTATGATATAAATATATGTAAGGTTAATATTTCCAATATAATGTGTACTCCATAAATGTCTTTAGAGAATAATGGCAGATGAATAAGGACAAAGATTATTTTAATTATAACAAGTTATATTGGGAAGTCTTCATCAAAAATGCCTCCTCCTGCGTGCTATTTCCAATTCAAAACACCATATGCCCTCTGGAAAAGGCTAAGGAAAAAAGTCTACTTAGAGTTAAGTGACCAGATTTTCAAAGTAGAGCATGGGGTTTGAAAATATGTTCAAAAGCAAAAGGGAAATATTTTAAAACAGAGTAATGTTTTATAAATAGAAATTATAGATTATGTTATGGATAATGTAAAGTGTTTAATTTAAAATCTTATTAAGTTTTTGCATTAATTTATATCATACATATTTTATCTTTCCCTCAGAAACCTGCACAGTGCAATAGAACTTTCTGGCTATTGAATTTTTAATTTAATTTTAATTAATTTTAATTTAATGATCCACATGTGACTGACTTGTGACTACTGTATTGGACAACACATTTATAGACCTTTTCTGTCTAATTCAATGTATACATTGGAATTGCAGTGGAAACAGAAAAGTGATTCATATATGCAATAAACTATTAAGTTAATAAAATATTGAATTTTAAATTAGCTATGTAGCTCTAAATTACATTAGAATGCTCACCAGATGTGCTTTAGTCTTGCTGTGTTGCCGCTGGAGTGCAGTGGCATGCTCACTGCAGCCTCGAACTCCTGGGCTCAAGTGATCCTCCTATCTCAGTCACCCAAGTAGTTGGGACTATAGGTGTATGCCACCACACCCAGGTAATTTTCTTTTTATTTTTTGTACTTACAGAGTCTTGCTATGTTGCCCAGGCTGGTCTCAAACTGATGGTCTCAAGTGATCCTCCTGCCTCAGCCTCCCAAAGTGCTGGGATTGCAGGTATGAGTCACTGTACTCAGACAAGACAGTTTACATTTTTTAATCATCTATAGGCTTTTGCTTGTTTGTTTTTACATTAATCTAATATAGTAGATAAAACATAATCAATATCAATTTATGAATACATATAAAAATTAAACAATGTTAAATATTCCCATCAATAATTTTCCTAGTCCTTATTATGATGGGTTACATATACACATTTAAAAGTTAAGTCTAGGCATCCTGTTTTTTGTTTTGTTTATTGATGAGTGGCTATAGAAAATGTGGTACATATACACAATTGAATAGCATTGAGCCATAAAAATAATGAAATCCTGTCATTGGCAACAACATGGATGGAACTGGAGAACATTATGTTAAGTGAAATAAACCATGCACAGAAATACAAATATTGCATGTGCTTACTCATGTGGGAGCTAAAAATTGATCTCATGGAGGTAAAATAGAATGATGGTTACCAAAGGCTTGAAGGGTAGTGGGGAGGAGGAATAAAAGAGGGTTGGCTAATAGGTAAAAAAAAATAAAGTTAGATAATAGGAATAAGAGCTAGTGTTTGGTAGCATAATAGGATGACTACAATTAATAATAATTTATTGTATATTTCAAAATAACTAGAGGAGTTGATTTGGAATATTCCCAACACAATGGAATGATAAATATTGGAGGTGATGGATATCTCAGTAATCCAGATTTGATCATTACATGTATGCTTATATCAAAATATTACATGTACCCCATAAATATGCACAGCTATTGTGTATTCCAAAAAATTAAAAATAAAAAGATACATTTGTACTGTCATATAATCTATTAAAACACATATATTCAGAAGCTCATAATAGTTTGCTAAAGCTAAATGAAAACTTATACAGTAGATGATGAGCTACATTTTTAATTAAAATCCTAACCTATCATGATGACCTTGGTCAATTTGCTTTACTTCTGTGAGGCTCAGTCTTCTTATCAATTAAGCAGAAAAAAGAACATTAAATATGTCATTCAGTTGATGTAAGAATTAATTGAGATAATATACTTGCACATATTAATACTTTATAAAGTGTCAAGTCCCATGCAAATGTAAACAAACATAAACCAGTTTCTTAATGTTCTGAAGAAACCAATTGCCTCTTGTATTTAAGTACTTTTGCTATTGTCATTGTTCTAACACCTATGTATTTTCTGTCTTTTCTTGTTGCTGAATGGAAGACACAAATAGTACACACTAAGAGTATTTTTCCCCCAAATTTGAAGGCCTTGTAGGTAGAATTTTAAGAAAATGTATACAGAAAGCAAAACATGACAGGATAATTATATGCCCTCTAATACAGGCTTCAAAAATATTTCAGAAAAACATAAGCTTAGGAAAATAAGCATGTAAGTTCAAAGAGGTGGTTATTTTGATACTATATTTTGAAGAAATTGTATATGAATAGCTCATTTGTGAGACAATGTAATCCCTCTTATGTTACAAAGGTTACAGAATCTTTACACAATGTTGTAACAAACATGGTTTTATTTCTTAGAGCTCCAGAGTACTATTTTTATGTTCCTGATTACTCTAAAACTCATAAAAAATAATAACATATCCATTTCTAACTATCATATGTTTCCTCAGTTACAAACAAAACCAATTCTATCTTTGTTTCAAGGGCTAGATAAATTATCTGTTCCATACAAAGGAATTTCAAAATAAAATAGTAATTCAGTTGCTGATGTGATAAAATTGCAAATTGAAAGTTTTATTTTGATATATTTTCATTATATCTAAGTAATAAAGCCTGCTTAAGGATACAACCTACCATTTTCATACTGTCAAGAATTTTGAAGAAGCTATTGTGTTAAGTTCTCAATAGCTTTCTCTAAAATATGGAAATTCAATTTAGGCAAAATTTAATGAGCAATATTATAAATTATTGATTTTATTGGCACATTTATTTGTGATCACAAGTATGAGCTTATTAGTTACGTAGTTTTTAAAAAAGATCATAGTTATGTGATGCATTGTTTCTCATATTTTAGTTAAAGATGAAAATATGTCCTCACCATATTGGAATAATTTTCAGAACCCTTGTTTATCCTTTAGGGTACTACAAAATAACTATAAAACACACCCAAACAGAAGGTAAGGAACATTTAAGAGAAAATGTAGTCAATCACTTCTGTGGCAACCAATGCCAGTCTAAGCTTATATAATTTTACATAAAAGGTTTAAAGATATCATACTTCTCGAAAGTCAAAGTCAGCCCTATTCCCTGTGATTTTACAAACTGATTTTAGGATAGCTGTCTTAACACAATATAAACAAGAGATCTCAAAACAGCAAGCAGAGAGTCAAGCACAGAGGCAAGCACATCTTCTTTGTCACTGTCTATGAGACTGTGGACAAAAATATATCTGATCATTTTTTTTTCAATTACAAATCAAAGAGTTTATGGCTCTGAAAATATACTCCTTGCTCTAAAATTCTATCCATATTTTGGTCATCATGAGCTACAGAGATATTTTGTGGTCATATATGAATGGCGAAGTTGCCAAAAGCATATATCTAGTTTGATCACTGTTCATTATAATATAAGGGAATATATGACACGTGTGTGAAGGAGGAGAATAGAAAGGTAAAGATAATGCAGACAGAGGGAGAGTTCACTGTTAAGGAGACTGGGGGAAAGAAGTTACTCTTTGGCAACCAGCAAACCTAGCATCAATTTGTACTACCAGTTTTAAAAGAAAACTACTTACCTCTTTGAGTTTTATTTCCCTCATTTTAAAAGTCAATATGATGGTCTCTAATGGAATTACATTGAGAGAATTATATATATACATTTTCATATGAATATATATATGCTGAAGATGTCACTTCTAAGCACACACTGTTCTTGTTTTGTTCTATTTCTGGGTGGAAATGAAATGTTTTAGAATTTTAGTTAGGATATGATGTGATAAAATGTAGTGAATGTAGAATGAAGGAAGCCATTTGTTTATGTCATGAATGCATTAATTTTTACTTTGACTATCTAAAGTGTTTCCAATACTGTTGTCAGTACTACAGAAGATAGAAAAATAACTCCTTAAATTATAAAAGTCATGGAAACTGCCTATAATATATTTACACTTTTTTTGAGAGTTAAAAGTAGTCAGAGTCTCATGAATCAGAGTGTTAAATAGTAAGTTACCTCTGGATTAACTATAGGGAGATTCAGCAACCTTAAAGAATGGGATAATTATAGTTGCAAGTGACTTGAGATATGTAGACTCATTGAGCATTAATAATGATCATTGAGATAATTATTATTTCATATACTACTTCATTACCCATAATTTGACATATAAAAGAGGTATTTCAAGGATGAAAGATGGAAGTGAGTTGTGGCACTGAGGTTATATCAAAATTTAGCCTTCGTGCCCTTCATTATTCCATCCTTCCAGGCACTGATTACTCTTCAGGGCTGACATTCCCTATGCAATTTATACATAACTCTATTCTTTAGATTTATTTTTAAAAGGCCTTGCATGAAACCACATAAATTTGATCTCTTTAGAAGCCAGTCAGATTGAGGAGGGCAGTTAAAGGGATAAATGTCATATGCTAAGGTTCAGAAGGCATTGTCCCTGAGAATAAATAATTTTTAAATTTATGATTATAACTATGCTTTTCACTGAAGATTAGCTTTTCTCTCCCTCTCACCTTTGTCAACTCAGTTATAATTCACAAATATTTGATGATATGAATTGCTGTCCATAAGCATAGTTTGGAATGATCTACCTTACCTACCCCCTCTAAAACATTTGCTTTCTTATTTGCTAACTGAAGAATATTAAGAAAATTGTAAGGATTTCTTAATTTCAAAAATCAAATAGTGGGGTAAGGAGTGGGGCTCAGGAAATCTTCATTGTTTTTTTTTGATTGGGAAAATGCATATCAGGCGATATAGATTTACAGTCATCATTTTAATAAACTTTCCATTTTCCACCAAAGTCAAACAAGTTAGTACAGCGTTTCAAACAAAATGCATCAACAAAAATCAAAGTAGAACAAAAGAGACTTGTAGGAGCAATAACCAGAATATTTCAGGCTCTGTATCTTTTATGGCACTTTGACTAATGCATTTAGAAGGATATTTCTTCTGGACACTGGAAAAGTAGGGAATACGGTACAAGTGAGTTTTTTTGAAATAATCTGTTTTCTGTAAGTCTAATGAATTTTTAATTGTTTTAGAAATTGAAATTAATTTTTCTTTTTGAATAAGCAAAATTGATTATTTACTAGCCACAAACAACCAAAACGTATGTTTCTAGACATTATAGAGTTCTTATTATTGTATAAACTTGTGAATGTTATATGTATTCACTTTATTGTAATTCTGGTAGGGTATGTGGTTTTATACAATTTTTGCTGTCTATATTTTCTCAGAATTGTAGATATTGGGCAATTGAACAGAAAATTGGTATTTTCTTTAAAGTATAATTTTTATTCCAAATAACATTTTTTAAAAAATAAATTCGCATTTATGATGGTGGCTACCAGAAATATATTAATAAAAGTTTTTCATAATCTTCAAGTAGAAAAGTCTTGCTTTATGTCTGTATTTCCATCAGTTTCATAAAATATAGTAAGAATTATTAGAAAAGGTCCTAATTTCAACTCACAAAGCTAGAAAATTCATAATTGAATTTTCACATTGCATAAAAATGTCACTGCATTTCTAACTCACACCACTGCATGAATTAGGAAACTTTGAGTAAGAGTTTACTAAGCAAATTTACTTGCATAAGCATTGCACTATTTCACTGAAATATAAGGAGGAAAACAATCAAAAAAGAAGAGGCATTGTTAAGGTGGAAATATGTTTTAGTATTGACTGAAAAAGTTTTTCACTTTTTGTATTTACCAAGTTCCTTTAAACATTAGGAATCTTATCAATTCCATTCACTGTATTTGGAATTTTTTAACCCCTCCCCTGAGCCCCCATCCTTTGGTTTGGTGATTTCTTCAATCTCAACTTAAATGTTACTTCTACAGGGGAGCCTTGACTGACAATCCAACCTGAATTAGGTGTTTCCTTTATATTCCTTGATAGTCATCTGTACTTATTTTTCATAGCAAGTACCACCTTTGTAATTAAGCAGTTATGGGCATAGTCATTTGTTTAAGGAAAAGCTCCTTCAGATTGTTCACTTTAAGAAGATAGAGAAGGGTATATATGCTGGCAAATAGTTGATATTGCATAAATATTTGTTAAATAAATAATTATATCTTACAATAGTATTGTGCCTTATAGTTTTATAGGTTCTCACTATTTTTTAAACAGTAGAAGACTCATGAAATTCCATAACACAAACAACAAATGCAAGTAAAAGTACATTATTCACTTTTCAAAGAGATATTATAATATACAGCGTTGCACTTTATTTCTTATCTTAAACTGGTAGTACATATAGAGGCACATGTAATCCTAAATGGTTCTATGTTCAAATACAATCATTTAAAAATTTTGTATTATGAGGGTCTTAGGTTGAGTTCCCCAAAAGCAGACTCTAAGGCAGGGGTTCTGTGCAAATGATTTATTAAGGAGGTGCTCCAAGTCATATCCAGTGAAGAAGAGGAGAAAGCAGAACAATGATGTGGAAGAAATCAAAGAAGAAGTAAAGAGTGCAATTTCAGAGCAATTCTCAGAAGAGTGTAGCCAGATACCTTAGGAAACTCTAGAGTGTAGACTATGCCTCCATGTCTGTCTCAAACAAAGGCAAGAGAGCTGGAATTTCATATTATTAACCTAGCAGTTCTTGGATCGGGCCTGCCAGGATTGCGCATGCGGGATGATGGACTGTATCTTTGGAGCAATTCTGGCTCTTGGGCTCTAAGAGATCAACGTCAGTTCTCTAAAGAGATGCAGCTGCGGATTACTGGAAGCAAAAGCCAAAGAACAGCAAAGCTTGGGGAACTGAATGAGTAATGCTACAGTAGATGTGAAAAGATCTGGGTGGAACAATAAAAGTATTCACTACAATGAGGTTGACAGAACAGGGCCATTTACATTCATAGGTAGGAATCTAAAAAACGGAGAGAATAGCGATTTCCTCAAGATCATAGCCTCCTAAATAATGGGGCAGGTATTAAAGCATGAGCGTTGTGACTTCTCCATTTTTTTTTCATGCTACCTAAAATTATACCTTTTAGTTTTTTGACCAGATGACAAATGCCTATGTGTAGGAACAAAGAGTTAGGAATACTAATTAAGTCCACCATTAAGACCAAAAGTTCTGGATATCAAACTCAGAAGGGTCAGTTTGCTATCCTGGCCATTAAAAACTCAGGTCCCTAATCTGCATCTATAGACTTGAATTGGCAGAGAATGTAGTTCTAGAAACCACTTATCTCCCTGGGAGTGTGGAGGGCCCCGGGCTTAAATAATTTTTTTCTTCATCAGAATTCCTGGTTTTCGCATGGTATCCTATTTCCCATAGTTTCGTGCTCCCTGGTCATACATATAACAATATTTTCAACATAGAGATAGAGAGCTAAGTAAGTTTTCAAAACTTGTGAGTTAGAAATTTAGGTAGCATAATTTCTTTTACTAGGCAAGATTTATATCATTTTACTCATCCAAGAAGCAAGTAAAATAATCATGTTATTTTCAAGATAAATCAAGTCTTTATTAGATTTGGCATTTGAACATATTTACTTGAACACCAACCCTCACCCAAACACACCTCATGAAAAACTTGCAAAATATTTAAATAACTACATTTAACATAGAATATTTTCTGATTATATTGTCCCTTTTTTCATTTCCTGCCTCTAGAATCCTACAATTTCAATATTTACTATCTGCTCCAGGTTTGATGTTAAATTTACTGTTACTATCTCTGATATAGTTGAGATATGCAGTTTGATTTGTATCTACCTTTCATGACCCTTCCTGAGTTCTGCTACCACTCATTCATTCTGGTCCCATTATCATCTGGAGAATGAAGCAGGAGTGATTTACAGGGTGACTGAAGGCCCAGGCTTGTGGCCTTCTTCACAGTTTTTCTGTGCCTGCTATGTGCATATATATAGATCACACTGACACTTTTTACAAGGCCAGGGATTTGTTTATTAACAGTCCGTTCAGAATATCTGTGATGGTTCTGCAGTGAAATTAATTAGACTTTTTCTTTTACTATTAGCATAGAAAAATGATATTGGAAATTTGCTACTGATTTTTGGTGTCCTTAAATTGTTCTCTGCTGGTGTGGGAAAGTGAAATAAAAATAAGTATGCTAATTGTCACGCATCTAAATTTAGTTCATGTTGTTCCTGCAAACCTAATAAGTAATCATATTTTGGTGCTTTACTAACATTTGAAAAATAAAATTCTCTGACATCTGATCATTGTTAAATATTATTGTTTTTCAATAGAATTTTAGTTACAACCATTAATTATTTAATAGATCAATGGCAATCAAAAGTTACTTAAAATATATTTATGCAAATATTTATCTCATTCTACAGTGATATATAAAAGAGCAATTTTGTTATAATTTGAAATGATATGAATAGAAGTAATGATTCCTTCCACAGACTCCTTAAATTCTTTATTTGGATCAGAAAGCATCAATATTGGATTAATATAAAAACTGAAATGTTATATTCCCAATAGGTGTCAAAATATAGATCTAACAATTGCTCTAACTTAGTATTAAATTAATAGATTTTTTAATTCAAAAGAATAAATAAAAATTATTTGTAATCATTTGACATTTCTCTATTAATAAAATGTTGACTGCATATTGTATCTTAGTTTACAGTATACCATTTCTTCTTAATTTCTCAAAATAAAATACTTAGTGATAGTTTAAAGGTGAGAAGAAATAGTTGGAGCTCTTTCTTAGTAAATCTTTTGTTCTTTGTCTTCTACAGATTGAACTAACAAATGATAAATGCTAAATTTAACTGTATATTTCTTTTCTACAGCATTTTGCTTTTAAAATTTTAATTTGTAATGTTTTATTTATTTATTTCTAATTGAAAAAAATTGTATGTATTTATCATATACAACACATCGTCTTGAAATATGCACACATTGTGGAAGGGCTAAACTAAGCTAATTAACATATGCATCAACTAACATATTTTGTGTGTGTGTGGTGAGAACACTTAAAATCTACTCTTTTAGCAGTTTTCAAGAATACAATACATTGTTATTAACTATCATCACCGTGGTGTACAATAGCTCTCTTGAACCTATGTCTTTTATCTAACTGAAATTTTCTATCCTTTGACCAACAGGACTCCAATATTCCCCCAAACCCCAGCTCCTGGTGACCCGCATTCTACTTTCTACTTTTATAAGTTCAACTTTTTTAGATTCCACATATAAGTGAGAATTCAGCCTTAAAATAAAAGGAATAGTATTCTACTGTGTGTGTGTGTGCAGACTCATGTATCGCATTTCCTTGATCCTGTCATTTTCTGATGGTCACATAGGTTGATTCAATATCTTGGCTACTATGAGAAATGCTGCAATAAACTTGGGAGTATAGATGTCTCTTTGACATCCAATTTCATTTTATTTGGATATACACCCAGTACTGGGATTGCTGGATCGTATGGTAGCTCTGTGTTTAATTTTTTGAGAACCCTCCATATTGCTTTTCATAATGGATGTACTAATTTACATGCCCTCTGACAGTATACAATGCTTCCCTTTTCTCTACATCCTCTCCAATAGTTTGTTATTTGTATTGTTGATAATAGCCATTCGAACAGATTTAAGGTGGTGACTCACTGTAGTTTCAATTTGCATTTATTTGATTAGTGATGTTAAGCATTTTGTCATATACCTGTTTGCAATTTGCATATCTTCTTTTGAGAAATGTCTATTAAGGTCCTTTGCTCATATTTTTAATCAGATTATTTGTTTTCTTTACTATTGAGTAGAATTCCTTTTATATTTTGGACATTCAGATTCTCCGTAAAGTAGGCAACGTTCAGGGCCTATTCCTAAATGTGTCTCAAATATATTTATTTTCTTTCCCACTCTTTTATTTACTATTGCAATTCTAGATTGGCATTTTAGCAAATATGGTTAAGTAGAATAATGTCTCTCTAAAGATATCTATGCCTTAATCATCTGAACCTGTGGCTAGATTGCCTTATTTGGCCACAGGGAATTTGCATATATAATTAAGTTTACAAACCTTGAGATGATGAAATTAAATTTGATTATCCAAGTAGGCCCAATCCATACAGTATTCCTTAGCAGGGGAAAAGACCAACTAACCAAACAAACTTTTACTAACAGGGTTAGAGCAAAGAGACTGAAGAAAGAGGAAGCCTGATAGAGAATCAACCTGCTGTTGCTGACTTTGAAGGTGGAGAAAGGGGGCCACAGGCCAAAAAATGCCAGTGGGCTCTAGAAGCTGGGAATGGCCCTTAGCCTAATATCCACAAGGAACTGAATTCTGTCAACAACCCAAATAAGCAGGAAATGGATTCTCCCCTACAGCCTCCAGAAAGGATCATGGTCCTGCCAACAACTTAATGTTAGTCCAGACTCCTATTGAACTTCTGACCTACAAAAACATAAGATAATACATTTATGCTGTCTTAAACCACCCAGTTTGTGGTAATTTATACTGCAGCAGTAGAAACGCAGAAGCCAAACATATCTATTTCTTCTTGAAGTATGTTCACTGTATTTTTCTTTTTGGTTAAATTTGCAGACTAATGTCTTTTTTTTGTTTGAACTTATTTGACTCTTTTAGGGTCTACAGGCTTTTCACTTGTTCATTCCAATGATAACAGACAACACTATGGGACAAATGTCTTCCAACTATTAAATACAAGTTATTCAGGAAGGCTGCTGGCCACTAAACTGGTAGCTAGCAATAATTTCCTATGAAGGAGTTTTAACAATTTATTTGCTAACTTTGTTGATGATTTCTTTTGGTACAGGGCTCACAATTCTGCCTGCCATATAAATGAACCATTGATGACTGAATTTTACAGCCCCTGTTGTCTTCTGGTTTGGCATATAAACCCAGCTTCAGTATGTCAGCTGTTGATTTAACATATTTCAGACTTTGACTAGTGTTCCTATTTTCAAGTTCTCTTTGCACACATTATTTCTTCATGTATTCCTTTGGTTCTTTAGTGAATGAAGTCTTATTCTTTGCTGTAAATTTCTCCCAATAGAAAACTCAGATGGTTAATAGTCTTTCTTGTACTGTTGCTTAAATATGTGGCCATAAATCTCTGTTGCAATTTTTATTTCAGGTTTTAGAGCTTGGCATCATTAAGAAGTTATTTTTCTTAGGAGTAACTAAGTCTTCATTTGTAAGATGTTGGGGCTATCAATTATCTCAAGGGACAGATATAGATGGTATGGAGGCTTTGTTTGTCCTCACTTATCAAAAATGCAAGGCCTATGATTCATGTTTCTATGATTATTTTTAAACACCAAGTTTCCTATCTTTGGTTTAAAAAAAAGAGAAAGACAGTGGCTTACAACAACTTGTCAGTTTCAGGGGCCTGTGTCTCTATTGCACTTATCTTCTTCATACTATAGACAAGATTGAAGGATCCACCATTATTTTGCATAAGATGTTCACATGATGGAACTGTGAAAGACTGGGACCTTCTGAAGCATAATTTCATTTTATGCACATTTATGCCAAATCAAGTTACACAATAAAGCATAACATCTATGGAGTGGGAAAGATTCCTTCCACAGACATTACTGAAGGTTCCATGGCAATAGGCTGGGATGTCACAGGGAAGGGAAGAAATAATTGGGTACTGTAATGCAATCTAGCACAATATCTTCATAATACATTTAATATATTTCTATATAATGGCTCATTTTCCCCTCTCACTTATAGGCAAGGAATGAAATAACTGTCAGTTTCTGAAATGAATAAACTTGTGTTAAACCAGTCTATTATTATCTCCGATATGGCATAAGCAAATACTTCACATCTACATTTCTCATTTTCTTAAAAATCTCTAGAGTTAGAGCTACAAATATGTATTTAGATTAGTGAATATTATTCTTAGCTATCATTATAATGGTTAAGATTTATTTTGTGTCCACTGTGTAGATTATCTTTGCATTTATTGTTAATAAAATACAAATTCCAAGTTTCAATGACTACTGTTAGGACTGGAGAAGGAATAGAGAGGAAGTTATGTCTTCATTTTATAGAAGAAGGAACAATGTAAGCAATGGAGTAATGTGCAGGAAATTGAGATATAAATGGACCTTTGGGAAAGCAGAATATCATTTCTCATTTTTGACTAAATAGCTACAAAAAGCTTGGGTTGGAAATATGTCATTTTGCCCTGAAAGTTCAGGATTTATGCTGAAGGCCAGTTCACTTGTGCCTTGAAACCCTTGTTATACATATGTGCGTGTATATATACATATGTGTGTGTGTGTGTGTGTGTGTGTGTGTGTATAATGTTGTTCAAGGCTTTTATTTCCTTGCTTTTCTTCTGCCTAGTTCTATTTATTGCTAAAAGTGAGGCATTGGATATCTTCAACTATTATAATTGGATTGTCTATTTTTCCTATTGTTTTTATCAGGTTTTTGTCCTGTGTTTTGAGGGTCTATTTTCAAGTGTATGTGTGTTTAAGATTTTAATGTCTTCCTGATAAATTGACATTTTCTTATTATAAAATGTCACTAATTATTTCTAGTAACATTTTTGGCTTTAAAATCTATTTTGTCTGATGTAAGTACAGCCACTTCAGCTTTCTTATGATTGCTATTTGGATGATTTGTATTATTTTGTTTGTTTTTTATCCTTTTATTTCCAATCTATCTCTTTGCATATAATGTATGTATTCTCTAGCCAGTATATAGTTGGTTTTTTTAAAAAAATCCAGTCTAACAGTCTTTGTTGTTAAATCAGATTGCTTAATCCATTTACATTTCATTTTATTATTGATATAGTTAAATTTATATCCACCATTTTACTTTAGGTGTTTTATTTGTTCTTTTAGTCCCCCTTTATTGCTTTCTGTGTTAATTAAATGTTAATAAAATGTAAAATTTTAATTTGTTTAATTTTTAATACAGTATTTTGATATATCTTTAGTGGTTGTTCTGACTTAGCATACATATGGCATATATATCTTAATTTATCAAAATTTAAAGATTTATACTAACTTAATTTAATGAGATATAAAAATGTTACTCCTGTGTAGCTCTATTTTCTCTTTTTTTACTATTATTGTCTATATACATAGTACCTGCATGTATGTTATAAACCCATAAATATGTTGTTTTAGATATTATTTTTTATAATTTTATGTTTTTCAAAGAAGCTGAGAGAAGAAAGGAGAGTAAAGTATATATTTATAGTGTCTGTTACATTAAACTTATTATTTTCCATTTCTGTATCTCTCCCTTTCTTCCTAAGGATTTAGTTACCATCTGGGGTGATTTCCTTACTCCAAAACAGCTTTCTTTCTACGTGCTTCCTTGAGCTCTTAGTACTAAATATATTACATTTCTATATGTTATAGGCCACACAGTACCATAAATAACATACTTCGTTTTATACAATTGTCTTTTAACACAGTGACTGCCACACTAGGAAAAGAAACTTTCCTGGGGCCATGCTGTTTTATTACGAAAATAGAATAAAAGCTTTGAAACCAAAGTGATCTTTTCTAATTTAGTGAAAAATTTGTTATTTTATTGTTTTTTGTGCATGAGTTATATACAATTAAATTGTTAAATTATCAGTATTAATTATAACAATAAGAACATCAATAAGTAAGATTTTCACAAACCAATGGCAGTTACATATGCTTCACGAGGCCCCGGGTCAAAACGAGCATGAGTTAAACAGAACTCACATGGCAGTTAATGTGCTAAATAACAGAAAGGAGGTAAAGTAATATGTATTTATACTATCTTCTATAATTATATATAATATACATATATAATTACCTATAATTTGCTGGTGGTGTTTGTTTTTTCACATGGCTTTGAATTTCTAACTGTGTTTTCACATTTTCTGCCTGAAGAGATTTCTTCAGTATTTTTATAAGGCGGGTCTTCTACAGATTAATTCTCTCAGATTTTGCTTTTGGAAATGTCTTTACTTTTAAAACACACTTTTCCTGGATATAGCATTCTTGTCTTCTAGATTCTATTGTTCCTGATAAGCGGTCAGCTGTTAATCTCATTGTGAATCCCTTGTGAGTGATGAGTTGTTTTATTTTGCTGTTTTCAAGGGTTTTGTTGTTGTTGTTGTTCATCAACATTTTTATTATCATGTACCCAGATGTGCATCTCTTAGATTTTATTCTACTTAGAATTAATTGAGTATCTGAAATGTATAGTTTAATCTTTTTCATCAATCTTGGAAGCAATTCAGCCATTGTTTTTTCAAATATTTGTGTCTGCTGATTTTATCTCTTCAGTCCTGGCACTCCTATTACAAACCTGCCAATGTGCTAATGGTTTCCCACATTTCTTTGAGGCTGTGTTTATTTTTCTTCATTCCTTTTTCTCTTTGTTCTGTAATTCATGATCCCAATTGATATATTTTCAAGTTCACTAATTTGCAGGACAGTTCTCTGGGTGGCTTTGGACTGACCTAATAATCTCCCATCCTCTCTCTTCCCTCCTTTCTCAGAAATAACTGTAGAATGTTCTGGGAATGCAATATCCTGGGATAGGGAGGAATGGTCTGAATAGTCCAGGCCTTGTTCCTGTCCCTCCTAGAGAATGTAATATTTTGAGATAGAGAGGAACTCCAGGCAGATCCTGGGCATTGTGTCTTTCTTCCTCTGGGGGAAAAGTGTCCTTCAAAGCTTTTCCCAGTGAGTAGGGTAGCTCCTGAGATATAGAACCCAAGGTGGGCTGCCTTTCAGGGTCCCTCAGCTGCAGCGCAAGTGGAGCACGCAAGTCAGGATTCCTTCCACCCAGGCAGCTTTCTTGAGCCTTGGGGGACCAGCTCACAGTGGATCTTAGGCTCCTTTGTTTCTTGCTACTTATCTGTAAGTAATAAATCTACTGCATGGACCTTGTTGTGTGTGAATGTGTTTTGCCTCACTGGACTCAGGTGGAAGATAACCACTGCATGGAGAAGCCGCTTCACATTAATTCTTTCTTCTGCCAGTAGAAATCTGCTGAGCACCTCTACTGATTTTTTTTTTTTTTAATTTCTGTTATTGTACTTTTCAACTCTAGAATTTCCATTTTTTCTTTTTATAATTTCCATCTCTTTAATATTTTCTATTTGATGAGACATTGTCATCATACGTTTCTTTAATTTTTGAAACATAATTTTCTCTAGATATTTAACATATTTATACTAGTGACTTTGCACTTTTTGTCTGCTAAAGCCAACATTTAAGTTCCCTCAATAGCAAACAATATTGTCTGCTCTTTATTTCTGTATATGGGTCACACTATCCTGTATGTATCATATATTTTTATTGAAAAATGGATACTTCTTTTAAGGTATTTTAGCAATTCATGACATTGATAACCTTCATCCTTCCTCTAGACCTTTCTTTTTTTGCTGTTAGATAGTATATTATAGCAACTCTGGGCACTTAGTCCTACCCCACGCTCCAGATCTTGGTGGCAGTGCTGTTATTTGTATTTTTGCTTGTTTATTTGTTTAGAAGCTTGGCTGGGCTAGGTCTAGCCAAGATTGTTTGCCTGCCCTACATTGGAAATTGGATAAGAGAAGGCAATTTCAGTCCTCTCGGCTACACTTTCCTGGAATCTAACTTTTGCAACATAACATTGAGGAAGATGAGAAATACCTCTGATCTGCCCTGCCTAGTGTGAAACTGTAGCCCTAGACTGGGAGCGAGAGGATGAGAAGCCCATTTTCCTGATAGGATCTACCCAAAGTAGAGCTTCTGTCATACTCATCTGGGGAGGAGGATGGAATGGCTTCGTGCTAAAATGCTATAGAATCACACTGTTCTTACTGAAATTTACTAAATTTTCTTGAATGAATTTTTATCTATTTCCTGCATGTTATTAGTACACTTTACAAAGATTTCGAACAGTTATTTTAATGTAATGTTCACCAATATATGGTTATTTAGCTGAGAAAAGGTTCTGCCAACCTTCTAAAACTGACATTCTGGAAGTTTCACTATTTTACTTTACTTATATATTTAAAAAAGAATATAAAATTTAAAGGTGTCTATACTATATTATATTTTTCTTTTTTTTAAGTTGATGCAAAATATTTCTATAATCTTCAATTATAGTACTTACATATTTTCACAGATTTTTAAAATAATTTTATGACTTTTTAAATTTCAAAGTATTACGGGGGTACAAACATTTTTGGTTACATGGCCTGTCACCCAGATAGTGTTCATTGTACCCATTAGGTAGGTTTTAGCCCATTCCCTTTCCCCCCTTCTTAATTTTCATTGAGATTTACTTCCCTTTATGCACATGTGTGCTTATCAGTTAGTTCCAATTTAACAGTGAGTACATGTGGTGTTTGTTTTTTCATTCTTTAGATACTTCACTTAGGATAATAGTCTCCAGTTCCATCCAAATTGTTTCAAAAGTCATTAAGTCATCTTTCTTCATGTCTGAGTAGTATGGTATATGTATACTACATTTTGTTAATCCACTCATGAACTAATGGGGATTTGGGCTGATATTTGCAATTGTGAATTGTGCTGCAAAAAACATTCGAGTGCAGGTGTCTTTTTGATAAAATGATTTCTTTCCTTTGAGTAAATATCCAGTAGTAGGATGGCTAGATCAATGATAGGTCAACTTTTGGTTCCTTGAGGAATCTCCACACTGTTTTCCATAGAGGTTGTACTAATTTGCAGTCCCACCAACATTGTATAAGCATTCCTTTCTCTCTGTATCCACACCAGCATAAATTAAAAAGCTTCTGCACAGCCAGAGAAATAATTAACAGACCAAATAGACATTCTGCAAAATGGGGGAAAATATTTGCAACCTATACATCAGATAAAGGACTAATAACCAGAATCTACAAAGAACTCAAGCAAATCAGCAAGGAAAAATCAAACATCCCCATTAAAATTGGGCAAAAGACATGAACAGAAACTTCTCAAAAGAAGATAGACAGAAGGCCAATAAATATATGAAAAAATGCTCAATGTCACTAATCATCAGGGAAATGCAAATTAAAACCATAATGAAATATCACCTTACTCCAGTCAGAATGGCTTTTATTAAAAAGTCCAAAAACAATATCAGTATATTTTTCTTTACTTCCTAATACAAAACAAGTTTGCTAGCCATTCTGTGGCAAATTAATATTCCAGTATAGGAAATACTACTGATTTGTAGAGTTGATTATTTAATCCACACATTATTCAAATGAGTTTCATAAATTTTTATTGTATTCAATATCTTTTGGTCTTTGGCTTTGTTTTCTATATAATGCTTTCTTTCCTCACTGCTTTATTTTTTCTATATCACTTAACTCCAGTGAGAATGGCCTTTATCAAAAAGTCCCAAAACAACACATGTTAGCGTGGATGCGGAGAGACAGGAACACTCATACACTGCTGGTGGGACTGAAAACTAGTGCAACCCCTGTGGAAAGCATTATGGAGATACCTTAAACAGATTCAAGTAGACCTACCATTCAATCCAGCAATCCCATTATTGGGCATCTACCCAGAAGAACAAAAGTCATTCTATAAAAAAGACACCTGCACCTGAATGTTTATAGCAGCACAATTCACAATTGCAAAGATGTGGAAACAACCCAAATGCCCATCAATCCACGAATGGATTAGTAAACTGTGGTATATGTATACCATGGAGTATTACTCAGCTATAAGAAATAACGGTGATACGACATCTCTTTGGTTCTCCTGGAGAGAATTGGAACCCATTATATTAAGTGATGTATCCAAAGAATGGATAAACAAGCATCACATGTACTCACCAGAAAATTGGTTTCCCTGATCATCACCTAAATGCACATCGGGGAAGGGTACCAATTGGATATCAGACTGAGATGGCGGGTGGGGGGAGGGGATGGGTGTATGCCTACATGATGAGTGCATTGTGCACCGTCTGGGGAATGGTCATGCTTGAAGGTGCTGACTTGGGGAGGTGGGGGATGGGGGGAGGGGATGGAGGTATGACTGCATGGTGAGTGCCAGGCGCACTGTCTGGAGAATGGACACGCTTGAGGCTCTGACTCAGGGGGATGGGCGGGACATGGACAATGTATATAACCTGAACTTATGTACCCCCATGATGAGCTGAAATAAAAAAAAAAAAAGAAAGAAATAGAAAAATATATGTATTTATTAAAACTGCTTGTTAAAATGTTTATATTCTATCTTGCAATATATGTTCATTTTATCAATAATAGAAAACTCAATAGACAAAAATGGAATGTTTATCACAACTATACACGTTAATCTTTTCTTGATGTAAATATGGTATGGGAAAGAAGAGTTTTTTAACCTCTTTAGGAGTGTTTATATTTTAACTTATTTGAAATTAATAAATGAGCCTGTCTAAGGCTACCTTCAGGGATTTCTAAACCTCTCAGGATGAGAACGACAATTTCAAAGCCCGAAAAATACATAATTTTTCTAAATGAAAACAAATTGTAATTAATTAAAATTGCTAAATTCTTTGACAACTTGAAAAGGAATTTCAAATAAAATAATAAATTAATATTTTTGAGCAATATTAATTTATAATTAAGTATAATTACTGATGTACAGAAACATAAATTTTGCCTTTGGTGACATTTTAACATACACTGTGTACTTATTACAGACATACAGTTTAACAAATTAGGATACTAGTACCATAGAATTTTAAGAGACCTAAAGTACTAGATAAGATAGTATTTTCAATGGTTACTTCTTTAACAAAAAAACCCAGAAATCTTAGTGCTCTAACAAAATGGATGTTTATTTCTTGTTCAGAGGAAGGCCTACAAAATTACTATTTTGTAAGCCTGTGTTGCATTTATGGTTATGCTTCCATGTTATTGTTTTAGTTTCTTTGTTTCTTGTGACCCTGGACCCCTACAGAATTGCAGTCCTGTACATCAGGTAAAAAACATGAAGAATCATAGTAGGAAGGTTTGATAATCAGGGAAAAAGTGACACATATCCTTTCTGCTCACATTCTTTTGGTACATAGTCATACTTACATTTAAAGGAGGCTGGGATATGAATTCTAGTTGTGTGCCCTGGAGAAAAAGAAAATAGATTTGTGAGAAGTTATTCAGTCAGCCACAATATGCCACCCAGTGGCCCGATTTCAGAAAGGAAATTCATAAATTATCCATAATTCAGGATTTGCAATCCACAGGAGACTGGAAAACAACTGCAATCTGTAATTTCTGTCCTTTATATGCTTCTGAATACTTTAAATTTAAATTATTTTCTCATTTTTGGTAATTAATAATTAGGGAGACATAATAATAGACAATGTGATAGCTGGAAAGCATGTCCCCTCAATTTGCAGATGTTGATAAGAAGACTTAGAGAGATAAACAGACTTGACCAAGTCACAAAACTAATTAGTAAAAAGACAGTAATTTTTTAAAAAACTCACAAGTGATGATAAGATAAACAGTGAGACAATGTAAGATAATGAATAGCAAATCAGATTAGTTGAAGGAAACCTGGATTTTAAACTGGATATTCCATAAACTTGACGTATGAAACTAGATATAGTGTTTTCTCTTTTCGAACCTTACCTTGCTTATCAGTCAATCAATGAATTTTAATGAGAATTTCTCTAAGTTTCTTTCCAGGTTGTTCATTTTATGATCTCTGAACCTAATAGGCCACATCATAAACCACAAAAGTAAAAGCAGGAAGCATTAACATAAAGTAAAATGTATTTATATTCTCAAAGGTTATCTTCTCATATTCACCTGCATTATTTTGAACTCTTCCTTTGTGTTGGTGTCTTTTTAAAATAGAAAATATTTTTAAGACATGCTTCATTCTCAGTTTTCACCTCAAGTTTCCCATTGTGAATGGTCAGGATAAATCCTGTGATTTGGGACTGCTCAGGCTATTGCTTGATCAAGTTTTTCCTAGAAGTATACATAATATTAGGCAGAAATTAAGTTTTAAATTTATTTCTAAATTTATCAAAGAAAAGTCTCCATAGAGTAATTTTTTTCTATTCTAAAGTCTGAATTATTTTATTAAATCACTCCTATAGATAACAAAGTCTGGATTTAAAGATAAGAAACATTTACATATTAAATTCTATAGAAAAATATAGGTATTGGAGTTAACATGGAATAAAAGCATAAAAATGGATACTCTGTAATGATTTTACTATAAAACTGTTTTCAATAATAACATTTTTCTTACACTCTTTGTAGAGTTTTACATTTATATTTTAGTATTGACTAACTCTTATAACTTTGAGGTAAATAACACAGGGGATTAATACCTTCTCCTTAAGAGGGGGCAGAGCAAGATGGCCAAATAGAAACCTCCAGTGGTTGTCCCTCCATACGAACACCAAGTTCAGTAACTATCCACGCAAGCAAGCACCTTGAGAAGAACCTTAAATCAGCCACTGACACAACTGGAATCTCCTCTGAGGATTCTGCCCAGTGATAAATCTCACCTCCTACTCCCAGCTTCAAAATCTCTTCCCATCGCTTGATGAGTGCTGCCTTGTCTTAAACACAACTACTGCTAGGATTTGGGAACTGAAGTGTATTCCCCAGCTGGATTTAAAGTCCACCCAGGAAGGTGTAGAGCGCCAAGATGGCCAACTACAGACATCCCTTGTTGAATCTTCACGGCTGGAAGGTGGAATGCTGCACTGAAGACAGCAGAGAGCAGTTGCAGCTCAGGAGTGGATCATAGAGTCATAGGGTGAGATAACAGAGATGTCTGGGGGTCCCACCGAGAAATCTACAAAGCTGAGGAAGAAGAATATAGAGAGGAGAAGACAATGGTGTGGATCACACCCAGAAGAGTGAGGAGCCCAATGAAAGGGTAAGGGGGTATTCCCTTTCCCCACTTAGGTAACTTCAATGAGTAGGGGGACACAAAACATTTTGGAGGCGCTTCCACCCTCCATGAGCCCTGGCACCGTGGCTAAATAGGAATATGGGGGTGAACCAGTGAACCCCAGGAGGTTGGGTATTCAAAAGGGACACCCCATGGGACAGTGCCACAATACACCAGAATGCCGCCTTTCTTAAACTTAGACACTTCCCCCTCTGCACCTCCTCCAATTATGGCATCAGAGAAAGTAATTTTTTGGCTTGGGCCTGCTGCTAAGCCATGGCCCCCGGCCCCTATCGCAACTACCAGGGTGCTCTGAATTGAGAAGCTCTCCAGTGGCTGCTTCTCTGTGGCAGGTGTGCATTCCTGGCTGAGGCCGCCACTGAGAGCTTCCTGCCCACTATTGTTTTATGGGATCGCCAGCTGGCGGCTTAGATAAACGGCCAGACCTGGTGCCCTCCAGGCATGACAGAGGTGCTGGGGAGAGTTCTCAGCCCCAAACATGGGTGGTGAGAAAGCCCTTGCAGACACGACCAATGGGGAAGTGCACAGGGGCGCTGACGAACTGGGATCTGTGAGGGTTCCCATACCCGACCCGCATTGGATACGGGTGTGGCACTGAATTAGACTAGCTCCTGGTTCCCATGACAACTGAATGCCGCAGGCTGCTGGCTGCGTGGGAGCAGAGGCTTCTCCCCAACTCATTACAACAGGGAGTGCAGCTTGAGCCAAGAAACATGTGAGCAGCTGCTTCAGCCCGGCAGGAGCGTGCCCCTGGCTGAGGCCCCTGCAGATGGAGAGGCCTCCTTCTGTCCTGCTGGGGACTTGTGGTGGAACAGGGGTGCACAGTTTGGGATCCCCCTACCTACCAGCATCTTGCGGAGATGCACGCTAGTGGGTCAGACAGACCGAGGGGTAGTCTGAGAGCTGGTTTTGGGTGGTGAGGGAACTCAGATGGACTGATTTGACGGGAGAATGCTGTGGAGGTCCAGGGAGAATAGGAAGGACACTCACCGCACCCTGCGGAGAAACTGCACTAGTGGACAAGGGTGGAAAGAGCCTGGCCTGGGACCTTACCACTCAAGCAAATAGTCTCCTCCCTCAGGAACAGCCATCCTGGCTTGGAGAGATTGCTCTGAACTTCATGCCACTGGCTCCCCCTAGCGGCTTGATAAGCAAACTCTGAGCCCCGCGGAGGCTTTGCAAACCCTCTCAGGCTCTCACAATCCAGGCACAATCTGTTTTGCTCCTTCCCCCACCTCAGAATCTACAAAGAACTCATGCAAATCAGCAAGAAAAAAATCAGACAACTCTATTAAAAAGTGGGCAAAATACATGAACAGCAACTTTTCAAAATGACATAGACTAATGCCCAATAAACATATGAAAAAGGGTTCAACATCTATAATCATCAGGGAAATGCAAATCAAAACCACAATGAAATATCATCTACCTCCACTGAGAATGGGTTTTTTCAAAAAGTCCCAAAATAACAGATGCTGGAGAGGATGTGGAGAGAAAGGAGCACTTATACTCAGGTTGTGGGACTGCAAACTAGTTCAACTTACATGGAAAGTAGTATGGAGATATCTCAAAGAACTAAAAGTAGACCTACCGTTTGATCCAGTAATTCCACTACTGGGCATTTACCCAAAGGAAAAAGAGTCATTTTATTAAAAAGAAACTTGAACTTGAATGTTTATTACACCACAATGAACGATCTCAAAGAAGTGGAAACAACCCAAGTGCCCATCAATACATGAGTAGATTAATAAATATACCATAGAGTACCATAAGTATACCATAGAGTACTACTCAGCCATAAAGAAAAGGTGAACTAATACCTTTTGTAACAACCTGGATGGAACTGGAGACCATCCTTTTAAGTGAAATATGATATGAATGGAAAAACAAGCACCACATGTAGTCACTGTTAAACTGAAACTAATTGATCAACACTCATGTGCACATATGGAAGTTAAACTCAACGAAAATAAAGTAGGTGGGAGGAGGTGGAGGGAATAGGTAAATTCACATGTAATGGGTACAATGCACACTCTCTGGGTTATGGACACACTTATAACTTTTACTTAACCTGTACAAAAGCAATTCATGTAACCAAAATCTTTGTACCCCCATAATATTCTGAAATTTAAAAAAATACCTTTCCTTGATCTCAGGCTTATGTTTTAAAACTTGAAATTCTATTACCTTCATTATTATTGGCTGGTTAAATATAAATGTGATTAGTAGGAATAGAATCTAAACAAACAATACCCAAAATAAAGGAAATTAGCATTTTGAAGAGTTATCTGCATTCACATGTTTATTGTAGTGCTATTCACAATAGCCAAGATATGGAATCAGCCATATCTTGTCCATTAATGGATGAATGGAAAACAAAATGTGGTATATATACACAATGGGATATTATTTTGCTATATAAAGAATGAAATCCTGTCATTTGCAACTACATGGATGGAATTGAAAGACATTGTTAAGTGAAATAAGCCAGACACAGAAAGACAAATGTTACATGTTCTCACTTATATGGGGGCTAAAAGTTGATTTCATGAAAGTAGTGGTGGTTACCAGAGGCTCAGAAGGATTGGGGGAAAAAGAGGAAGGATTTGTTAATGGGTAAAAAAATACAATAAAATAGAAATAACAAGATCTAATGTTTGTAGAACAATAGGATGACTATAGTTAACAATAATTTATTGTACATTTCAAAATAACTACAGTAGTGAATTTGGAATATTCCTGATACCAAAAAAAAATGATGAGGGGATGGATAATGTTTGAGGTAATGGATATCCCATTTACCATGATTTGATCATTCACATTGTATATTTTTATCAAAATATCACATTTACCCTATACATATGTACAACTATTATGTATCCATTAATATTTTAAAAATTTTGAAAAAATATGATCATACTGTTTATAGAACCAACCAGTGGGTTTTTCAGCTCAAAAATTCACCAGTTGATTTCTCTGACTAAGAAACTGCTTGTATTTTTTTCAGTTTTACATATATTTTTTCAGTTATCCATCCCTTTAAAATTCATAAATTACCTTATCATCTTCTTATCACAACTCCTCTTTGATCTATATCAAATGTTTCAATCTTAAGTCATTATACAAATTACTGGCTCAGTTATCTTAATTCGTTATGATGAATTATGAATATTACAAGCGTTTCATCCACACATTTTGTTACGCTTTGGTGAAACTTAAGATAGATGAGATATAACTCCTGATGGCCCAGTTTAGGATTACAATAGGCATTTAAACAGATAATTGCAGTATAGTTTGGTTAGTGCAATGAAAGAAACATTCACCCTCAACTATGGAAACATCTGAGATTCTCACTTGGACAATAGCTTCCCAGACAGACCATGAGTATCCCAGGAGGAAATGGTCAGACAGAGAGAAAGGAAACTTCTGCGTTCCAGGGAGAGGGAGCAAGTAAATCACAGGTACTAGTAGCCAATAATATCATATGAATAGTGAACTGTGAGCAATTTAGTAGAAGTGGAACCACCTAGGTGCAGTGATGTGTTGGAGCTGGTCCTCACCAGTTCACGGAAACTTCATGTATCTCTTCCCAGCGCTGTCTCCAGTGATATTACTTCACTAGCCTGGATAGCGCCCATGATGGGAGTATTTACATCATGGAAACTGGCAAATATTATAAGTCAAGTAGTCTTTCTTTTATTCTTTCCTTTTTTTTCTGAGAATTGGTTGTTAAGCAATTACTAAATTACCACTGCTCTAGTAGTAAAATATTTCTAATAAAATTACACACCAAAATGTGTGCAATAAACAAGCAGAACTGTAACTTAGCTGCCATGGGCATGGGCCTGAAAGTCTGTATTTTACACAAGTTGTCTAGGAGGTATGTCCATGCTTTAAACTTTGGGAAACATTGACAACCATAAAATGGGAAGCCACTGGAGATTCTAAGGTGAAAAAATAACACTGATGGATTTGTAGTGGTCACCAGAATGAAACTGGTGGCTAGGAAACTATTAATAGTTATCCTGCATGATTTATGTTTAATAAAAAAAATTGGAGAAGATTTTCTTTTCTGGGAGTATTAAAATTGATTGTTTGGAAAAGTGTTGAGAAGGGACACCCCAAAATCAAATGCAGTGCCCATGTGTTCTCGTGTAGAGTTTTAGAGGTTGGAGAAAAGTAAAGAAAAAGTCTGGAAGAGAGTCACTTTTATTTTTCCATAGGTCCAGCAAGAGACTTTGTTCCAGCAAGGGGGAAGGAAACATTTGTCTGTCTTCTTCTTCTTTTTTTTTTTTTAATTTCAGCTCTTCATGCGGGTACAAAAGCTCCGGTTATATACATTGTCCGTGTCCCGCCCATCCCCCTGAGTCAGAGCCTCAAGCGTGTCCATCCTCCAGACAGTGCGCCTGGCACTCACCATGTAGTAACATTTGACTTCTTTATTTTAATATAATGGCAATGAGTGGCTACTATTGCCCATGTCTGCAACATTTATGGAAGCAAAATTTAGAAGAGAGGAAAAGAGTACCTTTAAATTGTGGATACAGAACCTATCTGGGTGAACACATTGTATACAATGTATCACTCTAGCAATAGCACAAGACTATATGTAAATAAATCTGGTAAAGAGCTATCAACACTTTATAAACAGTTGAAATAACTTCTTTATCAATAGAGCATTGCATTGTATCATCACTTAACTTTCACAAATTTGTCTTCTTTTGAACTATTTAATTTCTCCTTATCATCTTGAGTGCTTGGCACCTAGATGTATATAAAATGACATAATGGACCTTTTATGGGCTATTCAACTAGTGATCTTTGAACTCATATTGCTAAGTAGTCTGCAGAAAAATAGCCATTTTAGCACAATTTTTAAAGCAATCTACATTTTAAAACCACCCTGATGGTGTATTTATTGGTCCTAGTAAGATATTATATAGTGTCAAACTTTTTAAAAAATGATGTAAGACTCTATCAAGTTTAGAAAAGAGGAATTATATTTCTTTCAAGTCACCAACCATAAATTGCATAGCTGAATTCTGGTATATCACCTTTCCCACACTCATTTTGGTTATACTCTAGAGCTCTAAAATGATTCAATTTAAGTAAACTGGTAATATAATTATAGTCCAGATGGATTGGTTTAAATATTAATGCCATAGATTGAGGAACTCTTGCTTAGGCAAGGATTAGAATGTGAAGTACCAGCAGTCAAATGTATTTATCCTAAGAAGTACAAAGTTTCTGAGTGTCTATAGTAGTAGGGATGGAAATACTATATAGTTTATAAAACTCTTTGTCTCTAAATAAACCAGAGTAACATAACCCTAAATTCTCAGTAGCCTGTGAATTTCCAGGAGGTGACTAGAAAATATCATGTTAAGAACTATAAAAAGTCTGAGATTTTACCCTATTTTCCAGCTAACAAATTGTCCTGCCACTGGTTCATAGATGCTGGCAGAAGACATGGGGCTTCTGGGTCAGAGACAAAGGATTTTATTACTCACAGGACAATAAGCAAAATGAACTTATATTTTTACATCAGTTCCCATTGCACACTGTGACTGACAGACCCTAAGGTGGCCTCTTCCTCCCACAGTGATTTTCATGTCCAGGTGTTCGTGCATTTGTGGAATCCCCTTCCCTTGAGTGCTAGTGGGGTCTATGACATGCTTCTAACAAAAAGAATATGGCAAAGGTGATGCGATAGTCCTTTTATAATTAGGTTGTGTCATATGGCAAGGTGATAGGATGCCACTCTTAGGATTATATTACATTAAGTAAGACTGTCTTAGAATATTGGACATTCTTCTTGTGGGCTTGATAAAACATCAGTCATATTGGAGATTCCACTTGTCAGGGAATGGCTGGTGGCCTTTAGAACTATCTGCAGCAAGTATGTCAACATGAAGTCATTAGTCATACAACCACAAGTAACTCCTGATAACCTGAATGAACTTGGAAACAGATCCTTCCTCAGTTGGGCCTGAGAGAAGTGGAGATAACAAATGCATGTTGTTTTAAGCAATTGTGTTTGTAGTAATTCATGTGACATAGTAAACACCACTGAGGTCCTATGGGAGTTCAGTAACCAGGGGCAGGCCCAGGTAGATTCTGCACACGCAGTGGGTTTGTGTCATAGCTGAAGAACCCTGAGATTAGGAAAGCTTCATCTTATATAAGGAACTTCTAGCAAATCTTCCTAACCTTTATCCTTAGAGGGAGACATTACCGCCATTACATAGACAATTCTCCCTTCTGACTGAGAGGAAAATACTATCTTCATCTTCCAAGGCTATTTGTTACACAAATATTCTTGCAAAAATAGTCCAGGACAACTACTATCACAAGATGCATAGAAATGACAATGGAGTATTGTTGCCAACAGCTCAGAGTTCCTTCCCATAGTCCAGGAGAATTTCTATACAGTTAGCATTATATAGTTGTGTGGAAGAGACCCCTGTTATTAATATATTAGATCTATGCAAAAAACTCCACTTGGGGCAAAAAAATAAATAGTAGACAAATAACAATACAGTTTAGAAAACCATATATTATTATCTATGGTTTCTCCTTTGAAAAACTCAAGTTACAGTCATTGTTACTAATGTACAGATAACATACTTTGGTGCAGAGCAACTACGGGGGCGATCCATTAACTTAAAAAATCTATAACGATATAAAGGAAGTGAAATAAGCCAGACACAGAAAGACAAATACTACATGATCTCACTTTTATATGGAATCTGAAAAAGCAGAGAGAAGGATGGTGGCTGCCAAGGGCTGATGGGTGGGGAGATACTGGGCAAAGGGTACAAGTTGAGACTTATGAGATGAATAAGTTCTGAAGACCTAATGTATTGCATGGTCACGCTAGTTAATAATAACATATTGCATACTTGAAATTTGATAAGAGAGTAGATCCCAATTGTTCTTACTATATACATACACGAAAAGTAACCATGTGAGCTGATAGGTATACTAACTAGTTTGATTATGGTAATCATTTCAAAATGCATATGACTATCAAATTATCACGTTGCACATCTTGAATATATAATTTTTATTTGTCAATCATACCACAATAAAGCTGGAAAAAAGATAAAGGGGAAAGTTTTTGCTCTAACTGCCTCAAATATAAAGAAGATATAAGTGCTATTATCCCTCTTTCAATACTCAAAGTATTGGTATTTTAGAATATATAAACATAGGAATCTGAAGATATTGCCTAACATTAATTAAATTTAATCAATTTATTTCAATTAAAAAATTTTAAGCTGTAGATACTTTTTAGTTTTTCACTACATTCTAACATTTTTAATACACAGAATTAGTGGATCCATATGTGACAGGTGAACTTAAATTCTAGGGTGCTTGATTTTGAAGGCTGGAACATCAAGTAAATGAGAGTTTATTGATTTGGAAGTATTAGCTCAAGATGCAGCTTTTAACGTCTCAGGAAGAATCTTAGGAGATGATGTGAACTGTATGGGAATTGCTATTAAAAGTATGAAAAAAAGTCATGGCCAAAGTAAGTGAGCACCCAAGAATGGCATTACTCAACTTTTACACTAAGAAGAAATTTTAAAAATGAATGATCTGGAGGCTGGAGGAAGTTGCCCCATTAAAAAGTCTAAAATGTCTTTCCTACTGTCTGAACTTGATCCAGGATTTGACTCAGAGCCCACTCGTTAAAGAGGATAGTAGGCCCTTTGGGAGAAGGACCCTGCAATACCATGGGAAATGTACAAGGTAATGATTCACTTGGGTTTTTTTTTTTTTTCTAGCCATTTACTAGAGTTAATTTACACTAAGAAAAGAAGGATATCTGAAAATTTGGAGGACTGCTGAATGTTGATATCTATGTCGCTTTTTTTCTTTTTTTTTTTTGAGACAGGGTCTTACTCTGTCACTCCGGCTAGAGTATAGTGGCATCATCATAGCCCGCTGTAACCTTAAACTCCTGGGCTCAAGTGATCTTCCTGCCTCAGCCTCCCAAGTAGCTGGGACTACAGGTAACCACACCCGGCTAACTTTTTTCTACTCTTTATAGAGAAATAAAGAAGGTGTCTCGCTGTTGCTCTGGCTGGTCTCGAACTCCTGATCTCAGTGATCCTCCTGTCTTGGCCTCTCAAAGTGCTAGAATTACAGGCATGAGCCACTATGTCTTTTTTAAGAGTGGCATACGGGGGTCAGTTAAAACACCATTTGGGTAATATGCAGCTCGTACTAAATCCACAGATACACTCTAATCTGCTAATGTAAATTTAAGATAGATATACTTGACTGTTAATGTCACCCTCACACTGAGTTCTTAGCCTATGAGGCAACAACTATTATATGGGGGAGAACAAGTGGAAGCCTCTGACACTGAAGTTCCCATCCTGGACAAATTAATCAATGAAATAATCACATCCCAGGAAAAGGTGGCAGAAATTAGCACCACCCTTAAAGAGGTAAATTGTTGGTCCCTGTCTTGATCTATTTGTGTTGCTATAAAGAATACCTGAGTCTGGGTAATTTACAAAGGAAAGGGGTTCATTTGGCTGAAGGTTCTGCACACTGTACAAGAAGCTTGGTACCAGCATCTTCTCAGCTTCTGGAGAGGGCCTCATGCTGCTCCCACTCATGGCAGAAGGCCTCACCTCCAACATTGGGATTGAATTTCAGTACAGGGGCTGGAGGGTCAATATCCAAACAACAGCAGTCCCGTTCAAGTCTCCATTTAATTCACCAATATTTTCATAACAGAAACCAGATGGATCTTAGTGTATCACTGTGCAAACTCACTAGTTTAGCCCCAATATAGTTGCAATTGCCAGACATGGTAGTAG
Source organism: Lemur catta (assembly GCF_020740605.2). Taxonomy (NCBI): domain Eukaryota; kingdom Metazoa; phylum Chordata; class Mammalia; order Primates; family Lemuridae; genus Lemur; species Lemur catta. Next base: position 55,062,449 of record NC_059140.1, read on the forward strand.
TGCTAGAGCTGAGTTACATGGCATAGGTGCTAGCTGACAGGGAGCAGAATTTGGAATGGATAAGAGAGAAAAAAGAAGATGAATATCTGTTGCAATTCCAAGATCCTGGGGCCTGTACTTTGTCTTACTAGCCTCCTACATCTAAGATTCCCCAGGAAGTGCAGCCCATCAGAATCTGAGAAGAACTGCTGCCAAAAAGTATATGAAATGCATCCAAGCAGTACAAAAGTTGTGCTATGGTGGACACTGTGATGTACCCTAAAATGCAATTAAAAGGAGTGAGAGTGCTGCTGGATGTGCTATTAGAAAATGACCATGAACTCTCAGCTTCTTTAGGGAGTGCCTCTGCTATAGAGAGCTGGCTCTTCCAAGTCATACTCCCCACAGAAGCCAGTACTCAATGACTGGTCTAGGCACAATATAAATGTCTGGACATTTTGGCCTCTTATGAATCATTCTTGATCCAGAAATGCTCACAGGTTTGTTGTCAGGACTTCTTTCTCTGCACAGTCTTGCTTCCTTCTCCTACATTCTGTAGTCATTGATTGATTCCAAGGGTACTCACTAACAGTCTGCACAGTAAAATCCAATGTAAGTTGGATTTCTGACTATCCAATCTGTGTCACTACTTATTTTGAAATACTAAAATTCTAATGACCCTTAGGTAGAGAGTATAATCTACTTTAGTCTAGTTATATATTCTGAATTTACTTAAATGCCACATATTGAATTATTTAGATATAAGATTGATAGTAGAGTTTCATTTTAGACTTAATACTTATTGTAACAAAATGTTTTATGTGTTTGGTTCTGAAAAATTCTGGGCCATTATAAATAAAACTATGAATAGATGAGAACGTACTCTAACCATTCTTAAAATAAAATTAAATAATGGAGCATTCTAATTGTCTTATATTACACATTTACATATTACTCAAAGTTTATAGTTTATGTTTTCATAAATGGCAGGTTATACTTGCTTATTGAAATGATGAGTTCCAGAAATTTGCAGCAGAACGAATTAATTGTAAGTGAAACTTCATTCCACTGGGACCCAGTTTTGCCTGTGGAAAAGATAAAGTTATGCTTTAAAATTTTTTTAGTAAATCAAATAAATGCAAATTTCAGGAAATGTAAACATGGCAACATACTTGCACTGTTACGTACACCCAATGAAATGAAAACATTTGTAATTCGTTTTCATTCTTGTCATTTTAAAGTAAAAGCAGCCTGCAGTTCAGATTTTCACAAAATAACCTCATCATTGGATGAATCTTAGCTAGTATATAAAGTCTCAGGTCTCATTCCAGACCCACTGGGAATATGTTTATTTAATAAGAGCCCAATGTAATTCTTATGAGGTCAAGAGGTTGTGTCATTTCTCCACGGCTCCTCACTAATCACATTCTGGAATTCCACTACTCCTGTATCACTGCTCTGGCCTGAGTGAAATGGTGATTTTAGGCAATGCCAAATTTTTCCTTTTTGTCCCTAAACTGAATCATCCACCAGAGTTCAACAGTGTAAGAGTGCTATATGTGTGCAGTAGCCTTTTCTGAAACTGAAGAATTAACAAGAGAATTATAATTTAGAGGAAAAATCTTCAAAATGTATTCCAAAGTGGCTGCTAACAATTGGTTTCTCAATATTATCCTTTATTCCTCAGGCTGAACCCAGACATGATCTGAAGAAAGGTGTAAGCAAAATCTTCATAGTTGTCTCCTAATGGGAGTGCCTTTTAAAAACTTGCTTTTCCACATTAAACTCTGCCTCTTCTCTCTACATTCTAGAGAGACTCCCTTCTTCAATCTACTATATTTTTATCCCCCCCCCTCCAAGTTGTAAAAGTCTTGGAGTTTGAACATCTACTCCATTTACTTTTACCTATCAGGATTATCAGTAGACCCTACACTCCATGACAGTATGCAACCCTACCCCTGTGCTATTCACAGCATTTGGTGGGCAGAGTAGGAATGTACTTCTACACAGGCAGAAAATGTACTTACTAGATTGACTAATCATTATCTCATATGCAGTTTGCATATTTGAAGTCTTATAGCAGAGTTGCAAACTGAATTTAGGTCTTTATGTTTTGCTATACCATACAATTAAAACAAACGAATGATGATATGAATAAGTAATTGGATGAAGAATAAAGTTTTCAATCGTTTTTAGCATCAAAACGTCAACGTTTCTGAGAGAATAGAAATACCTTCACTTCCGTTGTACAGCCTTAGTGTTTGGCAAGTTGGTGGGCACCTACTAGGGATTTTGCATGGTGAAGGAAACAATGCAGAATACAGAACAAATAAGATGACGAGAAAAAGAAAAGGAAGTTAGAGAATGACAACAAAAAAGTAGAACTGAAGCCATAATCAAGGATATAAAGTAAGAAAGTTTCCTAGAATGAGAGAAGAGCTAATTCATACTTAATGAGGAAACCTTCGAAATAGCATGATTAGTGCCAGGAAAAAAACAAGAATGCCTGTGATCCTGAATACTATTAATACTTAACATTGTTCTGGAAGTACTGACAAATACAATCAGAAATAAAAGAAAAGAAATAGGAAACAGACTCTAAAGGAGGAAGAAAAAAAATTATGTAAACATGTTATTATAACCTGAAGCTCCAATAGACTAACCTGAGAAACTACTAAAAAGAGTAAAAGAATTCAGAAATTTGATTGATTTTAACATGAACATACAAGCAATTAAAACTTGTTACAACAAAGTATAAGAAAATATCATTCAAAATAATAAAAAGTTAAAATATAAAACCCTAATAAGAAATATACCACACCTAAATGAAAAAAAATTCAACCAAGATATAAAAACTGCTTTACTAAATAAAGCCATTTCTTGTTGCAGTGAAAAATAACATGAATACTAAGGACTCCAAAAGTCAGTAATATAGTTTCCAATTCTCCCTAAACGAACAAATAAAAGCCATAAGTAAACCTAATTTTACAAATTTTTATTAATCAAAAGGATCCTAATGTGGCCAGGCACGGTGGCTCATGCCTGTAATCCTAGCACTCTGGGAGGCCGAGGCAGGCAGATTGTTTGAGCTCAGGAGATCAAGACCAGCCTGAGCAAGAGCGAGACCCCCATCTCTACTAAAAATAGAAAGAAATTATCTGGCCAACTAAAATATATATAGAAAAAATTAGCCGGCCATGGTGGTGCATGCCTGTAGTCCCAGCTACCTGGGAGGCTGAGGCAGTAGGATTGCTTAAGCCCAGGAGTTTGAGGTTGCTGTGAGCTAGCCGGATGCCATGGCACTCACTCTAGCCCGGGCAACAAAGCAAGACTCTGTCTAAAAAAAAAAAAAAAAAAAAAGATCCTAATGTTAGTTGAGGAGAATGAATAGATGTGGTGATGATAGCCAATAAAAGTGGAACACTGGTATACTGGTTTCCTATTGCTGCTGTAACAAATTACCACTAACTTAGTGGCTAAAACAACATAAACTTACTGTTTCACAACTGTAGGTCACAAGTCTAGCATGAGTCTCTCTGGGCTTGCTATGTTTTGAATGTTTGTGTCTTCCTTCCAATTCATATGTGGAAAACCTAAACCACAATGTGATGGTAGTAGGAGGTAAGGTCTTTGGAGGGCAATTATATCATGAGAGCAATGAGGGCCTTTACAAAATAGACCAAAGGAGTTTGTTAGCCCTTTCCACCATGTGAAGCTATAGTGGAGAAGATGTCATCTATGAACCAGAAAAGGACCCTCACTGAATTTGCCAGCATATTGATCTTGGACTTCCCAACCTCTAGAAGTGTGAGAAATAAATTTGTGTTGTGTATAAGCCACCCAATTTGTGGTATTTCGTTATGGCAGCCCAAACTGACTAAAACAAGGCTTAAAATCAAGGTGTCCACATGTCAGCGTTGCTTTCTAAAGGCTCTAGATGGGAATCTGTTTTCTTCACTTTTCCAGCTTCTAGAGGCCACCTACATTCCTTGGATTGTGGCCCCTTCCTCCATATTTAAAATCAGTAATGCTTGGTTGGGTTTTTTCAACCACACATCCACTCTAGACTTCTTTTCTGCCTCTTTCATTCAAGTTTAAGGACCCTTGTGATTATACTGTCCCAATTAGATAATCCTGGAACATCTTCCTATTTTAAATTCAGCTGATCAGCAACATTAATTCTAGATTCAAATTTAATTCCCCTTTCCCATGGAACCTATCATATTTACAGGTTCATATTTATAGGTTCCCAATTAAAGAATGTATATCCTTGGGAGGACATTATTCTGTCTGCCATAACTGACTAATTCTATCTACTCTAATTGTTTCCTCATGTTTGTCCTCTATTAATTTTTTCCCCTAGTCTTACTTAGGGCAAAAATATCATGTGTACAAGTACTTTATAAACTGTGAAGCACTAAGAGAAAATATAATGATTATTCTGCTTGTAGTATTACATATTCATTTATTTTTTTAACAGTGATAATCCCTCCCATTCACATTACTGACCCTTCCTGTAGCATATACCATCAAGTATAGCAGCCAGCAAATGACAAACTAAATATTTCTTTTGTGGTAAAAACAAAAAAGAATAAAAGATATTTTCCTTACTTTGCTAGAAAAATGCCTCATTAACTCTATATTGAACTTCTTTTCAATCAAATCAGTGACAGAAATAAGTTCAAATTTCACAGAAATGGAATACTATACAAAGTCTATCCCATTAAGTAAGTACATTGATCTTTGATATATAAGTGATCAATACTGAATAAAAAGAAAACTTATGTGTAATGTATTATGCATAGCTTCTTGCAAAGTCACAGTGCAATTAATTGTGAAATAACAACTCAACCTGGATAAATGCATAGTAGTCAACAGAAAAATTAAGATTCAACATATGTTAAAGCTTAAAGTTAAGAAATTTTGCATTTATACAGTTCTTATCAATAATGCGCAAGATTAAGAATTCTACCTAACTGTATTTCCAGATATCTCGGAGATTGGTTTAACTTCTTTGAATTACAAAATAAATGATTTTGATGGCTTAATTCAACTCACATTCTGTGGTGTAAAAGTTATCATCTGCACATTACTATAAAATTGTTATCTTTTTCCAAATTTAGAGTGCCAGAAATACACAGACTGACTAAAGTCTATTCTTTGAAATAAAAAAATATGTAAAAACATGTATTTACCCTTGATTACCCATCTAGGTTGCTATGTTTTGACTCATTCTCAGAATGTTCAATAATATTAATTTATTGACATAAAGCAAGTATTATAAAAAATAGTGGGTCACATTCTTGAATGAACTCATAAGATAACTTTATATTTCTCAATCTTCCTGCCTGGAATATTGTTCCTTAGAATAAGGAAAACAATAAAGATGTGTTGGTAACAAAATGGAAAGCCTGTTTGAGGCAGGTTCTATTTTCTATTTTAGTGATTCTATAGTTTAGTTATTACTTATCAAAATTCTCTTTATAATCACATAGTTTTGATTATTCCCTTTTTACACATTCTGTCATTGAAGTATAATAGTGCAAAAGAGTAAATTCTTAAAGAAAACCTAAAGAAAGCATGCAAGGAAGTAAAGAAGGAACAAGGGGAAGGAGAGAAAGAAGTAAGTGATGGAGTGAGGCAGAAATAAAGGGAAGAAGGAAAGAAGAAAACCTTTAAAATTGGTATTGCTTTAATGCTTAGTGATAAAAGTACAAGTCTCTCAAATTTTACAGCAAGTAAGATCTCTCAAGTCCCTAAAAATCAATTTTAGAAATTATTTATTTCAGTGTGCTAAATGCTACCCAAGTGCCCTCAAAAAGATCAACCAATGGAACACATACTTGCATATCTATATCTGTGACTGATTTACAATTACAAAGAGGAATAATCCTGTCTAAAAACCTAACTTTTTATGGGCAAACAAGATTAACTTACCTGAAATCATTGAAGAACAATGGGATTTAAAAAAATAAAAAACATTCCAAACATTAAAATTGTGTTAAAGGCTTTAAATGTTATTAAATTCAGAAAAGGGAGCAATCACTCCAGAATGGATTATTCAAATTAATGTTCACACAAAAAAGTGAGGTTAGACATTCTAAAACTTTGGTAGCAATTGAGTGGGGAAAGAGGAGACAGAAGTGCTTTCCAGGTGGGTGAATTGAGAGAAGCCATGCCCTCCTGACAAAGTGACAGCAAAGCTCTAAAGTAAATTCCTATGTGATGTAGTGCAATATATTATAATTAAATGGCTGACTTAAGTTTTCTGGTAGGAATTGAAAGATCTGTGAGCCTGTGTGAGTGTGTGTGTGTGTGTGTGTTTGTGTGATAGAGATCCGAGATCATCCTCACCTTTGGCCACTTTCTTGTATCTTCCATTCAGATTCAAGTAGAATCTCATTATATTAAATTTTCGTTATTGGGACTGAGTTTATATAAAATCCATCATTCTGATTCTATATGAAATTATTTCCATGGCTTGTTATAATATTGCTTTTTGGAAATATTGTCTCAGTCCTTTTCCATGCCACAATCACTATGAGGAAAAAGTTTCCAACATATGCTGCTTAGGATGTAATTTCTAAGTAGTGTGTCAGCAACTGCAAATGCATTAAATCAGAAATAATAAAATTAATATGGATAATTTCAAAATCACTTAGATTCACACTCATACTGGCCCATCTCAAAGGCAAAGCGTCTACAGCAAAACAAAATTAAATTTTTTTAGTACTTGCCCCAGGAGGGGCAGTGTCCTTTTGCCCTTTACTGAAGAAAACCTATGGAAGAGGAAGGTAAAATGGCATCTGTCCCTCTTTCTATTAATAATAAGAAAGAAAATTTTTGATGAAGGCAAATTGTGCTTGTGTTCATGTTCACATGAATCTATATGTATAATAAAAGTTCATAGGGTTACACACACACACACAAATGTTTGTAAAAACTGGTGAAATCTGAATAATGTCTGTAGATGGCACCAATGTCAATTTCTGGTTTTGGTGTTGTGCAGTTATGTAGATACTACTATTGAAACAGATGGGTAAAAGGTGCATGGGACCTCTCTGTGTTAATTTTACAAATTCCAGTGAATTTATAATTCAAAATAAAAAGTAAAAGAATATTACCCAGTCTCGGCCATAAAATCCTATAAATATCCTTCTATTAATATTATGTCTACCTGAAGCACTATTAAGACTCTCTCTAGGTGATGTTCTTCTTTATAATATAAATATAAACATAAATTTAGCTTTGCTTAATCAGCAGGTTATACTGCTGGTCTTTTGGAGAGTTAACAATATATATAGTAAATATTTATTGAGCCTCTACTATAATATTTGCAAGAAACTGGGATGTAAAGGTAAAAGAAGAAAAGCCTCTACTCTCATGAAGCTTGGAGTCAAGAGGAGAGAAAATAAAAATATGGGTGAACCTACAGATGAACAAATAAATACAAAATATGTTAAGTGTCATGAGAGCAACATATCTGATAATTTTATCTAGAACAAGGGTTGGCAAATTACAAACTGTTTTATTAAATAATATTTTATTAGAACAAAGCCATGCTCATATGTTTACATATTGGCTATGGCCACCTTCATGCTATAAAGGTAGCATTGAGTAGTTGCAACAGAAATATAGAGTTGAAGAAAGCCTATAATATTTACTCTCTGGACCTTTAAGAAAAAGCCCCCTAACCTGGAGCAAAGGAATTTTGAGTCTTAAGGTAGATCTCAATACTCCTTTTCTCTCTTTTAGCAAGATAATATCTGTGAAAGCCTACTGTTGAGGATTCTAAAATATGTTTGTTTTTTTTTAAGATTCCCTTAATCCTCAAAGAACATATTGAGATATAGATCTAGGGATTATATTGTAGAGTTTCTTCTAATTACAGCCAGACTATGAGCCTTGCTATGCTATGATAGTAGGAGGGTGTGAGACAACAGTGATTTTGTAAACCATAGGTAGAAACCCATCAGTAGATTGTAAAGTCAGTTGATCATAAAAGCAAGATCGCTTATAAAATCTCTGTTTCTGTTTGATGCACATGCACACTCACACTTTTGTGGTTTGCTGTTTATGGATACAAGTTTGACAAAGCTTGAAAGTCATTGTTTAACGAGATACGAAGCCTGCAGCTCAGAGTATTGTGGGGCAATAAGAGCAACAGAGTTTAAGGTAATAATCAGTGTACCCATCTCATCCATTTGGGCCACAGATTGCAGAGGGGAGAAAGGAAAATAATATTTAATGCAGAAGGACTTTGGCACATCTTCTGATTTAGGATTCTGGCAAAAGGTCTCTTTGAAGACTTTCCCTTGCAAACTTCCAAGGGCATGTCAGGGAAGGCTGAATGCCTCTGCATGTATTCTGAATGCACTCACTTGAAAATCGCATGAATTGTTGTACTACAGTGTAGTTGGCAATGAGAGCTGTGTCTGAAGCAACATTCTTGTTTTCTCAAGTCCTGCTTGTGGCTTATGAATTTAACCATGTGATTCAGGGAGGAAAGGTGGAATCATTAGAAGACTGATAAGAAGACTGAGTTAAGAGCAAATAGCCCACTGTGTGCAGCCACACTGAGACTGAAAGTAAATGGTCAAGATGTAGTTAATACTATTCTGTACTAGGAGTGGTTTAGGCAGAGAATCCTCTCCACCCTCCTGGCCATGTCACCCTGTGCCACCTCAGGAATGTGGGTTTGGGCTGTGGTGGGGATCTGTCCTCCTCCCTCTGCACTGAGCATGGCAGGCCACTTGTTTCTCATTAGCCAACTGTGGGGCATCACAAAGCCAGATGAGAATAGTGACCTCAAAAATGACCAGTGTAGGTTTCAGGCCAGACCAGTCATGCCTATGTGGAGATTAGTGGATTTACAGAGGCCATTACATTCCTCTCCATTGCCCAACTATTTTCTGCAGGAGATAGTATGGTGAGAGGGTGCCACAAATTTTTCTACTATCTTTGATGTGCCTGGTTTCACAGTTGCTTTGGGTGCAGGAGCCTCTTAACTGGTTTTTGGATGTCTCACAAAGGGAATTAGTCTACAGATTGTTGTTCAATTATTGTCTCCATGAGAGTAAGGAGGGTCTGGAGCTTCCTCCACCTTACTGATGGAATTCTATGCTCTTGCAGCTGAAATAGTTCTAACCAATACAGAAAGTTTGGGCACATTGAAAAGAAAATTCCTGAAGAAGATGTAGTTTCATATAAAAACAAGAAGTAAAACAAAGTATTGAAGCATGAGTTAAAACAAAAAATACTTTGACACTGAGGTAGTTTGAATAGGGAGTCCTCTCACATGTTTATTCGTTTTGAATTTCCTGATCAATGTAGGTACACCTTCAAAGATTCAGCAGCATGGGGGAAGAGATGTTTGTCAGTTTCATGATCTAAAAGTAAATAATCTCATAACATGCCAATTAAAAATACAGATGCAAATATATTGTTAATATAGATATCTTATTTTTCCCCAGATATTTTGCAATGTGTTTTGAAAAGATATTTTAGCCCAGTTGTATTTCAAGAAATTGTCTACATGGGGGAGATAATACTCTGCCATAAATGTACCTGGTTTGCTATGTGTTCTCATCCATTTATTAAAGATGCTTCATCTTTGCTATCCTTAGTTCTAAGCCATCATTTCATCAAATTCTCCAGCATATCACCACATGATAATCTTTTCATGCACTATGTTAATCATTAAATTTCTTACCTGCACCAAATCTATATTATTTTGATTTTCTTCAGAATTCTACTCAAAGGAAAAAAAGACATTCTCTAATAAAGAGATCTGCACTCTAATGTTTATGGCAGCACAATTCACAATTGCAAAGACGTGGAAACAACCCAAGTGCCCATCAAAACATGAGTGGATTAATAAAATGTGGTATATGTATACCATGGAGTACTACTCAACTAAAAAAGACAGTGGTGAACTAGCTAGCACCTCTTATATGATCCTGGATAGAGCTTGAGCCCATCCTTCTAAGTGAGTTATCATAAGAATCGAAAAACAAGCACCACATGTACTCGCCATCAAATTGGTACTAACTGATCAACACTAAGGTGCTCACATGGAAGTAATATTCACTGGGTACAGATCAGGTGGGAGGGTGGTGGTGCAGGTGGGTAAACTCACAACTAATGGATGTGGTGTGCACCGTATTGGGGAAGGGCAAGCTTATGGCCCTGGCTTGGGCGAGGCAAAGGCATTATATGCAGCCAAAATGTTTGTACCTCCATAATATTCTGAAATAAAAAAATAATATTTTTTATATTCTCTGTCTATTTAGATTTTTTACTTAAGGCAATAAAACAACCAGCACAGTGCCTGGAACATTGTTTAGATATTAAAAATGCTTGTAAAATATATATTTTTTTCTTTTTAATCTATGTCCCCAGCTGAAAGCTCTGTTTCAGCCAGGTTATTCTCACTGTCTCCATAACATACCGTACTCATTTCTAGAACACCATTTCCACTCTTTTTTGGGCACGCACTCTGTGAATCATTTAACATCCAGCCCAAACTCCACCTCCTTCCTGAAGCTTCCCAGTATGACCTCCTTCCCTCAAGGAGCTCATAGTTTTATAAGGAAAGAGCATTATGTGAACAAGTAAGTGCAATACAAATTCCTAGATGGCAGGATATCAGTGTGTCTAAAGAAAAGGAAGGAGTAGTCAATTTTATATAAAATGGGGTTGGGGGAGCCGTGGGTCTTGTAGATAATCTGATAGTTAGACTGACATTTGAAAAGCAAATAATTACTTGGTAATTTAATAAAGCGACACAGGAAAAGAAGCAGCATCATGTGTTTGAGGAAATTTCATATAGTTTGGTGTATGTAGCCAGTTGCAAATCAAAATCCATCCTTTATTTCCCATTCACTTCAGAACACAGATTTTGCTTATAAGGGCAATGTGGTCAACCCCCCCTTGTGGCTGGTTTTGTCCATATACATAATTTCTAGTTGAAGAATAAAATAAAATGTTGTCTGCTAACACCTTAGAACCATCAATTTATATTTTAAAACTTTTTAAAAATAAAAGAGATACATTTCTATTCTGTTTAAGCCACTGTTTTTGAGTACTTCTGTTACATGAAGTGGAACAAAATTCTAATTGATGTAGAGTGATTGGAACATAGAGTGAAGGAGTCCTTGTTTAGAAAAACAGTTTGAAAACACTTAGAGAGAGATAATAACATGTATTGTACCCTATGTTAAGGAATTTGTACTTTGTCCATAGCCAATGTTTCTCAATCCTGGCAACATTGTAATTATCTGTGGAGTTAAATCAAAAACATACAGCTTCAAGATCCTCACCTAAACCAATCAAATTAAACTCTAGGGAAGAGATTTTTCAACCTTGGGCTGCACATTTAAATTGTGATGCCCAGGCCACACCCATATATAATATGTCAGAATCTCTGGGCATCATTATTTCTAAAAATCTCCCCAAGTTATTAAAATGTTCAGCCATGTGTGAGAAACACTGCTGTAAGCAATAGGTTTGGGTAGTCTCATAAGAATTTTAGGTAAGTTGAAAAGATTCAGTTTACGTTTTATCATTCTGGCTGCAATGTGGAGGAGTGATTGATTAACAATAAAATTGTGTTTTAGGATGAAAAATACCACTTTTCTTTAAATTTTTCAAAAGAGTTTTCCTTGGAGTAATAAAATCTAAAACTTCTTCTATATTTAGTATGAGTTAGTGAATTTCCCCAGGCATGTTGTGATCTATATAGTTTTTGAATTTTCTAGTAAATTGACAAATTATAATTATATATATTTATGGGGTACAAAGTGATCTAATGTTTAAAAGGTACTAGAAAAGCCATCAAAGTGTCTAGTAAGAGCTCATCCCAAGCATATCAGTTGGTGTGCTCATGACTGAAGCTGTTGGAAAACCCATCTAAAAATGACCTGCCCAAGAAGGGTATTTATTATTTCATCTAACAAAGGCCACAGGTAGGGTGCATCAAGATTCAGTTCATTCATCTGATTAATAGTGGCAGTAAGTCCTTCCATTTTCCTCCTCTGCCATTCATGGTGTAAGGATTATGGGATGTTGTAGATACAGATGTTACATATAGATGGCAATATCCAGAGACAGAAAAATAGAATAGCCTGTCTTTTTGTTCCTTATGAAGAATGTAGACAATTTCAAGGCAATTTCCTCTAACATTAACCAAAATAATATTGAATAACCATTCTTAAAACAATCACAATTGAAAGGATGATTGAGACAATTGCCTGTTCTTGATTTTACCCTCTACCTGTGAATCTTGAAATTTGAACTTAAAGTAGAACCAAATTTCAGTAGACTCCTTAGAAAGGAATATCTATGGTAAAATATACAACCAGAGACACTTCTGATTATGTGAAATTTAAAACATAGAAAGGCAACTGGAACTAAAACCACGAGTACCTCAAAAGCAAGGAGGAAATGCAGCTTTATCAAGTCAGCCAGATGGAGAACATGTGATGCTAGGAAGCTAGGAGTCTTCCTAGCTCAGGTGGATGTGGTAGATTTAATTTCCTTGCTGTGTAAGACAGAGGTGCCTGTTTTCTTGATTGATGTCAGCTGTGGGTTCTTAGCAGCTCTTTGAGGCTGCACGCATTCCTTGCCAACTGGCCCTTCTCCATCTTCAAAAAGCTAGCAATGGAGAATCTCCCTTGTGTCAAATTTCTCTTTTGCTTCCAGTCTCTGACTTCTAGAAGGTCCCAGTTCCTGTTAGGAGTTTAAGCTGATTAACTCAAACCCAACCAGTGTCTCTCTTAAGGTGAACTATTTTGAGACCTTAATTGCTTCTCCAAAAATTCCTCCCTTCAGAGCGGCATCTACATTAGTGTTTGATTCAATAATCCTTGGAAAGTGTGTTACACAAGGAGAGGATATTTGGAGTTATTTTAGAGTTATGTCTATCAAAGGAGTCTGGAAAATATTATGTGCAGATTTACATATTTCAAGCCCTTTTTTGTTCTAGTCCCAAACTTCTCTTCTTACTTAGCACTAATCCCTTGTACAAACCAGTTCCATCCAAAATAGCTTATTCATTGTCTCTCTAAAAAGTCTTATGATTTTCTACATTTGCCTTTTGTACATTCAATTTAATCTACTAAGAAGATTCTGATTTTTTTTCATTTTATTGGTCTTTTCATCTTCTGTTTTTTATAATGCTCAAGTTCAAATTCTAACAACTCTATAATTTATTCTTTTAAAACTTTTGCCTAAAATGATTATTTTTTCATTTAATTGATCTATACACACCCTTCACTTTTAGATGTTTGGCAATTCAGGGGAAATATTTTTAGTTGCAGCAAACGTTATTTTTCTAAGATAAAGCATTTGGATAAAGGTTACTCACATGCTACATATTAAGCCACTTCGTTTTCATGAGTGTTGCTTAATGAGAAGAAAGTTTTCAATAAAGGGTTAAGGGACTCAATTTAGCTAAGTAATACATTAGAATACCTTCTTGTTCTAAGAGTTTTCTTTGTTCTGGTTCAGAAATACATTGATTTTTTGTTATTAATTACAACTATTTACTGATCTCCTTAGTGCTTATGTCTTAATTACCAAGCAAAACAGTAGCAATTGTGCATATAATTATATGCATAGAAGATTAATTTTGTGGGTTTATAGTGTTTTTTTATCTTTATAATGAATTACTCACATGTAAGTTTCTCTGCTTATAGTATATATTATATAATAGAGAGGATAATTTCCGGTTAGATTTAGGTTTATATCCTGGCCCTTCATGCAATCTGGAAAAGTGGTGTAACATGGTTGAGCCTCATTTTATTTGTAAAAGGCAGATAATAAATATATCTCAAAGGGTTATTGTGAAGCTTTATGTGATAATTTCAAAATGTGAGGAACAAGTAGGTCATAGTTCTTTGTGTTCTTTTTCTCTCTCCTCCCTCTCACAATTCCCAATAATTTTAAAAGGTATGTATTTTTACATTTAACATTTATAATTCTATGTAGTAAATAAGGAAAAATATATTGAAATATAACATATAAAACAAGCTTTGAAAAACAGGCTATAGAAGTAACAGCCATCTATTCAAAATCCACTAGAAGAGATAGGATCTGACTGAAGATACTAATATACTAAACAAAATAACTGACTAATAGACTAACAAACAAAAAATTCAAAATGAGGTAGGGAGGTTGGTTAATAGTAGAATCTTGTTCTTGAAGGTTTACATTGGACTATACACTAATATTGGCAGTTTCTGCTTCAGTAGAAGCAAGAGAGACTATACTGTCTTGAAATAGTTTACAGTGGTACATATTTCCTTTTCCAAATTTTAGATCTGTTGCAGGGATATAAACATTCTGGTCCTGTGAATATAGATATTCTTCTCCATTTGATGGTTTATTTTTTTTCTTGTAAATATATACATTTTAAATATAATGTAAATGTAAACAATTGGAGTTTGTGTGCTTGGTCAATGTGAGTCTGCCCCCTGAGAAACAGAGGTGTCTGTCTATAGAGTAATGAATTCAAGTATTTGAGTTTGCAAGACTGAGATTTTATGGACTGCATCCTGAAATAATGTAAAGGCCCAATGATGGAAAGGAGGAGTGAGCAAGTGAGAAGGATGGGAAAGAAAATTTGGTCTAACATGCGGTCACTATGTCAAAAAAACAAGACATAAGTTTGATGCTTTTTTAAAAAGTGGACTAAGGCACTTCTTTATACATACCTAAAGCATTTTTTAAAAGTTAGCTACTGTGTTTTAAAACTTAAGTATTTTGTTAAAAGTTTTTTAATAGATATTTTAAGTATGATTAATCATTAAAGTGCTAGCCAGATAACTAGAGTTATGTATTATTTGGCTTTGGGAGAAAACTATCTTTCTCTTTTGATCTATTAGCTCTATAAGAAGTACTTTGTAAGAATACAGGAAACAAAGATATTAAGCAAATCTTGAAAAATTGTTAGAAAGAAATAATAATATATACAAAAAAGATTAATGAGTGCTGGAACTCTAAAGAGGGCACTGGGAACAACATAGTGAACAAGGGGAATAGGACTAAGAACACAAGCAGGGTATGAAAAATGCCTGTAGGGATGTGAAAAGGCTTCAACATGGAATGTCTTTCTTACACAAATATATAGACAAACCATGAACCACACATTTTAAACTACTGAAGTTTAAAGTTTTTATTCAAGTCAAAAAAGTATATACTGAATGGATATTATGTATTAGAAAATATGCTAATTTACATTGATAAAAAACAAATAAAATGTAATCCCAGTACTCAAGTGGTTCACAATGGTGATAAAAATTGTAGTTTATGATTGTAAGGCATAATAAAATGTGATGATAGGGGCAAGCTCAGGGTACTAGGAGATCGTGAAGCAGGAGAGAATACCTAACCGCTAGGGTGGTCAAGCAAAGAGTCACAAAATATTGAAACCATAGCTTAAATTTGAAAATATTAATAACTTGGAGTTCACAAAACAGGTAAGGCAAGAAGGACAGATTAACTGGGAGAGTAATCCCAGTCCAAATGACCTGGCTCACACTATAGTCTTGTTTGATCTGACCACTCTATGTGCATCCATCTTGAACTTGACACCTCAATCAAACAGTATGACTTTTGTTGATTAAGACATGCCATTCTTTGACTACATTGTCTTAGTTTCTTAGACTGCATAATCCTCAACTTTGGTTTTATACATTAGTTCTTTCACAGTTGGTAGATTATTTTATGTAGAAATTACTCATTAAATCACAGAATCCACAAAAAAAGAAAATATATTTTAAAATAAAGCTTACTCTATGAACTGAAAACTTACATAAAACAAATATGAGAAACAAACTATTTTATATCCATTCTCATTATTCCTGATTTGCAGAACTTACACTGATTTACATCTTACTGATTTTCATTTCTAAATGACTCTGTGACCACCAAAATTATTTCGAAGAAATGTCAGGGGATATTTCTACACATTTATGAATTTAATTAATGTGATACCATCTATCACTAAAGCTGTGGAGCCACAGTGAGTCCCAGTTACTTAAAAATCCATAGATTCCACAACCTCTGTGGAAAGTAATATGGAGATACCTCAAAGAGTTACAAGTAGAACTACCATTTGATCCAACAATCCCATTACTGGGCATCTACCCAGAGAAAAAAAAGACATTCTATGAAAATGACATTTGCACTACAATGTTTATAGCAGCACAATTCACAGTTGCAAAGATGTGGAAACAACCCAAGTGCCCATCAATATATGAGTGGATTAATATAGTGTGGTATACATATACCATGGTATTATACTCAGCCACAAAAAAACAATGGTGATCTAACACCTCTTGTATTATCCTGGATAGAGCTGGAGCCCATTCTACTAAGTGAAGTATCACAAGAATGAAAAAACAAGTGCCACATGTACTCACCATCAAATTGCTATTAATTGATCAACACTAATGTGCACATATTATAATGTGCATAATGTAACATTCATTGGGTGTTGGGCAAGTGGGGGAGAGGAGGAGGGGATGGGTATATTCACACCTAATGGGTGTGGTGCTCACTGTCTGGGGGATGGACACACTTGAAGCTTGAAGCTCTTGGATGAGGCAAAGGCAATATATGTAAACATTTGTACTTCTGTAATATGCTGAAATTAAGTAAATAAATAAATAAATAAAAATCCATTGATTCCAATTTGGAAAGAGATTGACAAAACCATATACATTTGACCTATCATCAGTTTCATTTGCTTATGTGATACTTGTTTTTTATTTACAAAGTGGATTATATTTAGAGTAAATACTTAAAGTAAGTTTTCCCTTTCTCACCCTTGACCTTTCCATATATAAGTGTAGTTTTTCTTAGTAGCTTTCTGAATGTACAGGAATTATAAATTGGTAAATAGTTCATTTGTATACATCCTGTCCATCTCCTGTGAATTTTAGGTAGTGCAAATTCTCCTACAACCTTGTTGATATCTTCTAGTGCTTCATTATTCACTTTAAGGGAGCAAATTCACACAAATGAGATGATATTGAAAATGTAATTGCTCTACTTCAATCAATATGTTGAAAATATTTTTTCCTGAACCAAGTACAACAGCTATTTTCAAATATTTTATTACTTAGTAAAGGTGATAAAGTTTTAAAATTCAAAGTTATCCGTGTAAAGTATATTTTTAAGTATTCCTACCACCCCAATGAAAACAAAATAACGACTGGAAAAGATGGAGAAGCCAAGGGTATTTATTCAGGAAAAAAAGAAAAGAGGTATTATAATCAAGGTTAATATGTATACAGGGCTCATTTTGTGCCAGGTAATTTTCTAAGGACTTTATATTAACACACATATGCAATATTAGGATCCCTTTTTCACAGAACGGACAATGAGAGGCATAGATAATTAAACTTGTTAATGTTGCACAGCTAGTAACAAGCAGGGGGCCTCTGAACTCAGGCAGTCAGGCTGCAGACCCCATGTTCTTAATCAGTGTGTTTTCTTACCTCTTAGGTATAATAAGATCCACTTTTGTGGAAGAAGTATATAAATAGTACATGCTACTCTTATCTATAATTTTCAACCTTGAGCCATGACATGTCCATTGTTCTGAACATAAAAGCAACATTACTGAAGCAACTGTCCTTGGCAGAAATTTGTCTTTTATCCTGGAAATGATGAAAAGAGTTATTACACCCACCAAAAAGATCTTGGAAATCTTTTAGTATGACTCTTGACCTAGATTTTTTGATATGGAAGCGGGCTATACTATTTGCATTGATGAATCTGAAAATAATTATGACTATGTTATAGGTTAGCACTGATGTTAAATATGATAACTGTGTAATGCTAATTAGTTCCATGATAGCACTTTGTGATGTCCTATTCCCTGAGCCCTGCACTCTGTGGAGCCAAATGTGGCTATGGAAATTATTATTTTTTGTATGTATTGTGCTTAAAATAAATAAACTTTACAAAAAATAAATAATTTACTTTACATTTTTCCTTTTAATTACTGTAAATATTTATAAATTTTATCCTTCTGCTAATTTTGTCTTATTATTTTCTCAAGCCTATACTCTGAAAGCATCTTTCTGAATATTTACTTAGGTCGAGGCAACATTTACCACCTTTGAGAAGAAATCTCGTGTATGTGATATTGAATAAACAGTATTGTATAGTGGAAAGACAGGATTTGGAGAATATAATCATTCTCTCTGATTTGTTTGCTAGTGACCTTGGACAAGTTACCTCATCTCTGTAAGCCTCAGTTACTCATCAATAAAAATGGGATTAACATCAATTACTTTCAATTTTTTTCTCAATAAGAAAATATATTTTAAACCTGGCACAGTTTAATTATAATGTCAATTCTCTGCTGCATAGTTCATATTTCTAAGAAAAATTATTTCCATTTTTATAAATAACTACTATTGTTTATCCATAAAAGTCATAGATTTAAAGAATTTCAAAGGCAAAAGGAAACATAAAAATTATTTATCTTGGCTTATTTCATCTTCAGACATCTTCAGTGGTATTGTTAGAATATTAAGTCAAAATCTTCCTCTCTCCAATTTTTATCCATGGATTCAATTTGTGATGTCTAAAGCCAAAGAAAACAAATCAAATCCTTTCCAATGATATCTGACTTGCCTTTACTGTTAATGATTCAAATAGACATTTTACGAACTCTAAATCTAAATTTATTTTAAAGGTAATAGTGTTTCACAATATGCAAAATAATAAAAATCTACAATTTATGCACACTGATCTATGACAGCATATTGCACATACTGTTATTGATACTAATTGCAAATGATTATCATTAATATTCATTTTTTGAGATCATGCACCTCACTAATACATGGGTGAGAAAACTGACAGTTGGAGAGATTTAGTGACTAATAATTAAAGTATTAGTTAGTAAAGAACCAGGAGACTGGTTTATTTCATTGATTTTGGAATTTTCCTTTTTTCTTACAATCTTTCTTTACACTGATAGTGAAATTGCAGCTTATGCTATAAAATAAAGTGTGAACTTGATAAACGAGTCAATCTTTTCAGTATTAAAAAAATTCTGTTATCTTCTTAGAGAGAATGCAGAGATCTTTATGGAAATTGTAGTTATTCTTTTTTTTTTCCCATAGATATTGTTTATTTTTCATGACTGAGAGGATGCTGTTTACCTTGTTGCTATTGTTGCTGTTAAGATCGTGTGTTAGTCAGGACTCTGTTTTAGGAGCGGAGCATTCAAGAGAATAGTACACTGGGAAGTTCACATTAGATCAGGCTCATCTGGATCCCGAAGCTTGTATGAGGCCATCAGGACATGGTTGTCTCAGTTTTTTGGCTCTGTTTTCCCTGTGCTGCCTCTGGCAGGCAGGAGGATGGAGCACTGAGGTAATAATGTGATATTAACAGCTCTAGGTTTTCACTCTATCCTCTCAAACAATAAACTAAAAGATGTGTCTTTTTATTGCAATTGCCAGAGGACTGCCAGAATGGGCCACGTGGGGCCCTTGGCAAGAGCCATTGGCCCTGGTTAAGGGTGTTATTGGCTAGGGGGATAAAATGCTCTGATTAGCTTTTGGAGTCATGTGCCTACTCCTGAGGCCAGGGGTGGGATCAATTTCACACAAACTGCCTGGCCTGAGAATGAGTTAGATTCTTTCCTCAAGGAAAATCAGAGTGCTCTTACCAGAATGTGAAGGAATTAAGATAAGGCAAGTAGAAGAACTGTCCTTTATAGCTCAGCTCCCTTTATTGAGTCCTTAATAAGAGCATGATGCTTAGAGAATATATAAAACTTGCTTAAAGTCACACCACCAGTAATTGCTAGAATCCTCTTCCTCCATCCAATCTCCTTGCCCTTTAGTACAATGCTGTCTGTACAGCCTGCGCCACTACTTCTGAAGTTATTATCTTTCGTTAGCTTTTTTGAAAGGCTCAGATACTACAAAAATGTAAATATGGACCAAAAAAATCAGACTTATACTTAAGTAGGGTTTAGTAAGCTAGCAAGAGAAAATCACTCTCCCAAAGCAACACCTTAGAAAAACCAAAGATGAATGAAAAATTTGTGTTTTTTAAAACACTGGAAGTGAGGAAGGTAAGATAAATGAAGATAGAGAGGAAAGAGCCTTTACGTAAGCTTGGGATCTCAAACCTTTTCTATCCCTGGGGTTATTGGGCTGCAGACTGAGGGCCAGTCTTTGTCTAGGCAAAGATTATCAGGTAGGGACAGAGAAACCCTATAAACTTGTGATGGCTATGGGGATTGAGGTGCTGGATAGGAATCTAGAAGAACTTCAGGTTTATGGCAGTCTTTTTTCTTTTCTAAGTAATGAGATGACAATGTAGAAGGCTGGAGGGTTGAGCTGGACAGCCAAGCTGAGTTCTCTTAGCCCAGTGGTGCTTAGGAGATACAATGCCACTAGAGAGAGGGCCTGAAACAAATGCAAAATACATCTTGTCCTGCAGACATAAGAAAAGAGAGGTGAGCTAAAGCTGCCTAAAACTGCAAACTAGCCCCGATTTTGATCAATGCTTGATTGGATTTAGGTGATAGCTCCTCCCTATATCCCTGACAAAGAAAACAGGAAATTTTCTCAGGGGAAGAAAATAGCATCAATTTCAGTCTTTTTCTTTTGTATATTCTGTCCAGTATAAAATATTATATTGTAATACACATAATATTGTACATATAATGTTATATGTCATATATAATGAAATATCATTTTTGCTATTATAGAATAATTAAATATTTATATTAATTAAATAACTAAAATATACAATTAAATTATATAGATAAGTAATACATAAAATATATAATAATATATAAAATGGAAAGAATTAGGAAAATGTGATTTTCTTCTGCCTTCGTTGACCAACTGTTCTAAGTTTTTTCCTCTGATTTCTCCTTGTCTTCTTAACCACTGGATAATTGGAGTGAGCCAACTCTCACTCAGTCCTTTAACTTACCTACTTTTTTCCCTACATTCATTCTTTTGGTGATCTCATCTATTCCCATGGTATTAAATACTATCCATAAATTGATAATACTGAAGTTTATATTACATAAGTATATATATATATATATACATATATATATATATATATATATATATATATATATATATATATAAAATCTGTGAACTCCAGACTTGCATATACAAATGTCTACTCAAATTTGCCATTTAGATATCTGCAGGCAAATCAGCTTTAATGCTTTACTAACTAGACTACAGATTTTCATTCAAAACTTGCTCTGTCCACAGTTTTTATTTCAGAAAATGCAATTCCCATTTTCCAGATACTAAGACAAAAAACCTTGGAGTCAGCCTTCACACATTTCTTTCTCTCATGCCAAACCTCCTGTCCAAAGGCAAATCCTCCTGGATTTGTCTTCATTATATGTTAAAAATATGTCCACTTGTTATTTCCTCCACTCTGTTCAAGCCATACTCATTTCTCACCTGGAGGCTCGCCATAGCTGCGACTGGTCTGCCAGGTTACACCCCTGTTTTCCAACAGGCTTCTCTCAACACAGGACCCAGAATGAGAAATTTTCCACAATACTGCTTTAAATCCTGCAATAACTTCCCATCTCACACAAAGGGAAGCTAAAATCCTTATCGTGATCTACAAAGCCCTATACAATCTGTTTCTCTCTTACGTCTCTGAACTCATTGGCTGTTTGCTCCTAAACCATTTGCTGCAGCTATGCTGTCCTATTTGCTGTTCCTGAAATATACCCAGGCCTATGAGCTTTGGCACTGGGTGCTGCATGTGCCTGGAATACTCTTCCCATGAAAGCCAGCATGGATATCTCTCTCATCTCATTCAGGTCTTTAATCAAATACCACAAAAATAAGGCCTTTTATTATTGTATTTAAAAATTCTAGACTCTATTATTCTCTTATGCTCTGTATTTTCTTTGCAAAGCCAATTGCCACCTCTCTCTCTCTCTCACACACACACATACACAATTTTACTTATGTATATGTTTATTGTTTTCTACCATTACTGGAATATGACCACAATAAGCATAAGCAATTTTTTTCTCCTTTGTCCATTGCTATATTCTGATCACTGAGAACATGGAATGGAACTTAGCAGGTATGGAATAAATAGTAGTTGAATACATAAATATGAATATGGTTTATTTTTCTTTAGCAAACTTTGTTGATATGACTTAACTTTGTCTTTATTGGAAAATGTTTATAATTTTGAATTAGCCAGCAAAAACTCAAAGAATATTGGATTTATTTCATGGTAGAAAAAGGATGCTATTCAAATCATACTTTTGAACTGTTTGCATAATGCACATGTATAAAGAAAATAATGCTTCTCCACACAAATATAAAATATATGTACACAGAATTAACTTAGGTAGGTGGTAGCAGGAAACCAGATACGTTTGCATTAAAAATTACTAATCCTTTTATTGAATCTTACAGAGTTAGACTAGGAAGAAAATGGAAGGAACATCTGATACCCATTATTAGATACTTGTTTAACAGTTCTGGGAAATAGCAATTCTCATTCACATTTTCTGTTAGTATCCTGAAAGTGGTCCTGTCTGACAATGCAGCCATGGGGAGACTTGTTTTGATCAAGTCTGTTGCTTTTCCTTTCAAAGTGAACTAGATAATGCACCTGTGTAACTTCACCTCTTAATCAGATCAGCAGGGGCCCATTGAAACTGGGAGTAATGATGCTACAAGTTGAGGTTTTCATGAAAGATGTGTTCTAATCTCTTTTTGTCTTCAAAAGAAGAAAATAGGTAATACTCATATTTCTGTTCCCCAAATTTAGTAAAACTGGGCAAAACTTTAAACAATATCATTTGCTACCCTTATATTAGATGTGGCACATATTTTGACTAGTACAACCATTTTTCAAAAAAAATTAATATATGCACTATATTGGAATCCAAATAACAGAATTTCATAGAAAAGTGTGTTTCTAAATCAGATACTTAAAACACCACTAATAACCTTATATTGCAATTGCTTTGAAAATAATATACTGGTAGTAAGGCTGGCCTCTGGACTAGCTGATAACAATAAAGGAAGCAAAATCCATATCCCTATTTCTTTGTCTGTTTTTCTGTTTTTGAACATCTCTTTCTCTAAATATTCTGCTTTTTCTTTTTCCTCCCTGTATTAAAGTGGAGCTGTTCTAAACCAATAATTTTAAGTTAATAATTTATACACATTTATGATTTTTGCATCATTTGTGATTTCTGTATCTTTATTGTGTTTTATGAGAGTGTGATTTATTTTTGTTATCACACATTAAATACAGAAAATGAAGTACTCTGGGGGTTGGGGGATTCTAAAGCATCTTCCTGGGGTTCCTGAAATCAAAATCATTTTCCAACTATATTACAAAAAATTCAGAGGAGAAAGTTTCAGGAAAACAACAACAACAACAAACCACTGTACTCATGAACACATTTACCTTCATGTAGACACAGAGATATACCTACACCTTAATTAGGAAATAATTGTAGTTTATAACTTCTCACTTGCCTTCTGCAAATCTTGTTTTATACATTAGTTATCGGGAAAACTGTTAAGGATTTTGCTTGCAAAACTTAAGTGGAAAAGGAAGAAATCTAAACATGTGACTAAGAAACATCTAAAAGAGGATTAACATTGCTGTTTTGTATACAAAGAACATATTATTTTAAATGAAAGATAAGATTCTTGCAACATATTCTAACTACTTAAAGCTTTAAGTTTCATTACTTTTTCATCAGTTTTTCAACCTTCTTAAGATTAACACAATCAACTTCATCCTTCACTTGGCCAAGTTAATTAACACAGAGCTACTTTCAGTCCTTTACATGTTAATCTGTAGCAAAAAGTAATTGATCTCCTTGAGTATAATTGTTGTAATTTCTAGTTTTTACATCTTGATTCCTTATTCCTATAGATACCACACTTCTGTATCTTCGTAGTTGCATGTTATTAGCAACAATAAAAACATTTCAGTGTTTTAGCAAGTAAAATAAGCATTTTACCAATGGAAACATTCAGCTGCAGACGTGCACATCTCCAAACTTGCTTATAAGTAAAAATGTGCTTGAATCACACTAAAATAGATATTTCGGCAAAAAGCAAATCAGTGTATATCATTGTCAATATTAAGAAATTGTTAGCAAATGTCTACGTGAAATATTTGTAGCATTTGTCATTGCACACCTATTCTGCTCTAGAAACTGCTATGTTTTAAGGTTAACAGCGTTGCTTAAAGAAAAATGTGGGCAGTAAAGCCAACTTCTTGACTAGTGGTTAGTTAATAAGTAAACGAAGTTTTTCTTTCTCTTTCTTTTCTCTCTTTCTTTCTTTCTTTCCCTCCCTTCCTTCCTTCCTTCCTTCCTTCCTTCCTTCCTTCCTTCCTTCCTTCCTTCCTTCCTTCCTTCCTTTCTTTCTTCTCTCTCTCTCTTTCTCTTCGTTCCTCTTCTATCTTTTGTTTTTTTTTTCTTTTTGTCTTTGCCTTGAGTATTATATGAGAATAGTAGAGAGGTGGAAATTGTGTATATTCTGTTAGTGGTATGTATTGGATACATATTAATGACAAATCCCTTCCAGATGACTTTAAATCCCCTTGATTTTGCAAATATATATATATATTTTTACATAAACAGTGGGCAAGACATTGAACCATATATAAATGTGAACGTGATCCAGCTTTTCCCTTCAAATAATTTATAAACTAGTAAGTAAAATATCATAATTATATAAATCAGTATAACATAAGAACTGATGTGACAAAAGCACTTAGGTATAAAAATCAGGTCCTCAGTTAAAAGCCCTTAATTATTTTATGGATCCTGTGTTTGAATGAGAATATTGATGTTACAGCACCAGAAATGTCATTAAGACCTACCTTCGATCAAAGTATGAGTGGGATTTTACATAAGATTAAAGCTAACATTCATCCCATTTTAAACTTCTCTTAAACATGAAGTTCAGTTAAGACCACATTATGTTCTCATGGGTACTGGCAAACTTTGTCTCTGTTTTGAACAAAATATTAACTTTCCTTTAAAACATTCAAATCTTTTTTGGTCACTAAATCTTATTTGTTGGTGTAAAAAGATTTTCAAAAATAAGTTTTAGTGATCTATGGCACTGCATTGTGACCACAGTTATAATAATGTATTTTATATTCCAAAATTATTAAAATAGATTTTTAACATTCTCATTACCAAAAAAAAAAACAAAAAACAAAAACAAGACCCTAAGATGTTGGTGAGGTGATGGATATGTTAGCTTGATTTAATCTTTCTGTAATGTTTGCATAGATCAAAACATCATATTAGACCCTATAAATAGGCACCATTATTATTTGAGTGGATTAATAAAATATGGTGTATGTATGCCATGGAGTTCTACTCAGTCACAAAAAACAATGGTGATCTAGCACCTCTTGTGTTGTCCTGGATGGAGATGGAGCCCATTCTACTAAGTGAAGTATCATAAGAATGGAAAAACAAGCACCACATGTACTCACCATCCAATTCGTTTTAATTGATCAACACTTATGTGCACATATGATAGTAACATTCATCAGATGTTGGGCAGGTGGGAGGAGGGAGGAGGGGATGGGTATATTCACACCTAATGGGTGCGGTGCACAATGTCTGGGGGATGGACACGCTTGTAGCTCTGACTTGGGCAGGGCAGAGGCAATATATGTAACCTAAACATTTGTACCCCCATAATATTCTGAAATAAAATATGTAATAAATAAATAAATGAGAAAAATTAAAATAGTATCTGTTACATTTGAGATTAGTATTTTCTAATGAGGTTTTCTCTTTAGCACATTATTTGCAATTCACACTGTTGCCAAATGAATACTTTAAAAAATTACAGGATTCATTTGGACCATTAATAGAATTCCTTTGGACCAATAACCATGTACACATAATACATGAAATTAAGAGAAGGAAGATGTGAAGGAAGAGAGAGATTCTTCCTGCTATGTAAAGCATACTGTAACTTCTTTCTTTCTGAAAACAGGTAAGAATAGCATTAGAGATGCAATTGCATTCCATAGCTCTTTAGTGAGAGATAGCCAAAGGCATCCCTGAGTCCTAGGGAACTTAAGGGAAACAATATATACCACAGAGGATGCTAATGTGGACAATGCAAATTATGAAGATTCCAAAGAAAATAGTACAGTAAGTATGTTAGTCACATATTTTATTATTGAAAGCTGTACAAATTACAACATGGCCAATACACAGATCAACTCTTCTGTTGCTCACTTGATAGACACTTAAAAATGGTTTCGTCTACTTATTAAAAAAAGATGTTTATTGTAGAAGTTTAAAAATAGAAGTATAATGAGAAAAATCAAAGTCACACATAACCTCATTACCCAGACTTTACAACATATCTGTTAGGATTATTTTGGTTACAGGTGAGAGAAATCTGATCTGAATCAGCATAAGCACAGAAAAATAAATTTATTTAAAGACACGGTGGTGTTTTACAGAAACAAAGTCAGAGACTACAGGATCTCAGGAACATATGAAGCCAGATGCTCAAATGCAATGGGGCCTCTTTTGTCTCTCACCCTCCTATGCCCACATAGCTTCAGTCTGAGTCTTCTCCTGTCAGTGTACAACCCTTCCTGTGATTCACAGGGCTGGAGACTCCTTATTTTTATTTTGTAGGTTCAACCACAGGAAAAAGACTGGAGTCATCAAATATAACAATGTCAAGGAATGGGGGTTGGATTGTCTTAGATTTCAAATGCATGCACTTGGAACAATTGTCCGTATCCAAGTAATTGTCACAGTACTATAACTATCTTGGAGATGCTGACAGTAACCCTGTACTTGGAGGAAGAGAATTTAGAAAAAGTTGCTGGGGTAGGAGAACGAACTCATAAGTATTCTACAAACACTCTTACCAACTTGAAGCTGTCTCTTCTGCTATAAGACATGTTTTTATTTTTGTTTTTAGTGCAAAGTAACTCAAAGTGATCTATTTAATAAGGGGAAGTTGTATGATAGTATATTGAGGAAGTCTTGCCCCAAAATTTTCTAATACATTAATGGTTTAAAAAGATCAGAAGAAAGTTATTTTGTTACAGAGTTTATCAAAATTTTCAAAGGCTTAATAATATAGACAGAACTTACAAAGAAAAGTTGAAAATAATACAAAACTGCTTTCCTTTCATAAAAGTAATGACTAGTTTAGAGGTTTCAAAAATACTACACTTCCATCCTTATTAAGAGGTCTGGAGAAGCTGAAAATGCTAAGGAAGAAATTGTGAAGATATATGCCTGTGTTAAAAAAAGAAGTAGCCCACCTGTGGCTCACACCTGTACTCTTAGCACTCTGGGAAGGCCAAGGCAGGAGGATTGCTTGAAGTTAGGAGTTCAAGACCAGCCTGAGCAAGAGTGAGACACCTCCCACCCCCAACCTCAGCATCATCTTTACAAAAAAATAGAAAAATTAGCTGGGTGTGGTGGCATGAACCTGTAGTCCCAGCTGCTCAAAGCCCAAGAGTTTGAGATTGCAGTGAGCTATGATGATGCCAATCCTCTTCAGCCAGGGAGTGAGAATCTCTCTGTCTCAAAACAAAAAACAAAAAACAAAAACAAAAAAAACAAAAAAGTAAACATATTTCAGGATTTTCATTTCAAAGGAGTAGGCAAGACTCTCAGTTTTTAAGACTGGAAGGGATCTATTCCGTATGATTTCAGGGTAAAATGCCAGGAGACATCTAACTATTTATTAAGGTGCTATTGTTTCTATTGGTGCTCTGGCTACAGGATTTTATAGGATTTAAGCAGACTGCTCCTTTCCTTGATTTCCCCCAAAATATCATTACTTTTAGCATATAATTTTGTACAATGAAAGGTCTTTCAGGAACACTTATATGGCATATCAGCAGAAATGCCTGTGTGTGCTTTCCAGCTCTTCTCTCCCTGTAGGTGTGTATATATACAGACATAACAGAAATACACATATGTGTACATATACGACAGTCTTTAAAAACACATTTTTATGTGTGTGTGTTTGTACACACACACACAGACACACCACACACTCTCTTGTTATAGTCTGAATTATTTCCTCTCCAAAATTCATATGTTGAAGTACTCACCTCTAGTATCTCATAATGTATTTGAAGATAAGGTCTTTGCAGACAAAATGATGTTAAAATGAAAGCATTAGAGGGGACTATAATCCAGTATGACTTATGTCTTTGTAAGAAGAGTAAGTCTGGACACAGAATGCACAGAGGGGAGGCAATGTGAAGACACAGGGGAAGATGGCCATCTACAAGCCAAGGAGAGAGGTGTGGAACAAATGCTCACATCTGTGATTATTTCCTGATAGATTCCTAGAGTGAGAAGAAGTTGTTTGATTTCATCGTTTTTATATTTTGAAATGCTGACATAAATTATTTAATAGCCCTCAGCAATGTTGTGCCAATTTATACATCTCTCTGTTTTTGCATGTGAGCGCCTGATTCTTCACATTCTCTTAGTTCTGACCAGTACTACAACATACTAATAGCAAAAGTAAAAATGCCATATATATAAAATTTTTCTGATATATTCAGTAAAAGGGAATTGCAACCAGTATTTCCATACTCATCACACCACATAAATTCGCCCAAGTTTGAATCCAGCATATTATGATGACTCCTTTCATGGTTTTCCACTTTGCTTTACATATTTTTCCAATAGCATCAGATGTTTTGGGTATGCATGCCAAGAGGTAACACAAAATGGAAGTTGGGATTACTATGGTTAACATGAGCATGTTGGAAATTATGGAGAGGTTAACATTATTACAGGCAAACTCATGAACAGAGAAGTTTTGAAGTGTTGACAATAATAGACTGCAGGGTGTCTGGAAATAAATGTCTATCCATTAGGAAATGTTAAATGAAATGAAAATTTTCTCAAAAATAAAACTACAAAAAAGGTTAAATTTTCATTTGACCCACAAGGGTTGATTAAAATTGAGGAATTTGACCTGCAGGGATAAATTGTTCAATTGAATCCATTGAACAATTTGACTTTGACTCAGGAACAAATTGTTCAACTGATCCTTTATTTTTTACTTTTGATCATATGTTTTTTTGCTCAAATTTTCTACTGCTGTCTGTTTATTTTCCTTGTCTCAAAAGAGGCATTCAACAGAAATCCCCCAAATCTTTCTCATCTTCCTACTATTGAACATGACACCTGGAATCACGTGGGTTATGTACTTAAAAGTAATTTAAAATCTCTTTGGAGAGTATATTGACCACATGATGCCTGGCTTTGCATGGGAGTAGGCTTAATCCTATTTCAAATCAGACTCAGAGAAACATTGTTTCACCAACACTTTTACAGTAATTCTCTTGTAAGATTTACAATTTATGTTCGTATATACCATCATGACATATATATTATAATAAACAAGTAGACTTATTAACTAAAGTGGTAGGAGAGAAAGCTTTTGGTGTTGGCCTTTTCTAGTCCTTTTTGTTAGATCTTGAAATTCAAATTTCAGATAAAATATGTAAAGTATACACGTTGAAATTACCTTAGACTTGTTTACTATAGCTGTTGAGTTTTTGCCTAGACTCTGTGACTGCTCTGTTGCCTTTTTCTCAACCTAAGAACCCACCTCCTCCCAATTCCCTGTGAATTTTTTGAACTCTCAATAGGTTTCCTTTTACTGAATTGTCTATTTGCTTAGAATGGCCATATTGGGTGTCTATTGCTAAGAAATAAGAGCACTGACTTAAACAGTTAACTGCAGAAGCTGTAGTTTTGGAGACTGCGGAGCTGTTAAATGTGCCAATCTTTAGATGATCTGCTGTAGATTAAGACTTTGGATGGCATATGAGTACACAGGGAACAGGTCATAGAACTTCCAGAAACTTGCCGGGAGATTAAAAGGGGAAATGGGAAGATACAAAGGAGAGATAATATCTGCTTCACAATTTTGTCTAAGATGACCCTAAAAACATAAACGAAGCAGAAATATTTGAGCAAATTGAGCACAAGGGGCAGCAAAAGCTGGGCAAAACTAAAAACAGATGGTTCTGTGACATGATTCCCCAACTGGGGTCATGAACCAGAGTTCAACAGATCACTGGGCAAATGTCCAAATGCCGGACAGATTAGACTAGGCTTAATAGTTAAAGATAATTAAGTTGTCCTTTCATGTAAGTCCGATGTTGAAGCATTCAGTATATTTTATATGGATAGATAAATCTTATTGGGAACATTTATATAACAAATACTTATTGATCACATGCTATGTATAAATTACAGTATGTATCCTAAAATATTGGTTTATTTATTCCTTAAGGTAAATTTGAATTGAAAAAGTATAGAATTTCTTGACCTCTAAATATTACTAGACATTTTTAATACTGACATATACACATACACAGATATTAACCAAAGTAAAATATTGTCTTTCCTTACAATTTTTACTATTTAAGTGTATTTTTTAAAGTTTCCACACAGTTAGAACTTAGAAAAAAAATTATAGGAAATTGTAAGTTCTTAAATTAATTGTAGCCTCATTTGTCCAAAAAGACAAAAGTAATATTTTTTTAAAAATTCACTATTTCTTGTCATTTATTTTTGTACCTACTCTGCTATGTTGTTCACCCTAGTTAAAATGGCTTTTATCAAAAAGACAGGCAATAACAAAGCTGGTGAGGATGTGGAGAAAGGGGAACTCTTGTATGCTTTTGGTGGAAATGTACAGAGAATAGTATGGAGATTCCTCAAAAAAATAAAAATAAAACCACCATATGTCTCAGCAATCTTACTGCTAGTTATATATTCAAAAGAAAGCAGATCAGTATATCAAAAAGATATCTTCACTCCCACATTTATCGAATTATTCACAATAGTCAAGATTTGGAAATACCCTAAGTGTTCATCAGCAGACAGATGAGTAAAGAATACATGGTACATAGATACAATGGAATATTCTTCAGCTATAAAAGAAATGAAATCCTGTCATTTGCAATACCATGGATGGAACTGGAGAACATTATATTAAGTGAAATAAGCCAAGGACGGGAAAAAAAATCTCACATGTATGGAAGCTAAATATTAAAACACTTGATATTACAAAGACAGAGAATAAAATGATTGTTACCAGAGGCTGGGTTGGGTAGCAGGGAGGGGGGTGGATAAAATGAGGACAGTGAATGGGTGCAAAAATATATTAGTTAGATAGAATGAACAATATTTGATATTATAACACAGATATTATATCAACAATAAGTTAGGATATACCTTAAAACAATTCAAAGAGTAGATTCGGAATGTTCCTAACACAAAGAAATGATAAATGCCTGATATGATGGATATCCCAATTACCATGATTTGATTAATTCACATTATATGCCAGTATTTAATCATTATATACAAATGATTAAAATGTCATTTGTACCCTATAAATATATACAACTATTATGTAACCATAACTAAAAATTTAAAAATTTAAGCAAAATGTCTTCATATAGGATTTATTAGAGATGAATTCCTTATATCAGGGGACATACGTGCTTCTACCTCATGTATTTAGGGCATATAAAAAGTTGATTATAAGAACACACTTTGGATGTGCGACCTTCTCATTGGGAGAAAGAGGGTATTTATTTCAAGTATTTGCTTATTTTTATTTTGTTTGAGAAAAGAAAAATTGCTTGCATTACTTATTTAAATTATTTAGATCAATTGTATTACCCATTAAATATGGATTGATGTTTGCTGGCACATTCAATGAATGTGCAAGAAATGTTTATATGTTTACTTTTAAAATAACTACTTAACTACTTTCTCTTTTTGTGTCCTTCATATTTTCATGCTTCTAAACGATTTTTTGACACAAGGAATCTACCACAATAATTCAAATGGAAAACCTTATAAGACTCACATATGAGAGAACACTTACTTGGGCATACACTCACAAACTCTAGTTTAACTCACACAACAGAAATAATATTTTTTAATGTAGCAAGCATACATTTATGGGGTTTTGATACATGTATTTACTTTACAAAAGAGTACATTTTTACCAACCTTTTGATGTCTTTATTCCATCCTTTTGGTAAAAGTCTTCAGCTATGTTTGAGCTTTTTCTTAGGTCTGCATTCAGCAACTATCACTCAGCTGCTACTTATGGTACTCTTACACTGAAACTGAATGTCTTCTGGAGTGATGGCTGGCTATTTATTCTACTTGATGACTGTTGAGCCTCATCGTTAATCAGGCAATGCCTGCTCCCTGTAGGGCACACAGTATGTGCTGTGATACATTTTTTTATGTGGTGCTCAGAAAACATAAGGTGTGCTTCTAAAGTTGTAAATGAGCTTAGTGTTCATGAGAAAATTCTTATTACTACTTTGATAAATAATATTTTACAACAAAATTTTTGGTAGTGACTACTTCCTGTTAACTAATTTATTTCTCAAAAATGAAAAGAAAAATATTTTATCATAATATACTTAAATCTTTGTAGCACTTTCTTAAAATTGGTAAGTGAATGGAAAATTTGTTAATGACTATAATAGTTTCAATGATTTTAAAAGGTGAAGTAGTTGATTCAATTGTTTTAAAGGCAAGGTATAAGTATTTTAGAAGGCAATGATCTTTGATAAAAATAACAGAACTAAATGTATATTGCAAATCGGATTGTGTTGCTTATCACCATGCTGTTATTTCTTAAGAGTACAGAAGAAAGAATTATACTAGATTAAGAGCCTTTTTATTTGAATCTTTTACAATAACTGAATATACACACATATAACACCCATATACCACACACACACCCTCATGCACACAGTAACTGCTCTTACAGTTTATATAGATTTTGTAGAATTACAAGGTAATCTCTATAGGCAATATACTTACTTTGTGCTTGGTGCTATTTCTGTGTAATATGATAGGACAAACAATAAAATGCTGAGAAATATCTTATTCATTGTCTTCAAACTGGAGAATCAATAAAGAAAAGTGAAGAAGATTATGTATTATGTAATCTTAAATTTCACTTAAATACTTTGTATTAAGAAACAACACATAATCTGTTCTTCGAAATCTGAGTGTAAGATTCAGACTTTTTTTGTTGTTGTTGTTAAGATCCAGAGCAAGCTATTGATCATAACATGACTATTTTAAGAATGGTCAGTTCCTTACTTGTATCTGTAGAACATGCAGTCTAGGTGTCAAACAAAATTTAAATGCCTACATAATTGATTTTAAAGAACAAATTGATTATTAAATGGGCAAGTTAAAATATACTAAATTGTTATTCAGTGTGATTCTTTTTGCAACTTCACTCAAACATAGCAAATAGAAATTTTCATTTTAGTTTCCTTCTAGAGAATTTTTCTGTTTTCTTTTTTATAAATTCAGCTAAAACTTTGGTAATAAATAAGAATCTTTCTTCATAAAGGCTAGATTTTGCAAACAGCTTGCTTCTCTGTAAGGAGGGATATTTTGCATGTTAGATGCACATTCTTCTTTGTTCTCATTGGTAGTGAGCTGTACACAGGAAATAAGGATATAATACAATTTGGGGTAGAATTTCTGTGATTATGGTAAGTATGTAAAAATATCCTCAAGACCAGATGCCCATGACAATAATTCTTTCAGGTGAAGAACTGAGAGAATTATCCAGATAATATAAGCAAACCCAGGTATCTCTGTTGCATGTAAATTGCTCTTGAGTTAATTTGATATCTGAATTATTTGTAAGATTACAATTTTCTAACTCTACATGAACAGGATAGACCTAGTCTTCCTTTCATCCCTTTCTTATGAATAACATTTTCAATAAATATATTTTCTCTTTTTCACAATAAATTTTGGAGAAAATTATATTATGAAAATAAGAAATGAATAGCACTTTTAGGAGCCAACTGATTAGGCCAAATATTTGACAGCTGTTTAGCAACTTTATGCAAATCCAAGGTTTACTCTGACCAGAGCCTTCCAAGTTTGTATTACCAGAAATTTGTAGTCCAGTGATGTGAGCAAATGGGCTAAATTGAAACCACCGAATTCATTCAATTTGATATCAAAGCCAGATTAAACCCAAGCCTCTAAAGGTGAATGTCAAACATATTAAATCAATAGATCATGAAGCCTTATGAAGGATGGTTCCCAGCCATTAAAAATCTGTTAAAAATTGCAATGTAAATAATTAACCAAACAAGAACGTTCAACTAATAGTCTATGATATGTTCAATTTCAAGATATCTCTCACCTGCACCCTCCAGTAGATTGACTTTCAATCATACAAACTTCAGTAAAAATTTGTATAGAACAGTATGCTTAATGTTTTTCCAGGCTAGTGCACTTTAAAAATGTGAATAATTAATTAAAATTAATAATTCCTTTATTTGAGAGACCAATACTATTAGAGCAGAATATTCAATTACTAAATTCTTCTTTCTGACCAAGGGGACTAAGAAAGACCCCTGTCCCATTGATCTACTTTCTTTCCAAGTGTACACCTCTGAATCTCTTTTAGTGTTGAGAAGAATAAAAAAAGAAAAGCCTAAATTAAAATGTGAATATTTTCCATATTGTCAGAAATAAAGTCAAGCTACAAAGGAAAATAAATATTTAGAAGAACCTGCTGGTTAAATTGAATGATATAAATCTAACTTAATGAAGTCAGGGATTTTTATCTTTTTTGTCCAATGTTGTATTCCTTGTACTCAGAACTGTTTCAGGAATATTGCAGTGGTTTAGTAAATATTTGTTGAATGAGAATACTCCAATAATATAGCAAATATATAAGTAGATCTGTTAGTCTTCTCAATATTTTAATCAAACCCTACTTGTGGTCTACATACGCACACACACATTTTTTTTTTCCTGACCTCTATTTACCATCCAAATTGCTATCAGGAATTACAACATCAACCATATCACAATAACTTGGTGAGAAGATCTGTCTGTCACCTTTCATATCTTACATAGGTAAAAGTACACCTATTCTTAGGATTCTTAATGGTAAATACCTTAATAGATTGATAAAAACAATATTAAGAGTATATGATTATTGGTAAAAGGACTTTCCAACATCACTTAGTACATTGGATTCTTTGAAAAATGAGTTAATTCTTTAAACATGTTACAGGAAGTAAAGAAAGTTTAAAATAAACTTTTGAACAAAACAACACATACAAAGTATTCTTCCCCAAAACTCAAACTTGAATCTGATCAAATATCTAGATTTAACAAGCATTTTTTAGAAAATACAAAACAAAAGATTAAGAACACCATAGGTATATCTTAAAGATATATTAAAAGAAGAATCCATATATTAAAAGATCTATCAACCAATGTCAGTGAAGCTTAAGTTAAAATTTATTGTGTTAACATTGTCCATTTCTATTTCTTATTTAGTAAAACTTCTTCAATAGAGTCCAACAATTTCCAAAGATAGTTTGGAATTTGTAATTCTAGAAAGATTTTATTCATTTGAAATTATTTATTTACTGTAAAAAATCTTTACATATGCTAGCGTAATAGATACTCTGTAACATATGGCAATATGGATATTTAGGTTATTTCTAGTTTCTTATTTTAAGTAAAGATTTAAGTAATAGTATTTCAGAGAATAAATCCAGAATTTAATCAATAGTTCACTTTTTACTTGCCTGGGCAAACTAATAAACTACATATTTCAAGTGTTGGCTGAATTTAAGTCTAGCTAACTATAAATAAAAGCTTTAGCACAATTTTGCTAGGAAATAAGTATTTTCCTTTCTTTTTTCATATCATAACCATGGAAAATTATTATCTCTCATGAATGAAAGATAACTGACAGTTAGGGTGCCCTTGTTAATATAAACTACAGTGAATCAGATGTCATCTGTCATATTCATCAAAACATTATGTCACTTTGAGGATGTCTGATTTATTTTCTTTTGTAAGGTGAACAGCTAGACATGAATAAATTTTGATTTAATATGCAAAATGAGTAAAAAGAGAACACAATGCATAATTTATTAATGGTATTCATTTTCATTATGTTAAAACTTGGGTTCTTATTTTCCTTTAACACTAATAAAATAATTGTTTTAGATTTCATGATTAAAATAGCCGTGCTATGAGAAAATAGTTAATAGAAAATTATGATTTAAAAAAAAATTCAACAGTAACTCAATTACTGTATTGCTCAAGGCTCATAAATACCAATTTAAGTTGGAATTTATTTGTAAACATAATACATAACACTCATTCTGGGGCATTTTAAAGGTATATTAGGAGCCATTTTTAGAATTAAGCTAACTAAGATAATAAGTTGAATAAAAACAAAGTTTGACATATTTAAAATTCAGCACCTAAAAACTTTCAAATTCACTAACAGTTATGGACAGATTCAGCTCGACCCTCAATTTTCCAGAGTTAATTGAAGTTTAGATATGGCTTTTAGGATGACAACTTTAATTTCCTTTAGTTCTTCGGTATTTCACAAGCTAGCCATTGCAAAGTAAAATTATTACATTAAAATATTGCATATTTAAAGTTACAGGTATTTTCCTATTGCAAATACGAGTATAAAAATAGGTGGAAGAAATCCAAGGCCACATGATGACCCTATCTAGGCACTTATTGTGCTTTTTGGCTTTATTTCTAAGCTGTTATCTTGGATTATACTCATTTTGCATTTTCTTTTCATTGTCAGGTCAAAAATTGGTATGGGAAAAGAAAAAACCTTTTGTTGTTGCATATTAGAACATGAAGTTTATTTCAAACTCTGTCAATTTGAAAAGAAAATGTATTTTGATTAGAAATGTACCAAACACTAACAAAAGAAATGCAATGGTAACTGGAACAGAAATTCATTTATTAATAACTCATACTTTCTTCAGATTTATCAACAGAATCAGTCATAATAATTAAAATCTTGTTTTGAAAGGTTTTAAAAACCTCATTTTATGGTATTTTCATAGAACTATAGTCTTGAAATAGAAAAGACCATGAGATTCATCTAAAGAATTACAGAGATGTAATATCAGTCACAAGAGTAAGTTACATATATCATTGAAAACTTTCCATAGCTATGTTAAAAAGGTAAAGAGAACATGTACAATTGATTTTAATAATATATTTCATTTAACCTAACATATGCCAATATTTTCATTTTGAAATATAATTAATATAAAAACACAGTAAAATAATTTGTATTTTTCTGCTGTTGTTCGAAGCCTTTGTGTATTTTACATTTATAGCATATCTTAATTTGGAAAAAATATTTCTAGTGCTCAATAGCCACATTTTTATTCCCCACCATATTGCATAGCAAAGATTTACAGCATTCCTTTACCTTGATGTTCATGTGTGAGAATATTTATTTTGAATTAAGTTGGTATGAAAGAGGACTATAAATGTAACGTATTTATATAGAAACACTTGCCTCTTCTTATCCGGGTGTTCTGCTTCTCCTCTATGGATTCAACCAACAGCAGATCGAAACTAAAAATAAAATAAAAACAATAAAAAATACCAATACAACAATAACAGATAATGCAAATTTAAAATTATAGTATAACAACTTTTATCTAGATTTACATTATATTAGGCATTATAAGTTATCTAGAGATGATTTAAAGTATACTGGAGAATTTGTGCAGGTTGTATGCGAATACAGTTGACTTTTGCACAACACAAATTTGAACCGCGTGTCCATTTATGCACATATTTTTTTCAGTAAAAGTTACAAGGAGTGTGCCTGCCTCTCCTTTCACCTCCTCCAGCTTTTCCATCTCTGCCATCTCTGAGACGGCAATACAAACCCCTCTTCTTCCTCCTCCTTAGCCTACTCAATGTGAAGTTGACAGGCATGAAAATCTTTACGGTGACCCACTTCCACTTTTAAGGAATAATGAATATGTTTTCTCTTTCTTATGATTTTATTAATAACATTTTATTTTTTCTAGCTGACTTTATTGTAAGAATACACTACATATAACATATAAAATATGTGTTAATTGACTGTATACATTATTGATAAGGCTTCCAGTAAAAAGTGGGCTATTAGCAATGCAATTTTAGGAGAGTTTAAAGTTATATGTAGATTTTCAGCTGTGTGGTGGGGGGATAGGTCCTGGAGTCAATCTCTGGTGTTTACCAAGGGACAACTGTATTGGTCTCTATGGAGGCAACAGAGCTACTGTATACAAGTAAAAACACTGGTTCCTATAGGGGCTGAATCCTGGGTCTATTTATAGTTGTCTCTAACTTTGGCATGTTATCTTTCCTCTTATTAGCTCAGTTTCCCCAACTGTAAAATGGGAATAGTACTAAAACTTATCTCACAGAGTAGTGATTCAATATATGTAAAGTTCTTAAAACAGTGCCTGGTACATTAGGAGAATTAGTGTAGGTATTCCTGTTTTATTTGACCTACTATCTTTATGTAAATCATTTAACCTCCATCATTTATTTTTCACTGTTAAAAATAAGTTAGGACTAATTATTGACTATAGAATGCATTTCCACACAATAAGGGTTTCTTGGATCAATATGTGATTGTCAAGTAAAATGTGTGCATGTTCTTTTGAATATACTCTTTGTAAGGCCCAGTCTTTCATCTCCTCAGAACTGGCTATTAAAATCTAAAATCACCTATTAAATTTTAGATATTTCTTTGATGGTTATACTATACATTTAATACCCAATTAGTTAATTCTTTTCTTCTGTAGTATTTAAATCATGTTTCTGAATATTTTTATGTAACTTTTTCGTTGTCGCTGAACTAAGTGCTCCATCCTTGTTTGTTTTAATCTCAGTTTATAATACCACTTGATTCCCTTAGTCATATTGGGCTTTTCTCTGAACTCCTTCCAACCTGTCTACATTTCTATGCTACTGAAGCAACCAAAACTGAATGGCACTTTGATGCAGTTCATCAGAATTACAGAAAAAAAGCTGTCAACAATGTGTCCCAGGATGTCATGTTTCTTTGTCTGCAAATCAAAGTAACAGTGAACATTTATACATTTAGTGAAGCATCAGCCAGATCTTTCAATGGATAACTAAGCTGCTCTTAGAAGAAAAAAATCAAAATTAATAAGACTCAAATAGAGGAGCTAAAAAATGAAATCTATTTGACAGTTTCTTCAGAATATGGTTTTTCATTTTATTTTATTTTTTGAGACTTTGGGTTTAGAATTGGACTTTGCATCATAGTTCATTTGGAGAAGATAATATTTGTCTAATGTAAATGAGAGTGAAGAAATGAATAAAAGAAAGGAAAGGTAAATGTATTTAGGATCATAAAAATTCGCATTCATAGTGAGTTTATAAATAACTCATTTGGAAATGTATACAGAAAATGTATTGCCTAAATTCATTCTTTTTATTTTGTGACAAGAAAGGCCAGATTTTTCTTACCTAATATTTTAAAAATTATTCACTAATGGGTTCATTTTTTGGTAATTGGTTGTATGTTTGTAGCATTATTATATCTTTAGTGTGAATAAATGCAATTTTATCTTTTTGCATTTGTGTTCATTTACAAAATGTATCGAGTACACACAAAGTACATGCCAGTGAACTGAATTGTTCAGACTATACAATTTCAATTGGATGAAAAGTGTCTAAGCACTTTTCAATTGGAAAAGTGCATGCTAAGCTAAATTTATAAAGAAAGGTGTATTTAAGTGACTTCCCTTTGCTTTGGGAAATCTGTGAATGGAAAGAGGATAGAAATGCCTAATGCAATTAGAACTTATGATACTATAAAGAAACCATAGGAGTTAGGCCACTATCCTTTCTGGGTATTATTTTTAGTTAATGAAAGTAGAGTATTACTTTCTTGATTTGTTGTGAGTCTTTTTTGAGTCTTAAATTCTATTGAATTTCTTTGTGCTTCTATCATCATAATGGAGCTCATAAAAACAGTGAATTTCGTTTTTCATTAAGTTGCCATACCCAGTTCACAGTTAAGCTTTGATAATAGGCAAATACTGCTGGAGGATAAGATAATCAATTTTGTAATTGATTGTTGTTAATGCCTAGTACAGGAAACACTGAATAAATCATTGAATTAAAATCCCAGTGTATGACAACTATTGTGTTGTTGGCATTTTCATTACAGTAGGTGGATGTCAATCTCTTGTATTTTTCAAAGCTTAGGCAATATGCCTGAATTCTGAAATTTTCAGTTTACTCTGAATAAACACATAAAACTGTACTTGGACTTTTGGGAAATTAATATATTGGCAATTTCTGATGAATACTCTGCACTTAAAAAAACTGAATACACCAAAACACAAACTATTTCAATTATTATACCAATAACTACAAACATCAAGATCTAGCTAAATATTATTTCAAACCCATAACTTTAGGCTTCAGTTAGTTGTTGTGGTATTACACTTTGAATATACATTATTCAAAATACTTAGTGTTTCAGATTTGGGATTTTTTCAGATTTTGAAATATCTGCATGCACATAATGAGATATCTTGGGGATGGGAACTAAATCTAAACACAAAATTTATTTATGTTTCATATACACCTTATACACATAGCTTATTGTTCTAAGGGAAAGTAAATGTTTAGTATTACTTCTTGTGGGAAAAGGATTTAATAATCCATGGCCATTCAAATACTATCATTTTACAGGAGGACAGAGTTTCATTATTCTTATATAGTCCCTGTAAACATAAGAGTAATAATGATTTCCAGTATTCAGTATTATTAGTAACCAATTAATATTTTGCCATAGAAGATGTTCTAGATGGAACCTTTCTTTAAAAGTTCCATTTAAAACTAGTCAGTGGACCTATAATTGACTATCCACAGTTCTATACTTTTAGGAAAACATGGTTTCCTAAGTGAGCATGCCAAATAGCCAAATAGATAATCTTATGCTTTGTAATTTGCTTCTATTAAACATTTATTTAAAAAAATGTATTTCCCTTAATACTTTAAACTCTTATTTAATATAATGAAATAAATGCATACACTTTTTTTTTCTCAAAATATCCATGCTAATTTGTTAAAAAATATATTGGGGTCTATAGCTAGCCCTGATACATAATCCCACAATGAAACATTTTTTTGTGAATATTTTCCAAAGTAATGCATTCTATTGTGCTGATGGGAGGATTTTTTTTTTTAATTTTTTTTATTTTGGCAAACATTTGTTTAGAGAACTTTGTGGTAGACACAGTTTTATACCAACATTGTATGGGTCTGAGAGTTACCAAAGATAACTATAGGTTCTAAACAAAAAAAATTGAGTAAGATACAAGTTTAATTGAAAATTACATTGATGACATAGATTGGATATTATTTTCCCTTTGAGCTGACTACTGAATGATTATTTACTTGCAATAGTCTCCTGCAGATTTATCTGAGAGTTCAATTACTTGTGAAAAAGACTGTTTATACAACGAAAAAGTCTCTTCATTTGACATTTATTTGATGTTTCTTCTGCCACCTATCCGGATTAACTAAAAAGAAAAAGAAAATACAGAAGCAAGTCTCTTTCTGGTGCCATTTAGACAAACCTATGTACTCTTTGTTAAGGTTTATCACATCATACTTGAGTCATATTTCACATCTGCTGTTTTTCCTCTCAAAAGTAAGCCCAATGAGGAAAGCAAGAATGTCTTACTCATTTTTGTACATTTAACACCCAGGGTAAAGTCTTACATCAAATATTTGCTTGATAAAATAGTTTTAAAATGGCCAATAAAATTTAGAAATATTGGAATTATACATGAGTCAAAAGGAGTACTTTTAAAACTGGGCTAACTGTCTAAGAAATTAGTCATTGTTTTAGAACATATATTGCAGTTGATTTTTAAAGAAAACTTTCCTAGAGATAAATTTAAAATTGGTTTATATAGCTTAAGGAGTTTCATCGTTGCCTTTTTATACTATTGTAATAATTGGGAGAGTTTGAAAACATGTCACTATGGAAAATGATCATTGCTCTCTTCTTTATAGATGGAAACATATCATTTTTGTAATTTTTGCCAATTAGACATTTTCTTCAGGAAGAAATGAAATAAAAAAATTATCTCTCCCTGAGATTAACAGCTATTTCTTTATTATCTACATGATCTGACAAAGTAGAATATCTCTGCTCAGATATGTTAGCATGGCTCAAATTGTGTGGTAATTAAAGCACTTTGTGATTGTCTTTGAAATAGTATCTCAAAGCAAAAATAACTTAGAAATGCTCAACTGGGGCTACTAACAAGTTTTTGTATTCATAGATTTCCCCGCAAACACAGTATATGGCTTTGCCTGTACAGAGATACCCATGGCATTCCCTGAAAAAATCTCATACTTGCAGCCATTTTTATTTGCAAGGAAATGAACTTCCTTGCTATTGAAAGATTGAATAAGCATTTCATACAAAATTGATGTTTGTGAAGGGTCTAGAATTACTTTTTACCTTTGGAAATTTGGCATCTCATGTTCTTTGTATAAAGTTCAAATCGAGTTGCTCACTTCTGAATATGTAGAGGAAAATGGGAAACTTGCATTATTAAAAGTGACTATTGAAAAAATTACTTAAAATGTATTTCAAATTAAATGGTCCTTTGCACATATATACTGTACATACACACATACACATTGGTACACTTACAATACACTACTGACAAAGGTGGTGTCAATGCTGACTGGTATATGTGACTTGGACTCTTTAAGTAAAGTATCTGCCTGTACATGTAGGCTCTGACACCCTAAGAAACAAAATATATTCTTTGAACTGGAATTAGTCAGTTTAACATTTTTCGTTCTACTGTACCATATATTTTCCTAACCACTTGATTATTTATAACAAGTTTAGTATCTTCACATTATAAACCCAGGCAGATAAAATAGATTCTCCTTCTAAATCCATCTCTGTATCCGTTGCCAAATAAATTATAATCACAGATGTACCACACTTCATTTAGGTTTCAACCCAATTTCATTTGATTAGGAACTTGACTACAACTTTCATTCATTCTGGCATTTCTAAAAAATTGCCTTTTAAACTCTGAACAATCTTAGAACTTCCCTTTCTTTATGTATGCATTCATGCTACCTCATAAAGCTGTTCTGAAGATTACTTAACAATGAATTTAAAACACCAGTGCACTGTATGACATTAATAGATAATAGCTATTATTATTGTTGTTGTTGTTTACCTCAGTCAGATTGTGCCTTTTAACACCAGCAGGTCAGTAGTAAATCTTTAACTCTCTTATTTTTAGATATGTTTGATAGATTCAAACCAGTTGGTGCATACTTTGCAAGTTCTATATTTGTTTTCTTAGCTTTAAAACTTTTAATGCCTTTTGCACAGAATTGGGGGTTAACTAATAATTGTTTTTATATCAATAATAAAACATCAACATTGGTAGGCACTCTGTTCAGTGCCTTACATGTACCTCATCTCATCTAATCTCCAAAATCACTTTGTGCTACAGGTATTTATTAGCTCCATTTTACAGTGAGAACATGAAAGCTCAGAGCTGTTCAACAACTTTCCTAAGCCAGTATAGCAGCTAAGCTGTTGATCTAGAATTCACCCCCAATTATGCTTCATTACTAAGGCAAAACCCTTAAATACTCTGTGGCATAATTGTGTAGGAAAAAAAGACTTGTAGGTAGACCAGTTCTTGTATAGCAACACATAATATTTTCAAGAAATTAGGATCTTTCAAGTGGCAAAGTCCACATAACTAAGGTATAATTTTTTACCCAATTCAGAGAATTAAACCACCTTATAAGCACATAAGCATTGTATGAACCACTGGTCATGTGGGGTCTATAAAAATTGAATGTAAACAGATCTGATTTCTTGGCAATAATATCCTAATATGTGTGATAAGTCTAAATTTCAGAAGAATCCTTAATTTAATTGGACCTCTTTTAAAAGTGGAGATATTTGAAGTTAAATGTTAAACTTCTGAATAGCAAATGCCTTTAAAGTGACCTTTCAGTCTTTCTTTGCTATGACAAGACCTGTCTTCTTA
Organism: Lemur catta; assembly: GCF_020740605.2. Lineage (NCBI taxonomy): Eukaryota > Metazoa > Chordata > Mammalia > Primates > Lemuridae > Lemur > Lemur catta. The sequence goes on from NC_059140.1 coordinate 55,106,441, forward strand.
AAAGAGTGAACACAATTATAATTTGATATTTGTACATCATGGAAAGAGAAGCCTAAAATTTTATAATTACTTAAATTCCATATATCATTGGACACCATGATATCATGCTATTAGTCGAAGTGATGTGTTCCTAGTGAGATAATTAAGGTATTTCATTTTTGTAAGGTAATGAAATTGCACCAGTGACCTATTGTATTATAATTTGACAATTTCAAGTGTGTAAAATTTGAGAATTTTGCCTAGTTCCTAATGGATATAGCATACATGATAGCTTACAATATTTAAAAGAACCATGCTTTTAGCAGTATTTGCTAAAAAGAAGGGTGGATCGGTAGTACCAAATTACAAATTAAATAGTAAGGCACCTAATACATAATTGTTAAAATAAATGAATAATAAAAGCAGTTTCAATTTTATATTGTAGTATAGCTTATAATGTGCTTTAAAAATATTCAGTCATTTGTATTTCTCACAGATCATTGTGGAACAGCTATATTTGGTAAGCATGAGGTTATTAACATGAATATGATAAGCTCTATTCATTCACACATTTTATGGACTAATTGAAAATACAGATAAAAGGATGATTTTAATACAATTCCTAGCACAGTATCTAACACATAATTAAAAAAAAAATATTTCCATGTTGAAGAAAGAGTGAGTAATGAGCATAGCATAGTTGAGCACTATTGAATAAAGCGGTATGGTTAATAATACTAATAACAATAACAATAACTTCATATAGTAATAAGGCTGGCAGCTGACATTTATTGAAGTGTTACTATCTGTAGGATATTGTCCTGAGCACTTGTGCTGCTTCCCTTAGTTTTTACAGTAGCCTTATGAGGTAAAAACCGTAGTAGTTACATAATTTGCAAGGCCCAGTGCAAAATGAAAATGTGGCCTTTCATTCAAAAACTATTAATAATTTCAAGGTGGCAAAAACTAGGCATTAAACCAAGTATACGACCCTCTTAAAAGTGGGGCCCTGTGCAATTATTTATGCCAAATGCACAAAAAGCCATAAAAACTCTATCCTCCATGTAACAGTTCAGGAAATAACGTACACATCTATTGGGAATACTTGCTCAAATATTTTTCTAAATGTTTAAAGACCACTGCTTTATGGAGATGTTCTTGCTATAAAATGTAGAATAATTTTAAATGGATAAGATGAATATCAAAGATCAATTCAGAGCCTGTTGCATTAATCCAGGTTAGTGATTACCTAACGGTTCTCATGATAACTTAGAGTTATAAGGTTAATATTGAAGCCCTAGTATATTCCTTTTTAAAAATGAGATCAGACAAATCCAAGGCCATTCCAGGGCATTTCATTTACAACATCCTAAGCCTAAGTATTTTAGAAATATTTGCCTTTTGGGAGAGCGGTATCATAAAAAGCATCAAAAATTTTCTCAGTGGTGTAATGTTTGAATACTGCTCAAGGATCGAAATCTACCCGAATTATAAAACTTTTGGTATTGGACTTTGGCTTGGATGAACTGTATTTATGAGGCCAGTTAGCTCAATTATGTCACTTATCTAGGACACCAGTAATCCCCATAAGTGTCCTTACCCACGCCAACCTCACCCTTTTGTTTGTGTTACATCATTCCACGCCAGGTCATTTTTTTCACTGATGACCTTCTTCACACCTCTTTCTATGGTATTTTATTTATTTTATTGAAATTTTCTTCCATTTAAAATAGATCACTTGACTTTTGGCTAAAGACAGGAGATGACCTCAGTTTCCTATGAAAAACAAAGCACACAAAAACACTAAAATGACTGAACTAGATTTTAAAAAGTTATACACCTACAAGAATGAAAACTAGAAGTGACAACTGAATATCAAATTTTTAAAACATAAGTGGCAATAAATTATGCAAAAGGAGAACTCAGAGCTAAGCACTCACATAACAGAGCAGATGAACCTGAAACCCAAGTGTTTGTAGGAAGAAAGCCCATGAGGTTCAAGTCAGTCTGTCACTCAGAACCCTCACATACGTGCAGAATGGAGACACCAAGAACTCAGAGTGTGAGGGCGATGGGAAGGCCTGAAAGCAAAAGGATCTGTGGGAAACCAACTCCCTTCTCCCCTACAAATCCACCTTGTAGGAGAGAAGACTTTTATAATATGTTTTTAAGACATTAAATCAGAGAGACTGTAGATTTGTGACTTTAGAACTCACTGAAAGTGTTGTTGAGTACTGCACTAAAGGTAGAGAGGTTAAGTCAAATTCTATGTTACAATAAAAACAACGGGCCACCTGTTCCCATACATTTGGCTCTTTAGGCACTGGGAGCCGAATGTGTGGGAATAAGTACACACTCTCTCTCTCTCTCTCTCTCTCTCTCTCATGTCTCTAGGGCAAGAGAAAGTTAATTCTTCTCTGGAGACAATGACAGGCTGAGAGAGATTTATAAATATTGCTATATGGAGGTCAGCACCCAATATTTTTACACTGAAACTCATTCATTCGCAATTCCCAACAGGCTCACAGGGATTCCAGACAACATATTAGAACCTGGTAGTTTATTTTGAAAGTACAGCTAAGAATTGTGACACATTTGAGAAAGTAAACATCAAACAAAAATGAACATGAATGGAGCAGAGACAATGTACAGAGCAGAAGAAATCTAATTCTTAAAACACGAATGGTGATGAAGAAGCCATCAGACTATAGAAAAGAAATGTTTTCATTTAATTTGAAATTTGCTAAAATATAAATTACGTAAATATAAAGAGTAGAAGAGCCATTTGGGGAAATCACTGAGAAAGCAAAATGAAATAGATGGTTATGTCAATTAATAAGAAAGAAACTGTCAGAATTTCAGAGGATCAATCCTGGGAAAGCCTGGTGAGGAGGAAATTATAAAATAAGTGACTTAAGAAAAAATTCCCAAGTAGAGAGACATTGAAGGGACAGTTCAAAGAGCACACTGAGTACTTGGACAAATAATTTAAAAATATTGATATTAAGACATAATAAGACACCAGAGAAAAAATTAAAGATCTTAAAATCTTCAAGAGAGACAGTATACACAGAAAGAATCATGTTCAACAATGGTGTTAATTTATCAAAGTGACGCTGGAAGTTAGAAGATGTGGACGAAAACCCTTCAAAATCTTAATTTTTAAAAAAATTTCAACACAATAGTTTAGAATCTTCTTATGTTATCCATCAAGCAGCAGGGTAGAATAAAGACGTTTCCATGCACGCAGCTTTCAAAAATGTTACCTCTCATTCTTTCTCACAAACTACTGGAATGATGTTGCACTAATAAACAAAAAAAAAAATCCAGCAAACAAAATAAGAAGAAAGAGTATAATGGACCTAGACATTGGTCTGGAAGATAATCAGTACAGGTTGGAGCTAGAAAATGGGTACCCAGGAGTGAGTAGGGTTCCCTACCAGCACCAACACCATAAAACAAAGACAAAATCTATTACAACATGAGTGTGCTCCAAACAAGGGATTTACAATATCTTTGAAGAACTTTGAAGAAAAATAGCAATTAGTGTCCAGAGAATCAAGCAAATGAAAAAAAAATAGTATACATAAAAATCAGAAAAAAAGAATTAGACAATGAAGGTTACATTATTTTTGAGGCTCAGCTGTCTACTGTCTTCGTTGTTACTGTCTCTTACTATCACTGTCCTAGTTTGTCTCTCTGCCACACTATTGCATTTGTCTTGTAAATAGTTTTCTTGCTGTCAGTATTACTTCTCTCTAATCCATTCTTCAGATTGCAATTAGAATGATCTTTAAAAATAAAACTTAAAAACTGGTTAAATTACTCAGAGAGGAAACAGTTCCACATAACATATGGTAATTACCAAATGTGAATGTTTAGCTTAAGTAAAGGGAACAACTTGGAAAATAAGTTTAGAGAAAAGGCAATAAAACTTTAAATTAATTTTTATGAGTTTTGATTCATTCTTTGAGAAACTGGCTGATTAAACAAGGTGTTGGAACAGAGGGGTAGGAAGGCAGAGTTTAAAAAAAGCCAAACTGTTTGCAATGTACAGGCAAGGATATTTAGTTTGGTGACACTTTGAATTGGTTGGAAGTAAAATGACAAGAACTTTGCTTAACTCAAGATTAGTGGAAATACTGAATTGTAGAAAAAGAAACCTTTTGAGGAAGAAAGAGAAACTTGGATATTGTGATATATTGGATGTGTGATGTGATGGAGAGAAAGGAGGCAGTTATTCTCTTGTGTGATATTATTTAAGAAAAAGTTTTCCTTCATAAAAATACCTTTTCATTTACAAAAGATAGAAAGGCATAAGATTGAAGATGTCTTAGTGCCAAATTCAAATTTTGTTAACTTCCTCATACAGGCAGATCACCAAGTTCTACTAAGTTAATAGGAAAAAAGAATTAAAAAAATAACCCTGGCTGAGAATCTACTATCTATCCATTTATTCATTCACTGAGTAATTAGTTGGAGACTTTGATAAGATAATGGAAAGATTCTTCAAAAAACAATCAAAAAAAAATAAGAGCTTACACATTATGGAAGGCTATATCAAACAATAAAAACTCACAGGTAGGGTTCCATTAGTAACTAGTAATAGCTCATCACTAAAAATTGATCAGACTTTAGCCAGTTTATCTAAGGAATTTTTACAGTTTTGGTTAAGATGGTATTTCTTTTCAGCTAATGTTCTAGTCTGGGTTCCTTGCTATTTGGGCATAGGGGTTGTCACTTCCTGCAATGATTGTCTTGATGCTTCATGTACCAACAATGTGTTTTCCAACAATGTGATTTTTTTAATTACCTGAATATAGTTACTAAAAAATGTTATTTCTCCAAGTGACTTTTTACTTTCATTCTCTCTGAGAACTTTAATTTCTGCTTCTATGTTTTGTTCCCATGTTCAAGTACGGATTTTAAATCATGTTTTATTTTGCATCCAAGTTAAAATTATTCCTTCCATCACAAAGAAGCCAGTAATGACATCTTTGATATTAATAATCATTAATAAACATATAATTTATTTTTAATCCTTATCATTTTTCAGCTAATCCATAGGCTACATAGTATGAGTTATGTGAAGTCTATCCAAGTAATTGACACAGAGAGTTTTACTTACCTTAGAATTGGATTTCTTTAGCCACTGGTTATGCTTCTTCACATATCTTTAGATTGTTTTCTCATACTTATCTCACCAGATTTGCCAATCTTCCAAAACTTAAGCAATATTTTCCCTCCTTTCTCTTTCCCTGGCTTCTAGGAAATATTGTTAAAACTTCAGCCTGATTGAGAAGAGTTCAAATGTTTATATTAGCACATGCTAGTCCTTTAAAGCAGAAAGCTTTGTTTGCTTTTCTTAAACGAATTATATTTTTTTGTTACAATTTATAATATGCTCATGTGTTCTGAGAGTTGTTTCATGTACCCAAAGACTTAGGACAGACGACTTTCTCATATTCCCTTTTTAAGTATATCTTTTCAACTGTAAAATTCACACTTTATAAAGAACTAGCTGCTTTTCAATGACATTTTGAGATATCTATTTACTTGCTAGTACAGAGCAGCTACTGCTAACATTAGTGGTATTATTAATTTACTAATGTATTATTTAAAATGTGGCTTCTGTTTAAACGACACAGAAAATTAATGCTATTTTTTCTGGCTTCTTTTTGGTTTATTTATTCCTTTCCTCAATTTTTTTCTTAATAGGTATTGCTTAGGTTTTCTTAATCTTACCCACACAGTTTGCTGGGTGGTGGCCAGATAACTGAGAAACTAAATTTTCCTTGTTATTTGTTTTCTTCAATCCTGATGCCCCAGGGTAGAAACCCACCCAAAGGGAGCTTCAGAGTAGGCTTTGAGCTAAAATAGAAAAGGCTAAATCGCCCCTCTGGGTTAAGAATATGCTTCCAGACAATATGTATTCTTGGCATCTGTAGATCTCACTGATGAGATAAGGAAGACATCTCCCAAGAGGGACCAGGAGGAAAAAACACTCTGAGAGGATCAACTTCCATCATCCTGATTGACAGAGTGGGGCAGCTCTTCCCTGCAGACTGCAATGCTATGATTTAGATCTCAGCAAACATTTGATAGAGACTATATTTTTCTCTCTTTTATAGTTTTTTTCTCCTATCCTCCATTATGGTGTGATTGTAACACAATTTGCTAAACTCCAAATTGTATTTCCAAAAGTTGTGAATTGTAATTTTTCTGTCACCAACTTGCAGTGGAACTTCAGGCAGGTGACATATCTCAGTTCACTCTCTTAGTTTTCTTGGGAATTGGTTGAAATGACAAATTATGAAAAATGTCTATACTAAACTGAAAAAAAGTATTATTTAACACAGTTATTTCTATAATAAAAGTAAAAATTAATGTTATAAAAATATACCATGACATAAACAATTGCCTTTTAGAAGACCTCAGTAATTTCCTAATATGATTGAAATAATCTAAACAAAATAGGAAATGTATGCATAAAATGTGAAATAGAGGCATCAGTGACAAAACTCCTTTTGCTAATGAGTATGGGATGATTTGGGGGTGAAAAAGTGGAAATAAAGGAAGATATATAAATCTCATGAATATAGTGCATCTATGGCCATGTGCTAAATATTTTTACATGTACCATCTTTACCATCTTAATCAATCTTCAAAAATACATTATGCAATTGATATGAATTTTGGAGTGGAGGGACATACCTCCGCCCGAATGGGTTTTTCCTAAGAAAAGAGAAAGCCACAACAGTTTTTAGGAAATAATTTTGCTGGTGTATGTGAATTATATTTTCTTTTTCTATTGGTCTTGAATATGGCAAAGGGCAAAATCAGGTGACAAATTGCTAATTACTGAGTCAGTTGATTTAGTATGGGAGCTGTGAAGGTGGATGAGGATCAGTTTAGATAAAAAGCTATTCTAAAGTATAAGAGCCATGGGAGGGGGACAAGTTTTGAAGACAGTTTATTAAGTTTATTATAGGCAGACACTGGGTAGTAATAAATAGCTTAAAAATGAGGCCATTAGCATATTGAGATCACTTACTTTATTTGAAATGTAAAAAAATTCTGCTGTAGGGAAAGATTACATATTATATGTGTAATTTGACTTATGTTTCAGAAAATAATCTTATTGTCTGAAATATAAATTTATGAAATTTATGCATTAAATTCTGAGAATTTCTTCTTGGGGGCCCTCAGTTTCTAGAATAAAGCATAGGAAAATATTTTTGTAACCAACAGATAAGCAAAATGTCTTAGAGAAAATGTAGAATATATGAGCCCTGAAAACAAATAATAAATTGCGTTTCTTTAAAAAGAGAACTTCTTACTATAAAAAGAAGAAAAATTTAAAATAATTAACATTCATCATTGAGACTGGCAAAAAACAAAGCAAAACATTTTAATACAAGTGACAAAAGAACATCTGACAGAGCTCTGATACACAAATAACAAAAGACAAACTGCCCAATAAAAATAAGCCAGAGGCTTAAAGAGAGATTTAACAAAAGAAGATTCACAGATGACCAAAAGCACACACAAGATGATCAGCACCATTAGTCATCAGGGAAATGAATATTAAAACCACAATGAGATGACATTTAACATCCTTTAGTGTGGCTAAATTAAACCAATATTGATGAGGAAGTGGGGCAACTCAAAATCTCATACATTGCTGATAAGCACATGAAATGATACATTCTTTAAACACTGTTTTTCAGTTTCTTCTGAAGTTATATATTAAAAAGAACTAAAAATTTAAAAAAATGGTGGCCCGTGGTTGTAGTCCCAGCTATTCTGGAGGCTAAGGCAGGAGGATTGCTTGAGCTTGGGAGCTCGAGGTTGCAGAGAGCTATGATGATGCCACTGCATTTAAGCTTGGTCAACAGAGTGAGAACCTATCTAAAAAAAAAAAAAAGATAGTAGTAACATTCTTTGGCCTTTGGTTAGATTTTTAAGGTAAAACCAACAGTATTACCTGATAAATTGGTTACAGGAAGTGGTTAAAAGAGAAGTCAATATTACTAAAAGGTGTTTGCCTTAGTACAAGGAAAATGAAGTTGCCATGAATTGAAATGGGAAAGATCATAGAAAAGACAAATTTGTACACAAGAACAAATCAGTTCAATTTTAAAAATTTGTTCAGTTGGGATATCTGCTAGACACATAAGCAGAGATGTCAAGTAGATAAGTGGATTTATGAATCAGATGCTCAAGATAGAGGACTAGGACGGGGACATATATTTGGCAACTAGCTAGTACATAACACCACAAGACTGGCTGTAGGATGGTAAATAGAAAAGACGACAAGACCTGGGTCCTCGGGTTTTCTGTTCTTTAGAAGTAAGAAATATCAGGAGAAATTAGCAAGAAATAACAAAGGTAAGTCAATAGTAATATAGGTATAGTAAGGAAAATAATAGTGTCCTGGATGTCAATTAAATACAATAAACAAGAAGAAGTGATCAATTATGTTGGAAGGTAATGGTGATGTCAAGTAAGATGGAGGATAATAATTTACATTGGATTTAACACTATGTTAAAAATTTTTATGCTTGAACAGTTTCAAGGCAAATAAAAGTCTGTTGTACTGCTATGAAGAAGTAAGGAATAGACTGGGCACAGTGGCTCATGCTCATAATCCTAGCACACTGGGAGGCCAAGGCAGGAGGATTGCTTGAGCTCAGGAGTTCAAGATCAGCCTGAGCAAGAGTGAGACCCAGCCTCTACTAAAAATAGAAAAAATTATCCAAGTATGGTGGCCCAGCTACTCCAGGAGGCTCAGAATCACTTGAGCCCAGAAGTTTGAGGTTACTGTGAGCTAGGCTGATGCCATGGCACTCTAGCCTGGGCAACAGAGTGAAACTCTGTAAAAAAAAAAAAAAAAGTAAGAAAGAAAATAAATTTGATACAATAAATATGGGCAGCTTATTCAAGAATTTTCCTCTGTACAAGAGAGCAATAGACAGTTAGATGAAGGGGAAGGATGGAAGTTAGGTCAATGAAAATCCTAATAATGAAAGATATAAGTTTTCTTGTGCTCTGGGATAATCCATTAGAGCTAGAACAAATAATAATGTAAGAGCAAAAATGATGGAGTGATGTCCTCAGATAGATAAAAGGAGATGGGATCTAGTGCGTGTATAATCAAAATATATGTCAGATAATCAAAATATGTGATGCTACTACTGGTAAGAGTGTACATAGGATTGGAATCCTCAGAGGTTTCTTTGTCTTAATTTTTATGTTCCCATTGAACAAAGAAGCAAATTATCAGAGTAAAGATAGGCAAGAATGTGCTAGAATCTGGAGAGGAAAGAGGAATAATATAATGAATGGCTTATGTATATAGGATTAGAATATGCTCACTGGGCAACATTAAGGGCTCAAAGTTTGTTGTCAGGTTTTTACAAGTGAAGCCTATCATAAATCATTGACATTTATGGCCACAGAAATAAACATGGAGAATTGGATAGATACAAGATAGTGGTTTCTCAAAGAGCATAAAAATAAATAAAGGTGTCATCTGGCTTAGGGTATAAGCACAGGCTTAATTAAAGAAACTAGGCATTATTCATTTATTTAACAAATATTTATCAGTTGCTTCTTTGTGTCAAACACTATCCTAGGTACCTGAGATACATAGGGCAAAAATAGACACCTAACATTACTAGAGACAAAAAGTAAAAATGAAATAAATTATACAGTATTCTAGAGGGTGAAATGCACTATTAATAAAAAAACAAGGAAAAATGAAAAGGAAAATTAAAGTATGGTAAGGAAGAATTGGAATGTAAGGAAGAAAGATTTATTAAATAGGTTGGTCAAGTAAGTCTAATTGAGAAGATGAGGCTTGGGCAAAAAAATTAAAGACTAGAAGAGGTAAGCCATTTAGTTACATGACCATTTGAGGGATAGAAAAAAAAGGCAGCTGTATAAGAAAGGCCCCAAAGCAGGTGTGCCTGGCATGTTTGGAAAAATAGCACAGTAGTGAGCATGACTGGAAAATGTGGGCAAAAGAGAGTATTAGGAGAGAAGTTAGTCATTTAGCTTACTTTGTAGAGTGATCTCCATTGCAAAGTAAGAAATAAAAAGAAGAAATCATGTGAGAGAATAACAATCAAAAGATCATAGGATCAATGGATTGGAGGTCTTGATGGACTCAGGGACTGTTGAATTTGGAAATTCTAGAAACAGTGAGCTTGAAAATTAGGAAGAGGTAGTCATAAAATAGTTTTCACAAAATTGGATCTATGCAAATATTGTTGTTACTAGTAATGCCAACATCATGCAAGTCTTTAGTGTATGACCTGGGAAATCGGTGGTTGAGATAGGATTAATGCTATTGTTAGAAGAGAGAGTGGATGGAATGGAAAGTCCAGTGGGTTACAAATATTTTTTTTTTATTTTTAAATGTGTAAATCGGTATAGCCATGCCAGAAATAGAATGTTTGCTAGGAGTTGGGGAGTAAACAGGGTTTTTCAGATGATAATTAAGATTGTATGTCTTTTATGTAAATGAGTATCAAAGCTGGGGATTTTAAAGAACAGCAAGGAAGAATGTCTTCAAGCAACAATGAGATGCCTGTAGAGAGAAGAAACATTAGAACAAGAATATTTGTAATGCTTTAAGAGAAGACATATCCAGGGTTATATAAACATGCAGCAGAGATATGTATGGTGTGATGTATAGAGTAGACATGTAAGACTCCCTGGAAGAACTCATGTCTGAGAGGAGACCAAAGGCATAATTCTGATCTAGAGAAGTGAAGAGAAATAAAAATACAGTCATAGGTATAGGGAGGAGCAAACAAAAAGACCTTGAAGACAAAGAAAGAAATGAAGGAAAATGGCCACAGATGAATCTGCAAGGTTGATGAAGTTTAGGACACAAAGGTATATTTGGGACTTCATGCTAAAAATAATAAAAAAAATTGGTGAGTTCTAAGTAGGACAGGGATGTGATAAGATTTGTATTTCATAATAAATTACTGTGAATGCAGAGAGGAGCCTGAATTAGAAGGGTAGATTAAAAGCAAATACTCTCAGGAGTCTGCTGACTGATAGCTGAATACAATTAGATAGAGGGTATCCAGGTGAATAGCATAAATGGATAGTTGACAAGGGACTTAGGACCATCGACTAGATATTGTTGAAATTATGAATCACAGGGAAGGAAGTAAAGGAATGGCTGGGAGGCAGAAAAAAGTAGAGAGATCCACATGATGGACATTTTAATGATGTCAAAGGATAGGGATGATAAAAGTACCTGAGTAATTATGGTGGAAGATAGATTATTTGATTTCATGATCTCAGAGACAGAAGGCTTTTGGGTGATAGCAAAATACATGGAGAAGGGCACTGAACAGAGTACACAGAAAAAAAAAAAACAGATGTAGAGGTTATAAACCAGAGAATTCATGTCTTCTAACATATTGTAAGAACTTTTCCTGACATGTGATGGAAGACTCTGAGCCATGTGGCAAATATTCAAGGAAAGAAGTGGGCTGGCTAGGCAGTTAAAAATCAATATAAACTAGCAGAAATAGAAAGTGTATCTCAGAAAATATCTGAAATGCAAACAATTTTTTGTACATATATTTTGTATGTATATTTTCATACATATGGACTCCTAATATTATTGAGGAGTAAAGAGGTACAGTCCTAATTCTTCACACTTAAGGATGATGAGTGATGGAGAAAAAACAGATCATAAAAAGTAACAGTTTCTAATATGATTCAAAGTATAAAAGCAAAGTTTAATAAAATATTTAAGAGTATGCAGGCTAATCTTTTCTAGTGCGGGCCGGGAAGAGTGGCTCTCACAAAGAAGGTTGAGGAGAAAAAGAATATCCCTTCTGCCATCAATGAGGAGATGACCAGAAAATACACCATGAACATTCATAAACACATCCATGGAGTAGGCTTCAAGAAACATGCTCCTTGAGTACTCAAAAAGATCCAGAAATTTACCATGAAGGAGATGACAATGCCAGATGTTCCGCTGACACCAGGCTCAACAAAACTGTCTGAACTAAAGGAATAAGGAATGTCTCATACCATATCCATTTGTGATTGTCCAGCATATCTAATAGAGATAATTCCCAAACAAATTATATACATTGGTTACCTGTGCACCTTGTCACCTCTTTCAAAAATATACAGATATTCAATGTGGATGAGGTCTAGCTGCTGATTATCAAAGTTATAAAACCACACACACACACACACACACACACACACACACACAACCAATGAGTGTAAGGGAGAGTGTTAACCATATGAATGAGGTATTAGAAGATGACACAATGAGAGATCTAGAAAGGGAGAAAAGCCCTTGAAAACTGGATTTGGAATGAATTTGAATCAAAATGAAATATGGAAATAACTGTAGATGAAGAACAATAACCAAATAATTCTACATATTGAGTGGAGAAAAGGAAAATTAGGAAATATGGTGTATATTTTGCTCTCAGAAGTTTGTAAGACAATTATTTCAAGCTGGAAATACTTTAAATTATTTAGTTATGTCACTTTAACATATAGTTCTGAGATATGTAGAGTGCAGATGTTCAATTAATATTGTTTACGATCCTGAAATTTTCTTATTAGAATTTCTTTTTGGTCATATATTCAGTATAACTCAAGGAGTTTTTATTCACGTTTGCTGAATCCATTATATTTAATGAAAATCTACTTGTTAGTTTAATGTGTAAGTATAGCAATACCTCCTTATAACTTCTGTTCAAGGTTAGATCTGAACTAAACTGGTCATAGATTATTTTTTTTAAAGAAAGAATAGCAAGATAAATGCTTCTTATAAATCTATGTGAAGAAGTTTTGGAAGTGCTGTCATTTATTAGTCTTTCTCTAGTGATGAAATAGTTTAGTGTTTTTATAAATTACAATGAACATGTCATTTTTTAGTTCGTGCTTTAAATTTTGACTGTATTTTGCTAGTGAACATGTCTTTACTGAAGCATGGGTACATATGTAACAACGAACTAAGGGCTTTCGGAGACTAATAAAAACATAAAGCTAAAAGCTTTATTGGTGATGCATGACCTACACAATGAATTGGTTAAAAAAAACCCAATATGAATTATGAAAGGTTATTCATGTGCTACAGATTATATGTCATTTTTTAAAAAAGAGTATGCTATGATTTGAATGTTTGTCCCCTTCAAAACTCATATTGAAACTTAATCCCTACTGTGGCAATATTGCAAGGTGGGTCATGAGACATCTGCCCCATGAGTAAATAAATCCACTTGTGGATTCCTGGATTAATGGGTTAATGAATTAATGGATTATCATGGCAGTGGCATTAATGGTTTTATAAGAGGAAAGAGAGAGACCTGAGATAGTTCTCTCACCCCTTTTGCCATATGATATCCTGTCCCTAGGGACTCTGCACCAGCAAGAAAGTTCTCACCAGATGTGGCACCTCCACCTTGAACTTCTCAGCCTCCATAACTGCAAGAAATAAATTTCATTTCTTATGAATTGCCCAGTTTCAGATATTCCATCGTTAGCCACACAAAACAGGCTCAGACACAGTGAAAACAGAATCATATAACCAATTGAGATATTTTGGGAAGGACAAATTGGGAATGATTTTTATTACTGTTATTTACAGTTCTTTGAAAGTCAATACCTTTTATACATTTGGAATGTCTTTTGTGTTCACAACGAGTTTAAGCAGAATTCTTTAGCTATTACCACAAGCCTAGTGAGGAAATTAGGTGAATAAACTTTTTAAAGAGTGCTAGTGAAAAGACTTGCGCTTACATGTAAGCTTTATCAGTTTTTTTTTTTTTACTTTTGACAGTTTTGTTTTGTGTGGAAATGGCATAATAACTAGTGTAAATATGAGGATCAAATAATATTCACTGTTAGTATATGTATGTTAACTAATTTATTCCTGAGAACATAAAGATGTGATTCTCATCTCCAGAGTCTCACAGACAGCAGTACTTTCCATTGTTATTTGGATTCCACGTGTTTGCACTTTTTAATAGCTGTGGGGAGCAAAACTGTATAGCTGCTTAGAAAACTCCACGGTGGGGACTATTCTGCAAAATCTAAGAACTGTTACCTTTTTATTAGGTTTTATTCATGAACACCTGTTGTAAGTATATGTTACCTGTACTGTTGCTGCTAAAAATATGGAACACCATATGTGAAATATATGAGAAAGAATAAAACACTAGTGAACAAATGGGAGCACTAAAATTGTGGCATTATTTCTGCAGTTTCTTCCAAGTTTCCAAGCTTAGGAGAGAAAAGAATGATATTCAATTTTGATTATATGCACCAAAATATGATGTGTCCCCAAATTTCAATGTTAACAAATGTAGGAACAATAAAAATAATTATATGTGCATCGTTAAACTTATACCAGAAAAAAGTCAGACATTGACAAAGTCCATTTCTTAAATAAGTGTAGCATATTTTTTACAAAAAAAAAAAAAGGTTTTGTTTAAATTATTGCTTTACTTTTAGTTTTGATGTGTAACTCTTAGTAAGTCCAAGGGTGGTGGGGGGGTGTTGCCAAAAAGGAAAGGATTCCCTCATATTTTGAACCAAAATCCAAATTTTGATGTCTTTATAAAATATTTCCTCACCTCATAGTAAAGTTCAGTTAACGACTTGCACCTGGTCTGCTACTCAGGGTTCAGTAACCCTAAGGAACAGATGGGCTGATTGTTAATCAGCCAGTGGCAGCCCTTAGTTTGCACAGAAATTTGCTTTGCAATGGCCCAGATGCACTATATACTTTCACTTGGTGATGCAGAGACCTTTAAGAACATATTTTCTCTTTCCAAGGCTCATACCTTTCCCTGGAGTCTGATTCTTATCCCAGGGATGTACAGTAGAAATACAATGAATTAGATGGATGAAGTGTCTCTCTTGTGTGGCCCTTAATGATCTTAGATATTACCTAGCCTCACCACATTTGGGTGGATGCTGGAGATCTTACTTTTCCAGCAACAATTAGTTGGGCTTATGTTGAAAGAGTAATAAAAAACCCTACGTGAAAACGTTTGACTCTATCATCTCCAGAAAAAAAGGAACAAGCTCTAAGTGCTCTCCTAAGTCCTATTTCCATTGTGTAAACTTTAACAATAACCTTATGACATATTTGAACTTAGCAATTCTTTTAATTGCTGTCAATACATTCCATTCAACACATAACTTTGACTCAAACTATACAAAAGTAAGTCATGTAACCAAAATGTTTGTACCCCTGCAATATTCTGAAATGTTTAAAAAGAAATTCTTTATTTAATAGCCAGTCATCTCCAGAGAATAACCTTTCCTGATTTTACATTTTTAATATATTATTAATATTTTTTCTGAGGATTTTTACATGATAGCCCTCTTATGTTTCTTAGTTAATTTAAATTTTAGATGCAAATAGAACAGTGTAAATTGCATGTCAATCCCTAATCTAAAACTGTATTTCAACTACTCTGCTTTATATTTTTTGTTCCTTCACTCTATCATAATTAGAAATACATATTTTTATTCCTTTCTTAATAAAAGACTATAGTTTGTGTATTAGGTAAGATTCAAAGTTATTTCACAGTATTGTATCTATTTCAAGCCACAATGTATTATATAATTTTGTTTACATTTATGAAATTATGATTGCTATACTTTTATATATGATTCAATTCTTATATCATTTTATTCAATTTATTATTATTGAATTATTCAATTATATTATTCAATTTTTTGAATAATAATATTACTCAATTTTTTCTATTCTGTTTCAAAACTTAGAAGTCATGCCTATAATAATCACTTTGATAAGACAAAATGCAATTATTAAAGCATATGTGATATCATCACTAGTGATATAAACTCACAATTGAATTCTAATTCTGAAATCTTACCAGATGTCTGAACCCATATGAAATAAAAGAGGACAATGACCAGGAAAAAAAAATGCAATTGTTTGTGCCCAAAAATACAATATTTAAATATAAAATTTATATTTTGTCATACTGTATCCTTTTTATGTTCTGACAAATTATATAATTAAATTTATATTTTATTTTTATTAAAGAACTGATGAACAACCTAAGTATAAAACTGATAAAAATAAGGTGAAGTGTATGGGTTCTGGATCTCAGTGACTGAGATATTCTTTTGTCTCAGTCTTTATACCCTCTGAAATTTAGAGTGGATTATTTTTAAGAAAAAAAGTATTATTCATAGTTGGGCTCAATACATTGATGACACTCCTTGGTTACACTGTTCTAAAAAGAGATATAATTGACTGGAAGAAAAGTAAAATCACACCTTAAGACATGTTACTTTTTGTAGTCAATATTGTTTTCTGGTGTTTCTTGTGTAGGAATAGGTTAACAAAATATACCCATATAATTTCAGTGTGGTAACTCAATTTCAATATAAGAAATGGTCTTATTAAAAAGAAATGTCAAGAAAGCATCTTATCTTAATAGTTAACAACATATTTGATAGAGCTAACTCAGAGAGAATTTGCAAAATTAGTGACATTTGACTTAGAGGCTTTCCATAACCTCCATTATTCTCCATATATCTTCCAGCTGTCCACTCACATCTTTTGGTCTTTCTTTCCAGGCCCTATTTTCCCAATATTTACATCCACGTTCTATTCCCTTGAAGATTTTTCAGGGATGTTGTTATCTGTTTGACCACAGTTTGACTTGATGTACACCATGGAAGGGTGGGTTCCAGAAGTCCCCTGAAAATACTTTCAAGATATAACTCAATTCAAAACTATTTTTACAATACTAAGATAGTTTGGTGGAGTTTTTCAAAGGCTATATAAGGTGATATCATTACAATAGTTTGACATTAGAGCTCATATGACAATCTAATTATCTTCTTTAATCCAGACATTAAAGATATTTAAAAAAATATAATACAATGATGCTCTTCTCACAATTATTTTTGTCTTGGAAAATATACTAATTTTTTTCATTAAAAATATGGTATTTATGTTAATATGTAAGGATTTGTTATTGCTGTTTTTAAATTAATTAGTATATAAATATTTATAAATTTATTAGTTTGAACTTTAAATATTAAATATAAATAGCCATAGCCTACATAAGCAAAATCTTGCTGGGGTCCTTACTAAGGTTTGAGAGTCTAAAGAGCTCCCAAGACCAAAAATTTAAGAATCACTGTGCTAGTATGAAATACTGAGTGGTGACAAGTAGAGTATTAAGTGAACATTTCAACTAATAAATTTGTATTTTATAGGGGCTTCCTGGAATATTAATGTTTTATCCCTAAGTAATAAATTTAAGTATGATTAAGTAAATTGTGGCAAGCTATTAAGTAGATTTTATAGCGGAGGTGGGAAAGGAGGATGATCAGAGGAAATAATTCCTATTCTCTAGAAGAACCAACCTACTTGTTGCAGAGCTGGCAGACATGGGGTTGTCTCACATTCTGAATGCAGCTTACCAAATCTACCACGATATCAGACTTTGCACTTTAAAAGTAGAGCAGGAAGCAGATGGAACCCCATGTGTTTAAAATCATTTTCAGAAATTGTGTGTGTTTTTTTCTATTCTGAAAGGATCACTATAATTATATGTGCTATTTTGGTTAGCTCTATAAAGGAAAAAATTCCAAGTATACCAAAAGGCTTGATATAATTTTATTTAGTTAGTTATTAAAATATGATAACATTATTGAGATACCTGAATACTTGAATTTCATTAAGCAATTAAAAAATTTATATCAAAACCTTTATTTTTTTGTTGAACTAATGTGATATAGCAGGTGAAGTGTAAAAACATCAATATACAGTTTAATAATATAGAGTCTTTACTAAAAATCATACTGATTATTTCTTGAAAGCTTAATGAAAATGGCCTTTGAACTGCCCAGATGGAAAAACCTAAATAAAACATAAACATAAAAAAAAGAATGTTAGATGGAAATACCAAGATGATATATGTTGAATGGTCTGTTTATAAAAATAATGCAAATGTTGAAAATTTTATTTTAAATGTGGCTAGCTTATTTCCTGCTCAATATTTTTATTTACTTTAGTATATTTGACAAATATTGGAAATAAACTGTCAATGTATTTTGTTTGGCACATATGGTTTAGACCTTTAAAATAAAAGAAATTAAGATAGTTTAAAAATTTATATATGTGTTTCCCAATAAGATATTGTGAGAAAAATAAAAATGAAATATTCTCAAATCTTTAAAGGAGAAAAGATAATATTCTCGACATTTTCCCAAATATTTGTTAAGATAAACAGTAGAATTTCATAGGGGTTTAGCTGAAAAAATATTTTCATAAAATAAGCTTGGGAAATAGTGCGTACTTATTCTCTCTTGAAAATTGAAAATGCTTACTAGCTTTTTATTTTTACTTTTTAATTTCAAAAAATTTAGGGGGTACAAGTGTTTTTGTTACATGGATAAATTATATCATGCTGAATCAGGGCTTTCAGCATACCCGTCACCAGAATAGTGTACACTGTACCACATAGGTAGAATTTTATCCCTCCCCTTAGTTTTCAATGTCCATTACACCACTTTATGTCCAAATATATCCCTCATTTAGTTCCCAGTTATAAGTGAGAACATGTGGTATTTGGTTTTCAATTCCTGAGATACTTTACTTAGAATAATAGTCTCCAGTTCCATGCATTTTGCTGTGAAAGACATTCATTATTTTACTCCATGGTGTGTGTGTGTGTACATATGCATACACATTTTCTTTATCCACTCACAAGTTGATGGCCACTTAGGTTGGTTCCATATCTTTGAAATTGTGAATTGTGCTGCGATAAACATCCAGGTGCAGATTCCCTTTTTATTAAATCACTTATTTTCCTTTGGGTAGATAGATACCCAGTAGTGTGGTTAGATCTACTTTTAGTTCTTGAGGAATCTCCACACTGCTTTCCATAGCAGTTGTACTAGTTTACATTCCCAGCAACAGTGTATAAGTATTCCCTTTTCACCCCATCTGCACCAACATGCATTATTTTTTGACTTTTTAATAGTGATGATTCTGACAGGGGTAAGGTGGTATCTCATTATATTTTTTTGGGGGGGGGCGGCATTTAATTTATTCATTGTCCTACCATTTGATGATTCAAAACTTTCAAAACTGAGGCTGGATTAGGAAGAAGAGATGAGACCAGACGAGACCAGATGAGGAAGAGGAGACCAGACCGAAAGAGGAAGAGGAGACCAGCCAGCTGAGATCAGACAAGGAAGAGGAGACAATACCCGATGAGGAAGAGGAGACTAGACCAGAGGAGGAAGAGGAGACCACAACAGCCCAGGGCAGAGGAGGAAGAGGAGACCAGACCAGAAGAAGAAGGGGAGATGATACCAGAGGAGACCAGACAAGGAGGAGGAGACGAGACCAGAAGAGCAGACAAGACCAGATGAAGAAGAGGAGACCAGATCAGATGAGGAAGAGGAGACCAGAATAGATCAGACCAGATGGGGAAGAGGAGACCAGGCCGGACCAGGAAGAAGAGAGGAGACCAGACAAGGAAGAGGAGACAAGAACGGAGTAAGAAGAGGAGACCAGACCGGATGAGGAAGAGGATATATGTATCATATATTAAAAATATAGTAACTATGAATTATTTAAATATTAAGCTAGAGTACTTATTGATGCATGAATCGGGTATTGAGCTATAATCCTCAGTACTTATAATACCTTCCATTTGCCCTTTGCCCCAATAGATTTAGATATAGAAACCATTCACACTCACGAATATACTTCACATATAGTTGTATTAAAACCTGAAATTTTACTACTTGTTTGGGTATATTACCTCAATTATCTTTTAGAGAATATGTTATTGGATAGCCTTAAATGATTCTAAATAATATATGGTTTCCAGTGCATAAATAGCAGAGGAAGCTGAGATAAGCCTTTTTTTTTTTTATAGTAAGAGTACTATTATCCCTCTCAGTGTTTTGGTTAGGTGTTAATCTGTCAGCCAATAACATGCGACATGAAGTCAGAAGAGGCTAGTAAATCCTTCACTTTATTGGACAACAATGAAAGATATTTTAAAGTAGGAAACAAATTTCCTAAAACTGTAGAATTAAAAATACTGGTATCCTGCCTGTTTGTAATTCTCAAAGTTAGAATTCAAGAGAAAGCTTGCTTAATTAAATTAATTTGCAGTGCAACAAATGTCTTGTTCACCTTGTATGCAGTGAGCTTACCAAATTTAATTATTAGTATAAGTAGTTGTTTTTCAAATTTTTTAGAAGTTTTAAATATAGTGTTGCCCAATATAATAGCCTTCAGCCACATATGACTATTGAGCAATTGAAATGGAGCTAGTCTAAATTGAGATGCATTCTAAGTGTAAAATACATACTAGATTTTGTAGGTAGTATGATAAAAAGATTTTAAAATATGTCAAAAAATATTTTTATTCGAGATGTATTTTGGATATATTGTGTTAAATAAACTATATTATCAACTTAGTTTCACGTGTTTAATTTAATTTCTTAATATCTTTACTAGGCATTTAATGTGGTTCTTGTTATATTTCTATTGCATGACTTTGTTCTAATAGATAATTATGCAGACTGTGAGTAAGGAAAGTTTTACCACTTCTTTTCTAATATTTATGTCTTTTTCTATTTTTAACTTTATAACATTTCTAGGAGCCAAAGTAGACAGTTGAATAGAAATGGTGAGACAGAAAACATTCTTACTTTGTTCCTTAACTTAGAATAAAACCTTTTGGTATTTCACCACTGTATTAGTCAAGGTACTCCAGAGAACCAATAGTATACACACACACACATAGACCCCCATACACAAGCCAGCAGTCTGGAAATTCAGGTAAGAATTAATGTTGCAGTCCACGGCAGATTTCCTTCTTTGGCAAACCTGTCTTTTCTCCTAAGAACTTCAACTAATTGGCTGAGACTCACCCATATTATGGAATATAATCTGCATTACTCAAAGTCTACTGATATAACCACATAACATCTAGAATGGTGTTGACCAAACAACTGAGCACAATAGTGTTGTCAAGTTAACAAGTAAATTCACTATTACAACATTTAAATATGATGTTAGCAGTTGTTTTTTATTATTTTATCATATGGAACAAGCTCCCATATTTGCCTAATTTTCTGAGATATTTTTAGCATAAATGAGTCATATCTTTTTCACATTATTTTACTGCATCTGTTAAGACAGTGGTCCCCAACCGTTTTGACACCAAGGACCAGTTTCATGGAAGACAATTTTTCCATGGACTGGAGTCAGGGGATGGTTTGGGGCAATTCAAGCATATTACATTTATTGTGCAGTCAGACCTCTCTGCTAATGATAATCTGTATTTGCAGCCACTCCTCAGTGCTAGCATTACCACCTCAGCTCCATCTCAGATTATCAGGCATTAGATTATCATAAGGAGCACACACCTAGATTTCTCACATGTGAAGTGTACAGTAGGGTTCATGCTCCTAAGAGAATCGAATGCTGCCACTGATCTGACAGGAGGGAGAGCTCAGGCAGTGATGCAAGGGATGGGGAGTGGCTGTAAATACAGATGAAGCTTCGCTCATTCACCTGCTGCTCACCTCCTGCTGTGTGGCCTGATTCCCAACAGGCCACGGACTGGTACAGGTCTGCAGCCTGGGGGCTGGGGACTGCAGAGTTAAGATGAAATCTTTTTTTTTTATAATTTATTCTGTTCATATGGCAAATTCAATTGATTAGTATTAATTCTTAAGCCAGCACTGAATATCTTTCCATTTACTGGTGTATTTTTAATTTTTTTTAACAACCTAAGACCCTCATAATACAAAATCTTAAAATAATTGTATTTGAACACAGAATCATTTAGGATTATATGTGCCTCTATGTATACTTCTAGTTTCAGATAAGAAACAAAATGCATGGCTTTATAGTATCTCTCTGAAAAGTGAGTAATATACTTTTATTCATATTTGTTGTTTGAGTTATGGACTCTCATGGGTCCTCTAATGTTTAAAAAATACATGAGAACTCTTAAAACTGTAAGGCACAATACTATTGTAAGATACACATAATTATTTATTTAACAAACATTTATGCAATACCAATTATTTGCCAGTATAGATACACTTCTCTATCTTCTTAAAGTGAACAGCCTAAGGGAGCTTTTCTTTAAACAAATGATTATGCCCATAATTGCCTAATTAAAAATGTGGTACTTGCTATCAAAAATAACTACAGAAAAATATTAAGATATATAAAGAAAACGCCTAATTCAGGTTGGATTGTCAGTCAAGACTCACCTGTAGAATTGACATTTAAGTTGAGATTTCAAGGAATTGCTAAACCAGAGGGTTGGAGTTCAAGGGAGGGGTTAAAGAATTCCAAATATAGTGAATGTAATGGACAAGATTGTTAAGGTGAAAGGAACTTGATATATACAAAAAAGTGAAAAAGTAGCACTTTTTCAGTCAATACAAAAATATATTTCTATATTAACAATCCCTCTTCTTTTCTGATTGTTTTTCTCCTTATATTTCAGTGAAATAGTGCAATGCTTATGCAAGTAAATTTGATTGGTATACTCTTACTCAAAAGTTTCCTAATTCATGCAATGGTGTGAGTTAGAATACAGTGACATACCTACATGATGTGAAAATTCAATTATGAATTTTCCAGTTTTGTGAGTTGAAATTAGAACTTTCTCTAATAATTATTACTATAATTTATGAAACAATCTAATAGAAATATAGAAATAAAGCAAGACTTGTCTATTTGAAGATTATGAAAAACTTTTATATTTCTGCTAGCCACCATCATAAATATGAATTTATTTACAAAAGCTATTACCATTTGGTTGTTATTTGGAATAAAAATTACACTTTAAAGAAAATACCAGGTCTGTTCAATTGCCCAATATCTACAATTCTGAGAAAATTTAGACAGAAAAAATTGTATAAAACCACATACCTTACAAGAATTACAATAAAGTGAATATATATAACATTTACAAGTTCATATGATAATAAAAACCCCGTAATGTCTAGGAACATAGGATTTTGTTGTTTGTAGGTAGAAAATAATCAATTTTGCTTATTCAAAAGGGGAAAATTAATTTCAATTTCTAAAATAAAAAATCATTGGACTTACAGGAAATAGATTATTTCAATGTTCCTGGATTGGAAGATTTGATGTGTTAAGATACCAATAATCTAAAAGTGAATCTATAGATTCAATGTAATTTCCATCAAAATTCCAATGGCCATTTCTCAAGTATAGAAAACTGATTCTAAAATTTAGATGGGACACTAAGGGGCCCCAAATAGTCAATGATATTGAAAAATGAAAAAGAAAATAGAAGAACTGACACTTTCCAATTTCAAAATTTACTATAAATTTAAATAATCAAAATGGTCTGATTCTGCCATAGGCATAGATATGTTAACCAATGAAATAGAATTAAAAGTCCAGAAATAAACCCAAACATTTATAAACAATTGATTTCCAACAATTTTGCTTATAGCGTGAAATAGGGAAAGAATCTTCTCTTCAACAAATGGTGCTGAGACAACTGTATTACAATATGTGAAAGAAATTTGGACCCCTACACAACACCATATCCAAAAATTAACTCAAAATGGATTAAAAATAGAAATATAAGAACCAAAAGTATTAAACTCTTAGAAGAAAACATGAGGTAAATCTTCATGACTTCAGATTTGGCAATGGATCTTTAGATTTGACACCAAAAACATGGATAACAAAGTGGACTGCCTAAAAATTAAAATTTTTGTACATCAAAGAATACTATAAGAATGTGAAAACACAACACACAGAATGAGAGAGAATATTTCCAATTCACATATCTAAGTGCTCAATATCCAGAATATAGTGAGAATATAGCCCAAACTCTTATAATACTATGACAAAAAGATAACTCAGTTAAAAATAGTCAAGGGGATTGAACAAATATTTCTCCAAAGAAGACAGAAATGGCAAAAACAAGCACGTAAAAAGATGGTCAACAGCACTGGTCATTAAGAATACTCAAACAAAGCCACAATGAGATACCAATCCATACTTACTAGGATGGCTTTAATTAAGAAAATGGAAAATAACAAGTGTTGTTGAAAGTGCAAAGAAATAGGAATCCTTGTACGTTACTCTGGTAGGAATGTAAAATGGTGCATCCAGTATAGAAAACAGTCTGGTATTTCACAAAAAGTTAAACGTGGAACTACCATATGAGCAGCAGTTTCACTCCTATGCATATACCCAAGAGAAATGAAACAAACATAGTTCTGCACAGGAACTTATACACAAAGGTAGAAGCAACCTAAATGCCCATCAACAGATGAATGGATAAACAAACTGTAGTGTGTGTGTGTGTGTGTGTGTGTGTGTGTGTGTGTGTATGATGGAATGCCATTCTGTCATAAAAATGGATAAATTACTGATACATAATAAAACTGGTATGAAACTTGAAAACATTTTGTTACATGAAAGAATTCAGATACAAAAGTCACATATTATATGATTCCTTTAATATTATATGTCCGTAATAGGCAACATCATAGAGATACAAACCAAATTGGGTTTTAGCAGGGGGTTGGGGGAGGAAGATGATTACCTGAAGTGCATATGGTGTTTTTATGAGGTGATGAAAACCTTTTGAAACTAGAGGGAGCTGGTGACTGCACAACTGAATCCCAATGAATTATATGCCTTAAAACAGTTAATTGTATATTATGTGAAGTTAACCTCAAATTTAAACTCATGCATAATTTTCATAATACTTTTTTGTCAAAAAGAAATGTAACTGAAACCTACTGCGTAAATTTCCTATAGTTTGTTATATGTGTTCCAAGCCAGAGTATAACATTTATATTTTATCATCACTAATATTTTTTCAGAATGAATTATCTGGTGTTTTAGTCTTATTAATGATATAAATTTTTATAGGTAAGTTTTTCAATTGTAGAACTACTAGATACTTTACTAATCTAAAAAAGGAGAACAACTTTCACTGATCTTCTAGTACATTTTTAATATGTAACTAGAATATTATTTTTTTCTTGCTAAATTTCACACAGTGATTCAATATATTTTGTGTGGTATCCATCTTCCTAAAATTTAGTGGCGTTAGTACTTAAAATAATAACAGAAGTTTTTATACACGATAAAATGAATGTAGAATAGTAAAAAAAGAAGCTAGATGTGGGTTTATTTACTGCATACTTTAGTATAAAGTACAATAAAATTCTGGAAAATATTACTGTTGTTGCATGTGCTTTAAAGTTCAGCTAACTATAGATTAACAATGATATGTATTATATGGCTATTATATTATTTTTACAAGATTCTTTTTTAGTCATTATTTAGAAGATTCAGAAGCTATACACTGAAATTGTTTTTCTCCTTTTTATCATAAAAAGACACACCGAAAAATCAGGAGTTACATTATAATTTAGCTGTAGTTTATATTTCAAATTAACTGGCATATATTTTTGTTCCTGAATTGTACATGAAGTCATTAGGAAAGAAAATAGATTGATACATGTAGCATGTCTGTGTTTTAGGAACTGAATGGTATTGCTTCAGTTATCTTATCTGTCTATGACATAATCAGTGATATCTGTAATACGGTCAGAATTCATTTGTCTGTTTTATGCTGCACATTTCTGGCAAGATTGACCTGCAAAGCAGAATTAATTTTACTATATAAGTCATATATGGTTATATATGCTAATGAATAGAAACCTAATTCAAACTACCTTTAAGAAATTATACACACGCAAATATACACAAATGTATAAACATACATACATACACATATTTATTGCCTTACACAAGCAGAAAGTCCAAGGATTTTTTTTTTTTAGCTTCAGGAGTAATTGGATCCAGGGGCTTGAAATAATTCATTGTCAATTAATCTTTTTTCTTCTCATGACTTAGCATATCTCTCTTTGCGGGGAGTTAGCTACGCTCCCCGCAAACAGGTTTTTTCTTCCGATCAGGTCTCTCAGGCAGGGGTCATCGCAAAGGATGAAAAAATAGTAGGAAACAGAAATAATAATAATAATAATACACAAAGCCAAAGATATAGTTTATAAAGTAAAGGTTTATGAAAATAGATAAAAGGAGGATATCTGGATGGATATATTTCTTCCTGCCAAAAATATATCCAAGACTGAAACTCCACACAGGTATTATATAGGGTAGGTACAGGCTCCCGTTGCAAAGGGCAACGGGATTTACATACTAACAGGCAGTTTGCTTTAGGGTCAAAGTCTTCTAAAAGGCTACTACAGATCCTTTAACTAACTCTAACTAGGGGAACAATGAGTTATAAAATCTTCTTGGGGCAAACTTCTGTTTTCTGATAAGGCTATTACTTTAGCAAAAAACAGAGACATCTTGGCTCCGGTGATTGTGTTCTTGGAGACAGAGATGATCTCAGAAGTCAACATGAGCTGTGCTTTGTGTTAATTACTTTAACAGCATGGCTCCTTCTGGGTCCGACTTGGGCATTAGCATATCCCTCTGATCAGCTCTCATCTCCGGGGGTCCTTGCCAGCTCCGGCAACCCATGGCTCTAGGAAGAGGCCTGCCTTGTCTTTCAAAACAGGTGAGAACCATAGGCCCAGTTTACAGCTGTCTCTTTGAAATGCAACTTTTACTGACCAAGGAGATGCCCTCCTGAGACGAGGCAGCTTTTGAATTAACACATTTCTTTTTTCTTTAAGGTAAAGCCTTATGTGACTTCTGAAATCAAATCTTGTCTCTAGAAATACAGGGGCCATTTCTATAACTCAGTATTCTTAGGCTCAACATCTCTTTGGCATGATTCCCAGGCAGATCCTTGATAAATGTTGTGAAAACTAGCCATCAACAGCTTTAGGATTCTACCTTGGTGTTTTGACAACTTCAGTTGAAAAACTAAACCTCTTTCCCAAAATTTCAAGTAATAGTTCCTGTAAGGTTTTCTTGGCTTGGCTCATGTAAGGTTCTTCTTGACTATCCCTGAATCACTGTAGTCAATCACTTGATGCTCTAATGAGCCAGGCCTCTCTCATGTGCTCCACGAAATTAGATGTGAGCCAATCCTAACAGCACCCCAGAAACTGAGAGTAAGGAAGGACATTCATCAGAGAAGAATCAAGGGTTTTCACCAGATGAAAGGGGTATAAATATTGGTCAGGCTAAACAAATTCATGTCCACAACATTCAATAATAAGTCATAATCTTTATGCAGCTAAAAAAATGCTTCTGTCATGTACATTAGCCTGTTGACATTAGAAGTTAATTTGTTGTAATACATATACATATTAAGAATAACTTTTATAAGTAATGTACATTTCTGTAGAAATATATCTCAGGTTCAATGTGAGCTTTATTTATATCTTAGAAAAGAAATCCTTCTGTGTAACTGAAATGAGCAATTCAAATTCTATCAAAGTTGCAAGTAGAATAGAGGCTGCACATTTTGAAGACTTGTATAATAATTTGACTTTTGTAATAATTGGAAATAAAGATCAAATAGCAGCCACTTAGGATTAATAGTGCATTAAATAATGAGAAAGTCAACATAGTGCCTAGGAACACTCACAAGACACAAACAAATGAAAAAAAAATATGCACATGGATTGGCAGAATCAACACTGTTAAAATGGTCATGCTACCCAAACTGATTTACAGATTCAAAGCAATCTCTATCAAAATACCAACAGCATATTTCACAGATCTAGAAAAAACAATTCTACACTTCTTTTGGAACCAGAAAAGAGCCCAAATAGCCAAAGCAACCTCAAGGAAAAAGAACAAAGCTGGAGGCATCACATTCCCAGACTTCAAACTATACTACAAGGCTATAGTAACCAAAACAGGATGGTACTGGCACAAAAATAGAGACAGAGACCAGTGGAAGAGAACAGAAAACCCAGATATAAAATCATCTACCTGCAGCCAACTGAACTTTGACAAAGCAGACAACATACACTGGGGAAAAGAAGCCATATTCAATAAATGGTGCAGGGAAAAATGTATAGCCACATGCAGGAGGATGAAACAGGACCCCTATCTCTGACCAGTCACAAAAATTAATTCCTGATGGATAAAAGACTTAAATGTAAGGCATGAAACCATAAGAATTCTAGAAGAAAATGTAGGGAAAACTCTTCTAGATATCTATCCAGGCAAAGAATTTATAACTAGGACCCCAGTAGCAATTACAGCAACAAAAAATAAATAAATAGGACTTGCTTAAATTAAAAAGCTTATGCACAGCTTAAGGAAATAATCAATAAAGCAAACAGACAGCTTATAGAATGGGAGAAAATATCTGCAAACTATACATTCAATAAAGGGCTAATAACCAGAATCTACAAAGAACTCAAACAAATTGGCAAGAAAAACACACACAGGCATACATTCTTAAGAAATTAACTTATTACCCATTACAAAAACAAATTATTGCTACTATAACCTCAAAGTAGCAGGAAAAATGGTGCTGATATATATTTAAAAAAGCAATGATATAATCTAAGATATACTCTTATTACTCAATTGTCAATGATCCCTAAATTCTAATTTAAAAATAGTATTTTTATTTTTCAAAAATAGTCAATGCCCAATCTCAGCTCTAGAAAACATTTACCAGTAAAATTCAGTAGTTTGTTTTTTAATCACTATGTGCTAAATGCATTAGCATGAGGAAATAAAACAAAACTGAGTAAAATACAAAGACTTTGTTTTACAATGGCTCATAGTTCACTAATATTTATTGACACAAAAGGGTACTGAAAAGTATGCATTGAGGAAATATATACAAGAGAGTAAATGGTTCTATATTTGGATGGCTGGGGGAAACAATATGAACAAGTAATACTTAAAAAATGATTTTTGGTGACTTCTTTCTTTTTTTAAAAAAATAAAAATAGAAGTGCATCTGGCAAAGAACAGAAAAGACCATTGCATGATGGAGAAATATTGCGAAAGACTGAACAGAAGTATCTAAGGGCAAGCATTTCAATAGAAATTGGTTTATTTAGTGTCTATAGAAGTCACTCATAAAATTTCTGGGAAGGGAAGCTGTTGCTGGGCTTTAAGGACTCAATTTAAGTACCTAAAAAACTTACCTTTTATCCCACAGACCAGTGATCCTCAAATATTTCGACCTCAGGAACTATTTATATCTTAAAAACATTGAAAACTCCAAAGAGCTTTAGTTTAATTGAATAATTTAGGTGAATGAGCCCCACAGTAGAAATTAAAACTTCAAAAGTGTTTATATATATAGAGAGAGAGAGAAAGAGAGAGAGAAAGAGAGAGAGAGAGAGAGTCCAGCTCTGCCTCCCAGGCTGGGGTGCAGTGGCAAGACCATAGCTCACTGTAGCCTCATACCCTGTTCAAGCTGTAATCTCACCTCAGCCTCCCAACTGACTGGAACTACAGGCACACACCACCATGCTTGGCTAATATTTTAAAGTTTTTGTGAAGAGGGGATCTTGCTATGTTCGAGACCCAGGATGATCTCGAACTCCTGGCCTCAAGCAACCCTTCTACCTTGGCCTCCTAAAGTGCTGAGATTACAGGCATGAGCTACTGCACCAGACTCAAAATATTGATTTAATATTATTTAACTGAGTTATTCAGGTCTTCCATTTATTGACACATTTCAATATAGAACAAAAATAACCTTCAATAATATAATTACCAATCTTTTCTGTAAAGTCTTCAATTATTGAGAAGCTGTGACAGATAAAATTTTCCAAAATTCAAATTTTCACTTAAAAGTACACATTCATTGGCATCAGATATTGTCATTTTTTTCCTTGGCATAACTTACTATCTTTGTTCATTTTTGAGAAAATGTTTGACAAATACTCAAGTCTGAATAACTTAGCTGTCTGACTTTCTTCCAAATAAAAACAGTGATCAATGAAAAAGTGGCTAGTTCAAGTCAGAAGGAAAATAATAACTCACATATTTTCTTCAAGACAACTGCCAAATGGTATGCAGCAAAAGTTCTTTATGATTACTTCCATATTTTTTCACACAGAATAATGAAGAGACTTCTATTCAAGGGTCAAGATTTAATAAAATTATATTTGGACTGCTTTATCAAAGACATTCTTAAGTGAACCCATAAAATAGTCATTTTTATTTTGAGAAAGAGTGTCCCTCTGTTGCCCAGGCCGGAGCGCAGTGGCATGATCATGGCTCACTGAAGCCTCAAACTCCTGGGCTCAAGAAATTCTGCCTCAGCTACTCAAGTAGCTGGTATAACAGGCATATGCCACCATGATGGGCTAATTTTCTAAAAATTTTATAGAAATAGGGTCTTGCTATGCTGACAAGACTGATCTTCCCACATGGCTTTAAGTGATCATCTCACTTCAGCCTCCCAAAGTACTGAAATTACAAGTGTGATCCACCCCAGTAAGCTTGTAACAGTAACTAAAGCTGGAACCCATTCTACTAAGTGAAGTATCCCAAGAATGGAAAAACAAGCACCACATGTACTCACCATCAAATTGGTATTACTTGATCAACACTTAAGTTCATATATAGTAATAATATTCATTGGGTGTCGGGCAGGTGGGAAGAGGGGAGGGATATATACACCTAATTGGTGCAGTGTGCACCGTCTGGGGGATGGACACGCTTGAAGCTCTGACTCAGGTGGGGAAAGGGCAATATATGTAACCTAAACATTTGTACCCCCATAATATGCTGAAACAAAAAAAAATTAAAATTAAAAAAAAATGAAAATAGAATAAAAACTTCAAAAACAAAAATAAACAACCCAAAAACTCTGATTGTTCAGCAATAGAGAATAAAATGTTTCCTAGAACAGTTTGGTGCCACTTGCTAGATTTGTGCCAAGAGGCAAGAGTTTTATCCAACATCACTTTCAGACCCTTAATGCAAACATCAACACAGTGAAAAATGAAAATAACTCTTGTTATTATTATGAACGTATTTTTTGCCTCACAGGGCCTCTGAGAGTGTCTTGGGAATTCCTAAGCTCTCTGGACCACAATATTGTCAGGGAAATTAACTAGAAATTAAAACAATTCATTCTTACACAGTATAAAATAATAAATAACAGTTAAAATAAAGTATCAATGTTAACAATAGCAACAATGCATTAGAAGAAAACTAGCACTAAATATTTATCTTGAACAAAGAATTTCTAAGCCTGAAACCAATGGAAAAAGTAAATAGAAAAATAATGGTTGGTTTGACAAAATAAAAATTAAAATGTGGGCATTCTTCTGGACTAGAAGAACACCCTACCTCTCCCTGTCACAGCCAGTGCCTGAACTCAGCAAGGCTTTAGGGCAAGTTCACCAGCCCAATCTCGGTCTGGTACCCACAGGACTCAAGCATGCCATCCAGGGCCTAAAGACTGGGGAATACCTACCTAATCTATCACCGCTGGTAACTGAACATTCTCCCAGGGGTCTGAGGTCCCACTGACTGAAATTGTCAGCAATACCACAATGGGTACTTACCTGTATAAGCTAAAGGTGGTATACCTCCCTCCCTACACAGAGCAGTAGAACCTGGGCAGAAAAGAACATGTGAACGCAAAGTTATCTGTTTTGAGCTGAAGGAAGAGGTTCTAGACAAGAAGGAACTAGTATAAGAAATCCGGCAGTCTGAAAAAACAGGCTGTTTCAAAACCCCCAAAGGACCACATTAGCTCTCTAGCAATGGACTCCAACCAAAAAGACATTTTTGAATGATCAGATATGGAATTCAAAGTAGGGATGGCAAATAGCTCAATGCGATCTGTGTGAAAGTTGAAAACCAACACAAAGAAACCAATAAAAAAATTAATTCAGAAAATGAGTGAAAAATTCACTAAAGAGATAGATATTTGAAAATAAATAAGGGAATTTCTGAAAATGAAAGAATCATTTAGGGAAGTACAAAATACAGTGGAAAGTTTTAACAACAGATAAGACTAAGCAGGAGAAAGTATTTTAGAGCTTGAAGACAAAGCTTTTGAACTAACCCAGTCAGTTGAAAATTAAAAAAAAAAAAAAGAATCAAAAGAAATGAACAAAATGTCTGAGAAATACGAGATTATATGAAATGCCCTCTTCCTGAGGGAGAAAAAGAAAAAGCAAAGAACGCAGAAAACCCATTTGAAAGAATAATGGAGGAAACATTACCTGATATTGCTAGATATTTAGAAATCCAGATACAAGAAGCTCAATGAACTCCTTGAAGTTCAGACTGACCAAAATCAACATGAAGGAGAAAATTCTATGAACCATGATACAAAAGCATCAGGTAACTTACAAAGAAAACCCATCAGTCTAACAGCAGACTTCTGAACAGAAACCTTAAAAGCCAGAAAGGACAGGGATCCTATCTTTAATCATCTTAATCAGAATAATAATCAGTCAAATATTTTGTCTTCAAAAATGAAAGAGAAATAAAGTCTTTCCCAGACAAGCAAATGCTGAGGAAATTTGTCACCACCTGACCAGCCCTTCAGGAAATTCTCAAAAGAGTTTTAAACATCAAAACAAAGGTCAATATTCACCAGTATAAAAATACCCAAAAAATCAAAAAACAAACAAGCAAACCAAAGAGTAAAAAACAATAGATGCTGGTGCAAAAGTGGTAAAACGAAATGCTTATACACTGCTGATGGGAATGTAAATGAGTAAAACCTCTATGGAAAACAGTATGGAGATTTCTCAAAGAACTAAAAGTCGACATACCATCGAATCTAGCATCCCACTACTGGGTGTCTACTCAAAGGAGAAGAAGTCATTGTATCAAAACACCACCTGCACTAATACGTTTATCCCAGCACAATTCACAATTGCAGAGATATGAAATCAACATAAGTGCCTACAAAACTGACGAGTAGATAAAGAAAATGTGGTATATACATACCATGGAGTACTTCTCAGTGATGAACAGGAATGAAATATCTTTTACAGCAACATAAATGGAACTGGAGGCCATTATCATAAGCAAAGTAACCTAAGAACAAAAAAGCAAACACCGTATGTTCTTATTTATAAGTGGGAGCTGATCAGTGGATATGAATGTTCATATGGAGTGATTTAAGGAACATTGGAGACTCAGAAGGAGGAAGGTGGGAGTGGGGTTCAGGATGAAAAATTACCTATCAGGTACAATGTATGCTATTCAGGTGAATAGACTTTTCCACTATACAATTCATTCATGTAACAGAAATAAGGGGAAATCTCTATTCAGAAAAAAATTAAAATTTGCAAAAAAAAATGGACAGAATTACAAAGAGAAAAAAGAGACAGGAAAAATTCTAGCAACAAAGATAAAAATAAAATATCGTATTTCAAGAATGGAAAAATAAGCACCACATGTACTCACCACCAAATTGGTTTCACTGATCAACACTTAAGAGCACATTTAGGAATAACATTAATCGGGTGTCGGGCAAATGTGGAGGGGGAGGGGATGGGTGTATACATTCATAATGAGTGTGATGCACACCATCTAGGGGATGGACACACTCTTGAAGCTCTGACTTGGGGCGGGGGGTTCCAGGGCAATATGCGTAACCTAAACTTTTGTACCCACATAATATGCTGAAATAAAAAAAAATCAGTATTCTTAGAAGATTTGCTAGTAAATAAATATATAAATTTTGCCTTACTCCTCCCTTTGTGCTTAACACCATGGAAAAGGGGGAAAAAACATATGTGCTACAAAAAAATGCTCTTCCTAGTTGCCAGAATAGAAAGAAAATTAGTGTTTATTGTATGATTGATTAGAGACACTTTCTGTCCTAAACTCTTTACATTCATGTTCTCATTAAATTACTACTTCGAAGAAATAAGAGTGGAGACATATAGGTATTTTGTTAGTAAGACCTGAAGTCAAGTCTTTGTTAATAAACACATTTGAATGAAACTCATGATAATTTGCCGGGCGCGGTGGCTCACGCCTGTAATCCTAGCTCTGGGAGGCCGAGGCGGGTGGATCGCTCGAGGTCAGGAGTTCGAGACCAGCCTGAGCAAGAGTGAGACCCCGTCTCTACTAAAAATAGAAAGAAATTATCTGGCCAACTAAAAATATATATACAAAAAAATTAGCCGGGCATGGTGGCTCATGCCTGTAGTCCCAGCTACTCGGGAGGCTGAGGCAGTAGGATCGCTTAAGCCCAGGAGTCTGAGGTTGCTGTGAGCTAGGCTGATGCCACGGCACTCACTCTAGCCCGGGCAACAAAGTGAGACTCTGTCTCAAAAAAAAAAAAAAAAAAAAAAAAAGAAACTCATGATAATTTTTTTCCCTATGTATCTAAAAAATGTTGGAAGTAAAAACTACTCTATATGAGTGGGATGAAAAAACATTCCAATTCATTGCTCTTATGAGCAAAAATTAGTGTAACTTTTCTTTATTTTAAAATTATTCTGTTTATTCTGAATCTATAATGTATATTAGTACTTTATTATAAAAATACAAATAACACTGATCCAAGATGGAGAAGGGAAATAGTTAAGATTAGCACTAAGGAAGAAAAGGGGGAAAATGTTCAAAAAGCCTATGTAATTAATCAACATTGTAAAATGTTATGTGTGTGTGGAGAGTGGTGAGTTTCAAGCGTTGAGTATGTAGTTATTAGTGTCATTTTACATTTCCAGATTACCAGTTTTCTCTGCTATATGTGAAATAGAATAGTGAGAGTGAGAGTGAAAGAGAGAGAGAGACTCAAACAATAAATAATAAGCACCTTCCTCCCTTAAATAAATTTCCTGACCATCTCTTATTATATAAAATTGGAGTACATTCTCTGTGATATTTAAGCTGATGCTTACCCATCTTCCTCTTTATAATTTATCCTCTTCAGTCAT
Organism: Lemur catta; assembly: GCF_020740605.2. Lineage (NCBI taxonomy): Eukaryota > Metazoa > Chordata > Mammalia > Primates > Lemuridae > Lemur > Lemur catta. The sequence goes on from NC_059140.1 coordinate 55,141,295, forward strand.
TTGCCATAGTAATTTTCCTCCTGAGTAATTTTGATATTATTATATTTGTGCTTATTTTCAGCTCAGTGTTTATAATTGAATGCTTAATACTATCTTTGAGTATAAATTTGTTAAAATAATGGGCACCATAGACTTGATGAATATTAATTGAAGTAAGTAAATATTTGTCCAATAGTCATAAAGGTGTCAAATTTGAGTACTTCCAATGCTTTTCCCGTAATATATTAAATTATAATATGATAGAAGGACTCATGTTTGATAATCTTAAATTTTCATATACTTCTCATTTTTCCTCATTTTTCCTCTTCTGCTTTTCTCTACTTCTCTTACTACCTTTACAACATGAAAGTCACAAACTTAACGTGTCTGTTAGTAGCAAGGATATTAGCAGGGAATCAATTTGGGATAAGGATAATAAAATAACTACAGTTCTAGTAATTCATCAAGTAAAATAAATAGTTCTCTACAAGTAATTAAGAATGATCAGCTGGATTATTCCATCTGTTCTGGGAGCATGAATTCCCTGCTCTCCAGGAAATGGTTATTTTTCTTTTACTCCTCTAGGAACCTACATTTTATACAACGAAAGACAAAATTAACAGGGTAATTTGGAAAGCTCTGATAAATTTTATATACTGATCTTCAGTCATTCTTATTCTGTGATCATAGCTAATTAAATGCCTCCTTATATTGGCACTTAATTATCTTGGCTACTAGGTAGATATGCAGTAGTAGTTTGTCATCAAATTAATATATGTCAAATATGACCAGATTTCTTTTTTTCAATATATAAAATATATTCCAAGACATCATCATATTTCTCCTAACTGAAATATCCAACTTCACCCTTATATTATCATATTTAGAAGATAACATGGGAGAAAAAATCTATATAACCATGAGTTTATTAATGAGTGTTTAGATGAATACCAAAAGCACAATCATGGAAAAAATTGATAAATTGGACTTCATTAATTTTGACAAATATATCATCCTAATGTAAAACATTAATAATAGAGTGTGAGATATAAGGGATTTCTGTATTATATCTGCACATTTTCTGTAAATCTAAAACAGTTTGACAATAAAATATTTATTTTAAACAGAGAAATATTTTAAAATGTAAAAATCTCGATATTATTCTTTATTAAAACCATGTATGTATTATGTTTAAATTCAAAAGTCCATTCATATGATTTGTAAGATCTTCTAATGTGATTACGAACAGCCTGAATGATATATTCTTCATCACTGTTCTCTAGCCTCTCCTTCAGCCACCTGTTGCCTTACTGTACACCATGATCCTGCCTCCCTGTTCTTCTTCTGTTACCTCGGTTTGTAGTGGAGTTGCTCACTCCTTATAATCTAGTGGAAGTGATATATGCCATCCCTAGGCTTGGCCCATAGCTCTTCCCAGTTCTTCATTTCTGCTATCTACCTAAATAGGATGAAAATGATAATGACAACATTGGAAATCAGCAGTTGAAGATGGTAGAGCATAAGTCCCTGAATAACTGTGTGAAGCAGAGCCTTAATTGACCTGAAAAGTTACATAAAAACAAATTAATCTCTAAATCATTAAATGTTGGTAGTCAGTTTGTTATTACAGCTTAGACTCCCAAAACTTACACATGGTTACAACGAAGATTAAATGACAAAATATATATAAAGTTCATAGAACTAAGAGTGGCACATAGTGAACACTCATTCATAGCTCTTTTTTTCTTTTAATATTATTTTTAATTGACAAATCACAATTGTACACATTAATGGGTACAATGTGATCTTTTGATATATGTATACAATGTTGAATGATTAAATCAAACTAATTAACATCTCATTTATTATCATTTTTCATAGTGACCCATTTGAAATTTACTGTTAGCTATTTTGAAATATACAATACATTATTATTGACTGTAGTCACCCTGCTATGCAGTAGATCTCAGAAACTTATTCCTTTTGTCTAACTGAAACTTTGTAGCCTTTCACCAACATCTCCCTATCCCCCTCCTTTCTTCCTCTGCCAGCCTCTGATAACCACCATTTTTTCTCCTTCTATGAGTTCAAATCTCTTATATTCCATATATAAGTGATATTATGTGGTGTTTGTTTTTCTGTGCCTGGCTTATTTCACTTAACATAATGTCTTCTGATTTCATCCATGTTGTCATAAATGACAGAATTTTATTTATTTTTAAGGCTGAATAGTGTTCTATTGCATACACGTACCATATTTTCTTTATCCATTCATCTGTTAATGGATAATTAGGTTGATTCCATATCTTGTCTATTGTGAATAATGCTGCAATTAACATGAGAATGCAGATATCCCCACAAGAATTTTCTTTTATCCACTTGCTTGCCAACACGTATCATCTTTCATATTTTTGATAACAGCCATTCTGACCTGAAACTGTAAAACTACTCAAAGAAAATATAGGGGAAAATTATTCATTGCTTTGGGCAATGATTTTTTTGGATAAGATTCTGAAAGCGCAGGCAACAAAAGCAAAATTAAACAAATGAGATTGCATCAAATTAAACAAACAAGATTTCCTTTCGTATACAGCAAAAGAAACAATTTGCGAAGTGAAGAGACAAGCCACAAGAAAATATTTGCAAATCATCTATCTGATAAAGGATTAATATCTCAAATATATAGAAGACTCAACCACTTAATAACAATAAAACAACCTGTTTCCAAAAATGGACAGAGGACCTGAACTGACATTTCTCAAAAGAAGACATATAGGTGGCCAATGTGTTCATGATAAATGTTCAACATAACTAATTATTAGGAAAATGCAACTTAAAATCATGATGAGATATAATTCATAGCTTTTATTGTTATTATTCTTATTTTTAAATGAGTACTTATTTTTACCAGATATAGATATATGCATTGTACATATGTTTATATTGTAGGTCTAAAGTATGAAATCTGATATATTAATATTTTAAAGAATAAGCTGCAGATTCTGTACCTGATTTATCTTCTAAATTTTTACAATATCCATTCTCATGCCTTTTACTTAGTAAGGTGTTTAACACGAGTGGAGCTGTTCTCTAGTATGTTCTTAAATTTTAAATGTATCATAAGTTGTATATTATATATAAGACTTATTTCCTTAAACACTGACCCACTTATTAATGCATCAGTTGAAAATCACACTATTAATAATTTGATAATATTTTATATGATATTTTTCTATATATTTGTGGGCTGTAAAGTTTTCAAGGCAGAATAGGGCATTGTATATGTTTAGGTATCAGGTTTTCTAAACCTCTGAAACTAACACATAAGAATATTCTTAAATATCTTTATTTTTTTACCTAACCCAATTTTTCTAGGCATGATGTCAGAGATGATGCCATATATGTGCCTGACTTCAACTATGAGGCTTAAAAACATTCTCCATAAAATTAGGAATTATCGTATATCTACATTATTTCTAGAGTAGAAACAATTTTTTGGTGTAACATGCCAGTGTGAACTGTTTAAGTATTTCCTTAAATATTTATTAATTGTTATGTATACAAGTCCATAAAGATAAATTAGAGAAAAGCTGTCACTATAATGCAGTTAGCATCAGAATCAGGAGCAAATTATTGCATGATCAAGAACATTCTTAATTAGACTTTTCTTTATGTTGTATCCAGGTATAACAGGACCAAAAAACCCCACCATTAATTCCTTGTTTGAGAAATGTGAACACGTACTTCAAATTGTCTACTTGTACTAACCATGGAAATGACAGTTTGCAAAGCAGTTTCATAACATGGAAATAGGGCTGTCTCTTTAACAGTAAGATTTAAGTCCTTTTTTGTTTTGAACTAAATTCAGCAGCAGGTATAATTCTGACATTAGCATAATGATATAATTTTTATTGCATCAAGAAGGTAAAAATTATACATTTTTGTCAACCATGTCCACACTTTTTGCTCAATTTTACTGCAAGTGGTTGAATTAAAAATGTATTTCATGCTATTAATAAATGAATGAATAAAAGAAGTACTAAATGAGTGAATATGTATGAAGGAGAACAAATATTTTTATTTGTAAATCTTTCTTTTATAAAAATGTTTTGTTTTCTTTCTCTACATTTGACTTCTTTCTTTTAAAAAGTTGCTAAGCATTATTTTTAGTAGTTTTATTTTTAATACAATCTCATAATGAATTAATAAAGTTATATTTCACAAAAATTTATGTAATGCTTGACATGCACCTGGTGCTATTCTCAAATCATTTAATCCTCATAAAATCCGTATAAGGTGGTTATTGTTATTGTTCCATTTGCATGAGGAAACTGAGGCATAAAGAAGTTAGGTAACTTGCTCAAGACTATCAAGCTGGTAAGTGTCCCAGATGGCAATTGAATCTATGTCTGAGTTCCAACGTTTATGTGTTTAACTACTATACTAATACTGGTATTAAACAAATACCAGCTCTCAAATTATTTCCACTTTTCAGAAGACTGCCCTAACTGGTGGGGTTTGTCTTATTTATAGTAAATTTTGTTAAAGTAGAAGTTTTCTAATTGTAACATTCACTGTACTTGTCTTTTGTCATCAATGTATTTAATGAGTGTGGTATTTAATTTAAAAAATCATATTATTGAAAGCATATTTGGTATCTGTAAAATAATGTTCATAAAACATTAATTTTGATAATATTTGGCAATATTTTTAAAATTTATTTTTGAAATACGTTCTTTAACTCAGTCATTTAATTTTATCATTCTGAAGTTGATCAAAATTAAATCAGGAATATACTAACAATGTTAGATGAAGAAATGTCTTTTAGTAATATAATCTGTTTTTATCATATTTTTGTTTGATTTCTAAAAGTTTTTGTAATCTCTTAATTTTCTTATTTCTACTTTTAATTTATAATTAATATCCAAAAAAACCACATAGTCAATAAATGAAGCATATATTGAATTTATATGATTACAGAAAAAAATGTTGGTTGTTACTAAAAAATCAAATGAAGTTTGATAAACAAATTATTTCCATAATATATTCTATATATTCCAATATATAGATTTGAAAATATATTGAAGGACTCAAAGTCAAAGTGGTAGAAGTAATTGAAAATGAAAATGACAAAGTCTAAAACGTAAGAGTTAGAAAATAGAAATATCAGCTGTCAGAATGGTGGCATCATGGGAACTGAATAAAACAGGAATAATGACTCAAATCTTATAGTGTTGTTTCTCAATCTCTGCAAATCACTTAAGGTGTCACAATTATTACTACTATATTAAGCAGCAGCAGCAGTACCATCATCATCATCATCATCATTACTATCACCATCAATACTAATTTTTATGTAAAGAACAGAATATTTCATACAAAAATATTATATGAAATTAGGGGAAAGTAAATCTAAAGGTACAATTTCAACTTGTTAATGAGAGATTCTTACATTGAGTAAATATTTTCCAAAAGTTGGATGTAATAATTAATCTTCCTCTAAACTGAGTGATGGGAATAAACCCCCAAATATAAACTTGGTTTGGAGATTGAGGCATATGTTAAACATTAGAACCATTATTGTTCATGAATTTGAGAATCCATACAAGACAGTGATTGTGCCAAGAGAAGAGTGAGTTGGCCGGGCACGGTGGCTCACGCCTGTAATCCTAGCACTCTGGGAGGCCGAGGCGGGTGGATCGCTCGAGGTCAGGAGTTCGAGACCAGCCTCAGCAAGAGCGAGACCCCGTCTCTACTAAAAATAGAAAGAGATGATCTGGCCAACTAAAAATATATATAGAAAAAAATAGCCGGGCATGGTGGCACATGCCTGTAGTCCCAGCTACTCGGGAGGCTGAGGCAGGAGGATCGCTGAAGCTCAGGAGTTTGAGGTTGCTGTGAGCTAGGCTGACGCCACGGCACTCACTCTAGCCCGGGCAACAGAGCGAGACTCTGTCTCAAAAAAAAAAAAAAAAAAAAATAGAGTGAGTTAATAGAGTTTGCTGCATTCATGAAAAAAAGTTGGAAAGGTATTTTTAAAGCAGAAAAATATAGATAATAGTACAGAATTCCAGCTATGATAGAGTATAACAGCCTTAAAATTTATTTGCCTTTTTTTTGACATTACTGTTGGCTATGTAACTCTGCCACGTAAATAATATATATCCTTATAGTAATGTCTAGCATGATATGGTGTAATCTCTTCAGGGTCGGAACAAACTCATCAAGACTGATTATTAAAGCAATTTGAAGCTATTCATAAAATATGTTTTGTAGACAGAAAACACTAAGGGCTTTTTCCTTGGGCAATCTTTGCGGTGCTGGCGAATCCAGACAGGCTGCATGTAGAAACTGTGAAATGAAGAAGCCATTAATGATGGTTGTGGGAGATGGGTCCCTTGGCTCATATAACCCAAGGAATATTATATTTTGTGATCCATTAAAGGTATGAAGGGAGGAAGAAATATGCATTCAAATAAGTGTAATACTTTCTCTTCCAGCATTGTTAAATAGTTCTCTATTTTAATGAAATTATGAACCCTCATAACACACCTCTAAGGTAAGTTGTACTTTTGGTGATGTTATTTATTTGATTCTTAGACTTGTGGGGAAGATGCAGAACTGTATCGTTAGAGGTTGGGCTGTGGGTTTGTGAGGGAATCAGATCCCAATTTCCCAATGACAGAGGTGTCAGGTGGATAGTTTCTTCCCTGGGTAAAGTGAGACAACAAATTTGAGAAGAATTCTTGAAGAATTTGATGAATTTTCCTTATTTTAACAATAAAGAGGCAAAGGGAAACTTTGTTTCTACATTATATACATGAATTTCACTCCTTGTCTTAAAAACACCATGTATCTTAAATCAAAAATCTTGAACAAATAATTTTTTACCTTTAAAGAATAGGTGAAGAAAGCAACATAATTTCTCTCTTTTTTTCAGTCACTCTATATTTCAATTTAATCTCAACTGAAAAATAGTTTAAATTTTTGATGAATTCTGCTGCCTGTGAAAACTCTGAATCTACATAGATCCTTTTTAAGATTAACATCGTTCCTTAGGTTTACTAGAAACTTAAAATCTATCACTCTTCCTAAAGCTGATTTCTATAAAACAAGCAAATAAGAGGAAAGTTAGTAACTTTACTTTAGCTCTGGAGAATTACTACTTGAAATGGAGAAAGATCACCAAATGATTTAAACTTTAAAATTCAAATCCCAAATTACTACTGTTATCTTATACAAATTTAAATGCAGATATCTTGGTTACTGGAATTTTGATGAGACTAGATTCATGTCACTCAAACCATCTGTATATGACTTATTTGTAGATTTGACTTGTGGCTACTGAAAGCTATTGCAAGCACCTGGGTATTGTAGTGAAATGGTAACAGGTTGTGGACTAAAACGTTTATACACTTTTCCTCGAAATTTATTTTGTATTGTAGAAGCAGGTGTCCAAAAGAAAGAAAAATGTCAAGCTTTAAGTGATTCAAGAAAGCAGTGACATATATAGGCAGGCATTAATTAAAAAAAAAGTTTTAAAGACATTATAGGTTCTACTCTTCAGATAATCTTAAAATATCTAATAAAATTCTTTTTTTCTTGATTTTTACTGTTGTTTGTATTTATTATATTATAGTTGTCAAGTAGTTGAAAAAGGTGTGATTTTTAGTTAACAATGAATGTTTTATTCATATAAGAAAAGGTGAAGTTTTTCTATATCCATTATGCCAAAAAGTTTATTGCATTTCAATAATAAAATAGAGCATTTTATATAATGTTTTAGTTCCATTTTCAAATTCATGACATAAGTATAAAATAAGGTGAAATTTTAAAAAATGAAAAATAGCATCATAATAGAAGCTGTAAAGGGCTTTATATGCATGTTATATGCTAGTGAATAATATTTCTCTAATACCAATTGAGTCTTACAGGAAGATATAATGCTCCACCATGCAAATTCTACCCTTTTAAAAAAGTTGAAGACATTCTCAGATTTTATAAAATTGTTACTATATTATAGAAAACAGATGGGAAGAAGACTAAGGGTAAGTAGAAGAATATGGAATTTAAAGGACGTTTTAAAAAATCAATCAGCTATGTGGCTAGAGGCTTCAGATATTTATTACATTTTCTTAGATTAATAACTGTAAGGCTCATTTGTAAGGCAATATTCTAAATTTTTAAAAATTACAAGTGAGGAAAAATTCATGCTAGACGTACAGAAATCAATGAATTTATTATCCTACATTAACAAAATGAAGGACAAAAATTACTTCATCATCCCAATTGATGTAGAAAAAGCATTTGACAAAATTCAACACACTTTCTTGATAAAAACTCCCAACAAACTATTAATGGAGGGAAATTATGTGCAACATAATAAAGACCATATATGAAAAATCCATAACTAATGTCTTATTCATCTGTGAAAATTTCCTCTAAGGTCAGGAAAACAGCAAAGATGCTCACTCTCATCACTTCTGTTCAATACAGTACTGGAAGTCCTACACAGAGTAAACTAGGCAAGAGAGAAAAAAATAATTGGTATCAAAATGGGCAAGGAAAAAATAAAATTAGTATCCTGTTTTTATAGAGTCATTTTTGTTAGAATATATTATTAATCTAGCAAAACAAAGTAAGAAAAGAAAAAGAAGACTATATCATTAAAACACCTAAGTTTTCATAGAATAGTGGTTGAAAAACTACAGAACTCAAGAAATTTAATATTGGCAGGTCATTTATAAATAATTGCACAGCATTAGTATTTGCTCAAACTATTACACGGATGTTCACTGATGGAAAGAAAATACTTGAATGTCTTAGTGAATGAATCTTTAAGAAATTGTTTTAAATACTTAAGCAAAATTAATAATGAGTCACAGATCTTTTCTATATTTAGCTTTTGTAAGTTTGTCTTTTCATATAACATATTTCAAAACAAGCAGCCAGATGGAGAAATCTATCTGTATACACAATTTCATTACATTGCAATGGATACTTGTCATTCATATTTTGACATTTATATTTAGTCATTAATGGTGTTTAAAATATAAAAGCTAATACATTCTTTTTAGTTCTTCTTTTTTTTTTTTTGACACAGAGTCTCGCTCTGTTGCCCAACTAGAGTGAGTGCCGTGGCATCAGCCTAGCTCACAGCAACCTCAAACTCCTGGGCTCAAGCGATCCTCCTGCCTCAGCCTCCTGAGTAGCTGGGACTACAGGCATGAGCCACCATGCCCGGCTAATTTTTTCTATATATATTTTTAGTTGGCCAGATAATTTCTTTCTATTTTTAGTAGAGACGGGGTCTCGCTCTTGCTGAGGCTGGTCTCGAACTCCTGACCTCGAGCGATCCACCCGCCGCGGCCTCCCAGAGGGCCAGGATTACAGGCGTGAGCCACCACACCCAGCCTTTTTAGTTCTTTTTTTAAAAAAATTCTAGGTCACTTTTATTTTTCTTTATACTTTTTAGTATTTTATGATAGTATTTTTATTTTTATATTATTAGACTTATTTTTAGAGCAGTATTAGATTTATAGAGAAATTGATAGGAAAGTACAGGAAATTCCCATATATTCCTTCATCCACTCCCCTATGCACAGTTTCTGCTATGATTTAATTGTTGCATACATGTAGCACATTTGTTACAATTAATCAGGCAAAATTGATTCATTATAAATAACTAAACTATATCACTGGCATAAGTGTTCACTCTTTGTGGTGTACATTTTATGGGCTTTTATGAATGTATCACGACTTGTGTTCATCTATATAGTACCATACAAAACAGCTTCACTGTCCTAAAAATCCCTTGTGCTCTGCTTATTATCCTTTCCTTCCTCTCCCTGAACCCTGGGCAACTAATGATCTTTTTACTGCCTCCATACTTTTACTTTTTGCAGAATGTTGTATAATTGAATTCATCCTGATGTAGCCTTTTTAGATAGGCATCTTTGACTTAGCAATATGCTTTTAAGGTCCTTCATCTCTTTTTTTTTTTTGCGGCTTAAGAGCTTATTTCTTTTTATTTATTATTGCTGAATAATTCTCCATTGTATGGATGTAACACAATGTGTTTATCCACCTTAGTATCTTCCAAGTTTTGTCAATGACAAGTAAAGATGCTGTAAACATTCATGTTTAGGTTTCTGTGTAGACATAAGTTTTCAAATCTGTTGTGTAAATATCTATGAGTGTGACTACTGGATTGTGCAGTTTTGTTTTGTAATAAACTCAATCTTTCTAAGTGGCTTTGTCAATTTTCGTTCCTGCCACCCAGCAATGGATGAGAATTGGTGTTGATCCACATTCCACATTTTTATCTATAGTATTTCTTTCTCCTTTCCCTTTCTTCCTCCCTCCCTTCCTCCCTCCCTGCCTCCCTCATTTCCTCCCTCTCTTCCTTCTTTCCTTCCTTCCTTCCATCCGTCCTTTCTTCTCTCGTTTCCTTTCCTTCCTTCCTTCTTTCTTCCCTTCCTTCTTTTCTCTTTCTTTTTATTTTAGCCATCATAAGACATTACTTGACCTTTCTATCACTCTATATTTAATTCCCAAGTCTCTCCATAAAACTGTCACCTGCTTGAGATCCATGACAATACTCCCTCCTGCACTACAGAGACACCTTCTAACTCTCTTTTATGGGATGCAATTCCTCTGACATCTCATAAATAGATATATATATATATATGTTTTCCAGTATATCATCATATACTCTTCTTCACTCCTCATAAACCATTCCTGAGAAACTACATATAAAAAATGACTTTAATGCTAACACAGACTCGTAAATAATCTGTTGTGAGTATCCTTATTTGACACTTCACTTCAAACTTTGCATGTAGTTATCAAATTCATCATATTAGATTCTCCATCAAACTTATGCCTTACAATGACATTGCTATCCTGTGTGCTCCTCTGTTAGGTGCATAAATATTTAGAATTGTTATGTCTTCTTATTGAATGGTTCCTTTTACCATGATATAATAACCATCTTTGTCTTTCTTTACTTTTGTTGATTTCAAGTCTGTGTTATCTGATATGAGAGCAGCTACACTACCTTTCTTTTGGTTTCCATTTGCATGAAGTATTGTTCTTCATCCCTTCACCTTGAGTATGATTGAGTCCTTGTGGGTTAGATATGTTTCTTGGAGTCAGCAGATACTTGGCTCGTTTTTTTTATTTTAATCCATTCTGCCAGCCTATGTCTCTTCAGTGGGGAGTTCAAGCCATTCACATTTATTGAGAGAACTGATAAGTGGTGTGGATTTCTGTTCATCTTGTTGAGTAGAACTTTATTGCTCTGTTTTACCTCTTGAGCCAGTGTGGTCTCTGGGCTCTGTCCTTTATCTTTCGGGTGGTTTTACACTGATAGGTGTCTATTGTGTTAATCTGTGTATAATGCAGTTCTGAGTATTTCTTTCAGGGCAGGTCTACTCTTGACAAGTTCCCCAGTGTTTGCTTGTCTGAGAAGGTCTTTATTTCTCACTCATATAAAAAACTTAATTTTTCAGGAGGCAAAATTCTAGGTTGGCCATTATTCTATTTGAAAAGACTTAAAATGTGGCCCTAATCGCTCCTGGCTTGTAAGGTCTCAGTTGAGAAGTCTGCAAGTTAGTCTGATAGGTTTTCCTTTGTAATTTACCTGATTTTTTCACCTTACTGCTCACAGAAGTATCTTTTTTGTGTTTACTTTTGCCAGTTTGATGACTATGTGTCATGGTGATTGCCTCCTTGTGATGAATCTCCTGGGAGTCCATTGGGCTTCTTGTATCTGGATATCTAGATTTCTAGCAAGGACAGGGAAATTTTCTTTGATTATTCCTTCAGATAGACTTATGTATTTTCTTCATCACCTTCAGGGATTCTGATGATTATTATGTTTGGCCTCTTTACATAATTCTACTTTTCTTGTATTCTTTATTCATTCCTATTTTTTCTCTGTTCTTTCTCTTTGATTGTCCTTTTTAGCTCAAAGGTGTTATCTTCAAGTTTTGAGATTCTTTCTTTTGTCAGATCTAGCCTATTCTAAGGCTTTCCACCGTGTTTTGTAATTTCTTCAATGAATTTTTCACTTCCAGAGGTTCTATTTAGTTTTTTTTTAATAATTCAGTATCTTTAGAGAACTTCTCATTCATTTCCTGCATTGTTTTTGTGAGTTTTTTTGTGTTGGGTTTATATTTTCTCTTGTATTTCATTGAGGTTTCTTATAATCAATATTTGAAATTCTTCATCTGTCATTTTAATCTTTTTGTTTAGGTTGGTATCCATTGGTAAGGAGTTATTGTTTTCTTTTGGGAGTGTTCCTTTTGCTTTGACTTTTTCTTTTTCTTTTTCTTTCTTTCTCTTTTTTTTTTTTTTTTTTTTTGAGACAGAGTCTTGCTCTGTCTCCTGGGCTAGAGTGCTCTGGCATTCACCTAGCTCACAGCAACCTCAAACTCTTGGGCCCAAACTATCCTTCTGCCTCAACCTCCCAAGTAGCTGTGACTACAGGCATGCACCACCATGCCCAGCTATTTTTTTCTATATATTTTTAGTTGTCCAGATAATTTCTTTCTATTTTTAGTAGAGATGGGGTCTTGCTCTTGCTGAAGCTGGTCTCGAACTCCTGACCTTGAGCTATTTTCCCGACTTGGCCTCCTAGAGTGCTAGGATTACAAGAGTGAGCCTCCATGCCCAGCCTTGTTTTGACTTTCCATATTTCTAGAGTTTGTTCACTGTTTCCTTTTCATCTACCCTCTCACTCAAGAGCTGAAGTTGCTAGGGATGGCTTATGGATCTGTCTCTGAATCCCCAAAGATCATTCCCTAACCATGCTAGGGAGAGGAATGCTGGCCCTGAGTTCCCTTTGGGGTGCTGTAGTGGGTTTGATGAAACTCCCGGGTTATGCTGCTGTGGTGGCCCCTGTCAGTGGCAGGTTCTGCCAAGAACGCACCCCCTCTCAGTGAAACAGGCTTCTCAGCACTGAGCACTCATGTAGTTGCTTTTAGAGATCGGCCATGGTCTTCTTGAACTACTCTCGTGTCTGGGTGGCATCATTTCCTGCCTGCCTATACAAGCTGCCAGCAAGCACTACCATGATGTGCCACTGTGGTGACTCCACTCTTGGAGGTGGGCTCAGCTGGGAACATGCCCCCACTGCAGAGAAACAGTTTTCTCGGCTCAGAGCACTCTCATAGGTGCCATGGTGGGAGGGGCCATGGCTACAAGCTGGCTTGAGCCAATATTGCTTTCTGTGGTGCCAGGAATGGTGGAGGTGCAAAGGAGTAGGTGTCTAGGTGTGAGAATGCCAGATGAACATGTAACTCTTCAAATGAACTATTACAATACTGACCTTTTTTCACATACATTCCCACATCTTGGAATGTTCTTCATCAATTGTCTTAGTCACCTAGAGCTGTTGTAACATAATACCATAAACTGGGAGGCTTATAAGCAACAGAAATTGGTTTCTCACAATTCAGAAGGCTGAGAAGTCCTACATCAAGTCATATTTGGTGTACTGGGAGGGCCTGCTTCCTGGTTCATAGACGGCACCTTCTAGCTATGTCCTTACATGGTAAAAGGTCAAGGCAGCTTTGTGGGGCTTCTTTTATAAGGCACTAATCTCATCATAAGAGCTCTACCCTCACAACCTAATCACACCCCAGAGCCCCACCTCCTAATATCATCACATTGGTGATTATATTTCATTATATGAACTTTGGCAGGACATAGATATTCTGACTATAGTATCCTCCATGTTTACTGTAAAAGTACCAAAAGTCTTTATTTCTAAAACAATGTATGCAAATATTGTTTATCCTAGAAAGCCTACTCTGACTCTCTTAAGATAGTTATCTATCACAAAAACTGTATGTTTTCTAACCCTGTACTGTTGTGTTAGAATTTATTACACTGTTGTCAGTGTATCTGTCTCTTTACTTTATTATAAACACCTTGAGGACAAAGATCATACCTTTTCAAGCATGTAGATTTCAAAAGGTCTAAACTGTGCCAAAAGGTAGTATTCACTAATTTTTTGTTGAATGAGAGAAAGTAAATTATATAATATCAAATGGTCTGGAAGAGTTGATTTAGTTAAAGTCACACAAGAATTTTAGCCTTTAGGGGAGTTTAGCTTATTGTATTCTTATCTTGTGAAGAAAGATAAAGAAAAATGCATGCAATTAGAAAAAAATACTTTGAAATGTTTTGCCCTTTTCTTATGTGAAAGGGCAAAGATGATATGTACTTCATAAAACTTGTGAAAGAGAAAATATTTTCTTTCATGGACAGAAAAAAATGTGACTGGTTTCTTTAAAAAAAAGGAGGAAAGAAAAAAAATCAATAAATTGCTGCTTTGTGAACTGGTACAAGTCAAATGAAGTCTAAAAGGAGAAAACTTAAGATAAAATAAATATTATTTTAAATTAATTAAATAGATAAAAATTAAATACAATGCTTCAAATAATTTTATTATTTCAAGGATAATTTAAATGAGATAATTTTTTCAGTGAGTGATACTTTGTCTTCAAAGGTATAAAAATAAATACTAAAAGGCAAAATAGATGGTGACCTATTTTTGTTTTAGTTGTTTTGTTTATGGTTTTGCATAAATTTTGTATCCTATTTAAATTCTTTTATCTACACTAGTAGCACATAATGTAAACAAAAAAACTTTTAAATTAGCAGGCTTATACAAAAATTTTGGTTCTGTATGGCTTGCAATTCTATTTAAAGTTTGCTAATAGTATCTTTACTACAGTATGTTGTGATGAATTAATTGTGAATGTGTTAATAAACACTATAGATATTGCCCTTGCAGAAATAAAATGTACATAAAAGGGAATAAAAGTACAATTTTATGTTAGATCTCCAGTGAAAAATGATCTGCCAAATACTACTAAATTCTAATACCTTGGGAATAAGTTCTATTACCCCTGGGGAAAACATACATTTCTTATCTATTGAGCTTAAGAAGACACAATTTTTCCAAATAATATAGGGAATTGGAAAAAAATAAAACAAAGTAAAACTTGCATTAGTCTATTTTAAAGATATACCACCCTTAGGTGTCCTTGAAAAAATGACTAAAAATGTTTTAAATTTGAAAATTTAATGTTTTAACATTCTAGGGAAATTGGTTGTTTACACAGAATTTATTTCAATTTGAAAAGTAAGTTAATCAATTTCATCTGGTTAATTGCGGTAGCAGGCATACATTTACATACATACACAAGAAGCATTTCACATATATGAGACCCTTGTAAGCACTAGTAGTAAATTTTAATTGTCTGTCTGGAGATTAGAAAACCGTTACTGTAAAGGGTCAAACAATAAATCTTTTAGACTTTCTGGGTCATTTGGTCTGCGTCACAATCTCTAACCTCTGCTAGGGAGCATGAAAGCAGCCATAAATAGTTTATAACGAATGGGTCTCACTGTATTCTAATAAAATTTTATTTATGATAACAGGTGGTGGGCCAGATTTAGCTATCAAGGTATAGTTTGTTAACCCTTAGTATATATTCCCGAATATTTCTGGTTTAGGGAAACAAAATGCTACCTAATTGAAAATTATGGTTTAAAAGAGAACGGGGCCAATGCAGTCATGACAGCCTGCTCTGTTGCACTCTGTATATTTAAACTAGTCTATATTTAAACATACTGTATATTTTAAAGACATGTTAGAGTGAGCTACAAAATCCACAAGCAATTGTTGTGAAAGTGAGTGGAGAAAAGTATATAAAAATAACTACAATATATTAATAGTATATTGAGCTAGGTATCAGTTACTAACCTGTTGTCTGTATCCTTAATATGCTGAAATAAAAAAGAAAAAATAAACATACTTTTCTATACCCTTAGTTCCTGCAAACCACTTTTCCCTTGGCTAGCTGGCTTCCATTAAGTCTGTGCTAGGAGGAGTAATACACAGAGACTAGAAGGCTGAAAAAGAACGAAATGATATGCATCATCTTGTTTCCTGTACCTGTCAGCATCACCTTAACAGAAATTCTTTATCTTGACAGTGGCACTTTGTTTCATTAGTAGCAGTTTCCACAATAACCATGAAAATGGAACCATAGAATCCAAATCAAAGGCATCTTCTCAGACAACTGAGTTCCAGCTTGAAGGCTCCCTCCCCCAAGTTTCTTAAGATTTGAAAATTTCAATTTCTTTCTTTTGTCCCTTCAGCCATAGGGATGTAGCAGCTTCTTGCTGTTGCCTTCTTAAGGAAATATCTTCTTGTACCTTTTTGTCTTTTCAATTGTTTAATAACTAGTTAATAAATGTTTATATTAAATTATCTTTGCTATGGTAACTGTTGTGATGTCTATGTCCAGACCGAACTCTGCATGATATAAACTTTAGTACAAATATGCTTAGGGCAGAGTGAATGCAAAAACACTGATGCCCGGAAAGTCAAAATGACTTAATTAAAAAGATGATTTTTAATTGATTCCTGAAAAATTTATTGGTGTTTGGGAGAATAACCATGTAAGCAGGAAGGACATTGAAGGAATGGAGAATGAGGCTACAGAGCAAAAACACAGGATGCAAAATAACATGGCAAATCTAGGGAATATGATAATGGGATGGTAACTGGATGGAAGAAGCTAGTGTAAGCACAATGGGCCCGGGAGATCCAGCATTAGGTAGTCTGGAGTTACCATTCAGTTACTTACTGTGCTAGTTTTCTGGAGTAAACAAAATAGGAAATGCCACTAAAGACATGGAATTTTTAATCTGTTGTGAACCACTGACATTAAATCACTAACATGACAAATATTTATAAAAATAAAAATCCACACAAGAAAAAGGAATAAAAATTCAGAAAGCTAGGATAAAAAATTAATAGGAAAACTGATTTAAATTAAAGTGTGGCAGGGGAGTCATTTTTGACAGCGTGATATTTTAGCTAAGACTCAAATAAGGAAGAAGAATTGGTTAGAATTAGTAAAAAGGAGGAAGAGGAAGGGAGTTTGCTGTAAGTGTGGGCTGTATCCTGTGCCTTGATTGAATGATTAAAGTAGGGAAGTTGCATGGTCAAAGTTGTGTTTTGAAAAGTTTACCTTGGGTGTAGGAAGGATAAATTGAAAGGGACCAGTTTGTGCTCTCCAAAAACCACACTGTAGACAAGTGATTGTGAGAGACTGATGGATTTTTGCAACACTGGTGGATGGGATGAAAAGCCTGAGTGCAGTTCTGGAGATCCACGTGAGGCAGTAATCGCAGGGACGTGGGAGACGTGGAGGGAGGGAAATAGCTGTAACAACTAAATGTCTGAATGGTGGTGATGATGTGCCTTAGAACTGCGGTCCCCAACCTACAGGCAAAGCAAGCACTTGCTTTCCCTTCTTATTAAACACTCTTTACCATTCATGACTTTCTTGAAGTATCTTTTCAAATGTCAATATTTTACAGAGATCTTCTCTCTGAAAACCTTATAGAAAATAACATTTCACCATATCAAAATCCATTCACTTGGCATGTTTTACTTTACTTTCTCGCTATTATCAATGAATTATTTATTTGTTTATTGTTTGTTGATCCTTATTAAAATGTGAGCTCCATGACAAACAAAACTTAGTCTGTTTATTCTCTATTGTATTCTTGGTGTCTGGCATGTTGTAGCTACTTAATAAATATTTATTGAAGAACAAATGAGAATTAAATATTTTAACACTACACAAGAGCTTATTTTAAGTTTATTAATAGCTTTTGCTTAAAGTATATTTTGTATCATATTAATGCAGCCCAGTGGTTCTCAACTGTGTATAATTGTGTAATCCAAGGGTCATTTTATAGTATCTGAGATATTTTTGGTTGCCAAACTTGTGATGCAGAGTTGCTATGGGTCTCTAGTGCATAGAGGTCAAGGATGTTGCTAAATGAGCTACAAGGACAAACCCCACAACAAAGAATTATCCAGTCCAAAGTATCAGTTGTGCCAATGTCGAGAAATTGTTAATGGGGTTCAGAAAATAGTATCCCAAAATGAAGCTTTCAGAAGCATAAGTTCTTCTCTGACCTTCTCCTGTCCTCCTGCCTCTCCATTCCATTTTTCGCTGAGGCTAACCACAGAAACGAGAATGCTTTCCCAAGACAGTCCTAAATGCCAGAATCCCTTTTCCTGAAAGCCAGACATAAAACCTAAAATTATTATGTGTAAAAACTAGCCATGAAAAATTATCTGCCCACTTTTTAGTAGGGTTGTTTGATCAATAATTTGGATGGAACTGAAGACCATTATCCTAACTGAAGTATCTAAAGAATGGAAAAACAAACACCACATGTACTCAATATTAAATGGCAATTAACTGATGAACACTTATGTGCATAGAGGGAAATAAGTCTCAAAGGAAATCAAGCAGCAGGGAGGGGGCAGAAAGGATGGGCGAAAGCCTACCTAATGGGTACAATGAACACTGGGTGATGGGAATACTTTTTACTCTGACTTGAGCAGTAGAAAAACAATCCTTATAACCAAAAACATTTATACCCCTGTAATAATTTGAAATCAAAAAAAATTAGCTGACCTACCCTGTTTGACTGTAAGTCATGAGACCCCCATACCAGTGAGGGTCCTGCCCCACACCCAGGGAGGCCAAGAAAAACCTAGATAGACAGACCTTGCTACGGTTTTCTACTCAGTCTGTTACCATTAGACCACCGGTTCCCAACCTTTTTGGCACCAGGGACTGGTTTCATGGAAGGCAATTTTTCCACAAAACAGGGGTGGGTGGGAGGGGGGTGGGATGGTTTCAGGATGATTCAAGCACAGTACATTTATTGTGCAGTCAAACCTCTCTGCTAATGAAAATCTGTATTTGCAGCTGCTCCCCAACACTCGCATCATCACCTCAGCTCCACCTCAGATCATCAGGCATTAGATTTCCATAAGGAGTGCACAACCTAGATCCTTTGAATGCATAGTTTACAGTAAGATTCATGCTCCTATGAGAATCTAATCCCACTGCTAATCTGACAAGAGGCGGAGCTTATGCAGTGACAGGAGCAATGGGGAGCGACTGTAAATACTGATGACGCTTCTTCACTTGCTCACCCGCCACTCACTTCCTGCTCCGGGGCCCAGTTCATGACAGGCCATGGAATGGCACCAGTCTGCTGCCTGGGGGTTGGGGACAGCAGCATTAGACCACACCCTTTCTGTCTGATCATATTTCTACATGGCTGTGCACACTTAATTGAAGCTGAGGACAAAAATAAACAATTTCCTCTTTATCTTTGGGTCTTCATTCAGAAGGTTCCTGTGTGTACAGGTTAAATGAAATTTATAGTCCTTTTCTCCTATTAATCACTCTGCCTCATGTCGATGATTTTTCAACAAACCTTTAGGGGGCACCAACCTTGGTCCCTACACCCTGATGTAGCTAATATGACTCTTTTTATTAGAATTAGATTATTTGATTAGAATTTTCTTGTTTTGTTTTACATTATTTTGCCTTCAACCCTTTCCTATCCAATGATTTGAAGGTATCTTGTATAAAATGCCTAGATTTATATATTTATATTTTAATTGAATGTAATTTCATTTACATTCATTTGATATATTTGGAATATACTTTATATACTCATTCTTTGTTTTTTGCTTCTTTTCTGCATTCTTTTTTATTGATAAAGGGATTTTAAGAAATGGCCAGATTGATACTTTTATACCATCTTCAGGTTACAGAAAGAATGGAGGCTGGAAGCGTGGCCAAAAACAGGTTTTAGTGGCAAGAAAGGTTATGGGAGGAAGAGAAGAGGCCTGGCTAGCAGAAGTGGTCTTGTTATGCGTATGAAACCTCAGAGACAGCAGCCCTCAGAGATGGTAAATATTTCTTTCAGACCTTTAAATGTGTCAGACCCTCAGTTAATCTTTCCTAGGTCTGGACAAGGAAGGGCCTGGCTGCATTAATGCAGATTTTCTCTACAGATAAATCTCCCCAAAAAGACAGGTTTGTGGGGCTTCTTCCGTTTGCAGGCCCTCTAAACAGCCATCTCAAAATATGTCAAAGAAGTATATTCTGGGGCGAAATTTTTTGGTTTTCTTCAATCACTATCAACCCAAAAGCCCCAACATGCTCGCTTCCAATCTCTAGACACTCAAGAAGAATTATTCTACAGGTTTCTAGCAGCACAGATGAAACTTGTCATTTTTTTGTACTTTAGATGAATAGATTTATAAAGCATGTATCCTTTTAGATCTATTTTTATTCAATATTATGATTATGACAATCATCTTTGTTTTTCCATGTAGTTGTAGACTGTCTATTCTTATTGCTATACTGTATAATTTGTGATTATTTGTGAATATACCACTGTTTACTCATTCAGTCTATGACTGATAGTTTTGATGGTAAATTTTAAGTGTCAACTGGATAAAGGCATACTTAGCTGGTAAGACATTATTTCTAGGCATGTCTGAGAGGGTGTTTATGGAGGAGTTAAGTATGTGAGGCAGTGAACTGATGGGTAAGATCTAATCGGTAAGATCCACCATTAATGTGAGTGGACACCATCCAATTTGTTGGGAGCCTGGATTGAATAAAAAGGCAGAGAAGAAGGGAGAATTCTTGTTCTCTCTGTTCCAGAGAGTGGAAGCTCTTCCTCTCCTGCCCTTGGACATCAGAACTCCAGGTTCTCTGGCCTTTGGTCTCTGGGACTCACACTGGACCCCCTTCAAACCGCCCCCCCAACTCTCCACACTTTGACCTTGCAAATAGGCTTTCCTAGTTCTGAGGATTTTGAACATGCTACTGGTTTCCCTAGTTCTCCAATTTACAGACAGCCTGATGTGGGACTTCTCTCGCTCCATAATCATATGAGCAAATTTCCCTCATAAATTCTAACTCACCTATCTATCAATCTACCTACCTAGATACCTACCTACCTATGTACCTACATACTCACCTACCTATCGGCCTGATTTAGGCATTACTACAGACAAGATACATTTCACAATAGCTTTTATTATCCTGTGTGTCTCTGGAGAACCCTAACTAATGTAATAGGCATCTGAGTAGTTAACAGTTTGGTACCATTATAAACAGTACTGCTATGAACACTAGTACATGCCTTTTGGTAAAGCTATGTCCACATTTCATTTAGTGGTAGAACTTCAAGTGAAACACAGTAGTCCCCCTTATCTGTGGGAGATTACTTCCAAGACTGCCAGTGGATGTCAGAAAATGGGGATAGTATCAAACCCTATATATACTATGCTTTTTCACATATATATATGTATATGTATATTTATATATATATATATACCTATGATAAATTTTAATTTATAAATTAGGTACAATGCTATTGTGCTTTGGGACCATTAGTAAGTAAGATAAGTATTACTTGAACACAAGCACTGTGATACTGTGATAGTCAATTTGACAATGAGACTGCTACCAACTGAGTCACGGGTGAGTTGCAGACACAGCAGGATACACTAGACAAAGGGATTATTCATATCCCAGCCGGGAAGGAGCAGGACAATGTGAGATTTCATAATGATACTCAAAATGGAGTGTAATTTAAAACTTATTATTAATTGTTTATTTCTGGAATTTTCCCTTGACGACTTTTGGACTATGGTTAACCATGGGTTACTGAAATCTCAGAAAGCAAAACCTTATAAAAAGGTGAACTATTGTACTGTCAAATAGCTTTTGAAAATGGTTATGCAAATGTATAACCGTGTACAGATATGGTATACAAAATGACTGTAAAAATGACAAACAGTATACAGAATTCTAGCTACTCCACATCCTGACTACATTTGGTACTTCTCATATTTTTTTCATTTTATGTATTCTAGTATTTAGACTTATGTTTCAATTGGCATTTTCTTGATGACTGATGAAGTTGAACAATACCTTTAGATATATTAATTGTTTTTTATAATATTTCATGTGAAGTGTTTTTAAAATCTTTTTTCTACTGGAATGTTTGATTTTTTTTCTAATTGATTTATTGGAGTTCTTTTTATGTTCTGAATTTATCAAATATGCATATGATGTATATCTTCTCCTTCTACTAATTTTTCCTTGCCTTTGATTTGGAATATATGCATTATATTTCAATTATTTTAATAATTATTCTTAACATTTTAATATAAACAGAATTCTATGGTTAATAATTTTCTCTACATTGTTTTCAAAGGATATGTCATAATCCACTTACTCGTCTCTTGAGATATATGCCATTTTTCCTGGTATTTTATCTATATCTTGTTTTTTTAGACCTACAGATTAGATATTAGTGTATCATTATTTTATAAATTTAACATGTCCTAAAATTTGCCCACATATTGAACATTTTCTTACATTTTAGGTCTTTTGTGTTAAATTTGCTTTCTTCTGAAATAATTTTTGAGAACAGTTATTTTCAAATTTACTATACATAAGAATAACCTGGAGGGCTTAATAAAACAGATTGCTGGGCGCCAGCCCGTGGTTCTGATTCAGTAGGTTTGGAGCTGAGTCTTTTAATTGGTATTTCTAGCAAGTTCCCAGGTGATGTTGATCTTGTTGAGTTGGTGACAATATTTTGAGAATCACTGCTTGCAAAGTTCTTTTAGTGAAAATCTGTTGATGGTAAATGTTCTAAGATGTTGTTACTTAGTTTTTTTAGTTACTTAGTTACTTAGTTTTACTTAGTTTCTTTTGCTTATGATTTTTCTTCTGTGGCTTGCAGAATTCCTGACACAATGTAGGAACAGAAATTTAAGTATTAATTCAATGATGAGACTAAGAAAAGAAAGTTGATTATCAAGCAAAAAGCTTCACCTAGATAAAGTGATTTCAATTTCTTAATTTCTCATATATAATATTGCACTTAAGATACAACACACAAGTTCAATATTTTTAAAAGGGTTTTTTATTAATTTGTATTGAAGAGAAAGTTCATTCTAAGGAAACACAGAAACTTTTTCATTTTGCATAGAATTACTTAAATGGTTTTTTTTGTGGGTTTTTATTTTTATTTTTTTGGTCTTATCCTTACCTTAAAGTTGTGCTTTTGTCTCTCTTTTGTGTAGTATTTTCACATCAATTATATTTTAGAACCCAGAGTGGTTAAATAGTAGGAAGAGATGCAAGGGAAATTTCTTGTAGCAGTAATAAATGATGAATACAGCACATGATGAACATCAGAGTTGAACACGTAAATAACATAGAGATTTTTAGATATGGCTTTCATTCAAAACTTAAAATAGTTTTAAGTATTAAAATAGTATTAAATAGTAATATTTAATAGTATTAAAATATACTATAATAAGATATACAAAATTTATTGTATTTTTTGAAGTTTTATAAACCTCATAGAAATTATGCTTGGAGGTTTATTTTTTGTTTTTATTTTTGTTTTTTGTAAATGTTCCCTGAACTTTAAACTTCTGATAATCCAGGTGTTCTAGGACCCAGGATAAAAGGAAATTTAAAAAGAGAAAGAGGCCAGGCACAGTGGCTCATATCTGTAATCCTAGCACTCTGGGAAGCTGAGGCGGGTGCATCGTTTGAGCTCAGGAGTTCAAGACCAGCCTGAGCAAGAGCGAGACCCTGTCTCTACTAAAAATAGAAAGAAATTATCTGGCCAACTAAAAACATATATAGAAAAAATTAGCCAGGCATGGTGGTGCATGCCTGTAGTCCCAGCTACTCGGGAGGCTGAGGCAGTAGGATCGCTTAAGCCCAGGAGTTTGAAGTTGCTGTGAGCTAGGCTGATGCCATGGCACTCACTCTAGCCAGGGCAACAGAGTGAGACTCTGTCTCAAAAAAAAAAAAAAAAAAGAAAGAAAGACAAAGAATGATACAATGAGATTTTTTTTATAAAGTGTACATTTGAATTATAGGTCAGGATTGTATGGTTTTTAAGTATCTTCTATTAAACTATTAATAGGTTACCTGATTCATGTCTGTTACTGCAGACAGGATTATTTTAACAAATTTCTTATTGTTCTATCATAATTTAGCTATGTTCAAGTAGACTTTAAACTAATTATCGATGAGGACTCTATTGCTATCACATGACAATTAGTTTACTATCAAAATGAAATTTTTATATCTCACCCTGTTGTTATTATTTATCAAATTCATTTTACCTTAGACCTATTGCATTGGAATATGATCATAATTAACTATGAAAATTGATATACATTATTTTTAATTTACTAGTGTGCTATGAATTTTTATAAATTTATAGAATAACTATTAAATATTTTAGATGAAAGGATTTCACAAAAATGTAGCAGTTTCTTTCATTTTTCTTGTAAAAATATTTAGTAGCTAATTAACATTATGTAATGGACAGAAAAGATGAAAGTCATTCTGAAGTATTGTTGGGATGTTTGAACAGAATTTAAAATAACACAGATAATGACAGTGTGATGAAAAGTCTAATATAATGTGAGATTGAAGAATTCAATGGCAAAAAGAAGTGGTAGATTATTTCTGAAGGATACCATAAAAAAAAGAAAGAAGAAATAGAAAAACTATGTGCTTTGCATTTCCAACTAAATTGTATCAAAAATTAAGCTTATCAGAAATTAGATATAACTAAAATCATGTGATAAAAGTATACAAAAGTGGATCATTTTAATAAATTTTACTCAATTGTTAATTCTTATTTTATCAGTATTTGTTTTGTACAAAGACATTAATGGGAATTATCAGGACTTGAGTTCATAAAGTAACAAAGGTTTTAACTCATTTGTTATTTTCACTAACAGTGCTTTATTCCAAATGGTAAGTTTATCTGATTACAGCATCATTAAATGTTACAAAGATTTCCTGAATTATATCTCTAATGTTTTAAAATTATTCTCACCAAATTATATGCTAGAAATTCTAAAACATATAATAAAATTTTGTTTTTTCCTTTTTATTTATATATTTTTCTTTTTATTTATTTTTTTATTTCAGCATATTACAGGGGTTACAAATGTTTAGGTTACATACATTGCCTTTGCCCCACCTGCGTCAGAGCTTCAAGCATGTCCATCCCCCAGATGGTGTGCACTGAACCCATTAGGTGTGAATATATCTGTCCCCTTCTCCCCCCACCTGCCTGACACCTGATGAATGTTACTACTATATGTGGATTATTGTTTTCATAAGCATGTTTCTATTATACATGTCTCTAGTAGAGGCAGTTGTTATCAATCTGTATTTTATCCTCAGAATAGTCATTCAGTCTAAAGGCTTTAATAATCTGCCTCCTCCTCCTCCTCCTCCTCCTCCTCCTCCTCCTCCTATTCTTCTTTTTCTTCTTCTTCTCTTCTGTTTGATGAATACTTCAATTTGGATTTTATATTGACTTGACATAGAGAGAATATGTGTGGAATCATCTCACCCAAATTTACATATGTAAGAGTATTATAAATAAAATCCATAGCAAATTAAAGTGAAAATTTCTGTTGGCACAGTTTATCTCTGTAACTTAATTTGTCAGATCACTTTTGGTAGTACCAAAAAAAAATGAATGTATGAATGACTTCTACTTTTGTTTAACCATACTGTGATAATTTACTTTTTAAAAATAATTGATTATTTCTTTTGGTTTTTAGTTTGATATAATCTCATTTTATTGTTGCTTTTAGTTTGATGTAATCTCGTTTGTCTATTTTGCTTTGGTTGGCTATACTTTTGATGTCTTATTTGAAAAATCCTTGACCAGACCAATGTCATGGAGAGTTTTTCTTACATTTTCTTGTAGTAGTTTCATAGTTGCAAGTCTCACAGTTAAGTCATTAATCCATTTTGAGTTGCTTTTTGCAAGTGGTGAGAGATAAACATCTATTTTCATTCTGCATGTGGATCTCCAGTTTTACTAGCACCACGTATTGAAGAAACCATTCTTTACCCAGTGTATGTTTTTGGTGCCTTTGTCAAAATCGGTTGACTCTAAGTGCATGGATTTATTTGGTGATAACTTACTTTTTAAAAAGTCATTTAAATTTCCTTATAGGCATTGATGATTAATGTAATTCTATTAAATAAACATTTACTGCACCCCTACTACTTAATAAGCATTTTGGTAGACACAGAATATGAAGATATGAAGAGGATATATTACTTCAAGGAGTTTATATTTCAGAGAGAAAAAATCAGAGACAGAGATAGGAAAAATATTCTATCTATTCCATGAATATGTTCCAATGACTTCCCTCTTACAAGTCTTTTTTCTTAATCATAGATCAGTCTATACCTGTGGTCTATTCTCTTTCTATCTGATCTAAATTAAATGAGTTAAAGGAGCTAAATCATGTTCATTTTACACTTCCTTACCTCCCAATAACCCCTTCAATCACTGACACCTGGATTTCTTCCTACATTGTTCTTAAACTGGTAATAATAAAATCATTAATAATGAAGTAATTGCCAAAGTGAATAGACATGTTTCCATCTCTACAAACTTCTTTGTTGTTTTATACATAGTTAATAATTCCCTCCTTTCAGACACCTTCTCCTCTGTTACATTCCCTGTCAATTGTACTTGCCTGGCTCTCCTTTGTGTATGACAGTTACTATTCAGTCTCTTTCACAGGTCCCTTTCCCCTGCGTTTTCCTCATATGTTTGCACTCTACTGAATTTCATCTTGAGTTCATGGCTCTTAATAATTCTGCAATTATGTGAATTTGCCTACTCAAACAGACGCAATTTCCACATAAATAATGATGAATTATAAATCTTTTCCTCTGAAGAGACTTCTATTTGAGCTTCAGTTCTCAAGTACAATTTTAGTTCAATGCCTACTTGTACACCTAACAGGTGTCTTTATCTAGCTTGATTTATTCCAAACTCATCATTTTTCCTTCTTAACTTTTTCCTTTTCCCTAATTATTTAATCTCAGTGGCATCAAGTTTTCAAACTAATCATGGGAGCTGAAAATCAAAAACCATCACTAAGCTACAATGTTCTTTCTTTTCAATCATCAAGCTATGCCCAGATACTCACTAAATGTTTCTTTACATTTCAAGTCACTCCTGATAGAATCATGAACATTAACCTTGACTATTAAAACTCTTTAATACAAACACATTTTTGTTTCTCCATATTTATCCTTTATACTGCTGTCTATTTAAAATGCAAACCTGACAATATATCTAATAAAGTCTCGTTGTATAAAAATCTTTCATTCTGTACCATCAACCCTATAGAATCCATAATCCTTAATATAAAATTCACAATTATTTGAGTCTTGCTTAACTCTTCAGGCTTGTATTTGCTATTTCCAGTCACACATAGACTCTGTCATGGAGCAAAACCAAACAGCTTATAGTTCTGCAACAAATAGCTTCTTGATCCCTGTCTTTAATCCTGCTGTTTTATCTGCCTGGAATGCTATTCTACATACTCCCATTTTAACTTATTCCTACTCATCCATTTAGCTTTAGCTGAGGAATTAATGAAGTTCTACAGGATTTGTTATCAAATCTTTCATGGTGGGTCCAGAAACACATTTTTATTCATTTGTTAAATAATATTTGTACAGCCATCATTGTATTTAAACCACTTAATGTTGGGACTACATCTTTCATTAAACCAGGATGCCCATGATGCCAGAAATAGGTAATTATAAAATAGCTTAATCATATTTTCAGCACCAGGTACAGAATCTGTAATAGATTTAGTGGCCACTAAATGAAAATAAACAAACAAGTAATGGGGGAGGAATCTAAAAAAATTAAAAGAAAGCCTTTTAGTATTGAACCAGGACTGGGAAGAAAAATTAAAGATGAGAGAGCAGCTAAAAATACAAACTTAGATAAGAGAAACAGTTTAGTACATTTTGGTAGCTGCAAGTATTCAGTAGAGATTAGAATATTATTTAGGGCTGGAATAGCCAGAGATGTAGCAGTAAATAAAATGAAGTGCAATGTCATGGAAGACTTAGCCTAACATCCGGAGACGGTACCTCTTACACATTGAAATAATACAAACAAAGAAACAACAACAAAAGAGATGACAAATTTAAATTTTTCAGAGCTCTCTCTGGTCTCCTTCTATGTCTATATTTGAGTGTATCTAAAGTAATTTTTGAAGTCATTATTTAAAGAAATAAAAGTAGACATGGCCAGAAGAAGGATGATTTACTAATATTCAGGGAGTGTACTTGACCTCAGGATGACAATGGGAGAAAACTCTTGCTGGGTTAAGTGGGTTAAATATGGTGCTTTCCACATGGCTAACCATTAAAGGGGCATGAGAACGTTTTTGAGAAACATATCAATTCTGTTTTGTACGTATTGAGTTTGACTTGCTTGGGACATGTAAATAGGTAATGAGGAAGGGAGTCAGCAAAGTAATCTGCAATGAAAGTAAAAATTTGGGGATTCATATGCAGATCGATGCATAGATAGATAAATAGTAAAGTCATGAGAGTAGATGACAGTACCAAGGAGTATATATCAGTGGAAATGAAAGGGCTAAATACAGGGTTTTTAGTAACACCAATGTTTAAAAGCAGAAGGCTTAAATGCAGAAAAAGGAATATACTGAGTGGCTTCAGATGGAAAATCCAGAGAGTGTAGGCATGCGCTTCTTAAATGCAATTCAGATGGGCCTATAGCAATATCCATAGAATATATTTTTTAACTTAGAAATTTAGAATAAAAAGTGTCAGTTACAACAACCAACCAACACACTGAGAAATATAGAAGCTAAGTGAAATATATTTAAATTACTCCGAGTGATGTCAGAAAGATACCAAGGCAGAGAGAAATTGTGTGTCCAAGCTTCAAGGAGGAGGGAAGACCAATGAAGTGCCTTGTGATTTTGATGTTACTCTGAAGGTAAAGCAATTGCCATTTCTAAAAGCTGCAACAAAAAGTTTAAAAAGATGAGTAGAATTTGGGGAAAATGAAGCTGGAGTAAAAAAAAATAACAGTAAATAAGAATGCGAGCCTCACCAAAGAAGAATTTTACTACACACAGCAGGCTTATGTATCTGAATAGCTACAATTTGAGAATAAGAGTGTAATGACATGCCCCAAAATACATATAGAAGAATATTCACAGTGACAGTATTTATAATAGTCTCAAACTGAAAAGAGCCAGATGACCTTTAAAAATTGTGGTATGTTCACACAATGGAATGTTGTACAAAACACAGCTACATGCAAACACCAAGATTAACTTTATATATGCATATTGGAAGAATAAGACATGAAAGGATATCATGTTTTGGGTTTATGCAGTTTAAAAATTAGAAAAACTAAATTTTCAGTAGACCAGATAGAGACTACCTTTGTGGTAACTGGACCTGGAGAGTGATTACGTAAACACATTTTGTAGACTTTTTGTGTAAATGTTCCAAAGTGTTTCATGAATGGGTGGCTGAGTTCATTAAATAAAGCTTAACAAGGAAAAACTTGACTTAGGATTGAAGGAGTCATGAGAGTTACACATGCGACATAAGTGGGATGCTTCAATGGGACAGACCCAGGATAAATTAACTGGACATTCACATTCATAATGGAGAATTAACACTTATCAAAAATTATTATGTTTCAGCAGAAGATAGAATAGCATATATAGTGAGATAGTTTTACTTTATGGATGCCAATTCTTGACCTGTGGAGCTAGAGTTCATGCTAGCATTTCTTTCTGAATTATAGTGAGGATAGAGCATATGTATAATGAATCACGGGGAATCTGTTTAATGATTTTTAAATATATCTAAATAACAAGTAGTACAAATTTGCTAAAGAATATGTTCCCTCATTAAAGACTCTTGTAGGGCAATCCTATGTGGATTATATTTAAGACAATTGTAATTTGTTGAAATTAATCCTCTCATTCAAGGGGGATGAAAGCTGTTATAAGGGTCTTTTGGTTTGTTTAATTAGTCCTTGTTCCAAATTCTCCACACAGCCCTGAAAAATCTATTTGTACGTTAGTAAAATCCAATAAAAGTAAGGGGTGGAGATGAGGGGGTTGGAGGAACTAAAACCTGTAAAGAATAGGCATTAGGAGGGTAGATAATAAAGCTATGAATCTTTTTTAAAGTCACTGCTGTTTGGTGTAGGTGATGTTGGGGAACAGAGATGACACATACAACCAGTCCAGGCTCAATTCTGAGTAAAGTACGACAAATATGTGCTTATACAGATATTGAATAAGCATTTTAAAATTACAATATTATTAATTTCTTTTTAACATCTTACTTGCATTTGGCCTTTAAAAACACCCAGCTAGATTATAAACTCCTTGGAAGCAAGGGTGGTTATGCATAATTTTTTTTTGTCATTGACAGTGGAGCACATAGCACCCATAGCAGAAGACACATGTCTCATGAATCATAAATGCTACACTAGATGCCCCTGAATCTTAATTTAAAGCAGATACCAAGCATTTATTTGTCTTTTCATCCTACAGAATTAAAATTTGTAAAGAAGAACAGTATTTGTAAGTCATTCTTGTATCTTATATTTCTTACATTCTTGGATCTTACAGGTAAGAGTCCCAAGAACCAGAAGCAGTCCTCTGAAGAACTGGCTGACAACCACTTTTATCAGTTTCACTTCTCCCGGGGAAGTACAATATAATGCAATGTATTGCCCTACAAGATTTATTGTAAAGAACATTTAGAATTTTGAAGATACGTTTTTATTCCAGACACATCTGCTTAAGCCCTTCCACTTTTTCAAGGGCAAAGAATGCCTTGTGTTTATGCTATTTTGCATGCGTTAGAACTCAGCTGTAAGAAATTTATTTCTTTTCAAGGAAGAAGAAAAAGAAGAGGATGATTAGGAGATACACTGAATAAATGCAACAGCAAAACATCACACCAATGTTGATGAAACTGAATGCCACAGTGCTTAACTTACTCCAGTTTGCAAAATCAGCAAGTGACTTAGGAGCTCTTTAACTTAGGTCAGTATAAATCTAAAACGTTTTCTTTAACACAGAGCATTGTTTTATAAATAAGTACTGCATATATCTTTATTTGTTCTACTTTATGGCAAGTATAGGTATGCCAAACTACTTGATGCTACTTATGCTTCTTCCTGGTCAGAGACCAAAATATTTATTTTTACTTTTATCTTCCCAAACTCTTATATTGTTTCCCTTTCATATAGGTCTAATCCTCTGTGAAGAAAATAACTCTTAAGTTGCTACCAACTTAAGTGTCTGCTGGCACAGCAATATTATTATGTCTACTTGAGTCTGTAGCAACACAGTGGCAAGATGCATTTACAAGAAAGCAAGAATTAAAGGACTTAATGATTCATTTGTTTGTTTATATATCTACGCTTGACATTTGCATAGCGCAATATAGTTGTTTATTACCTTATCTTCATAGTTGCTATTACCTAAATATTGTTACAAGATGTGGAAGCCAAAACATAGTGACCTTAGGTGACTCTTCCAAAGTGACATGAGAAGATTTGGAGAATTTAGACTTCAGGGCATCTCTATTTCATTAGGTAGAAAATATTCAAGATGGTTTTGTACAAGTAGAATTAAAACTTGAAAGAAAATTAACTGCATTGTTCGAGGGAATTCAAATAGTTATAAAATATCATATGAAAAATCCATTTACTCAACAAAAGATACTGTGCAAAAATATTGTAGGGATCCTTCCATGCCAAAATGGGAGAGCTGAATCAAAAAGTATGCATATCTTCAATGAAATTAGGTATTGCCAAATTGCTCTCATTTTCCCAATTTATAATAGTATATGAGAATTGCTTTTTCTGTATGTCCCTCCCAACACTTAGCATTTCCAGATTTTAAGATTCTTCCAATATCAAGAGAAATCATGTTTCATTATTGTTTTAATTCACATTTTTCTAATTTGCAGTGATTTAGAACATTATTATGTTTTATACTCCTTCTTCTGTTATATGCCTACATATCAATAGAACCAAACCCAGCTTGCTTATGTGAGGCACAGATGACATTGACTTCTGTCCCATTGACATTTAAAATATTGTTTTCCATTTCTGATATTTGGACATTCATCTTGTTTCTTTAGCTCAGTTATGTGTTTTTGGCACATGTACATACACACTCATGTATACACACAAATGTACATACTTTTATACATATATATACATATATTTTTGTTTTTAATTTATCTTTCATTTCTCAGTGTTATGAACCGTGTTGAAAGGAGTTTATATGACTTTTGCTATAAATGAGTCAAATAAAAATTTAGATATTTATTTTTTATTTGATTAAAAATCAACGAAATTTAAATTATAGAATATTGAATTTATAAAAGTTGAAGCTATGCAATATAATAAGTCTTTTTTAGATCATCTAAAATTGTGTGATTTTATCATCTATAATATCTATTAATTCCTGAAATTAGGCTTGCCACAGCTAGGCAATAAAAACACTGGATGTCAGTTAAATTTGAATTTCAGATAAACAATTTTTTTTAGTGTAAACATTTTCCAACTATGTCCAAAATTAACTGGGAATCTTGCATATTTTCTGGAAACATTAATTAAATCTTGGTCATAATAAAGCCTTGGACAAATAGTACAAACACGTTTTCAACAACTTTTTTATATTTTTCTGCTCAGGTGGATTTTGCTACTCTTCCATTTTTTTTCTAATTTAGCAAAATCAGCAATAAAGGGGATGTATGCTTTTGAGTGGAAATAGATGTCCCAGATGACTACAAAGTGTGACTGCAGTTGGGGTAGTGTCATACAGAGCCTAACAGTGTCACCTCTGGAACCAGATTGCTAGGGTGAATTCTGGCTTTAATATTTACTAATTTTGTGAATTTAGAATCATATTATTAATGTATAATCTATCTGTGCCTTTACTTCCTCTTCTGGAAATGAATTAGCTTATCCATTAAATATATGACTCAAAAACAATATCTGAGCTAGGCTCAGTGGTGCATATCTGTAGTCCCAGCTACTTGGCAGGCTGAGCAGAAGGATTGTTCACTTGTGCCCTGGAGTTTGAATCCAGCCTGGGCAATATAGCAAGACCCCATCTCTGGAAAAAAAAAAAAAACAGTGTGTGGTGTGTAAAAATTACTCTACTTGTAACTATTTTTGTCTTCTCTCTTTACATGTATTTAAAAAATATCTATAAAATGTATGCAATGCTTATTTTAAATTACTAGAATAGAAATCAGAATAGCTTAGTGATTCTTGACTTGCCAGCTTAAATTTAATACGTGGGAAGATACTGAGACAAGCCATCAAATTATCAATTTTACAATTCCCTAGAATAAGAAAGTTTGCAAGCAGCATGCTGTGTGGAGAGACCTATTATGAGCGCAATTTGATATTTCTCTGTGATACAATGACTTGTATCTAAACAGAGAAACACCGATATATAGCCATTATGATCTTCAGTTTTATATTGAGATTTTATCCCATATCATGTTTTCATAAATGGTTAAGAGCATGCAGTTGAAATTGAAATATTATTCTGTGAGCTTCACTGTCTAGAGAATGCCATTCAGGGATTCCTTGCCAGTAGCTCACTGACAACTCATAAGATTGGTATCATTTAATTATTGTACTATCTTCTGGATTCATTTTTACAATACCATTTAATTCCAGATAACACATTAACTGGTGAAATTCATGAATGTTTAGGAACAAGGTTTGGGAAACACCAATCTCCAATAAGTTTTGTTGGAAAAAAAATCAAAGTTTTAATTGAACCACATGATGAACCACAAGAAGAGATATGCTGAATTGTTATTTGGAAAAGTAGCTATGGTAGACCCTTTGCCATTTTCCTATAGTTAGAAAACAGAACGTAGACAAAATTTCACAATGGTACTGAAAACCAGGACAGACTGTCAATGTATGTTCAAAATGTAACAGAATATTTGATTTACTGTGGGTCAAATGCAGCTTGATTGAGAAAAGTGGTTAAGTGTATTGCCAACTCATATTTTCTCTTTGCTTCCATGTTTTGGTTTTGTTTGGTTTGGTTTCATTTTGTTTGCTTTGATTTCTCAAATCCAGAGACAGAATCCCCCATAAAACAAACGGAAAGGATTGGAGATGATGCCAGAGTATGTCAATGAAACAGGTATATGTTTTTTTCTAGGCAAAAATTAATCTTCAAAAAAACTGAGCTGCTGTTATTTCATGCAGGGTGCTGGGTGAAGTAGTAACTCCTTTCTTTCCTGTTTTTGCATGTTCTGAAAACTCCAGAACAATTTAGTATTAATAGATGAGCTACTAGACAAACCATTGCTCCAATCCCATTCCCACAGAAACTATTTCAATACATTTATATTCTTTGCCCTGTTTGAGATGCTTTTCCATAAGCAGATGCAATTTAATTCCACTGTTTCCCTATTTCTAATTATGTATTGTAGCAATATTTGAAGATTGATGTTCTTTCTGAATTAATATAAAAGGAGGGAAACTTGAGGGAAAGGCCCAACCAGGCAGAATCTGCTTGTCGCTGGCTCAGAAGAGAGATAAAAGATTAATTTGTGGTTTTTACATATTTTTAATTGAGTAGGATCCTGAAATTAAGTGCACAGTGGGGATAGAATAAATATTATTTTCCCCAAATTCTTCCTTTTCTAGCACAGAAAGTACAATATGTAGTTTATAGTCTAAATATGTGGTTTTAAATATGGAACTAATGAACAGTGCAATAATAGATTACTATTCTGTATTTCATATTTTACTCTATTTATTTATAATGTACTACTCTCATTTTGTTACTATTGTTCTTGTCACTATTATTCTCGTTCTTGGTTTATCTCCATGAATATTCTTTAAACTTTATTTTATAATTGTAAATTGAGAAATTATAGTTGTATATGTTTATGAGACACAAAGTAATGTTACAATTTATGAATAATGTGAAATAATTAAATTAAGCTAATTAACACACCCATTACCTCAAATGCTTATTCATTTTTTTGCTGTGAGAACATTTGAAATTTATTCTTTTAGCAATCTGGAAATGTACGTCAATATTTAATATATATATATATATATACACACACACACATATATATATAATACCATGCTATGCAATAGATTTCAAAGGGAAAAAACTTAGTTCTCCTATTTAATTGAGGCTCTGGTTCTGTTGACCATCCTCTCCCCTTTCTTCCCATACCCCCTCCAGCCTCTAGTAAACACTTAGAAAGTGTATAAGGTACATGTATTTGGAAGCCATGTTAATTTTAAAGTCTTCTATTGATAAATATTGGTTTATTTGGGATCTGGGATTATGCAGTTTCTTGGGAAGAAAGCAATGAATTAAAATTTTCATTTAGTGATAAAATTCTCCCATTCATGAACTTTCAATTTCTGATTTATTTTATTTTGTTTTTTAAAATATGTACAACATAACTAACTGTTATGGATGGACATTTATAACCTTTTACATTTATATATCTTTTTGCAAAACAAAACCATAGGCTTATTAAGTAATAATGGAGATGAGTTTTGAAAATATCTTTTTTTCTTTGTAATGATATTTTGGCCTTTAAATAATTATCAGATAGAGGAAAATAGAACTGAACAGGACTTAAGATGATTCCATTGTTCTCTGTGAATGTGTATATTCAGGCTCTCATATAATGAATATAGGGCAGGGAATAAGGATGTATGTGTATGTGTGTACACACACACTTAGAATGTTTGCTTATTTTTATAATAGACCAGCCTTGCACAAATCCATTAAGTTTGGAGAAAGATTAGTTTTGAATATCTATTCAAGAAAATTTAATATAAACAACTTTGGAATGAAAAAATTATATGTTCTTAAATATGTCACTGAGAAAGCTTCAAAGGTTTTGCAACACTACCTAAAAACAAGTATAGTTACTATTGACTGAAAATGTAATGACAAAATGATATTTATCCATGTGTCTTTTCTTCTTCAGAAATAATAATGATCATGTATTTGCTAAGATGGGCAGAAATGTTTCAAAAGTGACATTCAAAAATAAATAAATGGTCTACATGAAATATGCAATGGAGAAAATCATTTGTGAAAATGCTGTATGATTTGCTTTGTTATACTATACAAAATACATTTTTCAAAAATTTTTTAATTTTTGTTCTTAGCTTTATGCCTTTCAACTGTGTGGTAATTGATTAGTTACTAAACCTTTCAAATCTAAGTTTCTGCTTGTGTATAATGAAAATAATAAAATAAAAATGGAAATTACTTCAAAAGTGAGAAGACTGAAATATACATGTATTAATATATATTAAAGAGAACTGAGCAAAATTTCTCACTTATAAAATATCCAGCATATGTTCTTGTTATTTCAAAAAAGTAAGCTTATAGTTAATAGGGAACATCTAAGAGTTCCTAGTTAAAATTATGGGCACTACAAGTCTCCTGACATATTAA
This sequence comes from Lemur catta, assembly GCF_020740605.2. Classification (NCBI taxonomy): domain Eukaryota; kingdom Metazoa; phylum Chordata; class Mammalia; order Primates; family Lemuridae; genus Lemur; species Lemur catta. The sequence goes on from NC_059140.1 coordinate 55,177,581, forward strand.
AATTTGGATTATATTTTTCCCTTTTAAATTGTGGCCATAATATATGGTCCTTACAACTTTGCCTTTCTTGTATTTGTTGTGGTGTGCTTGATGGTATAGCATGAGACCAATTTTATTTAAGGTTTCTTTTGTGCTAAAATAGTGTGTGTATTCTGAAATTGTTTGGTGCTGTTCTATATACGTTTATTAGATCAAGCTTGCAAATTTTGCTATTCTGTACTTCTGAATACCCCCTACTTTTCTCTGCTTGATACTAAAATTCTTGAGAGAATTCTATGAAAATTTTCTTTTTAAAAATTTATTTGTCAATTTTTAGTTGTGGTTCCTTCAGCTTCTTTGCTTTTCATTTTAGTAAAAATAATTCGAAGCTATGTTTTTACATGCACACAAGTTTAAAATTGTAGTATTTCTCTGGTGAATTGCATTTTTTTCACTTGAAGTTACACATATACCTAGTAATGATATTTCATCTTAAATATCTATTTTCCCAATGTGATTATGGCTACCTCAGTTTTCTTCTACTTGTACTTATTTAAAATTTTACTTTCATGCTTTCCATGTATGCTTGAGATTTATGTGACTCTCACGTAAACAGAATATAACTATATTTTTATAACTTTTTTCTTTTACTGATTGCACTTACTTCTTTTAGGTTTATTATAATTGGTAATAAAATAGGGTTTTTCCACTGGCTTATTTTGTGCTTTCTGTTTATCTTGACATTTTGTTTCTTTTTCTTGCCTTTCTTATTTCATACTGATTGAGATTATTTTTTTCTTCATTTCACTTTTCCATCTCAGCTCTGGGTGAGTGAGCATGGGTGTGTGTGTGAGCTGGCCCTGCAATGGGAGGGTGTATTGTTCAGGGCTGGTCCCTGCCTTGTGCCCTGAGCTGCTGGAATATGCTTTGGTGACCTGTGACCCTGAACTGTAATAATGGGGTAAATAATTATCTTCTTTGTTTTTGTCAATAGCTCAAATTTATTTCAATGTTTAATGTTAGAAGTTTGGTGTTTTTTTTGTGACTAGAAATATGCTTTAGGAACTTAACTTTTGTTTATATCAGTTAGCCTATGACAAAATTAGATTCATTATATGTCGTTTTTGCTTAAAGTCGCAGTTTCCATGAACCTGTCAATGACAATAAGTGAGGACTCATTGTAGTCACCTTTCTCTCCAGCAAATTCACTTGCCTAGCCAGAGAGGTTTGAGTCTGGAGATTGCTTCATATATTAAAAAAACGGCACACTAAAAATCTATAGGTGTTGAACTACATCAAGGACTGAAGCAGAAAAAACCTGGTGCATATATTCTAGGGTGGGAAATAAATAATACACATATAAATACATAACTGCACAAGGTAAATTATTACTAAAGGTCATGAGAAATACAGGAAGTAAGTGAGGTGTGAGTGGTTGTGAAGGTAGTGCAGATAAGATGAAAACTGGAGATCTCTCTGAGAAGGTAACATTTGAGCAACAACCTTAATGTCTTAGCAGTAATAAGTAAGTAGGAAAACAAAGTTGATCAACAAAAAAACTGACAAAAAACCTAAGCAACTGGTTTATTAACCTATTATTTATTAAAGTTTATTAAGGCATTGTTTAATAATTCAATTAGTCTTATAAAGTGTCTTCTTTCATCAAGTTTCTTTTCATATTTAAGGTAGTGCTAATTTATTTTCTTATTTTTTTTTACTTTCTGCTGTGTGCAGTTAAAATTATTTTTTTCATTTATGCTTTATTTGTATTTTGTTTCGTTTTTGCTTTATTAGCCTAGCAGTTCCTGAATTCATATTTTTTAAAAGAACCAATACTGACACTCTATAACTGTTTTACATATGTATTAGCAATAAGTAAATACAAAAAAAGATTTATCAATAAGAACACCTAACAAAAACCTAAGTAACAAATAAATAAATATACTATGTAAAATAGTTATATGTGTATGTGTGTGTGATTCACCAAAATGTTGGAAATAATCTGTGAGTTGTGAGGTTTATCATGATTCTTTTTAATTTTTTTCTATAGTCTTTGAATATTTATCCTATGTATTAATGAAATAAATTAGAAGTATTTCAACTAGACCGTCAAGGAAATGTTACTTACTCACAGACCTAACATCTAAGTCATTCAAGAAAATGTTTTTAATTTTGTTGCTTAAAATCTATGGGAGGAAGATTGTAAAAGTTTCTTTCTGTAATTGTATATTATTTTGTTTGATTTTTGCCTCTATTTCTAATTGTACATTCTCTTAACAATATAAACCTATTTTATTTTATTCAATTTATTAATATATTTTCTTCTTTCTTTACGAATATAATTAACAATTATTTATTTATTTTTGCTTGAACACTTTTTCTACTCTGTATGTCACTTTGAGTTATTGTTGAGCATCTCTATTTTCCCTCCATAAAGTTCTTAACACATGGAAACCAGGCCAAGTGCCTTCCTCTTGAAAAAAGAGTGTAACTTTGAATAGGTGTATAAAGCTTAATAGTACTCTAAGTACCTAAAATGAATTTATATTTAAATTTCTCTTTCATTATTTTTTTTAAATTACAGAATTGTTTGGAGATACAAATATAAAGTCTTTATACTTGTTTGAATTTCCATATTTTGACTTTTCACAGCTGAGGATAACTGTATTCTTGTAATGAAAATGATTTTTGAAAAACTGTGTAAAGACCATTTTCTAACTCTGCAAGACTTCAACAAGCCATACAAAAAGATACTTATTACTATTTATTTGAATAAGACCATATTTTTCTAATTTAAAAATAAATTCATGCATTGAATGTTTTGAAACAGAAGAAAAAAGTATAGAGGAAAACAATTATCCATGATGATTTCTCTACTTGACATAGAGTAGAGAAATCTACTTGTCACCCAGTTACATATTGTCCTCATTAGCATTTTTTGTATACTTTTCTATACACTATTCCTGTACTTTGAAAATACTTTTATAGTTTTTTCTATACTTCTATAAAAAGTATTTTTACTTTTCTAGAACATTGAGCTAATTATATATGTAAAGTTTTGCGTACTATTTTTTCCCTTTTGATAAACATAATACTGTAATTTCTTTCTTTTCCATTTCCCTCACCCTTCACAAAGGGATATTGATTAGTCCCATGTTCCAGCCTTTTGATATTGCAGAACAACAAAAGCAGCTAGGAAATTTAAAATCAACCCTGAGAAGGGGTTAGGGGTAAGCAGATTAATTGAGAGGGGGAGAAAGAGAGGGAGGAGAGAAGAGAGAGAGAGAAAGAGAGTGAGAGAAGAAGAAGAAGAAAGGACAAGGAAGAGAGGGGAGAGGTAGAAGAGGAAAAGGAGGAGAAATTAAGTTGAGAATTGGCTTCTTAAGGACTATAATTGAGCTTAAAAAAACAATGGATTTATATCTTAACAATGTTTGCAGAAAATAATTCCTAACCAAGCAACTATCAACTATAGTTTTCAAGAAGAAAAACTAGTTAGAAACACTGAAAATCCTCAATGATCAATTTGCTTGTAAAAAATACACAAATTGAATTGTATTTAATAGCTTCCGTTGTTTGTTGTAAACACATTTTTTCAACTATTTCAAAGTGGTGCCTGAAAAATTTTGTTAGTATGTATGTGACAGCTAAATAATGTGACTAGAAATACCTTTCATTATGCATCAGATTTTTCTTTTAAATTTCCACCCTCTTCTTCTTGATCTACGTTGTAAAGAAAGCATACACAAGACTATTATATTGGAGCACTTTCCTAGTGTTCACACCTGGAGTACAAAACTTTGATTCCCACAACACTATGCTTTGCAATTCTTAACCATGCACTTAGTAATTACCATCTTCTTAGTTTAATGATAAAAAATTAATTTCTGCACCAACATGTTTTTAGTGACATGCTTAAAATATACTTTACACTGAAGGGGAAATTATAGACATATTTTAGAGGAATGTACTTTTATGATTTATTTATTTTTAAATGCAATCCTTGGAAACTTTCTATTATTTAGGGGACTTCCATTTTTATCAATATTAAAATCACTTCAGTCATATTTGTGAAAATTCACTGAATTTTACTAATAATCATTAAAAACTTTTAGAAAATAATGTTTCTGAATAATTTTCTGTCTTTTTAAAAATAAATTTAAAGATACTATCAAAATATTTCACTACTAAAATATTTACTTCAAAATATGAGAATGGCATCTTAGGGCAAAATAAAGGGAAAGCTGGGCAATATTTTGTAATGATGAGTTTAAGTCTTGAATTATGCAAATTTACAACATTTATTTTAACTGAAAGAGTTTGTTTATAATCATAAAATCCTCTGCATTATTATAGTATTCCATAATTGTTTTTATTGTTTTAAAAATTCTATAAAAATGAGTCAACTATTTATAATTCATATGGTTTATTATATCAGCATAAATTTAAATTCAGTGTATTGCAATGTAAGTCATAGAAGTAAATCAATCTATGATTTAAAATTATGAAACTGCTATGCAATGGCATTATGCTTTAGAAGGATACAAGTATATCTAGGTAAGAAATAACATGACATACAGATAATTAAAAGGAAATTATTAAAATGCAAATAAATCCTTAAAAGATCTTTTTAAAAAAAATAGTTTCTGTCTCTAGTTGTAAGTATACTATTCATCTAAGACAGATAATCATCTTTTGAATTTTACATCTTTCAAACTTTAAATTATGTTTACATTTGTAATTTCCATATCTTAAACATTGATTTGTAGTGTAAAGGTTTTAAATTTGTTTCTTTAACCTAGAAATTCCATTGAAAGAAGGTTTAAGACCTTGTAGTTATCATTATATTTCTAGTCTAAATGATTGTCTGATTTTCCACATATATATTTTTTTACTAATACAGATTTTTTAGTTATATGTTTATATAATTGTAGCTACATGTATTTGTAGTCTTGAAGATACTAACTAGTTGGTTATTTTTATATAAGATATAGAATGAAAAATTTTTTATTTTCTCTAAAAAGCAAGAAAATTCTGTTTATTACATAACACTATGGTAATTAGTTCACCATTGACAACAGATGAAATGACAGACTTAAAAACATAAGTGATTTCAGATGAACCACATATTTGACAATTCATTGTCTTATTCTTATTGATAGCCTGATAAGTACCAAGTAGGTGTTAGGAACATAGTAGGTTTACAAATTGCCACAATGCTTTAAAACCAAATAAATTGATATTGAGCACATGTTTTTAGAGATATGGCAATGGGATAAGGGAAACCAGCATATAATCTCCTTCCATGTTCACTTTTTCATTATAATATATTTTAAAACATTATTTGTCAATTAGTATAGATGCATAGGTGAATAAGACAGAAAAAAAATTAATATGTACTCAATATATCAAGTGGTAAATAGTAATATTTAGAAAAGTAAATCAGGCCAAAAGAAGAAAGGCTGATAAAATGCTTTTATACATATGCCTTATCTTGAAGGTGTGTGTGTGCTTATATATGTTATCGATGATAGAGTTTTTAGTATTACTGTGGTGTCTCCATTACAAAAATAGCTTTTCCATCTTTATGCTATTCTCTTATCTGTTCTAGTTCCCATCTGGGGAGAGGTCAAACATTCATTTGAGGAATAGCCAATGGTTCTCAAATTCTAACCTGCTAAGAAACATTCAGATTCTGAAAACTTGAAATCTCACCCAAAGGTGTAGTTTAAGGGCAATAGTTAGATTTATATTCTTTTGGATTTCTTCTGAATGTATCACCAAGGCATAATACACTTTACAAAAGACTGTAATGGTTCCAAATACTGGTGTTATGTGTAGCTTCAGGTCATATTTTCTATTACAGGAGATATGAGAATATAAAAATTGCATTGCATAGTACATCAATAAAAGAACACTATGGGCTTTATCTTATCTTACAGAAATTTCCAATTTGAAATGTGCATTTTTGTTGGGAAAATGCTTTAAAAGTTCACAGTACTTTCTGCCTCTACTCTTTGAATTATTCCCAAGCCATTTTAGACTAAGCTTTTGTTCTGGGTGAAGATCTATGAGCAGAAGTGGAGCTCTGCTCAAGGGGAAACAGGGAAGCGGGGCGGAGAGCAAGCTGCTGCTGCTAAACCAAGGGCAACTTTCAAAAGCATTCTGGTGAGAGATGCAATGAAAGAGTATATCAATTTCCACTGGAATATTGTTTTTCCAAGAAGAAAACAATAAAATAATTTATTATAAATCTAGCTTACCTCCATAGACACAATCTTTTAAAGGCAATTTCTATGAGTATTGTTAAAATAGCATATTCTATGGGGCTATTTACTTCACATCAGGAAGAAAACTAAAAAGAATGAAACACATCTGTTTATTTTCCCCTACTTCTTATCAGTATTGACTTAGAAATTATTTATCCATGCTTTATTTTCCTGCTGTTGCTGCTATACAATCTACTTGAATAATATTAATCCTAATTGATAACATATTGTTTTTGCTGGGTCATGCAAAGGTCTCCATTAGTAAGACAGATGCTTGTTAAAAATATTAATAAAAGTAACCCAGAGATTATCTTCTTTTATGTAATAAAATGAATTGTAAATGAGTCCAAAAATCATTAGTGAAATTTAGTGTTAGTAGAAGAAAATGAAAATAAGCTAATAGGAAACAACAGAATTACCCAGCTTTGTCTTTATGTGAATCTGTGTTACAGCCTCAAAGCAAGAACATATTGGACATATATAGTGAATACATTAAAACCAGGGGACAATTAGGAATTTGTAGGATTTATTTACTCTTATGATGCCTGGAGCATGTCATAGGAAATTAAATAAATAAGTGTGCAAACAAATAAATTTATTAATTTGTTCAGATATACGCATAGCTCTAATATGTTACAGTGCCCAAGAATTTGAAAAAGTGAATAAATCTTACAAAGACCCTAATTTTTATACTGCATAGGTAACTTTAATTGTATGCTATGATTTATATGAATATTACTTATTTAGATTGTTTTTTACCCAAACACCCAGCACTGTGATATTGTAATATCACCCTGGAAATATTCTGCAAATTCTTTCTGATTTCTTATTGTTTCCAATCTATTTAATTTACACTTAGCATTAGTTTCTCCTTCCTGTCAGAGTATGCTAGCCCTGGGATCTTTTTAGCTTTTATCATGGAAATATTTTTGTTTATATAAAATGACATAAAAATAAGTAAACTAGTATATATGTAAAACATTTGGACTGACACCATTGAAGCAACTAACGAACACATTATTTTTCATTGCTTATTTGCATTTCTTCCCACTCATAGTCACAACCCCTTATCTTTGAATCCCTGGAAACAAGCATACAAAAGCACACAAGGAATATGAACCATCACAACCTGAAAGATAACAATGAATGGATCCATTTAATTGAAAGATTTACATTGTAGTTCTGTCACTGAGCAGTCTTGGGCAAGTTATGAAATTAATTTTAGTTTCATTTTCTGAAATAGTTAATAATAATACAATAAGATTAAGGATAAATTTTAAACACAGCACAGAGACTGACATAGAAAAAATGTTTAGCAAAGATGACTTAGTCATCATGACTTGTGTATTACCAAGGTAATTGCTATAGACTGAGCTGTGTCCCCCCATTAACAAACTTATACGTTGAAGTCCTAACCCCTAATTGTGACTGTATTTGAATATCTAGCCTGTAAGGAGGGAATTAAGGTTAAATGATGTCATAAGGGTAGGGGCCAGATATAACCGAACTAGTATCTATATGAGCATACACACCAGAGAGCTTGTTCTCTCTCTGCATGATCACAATGAAGAGGTCATGTGAGCACAGGGTGACATGGCAGCTCCCTAAAAGCTAGAAAGAGAGGCCTCATTGAAAAATGGCCATGCTGACATCCTTATCTCAAACTTCTAGTATCCAAAAATTTGTGAGAAAGTAAGTGTCTGATGGCGAAGCCACCCAGTGGCTTCAGTATTTTGTTAAGGCAACCTGAATAGACTAAGACAGTAATGCAAAGAATATCTGACCAATATTGTGTGCTCACAGTTATTTGTCAATGAAGAGAGATTTGTATTATTGTTTTACCTTTGTGACCTATGAAAAAAGATAGCTGAGGGGATAAATTCATTAATTAAAACATTACAACTGCTGTTAGATGGATAATTCTTGGCTATGACACAGGAAAAATGATGCTATCAAGTCCTGAATTGAATTTGAACCAGACTCTGGGATTCTGAACTAATCCTCAAAATTAAACTCTGTGTACTTCAACAGCTACCTAAGAGAATATACTCGAACTGATAGTTGACATTTTAATGAGTCCCTAAATAATAGCCTTCTTTACTGTCCATACGTGGAATAAATTGAGAAGTAAACATGCAAGTCAGACAGATGGAGACCAAATTTTCAGCTTTATTGCTGGTATAAAACAGATCAAAGGAATAAAGGACATGGCTTAGATACAAAGCCAAATAAACTTGAGAACATCTCCTAGAATTGGACTGATTGATTTACCCAGTCATTAGAACAACTGGAAAAGTGAAGGCTGTTCCACCAGAGCAACACCAGTTCTTCGCTAAGCTCCCCACAGGCTGAGTAGGGAGACCAGAATCCATCTGTTCACATGGCAGACTTACTCCAAAGTAAAGCATTTTCCCAACTCTTTAATTAGATAACTCACTTCTTCTTCCATGGGAAAAAAATAAATGAGGAATCTGGAAGAGGTGAGGGCAAGAAATGTCCCTTTAGCTGAAATTGCTCCACAGAGAAACCTGAGGAGCAGGGATGACTGTTTTCCCTTACGGACAATGTCGTGTGGTGGGGAGGACACATTTAAACAGAGAGAGACTCGTGTCTGCCTGGCTCACTCTCCAACTTTCTGTTCAGTTGAAATTTCATTTGTTCATGGAAGAGCTCTAATTCTGCTTCCTTTTCCCTCTTTCTAGTTTTAGTTAAGGGACTCCTAGAACAAGTATTTACCTCCATCATCCAGGGTGAGAGTATTTTGCTTGACTATTTCAGTCTTACATCTGAACTCATGTGGATGGAGACAGTGGCATAATTATTCTACACCTTTGCTAACTAGTGTAGTGCCTAGTACATGTACACTAAGTGAATATCTGTCGAATTTAACCTGATGTTTTATTAAAACCATGTTTTCTTTAAAAATACTGAACAGAGATTAAGAAAAAAATACTGAGCAAGATTTAAAAATATACTGAACAGAGATTAAGAACATGTATAATTTGGACCACACTCAACAAGATATTTGTTACCTCATTTTGCCTTCTTTGTATGTCAGGCATATCAAGGCACAACTGAAATAAAACTATTTAAAATGACTGAATTAATGCTGAAAGCTATGCATATTTTATTGCTGTGTTTAGAAAAGATAGATGGGATGTTTCTCTCCTTAATTCTTATCACTAAGGAGTTGGAGACAATCCTATCATAGCTATTAAGGAAATTTATAAATAGATGGTTCTCTCTCCTTTCGAACACATGGTAGGACTGACCTCCCCAATAAGTTGAACTCAAGTTGACTCATGATTTTTCTTTTATGAATCATGAGTTTTCTAAAGCCTGCAAATTTTCTTACATTTGAGTTCCTTGTTTATAAATTCATTAATTCCATTTTGTTCTTCTGGTATAATTTACAAAATCCTTGATGCCATTTTTTTATTACCAGTATATAAAACTATTTAACAACTGAAAGGATATGAATACCATTTACAATATTATCCTTTAATTGTTAAATCATGGGTGATCTGAGAGGCTCATTTAATGAGTCAAGACAATCTGAGTCCATATGGTCCCACTAAGTGAATTATGCTAGCAACTATTTAGTAACTGATATAAAGTATTTCAACATTTATATATTTCCATAACTTATCAGTCAGTCTGGCTAGACATCAGACCTACTTTTATTGCAAAATTCTCTCTCTCTTTCTCTCCTTTCCTCTTGCCTCATTATGTCCTTTGTATTTTTCTTTGATTTTGGTTAGTCTGTCACGTTCTATTTCTGCAATCTTCTACTTTCTTTGGCCCCCAGACTCCATATTGTCATCTTCTGTGCTATACCAATAATGGGAGTTAAAATTAAAGGTTTTCTTTGGAAGGGGGGCTGTCTGGTTTCTTTTGTCAGGTTGAGAAATATCCTGACCAAAAAAAAGATTTTTTTAGAGCAATGTGGATATCGTGACTCTGTCTTCTACACTGCCACCCCAGCTCAAAGTTTGCCTGTTTATTCCTGTCATAAACATTGTCACATGTACTGCATGAGTCACATTGTCTTATACATTTCAAGTATTTGTTTTTTATTCAAAATCTATGGAAGCAAGTATGGCATTTGAAAACCGAAGTATGACTGAGTTAATACTTCAGTAATAAACTGGCCCATTGTGGTCCTTAGTCCAAGAAGCATACAGAATTCTTAGTCCTCTTACTAATTATTAGTGATACTTGAAATTATTTATGTAAAATTTTATATGGAATCTTTTTAATAAATGTTAATTCAATACACAATTTGGAAAGAAATGTGAATACTGTCAATGTCAGAAACAAAAGCAGGTGAAATTCCAAAATATATTAGAATGTTTTTCTTTTGCATTATCCTGAGAGTAGGTCATTAGATATTACATTTTAATATTCTCGTGTGAAGTGGTTTGATATGATCTGCTAGCCCCTACAGCTATGAAGAGGCAAATCTAATCATAAGTTATTATTTTCAGGCTAATTATTCAATTTTGTTAGTTATCCTCCTTCTTATCTTAAACAAAAATTATGATAATAGTCAGAGTGGTGCCAGCATTTACACAGATTCAGATTTTAGGCATGTCAACAATTATATTTTATTTTCTAAATTAAATTTATTCTATTAGTTCCTGAAAGAAACATATGTACCTTATTTTAGATTTTGTCTTTCAGAGAAAATAATAATATGGCAATTTATCTCATCCCTTATATTTATATCTTTTTAGCAATCTCCTCAAAGAAAAATAAAATATGACATTATCTATTAGGATAGTAAAGCATAGTCACAAATAAATAAGTTATTATATTTTCAGAGTGGTTTCAAAATATTAAGGGGTATAAATGTTGTTATATGGATACCTTTTATAATGGTCAAATCAGGGATTATAGTGTGCCCATCACCAGAATACTGTTCACTGTATCTGATAAGTAAGTTTTTACCCCTCAACTCCGCCACTCACCCTGCTTCTTGATTTCCCTTGACCTTTACTTCTCTTTGTGTCCATGTGTGCCCATCATTTAGCTCCCAACTATTAGAGAGTACATGTGGTGTTTATTTTCCCTTCCTGAGATACTTCACTTAGGGTGATGGTCTCCAGTTCCATTCAAGTTACTGTAAAAGACATTATTTCATTCCTTTTTATGGCTGAATAGTACTCCATGGTGTGTGTGTGTGTGTGTATTTTTATAGATACACATACCACATTTTCTTTATCCACTCATCAGTTGATAGGTACTTCAGTTGGATCCATATCTTCACAATTGTGAATTGGGCTGCAATAAACATTCGAGTGCAGGTATCTTTTTGATAAAATGACTTATTTTTCACTGGGTAAATACCAAGTAGTAGGATTGCTGGGTCAAATGATATGTCTACATTTATTTCTTGATGGAATCTCCATACTGTTTTCCATAGAGGTTGTACTAATTTGCAGTCCCACCAACAGTGTACAAGCATTCTTTTCTCTCTGCCATGGCAGCATATATTGCTTTTTGACTTTCTAATAATGCCATTCTGACAGGGGTAAGGTGGTACCTCATTGTAGTTTTACTTTGCATTTCCCTGATGACTAGCAATCTTGAATATTTCTTCATGTTTATTGGCTATTTGGCCACATTCTTTTGAAAAACTTCTGTTTCATGCCTTTTGCCCACTTTTTAATGGGGTTGTTCATCTTTTTCTTGTTGATTTGTGTGAGTCCTTTGTAGATTCTAGATATTAACCCCTTGTTGGATGTATAGTTTGCAAATATTTCTCAAATTTTGTAGATTATGTACTTACTCTGTTGATTATTTCCTTTGCTGTGCAGAAGATTTTTAATTTAATTAAGTCCCATATATTTATTTCTGTTGCTAATTTGCCTTTGGGGTCTTAGTTATACATTTTTTGCCTAGGCCAATGTCTAGAAGAGTTTTTTCTATGTTTTCTTCTAGAATTTTTATGTGTTTTTTTTGCCTTACATTTAATTCTTTTATGCATCTTGAAATAATTTTGTATATGATGAGAGACAGGGGCCTTGTTTCATTTGTCTGCATGTGGTGATCCACTTTTCCCAGAACCATTTATTGAATACGCCTTCATTTTCCCAGTGTATGTTGTTCTATGTTTGGTTCAAGATCAGTTGGTTGTAGGTAGATGGTTTTATTTTTGGGTTCTCCATTCTGTTCCATTGGTCTATACCTCTACTTTTATACCAGTGCCATGTGTTTTGGTTACTATAGGCTTGTAGTATAACTTAAAGTCTTGTAATGTAATGTCTCCATATTTATTCTTTTTGCTAGTACATAATCTTATCTAAAAACTGTCTGTGGTAGCAATAATGGGCAGTTTAAGATGATTTTAACTAGTGCCTATGATTCAAATTTTAAATTTGTTTGTAGGTTATTGTCACATTAGCAGTAAATTTTCTGGAAATAACCCCACATTCTTAGAATTCTCTAATCTCTATTTATTTTTTATTTGAAGACATAATTTGACAGTATTTTTCTTAAACAGGAGTTGTGGCAGGAACTCTGTCAGAACTTTTAGCTCTGAATTCTCATCAAAATCTTTAGCAGTGTATAGCACTGTCTTCATACAGGTTGAGATGTGACCTCCACCAATTATCAGACAATAAAAGTTAGAGAATGATATAATGCTGCTACATTTCTCAAGGATAAATTAACTAAGTGATGGATTTTATATTATCTGTGGGTGGTAGGCAAAAAATATGAGGAATAATAGCAAGTGCTCATGATTTATATTTTGTCTCCAAAATCAGAGATCAAATTTTAAATACACTATCATGAGGCAAAAATGTTCTTAGAGCCTGGGTACTTGTATAATTGTTAGCACCTTTCAAACTCAATATATATTTAACAAGATAAAATTCATATTGATTTTAGGAAAATCACAGTTCATGCAAGGGCAAATTCTTATCATTTTGTAATTAATTATCATTTCTGAATCATTCAAGCCCTTTGTTCTCCTGCTTCTTTTTTTTGTGGCAATATGTCCCTAATAATTATCACATCTGTCTGATGATTTTTAAAAAAATGGAAAAGAGCTAAGACACAAAGGTAAACTTGATTATTGTTCTAGTAAAATTTTTATGAGCTGAATAATAAAAGAATGAGATAAAATTAGGATTTAATGACTTCAACAATCCTTTATTTTTTGGGGGGGGTTACATAATTACTATAATTTTTGGAGTAATTCTCTTTAGGGGAGTTTAACATAGGGTGGTATAGTCAGAATAGACCTGGTCTTGTCCTGCAATCCACTGTCTCTGTTTAACTTAAACAATGTTTTTAAAGGGTTTTAAGTCTCAGTTGCTTCATTTATTATGAGGTTAAAATAATTATTTCACAATATTGTTGTAAGAACTAAATAACTTTATATGTGTAACACACCAAGTAGCTTCTGACATGTATTATAAAAGTTAAGAGAGAGGTCCCTGGATTTGAGTCCTAATTCTGACTCTTAGATTTCTTTTTTATGCACTGGATAAGTTGCATAGTAAGCCTCTGCCTCAATTTTCTTATATATAAAATGAGGACAATAACTGTATGTGCTTCCTGGAGTTGTTATAACATTAAATGAGTTAATACATGTAAAACCCTTAAAGTAGCATCTAAAAGATAGTAAAAATGAGGAAATACAAAGCATTATTATTACAGGTGTTTGTACTCAATAAATGTTCCTCTCCATTTAGTCCCCACCATCTTAAAAAATAAAAGTCTTAAAAACAAGGGTAACTATAAATCAGTGCATACTCAGTCCTGTGTAATTTAATGCTACAAAATACCACTGATATGTCTTAAAAAATGAATAAAGCTGTACTCCTAAACAAAATGATTATATGGAGAGAGTTTTTCTAAAATAAATTATTTTCACTTTGAATATAGAAACTTTTGCTTGTTTTGTGTTTCTCAATATTTAGCCTTGGGTATATCAACATATTTTTGAAATTTCTGATATTATAATAATCTCTGACGGTAATATTAGGAGATGATTGTCTCAAGTGACTTATCAATTACATCCTATACTTTGTGTCAAGGAAAACTTGGATCTAGATGAAAATACTGTACCATGAGATATATCTATTATATGAAAATTAGAGGCAGAAAAAACAACTTTAAATGGGCCTGTGCCGTGGAAACCCTCTCATGGAAACGTAAAGCAGCTGGTTCAACTTGTGAAGAGGCCGGCTGTCTCACCAACTGAGCTGTAATTCTTATATGAAGACCTACTAATTTATATGGAGCTTCCAAACCACCTGTTAAGTCTTGGAAAATTGCATTGCCAATAGCTGATGAAATATTCGTGAGATATTGCTGGGAACAATGGCTATTTCTTGAAATTACTGTTCTAGATATGATCACACGTAATTTCTAAAATAAATACAATCATTGCTGTTCTATTCAATCAAGTATGTAGTTTTTCTTGTAAGTACATTTCTCTTAAAATATGATGAGTTAATTCAGAAACAAAGAAGTGTAATCAGTGCAGGACGGTCTTATCCGTTTGCCTTTTAAAAATACATTGAAATAATTTAGAAAAAAATGGTAGAAACAATAGAGAAAAGATAGACAGATATGATTACAAGGAGAAAAATATATCCATGTTTACCACATTGTAAACTATAGCAAACATATTGAGAAAGTGTTTGAAGTAATTACAACATTCAAAATGTAAATATAATGAAAGCTGATAAGACATGCATGAGTATGCGTTAGGCTACAATACATAGCCCGTCATCTGTGATCTCTGTTTACCTCTCAATCCTTTCTTCATCACACATCTACTCCTCATGCTATACTTCAGCCCCACACAATACCTTGGAATCACCATATTCCTGCTCTTCTGAACTTTGAACATGCCACTTTCTAAATTGAATACAAAAATATCCTCACCTCATTACTAAGTCCCATTCATTTTCCAAGCAGTTTTAAAATTACCTTCTCTGGGAATCTCTGAGAAATGAGATAGATGCCTTTCTCTTTGCTCTTACCATACCCAGAACTCATCACACTTCACTGTGATTGCTTTAAATTCCCTGTCGACCACCCCTCCACAGTTAGAGGCTATGTTACTGTATACACAGCACCTAGTACAAAGTAGATACTCAATAAATGTGAAGAGAAAAACAGGACTTCAGTTTAAAAATTGGGACCAGAATATTGACAGTTCAGAGAAAGGGGAATATAAATTAATAAAATAGCAAACAGAAGCATAAAAACATGTTCCAACTTATCAAAAATAAATAAATAAATAAAATTAAGTGATAAATAAATACCATTTTGCCAATAGAATTGACACATATTTAAAGGAAATTAAAATATTTAAAAATAAAATATTCAAGTAACTTGAGCCTTGTCATACTATGTGGAAAGGAGAATAAATTGTTACAATCCTTTTAAAAATGGGGCAAATATGACACAGTAATTTCCATTTCAACCTAGCTTTAGGAATAACGTGGTATTCAGGAATAACATTTAAAAAAGAGAAAGATCTTAGATTTAAAATAATATTAATTAGAGAATAGAAATCAATTTTATTGTCACATTATAGTAAGATGACTATTAAAACTAAGGTATAATTACTGAGTCAATATCTTATGATTAAAAAAATAATTTTATAGAGATAATGGGTAATTTTTAAATGTCATAAAATAAAAATTATTACATTTACATAATTTATAATATGATGGTTACAGACACGTGTATATATAGAGAGTAAAATAAACAAAAATTGTGGACCTAAATCCCAGATATTCATTAAAATTTGTAAAATGGGGCATCTGTTAACATATTCCTCTCAGATTTTAGTCAGTTACAAATGACAGCCCTCTGATTGAGAAAATTCCCACTCAATAGAAAGGTTGAGAACCGGGGCTGTGCGGAGGGTAAGCTTGGGCTAGAGACCTGGCTATGCCACTTGCTTGTCACAGGATCTTCAGCAATTGACTTAACCTTGATGTTCCTTGGTCCCCTTATCAGTAAAATCATGAGTCTGCCAATGGCTGCTTTAAAGTGTTAAGAGGATTAAATGGCTTGATATTTATAAAGTACATACAACAATGTCTAATATGGAGCATGTGCTTAGGAAATTTTATTATCATTATTGTAACTGTTAATATAACTATTTCTTAAAAGTATCCATTACTGTCTGATTTGGGAAATTTTCCCGATTACATGATTTCATAGCACCTTTGAATTCTCCTATCGCCTTTATGCCAGTTTAGTACTCTAAATTCACTAAGGGCATAGTTGATGTGACTCTTGTTCACGATTACATCTCTAGTGTGAAGAAAATTGCCTAACACAGGGGAGGCTCTCAACAAATATTTGCAGAATTAAATAATTAATTAATGTTAGAATCTAACATAAAACCTTTATCCTTCTATTAACCTTCTCTTAATCCCAGGAGATTTTCCTCACCCTTATCATCAAACTCTACTCAGTATTTCTTAATGTGATTTGCCTTATGTAAAACAGTAATTTCTTTTGGAGAGGGTCTATTTTCAAAACAAATGTTGCAGAATTTTTTTTTAATATCTATAAAGATAAAACCTCATCTAAATTATAAGCTACTTGAGAGCAAGGGATTTCTCTTCTGTTTTCTTTGTATTGTCCCATAGATCTTCTATGAATAGTGTACACACAATAAATTTTTAAACATGCTAAATATTAAAATAGTGCCTTATAAGAAAAGTGTCTCTCTTTGAACTAGAACCATATTTGCAATTATATCTTCTTGTATCTAAATACATGCATTTACAAAAATGACATTTGCAGCTATAATCTCTTTACTCTGGTTCATTTAAACATAGGAAATTTTAATAATAAAACAGTGTATTTGACTAGAGATAGAAAATGATAAATTTTATAACATAGATTGTTTATATAAAAATAGTTACTCAAAATACTACCCTAACTATCCAACTAGACATCTCTTTATGGAGACCGTTAGGTAAAATGAATTTACAGAGCAACATGTTAAAAGTTTATTATGAGGCATGCGGTTAATCGATGATGTGCTCTATCTGCTGTTGTTTTATATGTTAATTACAATCCAGAGTTTACTGAATGTTTTTATATTTAGATTATTTCAATTTTAGGCTACTTCCTTGCAAGGAATTTTAATCACTTGATGGTACTTTTCACAAACTAATAGAAGGTATAATATAAAAAAATATAAAGTATATATGAAAGATTTGAATAACATTTGCAGTTTATGTTATGTATCCAGCAAACTTCTTAAAGAAGAACTGTTTCAAATTATGTTAATAAATATGCAATATAACAACATAAAAGAGGGACACGTGAGGCTAGGGAGACTGTGTCAATTTTTAACATTTGAACAGGTGGCCAACTTACAAAAACAGCTTAAATCTTTATGACATCTTATCACGCTGAGACAGTTCTTGGTTTTTTACAATGACTTAAAATTAAAATTTAATTTTTCCTGCAGAGTTAATAACTACCAATGTCAGGGAAAAAAATAATGTGAACCCATCAATTCTCGATTGCATTTTGAAAAAGGGAAAGGGGAGATATTCTTCCTGTCATGGGCCACTGAAAATTACCACATGATGGTGCTAAAATAGAAAGCTGTGAATATAGAGATATGTAGCTCTCAATACCATGGCTGGTCTTAGTTTAGGAATTTAGGAAAGAAAATTACACCTTTCATTATAGAATGAGAATTTATGGAATCTGTATACACCCAGGTGTTAATTCAGTGTCAGAACTTGTCTTCATTCTAAGATCAAAATTATATTAAATACATATCATAATAAACTATCAAATTTCTCATATTCTAATATATATAACTTGGTAAATATAAAGTACTTAATATACAGATCTCCAGGATGATTTGAATGAATACATTAATTATTCCTAGAAACATATTTGGTTGGATGACATGCAATAAAAGTATGTATTCTCAATGTTATAAGATAAAGGGGAAATTGATCTGAGACTTCTTTATTTACTATTTGTGCTAGCACTCTACACTTGGAATTACCATTTAAAGATTCTTAGAAGATATTCAGGGATAATATTTCCAGTTCCCAAATTACTCCTAGCTCATTTCTCAGTGTTTACTCCTGTGACCAGTTTGTTGCTTCCTGAAACTTTCATCTCCCTTCAACCTTGACCACTTGTTCCATACTCCTGCTTCCAATATCATCTTCTACCCCTTGATTGTTTTTTTCTTTGTGTTCTCTGCAGGCTATACTACTAATGTACCTAGCCCAGATAACAGGCATGTTTGCGTATATCTAATTTGAGTTCATAATTCCTGAAGCTTCTTGCCCTGACGACCTAAGTCCTCAGAATACTCAACATGTGCACTTTTCTCACATTACCAAGTTAAAAAATAATGAATTATAATACAAGTAAATTAATTTTACATAAAACTATTAAATATAAGTATCATATACATTGCCAAAACAGTATTTGTGGCATTAATTTATAATGTAACTTAAATTCTCTCAGAGACAAATTTTCCGCAAGGCTTTCCTCTCTCTTAGATGATATTATAGCCTGAATAATAGTTCACCAAAAATTATTCATGATCTAATCCAGGAACCTGTTAATATTCTACCTTGTATGGCCAAAGGGACTCTGCAGACGTGATTAAATTAAGGGCTTTGAGATGCAGAGATTCTCCCAGATAATCCAGTTGAACCCAGTGTGATCACATGGATCCTTTAACAGTGGAGGACGTTTCTTGACTCTAGTCAGAGGGAGATATGACTGTGAGACAATAATCGGAGATGCAACATTGCTGACTCTGAAGGCGAAGGAAGGGGGCAACAAGCCAAAAAATGTGTGTGGCCTCTAGAAGCTGGTAGAGGCAAGGACATGAATTCTTCTAGAGCACCCAGAAAGAAACATATCCCTCCAACACCTTGATTTTAATCCAGTGAGACCTGAGCTAAACTTTTGACCTACACAAGTGTAAAATACTAAGTTTGTATTGTATTAAAACACTAAATTTGAGATAATTTGTTATAGCAGCAATAGGAATCAAATCAGGTTCAACACAATAAGTAGAATGCCACCTCCTATATAATAGTTTGTATAGACTAAATGCATATTTCTTTCAAAATTATCATGTTGAAACTTAATCCTCAATGTGATGGCATTAGGAGGTAAACCCTTCAGGAAGTGATTAGGTCATCAGGGCAGAGCCCTCCTGCATGGAATTAGTGTCCTTAAAAGAGAGATCCCAGAGAGGTCCCTTGCCCCTTCTATCCTGTATAGACACATGGGGAAGACCATCTATGAGCCAGGAAGCAGGCCCTCACCAGTCACCAAATCTGTTGGCTCCTTGATTTTGGACGTCCCAGCCTCCAGAATTGTGAGAAATAAGTTTCTGTTGTTTATAAGCCAGCCAGTCTATGGTATTCTGTTATAGCAACCTGTGAGGACTAAGACAATAGTAAAAGCTTTGAGATTGATTTGTAGTTAAAGCCTCTCCAGCCTTTTACAAGCAAGTGTGCATGGTGAGCTTCTACTTTATTTCATTATCTTTTCTGTTTTATTCCTCCTCCTCCATCTGGTTAGCATCATTTTCTGAAGATTCCAAAGTTGCAGAATGGAGAATTAAAAGGGGAAAAAAAAGAGGAGGGGGCAGGAATGTTGCTAGACTGGTAACATCGTGATGATCTATAATCACAGCTCTGTGAACTTGGAATATGTTTAATGTTAATTATTTTTCTTTTGGGCACTTCTATTCATTGTTGAAGACAAGTCTTTCCTCCTGGACCCACAAAGTGCCTAAACCTCTCTAAGTATCTTAAATTCTCACTAGAATTGCTAAATTTCTAATTTTCTTTTGTAGCCAGGCATATGGAAGTATACTCTCAGCTCCCCTTTGATAAGAAGCCATTCATTTTCTGGGTGGTCCTGTTAGATACACAATATTTGTGCATCTTTTCTTGACTCTGAGCACAGGTAATATTCAAATTATAATTAATCTCCAAATTTAGCCACCACAGGCTGTTTCAGTCAGCTTTTTGCCCATTAGATTTCTCAGACATTTACTAAGACACTAGTCTTCTGTGTCTTCTCATGTTTTTTTAGTTTGTGGACCCTTAGTAAATGCTTACAGTGTGCTCTTCCCAATTCCCCTCTTCCCTAGGTTGAAGGTAAAGGAAGAAGTGCGCTCTCTTAACTTCTTGGCTAAGTGTGGGATTCACAGAAGTCTATCAATAGTTCTCTTCAAAGAAATCCTTTTCAAGAATGGTCTTCAAAGATAGTTTAACTACATATACTTCTATATCCTTACTATGAAAGAGGTATTTACTAGCTATTTCATAAATTTTCATACACCTATCTTAAACTTTTTGGGAACTGGATTCATTTTATGAGAAAACCTGAAGAGAAAAGACCTATTTTAGGTAGATACACAATCGTGGGATTGCTGGATCAAATGATAGGTCTACTTTTAGTTCTTTGAGGAATCTCCATACTGTTTTGCCTAGAAGTTGTACTAATTTACAGTACCACTACTGGGTATCTACCCAAAGGAAACGAAGACATTATATCAAAAATGCACCTGTACCCAAATGTTTAGCACACCACAATTCACAATTGCAAAGATATGGAATCAACGTAAGTGCCCATCAATTGATGAGCGGATATAGAAAATGTGATATATATTGTGATAGATTTGCTATATATACAAACCATGGAGTACTACTCAGCCATATAAAGGAAAGAAATGATGTCTTTTGCAGCAACTTGGATGGAACTTGAGAACATTATCCTAAGTGAAATATCTCAGGAATGAAAAAATAAACAACATGTTCTCACTAATAAGTGGGAGCTAAATGATGGGTACACATGGTCATATAGTAGTGTAAAGGACATTGGAAATTAAGAAGGGGTAGGGGGAGGGAGGTGAAAGATAAAAACTTATCTATCAGGTACAATGTACACTATTCTGGTGAAGAGCACACTAAAGTCCTGACTTATACATGCATCATACAATTCATCCATGTAACAAGAACACTTGTACCTTCTAATATATTTAAATAATAATTATAAAAAAGGACCTAAGATTTAATTGCTTTAGACAAATTGGTTCTGATTTTAACTAATATTACTTTTCTCAGAATTTAGACATTTTGTGAGTCCACTACATGTTTACCCACCTCCATTTTCCTTCATCTTTTCATTTCTCCTTTTCCTCTGAGTTTTTCACCCATATCTTTTTGTCCTATTGCATAGAAAACATAAACGACCCTTACACATAAGGTTCCTAATACCTATTAAGTCATTCAATCCAATGATTTGACTAAAAATGGTTCACAAAATATTTTGCTCAATGATACGGGTGACACAAAGACTGTTCAGCTCAGTCTCAAGTAGCTTTTTGTATCACAGTGACAATAACCCCCATAACTAAGTCGCCTATCTCTGAAATAAGAAATCTAACTGATAGTCCTCAAGTTTCTTCCTGCATATCTTTATTAAGGATCTGTAGATAACCCTCAACAAACCCCAAAAGATGAGCAATATAATTCATAAGATTTTAAGAAAGCATGACAAAAACTACTAACATAGAGGAATTATTTAAAATGACAGCTTCTAGTTCTTCTGTAAAATGGAAACGATAATATCTGTTTTATAGGGCTTATGTATTTTTTCTAATGATCTATTAAGTACGGTGAAGAACCAAACAGATGATTTAGGATATAATTAGTAAGTACCATTAGAGTTCTTTATTAATTTTAATCAATACCTAGATTATATCATAAATGTACGAGTGCTCTGAGAGTCCTTGTTGAATTCCACAACTGAATAATATAAATATTTTCCTCACATTAATATAAGCTGAAAATCTTGAACCTAGTTTTACATTCCTCAATCTATTTTGCAAGTCAGGTGAGTGCTTACATACACCGTCTCTATGTATACAACTTGGATGTAAATGTTTCAATTCACTTTATATATATTATAATTATAAGTAAAGTTGACTGCAGAAGGAATTTAATGATGGAAATGATATGCAATTTTAAATACATCTATTTGAGTTTTTGTTTCCATCCCTTTTTTGTCAAGTGACCAACAGATATGATACTGCATTCTTTTTGTTTGTGTGGTTTTGTTTCTTTATTTGAATTTATTTATTTTATAAATTTGTAATTGACAAATAATAATTTTATATAATAATTAGGTACAATGTGGCATTTTGATATCCAAAAACATTGTAGGAGATTAAATCAAGCTAATTTAACATATCTGTAACCTAACTTACTTATCATGTTTTTGTGATGAGAACGTTTAAAATCTATTCTCTTAGCATCTTTGAAATGTACAATAATATACTATTATTAGCTATGATCACCATGCTGTCCTCTAAAACTTATTTCCTGTCTAACTGGAACTTTGTACCCTCTAAACATCTCTACTTTCCCTATGCCCTGCCCACCTAGCTTCTGTAACCACCGTTCTACTTTTGCTTCTGTGAATTGGACGTTTTTAGATTCCACATATGAGTGAGATCATGCAGAATTTCTCTTTCTGTGCCTGCCTATTTCACTTAGCATGAGATCCTCCGGCTTCATCCATGTTGTTGTAAATGACAGACTTTTTTTGTTTCTTAAGGTTGTATAGTACTCCATTGTGTGCATAGACCACATTTTTTTTATTCATTCACCTGTTGACAGACACTTAGGCTGTTTTCATATCTTGGCTACGGTGAATAATACTGAAATGGACATGGGAGTCACTCCTTGATAAGAAGACTGTGTCATTCTTATTGCAGCCACTTGAAGTTGAAATCTATAGGTATATTCATGAAGATTCATGAGAAAAACTACTTTAAAATAAATCTCTACATTTTTCAAGTTTGAGAAACACTGTTATAGATATTGTAATGTATCCTTTCCTATCTTCTAATTTTTCTAATAAAATTGCTCTTTCTTTTTTAAACATAACTAACTAATGTCTAAGCTTTCTATTAGTATCTCAATTAGAGTATCTTGGGATATAGCATCATCACTGTATTTATCTAGATAATTTTACTTAAAAGACATGATTTATATTACATAATAATATATGTTTAGTAGTTGATTTGAATGAAAATTTCAGCAAACTTTCATGCTCTTCCCACACAGCCTCTAATGAAATAAAAGAGAAAACATATTCACAATGATTTTGTATCATTTTATTATGAAAGGGATTCATTTTACAAATGCAATGTATATCTTATAAAGTATTATCTTACAATTAATTATCTCTGAGGGTGAGTTCTGTTAATGTGATGTGTCACATTGTTGATCTGTATATGTTCAACCAACTCAGCATTCCTGGGATAAATCACACTTGGGGATTCTTTTTTTTTTTTATGTGTTATTGAATTTGGTTTGTTAGTATTTTACTGAAGATTTTTGCATCTATGTTTATCAGAGATATTTGCTTACTTTTCTTATATTGCAGTAGCTTTGTGTGGCTTTGGTGTTTTATCAAGGGAATGCTGGTCTCACAAAATGTGTTTGGAATTATTCCCTCTTGTTCTTTATGTTAGAAGAGTTTTAAAAGTATTCGTGTCAATTCTTTTTTGAATGTTAGGTGGAATTTAGTTGTAAAAGCATCTAATCATGGGGTTTTATTTTTGTTGAAAGTTTTATAATTATCACTTCAACCTCTATATTTATTTTGGGACTTTTCAGGTTTTCTATTTCTTCCTGATTCAATTTCAGTAGGTTTGTATTTGTCTAGGAATTTATGAATTTCCTCTAGATTATTGAATTTGTTGTCATATAATTGTTTACAATTGTCCTTTATGATCATTTTTATTTCTGAGGCATCCATTGTAACATTTTTGCTTTCATTTTGAATTTTGTTTGTTTTAGTATTCTCTCTTTTTTTCTTAATCTAGCTTATAATTTATCTAATTTTTTAAATAAAACAACTTTTAGTTTTGGTGATTTTTCTGTGTTTTTAAAGTTTTCTGTTTATTTCTCCTCTGATTATTTATTATTTTTCTTTCTTCTTCTAACTTTGAGTTAAGATTATTTTTCATTTTCTAGTTCCTGGAGGTATAAAGTTAAGCTATTTATTTGAGATCTTTCTTCTTTTTTAATGTGGGCATTTATTGCTATAAACTTCCCTCTTAAAATTGCTTTTGCCGTATCCCATAGATTTTGTTATGTTTTGTTTCCATTGTCATTTGTCTCAAAATATATATATTTTTAATTTCTCTTTTGATTTCTTCTTTGATCCATTGGTTATTCAGGAGCATGTTGTTTAATTTCCACATATTCGTTAAATTTCTAATATCCTTCATGCTATTAATTCTTATTTCATGTCATTATGGTTGAAAACAAAGCTTTATATTATTTCAGTTTTCTTAAATTTGTTAAGGCTTATTATGTGACCTAACATATTGTCCATCTTGGAAAATGTTTCATGTGCTCTAGAAAAAAATGTGTACCCTGCTGCTGTTGGATGAAATATTCTATATATGTCTGTTAAGTCCATTTGATTTAAAGTGTGGTTCAAGTCAAATATTTTCGTATTGAATTTCTGTCATGTTGATATATGCATTGTTGAAATTGGGGTATTACTATTATTTTTAAAAAGACAAGTACACATATATCTTTAACATATAAAATAATTGTGAGTTTTTTAAAGATAGATATCTAATTTTGTTTCAGTATAACAAACTTTATATTTACTTAGTTAACTTAAATATTTGTGCACAGCTAAATTGCTAATATTTCTGCCATTGGAAATAGCATAGAAGGTATAAATTTGATTGTTAAAATAAATGTATGAGTTTTGTTTTGAGCCTGGAGAGTTTAGTTTCTCCATAAAGGAAAGGAAAATTGTACAACATTATGTTAGAAAGTTTAGGACCTCATTTAGAACATTATGAGTAGTATGTTGGTCTTTGTTAATAATTTTGTAGGCCATAGAGACAGACAATAAGTTTTAAATTTGGGTTAGATAAAGATAAATCTAGGAAGTACGTAGGATAAACTGAAATTAGAGGATACTGAGGGATGGGGGAGCAAATAGATATTAGTTCATGGATGAGGTTTCTCTAGGCTGAATTAAGATGATGGTAACAAATGAAAATAAAATTTAACAAAAGAACTCAAGGAAGTACTTTTGTTTTAAAATTTACTTTATTTTATTTTAAAATTATAGAATGAATACATACATATTTTAACTATAAAAATACAAAATACAGAAACACAAAGCTGATCATCTTGTTCCACTCTCAAACACACATATGTGCACACACACACACACAACTCTGTCTCACGTTCTTTTTTATTTTTTTTTTTTGAGACAGAGTCTTGCTCTGTTGCCCGGGCTAAGTGAGTGCCGTGGCATCAGCCCAGCTCACAGCAACCTCAAACTCCTGGGCTCAAGCGATCCTACTGCCTCAGCCTCCTGAGTAGCTGGGACTACAGACATGCGCCACCATGCCCAGCTAAGTTTTTCTATATATATAGTTTTAGTTGGCCAGATAATTTCTTTCTATTTTTAATAGAGACAGGGGTCTCAGTCTTGCTCAGGCTGGTCTCGAACTCCTGACCTCGAGCGATCCACCCGCCTCGGCCTCCCAGAGTGCTAGGATTACAGGCGTGAGCCACCGCGCCCGGCCTGTCTCACGTTCTTGAGGTAATCATTTCTTAACCACCTACTGTATATCTTTACATTCTGTTGTTTATACATGAATAAAGATATACATGTATGTGTGTTCAGATATTGAGGACTATTTGTGTGTTTTTGTCCCAATAGAGAATCACAACATATGCATGGATAGTTTAGATGACTTCTCTAGAACTTGGCAATTGACATAGATCACCAAGTTGGCAACTGATGATAGATTATGGCAGAAGAGAGAAAAAGACATAAAGAAAAATAGAAATTTTCAGCATAGATAGGAAAAAATAGAGCCTTACAAAGAATAAGAAAAGTGAGAGAAAGACATACTTTTTGCTAGGGAGGCGTGATTTAACAACAAAAGTTTCATCTTTAGTATCTGGTACTGAAATAGAAGATTCAATTAACATAAATTACTCAACATTTATTTAGCACTTTCTATGTGAAAGATGAGTTCTTTGCCCTCATGGAGCTTGCATTGCCTTGGTAAGAAACAGAAACCATACAAACAACAACAAAAACAGAGAAAAACAAAGAAATAGAATACATGATATTCGATGGTGATAACTGACATGGATATTATTAAGGAGGGAGATAGTTACCTAAGGCTGCTAAAACAAATTACCGCAAACTTGGTGGCTTAAAACAACAAAAACTTCTCTCACAGTTGTAGAGCCCAAAATCTGGTAGGATCACTCTTCTTACGAGATTTCTGTAGGAGAACCTGTTCTTTGCCTCTTAGCTTTTGGTGGCTTGAGTTATTCTTCGATACGTAACGCATCACTACAATCTCCTCCTCTATGGTTCTGTTACATTCTGTTCTCTGTCAAATCTCCTTTAGCCTCACTTTTATAAGGTCATTTGTCACTGGCTTTTGGGCTTACCTGGATAATTCAGGGTAAGAGCCTACTTTCAAAATCTTTGATGAATCATATATTTTGCCAGTAAGGTCATAATTACTATTAGTCATATAAGGTAATATTCACAGGTTCTAGGAATTAGGATGTGGACATATTTTTTTTGGGGGGGCACCTCCCAGCTAAATAGGATTTATATACTATTTTAATGTGCTATAATTTTACATACATCCCTGTCTTCCGATAATTTGTGAGAAATTTTATTCTCCTTTTTTTCCTATCTATACAGTGACTATCACAAAACAGGTGCATAATAAATAGCCAGTTGATTACAAAAGGAGGAGAGCCAGTGTCATATTTGAACTAACCTTTAATCTCAAAAATCTGACATTCAGGCTGGAGCCTGTATCAAGTGAACATTATCATCTTTATTTGTGAAAAATGTCATAAATTATTGTTTGCTTGAATATTTTATCTTAGTTATTTCTAGCTCCTACATTGCATAAAATATTTTATCTCATAATGTTCTCCTTTTGATTTATTTTAAAATGATTTAAAGAGGGTTACCAGGAGAGGTTCCTAGGAAACATCAAGGACATCAGTCAGCATTATGAGCTTTCATTTTTCACTATTTCAAAAAATGGTTTAACTAATAAACCTCAGTATCTGCTACATAACAGATGTTTCATATGTGCTGTGGGTAAATAAATGGATGAATTAAGTGAATTAAAGTAGCTAACTGCTAATTCATGGCCAATATAAGAATAGGGAAAAAAGAGCTCAAGATTAAGGAAGAGAAGGCATCCAACATGATAACAATTATATTTCTTTCCACATAAATTTAATAATAACTAAATTCAGCAAACAATAGAGAACATTCTTATTTCTGGCGTGTTATCTATTAAGGAGCAAGGGGCTATACAACAGTTGTAGTAATAGCTTAAAATAGTTCAACTCATTTGAAATCAAACTATCTTCCATCTAAATTACATTACAGCTACCTTCAATTCAAATTTTTATTGGATTTTGATGTGGATTATTTTTTCAAAGGCTGCTTTTTAATTTTACAAGTCAACAAAGAAGGTGATTTTAATTTGTTCTCTGATGTTTGTGATTTTATATAGTCATGCATCTATGCTGATTGGGGAAATATATGACGTTTGTAATAAAGAAAGCACTAATTTCTGGGAATATGTGAAAATGATAAGAATGACTAAGAAAGGTATAGAAACTTAAAAAATTTGGGCTTTCAAGTTAATTTCCTTGAATTTATAGTCCAAAAGATGGCAAACTCTCCACTTGTTAAAGATATTTAAACACAATTTTATCTGTTTTTTAGGTGTTAATGTTAATTGGAACATTTTTGTTGAAATAAAAATGAGTGTTGTTGTTTATAAGACTCTGAGGACTGCTATGGACTGCTATGGGCTTAAATGGAATTCTTTTGACTACTGGACATTATTATGTTTCAGTGGTGTTATTTTTAAAACAGAAGAGGGAGAGCAACTTATACATTTTTAACATTTTCATCATCATTGTTCTGAACTGTGTGGCATTTATGTCACCATCATGAAGAAGGAAATTAACATTTCTGATGGGGATATGAATCATATGAAATGATATCTTCATTTCAAATACTTAGAATAACACTAGCAGGAAGTAGATATGACAGAAACTTTTAAATGCTCTGCCTTAAGATTTATGAATCTAATTTGAATATAGATATCTAATCTATTATATCTAAGGTTTCTAGTTTTTACTAACAGAGAGGTAAGATAATTATGTGTCACACTTTATACATTTATCACAATGCAAAAGTTACATATGCCATGATATAAGTTAATATTTCCAAATATTTCTCAATGTATAAAATGTTTAAGAATAAAGTATACTGGTCTGTTAATATATACAGCCTTTATAAAATAAAAACATACACTTCTTATGATATTTATTTATACAAAGGGACACAATAAAGAGACTGAAATGAAGAAAACAAACTGTTGAAAATTATGTCCACATGAAAACCAGCATAAAAATGATTATAGTAGGATTATTTGTAATAGCCCAGGTGAGGAAATAAGCCAAATGTCCATCAAATGATTAATGGATGAACAAAATGTGGTATATCCATATGAAAGAATATTTTATTACCAAAGAAAGAAATGAAGTACTGATATATGCTACAACACGCAAGAATCTTTAAAATTTTAAGTGAAAGAAGCCAGTCACAGAAAACCACATACTATATGATTCCATTCCAGTGAAATTTCAGAAGAGAGAAATCTATAGAGATAGAAAGTAGACTAGTAGTTGCTTATGGCCTGGGAGAGGGGATGGGAGAATAGTGAGTGATAGCTTAAGGGTATGGTAACAAGAATATTCCAAAATTGTGAGTATTTTGCGCATATATATGAATATACTGATAATAATTGAATTATATGTGTTAAATTGGTGAATTGTATGGTATATGAATTGTATCTCAGTAAAGCTGTTACAAAAATATATAGTATGAAAGAGTTTGCATATGTACCACATTGAATTTTCCTTTCATTAACATCTTACATTTGCCTGGTATACTTGTCAAAATCAATGAAAAAAATTGAAATGATATTATTAACTAGTATCCATATTTATTTCATTTCTTTATTTTTTACTCCAAATATCTTTTTTCTATTCCAGGATCCCACATTACATTTAGTAATTTTGTCAGTTTAAGCTCCTCTTGTTTGTGACAGTGTTTTAGCCTTTTGCTATTTTGATAACCTTATCAATTTTGGTGAATTCTGGTCAGATATTTTACAGATTGTCTTTGTTGGAATTTGTCTGATATTTTTCTCATGATTACACTGGGGTAATGTGTTTTTGGAAGAAGACCACAAAGGTAAAGTAACATTCTTATCACATCAGCCAAGAAGTATATACTATCAATGTGATTTAGCACTATTAATGTTAACATTAATCATCTGGCTTAAGGTAATGTTTGTTAGATTTCTCCACTATAAACTTACTACTTTTTACCCCTTTTCTATTACTCTTTGAAAGAAAATCACTGTGCCTAGATGACATTTCAGGAATAGGCGTTACGAGCCACCTCCTTAAAAGTGAGGTACCTACATATATTATCTGGAATTTTTTACATGAGGGATTTATATATTTAATAATAATAATTTATTTATTTCAACCATTTATTTATATCAGTAAGGACTCATTTGTTAAATTTTTTATTGTTATTCCTAGAATTTACAATATTTATGTATGACTAATTTAGTTCATTTTTAATTAAAACTATTTTGCTTTATGTTTAGTGCAGGTATCTTTTAACACAGTATTTCCAATTCCTTCCTCCATCTTTTGTGGCATTGCTGTTAATTATTTTACTTCTTCATATCCTATAATCACCTAATACATTGCTATCATTATTATTTGTTTAGTTATCTTTTAGATCAATTAAGAAGGATAAAAATAAATTAGTTGAATCATTTTTTATTCCTCATCTAAAACTCTTTCTTTATTTCTGGAGATCCAAGCCTCTTACCTGTATTATTTTCCTTCTGTCTGAAGAAAATTATTTAATATTTCTTGCAGGGCAGATCTGCTGGTGGACAATTTCTTCTGATATTTTTGACTGAGAGTGTCTTTATTTCTCTTCTACTTTGAAGGATATATTTGCTGCATATAGAAATATATTTTAATGTTTTTTTTCTTTCAAAACTTTTCAATTCTATTCACTTTCTGCTTTCATGGGTTCTTGCAGGAAGTCCTTTGTAATTGTTATCATTGTTTCTCTACAGGTGAGATGTTTCTTCTCTCCACCACCAACTGGATTCTTTTCAAATGTTCTCTTTATCTTAGGATTTTTACAGATTCAATATGATAAGCATATATATGGCTTTTAAGGTATACATTTTACTTCTTGTTAGCTGAGTTTCCTGCATCTGTATTTTTGTGTCTATCATTAATTTTGGAAAGTTCTTGGTCATTATTACTCTAAATATTTTTTCTTCTCCATTATCTCATTCTTCTCCTGGTATTATAATTACATTCATGTTACATTTTTTTGAAGCTTGACCCAGTTCTTATATTATATAACAACTTGACAATGCCTCTTATATCCAATATGAAAAAGAGAAACAACTTTGAATAGTTACTTTACAAAACATGACCTACAATGGCCAATAAGCACATAAAAAGATGTTTAGTGTTATTATTTATAAGAAAAATTCAAATTAATCCACAATTATATTTTACTTTTAACCTACTAAAATGACTAAAATTAAAAAGACCCACAATATGAAGTTTTAATAAGGACCTTGAGCAACTGAAACTCTCATATATCATTGGTAGGAATATGAAATGGCCCATTCACTTTGGAGAACAGTATGGCACTATCTTTCAAATTTAAACTTAGTTGCACCCCCCAACCCCAATATTCTAATCTTAGATAATTACCTAATGGAAATTAATGCCTGGGCCCATAGAAATGTGTGCATAAATATATACACATATATATTATTATTAGCAGCATTATTCATTTGAAATTAGAAGCAAAATGTCCACTAATTGTTAAATCAATGAACTAATTTTGGTATAATCATATTATGGAATACCACTCACAAGTAACAAGATATATAATACTAGTAGATAAAGTATAGGTGCATCATACAACAATACACTACAGAATAAAGTCAAATAAACAACATATGACTTTATTGATATTAAATTATACTAATATAAAATTCTAGTGAAATAAAGCATATCAATAGTTGTCTGGGATTTTAGACAAGAGGTGGATAGACTGCAAAGTAGAAGAAGAAAACTTTTTAAAATTGGGGAAATTTCTTAGGTACTGATTTTGGTACTGGTAACGTAATTGTAGGCAATTACCAAACTTTACACAATTGCACATTTAAACTGGATGAATTTGATTCTACAAAACAATGCCTCAATATGGATGAAGGAAATATATTTTCCATTATATTCCATAAACTGAGAAAACAAAATTGTTTTAGAATGTCTTTGGGGACACATAAGTCCTTCGTTTGGAAAGAGTAAAAGAAGCCAATACTTGTTTTCATTTAATGAAACAGATGTCTTGTTTGACCTGTAGAAACTTGACTGCAGATTACAAACAAATTGCTAATTTTATGCCACCATTGTCAATACAGGTTTACCTACTGGGAGGCTCAGAACTATTCAATTGACAAACTTGACCTTTGCACAAAAGCTGGAAACTGTGGTCGAAGTACCACATTGTACTGCATTTGATGTAGTACAAATTGGGCTGAGAGAATATGAAGGAACAAGGGGAGGAAGAAGAAGAGCAGTTGGAGATGGAAGGGAGAAGTCCTCCAAAATCTTTGTAAATTCAGGCATAGTTTTTCAGAGATCTTTTTGTTCACTTTCTGAATGGAGGAGATTTTCTCAGAATTTCTTTAGCAGTTTCTAGGTGTCATTGGAAGTAAGTGTCCTATTCAAGTTGTCTGCTTCTAAAGCCATATTTTGCCAAATGTGCTCACAAATAATTTACTTTAGGCATCTCAGAGGACCCTCATTCTGGGCATTGCTACCTATGACCATCCTGGGTTATGCAGGTCCATTTTCCTTGATATTTATGAGAGGATGCCATGTAAGTGTTGTACATAAAATCAGCTGATATTTCCAAAGGAGGTGGTCCCTTAAAAACAGCACTCAGGTTTTCACACTCAATTTCCCATAATTTAGGAACCTTCTGAAAGTGATCAGGTTAGAGATGTGTTGGGTTGAAGTGTGCTGTTTATGAGCATCATTCCTCAAGGAGTCACTGGAGAGTCGTGAATGGCTCTCTTACACATCTTGGAATCTCTGATCACCTGTGGCAGCAGAGTGCTCAAGGTGCCAGGTGAACAACCCTTATGTGCACTTTCTGGATAAGCTGGAAGTACCTGTAGGTGTCCTTGTGGGGAGGCCCGCTGAGACTGTAACATGTAATGGACAAATACCCTGACACTTCCATAAAGCCTTTAGTCACCTAGAACATCCAGTCAGGTTTGGAGGGAGTAAGTGTCTCTCAACTACAGGGCAAGAGAACTAACCCTAATACACCTTTTGATTTGAAACTAACAGGGATTATTCACAAATGAAAATACAAGTCCGAATTACAAGCAAAAGGAAGCAGCTGCAATTTTAAAAGCACGCTATTTAATTTTAGGCCAAAAGAAGTGAAACCACTGTTGCTAGACTGCCAATACCACAATCCAGACCTCCTGCCATGAGACAGAGGCAGAGAAGGCAGAAGTTCTCTTGCAGAACTCTTTGTCTGACCATGACCTGAGGCAGAAGCGTTGGAGGCAGGCTTTTTTCCCCCCTGAAACTTGAATCTCCTACTAGTAGAGAGAGATAGAAACTTCCAATCTAGAAAGGCAGGCTTAAAAAGAACAGATCAAGCAAAGTACAGATGTCAATCAAAGAGTAGGGAGGTCTGAATTCAGGAGGACTCACCATTTACATTTGACAATGCTCTTGTAGCTGGAAGAGGACAAGGGGTTCTGGCTGGCCACAAACAGAGTCTGGGAGGAGTGTCAGACGGTCGGGTAAATGGTGGTCATTCTGAACCCTGCTCACAGCACTAGAAATGTCAACCAAAAGGAAGGATCTGAGTCACAAAATATAATTACAAAGAGTTAATTTGAGCCAAGATGATAACAGCTGCCTAGAAGACTCAAAGTAACCTTGGATATAAGCTCTGTTTGCCCTTTATTATAAGCAGGTTTTGTAAAGACAAGAAATTGGACAAGAGGTAGGCTAATCCAAAGTTCTTTGTCAGTAATACTCACTGGTTTACAGAAGGAACATTGATTAGTGATTGGCTATACACTGGTGAGCTATAGGTTATAGGCTATCTGTCCCTTCACAGAAAAAGTTTGCTGATTGTAAAGACTTTGGATATTTTTACTAGAAAGGTAGAATTGAATTACATTTAGAGTAAAATTAAAAATATAAGCCAATATAGAAAAGAACTAAAAAGAAGAAGGAAAATGAAAGGAGTATGCCTCATTGAGCTAGATCCAGCCATCTCCCTTTCTAGTTGAAGAAGCATTTTTGAAGAGTTAAGTGACTTGTAAATCAGTATTTCACAATGTATGAGTAACAAAGTTAGGAGGTAAAATTGGTTATTTGATAACATAGTTCATGTTCCTCCTGTTTAAATAGAATTCCTCTTTATGAGATTATCTCTTGGCATTTATTTTTCATTGAATAAGTAGGGAAACGGATTTAAGGTAAGCAGAGTAGATAGAAGTAAACGACTGTTTTACAAAATAACCCAAATAAAACAATACATACATATATCCACACTCCATATATTAATGGTTCAATGGTCTTATGCATGGTAAGTGTATAAAACTTGGAAAATATGCATCTTCTATTCATTAAACCAGGGTTCTTTGCTGATGGATCAAAGACCAAGTTTAACTCCAATAAGAATGAACCATTGAGAGAGAGAGAGCCCTTAGGATGTTGGCAGAATTTTGAAGATAAAAGCTTTCCTAATGGATTAACTACTTGGAAAGAGAAAAATAGTGAATAAAAAAAGGTACACATTACTTGCTGGTCACACTCTGGGGCATTCATAAAGAACTCAAAACTAAATAGAAGTTTTAAAATGTCTCATTTAGATCATCTGTGGACAGATGTTGTATTGAAAATCAGATAAACTAAATTTCAGGTTGTTCTTTTTGTTTTGTTCCTTTTTTTCTATACTGTTAATTTATAAATTCCAATGCACCCATTAAAATTTTCCTCTTAGAGAAATACATTAATTTGTTTTCTGAATTGTCTTATTATTGCTTGAATGTCTTACTTTATAGCTCTTGAGTTGCTCCTCATTATGTTTGTAGCATGTTACATTAGACATTTTTTAATGTCTTGTAATTTTGCTTTAGAAAGTACATTATTGTTCAGTTATCTGCCATAGTGATAATTAATATATGCAAACTTATCTGGATAGCACCCTGTTTCAAGTGCCCGGATATATCTTACAAACAAAAACACTAACTTTTAGATATTCGAGGCACAAGTACAATGCACAGTTATAATTTTAATTTTAAAGTTTTATTGTTGTGCTCACTAAATAGGAAATGTTTTTTTATCAGCAAAGCTACTTGATTAGCAATATGCCATTTTTAACGTAAGGTTTTATTTTACCTAGCGCTTTGTTTTTGTAATATGAAATATTTTTGAGTTTGAGAAATTATATATATTACAAATCATAATTAAATTATCTTACTATGGTACTATATTGATCAAAATTCAGATATATGTAAGAGCTAAAAACTAGGAAAGTTTTTCTGATAAGTAAGAACAAAAGTGAAACTTGATAAAAAAATCTGTATGAGAGTTAAATGAGTAAAATGCTAGAAATTTGGGCTCTCTCTCTAGAAAAGTTTAAGAATTTGATGCATTAGCTATGATGTTAAATCCTGACTGTCTTTACTTTTTACTCCTTCTTTACAACACTTTATGAAGATAGGATGACCCATTTTTGTATAATTCAGTGATGGAGACGATAGCTCTCTGGGAGAGCCAGCTAAAGAATCTTATTTCTTTAGGAAAAGAAAATATATCTTTCATTGTATTAATATAAATAGCATAGTAGATAATATCCAATATTTTAAAAAAGAGACATGAATAAGTTTTGAAATTTGGCCATCTCTGAAGTGGATAATTTTATTTGGGTTCCAGATTAACATTAGGGAAAACCACATTTCTTTTCCCTTCTCCATCAGTCCCATAGTCTCTGAACAGATATGATCATTTTTCCTTTTTCTTTCTTTTTCTCCCCTAGAAGGCAATTTAGAGCAATTAGGGTAATTTACACACAAGACTGTCTGGCCTCAGGTATGATATCATATGCCTTGAAAATGACATTATTTTACAGGTGATATTTAGGTTAAAAACAGTGATAGTAGGCATAATGTTTAAAAGCACAGGTTGTTCAGTCATGTATATTGGCTCTGTTAGGATTCTGTCTCCCCACTACATGTTTTGTAGCTTTGGAAATATTCTTTAATATCCTTAAACCTCTGCTTGTAAAACTGGAATGAACATGAAAAAGTTAATGAGAGAAATAAAAATTGATCCATATAAAATCCTTAGCACAATATCTGCAATAGAATAAGAAGTTAAATATTATTATTAAGCTGCTTTTGAACAAATGGCCTCAAATGCCAGTGAGTCTATGAACTGAATTTAGGATTATTACGTACATGTCTTAAAGTCACCTCTAAATTGAAAATTAAAAATAAGTAAATTTGTAACATAAAACCTCTGAATTCCTCTTTTGATTTTAGTTTGTTATGCTTATGAAACTTTAGCTTATGAGCCACTCTCAGCAAATGGTACTTTCAACTAATGATGTCATGATCACATTTCTTTATCTCCTCACACCTGCAAGTTTTGCTTCCAAACTAAACACCCACACTATCTGCTGCTTGATTACATTTTTCTTAATTAAATGATGTGTACAGCTTGCATTTTCAGTTAACACAGCAAAAGGAGCCGGCATTCTCATAAGTCATTTTTATGAGTTGGGCCCCTATCATTTTAATGTGGCAATTAATTAAGTGCTTAATAAAACTGTGCTTTATTATAGCAAAGCCTGGTTGCAGAAGTCTAGTTACAAATGTGTCAGCATTTTTGTTACTAACTCCTTTATATCCTCTCGATAATTGTACTATAAAAATTTGTTTTGAGTACAAATTTTGAAATGGTTGGAATTGCAATAACAAGCTGTTCTTCAGATATAAAAATAATCAATTTTAGGTGTGACCCTAAGTATGAAGAGATGGTTATCCAAATTATATCCCTGCTTTCATGGAGTATTCTTGACATAACATCAAATTATAGTCTATCTGTCTATACGTTAATAATTTTTGGTCATGTTAACAGATTGTTTTAATTCTTTTGATTAAATTGTAACATCTCTAATAAGAATATGCTCCTAAAGAAGATTGGGCTTTCGAATATAGTATAAAATTAGGATGATAATTTAATTGTATTTAAATTGAGCAAACACTTATGTACCCATACAATTACCAAGATCCTTTTAACGTATATTACATAGAGATATGTCCTTATGGCAATGTTTTTTAATTAAAAACATACAATAATTAATGTTGTTACATTTTAAGAATTATATACTGAGCAATGGTTCAGAAACTTGAAACTTCAGAAGTGCTCAGTGAAATATTTATCACATAATGATATATAATGATTCAAAGTATAAAAAATTTACCACTTTAATATAAATATTTATGAAGATGTAGTTCTATCTAGTTTGTCAGTATGGACATTTTAGTAAAATGATAGAATTTTTTAGAGAAAATTTTGACTAGGTGAGTTAGTAGAAGAAAAGTAAAGAATGTATTTAAATGACAAACTGGTTGATAATAAAATCCTTGCCACTCTTCTGAAACAACTGAACCAAAGTGTTACATTTCTACTCAAAGAGTAGTCAGTTTTGTAAAAAGTTGAAACAGAAGAGTAGAACAGAATTATTCAGTGCATTTTAGAATGTGTGTATGTTTTCTTATCCCTCTATATAAGGCTTTCACTGTGATTAGATATGCATGAAAACACAAAATGTGTTGATATTGTACAAATTAAGAAGACTAATTCAACACAGAACAATACAAATGATATTGGTACTATACAACAGAATGATACATATGAATACAGGTAAGTTTAAGGGATACTTCTACCATCTGAGCTCAAGGAATATGCAATTTTACCCATAATAGAAAGAACTGGGAAAAAATATATTGATGGAGAAAATATATATGATTAATAAAATGTTTCAAAAATTACTGAAAATTTTCATCTTTGGGCCATGTTTCCAAATCAAGTTTTTAAATATGTAATTAGAGTCAATAAATTCAGGTGAAAAATTTTTGCATGAATGCAATCAGCCAATATTCTTATGTCTGTTTTGTGAGTGATTGAGCCCAAAGTGTTTTTAATTTATAATAGCTAGTAGATGCTTATAACTTCCAGCTAATTGTACATGATATGTAATTTAAGAGACTAACCTATTATCACTAAAACTCACTAGTAATTTTGACTTT
Organism: Lemur catta; assembly: GCF_020740605.2. NCBI lineage: Eukaryota > Metazoa > Chordata > Mammalia > Primates > Lemuridae > Lemur > Lemur catta. The sequence goes on from NC_059140.1 coordinate 55,215,414, forward strand.
TTCTTTTTCTTTTTTTTTTTTTTCTTTTTTTTTAGCCTAGGTCCCATTCTGTTGCCCAGGCTAGAGTACAGGGCATCATCATAGCTCACTGTAACCTCAAACTCCTGGGCTCGAGCAATCCTCTTGCCTCAGCCTCCTGAGTAGCTGGGCCTACATAAATGTGCCACTATACCTGGCTAATTTTTCTATTTTTTGTAGAAACCAGGTCTTGCTCAGGCTGGTCTTGGACTCCTAGGCTCAAGCGATCCTCCTGCCTTGCCATCCCAAAGTGCTAGGATTACAGGTGTGAGCCACTGTGCCTAGCCAATTTTGACTTTTTAATACTATTTTTCAATATAATTTCTAATGAAATATTACAGGTAGACAAAGGGATAAAATGTTAGAAAACTAGACACATATCTGTAATCAGATACTGAAAGTTTATGTTAAAAGTAGAGCAGAATAATGTATTAATTTTGCAATACAATTTCAAAGCCCTAAGTTGTACTACGTTCTTTCTAATCAGGCTCTTTCTCTGCAGACAAATAGCATTTCACTTACTAGCATTTCACTAGTACTCACTGTACTCTGCTAAGTCATTTACCATGCTCTCCATCTCCAACTATTGTGCTTTAAGGTTACTATTCTCAGCTAGTCTTATCAAATTTAGATTTTTCTGTATTTTAATCTTTGATTTCAGTGATTTTCAAACAAAACAGTGAGCATGTATTGTTTACACTGCCATATTAAAATTCTAAAAATTGTTTCTTATCCAATAATTGTTATAATGTTTAATGATTGTTGATATTAATAGGAATATTTCATATACTTTAGTCTTGTCTCTTTGATTAAATTCATATTGCAAATATTTATTCAGAAATTTGATGTTTGTTGGAAAATCACAGTACAACTTACTTACATTTAAGTCCTTTATCCATTTTTAATGGATATCCATTTTTAATTAATTTTTGTATATAGCAAGAGATAGGGGTCTTGTTTTGTTCTTCTTAGTGTAGCTATCCAGTTTTCCCAGCACCATTTACTGCATATAGTATCCTTTCCCCACTGTATGTTCTTGTCTGGTTTGTTGAAGATGAGTTGGTTGTAACTATGTGGCTTTATCTCTGGGTTCTCTCTTATGTTACATTGGTGTACGGCTCTACTTTTATACCAGTACCATGCTCTTTTGGTTAGTATAACCACTATAGATAACAGTATGGAGATTCCTCAAAGAAATAAATTTAGACTTACCATTCAACCCAGCAATCCCACTACTAGATATCTATCCAAAGGAAAAGAAGTCGTTTATCAATGAAAAGACACCTGCACTTGAATGTTTATCACAGCACAATCCACAATTGGAAAGATGTGGAATTAACCTATGTGCCCATCAATTCATGAGTGGATTAAGAAAATGTGATATGTGTATAACAGGGAGTACTACTCAGCCATAAAAATGAATGAAATAATGTCTTTTGCAGCAATTTGGATGGAACTGGAGACCCTTATCCAAAGTGAAGTATCTCATGAATGGAAACAAAACCACCACATGTATTCTCTAATAATCAGGAGCTAATCAATGGGCACACGTGGGCACAAAGAGATGTAGAGGTCATTGGAAATCAAGCAGGGGGAGAGGAGGAGGAGAGGAGATGTAAAAACTCAGATACAATGAAAACTCTTTGGGTGATGGGTACACTAAAATCCCTGACTTAAGCATTATACAAGGTATCTGTGTAACAAAAACATTTGTAGCCCCTTGATACATTAAAATTAAAAAAAGAAGCATATATACTTTTAATTAAAACTAGAGAAACTTGACTTCATAAACACAAAGAGATGTTTGTTTGCTTCTTTTTAGAGAGAAGGTCATAGTATTTGGGGTGCACAAAATTGCATATGCAAAGAAGTAGGATCATTTTCAAAAGTATGGATAAATTGCATGCTCCTACTAGAAAATTTTGTCTGAGTCTTTGTTTTCCACTCCATGAACCCTAATGATTACCACTAATTGCCTGATCCACCTTTCCAAAGTGTAAGAAAGAAAAATATGTTGTGTGCTCACAATTTTTCTTGGACTATTTGCAGCTTTCTCATTAGCATATGTGCCCGCTCCAATTTGTACCTTCACTTGAACATTGTAAACAGTTTTTAACAATTCCCTTTTCCTTTTCATTCAAGTACTGACATTTGTATTTCAAAAGAAACTTAGTAGTAGAGAAAGAGTTCCCTAAACCACAAATCAGAGGCCAAGTGATTTTTTAACTTAAGCTTTGAAAATTTTTAGTTCACAGTAACTTTCATACACTTAGTTCATGCTAACTGTACTCACATCTAACTTATATTTTTTACTATATACCTGTGATAAAGATTTTAGTTGTAGAGATTTCTGTTATTTTGCTCTATTATAAATATAAATTGCCTTTTTAAAAGTTTTATTCTATTTTAAGTTGATGTATAATAATTGTACATATTTGTAGGGTTCAGTGTGATGCTTTGATACAAGTATAGAATGTACAATAATCAAATTAGGGTAGCTAACATATCTATTATCTCAACATTTATCATTTCTTTGGGGAGAGAGCATTCAAAATCTTCTCTTCTAATTATTCTTAAATGAACAATATATTATTGTTAATGGTAGTCACCCTACTGTGCGATGGAACACTAGAACTTATTACTTCTACCACTTTGTACCTGTTGACCAACCTCTACTCATCTTCACATCTACCTTACCCTTCTCAGCCTCTGATAACCACCATGTTACTCTCTACTTCTGAGATCAACTTTTTTAGATTCTATATATGAGTGAGATCATCATAAGATATATATCTTACAGGTTTTCACAGTATTTCATGTTACTACTCATTTTATATACACCATGGGCTACTAGTAAGGCAAAAATTTTATTGTAAGACTAAATGACTCATTAGCATATTTAATTGAGTTAGACCTAATGTAGTGATCTTGCTATGTGATTTTGACACAAAAATTTCAGTTAAAACAGAATTTGTGCACTTTAAACTTGTTTTAATTTACTAGTGACAAGTATATATCATTAAATTAGACATGTATATAGGGCTTTTTTATGCCTGCAGTGTTCAATTACCTTTTTAATGTACTTTTTTCATGGTTATAGTTAGCCTTATTTTAATATGGCAAAACTTCAATGCCAAAGTTATTTTGATAATAGTCATAAAAATACACTAAAAGCAATAATATCTCTCCAAAATGTGATTATAGAGATGGAGAACAACACATGGAAACTGTGTATTCTTCATAATTCATAATTTCTTAAACATTCACATCCATCACTTCAGTTAAAGAACAATCTGTCCCCATAACTCTGTTGGAAATGTGCTTATTTGTTTAGACAGATGGGCATGCCCTGAGGTTCATTCTCTAGCTTAAATATACAATTGCCTTTATGCTTTTAAGAAACAGCTGATGGAAAAGAGTTGTATATGCAAGCGCTTGTTTGGAATGTACAATGGGAAGTCAATGTGACAGATCATTCAATAGTCATCACTCCTAAAAATCGGCTTTTTGTATTAAAATATATTGTTTATAATTCAATTCCAAGTATCGGACTACATTAGAAAAATCTTATTAATTCAAACAACTAAAATTTTAACACTCAAAATCTGTCCCTCAAAAGAAAAAAATATAAACATGTACAACATCATCTAAAACTAAGTGGTAATAATTAATACTTGTGACTACTCAAAGATTTGGTAGTATTTTTTTTTAAATAGCAAAAAGCAAATGGTCTCATCCTAAGGAAAAATTAGCTTTCTCATTATTTTACACATCTTTCTAATGAAAATGATAGTTTTTATGGTAATTCATGTGGGACCAAATTTTTCTTTGTATGTATATAGAATTTCCATAATGAGGGAAATAATATAACCTCTTTCAAAAAATGATACTCACAACTTAAAAGAGGTCTATATTCTAGAATTCCATCTCTCTGTAACTGACTCATTCTAAAGGGAGGCCTCATAACTTCTCCATGTTTCTGGTTCTTCCTTAGTGATTTACAGATAAAAATTCTTATGTGCATGTGTGTGTGTGTATAAAATAATTTGAAAAATGTTACCTCAAATTCTGGAAACACATAACCAAATTTTTTTTAAAAAAATGGATGATTTAGCTATCCAGAATAGTGTCAACTCAGAAAACTACACTAAACCTACTCTAGAAAATGTTGAGTTAACACTATTGCTGAGATATCCAAACAGCACACTTAAAAACGATCTTTACAGAAGATTGATGAACATTATTTCTTGCACACAATTTTCCAGGATTTATTGCTAATCTAAAGGTCATTTATAGAAAACTTCCTCTATTCCACGGTAATGTGTGTTTTTGTGTCTGTGGCTATTAGCTAAATACTTGACCATACACTTATCTTTATTACTGTAATAGCAAATTTTTAAGACAAATACCCTGAGCTCTTTACCATTATAAATACCACTTTGATTTCAACAAATTCTTGATGTATCTTTTCATGTAGTTCAATAAAAAGGATAAATTAATTGAATTCTAGGCTGGTTTGTGCTTCACTTTAGTCTGATTATGCTTTTGGGCCTGGCAGAGGATATGAAATTCAAGTTATTTGCAATTCAATCGAATTGATACATTTTAAAGATAAATCAGGCTATTATTCTAATCATCACCATCATCTCATGATGTCATTATCTTGGTTAGTCTTTATTGAAAGTAAGTTAAAAGAATACAGTAAGGATTGAACTAATCATTATAAATTGTTGAAGGCATATATTTTTCTTATTTAAGCTTGCAATGATTCTAAGTAAAATTTATATTTATTTTCATCATAATTTTAGGACAAATTTTTGCTTGTAATATTTTTATTCTTAGAAAAGTTGTAATAGTCTTGGTTCTATTTCATATATTTCACATATTCCATACTCATATATTTGTCATTTATACCACAGAATGCCAAGACATTATTATTTCTGAAAATTGGTAATCCTTAGCTCTGTTAAGTTTAGGAAACTTGTGGGAAACATCATTATCTTCTAAGCTGTCAGCATCATCCATAATCCCTTTCCATGATTTTGTTGTTACTGTTATTGTTCTTGTTTTCTGCCATGTTTCAAAAAACACTAAGATGCTCTGAAATTATTTCTTAAGGGGAGATGGCCAAAAATGTGGTAAGTTTTCTTTGCTCAAGGTGGCACTCCATGTCTAAAATCATGGGTGCTGAATCATGGTAAGTATATTAGAGCTCATGTAATTATACCTATTCACATTCACTTGATAATTTACAGCTCAAATAAGTATACTATTCCATGCTCATAAACTACATTCCATTAAATTGACAGAGGTCAAGTTAATTAGTGTAGTGAGTTATTTCCTCATTTGCTGGACTGATGTCATGTCTAGCCATCTCTCACTGCACTTACATTCACACAATATAGAGTAAAGAGAACATTCTAGAACAAGAGTTAGCAAACGAAGGTCCATGAGCACAATCCAGCCTATGGCCTATTGTGCACAGTTCATGAACTAAGAATGGCTTTTACATTTTTAGAGCATGGTAAAAGTCAAGCAAAAACAAAATAAAACACAATGAACAAGCTTCAGAAGAGACAGCTAAGACAGCCCTTTAGAGAATAAAATTGCTGATATTTGCCTTAGAGCCTAGATGGTAGTGTATTAATCACTGACAGAATGATTTTTAGGACTTTATTTTTAGGGCAGTTTTAGATTCACAGCAAAATTGAGACAAAGGTATAGAGATTTCCAATATGCCCACATGTGTAGCCTCCCCTATTATCAACATCTCCAACGGAGTGATGCATTTATTACAATTGATGAACCTACACTGATACTACATGATGACCCAAAGTCCACAGTTTACATAAGAATCCACTCTTGGTGTTGTACATTCTATGGGTTTGGACAAAGTTATAATTACATATATCCTTCACTATAGTATCATGCACAGTATTTTCACTGCTATAAAGATCTTTAGATGCCTTTTCATCTCTACCTAATTCCTAGAAGCCACTGCTCTTTTTACTGTTTCTATAGTTTTGCCTTTTCCATATAATATGTACTAATAGTTTTTTCAGATTGGTGTTTTTAACTTAGTAATATGCACTTAAGTTCCCTCCATATGTTTTCATGGGTTGATAATTCATTTATTTTTAGCACTGAATAATATTCCATTGTCTGGATGTACCATAGTTTATTTATCCATTCATCTACTGCAGGGCATCTTGGTTGCTTCCAAGTTTTGGCAATTATGAATAAAGTTTCTATAAACATCTCTGTGCAGGTTTTTATGTGAACATAAGTTTTCAGCTCATTTGGGTAAATACCAAGGAGTGTGGTTGTTGAATCCTATAATAAGAGTAGGTTCAGTTTTGTAAGAAACTTGCCAAACTGCACAGATTGTTTTTGTGTTTTTTTCTCTCTTAATTCCTCTAAAAGTTTCTCTATGGTTATTGACTGGTTTGGAAAGAACAAATACAGCCAATAGTCCTTTCTGTCTCTTCTCCTGAAAATAGAATTTAAAGAAAATTTATAGTACCCATTATATTGATATTTTTGCAATACATTTTGTCTGGTTCTATTCTACCTATCTTTAAGTTCCAATAAGCAATGCAGACTCAGACCCACCATTTATCTATCTGTCTATCTATGTGCCTATGTGTGCACCTTGAGAAACAAACAAAAACAAAAACCATGTATCTTCTCTTATGAAAATTATCTACTCTGTATAAATACTTTGATTATTCAGGATTAGGGACCAGAAAATCTTCCTCTTTCAAATGAAGGGATTTCTTTTTCAATTTTTTTCTTGATTCCTTGGAGATACTACCACAGACCACACTTATCATATCTATAATAAACGTTTTGCTGAGTTGCTGGGACTGTACTATAAAAGATCCCATGTACCAAGGGCCTTGACATCCTTATGTTGGATTGCAAAAAAGAGAAGATATAGAATAACAATTATATTAGTTGAGTGGTGCTGTGAGAAATGACTTGCCTATGTTATTTCATTTTTTTCCTCACAATACTCCTGCAAGCACCATTATGCTTATTTAACACATAAAGAAATCAAGGTAAAGTTTTATAAATAGCATAAGTATTAACTCTTCAAAACAAACCAAACAGGGAATAAATGATGAAGGAATGCAAAATATATCAAAGAATAAATGAAGAAACCTTGATAACTTGGAAGGAAGGGAATCTTAGAAGCTATCTTCTGAACTCCTGTGGTATGGAATTTCTTGCTGTCATAATCCAAGACTCAATAGAACTAAAAAGTAGATAAAGTACATCAATTCAAGACAATGAAGTCATACATAGGCCAGAAAAATTATATTTTACTTACTAGTACAGCATCATAGGCCAATTTCCCTGGGAAATGAACTGTGATGCAAAGATTTGCAAGCCATTTGGTTACATGGAGTACTCTTAAGAGCAATGCATGTGAGAGGATAAGTGGCACAGATTTGGAGAAAGGGATTCAGTAGCACCAGAGGTCTTAGAAAATCCCACTGGGAACTCTCAAGTTGAGGTGGTACTTCGGAATTGCTGGGAATTAAAATAAGAGGCCCAGGCTATTGTACCTTGCATCACCCAACCAATGTGTATTGGTTATCTCTGTTTGGCTGGTTTGGGGCTGTAACCTTATCTCCACTGAAGGTCAAATCCCACAAAATGGCTCAACTGAGAGCTAATAGCAACCAACAGTCTGTGGCAGGGAATAAATATCAAATTCCTAAAGGGACTATGTTGTCAGACCACAGCATACAATACAGTCTACTCTTTGTTCTGTTCAAATACTCTTGCTTTGCATAGTAATTTCATCCCATATGGGAACAGTTCCTTAAAATTCTGGAGTTTTTTGGTTTTTGAAACAAGAAAATTAGTGACAATGCATTTTGTGTTAATAGCATATGTGGGGAATAATGTATGACAGCACAAAAACAAAATATGGGAGACAAAAATTGGGTACATACTTGTGGTAATGTCCTTTTTCTCTATGTGAAGAAGTATATTCCTTTTTGAAGGTAGAGCCTGGTTAGGGGGATGGGGACATTTAGGAACTAAAAAATCATAGTGCTTTAAAAATGTAGTTATATAGTTAGGTAGAATGAACAATATTTAATGACAAAACAAAGTGACGATAATCAACAATAAACCAGGGTATACTTTAAAATAATTAAAACAGTGGAATTCGAATGTACTCATCACAAAGAAATGACAAATGCCTGATGTGATGGGTACCCCAATTACTCTGGTTTGATTAATTCACATTGTATGCCTGTATCAAAATATCATATATATCCATATATAAAGATATACAACTATTATATACCTGTAATAATTAAAAATAAAAAAAGAAAACATAGTGTCTTGCTTGATAAAAGAAACAACTTATGTTGTAGTTTATAAATACGTATTTAATTCCTCACAAGGCAACTGAGTTATACATAATTAATAAAGTATATTTAAGATTAAAATTTCTTCTAAAATTAAATTAATTTTAGTATTAAGAAGAAGAATACTTGTTTTGATCTTATTGGTGTTTTATAAATATAAATTCATAGGATGAATTCATGAATATAAATTCATGTACAATATAAATCCATATCAACACTAGAATAACGAATTATCAACCAGCAGACAACAGAAAAATGTTAATGATAAATACTAACACAAATATCAACTTCCTGATGCTAGGTCCACAGTTAGATAATTTTGTTATAAAAATATGAAAGAAAGGATAAACAAACTTATAAAAAGATTTTAATCAATTTATAAAATAGGGCTATATAGTGGAAGTTTACATAGTATATTACAAAGTAAATAACTCAAAGAAATACATTTTACAGAGATGAAGGGATAATGAGTTGAAGTAGAACATATAGAATTACAATGTAAAACTTCTGTAGAAAAAATAATCAAAAGCATGATATAAGTGGAATGAGTTGTTTGGAAAAATATAATTTATTAAAATCTACAAAGAGTGCTGCTGAACTCTGAAATTAAATGAGTGAGCATTGTGCTGTGGCACCAGGAAACATCAATATATGTGTGACTCAATATTCAGAGTTTGTATCTCATTACAGAAGTCATTTCTATTTCTTTTCAAGTGCTCCTGGTGAGAACTAAATTACATATTTTAAAAGATAGGAACCAGTTATGATCATGAAATATAAACAGCATTAACAGCTTTAAGAGAAATGAATCTAAAACTGTTGACCTCATAGAGGTAGAAAGTAGAATGGTAGTTATCAGAGGCTGAGGTGGTTGGGGGAAGGAAAGATGGAGATGGTGGTCAAAAGACATATAATTACAGTTGGATAGGAGGAATAAGTTCAAAAGACCTATTGCACAGCATGGTGATTATACTTAATGATATATTGTATTCTTGAAAAACGCAAACAGAGTGAACGTTAAGTCTTCTCACCAGAAAAATGATAACTAGATGAGGTAATTCATTTGTTACTTAGCTAGATTTAACTATTTCACAATGTACATATACTTCAAACTGTCATGTTGTACGTGATAAATACATACAGTGTTATCTATCAATTTTTAAAAATTAAAAAAAATGAATGCATAGCACAGAAGCTTGGAAGAAAATAATGCATAAATATTAATGTAATCTTAAAAGATTGCTAATCCTGCCTGAGCAAAATCTTTGCAATAACATTATTGGATATTTAAAAATAATGTGCATTTCAATATTTGATTTAAATATTTTTGCCAGAATATAACAAAATAAGCACAGATTATCTCTTCATTTATAATTTACTTGAGCACTAAACAAAATTCTGAGGTGCCCCAAATATTCATTTTTATGGGTCAATTTGGAAGCAATTATACAAGTTAGACTGAAATAATCCTGCAAATTTACACAGTTTGAGCAAGTACAAATGAACTGTCAGAAATCTTGAAAGATGTGGCTTTCTTACACTCTTATATTTGTTCATTGTAGAGTCTTATTAGAATGCTTAAATATATATTTTTCCCGATGTAAGCCATTCCTCAAAATTTACTGATTCAATATGTTAGCTAATCTCTTATGTTGCCTTCAGGTGGTTATCTTTTTCATTATTAGTTTATTAGTAGTTACAAGCACAATAGAGCAAAGTCAATGGCTCAAAGAAACAGCTAATCCTGATATGGTATAATTCTTGTTACAATGTTAAGGAATAACAGCATTTTTGTTTCTCCACAGAGGCACAAATAAACTAGCATAAATTTAATATAATTTCATTTTAGTCTTTACTGTTTTTTTCTTATCAAGCAATACTATTTAATAAATTGAGAATGTCTTGACTACACACCTAATTACTCCATTTCCAGACATGACTTTCTTCTCTGTATGTTACCTTTGCCAGAAATACTAACATTGGCAAAATTTGTTTTACATGGAGCATTCCAATTCACAGCCCCAAAATAAGTTTGAATTCATACTCTAATTGAAGGTTACAAAAATAAAACTATTTTTGACATGTATAGAATGTAGCAAAATTTATTTCACTGAAAATTTAGCACAAACCATTTGGAGTATCACTTTTAAGTTCTGAAATTAAAATTTGGAAGTTAAATTAATAGTAAATATTGATTAAATTATTATAGCTACACTTCCTTCTCCCCCTCTGAGTACAAAACATTTTTTCCAAGGTCTATTTATAAGATTTTATCATGATAAAAGGAAGATTACTTCCAATACATGCACATTAATGTTGATTGATTAGTGCTAATTTAATGATGAGTATATGTGGCATTGGTTTTCTATTCTTGTGATACTTCTCTGAGAAGAATGGGCTCCAGCTCCATCTAGGATAGTACAAGAGGTAGTTCACCATTTTTTATGGCTGACTAGAACTACATGGCATACATATACCCCATTATATTAATCCACACATGGATTGATGGGCACTTGGGTTGTTTCCACATCTTTGGAATTGTGAATTGTGCAGCTATAAACATTCGAGTGCAGACGTCTTTTTGGAGAATGTGTTTTTTCCCTTTGGGTAGATACCCAGTAGTGGGATTGCTGGATCATACAGTAATTCTACTTTTAGTTCTTTGAGTTATCTCCATACTACTTTCCATAGAGGTTCTACTAGTTTGCAGTGCTACCAGCAGTGTATGAGTGTTCCCATCTCTCCACGTCCACACCAACAATTGTTGTTTTGGGAATTTTTGATAAAATCCATTCTCACTGGAGTTAAGTGATATCTCATTGTAGTTTTGATTTGCATTTGGAAATGCAAAGGCAAAGGCAATTTATGTAAACAAAGCATTAGTACCTCTGTAGTACTCTGGAAAAAAATATATACAAAATAAAATAAAAACAAAAAATGGACAATAAAAAGTATTGAGAAAAATGTGGACAAACTAGAATGCTTATACATTGCTTGTGGGGATGTAAAATGGTTCAGCTACTGTGGAAAACATTTTGGTAGTTTCTTAAAAAGTAAAACATAGAATTATTATGGCATCATGATTTTACTCTTAGGCATACTGAAAAGAGTTGAAAACAGATATTCAAATAAGCACATATATAAACATGTTTTTAGTAGCAGCAATTTTCAGGGTAGCAAAGAGATAGAAAGAGCCCAAATGCCATCCATGTATTTTGTACCCCCATAATGAGCTGAAAAAAAAATAAATTTGGGTTATTCTCTGGAAAAAAAAAAAAAACTGAAGGACATAATCAATTGATTTCTTCTAATAACATTATAAATATCATACTAAGTCGATTATTACTTTGAAATACAAATTCATTTATAATATGTTTTTAAAATGTAGTGTAACCCCAATTCTGTCAAAAAATGTGGAAAAATATTTTTAACTAGAAAAAATTTGTAAATCTTTAGTTTTTACTAGTGTTAGTGGTTGTAAACTTGCCTAGCTGAAGTGTTACAGTTATGAAAATGAACAATAAAAATTTGTGATTTCTATATTTTCTCTTAAATTTCATCATGTACATAGGGAATATTCATTTAAGCCTACAAATAAAATGAATTATTGTTACAAAAAAAAAAAACATTATGCTAAGTGAAAAAAAAACAGGCACCAAAGTTAGTATGTTGTGTGATTTCATTTACATGAAATATCCAGAATAGATAAACTGATACAGATAGAATGTGTTTGGTGGTTGCCAGAATTATGAATATACTAAATGCCACTGAATTTTTCACTTTAAAATAGTCGATTTTATGTTATGTGAATTTCACCTTAATAACTTATTTTTAAAAACTGATAGGTCTGATTTTCTGGATAGCAATATTGAATTTACTTGCTATGTAAATTGAATAAGTCTCCTAAAATAAATAAAACATACGATATGAGCTTTATAGATTATAAATTTGTGATTACATAAAAATATATATTATTTAAATCCTAAAAAAAAAAAGATCAAAGGAAGATAACTTCAGTCCCATTTTCAGGGGTAAATAGAAGTGAACTGTCCTAAATGTAAAAAGCTATTTTTCAACCAAAATAGAAAAAGATCCGATCAGACTACCTGTAACCATTATCCATAGCTAGCACAAATAGCCCTGGTGAGAGAACAAAATTAGTTCATTTTTTTCTTGAGAACAAGGTGTATTTGCCAGAGAAGTTTTGTTTCTCTCCCTCTTACTGACATGAAGAAATAATAACCCAGAATCTCCCTGGTGCCTTAGTTACTCCCTGATGCTAAGGATAGACACTAAAGGAGAAGGTACCTCCTTCTGCTCCGTAAGTTTCCCCCATTCAATGCATTGTTAATAAAATGGAATTTTTAAAATAAATAGCATAACTATGAAATATATTTATTCTTCAATTGCAAGTTTGTATGTTTAAGTATACACAGATGATGTGTATACATTTACATGTACTTGTATGTATATGTATGCATATTTATTCTTGTATATTATATGAAATGAATATTTTTATGGGTGCAATTTGAAAAGACATAATTTCTCCGTAGGTCCATTAACTATTTACCTACATTTATACATGACTAAATTGATATATTGTATATATAAAATAATGTAATTGACATACTTTTAAGTGTATCAAATATTTGGCCCCTTTAATATTGTTAGATAGCAAATAAAATAATGATTTTAAAAATACAAGTTTTGAAAAAAATTCTAATTGTTCCATTAGCATTCAAATTTAGAAGGGTAATTTTTTTACTTTTGTGTAATGGTAGAGAAGTAATTTCACATTTCTGAGTATCATTTTCCTCATGTCTAAAATGAGGAAATGTGTTTCAGTATGTTGCAGTATGTTGCAACATTTGGTTTCTGTGATTGCCTCTAAAGTATAGTTCTCTAATTCTGTGATTCAATGAATTATTTAAACATAATGCTTGTCAACTTTGACACATTGATGTTCTTTGTCCTTCAAATTCAAATTTTCCTTTATTCAATTAAGACTTATTGAACATCTATCATGTGTCAGAGTCGATGCTAGACGGAGAAGACAAAAATATGCTAAATTTAATTCATCAACATGTAATATACAATTAAATTATTAGAATAATATATTTTGGAGCAACCTTAAAAATCACCACTGGCAATATTTATTGCAATAAAAATAAATAACCTGAGTCAGACAAGATGCTATAAAATTGATAAAATTGTACATAGTTCTTTTTTTTCCTGAGCATCTCCACCATTCTCCTCTGTCTCTGGATCCCCTGGTATTCACTATTCTACCATTTCTATAAGTGTGACTTTTTTAGATTCCAGATGTAAGTGAGATCATGTGGTGTTTGTCTTTCTGTGAGGGGCTTATTTCACTTAACATAATGTCCTCAAGGTTCATTAAATTATACATAGTTTTTAGTGAAGAATGGACTCTTTCATATTTCATATGATTTTGTTTTATATTAAAGTGTTCATTATATTTTGTTTCAATAAAACATACATACTCATTTAACCATCAACATATACTTACTTAATAGAAGTTTAATAAACAGAAAAAGGGTGAAGAAAACCATAATATTACTGTTAATATTTTGTTATATTTACACATCTTTTATCTATGCACTGTATATATTATTTTAGACTTTATGTAGCATTATAAGCAATCTTCAAGGTCATTTTTTTCAAAATCATATTTTAAATGCTTTCACAATATGCTATATAAGACACAATATAATAATTTTTGTATATTCAATGTAATAAGTTTATTTCCTTTTGTAAATAATAGTAGAAGACTAAAATAGTATTTTATTCAAATTTTTCTTTATACTTGGAAATGTAATTTTTTTGGAAACCACTTAGAGTCCCAGAAATGTAATTTTTTTCTTACACTTTTAGTTATCAAAAGAATGTGATAATAATATTTAGAATAATTCTTTGTTCTCATTATTTCCTATTAATATATTTCATTTATTAAAAATCTCCTTAGATGTAGGTGAAGCTACCTCATGAAAGCTAAAAATTTATGACTGTACAACTTGCAATTTCATTCTTTTTTTTTTTTTTTTTTGAGACAGAGTCTCACTTTGTTGCCCAGGCTAGAGTGAGTGCCGTGGCGTCAGCCTAGCTCACAGCAACCTCAAACTCCTGGGCTTAAGGGATCCTACTGCCTCAGCCTCCCGAGTAGCTGGGATTACAGGCATGCACCACCATGCTTGGCTAATTTTTTCTATATATATTTTTAGTTGGCCAGATAATTTCTTTCCATTTTTAGTAGAGATGGGGTCTCTCTCAGGCTGGTCTCGAACTCCTGACCTCAAGCGATCCACCTGCCTCGGCTTCCCAGAGTGCTAGGATTACAGGCGTGAGCCACCACGCCCGGCGCAATTTCATTCTTAAGTCATATGACTTGGTCAATTTTTGTAATCTACAATTATTATTGAAAAATATCACCAAATTATTTTTACAAAAGTGCAAAATATTACAAAAATACAAGATTTTTGTAAAAATACAACACTGAATATATTTGATGTATTTCTTCAAACATATTCAGTGGTTCCCCATTTATTAATACCAGTGTAAGAAATATCACTCTTCTGAGTGATATTAAAAATGCTGTCTCACTGCTTGCTTGGTTACCTTTCCTAATATATTTTCATGGATTTCTCCAATAAGAAAATTATGTTACATCTACAGAGAACAAAGAATTACATGATTACATATCTATGTTCTTTGTACTCTCCTGCTAATTTGAATTTCTACTTTTCTGCCCAATTGTTGGGAGTCAATCATCAATGACTCACCAGGCAAAGTGGCCTTTTCTTATCAGAATTCCTATAGCATTCACTGACATAACTATATATTTAATGCCTACTTACATTAAAATTCTTTTTTGTTTTTTAGTAAAATTTTAGTTACATTTTTTACAAACTAACCCAAATCAAGCTTATTAGAAATGAAAGCTTTATAAAGCCTTAATTCTTTGTGGTACCATAGCATATAGTAGTACATAACATACAGTAAATACTTGATAAAACAGTGTTTGACTGACTCACTAATTGCTTACTTCACTTACATAAAAGGTGGTTTTTATAATTATAGAATGATGCAGAATACAAAGGATATTAGATAACAGTGCGAAGAAATATAACTTTACTTTTGTTCCCAATTAGCACCTCAGATAGTTCCCATAATTTTTAGTCACCAGGTGAATGGATCCTTATGAAATGAATTGAAGACACTCTTAGAAATTTTTATTTTTGAAGACACCCATGGATATAGAAAAAGCTCTGAAATTGCTATAAAAGAGCCCTTTTTCTGAACTAATCTCTACCATTTATAAGCCAGTAATTCAACTCACCCCACTGAGATTGTTTTATTATCTGTGTAAAAGAATATCCTGTCCATTTGTCATGATTTTTCTGGGAACAAATAGAATAATGAATATTACAATGCTTTGAAAGTTATAAAATATCTATTAAAATAAAACAACATTTTTCCTTGTACTTGCTCTTCTACCATGTTGAAGATTATTCTCCAGGTTTCTAATAATACACATAATAATTGGATATATTTATGTTCATAATATAGACAAATTCTCAGAGAAGATGACCAAAATAATCCACCATAATATTGTAGCTTGTATCTTTAAACTGACTGTCCCATTGATTCCAGACACTGGAAAAAGTAGCATCATGAATTTCTGATCTTCACTGATAAAACAACACAGTATCAAAAGATAAGAAAATGAACCACGTCCAGGATTTCTTTCTACATAAAAAATGCTAAAGAGAGTCATAAATGCTATTATTCCCATTCAAATGTGATTCATAAATGAGTAAATTAAAAATGAAATAAAATGAAATTAGAAGAGAGCATGTGTGTCAGTTTTGTTATACAGGACCATTAGTCAGTGATAATAAAATAAAAATAGCCACTAACCATACTTGAATATGGTTTTTGGCATATAATAATAGATAACAATAAGATAATCTGGAAGGTTTATACAGAGGAATCTTCTTATGAGAGCTGTGGAAGTTCAAATAGGAGGGGCAAAGAGGTAAACTCCCTGGCACCTTTTCATCTCCTATGTCAGGAAAATGAGGAAACCAAATTGTAATATGACATATAATTGTGAATTTGCTTTATAAACTTCTAGGAAATTTACATATGGCAGAGGAAGTCAAAGTCTCTTTCAAAAATGATCTTATACTCCAATCACCTTGATTGGATTAATACATATTACATGCATATTTCAAAACATCACATGTACCCCATATGTACCCATAATAATTTTTTAAAAAAATTAAAAAATGGTCTTCTAGATGCATTAGTATTTGCTGTCATTACTATGGAAATCATCAATCTAATAACCTGATCTTGAAATATAAAGTAACTCCCATTCGTTTCCTCTATTTAAGCTATAACAGTTAATGCTGAAAGTGAACGTTAACTGGAACTTACCAGGTCCATAAATATTTGTGAAATAAAAATAAATAAATTTATTATTCAATTATGGTTGAGTTTCTACCATAAGACTGATATTTGTTGCCTAATAGCAATAATCAAATGCAATTTAAAAAATAATCACTCAAGCATTGAAATTAGATACTCAGTATTCTGTTGAAAATAATTTTCTTAGAAATGTTGCCAACAATTTAGCAGATCTTCTACCTCTCCAGTTAGCCACTAATAACTAAATTGGCATTTGCTAACAAAAAATTGTCAATTAGATTTGAATAAAAGAACATCTATGATCATATTTTCTATAAGGTAAAAAATTTCAAAATGTAGCAAAAATAACATGTTTTTATTCTTTCTTTTTATAAATGTTAACATTAGAAGGAGTGGCATGTTGCTGTAATGGAGTGTCTAGCCTATGATTTTCAAACAGCTGTGGCTTCCTGAAAACTGACTTTCAAAAATTAGGATATTTAATTGATCCAATTTTACTGAAAAAAAATATGCTATCTAGCTCAGATCTGGATTAGCATTTGCATGTCTTCTAATCTGTGGTAGGATGACCTCAGGACAGACATCTGTTTGGATGTCTTGGATGAGTTCACATACAACCATCTGTTCATGGAAGAGTAGCCTCATCAAAATTGATCAGAAACTTTGATTACAGACATGAAGGCACAGATTTTATCAGTACTGATGTACTTGCCCATTATGTTACACTGAAATAAAAGCAGAAAAAACTATAGGTTCTAAGGTGTATCAATTCATGGTATAATAGCTGAAAAAGTCTTAATACTATAAATTATAGAAAGTTTAACTTCTATATAAATGATGGCCAAAATTAATGGACAATTTAAATCTGATGCTCAGATTTTGAATAAATATCTCTAAGAAATCTATAGCTAAAGTAGTAAGTAATAAGCTATGAACAACAGCAAACTTCTGATTATACAGTGGTGCTAATTATGACTTATTTTATGTTAAAAGAATAGGAAAAAACAAGAACACGTGGAGTATCGTGGCTATAGTCAATAATAATGTATTGTATACTTGAAAATTGCTAAAAGAATAGATTTTAAATATTCTCATTACAGGAAAACAAGTAGGTGAGGTGATATATTTGTTAATTAGCTTGATTTCATCATTTCACAAGTACACATATATCAAAACATAACCTTATATATTGTAAATATTCATAATTTTTTTTATCAACTAGAAATATTAATTTAAATAAATAAATACATAAATTTAAAGCAAGTTGAACTTGCTGTGATTGAGGAACCAAAACGGCAATAAGCCTACCATTTTGTCAATAATAATAAATTTAAAAGGTACAAGTGACCTGCCAGACGATCAGAATCAGCAATATTTTAAATTTTCCAAGGAATAATATAATCATAAAACTCAAGTTTATTTTAAAAAGCTAATATCTTATCAAGAAGTGTGCCATTCTTGAGCTACTTAAAACCACGCTAGCCTATTTTCAATCATGTCCATAGTGTATTATTTTGGAGGCTTTTAATACACCTAATGAAGGAAACATAATGATTATCATTAGAGTCACTATAGGACATTTGTTTTGTGTAAACACAAAACCTCAGTAGCTAGCACAACAAATGTCTTTTTTTAATGGTAGGATCAGGTTTCTGTTTATTTGTGTTTATTGTTTTTGTACTTTTTCCTTGCTCCTGCAAAGCCCACCGCAGGTCTGGGTTATTTGCTAAGCGAGCTAACTTCCATGCTGTGGCTCCATCTCAACACATGCTTCCATGATCACCACAAGAAAGAATAAAGGAGGGCCGGGCGCGGTGGCTCACGCCTGTAATCCTAGCACTTTGGGAGGCTGAAGTGGGTGGATCGTTCGAGCTCAGGAGTTCGAGACCAGCCTGAGCATGAGCGAGACCCCATCTCTACTAAAAATAGAAAGAAATTATATGGACAGCTAAAATTATATATATAGAAAAAAATTAGCCAGGCATGGTGGTGGATGCCTGTAGTCCCAGCTACTGGGGAGGCTGAGGCAGGAGGGTTGCTTGAGCCCAGGAGTTTGAGGTTGCTGTGAGCTAAGATGCCACAGCACTCTAGCCCGGGCAACAGAGTGAGACTCTGTCTCAAAAAAAAAAAGAAAGAAAGAAAGAATAAAAGGCCTTGCTCCAGCAACTGAATTTGTTGGCCTAGAAGAGATGAATGCCATTTCTGACTCTCAATCCACTTGCTAGAGTTAGTTACGTGGCACTATAAAGTTAAAGAATAAGGGTAAAAAATCTTATTATGTACCTGAAAAAAAATAAAATGGACCAGATATATGTGAGCAAATACATACATGTATATGTACATTGCATAAACATACACATATGTGTGTATGATATATATGTGAATGTATTATATTCTTTCTTGGAAGAAGGTTAGACATTAATCAATGTGCCAGCTGTTGGATAAGCTTGAGAAATATTTTTATCATCTTGCATTTTCTGTCACCACCATTCTTACTGGTCACATTTAGATTAAAAAAAAAAAAGATTAAGTCCCAATTTACTTTTATAAGAACATTTTCCCAAAAGTATACATGATTTCCACCTTCTGGGAAAATATAAAGTTTAGACTATGTGCCTTTTTAAACAATTAGAATATTTTAGCTCATATATCTTTATCTTATATCTATGGTGATTTAATTGTGGTTATTTGAAAGAAACAAACGAGGTTACTATAAATTTGGTGGTCAGGATATCAGATTTGCTACTTCCTAAATACATCTTTTATATGCCAGGCACGCTACTAAGCTGATGTATTTGCTTCATTGTATGTCTTTCTAAATTTTTTCTAAAGATAAAACTTGTGGTTTGTTTAATTTTTACTTTTCGGGAAAATGAGCTCCTAAAATAGAGTTTTTTTCCTCACATTATTCAGGGCCAGGTATTTTGGACAAAGTAAATGTATAATAAAGAACATAGAGAACCATGAGATTCAAGTAAGGTATGATGAATATAATCTTAGCAGTGTAACTCCCATAATAGTTCTATTTCAGATGAAGAAATCAGAAAACGTTTTTAAGAGTCTACATACCCATTTTATTTACAATAATGGATGCAGCTTTACTGTTTGGTCACTACTAGGCTCTAACTTGAAAGTCTTCTTACACAAGAAATGAAGATAAAGAGAATACCTTCTAAATTATTTAGCTTAATAGTTAGTGAGACCTCTATTCCAAAATAAAACCCCATCTATATTCACTATGGTGTTATAAACATACTAGTCAAAACAAGTTCAGCAGAGTTCATCTTTGAGAATTTTGTTGATAATTCAGGTGATCTAAACTGGAATCATTTGCCTTCCTAGATCTGCAGTTGGGAGAGATGTAAAGACAGATAATCTAATCACCTCATTTTATAGTAAGGACTGATGTTTGAAAGGATTAGAAAGGGGCCTCAATTTACAAATCCCACTAGTGACAGTGCCTGGATTAGAATCCATCCCTCATTTACACAGCATCTCTTCTGTTTTAAAGCACAGCTTTCCAAAGATAACTACCTGAACTCATACTTGCAATTAGATTTCCAAATATAGTTTAGCCTTCTTTAAATTCATCTGTTCCAAACTCTGCCATTTCTAATCACGGCTTATTTTATGGTTTCCACTAGGAGTATCAAGTAAATATGAAGTTAAGTGCCACCTAGATAATTTTAACAAAAAAGAGGAAGGCTCTATCTATTTACTTGAGTAAATGAGTGAATTTCTTATTTTTCTTTTATGACTGATTCACTATCAGCCTTCTCCAGGCCTCCTACTGGGCAGCTAAAACCAGTTGGAGAAAAATCACAAACCAAGAAGATTGTTAGCAATATAAATTCATAGTCACTGACCTCAGCTGGACCTCAGTACTGCCTGAAAATTTTATTATTACATTTGTTTTGACTAGTTTCTAGAATCAAACTTTTCTGTTCTCCTCACTTCCCCACCTGTGTGTCTCTCAGCAGATGACCTTGCCTCCTACTTCATAGAACAAATTGAATCTATCAGAAGGAACCTCCTCAAATTCCTGCCACCAGACCTTCAATGTGACTTGTATCTGTACCTATTCATTTATTTTTAATTTATGTACATGGTATTTTTCAATAATTACTTTTTCTTCTCAATGATTTTTAAAAGAATATCCACATTTGAGCCTGTGTGCATGCCTATACGAGCGTGTCTGTTTAAAATTGGTTGCTTCTAACTGCTGCATTTTATACAGTGGTGTATATCCACCACAGTTTTCTTTGCTTTTGAAACTGAGACAGAGTCTCGCTCTGTTGCCAAGCTTAGAGTGCAATGGAGTCATCGTAGTTCACCGTAACCTCAAACTACTGAGCTCAAGTGATCCTCCTGCCTCAGCCTCTCGAGTAGCTGGGAATACAGATGTGCACCACCACATCCAGCTATTTTTTTAAGAGACAAGGTCTCACTGTGTTGCCCAGGCTGGTCTCAAACTCCTGGCCTCAAACCATCATCCCTCCTCTGCCTCCCAAAGTGTTGGTATTATAGGCATGAGCCACCGTGCCTGGCCCCATCACAGTTTTCGTATTTATTTCTTCATTAATAGATTTCAGAGTGGCCTTCAACTTCTCATTACTTTCGACAATTCTGTGAAGAACATCCTCAATCATGAACACATGTAAAAAATGTTTTTGAGTTGACATATTCAATAAGCAGGATTATGAGGAGACTTTAAATATATATACAGTAGTCACCCCCTTATCTGTGAGGAACATATTCTAAGATCCCTAGTGGTTGCCTGAAACCATGGAAAGTACTGAACCCTATATATACGTTTTTTTCTATGAACACATACATATGATAAATTTTAATATATAAATTAGGCACCATAAGATATTAACAATAATCAATAACAAAATAGAACAATTTTAGCAGTCTGCCATTCACAATTTCATGAATAGAAGGTTCATTCTTACCACAGATCTTAGCAACCTCAGCATATGCTTTTTTTCCTTTCCTTATTAAGTCGAGAACTTTCACCTTTTCATTTAAAGGAAGCACCTTAGGGCTTCTCTTTGGTGTATGTGAATTGCCAGTATCACAACTTTTACACTTTGGGACAATTAGTAAGCAAAATGAGAGTTACTTGAACACAAGCACTGCCATATCACAGTAGTCAATTTGATCATCCACAGGGCTACGTACCGAGTGACTGACGAATGGGTCGGCAGCATAGACAGCATGGATCCCCCAGATGAAGGGATCGTTTGTGTGTGGGGCCTGATGCAGTGGCAAGGCACAAGATTTCATCGCATTGCTCAGAACACACACAATTTAAAACTTGTGAGTTGTTCATTTCTGGAATTTTCCATTTAATGTTTTTGGACTGGGATTGATTGGGGTAACTGAAACTGTGAAAAGCAAAACCACAGATAAGGGAAACCACTGTATTTTGACTGAATACTGTCTTGAGAAGGGCTTCATTTCTTTACATTTTCAACTGCAGCGCTTCATGTTCCTTCTATTCACCTGACCAGTACCAAAACTTCACCTATTCCAGGTTTTCCTAATTGAATGAACGAAATGTGTTAATGTGTTGTTGTTTTAAAATCATGGTTCTGTAACTGATACATTTGAATATCTCTTTTCATATGTTTGATTGAGTTTGGGGTTTCATCTTCTCTAAATTTTCTATTCATATAAGTTTGCCAGTTTTTCTATTAAGTTCTCTGTATTTTTTTTTCATTTCCAGAGATTTCCATTTATTCTAAATGTCATAATTTGTTCATTTTGGATATTGCAAATATCTGTCAATTTGCAACTTTTCTGTTTCCATGTTTTTCTCCATTAAAAATTACCCTTAAGTTTGAAATAATAAAAATCATCAATTACCCACCTCATTGTTTGTACTTGTGGGTTTTATTAAGTTGACATTCTTAATACTTCAGGCACAGCAATAATTTTTCTCTATAGTAACTCAATTTTCCTAACTTTCTATTTTCCAAGCTTTTTGTACTTTTCCTGTTAAATTAAAGGAAGATAGACACATAGATAATTTTTTCTATATATCTGTATTGTCTCAATGTAATGTTTTTTTTTATGTTCTTAAATCAGTCTCACACTAATAAACATATGTAGTTTCTTATTACCTGTTAGAGAAAATTCTTTTCACTGTTTCTCCATTTTTTTTTAAAACAAATTCACTCAATTATCCAAGATCTGTTATTTTTCTATATTATTATTTTTTTGGATAAATTTATCAAACTCCCCAAAACTCTAGCTGGAAATTTCATTAACATTGCATTTGAGTTTATTAGCATATTTTATTGTTAATCTGGGATTTTCAATATTTATTCAGATCTTATTTTATGCCCATTAATAGAGATTGTATATATTTTTAAGTAAGTTACTAAGTTCTTTAGATTTTCTATTGTTAACGTAAATGGTATCTTTATATTTGCAAGACTATTTCTTTTGTTGAGTTATAATTGAAACACAGTGAAATACACACATCCTACGTGTACATTTCTTTCTATTTTCACAAAGGCATAAACCTGCGTGATCCATACACCTGTCATTATAGAGGATATCTTCTCTACTCCAGAAATCCTGCACTCGCCTTGTATCAGTTAATTCCCACTTTTGCTAAAGCAGGTATTGTTCTGATTTCTATCACTGTAGATTGTTTGCCTGTTTTAGAAGATCATAGTAAGGAAATTACACAGTATGTACTCTTACATGTCTGACCTCCCATTCTTGACATTATCCATATCTCTGTATCAGTAGTCTACTCTTGTTATTGCTGAGTAATGTGTCATTGTATGACTAGATCAGCTTATCTTCCTGTTGATAGAAATGTGGACTGTTTCCAGTTTTGGATAATATGAGTAAAGTAACTGAACATTTTTGTATAAGGTTTCCCATAAACTCCTTTCCCTCTCTCCATCCCTCTTTTCCTTCTCTCTTTCCTTTCTTTTCTTTTAAATAAATATCTAGAAGTGAAATTTATGAGTTATTGAATAAGTGAATGTTTAACTTCATAAGAACTTTTCAACAGTTTTTTTTTTTTTAAGTTTGAGTCATTTTCTCCCATCATTAAGGGAGCTCAAGTGGCTTCCCATCTTCATTAACATTTGTTATTGTCAGATTTTTGTTGAAATTTACTTCTTGCTTTCTTCTTTTCTATCTTAGACATTAAAGTTGTAGGCATACCTTTAAGGATTGCTGGCCATTGCTACACTCACAAATATTGGGATGTTGTGTTTTCATTAATATTAAGTTAAAGTGTATTTTTAAAATTTTCCTTTTAATTGTTTTATTTGACTCATGGAATATAGAGATGTGTTTTGTCTAATTTTCAGGTATTTGAACATTTTCTAAATATCTTAATATGTGATTAATATTTGATTTATAATAATAAGCTTTTGTGGTCAGAGAGTATGCTGTGTATGATTTTGATCCTTTGGAATTTATAGAGCCTTGATTTTTTGGTCCTCCCCAGTAAATGTTTTATATTACATCTAATATAATTAATTTATATCTAATTGGTTTTTAGTATTGGTCAAATTAAAGACACCATTTTAGATTTGTTTATTCATTTTTTCTTTCAGTGACTAACAATGCAATGTTAAAGTTTGCAGTTGTGTTTGTGGATGTTTCTTTCTCATTATAATTCTGTCTTTTTCCTTTTGGAAGGAGCTTTATTATTGCATGAGTACATACTTTACACTGTAAGTGTGCTTGATAAAGTGACACTTTGACAATATTAAATGGCCCTCTTTATATCTGATATTATTTTCTTTTGAAGTCTATTTACTACTTTTTCTGATATTAATACAGTTACTTTAGACTATTTATGCTTAATATTTGCATAAATAACTTTTTTCTTTTTAAATTTTCCACATCTGTGGCTTTATATTTAAAGTGTTTCATTGTGTTGTATATTTGTTTGTATTTGTGATTGTTATATAGTAGGAGTTTTCTTCAAAAGACAAAAGAATTATATATCTACCTTCAGAGAAGTATCCCAATGCATTATTGCCAGGTAGACAAAAATGCGTGTGTGTGTTTTAATAAACGTTTTATATTATTGAGATAACTGCTGGGATTAGATTTAGATTGGCAACAATTTCTTGGGTATATTTTCTTAGCTTATCTGAGTCTGAGGCAATCTTTTTCTCTGTGCTGTATGCAAAGACATTCTTAGAGACTTATAATTATTTTATTACTGTATTACAAATTGTACCTGGATTCTACCATTTTACATATTTAATTCTAGGTGTACTATATTTCCTTATCAGATTTTTATAAACTGCAATTAGTCTGGTCTCCACTACTCTCCAAATGTCTAAATTTCTTTCTCCCATTTTTTCCCTACAAGACAATTTTAAAATATTAGTTCAGTATCTTAGCTGCTAAAAACTCAACACTAATTTTATTTCCCTCTTAAATTACAGCAAGTTATTATCTTTCCTGTTTCATTCCCTTTGGCTACATTTGTTGCCTGTAGCTTTTATTTTATGCTCTCACTTATTTTCCTTTGCTTTTCTAGCTTTAACCAAACCAATGCGTGTAAATAAATGTATAGCATCTAATTACTTTTATTTTGTTACAAACAATTAATGTTTTTGAGCTTTTATATATTTCTGACTTTGTGATGTCTTTTTATCTTAAAGATTAGCATATTTTGTGATGTGAATTACAGCCATTAACAAAAAAATAACCCTCCCTAACAATCATGGAAAAGGTACCCATTCAGGAGGATAATACTTTCTCCCTTTCCATTTTCGTTTCTCCTCAAACACTGTAACACAATCAAAAGATGGAACTTAGAAGTTAAAGCTAGATGCACTGGTATGGCAGTGATTATACAGTGGGAAGAAAACTGGCAAATTGTTGGACAGGCAAACCACAGTGTCTACACCAGACAGCCTATGCAAGGGTAAGAAACAAAGACTGTTATAAATGGCAAGATGTGTGCTTGTAAATGCCAAGCAAGAACCACCAACTATTAATATGTGTTTCAATGACTGAGTTGCTTTATTGTTTCAGTCAAACTAAAAAGAAATTTTTGTTTATATCTTGCTTCCACATCATGGTACTCTTTTAAGTTATTTGACTGATTGATAAGCAACATGAAAGATTTCCGAATCACTGAAAGTAAGAAAGTACTTTATATAAACAAAACATTAACATATATTTTTCAAATTTGTTTGAATGACTATTAATTTATTAGGTGTCTTTCAAAAACCATTACTTAGTAATTCAATCAGTAGTACTGAATCAGAAATCATATTAATATAACTTAGATACTCAAATCAATGCTCAGAATATAATATGATTGTGTTAATTGATAAGCAAAGACCAATGCAAGCTCTACATACTTCTTAATTTTACTGAAAAACAGATTTGCTTTACTATTAGTTATGTAATTGTTATAAAAATACTGAAAAGCTAATCTTCAAAATGTTTGCAAACCAGAAAAGATATATATATATATATATATATAGAAGTGAACAAAACCAATGGAAAAAATATGGGAAATCCTAGAAAAATAAAAACATTGTGTGAATTGCAATCATGATTTGGAATTTCCATCCTAAACAGGAACACTTATGACTGAAAAATTTACCAGCTAACATCTAATTTTTTTTAAAAGATATTTTATTTAATTGGGAAAATAATGCTGCAGTTTAATGGCACTTCTGCATATTTTACTACTATCCTATAATATTTGTGTGGTATTTTCATTACTTTCTGTAGTGAAAAAAAAATCTCTTCCATAAGAATTTTCCAATTGAAAATTGGAAACTGAATACACAAATAAAGCAAATATAAACCCTGTGGAATCGGGTGGTAGATATTCAGAAGGAAATGCCCCTTTTAGCCAAGACCAAGTTTTGGAAACAAACTCACAACACTAACTGCTTTTTAATAAAAATCATTTCACTGCCTCAATATGCATGGCAAACAGCTGCAAGTGTCAGGTTCAGATAAGCTGAAAGCAAGATGGCTGAAAGGTACATTTTCTAATCAACTTCCTGAGTTATCTTTGACTCCTGGTATGGCCTCACATGTGACCTAATTATGAAGCATAACATGCCAATATTTTCATAACAAAAAATGAAAATTGGTCTTTTAATTCTTTGGAAATGGTCCATGATGTTATCCTTGCCCTGTTACTTCAATGAATTTTAGATATATTCTTCCCCTTAAACTTTGTCTTCTGACTAAAAGGTGGCAGACACCAATTTTTGGTGACATCATTTTCATTCTGTGTTCCATTATGCACATTTTGCAAATTCTCAAAATTATATATTTCAGTAGCTAATATTTTTTTTCCTGAAGCCATAGTTGGGTAAAGTCTTATAAAAAGGCATGTTATCTGGGGCATTGCCAAAGTGGTTTACTTCTTTAAAAGTGGAGAGTAAAGACATGGGAATTCAAAATATATGCATGGGTGTGTTTATTAAGAGTAGGATGGGAAAATATGGTTTAGATTCTATTTCTTTCCTACTCTATATTGTAAAAAGTTGTGGTGGCTTCACTTTTATATTAATCTTCCTTTCCTTTTAATTCTCCCATCTCATCCTGTTCTTGCTCCTTCAGATCTTTCTGTATTTTTCCCTGTAAGACATATTTTGACCAAGAAAAGTCATAATTTAGAATTTGTATTCCCTAAGCTGGACCTGACATTGAAAAATTTATGCATGGAAAGATGACTAAGACCATTTCAGGAAACCAGTACAAATGCAGAAAAAGAGCTTAGCTAGTTCAAGCAACTAAAAGAAAAGCAATTCAGAAATGAGAGTTCTAACTGATAAAATGTTAGCCATTGGATTTTGATGTAACCAAAAATGATAAAAGATGGAGGAGAGAAAAAATATGCACAAATGATTTAATTCTTCAGTGACTGTCAGGGGAGTGACCAAGAAGTAAACAGATGAAGGCAGTTAAGAAGGAGTGAGGATGGTTGAGCCCTGTATAACACATGGTGAATGAGAACATTTTGCTGTATTATTTCTGTATTTGTTGGTGGTAGTGTCTTTCAGGACAATAATGATCAAAAGGTGGCAACTGCATTATACCAGTTCACCCTCTTAGTACTGGTATATAAAATAGCAAAAATAGTTTCAGATTGGTGGGGCTATAGGGGAAGTATTGACCAATTGGTAGCTGGTATTCCATAAGAGTAAAGAGAGAAACAATAAAAGATAGTGTGGATATAGGAAAGTTTACCAATAATAAAGTAGGAAAAGGTGTGAAGAAAGCAGTAAGAAATGGAAGATTGGATAGGTTGAGAAATGTTCAGAGATAATATTTTACATTGAATTTAAAGGATGGGTCTTCTGTCAAGGACTGGGGGCAGAAGAATAAGGCAAAATGGATTAATTCTGACAGTCTGAGATGAGAAAGGGTGAACAGACTTATTGCTGTGTCCCAAATAAATTCTCTCAGCTGTGGCAGTATACTATATAAAGAATCTTGAAGGCTTCGTGCTACACACACACAGAAGATAATTTCCTAATGTTCCCTGTTTCTGAACTGATTATTCCAGTGAAGGTCAAACACTGACAAGTATGTTTGTAACAATAAATAAATCATAGAAATCAAAAAGCCCAAAGCAATGGATGTATATTCACAATCTAACAGGACATATATTAGTTCGCTAGGGCTGCCATAACAAAAGATCACAGACCGAGGGGATTAAACAACAGGGATGTATTTTCTCACAGTTCTGGAGACTGAAAATATGAGATCAAGGTGTTGGCAGGTTGGTTTTTTCTGTGGCATCTCTCTTTGGCTTACAGATGATCACCATCTCACTGTGTCTTCACATGGTCATTTCTCTGTGTGCACATGTTTCTGCTGTCTCTGTGTGTTCAAATTTCCTGTTTCTATAACAACATCAGTCACATTGGACTGGGGCCCACCTTAAAGACCCGTTTTTAACGTAATTGCCTCTTTAAAGATACCATCTCCAAAGATGGCCACACTCTGAGGCTCTGGGGGTTAGGGCCTCAACATATGAAATTTAGGAAGACAAAATTCAGCCCATAACAGAAAGGTAAGACTAATGTGCTTTTACTTAAGGGTCAATCCATGTGCCTTTGTACCAGTGGGTTGCCTATTCTAACACCTACTCATAAAGTTGGTGATGTGCAGCAAAGAAAGAGTGTAATATACCTTAGGACGGTGCCGTTATTGCAATCTATTCTTTGGTCTCTTAGTACTTCATGAAAATGCAGAACTAGGTATAGTTAATTTGAGGAATGTGCACAATATATGGTGTTTCATTTATTATAGTCTAAATAAAATTATAAACCATTTCCAGGTATGTATAAGCACATATATACTAGACTGGTACATGCAATCAAATCTATCATAGTTTTAAAGAAAAATAGAACATTAATAATTAAATTTCATATCCACTACTAATTACTTATATATTATTAGACATCTCACCCAGACATTATAAATCTTCTTTATCTCTCTTCAAAATGAGAGGTATGGGCAGATGCTTTTTAGAGATTCTTTTAGTTCTAAAAGTTTGTGTCTGTATTTTTTCAAATACTAAGTAAGACTAGCATAAGAAGTGAGATTTGAAGAAATGTAACAGTATACATGGTAATATTATTATCTTCACTTTATAATTTTAATTTTTAAATTTTCTCATAATTAAATGTGTTTACATTTTGGGCGGGTAACATTGGGCAGAGTTTCAATTCTGTAAATCTAATACCTCTTCACTTCTCATGTTCAAATCTTTTTAATAACATTTTTCAGTTATTCAATATTTTCTTGTATTACAAACGGACAAAAGAAACTTAAATATTCTAGCCCAGAACAGGTGTGCTCCTGTAGTCCTAGCTACTTGGGAGCTGAGGCTGGAGGATCATTTGAGCCCAGGAATTTGAGTCCAGACTGAGCAATG
This sequence comes from Lemur catta, assembly GCF_020740605.2. NCBI lineage: Eukaryota > Metazoa > Chordata > Mammalia > Primates > Lemuridae > Lemur > Lemur catta. Next base: position 55,245,183 of record NC_059140.1, read on the forward strand.
TCGCAAGATCCCATTCCTAAAAAAGCTTTTTAAAAAACTACTCTTTTGCAGCTTGTTCTATTTACCAAGCAGTCACATTATAATATAAACCAGCCAAAAGATTCCTGCTAAACTTCTAATGTGACAATTTAAAAACAATACCAATACTTGCAGGTAAAACATAAAATAAAGATAAAACAAACAATGAAAATAGAATCACTATACAAAAGTCTAACTAGATCTCATCATCTGCTCAAAATACTTTCCACCCCCACAATTATTTTCTCTAAATTTGAAGTGATTTCAGCACACTCTTGGTTGCCCACTTATCATTTATTTGAAGTTCACATAAATCCACTTACTTTGACTACATTAGTTGAAATGAATTATTGGAGTTAGAAATATAGAAACTTTGTAGCTCAGCATAGGTAGTCAAGGTTAAAGTCCCTTAGTAGTACTAAAACAAACAAAAATCAGACTACAGGAACTAAATCCTTCCTCATTAGTTTAAACCATGCTTTCCTATCTTCTGCATTTTCCTTGGAATACTTAATTCTTCTTCTATAATTCTATTCTTCTATAATTATATTCTATAATTATATTCTATAATATTTGACTTTTTGCAGTTTGGAAATTTTTGTCTTCCTCCTTCCCACAAGAAGATGCAGTGTGAATAATTTTTTTAAAAAAAATTCTTACTATTTCATTGCTCAATTAAAACCTATCACATCATTTTAGATATACTGGGTTTGCACATATGTTGTATATATGAATACACTAAATATATGTAAATAAGTGTGTGCATATATATATTTTTTTCTTCTCTGTACTCAAAAAAGGCCCTGAGTTTTCCTAATCCTCAAAACTCACAATCTAAGGTAACAAATCAACTCTTGACCAAAGATGGAAGTGTTGGCTGATATATGAACTCTCTCCACTAGTTTTTCTACGGTATTTATTTTTCTCAAAGGTATCAATTGCATGTCATATTACTCTTTTTTGTTGTATCTTTGAGAGCTCTTAAATCATTATATGTATAAAAGAATTTTTCACATGTTTTGCTTTGTTTCCTTTATTTTTATTTTCGAGTTTTTTTTGTGTTTCACATGTTATATTTACCTCTTTTCTTTTCACTAGACCGATTTCTATTTTAGCATATATTTACCTAAAGAGTGAAAATATACCACAATACTGATTATTAGTTTAAGAGAAACTTAAGGTAAATTACTGATGCATTGATCATGGGATTTAGGTCATAGGTATTATGTGAAATGATTGCTGGTAAAAATGAATTCAATCAATGTTTATCACTGACATTGATGGATTATAGAAGTCTCATTCAGATTACTTCAAAATTCATACCCCAGGGTTCATAATTATATTTATTTATGTTTCCACATGTCAGCATTCAAGATTCATGGATATTTTCTTATAATTAAGTGCAATTTTTAATAAGGATTTTTAAGACATTACTGCATATTTTTTCATTATCAATTAATAGTATACCATTCAAGTATATTAAGCATTAATTATTGTGGAGAGCTAAACCATTTATCAAATCAGAGCCCCAAATTACAACAAACTCATCCATAATTGAGGATGAGGATTGAGTTAATTAGGATATTGATGTGTGTTAAGATATAACTATATCTTTATCTACATATATTCTAGATTATATTATTGGTCAAAATACATATTTCCCTTTTCTCCTGAGCCCTCTCCTGAGGAGGATTATACTTTCTGCCCCACTGACCAAAGGCTTTATGATGCAACTTGCTTGAATTGGAATGTGTGTGCCACTGGCCATTGGGAGTGCATGTCATTTCCAAATACTGTATATTATGTCATGCAACAAGGTTTTTATTTATGTATTATTTATTTATTTTTTCCTTTTCTTGGACACGACACTCATATGTCTGATCAAGAAAAGAACTACTCCTAGTTGCAGCCTGATTAAATTGAAATCAACTATATTTTTCTTCCATCTTTTTAAAATTTTATTTTATATTCAATTAATTACTAATTGCATATATTTAAGGGGTACAATGTGATCTTTAATACATATATGCTGTGGAATGATCAAATCAGACCAATTAGTCTATCATCTCAAATATTTAACATTTCTTTGTGGTGAAAGCATTCAAAATTCTCTCTTTTAGCTATTTTGAAATACACAATACATTATCCACAACTAGTGTCAGTGTGTCATGCAATTGAACAACAGAATTTACTCCTCCTGTCTCACTGAAACTTTGTACTGGCTGACCAACTTCTCTTCTTTCTCTATCCACTGCCCTCTCCAGCCCCACCACTCCAGCTTCTGGTAACCACCATTCTACTCTCTACTTCTAGGAGTTCGACTTTTTTAGATTTCGTATATAAGAGAGATCATACACCATTTGTCATTCTGTGCCTGGATTATTTCACTTAATATAATCTCCTCTAAGTCCATTCATGTTGTTGCAAATGACAGAATCCATGTTTTTTTTAAGGCTGAAAAGTATTTCACTGTGCATATCTACCACATTTTTTAAATCCATTCATCAGTTGATGGACACTTAGGTTGTTCCATACCTTGTCTATTGCAAATAATGCTGCAATGAACATAGGAGTGCAGACATCTCTTCCACAAACTGATTTCAATTCTTTTAGGTAGACACCCATACATCAATTATTGATGAATAGAAAAAGTCATAGTAAATGGAAACATTGCAGAAGGTGACTTTGACTACACAGATTGTCTGTTCATTTTCCTACAAATTGCTTAAAACTGTTAGGCTTGAAAGTGGCATTTACATGAATCATATAAACTGTGAAATATATGGATTATTTAAGATAAATATATTTGAAAAAATTATAAAAATATTAAAAACAATTATTTTATTTGTGTTGCTTTCAGAAACTCAGTAACCTTTTCAGTGGATTTTATTGCAATATAGAATTAAAACTTGAGTTATGTAATAATTAATGAATCTTGTATTATTAGAATAAAAATAGTACCTGTTACATTGTTTTTCATAGTACTAATTCTTAAATTTAATGCCAGACAATCTCTTAGAGGGAAACAAATGGGTAAAGTTCTCTTGCTTTTTTGATTCAAGAAGAATAAGCCAGGGTTACGACTGTTGCCTTCTCACCATAAACAACCCACAGGACAATCCATTGAGCAAATAGCCCTTTAGTGTGGATCCAGGATACTTTTCCCTTCCTAAACACAAATCCCTCCACATCTGTTCAACCAACTCTGTTCCAGATTTAAAAAAAAAAAAATTGCATTGATGAATTGCAAGTCTTGTTTCACATTCTGTTGTTCCTGGCAGCAAATTTCTTTTTTTTTTTTTTTTAAGTTGTAAACTAAAACGCCATTTTTAATGCTATGCCTTTTGTTGCAAAAAAATCTTTCCTATAAAGACAACCTACAAAGCATTGTCAAAATTTTCTCTCAAATTAGAGTTCTTCATATTTAAATATAAATTAAGATATTCTTTTAATGACAAACAGTATTTTTAAATTGGTCTAAAAACCTTGTGGAAAATGGAGATAAAAAGAAAGAAAACTCTTATAGGACAGTCACCTTCACTGTTATTGGTAAATCCTTGTGTTTCCTGTCTGAACGATGATTCATGGAATGTATTGAGGTCACTTTCCTTCAGAAAAAGTGCATTCTTAAAGCATAAGCAATACATAGTACAAAGCAGCTTCAATTTTTTAGTGTATTGAACAGTATGCATATACTTCATTATGTATATGTTATTCTAAATCTATTTCTCATTCTGAGAAGTTTCTTTTTTTGACTTGTTTACAAGTCTCTTCTTATCTTTGTTTTTCCATTGAAATAAAATCAGTATTATCTGCCAAATGACATAGTTTAGAAGATTTTTACTATCTAATATCATGTAAAATTTTTAGCTTAACAAACTTAAAAAGTTTTTTATTTTTACCTCAAAAGGCATCAATATAACATCTGAATTGAAAAACATGGTGTATGTTTCATCTCTGATATAATAAAGCCATCAATCATTGAGTATTAAATATCATTTGGTCCTACTGGTTAATTACTTAAAAAGTATTTTCCAATATTGGTTATCTAACATATACTTGAGTACCTTTAATGAGACACCTTCAAAGTAGTATATTTCATTTTGGCCTATTTTGATGAATTGGTGATTGTTTTTTCCATGATTAAAAAAATATATCTCAATAACTTATTCATATTTGTTCTAATTATTTCTATCCATAAATATCAAACACAAAAGATGTACTTTTTCCATTTTAAAATTCTTCAAACATTTTTAAATACTTGGTATACATGTCATAGGCTTTTCTTTTTCAAGATTAAACATGCTTCCGTCTTTGAAACAAATACAATGTTTTTAGTCAGAAAAATGTAACAGGTTTGTTTATAATTGTTAATAAACTTGAACTGCTGAAAGTTGTTTACTGAAATATTTTGATTTGCATTAATCGGTTAGGTCTCTGTATGTATATTAAAATTCACACACAGAGCCAGGTGTCTATGAGCACTCCTGTAGTCTCAGCTACTGGGGAGGCTGAGATGGGAGGATCACTTGAGCCCAGGAGTTGGAGTCCAGCTTTGGCAACATAGGCAATCCTGCTTCTAAATCAATCAGTCAAACAAATGAAAACAGAAAAACTGCCAATACCTGATTTCTGTCTCCTACTATGCCATTTGCAATCATATATTATTTAATAATATTTGGAAACCTTTTGACCCATGGGGGAAGGGGGAGAGGGGAGGACAGCTAATGTTCAGAACTCCCAATGGCAGAAAGAAGAGGGTTTTTTGTTGTTGTTTGTTTTACAATGAAATGTCTCCCATCTTAGTGGATTCTTAAGCACATTCTCCATGTGTGCGGCATGCTAGCTGGACGTCTTTTGCATAATTGTCATAGGTTTGGCACGGATGTCACACGATTGTTTTCAAAAAGGCCAACCAGATCGGCCTCACTTACCTCCTGCAAAGCACCAATAGCTGCACTCTAGAAGCTCAGATCTGTTGTGAAGTCTTGAGCAATTTTTCACACAACTAGACGCTGGAAAGAAAGTTTGCGAATCTGGAACGTCTCCTAACGTGAAATTTCATGAAGTTACACAGTACCAGGCCTGTGAAGATAAAGTTTCTTCACTTTTCCAGTAGAGGGCGCACGCTTGAGAGTTGCTTTTGCGGCTAGTTGTTTTCTGGATATTTTATCACCGTCCATTTGTGGGCAGCAGCTTTGTACCAAGGGTGGTACAAGAAAGAAAGACCTCCTTACTTGCAACCTCCCCTTCTGCTTTGGCTGGAGCTTGCGGAGCTCGAGGAGGTGCGGCGGCTGCTGCGAACACAATTCCAAACAAATACATCTAGAATGGTTTTGAGGACTACTACATTTACTATGTTGCTAAGTTCTTGTGAATATTTGTCTGCTTTCTGAAGCTCTGTAAAAGACTGTCATTCATTCACATGTGCACCAGTAATCAAAATATGGTACAACCAGTGTGGAGTAGATTTTAACTGTAACCGTTTGATATCCTAGGGTACACTGTGCTACTCATGCAACCTGCAAGTACATAATTTTGGGATGGGGGTGTCTATATCAAACTGTGATGCAAATTAAGCTAATTTTATCTTTATGATTATTTTCAGCATTGTCATATTAGACAGGGATTCTCTAATATAATACACTGGCGATAAATAACCTTCATTTAATTAACATTCCTTTGGTTCCAGAGGTTATTTTCCCAATGTCTGCTCACCTTGTGGCTTTGAATCTCTTTCCTTTATATTGTACTCCAGAGAGATTCTGTCTTTTGAAGTCTTTCATCTCCACTGCACTGTCACTTTACTTGATGCTTATTAATGTGATGGTGGTGAGTGAGCAGAGGAGTGGAGCATTCTCTAATGTCCTGATTAAGCCTCAGTCTTAAGTAGGCACTTGGGTCTTGAGGGTGCACATTAAACCTTTCGTTCCATTAGGGAGGGGGAAGCTAGGTGGTCTGGGCAAAATACCAGCAATAGTTGCTGTTTCCTGCCCAACCCAGCATCACTATGAAATTTTTCTCAGTATTCTTTCCAGTTTTTCCTGACAAAACCTGGCAGGGTTAATGGAGGAAAACTCTGAAAGTCAGTGTGAACCCCCCTAATGGACAGCCCCAGAGGCTTCAAGTTCTCACAGTAATTCACACTTGCATTAAGAATTAATTATAATTTCTCAAGTGTGTCTTTAAACTGGCTTATACGGCACATGGCAGTATGTACTCCGGTGTCCTCCTTCTTCCTGCAGGTGTGTATCTCCACCTAGATTCTGAGTTACATGGTTTACCTTCAACCTCAGTGCTCTGGTAGATTTTAAAAAAGTAATTGATTTGTTATTTTTCCATCTGTCTTCTTATTGTAAGTATGGGAGCAACACTGTTTCCAGCTTTCTATGTCCTGGAGATCAAAATGCACAGAGGTCTTAATAAGGTGTTTTTCGGATTTAAAAAAATTCTGTATCACTTGCCTTATGCCTTACACTAATCAGCTTTTGATATTTCTTTACAGTTCAAATCTATTATTTCTTCCTAGAAATTCCTCTCGAGTGGAGCCAATTTTAAACCCATATTCATTATAGGCATGTAGTAGAAGAAGAGAAAGCCTAGGACCAATACTACACTTACCTCCACAGATACATTTAGGTGGGTTTGCAATTTTACTAAGTGCCTATGGCGAGGGGGTCTGCCTTTTTCAGTCTAAACTCAACCATTTTATTTGCCACATTCTTTCCTTCCTACATACACACTTACGTGCATGACCATGAGCCAAGTAAAACTTCCAGAAGTTAGATTCTGAGCACTGCCGTTGTTGTTCAAAAGATGACTTATTTGTAGTTCTGAAGCCCTTTGTTTGGAGAAGTATACTTAGCTTAGTGTCCAGCCAATTAGTTTTCCCTTTTTCATTACCTACTCTGCACAGCTTCTGGGTTTATATGATCGATTATCTCCACTGACCTAGGCATTTGTATTTTCTTAAGCTGAACTGATGACCAAGTGGACAAAACTGAATTAGGAAAGGGCAATATTAGAAAGCACAGTTCACGGTGACTCTCTCACTTTCTTCCTAGGTTTGTTTTCACCAAATTGCATCTTTCTAATCACCACCACCACTAGCAACACACACGTACACACACGCACACACACAACACACTCACACAAACATACACGATCATTTGCTAATTCCTAAGTCAAGTTTTTTTTTTCTTGTTTTTTTTTTTTTTTTCACTGAGATAAGTCTGGTTTATTAAACTTCCTGGTTGAGTTGTGGGTAGTGGTTTATCTCCCCATGCTAATATGCCATCTTGTCTGGAATAAGAAATGTTATAGAATTATCTTTTCTTTCTAGGGGAAACCTCTCATGCTTGAAATTTCTTTAATCAATTTGAATATTCCAGGGAAAACTCTCCTCTGCTACTAACTCTCCACATAACAACCAATAACATGGATTTTAGACCATCTGCATGAATTTTAAATTCCAGGAGGTAATTCAGAATGTTCTTGAATAAGAATCAATGAATGCACAAGCTGTGAGTTAACCAGAAGTGGATGTTGACAGAACAGATAGAAATTATGACAGGACATGGAAAGAAGTCAAAGGGCTGAGTGTGAGATACATAACATAATGTTGATACTTAGGGTTTACACTACTCAAACACATTTTCCTAGATGTCAATTATTTTTTAGGCATTATAGCTTCCTAAAACTAGGGAATAGATTCATATTTGATCCTTAAGTCTTGTATTTCTCTTTTTGGTAAACTCAGTAGTACAATATTTCTCATTTACCCGAGCCTATGAATAATATTTGCTATTTTAGATGATAAGTATTTTGCCACTTGTCCAGAGGAGCTATAGAAAAAGAATATGGACTTGGGTTTAAAATAATTTTTTCTTATTAATTATGCTGAACATGCCACATATGTTTAGTAGTTAAAATAAATTTTTGAATAATGTTAAAGTTTTACACATTTTAGAGATGCTAGAAATAGAATATTTCTTTGGCTAATAAAATAAGCAATATTGTTTTGACAGTTTTCTCACTGAACTATATATCCTTGCTTTGCTTGACATTATCACAGTTCCTAGCATATAGGATGCACTCAATAAATGCTTGAAAGAAATGAAACATTGATGACAAGTTAAGGATAGTATCCACATTCTTTAATTTCAGAGATTTTTCACATAAATACACTTGTTCCATTTCAGGTTACAGTGCTACTTTTTCTTTTTCTTTTCTTTTTTTTTTTTTTCTTTTTTTGTTACCCAGCTTGGATATAACTATTTGAAATTATTTCATTATATATATATATGTATATATATATATACACGTATATATATATACACACACACACATTTTTAGTTATTTAAATACATGGTAAAATTATTAAAAATAAGGCTGCGGTAAAATCACACTGGAGTAAGAATTGTAAGATATAAGAGAATTAATTTTATTTTAGCTTAATTTTATTTTGATGTAGGAAGCTCATGTAAACAAATATTTTTGTTTATTTTCCTATAAAAATCAATTGCCATTCTCAATTGGTTGTTTATAAACAATATTGTTTTGATGATGTGACTTATGTTAGAATAAAAAATTTAAATATTTTCTAAAGACTACCTATCCATTAGGGTCCTAAGTAACAAAGATGCCCATTTGGTTAGAAGTTAGTATGTAACGATACTTGAATACATAGTGATAGATATTCTTCAAAAATATTATGAATGTTTTACATATTGTTAACTTATATCTGGAAAAAGGCTATATTTTACTTGTCTGCCAACACATATTTTTAAAAGATTTTGTAGGCAGGCTTGGTGGCTACTGGTCTCCATGAAGTTTTAGAGTTCATATTTTATTCCAGTGTAATAGACAAAAGACTCTAGACAAAACTGTTATGTATTTTAAATGAAATTACAGTATTCACTCAGATACTGAAGTGCAAGACTCATTTATTAGTAGATCTTTGATTAAAATATCAAAGAGATATTTTGAACTATTTTGAGCAACACTTATGACTTACTTATCTTAATGATATCTGGTTGAAGATTTTATTCATTTTAAAGAAGAAGATATTAAGACACAGAAGGAGAAAAGCTCAGCCATGTCCTACCTTAATTTTCTCCTTTCTTTCTGCTTTTGTGTAGCTCTGGCCTGGTCAAAGAAGTTCCTGATGGACTTCATCTGGAAAGAAGAAAAAATAAGCTGGAAATTGTGGAGACTGGGACAGACATTTTTCTAAATATAGTACAGATTCTTGCTGCAGTTGGCTATCCAAGAACTGGTTGATTTAAAAAAATGGTGTTTATGAAAGTATTATGATTAGGATATATTTTATATGTTAAAAATATTTTTTTTGTCTTATTATTATGGAAAATTCTTTCAACTTTAATACTAAAGCAGCATTATTCTGAGAAAAACTACATAGTACAATTAAGTGACCTTTAGCATCACTCCAAAAAAAAAAGCAAACTAATCACCTTTAACATGTTTTATTTAAAAATTTTTTTTCAAAGAATCAGCATTATATGCAAAGTGAAGAACATATTACTCCTATGATTTCTGGAATGGTGATCTCAAAATAAAAACTTTAGTTCTTAGGAAAATAATAAAATAATAGTTTTAAGTACAATTGTTAGTAGTACATTTCACACTTTAAAAAGTTACAAATTTTGTGAAAAGGAAAAAAAAAATCAAGCATATTTTAACCCTTCCTTAATTTTGCCTTTTTCTATAGCAGTCATAAATTATTTGCTCTTAATAAAGGGTACAGTAACTAATGGAGCTTTTTAACAGGGAACCATGCCTGGCACCCTAACAGTAAAGCTACCTGCCTTTATGAGGCCCTAAATCGTGAGGATTTGACTCCTCTCCAACATCATCTCTCGCCTTCTCCCAATCACACGTTCAGTACCTGTAAACTCTAAACCTCAGATATATTGAATGATTTTTGCCCATCAAAGTGACCTTCTGCGTCTTGTTTATAGGCTTTTGCACAGGCTGGATTGTGTCCAAAAATCAGCCTCTCACCAGTCATCCCTACTACATGTTATTCTTCACATTTCTCACCTTCTCTGAGCAACCCCCGTTAGTCTTCCAAGTCTTGATTTAAATAGTGCTTCCTCTGAAACACCATTCTGGCCCTGAGAATAAGTTAATTCTACTTATATTTTCCCTCTGTCGCATTCAGTATTCCCTCATAACAATATTTAGAACAACTTAGTACATTTATCTATTTTAATTATCTTTGTATCCCCCAAAATTCTATGAGAATAGAGCTGTGTCTATATTTTTCTATTGCTAAATTTCAAAAGTTTTGCAAAGAAAATGCATACAAAATAAATATGTACTTTAAAAAATTGAATGAAATCTCATAGTCACCAAACTATATTAATGGATATGCCATTTGAAAGATTCAAGTCAAATGAAGAAACAATATGATAGAGGAACCAGGAAGGCTATTGTAAGTATCTTAGTATTGTAATGTGCTTGCAGGCACCAGGCATCATGCTAAAACTAAAAACTAAAATGAATTTTTTTTTTTTAACGAAAGGTACAGAAGGTCTTTGGGTGGCACTTTTTATGTGATTCCTGTGACTAGCAGCTTTTTGATTAACATAATAACATTGCTTTGAGACAAATGGTTGTGGAACCCTGTGGAGGATGGGGGTCAAGGGCCAGATCCACAACATATAAATTGGCAGCACTTAGAAAAGTGTAAAGAATATACTTTCATAATTAATAAAGAAATGAAAGAGCACAGTAATGCCATGTATCACTTTTAATAGGCCTACGTTCCAAGCTCAGGAGCATAAAGTGGTGCTAGGACAAGGAGTCCTTGCCTTCTTTCAGTTTTATGAGTTAACTGCTCAAATAATCTTGGAAGTCATTTTTTCTAAATACAGCTCCATCAGCCCTATAATAGCTGCTGGATATTGGTCCAAGATTCTAGCAAGATTATAGCTTCCTTCTTACACTTTGGAGCCTGTATTTTCTTTTTCTTTTTCTTTTTTTTTGCATTTGCTGCTTGAAACACTTCTATGCCTGCTTTTTGGTATCATTTATTGAAATACATAACTACATATTTATTAATTTAAGTTCTATCATCCTGACTCTTCTGTATGAGTCCATCATCATGGGAATTATTTCTATATTTTTTCTGTTTCAATAGTATGTTCTCAGTGTTTAATCTTATGCTTGAAACACAATAAGCATTTAACAAATGTTTGTTAAATGAGTTCACAAGTGAATTAATATACACAAAAACATACCTAGAAGAAATAACATTATTGTTGTATTATTGAGTTGTGCTTTTTCTTTATTGTACACGTTTTTGATTGTTGATGTTTCTAAAATTATCATATATTTCTATTGTGATCAAAACATTTTAATATTTTATACAGTTTTATAGTTTTATTATAAGAGTAAATACAGACTGGGCCCTGCTTTGTGCCAGGCATTATTAAAAGGGCTCAAGACACAGTAGCATTTACTCTCTCATTTTACTAACTTATAATTGAGAAGTACTTTTAAATGGTCATTGTAATAATAAGAACCTTTCTTTATAGTTTGATTTCTGTATTGACATAGCAGAAACCTAAAGTTTTGCATGAAGTAAATCAAACTAGTGAATTACATATATTTACTACATTGATCATAATATTCAGTTATAAGATGTGTTATTTTACAAAAAAAAGTGGTTAAATTACTCACCATCCTCTGCCAATTTTGTTAATTAACCAGTGTTCTTTTCCTTAGGCTTTAAAACCAGGTCACATATTCTTGGAATTGAATCAATTATAATATGTATTAGCCATTATTTAACTTACATCAGTGCTGTGACAGTAACAAAATACCAATAAAACTTTTCTTTGCAATACAATCAATCATTATGATTGACCTATTACATTTACAGGATGACTTTATGTGTATTAATGTTGTAGTACCCATGACATTTATGTTACCAATGATAAAATATTAAATCCCCGATTAAATTATTTTACCTTACTAATTTATTTACATCAATCGTATTGCTGAAAGCAGTTAAAAAGAGTCTATAGATACAGCTTATAGTGATGGATCAGGATGACTTTCTTTCTCCAATAAAGATATAAAAATTTAGTGAATATTTTTCAAAAACATTTAAAATAAACTCTAAATTATCTATTTTCTATTGCTGCATAGCAAAATTCAGTGGTTTACAACAGTGCCATTTATGATCCCACAGTTCCTGTGGGCCAGGTGTCAGAGCATGGCTTAGCTGTGTCCTCTGCCTTTGGAGCTTTATAAGGTACAATCAAGGGACCAGCCAAGGTTGCAGTTTCATATGAAGGTGTGACTGGGAAAGGATCAGTGGCCAAGCTCACTCACATGGCTGGTGGCCAGATTTACTTCCTCCAAGGGTGTTGGCTAGAGATTCTTGCTGCATGGGGCCATTTGTTGGTGAGATTCTTGCTACACAGGCCATTCTGTAGAGCTTCTCACAACATGGCAGCTTGTTTCATCAAAAACAAACAAACAAACAAACAAAACGAGCAAAAAAAGCCAGAGGAATCATTTACTAGCCAAAGATATATCACAGTCTTTTATAACCTAATACTGGAAACAGTATCCTAACATTGTTCCTGCAGCCCATTCTTAAGACACGAGTCATTAGGCCCATTCTATACACAGATGGAGGGTATTGCACAAGGTAGGAATATCAGGAGGTGAGAATAATTGGGAGACATTTCAGAAGTTGCCGATTATGATATCAGTACAGGTGCACAGCAGTTGCCATGATCATGTAGCAACTACTTGAGTTTGCCTAGGTTCGAGTTACAGCTCAGTTATTTGTTTCCTGTGTAACATTGACAAATTGATAATGTTATAATTGCCTCCTTTAAAAAAAAATCTCTCAACTAGTGATAATAGCTAGCTGTCTCGTAGGTATTGTAAAAAGAATAAATCATGATTTCTCAATCTTGGCAATATTGACATTTTGCAAGTATATATATGCAAGGGTTAGTGTGTCCTGTGTGTTGTGGGATGCTTAGTAGCATCCCTGGCTCCACCCATTAGATATCACTAGCATAATTCCAGTAGCAACAAACAAAAACGTCTCTGGACACTGCCAAATGTCTGCTGGCAAAATCATCTCTGATGGAGAGCAACTAGATTACATAATTTATTGTGCACGAAATTATTAAAACAGTTTATGTAAAAGCTACGGAATATTAGCTATTTTTTTATAATATTGGATATGATTTCGAATATTTTCCGTTCACTTAAGAACTAAAAGAAAGAGTATTTGATCCTCCAACAAAATGCAAGAGACACCTGAAATAGAGTTAAGAGGAGGGAGTTAAGTCCAGTAGGACATGCCCCAGGCAGCCTGGGTTATTAGGAAGCTCTCACGGGGGTATCTACCCAGGTAGTTTCTATGCTACTTGAAATTCCAGTGATTACAGTTATTTACATTTTTCCATTTATATCTTTGGTTCATAGACACCTAGGGAATATTTTCCAAAATGCAAATAACTCTAGGAACAGGAATTCTTGAGTAACTTTTAAACATTGTTTTATAACAATCTATTCATATGTAACTATCAAACACTTTGTTCTTTTGCTTGTAAGCTATGAATGGTGCACTGAGGAACCCTGAGAATCAGATAATTAAGGTCTGATTTGAAGTTTTGAGTCATTAATTGTGTAGCACAGAAAGAGGGACAATAAAAAGTTCTGATACATCAGTATAAGAAACAGTGTATCAGCCATCTTGAGGGAAGAGTGCTAGTTGTAATTATAGATTTGCTTAATGCTGCTTTTGAAGAGAAATCTGACTTTATAAGATATTTTAATAAGGAATGGTTTTTTTATGTTACTCAATTCAATCAAATGTCACAATGTTTGTGAAAGCTTCTCTTTTCAAAATTGGAATATATGCCTATGTAAGAGTTCATGTTAATGCAAATAGTGAAAATGTCACAGCTAAAGCAGGTTTTACTGTTAATTTATTGTGTAGGTGTAAGATGTTATTAAGATTTACCAAATATATGTTGCAGCTGATATCTGTAATAAAATTGGCTTGCTTATTGAAATAGCCTAATTATGAGGCAGTGAATAAAGGAGAAAAGAAGATAAACAAATGTCTTTTGTTTGGTTCTGGTAATATAACTGGTTAAAAAATAAGCTTCATGGATCCGTCATTGTGAAGGTCACCACCAGGCCTTGGCCATCTCTACATAGACATGAAAGGCAGTGGTAGGAAACTTTCATTTTACTTCTTGCCTTGCCCATCTCAGACAACACGTGCTTCTGCTCTAGTCACAGACTTTTTTTTTTTAGTTGTTTTTATATTATTTAAAGAAATACTTCCTCACCCTTCTTTATTAATGGTCATTCTCAGTATATTTTTAATTCTCTAAATTCTTAATTTTATTCTTTGGTACTCTCCCAGAAAAGTAGTTGATATTGCAGAGCATTTAAAAAAAGACTTTCTCTGTACCACAACATGTTATTTGTTTATTTAACTGATTGCAAATTATATTCAAAATACTGTGGTCAGTTCAGTTGAGAATACAAAGATCAATCAGATGGTTACTATTCTCAATAAATTATGGAAGAAAATATTGGTATTCTGTCAACCATATTATTAAATAAAAACCAGGTTACACTTGTTTGCTTGTTATTAAAGAAAAAGTAAGAACAGCTTGGCATGTTAACAGCGTATCTGGTTGTTGGGATACAGGAGCAAGGATTTTGCCTTTGAGAGGGGCTGTGCACAATAGTTATTTAATCAGATACAGAAGAGAATTGTCGTTTCTGGCAGAATTATAAGCACAAATGAAAGTGTTGTGTGTGTTCAAGTAATGGTTAGTTGAAGGGAGTGTAGCTGTGAAAGGGTAGGTTGGAAAAAGCAGATTACAAGAATAACATGGAGGATCATGAAAAAAAACAAGGCAAAACATTCTGTAAAAACATATTAATATATCAGTGGGTATTAATTGCTGTCAAC
Source organism: Lemur catta (assembly GCF_020740605.2). Classification (NCBI taxonomy): domain Eukaryota; kingdom Metazoa; phylum Chordata; class Mammalia; order Primates; family Lemuridae; genus Lemur; species Lemur catta. Next base: position 55,260,190 of record NC_059140.1, read on the forward strand.
CCAATATTTATCCTTTTCTTTTAAACACATTTAAAGGGGTATCCCCTTTCCTCTCTGTATTAGTTTCTTAGAATTGCCATAACAAAGTACCACAAACTAGTGGCTGAAAACAAGATAAGTTTACTTCCTTCCAGTTCTTGATGCTAGAAGTCTAAAGCTATGTGTCAGCAAGACCATGTTGTATCTGAAGTTTCTAAGAATTCTTTCTTGCCTTTTCCTATCTTTTAAAGGTTGCTAGTAATTCTTGAGGTTTCTTGGTTTGTGGCAAGATATTTCCAGTTTGTATGTGTGCCTTCAAATGGCCTTCTTCCCCATGTATCTGATTATTTTTTGTCTCTGTATCTGAATTTTTCTTTCTTTTCTTTTATTATGACATAAGTCATAGGATTTAGGGTGCATTTTAATTTAGTATGACCCATTCTTAACTTGATTACATCTGCAAAGACCCTATTTCCAGGTAAGGCAACATTTACAGGTACCTGGAATTGGAACTTCAATATACCTTTTTGGGAAACACAATTCAACTCACAGTGCTCTCCCAAAGTTAACTTAAAGATAATACATCCTATCTACATACATAATTTTCAAAATATATGCAATGCCCTAACAATCAAAAGGACTAAATATAAATACTCCATAATAAAATAAATATGCATTTTATCATGCTTGGATACTACTAAACTAAATGATATTATGAACTAGTCAAATACTTACACTCCCAGATGGAACCAAATGTGAGAAAAATGTTTTAATATTGATGATTCAGTACCATAAAAAACATCCCTTCAGAAGCTTGATTTTCATACCAAATCACTTTTGATAGAGTTCAGAACAAAATAGAACAAAATTTTCTTCCTAATCCACAAGATACTTGAATTTTGGAATTAAGTTTATAATAAAATATGCAAAACTCATGTTGAGTTTATATATTAAAATAGATTTTTTTTCTCAAAAAATTACAAGCCAGTTTTTTTTCCATTATTAAATATATGAATAGACTTGGGGTATATGAAAATCATGGAAAATTCAAAATAATTATTTAATAAAATGTGGTGGCTCTGTGCCTAAGAGGATACCAAGTATTTCTTTCACATCTACTAAATGCCTAGAATACCTCTATTGTAGTTTTCATTTTGTGAAACCAGAAACAGTCTTCTCTCCCAGATTATAAAATCATAGTTCGGAGGCAGTGAAATTTCTGTGGAGGCTTGCAGTTATAATTTTTAAGTTATTCCTAACCAATTGATGAAACCTCAGAATATGACCTCTCTGGCATGGTAAAGGGTAAGACAAATGTAAGCAAATAATTCAGCAAATGTATGCTATATATACCAATAAGTTTTATAGCTTATTCAATAAATATTTACTGATTGATGTGCTAGACATTAAGTTATGCCCTAGGGACAAAATGATTAAGAAGAAAGGTAAAAACTGTTTACTTATCCTGATTATAAATCCATCATCAAACACATGCACACACAGAGTTGAAACTGAAATCAAGAATACCAAAAGGTTAACTGTAGTTATTTAACAGTTTTGCTATTATGAATATTATTGGTTCTTATTTATCATTTTATGGATTTTTATGTAACTATAATAAAAATCAATACCTCCATTTATTTTACACCCTGGGAAAATTGGATAACCACATGCAGAAGATTAAAAATGTATCTGCACCTCTCACCTTTCACAAAAATCAACTCATATGGATGACAGACTTAAACCTAAGACATGAAACCTTAAGAATTCTAGAAAAAAATGTTGGAAAAACTCATAGACATCAGTCTAGGCAAAGCATTTATAAAGAAGACCCCCAAAGCAATCACCGCAGCAACAAAAATAAATAAATGGGACCTGGTCAAATTAAAAAGCTTCTGCACAGCAAAGGAAACTATCATAGAGTGAATAGACAACCTACAGAATGGGAGAAAATATTTTCATGCCATACATCCAATAAAGGGCTGATAATAAGAATCTATATAGAATTTAAGAAAATTAACAAGAAAAAAAATCAAACAACCCCATTAAAAAGTGGGCAAAGGACATGAATAGAAATTTTGCAAAAGAAGACATACTTATGGCCAGCAAACATATAAAAAAGTACTCAACATCTTTAATCATCAGGGAAATGCAAAGCAAAACCACAATGAGATATCACCTAACTCAGTGAGAATGGCTTTTATCAAAAAGTCTCAAAACAGCAAATGCTGGCGTGGATGCAGAGAGATAGGAACACTCTTACACTGCTGGTGGGACTGCAAATTAGTTCAACCTCTGGAGAAAGTAATTTAGAGATAGCTCAAAGAACTAAAAATAGAAATACCATTGGATCCAATAATCCCACTACTAGGCATCTACCCAAAGGAAAAAAAGACATTTTACAATAAAGACATCTACACACAAATGTTCATGGCAGCACAACTCACAATTGCAAAGATGTGGAAACAACCCAAGTGCCAATCAATGTATGAGTGGATTAATAAAATGTGGTATACGTATACCATGGAATATTACTCAACCATAAAAAACAATGGTGAACTAGCACCTCTTATATTACCCTAGGTGGAGCTAGAGCCCATGCTTCGAAATGACATATCACAAGAATGGAAAAACAAGCACCACATGTACTCACCATCAAATTGATACTAACTGATCAACACTTAAATGTTCATGTGGAAGTAATATTCATCGGGTGTCAGGCAGGTGGGAGGGGGGTGCAGGGGATGGGTAAACTTATAACTAATGGGTGTGTAGGGCACTGTATGGGGGATGGGCATGCTTGTAACTCTGGCTTGGGCAACCCAAAAGGATTATATGTAACCAAAATGTCTGTATCATAACAAAACTGATACATATAACCAAAAACAATTATACCCCTGTAATATTTTGAAATAAAAATATTTAAAAAAGTAAAATGAAAGGATTTGTTTTATAAAATTTGGATTTAGTAAAAAGGCTGCCTTTAAGGACCTAGAGGGCCACATGTGGCATTTAGACAACAGGTTCCCCGGAGCTGCTCTACACCTATTAACCCATAAATAAATTTGTGACCTTGAGTTGATTAAAAATTAATAAGTCCTTTTTCTCTTGTCTGGAAAAGGAAAAAAAACAAGGCACAAGATTATAGAGTTGAAAATATTAAAGAACTAAAAACACCCCACAACGATGCCAGTTAATATTTTAAAATATTAATATAGCAATTAATTATGTTAAGCAATCCAGAAATACCCAAGTAAAATTATTTATAGCATGACATTCCTATATGTTTTACTGATACCATGACATTTTTTTTTCTCATTTTGGGTGGATTTTTTATAGAGAACATATGAAAATGTATTAGAATGACTTCTTTCGCACTCCCTAACGAATAAAATCATGTGTCTTTAAGAATATCTTTATACAATCTTGGAATTATTTTATGTGCATTATTTTCCAATCAGGAAAAGAAACTTCTTGGTCTAATGCAGTTTAAGATACAGTTAGATGTGCTCTGATTTCTAGATGCATGTAACCTAAAAGTTAGATATAAAATGATATTTATTTAGAGACTGAATGAGTGCTATCATTTAGGAATTTAAATAAATTCTCTTAAAATATGGAATTAGATATGTATCATATTTATCTAATTCAAGCTTCAATTCTTTCACAAAGACCAAAGACATGAGTAACTTAAGATTAATCATGGACATTACCAATCTTCAAGGGATCTAACTTCAAAATTGGAAAGATAATGAATGATACCAGGCAAAAAGTCCTATAAAAGAATACTTTTTTGTGTTTAGTAGATGTCAGAATCCTCGTTCCAGGGAAGTTCCTTTGGAGTGGTGAGAGCAATAGCAGCAGCTGAGGCATAAAACAAGTAGAGATAAACAACAATTCTCCAGAAAACAACATCCACTCCAGGGTTATAGCCATGAAGTTCAGAGCTGAAGCCTAGTCACATGTGAAAAATAAACAGAAAAACCAAGACTCAGATAGAAGTTCAATAAGAAAGACAGATTATATTCTGCTTGAATTTAGACTGCACCTATATTTGCTGTTGTATATCCCTGATGGCATTCAGGAACTTATTTCATTCCCAAGAACCAGGGCAGTAGTGTTGAGCCAGCAGACTAGATCCCATTCACAGCTACAGTCTGGACATCAGGGATTCACAGAACCCATATTCTTCCCTTGAATGGAATGTCAAAAATAATATAATTTTCATTATGAAGTTTCCTGACAGGCACCTTGGGACAAATGGAGAATGAATAAGCTAATAAAGATGAAGTTTTACATAGTTTTGCTCTTAAAGGAGAAAAATAAAGGGCATCTTATCTGTAATTATTACCCCCAAAATATTGCAAAGTGTAGTTTTGTGTTATTTAGTACCAAAAAAACCCTGAAAAACTAACATTTTCAACAAAATTATCTATATTTAGTAATGTTTCACATTTTTCTATGAAAGTTAATACATACTCATTGTAAATAAAATAAAAAATAGAAGCTCCAAAATGAAATAATTATAGTTTCAGAATCTATAGATATACACTGCTGTCATTTTGTTGTAAATATACATTGTATATAATCCATAAAAATATTTAAATGGATTATTGATTTAGTTTTATTTAATCTTAACTCTACTGAGCAAATTACTAGTTTTTGCTACCTGCTACACTACCTGCTAAACTTCTTTTGACTCTTTTAATTTCCTTCAATTTTCACTGCCACCTTTATCACAGACAACTATCATTGATTACCTAGAAAATTACAATTTTTAACAGGTTTCTCTGTATTTAAGTGTTGTTGTTGTTTTCTTTTCAAATAGTCTTCACATGTAGTCAGAGTTCTTATGTAAAACAAATTTTATTTATGCAAAAACATAAATCAATTCATGCCCCTCTCCTGCTGAAGCAATTTAGCCTTAAATTTCAAAGTTGTATGACAAGACTTCTGAAGAAGTAAACTGCTATTGATTTCTTCAGCCTCGTCACATGTACTGCTTATGCCTCTCCCTAGGTCTCCTATTTCAATCTATAATTTGTTTGGATATGTCACTTCCTCTGAGGGATCTTCCATGTGGCAGCCTATAGATTAGGTTGGATTTAGCACCCATACTTGTCTGCCATGTTGACTTTGGAACCACAAGCCAAGTGTAAAGTTGTTAGAATAGCTGAATGAAATCTATCTGGGAAGAGCTCCGATTTTTAAAGTAGTAAATTTTTAAAAACATATATCCTCTCCCTGTGTATGGATTATTTCCTGTTAATGGAACAGTCTTCTGCTCTAACATACTTGACGGACTCTTCCTTATCCTCATCCTTAAGGCCATTCCTTATCCTTAAATGTCAGTTCTTCAGAGATCTTCCCTGAATTCCAAACCTAAAATCCATCCACCTATGACACTCTTCTCAAAGTACTGTCTAATTTTACTTTACAGTGCAGGTCACGATTTATAATATATATTTATTTCTTTGAATATGCAGTTATATCTATTTTTCCCATCGTAATGTCCATTAGGGCAGGAAGGTGATGATTCTGTTTATGTTCTCTCTGTTGTCCCCAGAAAAATGTTCCACTGCACAAAATGCAGGCTCAATAAAGATCTGTTTAGTGCATGGTGTATAGTAAGCCTTTGTTTTGGTTTTATTTAATTTGGAACTTGTTTCTATTTTATGTCCTGTCTGAGGAATCATACATTTTTTCTAAGAATATGACAAGCCACAATTATTTCTATTGTTTCTGATTCATCAAATCAAAAACCTGGAAAACATTGCTGGAGAGAAACCATGTTGTTATCAACAGGATAAATGCAAAGAATTGGGGGATATTTTTAATTGGACATTCACATCAATGAAGTACCTTTTATTTGCATTTTATTTCAGTAGAAAAATACTATTTGAGAAGAAAATGTTTTCTTTATTCTCAAAATTATGATCTAAGATGACTCATGTATCAATCAATAAGTGAGGGTCATTTTACCCTAACGTCATGGACAAGCTGATCCCAGATTATTCCTTTGTTGTCACTGTGGTTGTGAATCAAAAAGCACAATTGGACAATGAAGCTTTAAATGTCTTGAACACTATTGGAAAACTGTAAATTTTCCTGCTTATTTATGCAAAATAAAGATTACCTCAGACCTGTAAGTTAAATTTATTAGCATTTTACTAAAGATCAGCATGCAAAGTGAGTAATGTCTCTTTCTGACAGATTAGTAAACAGTATGTATTCCTTGGATAATGATAAGTATATCATTCCTGAGGCCACCTTCAAGGAGAATAGTGTAAGAAAAACAGTTGTTCTAGAAGTTAACAAATGAATAATTTACTTATAATGTTGTGGGAATTTTAGTCACATAGATATTTTTTAAAAGAACAGTAACTCCTATACATATGTGTCTTGAGAAACAAGTTTTATAAAACCAGTTTAATAATGTTCCTGCAGAAGTACAAATAGGATTTAACAATAGAAATGAATTAAAAATGTTCATCCATTATTAATACTGGATGTATAAACCCTACTAGGAAAAGAGCAGGAATAGTTTAATTAGACACTATCATAAGGCTATAGATGTGTCAATAACTCTCAAGTGATTGGTATATTCATCCATGCTTCATTAAAAATTCATGGCTATTTAATTCCTGACAAGCTCAAATATGAACACTATGCTCTAGAAAAAGAGGCAAGCCATTTAATAATGTTTTATTTTATTTATTTTAATATAATTTATTAGTAATATTTTGTAGGAAAATATTTGTCACTGAAACAGGAAATTTGGCTAGGCATTTATTAAAGATTTATTGCCATTTCTCCTTAGAAGAATGTTTACATGAGATGTATTTTAAAATACTAAAGAATAATAGAGCTAAAGCAGAAATATGTCCCTTGAAGTGCTAACGTGAAAATAGACTCAGACTTTACTTTTAGAGTATAGTAGCTTTCCTTTGGAAATGAACACTTTTCATATTTATTCAATTTAAAGCATTTTAACCCTTAAAAAGTTGAGTTAATGTTTTATTATGCTATTGAATTGTAAATGGATTTACTTTTGACTATTCTGTCAACAGAGGATGGAAATTAATAGATGTACCCCTAGTGATCTAACTTAACATAACAAAAAAAATTAATGTATAGGAACAGCAATAACAACAAAATAAGAAGACACTAATAAATAAAATAACAAGTGAACACTTGGAAAGGGTTAAGGCAATAGGAGAATGTCAGAATGATACACAAACACATATATTTCTGCTGTGAAACCACATCATATTTATCAAGTTTTCTTTCAGCTAAAAGATAATTTGGGTGGATTCTTATTCCCCATTATATGGATGATTATGCCCATAATTTAATGTTATTTTATGGAATATATGGCCAAATATTTAGTTTTTATTTTTATATTACTGTTCTTAAAATTATTATATAACAATAAAGGAATTTTAATTTTTAAAGCTATGCAATATATCATAAATTACTATGCCACTTTTCTATTCTGTAACATTGCATACGTATCAAATTTTTAAAGAAGTGGATTTAATGCTTTGAATTTGTCCTTTCAAGCCAAAACATAATATACCTTTAAAAATCCATTCACTCATGCAAAAATATTAATTCAAAATCTATCATATTCTATGCTTATTGTAAGCATTGGAGATAAAATAGGAATGGACATAACTAAGAGCTTTACTCTGCCAGACCTTACAGTGTAAGGAGAGAAAGAAATTAAAGAAATATCAAACAAAAAATAACAAACTGGCACAACTGATCTAAGGAAAATATAGAATAATATAAGAAATTACAACAGGAGTACCAAATTTAAATTAAGTTTCTTGGAATGCATGAGTGAGGAATTTATATATAACATAAGATCTGAAGGATAAATAGAAAGTTATTAACAAAGAGCCAGTGAAGGGTATTGAAGTTTGAAGAAACATCATGTGTCTCCATCTCAGAGACAGGAAAAAAGTTCAGTGGATTTAATCATCTGAAAGCCAGTGTGGCTGGAAATTAATCAGTGAAATAAAACTGATGCAAGAAGAGACCACAGAGTTTCCAGGTCATAATGGAACTTGAAGGAGGAATTTGGGAATTTGAATTTTGTACTAAGCCCATTGAGAAGCCCTTAAAGAGTTTAAGGAAGGAAGATGATTTAAGTATATTTCCATTTTGACAGTGAAACTTAGCTTTGGGAGAATGGAATAACAGGCACTGTGTTAAAAGTGAAGAGACAAATAGGAGGCACTACACGAAAGATATAGTTGTAGCTTAAATTAAAGAAGTTACAGTTACAATGGAGAAAACTGAATGAATTTAAAATACATTTTGAAGTTAAATTAACATAACAATAATTAACAGGTGGCTAAAGGAGAGAGAAGAACCAAAGAAGCCTGCACCTTATTTTCCACAAGTTCCTGGATGATGTTACCATTTATTCAGACTGAAAAGTTTGAACAAAGACAAAATTGATGGGAAAAATCAACAATTACATTTCTGATATATTTTGTCTGGGATCTGCTGAGACATCGGTGTGTAAATATATAACACACAACTGAGAACTGGGTTAGAACCCAGGATAGAGTTTTGGATTCAAGTTACATTAGCTTGTTGTCAGGGTTTATATGTATTTGAATGTATTGATAGGAAAACATAACCTACAGATGAGAGAGAGAAACTGAGAGAGAGAGAGGGAGAGAGAGGCATCAAAAGGTAGGGGTTGGCAAACTACAGCTTGTGGGTCAAATCTAGGTGCTGTTCTGTTTTGTAAATGAAGTTTTATTGGAACACAGCCATGTTCATCAATTTATATTGTCTATGTCTGACTAACTTCATGGTATAAAGATCAAGGTAAGTGGTTTAAACAGAAACTATACGGTCTGCAAATCCTAATGTATTTATTTTTTATTTATTTATTTTTTATCTGGTTCTTTATAGATTAAATTTCCTGATCCCAGAACAAATACTTAAAGAATGTTGATACTCAATGTTTGACTAGAAGAATATTAGATGAAAAGGATAGAATAGAATGGGAGAGGGAGAAAGAGAAATAGGAAAAGAGGAAGAAAATAACTGAGAGGGAGAGGGAGAGAAAGCAAAAGAAATTGATATCCAGAACCAAGGCAGGAGAGATTTTCAAGAAGGAGAAATGGATAAATGTAGTGAATTCTGCTTAAAGGTTGTATAAGTCAGTTTATATTAGTCAATTTGGTCTGCTATAACAAATATATTAGAGACTAGGTGGCTTAAACAACAAACACTTATTTCTCACAGTCATTGAAGCTGGGAAGTCCAAGATCAAGGTTCTGACAAATTCAGTGTCTAATAAAGTCTGCTTCCTTGCTTGCACATGGCTGTCTTCTTGTATGGTCACATGGCAGAAAGATTGGAAACAAGTTCTCTTATTCCTTTTCTTATAAGGGCACTAATTTCATGTATGAGAGTTCCACCATCATGACCTACTTCCCAAAGTTTGCACCTGTAAATACCATCACCTTGAGGATTAGACTGCAAAATATTAATCTGGGGGAGATACAAAAATTATCCCATAGGAAAGGTAAAGTTGGATGCTATTTTTAAAAAGCCAAAATGTCAAGAAGAGAGTGTAAGAAAACAAAATAACACTCCCCTCTTTCCAAAGAATTATATAACAACTTAGATAAATATGGTATAATAAAAAAGTAAAGTCACATCAAAGATAAGATTGTTAAATGTATCTCTAGATTAGAACAGACCTACTTCATCCTGTAAGTAGGTCTTTATCAACACATAAATCTTGGTTGAAAAATTAAATCAGAAATTGAGACCAGGAGATTAACTCCCTAGATGTACTAGAAACCTTAATTTATCACACTTGTCAAGGGGAGAATTTACTTATAGAGTAAATCTTTGGTATTGGAGATTTGTGTTTAAAAAAATTGTGAGGCAAGAGGAATATACATAATCTAAACATTTGTACCCCTGTACTATATGCTGACATAAAGAAAAATTAAAAACAAATAAAATAAATAAATTTAAAATAAAAAAAACAAACAAGAAAATCTGAAACAATTCATTGATAGCAGAACTGTACAACAGGAAAGGTTAAGGGGAGTTCTTCAGTTAGTATAAATGATACCAGATAAAAACAAAAAATTATATCAAGAAATGTGAAGCTCTAGAAATTGCAAAAATAAAGTTTATAAAAATCAGAGTAGCTTTGTTTCTCATTTTTAAATACTCTAGAAGACAGCTGGTTGCCTAATAGAAATTAAACTCAAATTTGGAAAAAGAAATGAAATCAGAAGACTAGAAATAAATGAATTTGAAAAGGGAAAACCAAATGAGGAAATCAATGAAACAATGTCTGATTCTTTGAAAAGATCTAAAAAGTTGAGGATTATGGAGGATTCATCGCTATCTGCCCTGTAGATGTGAAAAAATATTAAGAAATTTGGGCCAAGGAATTTGACAGTGTACTAAATGAACACATTTCTTGAGGGACATGTACAAAGTTCATTCAAGGAAAAAGAAGTAAACACTTCTGTACCTATAGAAAAAATTAAAGTCATAGATAAAAATTTAAAAAAAAGTTCCCACAGTTACAGCGTTACTGTAAATTCTACCAAGCATTTAATGAAGAAATAATGCCAATTCTACAGAAATTTTATAGGGAAAGCAGTTTAAGAAGGAGAGATTTGACTGAGGCTTGATTTTATGGAAAGATGAATCAGAGGAAAACCATATTCCAGATGGTTTTATACTGATTAACCATTATTAGAAAAATTCGGGAAATTGGAATATAGATTCCATACTGGAAAATAATAGAGTGTCAATAAAATTGTTAAATATTCTGAGTGTGAAAATTGTATTGCAGTTTATGTAGAAAAACACCTTGTCTAAAGTTTTAATTTAAATAAATTCAAGCAATCCACCATCTTAAAAATTATTGTATATAGAACAAGGTATTAAGCAATGCAAGTATATCTGAAAGGGGATGCATGGACAATGACGAGGACTTAAACAGAATGAGGAAACTCAAAAAGCACTTTTTATTATATGAAAATTATGAGTTCAAATGTTATAATATTTTGTTAGAAGCCATTTATAAGAAAATCTAGTTGGAGATTTCTAGCAGAAGAAGATTACCTAATATAATTTGAGAATTAATACAGTGTCATTGTTCCTTCCTACCTAATGAGTTAGCTTTTAATGCTGAACTTAATTATTGATTGAATTTACTCTATCCTTCTCATCCCCAAAATAATTTCTTTGGTTAGAATACCAAAATTGGGCTTTACTAATAACATCTGGTCTCAGTAGCTCCAAAATTTGTTTTTTTTTCCAGATTGAACCTCTAATTGCATAAATAATACAGTTTTATTCTCTGTTTAAAACTTCTCAATATCTCTCTTTTGTCTTCAATATTTTAAGTCTCATTCTTTTAGCCAGAACTTATAAATATTTATAATCTTATCTTCATGGGACTTCCAAGCCACATTACTTTTTATACTCACACCTGCACTCCGTATGTTAGCAAACCCAACCATCTCAAGTTTCAGAAACATATCGTGTTCTCTTGCAACATCTGTACTTGTATATATGGTTGCCCTGTTCTAGAATCCCCATCCACACCCGTCACCTTACTTTAACTCATCTCTCAAGCATCAATTTGAAGGTTTTTTTTAAGGGGTCTTCCCTTGTGTCCAGACTATATTAGTAGTCATTCTTGTATGTTCCCATACTGCCACCAACTTTCTTTTTCCATGGCACGTTTAATAATCTATTGCAGTTTTTTTAAATGTATGTTTTGCAGGTAGGCACTAAATCTCCTAAGTTTGAGGAGTGCATTATAGTTTTCTTGTATTTTTCTCTGTCATTCAGTTGCCAGGTCATGGAAGATGTTTGATAAATATTTACCAAATTAACAAATGAATAATTTAACAATATAAAAACAATATGAGTAATGATATTAAAGATAAAGAAAACATTGCAAGCTAGCTGTGGTCTTAAGTATAGTGTTTATGAACATGTCAGTGTTTTTAATTATCTTGTACTGTTCAATACACTTTTATTTGTCTATGATCAGCACATTTGTAAAGATTCATAACTTTCAAAAATCTAAGCATCAAAAGTTAAGAATAAATAAAGCAATTTTACACAGTGTAACAGTCTGTAAAAACAGAAGTAAGCAGATACTGTAAATTACTGATAGAGTGTACAAACTTTTTCAGAGCACAGCATAACCATGCTGAAAAGCATTGTATATACAACTTGTAGCAAACCTTTCAAAGCAAACTATTAATCTTAATTTTTACTGTTGCATTTATCAGAATTAATGCATGGAAGATTATATATGTGAGCTATTTATATGATAATGAAATTGTGTAAAATCTGTACTATGCACAAATCAAACATTTATATTTGCTTTCTTTCTTGCTATGCTTATTTTTTTAGATATGTGATTTGTAATTTATTTTCATATGCCATACTCATGAATAGGAAATTGTAATCTATATAAACTATACTCACAGAATATACTGTATTATAAAGACTTTGTCTGTCTTTTGTTGATACATTTTCTCATTCTCTAACATATTATAAAAATGCCCCAAATAATTGCATATGCAATTGTATTCTCAACAAAAGCTACATATGTAATTCTAAATGAACTCAGGATTCAGTCCAGTCATAGATCATGTTAAATATATTCAATCATTTTGTGAATATTATGCCTACTTAATAAAATGAGACAATAATATTACCTTTTAAATTAGAAAAGATAATAATAGAAAAACATTTCCCTATTTTAAAAGGGGTGTTTCCATGCCAACCCTCCCCACCTCCTGAGATTTGAAGATAGTAAAAATCTGGCAAAATCAATTTATTTTAATTGTGAAATTTGTCTCTATTCTGTACTTTTCCCTTTGACTTTCCATAGAACTTTAATTCTTACACAGCTACCCCAGGAGTATAATTTTTCTTTCATTTTCTGATGAAAATTCAATCTTGAAGGCATTAGTTTATTTTTCTTCTTTATTTAAGTTATGAACTGGTTGTATCATCCACATAATTTTATACAAGATATTATTTAGCCATTCCTCCTTTCTTCCACCTTCTCTATAACTTTAGATATGCTAATAACTTGGAAACTTGATTTTTTGAAGCAAGACCTCATGAAGATCATTTATTTCATTTTTTTCTAGAGCCTTGGTTTTCCTGCAATTCTTTGTGTAAACAGTTGTGATATTTCTGATCTTTCATCCCATTCTACATCTTTTGTATTATTTTACTTTCCTTTTCTTTTAATCTTAGACTTCAAAAGGTAATTTTTTTTCCTTTGGACTGCATATTTAAATATGTAATAAGATTCAGTGGGAAATCACTTACCTAACAATTATGATTTTCAGATAAATTCTTAAAATCTGTTTAACTTGTGTTTATTTGTAACACAAAGGCTATAGTTTTTACTAAATTACATCATTTGAATTTTCATTGTATACTCATAAATACATCTACTATATTAAAGTTTACCAATTTTGTTTATCACAAGAGGCTGTAAATACTAATAGTGCTATTCAAAACATTCTTTCAGGTAGGATTTTAGTCAGTATGTACAATAACATTACAGGCAATTTCATTTGAGGTTTAATATTCTGAGCATTCAGTGAAATCATTGGAAATTCTGAGGCAAGAAAAGAATGTAGAGATGTAAATGCTTAATTGTTTATAAATTTTAATTTTATAAATTACAATGGTTACTGAATCTAAGTTGTCTTAAACCATCTTCAATCTAAATCATACTTCATTTATTGTCACAATTTCTCTAAAATTTACAGTCTACAATAGACGACTGCTATGTAAATATGTATAAGTATAGCAATAGCCATTGTTAGGAACCCTTTAAATTATGAAGATTTCAGCACATCATTAAGAGTATATCTTTAAACTTTATGCTACTATTAGTTTCAAAGGCAAATAAATTTTATGTGTTTTATTTCTTATCCATTATTTTCCCCTTTACACTTCAAGTGTATGTTTTTATTAAAGTACATGTTAATAAATGAAAGCAATCCAAGTACTGTTTACAATTGAAATAATATTGCAACATTTGACTAAACCAAACATCCCCAGGACAACCTCTAAACCTAGATTTGATTTCTGTTTCCATATCTATTTTTTCAAGAATTAGTGATACATTGTCAAATAATATGCTTGTACTTTTATGCTTAGGTTTTCAATTTTAGACACCATTTGGTGAATTTGAACTATGGAAAATAAGAAATTATTTCTTATACTCATCCCTATCATGCATTTCCACTTCTACCATCATTCAAAGAGTATTGATTTTTTGAGTTACTATTTAGCGTTTTCACTCTTATTACTATTAATTTTGTTTATAGCTAGATTCATATAATTACATTTCTAGTTCTTTTTTTATCTTATTTATTTGCATTTGAATTTGTTCTCAAGGATCTGCTGATTCTTGGTCCTATGTTCATATTAAATTAAAGTACTTTAAAAACCTCTAAATGTCGTTCTGAGTTTCAGTTCTTTCACAACTCAACATTAGGTTAAACGGTCAAGACCTGAATTGTTTGGTTTGAGGAAACTCAGAGGTCAGTACGCATTGGTCTTTTTAGAAAGGTTGATCATTTTATCAAGAGAAGATTCCTCCAATCTGCTTATAATTATGATAAATCTGGTATGTAGCAGGGGAGAGAAGCCTTTGTTACTAGACATTCAGTGTGGAAACCTTCATTTAATCCTTTGTTTTTGCTAAGAGACCTCAGCCCCCAATCTCTTTCTCCTGAGCTCTCCCTGGTGTTTCTAGTCCAAATCTCATACTTCTCTCCCACCTCAATGATAAGCATCCTCTGTTTACGTTGTTAGAGGGTAAACATGGGGAATCGCCTTGACATCTGAACTAGAAATATGAACTGGGATTCTTTCAGTGTCTCTAGAATATTTCCACTCAGCCCTCTTCTTTTCAGCTCCACTCTACACTCAACCCTTTGGGGAACTGGTGCCTATAAATGCAAAGGTTTTATACATATATCTCAATAAGAATATTCTCAATTCTCAGTGGTGTTCATGTCTCTCCACCCTGGTCTTACAGGCAGGTTGATTTTAAGTTTATTTGCTTTTTGAGTCAATTACCAAAAGTTCTTGCTTTGTGTCTTCTGCAATAATATTCAAATTGCTTTTTGGCTCTCAGCTTTATTATTGTCAGATTAAAATTTCTGTTCATTAAAAAAATTTCTTCTTGACACATTAGTAGGATTTGGAGAAGAAATATTAATGTATACATTTAATAAAGCTGCCATTTTTACTAACAGACTCATACTATTCCTTTTCATCCTTCAGAGTGTGATTCAACACATACACATATACTGCTACATACATTTTTATGTAGAGATACATATAATCACATATTTATATATGTATATACTATATACCTGTATAAAATGTATGATAATATTCCTATACTTATACCTACTTACCTCTATCTATATAGAGAATCCTAGAATTGAAAAAGAGAAGCAAATGCTGTTCTAATACTAGAAAATAATATAATTTTAATACATTATTTTTAATTTCAACTTGTCAGATATCACGTCAGACTCGGTTAACTTTGACCCAGCAAAAGATATCCCTGTGCCTATTTGTACTGGTTTCCTAGAGCTGCAATAACAAATTACCACAAGTGAGGTGACTTGAAATAACAGAAATGTATTCTCCCGTTCACAAACCACACATCTGGCAAAGGACTAATATCCAGAATCTACAAGGAAATGAAATCAATCAGCAAGAAAAACAAAAAGCAAAAAACAAATAATCCCATTAAAAAATGGACAGAAGACATGAACAGACATTTTTCAAAGGAAGACAAACAAATGGCCAAAAAAAAAATATGAAAAAATGCTGTATATCACTAATCATCAGGGAATGCAAATTAAAACCACAATGATATGTCACCTTACTCCAGGCAGAATGGGCATTAAAAAGTCAAAAACCAATAAATATTGACAGGAATGCAGTGAAAAGGGAACACTTATAAATTGTTGGTGGAAATTTCAATTACTACAACCTTTATGGAAAACAGTATGGAAATTCTCAAAGAACTAAAAGTAGACCTAGCATTTGATCCAGAAATCCCACTATTGGAGATCTGCCCAAAAGAAAAGAAGTCATCATAACAAAAAGACACTTTCACTAGTACATTTATCACAGGACAATTTACAATTGCAAAGATGGTGAATCAACCTAAGTGCCCATCAATTGATAAGTGGGTAAAGAAAATGTGGTATATATATAGTATGGAATACTACTCAGCTATTTAAAAAAAGGAAATAATGTCTTTTGTAGCAATGTGGATGGAACTGGAGTCCATTATCCTAAGTGAAGTAACTCAGGAACGGAAAACTAAACACCATACGTTCTTGCTTGTGAGTAGGAGCTAAGCTATTATGCATGGGAATACAGAGTGGTATAAAGGACTTTGGAGACTCAGAAGGGGGAGGGTGGAACAGTGGTGAGGGATGAAATATTACCTATTGGGTACAATGTACACTGTTAGGGTGATTTGTACATTAAAAGCCCAGATTTCACCACTATAAAATTCATCTACATAACAACAACAAAAATGTCCCCCCAAATCAGTTGAAATAAATTTTAAAAAATAAAAAAGAATTATACTTTGTCACAGCTCTGGAGGCCAAAAGTCTGAAAACAACGTATTAAGAGGGCCATGCTCCTGTGAAAACTCCAGAAAAGGATCGTTCTTTTCCTAGCTTCCGGTAGTTGCCTGCAGTGTTTTGTGTTCCTTGGTTTGCAGCAGCATAGCATGAATATCTGCCTCTCTTTTTCCTTGGCCTTCCTGGTGTGTGCCTGTGTCCTGCTTACACATGGCCTTCTTATGGAGACACCAGTCGTCGGATGTCGGTTCCACCCTAATTCATGACTTCATTTTCACCAATGACATCTACAAAGACTCTATTTACCAATAAGAACACATTCTGATTTTCAAGTGGACATGAATCTTGGGGGGATATTATTTAACCTAGTGCATTATCCAGTTCATTTTCTGACTTCACTAAGTCTAAGACTGATTATGAAAGAGTCTCTTCCTCCTTGTGAGCTTCATGTTATAGTAGCTGACTTTACTGCATATTACATATTTTTTATAACCTGCATGCCAAATTTGGATTAATAATAAATTAAGCACAACTACATTTTTAGTTGATGCTAAATGACCCAGCATGGAAAATCCTATATTCTTATCATTTTTAGCAGATTCTAATTGCTTGTTCATCTTTCTTTTGCTTTTGTTTTTATTTTTAAATATAATTAAATGCTTTCCTAAATCTAAAGCTCATAATATGTCAAAAGGTTTTTCTCCTTTTTTCTTATTTTGTTGGCATATGCCTCTATATAACTGAAAATGTTAAAGTTTATCACATCTTATTTAGTGGTAGATATCCTAGTCCTTGACACAGCTCCCTAGATAATAGATACTTTAAATTGCAACATTTTTGACCTTCCTATCTGAATTAAGTAGGAAATGCTAAAAGCTCATTCCAAAATTAAACAAAAGACCTAGCTCATCTCTCTCTCTTTTTATTCAAGCAAATGACAAAATATAACTCTGTAGTAAAATATAATGATCTTGACATATGTTCATCCCTATGTATATATAATCACTAATTTCTTTTTGTACCATGTCTTTTATTATTATTATTTTAATATTAAGAAGTCATAGATATGAGCATTAACTGTAAAGCATTAGCTTAAAAATTAAATCATGATTTTATATATGGGTTTGTATATTAATAAATACCAAATACCTATGATCATCCTATTTAAAGTGGGGTTAAAGACACTTGTGTGGGTATATGGATTTGAGAAGAAGTTATATTGAGCAAATGAGAGGAAAATAAAAAAATATTTGTAGTGAAAAATATGAGGATTTGTGATCCAAACTTCTGAAAATATCCATTATTTCAGGAACCCAGTAGCTAACACAGAAAACAAGAGCTCCCTACTGGATCTACTAAACAAGATGGGCTTATTGCCATGGGAGGGCCTGGATAAAACATGATAATCTTCAGCACTTTCCCTGGGTAAGTGGCAATTGAGGGATGTCATGAACAGGCAACTGAGATATGAATAAAATATAAAATATGTAACCCACCTATTAATTTTCCTTGTTAAATAAAGAAAATAAATTTGTCAATCTATGATATAATAATTTTAGCATATATAGCGAGAAGGAGTCAGAGCTGCAGAGATTTGAAAATCTTACATGTTTATATCATCATTATGTTTGTCAATTCTAAATTGTCACCTTTGCTCAAACTGGTCCCAGAAAGCCACATGACCATGCCTGAAAATGAGGTAAGGAAGTATACTCTCCCTACATAAGACAATGGGAGGGGATGATTGATCTGCTAATGGGGAAGGCAATGAATCAATTGTTGAGAACAATAATAAAATCAATCATGGATGTATTTTTAATCCCCCTCTTCCATTAAAGTATGAAATCTTTGAAAATGAGAATGATCTTTTAATCATCCTAATACCCCCTTCTACACAGCATTCATAGTGCTTTAAAAATACATATAATTGGTGAACATTTATATGTTAAATTGAAGGAAAAGTAATTATGAATAAGTTACAAGGTCTATCTTTGTCTAATTCTGTTATTGCTGTTACTCTTTCCACCTGCCCTTGGGTACTTAATATAAAGAAAAAAAGAAAAGAAAGAGAAAGAGAAAACAACCAGCCTGATGCTCTGGAGAAAGTTGGTTATTTTTAAGAACAATATAAGCCTGTATGTTCATAATTGATGGACACAATAATGTCCTCTCCATATGCTCAGAAAGGTGAGAATTTGTAGGGGCACAATTTCTAAAAGTCCTACAGCCTATCGCTAGATTCTAGAGGGACATTCAAAGACTGAAATTGGGGGTTCTTAGTAGTCCCAGGGGAGAAAATTCCTGTAATTGGGATTCACACTGAGAATATAAAGAACATTAAAATGCCATTAACTTCAGCTATGCACACTCTGATAATACATTAAATCTAATTATTATGACATTATAGAAATATGCCGAGTACCCAAATATTCTTTAAGCTATTTACAAAAGTGAATATAAAAGTGCATTTGGTATCAGAGAATATGTTAACTTAATTGTAGAAAAGAAAGCCACCTTACTCCATGTAGAGAAAATTAAGCACAAAGTACTTGGATCTATATTTATGATTCTCATGAATATCATGGCCAATTCTGTTCATTGAAAGTGAATGAATTTCAAATGGACTGTTTTTACAGGACTAAAAACTGGAATGGAAGCATGAGAGAAAAAAGAAGAGGAGTATATCTCAGTTACTTATCGGTTGTTTTATTTTCTTCAATTTTTTTGTCCCTGTTTTTTTTTTCTCTCTCTCTTTTTAAAATGCCTTTTGTCTGGCATTGCTTTGCTATCCAGAACAGACAGCTGCTGCCAAATTTACCAAAGGCGAAATGTTGCTAACTGCCAATTGAGTTTTTAATGTTTTGTTTTGTGTTAGTATTTTTAAAATCACTAAATGATTTTCTAACAAATCACACCAATGGGCTATAGTTGTTTTGCCCTGCAAAACAATCTGTCTGAGCAAAGATCTTTTTGGTTTGACAATAACCTGAAATGAGTAGACATTTTAAAGATAAATATGCTATGATCATGCTTAAAACTAGATGTAATGCACAAATAAATGAATATTTAATTGCATAAAACCGATTCAACTAGAAAGCATTGTGCTCGCTCTCTCTTACTCTCTATCTTCCCCTCTCTCTCTCTCTCTCTTGCAACATATCAATATTTTTATGAAGACTTTAATCATTACTGACTGAAAAGAATATTCTCCAACAAATGTTCAGGCTTTATTTTATATTTCCTGTTGTTTACACGTAAAAGAGAAACTAGATTAGAAGCAAACAAAAAAGTAGATCTGTGTCATTTACTAATCTCATTATAAACCTGAGCCAATGGAAACTCTCAAAATTATAATTAGGCTCCAATGTAAAATTGCTTACTCATATCTCATATCCAGAAATTTATAAAATCCTACTGTCTCCATAAAATGTATATGTGAAGGACTTTTAAAAATCTCATTCAAAATACTCTTTTTTCATAATATGGACTGCTCACTCTAATGAAAGTTTAATTATAAGTCAATAAATATAAATGCATTTGGCTTACTATATAAATAGAATACATAATTCTAGATATCATATTTTAAATGAAAGTCTATGCAGCAGATAAAGAATAGGCATTATGAAATTCTAAATTGTCCAGGTCCTTATCTCCATGAATAGAATTTCTAACATATGTGACAATTCTATATTCTGAAATATATATATTTATATATGTATGCATTATATAATATATGTGAATATACAATCTTTTGATACTGTAGATATTTTTAAAAACTTAAGAAGAAAGTAATAATCTTTTATATTTGCATATATATTTACTATTTCTGTTATTCCTTCTTCATTTTTGAAGATACGAGTTTCCCTCTGATATCATTTACCTTCAGCCTGTAGCATTTCCTACAAAGTAGGTTTATTGGGAAAATGTTCTCATTGTTTTTCATCATTTGAGAATCTCTTTATTTCACACTCATTTCTGAAAAATATTTTTAAAGATATTAAACTTGGATCTGACAGTTCTTTTCTTTCACTGTTTTATGTATATTGTCCCAATGCCTTTGGCTTATACAATTTCTATTGAGAAATTCAGTGTCATTAGAATAATTTTCTCTTTGCATGTGTTGTTTAGCTCTAGTGTTTTACTCTACTTGCTTTCAAATTATTTTCTTTATCTTTTGTGTTCAGTAGTTTCATTATGATTTATCTTGTCATGGTTTTCTTTTAGATTATCCCATTGAAAGATTTGGAGATTCAGTGAACTTCTTCTGTAAACCTTTGTAATTATGAGTTATGCCAAATCTAGGAATTATTTCTTCAGATTTTTTTTTTTTTTTTTGGCCAAATCTTCTTCTCCTCTCCAATTGAGATTCTAGCGACAGATATTTATACATTTGGATAAAAGAACCTCAGGTCCATGAAGTTTTATTAACTTGCTTATTCTTTTTTGTCTGTTCTTCAGATTGGATAATTTCTACTGATCTTATCTACAATTTAATGTAGTTTTCCTCTATCATTCCCATTCTGCTGTTATGCCCATTATTTTTTTAAATTTGAAATGGTGTACTTTTCACTTCTATAATTCCATTTAATACATTTTCAGCTTATTTTATTTGCTGAAAACTTCTTTTTTTCTATTTATTTCAAATGTGCTTACTTTTATTTCATGAATCATAGTTAAAGTAATATCCATCTTACAGTATTTGTCTGATAACACATTATTTGTGTAACATCAAGGTTGATTTCTGCTGATTTTTTTCCTCTGGAGAATTTGTCACATTTTCTCATTTGTTCTATGGCAAGTTATTTGGGACTATATTCCTAACATTGTAAATATTATTATGTTGTGAAGACATCAGGCATTGATCTAATTTTGGGGGGATTTTTTTTTAAATGAGAATACAATAAATGGAGATACATTCATACTCAACATTGTACCTCATTTTGTATGAGAGATTATCTCAAACTAGTTCATTTTCCCAAAATTTGTCTATTCTACCTTGACCCTCTCCTACCTATTTCCCCTCAGGGTTTAGTCTCAGACTTTGACCATGTTTATCAGTTCAATCATCAAACATTGTATTATGCTGGATGGGTGTATTCCAGCTATGAACCTTACATAGGTTAACAATCAGTGATAAAATGCTATAAGGTATTTGTATTTTCTCATATTTAAAAGAATTAAATATAAAATGTAAGATAAGGCTTCAAGTCAATAAGAAAAAGACAGGAAAAATAAGAAAAGACATGCAAAGGTTATAAATAGCAATTTCTTAAAATGAAAACTTTAATGCAAATAACTAAGTGTAAAGACACAGTAATCAGATATGGTCAAACTAGAAGCAATAAAATATTATAAATTTTTTAAAAATTCAAAAGTCAAAACATGCCAGATATGAGTAATTGTATTCTACTTACATGAATATAAATTGATAGAAGCATTCTTGAGAAGAATCTTATAGTAATAATTGAAGTCAGATGTTCTTATCTTGTGATCCAGCATTCTATTTAGGAATACATTTTTTGAGGAAAAACCATACAAATCTGTAATAGATCTTAATTTAGAATGGTCTCTCATTTATTGTTTCATCAAATAGGTAGAAAGTATCTTGATGTCTAGAATGAAGAAATTGATATATAGCATGTCATGGGTATTTGCTATAAAATATTATGAATCATTTAGAAGTGATTAATTTGATGTCATATGGCATACAGAGACTTTTAAAGCATATCTCACAAGCACAGTAGTAGATAGCTATGTAATGGAGGATACTGGGAAAAATTTGGAAGATTATAGCTATCTCTGTTGTCTCAACTATGTTTTCTCAGCATTTCTATTTCTGTACATGCCAATGGCTTCTTACTGAAAGCACCTGAATTTCTGTCCAAGGACTTTTTCTAATTTCATTAGTGTACATAATTCAGATTCAGGGCAAGTCAAATTGAGAGTGCATTAAACCCCCCAAAGCCACTCTTTAGTAGTGATGACTAAACATTGGTAGATACATACTATATCTTTCTCATTTCTTGGGAAAGAGAGCTCAGCCAGCTGTGTTTTCAGGAAGGCCCAATGGATGCCACCTTCAATAAATGGGTAAGGAATACGATACTGATGTGGGATCCGTGACATTTTTAAAAAACTCAGTTGTGGCTCTCTATTCAGCAGGCCAGGTGGTAGGAAATAGATGCTACTAAATTTTAGCTACCTAGTAAATTGGGATAATAGGATTATGGAAAGATAGAGAAAGTAGTAATGGAACTTAACTGTTGACAACAAGTTGGATATCATTACGTTAATAGGTTACAAACTAAAAATGGTTAAAGGGAACATTGACTCAGAGACATCTGTGATAATGGCTAATTGAATATGGTGCTCAAAAAGGACATAGATAGATAGTCAATGAGAAAATTGTTTTAGTTATGTAGCCAGATTGTTCAAGAAGAGGTGATCAGAACATCAGATTCCTCAATAAAGAGTTCCAGTTTCCTTGCACAATATCCAAATTTGAGCCAGTTCTTAGATCTAAAGGTTCATCAGTTGAATGGAAGCTTGTAACCTCTGGAGGACTATAGGCAGCATCTAATGCCCCAGTCTTTCTCTAGTAATATATGCTTATTTACTACATTAACTATACACTGAAAAAAGCAGGGAGAAACATTTCGATGGATGTTGGTCTGAGCTGACATTAATTGCAGGAAACTCCGAAAACCATCATGCACCCAGTGTTATAGTAGGAGCATATGGGAGCAAAATGATAAATGGAGTCCTAAACCAATTCCCTTTTCTAATGGGTTCAGTTGATAGGGAGCATCTGTACTCCTTTATGCCATTTCCTTGTTCTCCGAGTGCATACTTAGAATGTATATGCACGTAAATTAGAAATCTTACATTGGTCTCTGTGTAGTAAGAGTCGTTATGAAAGAGAAGTCTAAATGTAAACCTATAAAGCTCTCCCCCTGCACACTTAAGAAAGTAAATCAGAGACAATATCAATCTTGGCTGGAGGCTAAAATTAGTACCACTTGCAAATCACAATTTAATTCCTAGTCTCATTTCTGCAAAATTCATATGGATCACACACATGATCACATGCCACAATCATAACTACTGACATCTTTCTTTATTAGAATGATAGCAATACCTCAGCAACGTGGTATGTGACTCCTTTAGGAATGATTTTATTTTAATTTCACATCAGAAAGGAACACCAAAGAGCACTACCCTCATGTCTTTATCCAGAGCTCTCCTATGTTTCCCTAAATAATTCAAAGGACCTTAATTGTCTTCACCTGGTGAAGAAAATCACACTATGCGGATAATGTGTTATTCATGTTTCCCATTTCCCCATAATATTCTAGTTAGTTCAGGCTGTCTGAGAAAGGGACACCAAGATGAGATTGGATGTACAAAATATTTATTGGGGGAAATACATGTAAGAGAAGAAAGGGGAGGTAGCCAGCAAAGACAGGAAAGCTGTAGGAATGCAGTACAGTCTGTGAAGGAGAAAGAAGGAGACAGAGCTGGATAGATCAGTGTCTCAGACTGCAGCACAATCCTAGGAAGGTTTTGACCAAGCCAATGGAGATTCTTTGAGCCAAAGTCTTAAGACAGGATTTCTCTATCTAGTAAGAATGGACCTGCTGTGCTTAGTTATTGTTTGAGAACTGCCTGTGGGTAATGTAGCTGTCTCTTCATAACAGGAAATAAAGCCACCAGTCCAGAAAGTATGAAGAGAATCCTTACACTATGTCAAGACTGAGAAGCTATAAAGCATAAAATGATAGTGGTATAATTAGCCAAAATATTTTACCTAATATAGATTGTCCAATGTATATTTAAAATGAAAAAGTATAATGAGCTATTTTATTTTTCTGACTTACAGGTAGGTCAATAAAACTCAAATGCAATGTATATGACACTGATAATCACATAAAATGGTTACAAAATAAAATTTTTCCATTAAAACTATTAATTTTATAAAGAACTAAACATGCAAGAGGCAAAAATGTTTTGTAATATTTAACCCAATCTATTTTGTCCATCATCTGATCCTGAACATCATCTTCCCTACCCCTCCTGCCAACCAATTAAAGGTTAAGCAGACACAAAGAGTATCAGACTAGGAAGAATCAGGGACTTCATTGCTTGGGTGAAAAAATTATAAACTGCACGTGAGATTTATATATTCCTTAGAATCTTGGCTTCAATGGTCTGCAAAGGGCATATGCCTCAATTTTATACTTCAAGGACAAGCTGCCTCATGTTTGCCTCAGCAACATTTACAAGTGTGCCATATCATTTCTTTCAAGGATTCATAAAAACTAACATCATCATTTAAGAATTTTATTTTTTCTTATAGTAAGCTCTCTTCTCAGATTTTGAAGCATCCCTTTGCATAGCATGTGCAACACAAATAACTTTGGCTTTAAAACCGCTAAACCCCATGTAGTCTCAATGCATTGCACAATGTAGCTATTTATTTTATCACATTTATAAGTGAACATTATATGGTGTTATCTCCAAATGGGAATTTTTATAGAGCTGATGAAAGAGTACAATGCAGACAGTTGGTAAACTGCCAATTAACAGAACCAAAAAATAGGAAATATGAAATTCCAAGAGAAAAAGAATGATGACATGGCTAAAAATAAATGCAGTATTGTATGATATGCCAGACTATAATTTTAAATGAATATATAATACTATATCATTTTTTGAATATTATATTTTAAATGTAGGCTCATTCCTGTAAATGAAACCTTTAAGATATTACATACATATTCTAACATTCCTGTTTCCATGTAATATTGGAGTTATTAAGGTATAAGTATTAAAGTAAAATGAGTAATAAAATTAAGAATTATTATATTATCTCTCTTATTTTCATCAGTTTGTTCAAGGTGCTGGCCCTTGGCATATGTGGTGGCTAGTTTGAAATTTTTT
The DNA here is from genome assembly GCF_020740605.2 of Lemur catta. NCBI lineage: Eukaryota > Metazoa > Chordata > Mammalia > Primates > Lemuridae > Lemur > Lemur catta. Next base: position 55,285,782 of record NC_059140.1, read on the forward strand.
ATATAACATTCTTATTATTTCTTGAAATTATTATAAAATATATTATTTACTAACAGTAAATTCTTTTTATTTATATTAAAATCACATTTAACCATTGCAACTCTATTTTATTCTGATAATCACAAGATAGAAAACAGAATTAATGAAATTTTAGTTCATTAATATTAGGTGAAGGTTCATAGCAGAAAGGATCTATTTATTTGGTCCTGCTTCTTCTGGTGTATCATGATCTCTTGTTTATAAGTAGCATATTTGCCTATTTATCCTTTACTTTTCATTTAAGAATTTTGATACTTCTGTTTTTAAGTTTGATGCTTCCCTAATAGACTTATTTTCACACACTCATTTAGTCTTCTTTAAAATATCATTTGAAAACAACCCTCTCTCTTCTCAATAAGCTCCTTTGTCAATTTATACTTTCCCTGTTAATCCCCTTCCACTTGCTAATACCAATTGAATGTCAGCATACCTTAGATGACACGATATTAAAAACCCAGTATTTCAAATAGGATATTCTTACTCCCTTTTAGGATGAATTACCTGAAAGGAGTAAAATAAATGTACTTAAGCATACTATATTACTTTTTTAAAAAGTCAGCGTTGGAATATCTTCATCGATCAATTAAATACAATTCACAGTCAATTCGTTTCTGTTACAAATCAGTCCTGAACACATTTAGAATTTTGGAACACTTTGAGCTCCTTTTCCTTATTAGTTATCAACCCTGGATAAAAATATACCAAATATATTTGAAAAGCAGCCCATGTAACAAATAAGATTTTAATTGGCTAGAGAAGTTCTGATTTTCTTTAAATTCAAATATTAATAAAAGTACAGTTTTCAAGATGATAATAATCACAAACTGTCTAAATTTTATTGGTCTGGCTTCAGTTTGAAAACTAACAATATGAACAAAGAGAAAATGATGAATAAGTAGGTAGACTGATAGACTAAATAAGATAAAATAGCAATCTAAAACAGAAGCACCTCAGATTCCAATTCTAAATTGTTATTAAACTACCCTAGTTAACCCTAAGGAGAAAAAAAGTCAGTAATTGATATAAAGAGACTTACACAGTAGACTTAAACACATATGGGGAAGACAACTACTCTGCTGACCCCATAGGGTAGTATCTATATATTTTTAATGTTTTTAATTGGCAAAAAATTTGTATACATTTATCATGTATAGCATGTTGCTGAAACATGTATATATTATATAATGTTGGATGGCCAAACCAATACATGCATTACTTTATGTAATTACCATTTAAATCCCTAAATTCAAATCCCTTTGATATAACATTTTTACTACTTTTATTTTCAAAATTATTGAGTCCATCAGAAGAACTAAAGGATGCAGAGCTATTTTCCATATTCAGGTGAATTGCTGGAGTTGCCTGAGAACATCCACGGCCTTCCTGGGCAATATAAGGTCTACTAAGGGACACAATATCCTAGTATTGTTATCTTCTTCAGTGCTACAGTCATCTAATTGATAGTACATTCTATTTCTTTTGTTCTTCATCCTCTCACCATTTTTGAAATCATCTTTGAAATAATCTAGCTTTTTTTCTAGCAAATAGAGCTGTGTTCATCAGCAAAATATTGACCAATTAGTTTATGATGTATATCACATTTGTAAAAGTTAAAAAAATTCATTATGTAGTTTGAGATATAAGTTGAGGTGGATGAAAAAGTGAGTGGTGAGAAATGAGAATAATTAAACTTTTGCTTGTGTGTTGGCTTCACTTATTCTTTTGATGCTCTGTGGTTACTAAATTTGGAATCAATAATAAACCAGATAGAAGATGTGGCATAAGAAAACTTGTATGTGGGAACAAAAACTCTATATACTGGCTCCAAATGAATTATACCTATGCTGACACTGCAAGTATTTGCATTTTCTCTTCAAGTTTTTCTTCCATGCAATTATGCCAGTTACTACCAATGTATCTACTTTAGCTTAGTTTCTATCCCTAGATTTAGATTTGAAGATGGTGAGTAGGTAATTTTTAATCATTCTTGGTATTCGGCATTTCTGGTCCTGTTATAAAATATTTTGAGACCAATTGACTGATATTGCCTTTGGTCTTGTTTCTTCCAACTTAAATTTAGGGAACACATTGCCTCTTCAGTAATGTTTTACACAGGCTATTAATTCAACTGGTCATAAAGATATTATTCCAAATGTAAAATAGTTTCCATTTTGTCTGCACATAAGAAACAGCAGGATCCGTTTCTGAATTGTTTTCCAACTAGCAGTGGGGTTCAATTAATATGATATGTAATTATATAGGAGAAAGACATTTTTAAAATTTCCACAAATATCTCTCAAATTCTAGTTCTTTGCTTCCAATGCAGGGCTGAGTGAGATATATGGCAGTAAGCCAACCTGCCCTTCTTCCAAAATCAGCCACAATAGAATCCACTGGACTGAAATAGAACATTAGGAGTTTAGTTTGGCACACAGTATATTCAACTAGTACTATATTTGTGACATGATTCACTGGGCCAACTGCCCAGAGGAACTCTATGTCTGGATGCCCAGTTTTGAAATATGAAGAAGAGTTCATGACCATCATGCTTTGTAAGCATACATTTCTGAAAATTATATTTCTCTATTTAAAAAGGTTGTGAGATAGCCAGATGTGTGCATTGGGAAAAATCAAGCATTTTGTGAAAAGGCTTTTGTGTACAATTTCTAAAAACACATTGGTATCACTTGAATTGGTTACACATTGCTTTCTGGCAGAACAATTTCTGTATTTCTATAGTTGGCTAAAAATGAGCAGCATTCAAATTTCATTCAAAGATTCTACAAATATATCATCAGTGATATTGTGTTTTATTAAATATGCTGTTGGGAAAACTAAGTGGCATAGTGGAAAGAACATGAACTTTGTGTCAGAGAAATCTGGGTGTAAATTCAAATTTATTCACATACTTGCTATGAAAGCGTGGAGAAATTTATTAACTCAATTTCCCAAGATTTAGTTTTTCAACCATCTGAAAAATTACCTCATTGGGAGGTATTAAGGATTATATGAGATATCCTATATAAACCCTGACAGCAATTTCTCTGTGAGGTAATCACTGTCATTTTGCCCATTTTCCAGATAAGAGAATTAAAGCTTAAGTAATTTCTTCATGATCAGAATGGAGGCAAGTAGCCAAGCTAATGTTTAAATGTAGGCAATGTGACCTCCAAAACCAAAATGTATCTAAGCAGCACTATCCATACTAAAATCACATGTTGAACATCCTCCTAATCATCAACATATTCTTAATATCATTGACATCATCTTCTCATAGGTGATATATTCATTAAATTTATTATCATACCATCATTGGCAGCAGCATTTATAAACACAAGTTCTAAAACCTAGACCCCAGTTAATGTTGTAGCCCTACAATCTCCTGGTCATGTGAACTTGGACAAGCTAACAACTTCTCTAAATTTAGGTTTCTCATTTTCAGATCAGGAGTGATATTTTTACTTTCATTATAGTGTTACTCTCAAATTTAAGTAAAAGTATTTGCATAAAATATTCAGAACAATTAATACACACAGCGATTGTAAAATTTGATAGCAATAATAACTCAAATGATTGTTGATTAGATGAAGTATGACTCAGAGTATTTGGTCTTAGTATTTGGTTGCTCAGTAATGATAGTTTTTACTGGGCTTTGTTAGACTTAGTTTTACATTGATTATGAAACTAAAATGTATCAAATTTAAACTACATGAGGAGTCAGTCAAAGAATTCTGAATTGAGTTGAGGTCTTAGCATTGTCATTAATGAATCATGTGATAATTTACAAAAGCTGTAAACCCAATCCTCAACTTCCTCATCCACATCTTTCAAAATAGCAAGTAAAACTTTCCATTCTTATCTCTAAGAATGGTGGAAAAGATTATATTATGTTATCAAAAATATTAAATGAAAGCCAATATAAGTAACATTTTTGGATGGCTAATGTTTTCTAGTAGTTATTGTCCTAACTAAATTAATTTTCTGATAGGAGTTAAAAAGATGAGTAGATATATCTCTTGATCAAATCATATGATTGATGAGTCTGATAGATTAGGGCACAAAGGTCATTATTTCTGTGGGTTTTTAAAGAAACACAAATATAAATATGGTCATAAATTTGTGGCCATAAATTGCACCACAAATGCTCTTGTAAAAAGTGTCACAGATCAGAAAGCAATTTGAGAGAAATAGCAATAGTTTTCTCTGCATATGAATAACTGAACTATTAATAATGTTAATAATTAGAATTCACAAAGCACAACAGACTAATGGATGGAATAACATACTTCTTCTTTTACTCTAAAAGTATTTAGTCTTCATTTGTCCAAATGGTTCTAATGAGGACAGCATTGATTGAGTATTTTGACCCTTTTGTACATCACTTTTTTTCAAGTCAAAATTTTACTTGCTCTCTTTCTCATTAAGCTTTCTGTTTGAAATTGATTCATATGCAGAACTGAAGGTGAAGAAACCTGAGCATTCATTAAGATGATTAATTAAGAAGAAAAATTTTATTCAGTCTTAAAAAATGATACACAACCCTATTAGCCACTCAACATTGGCTGAGAATGAGATGTGATTCCCAGAAGTATGATTCGTTTTCCTGGGGATGATGGAATTACTATCAGGATTAAACTTCCACCAACAGAATTGACTTTACCGCACTGGCAAGACATTCCAAATATGCTCATGACATTGGCTTACACGTACTCTGCTAATCGAAAACACAAAATTTGAACTAAACTTGGAACTGATTTACTGACGTCCTTCATATTTAAGTTAACAGATCAAATAAACTTTTTCTAAAGCATAATGATTATATATAACTGGCTCTTGCTTAAAGCTGAGTATTTTTCTCTGCCTTAAAGATTAATAGGATAGATTTTAGAACTATATATTCCATAGATATCCTTTGTGGGTTTTTTACATCTATAGATTTTCCATCTAATATACTTTATTCACTGTGTAACCACAGGTAATTAAGAAGTCTACCTTTCATGACTTCCATTAAATTTAATATAGTCCTGTTTTGTAATGCCTCATTTTCTCAGGCACTGATAGTTTACAAATAGGAAATTAAAATATATTTCATGGGTAATACAATTGAAATATATTTCATGGGTAATACAAAGAATTAGCATTTTTATTAGGCTGTTTACTTCTAAATTTCATTTCAGTTATATATTTCTGAAACAATTAGGGAAGCAAATATTTGTTCTGGTAAATAAAATAACAAGCTGTCACTGGGTCATTTAAACAAATGCTATCAAATTAAAATATAATCTGTTGATATAATAAGATAACATTGCAAGAAATTTGCCTAACACAGACTTGGAAAATTTAGAGCACTTAAATATGAAGGCAGTAATAACAAAGAAAATATATGACATTTATGGTTTAAGAATATTGTAAACTGAGCTAAAACAATTTTTGCAATTACATTTATTATTTTCTTTTGTCATATATCAATAAAATGTGTTAATTTTCTCCTAATGTTATGGCAAAGATCATTGTTTTGCAAGTTTATGAAATTGATTAGTGATATCCACCTGAGGTCTTTGACAAGTTTGTGTAACTGTTCATAACCTCTCTACCTCTGGGGCAGACAAATATAACTACAAAAAATTTGATCATATCAGAAGATATATAAACATCAAACTATTTTTACTGTTTGTAGTAGTGCCGTGGACCTACATCTCTGACCAAGTTCATATTGTGCTGTGAAAAAGGATTCTATCACTTGCTCTGACTAGGAGATCTTTTGAGTCCTAAATTATAGCATTATACATCTACCTATAGTAAATCCTCCCAAAAATATTTGTTAGAATGGACAGCTGTGTTTTTATCAAGCCTATAACAAAAAGTTACATGATTATTTTTCTTGTCACTGTATGTTTTTATTTGTGGCAAAAATTAATATCAGATTTGCTTTTAGTATAATACACCACTCTTAGTTTTGAAGAAAGGGAGAAATTCCCTCACCTACCCTTAACTATGTGAGACCGTTTGTATCTACCAAAAGAACCCAACAATAGTGAATGGTCAAACTGGATCAGGCCAGTTATTAATAGAGAACACCAAAGTATTATAAATGCAGAGATAAGGTTGGATAATACGGGAAGATTTCAACTGTTCAAATTTTTAAGATTGTGCTAAATTTTAAAGGAATCATATCACATCCTAATTGAAGAGACTACCCGAGTATATAAAAAGTTCTATAGCCCTCTCATCTGACCCACAATGTAGCATATCAAAGATAAAGAGATAATTTGAGAAAAGTATCTAGCCATTCTCAGTCATCATTTATTTGAAGTAATAATGGAAATTTCAAAGAGAATATAGTCTTTTATGCAGTATTTCAGTTTAAGTTCAAGCCTAAAAGTTACATCAGTAAAATTTTCAGAAGACCTTTGATCTTGGATCCTGAGATGCCACTGTTTCACTGATAAAAATGTACTGTAATATAAGTGAATTTACTAAGGAAAATCTAATTAAACATATAAAGACCCTTGTTATTATCAGAAAGATTAAAGGATCATATTGCATCACTGTAAGGAATTTATTACCAGATTTAGGGGTCTTAATATTTTAACATAATAAAATTATCTGTAAGAGATCTATTGTATATCATAGTGAGTACAATAAATAACAATATATTGTTACAGTTAGTAATAACAATAAATACTTATATATAGACATATATACAGTTAATAACAACATGTACTTGAAAACGCTGAGGGTAGAATTTTAAGTATTCTCACCACAAAACATTATAAGCATGTGAGATAATGCATATGTTTAATAGCTTGATTTGGCCATTACACAATGTATGCAAATATGAAAACATCATGGTGTACACCATAAATATATGCAATTTCTACTTGCCAATTAAAAATTACCTTTAAAATGGTAAAATGAATAAAACATTTTGATAGAAAGGTCATAAAGTACATACTAGGGAAACACTGGAGTTAAAATAATTGAAAAAATGTTACATTTACTGTTATTACGTGGTAGTTTCCAATCATGCTCTATTTTATTTAAAACTTTTTAAACAAAGATAGCCTCAGAATATCACAGAGATAGCCAAGCATTGCTCAAGTCATAACATTTAGTGTATATATGCAGCAATATATGAAAATGCAAAAGGATGCTATATAGTCCCTTTTAAATACTATTTTCTAGAACCAAGTTTAGAATATCTTTGCTAGGAACATAAATCAATGCTAAAAGTAGAAGCCATGGGTCTATCAACTTTCTTCAGTGGAGAAACAATACAGAACACTGTTTCAATTACCACATTTTGTCAAATATAACATACATTTAATAATTAAATGCATCACTTTATAATTTATTATAACGTAAGAAGAGAATAATATACACTAAGCTGCATTCAGCGTTTTCTTTTTCTTCATGAATGCTGTCAAACTTGCCATGTCTTCCTGGTACAATCACAAGACATAGACCCCAGGCTTATGATCATGCAGGAGAAAAACTGGTATTTCTCCAATAAAGAGCACTGAAATTTCTGTGTAACACTGGAGCCATTTTTCCACCATATTATATATTACTGAATCTCATGAGCTGCTTTATACAGGGAGAGGGTGTGTGTTTCCTTAACCATGAAGCTGAAAAGCCCTGAAGTCCTATTTTATTTTTTTTAATTAATTAATTTTTTTTTTTTTTTGAGACAGAGTCTCACTCTGTCGCCCAAACTAGAGTGCCATGGCATCACCCTAGCTCACAGCAACCTCAAACTCCTGAGCTCAAGGGATCCTCCTGCCTCAGCCTCCCGAGAAACTGGGACTACAGGCATGTGCCACCATGCCCAGCTAATTTTTTCTATTTGTAGTAGAGATGGGGTCTCACTCTTGTTCAGGCTGGTCTCGAACTCCTGAGCTCAAGTGATCCTCCCACCTTGGCCTCCCAGAGTGCTAGGATTACAGGCGTGAGGCACCGCGCCCGGCCAGTCCTGAAGTCTTAAACTCTCCTGCACTCTGATACCTGGGTTGGCAAAGTTGCTAAGTTCTCCTCTAAGACACAACAGGCCACGGGAGCTCATGTTTCTGCTACTGGTCCTGTCTGAATTTTCACAAATAAATTCTTCTCCAGCAAGGTTAGTATATGGATTTTCTAAATTTCTGGTTTTGTACAAAAAATATATATTAATACTTATTTAATGAGCTATTTTAAATTTCTTATATTTTTTGATATACTACTTTTGGGCACATATTAACAGAAAAAATATACATATAAAACGGATTAAGAAAGTTCTAAACTTCCCTCTCATTCATATTCTGAATCTTATATATCTTTTCCAATCATACTCAACAATTTTATATGTTTCTGCATACAAAATTGCATGTTTCTAATGATAAAATTGCTGTACTTTATGCTATCAAGAATATTGGTTATCCAGTACTTTTTAGGCAATTACTTAATTGTATTGTCCAGAATTTTCTTCCAAGCCAATGAGATTCATTTTTCAAGTTGTGATGTTGGTATTATATCAGTATATCTTATATGGCCATTTTTTTCCTTCAAAGAAGTTACTACACTTCCTGGAATTTAAGCTGCTTCTGTACAAAGTCACTGGGAAGTTCTAACAAACTGATAACCTTAGCAATACAATATATAATATAAATTGTTTATGGTCCTATCTCTCTCTCTTTCTCTTTCTCTCTGTCTCATTGAATTACTACTAGAAATTGGACAATTTTTCAGTTTCATTTTTTTCCAATGGCCAGCGACTGGAAATCCTTTTGCATGTTTTGGAGTAATAAAATAGGATAGCTTCCCTACTTGGGAGTTTCTTCTTTTTTTCACATGCCATAAAATCGTTGCTTGTTGCTTTCAAGAAAATTTGAAATTGCGGCCATTCCTTCAACAGTGAATATTTACTTCATTAATGTCATATTTATGCCCTGCAGTTCTGCTTCTATGCCTCTGCACACACAATAGCATTTTGTGTTTCAATGTTGAAATATAGTTAGACATTTTAAAGTACGTTTTTAGTGGTAATCAAACTTGACATGTGTGGTTCCAATAATGCAAATGATTCAATTGCAGTAATTACAATGTGAATAGTTAAGACCAAGGTCATACATAGCAGGTAACGACAGCTCAGTCCACTGCTAATAGTCTTTGGTGATTGTAAGACAGCAACAATTGTCAGATGCATTCCACTATTACAAACAGTAAAATGTGCAAACATGATTCTTTGTGATAATGAAATACTGGCTTTGGATCAATGGGAAGTAAGTTTTAGCATATTTCATGTAAAGGTTTTGTCTTAAAATTGTAGCTAGAATGATCTCCATTTTTAAATTTATTTATTTTTTTTACTAAGCCATGATGATTATTGTTATTGGAATATATTGACTGTATAGATATAGTGGTATATATCTAGTGGTATATATCCAGCATTTACCCTTCCAAATTTATCCCAAAGAATCTTACGTGTATTTCAAAAACTAAAAATGTCTCTTTGAATGTATTTACTTAGTAATATAGATAAGTCAGGGATTTTGAAACTATTTTAGAGGAATATCAATTCTCAAAAAAATAGTTAACTCAATAATAAAGATATCAATGCACTGCTAAAAAAAAACTTCAAAAATAAACAGCTATAAAGAGTATGTAGGAATATTCCTATAAATTAGTCATGTACATATAAAACGTTTGATATAATTTTATTAAAACTGCAATCAATACAATTCAGCATAAGTAAAAATTTTAATTTGAAATATGGGCTGAGAAATTTACCTCATTGTTACATATTTTGGCTCTTGATGAGGTTCTCCATTTTGTCTTTTCTTTTCTGGGGTGTATTAATCACTGCCATTTTAAATTCAGTATATGAAAATTCCAATATAGACATCATTCCTGACTCTCTGTTTCTATTTTAATTTTTTTTCTCTTGTGATCTTCTGTCTTGGAAGTCCTGTTAGATTTTTTATTAGGTGTCAGCTATTAGATCTAAAAAATTTTGGATGCTGTCATCTGCCCTTAGAGAGAATTTATTTTATTCCCCACCAAAAAGCTAAATTAGAGGAAAATCACCTAAATCCAGTCAGGAACTTAGTTGAATACAGGAACTTAGTTGACTGAGTGCCAGTCTTGGTTTTCCTCTTATTTCTAAGTATCACCACAGATATTTCAATGGATAAACTTAGCTGTGAACAGAGCCATTTCTTTGGTGGACTTTTGATAGCACCTTTTGTTTCTTAAGATGGTGAAGCTGCTGAAGAGAAATAGTCAGTTTTACAATAAGTTTTTGCTCTATTTCTTGGCATCTTGGCTTTAAGGATGCCCCAAGAGTAAAAATAATACATTGTTGGTTTTATTTCTCTGAAATTCTCTTCTCTTCAAGATCTTAATCTCTAAATTTGTGGCTGCCTCACTATGTCTTTAATATTTAAAAAAAATGTTTATTGTATTTTAGGAAAAGTTTCCATTTGCACTTAACGTGATTATTTATATGATTTGAGTCACTACATTATTTGGGAGAAGGGCATTTGAAGTAATGTTATATCTACTCATCCTCCTGATATTTTTAGTATAGAGTAACCAAATAATATATGATTGATATTTAATTCTTTATAATTCAAAAAATATTTTGGCTTATTAAACAATAGGAACTGGTAAAAGAGAAATTGCTGATGGTGAATATAACTGTCCTGTTGCTGTAATAAAAACTACATTGTTAAAGATTTTTAAGTAAAAATACTTTGTTTGTGACTCTAAAACTTTCAATTCAATAATTTATCAAAGACTTGGTATAGGCCACTGTTGGCTGAGATGGAGTAACAGAAAGCAGCTTAATCCTCCCACCTCAATTTTTAAAAATTAGAAAAATATAAAAAACAATGTTTTTCAATAAAATAAATACCAGGAAAGAAGAAGAATAAACAAGAAATAGGCAATAAATGAAATAAGACCTGCAATGTCCCCAGTTTACTGCCTTGGTTGAGCATGCAGTCTATAGGGCAAAGATTGGTAAATCAAGATAGAGCTGAGCAGTCTTCCTAAGGTGAAGATTGATTAGTCAATCAAAACTCACCCAGAACTAACACAGTTTTTAGAATTAGTGGAGAAGCATATAGAAATAATTATTATAACTGACATTTTAAGTTGAGAAAAAGAAGATATAACAATGATCCAAACTGGATTTACTGAGATGAAAACTACAATGTCTGAGATGAAAAATATACTTAATATGTTTAACAAATGATTATATTGAAGAATAAAGGATCAGTAAATTTGAAAACATAGCAATAGAAACTATTGAAAATAAAACACAGAAAGAAAAAAGAATTTTTAAAATAAGCACATCACTAGTGAGCTATCAAAGTGACATAACACATATGTTATTGGAATCTTTACAAAAGAGGAGAGAGACATTGAAGCAGAAGACATATTTGAAAATTAATGCCTAAAATATTTCCTAATATGAAAATTAATTGTATACACACAGATTCAAGAACTACAACCCTACACCCCTCCTCACACACAAAGAGTAAGAAAAGTATACTAAGGCATATCATAATCTAATTACTCAAAATCAGTGATAAAGAAGAAAGTAAAAAAAAAAGAGCTGAAAGACATATAGAGGAACAAAATTAAATATATTAGCACTTTTTCCATTGGAAACAATGTAAAGAAGAAGAAAGTAGAACATCTTTTAAATACCAAGAAGTAAAGTCTGTGAACACCAAATTCCATGTTCAGTAAAAGTATTGTTCAAAACCAAAGGTGAAATACTTATAAAACATGCAAAACAGAAAAAGTTATTATCAGTAGATCTACAGTATTAAAAAAATATTAAGGTAGTATTTCAAGCAGACAGAAATCTGGGTGTACAAAAATGAATAAAGATCACTAGAAATGATAACTATATATGGAATTTTTTAAAATTAATTAAGTATATTTAAAAGTTAATTAATTATTTAAACAAACATAAATAAAATGTTTTGTGGAAGATCATAATATGTAAAATTAAAACATAGAGCTACAGTAGCACAAGGACCAGAAAGGCAGAATTAAAAATATAATATTGTAAGGAACTTCTACTTAAAAAATTTAATATAGCATCAAGATAAATGGTGGTAAAGTAAATAGATATATTATAAGCCCTACAGCAATGACTAAAATAACAAAGCAAGTTGTTATGTCTAATAAGTTAATAAATTATGGTGCCATGGGCAAAAAAAGAAAAAAGTTAATAAATTATAACATTGAAACATACTCAATCTGAAATGAGCTTAAAAAGAGGAAAAAAGGATCAAGGAACAAATAAGATAAAAAAGAATCAAGTTGATAGATTTGAATCAGTTATATTAATAAGCATTATAAATATAATGTTCTGTATACCCCATTTCAAAAATAATTTGTCAGATAAGATTGAAAAATAAGACAACACAAAATTATATGCTGCCTACAAAGAAATTTACATTAAATATAATGATACAATCGAATAAAAGTAATGAAATGGAAAAGGGTATATCGTGCCAACACTAATTTTTTAAAAGGTGGGAGGAGCTATATTAGCATATGACAACATAGATTTCAGAGCAAAGAAAATTAACAAGGAAAAAACATGATCAATTCATAATGACAAATGTGTCAATTAATCAATAGGACAAGATGATTTGGTACATATCTGAAAACGGAGCTTAAAAATACAAGAAGTAAAACCCAGTAGAACTGTATTTACTAATAGACAAAATATCAATTATAGAGGCAATTTTATTATCACTCTTAATGATACATAGAAGAAGCAGAAGGAAATCAGTAGTGAAAAAGAGTGCTTAAATAATACTATTAGCCATCTTGATCTAATTGAATTTTTTTTTAAAAGGTAAGGTCTTGCCCTTGCTCTCTTACTCAGGCTGGCTGGCATGCAATGGCCCAATCAGCTCACTGCAGCCTCCAATACCTGGGCTCAAGTGAGCCTCCTGTCCCAGAGTGCTGGGATTACAGGCGTGAGTTACCGAGCCCAGTCCTAATTGACATTTATTGGCATTTACAAAACACTCTACTCAACAACAGCAGAATATACCTTATGTGCAAATGCACTTGGAATATTTCACAAAACACCATATTATGGACAATAAAACAAGGCCTATTAGATGTAAAAAAAACCCAAAAAACTAGTTATTAGAGTATGCTCTTTGATCACGGTAGAATTCAATTAGAAATCAACAAATGTATCTGGAAAATTCTCAAATATTTGAAACAAAAAAACATACTTTTTCAGCCTTAGGTATTTACCTATAGGAAATAAAACATATGGCCATACAATGATTTTACAGAGATGTTTGTACCATATTTGCTTGCAAATCTAAAAATAGCTCAAATATCTATCAAAACTTGAATGGATAAATAAATTTTGAATAATCTGTGCAGTGAAATACTATTCAGCAACAAAAAAGAATATTGATACATGTAACAATATGCTTATATCTCAAAATAATTATAAAGAATGAAAAATAATTACGCAGAGTGGAAAGTAACAGAGAAAAAATGTACATCCTGTATGATTCTATTGACTTGAAATTATATACAAGGAAAATTAATCCATAGTGACATTAGGCAGATTGGTGATTTCCTAAATAATGTGGAGATTGGAGGTATGAAGGGAAGCAGAACAGATGGATTAAAAAGGGCATAAGGAAAATTTAGGGGGTGATGGATATGTTCTTTACCATTCTGATGATGAATTTAAAGATGTGTACAGATGTCAAAACATATGAAATCATAGATTTTACATTATGCAATTTACATGTCTATTAGAGCTGTAGAAATAAGATTTTAGAATATAAATATAATTTTAGTATGTGATTTATTTGTCTATATTTAACTTTATTTTTAATTTAAAAATGGGAACTAAAATATGTAGATTTATTCTACCTTTGTAATATGCTAGCACATTAGTGATTTTTATTTAACATAGGTCACAGAGTGTCTGACAAGTAAAATAAACAACAAAAGTGTATTTGTGTCAGATTAACATTTATGTTAGCAGTTATTTGAAAGTTTAGCATGTTTGCTTGGCTTTTAATTCTTGATTCAAGTATATTTGCATAACATTTACTTAAAAACAACCTAAATGGCTGAAATTGCTTATTAATCATTGTATTTAAGTAGTCTACCTGCATAATTTAGCTTTCTTATTCTGTCACTATTGCATAAATTTGCATGGTTGCATAAAATGTCAACATTATAGAAGTCCATACACAATTATTAATGAATTACTATTATATGCATATCACTAATTCACTTGTAAAGTTTTCTGTATTTTATCAAGATGTATTGCTAAGGTCTAGGGCATTTTGTAGCTCATTATGAAACAAAAGCTATTATATAGACTGTCCTACTCAGATTCCTCCATTTTAAAAGAATATTCTGGTTGTAATAAATATTGTGAATCAGAAAAGTCTACAAGGTTTATATCTGCTTTTCTTTTTCTTTTTTTTTTTTTTGCCTATGCAAAAACAATTTAGTAGCATGAGTCCTATTTTTTAAGGAATAATGGCATATAGTCCCATGGCAGGACATATCAAAATGTGTGAAAATGAATATTCTGATAGGTAACAATACAGGAATTTATGTGAAATATATTTCCATTTTCAAAGTTCACTAAACTTTAGAACAACATCAATCAGGTATTAGATTTGCAATTAAAAATACTATCACTTTATTCCCATCTGTCATGTGTATGGGCAGGAATAAACAATCATACAACTTATTTCTTATTTTATAAGAAAAACTCATTTCTGTTCTTATCTCATTGAGTTCTTCCAGAGGAAATAGTTATATAATTATATATACACATGCACATGTGTGTATGTGTATATTTATTGAACAATACAGAAATTTTGATACTTAAACTTTTGGAACTATAGTATTCTGTGAGTCTGTTGGTGTTTGTTAGAAAAAGAATCCTGGTAATTGTTATAATAATCAACCAAGTTGTATAAAATGTGTATATTTTTGAGATCTATGAGGTAGTGTTTCCATTCTCAATGAGGCAGTGTTTCCATTCTATTTAAATTGCATGTTTAAAAAAAAGTAAGAGAGAAAAAAGGCAGTTATATGGAACTGTGGCTACTTTCCCTAATAGTTGAAAAATATAATCTTTTATGAGAAAATAGGACCTAACAAAGCTAAAGAATTTTAACAGTATTATTTTCAAGTAATTTCTTTAGAATTCTATTAGCTATTGAACTCTTTAGTTTGACAAGTGCCTCTTAAATACTCATCTTAAACACAGCCACTCTGCTATTGTAGAATGCTATTTTTCCTTTGCTGTTCTGGGAATATTAAAATTTATTTATTTTTCTTTTATAGGTATGACTAAATATTTACTATTTTAATAAGGCTTTGCTTAGTGTATTAGTCCATTTTGTACTGCTATAACAGAATATTTATGACTAGGTAATTTATGAAGAACAGAAAGTTACTTCTCATAGTTCTGGAGACTGAGAAGTCCAAGATCAAGGCACCAGCAGGTGGTGAGGGCCCTTTTGCTGTATTCTCACATGGCAGAATGTGGAAGGAGGACGAACCACCTCCTATAAGTCTTTTTCATGACATTAATCTATTCATGAGGGTGAAGTTCTCATAACATAAACACTTCCCATAGGCCCCAGTTCCCAACACACAAATTTTGGGAACACATTCAGACCATAATACTCTACCTCATCCCCCACATTCATGTGTTTCTCATATAAAAAATGCATTCATTCCATTCCAATAACTCCTAAATTCTTAACTCATTCCAGAATCAAATTTTGCTACTCTACACTATTGTGAAATCAAATGAGTCCTGTGCCTCCAAAATACAATGGTGGAACAGACTTAGCATAGACATTCCCAATCCAAAAAAGAAATAAGAAAAATAAAAAAATGGAGTAACAACTCACAAATAACAGGTCAAACAACACTAAATCTTAAGGCTTGAGAATAATCTTTGACTCCATGTTCTGCCTTCCAGATACACTGGGGCAGGGGTTGGACTCTCATGACATTGGGTAATCCTGCCTCCATGGCTTTGTTGGGTGCAGTGCATTCTTCAGCTCTCACACATTGAAATCAAGTGCCTGTGGCTCTCTCAAACCGATGCTGCATGCTGTGTCTCTACAGTTATGGGGTCTTGGAGGTGGTCCTTTTCTATAGTTTCACTAGGCATGAAACTATTTTGTACGATTCTATTAATATAATAGTGAATATATGCTATTTTATGTTTGTCTGAACCCATAAAATGTACAATATCAACAATTAACTCTAGCGTAAACTATAGACTTTGGTGATAATGATGTGTCAATGTAAGTTCAACAAATATGCCACTTTGGTGTGGGATTTGGGGAAAATGAAGTGTATGTGGGAAAGAGGTATATGAGACATCTCTACCATTTGCTCAATTTTACTGTGAAGCCAAAACTGCTCTAAGTATTAAGTCTTAAAAATAAACTTAGTAGAAAAGATAAATGCAAATCCAGAAACAACAGAAGAAAAGAATTAATCAAGATCAGAGCAGAACTAAATGAAATTAATAATAAAAGAACTATACAGAAGATTAATGAAACAAAAAGTTGGTTCTTTGAAAAGATAAACAAAATTGATGGGCCTCTCACTGGATTAACCAGAAGCAGCAAAGAAAAGACTCTAATAAGCTCAATGAAGAATAAAAAAAGAGAAATTACAACTGATATCACAGAAGAACAAAATATCATCTCTGAATACTATAAAAATCTCTATGTAGATAAACTTGAAAATATGGAAGAAATGAACAAATTCTTGTCCTCTATCACCACTTCTGTTCAACATAGTGCTGGAAATCCTAGCCAGAGTAATGAGACAAGAGAAAGAAATCAAGGGAATCCAAATGGGGCAGAAGAGTACAAACTATCACTCTTTACTGACAACATGATTTTATAGCAAGAAAACCCCAAAGATTCTGGCAAGAGACTACTGGAATTGATAAATAAGTTCAGCAAAGTCTCAAGATACAAATTCGTGTACATAAATCAGTAGCATTTGTATACATCAACAATAGTCAAACTAAAAACCAAATCAAGGACTCAAAATTTTTCACAATAGCAACAAAGAAAATAAAATACCTAGGAATATATTTAACTAAGGAGGTGAAAGACCTCTGCAAGGAGAACTACAAAACAGCAGAGGAAAAAAATAGCAGAGGACATAAACAGATGGAAAACCATACCATGTTCATGGGTCAGCAGAATCAACATTGTTAAAATGTCGATACTACCCAAAGTGTCCTACAGTTCAATGCAATTTCTATTAAAATACAAACATCATTATTAGCAGATCTAGAAAAAATAATTCTATGCTTCATATGGAATCAGAGAAGACCCCGTATAGCTAAAGCAACCTTAAGCAAAAAGGACAAATTTAGAAGCATCAATTTACCAGACTTCAAACTATACTATAGGGCTATAGTGACCAAAATAGCATGGTACTAGAACAAGAACAGAGACATAGACCGATGGAATAGGACTGAGAACCCAGATGTAAAACCATCCCCATATGGCCAGCAGATCTTTGACAAAGCAGGCAAAAACATACAGTGTGAAAAATAACCCTCATTCAATAAATGGTTCTGAAAAATTGGATAGCCACATGTAAAAGACTGAAACAGGACCCACACCTATCACTTCTCACAAAAATCAACACATGATGGATAACAGACTTACATCTAAGGCAACAAACCATAAGAACTCTAGAAGAAAATGTTGTAAAAACTCTTATAAACATCAACATAGGCAAAGAATTTGTGTGGAAGACTCCCAAAGGAATCACAGCATCAATAAAAATACATAAATGGGAACCAATCAAATTAAAAAGTTTTTACACAGCCAAAGAAACTATTAGGCTAGTGCAAAAGTAATTGTGGTTTTGGACCCTGAATTTTAAATCACTATAACTAGGCTCAAACACATATTTATTAATCAAAATAGGAACCATTACCATAAACACATTTTTGCCAACTAGAAATAAATTTGTTTATTCCTGTAGCATAAGAATCCATGTTTCAGGATTTAAGGAATTATTGGAAAGCATTTTCTGTATCCTGCTGGTTGTGGAAGGGTTTTCCCTGCAAAAATTTGTCAAGATGCTTGAAGAAATAGCAGTTGGTTGGCAAGAGGTCAGGTGAATGTGGTGGATGAGGCAAAACTTCGTAGCCCAGTTCCTTCAAATTTTGAAGCATCGGTTGTGTGACGTGCAGTCCAGGGTTGTAGTGAAGAAGAATTGGGCCCTTTCTGTTGAGTAATGCTGGCTGCAGGCATTGTAGTTTTGGGTGTATTGCATCGATTTGCTGAGCATACTTCTTAGATGTAATGGTTCCACTGGGAATCAGAAAGCTGTAGTGGATCACACTGGCAGCAGACCACCAAACAGTGACCATGACCATTTTGGTACAAGTTTGGCTTTGGAAAGTGCTTTGGAGCTTCTTCTTGGTCCAATCACTGAGCTGGTCATCGACAGTTGTCATGTAAAATCCACTTTTCATCACATTTCACAGTATGATCATGAAGTGGTTCATTGGTGTTGCGTACAAGAAAAGAAGACTACACTTCATAATGATGATTTTTTTTTGATTTTCAGTCAGCTCATGAGGCACCCACTTATGGAAATTTTTCACCTTTCCATTTTGCTTCAAATACTGAATGACCATAGACCACTATGTTGAGTTCTTCAGCAACTTCTCATGTAGTATTAAGAGGACCAAGCTTTGATGGTTGCTCTCAATTGGTTGTTGTCAACTTTCTGTGGCCGGCCACTCTGCTCCTCATTTTCAAAGCTCTCTTCTCCTTTGCAAAACTTCGTGAATCACCACTGCATTCTATGTTCTTTAGCGGTGCCTGGACCAAATGCATTGTTGATGTTGTGAGTTGTTTCCACCGCTTTTTGACCCATTTTGAACTCAAATAAGAAAATCGCTTGAATTTGCTTTTTCTCTAACATCATTTCCACAATATAAAACAAACAGCAAGTAATAAGTCATTAGCAAAAAAACATAAAGTGAAAAATGATTTAAGAATGTTTTCCAATATCAAATGGCAAATTTCAACAATGTTAAGAACACAATTACTTTTGCACCAACATACTATCCCCAGAGTGAACAGACAACCTACAGAATGAGAGAAAATATTTGCATGTTATGCATCTGATAAAGGGCTGATAAGTAGAATTTATATAGAACTCAGGAAAATCAGCAAGAAAAAAATCAAACAACTCCATTGAAAAGTGGGCAAAAGACATGAACAGAAACTTTTCAAAAGAAGTTATACTAATGGCCAAGAAACACATAAAAAATGCTCAACATCTCTAATCATCAGAGAAATGCAAATCAACCATAATGAGATATCACTTAACTCCAGCTAGAACAGCTTTTATCAAAAAGTTCCCAAACAGCAAATGTTGGCATGGATGTGGAGAGATAGGAACACTCATACGCTGTTGGTGGGACTGCAAACTAGTACAACCTCCATGGAAAGTAGTATGGAGATACCTCAAAGAACTAAAAGTAGAACTACCATTTGATCCAGCAATCCCACTACTGGGTATCTACCAAAAGGAAAAAAAGACCTTCTATGAAAAAGACATCTGCACTAAAATGTTTATAGAGGCACAATTCACAATTGCAAAGATGTGGGAACAACCCAAGTGCCCATCAATACATGAGTGGTTTAATAAAATGAGGTATATGTATACCATGAAGTACTACTCAGCTATAAAAAAATTGGTGAACTACCTATTGTATTATCTTGGATGGAGCTGGAGGTCTTTCTTTTAGTTGAAGTATTAATGAGAATGGAAAAACAAACACCACATGTACTTACCATTTAATTGGTAGTAATTGATCATCACTAATGTGTACACATGGGAAGTAATATTCATATAGTGTCAGGCAGGTCGGAAGGGTAAGGAGAGATGGGTAAATCCACACCTAATGGATGCAATGCGTTCTGTCTGGGGATGGGCACGTTTGTTGGGTGATGCAAAGACAATTTGTGTAACCACAGCACTTGTACCCACATAACACTGTGAAATTGAAAATACATAAAAAAGAAAAAAGAAAAGATAAATGACAGGCTACACACACACACACACACACACACACACACACACACACACACAGACATATTAGGCAATGCATAGTGCTAATATCCTTCCAGAAATACTGACAAGAAAAAGTGAACATAAAAATGGAAAAATGTACAACTATTGCATCAAAGGGGAAAAGACAGCATTTTTAAAAGTTTGGATATGCATAATCCAAAAGAAATATGAAATGAAAACGAGATATTACTTTTTAGTATGCCCAAGGATTAAGGAAAAGAGTAACTCTCAAAACGTCTTGGCAGAAGTATAAATTGGAACAACTCTTTTTGGAGTATATTCTAGCAATATGTGTCAGAATTTATTTGAGCCAATAAGCTCAACTTATTAAATTTATTCCAAGAAGATAATGAGTCAAGTATGCTAAGATATATTATTTAATATAAAAATGTTTAACATAGGTTTTCTGATATTGGAAAAATTTGGATCTGACAATTTTGGATTGATTAAATAAGGAAGATCTATGAAATGGAGATTTATGAAGCTGTTAATAAGAGATCAGTTATATCTACATGAAAAGATAATATTGGAAATGTTTAATAGCTGGTATGGCATGTGAGTCAATCAAAAACAATATAAATAAACATGTTGCTGCCATACATCCTGGCTATCTTAAAGTACTGTCTTTAGCCTATAATATAAAAGTATATCTGAGACAGACATATTGCTGAATGAAAAGAAACAGCACATAGAAAACTCCAATGTCTATTCAACTATACTTATGTACGTAAACACCAATGCACACTTATGCTTATTTATGCAGTCTTGGAGAAAAAGAGAGAGCAAGAGAGAGATTGAAATTTAATACTAGAAAAAATGTTTAAAAGGCTTTATGATTTTAATACTGCTTGAATTATTGAATGAGGTTATATTATCTTATGAACAAATCTACAAACATTTTTATTTTTAGAATTTTTTTGAAAGTTGACTTTAAAACAATTTTAAACATTTCTCACAGTAGTATCCATCACTAGTAAAGGAGTTTCATGTTATATACCTCATGCAAAATGAGTATTGGCATCGTCAGTCTCTCTCTCTCCCTCTGCCCCTTCTTTTTTTCTCTTTCTCTCAATGTCTGTCTCTTGCTCACTTTCTGCCCCTCCTTCACTCCATCCCTCTCACACTCCCTCTCACACACTCACACAATAAATTCAAGGTAAGTAAAATTTGCAAGAAATGGACACTTATTTAATTTAGGTTTAATTAAAATTTCATCTTAATTTAGCATTAAGGAAGTATACAAACAGTCATCTATTTTCTGTAGTGCTTTACAAGGTAATTGTGAAAAAAGGTCCTATACAAAAAAAATGAATCTAGAAAGGCAGTTATTTGAAGAGTAAAATGTAATATGAGTTGAATACATTATAAAGGAGAATGTAGGTACTGATTTGAACTGTGAAGGAAATGTAAGCTTTAATTAAAAGAGAAAGAAAAGAAAGTTTCTCAGAAACTATAAGTTATAAGAAAAATTCAAGTAATCATAGCTTTCATTTGTTATGGTTTGGTTTTAGGACAAATCAGTCTTTTTATTTGGTCACTTTAGATCTTTAACATATCTTTTATCTGCAATGCTAATTTTTATAGGACCAGAATACTGTTTAACATTCCAGACAGTCAGGGCCAAAACAATGTAAATATACAAAATTACTCTACATTTCCTCACTTCCATGGCTAACTTCAGCCTCTCTGTTCTGCATCTTTTTTCCTCACTTAGGTAGCACAAACTATTTCTTGTTCTCTTGCAGTAAGGCATAAGAGTTTGAATAAACTCCAATATGTTGAGTCCCTAGATTAAAACCTCAAACAAATAAACAAACAAATAAATGAATGAATAAATAAATACTTGACCTTTAAATCCAATCTTTATTCCAGGTGTATAGAGCCCTTTTTATAGTCACAGGGGCCTTATTTTGGGCTGCTAAACATCATAAAATTAAACCAAAATATATGGGATAGAATGTCAGACAAGATAATTGGGTAAGATAGTCACATAGGCATTTTCAATGATAATGCACAACCAATTTTATTAGTCTTTTTCCCAAGGTAAAAAAAAAAAATACATATATATATATATATATATATATATATGCATATATGGGGGGGTGGGCATAATGACATAAGTATTTTTACAAAAATCAAATACACTATTATATAACAAAATATTGAAATGAATAATTTGTTCTCCAGCCCATCTAATTACTTTTCTTTGACAATAGATTTAATTTTATTTTCCTAGCTAAAAATAGATGTCAGTAGCAATCATTAACTTCTACTAACCCATGAATAAGAAGATAGTGAGTAATACATAATAATGAATTTTTTCCCTGCCTTTTTGGTTTTGGCACTATCAGCACCACCTTCAATAAAAACCCTGCTTTTTATTTGGGTAATTGCAATGAATCTTTTAGGTATAACCCTATAAAGAACACTAACCATGTGACTTCAGAATAATCAGGTCAAAACACCAAAATATCAGTAGTTTTCATGGTATTCTTCAACCAGAAATGAGGAAATCTATTAGACAATTTCCCCTGAAGGATCCAGATTAATCTCTACATCTGTAGAACCCAGGAGGCCCATGAAGATTCAATGAGAAAACAGATTTGGTGGCTATATATCACTGAGTTGAAAGTCTACTAATTAAATCTTCCATAAAAGAACAACTATTAGGCTTTTGTAGAGTGCTATCATTTATAAGAAGTTTCCATTTGTGTGCAATAAAAAGTACATCAATAACTTATTATGTATAAATTTTGGACACTTATATTTTGAATTAAAATAAATTTAGAATTATCAAACACAAAAGGAACTATATTTTCATTTGAAATGACATGTAAGTATCTATCAGACATTTTATTTTGAAAATATTGATCTAGTAAATTATCTATTCACTTTTTATAATTTTATGTATCAAAGAAAAATATGTAAAACAGTTTAAGTAATGTATTTAATTAGAAAACTAAAGTACACTTCCAGATTATCTGTGAAAATATTGAATTATGCATATCCATCTAAGCTGAGTTATGAGAATTAGCTGTAAAATAGTGAGTAATGGTACAGGAGCCTACCTCTTTTGCCTATATCTGCATTGTTTAAACATGTTATTACCTTCAAATATTGATTATAGATAATAACCTAATGACAAAATTATACAACTCCTTAAGTTTTACTCCAGTTTTCTAGTAACTTTAACTTAGCCTATGAAAAAAAGATGCCAGAAATGTAAACACTTGGAAATTAGGCATACCTAATTTCAATTCGAGATGTTTTATTGTTTTACTTCAATGTAATATAAAAACTGCCATGTGCTCTTTTTCTTCTTAGCTACAGAAGCTGGTAACTTGAAGGGAAACAACACTTCCAAAATACCTGAAAAAATCTTATTTCCTTGCCTTGATTCTGGGGCATTTTTAGCTGCTTCTTTATGAGAAGAAAATATATGTCTCTGTATAAAACATGTGGAGCAGAATGCAGCACAATAGTGATCTTTCTAAGTTTGGTAACATTCTGCAACCTAGGAAGAGAATTTTGATTTTCTGCATTATCATTTAGAACATGCTACAGTCTCTTTGTATATTGAGTGCACACACATCAAGTATATGAAAGAGTACTGACTTTTATTGAAAAGGAAAGCAAATAGAAAATTCTGAATGGAATGCATTATATTCTAGTTTGAATTGGATCATTATCTCCCTTATCAAGTGCTATGTACTAAGTATCCACATTATAGGATGTTTTGTCAGTACCTCACTAAAAGAAGTGATCAGAAATTCTACTACTTCTCTCAGTTGATAACATAAACTAAATAACAAGGATGTTAAAAGGTGTATAAACCTATACATTCTGAGTGAACTGTACAAAACCTGAGAGATGATTGACTTCATAGTTTGCTATTTCATATCCTTTACACAAAATAAGAAGAAAATAAAGGACAGAACCAAGTTTCATTGTTAGTTTTTTCCTATTATTTTTTTGTGTTGAAAGTCTAAATTGTCTCAATGGGCATATGTTCCATGCTATTTTAATGTTTTAAGTTTTCGTTTCTTTCATATGCAAAAAATACTATCATCTATTACTTTGAACTACACATTTTAAAGCCTACATTTTATAAAGAGTGCATTGTATTGTATAAAATTCGACAAATTACTCCATCTTGTAAGCATATTATTAATAAAATAATGTTATATTTTATGTGCAATTTGTCTAGTAAATTCAATTACCTGAGAGAACAAAGATATCATTAAGACTTTAACAAGTTGTGTATGTTCTTCAAAGAAATCGGGAACAAGGAACTTTTCTTTCTTATTCCCTATGTATTTATACAATGCTTGCACATTACTTGAATGTAATTTGCAAACTCCTGAGGCTTAAAGAGAGAACTATCTCAGTGATATGGAATTTTGGACTTAATTCTGGGTGTG
The DNA here is from genome assembly GCF_020740605.2 of Lemur catta. Lineage (NCBI taxonomy): Eukaryota > Metazoa > Chordata > Mammalia > Primates > Lemuridae > Lemur > Lemur catta. Next base: position 55,310,393 of record NC_059140.1, read on the forward strand.
AGGAGTGTTTTTATTATTATAGGCATTAAAATGCTAATGTATTCATTTTTTCAAAAGTGAATATTTTACAGCTTTGAAAGAGATCCTTGATCAATTTTATGTCGTTCATATAATATAATTTTTAAAAAATATTTTGACATCATCATTAATTTGAAATTTAAAATATAACCAGTATCACGTTTTCCTAAATTTACATGACATTGTTTAGAAATCTCAACCTGCTAGTTTTCATATTTAAATTTAATGGGTATATATAACTGAAAAAGCATCAAAGGATGGAGTTCTGCTATAAAAAAATGCCTCCTACTTTTCAGCAGGGAATTTTATTTAGGAAAATACTTAATATCTTAACAACATCAATTCTTCTGATCTTTTGTCATTCTTCTCCTGCCTGTAAAAGAAAATCTATCCGTGCTGCCTTTTTCTTTCATATCAACACGACCTAAATCACAGTTGTAGAGTTTCCAGAAGAGGAGATAATAGCCCAGAAAGTCAAGGGAAATACAGAGAGAGAGTAGGGTAATTGAGTGGATTGATATACTCACTGGGAGTAGGGCATTGTTGAGTACCTAGCCTGCCTGCTCTGAAGAATACTTATCCATCATTAAGTCAATCAATTTTTGCTGCCTCTCAATCTTTAGTGCCCTACATGGAGTTTCTTAAACGAGAAGCTCAGTTAAAAATCAATGCCTGGCCTTTACATTTTCTAACATTATGACCATCATTTGTTGTTTATATTGAAAATTAATTTGTTTCCTCTATCTTTGGGATGTATTTCCTAATCTACATTTGGCATCCTCAGAAGTAACATAGTTGCAACTGTTTTGGAGATACTGCCTATTACTTCGAGGAAACTTCTCTGTTCCTCTCCCAAGTGGATTTTATTTATGCCATTGGACCTATAATTTAAGGGAAATCATCTACATTATATTCCAATTGTGAATAACATCTTCCCTGGAATTTTCAGATGTTTTGGAAACAGAAAAAAAACCTCCTTTCACACACACACACACACACACACACACACACACACACACACACACATATATATGGGAAAATAAAAGCAAATAAATAGTAGTGATCAATGTTAGCACATGGTACATCTTTATATAGGTCCTGTATTACCAGTAAAAAACATTGTTGATGAAGAACATTGTAGCTAATGTTTGGGATATCTACCTTAGGTGTATTAGTTACAGCTTTTTCAGTTTAATATCAATTCAGGATTTCAAAACAATGATTTATTTGCCCTTCTTGCACCTTCTAACACTCACGAACAGCTAAATATAATCAAAAGACCAAATGGATAACTATACATGTCTGTTGTTTTAAAATGGGCTAGGAAATACCCTAGGGGAAATTTGAATTTATGAATCATGACAGCTGTGACATAAATAATTTGCAATTTTTTTGTTAGATCTAACTATTTCCTGAGAGGCTCTTTTAATACTTTCACCCTTAAAAGTGATATTTCTGAAAGAAAAATAAAATCGTGTGCATAGACAAGTTTATATTAGACATATTTATAAAAATATTGGTAATAAGCTGAGGCAAAATATTTTTAAAATATTGATTCATAATACATGACTTGTGCTGTATCAGTGACTACTTTTATTTTCATATTTTACTTTATAATTTCATTTTAAAAAGTAATTTATATAGCTCTCTACTGGAATGAGTTTCAACTGTTATTTTCCTAATGAATTTTCAATGTTGTTTTGGGGCATAACTATAATGGAATAATACATATTGTGATGATTAACTTTATATGTCAACTTGACTAGGCCACGAGTTGCCCAGATATGTGGTCAAACATTGTATTGGGTGTTTCTGTGAGAGTGCTTCTGAATAAGATTAACATTTGCTTTAGTAGACTGAGTAAAGCAGATTGTCCACCTTAATGTGGACAGGCCTCATTCAATCAGAACAGAAGGCTGAGTAAGAGGGAATTAATCGTGCCTAATAGGCTTCAAGATGGGACATCAGTTTTTTTTTTTTTTTTCCCTTTCTTTCTGTCCTTGAACTTGAACAGGAGCATAAGCAATTCCTGGTTATTGAGCCAGCCAGCTCCATGTACTATCAGTTCCGTGGTTCTCAGACCTTCAGACTAGAACTACACCATTGATTCTCCTGGGTCTGTAGCTTGCCAGCTGGAGATATTGGGACTTATCAGCCTTCATAATTGTGTAAGCCAACTCTTTACACTAAATATCTCTCTATCTAACTCCTATATTTTGTATTTCTCTGGAGAACCCGAACTAATACACTTATAAACTAGAATTCCTAGAAAATGTCATCATAACTATGGTCTAAAAGGACAAAGAAATCTTAATTTTAGAAAATGGAGCTTGGAAATAATGGTCCAAAAGCACAAATGATGAAAATGTAAAACTATTTGTTTATATTACAAAGAAAAATTTATCAGAATTATTTTTCTTTATATCTATGTGCAATATCTATCTACTTATATAAGAGAAATGTATTTACATTTTCCTTTGTTATAAACCTAGCTCAAAGTTCTTTTTCTTAGGACAGTGAAATTGGCTATGAGTAATAAGGTTCAGATTTGTCTTATTTTTTAATTTGCATCAAATAGTTTTTAATTTAATTCAATATGAAATCTCAAATGTCAGTAGCTTCAATTAAAACATGCACACACACACACACACAAACACACACACTTCAGTGTAAGTAGGAAAAACAATCAATAAAAAAATTTATTGATGTTTTGTAAGTCAAGGTTACCTATTCAACAAAATCTGTTTTTTCTTCATCCTGGGAACACAGTTCTACTAAGTTTCTAAACTCTTTTATATTTATACACGGTATGAGCTCAAGAGATTAAAATATTAATAAGAACATATATTTCCAGGATGAACACTTACAAACCTACCATGTGTGCCCTTTCATTCTATTTTCCCGTTCTTGCTATGTGGAATAATTGTAGACATAGAAAGAAATCATGTGCTGAACATTGCAGAGCCAGATAATTGAAGAGGTCTTAGTCTCCAAATTACTTCACAAAAGAGAGTGGCATGCCAAACAGGAATAGCCACTTTGTGGTATTATATGAGACTTTCTATAATTTTTATTGAAATGCTCATGTTTAATATATAAATTTATATAGAAAGTGATGTACTATCAAAAAAATACTGTATTTTTAATTTGAATTTTCCTGATGATTAGTGATGTTGAGCACTTTTTTTGTATGTTTGTTGACCAATTGTCTATCTTCTTTAGAAAAACTATCCCTATCTGAATGACCATTATTGAAAAGTCAAAAAACAGTAGATGCTCGCATGGATGCAGAGAGAAACAAATGGTTATACACTGTTGCTGGGAATGCAAATTAGAACAACCTCTAGGGAAAACAGTATGAAGATTCCTCAAGGAAATAAATGTAGACCTACTATTTAACCCGGCAATCCCACTGCTGGAAATCTACTCAAAGAAAATGAAGTCATTTTATGAAAAAGACACCTGCAGTTGAATGTTTATTGCAGCATAATTCACAATTGCAAAGATGTAGAATCAACCTAAGTGCCCATCAGTGGTTGAGTGGATACAGAAAATGTGGCGCATGTGTGTGTGTGTGTGTGTGTGTGTGTGTGTGTGTGTGTACACCATGGAGTATTACCCAGCCATAAAAAGGAATGAAATAATGTTATTTACAGCAACATGGAGGGAACTGGAGACCATTATCCTAAATCAAGTATCTCAGGAATGGAAAACCAAGCACCATATGTTCTCACTAATATGTGAGAGACAATAGATGGGTACACACTGGCACAAACCCACAAAGAGTTGTAGAGAGACAAGAGGTGATTGAGAGAGAGAGAAAGAGAGAGAGAGAACACTAGAGGTACATAAAAAGGTCCTAAGTACCAATTGCGAGTTTAGCTGCTTCAGCTGAGTTCCAATCAGGGCATAAATGTGAGTGTCCACCCTTCAGCTGCAACTGCTCTCCACTCTCTTCAGTTCAACATTCTACTTTCTAGCCAGGATGATCTGACAAGCGATGTCTATAGTCAGCCATCTTGAAAGAAAATCCAATGTAACTTTTTTTAAACCATATGAGTTATCATCAAGAACTTTGTATTAGTTTCCTAGCACTACCATTAACAAAGTACCAAAAACTGGATGGCTTAACATAACATAAATTCACTGTATCACAATTCTGGAGGCTAGTAATCCAAAATCAAGGTGTTGTCAGAGCCAGGCTCTGATCACTTTGGGGGGAAATTCTTCCTTGCCTCTTATAAGCTCTGGTGTTTGCCAGCAGTCCTTGGTGGTCTTTGTTTGTGGAAACATCACTCCAGTAACAACATTGTCTTCTTCCTGTGTGTCTTCATATTGTCTTCTCCCCAGGCATGTCCATCTCTATGTCTAAATTTTCCATTTTTAAAGTCATATGGGATTAGAGGCCACCCTAATGAACTTATTATAAAATACTTTACTTTGTAAAGAACCTATTTCTAAATAAAGTCACATTCTCGTATATCAGGTGATAGGACTTCAACATATTTTTTTCTGGGGACACAATTCAACCCACAGCAGTAACTATACTCAAGATCCAATGAAAGAGGGTAATAGAGAAAATAAAAGCCAAAAGGGGAAAAAAATAAGGTGAAACTCAAAAGATGTAAAGTAGAAAATAAATGAAAAATATTCTTTTAATCTGAATGACATTCTGAATGACATTATTTAACTCTCTCTGGGCCCTCCTTCCAGTACCTTTCAAATATCTCCCCTAAAAGAAAAAAAGTTCTACTCTGTTCAAGTAGGACTGTTGTGTCTTGAGCTACACTGCCTGGGATTGGATTCAGACTCTACGTGGGTTGTCTCAAGGTGTGCTTATGCTGTGTGCATGAAACTTTTTTCATTCTTTGTTAATTCTGGATTGGAGATATATATATATATGTGTATATATATATATATATATATATTGCCAAAAACCATTCTCTTTATATTAAAAATGGTAGGATCTTCTTCCCAGACAGCCCTCATAGATACACAGTTTTAGATAGCATAAAAATCTTGTCTAATGTAATCAGTATTTTATGACAATTTTATCAAAATTAAATAATGTGACATAACAAAGTTGAATGATATCATAGTGTCATACTAAAAAGAAGAAAAGATTTTGTAATTTAAAGATCTCATTGATCAAAAATATCTAAAATAACCCATGTATTTAAGCAAAGATCTGGTTTTCCATTTGATGTACTAATTGTGAGTAGTTAAGAAACTACATTATTATTAGTTTGGAAAACTGACTACATTCAATGCTTTATATTTCAATTTCTTTCATTTGATAGTTATGTACTCAACCCAGAATGGTACTGATGACTTCCAAATTTCATTATGACATAGGTCACTATATAATGACTAATATTCATTTGTATTAGTAGCCCACAAAATGGTAAATATTAAATAAGGAGCACTCCATGGTTATAGTATAAGGTATTTATTTACTTTTTTAGAAAATTTTGTCAGAAAATTATTAACTACTGTTAAATTGTAGTGGCTTGTTATGTACTTAATATTTTAAAATGCTACAAATCCTAAGCTGAAATACTAAGGTGTAATATATTTCCCGACATGCAGGAAAAAAGTATTTATAAGGATAATATCATATCCATGCATTTTAAAAGAAAATGAAATGAAACAATGCTGATTGTTGAGTATATCTTTGGAGAAATTAGATGAAATGTCAGAAAAATGTGCAAAAAACATGAGAGCTATTAATTTCAGCAGAACATAGTACACATATATCACTGTTAGTGCAGAAATGAATTTATTCATCTCTCTCTGTCAAGTAAAAAGTGAATTTCAAGAGAAATGGGAGATTAAAATAATTAATATTTCATTAAATCAACCATACTCTCTCTTATTTCTTGCTGTTGAACATTATAATTTAATAATAAAACATCTGGATAATCTTATTGAAAATAATATCTCATGTAAAATAAAAAATTCTGAAAAGTATATAAGTGAGAAATTTTCAGAAATGTGTTAACATATATCCTTTCAAATGGAGAAAGTATAGCTAAATACTCATTATTTTTTTATCTCAAAGGTTTATTTGGGTGATGGAAAAAAATAGAAAGAGGAATTGGTATAGCATCTATCTCATATTCTTAAAGCCATGGATTAAATGAAATGCTTATGAATAATAGTTGTGGATATTCAAAAGTAAAGTTTGTTCTGAATAATGTAACTTTATTTGCAGTACAGAATCTATACATATGATACAAATAAATCTAATATGCTATTTCTGAAAATGTAATCAACTTCTTTGGGTTTTGATGAGAGTATGCCATGGACTCAGAGGATTGATCAAGAACCTTTATAGGCATCATAGACAATTTATTCCTTTGGCAGAAATCACAGCAAAATTCCTAAAATTATGGCATATTTTTGCAGAACACAAAAATTAATACCAAATGATCTTAAATACCCACAGGGATAAAACCCAAAAGAAATAGTTTAAATTATAACATATAAATGAATAAAATGTTTTATTAGGTAATAAAAAATTAGCCTTACAAGATTATGTAAAGATACAATGCCACGTACTACATTATGTAGAATTGTAAATAAATATTGTTCAATTTTTGTATTTCTGATATAAGTATATTTCTATTACTGAACATTATCTGGAATATTCTCTAAGAATTGACACAGATTGAAAAAGATTAGGCATATTTTAGTAACCTACTTGTAAAAATTGAGCCTGGGCTAAAATAATTTCATTAAAACTGTTTTGCAAATTTGTAACAAAGTTAGAGTGGAAAGAACATAGATGTGTCTTCACAAATTTTATAATATTTGGATTATTTTACCTTGTAAGGTAACAATGCAGGAAAATTGTTTCAGACACTACTCATATTTTTAACTTTGTCCAAAAAATCATTGGCAAAACTTTAGAGTAAATGGCAAAAACATTTATTTATTAAACATAATTTTGAAAACATAATTGAACTCATAAAGAGAAAGTTGAATTGATGTCTCTATTTCTATAATTTTAATTAGAGGCAACATGTACTGCTCTTTTCAGAATTTCTTGATATTGATTTTAAGTTTTCCACCTATAAATACTTTAAAATTGACAAAGATGACTTACTGTAACTTTGAAAATAGCCTATCTAAAATCAAAAACTAAAATTCAAAATTTATTTTATTTGCTATCATATACACTACATATTTACTGAAAAGATTTTCCATATTCCTGAGAAAATTTTTACAATGAAACATCACAATTATCATGTATTTTTCCAACCAAGTAAAATTTTAAAGTTGAAATTAACTGCTGAATACATACTATTGCTGTTATATTGATGTGTTGCAAACTAAAGAATTTACTCCTTGACATAATATTATCATACATATTATCATATAAACCAACGGAAATGTTTATTTGAATATTTGGTGGATTTCAGAACATATTTAAATTTCCCAGTGATGGCCTATGGGGAAAATACTGGTTTAGCAAAAGCAATTTTAGGCAATAAGAACAAAATGGGAGGTATTAATTTACCAGACTTCAAACTATGCTACAAGGCTGTTGTTATTAAATCACCTTGGTATTGGCACAAGAACAGAGACACAGACCAGTGGAACAGAACTGAGAATCCAGCTATAAATCATCCTCATATAGCCATCTAATCGTTGACAAAGAAGACAAAAACATACACTGGGGAAAAGATTCCCTATTCAACAAATGGTGCTGGAAAAACTGGATAGCCACATGTAGAAGACTGAAACAAGACTTGCAACATTCACCTCTCACAAAAATCAAATCACGGTGGATAACACACTTAAACCTAAGATGTGAAACTATTAGAATTCTAGAAGAAAATGTGGGAAAAACTCTTATAGACATTGGCCTAGGCAAAGAATTTATGAAGAAGACCCAAAAGGCAATCACAGCAACAACAAAAATAAATGGGACCTGATTAAATTAAAAGGTTTCTACACAGCCAAAGAAACTGTCACAAGAGCAAACAGACAACCTACAGAATGGGAAAAAATATTCGCATGCTACACATCTGACAAAGGACCGATAACTAGAATCTATTCAGAACTCAGGAAAATCAGCAAGAAAAAAATCAAACAACCCTATCAAAAAGTGGGCAAAGGACATCAATAAAATTTTTTCAAAAAAAGATTGAAGAATGGCCAACAAACATGAAAAAGTGCTGAACATCTCTAATCATCAGGGAAATGCAAATCAAAACCACAATGAGATATCACTTATCTTCAGTGAGAATGGCCTTTGCCAAAAAGTCCCAAAACAATAAATGTTGGCATGGATGCGGAGAGGTAGGAGCACTCATACACTGCTGGTGGGACTGCAAACAAGTGCAACCTCTGTGGAAAGCAATATGGAGATACCTTAACAGATACAAGTAGACCTATTATTTGATTCAGCAATCCCATTATTGGGCATCTACCCAAAAGAACAAAAGACATTATATAAAAAAGACATCTACACTGAAATGTTTATAGCAGCACAATTCACAATTGCAAAGATGTGGAAACAACCCAAGTGCCCATCAATCCATGAGTGGATTAATAAAATGTGGTATATGTATACCCTGGAGTACTACTCAGCTATAAGAAATAATGGTGATATAGAATCTCTTTTGTTCTCCTGGAGAGAGTTGGAACCCATTCTACTAAGTGAAGTATCCCAAGAATGGAAAAATAAGCACCACATGTACTCACCATCAAATTGGTTTCACTGATCATCACCTAAGAGCACATTTAGGAATAACACTAATCAGGTGTCAGGCAGATGTGGGGGTGGGGATTGGTGTATACATACATAATGAGTGCGATGTGCACTGTCTAGGGGATGGACATGCTTGAAGCTCTGATTGGGGGGGAAGAGGGGCAAGGGCAATATATGTAACCTAAACTTTTGTACCCCCATAATATGCTGAGATAAAAAAAATAAAATTTGTCAAAAACTAATAAAGTTTTAATGTCAAAAAAGTCTGCAAAATATAGCAATAGTTTCTATAGAAAACAAAGTTATTGATCAAGTAAACTAAGATTTTCACACTAAATTTTTTTTCAAATATGGAAGATGTATGATTATTTGATTAAAAATATATCTCCCAGTGACTTCAAATTTCTAATAAATTTGATTTTCTTTTATGTTCAATTTTATTCTTATAATTTATATGCTATAAATTTACATTTGATGTATATTTTTATTCAGCTATCATATTCCACTTCCAATCACCTTAATGGAAGAAGAGATGTTTTTTATTCTAATTCACATAAAAGCCCTGCATAGACCCAAGAAGTCATTGGCTCTTACTTTTACCAGCTGCTCTACTTGACTATAGGTGGTATGATTAAACTTCACTGTGCTTCCATGGCTTTACAGGCAAAATCCAGTCAATAATGGAATTTCTTTTTTTTTCCAGCATATTATGGGTGTACAAAAGATTAGGTTACATATATTGCCCTTCCCCCCCTCACCCCCTCCCCCGAATCAGAGCTTCAAGCGTGTCCATCCCCTAGACGGTGCGCATCGCACTCATTATGTATGGGGATTAAATGGTGCACCATAAATGTAAGCAATCCTCTGCTGTATTTATCTGTTGCTGATAAAATAGTGTGGGAATAATACTTGAAATTGGCTTAACATAAATGTATCCTAAAAAATGTTCATGCTCATTAGGATATCTCAAATATTTTCTAGTGCACTGCAAAAGATGCCCTCCTCCCACCATGGTTTCTAACTTATTAGCAGACTCTTCTTAAGATTGCAGTGAACTCTGGTGGGTAGGGGGGCAAGGGCAATATACATAACCTTAACTTTTGTACCACCATAATATGCTGAAATAAAATAAAATAAAATAAAGTTTGCAGTGAAAACCAAGTTCCAACCAGCAATTTACTCTTTGGGTACAATGTACACTACTCTGGTGAGAAGCACACTAAAAGCCCTGACTTCAGTATTATACAATCCAACCATGTAACAAAAACCCTTGTACCCTCTTAATATTTTGAAATAAAAATTTAAAAAATAAAATTTAAAAAATTTTGAAAATTCTATAGCAATTTTTTATAGGAAAAAAATTGTGCTCTGATCTAAGCATTCTGAAATTTTCTTAATTATTTATGCTATGAATTGTGTGTTTTTTATTTGTAGTATTATTTGTAGATATAAACAAATGACAACAAAAACCATGATGATAACACTGTATATACACAAATCCATGTTAGGAATCATAACTTTTTAAACCATCTCATTGAGAATAAGTTTATAGTGCAAATGACTTAATCTGCTGCAGACACATACTAGAATTTCTTTAAAAACTAATCATTTATATACCAATATTGTGATTTTTATATTTATCTTAGGAATTGTCTTTATAATGTTTTAAGCTTTTGCAGAAATATCTGAATGTCTGAAAATACATTACTAAAGGGTGCAATGTAGGAAAACAGCAGTAATGGAAACTATTGTGGAATGAATAATGCAGAAAAGATTAGATTTATATGTAGATTTCATGTAGATTTCCAACATGGACAAAAATAAAGGTATTTTATTTTTTCAGTTTTTATATGCAACTATTTTTGAAGGGATGCTTTTCAAATGTAAGTCATGAAACCATTTCAGACTATTAACAGTTTGATACTGGAATCTATCAATTAACATGTCAAGTCCCTTCTATTTACAACACAATGCCAAAGCATCTAGGGCTTACTATCACATTCTATGCCATCATATAATTTAAAAGTACATTGGCAAACTTAATGTTAGTAAATGTCAAGGCATCTATCCTATTCCAGAAAATTTGCTGTGGCATATGAAGATATACAGAGGAATTTGTTCTAATTTATTCAGGAAAATTATCTGATGGCATATTGTAGCATAATGACAACTTGAGAGAAAAAAGCCACAGGTTTTAAACTGAATAAATAAGCCATCAGCTTGGTGTGACTAGACAAGAAAGTCAAGTTAACATAGGTTACATTAATTGAAATTGATGTAAGGAGGATAGGAAATACACTGTTGATTGTTACTTTTATTTCTGACTTACTATCCCTGGCAAGTGACCATGTCCTTCAGCAGAGACAGGCTCACCCAAAAGTCTGGAGAACCTGTCTTTGGCTGGGCACAGTGGTTGACTCCTATAATCCTACCACTCTGGGAAGATGAAGCAGAAGGATTGCTTGAGGTCAAGAGTTTGAGACCAACCTGAACAAGAGCGAGACTCCTCCTCTACAAAAAATAGAAAAAATTAGCCAGGAATAGTTGTCAATACCTGTAGTCCCAGGAGGCTGAGGCAGGAGGATCACTTGAGCCCAGGAGTTTGAGGTTGCAGTGAACTATGATGACACCATTGCACTCTAACCAGGGAAACAGAGTGATATTCTGTCAAAGAAACAAACAAAAAAGCCCATCTTTTTATCTTCATTGTTCTAAGTTGGTCACAGTAGGTTCAAGCCTCTACCCAAGTGATTGGTTCAGGCAGGGGCATACGTTACAATTGTGGTCACTGAGATATGAGAGAAAGGCTTCTGAATTGCTTCCTATATGTTTCATCTTACTCTTAAAGGGTCACCTTACACAATAATTTTCCTTTTTATGCCATTCTCCTATCCTATGGGGAAGGGTCCCTGGGAGTATCATGAAATACCTGGAACTAGGATGTTTCCTGCCAGCTAAATATCAATCTTTAGTCGGGACTTAAGACTTATATGAGATAATATATTTATCTCCTTATTATTTTATCTAATTTTAGTTTGATTTCTCTTATTATAAGAAAAATATGACAGTTAAAATATTAAATAATGGTCTCATGATGCTCTCCAGTGAGCAATATAGACATTTTAACAATGTTGATTCTGCCGACCCATGAACATGGTATGGTTTTCCATTTGTTTATGTCCTCTGCTATTTCTTTCCTCAGTGTTTCACAGTTCTCCGTGTGGAGGTCTTTCACCTCCTTAGTTAAGTATATTCCCATTTTATTTTCATTGTTGCATTGTGAACGTAATTGCATCTTTGATTTGATTCTCAGATTGACTGTTGTTGGCATATATTCATGCTTCTAATTTGTATAAATTGATTTTGTAACCTGAAAATTTGTTGAATTTGTTTATCCATTCCAGGAATCTCTTGGCAGAATCTTTGGGGTTTTCTATATGTATGATCATATCGTCAGCAAAGAGAGAGAGTTTAACCTTTTTTTTCCCCATTTGGATATACTTGACTTCCTTTTCTTTTCTAATTTCTTTGACTAGGACTTCCAGTGTTATGTTAAATAGAAGTAGTGATAGAGGCAACCTTATCTGGTACTAGTTCTAAGTGGGAATGCTTTCAATTTTTCCCCATTCAGTATGATGTTGGCTGTGAAGTTGGACTGTATGGCTTCTATCATTTTGAGGTAAGTCCCTTCTAAGTCTATTTTATTAAGCATTCTTATCATAAAAGGGTGCTGAATTTTGTTGAATAGGAATGCATTGACTCTATAGATTGCTTTGGGATGTATGGCAATTTTAACAATATTGATTCTTACAATCCATGAGCATGGGGTGTTTTTCCATTTGTTTGTGTCAGCTATGATTTTTTTCAATAGTGTCTTGTACTTCAGCTTGTATAGCTTTCTCTCCTCGTTGGTTAGATATATTCCTCAACATTAAATTTTATTTTACTTTATTTTATATTATTTGTAGCTATTGCAAGTGAGATTGGGTCTTGATTTGGTTCTTGGCTTGACCATTATTGGTGTATAAAAAGGCTATTGATTTTTGTATGTTGATTTTGTATCTTGAAACTGTACTGAATTCATTTATCAAATCTTGCAGTCTTTTAGCAAAGTCTTTAGCATTTTCTAGATCTAAGACCATATTATCAGAAAACAGAGATAATTTGGTTTCCTTTTTTCCAATTTGGATGCCTTTAATTCCTTCTCTTGCTTGATTAATCTGGCTAGGATTTCCAGCACTATGTTGAATAGCAGTGGTGAAGGTGGGCATCCTTGTCTTGTTCCAGCAGATCATACTCTTTTGATTTAGTGCCCACTGTTGCCTCCAAAGACAAAATTCCTTAGTTTATCTTGTTACAATCTGAACAAATGACCTAAACTTCATGAACTTTGTTTTCTTTCTCTATAAAATGAGATACAAGTGCAGCACCTACTATTCTACCTAAAATATATTGTGAGTATTAATTTTGGTAAAATTGTCATGAATTCCAAATTTTTATTGTACTGCAAATCCATGTGGACATCCTACGGGCTTGCATCTTTTCACAACAACTTTTTAACAACTATCTTTAGAATATTATATTTAAATGATCCTTTCTTGCCATGATCTAATTAAATATACCTCAAACTTCTAGCCACTTAAAATATACAATTATTATAGTTTCAGTTGGGGATGTATGGATATTGAACTCACTTACCTACTTGCAGGATCATGGTAGTGTTCAAAAATAGATTGAACATTTGCCTCAGACTAGAAATGCCAGGCAGTGGTGGTTTTCAATCAACATTCTGCATGTAACTCTGAGTACTGTCTCTTTAATAAGATGTCCTTCTTATGAAATGGCTACAAAATGGTAACAGGATATCTAAATGAGAGTACTGACAATGACATGTCAAGAACATTTGGACTTTATAGAAAGGAAGCCACAAGTACTCTGGGCGACTCTGGAAGGAATGAGACAAGTAGTAGGTACACTGGGACCCATTATGTCCAAAAATTCATATTGGAGAATAGTTTCTGTAGGCAATGTGTTGGTAAGTTTATCTAGTTAATGAATAAATTAAAAATACAACTATCAACACAGATCTGAGAAGAGATATAATTAACTCTTCAAGAGAGCTCAATTGATCTACTAAAAAGTACATTTATAGTGGATGTTCAGAAAAACAAGCAAAATATAAACTTGAAAATATTGTTTTCCTAATAGAATTTTTTGTTATTTTTGACATTTCCTTTACACAGTACTTGGCATTGCATGTAAATCAAAATTAATACAGAATCCCAAAATTTGCATCTTATAACAATTAATGGACCTCATAGCATTACTGTTGTGAAACCAGAATGTAATTTCATTTAACATTGATTAATAAGGATTTTTTTAACCTTTTATTAAGATTCACTGACGTGCTGTACATGCTGTACAATGGTTCCTTGATTCCTGGTATTTTAAAATTTTGTTGCTCAGGTTTTGAATCTGGGCTTTTCCATTTCCTTGACCCAAGATATTGAAGAAGTCACTGCAAATGACTTTGAGCAAGTTAGTAAGAGACTTAATTGTCTTAGATATAAAGAGCAGATAACCTAATCTGTATTTTAATTCACATGCTTTTAAGTCTTGAATTAAATTAGTTTTAAAAACTTTTCAGTATAAAATGTATATGATTATTAGGTGGTCATAAAACTACTACACATAATATTGCCATTTTACTCATTGCTACCAATAACTGAATTTTCAATCAAGAGCAGGCACCATATCTAGTGCCTCATAAATGATGACATAAAGCTCTAACAGGAAAATGTCATTGATGCATTTACAATTGCTTCTATTTAAAGAAGAAATAATTAAATTTATGAAGTTCAAGTAAATTGTTCAAGGTCACAAAATTAATGTAACAACGTTATGATTCTAAATGAAATCTTCCTGTCTTCATACTCTATGGTGTTCAATTTCATGATCTCATGATAAAGTTGAATAATATATGTATAGATGTGCATGTCACTTATTTTTTGAATAGGTATGGATTACATAAATCAGCAAACTTTTAATTTATAATCACAATATCCAAGTACAACACTGGGGTGGTCATTATTACTATTTGCCAGATATCTAGGTTTTCCCCCTTCTTGATACAATAATTGTACTTTCTGACTTCTTTGCTTTGAATAGGGTCAGGAGGTTATATCCAAGGTTGTGAATAAAACCAAAGTATGTCATTTCCAGAATAGAGTATGTAATTGCCACTGCAGGATCCCTACTATTACCCTTTGCTTGCAGATTAAAGAATGGCAATGTTGAAGATGGTAGTTTTTTTTTGCTTTTTTTTTGTTTTTATCAGCCTGCATTTCATAGTGTCTACAATTGAGCAGAAACCCCTGGTAACCTTCATGGGATATTTAGCATGACCTAGTAAAATTCCTTTGTTATTTTAAGCTACTAATATTTTTGAGCTTTTGTTTTTCCATAGCCTCTTGATGATTATACTCATTCACCATTTATTCAATGCCTTGCAACATTCAAAAATACTAGCTATGATGCCATCAGTTTCTTTCACACTCAAAAACAAATAATGGAATCAATGTGAGAAATAGAAAAATTACTAAAGAGAAAACCTAGAATCTAATGTAATTTTTAAAATAGTTCACTCCAAATTATTCTTTCCTAATAATATCAAATTTTTGTGACAAATGTTAAAACTGATTAAAAAAGCCAAAATATTGCAGTTGAGAAAAGTTGATATAAAAATATTGTTCTATGTAGAACTGGTAATTTTCCTTTGGTTTCCTGCAGCTTTTGTATGTGCAACATATAAATATGTTGTTGATTATGAAGAATTAAGCAATATGTTATAATTCAAAGCAAAATAAAATTCCTTGTACATTTCCTTTCTACTCATCTTCATCTTTCCAGTCTCCTGTCTTTGAATTTATACACGTCTATTTACACAGATACTCATAATTTCTTTTCTTTAAACAAGTGCTGTAATTCTACATGTGCTATTCTTAGACTTTTTTTATCTCTTAAAAATATGCCTCAGAATTGTTCCATTAACAATTGTTCCATTGTTATTATTAATAGGTTTCTATCATTCTGTTAAACCTGTCCTTAGTTTTCTGTAGTTTGGATGTATCATATTTTATTTAACTACTGTCATATTGATGAGATCTAAGGGGTTTTTATAATTAATATAAACAAAGCAACACAGGATTGCATATCCTTTAAATATATCTTTGTGTGATTTTACTGAGTTTTTCTAACCTCTTGAAACTTATGGGTTTTCAGGTGTCTTGTTTCTCTTCATGATGAAACATTTTTATATAACATAGAATTTATATCTTAGTGTCTTGGAGATTTGCCATATGCTCTAAATTCTCTGGACCTTTGACAGTTTTTTAAAAATTAGGATGAATATTTTCAATTTATTTTATCATTACTGAATTATTCACATTTTCTTCTTCCAGTTGAGCCAAACTTGGTAACAGATTTTTTTTTCTAGTAAGTTGTCCATTTGTCCAAACTCTTAAAATTGCTGGCACAAAGTTGCATATTCTATTCTAATTTATTTAATCCCTCCTTATCAGCAGTATACCCTCTTTATCATTATAATTTTTCATATTCTTTTTCACTTTTTCATTTTTAATACTAAATAGAGTTCGTGGAAAAAATCCTGGGTTTTTATTGATGTTGTTCCACTGGTATTGCTTAATGTTTTAATAAAGTTTTGACATTTCAACTGTGGGTGGATGCATTTAACCAAGAGTGTTAAATACCTTCTGAGTTCTGTGTCTTTATAAATGTTCTTCATACAAACATGAAAGCTTAAACTTTGAATAAGTATCTTGGAATCACAATTGTTTAACCTCATAATTCTATAGATACTACCATATTTACTTCTGGTATTTAATTTATCAAAGAAAATAACCTGAGCTGGAATCACTTTTGTCCATGTGTAAGGTACTTAATTTTTCACTCCAGAAATCACATTTATTTTAATCTCCTCATTTAAAATGATGTGGTGCTCATTTAATTATCCTTATCTTAAAGAGTCAATCCTTTTAATTTTCAAAATCAGGATTTTTTCGGCTCAAGTTCAATTTAATAGATGTTGATTTGGATTATTTCTTCTGCTTCAATGTCCCAGTTTTAATCATAAAAGAATCGTGTTTTTCTTTTATGGATATGTATTTTTAATTGTCCGTGCATTTTTCATAGTTAATAATGCATTTTAATCACTTTTTTCTTTGTGGTTTTCTTTCTTTCCCTTTTGGAAGGCCAACTGAAGTTAAACCATCACATTAATTATTTGAATTTCTCTTTTGCTGATTCTATTTTTCACTAATGAAAATGCCAATTTTCTTTCTAAAAATTCCAATTTTTTTTGTATTTTATGCTCTTCTAATTCAGTATTCTTTTCATTTTTGTCTCTCTTTCTAATCTTTCTAGAATTCATTATTGGAACTCAACTTTCATTTCTCTACAGAGAATGCCAAATATTTTTTCTAAACTTTTATTCTAGTTTTTACAGTAAATCAATTGTACAGGCCTACCCCTTTGAGAATTTAGTATAATGTTTATTGTATACAAGGGCAACCACCTTTCTAACAAACAAATATTATAATATATTATGATTAATATAATATTCTAATTAATGTCAAAAGACTTTCAAAGTGCTTATACAACTACTTTTACCTCATTAAATATTTTTCTGTAGGACCTACATTTTACCAAGAACTATAAAATGCACTTGTGGATAATTATATTGCATTAAATTCTAAAAATAGCCTATACATATATTGCAATTTTTATAATTTATAGAAAATAAAACTGACTCAGAATTTTTTTTTTTTTGACAGAGTCTCACTTTGTTGCCCAGGCTAGAGTGAGTGCCATGGCGTTAGCCTAGCTCACAGCAACCTCAAACTCCTGGGCTTAAACAATCCTACTGCCTCAGCCTCCCGAGTAGCTGGGACTACAGGCATGCGCCACCATGCCCGGCTAATTTTTTCTATATATATTTTTACTTGTCCAGATAATTTATTTCTATTTTTTAGTAGATGGGGTCTCGCTCAGGCTGGTCTAGAACTCCTGACCTCAAGTGATCCACCCACCTCAGCCTCCCAGAAGGCTAGGATTATAGGTGTGAGCCACCGCGCCTGGCCCCTAACTCAGAAAATTTAAGTGACTTGTTCAGAGCCATTATAAGGAAAAAGGTAGGATTCATAAAACATCTTCCAAGTGTTTTTTCCTTTTTATTCCATAAAGCTATTCAATGAAAGTGACTTTATATATTTTAACTAAAAATGGGAAGACAAAACATTAATAGTTTTCTCTGTTATTTCAAGAGAACACTATTAGCATTTCCATAACCATTCAAATTAAAATTTCATTTCTAATTGTAAAAAGGCTGTATTATTTCTTTTATTTTTATTATTTTCATCATTATATATTTATTTTATTTTATTTATTTATTTATTCATTTCAGCATATTATAGGGGTATAAATATTTAGGTTACATATATTGCCTTTGCCCCACCTGAGTCAGAGCTTAGAGTATGTCCATCCCCCAGATGTTTTGCACGCACCCATTAGGTGTGAATATACCCATCACTTCCCCCCCCCACCAGCCCAACTCCCGATGAATGTTACTACTAAATGTGCACAAAAGTGTTGATCAGTTAATACCAATTTAATGGTGAGTACATGTGGTGCTTATTTTTCCATTCTAGTGATACTTCACTTAGTAGAATGGGCTCCAGCTCTATCCAGGATAATGCAAGCAGTGCTAGATTACCATGTTTTTTGTGGCTGAATAGAACTGCATGGTATATATATATACTACATTTTGTTAATCCACTCATGTGTTGATGGGCACTTGGGTGGCTTCCACATCTTTGCAATTATGAATCATGCTGCTATAAACATTTGAGTGTAGATTTCTTTTTTATAGAATGTCTTTTGTTCCTTAGGGTAGATGCCCAGTAATGGGATTGCTGGATCAAATGGTAGTTCTACTTGTAGCTCTTTAGGGTATCTCCATGTTACTTTCCACACAGGTTGTACTAGGTTACAGTCTCACCAGCAGTGTATGAGTGTTCCTATTTCTGTGAATCCATATCAACATTGATTTTTTGTAACTTTTTGAGACTCAATACCCTTCACAATAGCATCAAAGAAAATAAAGTACCTAGGAAGATATTTAACTAAGGAGGTGAAAGACCTCTACACAGAGAACTATGAAACACTGAGGAAGGAAATAGCAGAGAACATAAACAGGTGGAAAACCATACCATGCTCATGGGTCGGCAGAATCAACATTGTCAAAATATCTATACTATCCAAAGTGATCCACAGATTCAATGCAATCTCCATTAAAATACCAACATCATTTTTGCAGATCTAGAAAAAATAATTCTACTCTTCATATGGAACCAGAGAAGACCTCGTATAGCTAACACAACCTTAAGCAAAAGGAACAAATTGGGAGGCATCAATTTACCAGACTTCAAGCTATACTACAAGGCTATGATAACCAAAACAGCATGGTACTGGCACAAGAACAGAGACATAGACCAATGGAACAGAACTGAAAACCCAGATATAAAACCATCCTCATTTAGCCATCTAATCTTTGACAAACCAGACAAAAACATACACTGGAGAAAAGAATCCCTATTCAATAAGTGGTGCTGGGAATATTGGATAGCCACATGTAGAAGACTGCAACAGGATCCCCACTTCTATCAAAAATCAACTCACTATGGATAACAGATTTAAACCTAAGGCATGAAACTATAAGAATTCTAGAAGAAAATGTTGGAAAAACTCTTATAGACATTGGCTACAGGGAAATTCTGTCATAGGGAATCTTGATATCTTGATAAATTCTTTAATTTATCAAGACTGCAAATGCAATCACAGCAACAACAAAAATAAATAAATGAGACCTGATCCAATTAAAAAGCTTCTGCACAGCCAAGGAAACTATCACGAGAACAAACAGGCAACCTATAGGATGGGGGAAAATATTTGCATGTTATACATCCAATAAAGGGCTGATAACTAGAATCTATATAGAACTCAGGAAAATCAGCAAGAAAAAAAATCACACAACCCCATTAAAAAGTTGGCAAAGGAAATGAATAGAAACTTTTCAAAAGAAGATAGACTAATGGTCAACAAACATATTTTCAGCATTATATATTTGTAAGTGAACATATGGTAAAAAATATTTTTCTTGGTCCTGAATTTATTAAATTGAAAAATATTACCAATGAATTGAGCTTCAAGATTTTATAGACAATACTTAATTTTTCATGTGATTTTTATTTTTTACCTAAATTCTAAAGAAAAAAATATAGAGATTTGCCAATCTTAAAAAGGCAATCTTGTGTGCAGAACATTGTGTTTATAACCAAAGCAGTGCCAATTACTTTATTTTGAGAATGTTTTAAAAATAAATTCTGAAAGTCATAAAATGAATCCTTAAATATAGTGCAAACATAGTAGCAAGCTAAAATGCCTTCAAATGTTTAAATACAATACAACAGTCACATATTTTAGTGTGTAGTCTATGGTTTTCATTTTTCTTACCTCAAAAATGGGAATAATACTACTAATAATCTCCACTTCACAATGCATTGTGAAAATTAAATGAGGGCTCAGCAAATATGTGATACTATTAATTACAATAGGGACATTAGAATGAACGTTTAAAAATTTATCTCTTAATATAGGAGGCAAGAGCTTAAAAAATTGTTGAATCTAAACAAGAAAATAATATGCCAAAATACCGATAGGAGGAAGTGTAATGGTATGTTTGTTTTCCATGTTTCTATTTAAAACTGGATGATGTAACTAATAAAATATTTTTGTCTTTTACAATATTAAATTAATAAATGTTTGTTATTTCTCCATGAATGTACTACACAGAGGTACAAATTTTACCCTTAAAATATTACACCTTAAATTATATTTACCTTAATGTGACAAAAATAATCAATCAAAACTCTATTTTATATCATAATTATATGATTGACACATAAACGCTATCTGAAAGTCATAACCTGTAGCAAAATAAATATTAATATAAACTTTACAATTATTAAGAAATTAAAAATATATTAGTGAAATATGTTGACAATTTGTCAAGATAAGGAAATATCTTGATATAGGAGAACAGATGCTTAATATGACTTTTTACTTGAATGACATCTGACACTTTCTGGGAGAAAAGGTGAAATTTGCCTTTAGAACCAAGGGATGAAACATTTTTCATGGGGTGAAAAAGATAAAATCACTTGAAGTTTTAGCTGGTCAAGGTTAGATTTGAAAAGCTAATTCTCCAAAGAGTTAAACTTAGGTCAATCTAATTTTTTATGTATAAAGTTGAATGAGGAAATTATATGATATCTTGAAATGACTTTAAGCCATTAAAAAATCAAAACAGTCCTCCACCCTCCCCTATAAGAGCATGCCCTGGAGATACACTGCAAAGGCATTGCTTGAAGTTGGCATCTTCTAATGCCGAGCGCAATTCTCAGAATGATTTCTGGAAAAATTCTAAATGAGATCTTAATAGGCCAGGAAGGAATTAAAATCTATCAGTGTTCATAGATGCTATTCTATTGTCTATATCTTGCCAGGAACAGTTAGGGAATTGCAAATTCCTTGAATTTGAGTTACTATTTGACCACCACTATTTGCTCCAGTGTGTTTGTTAATAAATCACAGCACTATTAAATCAATATTTTCCAAGAGGTCAGGATTATACTCTGCTTTAAAATTACCATATTACCTTAAGTACTTCAGACTGAACAAAATCTGTCTCATTTTACTAACATTCAGGTTTTATTGTGATTTAGAATTGGAAGCCAATGTAGTATTTTGAACACAGTATATACTTTAGTGAGTGTATTTGTTATGGATGGCTGCATAATAACTCATGTACAAACTCAATGACTTAAATCAACAATGACTGATTATTTATTATGATTCTAGGGGCTGACTGTGCTCAGCCTGGCTGTGTTCCAACTCCACATTGTACAAAACAATATTACTGGTGTGATTGAGTAATCAGCTGAGTTCACAGCTGAGACTGGAACGGCCACCTCTCTCCACGTGGTCTTTAACAATTTGGTAACTTGGTGTGGACTTTCTTACAGGTGATATTGAAGACCCAAGATTGAGAAACAGAAGCTACCACTTCTCTATGGCCTGCACTCATATATTTCAAATTATCACTTGTTTTATTTTAGTCAATATAATGCTAGCCCAGAGGATACCTCTTGATATGAGTGGTGGCATAAATTTAGAGAGAGAAGGAATTATTGCTTACTCTATTAAAACACTATCCGTTAGAATGAGCAATGGTAAAAACAGGGTGAGAAATTATCTTGTGCTTAGCTATTTTGTTCAATTTTCAAATTATTTTTCCTTTGAAGACAGACATCAGACATGAGGAAAATAATACACAACTAAAAAGATTACCTTTATTTTCAAAATAGCCTTACTAAATTATACTGATTTAAATACTACAGTCTAACTGAAAAAATTAGTTTAAAAATTAAAGCAAGTTTAAATAAGAAATTTGTGATTTCCTCATCTAATTATAACCATTGTGAATTAATATTTTATTGAATGCTATTTTAGAAATGGGGTAATAGTGTATCAATTATAGAATTATATATGATTAAAATTTAACACAAAATATATAATGAAGTATTTTTACAAATTTTCTGCTTTTAACTATAATCATATTTAATAATTTCATCTTGTTAGATTGGCCACCAGGAAAAATATATAGAAGCACAGTATTCATCTATTATGTATATTAGGAAATTAACATCATTATAGCAACTTTCATGCTTTTTTCCTTAAAGAACTTCCTATAGAATTTTATCAGCTAGACCATTATTTTGGCTCATTTTTAACTTTTAAAATTTAGTTATCATTATTTTTAAATGTGAATGTTCAAAATGATGACATTCTGATGTATAATTGTAATTGTTCATTTTTCTATAAATTGCTTCTGTAAATTGAAATTTGATAGCAGGAAGTAAACTCAGTCTTGAACACTACTTCTTTATTAAAAGGTAAAAAGTCAATGACCCAAGCCACAAGCTTAAATTTTCTTTTAGATTTAGATTTTCTTTTCTTACTCACTCAAAATCTTACCACATTTTAGTTTGCTCTATTAAGACAATCTTTCATATATTTCTGCTCTTATGCAAATATTTTTCTGTTTTTGGTAGCTAGGAAAAATACATGCCTTTATCAGACCTTTCATATCTCTCAGGTTTATAGTGGTAGTATATTTGAAATGGAATATACTTTCTTTTTGAATAATTTTTTTTAAGAATTCACTGACTTCCTCTTTCTATTTAAAACTTTGCTTTTTTTAGTCTCATGTCCAGGTGTCATCCTGGAATTTCTATTTAGCGTAAAAAATAATTATATAATTTTTTAAAATACTCATCTTGTTTTAGTTTTGTGGGCTCCTTTTGTGGGCGTTCTTTCTTCCAGATTATGTCCTTGAGCAATGTTTTACCTCTGGAAAGAATTCATATGAAGTAAATGTTGTGATCCCTTCTGTTTCTTTAAATATTTTCATTTTAGTGTACCATTGTTTTGTTAGATTGTATGGACAATAAAATAGAGTTTAAAATCACTTTATCTCATCTTTGATAATTTTGTACCACTCTAGTCAATAAAAATTTGTACTACTATATATGTACTATTGCTGATTAAATTGCTGATCTTGATTTGATATTTATGCATGCAGGCTATGTGAAATTCTTGGATCTCATTAATAGATATGATTTCTTTTATTGTGAATATACATAAAGCAATCATTTAGACCCCAGACACCTATAGTCTTAAGATTTTTCTATCAAAAATTTGTGATTTTGGATCTATATTGAGGGTAGATCTAATAGTATTTGATGACCAAAAGATATGAGGTACAAGAGAAAACATTATTGCTGACCTTATGTGTTTGGGCTTGGATAGCTAGAAGAACCTATTTGTTGTTTATTGAGGTAGAGAAGACTAAAAATAAATAAACATACAAACAAAATCAAAAGATTATAAGGAGTTATTCATTCATTCAGCAGACATTTATTTAGTGCCTGCTATGCCTAAGCATTTTTTTCCTAGGGTCTATTTTGTTGTTATTGAATTATTTCTTTGACCTCCAAGTAGAATTCAGGGGAGAGCCCTTAGTTAAAAAATATAAATTTGAAAGTCATCATCATACATATGATATTAAGATTTATGGTGCAAAGTCATCAACCAAAAATAAAAAAAAAACTGAACATAGCTAGAAGAGAAAAGAGGCCCAAGGACAGAGCTCTGGGTTGTCAAGGTTATGAGCTGGGACTGAGAAGAGAAACTGAAAAGTAGTTGCCCCAGTGATGGAAGAAAAATTAGAAATGTGTGAGGCCCTTAAAGTCAAGTATTTAGTCAAGTAATATGAACTTTGAGAACTGACCATTGGATTTAACAATATGAAGGTACTGAAAGATTGAGGCAACATCTAGTGCAAAGGCACCAAGTTTCTCATTCTCGAAACAGAAAGAAGTCTCGTGTAGCTAGAGCTTGTGGGGTTAGTGATTATGCAAGTCTAAAGGATAGCCAAGGACCAGCTGATGAGAATATTGTTTACCTTAGCCTTCCTAGGGGTGGGTCTAATTATTTTCTAAAGTGAAAGGGGTAGATTTGAACACAGGGAATGACATGATCTGATCGACAATTGGAAAAGAACCTTCTAATCTCAACATTAAGTATAGGCAGCAGACAGAAACAAAAACATAGATGAGTTAAGAAGCTAGTCTTCTCACTGGGGAGAAGACTTGGATCAACATCACAAATTTTTTTTTCTAGTGTGGAACAAATATTGCTGTCATATTAAGGCAGAGTTCTCACTTAGTGCTCCAAGAAAAGCAATGCTAGGAAAAATGTGAAAACTCTTTTAAGCAGTTAAGAGGAAATGAAAATCTGGCCATATATAGTGGATTTGTGAAAAAGTAATACAAATGTGAAATAGAGAAAGCAGACACAGGTTTTATTTCCCCCACGAATTCCCTAAGGGAACAGCATATTCACTTAGACATCAGGAACAGCGTACACTCTAGAGACAAAGGTATGATGGTTCCTCATTGGCAGGTTTTCTTAGAAATTTGGAGAGTTTTGTCATGGGCAAAGTTTTCTTCAAACTGAACATGATGACCTATCGATGTGGTCATGATCAACACTATATAATTTAAAAGGAAATCGCCTGCAAAGTCAAGGCTTCATTGCCTTTTGAAGACATGATGGTGTGAGTTATGAATACCTGTATGGTAATATTTACCTATATGTGAAAGATTTTTTTTCTTTACCAAATTCAACACAGTCTTGCACATCTAATTCCGATATTTGCCCTGAAAAGAAAAAAAAAAAAAAAACCAAAACAGAACAAAACAAAAACAACAACAACAACACACACACACACACACACACACACACACACACACACACACAAAACACATTGTAATAAATTGATACCCAGGAGCAGATGGGCAAAGATGAACTATGGCTAAATATTCTTTGATTCTTTTACAAACTTCCCAAGGAAATGTTGTATCCAACATGATTATATTCATTGCTGACAGTCGAATGAATAAATTCACCTCAGGTACTCACTTTGTCATCCTTTCTAACCTTCTCATTATTTCTCTGTTTTGCCTTCAGGATAATAGTAAGCCAAAAACTTTCTTAATTGTGTCTGTGAAGTATAAGAACAGTACAAGCAGGAGCTGTATATTCAGGAATAAGAATACCTACAAATTGTCAAGTAAAATTGGACATAGTAGTCAACCTGTAAAGTTTTTTAGTTCAAAGGCATTTTTAGAGTCTAAGACATCCACCTACTTTCTCTTAAAACTTGTTGTTCCTCAAAGATTAGCATTGAGGACATAGTTTTAAAAATCCATGTCTGCTTTAATTCAATATATCCCGCTTGCTCAATAAATAAAGGTAGTTAATAACCCTTGATGAAACAACTATATTTTAATAAATTTAGTTATTGCACTAAAAAAGACAAGTATATATTTTAGTTATATAATTATTTTGTTTGCAAAACTAGTCTTCGTATATAATAGTATTTTTTTAATGGAAAATGGCATACTGAGTTGAACAAAATGATTTTAAGATACACTTCTAATTTTATTTTTCTTTGTCATTCTATTTTTATTATTTGTTTCTATATATTCAATATATAAAATTGTTATGTCTTATGTTTGGATTCCTAGTGATACATTTGCTGTGAGACAGTGGGAAGTTAACTTCATGGTAGAAAAACAGAGCAACATATGGTCCACCACTTTCATGCTGGGAAAAGGACAGCTTACCCTGTGAGGAAAAGAAAGTATGGAAAGTTTGAGCTATGGTTTAGCCTGACTTTTCAGAGGTGATTTGAAGAGACTCACTGAATACAAACATAGACAAGCAATAAATTAAGTTTGTCCACAGAAAATGCAACATTTTAATCACTCCCCAGTCAGACTTTTTCCATTGTTTCAATTAATTTCATGGAGTTAAGTCAGCACTGTCAGAAACACATCAATTTCTTTCATGCACTGTAGTATTTTTTAAACTATTTAAAAGTACTTTCCTAATCACACTAAGATTTTTGTGGTTGCTCTTCCTCTTAGGGAATAATGTTGACACTGGGATGTAGCTTTATATTAGAATTACTATATTTAAAATACTGCATATTAGATATTCCATATTGTATTAATAAGTGATAATGTATACTAAAAATATTGCTTAAAATAATAATTATATACAGTTGTAAAAATAAATACACTTATTGAGAAAATATTGACACAAATTTATATTGGGCAAAATATGAGTAATTAATCAAACAAGTATTAAGTTACACATCAAATATCTATAGAGTAGGATCTGTATATATTTTACATTTAATTATCATATTTAATCTCACCAGTAATCCCAAGGGTGCATATTAATCACCTCATTTTTTTAAAGCAAGAAAGCTGTAGCTAAAAGAGGTTAAATATCTTATACCAAGTCATAGAGTAAGTAAATAGAAGAAATGACATTCTAATTTAGAACTATCTACAAGCAAATTTCATGGATTTTCCTCTATATGAGAGTGATATTATATTGTGCTGAGAAGAAGTCTCCATGACAATTTTTGAAGGTGATAGCTCTAAAATCATTTAGGTATAATATCTACATATATATGTATGCATATATTAATTCCTTCAGAGCTATGAATGAATATATATATATATATATCATTTTGTAAACTGTTTCTAATCATTATATTAGAAATCACTATATTATTTTGGAGAATGGGATGATTACTTATGATGCTGAAAGTTCTTTGTATAGTGAACAACATGTTCTAATTGTATCATTTTCTCCATCTAGATTGTATCTCACTATCCTACACAATGAAACCATAGGCAATGAAACAACAATATGATGATAATGATGGATATAATTATGTACCAGAATATTTTCATTGATTGGCCCTTATGTATATAGTGGCAATTTATTTATATAAACAAATCATCATCAATATCTTGTCACAGAGAAATTTAATAACACTCCTGGCATGTGACATTGATTTAAGGATACAATTTGGCCTGCTTAATTTCCTTGGTCATTGTTTTCTTATCCTTTCTTCTCTTGACACATTGTAGAATAAAATGAATATAATTCATTAATTGGTTCCAGAAAACCATTTGTAAATAGGAAGTTTATATGTGGATAATTAATTTGACAATGGAGCCCATTTTCCATAGAGGGAGAATAATTTCCTCCTCTACATTCTCAAATGATTTGACGAAGACTGGCAGATGAACAATGGGATAGACCAGAAATTATCCCATTTTTCTCTACCTCATATGCAAACACTTGAGAAACCTATTTAAAATCTCCACCTAAAGACAGAAACAATGTCAACTGAAATGAATGGGAACATTGAGATCTTTACTTCAAAAAGATTAAGAGTCTGTCAACGGTAATTCTGGTACTTCACGTTGGTAGAGAGCTGCTTAGAATGCAATATATTAATATTTCCTCAATGCAGAAAGAGAGAGACCTAGAAGTGGCAACAAAATATCATGGAGCAAATGTAAAGGATAGAGGGTTAATGCCACTCTCTAGCTCCTTCCCTGTCCTCTAACAAAACTCTAACGAAGCCTTGGCATCCCTATAGAGTAGCAGACAGACAGAGCTTGCAGCCTGGAAGCTGAGAAGCCTAGTCAGCAGCAGGTTGCCTGTTCCACAGAGCTGTGCCCTGATGGGACACTGATGAGAGTTGGCAGGAGAAAGCAGCAAGCAATGTAGATAAGCAGATTAGAACAGGCTGACGAAGAACAATTACCAAAGATGTGTTAATCACTCCATCTTTATTCTTTCTCACAGTCCTGTGCAGCCCACAGAAATTAATACGCCAGTATTAGGAGAGAGAATCTAGTTTCAGATATACCTCATTTACAACTAGCCTGTGGGAGAATTTGCCTGAACGCTGCACTCAATCCTCCAGCTTTTCTTATGAGGTATTATTACCGCTGACATAGTGGGAGAAACTGCAGCACAAGGAGGTGTCGTGCTCAATTAATAAACAAAATTGGATCCAGAATCTAATGCCTGTCTTATAAAATATCATGAGAATAATGCTGACATACCCAAAATGACAACTTTTCCTTCTACCTGAGCCCTAATTTTCTTTTTCTAATAAGACACATATCTAGATCTTTAGATGTGCAAGGAGTCAGGGTTGTATAAAACACCTCTACTTTCTCCTACCACATCCCCAGAAGGATTTAACTGCTTTATGTGATTATTCAGGTAGTTTACCAATTACTACAACTTTTTAAAATTTTTTCTTTCCCTGTGAAATAACAGCTCAGACTTATAACACTTGAAGTTTGTCAACTGCTGTTTTAAAGCTGTATTTTAATGTATATAATCACCAACGTTATTCTATTATTATCTGTATATTAGAAATGAGAAAATTGAGGAACAAAGTAGCATGCCCAAGATCACATGGAGAGTAAATGGGGGTATTGGACACAAAATCAAGCCATTAAATATCTGAATTCCATGATCTTAACCACTATATCATGCTAATCATATTTTTGTCGTAAGAGTTTGGGTAGATTTTGTCAGAGCTGAGAAGCTCATATTATTTCACTTGTGCTTGTCTTACCCATGTGAATTTATGTTAAATTGATTCCAAATAGATACAGTTACTGATGTAATAGTTCCCAAATTTAAATGTATACAAAGATCATGCTTCAAAAGTTTGTTTATAATTAATGCTGTGAATCACTTTTAATTTTTGCCCAAATACCTCCTTCTCAACGTGGCTACCAGCACTTCCAACCCATGGCAATCTGTATGTACCTTTACTCATCGTATTAGTTTCCTAGGGTGGCCATAACAAATTACCACAAACTTGCTGGATTAAAACAACAGAAATTTAGACTGTCACAGGTGTGGAGGCTAGAAGTCTGATGTCAGTGTCAGGAGGAGTATGCCCCCTGTGGAGGCTGTAGTGGAGAACATGTCTTTGCCCCCTAGTTTATGGGGGCTCCAGGGGGTCCTTGACTTATGGCTGCATGATGCCAGTC
Source organism: Lemur catta (assembly GCF_020740605.2). Taxonomy (NCBI): domain Eukaryota; kingdom Metazoa; phylum Chordata; class Mammalia; order Primates; family Lemuridae; genus Lemur; species Lemur catta. Next base: position 55,339,778 of record NC_059140.1, read on the forward strand.
CCTGCCTCCATCTTCACATGGCCTTCTCCTTGTTGTATCTCTGTGTCTCAAACCTCCCTCCGCTTTGCCCTTACAAAGGCACCTACTATTATATTTAGGGCCCAACCTAAGTCCAGGATGATCTCAAGATCCTTAACTTAATTGCATTTGGACAGACTCTTTTTCCAAATAAAATCATGTTCACAGGTTCCTGGGTTAGAACTTGATCATATCGTTCTGGTGGTCACTGTTCAATCTCATCTTGTCTTTCATTTCATCAAATCACTTATTATTTTCCATTAAGATTTATAATTTTCTTATTTATTAAATTTATTATTTATTATTTGTCTCCTCTTGATATAATATAAACTATATGAAGGAAGAATCTCTGTTTCTTTTATGTACTATAGAATCCCAAGTTCCTCAAACAAAATGTTCCTAAAATAAAATCTGTAGAAAACAGATTTTATTAGTAGGATCAAAATATATGCATGCAAAACCTCATTGAAAATCTGTTTTTGGGGTTAATTTTCTCCTTTCCCAAATTTTTTCACATCTTCATAAGCCAAATCTACATATTCTTACTAGAATCACAAAGTTTCTCTTATACTTTGTATTTTACAACCCAAAATCTTGATATTGATGGGCACTCAGTCATGGATCAGGAGTTTAAACTGGGTTTGACAGAATGTTTAGAAATTTTTTAAGACAGAGACACCATGTTTATTGATTCTAGAAATTTGGAGCACCTCTTGTATATGAAATCTTGTGCTTGGTTTTAGGACAAGTCAGAATGAATGAAATAAATGCAGGGCTGTCACCATGACAGCGTATTCCACTGAGACCCAAACAATCAAATGGATATTTCAAAACAGTTTAAAAAGTGTTTTGGCTAATGGTCCACAAACATTAATGCAGAAACCCTGGCTGGAGTCCTGGAAAAGCTCTGGTTCTTCCCCATGCGAGGGTTGTTTTTCATTCTAATGTGGAGAGAATCAATCACGTGCCTCAGGAATAAGGAGATATACTACCTTCACACCCAAGTAAGCATAGGTTTTAGAGATAAAGCTTAAATTCTTATCGATATCCTTCTGGAAATCATCAGCAAAATACATAGCTTGCTGAAACCTCAGGTATGAAAAGAAGCTTAACATGCTCAAACTAGGAGACATCACTCTCCTTTCTCTCTTTCACTTTGTTATCCTCCCTCTGTTCTCCGTTACCGAGAATAGCTCTACCATTCTCTAAATTATTTAAACACGAATTGTAAGAATCATCTCAGCTTTCCTCTCTCTCTTAACTGGATTACTAAGAGATTAGCAGATCCTTTCAATGCACATTCATTGGTTTCACTCTCCATTCTTTCTCTTTCACAGCCTTAGTGTACAGTCTTATCATTTTTCTTCAATATCATTATATATGATTTATGACACTATATATTTTAAAATAATCTCTTTTTAATCTATTTTCTTTATTGATGCTGAAAGTTACTTCTAAATTTTTTACCACTGTCCTGTGCAAAATCCTATCATGTTGCAATTTTCCCTTCAGGATTAAATTTTACCTCCTCGTTATTGGATTGTTTGTTCATTTGTTTTTGCCACCCTCCTCTCTTTTTAGATAGCTAACCATTTTCAGACCCACTTTCTTTTACCTTAAGACTTTCCTACATGCTTTTTCCCCTTCTGAATACACCATTAGTATTCAACTTGGATAACTCCTATTTAGTTTTTAAGACTTCAACAAAGCTACCTCCAGTAGGTTCTCCAAATAGTATTAATATTGCTGACTCTATTTCCACAGTACTCTGGGAAATGTTTATTTGAGAACCATTTGATAATTTGTGTGTGTTTTTCTATAGGTTATTATTTTTTTGCTCTTCTTATTCTCTTAAATAAGCACAATTCCCGACACATTACAGACATAAGCAACGCTAAAATCGAATGTTGTTGTTGAAAGGCAAATCATTAAGTGTTACAACATCATCAATAACAAAAGATGCACAAAGAAAGCTTTAGACATGATGGATATTTCTATTACATTGAATGTGGTGATCATTTTTCGGGTATATGAATATACTCAAACTCATCAAATTGCAGTTGAAATGATACCAATCTTTCATACACTTCCCCCAATGCATACAAAAGTTATCAATGTCACTAAGAAATCTTTCCATACTAGGTTAGAAATCTCAGTATAAAAGCTTTATACTTTTATCTCGAGACAATGAAATCCATTGTTTTCAAGTATAGTAAAAATTTAAAAAGATCAAGTTGGATGTTAATAGATTTGATCTCTAGCTTTGGATTGCCACAACTAGATAGATGACCTCAGGGAATTCAATTAAACTTCATCAATTTCATTGCCCTCCTCTATAAAATAACTGTGTTTGACTGCATGATATCTAAGGCATTTTTTTCCACTATTAAAAAAAAAGGAAATAAAACAAAACCTTCCTTCCTATATACCATTTAAGAGTTTAGACTGGCATTTATGTTGTCTTCAGTGTGATGACAGTGGAGGGACTTTAAAACATGAGGAATCCAGTTTACAACAAAGATTGAAGAAGAAATGAATTTCCTGGAGGGCAAGAATGGTGTAGTTTAATAGTTCTGAGGAGGTGAAATGAAAGATATTCTTTTCTTTTTTGTATTTTTTTTATGCAAACTTCCTTCAAGGCCAAGCTATTTGAGGTCAAGTTTTCTTTAATCACTTTTAGATGCTGAATTATAACCATTTGATTAATTTTTCCTCCACTTTTTCCCAAGTAGAAGCTAGGTATCCGTGTAATAAAGACTTATTTTCCTCCTTTATGACAATGGATCCAATCCACCATCCTTATCTTAGGTTTAAGAAATCATAATTATGTTTAGAGATTGTGTTATAACTAACAAAAATTTGAAAATAGTTTTGGAGAGGAGGTAGAGCTGGAAAATTCAGAAAACTGCCCACAAGCACCAAGAATGACTTGCTCATATCTATCCTAACTTTGAATCTGTTCCTCTTGAGACAGAGACTGAGTTTGGGGAGTTGTGAGTGGGTTGGGGAAAACTGGCCCAATGCAAGAGTACTAAAGCAAACAAAACAAAGCAAAACAAAAACTAAATAACTGAAAAACCTTGAACACCAGTGTTCTGTACTAAATTTGGAGATTAGCCAAGTTTTGCTGTTTAAATTTCTGGCCTACAATAGTTGCTTAGAGACAGAATATGGGAAAAAAATTAAAAAACAATTCTGTAATAAAAACATACAAATGCCAAAGTCTGAGAACTCCATGTAATGAACCTCTGCTTGTCTGAATTACTCTACAATGAACTTTGGCCATGCTAATCTCCTTTATTATAGCTGAGTTTAGTAAAGCCCAGAAGGGAAACTGAAAAAAAAAAAAGAGAGAGAATATAAATTTCTCCAAGTGAAATATAGATTGCCAAATGCCAGCCTTTATATATATTCTCAATATATTGGCAATTTCAGGACTTTTCCAGGTCTGCTAGGGCTCTGCCACTGAATTATTGTTGCCATCACTCTGTCAGCCAGATTGACTGAGCAGCCACTATTTGGAAGAGAGAGAACGTGACAAAGCAAGGACTCGCTTTTGAAGCTTCCACCTGGAAATCACACTTCCACTTATGTTTAACTGACCAAAGAAAGACAGAAACTAAAAACTAAGGTAGTGGAAGATACATAAGAAGATGCAGTAAAATATATATGAAAATAATTGCTGAGAGGTGAAAATGGAAACCTTTAGCTCTCTTTGATATTTCACAACCCCCTATCACTCTTGTAATATACATTGAAATTAATATTTGTCTCATTCCTTGCATGATTTTTTTTTCCTAGCAACATTATGAAACTTTTCTCTTACCAGGTCTTTTCCTTTGATATCTGCACTCCAATGACAGAGAATTTTTAACAATTTTAGAAAGTCTTTGAACTTCCTTTTGTCTCTACATATTTAAGACTTTTAGACTTCAATTTTGTTTTTTATCATCAATATTGTCTTTAATATTCTTAGATGTTTACAGTTCTAATTAAAATTTAGAATAGCTTCTCAATTCTTGAAAAATAATTTGTTAGAGTTTATTAAAGTTTTATTTTGCTTTTAATTGACACATAATTGTACATATTTATGGGGTAGAGTGTGATGTTTAAATACATGTTTATATTGTATAATGATCAAATCAGGGTAATTAGGATATCTATCACCTCAAACACTTAAAATTTCTTTGTGTTGAGAGCATTCAAATCTTTTCTTCTAGCTATTTGGAAATATATAATACATTTTTGTTTACTACAGTTACCTTACTGTGCAATAGAAAATAAGCACGTATTCTAACTATAACTTTGATTAGAATTACATAGACTCTATAGATAAATTTGTCTGAAAACAACTTTATTTTATATTCTTTATTATCTTTCTTTTAGCTTATAGAATTTTATGTTGGTGATTAAATTCTTCCAACTCTAAAAAATGAAAATCCATTGTCTTCTAGATAAATTATTTCTTCTGAGAATGTAGCTTTAGCCTTATTATTCCTTTTGTGTATATATGTATTATTTCTCTGTGAATCTTTTTAGGACTTTTGTCTTTGTCCTTGAGTTTTAGTTTAGTTTTAGGTTTGGGAAGAAAGAACTTTGGAATTATATTAACATTTTGTTTATTATATTGAATAACATATTTTTTCTTATCGGAATGATATTTTACTTGTTCCTTGAAGTGGTAGGCCTTGATGGCCCCCCGAAAGATGTCAAATTCCTAATGTCCAAACTCGCAAATGATATCTTTCATTACAAGAGAGACTCTGTGGAGATGATTAAATTAAAGATCTATAGGTGGGAAGATTATCTTGGCTTATATGCATGGGCACAATATAATGACACGTCATTATATAAATAGTCCAGAGAGTCAGAGAAGATGTGGGGAAGGAAACAAAGGTCAGAATGATGTGGCCATAAGCCAAAGAATGCAAGCAATATCTAGAAGCTGGAAAAGGCTAGGAATGGACCTTTTAGTAGGGCCTCCAGAGAGAATGCAATCCTCTGAACACCTTAATTTTAACTTCACGAGACTCATTTCAGATTTTTTTTTTTTTTTTTTTTTTGAGACAGAGTCTCACTCTGTTGCCCTGAATAGAGTGCCCTGGCATCAGCCTAGCTCACAGCAACCTCAAACTCCTGGGCTCAAGTGATCCTCCTGCCTCAGCCTCCCAAGTAGCTGGGACTATAGGCACACACCACAATGCCCAGCTTATTTTTCTATATTTAGTGGAGATGGGGGTCTCACTTTTGCTGAGGCTGGTCTTGAACTACTGAGCTCAAGTGATCCTCCCCGCTCAGCCTCCCAAAGTGCTAGGATTACAGGTGTGAGCCATGATGCTAGGCCCCATTTCAGAATTCTGAACTACAGAAATAGAATGTGAAAGATTTGTATATTTTAAGCTACCTTTGTGGTGATTTCATTCAGTAGCAATAAAATACTAATATATGTGAAGAAATAAGAATATTTCTATATTGAAAGCAACCAAAAAACCTATTAAATATGTCCAAGATTGTATATACACATCAGTTTAAAATACGAATATAATTTTCTGCTTGTGCACCTCAGATATTCCACAGAACAGTATCATTATATATCTCTAAGTGTCAGAATGTTTATCTGAAAAATGATAATAACTTCAGACTATATTACATGAGTCTTTTGTGTATAGATTAAATATTTTTCATAATGTGTTTTGCAAATACAAATATATATATAGTATTTTTATTATCAAATTAACTATCAATTTCATGTACTTTGTACTTTCTAATAGCTAGGCACTATATTTAGCACTCATTACATTAACAAGATATTATGACTTTTAATAAGGGTCATAGTCTTGCAGAAGAATTATTTTATATAGCATAATTATGCAGAATTTTATAAACAGTTAAGATTGCAAAGGAGGGAAAGCTCATATGCAAATGAGAAAGCAATGAGAACTTCTTGGGTAAGGTATTCTTGAGCTACAATGTAAAATGGAAACCTGCTCCTCACATTAACAAGAGAATTAATTTTGTGTTTCTTTTAAATATTGGAGGATTCCAAATAAAATATAGGTATATTTTGTAAAATATTGGAATATAATAGTAAAATTAAATATATGTTGATTTTTAAATAACTCTCGAAGGAAGAGAATAAAAAAGCTATATATGTAATATGAACAATGTAAATCTAGAAAGAAAAAGAAAAGTCTTTCTTATAATCTTCCAAATGTCTAGGAAGTAATTTTTTCCAGATCAAAGCATCATTATAATTGCATTGTTATGATAATTTCAGATTTTTCTAACCAAATTATGTCATTCAATTTAGCATACAGCCAATTTGCAACTTAGAAAAAAAATACTGAAATTTTCCAAAGAGTATGTGCCAACAAGCAATAATTACTCAAACAAGCATTATCTCCTCAGTGTAATTAATCAAGCCTTTCACTTAGTCTTTAGAGTATAATTAAATCAGATAACCTCAGAATGGACTGCTTACTTGAGATTCTTGGAAAATATGCTTAACCTCAACAATTTTCCCCATCTATCAGGTAAACAGTTTTGATTAACAGCCCAAGTAAGTTCTAGTGTTTAGTCAAAAAATCTTATTTATGAGAACCTGGGAAATTAATCAAGGGTCTAAACAATCCTCCTATATCTATTTTCATTAATCATTAATGACTTTGTACCCATTATTCAAAATTATCCAGATTTGTCAAATAAAATTAAAATTTCAAAGAATTTTAAAATATTCAATAATATTTAATAGTGGGTAATTAATAAGAAATCAAGCACAAGTAAATAATACAGTATTAATTACTACATTCACCACATTCTACATCATTTAATATTTTTACATAAAGAAAAAATAATCCAAGGTAAAGCTCATGGTCTTATTGTAGTCCTACTCAAAATCAACAGTGATATTAAGTTTATTAATGCATATTTTGTAATGTGAAAATTTGTGGCTGTGTCTTCTAAGGACATCTAAGCTGAATATTTGATTTAGTCTGGAAAACTATGGTAAATCTGGGACTCCGTATAGGAACTGAGAATATTCAATATCCAATAGCTATTAGGCAAAATAAGTTTTTGATACTTCTGTGTTCCCTTTGGTCCGTAGTGACAAAATCACTTCTGGCTTCAGCCCACTGGTCAGTTTTTCCTTAGGCTTGGAAAAGACATAGAATTAATTGGGGTGAGTGTAATTCTTAATACTTGGGATCTGCAATAATGGCATCAATAGGCAAAGGAGAATTCCAGTCCCAATAACCAACGCTAGAGTCATTTTTTATACCTTTAATGAGACATTCTCTCTCTTTTCTTTTATACAAGAAATCAAATTGTATATAAACCCTTTTCTAGTAATGTAATTTACAACCACTGAAACATGATAAAATAGTAATTTGTACACTTTTGTTTGGGAATAAATAATAGTATCTTTTAGATTCAAAGTTAATCTTTCAAATGTTCCCTGGGGAAAAAATGTTTCAGAAGAGGGAAATATTCCCATGAAAATGTTCATTTACAGGACCATGCTCTAAGAAACACTTTGTATTATTGCCAGTCTTTTAATAGAAATTCTCTTTATTAATCTTTATTTCCTAATTTATACTTAATTTTAGAGCATCCATAAAATAATACCTGAAAAAAGTCTCATTTAACAAAATGATTTAATAACAGTATATTTTCCTCTACCCCTTAACTATTTTTCTGAAAACATTTTGATAATATTTTGAATGCTTAATAACATACTTTGCACAATTATAAAATTGGCATGAGTATAGTACTTTTTTATTCATTATAAAATACTCTGACCAAACATTAATAGGACAATTCTGAAGTATGTTAACTTTGCATGTATTTTTGTAGAAATTAAATATTCTTTCAAATAAACAGAAAATATGGAATATGATTTATTTGGAATAGAGAAATGATGGAGATATTATTAAAATATTAATTATACTATATTTAATATACACATCAAAGCAGTAGTGTATGATGGGAAAGCACCAGGTTTTGTGGTAATAAATTCTTTGATTTAGTCTGAATTTTTCCCTGCTACATATACAAACTTTATCAAGTAATTTAACCTCTAACTTTATCAACTTCCTCTGAATTCAGAGAGTGAAGAGTATAAACTACTACGTATTTATAGTACTTCCTAAAACCTCTACAATTTTGGCAATGTAAGCTTCTACTAATCACTGTAGCTTGAAGATTTGTATATATTTCACACAAACTTGGGCAAGTGAAACATCTTACTGGATATTTGTTTATGCAAACGAACTATCACTTATCGAAACTTCCTTAAACTACAGAGGCCATTCCAGTGGCTGCTGACATTATCAGTGAGATAAACTGACTTGAAGGGGATCAGAAGCACAGTAATAAAAAAAGTGCAAGATGCTGAAAACTCATCCATATGTTTTGCGTTGTTGGGCTTTTACTGGCTATTCCAGTATTGCTAGTTATGGACAGCATCTCTGTCTTCTCTACTGTACAGAAAGTCATTTTCATGAAATAATCCGTAACATTGCTACATATGTGGCAACAAGATAGTTGAAAAAATATAATCAGTATAACCTTTTCATTTGAAAAAAATAATGAAAAGTGTTTGAAGGTTTCTGACAGTTTGATGGATCCTGTGTGAGCCTTTTAATCTATTCTCAATTTCTTTTATGTAATGCCCAAATATATAAAATACCATTTCTTTGGTTTAGTCTTTTAAATATTTGGTAAACATCATTCCTCATTTGCTTCATTTCATTGTATCAATTAATTTCACTTCCTTTTGATACTTTTATTATCTTCTCCCTTCTCCTTTATTCAAAATTGACTTTAAACATTTTAAATATTAACTGGTTTGTCCTTGTCCTTGATAGTTCCCTTTACATCAGGGCTTATCTACATGATGCCAGACATTGCATCTGACATACGCCTTTTTCAACACTAACGGATGTACTCTATTAACACACACTGGTTCTTTGACGACCACAGTTTAGACTTTTGGTTATAGGAGAAAAAAATGATGATAAAATAATCCTATTTTAGTTTAGGTTATACTAATCGAAACTCAAGATCATACAAAAATAATTTAGGTTTTCCAGTAGGTGTAAAACTACTTAATATTAGTAATAGCAATGAGAACTCTCAGATTAAAAATAACATTTCCTCGATAGCTTAAACCCTTTTGTTTTCTATGCTACTCTGAAATACCTGCATATTTTCTTATTAGATATGCACTTTGTTTGCATGATTACTATTTTATTCCATAGGATCTAGAGAATAAGAAATTAAGAAAACATATGTTTTAGGAATATGAAAAGATAGAAAACTGGTAAATTTTTTTCACAACATATCATAAGACATATTATGCAAGTGGCATTTACTAGAATTAAAAAAAAATAGTGCTAGCCACTCTAAGGCAGATAACTAGATAGACCTAAATAGGAAGAAATCTACTCCCAATTTATTGCTGAATCATTTCATACTAAATCTTTCACCAATTATTCCTGATGTTATTTAAAGGCATCTCATCCTAATATTATTGTTCCAAAAGAAAGAACTTTTCAAATTGATACATATTACAAAGTATATATTTTAATTATATTGATCATAAAATCATATACCACAAAGTATCTCTATTTTTGTTAGCATTAAAAAAGTATTAGAAACATGCTGCCTACATTTCACGTTTGGAAAAAAATACAGGTTTTGTTCTTTATTTGATAGTCTAAGTAATGTATTATAAAATATATAATATTGATTTAAATATTTTAGTCACAATATTGGAAGTTTTAGGAGTACTACTATATTAGTTACTAAGATAAAATGGTAATATCATTTAAAAGTTTCCAATGAGTAAAATGTCTAAATATAAGCCAATACACACATTCTAGGTAATAAATTAGTCATAACACAATATAATATGATCTCTGAGAGTATTAAAATATATTATGTAACATGAGAGATCACTCAGTAAAAAATATTGATATGAAACTTTCTTGGTCGAATAAATTTCATGCGTGCTAGAATCCTGATACGGTTTGCTTTTGCTATTCTTTTTGAATAACCCTCTAGAATCATCTATCTATGAATGTGCCAAGTTGTACACTATGGTAATTGAGACCATTTTTTCTAGAATTGAGGATTTTCCCACATAAAAGAATGCTATTTTTCTTACTCTGGCTTTGATATAAGGGTTCAAAGACTTCCTGGATTCTTGCTGGTTCAAAGAATTTCAGACCTACTTCAGAGCTTTAACACCTGATTTTCTTTCTGTATGGTAGTTGAAAACAGATTTTACAGGGTAATATCACATCTCAAATTTGAAAAAATATCCAAGCAGAAAATAAAGTTAGCAATCAGGTTGAAATGTTTAGGTAGCATAAACCACTACACTCAGCCTTCCATATTTGTGTGCGCCACATCCTGGGATTCAACCAACCAGAGGTGGAAACTGTTCAGAAAGAAAGAAATATTACAATAGAAAAATGAAAAATACAGATTAAAAAGTACAGTATAATTAACTATTTACAGAGAATTTACATTGTATTAGGTATTATGGTCATTAATTATGAAATGTCCCATTTTGAATCAAAAATGTAGTTTATTATATCTCAAACAAGAAGCAGTACAATTAATCAAAGTATGCGCCTAAACCACCGACACAGTTTTGCCATGTTAATAGTAGCTTGTTTATGCCAACAGCAAAGAAGCTTGGAGAGCAAGTGGTTATGAAATGGCAAAAGACGTTTTCCAAAGCTTGTTGAGAACTGAATATTTTTCCTTGCAAGAAGTGGTCCAAAGCCTAGAAAAAATTCTAGTCAGTTGGTGAAAGGTCTGGTGAATATGATGGATGACAAAGAGTTTCCAAGTTGAATCTCTGTATTTTAAGCAGCGTTGTCTGTTGTTTGTAAGACATGTTGTCAAGTGTTGTATTGCAAGAGGATTAGCCTGTCTCTATTGACCAGTATCGGCTGCTTAATCACAAGTATACTCATCATTTCATCCAAATGGTTGCAGTAGACATCCACTGTAATCTACTGACCAGTTTTCATGAGGCTGTAGTGGATAATACCAGTGCTGGACAACCAGACACCATTAACTTTTGCAATGAATATGCAGTTTTAGACTGTATTTCAGCACTTAATCTTTATCCAACCATTGTGCCAAAGGCTTGCAATTGTCAGAAAGAATCCATTTTTCATCACATGTAACAATATGGTGTAGAAATGATTCACATTTATGTCATGACAGCAAAGAAAGGCAAGCTTCGAGATAATTTCTCTTCTGACACTTGTTTAATTTAGGTGGCACCCATCTATCCAGCTTCTTTATCTTGCTGATTTCTTTCAAATGGTCCAGTATTATTGGAATAGTAACAACAATCCTTGCTGCTAATTCATTCATAGCTTGAGATGGATTCACTTTCATTATAGTTTTCAGCTCATCATTGTCCACCTTGGTCTCAGGTCACCCACGTGGCTCATTTCCAAAATTAAAATCACCAAAACAGAACTTCTCAAACCATCAATGTATTGTGTGTTCATTAGCCACATCCTTCCCAAACGCTTCGTTGATATTTCAAGCTGTCTGCACTGCATTGGTTCCACAACAGAACTTATATTTGAAAATAACACAAAGTTTTGACTTATCCATGGTTTAACAAAAATTGTTCTAAAATAAATTTGAAAGATAATCATAAGCTAAAATGTGCATTTGCCAGACTGAGGCTGTACCTTCACAATAAAAAAAAAAAAAAAACAAGAAGTGCCCAAGTGAAATGTCAGAGACATCAACTGTCAAACTTAGTACTTAAGAAAATTGAACATTTCATACTTAATAATATAACTATAACAATATAACTAATATAGAGAGGATTTAAAATATATGGCAGAATGGTGGTAGGTTAAATGTAAGTACTATGCCATTTTACATAAAAACTTGAACATTCATGGATTTTGGTATCCACAGGGCTCCTGGAACCAATCCCTCATCTCTCATGGATACCGACAGAACAACCGAATAATGTTTTACTGGTCTTAGAAATGGACTTGTTTCACAGGGAATAGTATTGCTATTTTGGGGGATGGAGATATGAGTATGAAATTGATCCCACATGTTAATTCATTTATGAATTTATTGCACAAACATTTTATCCATAGTTTGCTGTGTTCAATATTATTTTCAGAGCTGTGAATACTAAAGCCTTTGAGATATGATCTTTACCTTAGGGAACTCAGAGCCTAGAAGGGATGATACAATAAACAGGTGAAATAAAGTACATAAGGGTGGAATGAAAGTTTAGTATGCTTGATATGGATGGTTTACAGGCATGCCAGTGGTTTAGGCAGATAAAAATGCTATGTCTTGTTCTTGTTTCCTGTAACTCATTAATCTCTCATCACATACCTTGTTGCAGCTTCCCATATGGCAAGACATACACAACTTACAGAATGGGACTAGTACAGAGACTGAAGTTGCTGGTGAAACCGTCAGGAATGTAAGCATTAAGACTTGAACCTAAACAGCTGAGATGCATAATTTCTAGATGTTCATTTCTGAATGAAACAGGAGAGGAATTTACGCTGTTACAAGCCGGGGAAACACACATACTTTTAAAACTGACAGAGATGGGAGGGACATTAAACAACGATTTTCTTTAAGACTCTGTCTAAGAAGAACATAGAACAATTTACTTTTTATTTCCTGTTACCTTGATTATAGCTCTGAATTCTTCTGAAGGTAAAAATAATGCATGCTATTATTCCTATTTCTCACATGAGTTTTATTTGTTTCAATTATGAGTCTACTTTGATGTTCAGGTTCAAATCTCTCTAGTCATCAAAAATGAGACTTGGAAATATTGCCTTGATTTCTTCTATGTGATTATTTTCTCCTCAGAACTCTTCTCTTCCATGCTGTCTGTACTAGAAACACTCCTTCAAAGTGGGAAACAACTTCCCATTCTCCTTATCCACAGAATGAACTGATTAATTTAATGCTTGTAATATATATGCCATAAGAATTTCTGATTATCTCCTAGAATAAGCTGCTATAATGACATTTTATTTTTCATATGAATCAATATGAAATTTATGTTTTAAAATGTTTTATCCAAGCATAATGTTTAATTTATATTTCTTGTTTCAACTTTCTTAAAGGTAAAATGGCTACAATATGATCTTTTACTGGATTTCCACAGGGATATATAAATGTTGCCTCATTAGTCTGTTTGCACAGTCTCTGTATCAAAGGCCAGACTGTGGTGCTGTAAAGAAGGAGAAATAGCATAAACAAATAGGGAATACAATCACAAATGTCAAATAACAAATGTTAGAATGTTTGTACATGAAAATAAAAATGTCCCCTCTAACCCTTACAGCAATTACTTTATGCCCTAAAGCATGAGAAATGGCTATCCCCATATTAAAAGTCATAAGTATCAGTGGCTATAAATGTATTTAATTCTATTTTTTAAGTGGCATTTTACTACATGACCTCCATAGCAGTAGGTTGTACAGCAAGATTTGACTTTTCTGTCTTTCATGAAATGCTTTCCTTCAATTTGGCAAAGAAAATTAAGTAAAATTATTATATTTTAGAATTTTAAGTTAATGAACTTTCTTGAATGAAAAATCTTGTACACCTTTTTACTTTGAAAAAGTACATGTTTAAACCTTTTTCATTTACATAATTCACTCTAGGGATTGGATTAAATAGGGCCATGAGTTAACATAAGATTATCACTGCTTTTAACTAAGATAGTGCCTAAATTATTGGAGGATGATTTTTATGAAAGATTTTTTCTCAGACACCTTCAGAGAAAGAGACACTGTAACCTCCCATGATAACACATTCTAGTGGCTTATGATACTCACAGTCAGGAAGTACTTACTTTTCTGCAATTTAAAACTATTCCCTCTTGTCCTATATTCAGTGAATAGAGAGGAAAAACTATTCACTACTACTGTACAAGACCTTTTTCATATAACCTCACACTAATGATGTGTCTCTCCAAGCTTTCGTTTTCTTATGCTTGAATAAACTCACTTCCGTTTACCTATCCTCCATTATACACCTTCAGTAAAGTTTAATCTTTTTTTTTTTTTTCTCAAGCAGGTCTGCTCTGGTTTCTTCAGATCACGTATCTGCTTTTACGCAGCTTCTTAGCTATAAGACATACAACTTGAGGTTTCTTTGCCAAGAGGTATATCTCTCTACCTCTGAGACAATTGTTTTTGAGAAGGTAAGAGTAATGGCAAGGAAACAATTCTGTAGTTTACAATAATCTATTTACGTCAATTAAGTTTGGACTATCAAAGGAGAACAGTATTTCTTGAAACAAATTTGGAATGACAGAGTGCAAAACTAGCAAGTGCTGTATGATTCTAATGTTTCTCAATGAAACCATTTCAATAGAAATCTGAACTATAATGCTCCACAAGTACTTCATACTTCAATATAAAGATCAATCTTTGAGAGTTTACAATGAAAAGCTGTTTTTACAGCTATGATCACAGAGCTTAATTATGCATTATTCATATAAAAGTCATTTATGTTAATATATATTATTTGATGAATATTTTGCTCCTAACTAGGAGATCAGATTAAAATTTGGATGTCAAGGTCCTTATAGTTTATTAAAGAAGATAAATTGTATCAAAATGGTAATATGAATACACATGGTACAATTACTATATAAATGTCATTGTCATTTTTAAATGAGATAATGACATTTAGAACAGATTGACAGAAGCTTGTGAAAAGTTTGATCCATTAAATTTTCCCTCCCAGAGGTTGAATAGGAATACAAAATTCATAAGAGCATGATAGAAAAAGTTTACCGGATAGAAACAGTGAGGCTAGAATCCTCTGAAATCCTGTGAATGTTTGTTCTAGGATCATTATAGCAGCACCAGATGCATCACTAGGCTATGGACATTATCTGCTTTCATTTGTTTTCACCAAAAACATCAGCAATATAGCAAGAATGTAATAGAAGGTCATCTGCTAGTTAGTTTTTAGATTTCTTCCATGTAATTTTTTTTAAGAAGGACTTTAGACAACTAAATGCTCATTCTCATGATTGCTGAGATAGGAGTCTCAGTGTACTCATTGTAAGTATTAAATATTAAAAGATGACGTGGTTGATCTTATGCCATTACTCCATATGCCTTTCTGAGTTTCCCTTCTCTTTAATGGCTTATCAAAAGCTGTCTTTTGAATACTAGCCTAAAGTTTTATTTTCAAATCTTCTTCATAGCAAAGGAGACCTTTTCACTTATGAGAGCTAAAACATATTGAACCTCTGAATATAGCCTAGAGTGGATTTCTGAAACATTGATTCAAAAATTAAATTAACACAATCATAGATACTTCAGAAGTTCAACATATTTTTATTAGTAATTGCAGGATTCACATCAATGGCACCAAAGAGATTTTGAAAGGCAGCAAAATAAAATACTATTATATGATAAAAAACTGTTCACTTGAGAACTCCAAATCTGCCAAAAATAAGTGAACCAATCTTACTCTGTATGACCACAATATTGTAATGGAGTTAACTTCTGAAGATTTTTTGAAAAGTTGGACAGTGTTTTTTCAAGTAATTAATAATTATATACATTGCAATTCTACAGCATTTACTATATATAATTTGGTATTTGAAATATTCCTTACAATCCAATAGAATATGTATTCTTACATTTTAACACTGAGGAAATTGAGGTTCAGGGATTAGGTGACTTTTCATGTTTTGAAATGAATAATTACGATAAAGATCCAACCTTCCTAAAGTCTTAAATTTTTAAATCTTTCCTCTATTCCAGGATGTAGCATTCATTTTTTTTAGATTAAATATTATTTAATCAAAACCTGTCATTTTATAATTGAACAAAGTATAAGAACAAGTGTTTTGATCAAGATTATGTAAATTAAATGAACTTAAGTTTTTAACTACTTTTTTGTTGGTGTTCACATTGATTCTGTTTTTTTTTTTTTTACATTTTTTTTATTGCAGCATATTTCAGGGGTACAAATGTTTAGGTTACATATATTGCCTTTGCCCCACCTGAGTCAGAGCTTCAAGGGTGTCCATTCCCCAGACGATGCGCACTGCACCCATTACATGTGTATATACCCTTCCCCTCCTCCCCTCTCCCATCTGCCCAGCACCTGAAGAATGTTATTACTATATGTGCTCTTAAGTGTTGATCAGTTAGTACCAATTTGAAGAAAAGATCCCAGCATTCATGTTTAAACCTGCATTTGCACACACACTTGTCTCTGTGTGTCCTCCTCCTCATTAAGTTTTGAGGGTTGTATTAGTTATCTATTTCTATATAACAAATTACAAAAGCCTAGTAGCCTAAAATATCAGACATTCATATCAGTTTTTGTAGATCAGAAGTCCAGATTCACTCAGAGTGGGTTGTCTGACTCACAAGGCTGCAAACAATGTATAATCCAGGCTGCGTTCTCATCCTCATCTGAGGGTAGGGAAGAATCCACTTCCAAGTTCACTCAGTTTTGTTGGCAGAAGTTATTACCTTGTGGTTGTAGATCTGATGCTCCCAACTTCTTGCTGACTGTCAGTGGGAGATCATGCTTAATTCCAAGAGAACATTCTTATCTTCTTGTCACATGAGCCTCCCAAAGTAGTCACTACTTCACAGCCATCTAAGAAGAATGTCTTCAATGAGATTTATGATAAGACAGAGCTCTCAATAATGTAGCGTAATCACAGCGGTGACATGCCATTACCTTCGCCATAGTGTATTGGGTGATGGACAAGTCACAGATCCTGCCCACCCTAATGAAGAGGAGATTACACAAAGACATGAACACCAGGAGGCAGATCTTGGTGGGGGGGCACAGTACAGTTTGTCCCCTGCAGCGATATTCCTCCTGGTAGTATCAGTTGATTATGATTATTAATATATTGTACTGATATTACTAGAAGTTATTATTTGGGGGCTAAAAGAGCTATTAAATGTAATAAAATTCTAGCCTCCAATCTCAACATAATACATGAATCAATAAATACTCTTTTTTTTTTCTTACAATTATTCCTTCTAGCTATGAGATCTCAGTTATGTGAAGTTCTTTGACTATGCACTACAAAGCAAATAGCATTCTTCCTTTCTGGAATGCCCAGGAGGATAGAAAACTTGATGATAATGTGTTAAATAAGTAATTAACCCTAACAATTCAGTGAGCTAGTTGACCAAATTAAGCTGCCTCATGGTTTTCTATAATTTCTATATAATTTACAATTTCAGGTACAAACCCCCAAAATGCAATTGACCTATATTCAGGTACACTTTTAAGCTCAGAAATTAAAATTAAAAAAAAAAACCCTTCAATCATGTTTATTTTCCATTTGTTTCATTTCACATTTCATCATAGTACACATAGCTTAATATTTATTTTTCTTTCCTTTTTGACTACACATTCTGGTGTCCATTTTTTTTAGGTTTGAAATATAGCAGTGACTTTGTTTTTCAAATTACTTTTTCTGACAGACTGAATGGGGTTATTTGGTGGTTTAGGGTATGTTTCTATATCATATTTAATTTCATATGAAGCCATTTGAGAAAACACAGGAAAAAGAAGTATAGTTAAGGTGTCCAAATACTACCTGTAATCTCCCTAGAATTGCAAGAGGGAAATGTTGGAAATTGATGGAAAAATAAACTTTGTAAAATATTCTCATTGTTGCATGAACTAATACATTGCCTGCTAGGGAATTTTGAACATTAAATAGCTTAAGCTACAATTTAATCATGTTATTTAAGGTTATAGAGCAACTGTGAATTTTAAACACAAATTTATAAATATTTTATTGAATCAATACATATGCTAAAATATATAATGTATTTTATATCCATTAGTATTACAGTGAACAAAAAAGACCACATTTATTCAGGTAGAATAAGCAGTATTTGAAAAACAAAATCAAAATATGTTCTATCTAATGTAAAACATTGGCAAGGAGACTAATGTGAAAATCAAATGGACTATAACCTCTTCACAAGTATTATCAACTTCTAATTAGAAGCTGTGAATTTTCTGGTGTTGAATGACACTGGAGATATGTGTGAAGAATTTTCCACATTCATTGCATTCATAAAGCCTTTTTCCAGAGTGGACTTTCTGATGCTGAAAGAGGTTAAACCTTTGAGCGAAGTGTTTCCCATATTCACTGCACTTGTCAGGCCTTTTTCCTTTGTGGCCCTTCTGATAATGAACATGTGTGTATATGCGGCTGAAGGTTTTCTTGCATTTACATCAATTGTAATGACTTTTAACAGTGTGAACAGCATTCCCACAAGCAGTGCAGTTGTGTGGTTTCTTCCAGTTAACAGCGGCCTGGTAGTGGAGAAGACTTTATAGTTGCTGGAGAAGTCCTTGTCAACCTCCCACAAGTAAAAGGCTTCTCTGACACACCAAATCTGCAGCTCTTCACAAACAAGGCTCTTTTCATATCCTTTTTTAAGGGTTTCTTCCCAATGTGCTACTTCTGGTGCTGGTGAAGATTTGTGCTGAAACAGATTTGTTTCCCAAATGCCTACGTGTACGGCTTCTGTCCAGGATGTGTTCCCTGATTCCAAGCCATATTCAAAATATCATTTAAGATCAGCCCACACATCTCACCGGGTTAGGCTGTCTGGAGAGACAGGCTTGAATTAGGAATCTTGACATGTGACACTCTTTCTAGAGTAATAGTCTTTTCAGAAGGTGCTTACTCATCTTCTGTCCAACACCAACAACCCAGTGAGGTCATCAGTGCAAAGTTCTCCAGGATCCCATCATGATACAGGAACCTTCAAGCTTCATCAAGGAGACCCCATTCCTCCCAAGATAAGCCACTGCTCTGGACTACTTCAGTAACCTCCTGCCTGGTCATGTTCCTTTTCCTTTACCCAAGAGTCCGTTCACCATTCTGCAGCCAAATGGGGACTGTTAAGAGCTGCATAAGGCAGGGCACAGTGTGGCTCCTGCCTGTAATCCCAGCACTTTGGGAGGCCAAGCAGGGAGGATTGTTTGAGGCCAGGAGTTCAAGATCAGCCTGGGCAACACAGTAAGACCCTGTCTCTGAGGCAAGTCCCTGTGTGTGTCTGTTGCCATTGGACCCTGTGGGAAGTTTGGGTAACATGAAGTGTCATTCCCTAGCCCAGGCCTCCCTAGGTCACCCTTGGTAGTGCTGTTGAGCCTCAGTCCCTCCTCTGTGTAGCAGGTATAATGACTCCTCTCACACCTTCTCACTCCTGTCATGTTGGTCCTGACCCAGCACCAGTGGACAGACCCCAGATGAGTCAAAATACATCTATTGTTTTTTAACATTTTAATAATGGTCATTCTAACAGGGTGGTATCTCATCGTGGCTTTAATTTGCATTTCCCTGACGATTAGTGATGTTGAGCACTTTTTCATTTGTTTCTTGGCCATTTGTATATCTTTTTTTAAAAAATGTTCATTTATGCCTTTTCCTCACTTTTTAATAGAGTTATTTGTTTTTTTTTTTTTTTTTCCTCACAGAGTTGTTTGAGTCCCTTATAGATTCTGGATATTAGTCCTTTGTCAGATGTATAGTTTGGTATTATTTTCTCACATTCTGTAGGTTGTCTATTTATTCTGTTGATTATTTCTTTTGCTGTGCAGAAACATTTTAGTTTAATTAGGTCCCACTTATTTATTTTTATTCTATTTGCTTTTGGGGTCTTAGACGTAAATGCTTTTCCTAAACCAATGCCCAGAAGAGTTTTTCCTAAGTTTTCTTCTAGAATTTTTAAAAGAAAAATTCAGGTCTTAGTTTAAGTCTTTAATCCATCTTGAGTTAATTTTTTGTTTGGTGAGAGATAGAGATCCAGTTTTACTCTTCTGCATGTGGCTTTTCAGTTTTCCCAGCATATCCCATGCTCATAGATTGGAAGAACCAATACTGTTAAAATATCCATACTGCCCAAAGTGATTTACAGATTCAGTGCAATTCCCATCTAAACACTAATGCCATTTTTTCACAGAATTAGAAAAAAAATCCTAAATTTCATATGGAATTAAAATAGAGCCTGAATATCCAAAGGAATCATAACCAAAAAGAGCAAATCTGGAGGCATCACATTACCCTACTTCAAAGTATACTACAATGCTATCATAACCCAAAGAGCATGGTACTGTACAAAAGTAGACACATAGGTCAACGAAACAGAATAGAGAACCCAGAAATAAAACCGTATACCTACTACAACCAACTGATCTTCGACAAAGCTGACAAAAGCATACACTGGGGAAAGAATGCCCTAATTAAAGATTGGTAATTTTGACTACAAAAAAAAATACTTCTGCATAGCAAAACAGAAAAGAATCAAAAATCCAAAGAAAACTGACAAACAGGAAGATATCAGTAATATTTGCAATACGTAATATACATAAGTTTTCAAAAAATGAGGATAAATACAAAAAATGATTTAAAAATGCATAAAGTGATGAACAGCTACTTTCTAAACATATGTATTAATAAAATATGGAAGAATCTCCATATTTTTTCCATAGTGGTTGTGATAATGTACATTCCCACCAGGAGTGTACAAGTAATCTTTTTCTCCACATCCTTACCAACACTTATCTTTTGTCTTTTTGATGATAATCACCCTAACAGGTGTAAGGTGATATCTCATTGTGATTTTAATTTGCCTTTCCCTGGTGATTAGTGATGTTAAGCATCTTTTATATATAGCCATGCATCACATAATGATGTTTTACAGTTTCACACTTTGCATTTAAGCCTTTAATCCATTTTGGGTTTATTTCTGTATAGGGGATGAGATAGGGGCCCAATTTTATTCTTCTGCATATAAATATCTAGTTTTTCCAGTATCATTTATTGAAGATACTCTCTTTTCCCCACTATGGGATCCTGATAACTTTATCAAAAATATATTGACTATAAATGCACAGGCTTATTTCTCAGATCTCTATTCTGTTCCATTGGTCAATGTGTCTGTTTTTATGCTAGTACCATGCTGCATATACTACATATTACTATAGGTTTGTCATATATTTTGGTATTAGATAGTGTGATGTCTCTGGCTTCATTCTTTTTGGTTAAGAGTGTTTTGGCTATTGAGGGTCTTTTTGGTTTCATATAAATTTTAGGACAGTTCTTTCCTATTTCTGTGAAAAATGACATTGGGATGTTGATGGGGATTGCATTGAATCTGTAGATAGCTTTGGGTGGTATGGATGTTATAACAATATTACTTCTTTCAATCCATGAATGTGGAATATCTTTTTATTTGGGTCTTCTTCAATTTTTCATCAGTGCTTTATAATTTTCAATATCTAGATTTGACCAAATTCAACCTCCTTTCATGATAAAAACTCTCAATGTATTTATTAGGTATATGAAGAATATACCTCAACACAACAAACGCCATATATGGCAACCTCACAGCTAACATCATACTCAAAGGTGAAAAGCTGAAAGCTTTTCTTCTACAATCAGGAATAAGACAAGGATGCTCCCTCTTGTCACTTCTATTTCACATAGTAATGGAAGTCCTAGCAACAGCAATTCAGTAGGAAAAAGAAATAAAAGGCATTGAAATTGGGCAGGAAGAAGTGAAATTGTCTCTGTTTGCTGACAATATGATCTTATGTTTAGAAAACCCTAGAGATTCCCCCCCCCAAAAAAAAAGAAGAAAAGAAAAACTGTTCAAACTAGTAAACAAATTCAATAAAGTATTTGGATACAAAATCAACATACAAAATTTATAATGTTTCCATACACTAACAGTGAACTCTGAAAAAGAAATTAAGAAAACAATCTCATTTACAGTAGCATCAAAAGAATAAAATACTTAGGAGTAAACTTAACTAAAGAAGTCAAGGATCTATATACTGAAAACTATTAAACATTGATGACAAATTTAGGAAGACAATAGGTTTTTAAAGTATATCATGATATCCTTGTTGACAAGATGGAGAAATGTACATTGGACAATTATTCAATTCAATTGATGTATAACTTTTTGCCTGATGATCTGCAGAAGATATTTTTGATTAATGAATTTATATGAATCTTAAAAAAACATGCCTAATAATGTACTGTAGGCCATCAGGATCCTGATCCTACCTTGCTCAATAGTTAACATTGATAGTATACTTACCAAATTTGAGATGGAATATCAAAAATATTGAAAGGCAAAATTTGGTCAAAAAATGTTTGAAAGTCCGAAATAATAAGCAAATAATAAATATATGCTTTTTAAATAAGAACACTTAGAAAGCTTTATACAAATAATAGGAAAGTATGACTTTGTCTTAGAGTGGATAATTAAAGATAAGTAATCTCAATACATCCCTAGCACAGGAAATAATTTAATATTTAGCAGTATTCATTCAAGTACAATGCACAGAATAAGAAAGTTGATTATTTCATTTTCCTTTACATTGCAATCAAAATGTATATGTTGGTTATTTGGTTCTAACTAAGGGCATTTCTGATTTTGTAAGTCTATGCTTATGCATCCTTAGAGATATTTCTTGCATCTTTGTGGAGAGAAATATTTCCTATTATAATGTCATGTAGTTTCAGGTAATATGTAAATCAATGATTTATAATATTAGTTCTCTCTTGATAGCATCTTATAATTGCAACAGAAAAGTATTTTATTAATCTCCTTATCGAATTAAATTATCAATAAGCATCACTCTTGATAAAATTTAATTAAATCCAAATAAATTAAATACTTATTCTAAGGATACTTTCTTAGAATTTCTAATGAACAATGACTTATACATCTCTTTGGAATTGTTCTTTTTAAACAAATATTAGTCTAATAATGGACCTAAGGGCATAATGGTTATTTCACAAGTTCAGTCTTTAACCTTAATATACAATACATATGTACGCCACAAAGACAACAGTAATAACTTTGAAATCAGACTGTCAATGGGCTATTTAATACAACACGTATAAAGCTAGTTCATATGAGACACTGATTTTATGTTAATGATACCCGAAACTATAGAGATAGATGCCCTTTTGTCATAGTCTTAAGATTTGATATATTTAGTTCATATCCACTACTTTTGCCCATTGGAAAATCATTATTTTAGAGATTGAGATTTCAGTATATTAATAGCATTGTCTCATTTTATGTCTTTAAATACACTTCAACATTGTGAAACTGTACAATAAGGCAGAATTTGAAAAGTAAGGAACATGTGCATAGCTAAGCCAAGGTACAGATCTTGAGGAAAAAAAAGTGAATTGAGGATATAAATAAACTCTAGGTACTAATTAAAGGCCACAAATCTGAAATGCTCTTAGTTAAAACAAAATAAACAGTATATACAGTTCAATTGCAATATAATTATAGAAAATCTGGAAAAAATATGTGGAAATATACATATTCTGAAGATAGTTAATATGTATAGTATGTGTTGCAACTGTTGGTTCATAAGTCCTCATATTCAATGGTTTGGATGACACTGCTTCATTTAAGCATATTTTACTTTGTTATATTTATATTCCTTCTCAAAGATGATATCCAAAACCTCTCTGTTTCTCCCACTCTTCCTAACACTCCCTTTCTCTTTCTCTTTTTCTGTCTCTGTATTTGTATATGTGTATATATATGTATTTATTTTTAGTATATTTTTCTTCTAATACATATATATGCGTATACCATATGCGTGTGAGTGTGTCTGTGTGTGTGTGTGTGTGTATAGAGAGGCTAGATGTAGATAGATATAGATACACAGAGAAATGACAAATGATAGAAATGTATAGATATTCTTATATGGTGAGCCTATAAAGATCAAAGGAGCAGAGCAGATAAAATATAACTTTAGGCATTAATTCAGAAATATGGTTCAAATACTTACACTAAGGATGCTCATTTATAAAGCTAGATTATTATTGTTGTTTTCTATTCCACTATTTGTTTCAATTATAATTTTTGAAATATCTTGCACATAATTTTATGACATAAGGGATTTTTAAAAATCTGTTTCAATATTTAAATTGCTCTTTGAGATATATGCTCAATCACTCATCAATTACATTTAGTGCATTCCCGTTATAGCTTAAAAGAGTAGTTGCGTTCTTTCTGACTTCTATTACAGGACAAGTCAGAAACCTAACAACTGGGTTGTATGCAGAATTGTGGGTTGTCTCTTTTTGAAAACAAGGCCTGGATGGATATCTCAAGTGCATTTATTTGATCTTTACAAATTGTGTTAATGTATTAAATTATTTCATATATCCTGAATCTAAATATATCTATTATACATCAATATTTAAAAAAAACACAATCAGAGCTGGTTAGTCCTTTATGCAGGCCTTTCACTGACTTCCCTTTGGCCCTGGAATAAACCTCAGAACTATTCCCAGGCAAACATGGTCCCGCTGAGGCAGCCCCCATGTCTTCCATTCCCCCCGAAGGCTGAGGCCCGGCCTCCCCATCAGGGTGCTAAGCATTAGGGCCTTGCTGCATTTCTCCAAGGCACTGCTCCATGCTGTCTTGTCTGGGGCCTTTGCACTTCCTATTCTCCTCTGGTTTGCACCCTTCCTTCATTCCAGGTTCAACTCAAGAGGCCATTTCTTCAGAAACACCTTCCCTAAAGTCTTACCAAAACTCTCCATCCACCTGCTGCCAATCAGATTCTCTTTTCGTTGTGTTTATGGCACTTATCTTCTGAAATCATTCTGTTTGCTTTTTATAACGTCTAGAAGAACAGAGCCTTTTGCCATCTTATTCCCAGCTTTATTCTAAAAGCCAACACCAGTGCTTTGTATACAGTTAGTGCTAAATGAATGTATTGAACTCATAAGGCTGGAGGGAAGAAGGGGTAAGGGATAGTTGCAAACTTGTGGCCAATGACCATTATTTGGCCTACAGATGTGTTTGGGGGGCTGTATAATGTTTCTTTTTTTAAAAGTTCACTTTAAAAGTCAGGAGATTTCATGTTGAAATCTAGATTCTCAGATCCTGTGGCCATCCCCTACCTGTCATCCACTACCTGCTACCTGCCTAGCATCTGAGAAGTGAAATTCAGCTTGTGTAGAATAGGAGAACACCAAAAGAGGAACCAGGGAATGGAAAGACACTGGTGGGACACGTCCCCTTCCTTAAGACTAATATGTCCCAGGAAATGTCCATTAGGGGAGCAAGGTCTAGATGCCACACTGAAGACACAGGCAGGGAGGAAACTGAGCTGCCATGGGAGAATCCAAGAGGAATGCAGGCCATTGTACTAGGGAGTTCAGAGAAGTCCCTTACAGATGCATGGAATAGAAGAGACATGTGGTATTCTTCCTTCTTAGCCAAGAACTGGTGGCAAGACTTCTGATACTCCAGCCAGTGAGAGAGTCATGGAAGCCTTCTGCAGGACCATCTAACACCACGAGAAGCCAAAATACTTTTGATGCAAAGTCACCTATAATCACAAGAACTCAGGCACAAGGGCCTCCCAAATTTCTGACTTCCTCAGTGTATCATAACACTAGCTTCAAATTAGAGCCACCGGTAAGTTGTTTTTTTTTTTTTAATACTGATGTCAAAACAAAAGACATGTCTATCAGGGCCTTAGATTTAGTCAGATCAATTAAATCAATTTATGGAAGTGGAGTCTGGATTTAGAGGGTCATAAAACTTTCCATGGGATTCTGATGAGCAGCCAAGACTGGAAATCCTTGGGCTACAATATGAGGATCAGGGTAAGTTAAAAAAAATATCTCTCAAAGCTAAAGAAGAGAGAGAGAGAGAGGAAGACTACAGGGAGGAGAGAGAAAGTAGATAAGGGAGAGGAATAGGGAGAAGGAATCAGACTAAGTAAAGACTGAAAGCTTCTAAGAACTAGTGAGAAAAGCTAGATTTGGGGTAAAGCAGATAGAAGAAGCTGATGCTGCAGTGCAAATTGGGCCTGGCAGCCTCTTACTATGTCCCCCAAATGCTCCACATCAGAGAGGCCCTTTTTACTACCCTTGCTTTTTAACCTCCCCTCCAGTAAAGCTTCATCTCAGGAAAGAAACCAGAACTCTTTGGTACTGTACTGTAGGAAACAGTCAGTCTTGATCGTCACCCCTCCCAGGCATGGATTCTGGGAGCATTTCCCATCATCCACCTCCCTTTTCCAGGGTCTTTGCTGGTATGAGAAAGTGCTCTGCAATTGGAATTATTTAAAAGAGTCCATTCTATTTTCCTAACTCTGTCCTTCATTCACATTTTCACATATGGGGGATCACACCTGAGGTTTTTATTTATTTCAAAATACCAAGGAGATACAAATGTTTTTGTTACATGGATACCTTTTATAATGCTTAAGTCTGGGCTATTAGTATGTCTATTGAAGAATAGTGTTCATTGAACCTGATAGGTATTAATAGATTTTTCCCCTCCTCTCCCCCTTCCCCTCCTCTTGATTTCCAATGACGTTTACATCTTTCTGTGCCCATGTGTGCACACCTGAGTTTTATTTCCTAGTGTAGTGCATGCTGGTTCTTTTTATTTTTTAATTGATACACAATGATTTTACATATTTATGGGGTATGGTGTGATATTTTGATACTTTCAATATGTAATGATCAAATCAGAGTAATTATCACGTCCATCACATGGAACATTTGTCCTTTGTTTGTGTTGGGACTATTCAAAATCCTCTCTTTTAGCTGTTTGAAAATATACAGTGAATTATTATTAACTATTTAAAAGAAAAAAACAGGCCTGGATGTCACTTGGATGTTGTCTCCACTTTTTCTCATCAAAGTCATAGAGATAACTTAAGTGATGGCATTAGACTACCTCTGAAATGCTCGCATTCCCATCATAAACAGAGAACATAACATGTGATATAAAATCTCTAACATGAAATGTATAATAATACAATATACAAAAATAACTATGTAATATTATTTTTAAATTATACACTTTAAAAACAAATGTATTTATGAAAAATAAATACATATGTTGATAATGTGTTATAATAATAGTACATTATATATATACACGTCTAACACAAATTAGTTAAATGATCCACAATATTTTGTTATGTTTTAGTATCAAAACAGATAAATATCTAGCAGCCCAAATATCAGATAAAGCTCTATTCAGGTGATGGGCACACTGAAAGCCCTATCCTAAGCATTATAAAAGGTATCCATGTAACAAAAATATTTGTACCTCCTTAATATTTTGAAAATAAAAAGGAATCTCTATGTCTAGGAAAATGTATATGTATCTTGAATTTAGATCACTGTACATAGCAATGGATTATGTACAGTGTACATAGCACTGTGTATAACAATGTGGGTTACTACACTTATATAATAGTCATGGAAATTTTTCTCTCTTTGGGTGTTAAACAAACAGCTGTCAAATTAAAGTACATGTGGCAGCAAAATTTGAATCTTTTCTGTAATTCCATGGTGCTTCAGACGGCTATTTTCACATATAATTACTTCTCAAAATGCCTTTGCAAAATCAACCTTTTTATTTTCCTTTAATTCAATCCAGAAAATAGAAATGATATACATGTAAAGTATCCAAATAAAAAGTATTGTGAACTTCAGTATTTATATATATATGTGTGTAATATATATATATATATTTTACCACTGCAACATGAATTAAGAGTGACTGAATGGACAGACGTGGTCCAGAACAGCGGTTAGTAATGTCACAGATGTGGTGAAAAGTGGAAAGAAGTTACAGACAAACTGCTTCCATTGTAGTATGTAATCAACACCATAATGGTTTAGGAAACTCTGTGCATACCACTTACATATCAATCATCTGAAGCTTTTTAAACAATTCATAGACTGTAGTGAAATTAACTGTTAGATGTCTCTTTCCCTGAAGATTGTATTAATACACTCCACAATGTCAAAGTCTAGTCTAGTCTAAATACAAATGTCAAAGTCTAAATCTTTACCCAAAGTCTAGTAAATTACTTGGCAGTTGCTCAACAAATATTAATATATTAATAAGAGAAATTATACAATTCAGCATTTGGCATTCTGATATAAAAGTAGAAAATGTCAAATCTCATTCAGCTGGACAGCTGTGTTGTGGAATGTTATTAATAATAATTTTCAAACTAATGATGGTATGGGTCATTATTGCTTAGTTAGAAATTTTATTGTGATAACCACAATAGGAAAAGTTCATGGTTATCTGAATGATGATTTGAACAGTGATTCTGTCACAGTTCAATTGGAGAGAAATTGAAATACTTAATTGTAATTTCTGTATGTACAGGAAACCATGACTATTTGACACTGTGAACCTTCATAAGAAAATAGGAGTCTAAGAGGGATTTTAACAAAAGAGTTATATCTGCACAGATAATGCTAGTATTTGATGTCAGAAAAACACAGCAAACTCAAACTTCTAGTACTAAAAAACAAGGACCACTTTTAGACGTGTGTCTGACTCATAAGTGATCAGTAAAGATTATTTAAGTTAAGAAAGCTATTGAGAAATTCTGCTAATTACCAACATATTGTTATTAAAATATCTAAGTCTCTATAAATAAGTAGTAATACCATTGGCATTGAAGTTCTCCCATAATAAATTGATGAAAAAGTAAGGTTGAATGGGCATTCTGAAAATTTTTTCGATCACTGTACATCTTTTAGAAAGCTAATCACCACCAGTATAATAATCTTGCCTGAAAAGACCTATCCCTTTGGGGTTTAAATGTAGAAGTATATAGCTCATCTAGTTTTATATAGGAATCTGTTGTGGATTGGACATTTACCTTATCCTCTCTTAATTTCATTTGGCTGTATAGATCTGGTGTAATCGGCCATAAAGATCTTTTAACATGATGTTCAAGAAGGAATGGCATAGTGCTTTGCAGAGAATCAACTTTGACTCTATTACAGAGTATATTTTGACAAGTTTAATCTTTTGAGGAGTTAACTTCCTTGATGCATTTTCAGACCTGAACTCTGATGGGGGTAGTATAATACTTACCCAAAGGGATGTTTTTAGGAATAAAAGAGAACATGTGTTAAGTGTCAATGCATTTATTTATTTTTAATTTTAATTATCATCTGCTATGTATCAGGTATGAGTTAAGTGCTTAAAAATTTTATTTCTTACTTTAATTCCTTCTGTTTGTGTTCAAAATTTAAGGTACATTCAATGTTTTCTATTCAAATTGTTTAAAAAGATCAGAACATATCAAATATGTAACACTGAATTTTCAATGTAGTGGCTGATCTGGCCAAAAATTAAGGGATTATAAAGGTAATCCTTAACTAATACACCTTCAAAAATTGCATTTCTGGCACATCACTGATTAAAGAAGTTAAGGGAGTCAGCTACAAATATGCATTTTTAAGTAATTAGTCACAGTTATGTTGATGTATATATACACACTTGAAATGTTTACCCAAAATGCTAGGTAAGCTACGCAGAATTTTAAGGCCCCAAAGAAAAAGCAATAACTCCCTGTATATGTATAAAGCTTTAAAATAAATGGATAAAGTAGATTTATTAATTTAAAAATATATATAAATGTTTTATAGGTGGCTAATCTCATGAGAATGAAACCAATTCTCATATCAACAATAATTTAATACAAAAACATAGATATAACTTACAGCATTAATCACATCTTCCTTTATATCTTCATTCTGTGGGAAAAATAGTAGCCATACATTAAAGAGTTGTTTTCACTATTCTTCTACAATGATTTTGCTAAAATATATTAGTAATTACTAAGGCATCTAACTAGCTAAAGTAGCTTATAAATAAGATTTTAATGAGGTAGGAAGCATTATGGAGACAAGTTGACTAACAATATATGTTTTGCATTTCAAGTAAAAGAAATACATACAGTCATAAACTTAAAGAGAATGAAAATACATCAAATTAAATAGTAAATTACAATTCTTTGGTCTTGGAGGTTGAGACTTTTTTAAGGTAGTATGTATTAGCCATTTTAGCTTAATTAGATGACATTATGTGCAAGTGTAATTTTAGTCTAATTTTGAAAAGTTTTCTCTTTAAATAGAAAATCTGCACTTTAACATAACAAAAATATAGAGCATGCTTTATTTATTTGCAAAAAATTTGGTTATTTGGATATGTATGCTCTATACATAAACACAATAATTTCTATAATTTGATTTAGACATGATGGAAAAAAATCATGAGTATACAAAACAAAAGTGAATATTTCCAAAATGGTCAATCTTTTACAATTAAGAAAAAATAGGTAGTCTCTCAATCAGAATGATGTGAAGATAAAGAAAACCTGTTCATAGTACTTTATTAGCACATGATTTTTAAGCAAAATTTTGCTGATGGTGTTGGTTTTAAAAGAAAGACACAATTAGAAAATATAATTGCAAAGCTATTGCTTTCTTTGTTAAGATATAAAATACTCTTTCACTATCAGATTGAGTATGTGTTACGTAAAACATTCTACACATTATCCACAAAAAATCATCCTTTGTTGTTTGTAGTCCCTTAGCACTTGGCGCAAATCTGTATTATATTATCTACCACATCCTTCCAAATTAATTAATTATTGTCTTGTTTTCTCCTATTAGGCTGAGTGAATTGAGCACTAGACTTGTGACTTAATCACTTTTGAATCTCCAAAACTAGGACAACAGGTGCATTATTTTTAGTTGGCTGATTTTTTGCCAGATGAATGAATGAAAGAACAGTATGTACTAGAATTCTCCCTTCAAAACTCATAACATAGGATGTTCGTGAAAGATACATCAAAAACTAACAATTCTGCTTTCAGAAATATGATTTAGAAAGCTAGAACATATTCAAATCAAATGGACATTATTATGACTTAATTATGACTGATATAAGTTCAGTTATACAAAGATCATATGCTAGAAAAAACTGTGAAATAAGATGCTATATGTATTGAAGTTAAATGTTAACTAAGGTGAAAATATGTTTTATAGTCTTTCAGATGTTTTAAAATAAAATGTATTTTATGGAAAATATGCAGAATATTGAAATCATGGAATATGAAGGATTACTTTAAAAGATTTTCATTATAGTTAAAATGAAAACAAACTGCTTAATATTTTTGTTCTGCTGATCAGACATTTTATTATAGGGCGATGACTACAGAACACTATACTTAAGATTTTAGGGATACATTTAAACAGTTTAATAAGTGACTCTGTGGGAATTGAAAACAATGGTGGCATTAAGTAAACATGTTTTTTAAAAATCACACTAATTTCATTTATTATATCTTCATTTCTCTTGTCAGTAAACAATGATTAAATCTGGTTTATTTCCTTAGTCTGATCTCCATGGCTGGGTGGGAGGCAGAAACTATAAAGCCCTGTTAACAATGATGAAAGCTACTTAAAAATCATTTAACTGCTAGGATAATGGATTTGCAATCTGTCGCGCAGGATAGCCCTATTCCACACCCATATCTTGTTCTATTTCTATCAGATCCTTTTTCCCCTTCACACTTGCTTGTTAGGACAATATTCTTTCTCCTGTCATTTTTACTTACCTGCTCCTCTCGTTCCTTTAGTTTCCAAAATAATAGCTCATTTTTCCCTTCTTGGCTTGATTATTTTGAATGGGCTGCTTTATATATACATTTTTAGTCCTTGCTTGAGGTCAAAATAGTCTTTAAGCAAAATTTTGGGACCAAATTATTTGCTATTGGGAATCAGTATTAGGCCTCTTGGTATTGGAATCTCATAACATCAAAAGAGTAAATTACCTTGACAGTTTTTGCTTTAAAGAATACATATTAATTTTAAATAAAATGGTGAAAACAATGTCCACATATACTTGATTCTGCTTTCACTTATAGAGAGGCCAGTCCTTTAAGATTTTGGTACCTGGCCATATTCTATAAGGATCATAGGCTTTTTTCAGTTAGTGGCACTGACATTTCAATACTTCTACCACCACCAGGAGCTATTTTTGCCTTACATGCCAAATATATCATTGGAGATATATACCCAGTTATAGGATTTGGTGGTCCATTTAGGCACACTATTGGAGGAAAAGTTTCAGTCATGAATAGGTGCTGTTCATATTAGTCGGGAACAGAATGAGTATAAATATTAAAGTGTTTTTCCTCCTGAGTTCCTAATCTGTTACTGGAAATTGATGTACGCTCAAACTTGTGCAGTGTGTGTAACAAATAATATTGATATCTCAGAAACACAAGGAAGTAGGCTTAAAATTCAAGGAAAAAAAGATTCCCTTTTTTAGTATTAGCGAGGTGCACCACATGGAGAGAATATCCATGGTAGTTGTGCCAGAGGAGGCTCAAGACAATTCAGACTAGACATTATGACTGATTGGGGAGGACATTAACACACTGTCAAGGCATAGAAATAAGTCTTTAAATATGGTTGACTAGGCTTTAAGTAGACTGTAGATATAAACTGCTAGAAATATGCTTTTTTTCCCCTATTTTCTTCCCCTAGCTCCACACTTCTAGTTTGTTTTAAAAAACTAAAGGCTAAGATTCATCAATCTTTAATCTGATGTGATAATACATTCGTAGAAAGGTTATTTAAATAAATGTCACCACTTTTATTCAACATACTACTGGAAGTCCTAGGCTGAGCAACCAGGCAAGAAAAACAAATAAAAGGCATCCAAATTGGAAAAGAGGAAGTGAAACTATTTCTGTTTACTGATAATATGTTCTTCTACCTAGAAAATCCTAAGAGCTTCTCCAAAAAGACTCCTAGAATTGATAAATGAATTCAGTAATGTCTCAGGTTATAAAATCAATGTATTCCAATCAGTAGCATTTATATTCACTAATAGCAACCAAGCTGAGAATCAAATAAAGAACTCATTCCCATTTATAATAGCTGCAAAAAAAAAAAAAAAGACTTTGGAATATACTTAACCAAGAAGATGAAAGATATTTACAAGGAGAACTACAAAATACTAATGAAAGAAATTATACATAATCAGGGAGGCAGAGAATAGAGAATATGGTTACCAGAGGTTGGAAAGGGTAGTGGGGAAGGGGAGATAAAGTGGGATTTGTTAATGGGTATAAAAATATAGTTAGATAAAATGAACAATAGTTGATAGTACAACAAAGGGATTATAATAACAATAAGTTAAGGTATACTATAAAGTAACTAAAAGAGTGAATTCGGAATGTTCCTGACACAAAAATATGATAAATGCCTAAGGTAATGAATACCCTAATTACCCTGCTTTGATTAATTCACATTGTATCCCTGTATAAAAACATCACATATACCCTATAAATGCATACAGCTATTATGTACCCATAATTTTTAAAAATTAAAAAAAGAAGATAAGGTAGACAGAGAAGGTAAAAAGAAAAGATTGTAGATGGCACAAATAAATGGAAAAGAATCCCATGGTCATGGATTGTAAGAATCAATATTGTTAAAATATCCATACTGTCCAAAGTAATCTACAGATTTAATGTAATTCCTATCAAAATACCGATGCCATTTTGCACACGATTAGGAAAAAATTCTAAATTTCATGTGGAACCAAAAAAGAGCGTGAATATCCAAAGTAATCCCAAGCATAAAGAACAGATTTGGGAGCATCATATTTCCTGCCTTCAAATTATATTACCAGGCAATAATAACCAAACCAACATGGTACTGGTATCAAACTAGACACATCAACCAATGGAACACAATGGAGAAGCCAAAGAACTATAACCAACTGATCTTTGACAAATCAGACAAAAACATACAGTAGGGAAAGACACCCTATTCAATAAATGGTGCTGGGAAAATTGGATATCTGTATGCAGAAGAATGAAACTGGATCCCTGTCTTTCAGCATACACACAAAAAAATTACCTCAAGATGGATTAAAGACTTAAATGTAAGACCTGACACCACAAAAGTACGAGAAGAAAACCAAGAAAAAACTATCTTTGCCATTGCTCTAGGTAAAGAATTTATGGTTAAAACCTAAAAAGCAAATACAACAAAAACAACAATAAATAAATGGGAGTTAATTAAGCTAAAGTTTCTGCACAGCAAAACAAATAATCCACAGAGTAAACAGACAACTTCTATAATGGGAGAAAATATTTGCAAGCTATACATCTGATATAGGATTAATATCCAGAATCTGTAAGAAACTCAAAGAAATCAGCAAGGAAAAAAAACCAAATAACCGCATCAAATAGTGGGCAAAAGACACGCACAAACATTTTTCAAAAGAAGATATACAAATGGCCAACAAATACAGGAAAAAATGTTCAGCATCACTAATCATCAAGGAAGTGCAAAATAAAACCACATGAAATACTGCCTTACCTCTGTCAGAATGGCATTAAAAAGTCAAAAAACAATAGATGTTGGTATGAACACGGTAAATACACTGTGGCTGGGAATGTAAATTAGTACAACCTCTATGGAAAACAGTACAGAGATTTCTCCAGTAACTAGATGTGAATCTGTCATTTGATCCAGCAATCTGACTACTGGGGATCTACTCAAAGGAAAAGAAGTCATTTTGTAAAAAAGACACCTGCACCCACATGTTTTTTGCAGGAAAAGTCACAGTTGCAAACTCATGGAAACAACCTAAATGCCCATCAACTGATGAGTGGATAAAGAAAATATGGTGGATACACACACACACACGTGTGCACACACATGCATGTACACACAAACACAAACACACCATGGAATACTACTCAACTATGAAAAATAATTAAATAATATCTGTTGCAGCAAATTAGATGGAACTAGAGGCACTATCCAAAATGAAGTAAAGAAGGACAGAAAACCAAATTCTGTGACTTCTCACTAACAAGTGGGAGCTAAGCTATGGATCATACAGAGTGATATAATGGATATTGAAAACTCAGAAGGGGGAGGTTGGGAGGCGGTGTAGGATGAAAAATAAGCTATTGACTACAAGGTACACTTTTTCAGGTGAAAGTACAATAAATTCCTAGGCTTCATCACTATGCAGTTCATCCATGTAATAAAAAAATTGTACCCCCAAAGCAATTAAAATTATATATAAATAAATAAAATAATTTATACATACACACACACACACACACACACACATATATATATATATGTATATATATATATATATATGAGTCAGATCACAGCTTTGGACACATTACAACCTGGATCTGAGTCTGTTTCTGTCATTTACTACCTGTATTCTTTTGGGTATTGTCTATGTTTCTCTAGGCGTTACACTATGGTCCATATGTTGGTATGCCCCCCAAATTGATACATTGAAAGCTAACCCCCAAGGTGATGGTATAAAAAGGTGGGACTTCTGGGAAGTGACTAGGTCATGAGGGTGGAGCTCTCATGAATGGAATTAATGCCCTTACAAATCAGAATCCAGAGAGCTAGCTACTCCTTTCCACTATTTGAGGACATGCTAGAAGGAGCCATCTATGAAATGGAAAGCCCTCTCCAGACATCAAACCTGATGGTACCTTGATCATGGACTTCCAAGTTTCCAGAGATGTAAGAAATAAATTTCATTGTTTATAAATTACCCAGCCTAAGGAATTTTGTTATAGCCGCAAACCCAGACTAAGACACCTTAGTATCTTTATTTACAAAGAAAGATAATAATACCTAACTATTTATAGAGTACAGTGTTAGATATGTGATACAGTTTAGTACATAACTTTTAGTATACCATAATTGATTTAGTCCAACATTTTAGTGATTAAGTTACACTAAACAAGAAAACCACAGCCAATTCAAATTGTTATGTATAGTCTGATGTTATAGATGTGTTACCATCAAGAAAATATAGTACTATTTACTGAACCATCATAATTTATTTAGTACTGAGTCATTAGTGAATATTCTAGTAGATTTTGATAGAAATATTCCAACATGGTTTTGTGAAATATTTCTTTTGCTTTTTAAATTTTATTTTATTTAACACAAAGATAATAGGCATAAGAATAAACTTGCAAGCAACCTTTATCATTTATTTTACCAAGACAGAATGACCAGCCAAAACAAAACTGTTCTTAGCTAATTTCTGTATGAAACATTAGATGCTTCCTGAGATTTTCAGTTTCTTTAAAAAAATAACAAATATGCCATAATTACAACTGCTATTAAGTTGTTAATGAGTATTCAAAAGTAAATATTAATATGCAATTTATTAATTTGGTAGTTTTCTTATTAATGTGAAAATTTTACACATTTTCTTAATATTTGAGGTAGATGCAAAAATAATTAACTGTGTTTAAAGAGATTATGCTAAAATCTACAAAATATTCAATACTAGGATAGGTGAACTGTTCACAAATTGATTAAAATAAATAATTCAATATTAGAAAGAAAGCTACGTATTTTATTAATAAATCACATTAAACTATTTGGTTTAACTGTAATTGAAAGTAAAATAGTTTAAAACACTCCATTTATGAAATTCAAATCTCCATGTCTTGTCCAATAAAATTCTACTTCGGTCCCCTCTTATTTGTACATATCAAATCAAATGACTAAAAGACATTTCAGTATAATATAGCCAAACTCTGATTCTTCTCCTTCAAACCAGTTCCTCTCACGTTCTCTCAATCTTCATTATTATCATTGAGATTAAGGATCTTTTTTCTTTTCTCAAAACCTATATTCAATCATTCAGGAAATTTTTCCAAATAAATATAAAATCTGTCACCACCATCTTCTCCACCACTGAAGCATTCATATACTATCAACCTGGCTCATTTATTCAATGTTTAATGTTCCTTAAACATTTCCTTAAATATCACTCTCTTATTAAGACTCTACATGACCACATAACTAATAATTGAAACTGCTCTCCTCAACACATCCTATCCTCTTACTTTATTTTTTGTCACAGCACTTAATCACTTTGCAACTTAATATGTACTTTTTACTTATTTATTTAGTTTAATCTATCTTTCTATACTTGAAGAGATGATTATGGTGCTGTTGTTTTCTGATATATTCCCTGGTAATGCCTGGAACATCTCAATAAAATATTGAATGAATGCATCTATAAATATACATCAATAAACTAGGGATTGAAATATCCCCTTCAACTGTCTCTTCAAATACACCAAACCAGGTAATCAGATACCACATTGAGACCATACTTAGCCAGCTTTACCAAATGCAAGATAAACTGGTCAGTCTATGGGGTTACCTATACCTGTGCTTACAATGGTATTGGGGCAGCAGACTATCAAATCTGCTTTCTGATAGTTATCCCATAATAATTTTATTCTCATTGAAACTTGCATTAGTACTTGAAAGTGCATTTTCGAAAATGGTTTTGATTTTCTTTGAATGGCTACATAGTTGGTAATAGTAGTGATATAATTATGAGAAAACACTAAGTCTTTTGTGACTGTCTCCAAGTATTAAACATAACAAGTCTTTCTTGATATTGTAATTTGATGAGTTTAAAAGTTTTCAAAATATTTGAGAGAGAAATCTACTATCAATCCATAGTTTTCTCATAATCACTTCAAAATAGTGCATATAGATAGATGGGATAAGGCATGTACTATTTGTAGCCCTGCCTCACTCCCTTGGAGATAAATAATGGCTTTTTCACAGCACTTCCAACTCATTTAATTCAGTCAGATTTGATACCTCCATTGGGAAGTATAGATTATTCTGAATTGATTGCTTTGGGGAGTCTCAGCAGATATTTCATATTCAATGGATTATCATAAGTAGAAAGCTGAGCTGTTAGAGCTTGTTTCAAAGGCCAGCTATTATTTGGACCCAACATTGGCCCACTTACAGGCACAGTGCAAAGCATGATAATCCGTAGAGCTCTGTGAAAACATAGGTGATTGACTGTACTTAAGAAAATTCTGATGTTATATATCTGAATATACATGTCAGTTTTAAAAAAAATAAAACATCATAGGTAATTGCAATCTACATACTCACTGGGGATCACAGAAGTAAGAAAGAAATATAAACTTGGTAGAAAATAATCTTATATTGTCCAGGTCGTAACCATCTGATTATCTCCATCTATCACATGTTCCCCACCAGAGAAATATTTGAAAAGTTAAAATCAGTCCATATTTGGATGAGTCAAGATGAATGTCAATCCTAGTTCATGAACATAGTTGTAATGTCACGTGGAGTCTCTTGAAACAAAGTTATTACACAGCCCATAAGGAATTGTTCTTATTTATATTATTTTATTTAATGAACATTTACATATTATATACTATGTGTCAAGCTTTGTGTTAGATAATAGATTGATGGACAAGAAAGCCGGAATTCCTAATTTCATGGAACTTATTTTCTAAATGGGAATGGAAAACATACTCCAGTAAACAAATATATAATAAATAACACAATAATAAACTGAGAAATGTTCTATGATAGGTTAGTAAGATGGACAAATTGTGTGGTGGCCGTGGTGGTGAGCCTATGTGTGTGCATGTGTGTGTGTATATATGTATTAATATGTGTTTAATTAAAATGGTGGTTAGAATGTCGGTGCTGGGGTTGGTTCTAGAGAGGTTACAAAAAGGTTTTCTGGAGAAGTGAAAATTAACTGTGACCACATTTTATAGGCTACAGAAAATCTGTAAATTTTATTCCAAAAAATATCAGAAAACTTTTATTTTTCTCCAGCAGAGATGTAGCCTGAATTGATTTATATTTTTAAATGCATTTTACCTGCCATTTACAGAATGGATTCTTGGCATTCAAGAGTGAAAACAGAGATTTGGTAAAGGTTATCTTCACTAGTAGACTTGAAAATGCAAATATTGAGGCATACATTCCTGACTTAGCACAATATAGAAACCATAACAAGAACAGTAGAAACATACTACAGAAACACTAGACCTGCTGAGACAAGTACTAACAAGTGCTAACAGAGGCATAAACTGTTATTAAGATTTTGTATTATAATGTCATCTAATCATCACTACAACCTTATGGAGTAGATACAGTTTTCTCATCTTACAGAGGAGAACACTATGGCACAGACAGTCTAACCATTGCAAAGTTACACATTTAGTAAGTGGTATAGCATAGAAGTGAGCCCAGAAGCGTTTATTCCAGAGCATAAGCTATAAAATATTATAATTCATCCCTGATTATGCTGTAATATTCTGGAGGAATCTCATTCAGTCCAGTGAATACAAAGAATTTCTATCCATATCTGCTTAATACTGGACACAAAAGAATCTTGAACTCATACTTTGGTTGTCTTCCCAGTTTCTGAGTGTTTGCAGCACATTGTTAATTTTAAAACACTTAAAGTACTTTAACAACTGTTTAAAAACATTAACACCCCCCAAAATGAAA
Organism: Lemur catta; assembly: GCF_020740605.2. Taxonomy (NCBI): domain Eukaryota; kingdom Metazoa; phylum Chordata; class Mammalia; order Primates; family Lemuridae; genus Lemur; species Lemur catta. The sequence continues at coordinate 55,379,082 of NC_059140.1, forward strand.
TACTTAGATACAAATACAACAAAATATATGCAAAATCTATATGGGGAAATCTCCAAAACGCTTATGAAAAATATCAAAGAAGTAAGTAATTGAGATATTACATGTTCTAGACAGGGAGATTCAATATTGTCAAGATGTCAGTTCTTCCCAATTTGATGTATAGATTCAACCCAATTTCATTCAAATTCTCAATCAGTTATTTTGTGGATATAAATAAACTGATCCAAAAGTTTATATGGAGAGCCAAATTATCCAGAATATCCAATTCAATACTGAAAGAGAAGAGCAAAGTCAAAGGACTGATACTAACTTACTTTAAAACTGACCAAGACCATGTGGAATTGGCAGAGAATGGAAAAATAGACAAATGAAACATAATAGAGGTCCCAGAAATATATCTATGCAAATATAGTCAACTGACCTTTGACAAAGGAGCAAAGGAAATGCAATGGAGCAAAGACAGTCTTTTCAGCAAATGGTGCTGGAACAACTGGACATCACACGCAAAAAAAAAAAAAAATGAATCAAGACACAGAATATATAGTCAGAATTCTCCAGAGAAAGAGAACCAAAAGGATATATCATATACATTAATACATATATAGAAATAAATTTATCATCGGGCATTGACTCATTTTGTTATGAAGACTGAGAAGTCCCACAATTTGTCATCTGCAAGCTAGATGTCCAGAAAAGCTGGTGGAGTTCCAGCCCTAACCTGAAGACCTGAGAAACAGGGTAGTCAACAGTGTTATCCTAATTCCAGTCTAATGGTCCAAGAACAAGAAACACAGATTTCTGAGGGTAGGGGAAGACAAACATCCAGGTCAAGCATAGAAAACTTTTCCTTCCTCCACCTTTTTGTTCTATTCAGGCCCTCAACAGATTTAATGATCCCCACTCACACCAGTGAGGGCAATCATCTTTACTTACTCTAAGATATCAAATGCTAATCTGTTCCAGTAACAACCTCATAGAAACATCCAGAAATAATGCTTTACCAGTTATGTGAGCATCCTGTAACCCAATCAAGTTGAAACATAGTATTAATCATTCCACAGACCTGACATTAACTCAAAATGGATCATAGACTTAAATTTAAAACATAAAACTATAAAACTCCTATAACATAACATAGGAGAAAACCTGCACAACTTGGGTATACTGATGTCTATTAGATACAACACAAAAGGCACAATCCATAAAATAAATAGTTGATAAGTTGGACTTCACTAAAATTAAAATGTTCTGCTTAATGACAAGAGAATGAGAATAGAAGCCACAGACTGGGAGATTATATTTGCAAAGGCAAATCTGATAAGGGCAGCTATTCAAAATATACACAGAACTCTCAAAACTCAACAATAAGAAATTGAACCTGATTAAAAAATGGGCAAAGGCTTGAACAGACATCTCACCAAAGATGATATGTAGATGGCAAGTAAGCATATGGAAAGATGCTCCACGTGATATGTCAATGGGGAAATACAATGCAAATTAAAACAACAGCAGAATACAATACATGTATTAAAATGACCAACATTCAAAATACTGACAAAAACAAATGCTGGAGAAGAGACACAGAATTCTCATTCATTGTTCACTGGGAATGCAAATTGGTACAGGTACTTTGGAAGACATTTGATACTTCCATACAAAAGTAAACACTCTCTTACCATACAGTCCGGCCATTGTACTCTTTGGTATGAACCTAAATGAGTTGAAAACTTATGTCTATACAAAAATCTACACATGAATGTTTATAGCAGCATTATTTATAATTACCAAAACATGGAAGCAGCCAAAATGTCCTTTAGTAGTTGAATGGATAAATAAACTGTCGTATATGCAGACAATGAACTATTACTCAGTACTAAAAAGATATAAGCTATTGAGCCATGGAAAAGTATGGAGGAACATTAAATGCATATTACTAAGTAAAGAAGTAAGCCAATCTGAAAAGGGTACATACTGTATGACTCTTAAATATACAATATGCTGGAAAAGACAAAACCATGAAGACATTAAGAAGATTAGTGGCTTCCAGGGGTTGGGGTAAGAATGATTGAAGGAAAAGAACAAAAATTTCTTAGGGCAGTGAAATTATTCTGTATGATAATTCTGTGTGTGTGTGTTTATATATATATAAATATATACTATACTATATATACAGAGATCACTATATATAGTATAGTATATATTTTTAGTATATATAGTACAGTATATTTAGTATATATAGTATAGTATATATTTTATATATATATAAATATACACTATACTATATATAGAGATCATTATACATTTGTTGAAACCCATAGCATGTAAAGCATTGAGTGAACCCTAATGTAGACTATATATGACAAGTGATCATGAGGTGTGGAGGTGGGTTCATCAGTTGTAACAAATGTACCACTCTAGTGCAGGATGTTGAAAAGTGGAAAGGTGGGGGAAAGAAATACATATGAACTCTGTACTTTGTGACTAATTTGGCTGTGAACCCAAGACAGCTCTAAAAATGTAGTTTCTTAATTAAAAAAATTTAAAACCAATTTAACCATAATTGTGTAAGTACATCCAGGGGACATGCATATTTTCACTATAAGTTTACAGGTAGCATATATTTTTATTGTCCTTAGGATATACACATTTACAAAAGGTTGTACATTTTCATCTTTTTTTTCCTGTTTTCCTATATTCATATATCTTTTTTTCTTGAATGAATTACATATTTTTCAAATTTATCTTTTCTTAAAAACCAACTGGAAAAATTAATAGCTGTTTGTACTGTATCTTCTTTCAAGGCATGTGATTTAATCAATTCAATCACACTCAACTCTGACTTTGGAAAATGTTTTGAGATATTTGGTAGTTTCTACCACCCTTAATTCCATTGCATGGCATTATCTGACAGAAAAAAAAAATCAATGTTTTTCAGTTGAAATTCAGACATAATATGTCTGGTTCAGTAATATATTTAGTAATTATGGTTCAGTAATATATTTAGGGTAAGAAACATTGTGATTAAGTGAATACACTCTATGGCCTATTTTATCTTAGCCTATTGTCATTACAAAAATAGGGTATGTGGTCATCAGAATAATGTCACTCATATATTACTCTGTTCTAGTGAGAAGCAGAGATTTTTATCTTATTTGAACCCCCATATAGATTCATATGGTCACTAAATTTAGCTATGCCTAACAAAAACAAAAATTAAAGTTTGTTAACAATAACTAATGGTAGGAAGGAGACATAAAGTAATATTTGTATTGGAAAGATTTCTTTCATTCCAATGAATAGTCAGTTATCAAACACTTACTATGAAATTTCATGGAAAGCAATATTCATGGTTCTTTGGGATACAGAAAAGTAGCTCCTCTAAAGAATACTTAAAAAAATGTATTAACTAGTAGAACAGGGTCATTCATCAATACTTGTATTTGAAGAAGCTAGAAGCTAGGCTGTCTTCCTGCTCTCTGTGCCACCTTCAGGAACATTCTTCCCTTTCCTTAATGAATAGTACACATTTTCACCTGAATATCTCTATGGTCCAGCTCTGGAGAACCCAAGAAGTCCAACAGCTTCTCTTCATCCTGTCTCATGTTCCTGGTCCTCTTTAGTTAAAATTTGTAGTGTCTTTGCTGGTAAAACTCTATCTTTATTCCTGGTGTCTGCTGAGATGGCTGATTAAGTCCATGAATTGCACTAATGATCCTTTTATCGAATGGTTGTTCAGCACACCTTTAATGGTTTCTTCAGAGCAAGCTTCCTCAATGTTTTGTAAAATGAAGATGAGAATTTTTCAAATTTTCAAATTCTGGTTCCTTTTTTCTTAATAATTATCCTTAAATTTATCTCTCTCATTTCACATTTTACTAAAAGCAGTGAAGAGGAACCTAGCTGCTCTTCCAACACTTTGCTTAGAAATCTTCTTCACCCAAATCCAAAGTCATGACTAGTAAGTTCTACCTCTGCCAATATACTGGAACATTATTCAGCCAAGTCCTTTACCACTTTATAACAAAGAATGCCTTTCCTCCAGTATCAAATAAGATGTTACTCATTTCCATCTGAGCCCTCAGCACATTTCCATCGGAGCCCTAACATCCACTTTTCTAACATACACCTCAAAACTCTTCCAGCTTCAACTCATTCACCAGTTTCTACATGTTTAGGTATTTGTTGCAGCAGCATCCCACTTCTTGGAAATAAAATCCATGTTAGTCTGCTCGGGCTGTCATAATAAAATATCATAGACTGGGTGGCTTAAACAACAGAAACTTATTTCTTACAGTTCTGGAGGCTGGAAAGTCTAAATTTGAAGTTCCAGCTGATTCAGTTTGAGGTGAGAGCTCTCTTCCTGGCATGCAGAAGGCAGCAGTCTCTGTTTGTCTTGGTGGAGAGACAAATAAGAGCAAGCTTTCCAGTTTCTCTTTTTACAAGGACATTGTGTTATTAAGTTTGTGCTGCTATAACAAAGTATTATAGACTAGGTGGCATATAAATAGCAGGTATTTATTTCTCACAGATCTGGAGGCTGAACATTTAAGATCAGGGTGCCAATATAGTCATATTCTGGTGAGGGTCTTCTTCCAGGTTGAAGATTACCAACCTCTGGCTGGGTCTTCACATGACAGAAAAGGGGGAAGAGAGCTCCCTGGGGTCTCTTTCAGAAGGGCACTCACCTCATTCATGGGGCTCTACACTCATGACCTAATCTTTTCCCAAAGGCCCCACCTCCTAATCCAATTTTACAGAAGGTTAATATTTTAACACATAAATTTTGGGGAGACACAGGTATTCACTCCATAAAGGTGCTAATTATGTTATGGATAACATGAGGCCCATCTTTATGACTTCATTCAACCTTATTTACTTTTTTATAGACTCTAATCCAAATTTAGTGATGTTCAGGGTTTTGAATTTTAGTGGACACAATTCAGTCCTGAGCCATGTTTTAGACTGTAAGTTCTATAAAGAATTTTAGATAGATTGAAAGAACCTAGGACTTGAGTCATGAAGAATGTGAAATTTGGATACAGATATGAAGAGTTAGGAGATTCTGTTTTTATCAGGATGTCTGACTAGTTACCTTGATCAACCTGTTCTCTGAAAACACATAAAATAGTTGCTTAAATGTCTGAAACATTAATTGTTCAGATGCTGAGACCAAACAGCAAGTGAAAGTGGAATCCAGAGAAGGAAGTATAGACAGAAACTTGCATTTACCTTGAAAACATTTGATGAAGTAAATAAATTCTAGTTTCTTTTTCATGGCTGCAGGGAAAATTGGCACAGAGCCATCTACCTATGTTACAAGACTCCAGCTTCCCTCTCCCTCCTGCAAAAAATTAGTATTTTGTTACTCAGAGCATTAAGTATAAAATATGAATACTTTTTTTCTACTGCTTAGGAGATTTCTGGGAAAATACCTTGCTTGGAAAATATTGCTAAATGGACAGGAAAGTCCCCTAAGAGATTTAGTAAACACAAGCAAGCCCGCAGGCAAGTTCTCAGTCCTAATACATGCCCCATACTTGTCATTAAATTTTTAAGTTATGAATATATTTTTATGTAATAATGGGAATTATATTATCTTCAAGCATCTGCCAGCAGCAATCACACATCTCCTGCATTGGAACCCAATTACAACTCAGACCTCAATAAAACCTACACATAACTTTCCAAGAAGTAGGAATCAAAAATATAAAGCAATAGGGCAGCATAAGCAAGAGCAGGAATAGACAATAAACAGGCTAATCATTACAGCTATGATTCCAGACCGTGGAAGTCAAAAATATGAAAAACTTTTTTTATTTAATGTGTTTGGCAAAACAAAATAGTGCGATGAATAGGCAAGTAACAATCATGAGACTAAAAATTATCAAGTAGGTTTGAAAATAATACTTCTGTAAGAAAAAAATTAATTTAGAAAATATTAGTTACACCTGGCAACAAATATGACTCAATTCGAGTGAGAATTTGTGATTTGGAAAGAAAGAGTTAAAAAAGTTAATATTACATTAGTTAGAAACCAAGCTATAGTAAGGTTCTCAGGATAATTAGGGCCCATCTTAGAATGTCCCTGCTGCAGGCTACCACCCTTCCACCCAAATACACACTCCAGTATACAAAGGAGGGATCAGTGTAGGAGGACAGTTATTAAACTTCTAATTCAAAAAGGGGAAATTTGGAGGTAGAAAATAACCACTGATCTAGAGAAGTTCTGAAATCCAGTTTGGCAAATGCTAGGAATTCCTTAAATAGGTTTTAAAGCCTAGGAATAATTTTCGTTGGTTTTTAGCTCTGCCTTCTAGACTCCGGTTTATGCTCTCTGAGTCATTTTTCCTATTTAATGAAATGTAACTTGTTTGCAGCTAAGTAATTTTATCAGCCTGCCGCCTGTCAATAGAATTTTGGGCATAAAAATATTATACTTCCAATAATTTTATACTCTCTCTGAATCTTTCAACCTAGTTGGTAGATCTTTGCTGAAATAATTTTCTCAAATAGTTTTTGGACTCTTGCTAATTTGAAGAGGCTGTGAATCAAGTCATGCTTTCTTTTTGTTAACAGTTACTTTCTCAGATTATCTCTCTTCTATTTTATTATAGGCAATATGAAGAAACCAAGCAACAGCTTAACACCTTGCCTGAAAATTTCCTTAGCTACAAACCACATTTATCACTTACTTGTTCAGCTTTCCACTTAACTATTGGCAGCTCTTTTGGTAACTTTTCTGTCACCACATAAAAATAATTACCCTTCTTCCAGTTTCTAATAATATGTTTCTCACTTTTTTTTGCATCCTTCAAGTCCATATTTCTAATAACCTGTTCAGGGAAAATTAGACTTTTTATTTTATATTATTATAATTTTTTCACCCTCAGTAGATTGCCCCATTTTAAAGTCACTATCACAAAATTAGATATTTGTTACCATGAAACTCTACTTTCAGGTATTATTGTACAAACATCTATACCATGTATTATATCATAAGAAAAATATCATAAGCTTACCAGCAGAAAATAACATGTATTTATGATCTCACAGTTTCTGTGGACCAGAAAAGTCCAGATACAGTTTTGCTTGGTCTTCTTCAAAGCTATAGGGAAGGTGCCATCCATAAGAAAGGTCTGTGTACTTATCTGAAAGTACAACTTGAGAAGAATTTCAAGTTCCTTGAACTTCCAAGCTCAAATGGATTCTTGGCAGCATTAAGTTCCATGTAGCCTTCCATACTGAGATCCTCAATATCTAATTGTACATTATTAGCCAAATGGTGTCTTAAGTTCTTCTCAAGAGGGCAACACATAGCATCATCATAACTTGTTTTTTTGTTCAGCCAGAGATGGAATGAGTCAGATCTCAAGTCTGAGATTACAATTGTATGTAACATGATCATGGAGGTGGAAACTTTTATCAAATCATTTTAATTTGAAGCAAGTCACAGATCTTGCCCACACTCAAGTATTATAGATTATACAAGGACACTGGGAGATAGGGATAACTGTGGCTCACCATAGAGTCTGTTCTCTGTAGCTTCTAAGGAATAATAATGGAAGTTAGAAAACATCGGATGTATCTTCAATATAATGAGATATTATCTCAGTAGAGTTGTGGAGAGGGCAAAAAATACTTTTAAACAAACAAAAACTGTTTTACTACACTGACTTTAATTAATATAAATTATAAGATGATTAAAAGCAAAAGAAAATTCAAATGGAAAACTTGGATTGCAAAAAGGAATAATTATCAAATAAAATGATAAGTCTGAAGTTAAACATAAATTATAATTGAATTGAGAATTAATCTTTTGAGTTTCAAAGTTTTGAACTAAAATACCAAAGAAATAAGCACACAGGAGGGAAATTATGAGAATCAAAATATTAAAACACTTGAATTAGAATACAGATAGTGGTTAACTTTACTTTTTTTTTTCAGGCTTGCATATATTTTATTTATTTATTTATTTGTTTTTTAATTTAAGAATATTATAGGAGTACAAATATTTTGGTTATATATACTGCCTTAGCCTCACCCAAGCCAGGGCTACAAGTGTGTGCTTCCCCCATATAGTGTGCTTCACATACATCTGTTGTGAGTTTACCCACCCCCATCTCCCCCCTCCCACCTGACTGGCACCCAATGAATATTACTACCGTGTGAGCACCTTAGTGTTGATCAGTTAGCACCAATTTGATAGCGAGTACATGTGATGCTTATTTTTCCATTCTTGTGATACCTCACTTTGAAGAATGGGCTCAGACTCTATCCAGGATAATATAAGAGGTGCTAATTCACCATTGTTTTTTGTAGTTGAATAGTAAGTATCCCATGGTATACATATACCACATTTTATTAATCCACTTATGCATTGATGGCCACTTGGGTTGTTTCCACATCTTTGCAATTGTGAACTGTGTTGCCATAAACATTCGAATGCAGATGTCTTTATTACAGAATGTCTTTTTTTCATTTGTGCAGATTCCTAGTAGTGGGATTGCTGGACCAAATGGCATTTCTATCTTTAGCTCTTTGAGATATCTCCAATTTACTTTCCACAGGGATTTACCAATTTGTAGTCCCACCAGCAGGGTAAGAGTGTTCCAATCTCTCCATATCCAAACCAGAATTTGTTGTTCGGGGACTTTTTGATAAAGGCCTACAAATATACTGACATGATAGTGAATTTCATGAGTACCCAAAGGTAAATTCCATTTTTACTTATCTAATTAAATAAACATTGACATGTTTTTCTATACTGAGTACAGTGAAGGGCTTGAATATTTTCCACATTTTGGAATAAAATAAATTGTCTAAAAATATTTTTAAGTTTCATAGCTTTCACAGAGAATCAATTATTGATGTCCTTTAAACTATGAGCTAATCCTGTTTAAAATTACTTAAGAAAAAATTCAGTGATATATGTAAAAATTGTGTCTACTGAGATTCATATCCATATATATTTCTGTGATTATGCCACGTAGTGAAGACAGTAAATTATGGCTGAGATATTACATCATCATTGAAAACATTTTTTTAAGAATAAAGATACAGAGAAATTTTCATGATATATTGTTAAATGAAAAAAATATTTATTAAAGTTTTATATTTAGCAACATATGTGATATACATATAATACAGACAGAAAATCTATCCATAAGGAAAAAATAGAAGAAATGGCATAAAATATTAACCATAATTACCTAAGAGATGAAAATTGTTATTTTACGATTTGTTGCTTATAAAAACTATCCTATCTTTCAATTTTTCAAGCATGAAATACTTATTTAACATGAAAAAAATAAACATTATTTTTTTAAAAAGAGTAAACTTGAATTGTTTTATCATTGGCTACCCTATACAGATTTTCATCTGCAAAAGGATAATAATATATTTTTTTACTGCCATATTTATTTTATCATTTAAAAATTTGTCAAAGCCACTCACATTGTTTGATAGAATGACTATCATTTGATTTTTAGATTCTATAATCTGGAAGTCAGTGTGGTTCTTGTTGAAATAGTCACAATTCTAAGGGAAGGAAAGATTTAGGCAAAGCCAAGTCATTTTATTATGTGCCTCAGGTTCCTTTTATCAATTCATTCTCTCACAAGTAAGCAAATTCTCTCCTCACAGTTCTGCCAAATAATCTTTTAAGATTCATTAGCCATTTTATTTGTGCAATGAAGTTTCTCTACTGAATCATAAACTGCTTAGTTATAGATACTTTCTGATGTTACTTTCCAGTTACTTTCTACCAAAATCAAAATTTTAATAAATATTTAAGTATCATTAAAACTATATTACTTTCCACTGCATATATGTGCCTTTGGAGGTCTCTGTTAAGAATTAACTATTTTTCCCACAGCTTTCTGGCCTCAATTAATTTCTTTGGTTTTACATTTTTAAAATTTTTACTTAGGTGTAGGTTGCTTCCTCTTTCCTTTTTTGAACTATCAGTTCCAAGTAATTGAACAAATTTTCTTTTTATCTTGAGACCCATTTATATTAATTAAATGAATATGTTGATAGCATATTTTGATACATTTCTTAATATGAATGAAAGTACTTGTATAGAAGAATTCTATATACCTAAAATATTTTGATCAAATATTTTTACTATTGCCTAATGTGATGGGAAATATAGACAGATGTTCAGAAATAAGGCATATTTTAAAATTTCCTTTCCTTATGTCTTTGTTTATATCTACTTCTATTAAAAGTCCAAGAATCTTTTATCAAGATTTACTTATATAGAAATATAAGGCCTTTGAAGAGGACAGAAACTTAGGTTCATACCTATCAGACAGTGTATTTTCCTATGTAAGAGTAACAGTTTTGTCTAGACCATGTTTAAATGACTAAAAATCGTGGTTACAGGCATTTCCCCAGAGAAATTACTTCATATACTACCAGTTCTCACTAACAGGAGACACATTGAAAATACTGATTCTGATATTTATCTGTGGGAAAATTTCTCCTGGGAAAGTAAAGAAAGATCCCTGGCTCAAGTAACATGAAATCTGTCTAGAAAATACTTTTAATCTATTTTAGGGGTTAACTGAAAATTCCGAAGGATTAAGCAAGATGTCTTCAGAGGACTTTTCTGTCCCTGATGTCCACAATTTTATCAGAGGTATTAATAATTACACTAAAACTAAATTTACTTTTTTTCTATTTCACTTTTGAAACATATTTTTTTATTTTTGTATAATTTCTTTTTTTTCAATACCTTGAAAAATGTTCCTAGAACAAGTTTACATATGAATAGAGTTGATAAAAATATCTTCAAACAGGTAAACTTTTTGGTTGTGTTCTAAACAATACAGGCCAGTCATGTCTGTCATTAATTTGTTTTGTTTGTACATCCTCACCGAAAATTTGCCTTGCTATCTCTCCCATTTCCATGCAATGGAAATGGATTTTCCTCAGTGTGGCACTTGAATATTTCAGTAGGCCAATTGCTGGAGCTTGAAAGTGTGAAGTAACAACCATGCAGAGAGAAGCTGTTTTTAGGGCATTAGGAGACACATTGTCAAGAGCATCAGCAGAAGCAGACTGTGTTACAGCTGTTCTCCTCCATTATATAATAGAACACCCATATTTTAACTCTTGGCTGTCACAAGCAATTAACAAGGAATGAAGAAAATAACTTCAAATATTCATAAATAACTAGGAACTTTCACAGACATTGAAATAAGCAATTAGATACTTCAAGTTTTCCTATCAAAATATTCAAAACTTTATTCCATTTCAGGCAATGTATTTCATACAATTTCTTTTTTCTTTTTTTTAATTTCAGAATATTATGGGAGTACAAGTGTTTAGGTTACGTATATTGCCTGACGTTTTCCCCTGATACATTACCACAGCTATAAAATATACTAGGTTATTATCTACTTAATAGGAACTATATATTTATATTATTCAAACCTTTGACATTCTAAGAGGTATTTGGTGTATTTAGCTCCTCCATTGATAAATAACTGAAATGAGAAAGTAGATGTACAAAAAAAGATATTGAATCCTGAGAAGTATGCTGTTCACTAATTTTTGCATTTGTCAACAATAAACAGTGTTGGTAAAGTTCTTAGAAGAGTCAGGAGTTGATTTTCCTAGTCAGCTGTGAAAGCTGTAAACATTGTTTGTTGAAAATGAGATAATAGCATTTTAGTCAATGCATTAAAATTAAAAGTTATATCTGTTTTGCCAAGTAAGTAACATATGTTTTTAAAATTTTGTTAAATTTTTAATTATCATGGGTACATAATAGTTGTATGTATATCTTTATAGGGTACATGTGATGTTTTGACACAGGCATACAATGTGAACTAATCAAATCAGGGTAATTGGGGTATCCATCACCTCAGGCATTTATCATTTCTTTGTGTTAGGAACATTGCAATTCCACTCGTTTAGTTATTTTAAAGTATACCTTAACTTATTGTTGATTATAGTCACTCTGTGTTGCTCTAACATACTCAATGAGAAAAGATGACAACAATTACTGCAATTCATAGGATTCTAAAATTTCAAAAAGTTTTCTAAAATTATAGGAAAATAACTAAATGCCATGTAATAATTCATGGATTTTATTTTGGTTTAATGGCTTGCAGTAACTGCAGTTGAATATTGATAGCATCCTAAAGATTTAAATACAACTATAGATTGTCCTTTATTCTTAGACTTAAAGACTGGAAAAAGTAAATTTAATTTATTCTCTTATTTTTATAACAACTATACTTAGTATGTAATTTTTGTAGTTGTAATGAAATACTTTAAAACATGTAATTTCTCTTCTCTAAAGCTTGGTAAAGATTATAAAGATAAATGAAATGTTGTATAACCTCTATGTACTAAAAAGTGTGGTAAATTTTAATAAAGGGAAAGATTGATTTACTAAATATTCAGTTTTAGCATATTCAAGCTGCTTTGGAGTAGTACAGTAATAGAAACTTGCAAAATTTTATAGGTTAAGAAAGAACATTAGTAAAAGGCAAAAAATAGATTTTGATACTGGAATAAATGTCAATAGATTTAGGAGAAGATTTTCTGGTATAAATTAGCCTCAATATGAGTGAATGAAGCAAATTAAAAGAGTAATATAAGATGTGTCAATCTCGATTTGAGATAAAATAGGGAAATAAATTTTAAAGGATTAATTGTAGCCAAACTATTGAGGAGTGTTTGAGCCAAGGTAGGGAAAATAGATTTTATTCAAGATATAGGTTTGATATTTCAGGCTAATTAATCTGATGGCTAATGTGTAGAATGATTGGAAGTAAATTTTGTAGATACACATTTCAATTGCCCACACATGTACTGATGACACAGTCAAAGGGTCATTATGAAGTTAACATGTTTACTAATAGATATTTCATATATAAAAAGGGTTATATAAATAATAATTCAGAATTTTTATTGAATCTCTTTTAATTATTCTTAATAGCCAAAAATATAAGTATGTGGTAGTTTCTCACTTAAAGAATAAATAATTTAAATTTTGTGGAATGACTTTGCAAATTAATTTTTAGAAAATAATATAAAAAAGTAACTCAGACTTTTACTTTTTAATTAATAAAAAGTTGATAAAAATGCCATACATTTCAAAATTGACTTTTTTTCTGGATTCATGAGATATGTGTTTACATATATGTCCTGTGTGCTTTGTATTTTTTTGTACATATACTTGTGATAGTTCATATGTTATTCCTTACTGTTTGTTCCTTATAACTAAAACAGGTTGTTATTACAGAGTTTCTTACATAAGAAGGTAAGTTTGCCAATTCTTTTTTTTTTTTTAATAAAAACCTGTATCTTTTGGTTTGAACTAAGTGTGATATCTCCTATTCTGACACAGTAGTTAAATAGTATTATGAACAAGTAAACAATAAACACTGAGTCCTATTGACTTTTGCTGTAAAGTATAGCAAATGTTCCTAGGCCTCTATGTTAAAGAGTTTCCCACTCTTTAAAATTCTTACTGAGTTTCAAAGACGGTGCTATAGTACTTACTAAGTTTAGAATTCTCTGTAAAGGAGCATTTGCATCATATCCTGCTGATAGGTCTCATTAACACCAAAATCCTTTCTGGCAGAAACTGTTTTAAGCAACATGATTCGTTATTTCAGAACTTCATCATGAGTTCTAGAAGGAATAGAGATCCAGTCCTTTAGTACTATGATATTTCGATACATAAACATTTCTCTTGATGTGGAGTGTTGATAGAAGACACAAACTCAAACCTTCAGCATACTAATACGAAGTTATCACATATATCTATTTGAATAGGACCATTAGATTAATAATTTTAAAAATATAACATTTTATATAGATTACTATATAAAACATTTTATGTAGATTACTTGAGGACATAAAGGACTCACTCATGCAACCTTAAGAAAAGGGAAGTTTAAGTGAGATAAAGAAGATTTAGGGATTGATTTTCCTCTTATTGAAATAACCTCTCTCTTTCTCTTTTTCTCTCTCTCTCTCAGTGTGTTCTGTCTCATTTTGGGCTTTTGCCCAATGGTCCATCTCTATTCTTTATACTTTATGTACATTTACTCCACACTATAATTTTTTATCACAGTTTTTACTTTCTTAAAATTTAGCGTGTCCAGGAGACCTTATAATTACAGCTCTGTACCAACTTCCTCTGACCCAAATGATATTTTCCTGACTCTTCTCTATGTAATCTATCCAGTTCTGCTTCTGATATTAAAGACTATAATTATGTTGGTAGTTCCTTTCTGTAATCGTTAAGAAAGGCAGAATAATCAATTGGCCCAGCTCATTTTTTAGCTCAAAATATTGTTCAACATATATAATAGAAGATTGCCCATAATTTAAGTGCCCGTGCTAATTAGTTATTATTGGAATTGAGGGAGATATTGCATAATATGAAACATAGGAGCCTATACTTTGGAAAAAATGATTTTATCTTAAAGAGTTTTTTCACGATACTAACGACTTTAACTAACATTTTTTCAATTAACATTAAATTCTAAATGGAATAATAAAATATAATTGATCACAGAATCAAGCTACGGCAAGAGATAAGACCACACGAACTCCCACTAACCATTTAAAGTTTAGGCTATATGTTATGCATAAATGCAACACATAAGATATTATTTCTATCTGTGTATACAAATGGCTGAGAGACTTATGGGAGTTTCTGTGGGTAGAAGAAAAATCAAGTAGTCAATCTCATACAAACACAATTTCCAGAAACTTCTGTCTACCCTTTGCCCTCAGGGACCTGATAATCATTCCTGGAACACAACTAACTCCCTTGTTCAGGTACTCCTGTCATTCTTCAGGCCTCAGTTTATATTTGACCTCAGTTAGGAAGTTTTCCTGAGGCTTTCATAATTATATTATCCTGAAGTTATATGGGATGTCACTTTAGAGGTCTGAAGCCTATACTGAAGTTGCTAACATATGGAGAATTTGAAATTCTCCATATCAAAGATAGCATCCATAGCCAAGAAACAGAAGTAACAGTTGTTTATCCTCTCTCTTCAAAAGAAATAAAAATCATCCATATATCTGTAGTAATGTCCTAGGGAAAAATTATCGAGAACAGGAAGACAAATGTATTTTCACTTTTCTTAACACCTTCATTATGTGGCATCTGTATGTGAAGAAACTGTTCTTATTCTCAAAAAAATACCTTTCTGTCAGTTGGAAGATACAAATATTCATACATAAATGTATATTCATCTATTTTAAGATGCAAATTTGATCATGTAAAATGAATTATTTGTGAAGAGAATTTTAAATCTCTAATTCACTGACATTTTCAACAAAGAAAATATTCCAACCCTTATGCAATATATAATACAAACTTATTTCTTAAACCATGGAAATTTTAAGGAAATCATAAAACAGAAATACTAAAACTTTAGAGGTACTCTTTTATTCTGTCTGTCTGCTTAATGGATTGAATTGGATCGTTTTGTGAGTAAAGCAAGGAGAAAAAACTTTAAAGAAGTTTGTTGTAATACTAAGGGAATAACTAGTCTGGACAATTTAAACAGTTGTTGACACTAATCATCTTATCATTTATAATACAGCTGAACAAATAAAGATAAATCAGAGGGTAAATATGATCTATAGAAAGAACATTTCCTTTTTAGTGATACCAGTAAGCATTCATCCAAGTATGAGGCAAGAAGTATGCTCAGCATTGGGAGGTATAAGATATGTACCCTCTCCACAAGAACGTTACAGTAAATAGGGATTGTGGGGGAAAATAAAACTAGGGAGAGATCTATTATGGTACTACTTTGAAATAATGTGGGAAATGTTTTAATTGCACTAATGAAGAGTAGCTGGGAGTGAGAAATTAAATATTTCTGAGAACGAATCAACTGTGAAGAAAGATCACATTGCAGAAAGCACTTCAATTTGGAGATACCGCTTCTCACTGTGATGGAGTTCTTCCACAAAGCAGAGCCACACAAAGTGAAAAGTCTTTGGAGATATGCCAGGGCTGTCATGGCTTTAGGAGCAAAGATGCTAGGGATAAGAAGAATTCATTGAAGTGGCCCATACTTTTAGCATTGCTTTTTCCCCTTGGAGATATTTTCCCGTTTACAATATGTGGTATAAAGGTGTGATAAAAAGCAGCAGCCTAAAAATTGTAGCTTTATCACTAGACAAAAAGGGGAGGAGATTCAGTTCAAAGTTACTGAGTCAGGCAAGATTTAAGATACCAAAATCTTGGAGAAAAGAGACTTCATAATAATGCAGAAATATTGTGATGCAATTGATTTTCAACATATTTGCTGAGTTCTAAGCTCTCATGTAATTAGAGACAGAGACAGAATATAGAAAGGAGCTGCCAAAATGCTAAGAAGGACAGCTAAAATTTTAGTAGTTTCACAGCAGAGACATCAGGCTATAGGCTAAAAGGCATGCAAAAGAGTGAGGCTCCGGTCAATATACAAAATTTCAAATGTTACCTCCAAAGTTTTATCTCCAAGGAATTGGGGCAAATCAGAAATAGCACGGCTTTTCCAAATTCTGCAATCCAACCTTGATTGGATCAAACTAATATCCTTGTACTATAATTGACTGACAGAGGAAAATTAAAGGAGAACAATAACATCCCCCAAACTCTACAATTTTTCATGCAGCAAAGCAGCAAACCAAACATTCAAATCATGCCAAAAGACAGAATCACATAACAAAAAATCAATACAAAAAAAGAAGCAATAGAAAGGGACCTAGAGGCATTTATGTATTGTAGTTTTAAGGAACACTTTAAAATATCTGTTTTTAAAATATTGAAAAAAATCAATAAAAAGAATCTTACCAGAAAAGTAGAACGAAGTGAAAATTCTACAACAGAAAAAAAGGCAATAGTTGAAATTGATAAACTAATGCTTAAATTTGAAAGCATATTAGAAACAGACAAAAAGAGGATAAGTGAACTGGACAATGGCCAGCAGAAAATATCCAGCTTGAGAAACTGAAGGAAAATGTGAAGAAGAGAGAAAGTGACTTTGTAAAGCTCTATTCGGCCACTCATTATAATAATTAAAGCCATTTGATTTTTTGACAGTTAAATGATGCAACGTACCCTCTAAAGGTGGAGGCTCTATTACTATCACTAATATGATTACTATTGCTCTATTACAATTATTCCATTCCCATTAAAGAGTCCCAATCTCTAATGGCATTGCATACAATAACCAGCCTGCAGAATTGAGGCAACATAGCAACTTTCTGGTGATTCTGGTGTCCCTGCACAGGCACATTCCTGTTGCTTTAATAAATGATTGGTGCATCTTAGCCATCCTAAGGCCAGTCCTCATTTCTTAAGGCCTTAGAGAATGCACTCAATATTCTCATTTTGCTGAGATACTCAATTGTCTTCTGGCATCCATCATAGTTATTTTATTATTTTTACCTCACTTAATCTGTGCCAATGTTTTTTTTTATTCTTCTATAATTTATTCTTGTAGCATATTTATAGTACTTTTCCTGTTAAATCATCTATTTGGGGAGAATTTAATAATCTCTTCACTATCTAAATTTACGTTTTAGCCTACTATGAACCAGATTATATACCCAGACTATAGTCAGATTTGAGACCCAGATGTCCCAGAGGAGTCCTCAGATGAACACATGGGTATCTCTGGAGATGGGACAGCCTTTCAAAGTTCTCCCCAGTTGTCTTGAAAGGCTTGGCTTTTATACATTTACATTTTTCTTTCATTGATTTGGACTATTCCTGGAAACACTGATGATCTTGGAAGAATTAGAATTCCATTCCTAAGGCACTCGCCAAAGATGGGTGATAGCCTAACACCATCTTCAGAAATAATCTCAGAAGCTAGGGAAATGTGTCTTAACTTTCTGAAGAGGCATACCTGTGATGCATTAACAATGTCCACCAAAGTACCGAAATTTATATATTTCTACCAATATTTTCTAAGGAAAAATTAGATAAGCAGCAATTGGCAAATTAATCAAAAAGAGGGCAATGTTATAGATGCTATAGTGGTTTGAAAATACCAAGGAGTATATTATAATATAAAAAAATCTTAATACATTTTTAGAAATTAGTAAGGATTTCCTTGAAAAACAGAACAAATAAAACCTTATAAAAGAAGAGTGCATGAACAGTGTTATATTTTTTAAGAAGTCAAATGCAAATGTAAAATACTATTACAAGAAGAAAATTCCAGGCTTAGATGATTTCACTTGTGAGTTTTCCAAACATACAGAACAATAAAAAAAGAACTTTACAAAAATTCATCCATATTAGAGGGGAATATAGAGGAAACACTTTCCACAGCACTGTATGAAGAGATCATAACATTTTTACATACATCTGACAAGGATATTTCAAGAGAAGAAAAATATAATCTAATTTCTCCCATGAAAATAGGTACAAACACCAAAATCAAAATGTTATTTAAGTAAATGATGTTATCAATTGAAAAAATAAAATATCCTGAGCAAATTGAATTTGTTGCCAAATCTTCTAAATTTCTAGAAGATTATATGGGAGAATATCACTTGATATTGGGGAGTCAAAGTATATTTTTTAATCTAAGACATAAATAATACCAACCAAAAGATCAAAGATTCATAAAAAGGATCTCATTAATTTATGTTCTTTCACTTATTAAAATGTACTATTAAAATCATAAAAAGACAAATCACAGAGTGGAAGACAATATTTGCTGTGCATACACCTGACAAAGAATTATTATACTGTACATAATTCATAAAATCCACTTAAAAAAAGACAGGCAAGCTACTTAAAATTTGCCCAAAAAATGAAAGGTAATTACAAAAGAAGATATTATAATTACCAATAAGCACATGGGAAAATGTTCAAATAATTATTAGGGGAATGAATATTAAAACTATAGTGTCATATCTCTGTATCTCACCCAGAAAACAAAAACTAACATTCAGTATTCATGAATGTGGTGTAACTGCAGCTCTCATACTAAACTATGCAAGACTTCTAGGCTGTTTATGACACATATGTGTTTGAAAAGATAGTCTGAAACAAAGAAACAAAAAAATTTGAAGGCCTTTGCTCTTATTTGAAGAGATTGGAATGAATCTAATCTAATAGTTTTTCCTTTTCACATGAATTTCTCTGGAATCTGTGAAAGTTCATCCCTCCTTTTGGATGTGATAACACCCTCTTTTATGTAAGGATGGAGGTAGGTGGAAACAAGGGGCAACTGGTAATACAGGAGAGAAGTTTCCTGTGATACACCATTCTTCCTTTGGATAAACAATAAAATATACTGACCTCACAGAGTGCATCGTAAAGATTGTGTGATATTTTTTGAGAAAGATTTACTGTGGCACAAGGAACATCACAGCATTCAGTAAATGCTAGTTTCCCTTCATGCTATTGTCCTATTTGAATATATAGAACAATTATTATTTCTCCAACAAATTGGAGAAATAAACCAAAATAATTTTTGCAAAAGATATTCTGTCAATTGCAACCATTACAATTGCAAAGCAATATTGAATTTATATTCTTTAGATGGTAAGGTAAAGTGATAAAATTTAATTTAGTTATAAAATATTAAAAGGGCATTGTCATATTTATTGGGTTTCAGAACTTAAAAGATGTTTAAATAAAGAAAAAATAGTTCTTATTAGAAAGAGAGCTTAAATTATACAGCATTTCAACAGCTGAAGACTACAAAAACAGGATCTTTTTTTCTCCTTAAGCTCAGCTGTAATATATGCATGCTGACATGTAGCATTGATTTTTTTCCTTTATGTATAGCTGTATTAATTTTCAAAGTTTACACAGACAAATTTGCACCTTTCACAGACAGAAGCAGCAAAATGAGTAAGATTCTGTGTAGAAAGCTCCATTATGTACTTTTTGTTAGTAAATTTATGTATTTTTAAGAAGCATCAATTTTTGCATTTTCTAAGATGTTTACTTCCTTAGTTTTCTTTGTAATATTTAAATGTACAATTTTTGTATGCTCTGTAACTCAAACTTAATTCAAAATAAAAAAAAAAAACCTTTACTTCTCCAAGTCACATTTTATGAACAAAATACCTATAAGCAATCATGTTTTTTTATGGTCTTTTTTCCGGAAAATCTAAAATATAAAACAGCAGCAGCATTGGACTTGATTGTATACCTCTGAAGCCACTGTGTAGTGTTAATTTTCAATATTACCTAAAGCAATAGAATATACATTATTCAACTGATTTAGAACTCTTCATTACAGTATTTAAAACACTCCTCAGCAAATTCCCTGATGATTCAACATGCATAAATTCTCCAGTGCTTCTTGGTTCATTTCTTGGAAATTTTCAGTTATTGTTCTATCAAGGGGATAAGTTGCCTACTAACTTAATAAATGTAGCTAAAATAGATATTTCACTATCAGTGTGCATAGTTTCTGCCAATTGCATATTTATTAGGAATATTTACCTTTTCAACTTTATTCCCCTTACTTGGTTGACTTTTCCTCTCTAAACTATTTATTTATTTATAGGAAGAAAACTTCAAAATTCAGAATAGAAATTTAGTCTATAATCTCACTTTTCTCTTATCCCCCAACTTTTTTGTGCCTTTTCATTACATTATCATAACATTCAACCCTTTTTTTTTTTTTTTGGACATCATGATATTTGGTGGCAATAGAAATTACTTTCCCTCATGAATTTTAGAAGATTTTATTGAATTAATGATAGTGTAAGCATTAGGAATATAAGGGATGCAATATTTCAAGCCTAGTTTCTAGAAGCATGTTTTAATTAAACCTTGTCTACATTGGAATTTGTTGTGCCAGTGTGTACACGCAGAGATACTCCACCCAGGTCCCCCTCCAAGAAAGGACTTGCCATTTGATCAGGAAGATGATCACCACTCAGACTCTATTTTAAGCCCCTCCAGGCTCTATCTGAAGTCATTTCCTGAGCAAGATGGAGCTATAAATCACTGCTCTTCTCAGTTAAGTATAAAATCTCTTTGCTCCAGAGGTCCCCAGCAATTTGGCAAAGGTTTTGTAACAACCTTGTGATTAACAATTTGTTAATCATTCCTGTCTCTTTTGCTTCCTTGCAAATTTATTGATAGATAATAAACAACTGCCCCCCCACCCCAAACTCCATTCCAATTTCTGCTTTTAGAGAACTTCGAGAGCTGATGCCAGAAGTGGCCTGAGAAAATAAATTACAAGAGAATCCAGTTGGAAGTGCCGACTTCCATCATTGGCAAGAAGTAGAAAATAGCCTGTGCTCAGTCAACTTTTAAAATACTTGCTAGTGGTGGTTTGGGAGGGTGAATTGGTAAAAGGGAATAAAATAGTGCCATTTATCAAATGTTTGAGATACAGATAAGAATATCAATTATAAAAATAACAGGATGAGATAACTATTGCTAAGTGCCATTAATGCTCTACAGCAAGATAATAAACAGTTGGATACCAGCCAATTAAAAGTCAGATGTGAAAACTAGAGAGAATCCTTGGTTTCACAGAAGGAAATTCCAATCTTCCACAACTTGAGGGTGCAGCCTGGGAACAAACTCAAGACTAAGCTGAAAACTAAGCCCAGGACTTAAGAGTAAGTGGCTAAATATCATATATGGTTAGAAATCCAGCAAAAGTAGCTCTTTTTGACAAAGTCAGGGTCCTAATTGGAAAAATCTGGTTTCCAAAACATGAGATAGTGACATCTGCATGGATACCCTAAAATTGTATTAAATAACTATGAAAATTTCTTTGAATCTTATGAGTCTGTGTATGTGGCCGATTCTTACCTATTAAAGGCTAGCACCAAGGGTTTAATAGAAGGAAGAAGTTCTGATGTTCACTGGTACGATGGGGCAACTATAGTTGACAATAGTTTCTAAGATTAATAATGAAGAATAGGAAATAAGTAAATTTCCCTGTGGTCCACTCTAATATGTTGCATTGTTTATATTGTAACTAAAGAGAAATCTTTTGCAAGAGAATATAGAAAATACTGCCAAGCTGCTTTTGAATTAATCTGACATTTAAAAAATTAATTTATAATAAAGGGTAATAAATTTACTTTATCAATAATGCATGACTGAGTCTATCATTTAGATATATTTGAATATACTTTATTACTGATTCATACATAAGAATTTTAAACAAGTATTTTTTAAACACAATACTTACTATTTTTCTGTATAATTTTCAAACAAACAAGCCAAAAGTGTCATATTTATGACTTACAATTTTATTTTGGTAAATTTGTATTTTGGGCTTAATCTCACATATTTTATATGATTAAAATAAATGTTTTATAGATTATACTAAAACACTAGTAGAAATGTTTGTAGAATTTGGAATTTGAAGGTATAAAATCAAATAAATCCACAGTCATTATCCAAATAAATGGAAATATTTCTTAAATGGTTTATAATTTGTTAAATTTTTTACTTTAAAATCTTCAACAAAAGATCGTCTCCCAAACCACAACTTTATTACTATATTGAAAGAAGACTCAATTAAAAAGTAAACATGGGCTTGGCATGGTGGCTCACACCTCTAATCCTAGCACCCTGGGAGGCTGAGGTGGGAGGATTCCTTCATGTCAGGAGGTACAGACCAGCCTGAGCAACAGCAAGATTCCTTCACTACTGAAAATAGAAAAAAATTAGCAGGGCCTAGTGGCATGTGCCTGTAGTCCCACTACTTGGGAATCTGAGGCAGGAGGATCACTTGAGCCCAGGAGTTTGAGGTTGCTATGAGTTAGGCTTACTCCATGGCACTCTTGCCTGGAAGGGAAAGAGAGAGACTCTTGTCTCAAAAAAAAACAGTAAATATATCTAGCCTACACATGGAAAAAAATTATTCAAAAAAGAATGCAACTGGCCGGGCTCAGTGGCTCATGCCTGTAATCCTAGCATTCTGGGAGGCCGAGGTGAGTGGATCGTTTGAGGTCAGGAGTTCGAACCCAGCTTGAGCAAGAGTGAGACCCCGTCTCTACTAAAAATAGAAAGAAATGATCTGGCCAACTAAAATTATATATAGAAAAAAATTATCTGGGCATAGTGGCGCATGCCTGTAGTCCCAGCTACTCGGGAGGCTGAGGCAGCAGGATCACTCAAGCTCAGGAGTTTGAGGATACTGTGAGCTAGGCTGACGCCATGGCACACATTCTAGCCTGGACAACAAAGCTAGACTCTGTCTCAAAAAAAAAAAAAAAAAAAAAGAATGCAACTGAAAATATTAAATTTCTTAACATATTCAGTAAGAAGTAATGAAAAAATGGCATCTAGTGTCTATTAAAAAGTTCAGAAAAACAAAAAGAAAATCAGATTTTAGAAAATAAATAAAAGATGAATTAATTAAGATAACTTTGATTTGTAAACCAATCATTGATGTATTTATTGATTCAACAATGCTTAATATCATCCATGCATTCTTCTAGGTACTTGACAGAAATTATTGACCAATACCAAAATAATAAATTCTCTGAGCTTTTGTAGATTGTATTCCAACAAATCTGACTTATTAGTAAATTGCTCAATGATCTGGAAGAAATTGAATTTACTGATATCTCAAAGAAAATTATGAAGAAAATAAAGTTTGTAGGAGAAAATAATAGATATGAAAGAATGAAAATGAGCTTACAAATGAAACAGTATTTTCTTATGTGCAGACTAGAAGAATTGAAACAAAAACAATTTTAAAAGACATAAAAGTATAACATTTTCCTGTATAGAAAAAATACAATATATATGGATAAGTTTAGGAATATTTATAATCCAAGACAATCTTAAGAACCAATGGCATGCTTTTCTTTTCCTCCTTTCATTTTCCACTAAAATTAGCAAATAAATGAATATATATAAAATGACCTTGATGAAAATAATAGGAGAGTTATGAAAAACTACACCACAATTTTAACACACTGAATCAGATAGAGAAGAGATAACCACTAAAACAAAGAATGAGAAAATAAGCAGAGAACACCTGTGCTTGGGCGATGCAAGCAGCTAGGGAGAATTTGAGTTGCCTGTGCAGCAGAAACCATAAGCAGCACAGAATTAGTTTTAAAAATGGATTAGTGGAGGTGTGGGTCAGTAAAAGGGAATAGGACAAAATTCTGAATAGGAAATACATGCAAAGCAAATATTTCTTCTTCAAATCTCACAATTTCTTTTTTTCTTTTTCATTTTTTGTTGTTTTTTTTTGGGGGGGGGGCAGAGTCTGGTGGTGTCACCCAGGCCAAAGTGCTGTGGCATCAGCCTAGCTCACAACAACCTCAAACTCCTGGGCTCAAGTGATCCTCCTGCCTCAGCCTCCCAATTAGCTAGTACTACAGGCTCACACCACCATGTCTAGCTAATTTTTTCTATTTTTAATGGAGTCGGGGTCTTGTTCTTGCTGAGGCTGGTCTCGAACTCCTGATCTCAATTGATCCTACCACCTCAGCCTCCCAGAGTGCTAAGATTACAGGTGTGGGCCACCGTGCCTGGCCTTGAATCTCAAAATTTTTAACATCCTGGCTTGTACTCCCAAACGAGGGGCAAGCTATATGTTTTATCAGGGACAGAAAGAGGGTTTTTATTAATTTTTAATTTTTAAAAATATTTTTATATGCTTCATTAAGGTCCCCTACAATTCTTATTAGGCATGGCATCTCCACTCATTTTGGTTACTTTCCAGAGATAAATCTGTGTAAGAAGTTATGTATACAGGATAATAACAAAAGTCTGTTTACCTGTTCCTATGGAAACCTTGACATAATGTTAAAAGAAAAAAAAAGCATAACATTATTTTGCATGTGAATTTAGGAAGAGAGTATATTTTCTATATCTATAAAATAGCAATACAACAATGTATCATATTTTAATGTTATATAATAAAACACCAAACTTCTGATATTACATTTTTCTTGGAAGATTTTAAGGTTCAAAAATGTGCTGAATAATTGCATTTTGGGCAAAAGTCTAACTTAATTAAAATAACTAAAGAGACTTGATCTAATATTTGTTCACAAATGATTTACTTTCTTGTTATTAAAATCTTATGTTTCACTTATGGTCATTTTTGTTTAAGTTTAACTCCCAAGATCTATACATAATTTTTGCTTATAAGTAATATTAAAATGAAACAACCCAGTTATGATACTTGATAATTGCTGATGCACCCCAATATTCTGGAGTAAATTCATTAATCTGTCATTGGATTCTATTGTTTGATTCCAAAAGTAATGGCCCCAAATATCTTCTATTAGAAAATTTATTATTAACATTCAGCACCTGTCATGGTTTAAAAGAAAATGAATGTAAAGCAAAACAAGATTATAATGAGGAGAAAAATTTGTTGTTTGCCTATTGGAATACATATTTTCATTTTTGAAATACTTTTCTTTCAAAGCTTAAGTAATTAATAAAATATGAAAATGACTAAAACATTGATGTATATATATACATATATATTCATATTAATATATGTATATGTGATATATATACAGATACATAATATATGTACATACACATATGCAGCTGTAAAGTGCTAATTGAAATATGCTAAGGAGGTGCCAATGGGTTGCTAACAAGGAACTCAGGGAAAGAAAGGACTCAGGTATTCCAGGAAATGTGATAATGAGGAACTTGTTAATGAGGCTTCATTAAATAGGTATTGGAACTCACAAGCTTTTTTCCCTTCTTCATTTTACTTAGTAAAATAGGGGAAATATGTACTTTTTTTGAATGCCAAAGCAATATAACACTTGTGGCAGGGAGTGTTCTTCCTCCACGTCCACATTCTAATTTCTGGAACTTGTGAATATTTTACTTTATGTCGGAAAAGACGCTTTGCAGATGTGACTAAGTGAACGATTTTGTGATAGGAAGATTATCCTGGATTATCTCCATCAGCCCGATTCATTACCAGAATACTTAAAAGAGTCAGAGAAGGGACATATTGACAGAAGCAGAATCAAAGAAAAATTTGAAGATGCTACCTTGTTGGCTATAGAGATGGAGGAGGAGGCCATAAGAAATGCAGGCAGCCTACAGAAACCAGAAAAGGCAAGGGCATGGATGTTCCCCTAAGGCCTCTAGAAAGAGGGCAGAGATGCCATCACTGTGATTTTAGCCCCATGAAACCCATTTTGGACTTCTGATCTCCAGAACTGTATAATAACAAATGGGCTTTGTTTTACGCCACTAAATTTGTGGTGATTTATTATAAGAGTAATAGGAATATACTATATTATTTTGAAAAAATGTGCTAAATCCTAACTTGTACCTCTGATTTGGACACTAAGTAGACATGACTGGAACTTGCCTATTTGTTTACATACAATAAGTGAAGGTCAAGGGTCACAACATCACAGCAAGTTGCCATAATTGTCCTCAAGCCCCAGTTTTCAAGTTCAAGCCTCAATATTTGAAGGAAATTTAAATGGAAATAATCAAAAAGAATCATTTTGTAGATTATTATATTTTCAATACAGTCACGTAGCTAAATGTTTTACTTGCTGAAAAATATTTCGGTATTCCATTTTTAGATGGCATACATTGGACTATCCTCATAAGGTAACAATGTTTTACCCTGTTGTAGCCCTACAACACTCACAAATAAACTAGGGTGAAGATAAAAGCCCACCCTAAGGTTGGCTGAATATAAAGGTGGGGAAAGGTTGTGGTTTTGAAGAATTAAACAGGGAAACATACATCTTCTGAACTTTTTAATAAATGAGACCATTTAAACAATGAGATCATTGTTTAGGATATATTTTGAGTTGGGATTTTCAGAACAAAGCTTAACTGACAGAGCTGTGCATAATACTAGGTATATCTTTGAAAATAATAAGCATATGAATATCCAAAGACTTCCACATTTATTTTATTGAAAACTTTCTAGATGGTGAAAAGAACTGTATTTTCTAGATGACAACCCATAATCAAATTATGTACATCAGAGACGTTATTTTCTTTTTCTTCTTAAAGAAATATTCAAGATCACTCATAACTAGGTAGAAGACAGGTAGACCCCTACTTTTGGTAGCCATTCTCATCACATGTCCAAAAATTATTAAATTATAACTCACACTTTTTATATGTCATATTAATGGATAGACTAGAACACTGTTTTATAGTTATTTAGATAATTTGTACCTATTTTCACTTACTATATTTTTTCTTTTGCAATGCAATAAACGTAAGGTTTATATTAAGCATTTCTACAGGTGAAAGGGATGAAGTATGTGCAGAGTTGTAAAAGATATTCACTGACCTTCTATTTCTAAGATGCCATTTCATTAATCTTCACCATCTAGCATAAATAGAATTCATCCATTATAGTAAGGTTTCCACACCAAAAGTATAAAAGGCCAAGCAGGTTTTAACCTTAGAAACATGAGTAAGTACATTCAGTCTCACAGTCTGTGCTGTTAAAATTCCTCACGGCCTCCACCTCCTTCTAGGAAAGCCCCATGTGAATTTCCTATGGGCCTGAAAGACTAACAAGCAGGACATGCTATGCTTCTGGGAAGTTTTTTATTTTATTTTCTCTTTAAATAATAAGTGAATATTTTAGTTTAATTTTAATAATCCATGTATAAGGTAATATAGATCTCTAGCTCTGTTAATTTTCCCAACTTTGGAGCTATTGTGTTCCAGTTATAGTACTAAATTTCTGTCTCATACACCTGGGCCAAAGCTTCATATTAATAATTTAGGTTATCCTATGCTTGTAGGCCCTCATACGTTTTGAAAATTTCCCAATGCCCAGGAAATTGAGTTTTGTTCTTCAAACTCTGCTTGGCCTTTTATACTTTGCTTGGTGATAAGGACTCTGCTAGCTGCTGAGAAGCAGCAGCTGTCCCCTTAGCCTTTATCACTATCCTGTCATGAGCCAACTCTCCTCCATTATTCTATTGGTGTTTTCTGATGTCAAATATTTTCCTAGATAAACTACAGTTTTCCTGTTTTTGTAACTGCCGGGTACTATATTCTGTTACCTTGTTAGACGTCTTTATATTTCGAAAAAGCTAAACTTCAATAAAAGTAAATGATCAGCTAGCACGCAATGCAGTGTGGCAGCCAGCCCCATCTCATTCCCTGTCTCCTTGCTAGGTGTCTGGATTGGCTAAATTAACCCTTTCTTGCCTTTATGTGTTATACAATTCAATACACTCTTTTCAGCTCTGTTTCCTTTAGTATATTTTATTACGCATAGTCCACTGTCAATTTTCTCCTCAAAAATTAATTTGTAATTTTCATTTAAGAGAATAAAATAATGGGGTAATTCTAAGTAAAGGTGAAATGATATTCAATATGAAAAGTGAAATGTCACATACTTGATATATATCAAGAAACTTATTAAAAATAAAACTTGTCCACAAATGATTTTAAAAAAAAGCAACCCTTAGCACGTACCTCATGAATAAAGTGGTAATATAAAATAATGTTATATCCAAGAGATATTCTAAAAATGTGTATGCATTTATATGTACATTTATATACAGGTATACGTACATATATATTTATATATATATTTAGGAAAAAATATAAAATTGTATTATAGGAAATTAATAGTCAAAACTATAGGACTAAAAATCAAAATTCTAAAAATAGTCTGATTAGGTACTCCAAGTTCAAACAGTGGATCAGTATTCTGATATTTTATGCATTTTCCATAAAATACTAAGTTATTCTCAGAATTACTATTTCCCATAGAATATACTACTTATATTTGTATTTAGAATAGTACAAATCGTGTTACATTAACTTGTTTAATGCCAGTTGCTAAATTTAATAGTTAAATGTATATCACAGATGCAAATAAAAAAATGGGTGACTTTAACACATTGACTGCCACACTAGAAAAAAAAATTTTCCTTGGGGCCATGGTGTTTTATTACAAAAATAGAATAAGAACTTTGAAAACAAAAAGATCCTTTACAATTTGATGAAAAATTTGTTATTTTTTATTGTTTTCTGTGCGTGAGTTATATGCAACTTGAAAAATAGTTCACATGGTTCCCAAGGTGAAGAGATATGTGAGTTACATATGCTTCAGGAGTCCCCAGGCTCAAAACTAGCATGAGTTAAATACAACTCACATGGCAATTAATGTGTTAAAGAAAACCTGACAAGTCAGAGGTCCTGATCTGATTTTCCAACCCCCAAAAGTTCCTCCTCCAGAATATCATCTGCAACATATGCTAAATGTCTAATTATTAAGAACTGTTTATATTTTTATTTAATCTTAGAACATAAAGCTGATGTATTAGCCAGGGTTCTCCAGTCACCTTGGCGACAACATAGGAGATTATATATGTATGGGTATATAAAAATATAAATGTATTATGACAATTAGCTCATGAAATTATGGAAATTGAGAAGTCTCACTATATGCCCTCTTCAATCTGGAGAACCAGAAAAAATATATTTAGTCCAAGTCCAAAGGACTGAGAAGCAGAGGAGTTTCTAGTATATGTCTCAGAGTTCAGAGGCCAAAGAACCAGGGACTCTGATGTTCAGAGGAAGAAGAAGATGAATGTCGCATACCAGTGAGAGAGAGAATTTGCCTTTCCTTCACTATTTTGTTCTATCCAGGCCCTGGACACACTGGATGACGCCCAGCTCACATTGGTAAGGGCAATCTTCTCTACTCAGTCTACTGATTCAAATGCTAATATCTTCCAGAAATAACCTCAGAAATAATGTTTTACCAGCTTTCTGAGTATCCTTTAACCCAGCCATGTTGATAAAGAAAATTAGCCAGCACTGCCAGTTACCTATAGTTAAGGATGTGTTACCTATTGTGCTCTCTTGCGTTTAAACTCTTCCTTTTCAACTGTTCTTTCATTCAAGCTTTCTAGGATGCTCTCTTAGTTTCATCACCTTTCTTTCATGCATCAACTCTCTCTGAAATAGCTATCACTCTACCACATTTCCAAAAACGCTCACATAAATGTTTCTACTAATTCCCATGTCTGAAAAGCTCATTTAATTTATCTCTTTGTAGAATTCATACTGTTGATCCCTGTTCTTTCCGGAAACATTGTCTTTCTTTGGCTTCTATACCACAAGACTTTCCTGGGGCTACTCCTATATGCTTAGCCTTTCTGTCTTTTATTCAGGCTCAACTTCCTAGAGTCCCTCCCCCACCCCCATCTTAGTCCTAGAAACTTTTCTCCTCTTACTATTATCCTTGAAGCCCAAAGTCACATCATTTATCTCCAGAAAGATGACACAAATTTATCTATGAAGCCAAAATTTCTCCACTGAATTCCAGACTTGTATTCATTCCAATTTCATATTTCTTTTTAGATATTTTAAGGGCAAATGAAGCTTAAAATATACAAAACCTAATTGCTGACCCTCTTTATTCCTCTCCCATAACAACTTTCCCCCTCTCCACTCCAAAAGAGAAAGTTTGATTCTCTTCCAACATTTCCTATTTCAGCGAGTTTGCATAATTGTATAAGCCTGAAACTTAAGAGTCTTATTTAATTTTTCTGTCTATGTAAGATTCTCATACCTAACTTACTACCAAGTTCTAAAAACTTTCTCTATCTCTCTTCAACACTGTCTCTCATCTCTCCACTATTGTCCCACTGGCCATGTTTGACTTTCTGATGCCAGAGTGTCTTTGCCCATGTTGTTCCCTCTGAATGTAACCCTCCTTCTTACCCTTTTTAGATAAAGATTAACTAGATAATAAACTTGTTATCATATTACATGTTTTAGTTCAATTGTATCTTCCTAAAGGAAACATGACTAACCTCCCTTATATGATAAATCTCCTATTAAATGTTCATATTCTGATAGAATCATACATTGCTCAAAGTGCATATTTTAGCGACATCTTTACATTAATATGTGTGAATATTTGGTGAATGCCTGTCTACTCCACTAGGCTGCAATTATCCTTGGTGCAGAGTTCCTGTCTCTTTTTCACTATTCAATGCATTCCAAAGACCTAGCATTAAGTAGATGTTCAATAAACATTTAATCCAAATGCATTGACCATAAATACTTTTTAAAATAATTTTTAGTTTTTTACTTTTATTTTTTAGCAACAGAAAGTTTATTGAGAGAGAGAGAGAGACAGACAATAGATCCTACTCTACAGACATTGTAAAGGCTATTTTTTTCATACACTTCACTGCTCATCCATAAAATGACAAAAAAAAGAATAACTCATATGCTTCATAAAACATTTCCATGTAATTTGGCTTTCAAATGGAAGAATTTAGACAAAGCATGGTTTTCTTTCTGCTAATTGTGTATCAGTAATTGACACAGAAAAAACTAGACAGAAACAATAGTGAAAATTGGATCAACATTTGATAAGGTAAATGATATCAAATTTTCAGAGGGTATGTGACATGAAATAATGATAATGTAATTTGATTATTGGTAATAATTTCTTGAAATCTGCTGTCACAGAATTCTGGATTTCACCCTCTAGGGAAACAGCAAATCCAAATTGACTCACAGGGTATAGCAACATCTAGATTGGAAAGGAAAATTAGTAAAAAGAATGTTGGAGAACTATATTTTCCACTTATTATTATTACTTAGAATTGCATATACATCAAATTGACTATTACTGCATTTTATAATTCCATGTAAAATACATTTTGATTATCTTCATATTATTTCTACAAAGGATCACAAAGGAATTCGGCATCAATTAATTAGAGGTCTAATTGAAATTTTAAATAAGTAAGGTTATGAGGTTCTATCCTATGAAAACAGCCAAAGCAAATTATTTTAATTGTATAGTTGCATAAAATCAGCCTGTCATCTGTTCTATTTCTCATTCTAAGAGATGCAGCACTTATGAATATTTAAATGGAATACTGCTTTAATTGGTGCTATTGTAGATAAAAGTAAATAAAAGAATTTCACTTGCAAATATTCCTCTAAATCATTTTAAAGAATCATCTTTTTAAAAGCAAATCCTTGAAAGCTCTAATGCATGAATATAATTTAGGATCAATATACTACATTAATGAGCATCTGAAATTTAAAGTATATCCTTCAAAGTATTTATCCTTTGATGACTGGTTACATAATATGTCTTATAGGATTGTATTCTATAATTGATTATCAAATTCATATTGTAAACCATCATTTTCAATTATACTAAAAAATGCACTGTGATGTTACAATTCTTAGCTCCAAAGAAGCGATAGAGAGCTTTTAAATAGATCTATAGTTAGCATATCAATATTTGTAATATATGGTAAGGCTTTTGTTTTGCAGTAAAGTGATATTGGAATTATGTAAGCTAATTTTTGTTATGTCCAGAAGGATCTTTCATTTGTACTGACCTTCCCTTTTATGGGAAGTATATTTTATGTTGTTATGCTTTCTTATAAGAAAGAAGCTAAGGAATAAATGAAATATGTGTTGTGTTTCAAGACATACAATTGCCCATATATAACAGGAATGAAATTGATATTTGGAATTTGTTATTTGATATGCTGAATCTTAGGTAAACTGGAAGTTTAATCATGAAATAACTTTTATTCTAGAAATTGTTGACCTGGAATTAAAAAAATAATAATGTTAAAAAAACTTTCTGTTTTTCTTATTTTTAGAGAAGGTTCTTTACCCTTTAGAAAATGTTATTTTATTATTTAATTTATAATTCATGACAATGGAATTTAATATTTTAAGTTGGTTACTATGAATAAGGCTATCTTTTAAACAATGGAATAAATATACTATATACCACTTCATTTATAGGTTGCTTTACATCAGCAAAATTCTTAGGGCAGGTTGAAAACCCCTGAAGCGATCTAGTGATAATTTTAGCAGGTCTATACAGTCAAAACTGCATTAATATTTATACTAAGATGCTCTCTCTCTTCTCCTTTGTTGTGTTGATATTTCTAATGATGCTGTAAGATAGTGGTGGATAAAACTCCTGATGACTGATTATAAAGGCAGTGCCTCTAAACTGCACTAGTACTCATTGAATTATTCAACTTCATACTCTGGGGAAGGGGAGCATAGAGGAGGCACATCACCACCATCAACAACAAAACAGTTTTATTGAATAATGTTCTAGCTGTAAATATAATAAATTTTATTAAATTTATTAATATTTGTGTACATAATATTTTAACATACCATGTGATGAAATGGGAGATATACATGAAATGCTTTTCCTGCAATGTGTGATTGTTGTTTCCAGGAAGAGCACTTGAGGTTTTTCTTTGGTTGATGACTTGGGTGGATGGGGGGTGGGGGAAGGGGATGGGGGTATAACTACATGATGAGTGCAATGCGCACTGTCTGGGGAATGGACACGCTTGAAGTTCTGACTCGGGGGGATGGCCGGGACATGGGCAGTGTATGTGGCCTGAACTTTTGTACCCCCATGAGGATAAACTGAAATAAAAAAAAATAAAAAAAGAAAAAAAAGAAAGACCAACACAACTAGTTGCTATTTCCATAAAAAACAATTTTTACCTGAAATAACAACTGATAGAAATGCTATTTGGGTATTTAGGAGAATTTTCTTTCAAATAAACTAAGTGAGCCTTCAATTTCAAGGAAAACAATCCAGAATTTTTTTTCTATTAATGATAAAATTCATAACTTCATGTGAAAATTAGAATTTTGGAAAAGTATATCTATTTATGCTCTTGACAGCCTCTTAATATTAATACTTAAGGATACCTCTTATGAATTGATGATGTCAATAACATTTTTAATATGTTATGATAGAATGTGTCAAAATTCAAAAGACATGTATAAGGGAGCAAATAGTTTCCAAATGATCAATGGATAATATTACACATTCATGTATGGGTAAAATATCCATTCAAAGGATAACATAGACCAATGGACTTGAATGTAACAGCATTCAACAAGATCAGATGATTTCAAATTTCCCATTGTGACTAAATTTTATGAAACTACCACTTATTGGGTTTTGGTACAGCATCAAAGACTAATATCCCCAATTATCCAGAAAAGCTAAACTTTTTAAACCACAAATCTATATAAGGATGGATTCTTTTTATATGATATTGCCAAAAGAACATATCACAACAGAATGATTGCAGAAGTAGATATGAGAGATCTGCTTTCCTTTATTAAGGCAGATATTAAAGATATTCCAAAAAAGAAAAACAATTAGTTATTTGTGATAATTATTTATTTTTTCTATTTTAGAAGAGGTTTCTCATAAAATATGTTATTTAGGTTACTTAGTTCATTATTGTTGATATTTTAAATGATAAATAGTTAAATAACTATTTTCATTTCTATATGGAAATGAATTACTGTTATAATTCTCCATGATTCTGTCCTTATTTAGTTTTTGTAGTTAATAGATCTAAACCCTATCTATCTCTGGAAGAGAAGAAACACTTCAACTATTTTTCATTACTTATGAAACACTGTTTTCTACATAGTATTTTTCATAAATGTTTTAAATGATATAACATTTTATAATCAAATTTTTTTCTAATATTTGTCATAAAGGTATTATATTTTCAGATAAATTTAGGTTTTCTGATGTTTAATGAACAGAATATATGCTTTTTATCCTTTGCTGTGTCTTGAAAATGATTGAATACTGAATAGTTAAAATCAGTGATTGGCTGATTTCTCCAAATGCCTTAATAATCTCAAAATTATTTTCAATTCTTGGCATGATAATGCATTGGTAATTTAGAAATTCCATCTGATGGCATCATACCACCAATGCAATACACCTTCTGTGTATATATACATATATGTACATATATGTGTATATATATCACTGTTTAATACCCAGTTTTTGGAACACAATCTTACTTTCATGACTCATTCCTTTTTATTCTAAGCAATGGTCAATTTATTATATCACATCAAAATGTCACAATCCAAGTCACAGCACCAAAGATATCAGGGAAATCCAAGTCAAGGCACCAAAAATGTCAGGGTGGCAGTCTGCCCTCGGTTCTTGGTGTGCTCTCAGCCGAAGAATGAGCAGAAACACCAGAGTATCAAGTTCAGACTATTATCCTGATCCTCTGCATCCTTGCTTGGAAAAATCACCAGCAGGACCAATGTCTTTGAATAACCTCATGCAGCAAGCAGTTTCAAATGAGCAGCTCTTTATTGCAGAGCAAAATGGATCTGTCTCCTTGAGTGGAGGGAGACAGACACTCACTCACTGACCCACTCTCTCTCTAAATTCTAAGATTGTTTGCTTTTATTAGCCGAGTCTGGGGAAGGGCTTTCAGAAGGTGTGGGATGTTATCAAATGATCAACAGGTGTCCTCAATGCAAGCTCCCTCTCTGAAAGCCCACCTTGGGGAGGGGAGTGTTGGTGAACGACAATGCATATTCAAGCTAATGGCATAATAATTACCCTTAGGTTACTCTATGTCACTTTCTAAATCTATCATGCCTGGGCTGGGGGATCCCCAGATCCATAAAGCTTTCTCTCCTTCCCCAGGTGTAGCAGTTGCTTGGGATAGGATTAGGGGTGGAACAGCACCGAAATGGAGTGCCCGCCCTTATCCTTCCTTCCAGGTGGAGCAATTGCTCAAAACAGCACCAAAGCAGGGAAGGCTTGTCCCTAGAAGAACTGGATAACCTAACTATCTGCCTAACAATAAATGTCTTAATTTCTTTGTCTCTGTTCTACATTGTCCTTTGCTGGTATTAGTAGAAGAAATATGTGTGCAGGAAAGACATAGAATTGCCCTGAAAATTGGCACAATGTAACTGTCAAGATCTTATTTTCTAATCTGTGGTAGGAATAAATACGAAAGTTAGTAAGATTAAGAAGGTGAAACATCAAGATTTGGATGTTATTTTGGCAAAGAAGGCTCTAAAATGCATAGAACTACAAAAGAAACACAGACATCACAGACATCTGCTTCCCCAGTTCTTGTTAAAATTGGCACTCAGATGGAAAATATCAATATGTCAAATATTATTACAATTTCTAAATACACTATAACATATTGTGAAGACATGATTCTCCTGCTTACTTTCTGATCTTACATAACATTTCTTAGGATAGCTGATTTTATAATCCATTATGGTTTTCAGAATAGTTTTTAAAATCAGAGAACAACTTTACTTCTCTAGGATTATTAAGTACAATAGACCATCTAGAGTTAGTGTACTCTTCACAATGTGAGATGGCAGAAGATGTAATTCTACTGTATCCTAAAAGAAAGACATTAGTTATGAGAAGAGACAGGCTTTGGGTTCAAATATATCCCTGGTTTTAGTTAAGTAGTACTGAGGAAACAGACTCTAATACTCTATATTCTTATCTGAAAAATGATGGTATTTACTTAGCGTTTTTGAGAACTGATAATTTATATGAAGCAATTAATATGTAATTTAAATATTACATTTTTAAAGATGATAAAGTAAGGCTAAACAGTGGAAGGTGTCTTTTCCTTTTTATCCATACTAAGCTTATCTATGTCCAGTCTTACCACAGTGAATAGCACAAACCAAATATCAAAAAGCCTTGAAGTTTGAAGAAATAATAAGAACCAGCAGCAATTTCAAAGGAGCTGACCATGCTGATTAAATATTTACTCATATATTAATCCAGTCATTATCCTTTTATTTATTCATTCATTCAATCAATATTTACAAAAAACCTCTGTGATAAAGCCCCTCTAGATATTCACCAACACAATTTTTTCTCTTTCTCCTTGAGTGTACAACTACAGTCCCATTTTCCAACTTTCCTTACAGTTAGTTGTGTAACATGTAACTAAGTTATGGCCAGTGAAATCTAGGCAGATGTAATGTATACTACTTCAGACTTTTCAATACAAAAACTACCACACAATCCCCACCATAGTCTCCTGCTGTCTGGAGGTTGGATGTCAACTCTAGGGCATAGAGTCAACATAGCATTTTCTTGGTCAGCCATGCCCTAAATGACTATAAAGAGTAGAGAACTACCAGCATCAATTGTACTTTGCATAAATGAATAATAAGCTTTGACTTTTTAAAAAGCCATTCAAATATTAGAATTCATATTCACAGCATTACTTTAGTTAGTACCTCTAACTTCTAAACAATTTCTGTTCTTGACCCAGTGGTGAACAAAAGAGAACCTTTGTTCAGAATAGTACAGACTTTTTTTAGGAAGCCAAAAATATAATGTCACAAGTAATATAACATAAAGTCATAAAACACAGATTAAATACATGTGTAAGATACTATGATAGCAAAATGGAGAGAAGCTTGATTCATTAATTGAAGCTGAGGAAGAAGGAGACATTTAGAAAAAGCTTCCAAAAAGACACAGTTACTGACATTTATTTTGAAGAATTAATTGAAGTAAGGAGGGATAAAAGTGTCCTAGTCAGATAAATTGTCATTGAAAAAGATAGAAGAAAACTGCAAACACCACACACACACACACATTTATACAATGTTTTTATATATAGTTATATATATATAGTACTATGTATACGCAATAAATTGAACAACATGGTGTGAGTATTAATGAGTAATTGTTCATCTCAGATATTAGTGATCCTACTGTGTCCTGAAAAGAGGCAGCAGAGCCATCAAACTACCTGCTAGTTTGGGGATGTTTGGGATGGATATGGTCCTTGTTTTCTTATCTTGTCTCAATTGTGTGGTTCTTTGCTTTTAATTTGCTCTCTGGTTTGTGCCTATCCCTATTGATATGGATTTCTGTTAGTAACATATACAATGTATAAATTTCTAATAATTCTTGGTCCTCAAGCAGATAGTCTCTGGCCTTCAAGGGTAAATTGAGCACTTATTCTGGTGTGGGAAGGTTTGAACTCAAGTTCTTTCTCTGACACTTACTAGCTGGATGATTTTAAAGTAAATCTCAACCTCACAGTTCCCAGTTGTCTAATAAGAAAATAGGCTCTATATCTTCTCATCTCTAACTTTGTCCACATTATAAAAATTGGGGAGTGTGAATTGCATTCTCTTTTGGAATTCTGCATGAATCTTACTGATAGTCCTTTCTCCCAAGCAAGCTGTCACTCTGGTTTCTCTGTCACTCAACCGCACTTGTTGAGTATACTACAATCCCCCTTCTCCTTTCTTCTTCCTAATCTTCTTTTATTGCAACATATTTCTATTGGCTACTCCAGTACTCCATCTCAAGAACCTCCAATACAGAAATAGTAAAAGTGACCCAATAATTTCCAGAAAAATTTAAAAAAATAAAAAATAAATACAAATTCTATTCAGCTGAGTAAGTGTTAACTCTCAAATCTGATGTGGGAAAAGGAGTGTATTCTCTTACATCCATTTCTCCAGTGATTCTATCAGTCTGTAACTGTGTGTCTGTGTGTTGGAGTGAGGGATGGGGATTGAAATGCAAGTCTGTATGAAATGTTTACAAACTCCATTATCATTGTATAAATACATTTATTCTCAACAAACGAATTTTAAAATACACAGAAACCTCATATTTGAAAAGCACTTTAAAGCACTTCAGTGTTATTAAATGATTAGTTTCTCACAAATGAACATTTTTAATTAAAAACATATGCCATCTAACCTTTAAATAACATAAAGTATTTGAACTCTGCTTATAGAGTTTACTGTATGAGCCAAGACGCTAAATGGAAAGATTGGTACAATTATGGCTAATTTCTTATCATTCATCTTCTCTTATGCAATTACACATTCTAAGATCAACCTTCTGTTTTCCTTGATGGCTCTCCTACAATGCATATTAAGTCGATGAATGATTACATGCATAGGTGGTATAAATGATGTACTCTATCTCATTCAAAATCTAATAACCAATGTGAATTTTTTAAAATATAGATTTAGATATAATATGGCATCAGGTTTAGAGTTTATTGGGGAATAAACAATTTTTTGAAGCATTGCAAAGATAGATATCTTTGTTAAATATTGGTAATGTTTTTTTTAATTCTTTAATCAAATTATTTAGTCAATGCAATTATTACTTGAGGTAAGAACTAAATTGAGAAAATAAATTGGAGAATTGAGATAATTATATGGAGAACACAGTTGCATAGCTTTATTTGGTATAGATTAACTTGACTGCTTTTCTGTAATTGCTACAACAGAAATTTTCAACTCTATTTTCCCCATATTAGCTATATTAATATGTGGTTATATATTTAATAAATGAGTTTTTGAATTTATGGAATTTTACTAAATATGTTCACATGTTCCATTCATGATGATAATAATTGTTATTATAGTATTAATAATACCAATAACAACAGTAATAACATATAAAGTTTACTCTGTGCAAGATAGTCTCCTATAATTTTACACTAATTTATTTAATCCACCCCCAAAAACTTATGAGTTAGAAATATTATTCCCACTATAGTATGGAAAAATGGAAATATAAAAAGAGTTAAATTATCTCCCCAAGTTTACACACTGGAAAGACTGAACACAGTGTTTCATTGTTCAAAAGAAACCTATGGTAGGAGAGAAGGCAAAGCCACTTAACAGGATTTATGGCTTTTGTTTGCAAAACTAAATATATTAAAACATATATGACATATATAAAATAAAGAAAGTATTGCAGGAACAGGTGGAGTGCCTTGAAGATACAAGATAAAAAACAGGGATTTTCCCTGAAAAGAAATCTCTTTAGATTGGATGGGGCAAAAGGAGATTTGTGTGGATTCCTATGTAAGAAACGCGTAAGACCCAAGGTCAGACAACACCTCAGGACACAAACACACCCAAGTAAGGAATGGCTTCAGCTAGGAAGATAGATCCATGGGTTCTCCTGCCTTACTAATGGCATGGAACAGTGAGGTCCAGATATGAAGGTGCTAATTGGAGAAGGATTAAGGATACCTCTATGGTAACCATGTAGTGATGGAAGACAGAAAATATAGAAAGGTGTGACAACTGTTCTGTGGGAGGTGAAAGCCAGCAATAACTAGGATTATTTTTCCTGCCCTATCAACTGATTCTAGGTAAGGAGTCATATATTCAATTATAGAAAAGAAAGCTATATTTCTTATATATAATTTGGGGACTGATACACATATCATATATATCTAAAAAAAAGATGCGGATATGGTGATCTCATTTTGGATTTGATATGTCTTGTTATGGCAGTGCCTACTATCTATATGGATTATAAGGAAAATAGCTACATACTAGTTTAATCAGATTATCAAAGGTAAATTTTGAAATTGCTACCATTACAGGAGTTATGCATTTATACCTAACACCAACTCAATGTTCAATATTTTAATGAATACAACTATGCCTGTGATAAATGTAGTATCTTTCAGCTACAAATCTATTTTTTTCTTTAATGATACTGGCTTAGGACACTGCAAAAACTTATGCAGCTTTGAAGTAGGATCTGTGCTAGTTTTTGCAAATAGGAGTTCCTAGAAGGAGACTAAAAGGCTGAAGGAAAAAGGAACTATTCCTTTCTTTTGGCTTTCCATTGGTTGCCAAGTTTCTCTGTTAGCATCTCTCAGAAATACTTATGTATCAACCTGGTGATGGCAATTAGTTCCAGTAACAGCTGTGAATTCACTTTGCCATTTATATTTCTAAGAATATCCAAACCAGCATCATCATGTCCCCAGGGAATACAGTGTCAGAAAACAAGTAGCCCAGGCCAGAATGCTGAGTCTCATCTCTGTAGGACTTCACGTCAAGCTTATAGCCACTAGCTCCAATCAAGTAACACTCTCTTCTAAGAAATTGGAGTTTCTCCACTTGATTCTTCCTCCATTCTTCTATATTTTAATAATCTTCACCTTTTTCTTTGGTTCCCTAATTTCTAGGGTGGTAGTTGTTTCCTGGAATTTCTACTTCTTTGAAACTTAGGTGTCTCAACAATCTACTGTTCATGTCTTCAGATCATAGTTAATATCTATTTATGTTAAAATTTATCTTTGATTTCTCTCTCCTGATTTGACCCTGACTCATCCAGGAATTAAAATACACTATAAAATAATCTCAAATGTTGAATGTGGAGACTGGTCATATTCTTTGGCTTTTTCTTCCAGCTGATCTACTTGACAATGGAAAATAGGATATGGTAGTCAGCCTTCAAGACAGTCCTCAGGAATCTAGGCCTCTTGGTATTCATGCCTTTCTGTATTCACTTCCTATATTACCCTGTGGCCCTACGGCCAACAGAATATAATGGAAGCAACCATGTATTTCTTATTAGGCTATGACATAAAAGATGTTAGAGCATCTATCTTTAATTTTTAAATTCTCCCTCTTGGGAAAATACAGAGTCTACGCCTTCAGAATAAACAAGCAGCTCAGTAAAGAGGCCCACATAGACACTTGCCAAATATTAGGCCTAATCTACCAAGCATGTTTGAGCAACTACTTTTTGCCACAGTCAAATCTATAGAAAAATGAAGCCCTGACTACCATATGGTTGCTCTGGAATAACTCGGGAATAAGAGAAAACATGTAACCTATGCAGGAAAGTTCTTCCCAAAATTCTGTCAAGATAAACAATGAGAGATAATAAATATCTATTTTTGTGTTTAAGCCACTTGTATTATGTTTAAGTCCAGATATCACTTCTCTGAAGGCATGAAATGCTTAAGAGATTTTAGTTCAAAGATGACAAATAGTCAAATTGAAAAACTAGCAACAACATCAACAAAACAGATTCTCTATCATCTGTCATCCAATAGAGAATAGATCTCTATAAACCATCAATATAGTCCATTTACAGAACTCATCAAGCCACCGAACCAAATTATAAATTGTAAATAATCTATTGGATTTTTAAAAAACAAAAGCAAAATTAGTAGAGTGGAAGTTTAAAATTTGAAAAACAGAATCAGCAAAATCCTATTGCTACTTTGGATTCATCTCTAGATATCAAGTAAGGACACAGCCGGTT
The DNA here is from genome assembly GCF_020740605.2 of Lemur catta. Lineage (NCBI taxonomy): Eukaryota > Metazoa > Chordata > Mammalia > Primates > Lemuridae > Lemur > Lemur catta. Next base: position 55,420,925 of record NC_059140.1, read on the forward strand.
TTGTGGCAACCAGGCAACGTACTGCTATGATGGCAAAGTTTACCAGGCTCTGGTAGGTGAATCAATCAGGCATCTCAGTGAAAGACTTCTAACACTCTTAAGATATAGTTTTCAGAAAAGGATAAAGTCATGAAAATAAACAAGTGTTACAGATTTTATTTTGTCCATGTGATGTGAGTGAGCCAAATTCAAACCAGAATTGGAAAAAAAAATTCATATAGCTTAAAGAAACCACTGAAATGAATTGCAGATTCATTTACTTCCTTAAAATATTGTGTCACTGGTATGTCTACATCTAAGTAGTTTGAGTCTCTTTAATTAAGCTCTTGTTAAAGGATATTGTTTACACATGGGCATAGCTTATCCTTTTAGAAAACTGCTTCTTTGGCCCAACATCTGTGATTAAACCCATATTACTATTCCCTAGGGTCCAAAATGATGCATCCACATGTTTCAGCTCAAAGTGCATTCCAAGAAGGATGCATCCCCTAATTCAGTTTCCTTAAGGAAGACACATCCAGGAAGGATGCAGCCCCTAAATAAGTTTCCTTAAGGAAGGCATGTAATAACCAAATCAAGCCTTATGTTCTTGCTGCCTCATGGACACTTTATCTTGAGTATGGTATGGTATGGTAGCTTTTAATTTGCGCAGACGTTCTCTCCTCATTGGATTTACAGAAGTTCTAGGAGAAAATAGAAAACATGCCCTATCTATTTATTTGTACAGGAGCCATGGTGAAAAAGAAACAAGTAAAAGTCTAACCAGAAATACAAAAAACCTGTATTGATCTGGCATTAGAAGGAAAAGCAAGAACTTCTCCGTGGCAATGGCAAAATAAGGAGTATTGATATCTATTAAGAAAGGCAAAGAAAAATTACCTTAGAAAAGGTTATTAAAACATATGGTTCAGCAGTTCCTGCCTCTAAGATTTCCCCAAACTATCAATTTGGAGACATTTTTCAATTGTTCTCTATGTAATGGCTCTGGTTCTGAGATTTACAGAGCCCCTTGTTCCACCAACATTTGCATCTTCTTTCTACAAATTTTCTTCCACAATGCTGGCTCTCCACAATAATGACACATTGATTTTCCTTATCCTTTATTCCCTTCATAGTCTGGCCAGGTTAGGAGTTATTTCCTTTAGCAATAACTTTTTTTATTACCAACTGTTCAGATTGTTACTAACTTGAAGTAGGAGAGTAGGGAAAGCAGCTGAAAAGAAAGTGGATAAGAAGAAAATTATCATCTGCCCCTGGTTCCTTTTCTGTAAATATTTTTAAAATGTTTTTATTTTTAATTATTTTGGATATAGGAGACAGAGAGTAGAATGATGGTTACCAGAGGCTGCAAAGTATAGCAGGGAAGCGGATAAAGTAGGATGCTTAATGGGTGCAAAAATATAGTGAGCTTTTGTCTGCTTTGTCAAAGATCAGATAGCTACATGAGGATAGTTTTATGTCTAGGTTCTCAGTCCTGTTCCATTGCTCTGTGTCTCTGTTCTTGTGCCAGTACTATGCTGTTTTGGTTATCATAGCCTTGTACTATAGCTTGAAGTCTGGTAAATTGATGCCTCCCAATTTATTCCTTTTCCTTAAGTTTGCTTTAGCTATACAGGGTCTTCTCTGGTTCTATATGAAGTGTAGAATTATTTTTATAGAACTGTAAAAATGATGTTGATATTTTAATAGGCAGATTGCATTGAATCTGTACATCACTTTGGTTAGTATAGACATTTTAACAATGTTGATTTAGCTAATCCATGAGCATGGTATTGTTTTCCATCTGTTTACATCCTTTGCAATTATATTTCATTCCTCAGTTTTTCATAGTTCTACCTCCACAGGTCTTTCACCTCGTTAGTTAAATATATTCCTAGTCATTTTATTTTCTTTGTCACTATTGGGAAAGGTATTGAGTCTTTCAGTTGGTTCTCAGTTAGACTTTTGCTGGCATATATGAATACTACTGATTTGTGCACTTTGATTTTGTAACCTGAGACTTTGCTGAATTTATTTATCAATTCCAGGAGTCTCTTGCCAGAATCTTTGGGGTTTTGTAGATAGAATATCATATCATCAGCAAAGAGCAATGGTTTGACCTCTTCTGCCCCCGTTTGGATGCCCTTGATTTGCTTCTCTTGTCTGATTTCTCTGGCTAGGACTTCCAGCACCATGTTAAATACAAGTGGTGATGATAGAGGACAACCTTGTCTGGTTCCAGATGCAAGTGGGGATGCTTTCAGTTTTTCCCTGTTCAGTATGATGTTGGTTGTAGGTTTGTCATATATGGCTTTTATAAGTTTGAGGTAAGTCCTGTCTATGCCTATTTTGTTAAACATTCTTATCATAAACACGTGATGAATTTTGTTAAATGCTTTTTCTGCATCTATTGAGAGGATCATATGGTCTTTGTTTTTACTTCTGTTTATGTGGTGAATTACATTTATAGATTTGCATATGTTGAACCATCCCTGCATCTTTGGGATGAAGCCCACTTGGTCATGATAGATTATGTTTTTGTGAGCAGCTGAATTCCATTTGTTAGGATTTTATTGAAAATTTTTGCATCTATATTCATAAGTCGTATTGGTCTGTAGCTTTATTTTTTGTTGAGTTCTTTCTGTGATTTGGTATCAGGGTGATGTTGACTTCATAAAATGAGTTGGGGAGGTTTCCTTACTTCTCAATGTTGTGGAATAATTTCTGCATGATTGGCACTAGTTTTTCTTTGTAGGTCTGGTAGCATTTGTGTATGAAACCATCTGGTCTGGGGCTTTATTTTTAGAAAGCTTTTTATTACTGCTTCAATTTCAGTACTTGATATTGATATGTTTAGGAATTCTATTTCTTCCTGATTGAGCCTAGGAAGGCTCTGTGTTTCTAAGAATTTGTCTAATTCCTTCACATTTCAGGTTTATGTGCATAGAGATTTTTATAGTATTCAGAGATGATATTTTGTATTTCCTTGGTATCAGTTGTAAATTCTCATTTTTCATTCCTGACTGAGCTGGGGAAAAGAAGCCCTATTCAATAAATGGCATTGGGAAAATTGGATAGCCACAAGTAGACTGAAACGGGTTCCACATCTCTCATGTCTCACAAAAATCAACTCATGATGGATAGCGGACTTACACCTAATGCATGAAACTATAAGAATTCTAGAAGAAAGTGTTGGAAAAATCTTACAGACATTGGCTTAGGCAAATAATTTGTGAAGAAGACCCCCAAAGCAATCACAGCAGCAACAAAAATAATTAAATGGGACTTGATCAAATTTTAAAAAATTCTGCACAGCCAAAGAGACTCTCACTAGAGCAAATAGACAACCTACAGAATGGGAAAAAATATGTGCATGCTATATATCCGATAAAGGACTCATAACTAGAATCTATTTAGAACTCAGGAAAATCATCAAGAAAAAAATTAAACAACCACATTAAAAAATGGGCAACAGACATGAATAGAAACTTTTCAAAAGAATATAGACTAATGGCCAACAAACCTATGAAAAAATGCTCAACATTTCTAATCATTGGGAAAGTGCAAATCAAAACTACATGAGATATCACTTATCTCCAGTGAGAATAGCTTTTATCAAAAAGCCCCAAACAACAAATGTTGGCATGGATGCAGAGATATAGGAACACTCATTTGCTGCTGGTGGGACTTCAAACTAGTACAGCATCTATGGAAAGTAATATAGAGATACCTCAAAGAACTTAAAGGAGAACTACCATTTGATCCAGCAATTCCACTGGTGGGTATCTGCCCAAAGGAAAAAAAAAAAGACATTCTATAAAATGGATAATTGCACTCAAATGTTTATAGCAGCACAATTCATAATTGCAAAGATGTGGAAACAACCTGAGTTTCCATCAATACATGAGTGAATTAATAAAATGTGGTATATGTATGCCATGGAGTACTACTCAGTCATAAAAAATGATTAACTGCCTATTGTATTATCCTGGATGGAGCTGGATCCTATTCTTCTAAGTGAAGGATTGCAAGAATGGAAAAAAATCACATATGGTGCCATAGGTGACACAAATAAATGCAAAAAACATCCCATACTCAAGGATTGAAAGAATCAACATCATTAAAATGTCCATATTGCCCAAAGTGATTTACAGATTCAACACAATTCCCATTAAAATATAGCATCATATTTCACATATCTAGATAAAATAATCCTAAACTTCATTTGGAACCAAAAAAGATCCTTAAAAGCCAAAGCAATCTTAAGCATATAGAACAAATCTGGAGGCATCACATTACCTGACTTCAAATTATACTACAATGCTATAGTAACCAAAACAGCATGGTACTGGTATAAAAGTAGAAACATAGACCAATGGAACAGAATAGAGGACTCAGAAATAAAACCATCTATCTGAAACCAACTGATCTTTGACAAAGCAGACAGCAATGTACACTGGGGAAAAGAAGCCATATTCAATAAATGATGCTAGAGAAACTGGATAGCCACATGCAGAAGAATAAAACAAAACATGTATCTCTTACCATATACAAAATTAATTCAAGATGGATGGAATACTTAAGTATAAGTCATGAAACCATAAACATTCTAGAAGAAAATGTAGGAACAAACTCTCTGGACATTGGTATAGGCAAGGAATTTATGACTAAGACCCTAAAGCCAAATACAGCAATAACAGAAATAAATTAATGGGACTTGATTAAATTAAATGTAATATAATTTTATCACAAAAAGTTCTCCACACACTCCATGTAGAACTATTCAACCATAAAAAGGAATGAAATGATCTCTTTTGCAGCAACTTGAATGGAACTGGAGGACATTATCTAAGTCAAGTATCTCAGGAATGGAAAACCAAACACCACATGTACTCACTAATAATTGGGAGCTAAGTGATAGGTTCACAGGGGCAAAGAAAGATGTAAAGGACATTGGAAACAAAAAAGGGGGACACAGGAGGGGGATGGAGGAGGGGTGAAAACTTACCCATTGGGTTCAGTGAATACTATTCTGGCAACAGGCACACTAAAAGCCCTGACTTAAGTGGTATACAAGGTATAAATTTAACAAATACATTTGAACCCCCTTACTATTTTGAAATTAAAAAAAACTCAAAACTCTTGAGTTAAAAAAGAAAAAGCAAAAACAACAACCCAATGTAAATTGGTTAAAAGACATGAGCAGACTTTTCACTAAAAAGATATACAGATGGTAAATAAGCATATGCAAACATGTTCAACACCATTAGCTATTAGGAAAATGCAAATTCAAATCACAGTGAAATATCACGACACATATTACTAGTTAAAATGTAAAATATGGTGGTGACAACACCAAATGTTGGCTAATGTGATGCAAATAGATTACTCATACATGGCTAGTAGGAATGAAAAATGGTGCAGCCATTCTGAAAAAGAGTTTGAGAGTTAATTAGAAAAGTAAACTTCCACCCACCATATGACCAAGCAGTTTCAATCATGAGCATTTATCCCACCAAAGTTAAAATTTTTGTTTTCATCAAAATCTATATATCACTGTCCATAGAAATTTTATTTATACCAGTCAAAAACTGAAAGCAACTCAGTTGTCCATCAAGAGCAGAATGGTTAAGCAAAAAATACCATGGACTACTACTCCCACAACAAATTATATGAATGTTCAGAGAATTATAGTTAATGAAAAAAAAATCCCCATAGTTTACATATTATATGATTCCATTGACATAACACTTTTCAAATGATAAAATTAGAGAAATAGAGAACAATTTAGCGTTTGCCTGAGTATAAGGGCCAGTGTTGTGAAGTGGGTGTAGTTATACAAAAAGGGAATTGTGTATTCTCATGTAAATGTTATTTATATTGACTTAATGCTAACATTCAGGTTGTGATAATGTACTATAATTTGAAAGATGTTACCACTGGAGAAACCTGGATAAAGGGTATATATAATTTATCTGTATTATTTCTTACAGTTGCATGTAAATTTATGTCAAAATAAAAAAAAAGTTTTATAAAATAAAAATGCATGTGATAAAATTTTTAATAATACAATATTTGTGTGCAAATTTTAAATATAAATCCACCAATAATTTGCATAATTTCTGTGATATTGAGCTAGCTTACTTGGTAAAAACAAAACAAACAATAAAACCAAACTGCTAATACACTCCTAAATTTTTTGTTTCAGAAAATTATAGCTTTTTTTTGTATAGACTATGTCATAGTCTGTTTTCTGTTCTTATAGCTGAATATCTGAGACTGGGTAATTTACTAGAATAATAAATTTATTTCTTATACTTCTGGAAGCTGTTAAGTCCAAAAGCATGACACTAGCATCTGGTGAGGGCCTTCTTGCTGCATCATAACATGGTGGAGGGTATCACTTGGTGAGAAGGCAAGAACATAAATGCCAACTGAGGTCTCTTTTATTATTATTATTAAGCCACCAGTGCCATCACGAGCACAAAATCGTGATTACCTTCTTTAATTCTAATTACTTCCTAGAAGCCCCACCTCTAATCAACATATAAATTTGGGGAATAAGTCTCTAAAACATAAAATTTGGGGGCACATTCAAACCCTAGCAGACTCTAAACTAAATGAACGACCTTATAGATATACAAAATTTTCAAGAAAACACCTCTCACACTACACTGTACAGATGATACCTAAAACAAAAATGACTTTAAGATGCTTTTATTTTCCCTCTCAAATTGCACTTATTAAATAAGTTGAATTAAAGCAGCAAATCATTAATCTATTTATCTATAAATCAGATAATTCTGGCTTTTATTACCCATTGTCATGAGGAAGCTAAAAAGAAAAAAACCTTTTTTTTTTTTTTTTTTTACTGGTAATTTCTTTCCAATTCCTGAATTGTACAGAAGAGTCTTCTTGCTTTAAAAATCATGTGTGCTTTTTGAGATATTTTAGGGCTTTTGTTATCACTACAAAGCTCAAATGTAATGCTAAAGAAGTCTATTTTGTGGAGTCCTTGCCTGGCCAAAGATGACTTAATGCTTTTAAGAACATGTGGTAATTGTCCTGGCACCAGAAGCTAAAACAAAACAAACAAACAACAACAACAACAAAAAAAATAGGAAGGAAGGCAGGAACGAAAGACAGAAGGAAGTCTTTGAGTCTTTTATCTAACATCCAGTGGCAATTTTTGTGATCCTTGAAAACATCACATTTTAATCTACATTCCTTTTTTTCCTCTGTTGGTATATGTTGGTAAACTCTTGTAGAGTTTAGATCAAGTATGCCAATGATCTCTAAGGACCCAGGTTTTTTATAGACACTAGTTAAAATATCCTGCAAAAACATAAGACCCATTCTATATGATTTGAAATTCACCCATTAAACAAAGCATCATCCAAAATATACTACAGTTTCAGTATCCTTTATCCAAAATGTTTGGGACCAGAAGTGTTTCCAATTTAGGAATTTTTTTTTTTTTTTGATATGGGAATGTTTTCATTACAGCGGTTGAGCATTCCAAATACAAAAATCCAAAGTTTGAAGTCCTTCAATGAGCAATTCCTTTTAGTGTCATGTCAGCACTCAAAAAGTTTTGGATTTTGGAGTATTTCAGATTTCAGATTTGTAGATTTAGAATGCTCAACCTGCATTTAACTATTTATTACCTTATGTATTAGTCAGGGCTTTCCAGAGAAACAGAACTAATAGGGTGTGTGTGTGTGTGTGTGTGTGTGTGTGTGTGTGTGTGTGTGTGTGTGAGAGAGAGAGAGAAAGAGAGAGAGAGAGAGAGAGAGAGGCAGTGAGACAGACAGAAAAAGAGAGAGAGAGAGAATTTTTTTTAAGGAATTGGTTCAATTGATTGTGGGAGCTGGAAGTCCATAATTTGCAAGGCAAGCCAGCAGGGTATAAATTCCAGCAAGAACTAATAATGCATTCTTGGGTCTGAAGAGAGCTGAGAGGCAGAATTCCTTCCTTTTCAGGGACTTCAGTATTTTCTCTTAAAGATTTCAACTAACTGGATGAGGCACACTCACATTATAGAACATAATCTGCTTTACTCAAAGCCTACTGACTTAGATGTTAATCACAGGTACAAAATACTTTCACAACAACATCTAGATTGACCAAACAACTAAGCACTATAACCTAGCAAAGTTGACAAATAAACTTAATCTTAGCAGTCCACTTCATGTCAACATGGCACCCATATGTGTTTTCTTAAAACCATATTATCTTCAAATAAAGACAAAGCAAGGTCAAACTTTTGCCTCAAAAGGCATATATATCCTGCTTACAACTGAAAGCACACCAACGCTTTTTCTAGAAAAGGATGCTAAGTCCTTGGGTGATGTTCATTTTCTCTTAAATGTCCTGTAACTTAAATACAATGATGTAAAGTTAATACACCTTATAGTATATAATAAAAGGATAACAGAAGAAAGATAGTAAATATATTTGCTCTCTATGTATAGACACTCACACATATGCACAATAATTATAGCCCTTACTGCAACTGGTAACAGGGTTGTAGCTGTTTTCCATAGCTACCTTCTTCCATTACACATTTTCCAGCCCTTGTGTATTTTCTTCTCTCTCCAGGATGCCTATAATTTTTATATTAGGTTTCTTTACATAACCCCACATTTCTTGTATGTTTTGTTGATGTCTGTAGCTTCTGTTTTCTTTTTCTTCATCTGATTTGTTTAGCATATAGGCATTATCTTCAAGCTCTGAGATTCTTTCCTCTGCATGATCCATCCTATTCTTAAGGCTTTGCACTGTGTTTTGTAGTTGTTTGAATGCCTCTTTCATTTCCAGTATTTGTGTTTGGTTCTTCCATATTTCAATCTCTTTAGAGAATTTTTCATTTATTTCCTGTATTATTCCTGTAGCTTCTTTGTTTTGGATTTCTGTTTTCTTTTCAATTCCATTGAGTTTTCTTAACAATCCATATTCAGAATTCTCCCTCTGTCATTTTAATTATTCCATTTAAGTTGATATCTGTTGTTGGGGATCTAATGATTTCTTTTGGGGGTGACTTTTCTCTCTGATCTTTCATATTTCCTGCATTCTTTTGCTGATTCTTTTTCATTAGGCTACTTAGGGTGCTAGGTCTGGTTTATGGCCCTATCTCCAAGTCCCCAAGGGTCATCCATTGACAGTGCGTGGGAGGGGCATGCTGGTCCTGTGTTGCCTCAGAGGTATTTTAGCAAGTTGGATTATCTCTGATCTGTTGTCTTCTCCTCTTGTCAATGGATACTAGTGAGTTTGGTCCCCCCGGCTTAAACTCCCAGCTGGTGGATCGCACTTGTGGTTATGACTCCACTGCCCTCTAGTAGCTTGACATGGAAGGCACTGTGTTAAACTATGGGGTTACCCTCTCTGTTGTTGTTGTAGTTTGCATAGAAGAGCCAGTTATTAAGGTAATATGATGTCTGTTTGGTAGGCTCTGGTCCCCTGGATGGGGTAAATGAATGCCATAATCTTTGGGAGGGGCCTTGTCACTCCCAAGGGTTATTTGGACCCTGTTCCCCCTTAAGGTAAGAGCAAGATAGATTGCCCCTGGTACAGGCAAGGCTGGCTATTTGTGTTTCTGTGGTTGCTTGATCTTCTGCTAGGGTGATCCATTAATATGCTATTCAGGGCTCTTTCATCACACTTGGAAGGCTGCTCCTGATGGGAGGGATCAATTGGTGCAATTGCTGAGGACTCTGCCCCAGTTTTCCTTCCATGTTCACAAAACCCAATGCAGGTCGGCACCCAGAGGGGGAGAGCAAGCCCTAGAGTTATGTTCTTATTAGATGATCTAAGCCAGTCTGGTGGGCCAAATTAACAGGCTTCTAACTATTTTTCAACACCAAAGGCCCATAGATTCACAGCAGTTGCACAGAGAAAGCAGCTTTTCATGCTTCTCCCCACCTCTAAGGGCGGAGCCTGCTGGGCCCAGGTGGAAAATCCCCAGGCTGGGGCAGGGGTGTTTTCAGCACCAAAATCCTGCAGATTCATGCCAGCCAAACAAAGAAAGTGGCTTTTCTCACTTCTCCCCACCTCCAAGTGCAGAACCCACTGCACCTGTCCTGAAAGTCCCCAGTCTGGGGGAGTGGTGTTGCCCAAAACCACTGTATGCCACAGCATCTCCAGACTGTGTACTCCAAAAATGGCAGCTACCAGATGCCACTAGAGAGCTAGCACTGGGGGCAACAACTCAAGAGATGTCAGATGACATTCCAGCAGACTGAATCAACAGGTCACCACCTGTCCCCTCTGCATCACAGTACTGAAGTCTCAGGTTCTGCCTAGCACGTGGTCCTGCTCTTTCTGTCTCACCCTGAGCTGGCCAAATCATCAGCTGTTTCCAGTGCCAGAGCCCTCTTTTCAGTGTTCAACTCCTGTGCTCTGGTCCTGCTGACCACCAAAGGCAAGGTGTGGATCTCCAAAGTCCCTCACATGGTCAAGGGGAAGTAACCACTCAGACTAGTCCCTCCCTGCCCAGTGAAGTCCCAGCACAGAGCACCAGGAAGTTCAAAATATTTCCCTCTGTTGTCTCCTCTCCACAGAGCCTGTTGTCCCATGCCATGACTTTGCAACGACTTCAGGCACATCCCTTTCTGAGTGGATGTGGTGATCTGTGGGGGAGGTGGGCATCCTCCCATGGGTCAGATTGCACTGAGCTAGCTGGTTGGGTGGACACAGCCTGCCCACGTTCTATTCTCCATTGTATATCTCTCATTCTCCAGATTGTGAACATATCTCCCTTTCACCTTTTTTTTTTTTTTTTCCTGTGCTTTGTGTCCCATGCTGTTTCTCTGAAAATTCACAATGCTGTTCTTGGGGAGGAGTGATCCACTTGTGCATAGCTATCTGAGTTCTTCACCTCCTTCTCTGGGAGGAGTGAGCCAGGAGGTCACCTCTAGTCTGCCATCTTTGCCTCCCTCTAACTTGGATTTCTTAGCTTAAATTTGGGGATTAAAAATGTGTTGTACGCTTATTAGCCATTACTTTTTTCTTTTTAAATTTCTGATGTGTGATCTTTACTCGTTTATATCTTAGAATATTCATGTCATCATTAATTGCAACATGACTTTTATATGACAAAATGTTAAACTCTTGGCTACTTATTTCAAATATTACCTTTTGATTAAATTTATTTCACTAGACACATCAAATAACAGATCTAAGGTGCATAACAGCTACATTGATGATTTATCTTCTACACACCCAAATTATGGGATATCAGATTCTCATAAAACCTTTTTATCGTCAGTTGGCTTTGTAGCGGTGGAAAGGTGTGATACATTTTCTCACCCATCATAAGGGTCATAGTTGATAATATTACAAAAAAAGACAGGTTAACAAGAGAAAGCATAACAAATGTATTTAATCAAAGTTTTACATGACGTGGTAGACTTTTAGAAATGAAGACCCAAAGAGCCAGGAAAACTGTTTATTTTTATGCTTAATTTCAATGAAGAATAGATAGCCCTGTAGAAATGTGACTGGACAAGAGGGTATAATCTATTGGTAATAGACTGAGGGGGAAAACCCAGAAAAGTCTGTCCAGATTCTTCTTGGCCTGTCTGTGTAGCATTCTTTCTTTTCAGGTATGGGGTAGAACTCTTCCGGAATTAGGGTTTTAAAGGAAAATGGGAGAAAGGAGAAAGTGACCATTCTAGGTTTTATGGCTTGCTTTAGGGAAGAGGGGTTCTAGGTGTTATGACTAACCTTGGAGAGGAGGAATTCTGGTTTTTATGACTTTCACTGGGGAAGAAGGAGGGGCAGGAAACAGGAGAAAGAAAGTCAGAAAGACCTTGCTTCTGAGGCACTTCCAATCTTTTACTTTGAAGTACTTAGCATGCTAACATGCCATACGTTGGAGTATCACTTTCTGAGCTCTAATAATTTTCTTTACATATAAATGTACCCACATAACTCATTGGTTCTCTTAGATGGCATTATGCTATTGAATGGGTAAAATTTACTCTTATTCCTTATAAAGAAGGTGTTACTTTCATTTCTTTGAAGTTATCGATAAAATATTAATGTGGTTTGGTAAGAATAGAACAAGACATATTGACATATAATTTGCTGCAAAATAAGATAGAGCTAAATTTAGGGAAAATATAATCTTTAGTGAATATTTTATCAAAGCATATCTGCTAGAAAATATGCTTCTATATACGTCTATCTTCTAAAACTTTTTATGTCCTGGAATGCCCTTCATGCTATTGCTCCAAATAAAATGTCCTACTACACACCTCTGATAATTCTTTTCCATACTTTCCAATAGGAAAAATAATGCAAAACTTGCTTTCCTATGAAGGTTCTATATCCAGCCTATTCATCTCACTTTTTCTTATGTACACACAGATGTTTAATCTTTATAACTTTGGCATAATTACAATGACTACAATATAAGTGCTAGTTTTTCTCTATATCCCTACGATTTTGAACCCAGTGTGCTGCATGCAGCAAATTCTCATGAAATACTTGTTAAATACTACTTTGTAATAGAACCCATTCTGTCAGAATAACTGGGAATTTTCTAATTACCCCACCCTTACCACCTATGAATCAGCCATAACAATCTGCCCAATTCTGCTTAGGAATTAGTTAAGAGGAAACATATGTGAGGTTGTTCTACTTTTTCATGGTAGAAGCTATGCTCTACCGTTAATCTGTTATCTGATGTGTGTAGTGAAATAAATTTAATCAATATATAATATTTGAAATAAACAGCAAAGAGTTTAATATCATTATCATATAAAATACATTTTCAAATGATTAATGATATAAATATTCTAATATTCTTTCATACTTTTGGCTCACTTTTAATGAAATCCTGAGCCATACAGTAAGAAGGATAACTCATAGGACTCAGTTTTCTCTGATTGATGTTGAAGGGAAAGACAGTTAAAATTTTTTCTTGTGTAAATATTTACTCAGCTACTTCTGAATAAAACCATGGTTCAGGGCTCTGCTAGATCCAAACAGTTGGCAGCAGTAATCCTCTATGCCTGTGGGTGACAGATTACTACTAGTGACAGGTCGGCTGTCTGCAACAAGTAGGACTTTCAGGTAGAATTCACAGAGTAGGAGCAGTTTTAATATGGAAGAGATTCTTATATTTATTTAGAACATATTTACTGAGTGTCAGTGCTAACAAATGCAGTGAATGAAGAGGGCATTCAGCTTATTTGGTGGAGACTGTTGTAACAGGGAATTTTTAGGGTCTCTTCTAACCTTCATAATTTGAGCAATGAAGATGCAGAAACCAATAAGAGGTATATATTATACAGTAAAGAGAGAAGTGTGAAATGGGAAAAAAATCGATACATGCTTGTGCAAATTGAGAGATAATATTATCAATGAAATGATTGTCACTCAAGGATCATCTGTTTTAGGCAAGTATTATATAATACAAAAATGAAGAAGGATGGGACAAAGAATTCATCTGAATTGATGGAATAAATATCCCTCTAATCCCTTGCAGATTCTCTGAGTTATTGACTCCTTAACACCATTCTCTGTCTCCAGCAACAGGAATAATATAGCAGCTCCAGTCATGGAGCTATATATACATATACAAATTTGTATATTTCTAAATTCTCTATCTTATTAGAATGTAAGTAACACAGAGTTATAAGCTTAAAGATATACTGATTGTTTCTTTTGCTGTGCAGAAACTGTTTAGGTTAATGTAATTCCATTTGACTATCTTTTGCTTTTGTTGCCTGTGCTTTTGAGGTATTACCCAAATGATCTTCACTCAGACCAATATTCTCAAACATTTCCCTAATGTTTCCTTCTAGCAGTTTCATAGTTTCATGTCTTACAGTTAAGTGTTTAATACATTTTGAGTTTATTTATGTTTATGGTGCGAGATAGGGGTCTAGTTTTATTCTTCTGCATATAGATATTTAGTTTTCCCAGCAGCATTTATAGAAGAGGTTGCCCTTTCCCCACTGTATGTTCATAGATTTTGCTACACGTGAAGAAGACAAGAATGCATAATTCCCTCTAAGAGCATTGGGTCCATTACATATTTGATCTTGACATTTCAAGAATTCAAAAGGAAATGTGTCAAAAAATAAAATCACGAACATCAATTTAAGTATATCATTTATAATCATAGAAAATAAAAGCATCTCTGCTATGCTTTAGATGTTTGTTTCCTCCAAACCTCATCCTGAAATTTGATCCCCAATGTTAGAGGTGCAGTCTAATGGGAGGTGTTTGGGTTATGGGGGTGGATCCCTCGTGAATAGATTAATGCCTTTTCTCAGAAGTCAGTGAGTTCTCTCTATTGGTCCCAAGAGGGCAGGTGATTAGAACAAGCCAAGCACCCTTCCCCTCTCTCTCTTGCTTCCTTTATCACCATGTGATCTCTTCATATGCCAGTTCCCCTTCACCTTCTGCCATGAATGGAAGCAGCCTGAGGTCCTCACCAGATGCAGATACCCAATCTTGAACTTCCCGGTCATCAGAATTGTAAGCCAAATAAAACATTTTTTCTTTATAAATTACTCAGCCTCAGGTATTCCTTTATGGCAACACAAAACAGACTAATACAACCTCCCACTCAGGAGAAAAGAGGCAAAAACTACCCCACATCAAATGGATCTTTGTTACAAATTCAAACATCATGCTGAGTTTGGTCAATCATACCTACTCCCTACTCCCCATGTGCACAGTCCTGGGTGCTGAGTGAAGGAGTTTAAGGGAGGGGGGTAGTTCTGGGAAAGCAGATCTACAGGCAATTCTATTAAAACTATCCAAGGGAGGCAAGACAGAATCCCCTTCTGCTATAAAACTATTTGACCAGAAATGCTGCTGTACAACTGTGGTTTGGACCCTTAATTTTATGGTGACCTGAAATGATTTCTTAGATTTTAAAAATAAAGATTGAAATCTATTACATAGCTTTAAATGAATCTTATTGCTGATTATTGTAAGGTATGACCTTCTTTTATACCCATTACTAATAAACATTAATTTATATGTTTCCTACTGCTGGCAGTAAATTAATATTTAGTAATATTTACTTTTACTGATACACAGGCATGCCATTAGAATTCCTTAAAATACATTATTTTTATGCATTAGAACTCATTTTACTGAAATATTTGTTTGTGTACATGTACTGAGGGTATCTATACAGAAATTCATTAAAATTTATTGTATCTGCTGCTTGCTTTGTATGAATTTTTACTCATAGTTACCTTGTCTGCATGTGCTGTATAGAAATTCATTCAAATTTATTGTATATTATGTCTTGCTTTCTACTTGCTGTCATTACTCAAATATATTACACCATTTGCTTATACAGAATTTTGTAGCCTAGTATTTACCAGTATACGAATACATGTATTATTTCTGACTACATAACCTGAAATTATTTTTCCAGTACTAGTATAATATTAATGCCTATACAAACTTATGTTTTACCATAAGATTTCATCATATACCATACTTACTTACATAGACAAAATATGTTTTTACAACGAAATAACTTTAAAATTACTTTCAAAGTCTGTTAGAAAAAGGTGCAGAAATTTAATTTTTTGCCACTATTTTTCCTATTTTTTTTGATAACTCTTTTTGCCTACATACTTTAAATCCTTGGAAACAGAAGGAAGTTTCTGAGAACATGAGGCAAAGACTCTCCTTAAGGAATGGTAAGAAAGCAAGCATTTTTTACGGTATATTGTCCATAACTATGCCAAGTATATTGGTCTCGTTGGGAGCTAAAGTTGTGCAAATGTAAGAATCTCTAACGTGGACAGTTTACAGCTAGTTCCATGCCACCCTTCCAGGATGACTTCTTCCAAAGCACATTGAATAAGATCTAACAGACCAAAATGTAACTCAGCACACAGGCTCAAAAGGAATAACTAAGAAGATTCTCATGTGCTTAGCAGCTAAACTTCTAAGACAGAAACTGGAGAATATTTCATTATATTTATAAATTGTGCCTAAAATCACAGCTAGTTTATGTAATAAACCAAAATCAACCAAAAGATTATGGTTACTAAACATATGATAGCACTTGTGATTACTAGTCATTAGAGCATTAATCCTCTGCTAATTCATAAACTCTGAGTCAACTGCCATACCCCTTTCTCCCTTATCTCCATATTAAATTAACCACCAAAGTCGGCTGTTTCATAATCTGCTCTTCTTGTTCTTTCATTTTTCTACATACCTGTCAAGTTCAATACCCTTCTTATTCTTAACATTCTGGTTTGCAATGTTATTTCAATCCTATTTATCTTTTACTTGAATTATTGCAGGTACCTCCTAATTTATCTGCAATATCTATAGGGACTCTTTTGTCTCTAAAATATGCTCCTCAGAACCAGTCTTCATTTATTTCAATTTTGGACCTGTCAGAAATTTTAAAATAGACTCTGGTGGCAATCTCTTTCGATGATGAATGAGTGTCCTTCCTTCAATTGTACCATTATCATCCACCTAAATATAATCATTTGGGGAGGGGTGGATAGCTCTTAATGCTTCCTCCATGCTATTTGCTTCTCTCTTCCCCAAACAGACTCACACACACCTACACACCCATAAAAGCAAAACAAAATAAAACAAGAATACATATTTAACGTTTCAAAGGAAAACATGTATTCCCTGGTTTGGAGAGTTTATCACACTACTGCTCCTCCTCATTCCCAAACTTCCCTTCTGCTCTGACTTTCTCCATGCTGTATATTGTAGCTAAATTGAACTGCTTGTTTCTCCATAACCATACTTTTCATTATGTTGTCGCCTTTTCTTGGATGGTCCCTTCTTTCCTATTACTGTCTTTTGAAATTTACTCATTTCAAACACAAATCGAAAGCTCAATTTTGTTGCACATAACCATAAAGAATCCTGAAAATTAGAAGCTGTTATCTCCTCTGAACTCTACGTGACCATTCTTTGCCCTGTTATGGCACATTGCATACTTTCTTACATTATGATTTTATTCATACCTTATCTCCCCTTCTACATCACAAGCCTAAGAAAGGTAGATGCTTATGCCATTTTACGGTCCTCACTGTACCTTGCTAGGAACCTGTGTGCTCTATAAATATTTACCTAACGAAGAATTTGTCACTGAAAAGCGAAGAATTTTGATGAATACAGATAGATCAACATAAACTATTAGTTGATTTTCCAGGTTATTAGATTTTGATACAACTGTCTGACTAATGAAGGAATCTACATAAGATCACTTTATTTTTCTGGAAATAATTAATAATGTATTAACATCAAGATTAAGTGTAGCCACTTAGTGTGCAGACATCAAGACTTGCTAGTATCCTGGAGCCTCAGCTGAAAAATAACATCCAATCTTTGTCAATATTTGTAATTTTCTATGATAATATGTATACAACTGTTATAAAGATAAATGTAAAGTTCAATTTAGGTTTTTCCAGATAGAAAAACAGTCTTCAAAATATTTTATTTCATAAAATTATGAAAAAAAATCAAATAAAGTCCAGCATACTCTATTTCATCTCTCTTTCTGCTATCAGATGTCCTCACAAATATGACAGCAGAAGTTCTAACTGAGAAAGATGCCTTGGGAGTGCTCAGAGTGGAGATACAGCCTCTTTGCCAATATTGTGTGAATATTCAGTGCAGCATGCTATGATCTGTTTTCAAAATGAAAGGACATGAGAGGGGATCAAATGTTAGCTATTACTTGTGATTTTTCTCCATATTCCCCATCAGATAGGATTACAGGCCCTGTCTTCCTTCCCTACGAAGAGATTTTTGCCAAAGATGCAAATTAAACCTCTTATAATACTGAGAAGAGGTAGTTGCTGGTATTGTATGGTGTAAATAAAAAGTCAGTCCCATGAAGTACGATTTCAATGTCCCAAGAATGATATGGAAAAAACAGAATCAGGGGGTTGAAAACTCTTTAGACTAAAATAATGGTTATTTTGGCAATAATTTTTAATGTCTTGGCAACATGTAGTTTCCAGGCTTTTGCACTGCTTTGAGTAATGAACGACTCAAAAATTCTCCAAAAACCAACTGCAAGAAGTTTCAGCATCTAATTTGTGAAACATCACGACAGTTGATATTTCTTGTATATCTAAGGTAAAGACCAAGACTCAGTGAATGTGAAGATACTACATAGCTTAATTTTTCTTTTGCTCTGTGGAGCCCAAAGCACTATTCAGGGCCTAGTGAGAATTTTCCCTATGGATAAATGATAATGAATTTTATTATCTTAGAAAATGATATAAATTATATTCAATAAAACAATGTAAAAGTGAGTAAAATGTATTTACATTATTTTGAGCAGTTCACACACTGTTTAAAAGCAACCAAAATTTAACAATAATTTGAAGATTGAGTTTCAAAAAAAATCGTATTACAAGAAACTTTTTGTCAACATAGCATGATAGTTTTATTTCTCCTAAAAATATAAAACAAACTTTGGTTGTTTGAAAAATAACTGTTTTTATAACTTGTGTCATATTTGCATAATGTTTTCCAGTACCAATGAGGAATAATAATGTAGAATTTTTCACCAATCTGGCTAAAGGCCCTTAAGTTACTTGATTTTTATGACATTCTCTTTACCAGATGGGTATTATTAACATAATGCAAATAAACTGAATACATACATTTCCAAAGCATATACAGCCTTATAATAATCCTTTTAATCATTTCATTGTAAAAACACACAGAATGATGATAGGTCTTTAATTCTGGTTTTAATGCCTGATTGGATATTAAGCAGACATTCTCAAATGTTTCTTTTTTCCTTCTCATATTAATGATAAACATTTACTTTATGCATTAGATTTTACAAGGTGAAATGCTTTACATTATATGTTTCCATTTAAAGTTTTTAAATGTTATATAATTTTTATAAACATCTACTTTGAAAATACATCAACTTTAGCCCCATAATGAAGTCTTAATATGATCAAGCAATTATTTAAAATAACAGTAGTAATCATAATTCTATACCTTCTTAGAAAGTCCTAATTGCAACAGGTAATAGCATATATTTTAATAGATTCAATTCAAATTTATTTTGTACCTATACTGTAAATAGCATGTTCTGACCTATATGTTAATGTCACAATGTTTGGTTTAATCACTTACTCATTTTTGTGGAATAATTTAATTTTTTAGTCACAAAGGCAATATATTACATTTATTATTTATGATAATTGGATCAAACTATCACTCATCTTATCTGAGTCCAAAAAACCTTACCAGCTCATGATCATTCTGTTTAAAATACAGGCTAACAGTGGCTAGGATGACAGGATGCTCTAAGTACATAAATATGAGAAAAATAAAGTATTTATAGTTCATTTCATCTTCTTCCTTGTTGATAGCAATAAGCAATGGACAAGACTAAACAAAAAGATAAAAGCACAGTGTAGGTAAAGCAATGTATTAATAATAACAAAGATAAAAGTAATGAAAGTGTCAAGGATGGAGAACATTAGAACAAATTTTTAAGAGGGAAAGTATGGGAGATAAAAAGAATAAATTGCATAATGAGAAAAGAAGATAAGGCAACAGAATAGAAGAGTTATACAAAAAGAAAAAGAAGAGAAAAATAGGTTAAAAGGAAAAAGAGAAGATTGAATAAAGACATGAGTTAAAATAAAGGTATTTTTTTAATGGAGGAAATAAAAGCCATGAAAGGCAAAGCAAAATGAACTTGCAAAAAAACAGAGAGAGGAGGCAAAAAAAAAGTACTATAAAAATGAGTATGTTACAGGAAAATGAAAAGAGAACCAAGAAAAAGAAATGCATGAAGCTAACAAGAAACTAGTGGGCTTGAAGAAAGAAAAGGTGTGATTGTGCCCAGGGGATGCTTGTAGAGGCATTAGTTTCAGTTAGCCCATTAGAGTAGGTTTAACAGGAAAAGAGAACAAGTCACATAACAAATATTTCTACTTTATGTCTTTCATAATAGAGCCCAGCCTTGTCGGAATACCCTGAGAGGAAATTAAATTAGATGATTTCATTGGAAATTGATGCAGAGGCAAAAAGCACAGTTTAGAATCTTTAAGAGCCAGGACCTACTACAAATTAGAAGAAATATGTGGTTATATAAAAGGAATGTTCAACAATAGAGAGAGTTTTCTCACTTTTTTTATATTTTCCTTTCACTTTTTTTTTTTTTTTTGTAACAATATATGTGTGAGTCTAGTCAACTGGCTCAGATCTGCCTTAGGAGCCTGGCACTGGCCTTAAGGCACTCACCTCTATTCATCTTCTGAAGTCAGACACTGCAGTAAGATGTTGTCTGAGAAAGATTGTTCTTCCTGCCAGCTGCATCTTATCTTCCTCAATATGCATGTGTTCAACTTTATCCCATTTGCCCCTACCAATTTCAATTATTAAATAGCTATTCTAAAGCAGGAATGAAAGTACATTTATAGTCTTAGATTTTTGTTTTAGCAGAGTTTCTTTTGTTTTGTTTTTGTTTTAATAATAGGAGAGCCCATATATTTGACAAAAGTTCAATTTGGGGGTATGGCATCTACCCTATTAGTAATATGTAGATCTTTATTAACAAATAAAAATATATTTCTGTAGAAATCAGATTTATATTTCAAAAAATGGTCGAGATTTGTCTTTCTTAGCAAATCGGGTACTAAAATTAAAGAATGGGAAACAAGAAACTAACATTTCTCGACTTCATTTCTCAGTTCTCCTGCCTCCTGGAAGCCGTTTCTTACCCTTACTGCTCTGGTAGAATTTTTACATTATTTATCACATCTCACACTGGCGATTTTTATCAGTTCATGTGCTACATTTACCTCATCTCTCAGAGTACATATTAAATTGTACCCTCTTAGAGAGCAGGGACTATACATTACTAAGCTCTGTGTAATTGTGTCATCAGAGACCCAGCTCATATTTAGGCAATCAGTACACATTTGTGGAACTGATAATAGGAAGGCAGAAGAGAAAGGGGAAATTAAAACTGGAAGTTTAGTCTCACATCCAGTAGTATGTATAGTGTTAAGACATGTTCTTGAAATCAGGGCTCCAAAATATTTAAAAATTTAAACACATAGTGTAGCTACCGATTTATTTTTGCGGCCAGTATTAAAATATTATTAGTCATAAAAATATATATATATGCCCAAACATACATATATTTGTTGCACACATGCATAT
Source organism: Lemur catta (assembly GCF_020740605.2). Classification (NCBI taxonomy): domain Eukaryota; kingdom Metazoa; phylum Chordata; class Mammalia; order Primates; family Lemuridae; genus Lemur; species Lemur catta. The sequence goes on from NC_059140.1 coordinate 55,442,069, forward strand.
ACATGTGCAAACATATCCAGCCACATATATGGAAATGACATAGATTTTTTCAATTTAGGATTTTAACTTATTTCCCCTTTAAAGGAAAACATCTAAATCTTCTGGGGATAGTGTAGGAGGCACATGCATTTTAGTGATAATATTAATTAATTTTGTACATAAAATACAAGGTAAAGAATTTTATTTTTACCGAATAGTATATGAAATAAAAAAATAACAACTATTCCTCAGATGGAGAGATGAGTTAATGTAGATATTTAATTTATTATATATGTACACAAATACATATCTATGCTCAAGTAAATATATGTATATGCTTCTGTGTATTGATGCATAGAAAAATTGTAAACATAAGCACTATAATTTTGATAGTTTCATTATTGGCTCAGATCATCAAATAGAACTTTTATGTATTTCCTAAATTTTTAAATATTAAAATATTTTTTTTGAGACAGAATCTCATTTATTATTTTGAAAATAATTAAAAATAATTATTTAGCCAATTGGTGATTTTTACACTAATATGGAAAATTGTATGTGAATCTAATTAAAGTACAACTGATTTTAGAAATATTTAATTGACCCTTAATTTCATTGAGATACTAAAATACTTTGAATGAAGACCATATATCAACTATCTCAGGGATTAGTGGCCCATATCAATAGCAACAAATTATTTGACTTTATTTCTGGCATGGTATTAATTGCATAGCTCACATTACTCCACATAACCTATCCATTTATCTTATGATCATGGAAAACATCAGCATGGTCTTTGAAGATTGTAAAACCAAGGCTCATAGAATCTTTGAAACATGCTAATGGCCTACTTTATGAAAGGCAGATTCAATATTGGAATCTTCCAGTTTCTCAAACTAAGTACTACTTCCATGTTATATCTGGTGATGTTTTTTGTTGTTGGGGAGGCTGTCATGTGAAATGTAGGATGTTCATTTAGCAGCATTCCTGATCTCTACCCATTAGATGCAAGTAGTACTCCCTGGCCATGAGACAACCAAAAATATCTTTGGACACAGTCTAATGTCCCTGGTGTACACAACTGCCTCCTTTGAGAACCACTAGTCTACTTTTATGTGACTCTAAGACATATGTTCTTAATGAGTACACTGTGCCATCTCAACCTAAGTTTTTTAACAATTGGAAACAATCAGCCCTGTGGGTGATGGTGGGAGACAGCATCACCACAGAATCCTTAAGACAAGGAATTCCAGGCATGTGCCATGTGTCAGCAGAAAGAATATGGTTGTTTAATATATGGACTTTGTTTTGTAGTTTACACATCCAAAATGTTCAATTGCTTAATTTCTACTGAGTCTAAATAACCAAAAGTAAGGGGTGAATAATATCATCTTTTTAATCAGATAGTCAAGGATCTGATTCATGGTACTCTCTCCTACAAATTATGATTTTACAAAAATTGATTTGAGTCTCAATTTCCTCATAAGTAATGTAAGAATAATGATATCAAGTTCATGAAGTTGATATAAAAAATGTAAAGAATGCATTTAAAATTTCTGGGAAATAATAAGTACTCAAAAATCAATGTAATTTATTGTCATGATTGGAAGACGATCAAATAATTCTGGAGGTTTAGCACAGAGGAAGCAACCCATAATATTCGGGTGTAGTGCTTCATAGTTCTAGCATAGTTTTCAACATTTCAATATCCAAAGCATAGAAAATAAAATGAATTATGTGGGGATTGAGGATAGCGAGAAATTCCCACTATCCTTTCACCACCCAATTATTTTTTTCTTAAACTCTGTGAAAGCAAGTAAGTACAACAATGTGGACACATATACCTATACAACAAAACTTTGTGATTGTGAAATATAATGGAAAATTCTACAATGAAATAAAATAATGTCTTTATTAATTTTTGTCTTCTCTTATAGAATTTTTTAGAGACATGATTAAATATGATTAGCTCTTAAATTTATATCAATAAAATTACATGATATATTTTTATCTATAATTTTTGATCATTTTTATACTGATTTCAGCAGCTATGCTCTTTCTGTAGAAACCAAAATTGCTAGCCAGTTCTTAGGGCTACAACTGTCAATAAAAAATTTTAACAGCAACCACTTCTCAAACTTATTATCACTTTATAAGTCTGAATTATTTCAAGAATAAATGAGTAGTGTCAGAGTATTGTCTAAAATAGGGTAATGAAAATTATAGTATCTAACCAATCACATATAGGAAACAAATCTCATGGGCTATGTATGTATGTATGTATGTGTATATGAACATATGGCATCTATTTTTCTACTTACCTTATAATTAGCCATCTAGTTTGTGCTTTCATCTCTCTCTTCTCCAACTAGCTATATATGGATGCCTTAATCTATAACTTCTCGACAGCTTTGATCAGTAATAGATTTTGTGGACCTTTCTTTTCTAAGCTATTAAAAAGAAAAGCTCAAAGTAGGCATGACCATGTGATATTGAAATGACTTCTTCTGTGAATGCATCAACCTCAAATATGTCCTTTGCTCAAATAAGTCTATTAATGTTAAACTGCTTAAATAAAACCGACTTGGGAAGGAGGTCTGTAACAGCCAGGATAAGCTATCTGGTTTTAAAATGGGGACTGATTTTCCTAGCTTCAAACAATATTCAGGCACCATTGGCAGCCAAGATGTGGGTGTCCCTGTGATCTTATAATTGACTCTTCCTGTATTCCAGTAATTATCCTCCCATAGGTTGAACAATTGCTCTTTCTGCCCCACCTTTCCAGAACCCACATTACATATTGTCACACAGGGGAAGGGTTACATTTCAAACACTTATTTAAACTGAGTGATGATCAATACTGCAGCTGTCTTCTCATGTAAGTGAAGAAAATGACATGTGTAACTTATGACAGAATCCCAGGGTGCAGATTGTTTTAGAAATATATCATAAAAGCGCAGACAAGATAAGTGATAAAAATCACCACATCCTATCAGAATCTAAAAATACTGAAGTGGGTTGCAGAATTTGAGTTCATATTTTTAAGTACAAGGTATAGTAAGGACTGTCCTTTAATAATACAAATCCTTCAACTAAATCAAGAACATAGTGCAAATAAAATTGTAAGTTAATGTAATGTTCAAGGGCAAAGTCTATGCAGAAATATTAAATTACTCAGAAGGGTTTTATTCATCCAAACACTGTTTAGGAGAGAGAATGCCTTGCCAGACTGATGCCATCATCTGTTTTTTTCTGCCAAGTATAATGAAATGGTGAAGATGTGTACATTAGGTTTTCAGAGGCTGATATTATACCTTTGACTTCCATTATTAACATTTTTTTGAAATTATATCTTCATCAAACTATATTATGAGGGTTTGACTTTCCATGTAGCTTATCAACAGTAATAGATCAAGTTGAAAATTCAACTGGATCTGTTTTAAATGTTAAATCTATTACTGGAAAAATTAACATTTTCATTTTATTTGTTAGTTTGCTTGCACTTGTTTTATTAGCTGAATCAATGATGGTGGCTCTAAATGATTCCTTGCTGTTTTATGGGGAACTAGCTTGATGGTTATATTTGTTTAGATTTTTTCTAAATTTGTACATCAGATATATGTGCTTTTAGGATGTGAGATTTTGTAAATATTCCCCCCTAGTCAATTTGCTAATTAGGAGAATTTCAGAAATGAAGGAGATTGCTGAAAACTTCCAGTCTAATCATTGTGCTGGTTCAGTATAGGGACTTCTTTGAATATTCTTAGCAAATTAAAGAAGTGAATTGCCATTTATGAAGAAATTACCTGAGTCCTAAATAAATCATTGCACCTGCAAACCTGGTAATTGTTGCATATATAAAATAGCAAATATTAAGGACAACAGAGTTTATGTGAGTTTTTATTACATGTATAAGAAATAAAGGTGGGCACAATTGATTTAAAAAAAAAACATGATCAAACTATATGCTGTCTACAAGAGACTCCCTTTAGATACAAAGACATAACTAGGTTGAAAGTGAAAGGATAGAAAATGCATTGGATATGACACCAAAGGCTCATACAACAAAAGAAAAATACAGACAAATTGGACTTCATAAAAATAAAAACTTCGGTACATCAAAAGACACTATCAATAGAATAGGAGGCATCCCATAAAAGGGGAAAATGAAAATACTTCAAAATTATATGTCTAATGAGGGATTAATTTCCAGAACATATAAAGAACTTCTAAAACTCAACAACAACAACAACAAAACAACTTGTTTCATAAATTGAGCAAGGACTTGAATAGACATTTCTCTAAAGATATATTTAATACAAATGACCATTAAGCACATGAAAACATGCTCAATATCGCAAATCATTAGGGAAATGTAAAATTGAATTCATAATAAGATACCACCTAATACCCATTAGTATGATTATTTCAACAAACCAGAAAGCAAATGTTAGCAAAGATGTGAAGAAATCAAAATACTTGTAAATTGTTGATGGAAATGTAAAAGGTACAGCAACTATGGAAAACAGTATGGCAATTCCTCAATAAATTAAAAATAAAATTACCATATGGTATAATAATTCCACTTCTGAGTATATACATTGAAGCATTGAAAGCAAGGTCTCAAAGAGATATTCAAACATTCATATTCATAGCAACACTATCCACAATAGTCAAAAAGTGGAAGCAACTCAAGACTCCATCAGCAGATAAATGGATAAACAAAATGTGGTATGTATAAACAATGGAATATCATTAAGCTTTAAAAAGAAAGGATATTCTGGAAATGGTACAATATGGATGATCCTTGAGGACATTATGCTAAGTTAAATAAGTAAGACTCATGAAAAATTGTATGATTCTACTTATAAAAGTTTATCTGGAATGGTAATATTCATAGACATAGAAAGTATAATGGTGGTTAGAGGTAGGAATGGGGAGTTATTGTTTAATGGGTACAGACATTTAGTTTTGCAAGGTGTAAACAGTTCTGAAAATGGATGGTGTTGATGGTTTCTCAGCAATGTAAATGTACTTAATACCACTTAACTATACATTTAAAAACAGTTAAGATGGCAAAGTGACACACGTCTTTTCATATACTTTTGCAGAAATTATCTTTCTTTTGTGGGACAAAAAAATTCATGTATTACCCAGGGAACTTAAAGCTTCCACTGACTTAAAAAAAATAATCTGAAAGGAGGATTTGCTTATAATTTTATTAATGCAAAATTTAATAAATTAACAGATTATAAATCTGCTTTAATGTAAACACCATTTTCAAATATACTGTAGTGACGTTTTTCTCAGGACCATTAAATAATACAGTATGATATAATGGAAAAGAAATTGGACTGGAAGTCAGAAAACTTGGCTATGTTCTTACCTTGATCCCTAATTTGATAACAGTAAAAATAAAGACACACATGTTTAATATTAAGTCAAAAATCACTTGTCTTGCATACTTTCTATCTCTTTTATAATAAGTAAATTATTCAACTTATCTGGGCCTTGACTTCCTCATATATCAATCAGTATTACCATTATACTGATTGATAATATGTCACCTATAAGCACCTCTATCACAGAATCCTTGAGACGGTTAAGTAAAAGCATACTGGAATTGCTTTAAAGAAAGAAAACTTTTTAATAAAGTAGGTGCTCAATGAGTTTAGCTATTATTATGAAAAAACTTAAATCTATATGGTACTTATTAAGTGTCATAACTGTAAGTGCTTTCTATTTTGAATTCTTTCAATCCTAACAACAAAGCCAGGTTAAACAGTTTTATCATCTCTATTTTACAGCTGAGGAAAATGAGGAAGAGATGTTCAGTAATATCATGTTTGGAGTCCCAAAGTGAGACCACATTATTATCATAATTATGTTAATCAATTAGTCATTGCTTTATTCGCAGAACTTTCTATGCACATATTGGGAAATAATGAGAAATTTCACATAACAGAAATATTACACATATGAACTAGAATGATAGGTTACGGGCCTAGAAAGTAGATTCTGGCAAACTGGCAAAATACTTCGCCAAGCTTGGTAAGGAATTTGATATTTTTCTTTTACGGTAATACGGAGTTAGTATGGAGTCTTCAAGAAACCGAAGTTGAAATGAAGTTATAATTTTCTATTTTAAAAAAATTTGGACATTACGGAATTTTAAAATGGAAAAAAGTCATTAGTTACACCAGTCTGACAGCTAATATTTTGTGTGCATCATATTCAACATTTTATGCATATATATTCTTTGCAAATTTACCCTCATAATGCACATCCATATTATATTGCATGCCTTTTTTTAACTTAACATACCCTTTTCATTTTTCTCAATATTTTTCTGATTACCATCCCTAATAGGCATATAGTTTGTCATTGGGAAGATGTACCATAATTTATAATTTAATTAACCATTCCTCTATGTGGATATTGCAATTGCTTCTAATAGTACTACATCCTAAGTAATATTTATGTGTCATGGATATATAAACTCTCTTTTGGCATGTGATCTATACTGCTGCTGAATTTTTTTTTCTGTAAATTTTTATAAATTTTCACAGCTACTGATTTCTTCTCAACTTTGTCAACAAGGGCAAGTTTATCTTATTTTTTTATTTTTATTTTTTTTAAAGTTATTATTTCTTTTTTTTATTTCAGCTTATTATGGGAGTACAAAAGTTCAGGTTATATATATATTGCCCATGCCCCCCATCCCCCTGAGTTTGAGCTTCAAACGTGGGGGTGGGGGGAGGGGATGGGTGTATACCTACATGATGAGTGCAATGTGCACTGTCTAGGGAATGGCAAGTTTATTTTTATTTGAGGATTACTTAAAGATTGGGAAGGAAGGAATCCTGCGAAAAGAGGCAAGTGAGTGGAAAAACAGTTCAAAGCTAAGGTTAAAAATCCAATAACAGATTAAGGAAACTGGTAGTGGAGATGATGTGAATAACAACAATTTTAACCTAACATTTATTAATTACTTTCTATATTACTTTCTATATGCCAGATATATGTCATGATCTAAATCCAAATGCATTACATGAATTATCTAATTTAATCCACAAAGCAACTTTAAGTAGTGTGTAGCATTATAAAACCTCTTGCAGATGGAGGCCCTGAAACATAAAGATGTTAACTAACTAACATAAACAACTTTTAAGTGGCAGATTTTGTATGTAAAGAGTTATTAAATGAGGGAACAAGTGAAAACCATAGCCAAGTTTTCTGACTTCAGTTGAATTTTTTTTTTAATTATATGATAATGTTTCATTTTTCAGTCCTGGCGAAGGATACCACTGCAGTCTACATTGAAATAATCTTTTTATTAAAACAGGATAATTATCTCTTGAGGTTCATTTAATTTCCTTATAATAAAGTTGAAATGTACACCAATAGAGAAAGCCCATTTCGATCTTCTAGCTTCTCCATTGGTGCAAAATAATTATTATAAATAAGATTCTGACCTCCATTTTATACATCCAAACTTGATTTTTTTTACTTCTTTCTGCTCAAGTGTTCAGAGAAATTGGTCTCCACATATCTCAGAAGCATATTGTATTGATTTTTGCATCCTTGAGTATTTTAGTTAAAGCTTCCAAAATATCATCTTTATAATTTATTTCTGTTGTAAATTGATTCATTTTCTGTAAGATACAGCTAAAATATTCTTTTTCTTCCTCCCCCCCTCCACTTCCATCTTCCTCATATCATTTATAATTTATCATTCCTATAGTCAATAGCATTTGTGAATTAAGGACTTATATTGGGACTCTCTCAACCTCTTGAACACAATGTAATTTCTGTCTAAGCTCTCATATTTTTTTGCCTACATATTAACATATATAATGTTTACATTTGATAAATTATTAAAACTTCTTAGGTTTTTTGCTTTTCAAATTGTTTGAAATTTCTAGGAGGATAAGTAACATTTTATTTTCATCATCTCTTGCAATAACAAATATACAAATTTGAAAAACAAATTAAATAAAAGGCACTCAGTAAACTTTTATTAATTGATTGTTTAGCCATATACTATGCTTTAGTTTCTCATTCAAGTAGATTTAGTTTTTTTTTGGTAATATACAAATGGTGAAATATAACCAGAGCTAAGTATAATTGTCATATTACTTTATGGAATTAAAAGGAAAAGCAAGCTTTTGCTTAAAGAAAAGGGACTATTGCATATATATGTGTATGTATATGTGTAATGTATCTATAGAGAACATGTGTGTGTATATATACATATAGTACATATGTGTGTGTGCATTTGAGGCATCTGGAGAAGTTTATCCTTATTACATTTATGTTAGAAGACAACTTGTAATTTTTTAAATTTATGAAATCTCTGTCTAGCCTATGCACAATGGCAATTTTAGTTTGATTAAAAAATACTGAAAATAGTCTTTCTTCTACTATAGTGTTTATCCTTTATTTTGCCAAAACAGCATCATTTAAACAGCTAAAATATTACATGATATTTGGAAGTTCCTTTAAAGAATGAATGGCTCTGGTGTCATGATATGAACTGCCCTGGAGAATAATCTTTTATAACAATTGTAATTCTAGTCTATGTCCCTTCTTTAAAACACTGTAGATTGATTATTAGAAAGGGGCAGCTACTTTTGTTTCAAAAACTTTAGTGTTTCATAAAGATCCTAAAAATTATTAGGTCCATACTTGAGTATAAACCTATACTTTTGATACAGATTTTTGTGGAAAATAATATCATGTCATGCTTTTAATTTTTATTGGGAGTATTGAAATGATATTAAAAGCTATAATAATGGAAGAAAACCATTAGTCTCGTTGAAGTTTTGCTAATTGTTGAATACTTGTTTTTAGTATTTGAACTTTCAGTGTTGGGTTCACTGTTTTTTTCCTTTTCATGTTGATTACTCACCTTGAAATGAGAAAAACCTTGTCTGTTTGTAACAACACTTGAGGTTTTATGAACACTATCATATAATCATATTTTGGGGGTTACAAAGTAATATGAAAATTTTATCTCTTTTTTTCTGTATATAAAAGGCTTTGTTGATTGGAATGCCTGTGGTTGTAATCGCCTTTACTGAGTTTCAGATAGTAGGTCACTTTGTTCAATTAATTTACATAATTGGATATGTTTCTTATGGTAACTGTTTTTATAAGTGGCCAAAATCAGGAATTTTTTCTAAACATATTTATTAACATTAGATGATACAGCACTGTATATAGTATTTTGTAATTTAAAATAAATATAGTATGATGAATAATGTATATAGTATATGAATAATGTTTAATATTCAATAGTTTAATCCCTTTGCAAAGTGTATATACTTGTATACTTGTGTTTACATTTATAATATTATAAAAGTTTCTTTTTTCCTCTGATTGCTTTCATTTCTGAGAAGATTTAAATTGAAATTCTTGAAGAATAGCTTCCTCTTCTAGACTTGAACCTGTACTTCTTAACTGCATTGCGTGCTCAACATGGTATGTGTGATTTAATTACATTAGTAACTTGCAAATCAACAGTGTAATTGGGTTATTGCACCAACATGGAAAAACATGTTGCTAAATATAAAATCAGAAAAGGAATGTTTTAGAATTTGAACTAGTTTGTATTACCAAAAATATAATATATGCCTTATTATATAAATATCATAGATGTGTATGTGAGTGTTGGTATCTTTACAAATTTTAATACATACATACATGTACATAGATGCATAAGTGTGTGTCTATGTTTATATGAAATATATGTTATATATTCACACATTATTTGGTTTTTAATTGTCTTTTGTGTTTGTATACATAAATAATTCTCAGACTAAGGAAGAACACTATTTCAGAATAACTTTTTTGAGGAAAACAGTGATTGAATTAAAAAACATTTTAACCATGGATATCTAATTCTGGATAGAAGCATGTGTTCTGAGGAAAAACACATAAAATCCTAATAAACCTTTGAAATAGCTGAATTTTATTTCAAATAACAATGTAATATTCAATATCCACTTTAGCATTACCATTGATTCAAAGAAACATATACTAACTTCTCATCTGATGCCAGATGACCTGGAACAGGCCTTGGCAATTAAATCAGTGAAAATAGAACAATAGACAATAAGATTACAAAGGTGCCGTAATAGTAATTATGAGGGAGTTCTCAACCCCTTTGACAGAATTTCAAGTCCATATTCTTTACTGAATCTTCTACTAAGTTTCTCTTCTGAGGTAGACAATAAGTTTCCAACATATTTCTACAATAGATATAATATCCTGGTAATAGATGCCAATATTTCCTATATTTCTAATTTATTGATGTGGGTCTCTGTATTTTTTTGTAGTTTTAAGTATAGCCACTGAGGAATATTTACTACATATCAGACAATACGTTTCAGGAGTTCAGTTGAGCTTAGGGGAGAGAGAGCTGGTATGTCATGGGTTGTGAGGGGTTGTCGATTAAAGCAACAAGGCAAAAATGAAAGAGTTAAGCCTTTAATCACTTATCAAATTGGTATAAGCAAGAAGCTAAACCCTTAGCAAAGGCTGACTATCCCTGTGTTTCATTTCCTTCATGGAATGGTAAACAGTTGGAAGGCCAGGTGGATCATCCCAGACCTGAGGTCATCTGGCTGTTTAGGAAGCTGGGGATGAAAGACTCTGGACCCAGGGGTTGAGGGAGATGGTGAGAGGGGAGGGCTATGAGTGGGTACTGAGTCAGAGTTAGGAAAAATGTCTTCAAGGTTTCCCCCCCTCACCCAACACGAAGGCCTCTGTAGAGGTTCCTGAAGAGAACCTAGGCCCAAGGCCTCAGGTACATGTCTAGGTATGAAGGTCCTGGAGCAAGGATCCAGGAATGTAAATACACACAACAGCAGGACCATGACCGAATAGGGGGGTTTAAGTCCTTGACTGCAGCTCCCCTTAAAGACCATAATGCCCTGGTTATGCACCAAGTCTGGTGTTGGGAGGGCAGCTATCTCCTGTGAGGCTTGTCAGGTAAAGCCTTTATTATAGCCTAAGGTCAGGCCTGAAAAGCCACACATAGGTTTTTAACAAGGAGCTGGACTCCTCATTATGCTAAAGTAACATTCATTATCTCTTTTAGCATTCCCAGTAGCCCAATGTGATTACCTATGCTACACTGAGGAAGAATCTAGAGGTTATACTTTGTTAAATAATTTGCCTAAGTTTACAAAAATATAAAAATAAAGTCTCAGAGCTTACATGACTCCAAAACTCATACAGTTATATTATATATTGTTCCCTAATTAGTTAAATTTCACATAACACCATCTTGAAAAGAGGTAATTCTCTTTAACTCTCTTCTCTATAGTTTTCTTTTCCTTAGCCAAGTTGAATCAACCTCATTCTGCCAATTTGCTGAATTTTTTTTAAATCTCATTCCTTAATGTTTTGTTTGTAAAAGATTTGAAACAGGTGGAAATTGGGTTTTCTTAGCCTTCATTTTCTATCTGTCTCTTTGTTAGCAACCTTACCAATTTGAGTACTTTTGTGAAATCCTTTCCCCCAGTTCTTCTAAGCTTAATTTTCTCCAATCCTTACTTGAGTTTCTTCCGGGTTAATCTTTCACATGTTGGACAACAAAGGCATTATTTTGTATTAGCTTCCTATAATCCTGGAATTATAGGATGCACTGCCCAAAAATATGCATTTTTTCAGCTCATATTTTCTCTGATACATTATATTTAACTTTCTATATACCCTTGTGTATTTTTTAATCAAAGGGTAATATCTGGATGGGGGTGGATGTGGCAATATATGTGCTACTTCATGGTCATTATAACTATTCATCTCACAAAGATTTTGGGGAAATACAGTTCTCTGTGAGAAAAAAAAACAATTTAATCTTTCATAATCATTCTCTGTAGAGTAGGGTTGAAGCAATAAATGTAGAAGAATGCTGAAAATAGCATTAACCATGGCAATTGTGTCTGTGAGGTCATGGGATATTGAGACATGAGGAGAGAGAAGTTTAAGGATGGTCAAAAAGTCTTCTTGCAGCTTCATGTTCTTTAGAAAGCCTGACAATACCAGGAGATGTGCTTTGTCTGACTATCTTAATGTGATTTTCTGTTTTCCACTTTCCCTTACCAGCACAGAAATTTGCTACAAATATATACGATAATAAACAATGCTAAAGAGATTTCTAAACAGTATCTTTAATCCTCCTAAATTGTTACCATTCTTACTCTGATAAGACTATTAGAACTTTTGCCTATCTAGTTAATATTCTATTTTTTTCAAAGCCTCCCTTAATCCCATTTCCAAATCCGAGGCACAGCAAATGAATCTTCTTTCTTAAGACCACCCTATGTCCTAGGCAATCTTCTCCAAAGTTATTTTTCAACTATATTATAAATATAAATTTGCATATCTGTTTTGGCATCAGTTAGCTGCCTCTTGATGGAAAGGATGCTAAACAAATATTTGTTAAAATAATGACTCAATGAAACAAATATTCCTCTATAAATATACACACAGAGAGCAAAGAAACTGAACTGGGAAATAGTAGATTCCCTTAGATATTTAATGCTGCTGCCAGTCATTCAGAAATAAACATTTTCATGAAACCTCACATCTATGTATTTGAAGAAATGTATTTATTTTCATTTATTTCCTTAATTTATAAATTTTACTTTAGTAACTCTGTATATTGAGGTACAATGTGACAACAAATCTTTTTTTTAGGTTAGTGTACCAATGAGAGGTGGCAAGATTCATTTAAATAAGGGCCTCAATAAAATGGAAAATGATGACATGGATAAATGTGTATAATGGTGAAACCAGCTGGGCAAATAAAACATGATTATGCTGTCGTTGGCTACTTATAAATCTTTTGCATAACAGGTTTAAACATGCTCTCACCTATGCGTACCTTGAACGTTGAACATAAGTAGTCTCTCATCTTGGAAATTTCATGTAACAAGCCTATAATAGCGGAACACCATGATTTCCATGTTGCTGAAAGAAAATAGTCACAGTGTGGTGAGCCACAGCAAGTTGTCACATTTAACTGTCATATTTTCATAACTTTTGGTTATCATATGTGAATAAAACCTGGAGTAAAAATAGTAGGCAATATCAGGGAAGCCAGCCAAGGTTTATATCTACTATTGACTCTTACACTTCTGGCCACTTAAATTTGAATGCATTTGCAGTGTCATTCCCTCTAGGTGTGGGTAACCTAAAGGAAATATGAGCTGAAGGTTGTGATACTTCACTTACTTTTAAGCTGAAAGTTCTTAAAAAATAAATCTGAATAAATTTATTTATTTAATCCACTTATTCCATTCATTAAGATTTTTTTGGGCACCCACAATATGAGAAGCATTCTGGGACATGCTGTACTTTAGGCAAATAGAATGTGTACATAGTAAGTTGTTACATATGAATTTTGTACAAATAAAGTAAATAAAGTATAATAAAGGGAAAATATCTTATATATGGGAAAACAATGCAAAGATTCCTGGAGGAAGCTAACATTAGACCTGAGAGTTAAACAGTACACAACAATGGTGATTTTTGCTCTAAGGTTTAAGAGAAAAATTTAAATAAAGCACTCTAAAAAGATGAGAAAATACTTTTTAAGAGTGTCACCTTTCAAGAGGAGTAGGTAATGGAGTTACATAAAGGAGAACATTTTATTTCAGGCTACAAAATTTGGACTTTATAGGAGAGTCAAGTGGGCATCAGGGAACTATTCTTAAGCTATGAACAGATAAGAGGCAAACTATATGCTGTGCTTTTCAGGGGATAATCTGATAGTTATAGGTAGGGGTGGGTACAGAGAAATCAAACTGAAGAGCTGAAAAAACTGTCAAATAAATTTAAGAAATTGGAAAACAAAACAAACAAACAAACAAACAAAAATAAGCAGAAATTCTAGAGCTGAACAATTCAAGTGACAAAATTAAAATGCAACAGTCTCTCAACAGTAGAATTGATCAAGCAGAAGGAAGAATTAGTGAGCTTTCAGACAGGCTATTTTAAAAAGACACAGTCAGAAGAGAAAAAAGAAAAAAAAAATGAAGAATGCCTATAAGACATAGATAATAGACTCAAAAGGGCCAATCCAAGAATTATTGGTCTTAAAGAGGATGTAGAGAGATTGGGGTACAAAATGTATTAAAAGAAATAATAACAAAAAACTTTCCAAACCTAAAGAATGATGTCAATATTCAGCTACAAGAAAATCATAGAACACCAAGAAGATTTAAGCCCAACAAGCCTATCTCAAGGCATTTAGTAGTCAATCTCTCAAAGATCACAGATAAAGAAAAGGCCCTAAGGGAAGCAGGGAAAAGGAAAAAGAAAATAACATATAGGTGAGCTCCAATACATTCAGCAGCAGACTTCTCAGTGGAAACATAGTAGTACAGGAGAGAGTGGATGACATATTCAAAGTACTTAAGGAAAAAACAAAAACAAACAAACAAAACCTTTAACACTAGAATATTATAGTCTGCAAAAATATCATAAGGAAAAATAAAAACTTTCCCAGACAAACAAAAACTGAGGGATTTCATCAACAATAGACCTGTCCTAAAGAAATGCTAAAAAGAGTTTTTTCAATCTGAAAGAAAACAATGTTAATGAGCAATAGGAAATCATCTAGAGGTATAAAACTCATTGGTAACAGTAAGTACACAAATTCAGAACACTCTATTGCTGTAATTGTGGTGTATAAACCACTTATCTCTTGAGTAGGAAGAGTAGAAGACAAATCTATGAAAAATAATAACTACAACAACATTTTAATAGATAGACAGTATAAAAATATATAAATAGAAACACAAAAAATCAAAAAGCATGGGGGGATGAAGTTAAAATGTAAAATTTCATTTAGATTTCTCTTTGCTTGTATTTTTGTTTGTAAGCCAAGGTAAATTGCCATATGTTTTAAATAATTGGTTATAAAATGTTTTCTATAAGCCTCATGGTAACTTCAAGTTAGAAAAACCTACAAATGATCCACACAGACACACAAAGCAAGAAGTTAAAAAAAACACTACCAGAGAAAATCACTTTTAACAAAAGAAGACAGGAAAGAAGGAAGAGGACAACAAAGCAACCATAAATCAAATAACAATATGCTAGTGATAATTCCTTACTTATAAATAATAATATTGACTATAAATGGACTAAACTGTCCAATCAAAAGACATAGAATGGCTGCATGTATTAAAACACACACACACACACACACACACACACACGCACACACACACACACACACACACGCACACACAAGACCTAACTACATGTTGTCTACAGAAACCCTTTTCAACTATAAAGATACACATAGACTAAAAACAAAGGGATGGAAAAAGATATTCCATGCAAATGGAAACCAAAAAAGAGCAAGAGTATATATACTTCTATCATAATAGATTTCAAGATAAAAACTGTAAAAAGTGACAATGAAGGTCTTACATAAGTGTTCAATTAGGGAAGAGGATATAGCAATTCCAAATATATATGCATCCAATGTGGGAGCACCGAGATATATAAAGCAAATATTAGCAGAGCTAAAGAGAGAGATAGACCCCAATACACAATAATTAGTGGAAATATCAACATCCCACTTTCAGCATTGGTCAGAACATCCAGACAGAAAATTAACAAACATTAGACTTTAACTGTACTATAGACTAAATGGACCTAATAGATATTGACAGAGCATTTCATCCAACAATTGAAGAATACACATTGTACTCCTCAACTCATGGGTTATTATCAAGGATGGACAACATGTTAGGCCACAATACAAGTCTTAAAAATGTTTCAATATTAAAGTTATACCAAGTATTTTCTCTGACCACAATGTAATAAAACTAGAAATCAATAACAATAGGAACATTGGAAACAATACAAACATATGGAAGTTAAATAGTATGCTTCTGAATGACAAGTGGGTCAATGATAAGAAAAAATAAGTAAATAAATAAAAATAAAAATTTCTGAAGACAAATGAAAATTAAAACAAAACATATCAAAAGCCATAAGCAATAAGTACCGGCATCAAAAAAGTGGAAAAACTTCAAACAAAAATGCTATTTATGCACTTATAGAACTAGAAAGTAAGAGCCAACCAAACTGAAAATTAGAAGGAAAGAAATAATAAAGACCAGAGCAGAAGTAAACTAAATTGAAAAATTGAAACCAATAAACAATACAAAAGATCAATGAATCAAAAATTTGGTTCTTTGAAAAGATAAACAAAATTGGCATTTAGTGGGACTAAGTAAGAAAAAAATCCACAAAAATACAATTAGAAATGAAAAAGGAGACATTACAACTGATACCGCAGAAATTCAAAAGATCATTAGAGAATACTATGAACAACTATATGCCAATAAACTGTATAACCTAGAAGAAATGGATAAATTCCTAGACGCATACAACTTACCAAGATTGATCCAGAAAGAAATCTAAAACCTGAATGAACCAATACTAAGTAGTGTAATAGAAGCAATAATAAAAAAACTCCCATCAAAAAAGCACAAGACCTGATGACTTCATTGCTGAATTCTATCAAGTTCTCAAAGAAAGACTAATATGAATTCTACTTAAACTGTTCCAGAGAATTGAAGAGCAAGGAATATCCCCAAACTCATTCTACAAAGCCTGTATCACCCTGATACTAAAACCAAGGTTATAACAATAAAACAAAACAAACAAACCCACTATAGGCCAATAACTCTAAGGACCATGGAATCAGAGGCCCACAACAAAATATTTGGTAACCAAATTAACTTATTAAAAATATTCATCATAATTAAATGATATTTATTCCAGGCATGCAAGAGTGGTTCAACATATGCAAATCAATCAATGTGATACATCATATCAACAGAATGGATGATGAAAAGCATATGATTATTTCAATTTATGTTGAAAAAGAATTTGGTAAAATTAAACATCCCTTCGTGACAAAACTCAAAAACATGAGTATAGAAGGAATATACCTCAACACAATAAAAGGCATATATGACAGACCTACAGGGGATGTCAAACTGAATGGTGAAAAACTGAAAGCTTTTCCTCTAATATCTGGAAAAAAACATGGATGACCACTTTCACCACTGTCATTCAAGAGAGTACTGGAAGTTCTAACTTTGGTCAGTAAAACAAGATAAAGAAAAAAATGACAACCAAATTGTAAAGGAAAAAATCAAATTATCCTGTTTTCAGATGACATAATTTCATATCTAGAGAAAACTAAAGACTTTATAATAAAATTTTAGAAATGGTAAGGAAATTCAGTAAAGTTGCTGAATAGGATACAAAATAAACATACAAAATTTGGTAGCATATCTCTATACCAACAGCAAACAATCTGAAAAATAAATCAAGAAATTAATCAAATTTATGATAAATAATAAAAAATACCTAGGAATAAACAACCAAAAAAATTAAGGATCTCTACCAAAATAACTATAAAACATTGACAAAAGAAATTAAAGAGGACACAAAGAACTGAAAATTATTCCATGCTCATGGATCAGAAGAATCAATATTGTTCTAATGTCCATGCTACCCAAATCAATCTATAAGTTCAATACAATTCCCATAAAAGTACCAATGACATTCTTCACAGATAGAAAAAACAACCCTAAAATTTATATGGAATCACAAAAGACCCAGAATAGCCAAAGGCATCCTAGGCTAGAAGAACAAAACTGGAGGAATCACATTACCCAACTTCAAATCATACTACAGAGTTGTGGCAACCAAAACAGCAAGGTAGTGACATAAAAACAGACATATAGACCACCAATGGAAAAGAATAGAGAACTGAGAAAAAAATCTACACCTTTACAGTGAAACTATTTTTGACAAAGGTGCAAAGAACATACATTGGGAAAAGGATAGTTTCTTCAATAAATTATGCTGGGAAAACTGGACATCCATATGCAGAAGAATGAAACTAGACTCTTATCTCTTACCATATAAAAATCAAATATTTTAATTTGATTAAAGACTTAAATCTAATACCTGAAACCATAAAACTACTAAAAGAAAGCATTGGGCAAATGCTTCAGAGCCAATGGATCTAGGAAAGGACTTCTTGAATAATGCCCCCAAAGCATAGGCAACCAAAGCTAAATTGGACAAATAGGATTATATCAAGCTACAAGGCTTCTGCAGAGCAAAGGAAACAATCAACAATGTGAAGAGACAATTCACAGAATGAGAGAAAACATTTGCAAACTACCCATCTGACAAGGGATTAATAAATAGAATGTGAAAAGAGCTCTAACAACTCAATAGGAAAAGTCAAATAATCTGAATAGACATTTCTTAAAAGAAGACATACAAAGGGCCAGCAGGTATATGAAAAAATGCTCAACATCATTAGTCACCAGAGAAATGCAAATCAAAACTACAATGAGATGTCTTCTCACTCCAGTTCAAATGGCTTTTATCTAAAAGGCTGATAATAACTAATGCTGGTGAGGATATGGCAAAAGGGGCCCCCTGATATGCTGTAAGGGGGAAATTAAATTAGTGCAATCACTATGGAAAACAGTATGGATGGAGTTCCCTCAAAAAATTAAAAGAACTACCATATGACTCAGCAATCCCACTGCTAAGTATATACCTAAAAGAAAAGAAATCAAAATATGTCTCCACTCCAATGTTTATTACAGCACTGCTCACAATAGCCAACATGTGGGTTCAACCTAAGTGTCCATCAGCAGATGAGTGGATAAAGAAATTTTGACACAGATACAAATGGAATATTATACAGCGTAAAAGAATGAAATCTTGTCATTTGTAACAACATGGATGGAACTGGAGAACATTTTGATCAGTGAAATAAGCCAAGCTCAGAAATACAAATCTTGCATGTTCTCACTCCTATGTGGGAGCTAAATATTAAAACAATTGTTCTCATGGAGACAGAAAGTAGAGTGATATTTACCAGAGGCTGTGATTGGTAGTGCATGTATGGAGGGTGATAAAGTGAGGATGGTTAATGAGTGCAAAAATACAGATAGATAGAATGAACAATATTTGATAGCACAATGAAGTGACTATAGTCAACAATAAGTTAGGGTATACTTTAAAGTAACTAAAAGAGTGAAATTGGAATGTTTCTAACACAAATAAATGATAAATGCTTAAGGTGATACTCCAATTACTCTGTTTTGATTAATACAAATTGTATGTCTGTATCAAATCATCACATGTACCCTATAAATACATAAAACCATTATGTACCCATAATAATTAAAAAAATTAAAAGTTCACAAATATAATAACAAATTAAATCTTTCCCTAATATTTTTATTGTATCATTGTCATACAATTGTTTAGGAGGTAAATCAGACAGTCATTTTCTGGTAAGCATAGGATTTAACACCCCATGCCTTTGTCCATTTGATGTGCTTGACTGGGTTTTCTGGAGAAATAATTTATTTACACAATTTTTACAATCCTAAATTGCAATGCAGGTAAAGTATAGCACTGTTTTAAAGGCATTAATTATAATCTAATAATATATTATGAGGATGCAGCAATATTGATCTTAGGAACAACGTTTCTAAATTTTTCAGATCAGTTATTTCTATAATTTTTAAATATTTAAACTTACACTAAAGATTTTTAATTGCCTATAAAAATCACAGGAGACATAATTTTTTGTCAGATTGAAGTCAAGAGGGTACTTTTCTGTGAAATATAGTCATCTTACAAATGGGAATAGTTCCTAGCATGAAGTAATTTCATTTTTCATAGGTTTTCAATTAAATAAGAATTAAAATTTTAGCTATGGTCATTGCATTTATTATGATGAACAGAAGTGCATTTTATTCATTGAGATAAATAAATTGTTGCCATTAGAACTAGTTTTATTGCCTCATTTAACACTTCAACCATTTTTATGAATTATACTAATTTTATTTTTCTTCAATAGGCAGAGAGCTTATGCTTATAAAGTTATTTTTCCTTCACATAGATGGATACCATATTGATAAAGTAAGTGTAAAATCTCTGAAAACAAGAATTGTACCAAGATATCACTAGCAGTCAGCTAGTAAGCTAGCCTGGTGATTCATTAAATTGTTAACTAGTTATTTTTAGTAAATGTGGGAGCTACCAATAACCTACATGACATTATTGAAACAGAAAAGTAATACTCCAGTGTCAAAATATTTCCTCTATTACTTCATTCAGAACCTACAGATTCCCAACTAGAGATGCTTCTCTTTGAGTCTTAAAAGTGTTTGAGTAAAATTAATATTCTAAACTAAAGTCTGTTCTGTTACACACTAAAAAAAAGTGTCTGGTACATTGTCAGTGCTCAAGAAATGTTGCTTAACTGAATGGGTAAATATTATCAGGTTATACTTTATTTAGTAGAACATGTCCCTGGTATTGGAATGCAGAAGTGAAAATAACAAGAATCTAGTGAAATCACAATTGGTCTGCTTCACAAAGTTGCCCAGGGTCATGGAACAAAGAGTTGCCAATCCAAAGGAAATTGCTCATCAGATTAATGGAATTGATGTGATCGTTTGTTATTTTAAATTACTTCCTCAAACTAGCTTTCTTTTCTGAAAAAATAGACGTTGGGGGGATTCCAAGTAGAGGTAGGGGACCTAGTGAAAGTTAGAGATGCTGTTGAAATAATGCGAGAGATTATCCAGGTATTAGCATATGAGCTAACGATGAGTATCTGGGTTCATAATATATTCTGAAAGTAGTGCCAAAAATAATTTGAAAGTGGATTGGATGTACAGTATGCGAAACAGAGAGGATTCAAGAAATAGTCCAAGATTATGGACTTAAGAAATTGGAGGAATGGACAGATGGAAGATTGCAGGAGGAAAAGAGGGAAGGGGATAATCAGGTATTCATTTGTGTACATGTTAGGTTTGAGACACATTTAGTTATCAACGTGGAGATGTCAGGAGGGTAGAAAAATAGAAGATTAAGAAGTTTGTGGAATAGGTCTCAGCTGGAGTATGAGAGTTAGTAGCATATAATTGCTATTTAATACCATAAAACTCAATTAGGTCACCTAGGAAATTTGAGAAAATGGGAAGGGAAAGGAAGGGGATAGGAAGGGAGGTGAGTGGAGGGAGGATTGGGAGAAAAGAAAAAGGAACGGAAAGAGAAATGAGAAAACAAAAAAGTCTGAATATTTCTTGGACATTTGCAATGTTTGCATGCTGAAGAAATAAGGAAGTAGAGATTTGGAGATATCAAATAGTTGATCTCTGTTCAATTATTTTAGGTCACAAAAAAGGCATTCATTCTAAAGTCTTCTTGTTTCTGAAGTTTATTCTTTCCTTCAAGTTCTTGAATTTGTCTATACATTATAATCATATGCAGCAATATTTAAAATATATTACATTCCAAACCTTACCATTTCCCTTTCTAATATTCTTAATGACTATAACAGGAGGGCAATCATTTATATTGTCAATAAACTTACGTGACCAGTAGGGCCATTTGTAGTTATTAAATAATATTAGTACTTCTGTCTTTAAAGGATTCTACACCCAACAGTAATTATTTGCTCTGAGAGAGCACATTAGAACATTTTATATTTAAGCTTTATGGTATATATTTACTTTTCTTTATGAAGACTATACATCTGAAAATGTAGTTACATATATAAGAAAAATAAAATAAATTTTGATAGCCTATGTGACTATATAAAAATATCCCTATGTATATGTACCTATTACTTAAATTATAATTTCATTTTCAAAGAATATTAAAGATTTATGTTAATTATAACTCATTCAGTAATGTAGAGGTTTTTAATTATTATGATTGTAACTTAGGCTTTAAAAATATTTTGGCAGGATAGGAGGATAATCAGCCTTTAGTGTCTGAATACTAGATTGACAACCTTTTAAGGTAAATTTAAGGAAAAAAAATGTCTGAATCATTTGTTGTGAAGCCGTGCATCTGATCAGAGGGTCAAACTTTGAACCTGGGAGACTGTTGATTTCACTTAGAGTAAGAGAATGTTTTTCTGAAAAAAGTTTCCAAGCAAATATATCAAAGTGCTATTGGTGTCTCAGTTTGCCTTTAGGAGTAGCCAAAAGGAGTGAGAGATACCTTCTGCAAATGAGAAAGACTGAATAATGACAGTTCAGTTGCCAAAGAATGGTACCACCACAAAATTATCTACAAATCTTTTTCTTTGGAATTACACAATTAGCTAATTTTTATATTTTAATTTCACCCTGAAGACAGTTTTTTTTTTTTGTTTTTTGTTTTTTTTGCAGACTCTAAGATAAGTAGAATTACTCAGAATTGAGTGTGAATAAGTGAATAAGACTGCCAGGTCATGTTATTCTGGAGAAGCAAAGTTAATATAAATTTCACATTAAACATTTTCGAGAAGCTTACTAATAGCTATGGTTATTATATGATAGTTGAGTTTGTTGAATGCTTAGATATCATTCATCTTCTAGAACATGGAGAAAAAATTGGTAGTAAAAGCCCGGAATTGCCATGAATCAGATTTTTTGGCTTCTGGTACTGTACTTTAAATGCAGTGTATCTAGGCAGTTTTATGCTCTTTTGAAGTTTAAGCAGCATTATACTGTCATTCACCTTTTCCATGTAACATATTCTCATTAACTGTATATATGTACTGAAGGAGTTTAGTTTGTTTATGTGTTTAAAGGGATGGTTTTCGAACAGTTTTCTGTAAAGTCAGGGAGGATTCCACAAAGTGTTTAAGCGGAGGCTTTAAAAAAATGGGAAGGTGGCTTTTGGTTTTATCTGCAGTCTATGCAAGGCTTTTTTTGTGTGTAAAGAATTTACTCGAAGAAAGATTTTAACTTCTAAAAAACACTTGATAACCTCTTTCTGGATAGAACACTTTAGAATTTTCTTTTTATCTTGATTGAGACAAATCTTATTTGAATACAAAGACTATCAGAACAAACCTTCTCTTCTAAGGAAGTCAGCTACTCAAAAATAACACACCTTTTTTCTTATTCTTTCATTTTAACAGAGGCAGATATCAATATTTTGCATATTATCTACAATTACATGATATTTTCATAACAGATCAAGATGATTTTTTTAAGTATTTCAGATTCATGAGATTTTGGTAGAAGCCAGTTCATTTCTTAAACCCCCATTAGTTCTCTCATTTCCCATTTATGAGACGCCGTATTTGAAGCTAGTCATAAAACAATAAGCAACAAGAAAGTCCAGGAAGGTAATATTTGAAACTATAAAATCCAATTTACAAATATTCTATATTCCTAGACAACACAGTTCAGTGCATCTGAAGTGTTATTGTGCATAACAAGGGTATATTTTTGTTTAAAATGCAGATGTCCAAACCTCACGCCCAGACAATAATTTAGAAGGTGCTCTGAATGTGCATTTTTAACAACCACCACAGATGGTTCTACATCAAAAGTTTCATAGACCACATTTAGAGAAAGACTGATTAAACTCATCATCATCACTTCTTCATTAGCATACTTTCTGTCAACTGTTTTATTCCAATCCACACTTTCACTTTATTTTATAAACTGCAAGTTAGATTACATATGAAAGGACCTAGTTTACTGCTCAACATGGGGTAGTTGCATTCCAAGTGACTAGGCCCACTTTTTCCCTGCAGGATCATGATTGAAGAAGTAGCAATGGTGCCAGTATTCTAGATTGAGTACCTATAATTCCTGATTTTTGTTAGCATCATGTACAATTGCATTTAAAAATAAAATGGAAGTTGATCTAAAGAAAAATATTATGTACAAATAATCCTCGGGAATTATTCCACACGTTGCTAGAGAAAGAAAATATGTAAGTAATTTTCACTGGAATGTTATATTTAGGAGATCCTGAAATATAGAAAGGGACACAACTCATTATCCTTTATAAAATTGTTTTTAAAAGGACATCATTTTAATTATTTCTGTGAAACTTTATAATACTTTTCAAAATGTTTTTTGAAATATGCTTTACAAGAAATTTAGGCTGTTGGTTTTTAATACATAAAGGGCACATGTACATTTCTGATCTTGCCTAATTTATCCCTCCCATCATAGCCTCATACAACACATTACACTAACATTCTCCTTCTCATTGTATAAAGTCTTCAGAATAATCAGCAATATGTTTATATTCACAGTCAAGTGATTTAGGTATCTACCACCATAACATTTCTGGGTAAATTAATACACTCATCTTTGGAATACTATGGATAGAAATGTTACTCTAGTTTTCTCAATATCTGAGCTTATCTAAGAGCTACTAATCTTCAAAAGCCTTTATTGCAAACAATTTTATGTTTAGTTTCCAATGGACTTAACCAGCTGCAACAATCATGTGTGAGTTAATTAAAGCTGGTATTGTGCTAAATAGATCTAAGATAAAAAGATGTTACATGTTCATTCAAGAAATAAACTCATAAAAATTTATTACATATATTTCATTACAATTATTTTATAGATGTTCTTGTACTTGGTGCTATTGCATTTTGCTGAGGGTCTTTTGAGAAGAAATCCAAAATGATCGAGGTAGAAATTCAGAATAGAAATGACTCTCATATGATAAAATGACTAGTCCTTGCCAAAGCTATTCATAAGTTATCATTAAGTTAGCATGATTATTTATCTTCTTTAAGATCATTGGGCTGAAATAAGACTTGAAAAATTAGTTTTAAATATGCCTATTTAGAAGGATATTATTTTATTTATTTTGTAAAGACTATTTTATCTATTTTTATAATTATCTAATTATTCTAGTTATCTAATTTTCTATTACTGAAAATTTTGTACAAGTTTTTAGTTTAAGGAAAATGGAAAGATGAACAAAATAATACAAGATCATACAAATCAAGGCAAAATATTAATCTATTACATATTTTGGTTGTATGTACTTTAAAAATAATTTTTTTATTTTATATATGTAAATACAAATGTATGTAAATAATCTATTTATTTTTATTAAAAAGTCAATCATTTTATAATAGATTTTGTATTCATTTGGTTTTAAAATATAATATGAAATAGCTATTTAGGTATTAACCAAAAATAGATTAAATTGTGTAATTTATCTGGAAATTATAATAAATTAAGCAAATAAAACCTAAGTTTTTGTTGCATTTGTTTTCTTCCTCAATGATGAACCATAATGATATATTCACATTCCTTATATTTATGGCTTAAATCTATTGAATTCATGTTAGTAAACCCCACTGAAACAATGTAAAGCAAAAAAGTATAAACACACAGGTTGGCGATAGATTGAAACAATATAAAGCAAAAAAGTATAAACACACAGGTTGGCGATAGATTTTATATTAAAGTATACCTTCCAAATCTGTGTTCATTTATATATATATAGGAGCCATGTACCTTACTCAGACAGACAGTAAGCAGGTAAATTGAGTCAACTGAATTAAAAGAATAAAAATATACTTTTGCCTGATTATATCATTAAAAAATTGCAAATATGCTAACAAAATTGATATACAAATCTGGAAAGCTAAAAATCTTACAGTTATTAGAATTGCTCTTCTTTCTTTCATAAGCCATGTCCTAATTCATTAATGACAGCAAATTTTTTGCACCACAATTTCCAAGCATATCCAAAACTCTAACACTTTCCAGAACTTTCACTACTATCACTTTGGTCAAGGGAATCTTCATTTTTTATCCATTTTACTCTGATAGCCACCTACCAGGCCTTCTTCCTACTATGCCTGTCCCCCTATGGTTTCTTCTTCACCCAGTATTTATAGATTCTTCTAAATGCACAGCATGATAAGCTTCTGAATAAAACACTCCAAATGCCTGTACCTTACTCCTAATAAGATTTTTTTCTAATTTAAAGTAATTCCCATTCTCTAAATGACTTCCCCCTTTCTCTTTGAACTCATTCACTACCATTTTGCTTTAGAATATTCAAAATATGCTCCTTCATTAAGGGCTGTATTAGTTATCTTTTGCAGAATAACAATATCACCACAGACTTGGTGATTTAAAACAACACTCATTTAATATCTCACAGTCTCTATAGGTCAGGAGTCCAGGCTTGACCTAACTGGGTCCTCTTCTTCAGAGCTTCACAAGGTTTCAAAAAAGGTGTCATTTGGGACGGCAATCTTACTTGAGGCTTAGTTTTAGAAGTACCTTCTTCAAAACTCTTGTGGTTGCTGGCAGAAATTAGTGCCTTGCATGTGTTGGGCAGAGGCCACAGTTCTTACTAGCTGCCAGCCAGCAGCTGCCCTACTTTTCCCAGCTGGTTGTCTTCTGGAGACTGCCCTCAGTTTCTTGCCACATGAGACTTCCTAAAATGGATACTTTTTTCATTAAAGCCCACAAGGAAGAGTGTCTTTGAGCAGGATAGATATGACAACTTTTTGCAACATCATTGGAGAAGTGACATCCAATCACTTATGCATTATTCTATTGATAAAGCAAGTCATTGTTTTACCCACACATACAAGCACATGAGGCATGAATATCAGGAAATGGGTATCATAGATCCTTCCTTAGAGTGTGTCTGCAACAGGGTCTTGCACCTCTTATTATTCCATCTGCCCTGAAATTTTTTTTCAGACATCATCCTGGCTCCCTCTTATCACGTTGTTGAAGTCTGCATTCAAAGTTCAATTTATCAGAAAAGCCTTACTTGCCCCCACATATAAAGAATACACCACAGACAGTTTTTAGTACTCTACCTTGCTTTGCCCTTTTTGTTCAGGGTGGTTATCACCACCAGACAGAGTGCATATTTATTTTCCATTTCACCTCCCTAGATGTAAACTCCTTTAAGGCAGGTATTCTCTGTGTCTTATTCTTAGAAATATCTCCACCTTCTAAAAATGTGCTAGGCCCAAAGAAGGGAGGCACTAAAAACAATAGAAGGTTTTTTTTTTGAACTAAAAATGTATACTCATTCATACATATCATATATCTGTACTGCACAATAATAGTCACTAGTTGAACGTGATTATTTATTTTAAATTAGGTAAAATTAAATTAACTTTAAATATCAGTTTCTCAGTTATAATGGCCAAATTTCAGGTGGTCAATAGCCACACAGGCCTAATGGCTACTATAATAGAAAGCACTAATATTTAATAACATCATCACTGCAGAAAGTTCTATAGATCACCCTTAATTTACACATTTACTTTGTTTTGATTCCTACTAACCCGATTTTGAACTCCATCAAGAATCAAGTCTGTCTTAATCATCTTTATCTCTTAGATTTTTATTCCATTATATAGAAAGCCTAGATTTTACAGAAAACTTCATCAAATGAATGGATTTAAGAGTGAATGAATAAAAACATACTTCCAGGTGAAAAAGGAAATTATCCCTAATAATATAATGAGTTATTGAGTCAACACATAGAACTCTTGTTTGGTTTTCTTCCTTATATTAGCTCACAAAGTGAATATCATTAAAAAAATTTTGCAAGCCATGATGAATTTTATTTCAGGAACAAGAAAGTTCTCTGTCACAAAAACTCATGAAATACATTACTATGAGCATAAGCAGAGGGAAATGCACAGTATTAGTTCCCCAAGCGCTATATATTTTTGTTCTTTTTTAAGAGACCACAATGATATATGAAATCATGCCTGCTGACTAGCAGATCTTGGTAGCACTAGGCTTGTTTTATCTTGCTCTGTGTCCCTTGAAGCTCATCATAAAACCAGTAGGATTTCTCTGTTCAAAAGATAGATCAAGACAGAAAACATCCCCTTCATTTTTGAGAAGTATAAATGTTTTTCTGGTAAACAATGATGTGTCAGTTTTTAAACATATAAACCATTATATTGAGAGTGTACATTAAATTTAGAATGAATATATTGTAATAGATGATATGAAACATATGATTAAAGGAATGCTTAACTACTAATATATCTTCACCATAAATATGTAATATATTAATTATGTGTATGTTTGTCTATGATGCTATAATTATGTGTCAACTAAATCTTATTTATATTATTTATTAATAATGGCAAAATATGGTACTTATTCTCCTTTTTTGTCTGCTTTATTAATCATCAGTGACATAACTGGGACTTAACTATGAATTCCTAAAAATTAAAAGTTATTCCTCTATTCGTGAAATGAGTAAATGGTGGCTGATAACACACTCTGGATATTCTAGGACCCAAACTATGAGACTCTTTATTGTGATGAGTTCTCTGAAAGCCCATTTACAAATGAAATAAGATATTGAGCTTATGCAGACACAGATGTAATTTAAAACTTTAAATTAACATCAGAACAATTTATGGAAACAAATATAGTATATGATAATAATTATGGATGAAAGGATGATGAAGCACCTGGTTAAGCATCTTTTGAATCTTTCCTGCTAAGAAAATGCTATGATTCTCAGGTAAGACATTGAAACATGGTATTGATATTTATAAATATCTATTGACATTTAAACATAAATAGATATTTATGAACATTTCTTTAAGGAAGGGCTCTGTAGTGTTACAAAAAATATCTAAAGATGGATACTAAAATTTAAATATTTTAATGAAGGACATAGCCTGAGATCTTTATGGTCTTCAGGGGTAAAGCTGAATTTTCATATAATATTTGTGTATATTGGCAGATAAAATTTTCTTCAGTCAGACACCTGTCACTGTCAGTAGACTTACTTAAAAAGCATGCACAAAATATAAAGAATTTCAGAACCATATATAACTATCCAAATAGATTTTTGTACTTTATGGTACTATAAAATGCCCTCAATTATTTCTCCTTAGGCTGATGAATCAATAATTTCTTTTCTTTGGAGAAGGAAGTATTTTCTCAACATATAGCGTGTTGAATTCTTATATTTTCTTTTTTTTTATTTCAGCATATTACAGGGATACAAATGTTTAGTTTACATATATTGCCTTTGCACCACCTGACTCACAGCTTCAAGCATGTCCATCCCCCAGACAGTGTGCACCGCACCCATTAGGTGTGAATATACCCATCCCCTCATTCCCCCTCCCCCCTACCCAAGATGTAAGGTGAAAGAAGAAGGTAACCTACAAAGGCAAATCCACCAGACTAACTGCAGACTTCTTAGCTGAGTTCTTATATTTTCCATGAAAGTTTTTAATAACACTTTATTAGAAGAAAAATAAGAATGATAATTATATTTATAAAAAATTATCAGAAGGAATATTTGCAAAATTACTTTCGAGTTCAATAGAGCCATACATAATACCATTTCTTTTTTATAATCTGAGAAAATGCTATATTCATCTATTTTAGAAAAGCTGAAGGAAACATATTGGATGTCAAGTACCTCTAAGTCAATTTCTCATTTTGGTCTACATCTCTGTTGAGCAGATTTAAGCATAACAATACTTTGAAATCAATGGGAGGTTCGCAGTTGGATTAGGCTAAGTACCATCAAGGAGCATGACTAGAAATTGATCCTTTTTGTCATTTTCAGTATGTTTTTTCCACTTTTGTACTAATAAAGACAGGAAAAACTTAGCAGTTTCATTAAATCTTCTTGTTGAAGATATTCAAGTATTTTCATTTCAATTTATGTATAAATTTAATGTTTCCAGAGATTTCCTTGATTACTTGATTTTAATATCTAGTCTACCCATAACACTAGCTGTTCCCTCATATACTTCCTTTTTCTTTATAACATTTAGCATTACTTTATAACATTTAGTATTATAGTACATTTATTTATACTACTGGATGTTTTTTCTGTTTTGCTTAGGCTATAACCCCAGAATTTAGAATCTTTTTATCACTGGGTAGATTCTCAAAATATAGAGAGTATTTAATCTATTCAAATATCTACAACCAATCAAATATTTTGATGAAATTGCTCAGTACTCAAGTTTGAAGTTTTTAATGGTGGTGAGAAAACCTGGTCTGTAACAAAGGAGGAAATGTTCTCATCACTCTAGAAAGTCTCACTAAGCTACAAGGGATGGAAAAACAGCAGAAATTCTTTCCAGGTTTTTAGGCAACCATTGTCATCGATTGATATAGCAACTAACATTCTGGACATCCAATTTCAACTCCTGATACTTCCCAGAAAGTACCTGGGAGTCCCAAACAAAGAAATATTCATCTTTATCCATTTGCTTTGTTTATATTCCTAATAAATTTCTACCACACTATGACACCAGAGGAAAAGAAGCAGCAGATTTCATCATGGGAATGACATGGCATCGAGATGTCTCTCTTTACTTTATGCTTTATGCAGATAGGGCATTCTAACAGGAACATACCCAACCTGTCTTCTCCAAAATAAACTATGCATATTGTAGACTCTACTCCTCAACTCTACACATGTAGATAACACTACAACCTCTTCTTCACATGAAAATATCCCATAAGTTTTCCAGTTCTTGAGTACATATTACTTACAGCTGCTGTCTATGTGATCTTCATCACCAATTCTTTGTGGAATTTATTTGAACGTTAAACTTGGTGCCACACTTTCAACAAATGCTTATATTCTAGTTTATATTGAATAGCATGATGTGTACACTAAATTATATTTATAACATTAAAATTTATAAATTTGACTTTTTTGGATTGAAGTTATTCGAAAATATTCTTGAACAGCAATGAAAAATAATTCATATTTCCATTCTCTTAAGCTAAATGAAACAAGAAGTGAATAAAATTATAGTTTGCTTCGCCTTGTTTTGGATTGATTAGCTATTATATTCACAACTGAAATAATCTGTTATTTCAAATGAAGACGATATTATGACCTTTTTCCACATTTCAGAACTGAGAAAATTATCTTTTAATAGTGATAACCAAATTGTTTAATATTAAAGTTCTCAGGAAGAATTCCTGTAGAATGTCAAAGCTCTAGGTATCTTTTTAACAATTTTAGATACAGAAAACAAATAATCATGCCCCTAAAATTTTAGGCATCTGTATGAATCATGAATTATGTCTTTATATTTCACTATAAGAAAAGGGAACTCAATAAAGAGCAAAGTAAAAGCCATAAACTAGTGGCCAGGAAAACAAACAAGCAAACAAACAAAAATTTCCTTATAAGATCAGTGTCTGTAGTAATCTTGATTTCAGAGGTACAAGCTACCCTAAGTATCTGATAATAGTACTCCTATTTTGTCTAGTCCTTTAGCAACCATCATAACATTTTTGTCTTTCAGCTTTTCAAATTTTTTTAACCAATTCCTTTTATTACATCCTAAGTCTGAAATATTTTTCTATTTCATTACTTTATCCACACTAATGCAAATACCCACATACTTTATCAGTTTAATTCTTAACAAAACATTCTCCCCAAACTTCTCATGATCCCATGAATGTGTTATGGGTCTTTGTTCTTTCCTAAACTTATTTCTCTCATTCTCCTTGCAATTTTTTTTAACTTATGCCATCTGCTTTATTTTACTACCCCATCCTTCGTAACTTACTCTATTAAACTTTCTCACACCAATGTGGTATGTTTTTTCCTCTCCTGGCAAATGGCCTAATTTTTAGTATTAATTACTTGGTTCATTTTAATGTTTCACTTATATATTTCAACTTTAACACTATTCTCAACCAATGTGAGTAGAATTCAAGAAGCCATACAGAATGAAAGAGGTGTTCATCAAATAGTAAGAAAGAATTTGGGAGAAGTTATGACCTCCTGCTCTCATTCTAAGTAGAGAATATGGTATTTATCCTTAGTGTCTAAGTTTTCACCAGGTAAAGATTACATAGTTCTTCAGTGTTGTACCTAAAGGGTAAACAAGATAAAATATTAATTAAACTAAGAAGGAGTATTCAGGAGTCATTTTCTTTTCTTTTACGTATATAGGTTACTGGAAGAATTTAATAACTCTTGATTGACTGAGTAGGGGTGTTTGTATACCCCATTTGCAATAGGTCGAAGTGTGAATAGATTTTGAAGAAGTGGTAGCAGTTAACTTTGCTTTGAAGGCAAATTGAGAAATGATGTGTTAAATAGTGAGAGGCAAGATTTTTCATGTATTTTAAAGGCTGAGTAGGTGGCAAGGAAAGATGGAGATCTTGAAAAATACAGGAAAGAAAGGATAATCAATAAACAATGTTTCACAAGGCTTCAGAATGGATAGGATTAAGCATCTATATGGAAGAATACCTAGAAGAAAAAAGGCATTCTTCTTTCCCTGATTAAGAAAAGAAACTACTAAAGATATAATAAGATGGCATTGAAAAGTAATAAACATCATATTTAGAGATTTGAAAAGTCCTTTCCTGATAATATCTATTTTGCTTGGCAAATTGAAAGTAAAATGATGTGCTTAGAGAGAGAAAGGGGATGAAATTTGAGTTGAATAAGAACCTCTGGGATAGACATTAAAAGGCATGACAAGATGTGCTGAACTAATACAGTAAAGGATAAAAGAAAAATTTTAAAGTTGCAACTGTACTCAATGCCTTTATATTATTAATGGTGCCAATTTTTAATGTATGTTTTCTCCAGTTGGAGTTGATACCCCAATTGTTCAAAGAGATATTGAAATATTGAATTATGGAGTAGATCTAGGATTGTGATATACTAGGGCTAGAAGAGCAAAAGTAAAAGTAGCACAGAGTGTTGGCAATGCCTAGTAAAACTTAATGCATGCATTTGAATATTGGGTTCATGATACTTAGACCTTATGTAAGTGCAAGGAGATGATCTTATTTACTGACATAAAAGAATTAAAGGACAGAGGCCTTGAGAAAGTCAAAGAACAGTTCTTTTCAAGAGTAAAGAAAGAAAACCATTAAAAGATAATAAATTATATTAAATGTTTGGCTAATGGATTTTAGTATGCTTAAGATGGTATAGTTGTTTGTATTTAAAAGGTATAGAATAAAATTGCTATAGAGTATAAGTAAAAGCAACAAAATTCAATGAAACATGGCAACTTCTTCCTTTATATTTTAATTAGCATTCTAGGTGGATTTTAAAATAGTTCTGAATAATTACATGTTTAGCTGTAGGGAAGAAAATTGAAATCCTTTTACCTATCTTCTCAATGAATATAGAGAACTGACCCTGTAAGTTAGATGATGTCAAGGACAGTGCATGACAGAAAGAGGTGGAATGGGATTACAAAAAATTCCAAGGGGCAGAGTTTTTTTCTGTGTGAATTGAGAAGTAGTGATGTGGAAATAATTGTAAATTAATTCTACCTCTGGGCTTTTTAGTAAGTAGAGTATGGAAAAAAGCACAGCTTCTCGTTGACAAGTCTGTAGGAAAATATCAATGGGAAAGAGCCAGATTTTAATTAAGCAAGGATAGAGAGGGGCTTGTCTGTAAAAAAAATGAGAATGGGATATTTGTTTAGAATGACGCAGAGAGACAGAGGGCATAAGTGAGAAGACAGACCTTGATTTGGAAAGATACAACCAAGGAAATGAGGGCAAACCAAGAAGCAGAGAAAAGTGAGCCTGCACGTGCTTTAATGGCTGAGAACCCCAATCCTGTAACAATGCTGCTTTGGTCCAAGAACTGTTAGGTTGAGGACTGCAGGCACATTCATGGTATGCTGATAGAGGTGCCGAGATATACACCATTGACACTCCCGCAAGCATTTTCAAGGAGAGTCAAAGTAATAACAACAGCAACAACAACAACAAACAACCCTCTTTCACAAAACAGACTGAGGATAATAATGTTTAGTTAAGGAGCAGATCAGATTCATCACTTTGTTGTCCAGGCAATGATATCAGGGACTCAATTGTCTCACACCTTTTCTTCTCATCCAGATTATGAACATCTTAATTGATGCTCAAAAATATGTAATGTCCATCATTATTTTATTCTATAACTCCTAAAGACTATAATGTAGGCAATAGTATGAATTTGCACAGGAAAATAATATTGAGGATGCATATTTCTACATATAATTCAATGAAGACATAATTTTTGACATGCCAAAAGTATTAATGCAATATTTAATGAGTAAAAATAGCAGAAAGTATTATGGTGATGTTTAACATTAAAAGTTAATGGGAGATCTGGGATCCTACCACCAGATTATAGGCCCTGATTCTACAAAAATGCTCGGTCACAGCCAAAGCATAGTTTCAAAGATATTGATCGTGTGACAACATTCTTTTGAAATGACTTTATTTCAGTTCCAACAGAAGACTCAAGTAGATTTAAAAATGAGGTTGAAGTTAGATAAAGAAATATACCTTGGTGTTTTGAAAGTGCCCATTTTGATTGCCTGATAAAAGTAGTTTAGTGTGTAATGTCTCTAAATAGAAACATGTTATGAACACTCTAAATAATAAAATTCCATGCAAGCTTTACGAATTAAATAGTTTATAATTGGCAATCAAGTCTCTTTTTCTTCTAATAATCACCTAATATTAATACCTGGTAGAAATTTCTTTCTCAAAAACTCAGTACTTTTAGTACGGGTAAAATGGGTTTTCATTATGCCCATTGTTGACTGTACATTTTATATAATCCAGAATTTAGAATTAAACTGATATGTGGACTATAATCTTTTTATAGACTTAAATATGTTACAAGATTTCCCATAATCATCTTTTATCAGTAAGGCTGGTCTAATTTAGCAATAATTCTAATATGCTATATTTAAGTGTAAAGAAGTATAATTACTTAAAAAATAGCATTCCATTTTTTTATATTCATTTCTATCCACGTTGGCCCCTGAAAAGCAGTGACACATGTCACAATGCATGTGAAAAATAGGGTATGGGAATAAAGCAAAGAAATATAGTAATAATGAAGGCAGTTATCAAATAACTATTTGAATCATTTGAAAGATAGTTGTGTTGTCACCTTCTTCGTCCACTTCACTTCAGCTGCGGATGGATTATTGGCTGTTACTTATAACAGCTTGAAATAGTTGCATTCTATCTTAACAACATTTTCACCTGGATGATAAAATAGCACTTACTGCACAGTATGATGTGGACAGATGATAGAAAAAGACAAGGCAGTACTTCATAATATGATTTGAAAATCTAAAATAAAATAACCTGAACAAGCAAGTACGTGATAACAGAGAGAATATGCATGTGTAAAGCCTGCAGTAGCATGCAGCATTATATGTTGGGGATGTGTTTAAGAGAATCACAAAGAATTTTAACTGTGTAAAGACACACTATGTACACTGTTGGCAGAACATTTCCTAATTAGAAATCTAACAGTAGATGGAAATTTTATCAAGTGCAAGCAAAAGCCTAAAGAAGAAATATAGAAAATTAGAATTGATGCATGGCCTCTTCAACACAGAATAAACATTGAACTGACCTTAATGTTATGAGCATATGGTAATTTTCCAGAAACAAATCTAATCATTATAAACACAGCAATATATTATTTGAAGTGGTGCTAAAGGCAACATGATTTTGATATATATTGTTACTACTGTTTGTTATATTTCCTACATGACAAAATTATTCTATTTAAATCTGGTATCAGGACCTATTTGGGTATTATTACATCCTCACCTTAGATTTTCACCATTCACAAAACTAAGTAGATCCAAAGGATTCAATTTTACATTTTCTTATGGGTAGTCACTTAAAGATTTATTTTTTAAAGCCACCATTACAAAATGACATTTTGAAGTAAAACTGAATGGTGAAAGTTAAATTAAATATTTCCCTTCCACTAGATATGGCAGTAGCCAAATTCTGAAAAAATGATTTTTATTATTCATTCTCCCTATTCATTCATCTATCTAGACATCTGCTTACTCAAAAAAAAAATATTGAACTTAAGCTATGTGATAAGCACATAGACTAAAGAGATAAGTATGAAAAAGATTTGTTAACATGAAATTAAGAGTCTAGAAGTGAAAATAGACATAAAAGTAACATAATAATTATATAACCATTTGGGGCATATTTATATTCTACAAAGTATTTTAGGTGTGTCTTTATTTACTTTTCATGATTATTCTATAAGCTAAGGAGTAATATTATTTTATATGAGGGAAAACT
This sequence comes from Lemur catta, assembly GCF_020740605.2. NCBI lineage: Eukaryota > Metazoa > Chordata > Mammalia > Primates > Lemuridae > Lemur > Lemur catta. Next base: position 55,477,996 of record NC_059140.1, read on the forward strand.
AAGGTTTAGAAATTTAAGTAACCCATCCTAAGATCCAAAGATAGGTTTTGTGTTGGGATTTACAAATATCTGTTTTATTTCAAAGTGTCTGCCCTGACCTGCTTTAATATTACCTTAATGCTATGGATTCCATAAGATACTGTGAATGTTGTATCTGAATACGCAATTAAATAATATTCCATTTGTATTAGTTCTCCACAATGTGTAAGAAATTTCCATGCACATGGTTGCCTAACCATTAGAGATTTATTCCCACAGTTGTGGATGCCAGAAGACAGAAATAGCTTCCACTGGGCTTAAATCAAGGTATGATGGGACCATGGTCTCTCCAAGAGGTTCTAAGGGAGCATCATTACTTGCCTCTTCTGGATTCCAGTGGTTATTGAAATTCCTTGGTTGGTGACCACATAACTCCAGTCTCTGTCCCTGAGGTCACATTGCCTTCTCCTCTAATGGATGTTAAGTCTCTCTCTACCTTCTTCATAACAATGTATGTGATTGTATTTAGGGCCCACTCAAATAATGCAGGGTAATCTCCTCATCTCAAGATTCTTAATACCTGTAATTTTTTTTTTAACATATAAGGTACCATTCACAGGTTCCAGGGATTACAATGAGGATTAAAATAATTTGGGTGGCCATTATGGTAGTCCCCCTCCATCTACAGCTTTGCTTTTCATGATTTCAGTTACCTGGGGTCAATGGTGTTTAGAAAATATTAAATGAAAGATTCCAGAAATAAACAATTCATAGGTTTTAAATTGAGAACCTGAGTAGTGTGATGAAATCTGGCATTGTCCACCTCCATCCCACCTGGGATATGAATCATCCCTATGTCCAGTGTATCCACACTGTACATGCTACTTAGTCACTGAGTAGCTCAGTTATCAGATTGACCACAAAGATATCACAGTGCTTGTGTTCAATAAATCTTTATTTTACTTAATAATGGCCACAAAGCCTGAGAGAGGTGATGTTGGTAATTCAGATATGCCAAAGAAAAGTTGATAATCTCTTACTATGCCTAATTTATAAATTAAACTTTATCATTGCTATGTATATAGAGGAAAAAAACATTTTATATATAGGATTCATTATTACTTGTAGTTTCAGGTCTCCACTGGAGGTCTTGGAAAGTATCTCCCTTAGATAAGGAGACACCATTGTATTCAGCCTATCACACTATTCTGCTCTTAACTACCTTGAACTTGAATAGCTACAATAGTGCCTTTTTAACTGGAGTTGCTGTCTACAATTTCCCCTTTTTTAAACTACTTTGCTTTCTACCAGATCACCTTCCTTAGGTCAATGGCCTATTATAAAATGTATTATGGCTCTAATATCTTCTGAATAATACCTGGAAATATTCCCCTATTTTTAAAACTCTAGATCTTACCCTCCCAATCCAATCAATTTCTTTCTCCATCAATGCACATTTTCAACTCTAGTCAGACAATGTCATCACTATCCAGTTAACATATAATGAGCATTGTTTATGCTGTTTCTCTGCTTACTTAGATTATTTTCATTTGGAAACCATTTTAAAATATGATTTGGCTATCTAAATCACCTACTTTCAGAAAAGCTAATGGAAACATCAATATCTCCAAAGAAAGAAGAAAACAATAGGCAAAGAAAGTGATGAGAAAACCCATAAAATGCTTAACATGTAAAACTTCCCCACATAACCTATAACCAAAATTAAAATTTTAAAAATATATAAAATATATTTCTATAATAATTTTGTATAGCTAAGTATTTGTATGTTGGGGTAAAATAGTTATTCTCATCAGCACTCATTTTCTCCATTACATCTTTATAGTAATTACATACCCATCATGATCTCTTACTTCCCTGAATTTATTGTACTCATCCAAGCTAATTAATATCCTGATCTTGGCTTTTTTGGGCTTTTCTATAATTTAAATTTCTTAAACCTGCTTTAACATAACAAATCAATATGATCCCAGAAATTCCCCTGGTTACTAAGAAAAAGTAAATATCTATATAATGTTAGAATAGGAAAGCCATTAGAGAATGAATTTCATTTGGTTTTAAAGAATATTACATGTCCAATAAAATATGGAATAATTTCATATTGTACCATGTTTAGTTCTTTAGTTTTTACAATAATTTAATTTCTTTAGTACTTCTTTATTTGACACAGAATTTGCCTTATGTTGGAAAAATAATGATAAATAATACTTAAGATATAAACTACAGGTATAGTTTCTTTCCTTCCAAAGTAAGTTGTAATTAAAATGGCAGTTTACCTACCACCAATTTAAACAATCAAATGAATTTTAATATGGGATAGTCACATATTTCATTTGAAGAAAGTGTACAGCTGTATAATTTTTTTCTCCCAGTCACCTCCTATACTAATAACAGAGTAAAAGCAAATATCTGGAGGAGAACTAGACCATTTGGAATAGAAAAAATATTTTAGTATCTAACAGTGAGGACTCTGAGTAAGATTAAAGGGACTAAGAATAAATCTGTGATATATACCCAATGTGATATCAAATAATCAGACAGATTTCAAGGCCTTCATTGGCCAGTCCCTGAAAAATCAGAGAAAATTATTTTATAGCAAGTTCTCATATTCACACAAGTTCTCATGTTCACATTGCTCCACTTTCCCCCATAAATATAGATGTATAATTTTTTTTCTTGGTAGTGCATCCAGAAAACCTTTCTTCTGTCATTATCTTATAATAATCAAATTTATTCTTATAAAGTGTAGAATGAAAATGCACATTTAACTGTCACTTAATGTTTTTATTATACTGAAAAATTTCTGAGGGAAGTGTTTATATCAATTCTACAAAAATAAAATATAAATATTCAAAGTTATACTTTTAAAATAGAAAATGGATTACTAAAATATTTCTAGCTTATATGATACAATTGTAATTATCTTCTTCTTCAAAAATTAATTCAACATTTAAAAAAAATTTAAATCTATTTATTGTTATATACCACCTAAATGCTCCCTAAAGCTGTTTGTGATTTTTTTCTGTTTCATGTTTGATTATATTAGCTGGCATTATTTTTCTTATAGGGTAGACATATTTTAGGATTTAATAATGTCACAAAGAGTAGCTAAGCATTATAAATTAAGCATTACAATGCTATAAAAAAATACTAGGATTCTCGAAGATTGTTCATGCTATGCAACACTGGTTACCTCCTCACATGAAATCCCATCATCATCATGTCTAGAGACTGAGAGACATGAGCATAGCACTTTAAAATTACACTTGTAATAAAATGGTTTCTTAAAAGAGTCTTATCTCTAACTTAACACTTATATAATACTTTCTGGTCTCTGTCAGACTCTCTTTGCCTTTGGTTTCTGCATTATCACTTTGTCTTAAACCTTCTTACAGTGTCTATTTGCTCTTTTCAAGTCACATTTCACATTCTTTTTCTTCTGTTTACCATGTAATACTATTGCTTTCAGAGTTCTGTCCTTTGCTTTATTCTCCTCTTGTTCTATAGTCACAGGATGGCAATTCCCCACATGCCTATGAATTATGCTACTACGTTAACTCAGCAGTTCTCAGCCAGGCAGGATTTTCCTTCTTCAGCCAGGAGACAATTGGAAATATCTACAAACATTTTTGTCACAACTGGAAGGGAGGGTGATACTGGCATCTAGTGGGCTCAAGCCAGGGATGCTGCTAAACATTCTATAATATACAAGGCATCCTCCTACTACAAAGAAATCTCTGGTCTCAAATGCCAACAAAGTTGCTATAGCTTAAGCTCTTAAAAATGTCAAACTCAAATGAGCATTAGACATACACACTACATCCCATCTGGAAGTCCTAGAGATTCCTAAACTTCAGTGTGCCCAACATTCAACTCATGGATAGATTCAACACATTTTTCTAAAGTTCTATCACAAAATTAATTGATATTATACCAACTGTGTTGTCTTATACTCTGATTCCATATACATGAACAAGTAACAAGGCCTCCCAATTTTAACTTTCTAATTGTTTCTAATATTTTATTTCTCTGACTCCAAGTCATTTTGTTATTTAAAAGAGATGTAGTGGAAGAAATAGAACTATCTTCCTAGAAATATCTTCATAGAATATTTCTATTTTTTTAATACATGACAAAGTAAGAGAGTTGTCAGCATATTCCTTCCCTATTCAATCTTTTTTGCATTTATTATTGTTTTTAATTGACACATAATAATTGTACATATTTATGAGGTAAAGTGTGATATTTCAATCCATTAACCAATATTTGGCTATTCCCCCTACCCTTCTCCACCTCTAGTAACCACTATTTTACTGTTTACTTCTGTAAGTTCAACTACCTTAGCTTCCACAAATAGGTGAGATGTGATATTTACCTTTCTGTGCTGCCTTGCTTTCATTCATTTTATCTCTGGCTTTGAGCTCACGTAACAAAAATAGTTTTCAATTACTACCAAATTTTATACCTCACAATAATAAGACACTATCAAACTCTTCTTCTAAAGATTCTAGTAAACAGAATTAATGTTTCAGTTCTCATGAATTGATGATCAATCAATCTAAGCCACAGGATGGGTAGTATATGTGAAACCAATATAGCTTCTTGGAAAATACCTGGATGAAGAGGATAAATTGAAGAGGAAAGAATATTGTTCTTGGAGAAAAAGTTGCTAAATATCTATTTAGTCATCTCTTTTTAGGCAGAAAGTACTTTGGCTTTACAATTAAAATCCCCCAAAAATATCTTTTTAGAGTGTTGTCATATTAATGAAAAATAAAGGAGAAAACAATAAAAATAAAAGATTTGTTCTGTATTCATTTATTTCACTGAATTATTGCTCTTTTAAAACCAATCTTATAATGGTGATAGAATCTACAAAATTAGAGTAATATTTAGGTTTGTTTTGACATCAGATTTGTTTTACACACTCTATCACTTAGAAGCCCTCTTTAGGGGAATTGCAATGAAATGGGAAAGACAAATGTAGAGATTTTGGTTTATTATCTATGATACTGAGAATTCTTCTGTTGTGGTTCTCATTACTGAAAATCTGATTTACAGTGAGCTGATAATACATTGTTTGGAAGAACCTATCTTCTTAATAATCTGAGCCCTTCCTCTACTCACTCTACTGAAAGACCACACACTACATGTAAATTTAGGACTCTTCCTCTAATGATAGCCTTCCCCAAGCATTCAAGCAGAAGATCTTTCTGGAGTCCCTCTGATTAGAAACTCATAAGTATTCCCTGGCTTACTTTAGTCACTTTCATTTCTAGTCCCTCATTCTACCTGAAAAAAGAAGAAAATGATCATTCAATGACACCTGCTCCCACTTCAGAAGTTGTTCATATTAGTTCTCACATGCAAATTAAAAATAATTCAGGTGAAAAGTTGATAGGAAAAATTTTAGAATTATTTTTAATAATAATACACCGTCCAAACAGTATAATACTCCTTGGCTTTTTTTTCCAAAATGGATATGAGTATATAAGTTCTGAATGAAGTATGTCTCCAAAACAGTAATTTCATAAAAATTAGTATGGTATGGTTATCATTGAGTGTGTCTTTTTCGACAAAGTTAACTTAATAGTTAATGTTACTATAAAATATTTGTTCAGACTTATTAAATTTATACTTACAGTTTTTTCATGGGTTTATGAAAATATCAATTCTATGACCTGTATTTCGACAGACCATTTAAGGAGAGAGGTCTTAAGAAGCCACATTGCCTATAGCATATTTTGAAAATTAAAGTCATGAATAAAGAAAAATAACTCAGATATCCTGTGTAACATTTATGTTTTCTCTTTCTTTTTTTGCACTGCCCAGAAGATATGTTTGACATATCTTGAAGAAGCAGAAACATCACTGTGAATATCCATCAGGTAAAGCAATTTTTATCCTATTAGGAGGTCTATCAAAGACATGAAAAGACAGGAAAAATAATTTTAAGTTGAGGAGAAATGTACATAGTGTTACCATCTGCTTTGAAAGAAAGCCATATAGATAAGAGTGAAAATCCATTTGATGATGATACCCTACAATAAACTGGAATAATGAAGTTTTATTTCTTAAAGACAAAACTCAGAGATGCCTAAGAAAATTGGAAAATGCCAAGCAGACTGGCAGCAAACAAGACAGACATATTGTCTATTTTAAAAACAGAGTCTTACAGTGATAGACAGAGTTCTTCAACTAGATTTGCTTAAAATATGATCCATGAGATCCATAAGTTAGTCTGCTTTATTCATTATAAAGAATATTGCTACATATGCTGAACCAATAACCATTTTAAAGAATGCTCTTTGTAGTTAAATAAAAATTGCCTTCTGTTTTTAATAAATAATACTTTACTTGTGGATAGTTTATTTCTATCACATTGTAATAGTCTCACTATATTTTTTATGTTTGATTACTGATAGACTGCAAGCCCCACCCTTCCTAGTGCCTCACATTAAGGTAAACTGATAAAAGAGCCCAGGTATTTCCTGTTCTCTCCTTTGGCCCCAAATGAGAAGTTAAAACCATGTAAGCCGCTACCCACATGGGAACCCTCAGGTCAGCCCTGCTTTCAAATCACAGTAAAAGCTAAAACCAATTTTGTCTTTTCCTGCTCTCTCAAATCATTTTTGGACCAGCTTGAGAGCCTGTCCTGCCCTTCCCAGAAAGACTCATGTAAGTATGTAGGTAAGTAATAAATCTCTTCATACTTTCTTGGTGTATGTGTGGTGTCATCAGTTCTGATATTTGAACCAAAACTGGGGTGGTGGGTGGTCAGGCTTCATTCTACCTTTGCAGGATGACTATACCATACTGCAATAGATGAATAGATATGCAAAATAGTTCATATAAAATATATATGGTACAAGTTATAGATTGCAGAAAATATCCTAAAGAAGTAATTTAGCTTATAACTGTTAATCTAATAAAACATTTGTTAAGTTTTAATATACCATTTAGTTTCTCCCTATATGAAATAGTTAAAAGCACCGCTCTCCCAGTACAATTTATTTTCAATATTTGTATAGAGAGATTAAAACAGAAATGAAAATTTAATGTTTAAATGAAATCATTAACTAGGAAAGTCTGTAGTCACAATGATTTGTGGAAGATAAATTATGAATGTTTCCTAAAGACACAAATTTGCATATTAAGAGTAAGTGCATTTAGGGAAAGAGAAAACTACAATAACTAATTTTCTACCTTGGTGTTCCTATTCAATCCTAACTTTGACAAATATTTACAGATTACAGGGTTAATAATTTGTGATACAAAAGAAGAAACATTATTTTTGTTTTATACTGTATTAATCATATGTTTATATCTGTGTATGTAGTTGTAGACCAGTAGCTAACTGGAGTATGGATTAATATAATGAATTAATATTTATTCAATATTATAAATACAAGTTGATTTCATATCATGAAAGTTTAAATTATTCATGCACACATATACACATAAATAAGGTATTAATATATACATATTGTGTATATATTCCATTATATATGTAATATAGCATTGAATTATATATATATGTGTACTGCTTATGAAATTTAAAATGGTTAATGATATGTATGCATACATGTATGTGTGTGAGTGTATATATGCACACACATATAATCTATTATATATGTGTATACACTGAACATGTATAATATAATGCTCAGTTTTATACACAAATGTATTCTGTTTTACATATTCATTATAGGACATCTAGAAAATATTTATTATTTCAGAATACTATGACTTATTAAATTGTACCATTGATATTATGGTCCAAATGTTAACATTATTTATGTCTGTTTATATTGTTTGGTCATTTTTATTTCTATATAAGGACATTTTTTAATTTAAAAAAATACAAATTTAAAAGGATCAATGATAATAGAAAATACATTCTGAAATATATGAACTCTTAATATGTTTTATTTCTCCCAGTGAAAAATCTAAAAATATGAAAGCCAAGCCTTTAGAGCAGCAGCAATGAATCAAACCTATTACTGAGACTTTAAGCCACTCCAGCTGCATGTGAAGGAGGTGTGAAAAAATGAAAGTTCAATAATCTAAAAAAAATAGTGCCTTTCCGCACTTTGTGGGATGGTGGTGATTGTGGAGCACACAGAGTAGTATTCACTCAGTGGGTGATTTTTGCAATAGCAGTCTGATCTAAGTCTCAATCCTAATTCAAAATTAAAACTCAAGATGTGTTTCACTGCTTCTGAGCCAACATTTTTCTGAACTGTATTCTCTAGCTAAGCTCCCCTAAGTCTCTGATCATCTTACAATTTTACCTTATTTCAAATGTACACTATGTCTTTGGAAAGAAGTAGCTATTTTAAAACACACCTGTCTGGGTTATTGTTTCTTATTTTTGTTACCTCATTTGGAAAATCATAGATGTTCTCTTATGTAAGATGGAAGAGTGGAGTTGAAAATGTCTCCAGAATTTCATGTTCTTACTGTATTATTCTTGGAGATACTCAATTTATAGAATATAGATGCACAGATTTCCAATCTTTTAATTTGTGGTGCTAAAAATGATAAAAAATAGTGATAAACATAAATAGCTGAATTTTCTTTTGGTAGGAATAAAAAAGTGATTAAATACTTGTTTCCTTCCTCTCATATCATTCTGTTATTCCAAACAAAAATGATAATAACATATATTGATACTTTTTTGAAATAAATTTTGTGATGAAAATCATAATTTTGCAAACACTGAAAAAACTATTTGTAAGTGCTGTTCTACTCAGTACAGGATGAAATTAAGTAAATGTTTTCTTCTGAGTCCTTTGTGCTTAAAACCTCATGTAACAGAGCTTTGCTTCAACAAAATAACATCTCCAGGTTTATGAGGAATATTGCCCTAATGTAAAATCACTTTATTGAACATAAGGATAAACTCATATAACAAGGAAAAATGGATTATGACTAAGTGACTACTTAGATAATAATAAGTACTAAATGAAAGTTCAAAAGTAGAAAATCATTATTTGTTAAATATAAATTAAGAATTTCTATCAAAAGGGCATCTTTCCTTTTGTGCTACTTGTCTACTCACCCATTCCCTGCGTCACTAATATTTTATGTAATGGAGCAATAAAACATAGTAAATCCATGACCACACACTAAATTTTATATACATATATACACACACATACACATACACAAATATACACATATTCATATGTATATATAAGCACTTCCCTGAAAGTATCCAGCCATTGTATCCATGTATTTATTGTATCCATGGCTGGATACTTTCTGGATAGCCCTTCTGTATGTGTGTGTGTATATATAATATGTGATAGAGAAAAATTTTGATTGACTAAGAAGAATTATCAATTTTTACGTCAGGAGAACATTGGATTTTATTTCCTCATGTATTTGCAAAGTGATCTATGAATCATAATTCTACTGAGGCACTGATTTTACATTCCTTAATTACTTGAATGACACCTGAGTAAATAATGTATGCATAGCCTCTGCCACTAAACAGGTACAAGATAAAATTTCCAAAATGTCTGGAAATTTGGACAAAAGTATGCAATGTAAAGTTGGAAAAGATTCTTGTACTCTGGATAAGAAAATGTTCATTAAGAAAAGATTGGAGCAAAATAAAAAAATTGAATAACACGATCTTCTCAATACATACAGAGAATTTGACACAATTCTCTGATAAAAAATATTCAATAAACTAGAAAATAGATGAAATATTCCAACATTATAAGGGACATATATGTAAAATTCACTGCTAACATTGAACTTACTAGTGAAAGCCTTAAATCTTTCTACCTATGATCAGGAACAAGACAAGATGTCCACTCTTGAAATTTCTTTTTAACATTATAATGAAGGTTCTAGCCAGGACAATTGAAGGAGAAAAAAAAATCTATCCAAATAAGAAAGGAGTCAGTAAAACCATCTCCATTTGTAGATGACATGGCATGATTTTGTATAGAGAAAATAATGCACATACACACCAAAAAATTAAAACTAATATATATATATGTATATATATATATATATATATATATATATATATATATATATATATATATATATTCAGGAAGGTTGCAGGCTACAAAGTTGATATACAAAACTCAATTTTATTTCTAGACACCAACAATAAATCTCTGAACATGAAATTAAGAAATTAATTATATTCACATTTGTGTTAAAAAGAACAAAATAGGAATAAATTCACCACAAGAAATACTTCTGTTATACACTAAAGGCTATAAATATTGCTCAAAGAAAATAGACTTAAACAAATGGAAAAATATCACATGTTCATGAATTTGAAAATTTAATATTGTAAGATGACAATATACTCCAAATTGACCTACAGATTCAGCACATTTCCTAACAAAATCCAAGCTGTCTTTTTGTGGGTTTTTTTGCATAAATTGACAAACTGTTCCTAAATTTCATCTGAAACTACAAAGGACAGAAAATATACAAAACAATCTTGAGAAAAAAAAAATCAAAGTTGGAGAACTACATGTCTTTTTCTCAAAACTTACTAAAAAGTTATAGTAATCAAGAATGTGTAGTAGTGGTATTAGGATAGATTTATGTATACATCAATGGTATGGAATTGAGAATCAAGAAAACAGCACATAGATTTTGAGTCAGTGATTTTCCGCAAAGATGCCAATATTATTCAATGGAGAAAAATAATCTTTCAACGAATATTACTCTGACAACTGGATATTCACATACACAGAAAGAAATGAGAGAGAAAGAGAGAGAAAGAGAGACAGAGAGAGAGAAAAGAGCAATCAGGTTAGACCCCTATTTCACACCATACATAACAATTAACTGAAAATGGACCAATGATCTAAATGTAAGAACAAACTCAAAGAATAGAAGAAAACATACTTTAAATTTTTATGACCTTTACTATGTAACATTTTCAGCATATTAATAAGACATACATGGTGCAAGCAATTAGGAAAAAATAGATAAAAGGGACTTCATCAAAATGAATATATATATATATATACATATATATATATATATATATATATTCTTTGAAAGACACCATCAAGACAGTGAAAAGATAACTCACAAAATATATGAAAATATTTGACAACTATGTATTTGGTAAGGGTAAGAATACAGTATACATAATATATTTATAAACTTTAAAATTCAACAATAAATAAACAAATAACTTTTTAAAGGTGGACACAAGAACTGAATAGACATTTTTCCAGAAATTTATAAATGATTGATAAGCACAGGAAAAGATGCCCAGCATCATTAGTCATTCAGGAAAGGTAATTTAAAACCACAGTGAATAACACTTCACATCTACTAGAATAATTAAAGTGGAAAACACAGATAATTACAAGTACTGGAAAGAATATAAAAAAAATTGTAATATTCATATATTGCTTATAGGAATAGAAATGGTACAAGTTCTTTGGAAAAATAATACTTCAAAAGTTGAACATATAGTTGCCATGTTACCCAGAAATTTGACTACTCTATGTATGTACCCAAGAGAATTGAAAACATATTTTCACACAATATCCTTTATTCCTATTAGCCAAAAAGTGGAAACAACCCAAATTTTTATCAACAGTTGAATGGATAAACAAAATGCAGTCTACTCATACAATGGAATGCTTATCTATAAACAAGAATAAAGTACTACTCATAGGTGCTTCTACAAGGATGAACCTTGAAAACGTTATGCTAAGTGAAAGAAGCTAGACACAAAAGGATATATATTATATGAATCCACTGATATGGAATGTACAGAATAGGCAAATTAATGGACCAAAAGTACTTTCATTGAGTTCCAGGAGCAGGGAATGGCAAGTGACTGCTAATGGATGTGATGTTTCTTATTGGGGCCATAAAAAATATTCTGAAATTAAACGATTCAATGGTGATGATGGTTGAACAACCTATGAATCTAACCCAAATCACTAAATTGTAAATTTTAAATGGGTGAATTTCATGGTATGTAAATTGCATCTCAATTTCTTAAAAATTTTCTTAAAAAAGAAATTTATCTCATTCTCTACTTTCTACAACAAGATATTCTGTTTTCAAACCAAGATACCTGAAATATGAACAGTACAAACAAGCAAACTGAGAAGTGGGAAAAGCAAAGATTAAGACTAGACTCAGCTATGCTAATGATGATGGAAATGATGTTTTGCTATTAACTTACAAAACATAACTGTAATAATTTCTTAATAAATTTTAGAGTTACTTTTATCTGGGAAGCCACTGATTTCTATGAGTCTAATGTCATTTATGCTGTAGAATTTCTGATTAATGTAACTACTATAAAAGGTACATGGAAGAAAAGAATGTAATCCTCCAGAAATAATTTTTAGCTCTGAAACATATTTGGTTAACAAAGAAGATACAATAGCACATAGAGAAAAATAGTTGCATAACAAAAATATGAATATTTTAAGTTCCAAATTCAGAAGATCATCTCTTCAGTGACTTATACCTGTTTTATCATAAACTTTATTATAAATAGCATACCATTATTTCTATAAATTGATGTCCAAATTAAGGGAAAATAGTGCTAATTTCAATTTTTATAAAAGAATAACTTAATTGTGAACTGTGTGACTCTACCCAATGAAGTAATACGTTGAAGGGAAAAGCCTAAATTAAAGTAACATTTATTACAAACCTATTACGTGCTGGCCTCAGGTGATGCCTACATGAATAATAGAGTCTCTTTCTTCAAGTTAGTTAAAATAAAATGGAGAGAAGAAGAACATGTAAAACCAAACGATTATTAACATGTATATTAAACATTAAGCTAAATTATAATTGACATTCTTTAGGAACAGTGTAGATGATTTATTATACCAAAATAACAAAACTTTTCAAAAAGAAATTGGCATTTCTCTGGATATTAAAAGACTCAAAGATTTTTATAAGCCTTGCAAGGGAGTGCTTAACAACACTTAGGAAGAGAATGTAGATTAAGAGTGAACGCAAACAGAAGACCTGCAATTTACAGGCAGCTAAAAGAGAAATTATCAAAGGATGCATGTCATGTGAAGACCTTTAAAAGACAGGGTATGATGCAGAATTTATTTGCAAAGTCTCAAAAGGTGAATGTCAGACGCAACATAAAAAACAGGGCTCAGATTTTGGACATACACTACAGCAAACTGTGCCTAAGATTACTGTGGTGCCAGAAAGTCATTATTATAGAAAATCTAAAGCAAGATGATTAAAAAAGACTGCAGTATTTGCGGAACAAAGTCTAAATGACTGTGAGCATCAGAAAGAAGGGCATATAGTTGTGTTTTTATCAATTATCAGTAAAGAGTCCTCCCACAAATTTCCTCCTAAAGCTCTTGGAAATAGTTGTTAAAGCTATATGATACAGTAATATTCAAAGACTGATAAATGAAGGCACGAATACATGAAGTTGATTAAAACAAAAGCTGTTTAAATCTTTGATAGAGTATCTTGGAAGAGTTTGAACATTTGACAAAATAGGGACAGCATGTTAAATGAGGAGAACATGTTGCAGTTTAAGTCCATCCCATAAAAATTTGACACAAAATGATTAATAATGCAGTAAAAAATTAAGATTTAGGATAGCAGAGGTTTATGTTGTCACAGAGACTCAAAAAGGATCCCTATTTTATTTACTAGATTTGGGATGATTGAAAAATCATTACAACTCTTTAATCCTCAGGTCATATCCTTCTCCTCTCTTTTTTTCTGACAATCATGATCATGTACTAATATAATTACAGATAAATCAAAGTATTAAATGAGCATTAAGGGACAATTTATTTAAACTGCATACCATAGTCTGAATACCGCTGAATAATTTAGTAGATTTTCTCATAAATGAATATTTGTTAGCAATTGTTTATTTATGTAATTGGAGTAGTGGTCTGTGCTTGTAATAATTTTATAACTATACTATTATTAGTGATTGTTGTAGAAATAAACTTAATAGTATTCATGATGTGATTAATTGAAAATAGTATTTCTAGTTTTGTGAGGGAAAATCTCTGGGAACAAAAATAATTGGCATATATTGTTTAAGTCACCTTTAAACAAGTGAATGTTCAGAGTTAAAGATATTTGGTCTGAAAGAAAGGATCTCAGTGGAAAAACACAGACTTTGAAATCAGAAAAGCTGACTTTATTAAGTCCTGCCTCTACTAGTTTACATGTTTTGTAATATTAGGCAATTTACATAGTGTCTCTCAGTCTGCATTTCCCCTCAGAACATGAACATGATCAGGGGTGGGTATGGAATGGAATAACCAGCACAGAATTTTACAGTGAAGATTTTTTTCTAAAAGATAACATACATTAACATGCTTTGCAACACTAAAACAAAGGTCATATATTTGTTGTCAGCAGGCTAGAGCATCCTGTCAATTATTTCTGCAGGCTGTTGACAAGCACAGTATTTGGTGATTAAGTAACTGTTCCCAATCTTAAATTTCATATATTTCTCATTAGAATACTGATTTTCAGCTCCTCTTGAAAAACTGGAATATCTGGCAACACTGTTTCAGTATTTTCTGAAGGTAACAATTTGTAGGAGGTAACTTCCTGTTTAAACAGCACAAGCTCCCTCTAGTCTCAGGTCCTCACTCATCTAGGTGATCTCCCTGACATGGTGATAATGTCAATTGCCATTTATCATCACACCTGATAAAGTTTGTCTTAACATATTTTAGAGAAAAGTGAAATATTTTTATACCTAATCACTGCCAAAATTTTGAAGCCAACATACACATCAAGGAGCTAGATTGTTTTATATTTACTGGGAAGAGTACATTATTTATGCATGTTTAGTTTGTGAAAAAAAGTATCTGTGTTAAAATAACAAAAGCTCAACAAAATTATTAACTAATCTTCATATATCCAACTATTACTGTACTTACATGGTTTTCTTTAATGATTTTCATTGTAAATTCTATTATCAGAATATACAAATATTAGTAGAAAACTCACCAATTTATGGATGAAAGGATGAAACAATGAGTTTGTTTAGTAAGCCAAGAGACGGTAGAAAAAGAAGTGTTAGTATATTTAGTAATCATGATTAATTTTGAATGACATTACCACAGTAGTTCATAACATTTCAGCACCTCTAAATATTATGAAATTTATTTTAATTCACAATCACTTTTATACTAAATGCAAACACATCTTCAAATTCTACAAAATAAAACATTCTTCATTAGTGTATGGTCTTTGTTAGTATCCTTGACTAGTCAAATATCTTTTATGTACCAAACTTCTACCTCAAAATTATCTATGTGGTTTAAATTAAAGCAACCAATTATGAAAACTGAATGGTGTAATTCTTACTGACTATATTTTGAAAGAAAATCTTCAGGCATTTCTCATATTGTGATTCTTTCCTGGGAACCTAGTCAAAATTGTATTCATCTTTATACAAATTGTGTAGTAGGTAATTCCAGCTAAAAATTTCTAAGTTTTTCCATTTTCCATTCCTCTCACAACTGTGTGATTCATATAATTAAAAATATTCCTTGATTTTTCTATATATTTTAAGCCTTTGGCAACTGGGATATTTTAGGCAATGATTTATTAAATGATCATATTGTAATAGGAAATTATTTATACTCTGTATATCAAAGAATAAAGTTATTATTCAAAAAGAAAAAAATGAAGTGCAACATAATATTTTGATATATAGAAAGAACTATAATGAAAGTCAGTATAATACTCAGCATTCATTAAAATTGTGAATTTGTTACATCAGCATGACATCAAGACAATAAGTTGACATTTAAAATAAATATATTCTTAAACATTTATTAAAAATAATTTGCTATAATGAGACTCAAAAGCTCCAATTCACATAAATCAAAGCATAGCTATTAAATTTACTTCTTAATGCTTGTAATTTTATAGCCTAAACATAGTAACAATTCACAACTAAAATTTTTTAACAATATGATTATGATAAAATAGTGCTTGCTGAATAATAGTTTATTTTTTCTTTCCTGTCATTCTCAGAATTGGGACATCTGCATAAACACTTCATAAAGTCATCTTTTCAGGATTTTTATGACTGTTGAGATTTCCAATATATGACAAGATAGAAACTACAATGTAACCAAAGAAGAGTAAATTGTTAAAAATCTCTTACATAATAAACAGTTAGTTTTCACTCATAGATGATATCTTTTTAAATCTCATGAGTTTATGATTAAGAAAAGTGTTATTTTTCCTAATAAAAAGTGAATAAGCTTAAACAAAATATATTTTATTTTACTTTAGCAGAAATTTCTTAAACTTCATTGTTATAGACAAGTCTCTAATTTTATTTTATTAACATACAAGTTAATTTATCTGATTGTTTTTTTATTCCATTGTCATTGAGACCCAATTTTGGTTTCATCTCCCACCACTTGCTAATGTAAAAGTTATATTTGAAGATGTTGTTACTAGTATGTCTGGTTCTCATTCTTGAGATATTGATATTTTGATAATTCCTATCTTCTTAATAACTTAACAGAAAATTGAGTAAATTGCAAACTATAATGCAGTAACTTTTGTGATATATGTATGAATTTACTGTGCATTTCTGTGTGTGTGTGAAAAAGAGAGAGATTTAAATACATCTTTAGACCAAAGATACTAATAAAATTAATTTTAAGAGGCATTCAATTTTACAATTTAAAAATTCGAGTGATGGGGAGTATGCAGCCTGATAGTGATATGGTATTTCACTACATGTTCGAGAAATCTGGCTCCGTCTTTTACTGGCACCTGTATCCCTATGTGTCGCACTCACACTCATATTCCAATATGATGACTCAAGTTCAGCCATCATTCATCACATCCTCATTCCTTTCAGTAAGACAGAGTCATCAAAGAAAGAAAGGCAAAACTTCTCCCTTTAAAAACTTTTCAGGATTCAGTAAAAATACAGAATGGGAAACAATTAGCTTTCTCTGACACATACGCTTTCATTAATCTGTATGTCTGAGCTATTTATTGAACACATGTTTTCTAAACGTTAAGCATAATTGGGTGTATATCATTTTATCATTTTCTAAGAGAAAACTTAATATAAAAATCAGAGTTAAGATTTCCACTCTAACAACATATGGTTGAGTATATATCATTTTTAATCTATAAAACTGTTATAAAACTGCTTTGTTATGACAGATTCTAGAGTCAATAAGATCTTTTTAAAGATGTTTTGGAAACTTTTAAAGAAATAAATTGTCAGGAGTTGAGTTGAGCTGGAGAGAGCTCAGCTACCATGTGTTGGAGTAGTCAATTAAGACAACAAGCCAAAATGAAAGTAACAGTCAAGTCTTTAATCACTTACTGCAAAAGTATGAGCAAAATGAGAAAATGCCAGCTTTACCGATGTTCAGGAACAGTACTAGGTGAGAGAGAGATTGATCACTACAGACATTAGAAGGGTGAAATGGGGAGATGTCTCAGTGCTGAGGGAGCCCCTAAAAAGAGTCTCCTGCCATTTTGTGGGCCTGGGTGACAAGGAGAGAGAAAGTGGAAAGGCTAGTAATGGAAAAGTAGTGAGTACTGACTGAAATAGAGAGGAGAAAAATGTCTTCAAAGTCTTCCCCTCCCCCTTTTAAGGAGGTCTTGGCAGAGACTCCTGAGAGAAACCTCTGCCAAGGGCCCTGACAAAGTTTCCATCAGATGGAGGCATCACGATTAGAAATGCAGGATGCATAAGAACATAGTTGGCCAGAGGGATCTGACTTTTTGAGTTCAGAGACTACAGTGGCATTGGCTGTGCACCAAGTCTGGTGTGGGGAGGGCAGATTTCCTAGTGCTCCTCATGTTCTTCATGTACATTTACTTCTGTATTAGTCAACTTGGGCCGCCAAACAAAATACCATAGAATGGGTAGCGTAAACAACAGAAATTTGCTCTGGAGGCTTGAAAGTCCAAAATTAAGGTGCTGGGAAGATAGGTTTCATTCTGAGGCTACTTCTCTTGGTTTGTAGATAGCAGCCATCTCGCTGTGTGCTCACATGCCCTCTTCTTTGTGCCCACAGAGACAACACATGAGCTCTCTGGTCTCTCTTTGCGTAAGAACTCTGATCTCAGAGAACCTAGTTTAATCATAATTACTTTCATAAAAGACATATATCCAAATAAAATCATACTGGTGGGTTAGGGCTTCAATGTATGAATTTGTGGAAGACATAATTGCTCAGTCCATAACAATTTATTTTGAATTTAATTAATTATACTCTTTATAAAGCCAATTGTGAGAAATGAAGAGTATAAATGAAAAGTACATTACATACATAATATAAAATAATAGTTTTCAGATTTTTAAGAAAAGATAGACAATCAGTTGTTTCACTCATAAGATAACTAAAAGGAAGTATAATAACAAATAATTCAGATTTATCTTTACATGTTAACGAATAAGAAAAATGAGTTTATGGTGGTAGCTATGTATTTTAAGGTTAAGAAGAACTGAGAAAATAATAATATAGAAATATATAACTGCAAATTATGTGAATCAAAGCTTTAAAATGTGTTTGTGATTTGGTATGCATGTATTTGTATATGTATGTGTGTGTATAAAAATATAAAACTAAGTAATGTACTTGTGTGTATATATATATGTATATAGATATATATATTCCATGATATTTTCAATTAAAAAATATGAATTTGGTGGGGGTTTTTTGGCATTTATTTGGCATTTGCTTTCCTTCTCCTGGTTACTCGGAATAATTTTGCATACATAGCAAAGTCTTTAATAATTAGGTACTTTTTTTGAATGTATTACTAAGTCCATATTAAGAAACTTCTCTTTGTATAATTATTAATAATCAGAATACTTAACAAAATATTAGTCTACTTATTAAAGTTATTAACATTGTAGAATCTGTAGTGATTTTATTTAACTTGTTTTGTGTTAGTGCTCCTACTATAATTCATTGAACTTCATTCTACTATTGGCAATGTTTCAGAATGTTTTTAGTTTTAAAATAAAATTTATATCCATAACACTCATTTAATAGTTTCCGTAACAGAAAAATCTAGACTAACACTCTTACACTAAGACTCTTAAATATTTCAGGACTAGAATGCATGTATTTGTATTGCTCTGATTTTAATACTATATAAAGACATAGCTTGGGGAAATTACAAAGTGTGTATAAACCATAGTTCCTCATCTTATTAAATGAGAAAAATAATAAATGGTTTAAAATAGAATCCTAGCACAATTTACCATGTAACATATGAGTTATGCAAAAAGACACTACATTTCTCATATAGTTCTATGATTCAATGTAACTGGATTCTATTTATTTTATATTATATTCTTTGTATGAGATATTAGTTCCCATATAAAATTTTTATATAAAATGATATTTCTTCTATACTCAAGAGGGTACCTTTAATTTGTATTGATATTGTAACCCATTTCATTTCAGTTCCTATGTGGCTCCCACAGAAAATAGATGCATTTGTAGAATATTTTACACCAAAATATATATTTTATTTTATTTCATCCTGTAATGTTCTTGATGTTTGCTTAAAATATGCTATTTATCAAAGTATTCCTCCTGAAGCAAATGTATGAATTTATACTCATGCAACTATTGATCCATATGACTATTTTGAAAGTAGATGCTAAATTGAGATTATGCGGGGTTGCTCATAGTAAAATTCATTTTCAATTATTTTTAATTTCACAAATATATTATTGTAATTTAATTTAGCTCTCTAATAGCTACTACCACTTTAAACTGGTTTATACAAATCTGCTTTTCCGTTTTTTAGTTACTGAAATAACAATAAAATTAAGCTGATTAATAGTTAAAAACTAGCCAAATGACCAGCTAAAGCAAAGGATTCTAAATCATTAGTATTAAATCTTCTCTTTGTGTCAGAAAAATTTTTAGACTTTTTATATCCTTAAAATTAGAATGTTTGAATGAAAACAAGTAGAAAAATCTATGAAGTTGCCACAATGTTAAAATTTTTGGTCAAGAATAGAATTGTAACTATTACTGAATTCAGGGATGATAAATTGAAACAATATGAACTAAAAATAAAACCCCTCAGTCTGATTCACATTCTATATAGTGTTTTCTTGACACTTAATATAAATTTATTTATTAAATTAGCATGTGTATTTCGTAGAGGACATCTCAGTTTTAAGATTTTTCCCAAACTCCTTCCCTAAGAATTTTCTATCCCCACAACTATTAATAAAATGGTGGTTCTTCCCTGCTCATTAGAACCACATGCCGTGTGAGTTAATTTTCTTTGCTTTTAGTTTGCTTTGGACTAAATAACCAATCACTTTGTATATTCTTCAAAGGCACAATCTAGGAGCCTTCACAGAAAAGTGATATTCTGTGTTTCAAATAAAAACAAAAGAAAAAAGAAAGGACCAAAAAGGGAGGAATAAAAAAACTTAGAGATGGTCCTGACAAATGTGAAAAAATAAGGGTTCCTAGGTTATAAATATGTATAACTGATCCTTGATTTATGATGATTCCCATTAAACCCATGATAAGTTGAAAATATTATAAGTCAAAAATCCATTTGATGCACCCAAGCTACCAAACATCATCTCTTAGCCTAGCCAACCTTAAATATGTTCAGAACACTTACATTAGCCTACAGTCGGGCAAAATCATCTAACACAAAGCCTATTTTATATTACAGTATTGAATATCTCATGTAATTTATTGAGTACTATACTGAGATTGGAAAACAGAATGGCTGTGTGGGTACTCACCATTAATATATACATGTGAAAGCACATTGGGCCTGAAGAATGTGTGAAACATTGAACTAAAGTTAATTACAGGGAAATGGGGATGCCACAGTGACAGGATCATCATTTTCTCTCTCTCCTGGTAAGTTTTGAGACCAGCTGGTAGAAGGCACTGGGGCATGGACACTTGTTGATGGTTTAGGAGGCACAGAGTACTTCAGAAAGATATCAAGTTTTGAGTATACCTTTCATTTCTCCTTTTTCAAGTAAGCACATTCTGTATCTTCCTGTCAGCTCTTGCAATTTTTTTGTAACTGTCATCCATTTCTTGTAATATCTGTAGGCCACTGCTGATAGTAGAGAACACTTCCTCCAGTTTAATTACTGTGAACTTACTTGACGCCTCCAGTATAACTTCCTACTGTGTCTCAACTTCTTTATTTCTTTCTTCCTCCAGATAATCACATCCTCACTGGACAACTCTTTAGCCTCAATGCCAGTAAGCTCATGAATATCCTCTCAGTTGATGTCCTTTTCTATCCATTTCCCAAGGACAAAGATTTTCTTGTGATTCCATCAATAGAAGTATCTTTGTTAAAACTTTTGAATGTGTTCACGTATGTCTTGCAAACTTCTAAAGGCATTTCTGTGTGCCTTCTTCCCATGTCACAGTGATGTTCTGGATATCATTTAGAATGTGAAAACCTTTTCAAAATTCTCAGAGTTGAACCAGATTCAGTCTCCAATAGCATACACAAATGTTTGGTGTAAACAACATGCCTTGAATGCAGCTAGCACACCTTGGCCAATTGGTTAAATGAGCGTGGTTATGTTCAGTGGCAAATACACAATCTTTGTGTCAGGATGCATGCCCATATACTCTGGATGCCCTGGAGCATTATGCAAGATCAGAAGAATGTTGAATGATATGTTGGTTTGTGTACAACATTCTCTTGCCTGCAGAATCAAACAGTTCAAAAAACATTCTTCAGACAATGCTGATGTCATCCAGGTTTTCTTGTTATGGTAATAATAAATAAGAAATGTATACTTCCTCATATTCTTGAGTGCTCTAGGGTTCTCCATATGGTAGATTATGCAAGGCTTTAACTTTATTTGAACTCAGCAACATTTCCACCTCAAAGCAGCTTTGTATGGTTTTTGAATGCCTTAAATTCTGGCATTATCTTCGACTCCTAATGAATATATTTATGCTCTAGCACATACTTCCAGAACAAGCTCATTTCATTGACATTAAATATTTGTTCTGGCATATATTTCTCATCCACAATTATCATAGGCAGTTTTTTCTTAAAAATTTTGGCACCTTAAGTATGTGCACCTGTTGTCTCATCATTTACCTTTACATAATGAAAATTATGATATCTTTTCATTATGCTGGAACCACCATGACTTGCTATAAACATTTTTGTATGTGTAGACTCATCAGCACACTCTTTGAGAATATCAGAGTTCTGTCTTAGCCTGGTTCATCATTAAACTAAGTGATATGTACTTCTGTATCTTCCATTCAAGTGGCAAGTAAGTTTTCTATATCACCAATCAGTACAGCTTTTTTTCTTTTTGATGCCAGTGCTGATGATATCACTGCATCACTGATTCTTTTCTCATTCTCTTAGATGGTCAAGATCATAGACTGTGGATGTCTTAACTCATGTGCAATGACTGTTACTAGCTTATTGCGTTCATGCTGAACAACTATTTTGAGTTTCATCTCCAGAGTAATTCCCTTCCTCTTCTCACCAGAAGCAGGAGACACAAGAAGTTTTATAGATATGATGGAATCCAAAACCACAAAACACAATATCCAAAACACCCTGGCAAAACCGTATAGTGTAAAGTACCATTTTTTTTACCCTTCTGATTGTGTGGCTTACTGGGAGATGCAGCTCATCACCACTATCCTGAAGCACTAGTGAGTATCATACTGCATATCACTAGGATAGGAAAAGATCAAAATTCAAAATATGAAATATGATTTCTACTGAATGGGTATGACTTTTGCACCATTGTAAAGCTGAAAAGTTATAAGTCAAACCATTGTAAGTCAGAGACCATCTCTGTATTCAATAGGTAGAAAATTAACTATACTTTAGTAACATTTCTGTCCAACGTTAATTAATGACCCCATGAATGGAAGTTCAGAGGAGAAAGTTCTATGGAATAGGTGAAGATGTCATTGCCAGAGAGTCAGAATAAATCAGTCTCATTGAAAAAACATATAAATAGAGCTAAGTCCTCAAACCACCACTTTCCCTCATATAATTGGCTCTAAACAAAATTTTAAACCACATGAAGTTCTGCTGAAATTCATAGTAGGAGAAACATAATTTTTACTCTTTCTAAACACATATTGAAAGCATCATTTGAAATTCTTGGCACACAGTGATCGTTTCAGGGATTCTTAAAGTAATTGGATACAAAAAGCCAGGGGAAAAATTACACCAAAGATTTGATTTTTTTGTACTGCTTGCAGAGAAATGAGCATTGTGAAAACAAATGGAATTTTGTACAATTAAATAATCAGTGAAACACTATTCCACAAATAAAGGACTTAGCCAATAACTAAACGTTGCTCATGTTTTCTGATTGCAACTGAGAGCCATTCCTCATTCTATTTTTGACCAATGAGTTCTCTTCAGAGTCCCAAATTCTGAACCAGAAGAATTTTCTCTACAGATGGGCAAATTATTGTTCACTTGGTGGTATTCAAAGCTTTTTTGTCTATTATCCAAAAATGTAAAATTTTGTCCTTTGGTGTTTTAATACAATTTACACATAATTTACTCTCTATGAAATACATAATAGTGAATGCAATATAATATGTTTGATGTCATCCATTGCTCTCAAAGTAGGAGCCATGTAGCATTCAAGTTCTTGGTACTGTGCCATAGGCTATGTGAAGGCAAAGGATAAAAGTGGCTCGTGTTCCTGGAAGTTAATTTTGTCAATGTAAATACAAACATTATTTTACATTAAAATATGAATATATCATTCAATAGAAATCTTAAGATGAGAGCATTTATCAAGGTAAAGGGAGAATTTACAAACATAATTATACTTCAACAGAGCATGTTACACTTTAACTCATACCTTTAGCACCACATTAAGTCATTAACTGACATTTAGTTCTTGGCTAAAATGAATTTGTCACCTTTGGCAGAGTCATCCAGGAAAACTTCAATTTCAATATTATATCATAAAAGATTGTCAGGATTTGATAAAATAGAAGCTGTTCAATATAATTTAAAGGGGAAATGGCAAACAAAAGCGTACATGCTAAATCTGGCACATGTATCTGGTTTTGTTTAGCCAAAATATTATTTTACATGCATTTGCTATTTATAAAATTTATTTTTAAATCTAAGAAAACCAAAAACAAAGTGAATTTCTAGATTCTCTTGAAAACCTGCTATCTCAGATGACACTGCTACCACACAGCCTCTGAAGACAGCAATCACAGTGAGCTCCCTTGATGAAGCATGCATTCAATTTGCCACAACCGCCAGCCTTTATTACAGTGGCTTCCACTGGCTTCATTCATTTGCCTTACTGGCATGTGACTTGGTGTCTTTTGGTTTACCAATTATAGACCTTTAACAAAAAAGGCCAAAACATAGGATGAGACTACACTGGTTTCTTTGAAGGAGCCATACCACATACCATCCAAATACAAGCACAGCTGACTTCACAGATTTTATCACAGTTGCCTTTGGCGGTAGTAAAATTAATAAAACAATCAGAGGAACTCTCGTACAAACATTGGATCTGGAAGGGAAGCCTGACTTGTAACAAAATCCAAGACATCTGTGAGTAACTACCCAATCCAGATATAAAACAAAGATTGAGAACGGGTGCAAAGATTTTATTGCTAGCCATGTATCACACAAGAGGAAGGAGAAAGCTTTACAAAATTTAATAACTTCCTGAAGTTACTGAAAAACAAGGCATGATTAAAATGAGACAATTTGAAAAATCTGCTTTAAAAATAAGGATTTAATAAAAATGCATATGATGAAATAATTATACTTAATACATATATTTTTCTATTACACCAGAAAAATGTGAGACAAATTTCAGTAAGATAAACTTTAGTTTGTTCCTGAGAAGATGAGTTTTGATTAGTGAGGCTGTAAGAATGACATTTATTAGTAATAGGAAAACTACTTTATGTTCCATAAAACAGTTTTAGTAGTTTTCAAAACCTTGCTGAAGGCAAATGAAATTTGAAACAATGTAACTTTTGCTCCTTGCTCCTTTGCAGTAAGTTACAGAAGTTCCTTGACTTTATTAAATAAAGCAAGAATCTGAGAGAAAAACTTCCAAATGATTTAAAAACCATTTTTCAATGCATGCTGTCTTTCTTTTATCTTTCTTCTGCATACTTCTTTGTTTATTAGGTTTTTCCTGCTCAGAAGTTATCATTGAATGCTAATGTGTCAGTGTTTGCCTATTAAAGTTACTGCTTTATGTCCCAAGCAACCCACTAGTTCATTAATCAGAGCGTTCAGGGAATTTATATTACAGCTGGGACCCTTAGGTGTAAATGTAAAAAGTGTGTATGAATAGAGAGGTCAGGACTATGATCCCTTGTATCTTTTTTAAACTTTTTATATTATACTTGCTCTCCTTGGTTTCTTTTCATTAGCATGTCTATTCCAAATTAACATGTCTCTCTCAAACAGAACATAACTTCAATAATAAAATTTCCCCATTCAGTGAGATATTTTAAAACTAAAAAGTGGGAATATTAATGATTGTGTCAGAAGTAGTGTGATTGAGAAAGAAGTGACCTTGGAGATACAGCAGGCTTGAATTTAATCATTTATGGACCCAGTGTATACAAATCCCTGCTACTGTCAGTACCTTTAATCTAGACCTCTTATTACTAAATGTATAAAATCTAAAAATTAAAATAAAACCAAGGAAGTGCGTGTGTGTGTGTGTGTGTGTGTGTGTGTATGTGTTTTAAAAGAGTGCTTCTGAAAAATTATGAAAGTTGTTCAGGGAAAATGTAGAATATAAAATCCAAAACCAAATAGAAACATTCTCCTCTTTCAGTCTGTCTCCTGTTGTCACACAGAATAGACTCAAATAATAAGATAATCCAACATTGCTTTTTCCAGAAAAACTTGGACCATAAATAACAATACCTTTCCAGTTTAGTTTCATTGCCATATAATATTTCTCCACACTGAGAAAAATGTGTACTCAAGCCAAAAAAATAAAAAAAGAAAGAAAAACAAAACAAGAAAATTAAAACTTCTCATTTTAATTTAAGAGATTTCTTTTACTGTGCTATATTTCTACATCCCCATTTATAGTATCTGGCATCTTTAAGAAATAAAGACAGGTAATAATTTGAGTTTGTAAATAAATTTATAAAGCATATAAATGTCCAACATTAAAACTTTTCTTTAATAGGAAATGAAAAATGTGAAGCATTCCCAGATTTAACAATATGAAAGTGTACACAGAACTGTCCCCATGTTACTATTTTCATTGTCATTTAGAAATAGATATGCATGTTTACAAAAAAAGAAAAATCATAATACAGTGAATGCAAAACTACATATAAAATGTATACACTATTGAATGATGTTTTCTTTGTTTTTTTCATTTTTCTGACAGATATACTGAGACTATGTTGTCAGTGAATGTTTTAAAAAATTAACCAGGATATATAACTGATAGAAATACAAATTATCTCTTACAGCCCCATCAAGTGAATATTCTTTAATTATCCCATCTACCATGTTATTTATTTCAACACTTCTATTTTCCATATGTGTTTTGCCTGGGCATTCATTTTATATTTGTTTTTTTTTTTTCATATACCATAGTGCTGGTACATATATCTCTTTGTGTTTAATTTGTGAAGTTTTATTATTTCTTCTTCAAAAGTACTGAAACATTTGCTTCTTATTGAATTTGTGACCCAGTCCAATTTTTTTCTTTCCTTCATTTTTTTTTTTAAAACAAGTGCTACTCAGATAGTTTATTACTTTGCTTGTGAGTTCAAGTTTCTTGCAGTAAGAATTAGCTAAGAACCAACAAATTTGCTACAGTATTCATCAGCACCATGAGCATAAAGAAAAGACTAGGTGAAAATAAATTTTGGAGTAGATAGACCCGGGTATGAGAAAACAATATTTTTCCTTCTTCATCTCACAGAATAACTTAATTGAATGGGTATTTACGTTCAGTCTTCCAGAGGGAAACAGCATTAGACAGAGGTTCTTCTTATCAGTATTAGATTTCCAATGATCATTGGAATTACATAAGGAGCTTTAAATAACTCTGATATCCATGTCTCATTCAGAGGTTCTGATGTAACTGTACTGTGTATGAATAAAAAAAATTCCAGGTATTCCAATGTCTATCCAAGTGTAAGAACCATGGTCCTTGACTAGATTCCTCAGCCCTGTGTATTGAGATGGTATGAAGTAAGAAATGGACTTTCCAAAGTTAGACAATTCATATATATTTTGTTTTTTTTCAGTTTCTCATCTTGAACAGAGTTTTGAATGGTCCTGATTTTAACTCTATGTTTCCTAAATGTACAGGGCTAAGGTATCACCTCTAATGGTAGGCTCTGAATGTCCTAAAACAGAGTGGAATAAAAGCAAGAAGGAGTTAGAAGCATCTTTCTTGTATCATTCTCTCACAGACATACCTTATCTGGTAAAAATACCTCCCAATCACAACACTTTAAAAAATCATATGTCTCCCAGGCTTTATCTTATAATTTATCCATATTTCCATGATTTCTGTCTTCAGATGGAGTGATTCTGAGGCAGGTAGTTAGCGATCTATACCAGTTCAGCAACTTTTTCGGAAACACCATGAACTATTAGATATTTAAGAACCAGAAACAGGTTTTGTATATCCTCTATCCATGGTACCTAATGTAATTTTTTACTCAGAGTCATCAGTGAATAAATAGCAGTTATATAAATAGTTGATGTAAATAGTTAATATGGCTTAGGTTCAAATAATCACTAAAGGCCCCTATTAACACAGATATAACTTTCTTCAGCATGAGAGCTAGAACAATTAAATAAATTTAACATAAAACCTATATTATGTGATTTGCAGAATGCTATGAAGGACATTATGTTAGATTTTTACTAATAATCATATTTTCCAAATTAGCATAGTTAAAATTCATGAATTTTAACTTCATTTTCATATAAATAAATCTCTTCCATATAATGGTATCTCTCCAAAAACCCACTACACCCAGAAATCCCAATATGAGCTCATAAATACTATCAAATTATTTTTAAATAGATAAATTACTCTGTCATACATATTATTATGCATTTCTACCGAATTCTTCTACTCTTATTAAAATTAATATTTATGCATTCCTATCAAGGTGGCAGTCTGCCCTAGGCTCTTGGTACGTTCTGGGCCAAAGAATGACCAGACACACCAAAGTATTAAGTCCAGGCTATCATTCTGGTCTTCTGATTCCTTGCTTGGAAAAATCACCAGCAGGGCCAATGCCGTGGAATAAACTCAGGCAGGAAGTGGCTTCACATGAGCAGCTCTTTATTGTAGAACGAAACAGGTCTGTCTCCACTAGTGGAGAGAGACAGACTGACTCTCTCACTGATTTCTCAGACTGTTTCCTTTCATTAGCCCAGTCTGGAGGAGGGCTTTCAGGAGGTGTGGGATGTTATCAAATGATCAACAGGTGTCCTCAAAATTCCATCTGTGTGTATGAGCGCCCTCCAAGAAAGCCCACCTGGGGGACAGGTGAACCACAATGCAGATTTAACCTAATGGCATAATAATTACCCTTAAGTTGCTTTAGGTCACTTTTTAAATCCTACTGTCTGGGTTAGGGAATTCCTAGATTGATAAAGCATTCCTTCTTTCCCCAGGTGCAACAGTTGCTTGGGATAGAACTAAGGATAGGGAAGCATGGAAATGGAGAGCCCGCCCTTATCCTTCTTCCCAGGTGAAGCAATTGCTCTAGACAGCACCAAAGCAGGGAACTCTTGTTCCTAGAAGAGCCACTCAGTTCCTATCTACCTAACATTCCTATCATTTATTTTGTGTTTTTGGATGAGTCATTTCATCAGTATGGAATTCATTTTCCTCATTTTACATCGATAATTGATAGAATGATCTCTTTGTGATTGTTTACAGTGCAAAGTATAAAATTCTAAGATGATTATATTAGACTGAAACAAACTAATTGTTGTTCTACTCTTTTTGACTAACCTGGTAATTTTATAAGATTTAACTTAAAATTTTTTGGCCAGTTTCTTACATATTTAGACTTAGATAAGCCATTGTAATTATATTGAGCACTTGGAAGTTTAAAAGTGTATTTAATAATTGTAATAACTGAAAATGGAAATAACTAAAGGGAAAAACATAGAAAACAAATCTGTATAGACTGCCAACGGGAAATGTTTCCACTTTGATATCTTCCCTGTGGTTACCTCAGAACACATGCTCACTACAAATCATTAGCAATTGTGAACTAAATCAACTTGCAACATTATCCAAGTCACCTACCAGGTTTTAAGGAGTCCGATATCCTTGACAAAATGCAACTGGATTGTTTACATAGATATTGAAAACAGAAAGTAATTAAGTTAACTCATGTCAATTGTTTTCTATCTTGCAAACTAAGGATTTTCCTTTTTGCCAAAATAACCTGTTTATAATCATTCAAATCATATTCTGGACCCCATTACCAACGTCAAGAACAGTTAGCTGAAATTCTTCACAGATCTCCTAGAAAATTTCAACTATGATATTATTTGGGTATACTGCTTGTTTAATTTATAAAAAAATTCAAATATACTCTGTAATTTCATTCTCATAAACACAACTATCTAAAATAGTTCAACAATATGTTTATACACAAAATTTTAATAGACCTCACAAGGAATATAAGCACACACCCATTACTGAATCCCAAGTGTGTAAGTGTTCTCTTATAGTGTCTGAGATGACTGAGGTTATTTAATTCTTCTAAGTATGCTATACTTGTTCTTGTAATGTAGCAAATAAGTATGTAGAAAATGTGTATTTTAAAGATAATCGTTAATTTCAGAATTTTAAAAATAATAAGTCCAAATTAGTGCAGTTCAAATTAGTACACTTAATTTTATGTTTGGATATGGAAACTTGCTTATTGAGACTGACACTGTACCCAGAATAATATTGCTGTTTTACTCAGGGAAGGCAATATCTAATTCCTGAGTTTATGTCCCTCAGAGAAAAAGAGTCTTTGTATGGAGCATTGTGAAAACCTTCCATCAATCCCATGATAATTAGCTGTGATACATTCAGTCTTTGCTGTTATTGCTTAGAGAGATGATCATCGCCAGAAAACTAGACCTTTAGATTCACTTCTACTTTTCTTCATCGATGGATTTTGAATAGTATCGGGAGGGTAAGTCTTGTGATGCAATAAATTTGAGGAGTGTTATGTTACGACATGAGTGCTATGCAAATGATATAAATTTAAATGACTATATGTTTAGAGATTTTCTTATAAAATTGGTTTGAAAATTTTATAGAATTATAGACACCTCTTTCTGCTTTTTTATGGTGGTAAAATTTATACTTTTAAAATATGATATGAAATACTGCTTATGTAAGGCCTGTTCTGTTTACATGCATATATGTGAGAGAACATGGGTGGTATATTAAATATACATACCAATTTATGTTGGTTAATTTTAACTGTATTCATTATAGGAAGTATATACCTAATTGCCTTACTATAAATTTATGTCTTTTTCCATTTTTATTATAGGTTGGTGACTAATCGCCTACCTATGGGGCTCTCTATGGAGATATATTTCATAAATAACTACATTTCTGTAGGAAATATCTATTTAAAACCAGGTCTTACAAGTTTTACAACTCTGAAGCATGATCTATAAAAATTTCATGCTCCTGGGTAGATTTTGGTATTAGCTTCAAATAATCACTTAAGGCCCCTCTTACTGCAGATATAATTTTAAACCACGCAGTATCTCCCATGTCTAATGAATCTCTCTTACCTAGTCACTTTCATGAATCTTTCTCTGATGCACACAAGATGAATCTCTCTTTGATCCTAATATTAAGTGTGTGCATGATAGTGAGATTCAACAACCCTCTCAAAATATGAAGTCTCAAACACCTAATGTTTCCTATCATGGATTTGTCTCTTTAATTTCTTTGTGTCTGTTTCTTTGGATCTTAGTTTCAATCAGCAGCCACTTTTGGCTACACTACTGATTTCTTAGCACAATATTGATTGTCATAATGTAATAATGAGAAATAAATAGAATTTATTAAGTGACTTTGATTATCTTTCTGGGAGGAAAACAAAAACCAAAACATATTATTAAAGTTGACTCAACATATTTTAAATAAAAATACATTGATATATGGGATCATTGTGTATTTGTAAGTTATTATGTTTTTCTATCAAATTAATGCTTCTCTTTCCAAATAATTTATGTGTTAATTGAAGGGGAACTTTCAGGGTTTAGAAGGGAAGAAAACATATAACACTAACTATTTGGGTCAGTATTTTTGGAATTTAACAACTTTAAGAGGGTGCCAGATGCATGAAGCTTACTTTTAAATATAGCTTATGTAAAGGTTTCTTCCAAGAATTAAAACTTACTTATAAAATAACTTTCATATGTCATTGAGACATGAAATGATATCTGCCAAAATTAAATTAGTATTGAACTAGGCTGGCATAGAATAGGAGAAATTCTCTCTCTTAGGCTCTTTTCCCAATTTAATATAGGATAGGTCATTGCATCTTTTCCCTCTTTGGGCTCCTCTGAAACAGATGGCATAATGGTATATAGCCCAGGAACATGAGGGCATTATAAGTATGATGATCAAAATTCATATTAAGAGAGCCAATAAAATGAGTATACTCCAAATTGGTCCTACTGAGCCACTGTTCAGGATTTTTTGTATATTATTGGTTAAGGCACTGTTCAATTCAGATAGCATATTCATTTAAGAAAAATTCTCATATAGGTGGTATACCATTTTCCCATTGTTTTAAAATCCTTTATGACCAAAACAATTATATTCATCTGTTAGATAAAACTGCCATTGTAAATACAAACTTTCTCAGAATTACAAGAATTTATGATCTGGAATCTCAGCTGAGACTTCAAAAATCTTTCTTTCTATATTTCTTGGCCAACTGCCACTCTTATATCTCTCAATTGTTTCAACTTTGTATTTTCACCTTACACTTTACCTCCTCTCTCATCTAGACCTTTCTTCCTAGTTCATACAGACCTAACTGGTTCAAATTCCTTCCCTTTACCCTCATCTGCACACTATTCACATCTCTGCTTATCCTCATTTCCTTCCATCCAGCTCAACCAAACATGTTATCCATCCCATGTTGAGGCCTAACTCTTTTGTCTTTATAATTGTTGATCTCCCTGTTCCTCCCCTCAGGAGTATATGTTCTGGGCCCCACTCAAAATCAGCAGCTTTTGAGGTCACTTGGTAAATGGCCTAATGGAGCACAATCAAAGGGGATTATATTGCCTCCAAAATCTAGAAAGGCCCACTAGGCATGGTGTCATTTCCTTTTGTTTGTAGTAGGGGGCTGATGTAACAACTTATTCTTCACCCTTCATATGCCCCACTCCATTAGATTCCTAGAAATTTCACTGGGTTAGAGAGTCCCTTAGTTTTTGTCAGATTTATTTCCCATCCTTTGACACACATATAGTTTACCAACAATATTAGAATTATTGCTAGCTGTGTGTGTGTGTGTATGTGTGTGTGTGTGTGTGTGTGTGTGTGTGTGTATGTGTTGTGCTTCTTTGGCAAACCTTAACTGATACAGATTTTGGTACAAGGAGTGGTTCTAGAGGAATAGAATCTTAAGAATAAAATTTCTGAGTTAGTTCTGGGTTTTCTAGCATTCTAGAATCAGTTTTCTAATCTGATTAAATTTAAAGGTTCCAATAACACTATTTTCAACAGCCAAGAAGTGACTGATAGGAAATGCCATCATGTGACAATGGAGATGTGCAAAATATCACCATTGGATTCTCCAGTCAAATACTTATAAAAGGCAATGTTCTGAGTCAACATGTATTTGATAGCCTAGAATATTTTAGTCAAACTATTTACTATGAAGAGACTGGCTGGTTACTCCTAACTAATTGAGTTCTCTAACTTTCTGCATTCAGATAATTCATAGTAAACTCATTGGTTACCTTCAAGAGGCTACAAATGTTGTCAGGATTATTCTCTGAACTTTAACTACTACATCTCCTAAATACCATCTGACACCACTCTTCCTGTCCCAATTGCCAATTGCTCTTCTTTAACACCTAAAACTGAGACTATTTATTTACCTATGAAAATTGGTCATCTCTTTTGGCATAGATATAGGTATAGATACAGTTTAACAGTTTATAGTTGTTATACTAAAACATCTCAATTAATCAATTCTCTTGTTTTCCTTCTGAGAACACTAAATATCCATTTACAAGTTTCCTCCTCAGTTTTGACTTGTCTCATTTTGAGCATGTTCATAAATATATGTTATAAGGTCTGTGTTGATAACAATATTTTGAGGTTTTTTTTTTCAGTTATCTCTACTAGTTTCCTATTCTAATTGACCCCAAATTAGAAGACTTGTATCAGTGGCTCCCAGGTACTTTGAGGCAATTTTCCTGCTTTAGAACAATTGCTAAAGGCTTCTCACAACACATCCACAAAATTTAATGTCAACTATTCAATTCTCTATTTTTAAGTTTTCCATATATACATTAAGTCATTTTAATAAGTTTTCTATGGCTGAGATTTGCATATGGTGATACTGTGTTGAAATGTAGTCTAATCCTAAGAAAAAAGGAAAAGTATGCCTATTAGTATTATTTTTTATTCCTTAGGCTAAAACTCTGCTTATAAACCACACAGAAAGTATGCTTTCACACTTTCAATTTAATTGTCTCTAAATTAAAATAGGGACATTTTAAGTATTTCTAAACAGTACATACTACTAATTGCAGGCTCACCACCAATACCTCCTGAATTCTCCTTACATTCATGAACTGTGTTTGACAAAAGACCACGTAGTTCACATGCATGTGTTTATAGACAGGCCTATATGGAGGCATCAAAACAAGCTACTTGGCATTTGGAGCTATGGTCATCATTATTACATTGGTACATAGGCATAATATCAACTTTATTTTTCTTTCTTTCCTTCATTTTTTGGAACACTATCTAAACTTAGTACCAGATCACAACCTTAATCTGCTTAGACTGTTCATAATCTCTGAACTAGATCAATGTAAGCTTCAGTGGTTTCCTGAAGGATGTGCAGAGCTCTCTAAGCAAAGACCAGAAGTACAAGTTGAGATTATGTCTTTTGATTTACCATCCTGTCTAAAATATAATTTTGCAGTTTAGCATACATAATAATTTGTATTAAATCTATGGCTGACATTGTTTTTCTTTGGTCCCTCCAAATTGGGACCATGAGTCTATTGAATAATTTTATCTTGTTGTGTGTACTGATAGTCCTCCTGTTTTGCCTCTCCTAGAACTAAATTTTGCATGAATCTAAAGAGTACAGCCAGACAGCGAATTCCATTTATATTTTCTGGAGTCAGGAAGATGGTGGTTAGTTGCAATCTCTGTGTATGTGCCATGGTTCTTCAGACAAACAGAAGGAACCAATAGGTTGCGTGTGTGGGGGGGGGGGGTGGGTATATTACGAGTTTTTATCTTAAGAAATTGGCTCCTGTGAATATGCAGGCTGCCAAGTCCAAACTGCAATGTGGACTAGCAAGCTGGAGATAAGGGAAGAGCCAATGTGGCAGTTCAAGGGCAAAGGTCATCTTCTGGCAGAATTCTATCTTGCTCAGGGGAAGTCAGTCTTTTGTTCTACTCCAGACTTCAGCTGGTCAGATGAGGCCTACCCACATTACAAAGAAAAATCTGCTTTACCTGACTTTTACTCACTGATTTAAATTTTCATCTCATCTATAAACACCCTCACAGAAACATCCAGAATAGTGTTTGATAATGTATCTTGGAATTGTGATCCAGCCTACTTGGCACATAAAATGAGCCATCATACTAAGTCAATACTCCTCCTTTCAGTCCATATGATGGAATTATGAAAGACTTGTTGAAAGAAGATGTAGTAGGCTAAATAATAGCACCCCCAAAATATCCATCTCCTATTTCCTAGAACCTGTGAATATTACCTTATATAGCAACAGTGTGAAATTTGCATTACATGGCAAAAGATGTTAATAAATTTGGCTTTTGAGATGGAAATAATATTATCCCAGATTATTAAGCTGTACTCTGAACACAATCACAAGTATCCTTTGAAGACATAGGCAAAGTAAGATGCTAAGGCAGAAGAGAAGGAAATATGATTATAGAGGCAGAAAGTGAAGTGACACAGCCAGAGAATTCCAACATCCACCAGAAGCTGGGAGGGACAAGGAATAAGTTTTTCTCTAGAGCTTTCAGTGGAAACATGGCCTCGCTGACAGCTTGGTTTTGGTCCAGTGAGAATAATTTCAGGCTTCTGGTATCCAGAACTGTGAGAAAATAGATTTATCTGTTATTTTGAGCCACCATGATTATAATGACTTGTTACGAAGCCACAGAAAACTAATATAGAAGATAAAATTATATTGGACTCTGTCCTATATGAGAGTAGTTTTCTGCTATGATTTTTTTGTTTAGAATAATTCTTAAGAATACATTATTTACAACTACCACACACAAGC
Organism: Lemur catta; assembly: GCF_020740605.2. Lineage (NCBI taxonomy): Eukaryota > Metazoa > Chordata > Mammalia > Primates > Lemuridae > Lemur > Lemur catta. The sequence continues at coordinate 55,513,525 of NC_059140.1, forward strand.
AAAAGTCTTAAGATGTTTATTTTTTTTTCAAAAACTGATTATCAGTGACAGCTAGTAATGTCAGTAGTTTAGGATGTATTTGATCAATAATTAATTGTCATTTTTCAAGTTCAATTGAGCTTCCTAATCAGTGAGATAGTGACATTGATTAATGTAGTTTAACAGTAGATACACCTTTCTACCAATCAATCTACAGTTATGATCCCTACTCCCATAGAAATAAGATATTGTTATTTTTGTTTCATGTTCGAACCACATATTGCAACTGACTTTCCAATGTATTTGATACCTAGGCTGTCCAAATTAGGTTCCCCTAATTTGATGAGAATTAGATTTTCTCCCATTTTTCAGAAAATTGTTTTGATGTAAATGAATATAAAGTCTTAGCACTGAGTTATTTCATAAAAAACAGTTACCTTGAAGAAAATCTCTTTCTTTCTCAATTTAATATAAACAAGCTCAATATCTAGACTGGTAATAATCTATTTGTTTATTCCATTAATGTGGATTTTTTAAATTATGTATGCTCATGTAACCCTATTTCAATTCTGAGTACTCTGAAGAATTTAAGTAGTTTAGCAAATGTTTCCATTTCTCTAATAATGACAGAAGGATGTGAAACACTTAATAAATTGGATATGGTCCCACATGAGGGGTGAAAATCAAGACATTTCTCTCAATCCTACTCCAGGGGTGACCTCAGGGGCAATTTTGATTTGAGTTTTTCTAACTAGGACAGCGATGTCTATTACTGATTTGTATTTCTTTTCCAAATTTTTGAAAAAAAATAGTAAATGCATTTCTTTGGGCTTTCTTAGCTCAATTATGAAGTTTATTTTGCATTCCTCTAATGTGCCTGGAAATCTTCACAAAAAAATCCCAGTAGCCATTTGGAGATTTTTGTGCTCATTATGATCTCATGGACATATTATAGATCACCATGTCTATTGAGTAAAGGCACTTTGATCTCTTCCCCCAAAATAAAGGAATGAGCTCCTTTGAGGAAATTTCTTAGGTAATTGTGGCCTTCATATAAAAATGGTCTCAAGTTGGAAATCATTCAGACTGGCTCATTTTAATGAGGGCCCATTCTGGTAAACAGGCTAGACACACGTAGCTTTCACAATTCTTTTGGTTGATCTGTGGTTACTTGACTTCTCTAACTTAAAATAATTGATTGAGTCAACAGTTCCTGCTTGTTCCAAGAAATAGACTTTATAATCATTCCTCTACCTTCACATGCTTCATTTAAGCCAATATTCTCTTCAGGACTACTACTAGGATGCCAGGGACTGATACCAGCTCTCTTGGTAACATGATTGTCTTTTCACTGCCTTCAAATGTCCTTTCTGCCTTCTATTCCCCTAGAGACATCTCTTTCTCCAATATAAAATATAGTGTCCTGGCATCTCTTCCCGGCATGAAAGAGTACTGTAGCTCACCTGCTCTCATTCTTAATCTAGATCTTAATAAAAGATCAATATGTACTAAATTGAATAGTCATTGACTTCTCTAGACTCCATCAGATGTAAATAATTCTTTCTGGAAATAACACATTGGAAAATCATTTAGTGCAGGGAATTAGCCTTAACATAGGTCTAATGTTTATTTTATGCCTACTGGACCTACAACAAAATTCTGCTCATATCACATTACGAAATGGCACATGATACTCCATAAATTTTTTGGCTGGTTGGCTGCTGATACCATTGTTGCTGCTGCTGCTGCTGAAAACTTAGACTTTTACGGAAGGTCTATGTTTCCTGCAAACTCCAGGGAAGAGTCAATGTCCATCTTCAGGGAATTTCAATGTTCACACTTTAATATCATGACAGAATCCACAGAACTAGAGACAAAGTGAAGAATACCTAGCTGTATAGGTCTCGGCCTTATATTGCTATCATACATAGACCTTCTGTTTGAGATCCCTTGACATGTGACAGCAAATTGGCTGTCTATGAAATTGGGATTGACACGAAGAGCTATGTTGGGTGAACCAGTGGAATGTAGTAAAAAATAATTAAATCACAACTTTGACTTTTGTTTTACATTCATTTTAATATATTTTCTAAAATGTATGGTTTGTATATATTTTATGATGTATATTTTTATATTTGTATGACAGGGTATATGATTAATTTATATATAGTTATGAGCTGCTTAACAATCTTTCAGCTAAGAGCCACATAGAGGACAGGGTCCAATAAAATTATAATGGAGCTTAGAAATTCCTATTGCTTAATAATTTATATTACAATTTCCTACAGTCTTCAATACATTAACATGCTGTACAGGTTTGTAGTGTAGTTGCAACAGGCTATACCATATAGATGAGGTGTGTAGTAGGTTATACCATCTAGGATTGTGTACACACTGTATACTTTATGATGTTTTCACAATGACAACATCAGCTAACAGTACATTTCTCAGAATATATTGCCAGCATTAAGTGATTCATGACTGTACAAATATCTGTGTATTGCTGGGTACTCAAAAATTTTTACTAATAGGGTTAAATAATAATGAAAATTGTAGAAATTTTGTTCTAAATGACTCATTCTTCACCATTTCAGAAACCTAGGAGCCTATCCTAAGCCCTAAAAAAATTGACTTAAAATTGACATAAAGTCTTGAATTTCCAAACTGTTTTCCAGAGTGGCTGTATCAGTTTTCATTCTCATTAGCAATTACAAATGACACACTTTTTTATAGTCTCACCAGCCATTGGCGTAGCATTATTTAGGTTGTAGTCATTCTGATAGGTGAGTAGTGACATGCAAACATGCAAGTACCATATGAACCAGCAATTGCACTCTTAAGAATTTATTTCAGAGAAGTGAAAACTTCTATTCACACACAAACTAAAAAACCTGTAGATGAATATTTGTAGTGCCTTTATTCATAATAACCAAAACTTGGAAACAATCTAGATGCTCCTTAACATGGGAATAATTAAACAAATCCTGATACATCCATATCATGAAGTAGGGTTCATCAATAAATACAAACTATGGAAATACACAAAAACTTGTCTGAATCTCTGGAGAATTATGCTGAGTGAAAACAAATATTCCAAAATTTTACATACCATGTGATTACATTTTTATATTGTTGAAATTACAAAATTATAAATATGGATAGCAGTTTTGTGATTGTCAGAAACTAAGAAGCAGGGATTAGGAAGACAAACTCTTATGGTAGTAGAAATTATGCATCTTGCCTGTATCAATGTCAATATCCTAGTAGTAATATTGCCATATAGTTTTTTAAGGAGTTACCTTTAGTGGAAACTTGATTAAGGGTACACGGAATGTTTCAATAGCATTTCTTACAACTGTATGTGAATCTACAATTATCTAAAAGATAAAAGTCTGATTTTTTTTTAACTCCCCCTCACCTCCACCTAAAAGTTTGATTTTAAAAAGTAATATGCATGCCGTAGTTTCCTATTTGGGGTATTCCTTCAGAAATTGAGTTTAATATTTTTATTCTCTCTTATATGTTTCACTATAGGATTAATGAAAGAGGAGAAATGAGAGGGACAAATATACAAATGATGATCTTTATAAAGTTCAACACTCTTGAATGTATTTTCCATCTCATATTATCCTTAAAGATCAATAAACAAAATATTTTCCATGTTTCATAGTTATATTTCAATTACCTTTTGCATATTTCAGCAAAATCTCAAATGTCAGTGAAACTTTTCACATGAGAACAAATTTCAAAAGAATGTTTTTAAAAATTGTAATCAACTCTTCAAATTGAACTCTTATCTATGATGTTTTTCCTCCAATATTAAAATTTTTGAAACACTTACTAAATGACTCTTAATAGTTTGACTAAGTTGATTTTTCAAATGGTGCAGCCTAAGTCATGGCCTAATTTTTAATTTTTTGGATTTCTTAATCTCTACTTCAGTTTCAAAGAAAACACTCTAAAAACAGCATATTTTGAATATATAAATGATATATACTTATATCTCCCCAGAATGGTAAATTAAGCTTATGTATTTAATTTTTATTGAGTCTCAATAGAAGGAAAGATTTATAAAGATGTTTCAGTTTAGTTTAAATTGCTACAAATGTTCTTACAAATATGATATGGAAAATAACATTATGTGTTTCCAAAAGTATCTTAAAATATAAATTCACCTTTGACTTTGGAAGGGATGAAGTAGAAATACTTTTTCCCTATATCTTTGGCTAACTTCAACTAAAAATAAAAATGTGGACATTATACATAAAACAACTTAATAAGACTCTAAAAGGGAGAAGAAAAGACAGAGGAGCTAGACACTTTGGAACCCAAGGAACAATACCACGGTGAGTTCCCTGGATTTTCTTTTTACCTCATACATCAAAGACTTGTAGCTGAAGAAGCTGGAAACCCCAAAACACTAACAGTCATAGTCAAAAATAGCCTCAATCAAAGCCTACCCTCTGGAAGAAAAGGACTAGGAAAGGAGCAATTTAACAAGACAGAAATCTTTTATATAAGCACAACTCAAAGACAAACATCTCAGAAAAAAGCATGGCCCATCCTCACCAATGCCAGCAAAGGCAAAGTGAGGGAACCTAGATTTCCAACCTTGAGAAGTTGTGAGGATGGAGGACACATCCAAAAACACTGCCAAACTAGTATCAATGAAGGCAAGAGAGCCAACTTTCATCCCTGCCTAGTAGTAATGAATCACTCTTTCCCTCAAGCAGTGTCAGCAGACAAATGAAAGATTCTGGACTTCCATGCCCACCCTGAAGTAATGAAACACCCCTTGACCATTACTATGGACTGAATGTTTGAATCCCTATAAATTTTGCATGTTAAAGCAACAATCTGCAACATGATGGTATTTGGAAGTGAGGTCTTTGAGAGGTAATTAGGTTTAGATAAGGTCATGAAAGCGGAGCCCTCATGATGTGATTAGTGCTTCCTCAGAAGAGACCAGAAAGCTTGTTATTGTTCTGTCTCTCTCTACCATGTGAGGACAGAGCAAGAAGTGTCCTTATGCAAATCAGGAAGGCAGCACTCCCCAGGAACAGAGTTGCCTGGCACCTTGATCTTGGACTTCCTAGCCTCCAGAACTGTGAGGAAAAAAAAAAAAAAAAAACTACCACATAAGATAGTCTGTGGTATTTTTTTACTGTGTGTGTGTGTGTGTGTGTGTGTGTGTGTGTGTGTGTGTGTGTGTATCTCTATAAACCAATTATTGGTGAGGATGTGAAGAACTTGGAATCTTTATGAACTCTTGGTTCAAACACTGGGGAAAATAGTAGTTCTATTTAAACAACAAGTTCTATTAAAAATAGAATTAGCAGTATCCAGCAATCCCACTTCTGAGTGTTTATCCAAAAGATTCTCAAATAGAATCTCAAACAGATAATTGCACCCCTATGTTTACTACAGCATTATTCACAATAGCCAAGATATGGAATCAACTTAAGTGTCCATCAATGGATGAATGGACAAAGAGAACATGGTATATATGTTTAATGAAATATTATTCACCCTTAAAAAAGAAGAAATTCTGTCATTTGTGACAGCATGGATGAAGCCAGAGTACATTATGGTAAGCAAAATCAGCCAGTCACAGAAGCACAAGTACTATATGATTCTTCTAGGTATCGAAAGTAGTCAGACTCATAAAAGCATAAAGTAGAATTGCAGTTGCCAGGAATTCAGGGGAGGAGGAAATAGGGAGAATCTGACAAGTGGGTCTAAAATTTCAGTTATGTAAACTGAAAAAGTTCTAGAGATCTGCTGTGCAACATTGTGCTTATAAATATCAATACTGAACTGTATACTTAAAAATTTTAAGAGGGTAGGTCTCATATTATGTTTGTGGTTGTTATTTTCAGTCACAATGGAAAAAGTCACATGAAGAAATATTTCAAGAAAGAGAGTATGCAGATAGAAAATAGACAAAGGGAAAGATATGTAACATAATTAATTATTAGAAAGTTGTAAATTAAAACCACAAAGAGATACTGCTACATATTTATATGAATAGGAAGATTTTTTAAAAAATATAGTTATACCATGTATGTCAAGGATATAAAGAAACTTGATCACTCATATATTGCTGGTAGAAAAGTAAAAAGCTACAGCCCCGCTGCATGAGTTTGGCACACAACTGTTACCGGCTCCCTAGTGGAGGTTTTTCAAAGTCCTTTTTGTTCATTAGGAAAAGAATTTCAGGATGCACCACATAAGCCAAGCAAGGGACAGCTTTTTATTGACAGTGAAACTACACTCTCAGAGAGGAGAGTGGACAAGTGAACAGATTGGAAAGAGAGCAGCTGCACTGAGTGGAAGTGGTTTTAGATCTGTTGTAGTCTTACTAATTGAGGGAAAGAATATTCAAGGCAAATGGTGGACTTTTACTAAGAATTTGGGTAGTAATTCCTAGAATTGGGTTTCTTTCCATTTTCATACTTTGTATGGTTGTTTCAGAGATATCATATTGATTTAAAGGGCAGAGAAAATTTAAAACTACAACATAAAATATATTGTAATTAACCAATGTTCATGTAAGGTGGTAAAGATAACTGACAAGCTGTCTGAAGCTGCTTCTTGGCTGTAGTTATCATCCCCTTTAGTTAGTGTCTAGTTAAGACACTTCAACACCTGCACCTGACCTTCAAGCCTCTGCATCCAGTCTCAGCCCTGTCTCTTAGTCTCCTACTTCAACATAACTAGCATATTCAACAACAACTGAACTCTTGGGAATTTATCCAGAAAAACAAAGACATAGGTGCAATCCCAAAACCTGTGCACAAATGTTTAGAGTAGTTTATTCTCAGTAGCCAAAGCATTGAAACAATTCAATAAGCAGATGGTTAGACGACTGTGGTACATACACACTTTGGAATACTACTCAGCCATAAAAAGGAATAAACTATTGAAATATGCAAAAACATGACTGAATATCCAGACAATTATGCTGAAGAAAAAAATCGTCTTCAAAAGATAACATAGTGTATGATTCCACTTATGTAACTTATATAATACTCTTTTTTTTAATTTCAGCATATTAAAGGAGTACAGATGTTTAGGTTACATATATTGCCTTTGCCCCATCCTAGTCAGAGTTTCAAGCATGTTCATCTTGCAGACGGTGTGCACTGCATCCATTAGGTGTATATATACCCATCTCCTCCTCCCCTTTCCACCTGGTATGACACCCAATGAATGTTACTATTAAATGTGCACATAAATGTTGATCAGTTAATACCAATTTGACGGTGAGTACATGTGGTGCTTGTTTTTCCATTCTTGTGATACTTCACTTAGTAGAATGGGCTCCAACTCTATCCAGGATACTACAAGAGGTGCTAGATCACCACTGTTTTTTGTGACTGAGTAGAACTCCATGGTATACATATAGCACATTTTATAAATCCATTCATGTATTGATGGACACTTGGCTTGCTTCCACATCTTTGCAACTCAGAATTGTGCTACTATAAACATTCTAGTGTAGCTGTCTTTTTTATAGAATGTCTTTTTTCCCTTTTGTTAGATGCCCAGTAATGGGATTGCTGGATCAAATGGTAGTTCTACTTTTAACTCTTTGAGGTATCTCCATATTGCTTTCCACAGAGGTTATACTGGTTTGCAGTCCCACCAGGAGTGTATGCGTGTTCCTATCTGTTTGCATTCACACCAAAGTTTATTGTTTTGGGACTTTTTGATAAAAGACATTCTCACTGGAGTTAAGTGATATCTCATTGTGGTTTTGATTGGCATTTCCCTGATGATTAGAGATGTTGAGCATTTTTTCATATGTTTCTTGGCCATTAGTCTGTCTTATTTTGAAAAGTTTCTGTTCATGTTCTTTGGCCACTTTTTAATGGGGTTGTTTGATTTTTTTTTTTTTCTTGATGACTTTCCTGAGTTCTATATAGATTCTGGTTATCAGCCCTTTATCAGATGTGTAGCATGTAAATATTTTCTCTCATTCTGTATGTTGTCTGTTTGCTCTCGTGATAGCTTTCCTTGGGTGTGCAAAAGCTTTTTAATTTGATCAGGTCCCATTTATTTAATCTTGATGTTGCTGTGATTGCCTTTGGGCTCTTCTTCATAAATTCTTTCCCTAGGCCAATGTCTACAAGAGTTTTTCCAACACTTTCTTGTAGAATTCTTATAGTTTCATGTGTTAGGGTTAAGCCTGTTATCTACCACGAGTTGATTTTTGTGAGAGATGAAAGGTGCGGATCCTGTTTCAGTTTTCTACATGTGACTATCAAATTTTTTCAGCACCATTAATTAAGGATTCTTTTCCCCAGTGTATCTTTTTATCTATTTTGCCAAAAGTTAGGTGGCTATATGAGGATGATTTTATATCTGTGTTCTCAGTTCTGTTCCACTGGTCTATGTTACCAGTCTTGTGCCAGTACCATGCTATTTTAGTTACTATAGCCTTGTAGTGTAGCTTGAAGTCTGGGAAATTGATACCTCCTAATTTGTTCTTTTTGTTTAAGATTGCTTTTGCCATACGAGGTCTTCTCTGGTTCCATATGAAACGTAGAATTATTTTTTCTAGATCTGTGAAAAATCATGTTGGTATTTTAATAGGGATTGCATTGAATCTGTAGATCACTTTGAGTAGTATAGACATTATAACAATGTTTGATTCTGCTGACCCATGAGCATGGTATGGTTTTCCATCTGTTTATGTCCTCTGGTATTTCCTTCCTCAGTGTTTCGCAATTCTCCCTCTAGAGACGTTTTACCTCCTTAGTTAAATATAGTCCTAGGTATTTTATTTTCTTTGTTGCTATTGTGAAATATATTGAGTCTTTGATTTGGTTCTCAGTTTGACTGTTGTTGGCATATAGGAAAGCTACTGATTTCTGTACATTGATTTTGTAACCTGAGACTTTGCTGAATTTGTTTGTCAATTCCAGTAGTCTCATGGCAGAATCTTTGGGGTTATCTAGATATAAGATGGTATCATCAGCAAAGACTGACAGTTTGACCTCTTCTGTCCCCATTTGGATGCCCTTGATTTCCTTCTCTTGTCTGATTGCTCTGGCTAGGACTTCCAGCACTGTGTTGAATAGAAGAGGAGACAGAAGACAACCTTGTTTGGTTCCACTTCTAAGCAGGAATGCTTTCAATTTTTCCCTGTTCAGTATGATGTTGTCTGTGGGTTTGTCATATATAGCTTTTATCATTTTTAGATAAGTCCAATCTATACCTATTTTGGTAAGAGTTCTTGCCGTAAAGGATGCTGAATTTTGTCGAATATTTTTTGTGTGTTGAGAGAATCATATGGTCTTTTTTTCTACTTTTATTTATGTGGTGAATTACATTTATAGGTTTGCATATTTTGAACCATTCCTGCATCTTTGGAATGAAGCCTACTTAGTCATGATGGATTATTTTTTTGATAAGCAATTGAATTTGGTTTGCTAGGATTTTGTTGAGAATTTTCACATCTATATTCATAAGGTATATCAATCTGTAGTTTTCTTTTTTTGTTGTTGTGTCTTTTCTTGTTTTTTTATCAGGGTGATGTTGGCTTCATAAAATGTATTGGGGAGGTTCCTTATATAATACTATTGAAATGATAAAATTATAGAAAATAGATTAATGTTCTATAAAGAGCTAAGTCTGTTCTATAGAGAAAACACCAGTGGCTCCAAGGAGTCAATGAGGTAGTAGGGTGAGAGTGGCCATAAAAGGACAACATGAGGAATCCTTGGGGAAATGGAAATATGCTGCATCCTGAATCTACCAGTGTCAATATTCTGACTGTGATATTGTGCAATGTTTTTCAAGCTTTTAGAATTGTGGAAAACTTTGTAAATGGTATTAATAATTTGATCTCTCTGGATTATTTTTTAAATATGATTCTACATTTATCCCCAAATAAAAAGTTAAACAAATTAACTCTAGCATATAAAATCATGTATCAGAGATGGGATTACAGAATTGTAAATATTCCTCAGTTTTGTTTAAATAAATAAAGTATTCATATGCTCACCCACAAAGACATTTAAGAAAATAATTATTAATAAATATATTAAAGTGAAATAGTAATGATGGACAAAAAATCATTGTTATAAAACTAAAAACATAGATATGAATTATTCTTAAACTCTTCCATGTAGTTAAGAGAAAAGAAATATTTGCAGTAAAATAAAAAAATCTGCTCAACTAATGCTATAACAAATATAATTAAAATATAATTTTTATATCAATAATCCCTTTTGAAAAACAGAAAATTAATAATTTTTTCTTTCAACTATTATTGCATATGTAGAACTCTGAATAAACCTAAAAAAATAACTTCTATATAAGTAAACATAAAAACTGAGAAAAACAAAATAGAGGCAATTGGTGATAATTTCAAGCACATTGCTGTCTATCTTGATGAAACTGAAAATTTATGATATTGTTCAATATCATATCAGCATTTTTAAATGCATACAATAACCTCTGGAGCTTCCTATTCTAATAATAGATTACAGCAATGTGCGGGGCCACTGAGAAACATACTATTTTAATGAGTTCAAACTAGATTCATCTGAGTCATAAAAATATAATGATAATAATATAATGGTAATGATGATAAAGTGACTTGCACTAGGTCACTGTAGAGAGTAAGTAGCAAATGTAGTTGAAAACTTAGGTGTTCAGGTGATAAATCATGCTGCCTCTCCAATTTTAAACATTCAATAATAATGCATATTCATTAAACATGTAACAGAAAAAATTAAAAAGCAATACTTCCTGGCTACCTAAAGGGGAACAAATGGTTTTCACTTCTGATCATTTTCCTTCTTCAACTGTGATATTACCTAAGATATTAATCTCCTTTATTATTTCTGGGAATTGTTGGCTTTCACTGACTGCCTGTTGGCAGCTATACTATGCTTAGAGGAATAGAGAAAAAGTAATGTCCAGCCATGTCAAATGAGAAGGCCATTGTACTAGTATGCAAACTTTGGTGGCTTTAATAACAGAAATTTATTTTTGCATGGTTCTGGAGACTAGAAGTCCAAGATCACCATGCGAGCAGGAGGTGACCTTCTGAGGGCTGTAAGGGAAGGGTCTATTCCCGGCCTTTCTTCTTAGCTTGTAAATGGCTTTCTTCCCCTGTGTTCTCACATCACCTTCCTTCTATTTATGTCTGGCTAAAAATTATCTCTTATTATAAAAAATAGATGTATTTATTGGGTTAGGGCCTACCCTAATGACCTCATTTTAACTTAATTGCCTGTGCAAACATCTTATCTCCAAATATGGTCACATTCTGAGGTCCTGGGAGTTGGGACTGCAACATATAAATTTTTGAGGGTTCACAGTTCAGTCTATAACAGACACAGTGATTCAAATTCTGTTTTAGTGAAGACATGAACATAACGATAAGAAACTGAATATTGTAATTCTCAGCTTTCCTTGAAAAAGACCATCAAATATTAAGTATAAATGGCTACATTTGCAAAGATAAGACATTAGGAATGTATCTAACTTTGATAGTTATTGACATATTATATAGAACCATAAAGGAGCATCAGCAAGATACTAGAATTATTCTGTATATGACAAAAATCAATACTTGGAATATATGATTTTACTAAGAATGGCTGAGTAAAAATTAACATTTTGACAATTTTTTTTCCTTTAAAACATAATTAAGAGCTACAGTTGCCTCTATTCCAAGAATTACAAAAGACAACATATATTCATGAATGTTTTCTGATGTATCTCATTTTGGGTTATGGAATAGTCATGGAATCATTTGACTCATATGCTTCCATTTTGAAGTGTTATTTTAGAATTATCATCAATGAAAAGGTACTTATGATTCCCAATGTCAATAATTATTAATTACAGAAAGTATCAAAATGTTTTGAAATAACTTACTATCTCTTCATTGTCATTTCCTACTATCTTACAGGAAGGACACAATACTCTGTCATATCACAGCACCATTCAGTTTTCTTAAGAAAACTAATGATGATCCATAAATTCATGGAGTTTAAATTGATTAAATCAATGTAGTACTGAAATTAAGGGATTGGATATGAAGGCACTATGGATGAGATATTAGGTACATTTGGTCATTGCTGCTAGCAAGGTAGATGGCTCTTTCTGCTAGGAGCTTATCTTGGAGCATATTTGTTAGAAGAGTAAAAGAACTCAAAGATAGTAAAGAAAACAAAATATTTTAAATTTAAAGATATATACACAAGTTTGGAGAGGGACGGCGAGAGAGGAATAGTCACACAAAAAGCAAAACTAGCAGTGAATGCCCAGTATCATTAAACTTTAGTTTTAATGTTAAATATATGCTATTGTAGAATGTGTGTACTTTACATACAAAATTTTTTAAAGGTCAGAAAATCAATCAGCTGTATTTTATTTGTCATCCCTGCTGAGTTTAACCAATAAAATATAACAAACACTATTCAGTATTTTAGTTTTGTCCCAGTCTGATTTATTCTCTACAAACCCATTATAAATGTCACTATATTGTAGGTCAAAGGCTGCAATAGGATGGGGAAAAAAAAGAAGGGGGAAGGTGAGAATAAGCACATACAACCTGTGAGGGTATAAATTTAATCAGCCCTATAGTTAAAAAACGTAGTCACAGTAGTTTCCAAGAGCCTTATAGAATATGTATGTGGCACCAAATTCTACAATATGGAGAAAACTTCCCACCATCAACTTTTGTTTGCAGCCTGAGGACTGAAACAATCATTTACAGGTTTGAGTATTTATGACATAAAAATACAGTAAGCTGAACAAGTTAATAGAGGGAGTTCTGATATAATGTGCCAATCTGGACAAACTTCCAGTATCAAAATACCATATTAGAAAATCTGAAGAAGCAAAATAGCACTTGTAATGTATGATATAAAAGTTCAAGAACTAGTAAATGCTTATTGTCACTGTTTATAAAGATACACAAGGACTAAGTGCATATGATATTTTGACATTTTTTAGACTAGAGAGGAAATGCATGAATGCAAAGTATATGTACTAATTGATATAATCGCACCTTAAAGTGTACTATGGTTTCTGGTTCTCTTTTGGGGCCATATTTCCTAAAGGAAAATAAAATGCTTCTTTATTTAGCACTAGCCTGTATTTATGAATAAAGACAATTGTGTATTGGATATGATTTTAAATATTTTATAGAGATCATAGAGAAGCTGCTTGGCAAGAAAATTTCAACTGAAAGCCCATTTCATCTCACAGTAGTTTGAATCTGACTGACACTTTAAAACTTTGAATATGGTTTTATATGTATTATCCCAGCTGCTATTTCTGCTGTTCAGTAGAAAGACTGTTTGAGTCTGACTAAAAGCCCATAACTCCTTGAATGCAATACTTAAATATTTACAAAAATTTCCAAAAATTTTAAATTTTTTCCACAACTCCGTAGGCAGCAACATTGACCTAAACTGACACGAGACAACTTATACACTAGTTTGGAAATTCATCCATTTCACTAAGAGAGAGAAATATGTTTGCTGCCATAGATCCTGCTAGGGCTATTTTATGCTAGATAAACCTAACATTGGGAACAAAGCAAAATAAAATTGAATTCTAAAATATATGCAGCTCCAAAGGTTTGGGATAAAAGACCCTCTACATGTTTTCCATAGAAATATGAGGACAGTAAGGCTGGTGAAATTTGAATTGCTCAAGATGCTGTTATTCACTTCAGTCCAATGAAGTAGTTATCACCATTCCCATTGATCCATTATGAGGGAATTAAGACCAAGAGTTTAAGTAATTTGTCAAATTTCCCATAACAAAAAATTGTAGTAACAATAAAACTTCCTTGCCACAATCATCTCACAGTCTCAGTAGTATGCTATCTTGCCTACCAGGGTTTTTGTTTTTTGGGCTTCTGTTGGTTTGTTTGTTGTTGGTTACGTTTATATATTATTACGCAGTTCCCTTGCAATTGCTATAAAAATGTCATCTCTGATGTGGTTAAAATAAATTTTAGCAACAGTTAAATAATTTTTCTAATTAATTATCCATATTTTGCTCTGTAAATCAATATGTGCATCTTTTAAAATTTCTTCCATCCCTTACTATCTCTTATATCATCCTTTTCTATTATGTCCTTATCTATCCTCAGACATTTCCCTTTACATCATTTCAGCCACATGTGGATTCCTGCTCTTTCTAGAGCCTTGTTTCCTCCCTGTACTGAATGATGTGCTCTCGATTTATGCATCTTTTTGCTCAAATATTATCTTATTAGAGTGGGCTCCTCTGTACACCCTGCAGAAAAACGCCTTTCTCCCATTAACACACTCTCTTCCTCTCACATTATTCTTTTCTATAATAGTGATTCCTATCTTAAATTATATTGTAATGTTATTTATTTACTAATTGTTTATCAGTTTCTCTACACAATAATGTCAGGCCTATGAAGGACTTACTTGCATGTACTTCCTTCTGTCCACCCACCATATGCTAAAATCATGACCTGATAGTAGTAGGCATCAATGAATGAATATTCCATTCCGTCACTAAGATCAAGGATTTTTCATCAACAAGTTGCTTACTGCAATTAACCTTCCAACACGTGTTTTTGCATCTTCTATTGTCTCCCTCACTACAGCCTGTTTTCTACTCTGCAGCCAGTTTAATCATTTTTTAATAATAAAGTTGATTGTTTCTCATCTAATAGTCTATCCACAAAAACAGGTTAAAGCACTTAACTGGCTTTTCTCGTTGCTGAGTCTGTAAGATGTTCAAAGGCGGTACGCACACTGAACTCTGCCTACTTCAACTCATTTACTTTCATATGCTTTCACTCTTTAGTTCTTTATGCTCCATCTCAGTCATCTTTCAGCTTCTGTAATAATATTTTCCATGCTTCCTCAACACAGGCCTTCCATCCAAGAGAATTTTTTACTCTAGAAAGATCCTTTCCTTTCTACTATGCACGTGGCCGTGGTTCTGTTTTTCTGGATGATAAACATGGTGTGACCTGACTGAAATTATTTTTATCAGTGAGAAAAAATTCTATAACTCAACACAATGCCAAAATATTGAAGATTTATGTCCATTAAGGTATGACACATTGGATTAATGCATTTAGAGCTGATGCCTTGTTACTCCAACACATTGGTCTCCTCTGAGCCTATAGCATCAGTCTCCCCTGGGAACTTGTAGTAAATGCAGAATTTTAGATCCACTCCAGCCTTATTAAGTCAGAATCTGCATTTAACAAGGTTCTGAGCTGATTTTATGCATATTAAATTTTCAGAGGCAGAGATCTTAAAGTTAAATGACAGATAGCAAGCTCTCTATACAAAGCCCAAGTTTATGAGAATAAGAAATAAGAGATCAGAAATAATTTAGAGTTATGAAGAAGAAAAAGGAGGGGTTCACAAACACAAACTAAAAGAAAGATAAGCTGAAAAAGAATGCTGGATTTATATGACTTATAATATATCCATTCTCATTTTTCTCCCTCTCAGGAAATACACATATTCTTCTTAGATATCTTCTTAGATAATCAAACTACAAATCCAGGATTAATTGTTAATCATTCTCCTTTCCTCACATCCTAAATCTAACCCATCAACAAGTACTTCTATATCTGCCCTTAAATTTATGCACTTCTCTTCATCTTCTCTAACAGTGAATCCACATTGGTCAAGACATATCTGACTTAAAGATTGACATTTATATCCCATTCTATTCAGATTCAAAAATTCTCAGTTACCTATAAGACTCTGTTGCACAAATTTTCACCTTCAATATTCCCCTACAAATAAGATAGAAGGAGATGTGCAGGTCAAAACACAGTTAATGAAACCTTTCTATAGACTTCCTGGTAGAAGAAAAAGATAAAATAAAACATGATTTTTGCAACAATCAGTTGTAACAATAGAGAAGTCAGAAAATAATTAATTCCAGATCTGGTGATTAAACTCAGTGTTGGAAAATTAGTAGGTATTTAATAGACATTTGCTAAATAAATACATGCAGTTGCTGGGGAGGGGGGACTGTGGGGTTTAGAATATCTTAGGCACAGGGAATTGCAGGCTTATTTTCTGAAAAGAGTTCTGAACAACACAAAGTTCTCTGGACTATTCATATTAAATGTTCAGATTTTATCCTGGAGACATTTGGAAGCCATCACAGGCTTTTCTTATCAAAGATATTCTCAGTTTTGTGCTACAAAAATTCATTTTCTGCCAGTATGATGCATAATTCTCTGGTAGACTGGAGGGAAGGGGAGTGGATAAGGCAACAAATTGATGAAGGCTTAAGTTAAGTACTAGCAAGTGGGAATATAAAGAAGAGTGGCTAAAATAAAATCAAGGAAATAGGATTTACAGGGTTTGTAAATCTCGATGTGTCCTTGGGGATGATTCTCAAATTTACAGCCTCTAAGACTTGTGAAAATGATGGCAAATTTCACTGAGAAGAAAATGTAAGATCAGAAGGGTGATTATAGTCATCCTTAATAGTAACTACGTAAAGAAGAAGAAAGTAAGTGTTCATCACCACCACCAGTATCATGTGAAACCACTTTCAAAACCAAGATTAAAAATTCTCGTAAAAACTAGTGTTGTTGTATTTATTTGTGTGTATTTAGTCCGAATTATATTCTGTATGGAAAGTATAATATATACCACTGACAATTCTAGAGACATAATACATGCCAGACACAATATTAAGTACTTTATATGTATTATCACTTGTAAACCTTTAAACAATCCTATAAAGTAGGTTCTAATATCATTGCCATTTTCATCTGAGGAAATATAATTTCAGAATGATTAAATAACTTATCCAGCTGGTTATAGAATAAGTCAATATTGAACCCAGAGCTACCTAAGATCTGTATTTCACCTGAATCAATAAGGATACTTTTTGGAAACAGATGTTGTAATAAGTCTTTTAATTGTGGAGGTTTCTGAAGACATTAATAAAAGGAGTGTTGGATGTATTGGTAAGAATTAACAAGGCTTCTTTGTGAAACATCCCGGAGTTAGCAGAAATAAGGAAAAAAGGAAAGGGATGGTTGGAACTCAAATAAAAAAGGAGCTTTCAAACCTGCTATAATGGTAGGAGAATTTTATAAAGGATCTGTAGCCCCCAGTAGAGGAACACAGAACTTGCAGCCTATAACTACACAAGAAAAGAGCCAGATAAATGCAATACTTGTTTTGAAAATGGGAATTGTTCCAAGTAATTGATGTATTAGGGAACATTTGTCTGTAAGAGAGATGTCATATTTGCTTACTTGAGAATTCTCAAGAGATACTAGGAGAACTCAGAAGACTATACCTAGCTCAACAGAGCAGCACAGGGACACAGAAACCCATACATACGTCTCAAGTGTCTATGAGCTACTTCAGTTCGCTGTGCATGATATTAGTCATGCCATCCACCTCTGGTGACCTCTGGTGTTAAAACTTTCTGTCTTATTTCAGATAACTCTCCTTCCCCCACTTCACAATAACCACCAATCTGCAATTCCTCCATGCCTACTTTCATGAGCAAACTTGAGGTCTTTTCCAGAGAAAGTGCTATGTTTATTATAGTAGTATATGCATTTCTTAACCATTTAACATGTGTAAAGGTCTTACTCTGTCACCCAAGCTAAAGTGTAGTAGTACGAACATAGCTCACTGCAACTTCCAAATCCTGGGCTCAAGCAATCCTCCTACCTCAGCCTCTTAAGTAGCTGAAACTACAGGTACATGACATCATGCCCAGCTAATTTTTTTTAATATTATTGTTTTTGGTATAGACAGGGCCTTGCTATGTTGCCTAGGCTGGTGTCCAACTCCTGGTCTCAGGAGGTCCTCCTGACCCTGTCTTTGTTTTTTTTTCTTCCCCCAAGTATGTCACTGATGAAACTTTTGAGCTATGCCCCCAAACCCATTTTTTCTACTAGTCCTATGGTATTTATGGCACCATTTTGCATAAAGCAATGGAAATCAGGAATGCATATATGACATTTTAGCAGAAATGACTGTAAATACCCCCCCAAACTAAATGTAACCCATAGAACAAATATTTAATCCAATCAATGTAGTCTATAAAGTTTAGTTGTCTGGAGTACAAACACTGAAAGAGTGAAAAGAATGGAAAGTGGATCTGGAGAAGCAAACAGAAAATATCCACCACATAACCACTGCTGCTTTTTACATGAAAAATAAACATGTTTTTGAAGATTTTTGTTGAGAATATAAAAAATTATTAAAACCACATAAAGAGAATACAAATATATTAGAAATACAGGTTTAAGGAGGCTCCACCATGTAAGCAAAGTTACATATCTAGAAGATGTATTGGTTAATTATGAGCCCAGAACAATAAAATAAGGCATATGAAAGATTGAAAACATTAAAATAATAAAAATGTTCTTAAAGATAAACTAGAGTATAAAATTTAAAATTCTTCTTTGTTCTTTGGGGAAAATATCTTTAAAATAATTGTATAAATGTGTATGAAAAACATAAATGTGTATTAAAAATACAAAAGAATAAGTCACATATAGTAGCTAAAAATAAGGTTGTTACAGTGTTTCTCCTGCATATTACTATTAGAACACAATGTCAAAGTTTTCAGGAAAAATAGTGCAGCCAAAGAACTGTATACCAAATAAAGACATTGTTCATAGGCAGTGGTAACAGAATGATACTCTTAGATATCAAGACATTCATATTCTTCATGACTGGCATATTCTACTTTAAAATAATACATAGAAAAATACTGCATATGAATGAGAGATTAACCAATATAGAAGACCTAAAGATACTGAGTCTTTCTAAAATATAGAATTAGGTGTAATAGAACAATTTTTCCAACCTGCTGTTGCATCTCCATCTCACACCATCATTTATGTGACACCAAAATAAGCCCAAATGCATCAGCATAATGAAAATGAAAATAAAATATGAAAACTAACACCAAAGATGAAATAAGATGAAAATAAGATAATTTTATCATCTAAATTCTACAAAGAAAGGAATTTATCATAGTTTTAATTTGACTAGATTGGAGAACATATATGTACAAAAACCTGCCACAAATTGATGAGATGTCAAATACAAAAACCAAAAAACATAAAACTGAGAAACTGTTAGAGAATTATAGATAGTAATTACATAAAAAATCCCCAATAAATCTCAGCTCTGGTGGTTTTAAAAATATGTCTACAAATTCTTTGACACTTTCCCATTAAAAGATGAAATCTCATTTTTTTAATATGAAAAAGCTTTCATGACAAGCTTCTAAAAAATAGAATATGATGAGGTTGAGCCATGATATCAAGGCTAGGTTATAAAATGTTATAAAGCCTGCACATAGTTCTCTGTTTTGTGGGATATTTACACACCATGGACTCTACTTACTATGTTGTGAGAAAGTCCAGGATATGTGAAGAAGTCATGTATAAAGGTTCCAGCTGATATCCCCATCTGAGGTCCCAATGATAGCCAGCATGAACTTCTAATATATACAAGTGAGCTACGATTGAGATGATTCTAACCCTTATTTTTTAAGCCAACCCAGCTGATGTCAAATGGAGTAGAGATGAGCTGTCACCACTAAGCCTTGTTCAAATTGGAGATCCATTAAAAAGAAAAAAGATCTTTTTTGTTGTTTAAGCCATTAATACTTGTGTAGCTTATTAGGAGGTGCTAGATAAAGGGAACACTCACCTAATTTTAAAAGGGAAGAACAAAGAACAAGTAGATAATGTTGGCAATTTAAGAGATTTATAGCGTCATTTTTCAAGGATAAATCACATGTATTCATAATAAACCACTGCTCAAGGAGGCCCTAGAGTAAGGGCAGTCATATCTAATAATTCTGAAGGCATTGGGTCAGCCTCCAAACAACTAAGCATTACAATATTTTAACAATGAATAGTCCCAAGATGGAAGCCAAAACCACCCACATGATGTGCTAGGAAACAAGACCAAGTAAAAGGGAAAATTTTGATGGCAATGTGCCATTATCACAGGTTCTTCAACGTCAGAAACTTTTCTATAGGGTATTGGATGAGTCTTGTACAAAAACAGAATTTTTTAGGCCATCCATCATATATACACACATATACATACACATATATGTGTGTACATATATATATAGTGTTATTCTAAGAATGTATTAAAATTACACATCATGATCAAGCAGAGTTTATTTCAGAAAAAGTCTATCAGTGTAATTATCTATATTATGGACTATAAAAAATATAATGTGATATATTTTGAACACATTTGTGTGATAAAAACTCTCACAAAAGCAGGCATAGAAGGGAATTTCTTTGTTGAGTTAAATGCTATAAATTAGAATAAACATCATATATATTGAAGAAACCTAATATTCATCACATTTTAGAAACTTAAACACATGGCCTAATCATCTATAAATACTTCAGCTTTATATCTAATTATTGCCTTATATTCCATTGCATACCACCTGGTATAAATAGTGAATGTTGTGCAGTTTTTTTTTTAAGAAAAATATGTAAATACGACTAAAATTGCTTACCATACTTTGGAAATCCTGGGAAGTGCTATAAAACAATTAAGAAATAAGAATTGTGAGGATTAAAAGAAAAGATTTGTCTTAGGTGATTCTATGATATGATGAATAATTATAAAATATTAGAACTCAGAGTTCTACATAGATAACTAATATAGGATTATCATACAAAATTCAACACTTTTAATCCACATCTTCAAGGGGAAAACAGAAAATATTAAAGAAAGAATTCCACTGAAAATAACAATTTAATGTATAGAGTTTATATGAAAAATCTTAAAATGCACAATGTTTTTACTCTGAAAATATTTAAATTCTATTGAAATACATGAATGATATTTGAATCATTGGAGATATAGGTCTTAGGAGGATTAAACAAAATAATCGTATGAATTTCTTCAGATGATACTCAGAGGAAGTAAATGTTTAAGCTCAGTATTCTGAAGTAGAGCATGGTTTCTACAATCCTGTAGATACTGAATGATGAACTCTGGCTGTTTTAGGTGGCTCCTAATATGAGATGCCCACAAAACTACATCTCCATTACTAAAATAAAAACTAGAATAAATGAAATTAAATATTGAACTCATTTTCTTAAATATTTTTAAGTATTACCTTAAGCATCAATGGAAAACACACTTTCTAATAGTTTTGCTTTGGCTTTCTAGGGCATAAATACTTGTAGTTTCTAGATTTTTAAATGGCTATTACAGAGTGTATTCAATAAGCACAATATACCAAAACATCATAGATATAATTTATTATAAACTATCCATAATATAGATATTTATAGCACAAACTGAGGTAGTATTGTGAGCTTTATATTCTTATTTGCTTTTTGGTGAATAAAAGTATTTAAATGACATTATCCTGAATAGTAAAAATATAGCATAGGTGGCACACATACAAAATTTACTTACAATATGATACACATAGTTGAAATTTTTCCTACTCTATGATTAATAAACCTGCAAGTCTTTAAATCAATGATGTCAAAAACAAAACACAAGAAAACCAAACAAAACACAAAGACCAATTATATATCAATTTGTAGCAGGGCCAAGATTAGAGTGAGGTGGATGAGGTTCTCACCTCAGGCACAAAATTCAAGGGGCACCAAAGAACTCAATAATCAACAAACAATATTGTGCTTCACTATTTAAAAATGAAAATTAATGCAAAAAATCATGATAAACAAAGTATAAAAATAGACAGACACAATCACTGAGAGTTGTGCAAGTGGGGTGAGGGTGTAGGCCCAAGGAAAAAAGTAGAGAAAGAATTCTCTCCTCATACTTGTAGTGGAGATTATTCTCTCATTATGAAACCTGATAAAATATCAGATATATCAAATATTTTCTAAAAACTATTTAATTTATAAGGAAAATAATAAACTTACCAGGAGACATAAGCATATTATCCACTTAAACAGTCATAATTACTATACTGTTGTCCACTTTGTTATATAGAGATACACTTTTTCCCACATTTTTTCCACTAAACTTGTTAGGAATCTGAACTATAATTTTATGCTGTGTCTGTGTAATTACTGATTTTAAAAATAATATGAATTTTATGTCTATTCCTTTGATTGTTAAATATTATAATTCATATTAAGTTAAATAATACAAATACTTTACATATTTATTATATTTACCCTAAATATTATATTAATTTAAAATAAATATATTTTAAATGCATACTCATTTTAGATAGATAAGACACTTAAAAATCCAAGTGGTACAATGTTTAGGAAAAGAAGAAATATGTGTGCAGAAATGGCTCAAAAGAAGAGGGAAAGTTATGAGTTTGGCTAGATAAATACAGTATTTCAACCACTGAAAATTATAGTTCCGGAGTTCCTAACATCATTAAGTCAACTAATAAATCTTCTTCAAATTGTGAACAAAAAATAAAGAATGTGTAATCTTGAAAATTTCAGAAACAGGTGAGCATGAGTGTGAGCAAAAAAGTAAGAAGATGATATTTGAAATAAATTTTAATAATCCTCCAACATGGATGCTAGTTTCCAGTAAAATACAAATGATTTAATAGAACATAAACCCAATCAATGAGAAGATGCAGGTTTTAGAACACCTGTTTCATATGATGGCTAAAAATTTTCAAAAGATTATTTTTAAAATAACGCTCTAATGATAAGGTGATTTATCATGACCAAGCGATTTATTCAAAGCATTTTTGTGTTTATTTTGTTTTCTAGGCATTCTTTTTAGCAATGATACTACAGAATAAAATATTTCCAATTCAAAATAAGTTTCTAAGATTGAAAGGACTTACACAGAAGTTGAAGCCACAAAAAAAATCTCAATTTTCCTTATGATTCTTTTCAAAATTGGAAGAGTATAATAAAAAATATAAATAAAACCAATAAAAATAATCAAACAGATATTTTAATACATGCTGTCTTGCAGTGGGTGATAATATCAGAGAAACAAAATGTAGAATATCTTGAGAGTTATCTTAGATTTTTACACTTTGTACAAAAAATTACATCTTAGATCACAAGGATATATTTTAGTCCAGATTCTGGAGTGTTTATATATTTAGTTGAATTTACAGGCCGTTATAATGTTGATATAGCCAATTACAAAAAGGGATCTGTGTCTTATTTAATAAAAGTCAAAAAATTATATTGCTAGTAGAATAGCATATATGATATAAAATACTGTGAAGTATAGTAAAATAAGCAAAATGCTTTTCCTTACTTTTTGATTGTGCACCAAATGTAGCCCATCATGAACAAATGGGTCAGATTATAAGGTACTATTAACATTAAGGATGATGACATCATAACAGCATAAAGCTTAATTGCCTTTATTGAAACAACAATAACAAAATTGGTTATATTTTAACATACAAAATGATTAACAAATTATAAAAATATTATATTGACATTCAAAATTCTTGAAGCCATGATAATGATAGTGAAACAAATATGGCAGATGTTTACAAGTGTGCACAATTAATTACCCACCCCGGAACTGGAGGCCATTCTCCTAAGTGAAATATCTCAAGAATGGAAGAACAAACATCTTATATACTCCCTATTAAATTGGAACTAACCAATGAGCAAAGTGCACAGAAGGAAGTAAAACTCAGTGGAAATCAAGCAGGGGGAAGTAGGGAGGAGGGGAGGGGAATAAACCAACCTAATGGGTACTATGAAAACTATTTGGATGATGGATACACTTATAGCCAGAACTCAAGCATTACAAAAACAATCCATGTAACCAAAAACATTTGTACCACCTTAATATTTTGAAATAAAAAAGAATGATAATTATTACCCCAATGATGTTAATGTTTAATTTGTGCCTTGCTCCTCTTGTAATATTATATGCAATAATGTTGCTTCTGTGATTCAAATATGATGACTTTCTTTGGATTGTAGGAATGTTTATAACCTTTTTGTGAATTTAATAAGAAGATGGGTTATTCTTATATATTTTATAAAACCTATATTAAAAATACATATGGCTATCCAGGAAGGCATCAGGATCAAGTGCAGTCAAAGAACATCATGCACAAATTAAAGAAGTTTAACAAATATAAAAATATATAGTATGAAATAACATGCTGAAATTGAAAGTATCTGGCTGCAATTAGATTACAAATTTTTATATAATACGGCTGTTCAGGATGATATTTTAAATCAAATGGTAGACATTAGTAAAGCTACAGTCAAAAATGTGACTATATATAAAGCTGTATGTTAAATAGGCCTATCCCTTTGCTTACAAGTGAGACAAAGAAATGATGAAAATATGTTTGATGACAGTAAAACGTCAGAAAAAGCATAAATATACTTTTTTACAAAAATGTAAAAAACACTGGATATAGGGTCAACTATCATGAGTAAGTTGCATATCAAATTGAAATTAAGTAGAGTATATACATCCTAATTTCACATTTGAAATGGAGATATAAATTATTAAACAAAATGTCCTCAGATTTAAAATTTTTGAACAGAGAGCTATTTTTAATGAATACATCTGTTTTACAAAAAGCAGCTACTGACTTGCTTCTTAAATATATTGACAATTTAATTCTTGTAGACATTTCATCTGAAATAGTTTTAAGCAGTGTGCTGTGTCAATATTTTGTGATATAAAATCAACATTATGTTTTGATTTTCCAAAACTTATTCAAAAAATTTTCTTAGTACAATCTTATCCAAATTTAGAAGTGGCTTTGAGAACTATTTTAACAACAGTTACAGTGGTTTCATGTGAAAAAAGTTTCAGTAAGCTGAAGTTAATTAAAAAAAAATTAAGATTGCCATTTGGTTCAAAAGAAGGTACCAAACACAGCAAATATCTCAATTGAAATTAAACTAAGAAGTAGATTTTGAAAATATTGCCAATCTATTTGTTTCCATTAAACCAATAATATACAATTATAATAAATTTCGTTTAGGTAAAAATGAAATATGTAAAGTTAACATAGTGTTTTAATATATTTACTTTTCAATTTTTTCAATTTTAATATTTTTCAATCACTTTAATATTTTGGAACAATTAACCATTAAAATCCATTAAACAATATGTATGTTCCCACTTTTCCTTTTGCCTCATGCTCATAGCTAAGCATGGTATTATTTATAAGCAATGGAATATAAAGCACCACTGACATGCATAAATGAATTATTACAGTTTCTTAGGTCATATGGTTATCCTCCCCAGTGGAATTAAATGCCACTATTTTATCATAAAATCAAGATTGTGCCTAAACCACATTTAAGTGGTGCCTCTGAACATATTAAGTTATATCCAATGTGGCTGATTTATTACATTTCAATAGTATATCAGTAAAACTAGGCTAAGTAGGTAACCTAGTTATCACACATAACTCAAACTCCAGTGACCTAAATTAACAAGGTTTATTTCTTATGCGTACTATTAATGCATGTCCAATGCTAGACAGAAGGGAACTTTGTTCTGTATTGACCTACTCGGAAACTGAGATATAGGGAAAACCTGGAAAGTCTCTGAAGGACACAGAGTAAAGGGAAGAAGAAAAATCACATTATCTCTTAAATGGTTCCAACTAGAAGCAGCATGTGCTCCTGTCTCATTGACTAGAATGAATCACATGGTCACACCTTACTTTTCCAGAAAAGTATAGAGAAACTGTATACTATTAATAGCAAACATTTATAAGAATATAAGAACAGTCTTTGAGATCACTTAAGAATATTTCCAAAGTATATTTCCATACATTATCTCATCAATTAACAAATAACTGTGCAAATTTTACAAGGAAGTGATTATTTTCACACATTCTATATGTAAATGACAAAATCACTACTATAATCTAAGTTTTCAGGTTTTGAATCCTCTATGGAACAGGGGTTTAGAAAATAATCCGAGTAAGTCATAAATGCTATATCAGATATCAACTGGTAACCTGAACCAAATTGTTAACAATTTCAGATGTATACAGAAAGAGAGAATATAAACAAGATATTTTTACCTTGATTCCGCTCAGAATTAGATAGTGAGTAGCCATAAATAAATTATTTAAAAATTAGTAAACCATTTGATATTGTGTTTTAATGTCTGCATTTATGTCATCTAACTATTGCTACATCATTAACTACTTTAAATGATTGTAGTTTAATACAATGATGTGCTTTTTTTCCTGCTTCTATGATTTGGTTGTGTGGTTCCTCTACTGCTTTCTCAGGATTTATTCATGTGGGTTCATTTATCAGCTATCAAAGAAGCCTTGTTCTTTTCTGGTAGATAGTGCAGGCTTTTAAGTATCTCACTTCTCCTTCACATTACTTTCTTACTCTAGTTATTAGACAATATCAACCTCTTTAGATTGTAGTTTCAAGGCAGCCTTCCAAGAGATTGAAAATGGAAACTGCAAAACCTCTTGAGGCCCAGCTCCATAACTCACCCATCGCTTCCACCAATTTTTTTTGGTCAAAGCATGAGGGCATCTCATATTCAAAAGATCTGGGAATAAAGTATGGTAACCTTGGAGCCATATTTAATCTACTGGAAGGTTTATTATTCTGATTTTGTAGATACAGAATCAGAAAAGTTGTCTAGAATAACAGTTATCACGAAATATTTTTAAACTATTGATAGGTAAAACCTCTTTGACAATAAGTCATACAAACTGCAGGACACAAAACTAGGAAATCAGAGTTAAATGCCTGTGTATGAGTGGTATGCATATGTGTGGTGGGAAGCATAAGTAACAGAAAAACGAAGAGAGTGAAAGAGAGAGATATGAATTTTTTTCCTTATTGTTTCAGGCCAGAGGTGGGGAGAGAGAGAAATGCAGAGAGAGAGAGAGAGAGAGAGAGAGAGAGAGAGAGAGAGAGAGAAAGGGAGAGATGAATATTTTTCCTTAATGTTTCAGGTCATCTTTTCATTTCCTTTTGTTAACAAAGTATATGAATATAATATCTTTTGAAATTGTATTTTCATTCATGACAACAGGGCTTTGGGGTGTTGGCTTGATGGCAGTTAGATGATTTAACAAAGCTACACAGCAGCTATTGGAGTGAAATATACCATGTGAAGGCCAAATGAGGCATATAGTTGTAAAAGTTTCTACTATCACTAAATGGTATGATGCATTTATGAATACTAGGTGATCTGAAATGTGTTACAGTTCTTTTTACAAACTGTTCTGTATTTCATTTTCAGGAGCAACGGCCACAGGTTGAAGAATTCACAAATGGGAAAAGATAAAATGCTGATTGTAAATTAGTAGACAAGTATCACAAATTGCTTATATCCAAGTATCCTAGCAAATGATTTAGATTGACAGATATCTTGGAGAGTTGCTAAAATGGGACCATATGTCTTATAATTTCAGGGTGATGACGGTTGAAAAAAGTGAATGTTGCCTTGACTGGGTATTAGAACCTGTGAATATCAGAATCTTTGTCAGAAACTTGAGAGGCACAGACAGACACATCCTCCTCCACACCAGCCAGAGGCAGATTACTGCATTCAGTTCAGCATCTCATGTGACAACTCCATGACACCATCAACCTTTTTCATTTCTTTTTGTTTTTCAACTAGACAGAATCACCCACTCCACCATCTGATCCTGAGGAGTGGAACTTTCGTGTTATTATCACTTTGAATTGGCATGCCTAAAACCAGAATTTTAACACTACAATTAGAAAATGGAGGAAACAATTTATTTTGTAATTTTTAAAGCTTTGGGTGGTTTTATGGTCAAATACTTCTAACAGAAAATGTTAATAAAATTTTAAATTAATAATTGTTAAAAGCTTGTGTAATATTACAAATGTAAGGAAATAAAATAAAAACACCAGATGCCATTTTATTAGCTTCATGGAAACAAATGTGAAGGAACAAATTTTAAACCATCTTTATTTCCAGTAAAGACAAAGCTTTCATTAACAATAGATAAATCTTTAAATGTAAGATTGTTATATTAAAAAAAGGCACTAGAAATATTTAAACAGATTCTTCCCCATGACAGTGGGGAGGAGGTGAGGGTACAGTTCATCTCTTCCTGCCTATTAAATCCAAAAGCTACTAAAGTATTGAAACTTTGGGAAAGAAGAATATTAATAAGACTATCTTCAACAGGGAACATAATATGAAGATCACATTTGGAATTGGATTAGTTTTGCTAAAGTATATACTGAAGTTAGCTCTCTGGCCTTTAAATGGAAATCAGTTGGAAATGTGAGACTGGAACTCACTAGGAGGTAGAATTAAAGACATAATTTTGGAAAGGAGAGTTTACACCACTGGAATAAATGAGATCAGAGAGAAAGAGTATGCAGAGTGCAAGAAACACTGTGATTGAGGCTAGAAACCCACAGGACTGAAGACAAAAAGTCAACCAAGGAAAAACTGAAGGAATAGGTACACACATAAGGAGAAATATTAGAGTTGTTGAGCCAATAAAATCATATAAACAAAGACTTTCTTAAAAGGGACATGCAGTGAAATGTATCAGACATTATCGGATTTAAAAAATAAGAATTAAAAAGTTGTTATACCATGTCATGCTTTAGAGACTCTTTTTGTACTTAGGATTAAAAAGAGTAGATATTAACAAATCCATCAAATCTTGATCAAGTGGCTTCATATCAAACTGGCTAATAATTTTGAGTTTCCACCAAAAAAGCAAAAATAAATTTTGAACAATTTTACAACAATCTATTCTGGAAATTTCAGCAGTCTGAACTGATACAATAAAATTTGAGCTTTAGAAAATCTAGGTTAAAACAAAGTACCATCTATATATGGGTAAAAATTTAGAAAAAATTTTATAATGTTTATTAAAACACGTTAATTAAATGACTGGTAAACGATGTGTGTTTTTTCAGTTGTCTATAATAGCATTACAGTTCATGAAAGATTTGGTGAAACTTCTGTTTATCTCAGAATCAGAGAATAATTTAAAAATATATAAACTTATTATAAATTAATGACTTTTACTTTTGAGATGTTGGAGTAGATGGACTTTTTTCTCTAAGCACTATTGAAAAGTCTAGTGTACTTTTATATGTGTGTATGTGTATGTATGTGTATGTATGTATGTGTGTGTATATATATATATATATATATATATATATATATATATATATATATGTCTCTCTCTATATATATATGGAGAGAGAGAGAGAGAGGCACCAACCTAGAGAGGAGCTATAATTTCCATTCCTACCCATTAGTAACAAGGTGCTTGACCCTGTGTGTGAAGAGAAATTAAGAGGGGAATGTGTACATATATGCTTATAAGGCAATAACTAGGTTTCCCTACTCATTTCTCTGCTGGAACAGTGACAATGGAAAATCAGTAAAACACAAGGTTTAGTAAGAATCAGAGTCTCATAACATAAAACCCAAAACATCCAAGTTTCAATTGGAAATCATTCATCATACCAGGAACCAGAAAAACACAAATTACACACAAAAAAGGGAAATCAATAGATGCCAACACCAGGGTAACTGAGACATTAAATGTCTGATAAGAGTTTAAAACAGCCATCATAAAAATTCTTCAGAAAACAATTATGAAAGTCCTTGAAACAACTGAAAAAAACAGAAAGTCTCAGAAAATAAACAGAAGGTATAAAGAGGCAAAATAAATAGTAGGTGTGGCATGATAGTTAATTCTTCCAAACTTTAGTTTTAATAACAGAAATAGATTATCTATATATATTATCTCAAAATATTGCTATATATATAACATTCTTGAAATGCCAAAACCATAGACATGGAGAATGTATTAGTGGTTGCTAGAGGTTATTAATTGTGGATGGGTGTGTGTATAAAAGGGAAATATGAGACCTTTACTTATTTTATACATATATTAATATTTATACATACATATAAATTACTGTATGTGTATGCATACAAACTATATGTGTATACATACACACATATTTTTAGCTTTGATCCTGACATGTATCAAATTATTAACATATGATAGTCATTATTGTTTTCAATAACTGTTATTCTCAATAATATTTTTGAAATATATAATGACAACATTAATGGAAGAATGCTGGGAAAATGAAGAAGTAATGATAGCAGAGCCATGCCATGAAGAATAAGCATCATATTCAGAAGCAAAAAAAAGGAAAAAAGGATAAAAAGTAATTTCAATCCAGATCAATTTACTGTCATCAAGTGCAGTTCCACAAACATTAGCAATATCCAGGAAACAGAACAAAGGAATCAGTGATCATAAAGAGCAGCACAGGGGATTGCTACAGCAGAGTTCCAGCATGACATCAATGCATAGCTCTTTATCACTGGTATTGAATTTGTTTCATATTGAAAAAGTCATCCATGAGATCCTCAATCACATTGATTCAGAAAAAGATAGTAAACAGACCTTTAACTAAAATAACTTATTATCCTAAATTGTCAGCCTTGAGCATCACAAAAACCAGAGAGAAACAGAAAGGAAATGAGACGTGTTTGAGATATGAGCAAATAACATAGTGATTCATTTTTAAAATAAAGAGGCTATTATATCCAGTGACAGAGTATCTATGACAGATATATTTAATATAAAGGGAAATCTGAAAAACAAAGCTGAAAAATATATTGAAAAATCAAGAAGCTACAAATTAGATTTAAATTTGCAGCTCAGTGATGAAAGGTTAAAAGGTCAGTAGAATGTCAGTAGAAAAATTCAAGATCACATGTCAAGGGATGTAAGCATTTTTTTCCCTGATGTGGCCCAAATCCTGAATTAATGAAAGAGAAATGATAATACCAGCTATTACAATATATTGCACCTCCCCTGTGTCTAAGGCATTTTTTTTTAAGTTCACTTTTTAGAACAAAAATTGTATTTTATTATATAGATGCTCCAGTTTTGATTTATTTGTGTTAAATCGCTGTTTATAATTCTGAAATAATTTAAAACATTCAATCTTTTTATCATTTATTTTCTTGATTAAGTGTGCAATAAAGTCTTCTCATCACAACCTTCCAATTTCTATATCCCCATCCCCATTCTATAATCAAGGAGAAGGCCTACGAGATGCCCTAATTATCTTGCCCAATATAAGGTAGCTATTTGTTCCACTACAGGAGAAGATGAATTAATAAAGAAAAAGCAGGTTATACATTTTGAAAAGGAGATAAATGTGTGGTTATATACTGGAATGCAAATTTACACAAGCTTACCCCCTAAAATGTAAACTTCTTTATCTATATACATCATTCCTTCATTCACTCATTCACATATAAATTTTCTGAGTAATTCGTATATACAAGATATTTCAGTAGGTAACATTATCTATTCCAGTTCCCAGATTTAAGTTATTAACCACTCTGGGACTCACCTATATATATATAAAAAGAATCATATTATGAATCATACACATTACTTCATTGATCAAGGAGATAATGTGTAAAAAGTGCTAGTATGGAAGATACTAAGCAATATAAGTTTACAAAATAGAAAATGTATGCAATAAATTTAAAATATGAAAGGCACAATTTGAAATTTAAGGAAAAAAAGTCTCTTATCCTTCCCAGTATAGTTTTAAATTCTCATATTTACTTATTTTTACATCATTGTTTAGTTACTAGTACATTCTAAAGTTGTCCTGTCCAATACTATAGATACTAACCACTATTTAAATTAACCTTAAATAAAAAGAAATTCAAAACTTCATTTCCTCCCTGTAGATGTACCACAGTTTGTTTTCCAATTACCCACTGAAGAACATCTTGGTTACTTCCGAGTTTTGGCAATTATAAATAAGCTGCTACAAACATCCATGTGCAGGTTTTTGTGGGAACATTAGTTTTCAACTCCTTTGGGTAAATACCAAAACATGGGATTTCAAGATTGTACCATACGCATATATTTAGTTTTGTAAGAAACTGCCAAACTGTACTATTTTGCATGAATAAGCAATGAGAAGGATCCTGTGGGTACACATTTTTGCCAGCATTTGGTATTGTCAGTGTTCCAGCTTTTAGTTATTATAATAGAGGTGTAGTAGTATTTTATTGTTGTTTTATTTTACATTTCCCTGATGATATATGATGTGCAGCATTTTTTCATATATTTGCTTGTCTTCTGTATATGTTCTTTATAGTAGTATAGACCTGTTTAGGTCTTT
Organism: Lemur catta; assembly: GCF_020740605.2. Taxonomy (NCBI): domain Eukaryota; kingdom Metazoa; phylum Chordata; class Mammalia; order Primates; family Lemuridae; genus Lemur; species Lemur catta. The sequence goes on from NC_059140.1 coordinate 55,545,647, forward strand.
GGCTCAATTTTTACTGGATTGTTTGTTGTCTTATTTTTATAAATTACTTGTATATCTTAGATAACAGTCCTTTATCTGGTATGTCTTTTTCCAAACATTTTCTCCCAGCCAATGACTTTTATTTTTATTTTGTTGACAGTGTCTTTTATATAGCATTTTTTAAACATTTTAATAAAGTGCAAGTTGTCAATTCTTTCTTTCATACTTTTGGTGTTATATCTAAAAAATCATCATCAAACATAGGTCATCTAAATTTTCTTTTTTTTTTTTTTTGAGACAGAGTCTCACTCTGTTGCCCAGGCTAGAGTACCATGGTGTCAGCAGGCTCAGTCTCCTGGGCTCAAGTGATTCTCCTGCCTCAGCCTCTGGAGTAGCTGGGACTACAGGCAATCGCCACCATACTTGGCTAATTTTTTCTATTTTTAGTACAGGCGAGGTCTTGCTCTTGCTCAGGCTGGTCTCGAACTCCTGACTTCAAGTGATCCTCCCACCTCAGGTTCCCAGAGTGCTACTGAGCCCGGCCTAGATTTTCTTCCAAGTTATCTTCCAGGAGTCTTACAGTTTTGCATGCTACAGTAAGATCTACAATCCATATTAATTAATTTTGTGAAGTGTGTAAAGTCTGTGTCTACATTCATATTTTGCATGTAGATGTCCAACTGTTCCAGTACCATTTACTGTAAAGATTGTCTTTTCTCCATTGTTTTGTCCTTTCCCCGTTGTCAAAGATGAGTTGATTATATTTATGTAGATTTATGTCTGGGCTATCCATTCTATTTCATTGATCTATTTATCTATTCTTTCACTAATACCACATTACTATATCTTTATAGTACTCTTGAAGTTAAGTATTGTCAGTCCTCCAACTTTGTTCTTCTCCTTCAATAACATGTTGTCTATTCTGGGTCTTTGGCCTCTCCGTATAAACTTTAGAATCAGTTTGTAGATATCCACAAAATAACTTGCTCGATTTTATTTGGGATTTCATTGAATGTATAGATCAAGTTGGAAAGAACTGACATCTTGACAATATTGTGCCTTCCTATCCGTGGTCATGAATTATCTCTCCATTTATTTCTTTGATTTTTTTACCAGAATTTTATAATTTTGCTTATATATATCTTCCAAATTTACTTAAGTATTTCATTTTGATATGTTCTAACATAAATGGCATTGTTAAATTTCAAATTGCAATTGTTCATTGCTGATGTATAGGAAAGTGATTGAGTTTGCTTATCATTATGATAACATCAATTAATATTAAATTTATTTTTATAATATGCCTAATTTAAAAAATGTAATCTGAAATATATTTTCTAGTGCCAGTATATTTTCTCAAAAAATGAAACAAAAATTTTATCTCTTAGACATTTTATAGTTTAACTTTACTCTCGACATAATCTCTCTTCTGCTTCTTTCTTTCCGTTTGTAAAGAACTGATTCATTTGTCATGTTCCTTCAGGTATAAAGGGAGAAAGAAAGTGTCATCTCAGATGCCTAAAAATGAATCTTACCTGATAACTTCCATGTGTCCACTTCCTTCTGCCCCCAGTCTAAGGTGGTTTTGAGGGAATTTTTCCCTATAAAGTTACTATTTTAGCTAATTATCATGACAATAATAAACATTAAACTCTGTTTTTTTTTCTTATTTCTATCATTGCATTTTTGCTGAGCAATCCACCATTAAAGAGTCTTCTGTAATGAGACCCAAGAATAGTAGATGGAAATTTTTTCTATACTTTTATGTCTTAAAAATGTAAAAGATTAAGACTCCTTAAGACATGTAAGATACACACACACACACACACACATACATACATGTCTCTTATTTGCAGCTTGTCTTAGTGCATTTATGTTGGTATAAAAGTGTTGCTATGAAAGAATAACTGAGCCTGGGTCATTTATATAGAGAAGAGGTTTATTTAATTCACAATTCTGTGGACTATACAAGAAGCACAGCACCAGCACCTGCTTCTGGTGGGATGGTGAGGCCATTTCCACTCATGGCAGAAGGTGAAAGGGGAGCCAGCCTGTGTAGAGATCACATGGTGAGAAAAAGCAAGAAAGAGGGGGAAGTTTAGGCTCTTTTAAATAACCAGTTCGCGTGGGAACTAATAGAGCAAGAATTCAGTGCATTACTGTGAGGAAGGCAGCTACTCAGTCATGAGAGATCTGCACCCATGACCCAAACATCTCCCATTAGATCCCACCTCAAACAAATATTGTGGATACATGAGTTTTGGGGGAAAAAGTACCCAAACTACAGCACATCTTAATTATGATTCCTTTTATATTCAAATTAGTATATGTTTCATTCTGGTCTACTGGCCTCAGATAAACAATCCGAAATATGTCATACTAAGTCTTATTTGAGAGTTATCTGCATGACAACCTTAAATGAATTTAAAAACATATTTCTCTGATCTATCTGTTCAGGTCTTCTCATCCTACTCATTATTAATATCCCTGAAACTAAAAACCTCATGGGTTAGCTATTAACTGGACATAGGTTTCATTTCTACTGTGACTATTATAGAAAAACTCAAGCTTGCCTCAGAATTGGGAAATTATTCTCACTAATTCCACAAAACATTGAACTAATCCATTACAATACAGCTATTAACTGGCAATCACAAATAAAAGTGATCGTTAGGGTCTACAAAGGCTTAAAACTGACCTCTAGTGTCAAACTAGATGCCAAGTACTCCCAGGGGTGGAGCCACCTCAACCTTCTTCAAAGAGTTATATTCAGTTATCTGCAGTTCTATAAGTACAGGCCTAACTAAAGTTTTCCCCGTGGTGAAAAAAATCCTTTTCTATCCTAGTTCCCTTCTTTGTTAAAACTGAGCAGTTAAAAAAAAAAAAGGGTTAGATAATAATGTCTCTTTTTTCTTTGTCTAGGCTTATGCTCTCTGGTGAATAAAAAGTTAGGAAAGTACACAGCTACATTTGCCCATATTTAAAATGTTAATTTTTAAAATTAAGATAATTCCAGATTTGAAAGAAAAATTTTCTCTAGATCTGTATGAGTGCACCTAATTCAAATTATAAAATGACATTTAATATGTAATCTAAAATGTTTCATATTTGTATTTTTTCCCTAAAAGAATGGGTGAGTATTTTGGATCTGCTGACTGAAGGACTGACCACTCAGACCTCTCCCAGAATAAAGAAAAGTGTAGTCTTAGGACTAATTATATTTTCTAGTACAGAACACAGAAAGTGTTCACAATGTCCCATTGGTGGAATATCAACTTTAGCAAGTATGAGATCATACCTCCACTGAGTACTTTATTACACTTTTCTGCCTGGCTTCCTAGCTAATGACACTTCTGTGTCCTAGAATGCCATCAACTATCACCCTTCTATGCCTGTTAAAATCTGTTAAACCCCCTATCACATCATAGATGCAGTGAATCTATTTATTGCTCCTTACCAAAAGGGAGCCCCCATCATTAACTCATACATTTTTATTGTAAGTTCATACTATAAAATGCCAAATAACTTGATCTTTGAAACCTGAATAGACAAGACACTACCTAATTCTTGGCTTCATCTCAAGGCAGCCTTTTCCTTGCTTATGTATCTCAACCTTTAATTCCCCTTGCTTCTTTTCCCCCCAAGAGCTCAGCTGATGCTCTCTCCTTACTAAATTAACTCTGATGCATCCTTCAGGACTGATAAGTCTCCATTTTTTTTGGAGTAGATGAAATTAGTCTAGTTATATAGTCTTGTAGTAGGCTTTATTTTCACTTATACCATGACCGCAATTTAATAATTTTGCATTTGTCATAAGTAATGTTGGAGTCTCAACAAATAACCCAGTTTGGGGACTGTCTTCTATGTTTAACAAATATTTATGGAATAAATTCATGAGTAAATACATATCTTGCCATATTTAATATATGCTATTTTTATTGTAATTATAATTATAATATATGTATTTATATTATTAAGTTAAAGTGTTTAAATACCAGAGTAGACATCTTCTCAAGAAAGAGAAGAGTTTTAACTCTACCAAATACTTAAGAAAAGTTAAGTTTAGAACCAAAACATTCATAAGACTTACATACAGCTACGTTACATATGCTATTGCTTGGAGAAGCCTAATGGTGGGGTAGAAGCCTCACTGAAGTAGATTGAGGAATAAATGAGAAGTGAAAGGGAGGATAGAAGACATTATCTCAAAGTGTATCAGAAGTCATGACGTATCCTGCATGTGTGTGTTTCTTGTGTATGTGTAATATGTGAGGCTATTAATTTTTAAATAGGAAATCTGTATGTATGCTTCATACTATGGAACTAAGTCAATAGGGAATTTGAAGCCACAGAAGATAGGCATAATAATAGTCCTTGTGAAGGCAACGTGGCTGGAATACAATTTTTGAAAGATTATACTTAGTTGATGATCTATTCCTTCATTGTGATAAAAGGAAAGAAAAATGCATAGGCAGTTTTGCATGTTTAGTTACAAGACGTTGAGGGATTTCCATTCTGACAACAGATAGCATAGAGGTAGTGAAGGAGATTTGGAGGACAGTGGAGAAATACCGCAACTTCTGCTGTATTAAATTGAAGCATGGGCTATCTATGGCCATATAGAATTTCTGGATAATACTGATGGTTCAGTTAATTTAAGACACAAAATCTTCAACATTCTAAATCTCTAGTAATATGTTTTCTTTGATAGTGTTTAGGAGCTAAAGGATAAGATCAGTCAAGATAAAGTAAGAAAGTTGATACAGACAATGGCGTGATTGAAGTTGTCAACTATGTAGATGGGATGAAGAAAAAAGCAGATAGTAAAGAATCGAAAATTTTAAAGTAGAAACAAAGACATACTAAATGAGTGTTTTTATGTCAGATTTTTAATGCATTCAATAATGATCTCCCAAAGTGTGTGTAATTCATGTAGTGGCATGTTATGATTCCTTAACATGATGTCCTTCCTTTTTATTGTTGAATAGCTTTACACACATGGAATTGTTTTTTATTTATTAATCTTTGAAGAAGAAAAAGATAGGGATGTAAGAAGTACTATTTTATTTTCATGTTTAGGCACATACAAAACGAAAATGAAAAAAATAATCCTATGAAATTTTATTTTCATGAATTTTTATTTTTTTAATTTTAGAATATTATGGGGTACAGATGTTTTGGACACATGGATTGCTTCTGTATTGCTTGAGTCAAAGTTATAAGTAGGCCCATCACCCAGGTAGTGTACATTGTACCCATTAGGTATGATTTCTGCCATCCCTTCCTCCCCTCCTTCCACCTGCATGATTTCCACTGAGTTTTAATTCTGTGCACAGGAGTGCTGATTGGTTAGCTGAAATTTAATAGTGAGTGCATGTGATGTTTGTTTTTCCATTCTTTAGTTACTTCACTTAGGAGAATGGTTTCCAGTTCCATCCAGATTGTCTCAAAATATATTTATTCATTTTTTGTGGCTGAGTAGTGCTCCATGGCATACATATGCCACATTTTATTAATCTACTTATGAATTTATGGGCACTTGGGTTGATTCCACATCCTTGCAATTGTGAATTGTGCTGCAATAAACATTTTAGTGCAAGTGACTTTTTGATAAAATGATTTTTTTCTTTGAGTAAACACCCAGTAGTGGTTTTGTAGGATCAACTGGTAGATCTACTTTTAGTTCTTTGAGGAATCTCCATACTGTTTTCCACAGGGGATGTACCAGTTTGCAGTCTCACTAACAGTGTTAAAGTGTTTCTCTCTGCATCCATGCCAGCATCTATTGTTTTGGGACGTTTTTGATAAAAGCCATTTTCAGTGGTCTTAGGTGATATCTCTTTGTGGTTTTGATTTGCATTTCTCTGATGATTAGTGACATTGAGTACTTTTTCATATGTTTATTGGCCATTAGTCTACCTACTTTTGAAAAGTTTCTGTTCATGTCTTTTGCCCACTTTTTAATGGTGTTGCTTGATATTTTCTTGCTGATTTGCTTGAGTTCTTTGTAGATTCTGGTCATTAGCCCTTTATTGGATGTGTAGCATGGAAATATTTTCTCCCATTTTGTAGATTTTCTATTTTCTCTGTTGATTGTTTCCTTGGCTGTGCAGAAGCTTTCAAATTTAATCAAGTCCCATTTACTTATTTTTGTTGTTGCTGTGATTACCCTTGGGTTTTCATAAATTCTTTGCTTAGAAGCCAATATCTAGAAGAGTTTTTTCAACATTTTCTTCTATAATTCTTATGGTTTCATGTCTTAGATGTAAGTCTTTTATCCATCTTGAATTAATTTTTGTGAGTGGTGAGAGATAGGAATCCAGTTTCAATCTTCTGCATGTGGCTATCCAATTTTCCCAGCACTATTGAATCAGAATTCTTTTCCCCAGTGTATATTCCTGCCTACTTTGTAAAAGATCAGATAGCAATAGGTGGATGGTTTTACATCTAAGTTCTCTGTTCTATTCCATTGGTCTATGTCTCAATTTTTGTGCCAATGTCATAGTGATTTTGTTACTGTAGCCTTGTAGTATAGTTTGAAGTGTGGTAATTTAATGCTTCCAGATTTCTCCCTTTTCTTAAGGTTGCATTGGCTATTTGGGCTCTTTTCTGGTTCCAAACAAAGTTTTGAATATTCCCATAAGTTTTTCTGTTTGATTTCCTCTTGGAGAATAGGTAATTATGTAGTGAGAAATTTTATTAGTTTGCATATTTCTATTCACCTGGTACTTCATTTGTGGATACCAATGGATAGCATTTCGTAAGTTAACTTTCCTTCCTTATGCTGAGACCTGGAAGGTGTCTATGTGAGGGCAGAGATATAAGTAATCCTTAAAAAAAACCGAGTATTCATCCCTATGGAAATTGCTTGGGAAATTCTAAGGAGTATATTTATTTTTTGTATTTATTTTATGGTCCAAATTAGTTGAATTATTGTATTCTAAATTACATTGCTATAATTAATAAAAGTAGCTAATACTTAGTTTGGTCTGACCACTGTACTAGGAGCTTTATGTAGATTACTCCTATGACCTTAGTGGTAGGAAGTAATTTTATCAACATTTTATACATGAAGATAGCAAAGCTTGAGAACTCAAGTAACATTCCCAAAGTCAAGTTAGTGTAACTCAGAGAGGGATTTAAAGCCCCAAAGCAATCTATTCAGTAGCTTACACTCCCTTGTTAGAAGTCTGCAGCAGCCATATACATCTCTGCATAACTCAGGGTGGTCTCTTTTCCAGGTGAAGCCATCATAATTGTTGGCTCCTGCATGGGAGTGAGAAATGGCTTCCTAAGAATGGTTTCCAGATGAGCAGCAGCTGCATGATCTGGGAATTTGTTAGGAATGGAAGTTCTCAGCATATTACCTCAGATTAACTGAATCAAAAACTCAGATTGCTGGTTGAGCTAATCTAACTTGATTCTGATACACACCAAAATCTGAGAACTACTGGTATAGGGTATGATTATAGTTCCTGGAGTCATTTGATTTGTTCCACCTCTGGTCCAGGATAGGGTTACTCAATGTGTAAGAGCCTTGGATTCTGTGCTTGGGCATTTTAATTCCCAAGCATGAAAACCCTATTCCTGTACTGAAGATCAATACTTAAATTAATCTAATCCCATTTTCACAGAATCATTTAGATATTCTTAAAATTTCCTGAACCAATAAATATGCTTCTCATCTGTTATCTGGTGCTGATAGTAAAAATTACTTCTAGCTTAAGAAAATATCTTTTGTCATTTCAGTGGAAGAAAATATTAAGTGATAATTATAAGTTCTCTGATAAATTCAAACGCTCTTTGTTCCTCTTCCTTTTCCATGACACCATAATCATTCTGTAACATTCCTCTGGTGCTTCTCATCTCATCTTACTTTTTAACAAGGATCTTCTATAGAATTTTGTACTCTATTTTCTCTAACCAGAATTTACAGCTCAGACTGTACTTTAAGCTTTGTGAACAACTCAAGTCAATATCTAACACACAAGGATTACCATTTTAAGAGAGTTATGAGAAAGTTTGAAATCTACCCTGTACTGTTACTGCCTGCTTCTTTCAGATATTCCTGTAGGCTAAATTGTTATGCTTTTAAAATATACTTATTTTTATAATTGCTCAGGATATTTGCATTTTAGAAGACAAGGTTTTCAAAATGTTATCATTTTCCACTCCCAGGCAGTATTTTTTCCTTGAAAAATCTGCCTATTATTTATAATCATTTGAAAGAAATTAGAAACAAATACCATTAAAATATTATTCCATGTAGGCTGGGGGCGGTGGCTCATGCCTGTAATCATAGCACTGTGGGAGGCCGAAGCTGATTGAGCTCAGGAGTTCGAGACCAGCCTGAGCAAGAGCAAGACCCCGTTTCTACTAAAAATAGAAAGAAATTATATGGACAGCTAAATAAATATATATATAAAAAAATTAGCTGGGCATGGTGGCGTATGCCTGTAGTCCCAGGCACTCAGGAGGCTGAGGCAGAAGGATTGCTTGGGCCCAGGAGTTTGAGGTTGCTGTGAGCTAGGCTGATGCCACAGCACTCTAGCCTGGGCAACAGAGCAAGATTCTGTCCCCAAAAAATATATATATATATATTATTCCATGTTATAATGTATCCATCCTTCTCATGCTTACATTTTCATGTTATATGTCTTTTTTTTCTCACCTTGCCTTTCTTTCTCTTAAAAAGTCAGTAATTCATTTTATAAAATATATGTCAATGAAAAATGTTTCAGAACAACTTCTTTTGGGCTTGACTATGAATATATTATAATCTTTTTGTATATATAGCAAGCTTTGCTTTGTTTGTATGATATACATAGGTATGCCTAAAGTGGACTGCAACACAGTTATTGACAAACTGATAAAAGCTAAATTTATACGTAGATTCTGTCAGCATTACATCTCTACATAAATTTACATTGCTCATGTCCACCTCGCCAGCATTTTAAAATGTTTTAAAGCAATCAGGAGACTATATAATGAACGCTACTTGTCTTCTTATGTCTTAGAAATGTTTATAAAGATGGATATAACATTACTGGTGGGGAAATCTTTGCTCACCAAGTAAATCACAGGCATCAATAACAGGCAGACTTGGTTTTGACATCCTGGGAAATCCATTCTCAGAGCACTCTTCACACTTTAAATGACTGATTAATAAATCATTTCAAATAAGGTGGTAACACATTTCCTTAGCAGCATAACTATTTGGCTAAATTAAATATGTAAATTTTTGTTCCTACTATGGCTACTGCAAAAAGAAACCTCTGTCATATGCTATCATTAACATAAAAACACAAGAATACACTAGTGATTTCACACAAGAAGAAGATCCACAAGATATAAATTAAAACTTTGTATTGATATGACAGCACATTCCAATGAAATATTGACTATGTTAGTATAAAAACACTTACTGAAGCACATTTTGAGTGATCAGGTTAAGATGTGCCATATGCCTTCTGTTTAATACATCAAAACACCAGCAGAATTTGACAAAACCAAATGGAATTTTTACCAAATATTACATTTAAGGAAGCACTGAATGTGGAATAAAGAACTGACCTTTCGGACCTTGCAATATCAGACACTGAAGAAATATAATATTTGTTTGTTTTTTCTTAGGACATATAGTGCTAAATAGGGTTGACAATCTGCTGGAGATTTTTAGCATTACAAAAATTATATAAATGGATAAATATAACGATTTTTCTTAACAAAATAATACATTACTATTGGTAATAACATTGCTAACATAGCTAGACATGTAATTGGGATGAAAAAACAGCAGGAAATTAGATTTCTCAATACGTGTGCTTAAGATTAATTAGGTCACAGAAAAAATATTTGCTGAAATGACACATTTAATTGTGTTCGTTGATATCTTTATCATCATAACTTGTTATTAAAAGAAATAAATAATATTACTTTCATCCATGCTAGAGATTATTTGAACAATATTCAGTATTATGGTTTAAAAAGTAAATAAATTTTATAAGAGAAGTCAAGATTTATTTCTCACCATTTTATATAAAAATGCCCCAGCATTTGCTGATACTTTTTTGTTTCTATCTCAATTATCAATTAATAAGCACTTTGATGTAAAATAATATTTTATAATAATTTGTATCTTACTTTTCTAAATTCATGTGTATTTATAATATGTATAAATACATAACCATATATAAGCAATAAATTAAATTCCTTAGAGTTAAATTGAGAAATTCTAGCTGATCCAAAAATTTCTGAAAATGACTACATGAAATCAGAAAGGTTAATCACAATCAATGTACTCAAATCAGTAGCATTCCTATACAACAATAACAGTCAATATGAGAGTAAAATCAAGGATTCAACAACATTCACAGTAGTCATGAAAAAAATAAAATACCAAGACATATACTTAAAGAAGGAGGTGAATATCTCTACAAAGAGAACTATGAAACAATGAGGAAAGAAACTGCATGTAAGACTCTGCATTTTGATTAGTTTGAAATATTGGCCAATGGTAGAAAGAAAATAATAGCTTTAAATTAAATGTTATTACTAGTGCTCTTTTATCTACAGAGCATTTTTGATATCAGAAAACACTGTTTTCCCACTAGCTCACTAAGCAAGTGAGCTAAAAGAAATACCTGCAAATCCATTGAGTTCAGAAATCCTGTGATTATTGAATGTGATTCTTTTGCTTAAAGGTAATCTGTCAACTGTATAACTTGAAAACCTATGTATGGAAAGCAGTATTCTACAAGCAAATTTATTTGGAAAATTTATCATATTATATTTACCTCTTAGAAAGGTATAATGAGTATGGGTATAATAAGTTAGCTTATTTCTCAAAATTATTTGACAAAGTCATGTAGTCTAGAGATCTATTAACACAATGCAACACAATTTAGGAAATGTTGACAGAAATATCTTTGGAAGTGTTTAGGACACTCTTTTAGACTAAAACATGCTAAAGGGATTCTCTTTAGGGATAAAGCTCATGTTTATATATCTTTTCCAATGTTCTTCCATGGCCTGGCTATTCTAATAGGAAAACAATAAGAAAAATAAATGTTTTCAAATATGCATTATTTGTATTAGACTACTGGGATGCTTCTTTAATTATGTTACATACTTTTGTGTTTTTCATTAGAAACTAAACATAACTAAAATATAATAGAGAAGATAAAATATATCGATAAGATTAAAAAAGATTACTAAGTCTAAGACACTTGTCAGTGCTATAAGATATCATCCTTTGCAATGTACTGAAACAACAAGAAACACAAAGGAATTTTTGTGCAGAGTTAACTCTAGAATAGCTGAACCACAGGTTTACTGCTTTGTATAAAAAATAATAGAAAGAGAACATTGGATAGACAGCTCTTAGGATGATACTCAGGTCAGGAACTTGTAGACTTTAGAATGTCTGTCTACAGTCAATTCCTCTAACGAGCAATTAACAGAGTTAGAGTATAACCAGAATAAACAATGTTCAAAGATTTGACATAATCCTTCCTAGGTCACATATAAAATATAGAATTGGCCAGGCATGGTGGCTCCCTCCTGTAATCCTAGCTCTCTGGGAGGCTGAGGTGGGTGGATCTTTTGAACTCAAGAGTTCAAGAACAACCTGAGCAAGAGTGAGACCGCGTCTCTACTAAAAATAGAAATTATCTGGACAATTAAAAATATATAGAAAAAATTAGCCAGGCATGGTGGTGCATGCCTGTAGTCTCAGCTACTCTAGTCAGGAGGCTGACGCAGGAGGATAGCTTGAGCCCAGGAGTTTGAGGTTGCTGTGAGCTAGGCTGACAGCACAGCACTCTAGCCCAGGCAACAGAGTGAGACCCTGTCTCAAAAAAAAAAAAAATTAAAAAAAATTAAAATATAGAATTGATGATTGTTCCAAACTATCACTATTGCAATCTAATTCAACAGAAAAAAGTTCTCATATGAAGAAAAGTAGTAATTTATGAGATAATACCTTATAACAAATATTTTACATTCTCTATTTTTAATCCATATTTTCAATGGTATAAATATATTTTCTCATTAGTAAGTTCCTAAAGAGCTATTTGCTCCTCACCTTTCATAAATATCTGCCTAATTGTCATTTCCCATTACTTCTCCCATGATTCCAAAATACAAAAAGCTGAAGATTTTTGTGGGATCCCACTTATTTCTATATGTAGCACTTTGCTCCTCAATATTTCAAGAGGTATTGTAATGTCCATATAGTTTTATTATATTTAGTATCATTCCTTCTATTTCTAACCAACATAATAGTCTATATCCCCCCTTTTCTTTATCATTACATATTTTTCTTCTAAAGCTCTACCTCCTGGGGCATATGCTACTTTTTGATAGCTACATTTACAATTTGTCTAAAAGATAATTTCCTTTCCCTCAGGTTAGGACACTATAAAGATTTTAAGACAGATGAATAACATGACTTACAGTGCTTTTACATTCATACTTTCCTAAACTTGTATTCCATTCTTACTCATTTCACAAACTTATTTGTAAAAGAAGAAAAATAAAAATTGAAATATCATTTTGGAGAAATCATTCTCTTCCATGTTGCTTTTCTCTTTTGCTTTCCTACTGTCTGTTTATCACCTACAATAGGCTCATTCTTACTTCGCTGTAAGGTTTTTGTCATTGTGAAACAAAAAATTCACATCAAATCAAATGAGGAAGACAAGTGCATGATAAACAGGAAAAGAAAGCAACAGTGTAGCACTCCAATTATGTACTCATTACTTCTTAATAAAATGTCTTTACGAAAACCACCATTCCCCTAGTAACCTGGATAAATGCAACCTTTATTCGCCTCCCTGAACCAATTTCATTTTAAAGTGATGATATATCAAAACCATTTATCACTGTAATGAAATCACCATGAGGTAAATAGCATTTGAAAAACTATGATACCAAGACCTTTCTCTACTTTTTTCCCCCTCCCGAACACAAAGAAATACACATAAAATTGTGTATGAGAGAATGTAATGGAACAACCCACCATTTTTCATTAAATCTAAGATTTCATTATCAGGTACATTCTGATTTCATATGTGCCAAAATATGAAAAAAATGATAGATACCATTGTAAGACATAATCAATTTTAAGATTCATCCTGATTTCAGAAATGGCAAAATCTGGGAAAAAAGAATATATCTTAGAATTTTTTTGAGTAGTCAGAGTTGGCCTCTCAGGAAATGGCATGTCATTTTCACATTTTATATTCATAAAATGTTCCTCCTGTCTCCTCTAATGCTACCAGGAGACATTGCCTTTTCTAGCTCACTCCAATTTTAAGCCTCTTGTTTTCTTTTCCCACCAGTGTGCCAACCAGTAACAAGAAAAGTAAATGAATTGTCATCATGGCCAATTTTTGGACACAGGCATATCCTTGAACACCTGCTGCATCTTTAGTCTCCACACACACTGAACTTACCCACACTGCCATTGTCACTAATGGTAATCCTTTACCCAATAAGATTGCTTAAAATGCTCAAAATAATCACAACGTTCTATATAATTACAAGTAGCTTTAGGCAAAAAGGAGTGAGAATAATATTATACTTGCATCAGATTTCAGAGCACAGAACTCGTAAAAATGAAAATAACACACTTCTTGTAAAATGGAGGATGACAGGAAATCTCTTTCTGGCATTGGTCAGACTGTAGAATGTATTAGTTTGTGGCTTTTTACTGAAGTATGGTGTTGAGCAGTTTTGACATGGCTAATTGTGTCATGCCACAGGAAATGTTCCATATTTCAGGGCATAAATTCAGGCAGGGGGAATGTGTTAGATTTATCAAAACTGTTCTGCTAATATGGGTAAAGTTGTATGCTAGATTGATTTATACTCACATTTCATATTTTGGTATCATTTAAAATGGACTTTATAGAATTTATATTTCTTAATATACATTGCCAGTATAAAAAAATACTAGCCTACTCTCTTCATTATGCTGGATCAGCATAAAATCATCAACATAATGGGTAAAGTTATGAGCTGTGAAATGAATCAATGGTCTAGATCCCTTCTAGCTATATTTTGACAAAGGTTGGGAGAATTAACATAACCTGGGGCAAAATTACAAATGAATATTTTTGACTGTTGAAGTGAATGCAAACCCTGATTTTTTTCCTAATAAGTATAGAAAAAAATCAATCAAACCCTTAGTTATATAACTTGTACCTGAAGACTTATCCTCTAGCAATGATATCACATATAACTCAGGAATCATGGCTACTAATTGCTTGAGCTTGTGACAGTACACAATCTTTCTCTATCTGGTTTTTACAGGAACCAGATTGGCAATTTAAATAGAGTGATGATAGGAACCAGCATTAACCTTACTTTGTTTTGATTGTAAATATTAAGGAATAACCTCATTAGCTGCCTATTAATTTGGGCTCCACTGATCCCATGATCTGTTAACAATAGGACTTACGTGGGTGAAACCCCTTTGGTTGGTCCTCTGTCTTTTCCAGTTGTCTCTAATCGTGGTCTGCTACTTCCGTCAGGAAAGTGCCATAACCTGACCTCTGATACTTTAGGACCTCACTATCCCCAGGGCTATTAACAAGCTTAACTCTGTGGCAGCTACCCTTGTCATAAGCCCTGGGGAAAGAAAGGCCACCACTGAGCTTCTAAGAGATAAGCCCCATTCACCAGCACATTTCTAATGGCCTCCTTGATAAAGCGCCCTCAAATTCAATCTCTGATATATTTTACTGGACACTAGCTAGTTTTTTTTTTTTTTTTCAGCTGTTTCAGGGTGGAATTTCTCTCATCGCTTATTAGGCCCCAGCTGGACTATGCTTGGAATTAACGCTAGTTTTCAGATTGGTGTCCAAGAGAAGAAGCATCTGTTGCCTTAGAGGATAGTGGTCTTTGAAGGATCTTCTTTTGTGGGACAAACACTCCTAACAGGGAGGAGGGTTCAGGACATTGTCAGAGGCAAGATCCTTGTGGGAATCCACCTAGATGTTTCCATCCCATATTTCAGAGCTCTAACTTTTCCCAACAAAACCTTGATTTTAGCATAAGAAACCTGCCTCGGCTGGACATTTAAGCTTCTCTAGAACTGAGACTCGATAAGCAGTGAGTCTGCACCTCAGCTTGTTTGCTCTTCCACTGAATGTTACAACGATTTTTTTATAATCTGGAAAGAAAAAACCCTTTAACTCTCATATTTAACTCTTAACTATCTATTCATTGTTCTCAAATTCTTGTTAGCACTTGTTATCATTCTACAGGGTGTCAATAATACTTAGTAATAACCAGCCAACTTGGCTGACCTTGTAGGCATTGTTAATCCCATGTGGATATCATTTCTGAATCTGGGAATCAGGGTGTTTTGCCAGATCACCCCGGCGAATTCTTCAGCAATTAGGATTTCACTTGGTGCCACAGAGTATCTGTGCCTCACACTCCACTCAGAATTGTTCTTTCCTTTAGTGCAGTGCAGTCAGGGCTTGCAGTATGTGATCTAGTCCCCAAGCCTCATCTTACTGTTTGTTTTCATTCATTCCTCCTGGTTATTATTTCTGTCAATTCTGGTCATTTGAGAAGCAGACAATATGATGGAATATCATGTGCAAGAGAATTACTGGGAAGAAATGTTCGCAAAGAATAAAGGGAGGACGTAAGAAAAACCTTCAGACTGTGATATAGGTATTATACCCATGAAAGGAGAAAGGGAGGAAAAGAGATTACGTAGAAAAGTTTCAGACTGTGGTGTGGCACAGAAATGCTAGACAAGCTCATCATGAATCCCAGTGCAAATGTAGTTCACTGACAGAGTCACACGTAGGATCGCAAAAGCCTGAGTCTAGTACTACCATTGGCAGGGGTATTGTCTGAGGGAAGCCTAGGGAAGTATGGTCTCATTGGGAATGCTGTGGTGAGTATGAAGATGTGCCAGGTGAAGGTATTTACTCATCAGTACTCTCTGTGTTATTGCTTTAGAAGGGGAAGTGAGCCCCATTCTTCTATGGCTGCCATATGTACCAGGGGCAGTGGATGTGTATGGTCTATCTGTATGCAGGCAGTATCAGTCAGTTTTATTATCTCTGGTTATCAATAATTCTAAACAATATCAAAAATAAGTGCTTAGACCTCTGCCTCACTACCCTCTCCCATTAGTATGCCACCTCTACATAGAATAATTTGTTCATTTATAAATTTGTTAATTTGTTACTATGAACTGCCAGGACACAGAAAATTGGAGAAAAGACATTTACTCTACTTCATGACACTTCCTGTCACAAAACAACTTACTAATACAATATTCTTTACAACAAAATATTTGGATTTCTCATGGTATTCATTATAATAGGAAATGCCCTAAATTAGAATAGATTCTCAGAATGTTTTCTCTCTAGTAAATGTTAAACACATATTTATGGCTTTAAAAGTTTTATTTTTCTACTAAATGCATCTCTTTATTCTCCCTTTTGGAGTACTAAATATCTGTAATACCTCCAAAAGACACATTTGAAAATATTGTGCATTACATAGTATAAAACATAAATTGATACATTATGTATTTATTGAACATGGATTTCAAAATATTTATCACAAACTACAAGAACAGAAAATTTATTTGGGGACAAAAGTAATTTGAAATACTAAGAATATTCATATACCACTTACCTAATGCATAATTTTTCATAGTTTAGTACATTTAAGCAATAGTTTTATACATGTCAAGCATTTAAACTTGAGATGAATATGTCACATTAAAAAAACCTCTAGGTATTCTGTTATTTTTTAGAATAATAAGATATTTTAAAACATCATAACAACAAAAACCAAATTATAATTATTATTTTAAGAGAGGTATGCAAAGGTTTCTATTAATAGCTACCACAGAGTTATGTTCTACTCTGGTAAAAAAGAACAAATATCATTAGTAGGAAAATAAATTTCCTATTTATTTATACATAGTCATTAATGTTTAAATACTGGGAAATGATTGTAAGGGAGATATTTCAAATTTATATAACAAAATAAAAATACATATGCTATAGGTAGGTAAACAAATATTTTCTACATCCAGTGCAAATTTTTGCTTGTCTAACTGCTTACTTGTATGGCGAGATTATATATACATATACATATATGTATATATGTAGGTGTTTGTAAATATTAGTAAGACACCTTACTGAAAGTAAGATAATTTCCCAAAGGTGCTTTTTCAATAAATCTTGTGAAATTATATGATGTGTAGACGTTGACTTTTTGAGAAGGGAGGGGGCCACGTATACTCACACACATTTATATATTCTGGCTTATATTGAGAGTCCATGCTTCCTTGCATGTGGGAATGTACTGCACTGATATATTATAAAGAGCACTGTAAATAGGATGGAGGTTCTAAAAAGACTTTAACCATCAGGAAGAGACATAAAGCTGGAAACTTGGCTTACAATCAACAAAATAGGGCTCTTGCAACAAATAAAACTATCTACATTAGTCTTTGTGTTAGGTTTTTCAGAAATATTCTGGCTGCAAGACATATTTTAGAGACAGAGGTCTTTGAATGGGAAGAGGAAGAAGTAGAATTAGGCAGATGGAGATGTGGAACTGAAATGCAGGTGCAGCAACACCTCAGGCCTTTATATTCCCACTATGGCCAGTCATGGAATATGGGTTCTTTCCAGAAGGATGTGATCCTGGGAAGGTGAGGCAAACACTAAAGGAACTGACACGTGGAGGCTGTCTGGCAGCCACATTCCCTGCTAAAGATCAACAATCCTCATTTGACAGAGAATTAGGGTAGCCCATCTATCTGCCTACCAGTATTTGAAAGCATTTTTGGAGCCTCATTTCTTTTCATCTGGGTTTTATCTAAGGAACAGCTTGTCAAAAGCACTATTTTATAACCTGACATAGGATAATCAGGTAAAATTTCCATGATAACCTTCAGTATTTATCTTAGGAACCTCAAGTACAAGAAGACTATATTTTGTTATCTTCATAATTTTAAATGAAAATATCGATGATAAACTTTTTTTCTTGATACCACTTCTTTCTTTCTTTTTTTAATCCTAGAATCTAGTGCTGTGTATTTAATTTTTATCATAGAAACTAAGGGTCCCTTTTATCTGAGCCTATTACATAAAAAGTAGAAGGCTATTATAAAGTTCTAAATTTGGCAAAAATAAATAAATTAATAAATGATGAAAAAAATAAATACAATAATCCTATAGATTAAAATCAGGTTGTTATATTTTATTTTCAACCAAAAGATATATTTTTAAAATAGAAACATGAGCAAAACTTATACCAAAACAATTAACTGCAACTATAATGGATTTTCTATGGATTATTGAGAAGCTCTGTCTCATAATCTTCTGTTCATTGCTTATGATCCACTTGAATTTGGAATCAACTGCAGAGTTCAGATAATAAACACTTTACTGGAAACAACATCCTCTGTTTTGATCATTTCCATATATACATTAAACTGATTATTTTGTTTGAAAAGAATGAGTACTATTGTAATCCCTTTTCTTTCAACCGCCAATCAGCTGCCCAATATATTTGGCATGTTGCTTTAAGGGCTTTCTTTTTTGAGAAAATCTTGATTTAACTCATTTGATGTCTTTGAAGTGAAATTTTAAATTTACTTTCCACAATAATGATTTCTTACAATGATGAAAGATAATTGAATCATAGTTGAAAATGGATTGTGGATGAAAAAAATCAATCAAAGCATATTAAATTTTAATTGAATGGGGGAAAAGGGAGAAGCAAAAGAAAAGACAAATCACCAAAGAAGCACTAAAACAACAACAGCTAAAAATACTCAATACAAGAGATTGTGCAAATCTTGTTTGGTGAGCAATGTAAAAATCACCTCCACCATTATTATTTTACACTTCTCCAATAGAAAGTTACTTCAGGGACAACATAAAGTAAATAATATATAACTTCTAGATGACTAGTGGTCTCAAGGATTAATTTCAAATGGAACATAAGCTATAGGATACAGTATCTATTTCTAGATAGTTCTTAGACATGCTTAATTGATTCTTCTTTTTTTGCCAATTTATTTATTAAATTTTTGATTCAAAGGCAATAAGTCTTTCAAGAATCACTGCTATTTTGTTTAATATCACTCTTTCTTCTTCAGTTGAAGTCTAGGAATTGTGTCATTCTATTTTTACTTTTTCCCAATAATTTTCATCCGTCTCTTTGACTTTGACCTTGGCTAGTGGCAAATAGTTGAAATTAGCCAACAAAGGGGAACATTAGTACTTCCCAGTGAGCAATTTCCCTCAGGAACCATTACTTGTCACCTTGGAAATGTAGCTCACCAACTCCGTTTACTTCCTAGAATCCTATTTTTTAGCCTTACAGTAGTTGAGTAGTTTACATTTTTACTGTGAGGTCAGATGGTATTTCTAGAATTTAGCATGGCTGAAGCAATTTACATAACCAAAACATTTGCACGCCTGTAATGTTCTGAAATTTTTTTAAAAAGATAGTAAACTCAAGTTAAATTTGTTATAATAACATATTTTGATATATATAATTAAAAAAATACATGGTCAAATTTGAGTTTAAAATATTTGGAATGTTTCATAGTAGCAATATGGGGATTTGGGGCACAGCTCCTAGCCTATGACATACCACCATATCTCCCCCGTACAAGGAGCCTTCCAATGCTGAAAAATGCCTCTGCTACATATGTTGAACACTCCTGAATGGAAGTCTAAACTCAATCTATACACCCTGCAGCCTTCACTTGGTTGTCCTCAGGAGTTTGGAGTCAGGGAAAGGCCTAAACAGGCCTTGAAAGTATGTCGGGGACATTTAAGCGGAACATCCTGGCATGCTAAAAACTAAAAACCTTCTAAAGTCACTCATAACTTCTTGGATTGTAAAAACCAAGGTTCTAAAACTGACTTCACAAATTCCAAATAACCTGGCTCCCATGATATCTGAGTTATCTTTTTCTCTCTACTTCACTTACTCAGTTCTATGCAAACTTCCCTTCTTAATACCCCTGAATGCACCAGGAGTATTGTTGCCATAGTGTTCTTACTCTATCTTTTTCCACACAAAAAAGGAAGAAACAGCGACCTATAACCATGAAATAAAGCGACGAACAAAATCAAATTCAGAAATTACTCAGGTTAGAATTAGACTTAACACATACGGGCTTTAAATTAACTATGGTCAGTTTGTTAGGGAACTTGGGGAAAAGGTAGACAATGTGCATGAACAGGTGGGAGATTTTAGCAGGAAAGGAAATGTTTTTGAAAGTCAAATGCTAGAATTTAAAAATATATGATATTGAATATGATACATTATTTCTTTGGATGTAATAGCAGATTGGACACAGATGAAAATGATAATAAGTAAACTGGAAGACAGGTCCATAAAGATTATTCAAATCAAAATAAAACATGAAAAAGAGAGTAAAAAAATTTGCTACATAGCATACAAGAGCTATTGGATGATACTAAATGATAAAGCATACATATAATTGAAAATAGAGATGAATAAGAGACAGGATGAAAAAACTTTTCGAGTAAATATAAAATAAATAATAATGTTCTAAAACAATTAAAGACAAAAAGACATACTTGAAAAAATCTGAGATTACCAAGCATAGTAAAACACACAGTAAGGAATACCATAGTTAAAATTAACTTTGAAACTCTGAGCTAATTTTTTTGTTGTTTCTCATTTAACATTAGACTGACATGGATTATTCTGTTTCACAATGTATTTATTGGCCAAAAAAGGTAAAATAATTATGCATATTAAAATCATATCATTACATGTAATTATCTACCAGAGAAAAGATGAATGCAAATTACCACAGTAATATTTATAGAGTCACTCTTGTAATAAATTATTTTTAATATTCACAATGCTAATGGAATCTAAATTCACAAGACAGACAAAGCTACATATAGCAAGATGAAAAAAATTTGAACCATTCAAATGTGGTTCAGTTATTTGGTAAGAACTTTGGGATGTAATTTCAACAGCATATTTCATAAATCACAATTACTTTCTGCCATACTATCAACTATAAGAAAAGAAAAATGCATGCTAGATAAAGTTACCATCAAAAATTAATCTTCACATTGAATATATTTCAGAAGAGTATATGTCATTCATTTTTCTTTCAGTATGTAGTAATTGGTAGGTGACATAACATTGACACTGAGTGCTTTTAAATTATCTACCATATTTAGATCTTCAATACTAACATGATGGGCAATATAATGTTAAATACTTTCTCAAAACAAAATTAGACACCACAGTAGCAGTTTTCTGTCAATGCACACTTCTAGAAATGACAGTTTTAATCTTTTCAGAGTCTGTTGATAATGGATGTTCAGAGATCCTGTCACAGAAAATGACCTCCACAATCCATTTTTTATATCCAGTAAAGATGTTAAAACAAGAAATACTTAACAAAGATTAGAGTGTAAGAAAAATGAAATAATTAGGTCAATGTTTTAAGAATAAATTTTTCCTTCACCACTTTCAATGAAATTGTTTTGATTACAGTTAACAATTAAATATTAATAATTTAAAAAATATTGCTTGACTAATTAACTGTCCCTAATTGATAGGGAACCTAATAATACAAGTTAAAATTATTGCAACATTCTGAAAAGATGAAAGATGCCATTGGGGATTGGGGGCATGTGAAGTTTGGGTGGGCAGTTTTAACTATTACATATATTTATAAATTTTTAGTTATTATGGATATGTAATAGTTGTATATATTAATAGGATAAATGTAATGTTTTGATACAGGCATACAATACGTGATAATCAAATCAGGGTAATTGGAATATCCCATCACCTCAAGTATTTATCATTTCTTTATGTTAAGAACATTCCAATTCCACTCTTTTAGGTATTTTAAAATGTGCAATAACTTATTGTCAATTAGAGTCACCCTATTGTGCTATCAAATACTAGATCATATTCAATTTATCTAACTATATTTTTGCACCCATTAACCATACCCACTTTATCTCCACCTCTATGCTATTATTTGATTTTTCCTATTGAATTATTTGAGCTCCTTGTTTACTCTAGTTATTAATCCTTGTCCGATGGGTAGTTTGCAAAAGTTTCTCCCATTTTGTGGGTTATCTCTTCACTTTGTTGTTTGTTTCCTTTGCTGTGCAGAAGCCTTTTAGCTTGATGTGATCCCATTTATCAACGTTTGCTTTTGTTGCTTGTGTTTTTGAGGTATTACTCAAGAAATCTTTCCAAGACCAGTGTCATGGAGAGTTTCCTTAAAGCTTTCTTTCAGTAGTTTCATAGTTTTAGGTTTTCAGTTTAAGTCTTTGATACATTTTGATTTGATTTTTGTACATGGGTAAGAGATAGGAGTCTAGTATCATTATTCCGCATATGGATATGCAGGATTCCCAGTACCATTTATTGAAAACACTGTCCTTTTCCCAATGTGTGTTCTTGGGACCTCTGTTGAAAATGAGTTCACTGTAGATGTGTGGATTTATATCTGTGTTCCCTATTTTGTTTCATTGGTCTATATGTCTGTCTTTGTCTGATTTTTTTTGTATGGTGGTAATACTGGCCTCATAAAATGAGTTTGGGAGTATTTCCTTATCCTCAATTTTTTGTAATAGTTTGAGTAAGATTGGTATTAGAGCTTCCTAAATGTTTGCTAGAATGCAGCACTGAAGCCACTGGGTCCTGGGCTTTTCTTTGATGATAGTCTTTTTATTATGGCTTTGATCCTATTACTTATTTTTCATCTATTCCAGTTTTGGATTTCATCATGATTCAATCTTGGTAGGTTGTCTATGTCTAGGAATTTATCCATTTCTTCTAGGTTTTCCAAGGTACTAGCATATAGTTGTTCATAGTAGTCTCTAATTATTCTTTGAATTTCTGCATATCAGTTGTAATGTCTCCTTTTTCATCTCTGAATTTATTTATTTGGGTCCTCCTTTTTTAGTCTGGCTAAAGGTTTGCCAGTTTTGTTTACTATTTCAAAAAACCACCTTTTCTGGTATTGATCTTTTGGTCTTAATTTCATTTTTTTTCTGCTTTAATCTTTCCAGATAACAGAGAGAAAGCAGAATCTTATCAAAGAAAGTTAACAAAGAGATAGAAATAATAAAAAAAAATAAATAGATTTTGGATCTGAAAAATTCAATTGTCACATTGAAAAATGAATCAGAGTCTCTAAACAGCAGAATTGATCAAGTAGAATGTAGAGTTGATGAGCTTGAAGATACATTATATAGATATACACAGAGGAATAAAAAAGAAAAAAGAATGAAGCACACCTATATGGTCTAGAAAATACACTTAAAAAGGCAAATCTGAGAGTTGGCCGCTGCCACTGGAAGAGTTTTTCCTGAAGCCATCATCAGGAGACCACAGAAGGGAAAAAAGTGGTGGATTAGAAGCAGCCCACAAACCCACAGCTCCTAAGGAAAGAGGAGTAAATAGGAAGCAGGTGCCTGCCTACGGAGATTGGGTATTCTCGGAAAGAACATTGTAAACCCACAGAGAAGCAGTGGGGGACTCTCATTGTGGAGGAAAAAAAGAGGTGACGGGACGATACATTGTATATTATCAAATGTATCAGGTGGCAGGGGAAATTAGGGGGATAGAGTGCTGGGGCACTGTGCTTACCCTGCAGGTGCTGTGGTCAAGTTGTGAGAGGGCTCTTTCTGCCACCACAGATCAGAGACCTGCCTGGAGTCTGTACAGAGTCATTGCACAAGACAATCGTGTGGTGGGGATCAGAAAACAGATAAAGTCATCCTGAGCTCTCAGGTGAATGGCACCAGGTTGGCACAGGGGACTCAGATCTGCGGTTGCACCATTCACATTGCCACCCTGGGCTGGGGAGGGAGCAAACCAACCAAAGACTCCTGAAAGCTATACCCAGCGACTGGAAGCCAAGCACCCATCCCCAACAGCACAATGGGATTTGAGCATGGAAATTGACTAGGGCATTATGGGATCCAACCTGGGAGACTTTAGACGAATGCTTTAGTGGGTCCCAGGGGCTTCAGAGAGGACTCCATGGTCCCTGGGCCCCTGGAACTGACCTCCTCCTGGGTGACTTGTTATCTGTGCAGTCACCATGACTGCAAAACAGCCTGCCACTTGCTTTCCCCAACTCCACCCTCCAAATCCCAACTGCCTGCCACCTGTTCAGTCCTGATCCCGCCCTCCATGTTGGAACAGCCCCACCACCGGCAAAACCCTGCCTCTGGCTCTCAGGCCCTGCTCAGAAGCCTTGCTTCTTGCTTCTGCCCAGTCTTGTCCCTGAGGCTCACACACTGGAGATTAAGCCTCCACCTCTGTGCTGCTAGAGCTCCTGCGGGGTCAGGACACCACCCCTGAGATTCCAGCACTGAACCTGGGCCCCAAGACCCCACCCCAGTTCCTCCACCACTGCTGGAGAGCTGGTAGAACTGCTTTAAAGTCCAATGCCCTGTCAGGAACTCTGCAGCCTCCAGCCAGCAGTATACTCGGTCCTGGTTTGAACAAACACCCACAGCCCAGGAACTCATGATCACTGCCTGGATAGCCTCACACAGGTGCCACTGTAACCTGTTTGGGGAGACCCCAGGAAGAGCAATCCCCACAACACCAGCCTCAGTGAAGAGGGTCTTTCCTAGCTTCCAACTCAAACATCCTATACCTGTCTGATGAACAACCCAACACCCAGCACAAACAGCATCAAGAATGGGCTTGAACAGAAGCAATCACAGGTGAACAGATCAAATCAGAACAGCTGCATTATAGGCTTCAAGTGCACATGCTCCTCCCCTGCAGCATCAACATTCCAGAGTAGGGGAAAAAGCACCATTTAGGGACCTCCTCTTCCTCTAATTCAGCAGGAGATTTCCAAAGAACAGGTGCCCTACAAACCTGTTAGCCTTGAGTTGAGAAAAGATGTTTCAGAGGAGAAGAAATTAGCAAAAGAACCATGGCAACATGAAAAATCAAAACAGATCACCATGAAGACAAAGTAGTGAACCCAAAATACAATGAAATTGTCAAAATGACAAAAACGGAATGCAGAATATTGATGGCAAATAAGATGAATTGAAGAGAAAGTTGAAAACCAACAAAAAGAAGCCAAAATATTAATAGTTCAGAAAATTAATGAAAAAGTCACTACAGAGATAGAAAACATAAGGAAGGATATAACAGAACTCAAAGAAATAAAAATCATTTAGGGAATTTCAAAACACAGCAGAAAGGATCAGCGACAGACTAAACCAAGGAGAAGTGAAAAGATAAATTGATACACTTTAAAAATAGTTTGTTGGGATTTCATGTGTTTATATATTTTCCTAAGATTTTATTTAAGATTTTTAAAAGTCAAGTATAATTCTTTACTACCATAAAATATATTTATATTATGTTTGATTTATTTTGAAAATCTATGTGCACATATAACCACCAACACAACACAGATATGCAATGTCTCCATCAAAATAATGTTTCTTTTATGTTTTTTGCCAGGAAAATCATCACTTCTGGCCTTAGACAATCACTGCTCTCCTTTCAGTCACTATAAATTGATTTTTAATGTCTTTTATGCTTGCCTTAATTTGCTCAGTATACTTTTTGTATCCTTCCATGTATTTACATAAATAAGTAGTCATTGTTTTACTGATGATTAATATTCCATTGAGTAAATAAATTGAAATTTGTTTATCCAGTTTATTCACATTTGTTGTGATCTCATCCAAACTCATGGCTTAAAATAACATTTATATATTCCTATCCCAAAACTAGTTCCTTAAATCTAGATTTATAGACCTAACTATTTCACAGTCCCACTTGGTCATCTCACAGATATCTCAAACTCAATGTGCTGAAAATTGAACTCATATCCCTTTTCCCCTTTCACCATTCACAACCATCTCAGCTGCCTTCAACTATTCTTGCTGTTGATCAATTAAAATATTGTCCTCATCCTCTGTCACATAATCTATCAGGAAATCCTTTTGTCTCCACATCTAAAAGGGTATCTATGGTCTCAATATTTACCATTTCCTCAATTACTATCCTGCTCTTTGTCCAATATCTCTTTCCCAAGTAACTGCAATAGCCCCCAAATGAATTGGTCCGCTTCTATCTTAGTAGACATACTCTAAGTAAGTGAGTAATCCTTTTAAAAACTAAGTCCACTCATGTCCCTCTTATAACTAAAATCTTCCAAAGGCTTGTCATTGCACTCTGAATACAGGTCAAGTCCTCACAGAGACCTACAAGGCTGTATATAATCTGGAACCCTCCCCACACTCACCGAGCTGTCATTACATTTTTGATCCCATGTCTTTATTTTCCTCTCTTTGTTCTAACTAACTTGACCTAAATAGTATTCCCAGAGTATGTTAGAATATCTTAGGTATTTGATACAATCGGGCTTCTGCCTGGAATGTTCTTCTTCCAGATAGGCATATAACTACCTCATTTGCTCAAATATTAGCTTCTTAACATGTTCTTATCTGAAAAACTGTGTTGAATTGCAACTCCTTTGAAGATCTCCAACTCCCTTTTACAGTATTCCAATTTTTCTTATTGGACTTATGCACCCTCTAGTATACTGCAAACTTTATTGATTATTATTAATATTCAAAATAAAGTTTATTATCAAATACTAGAATATAATCACTGTGAAGGCAAAATTTATTGTCAGTTTTGGATACTTGATATATTACAGATGTCTCTATTAATGTGTGACATATAGTAAATATTCAACAAATAAAATTTAAATTGACTAAATGAACAAATACATGAGTTGCTGATCTATGGCTACTTTACAATGCATATTATTAATCTAAATACATCTCAAAATTATATTTAAATTTTTATTTTATGATTTGTGCTTTATATTTAATCAATATTGTTTAGAAACAGAAAAATTTGTGTCTAATAAAAATTATTGTTCCTATTAAAAATTCTCTCTCTTTCAAGTGAAAAGATAAAATGATACACTTTAAAAAGTTTAAGAATAATTGTATATGTAATATATATTAGATTCTTTATTCCAGGGATTTTAACATATATTGATCTTTAATGAAAAATACATTTAATTTATACAATTAATATGACATATATTATGCTAAACATTATATCTTTGAACTACTTGAGTCTCAATTCCTTTAATATTAGGATTCAAACACAGATCTGCCCAATGATGAGGTCCATGTTATAAAGACTTTGAATTCTATATATCTACATGTATATATGCACAGGTTTAGTTATTATTTGACAATGTAATATCCACCAAGCAAAATATATAAAGTAAAATAAAGAAAAAAATACTTTATTTTTATTTTCTAAGAGAAGAATAAATTTTAATGGACTAAACAAGAGAGAAAACATAAGGTATAAGCATAAGTTATATTGTGCATGATTATATTAAATATTAATGCTGCTGTATAATAAAATTAAGTATTTTAAATAAAGCATTCATTAAGTTGTTTCTATGATAGGTAGTTTATATGTTTAAAATGTATTTGGAAAATCTTATTTTTAATTTTCGTGGATAGTGTATATATTGCAATTTAGTAATATTGATGATAATGACAATAAAGTGATCCATATTCATAATAGAATTAATGATTTATAATAAAATATATACATTAGCAAGTACTAATGTATTTTGTAGGTTTATTGATAGCAACAAACATACATTAGTTTATGAATATAACTTATGCTAAGACCTAGACCACATTGGAGACATAATGATATTCTAGCTACTATAAATAATTTTCATTCACTCTTTCTATAGTATTTTTTGCTCAATCCATGGCTAAACAGATAGTTTATCAAAACTCAAGTGACAGCAAGAAAGCAGTAGTCATTCAGGGACTAATTTTCCTTTCAGGGAAAACTCTGCTACACCTTTTGAAACTTATCACAATTATTACTTCCTCTTTGAAGTCTTTCTTGGAGACCCAAATAGTCACTCAATGAGATAACAATCCATTTTTTGCAAACTCATAACTTTCCACATCCATTTATTATAAAACTTATTGCATTACATTTGTGAAAAATAAAAGAAATAGTTTGTATGTCTTATTGCTTCCCAGACACTGAACATCAAATTAATTATAATTGTATGTTTACTCTTTTGCATCCTCAGAAGCAAGTGCAGAATCTTATAGACAATGAGTGCGAAAATGTATGTTTTTAGAAGAAATAACTAGCCACAAAAGAAGATTTGGCACGAGATTGATACATAATACATTTTATTCATCATCTGTTTATTGGTAGTAAAGAGGTGAAGTAAATATCTGAAAATCAAGAGATTTATAAGTCCTGGTATCATAAGCAAAACTATAGAAATATCTGGCAAGAAATAGGTTGAAGTCCAAGAGAGATAAGACTCAGAAGTTTTTGGTGGATTTCAACAGGTAGAACCTACTGTACAAGGTAAAGCAAACTGCCTCTTAACATTGAGTGTCAAATCATATAATATTTGGAGATATAATACTTAAGAGAGTATATAGAATTTTTTAAAAAATAATATTTAAACAAACTCCTCTGTTGAAACCCAGGTTTCAACAATCCTACAATAGTGTAATTCTACAAACCTATTCCAGTTTAAGGAAAATAAAATTAGAGTACAAGTTGCACGATAGCTAATATCTCTTGTCACTTGGAAGGAAACCTTGTGTCCTAAAGAAAGGAAATTGACAATCCCTGGAAGTCCAGGATCTTACTATTAAATATTATAGAGGAGAAATTAAGGCACCAATAAATTTTGTGATTTATCCAAATTATAGTTACTTAGAGGAAGAGCTGATTCACATAAATATGGCTTCAGATTCTAAACTCTAGTAATTACTATTTGAGAATGAAATACTGAGCCCTATTAAAAAAAGAATGCTTCATATTCTAGCTTCTTTCATATTCATTCTATGGAATTAGAAATAGATTTAGCAATAGAAACTACACAAATTATACACAGAGCGAAAAGAGAATGAAAAACAATCATCACAGCATCAATGAGTTGTAGGACATTTTAAAAGGGCTTGACATGCAGGTAAAAAAAGAGGAGATGAGGGGAAATGTCACATAAAATATTTCAATAAATAAAATGTAAACTTTCTAAACCTAATGCACATTATAAACACACAGGTCCAAGATATCTAACTAATCCATAAGACAAGAAATATGAATAAAAACTACTCCAAAGCACATCATAATCAAATTGCTCAAGACCAGTGATAAAAAGGAAATCTGAAAAGCAGCCAGGGTTGGGTGGGCAGTGCATTAGTAACAGGGGAACAAAGAAAAAGAAAGCAGGAGATTTCCATCAAAAACAATGAACACAAGATGACAGTGGAACAGTAAAAAAAACAAACAAAAAAAAAACAGTAACATAATTTTATATCTATAAAAAAACTTTCAAAAATAAGGAAAAATGTAGTTTTTTCAGACATATAAAAATTGAAATAATTTACCACCAGCACACACATATGACATGAAATGTTAAAGGAACTTCCTTGGACAGAAAGAAAATGATCCCAGGTGGACATATAACTCCATATAAAAGTATAAACAGCAGAGGAAATGCCACCTATTGTTATTGATATTAAAATGGAAGATATGAAGCAAGCCTTGGAATAAGTGAAGTGACCTCAGTTTTTCTGATCAAATGCAATTTTATGGAATCCAAAAGTAAATAAAAGGCAAAAATTAAATCTTGTTTTAAACAAATGGCAAATCCAAACAAAACAAAACTAATAGCTACTATCTTTTGAGTGGCGTATCCACCAGGAAAGAAGAGTAACAGTGAAACTTGGTAGGATGTAAATGTCTTCTAGCTTTATCTATAAATAGATTCTGTGTGTGTGTGTGTGTGTGTGTGTGTGTGTGTTTTTATAAAAATCCATCAAGCTGTACACTTAAAATATTTGCCTGTTACTATATATAGCTTATATCTCAATGAAATAACTAAACTTGAAGCATAAACTCAGACTATCTAAGTAAATCATTTCCCAATTGAGAAATGATAATCTAATGAAACATATTTGAAAAATGATCCATAGCAGCAAGTATACATATGAAAAACTAAGCTGAAATATCATATTTTGAATTTGAAATTTTTTCCTGTGTGCAGTAGAGATACTTCCATGTATGGTATACATTTAAAGTGTTCAAAGAACAATACAAAGTAAAAGACAGATGTTGTCCTGTGACTGAAGTTGAAGTTCCTTCAATTTGATCTATATTTTTAAATGGCTTAATGAAGTTATATTAGCTTCTTTCTCTCTAAACCTAATAAATGGAAATATCAATGATGGTAATTTGGGGAAGTTTGTTGTACAAATTAGTTTTGGCCATTTGTCAACATGATATATTGAAATTAATGACTCTTGAAATTAATAATTCTTGTCAATGAGTTCTTTAAAATCAATAGTAGTTCTTAATTTAGCAATGCCATCACAAGGACTGTCACCCTGCCTTATGGGAAAATCATATCACTCAGGCAAAGGTTAGCGAGATGTCTGTACAGTACAAAAAAGCTCATTATGTTGGAGCAAGGTTAACAATTACCTGAATGCCCATGCAAATAAAGACAATGTATATATAATTACTTCATTGCAGGGGCCAACTCTTCATGAAGGCCAATGACTGCTAGCCCTTCCAAATACTGTTGCACAAATGAGTTTCTCTATAATAATTTTAATAATAATGCTGAAGAAAATTAATATTTTCATCTATTATCCAAAACACACTTCTAGAATTTCAAGTTTTAAAATTACATAATTCGTTTTAAAGCATCACATCAAAATCATGACCTATAAACAGCATGTAAGAACTAAGGATCCTCTGTGTTTTACTCCTAATTAGTTGCTTGAAAAGTTGAGTAAATTAAATTATTAAGTTCTCTATTAACTCATCTGTAGAGTGAGGGCATCAAGCTAGGAGTTGGAATACAAGAAAGCTTGTACTCCAATATGTTGGCTTTGTTTAAATTTTCAAGGATAAATAAAGAGTACCTATTAGGAAAAAAAAGTTTTTTGAAATCTCATAAATATTATACTATTTCATCACACCTTGTCTAGTATAAACTCTTACTAAATCTAATGTAAAGAAACAACACTGGAGTTTTCAAGAATTTCTGAATTATCTAATGTTCTAATGCATTCGTCTTCATCTGCCTGGGAAAAATGTCAAATGAAGTTGAGAATATATCAGTTTTCATGTAAAATTCTTAAATTTTATTAAATGAAGTAAGTTCATTCTTTTGATTGACAGATAAGTTTGTGAAACTATACCTCAATCTCATGTTTTCCTCTCTCCCTTCCCCCTTTCTCTCCCTTCCCCTCTCCTTCTCTTTCCTCTCCTCTCCTCTCCTCTCCTCTCCTCTCCTCTCCTCTCCTCTTCTCCTCCCCTCCTCTCCTCCTCCCCTCCCCTCCCCTCTCCTCTCCACTCCTCTCCTCTCCTCTCCTTTCTCTTTCCTTTCTCTTTCCAGATGGATTTCATTATATTGCCAGGCTGGCCTTGAGCTTCTACACTCCTAGGCTCAAACAGTCTCCCTGCCTCAGCCTCTGGAGTAGCTGAAACTATAGGCACATGCCACCACACCTAGCTTAAATCTCTTTTTTGGGAACGTGTGATCATAAAGTAATTTACTAAATATGTGGAGCTTACAAGACATATATACACATACACATATATATACACATGTGTATATATGTATATTTAACTTTATTAAAAAATAAATGTAACCTTCCCCCTACCAGGAAATCTATTGATGGGAACATAGAAGTTAAACTGGTTCCCTAGGGTTCGGTAACAAATTAACGCTGCCAAAAATAAAGGGTGAAAAAAAATCAAAATGAAAAAGCCCTCAAAATCTAAGGGCAACAGATTTTCTTGTTTAGAGACAAATAAATTCATGAACTTCTGAACAACCTCATGCAGGGGCAGCAACAGAGCTTTGTGTTTTTGTCTGAGACACAGACCAAGACTAAACTTTCCAGCTTCTCTTTCAATTATGACATGACCATGTGACTGTTTTGGCCAATGGAAGTTGAAACAAAGAGTTATGTGCAACTTCCTAGAACAGAAAAAATTTTCTATGGGTTATTCTCTCTCTTCTGCCATTGGCCACCTGGCCATTGACACCAGAGTTGGCCTTGTATGCACAGGTTGAATATCTACTCCACACAATTAGCACTTCCTGTAAATTGAAACCTTGTTGGCTAAATTTCGTGATTAATCTGTTGTATTAACTAGAATTACCTTAATGTATGAAGAAATTATACTTTGAAGTGGGGTGCCACCATACAAAAACATAAAACATGTGGTATCAAATTAGTAGTCACATGGCAAAAATCTTGATATCAGAGAGAAGATCCTACTTACCCAGTGCTAAAACATTTGGGAAAACTGTTCCCTGTTCCGTTGATAACCTGAGAGGTAGAGGATGTGTCTATCAATCCTGTATTTTTCTGGAAAGTGCCTGGAAAACAGATTGAAAGTAGTGGGTGTGGGTTGTTATCAGATTGCTTAGGACATTATTAAATAACATATCATTTCAGTAAGAAATGCCTAGTTTCAAGCAGAAATAAAAAAGGAGATATGGAGTCTCATCATTAAGGAGTTAGACAAACTCATTGTAGCAGCACAAAATAAACATAGAAAGACCATTAAGACTCAGCTTTCAGCAAAGATTAAATTAAAAATTAGTTTTAAAAACCCAACTCTAATGGTTTCAAGGTAGATTATTTAATTTGAGACAAAGAGGCATTTTAACACATGAGCAAAGAAATGTTAGACTTGAGAATTATGTTTTGGTAAGAACTTTGCTACTGGGGCAAAGATCATAGGCTTAAGTCAGATTGTATTCCTGTTTATGCTATTTATTCCACATTCGTGTAAACAGATTATGCTTTCCAACTCAATGCCTTGTAACCGTCAGTGCCCTGGTGTTGTATTAACATATACCTCCCTGCTTCAATATCATTGAGTTTCTTTGGCCTGTGGAACGTGAATGGTCATGATATATGCCACATAAGAGCAAAAGCTTTAAAAGTCATTGTACATTCAGTCAATTCTCTTGCAGTTCTGCCATGAGAACGGCATGTTTCAAACAGAGATTGCTCCAATAGGCTGGGTCTAGAATAAAAAATAAAATGAAGCCAACCTGAAGCTTATTTGTAACCTCAAGCCAGATCAGAGATGCTGACTCACAGCCAAAATGCAATGTGATCAAGAAACAAACCTTTGTTGATACTAAAAGTCAGTGAGTGTTTGAGGCTTATTTTGTTTTTTGTTTGATTTCATTCGTATAAATTTATAAGGCACTTGTGTAATTTTATAACATGCATAGATTGTGAAGTGGTGAAGTCAGAGTTTTTAGTGTATCCATCTCCCAAATAATGTACATTGTACCCATTAAGTGATCTGTCATCATCTACTCTGCCCCCACTAACTCTTCCCAGTCTCTATTGTCAATCATTCCACACTCTACATCCCTGTGTACACATTATTTAGCTCCCACTGATAAGTGAGAACACACATTCATTGTCTTTCTGTGTCTGATTTGCTTCAATTAACATGATGGCCTCCAGTTGAGGCCACAAAAGACATGATTTCATTATTTTTTATGGCTGAATAGTATTGCATGGTGCATATATATGACATTTTCTTTATCAAATCATCTGTTGATGGACATTTAGGTTGATTCCATATGTTTGCTATTGTGAATTGTGCTGCAATAAATACATAAGTGCAGGTGTCTTTTTATATAATGATTTCCTTTAGGTAGATACTAGTAGTGGGATTGCAGGCTCAAATGGTAGTTCTATTTTTATTTTTTTTGAGAAATCTCCGTAGTGTTTCCACAGAAGTGCTAACTCATATTCCCACCAACAATGTATAAGAGTTCCCTTTCCCCACATCCTTGCCAACAACATCTGTTATTTTTTGTCTTTTTAATAATAGCTATTCTGACTGGTGTAAGATATCTAATTGTGGTTTTAATTTGCCTTTCTCTGATAATTAATGGTGTTCTCTTTAAAAATCTCTATTCGTGTCCTTTGCTCATTTTTTATGGGATTATTTTTGCTGTTGAGTTTTTTGAGCTACTTGTATATTCTGGATATTAGTCTCTTGTTGGATGCATAGTTTGTAAATATTTTTTCCCATTCTACAGGTTGTCTGTTTACTCTGTTGATTATTTCTTTTGCAGTGCAAAAGCTTTTTAGTATAATTAAGTCCCATTTTTTCTATTTTTGTTTTTATTGCCTGTGCTTTTGAGGTCTTAGTCATGAATTCTTTGCCTAGACCAATGTCCAGAAGAGTTTTCTCTAGGTTTTCATCTAGTATGTTTACAGTTTCAGGTCTTACGTTTAAGTCTTTAATCAATCTTGAGTTGATTTTTATATATGGTGACAGATAGGGGTCTAGTTTATTTCTTCTCCATATAGCTGTTTAACTTTCCTAGCACCATTTATTGAAAAGGGTGTCCTTTCCCCAGTGTATGTTCTTGTCAATTTTGTCAAATATTAGTTGGCTGTAAATATGTGGCTTTCTTTCTAGGTTCTTTTTTTCTGTTCCATTGCTAGTATAAGGATTACTTTGAACCATAGCAAAATCAAGGAAAAGTGACTAACGTAACTTCTAATATAACTTGATAAACAAATAAGACCGTATTTTCCCTTTTTATGCACTAAACTGAAATAGGGCCCTTCAAATGATATGATAGTAAGTGATATAAGAAAAGTAAGAAAGGTATATAGCCTGCCAAGGACAGCAAACACCCACATCAGGTATGGTCAAGGAGACTCATATACAAAAAAAAAACCTCCCAGAGTGCAATCAGAGGAAGTGGAGAACAATGGATAAGAACTTTCTTCACAAATAACAAATTGAAGGTCAAATCCAGAAATCTACTTTTCTGCCAAGCTTGTCGAAATGCCTGCCAGTGACAAACATACCATTCTCTTTGCTTTTAATGAGGTTTTTTTTTGTTGTTGTTGTTGTTGGCAGGGGGTGGTTATCTTATCCCTTCTCTCTCACTGTATATTGGGCAAAAAACTTTTCATTTAGAATAGGCATTGACAAAATTTTTCCTATAGGGCTACACAGTATTTTAGATTTCTGGGCCAAACAATCTGTGTTAAAGCTATTTAACTCTGTTAAGGTCTGCTGTGGTAGCATCAAAGTAGACATAGAAAGTATGTTAACAGATGAATGTAGCTATGTTTTAATAAAGCATTATATTAAAAAAATAGACAGCTGGACCACCTGTCATATTGTGGAGCCTCCTGCTTTAGAACAGTGGAGTATGGGAGCCACATATGAAACTAATGAAAAGGAATTTACGTGGAAATGCTGGTCAAGCAGTGTATGGTGGCATTTTAGTTTCTCTGTCAGGTAAGGAGGATAGAGTATAGTTTTTTAGTTGAATGGGAAGAATAATCAAAATAAAGTTTGGTAAAGATTGTCTAGATATCTATAATCCCATTTCCTTTATCTATAGGGTATATAGTTAGACTTTCTTTCCTATGCCTTCTGCAGTTTCATGAGGCCATGTAATTGAGTTCTTAACACTGGAATACAGGGAGCAGTAATATTCAGTCCTTCTAAGCTTGTCTGATAAAGAAATTCCTTAGGGGTTTCTTAACTTCCTTCATCTTTTTGAAGATATTCAATCCTAGGTCAACATCAGTCATGGAAGCTGGAGGTTCCAAGGACAGTGAAATTTTAGTCATCCCTTGACTAAACCCATGGAATGACAGGATGGGTTATTGATTAGGAAGGCCTATTTGGACTGCAATTTAAGATTATCAGTGAAGAAATGATTTTAACCTTAAATAATTCAAGAAATTTTATATTATTTATGGCTTACACTGAAATACTATCCAGGTCCTTTTAATAGTACCAGTCATAGTTAAAATGTTTGAGCAGAGCATTTTGTTTGGCAAATGCATTTTTGAGATAATCCTGGGTCAGTCCTCCAGGTAACAAAAGTACATAGTGTAAGAAAATAAAAGCAATTGTAAAAAACCCAGAATTCTAGTTTCCACATATTCATGTTTGTTTTGTGTCAGATAGTGATGTTTGAATGTACTGAAGCACATAGTAATACTATTCTTAGGTAAGTTACTTTTGGAAAAATATTTTATACATGG
Organism: Lemur catta; assembly: GCF_020740605.2. Classification (NCBI taxonomy): domain Eukaryota; kingdom Metazoa; phylum Chordata; class Mammalia; order Primates; family Lemuridae; genus Lemur; species Lemur catta. The sequence goes on from NC_059140.1 coordinate 55,581,796, forward strand.
GCATTTTAAGGCACAGAAAATTAAGACATTTCAAATACTGGATAGTTAACTGATTTTCTTAGGATTTAAAATTATAAATACAAGATTTCATTATTCTTAATTAGGCTCATATATTTCCCTACTAAAGTCACAATTCATAGTTAGTATATATTAATCTGGGAATAATTTGCTAAAGAAAAAGTCTCAACTTCAAAATTTAGCATTGTCCTCATGATGATATTTTATTGAATAGGTAGGCTAGACATTTTGACTCAAAGATATTTGGAAATTCCAAAATTATCTTGGATAATGTCAAAAGAGAATGTGTTATATATTTGACATTCTGATTAAAATCTTGGACCAGTTCTATATGGTTTATAAAGTAGATTTTCCCAAACTAATATTTGTATAAATCCAACTACATTGTCTAATGTAGTTGATTTGGACATTATTCTTTTATTTACACATGTCACTATGACCTAAGCTACCAAAATCTTAAGAATAATATAGCTTAGCTAGAGGATGGGTTTCAAGTTCCAAGCTTCTTTAACATTTATATTTTTATATATAATCTGGAATAGGATTTTATTGTAAATAAAGTATTCATAAAATTGGGTAAAATATTAGATCAGGTTATTATTTTCATAGTGTTAAATATTCTAAAAGTAAAGACAATTTATTATGTAAATTGCACTCTTTGGCCTTGATTTGCTCAGAGTAGAAGAGTTAAATTTAATAAATCAATTTCATGTTTGATTTGACAGAAAATTTTGCTCTATGATTATTGGCTCCTAAAACATGACAATTTAGACATTTGGATAATTCATTAGTTGGAAAACTATGTAAGTGTGCATTCCTGTATTTTGGGTTAATTTTAGCTATAATTTGTCATTACAATCTACAGTACAGTCCAATAGCATTTATCACTTCATTTGAAAAATAAGAACATTTGTTATTGTATTTGTGGCACTTACAGTTCAAAAGTTGAAAATAATTCTTGCTCTGAAGCCAAAGTATTTTTAAAATCTTTATTTTTGTAATAATTTATCTCTTTTTCCCCTTCCTTTCATTCATCCTTCCTTCCTTTTCTCCTCCTTGCTTTTTCTTTTCTCCTTTTCTCTCCTTTTACTTTTTTATTCTTTCTTCTCTTTTTCAGAAAATAGTATTCAAAAAAATTACCAGTTAGCTAAATTTTTGTTTTCTGAGTAAAATTAAATGTCATTTCTTATAGAGATTCTTATATAATCATTAACAGATTAAGTTTAAGCTCTTTCACAATATCCTGTGCCTACAACTAAATTGGTGGGGTTTTTGTAATGTGTTATTATTGATTTTTATTGTCTATAGGCTCCATTTAATTTGGGGTTCATTAGGACAAGGATAGGCTTGTATTCATCATTTTGCATGCAACATCTAGCATAGACTGGAATATTGTGCATTCAAAAAGCATTTGATAAACTATTTTCCATATACAGTTATACTCTGAAACAAATAACTGATCTTTTTCCCATTTCTTCCCTTGGGCTCCCTGGCAATGCCAATTATGGGGACAAATATACACATGTATATATTTAGGACAAAATAATATAATATTGGTGACACTACTCTGAATTTAATTTTTAATATGCATACATATATGCTTATATATTTTTCTTATTGAGAAAGATTTATTTTTTCAATAAAACCTTTAATTTTCTATCTTAATTGCATCAAGTTTTTTGGAGGGACTGTCATTCAGCCTATATTTATTGAATGTTTTATGACTAATTAATATTTTTAAAAAGCTTCTAAAAATGCTTAGTATATATAAAATTCAAATATGGCTGCAATTTCTTATTTTTAGTAGCTTCATTGAGATATATTTTATATATAAAGAATGTCACATATTTAATGTGTACAATTTTGATGAATTTGACCATATTCAAACACCCATGATACTCTATCACCACAATCAAGGTAACAGACATATCCAACAGCTCCCAAAGTTTCCTTTTGTCCCTTTAATTTTGTACCTGTTTTTCTTTTCGTATTTTTGTGGTGAGAACACTTAACATGAGATATACTCTTAATAAATTTTGAAGTATATATATTGTTAATGATAGGCACTATGTTTTATAGCAGATCTCTAGCACTTATTCATCTGGCATAATGGAAACTTTACACCCATTGACCAGCAACTCTCCACCCCTCTTCAGCCCCTCATAACTACTCTTATAGTCTCTTTTTCTATAAGTTTGACTATAATAGGTACCTCATATAAGTGGAATCAGGTAGTATCTGTCCTTCTGTGACTGGCTTATTTCACATAGCATAATACCCTCAAGGGTTCATTCATTTTGGTGCAAATGGAAGAATTTCCTTCCTTTTTAAGACTAAATAATATTTCATTGGATGTCTGTGCCAGACTTTCTTTATCCATTCATCTGTGAATGGACACTTGGGTTGTTTCCATATCCTGGCTTTTGTGAATAATGATGCGATGAAAATGGGTATGCAGACATCTTTTTTGATCCTGATTTCAATTATTTTAGATATACATCCCAAAAAGGGATTGTGATATACGTTAGTTCTATCTTTAATTTTTTGAAGAACTTCCATATTTTTTTCCTTAATGTGCATACCAATTTACATTCCCACCAAAAGTGTTGAAGGGTCTCAATTTTCACAGATATCTGAAAAGTACTATATTTCCTACTTGCCTACATTTCTAGAAGCTATAAAGTTCCTAAGGACAAAGGTAATTATAACTAATGTCCTCCATTTTCTATATTCCAAGAGATTATACTGGGTATAGTATGCACACTTTAACTAATAACTAAACATAAAAATGAATAAATGATTAAATGCATATTTTGTCTTCTAGAGAATGTTTATAACATTTAAATTATATATTAAATACAATGTCAGTTGTATGCATTTATATTCTAAAAATTAAAAATGCATTATATAATATAAACAGTAATATATAGCATAATAAACTTCCATTAAAATGAAATTTTCTAATTTACTTTGACAAGACAAATACTATCATATTGATTCAGGATAATTTGAATAATGTTGCTGATATCTTGCAATGCACCAAAAGAAACTTCCATAGGGATGTGGTATGTATGTATTTATTTATGTTTTTATTTCATAAAATTACTGGAGTACAAACGTTTGGTCACATAAATTGCCTTTGCAATACCTGAGTCAAAGCTACAAGTGTACCCATCCCCCAAACAGCATGCACTGCACTCATTAGATGTGAATTTACCCATCTCTTCCTCTCCCCTCTCACCTGCCCGATTCCCAATGAATGTTACTTCCATATGTGTACATAAGTGCTGACTGATTTGCATCAATTTAATGGGGGGTACATGTGGCGTTTGTTTTCTATTCTTCTGATACTTCACTTAGAAAAGGGGGCTCCAGCTCCATCCAGGATAATACAAGAGGCATTTAGTTCACCACTTTTTATGGCTGAGTAGTACTCCATGGTATACATATACCACATTTTATTAATCCACACATGTGTTGATGGGCAACTGGGTTGTATCCACATCTTTGCAATTGTGAACTGTGTTGCTATAAACTCTTGAGTGCAGGCATCTATTTTATAGAATGTCTTTTTTTCCCTTGGGTAGATACCCAGCAGTGGAATTGCTGGACCAAATGTTAATTCTACTTTTAGTTCTTTGAGGTTTCTACATACTACTTTCCACAGGGGTTGTATAATTTTCAGTCCCACCAGCTGTGTATAAGCGTCCCTATCTCTCTGCATCCATGCCAACATTTATTGTTTTGAGACTTTTTGCTAAAAGCCATTTTTACTGAAGTTAAGTGATAACTCATTGTGGTTTTGATTTGCATTTCCATGATGATTAGAGATGTTGAGCATCTTTTCATATATTTATTGACCTTTAGTCTATCTTCTTTTGAAAGGTTTCTGTTCATGTCCTCTTAATTAGATAATAGATGCAGAAAAAGCATTTGAAAAAATTCAGCACCTTTTTATGATAGGAACACTTAACAACATAGGAATAGATGCAGTTTACCTGAAAGTGATAAAAGCCATATATGACAAACCCACAGTCAACATCATACTGAATGTGGAAAAATTGAAAGCATTGCTGCTTAGAACTGGAACCAGACAAGGCTGCCCTCTATCACCACTTCTATTCAACATAGTGCTGGAAGTCCTTGCCAGAGCAATCAGACTAGAGAAGGAAATCAAGGGTATCCAAATGGGGAAAGAAGAGGTCAAACTATTGCTCTTTTCTGATGATATGATCTTATATCCAAGACACCTGAAAGAATCTGGCAAAAGACTACTGGAACTGTTAAATAAATTCAGAAAAATCAGTGTATACAAATCAGTATCATTCATATACGCCAACAACAGTCAAGCTGAGAATCAAATCAAAGACTCAATACCTTTCACAACAGCAACAAAGAAAATAAAATACCTAGGAATATATTTAACTAAGGAGATGGAAGACATCTATGGGGAGAACTACAAAACACTGAGGAAGAAAATAGCAGAGCATGTAAACAGATGGAAAACCATACCATGCTCATGGATTGTCAGAATCAATATTGTTAAAACATCTATACTACCCAAGGTGATCTACAGATTCAATGCAGTCGCTATTAAAATACCAAAATCATTTTTCACAGATGTAGAAATAATAATTCTATTCTTCACATGGAACCAGAGAAGACCCCATATAGCCAAAGTACCTTAAGCAAAAAGAAAAAAATGGGAGGCATCAATTTACCAGACTTCAAGCTATACTACAAGGTAGCCAGAACAGTATGGTACTGGCACAACAAAAGAGACATAGACCAATAATACAGAACAGAGAATCCAGATATAAAACCATCCTTATATAGCCATCTGATTTTTGACAAAGCAGAAAAAAACATACACTGGGGAAAATAATCTCTATTCAATAAATGGTGCTGGGAAAATTGGGCAGCTACATGTAGAAGACTGAAACAGGATCCGCACCTCTCGCCTCTCATAAAAATCAACTCACAATGGATAACAGACTGAAACCTAAGGCATGAAACCATAAGAATTCTAGAAGAAAATGTTAGAAAAACTCATAGACATCAGCCTAGGCAAAGAATTTTTGAAGATGACCCCAAAGGCAATCACAGCAACAACAAAAATAAATAAATTAGACTGGATGAAATTAAAAAGCTTCTACATAGCCAAGTAAACTATCATTATAGCCAATAGACAACCTACAGAATGGGAGGAATATTGCATGCTATCCATTCTATATAGGGCTGATAACTAGAGTCTATAAAGACTTCAGGCAAATCAACAAGGAAAAAATAAAATAACCCCATTTAAAAAAGTGGGATGTGGTTTTTAAAAGGATTAGTTTGTATTACTCATTTATTACTTGTTTTATACTGATCCATTATACAACTTGAGTACCTTCTTTCATCTATTTTATCCATGAATACCGTCATTAGAATTATTGATTACTCATTTTATGGAAAGAGATTTGGATAATTAGAGGCTATTTATAATTTGGCAATGAATAAGTTAGTATTTGAGACTACTTGGTATCTGAAAGGTCAAAAGGAAATAGCTTTACTTGCTAGTTTTTATATCAACTAGAAAAATAATTCATGGCATTGATAATTTTGCTTTCAAGATTTTTAATGCAGAATTATGATATATAATGATATCACTGTCTATGATATTGTAGTGAACACAAAACATATCATGAGGCAATGAGAAAAACAAGATGCTTAGAAAGGTGTAAACTGAAGAAAAGTAATAGTGTTGAATTGATTCATTTGTCCATTCAGCAATTTCCTAATCAAACAAGTGTAATTGGAAGTAATGTTAAATCAATTAAATAATACATAATCAGTCAGATGTTTAGGGCAATGTTAATTTAAAATATATAGACAATAAAAAATAACATAAAAACATTGAAAGCATGTGCTACTTTTGTAATAGCAAAGTATGTAATCAATGATACATACACACGTGTAAGTGTGTGTGTGTGTGTGTGTATATATATATATGCATGCCTTTGATAAATTTTCTTTTCTAGGATAACTTTTAAATTATCTCAAAATAGCCTCAGTTTTTCTACTTCTTTCTTACTACTTCTAAGTGTTTTCTGAGAAATTTTCCCCTAGCTGTGTCCTTTGCTGTTTTCTATGATTACAACCATTTTCTAAACTATAACTTCCATGTCATTCATCTCTTTCCTTAAAAGTTTACTACAGATTAATTTTACTTTGTAAAATGAATTGAAAATGTACTATTTGCCAAATGTGTTTTTTTTATTGCAGATATTTCTATTTGAATCATATGAGAACAAAATGGGCTTAATATATATTAAGAAGGGTTAGGTGCAGAGAGGAACTTCCTGATTAAGAGTTTTTTTTGACATTAAGGGAACTTGTGATATCTACTTCCCAGAAGGATTTTAAGAATTGAAGAGACTCATTTCTCTGATAGATTAGGTGCAATTTTGCCTGGAGGTAGGTGACAAAAGAGATAGCCCTTGTAGCATGATATGAAATAAGGAATAATAGGTTTTGAGTACTTTATAACTGCAGTTCACCCTTTTTTCTGTCCTGAAATTTTTTAAATTGTCTAGACTTTGGATATAGAATTGTGTCATCAAGCAACTTTTGGATTTAACTAGAATTTCTACAGACTTGTCCTTATTAGGATTTGTGAGATATTATACCATCTGATGTATAATTGCTGAAAGCAATTCCCAAATTTTATTTAAAGTAAGTTATTTTTTTCCTATACTGAGTATCTGTTATAAAAAGTGAATGAAAATAATATTTTACAATAAAAATATCTGAGTAAACAAAATATAGTAAATTAATCACTGATAAAAATAATTTTTAATTTGATAATTGTTTTAGTAATAAACTTTCAAATACACTTAAATTTGTTCTTATTTTATCCCTCATTATAATTCTTATATATATTTCCCACCACTTTAAATATGCAGCCACCTTAATTATATTTCTAATTTAATAGGTGATGTAATAATTAAGTTTAAATGAATTGGTAATACACTTTTGGATAAAAACATAATCCAAATCACAAAATCTCCAGATTTTAATATCTAAAATCATGTAAACAAATAACTGTTTAAAACTCAGGAACATATTCACTAGTAGCATCTTAAAAAGGCATCAAACATAACTTACAGCATCAATAATTTTACAAAAATGGCATCCAAGTAAAGTAACAAGATAGAATAGGATCCCCAAGAGTCAAAATTATCCTCCACCAATAAATAGTAAGTGAAAATAAAATAAGCTACAAAATCCAATGATTTCATTTCACTAATGATTTTCAATTAGAATACATTGGTTTTAGGAATAAGTATATTTGAAATTGAATGGAAAACTGTGAAAAATTATGGAGAGGGGATAGTAATGCCCACAAACTCAGCTGTAAGCAAAAATAAATACATGAGAAGGCTAACATTTTGCTTTCTCGAGGCTGGAAGTACAGTGGAAAAGCAATTATAATTGCACAGAGATTATTAACTCCAACTTGGCACATAGATCAGTGTGCACATTATTGGGACATTGGAAGAAATTTGAATATTAGTATTATATTAGATATTAGCATTTATTTTTAGTCAACACTGATTTTTCTGACTGTAATTAGTATACTGAATTCATGTGGGCCCATGTTTTTGTCTTTAGGAAATACATGCATAAATATTTAGGGATGAAGGTTATTGTCATATTGTCTACAAATACTTTTTGAAAGTTTTCACAAATGTGTGTGTGTGTGTGTGTGTGTGTGTGGGTGTGTGTGTGTGGGTGTGTGTGTGAGAAGGGGGAGAGAGATGGTTTTAATTCCCCAAAAGAGTGGGGGAGGATTTAGAGAGATGGAAAATATTTTTACCTCTTTTTAAGCCATTCCCCCATTATAATTCTAGGAGCTGGCATTGCAGAAGAGCTTTCAAAAAGAAGAAAAACAAAAATTAATTTTGGAACACTTCATAAACCAGTTTTCTTAGAGTCTGTAGGGCATCCAGCTGAGGGGTCTAAATGTTAAACTCAAAGAAGCATCTTCAGTTTAAGTGGAAGTAGGTAGTGGAAATTGGACAGATTTATTTCACCTAGAGTATGTGCATCACAAAATATGTTTGAGGGGTCAAGGGCTCCAACCATTTAATACCATCACATTGGGGGTTAGAATTTCAGGAAATGAATTTAGAGGAGGGGCACAAACATTCACTATATAATAGGTGTGAAAATGAGTTTGTTAAAAAAATATAGAATAGTCAGGTTTGAGTGCCCAGCATGATGGGTTCTCTGTGAGGCTGCTTCTTCAACTAAGGTAAGAAAGCACATGAAGCATGATGTAATGAGCCGTGGCAGCCTCCTAGAAAGGAAGATGGGACACAATGAAAATTATAGTTCATATATTTTGCTAGATGTTATGGGGACACAAGAAAGAAATTGGAACTTCAGAGTATATAGTATGGTAGCTAGAATGTGCCTGATTAGAGAGTTATTTTATGAAGATCCCTGAGCTTTTTCAGCCTGAGGAAGGTACCATATCACCTCACTGGCCGGCTCTCTGTTCTCTACGGTAGATGCTAGTGCAGGTGGGAGAACAAAATAAAATGAATACAAATGAATTAAGGAGTTTAGTTGAGAAAGAAGACAACAAAATAAATTCAAGGAAACAAAAGGATAAGAATGATTCAGATAATGTAAATTAACAAATTAGAAAAGAGATAAAAGTAGAGTTACAAAATAAATCCAGGCTCTAGTTTCTTGTAAAAAACTAACAAATCAGTAGAACTATAGGTAGCCCAATAAAGAAAAAAAAAGGAAACATGATAAAGTCCAAATAAAATATATTAAAAACGCAAGATAGGAAATTATCATGGAGCATTAAAGTAATCTCAGGGGAATATTATGCAAAACTCAATGTCAATAAAAAGGATGGGCTTTTAGGAAACCATGAATTGAGAAAGTTGAACCGAGATTCAAGCAGGTGAATAATCTAGAAGGAAACTGGAGAGACTTTCAAAGTTATTCTTAGAGAATCTGTATGCTTGATCGGTTTCACAGGTAAATCTATTTATAACATGGTTATTTCACATTAGAACTAATGAGAGAGATGAATGAAAAAAATATTGATGCCTAGGCATAACCCCAAGAAATTCTGATTACTTTGTTAGATACTACTAGGATTATTAATAACTACTTAATTTCTAAAAAAAAAAAACAAAAGGAAAAAAAGGAAGAAACAGAATTCCTTCCAAACATATATTTAGTTATATGAATAATGTTTATAAATATATAATTAGATATCAGTTACTCTCTCCTCATACTTTACTCTTTGTCTTCCTAGATTAAACTTTTTCTTCAAATCAAGAAATGTTTAAAGATCACATATGGGTAAGATTTCAAGGAGGCTATGCTTTAATAACTGTGCAAGCCAATTCTATCCAACAATTATTCTTGGAAAACTGTGATACATTTTTACCACAGAGAGTGTTTCTATTTTGATCTTGATTTCTAATCTCTGCTATATATTTTAAAAATTCTAGACAAAGACAAAGCATCTTAGATTATGCCTACTGTTGCTTGCTTTGAACCTGCACAGAAAATGAAAGAATATGAAGGGCTCAGTATTCCTTACATTTCTGCAAACTTAACCATCTAAAATTAAGGTCATTTGGAGTCACAAAAATCATAGATTCTTTATCTATATGTATAATGATAATTTCTCTCATTTCATTTTGATTTAAATGAAACAATTTATATAAAATGTATAGACGATAGAGGTGTTCTGCCTAATTCAATAGGGAAGTGACCTCAGAGTGTATTATATTAAATTTTTTTCCAGAAAATGTTATTCTTTAGAATTTCAATTCCTTTTTGGCTGCTTTTCTGTCTCATGTAACAGCAAAGCCAAGCATGTGTTTCATATGCTATAAAACTAATTATGATAATGTTGTATGTTGTCACACTAACAAAAGTTTAACATATTCAAAATGTACTTCTTTTACAAACTCTTAGATGTTTAGAATATTTAGTTCATTTCCAGTCTGTGAGTTGCAGTAAATAAGATATATAATTTGGGATACTTCAATTTAGAGTGATTTCATTGGTTCTGAGTTTTTTTCCCCCTGTAGTTTTCTTTTTTGTTGTTGTTGATGTTGTTTATATGTATAGCAGATGGCAACAATCATAGAAATCAGTACAGCAATCAAAGGCATCAGTGGTATGATGCATCTTTGTCAGGGTCACAGGATGCACCCACTGGGAAAATAGTGACAACATCTGACAGCAAGTGCTGAACACTGCTTAGTAATCAGACAGGATCAGGACCGAGGGTGACCTAGAGCTGTTGAATAAAATAAGAGAGGATAGAAAAGGATGCCAGGAGTTTATTTGCAGCAAGAAAATTACATAGGCAAAGTGCAAAAAAAAAAAAATGCAAAAAAATTGTTTTTGCTTCTTCAATAATTCAATGTCTATTGCATTCCTGATAGTTGCATGTTGGTTGGGATAACATGATAAATTGCATGAGCTGAAGTGAAGATAGGCCTAATTTGCACAAAAATAGTCTCAGCTTCATACTAATGACTACATTCATGAATTTTGTTTTAATTTTTCATTATTTATTTTATTTTTTGGAGACAGTGTCTACCTCTGTCACCCAGCTTTTTAGCAGTGGCATCATTATTGCTCACCACAACTGCCAATTCTTGGGCTCAAGCCATCTTCCTCTCTCATCCTTCCAAGTACGTGGGACACAGATGCACACCATCATGCTCTATTTTTTGTAGAGACAAGGTCTTGCTATATTGCTGAGGCTGGTCTCGAACTCCTGGCCTCACGCCATCCTCCTGCCTTGCCCTCCCAAAGTGCTGGAATTCTAGGTATAAGCCACTGCAGCCTGCCTACATCCATGCACTTTAAAATGTGAGCATTCCCAACAAATTATCTCAATTGAAGTATTGGTGCTAATTTTCACCATTTTGTTTGTGCAAACTCATTATGGATACATTCGATAAAAGTTGTATTACAAATTTCTACAGAACTTTTAATTTTTTCAAAGAATTTTAATTTTCATTTTTTCCTCACTTTTGTTTCCTTTCTTGATCTCTTTGTTGTCATATACCAAAAGGTAAGCATTTCCCAATTTTAGGTAATCAGTTTTCTCCTTATGTTATTTCCTCACCAATGATGACATCAGTCACTTTCACATTTTTAATCTCAATGATTAGAACTCTCAATTGTTGATTTGTAGCTGTGATTTCCCTCTAAATCCCCTCTGCTACATAACTGGCACAGACCCTCAAACTTAACAGTTGACATCACTTACATGAACAAATCTTTCTGACTTTTATATCAGTTAATATAATTTTTATAATAAGCATTCTTAAAGTTTTGCGTCGTTTCTAATATTTACATCTCCCTTCCCCTAAAAACAACTATTTATATTTTCTTCATGTATGATGTGTTATTTAATCATATATTTTATTTAAGACTTATCAAGCCAAACTCTATAAACATTTGATAGTTCAAATAGTTTGGTGTTTTAATTGGATTATCAGTGATTCAGATACTTTATCCTTTGTACAGATCTTTTCTCTGAGGAGAATTCTTGTGTGCACTGAAAGTAATCCAGTATGAGAGGGGACTATGGTTTCTTGGACTTCAGAAAGCAAGTGGGTGTCCCCCCTCTTGGGAACAGGGGCACAGTGTATACTCAGAAACATAGAGGTATAAGTATATTCCCAACCATGGAATGCAGCAGTCCCTGCCATGTCAAATTCTACAAGGGAATTAAACATGCTCTGGCGTTGTTTTGGTTTTGTGAATGAAAAGAGTAACAATGCTTAGCAAGAGAAGTAAGTTACCTTTTGGTTGTACTTCTATTATCACACACTGGTAAAATACTGTAAAATGGTATTACTTAACTCATTTTAGGTGTCTCTGGTAAGTTTACCCTATCTTATCATGGCAATTGGGTTTTTGAGATTAAAGAAGAAGAACTGCATCTTAATCTTTTAGTTTTCTTCATAATGCTTGAATAATTTCAGTACAAGAGTAACTATAAAGTCAATATACCATAAAACATAGTAGTATATGATATGTGAATGGGGTCTGATTATTAATATAACTACTTAGCCAAACATAACACTCTGGAAAAATGGACTTTCCCTGGAATTTCATTTTCTTCATTTAAAATACAGACTAATTTTATATTTATTTTATTTTATTTTATTTGTTTGATGAACATCCTTAGTGTAAATATTGGTTCTATTATGTGGCTCAAGGCCATATAGAGTAGTGAAAAGTAGGTGAGGTTTTGATTCCAACAGATTTGAATTTGAAATCCTGTCCTTTAATATCTAATATTACATTGGGAATTAATTTTATATATGTAAACCTGAGAGGATTTTTTAATGTGGTGATATATGTGATAAAACTAGAACAGTGGCAAAGACGTAGAGCATACAGTGACCTTAATAATCTTCTCATTATTAAGATCACATTCATCAGGTTTAAAATCATAAAGGCTTTCAACGGTGATCTATAATATAGAATAGATTTCAGAGGGTTGGAAAGGGAGTACTGAACTAGGAAACCTACCAGAAATCTGTGAAGCTCATTGACAATGTTTTGAATTTACATATGTGTTTTATTGCTGAGTTTATTTTGGCATAAACTACATTCTAATGTTTATTTAATATTCTATATTATTTTTAAGGCATGTTTTTCTCTATTGCTAAGCTGGAGATGTTTATTACAATAAATTAGGAACTCAAACTATAACTATCTCTTTATTTCTCTTTCTATATGGTTTAACACAAATTCCACTTATTCTGTGGACTTTTTGCCTAATCCACTAAGCAGTCATTTATTTTTTTAAATTTATGCTCCTATTGTAATTTGTATTACCACGATTATGTCACTGATTATATTAACACTATAATGGAACCTCAAAGGATAACAATAATGTCTTAAATTCAAGCATACTTGGGATTGAATAATATTTTGTTTCACTTCTTGTGTAAATGCTGGTCAGTTATGTTACATTTGGTGCAAAGACCTATTAGTACAAATTGGAAATATTAGTTCTTACTATCTTACAGTAACTTATTTTAAAGCCAGATGAGATGGAGATTATTTGTGTGTAAAATATTTAGAACATTATCTGGCACAACACAGTTATTCAGTGAATGTTTTCTTATGTTAAGGCTTACATAAATGAATAAGAAAATTCTAAGAAATACAAATAGGTTAAAGCTATATTCAGAAACCTTCTAAAAATAAAAGTACCATTGATATTTGTTAATATTTGAAAATAAACTTACAGTATTTAATTTCTATTATTTGAACTTTCATTCTCTGAACAGCAATCTATTGTAATTATAACATGTAAATTTTATTTAGGCTTAATTCTTACTTTTAAAAGTTCATCATTATAATTGTATACTCCATGAAAACAATCAATATACATAACATTTCTGGAGTTTCACATATTGGGCAAACATTTTTGTATGTCATTTTGTCATTGAGTATGATAATATGTTGCCTCATTTAATTAATAGATTTTTATATGTTTATTATCTATATATTATTACCTTAATAAATTTAAGCTTATCTTTTTATTATTCAAATGTACACCATTATTTAATTTTACAAATTCTATCCTTGTTCACTCTAAAATTATATGGACTAATAAGAGGAAATGTTTATTTTCCTCCTTCTTAAGATGCAAATATACTAGCCATCAAACTAAACTTAGCTAGAGGAGTTTGCCAAACAGTGTATACATTACCATTTTTAATGTTTTGCTACTGGGCATTTGTGTACGAAAGAAGTCACAGGTAAAGTAGATATTTTCTTCCAGCACCAAGTTACAGTTTGATTCATAATAGAAAATTAGAAATTGATAGGGTAAAACCTAATTCCCAAGTTAAATTCTTTAAGTATATTATGCCAACTAGTATGTTACTTACCAAGTGTATCATAAGCCCTAAGAGCACAGAGTAACTAGAAAGAAGACATTATGTAACAGACTATAGAGTTTTATAATCAAATGTAAATTTGAGTTCTCAATTCTTCCCTAAATCCTTTTTTGATTGTTTGCTGTAGTTCACATGCAAATAAATCAACAAATACAGAAAAGAGATGTACTCTCCATTACTATTTCTTTCTTTTCAGGGATAAATGGATTTTCTATGCTTATATTTAACAAATGTTTCACTAGGTCCCACAAAATTATTTGTTTTTTAGAAGTTCAAAATAATAGCAAATTTTTTTCTTCATGACATTTGGCTTTTCAGTACACTTTTAAAAATAATTTTTCAATTTTTAATTCATTCATAATTTAATCCCTTCAACCAGCAATGCATTTACTCAGAAAGTTTGAATATGTACTATATGCTGGATTGTGGTATAAAATGGTGAACAAATGTTCTTCTTTAGAAATAAATATACTGAAATCCAGAAGATAGATTGACGTGGCCAATATCACATAAAAGTAGAGATCAATATACATTTATCCTGATTATTAGTCTACTATAAATCACATAAGTTATTAGAGTATGTTAGCTTTCAATCTATTAATTTTTGTTTTATTTTATATGTATTGATATATTTATTTTTTAGCTATTATTTAGTTAGTTTAATGGTACTGAACACTGTTCATTTTCGTTAATGTGTTGACCACACTCGAGCAGTTGTTAAATGAGGGATTGATATATTATTTGTCAACATTAAAGTGTTTTAAAAAACAAATAAACAACAGCAAGATGAATTAGGAGGCAATATGTATAACTTAAGACACTCATATAAATGCATTAGGTGGATTTGAAATGACAAATATTTTCGGATATACTTGATCTTTAGATAACACTATGATTGGCAATTTGCACAATTCCTCTTTTAATTATTTTATTTGCAAGGTCAAATCTTGTTGATTCATGAAACAGTAAATTTACCAAATGTATTTAGAGAATGAAAAATAGCTTTAGTGGACCAGCACTCATAAGCTTTACAAGACGTTTTAATACTATAGAGAAATTAGTGTCTGTTGATAGCAATTAGCAAAATAAAATCCACCTTGTAGCTCTTCACTACTAAATGGAGATTAAAAACTTATACATCATTATTTCTATGTTTAAAATACAGATCTGAAATTAGAAATGTTTTCTTGTGTCATCTTTGAACTTATAAAAAGACAAAATTATCAAGAAAGGCATATTGATGTTTATAATTTTGAAAAATAAATTGTAATATTTCCAATTAAACATAGAAAACTCAATGTTTACATTGACCACATGACTCTCTCTGTTTCTATCTCCTTGGTAAAAATTTCTTAAAATGCTCATACATGGACACTATGAGTCATTTATTATAATGACTCGGAGATCAGAAAATGTGACAATAGCTAAAAGAGGTCAAATAATTTTGGCAGCTGGAATGTAGGTGAGTGAAGATAGCTAATTATCATAGTAGAAGTAGGTGAAAACCGTGCCTTTGTTGTCATAAAACAATATTAAACAGTTTTTGACCTAGAACCCAGAATGTTCTCAAGAATGAAAGGAACAATGTGCCTCTACAAGCAGGGGTCTGATGTAACACTGAAAATAGAAATGTTGGTAAAAAATCTGCAGAAGAAAAAGAAATCACAGATCCTATTTACCACACTGTACTGTCATAGAATAGTCATTTACAAGTAGATGGATAGTGCCACCATCCAAAAAAACAAAAAAGACAAGTCCATATCCTAATCATTGAAACCTGTGAATACTACCTTATTTGGAAAAGGGTCTTTGCAAATGAAAGTTAACAATCTTGAGATGAGGAGCTCATTCTGTTATTACCAGACTGGACTTTAAATCCACTGACAAATGTTTCTGAAGAGAAAGGAGAGAAGATTTAATAGAGAAGAAGACACAGAAGAATATAATAAGAAAGTAAAGGCAGAAATTGGAATGACACAGTCACTATCTAAGGAATAATAGCCACCAGAACTGAAAGAAGCAAGCAATAGATTCTCTCTTAGAGCCTCTGTAGAAAATACAACCTTGCAGTCACTTTGCCTTCAGAAATCTGGGACTCTGAAATGTGAGAGAATAAATTGATTTTTAAGTCATCACGTTTGGGTAATTTGTTACAGCAACCACAGGAAACAAATACACCAATCCTCATCCTATAAAAGAATGGAAGTTTATTCTCCCTGGAAAGGATGATTCAGAGAGAATCTTGGAACCTAAAGCACAGATGACAGCAAAGGAATATGCAAAAACAAGAATATTAAATGAAAATGCCATCATATTAAAAACAGTGAGGCATTGCCCATGCATGCTAGATTTCTGATGAGGGAAGCCTCATTAACTCCTCTACACAGAAAGTTGGACAATTTCTTTCTGAGAAACATCTAGCCCAAAAGAACATATCATATGTTAATGACACTTAATTTTCCTTAAAGAAAAATAACCGGCTCTAATTTTAGAAATTGATGGTGATGCCCCACCAATCATAATTCCTTCCACCAAACACAGATTTTTCTATCATATCCATAGAAACACATCTTAAGTGTACAGAAACCACTGAGATCCAGTATGTATTTGAGGAAAAGCTCTAAAATAAAACAAAGAGTAAAGCAGAGCAAAAAGTAGCAGAGACATCTAAAGCATTGTGCAAGACAATGAAAAAATTAAAAAACATATTTATAAAGAGGATAGGGTTTCATTGACATAAAAATACTGTATATAATGTAAAGCTTTTATAGAAAAAAGTATCTTTTGGAAATTAAAAATAACTTAGAAGAAATAAAACAAGCATTAGAATTTTTGTATATAGAGCCAAAAAAAACTCTTTTGAAATTCACAGCAAAAAATAAAATAAAATAAAAAATGTAGGAACTAGAGAAGATATGAGAATATTAAGCCAAGAAATCTAACAATTCGATAAAAGGAGTGTCAAAAATTGAGAAAAAATTAATGAGATCAGATTATCTACAGCACAATAAAACATCCACATATTGAAGGTCAGACTGAAAAAGGTTATTGAGCAACCAACAAAAAAAATTTTAAAAAATTCATACCAAACCATATCATTGTGAAATTTGAAATGCCAGAGATAAAAGAAAATATTCTAAAAGCATTCAGAGAGAACAGAGAGCGACGAATGAAGGAAGGAGGGAGCAAAGAGGAGGGGGTAGGGGGGAGAGAGAGAAATGATTAAGAATTAGAGTTTTAAATGACTTTGTAATGGCAGTATTCAAATTATAAAGAACCAAGGAATTTAAAATTCAGAAGGCAATTGTTTTCTACAAGAGAATTTTATACTAATCCTATAATCAGACAACTGTGAATGTAAATACATTTCTAGATATGCACATACAGTCAAAATGTTCAGAGTTATTAAAAGATATCCTACAAAATGATAGTGAAGCAAGAAAGAAGAAGCCAGGACGTAGGGCTTCCAGCACTGGCAAGAGGGGCTTGAGGCCCCAAGAGGATAGTGAAGAGCAGTCCATGGATGTATTATTTGCAGTAGGGCTGGAGTACACATAGTTCATATTGGAATAAAAAGTTAAACTTAAAATTATTGTCAGGAGATGCAGACTTAGGATAAGATATTTGAAGATCATTTAGTGATAAATAGTAAAATTAAGCACACAAAATTAGGTGAATATTAGCAAAAGAATAAAACAAAAACTTATAAAACAAAAAAATTAGAATTGTACACATTTATTCTATGAATAATATCTAAATATTTGTAAAAGAGGCAAACTCTGAAAACTGGTTGAAAGAAAATTTGTGTTATAAACAAACAGGTAGGATCTCTTTGGAAAAAGAAAAATCATCCATATCAGCCATAGTATCAAGATTTAAAATGGAAATATCTACATTTGGCAACATAAGCATGCTGTTTTCAAATCTAGAGTTAAATACCAACTACCATGAGAAATTGCTGAAGAGTGGAAATAGTTGATTACAAGATGAGTACACTTAAATTAGATATTTAGATAAGATCTTAATTTTGTAATAGTCAAAGCATTATTTTAAAGACATTTTCAACATTAGACATTTTAATTTCTCATTATCAATCACTTCTCTCTCAAACATAACAAATGAAGAAAAAGTGTATGAGGAGAGGCAAAATAGTGCACTGACAGAAACTCTCAATATTCTCCCTTTATTTCTTTCCATGTTGTCTTTTAGGAGGTATTTTTCCATCATTTTACAAATGCAAGAGTAGAGAATCACTGAACCATTCTACTTCAAGAAGCAGTGGGGATGTAGGCAGTATTAGAAACTGTAGGAATCTAAGTCTAGACCTCAATAGCCACTTCTGGAACAAAATAGAAAATGGGCTACTTTTCAAAGATATGCTACATATATATGGCTACTTTCGAACAATTTTCCCAAGGCAGAACTTCAAGTACTAAAGAATCAAATGCATGATTTGCTATCTACTTCTGTTCCCTGTTTCTCTTACTAGAGAATGGCAGCACAAGGAAGGGATTCATAAAGAATTGTTCAGCCTCTAAGAAAGAAGAAAATAAAATTAAAATAAATGTGAACAATGTCCATACTCATTCTACCTATTCAACTTCTAATTTATTACTCAGTCAAGCTAACTATAATAACACAATTTTTAATATAATAAAAATATAGAGGAACATTTCTCCTAGAAGCCTAACTAGATTGAACAGTTCATCTATATTTCCTCAAAATATGAGGATCATATTCAGTGTAAAATCAAGAAACTTCACAACACAAATGTACACAAATAGATACATGTATACACACATATACATGTATATACATGTATATTTTTGTGAGTGGTGAGAGATATGGATCCTGTTTCAATCTTCTACATGTGGCTATACAATTTTCACAGCACCATTTCTTGACTAGGGATTTTTTTCCCCCGTGTATACTGCTGTCTACTTTGTCAAAGATCAGATGACAATATCTAGACGGTTTTATATCTAGGTTCTCTGTTCTGTTCCTTTGATCTATGTCTCTATTTTTGTACCAGTACCATGCTATTTTAGTTATTATAGCCTTGTAGTATAGCTTAAAGTCTGGCCTCCATATTAGTCCTTTTTGCTTAAGGTTGCTTTGGCTATTTGGGCTCTTTTCTGGTTCCAAACAAATCATAGAATTATTTTTTTTTCTAGATCTGCAAAAGATGACATTGGTATTCTCATGGGGATTGCATTGAATATATAAATCATTTGGGGCAGTATGGACATTTTAACAGTGCTGATTCTACTGATCCATGAAAATGATGTTTTTCCATTTGTTTGTATCATCTGTGATTTATTTCCTCAGTGTTTCATAGTTCTCTTTGTAGAGAGAGATCTTTCACCTCCATGGTTAAATATACTCCTAGGTATTGTATTTTCTTTGTCACTATTGTAAAGGGTATTGAGTCTTTGATTTGATTCTCAGCTTGACTGTTGTTGGTGTACAGGAATGCTACTGATTTGTGTACCTTGATTTTGTAGCCTGAGACATTACTGAATTTATTTATCAATTCCAGGAGTCTCTTGGAAGAATCTTTGGTGTTTTCTAGATCTCATATCATCAGCAAAGAGTGATAGTGTCACTTGCTATGTTCCCATTCGGATACCCTTAATTTCCCTCTCTTGCTTGGTTGCTCTGGAAAGGACTACCAGCACTATGTTTAATAGAAGTGGTGACAGTGTACATCCTTGTCTTGTTCCAGGTCTGAATGGGGATGCTTTTCACTTTTCCCCATTAAGTATGATGTTGGCTGTGGGTTTGTCATAGATGGCTTTTATAATTTTGAGGCATATTCCATCTATGCCTATTTTGTTAAGAGCTTCTACACAGCCAAGGAAACAATATAGCTGCCTATTATCTCCTCCTACCCAGCTTAGCAATGGCCACAGGGGTAATGTGTACATTCCTGGTACAGCTTGCTAGAGCCAAAGGGGGCAACACAGAGATTTTAATCAGAGAAATCTGTTTATATGTTTTGAGCTACTTGGTGTCTTTTTGAGGTATAGTCCCTGGGGCTTGATTGCCTTTGTTTTATCCACTTCAGAGCATTCTTAAGGCATATATTATAAATAATTAAAAGCAACTAAATAAGAAAAAGACAAACAACCCAACTGTGTTTTTACAATGTACCTATGAAGTAGATACCACTACTGATTTTATAAACGGGGAAATCAAAACTTCTAGAGAAGTTGATAAAGTCTATTCCAGAGATTACACTCCTAACCTGCTTCTCCACATGACAAGTGACCCCACACTATGAGGGCAGTACTGTATACATAAGTGTCAAAATAGAGTTGCAGGGAACACATCAGGTGTGTTCTCAGAAGTGAAGGTTTTCAGAAAGGCAAGGAATAATTTTGTAAGAAATTGAGGGCAACTATCCTGTATTACCAAATTCACATAGTTATCATTACATTTTAAATTTTATCAATAAAATTATTCATAATTTTTCTCCCTTGCTATATGATACCTATATAAAATAATTTATTTTGTCTTTTGGCCCACAAAGCCTCCTCACTCTGTTTCTTTACAAGAAAAGATTGCTAGCCCTGTTGTAAAAATCATAATACATAAAGAAACACTCCTAAATAGTAAAATTCTCAATATAAGTATTTTAAATGACCAACATAAACAGTAAGTGCATACCCCTTCTTAAATTCCAGTAAGCTTTTCTTCCTCCTATAGCCAAGTCATTCTGTTTTTTTATGGTGAACTCAAGACATAGAAGTTGTTTTATAAAAGTTATTAATTTTATAAATTCAGATATGTTTTATAAATTTATTTCATCATTTGAACATAGTCAAAAAGTTATGTTTCACTATGAGAATCATAATGGTAAACAGCCATTCCTGCCCCATATTCTCTTTCTATTAATTATTGTATATCAGAGGCATAATTCCCAACTCAGTAGATTTTTCTTCTGTAACTCTGTATTTATAATAACCATCTTAAAATATTATAATATAATTGGATAATTTAACACTATGTCAGCGTTAGCTATGCATTCTTGTGGTAATTTGGGACTTGATGTTGTTGTCTATTTCCTGAAGCAAATTGTGTTTTTCCTGCTTATTTTTAACCATCTCTGTACCTTTCTATGTCCTTTGCTATTGACAGAATTGATCCTAAAGCCAGATTTTCACAAGCTAAGGAAGAAAAGCCAGTGCCTCTCATCATTTGCCCAAGAGATTATTCAAACCTTTTATTTTTGATGAAGGGCCTTATACTTGCCTTCTCTTGTGTCTAAGAACCTCAAGACTAGGTTCTCCGTCATGTCATTTGTTTTCTGTGAAAAACAATCTATCTCCTGGGGATGGGGGGAGAGAAGGTGGTCCTTGAATTCATTCTGCTTGATGGTTTGGGGGCCAATGTCTAGAATAAAATATGTGGTACTTGCACAAATGTTCAGAAAATCCTGCTCTTACAAGTTCTACTATGTTTTCTACATTTTAGTATACATGGCAATGCCAATTTCTTAAATTTTTTGGATGTCTACAACAAAAATCTCCATTTTTTTTCCTCTTTTTCAGAATCACTTCTACCTGTGCTGCTAAAACATAACCAAGTCTTCATCTGCTTTCAAAAAAATTCCAATGTTTTTTCTTTCTCTCATCAGTAGTGGACGTCACTGTACTTTATTTTTGAACATTTGCATTATTTTAAATTTATCTGCTACAATTTTAGTACTGCTTCCAGAAAAAAAATACTGGCAAATCAATGCATCCTATTTCCTATGTGTAACTTGAAATTTATGATATTTTTCAGAAACCCTACAATCTGATATTTTCTGACTCTAAAAATCTAGTGGGTTTTACTTTCAGTTTTCATCAGATTACTTGGCAACACAACAGAAATGGATTTGAATTACCAGTTGTCATTTTTTAACTTGTTACTAATCACAGATTCACCAATTTTTTATTATAAATAAAAACAAAATATGTCTTGCTAAATAACAGTAATTCCTTAGGGAGAATAACACCTGCTTTCTATAGCTTCAGGTAATAATTTATTTTACAGTTTATTTTCTACCATTTTCTTTTTAAAACAAACATCATTCTATAAGAATGAATGAAATCAAGACTTATGAGTCCTCTAGTTGCAATCCCTCTCAGTTTGATGCATAATGAGAAGCTCTGATTGTTTCTTTCCCTGAGTGCTTTTTAGCAGGGTAGATGACAGAGCATGAAAATGATAACAGACTAACAACAATATCTTAATGGCTAATCTGAATAAAATAAAAATTGTGAGATGATTCACATGCAATATAAAAATGGGAACTAATTTTAACTTTATCCAAGCTTATTGAAAGTGATTTTTTTGGTGGGGGGTTTAAACTCAAACTCATGTTTATTTTTGTGGTAAAATAACTTAGCATTTAAAAAAAAATACAGGATTTTATATTGTAATAAACAAAATGATCAAATATTTTGTCTTACATTACCACAAAACAAATCATCACTATCTCTATTTTACATAGAGAATTTAACAAAGAAGAAACATCAACCAGTAGTATATTAAGAGAAATAAACTGAATACTTTTCAACCACATTGAAAAGCGTATGTGGGGGTGTGTGTATAATTTGAGAGGACTCAGCATGTCAACATTGAGAATTACATGGGTATCATTGGAGATTATATATTTCACAATATTTTACAAATCTTCACTTACTCATACTCATCCTTAACTCTATCCCAGGAAACTAAAAGTAAACATGCCTCTTTTTTTGTTGTTTAATTGTTTGTTTATTTTTAATATGAGAAAGTTTGGGTTTGTAGCTTGGA
The DNA here is from genome assembly GCF_020740605.2 of Lemur catta. Classification (NCBI taxonomy): domain Eukaryota; kingdom Metazoa; phylum Chordata; class Mammalia; order Primates; family Lemuridae; genus Lemur; species Lemur catta. Next base: position 55,604,583 of record NC_059140.1, read on the forward strand.
CCATTCAGGAAATAATGGAAGAAGACATATATTGTCTATTGGTGAGCAAAAAAAAGCCATTTAATATGATAATAACAGAAGCTATTTTATGTAACTTAACTAATATTTTTATTTAATGGCCCCTAAAACAATTTTAGAGGGACTTTACTTTATTCATATGGAAAATAATCCTATGATAAAATCAAAAGTAGTTTAAAATTTATATAAATATAATCATAATTGTGGACCAAAATTGTAAATAAGTATTCTTCACCCTCAGAACATCAAAATTTTCCAGTTAAAATGTTGGGAAAAATATGCTTTTTAGAACATCAAATTTTCATTTTATCCTTGAAAAATTTGTTTAATATGGTAATATAGTAACACCTAACTTTATATTTTTAAATTCGTTCTATGTATATTATTTTAATATACTCCTTAAAATAACCCAGTTACGTAGATAGGAGAGATTTGATGATGAAAATTTTAATGCCAGAATGCTTCAAAGAAAATTAAGAACAGAATAGGTGCCTATTTTTCACTATTTTTCTTCTCTGTAGAAATTAAATAACATAAAATTATGAAATATAGAAATTAGTCTGAAATTTTAAAGAAAGCTAATAAAAAGGATCAGATTGCTTTATTTATTGAGAACCTATAATATCAATCAAAAATTACAATTGGCATACACAAGTAAAAACTAACCACCTTGCAGAATTCCTGGTCTAAAAAAAAAAAAAAAAAAACGAGAATATATAAAAGAAGCATATATTAAACCTACATATAAACATGTCAAATATTTTAATTGCTGGCAAGTGGACAGTCCTAATAATTAAACTATGGGAATAATTAGTGATATGTGGGATCACTATATCAAATATATGGAAGATATCAATGTCTAGACAATTTTGAGAGAGAAGAGTTAAGTGGGAAAAACAAAGGGAAGAAACACCAATAGAGGGGGCAATTGTCAATAAAGGGTAAATTTAAGAGTTCTGGATTGCTCAAACCCTGCACATTCCAAAAAAAGGCCTATTTTAAAAACTAGTACTTGGCTGGTTCCTGAGATATAACCTCTGAGCCTTTGATATATTCCTGACAAGAGTTTTTAACATGCCTGAGGGCTTGGGCTGCACTATATTTATGGCATATGCCTGAAGCCTTGGGCCCTACTGTACCACTTTAACCAGCTAAGTTTATTCTAGCAACGTGATATATACTGAAAAGCTGTTTTTGCTCATGGAGGGAAGGGGGCCAGGTTGGGGAATGAACATGTGTTGAAGACTGAGTAGATGAGGTCAGTCACATGCATGACTGACTCCCAATAAAAACACTAAACACTAGACACCAAGGCCTGGCTGAGCTTCCCCAGTTGGCAACACTGGGCACATGGCAGACATTGTTGCTTGGATAATTAAGTGAATTCCCATTTGACTCCATTGAATATGGACATCTAGATGATTTTTCCTGCACTTTAGCCTTTGCCTTTTTTTCCCTCTGCTGCTTTTAATTTGCATCCTCTCACTGACATAAACCATAACTTTGAGTATAACAGTTTTCCAGGCCTTGTGCGTCCTTATATCAGATCACTGAGCATGATGGTAATCTCCGGGACTCCTGATACAGTAAGTTAAAACGTAGATAGTATAAACTGATATTTTCAAGATGTGAACAAATGTAAGATGTAAATACAATACACTCAAAAATACTAATCCTTTACAAATTACTTTAGAGATGAATCGTTATGATGATAATATTAAGTATAGCTGTTTTATGTAAATTATCTTATGTTCCAACCTAAAAACACTATGTGCATTAAAAAATTCAATCAAATTCTATAGCTACAATTATGGTTCTATATGAAGCAAGGCCAAATCACACATATTAATAAATAAAATAATTACAACAGATACCTTTTGAGTGCTTAATATCTTTCAGACATCTTTCTGAGTACTTTATATATTCATGTATATATATAATTCATTCAATTGTCACAAGTCCCGCTGGCATAGTTTACTACTAGTATTATTCCCAATTTAGAGATAAGATCTGGGACCAAACGAAATTAAGAAATTTGTCCAAAGTCAAAAAATAATTAATAGTGATAAAATTAGAATCTATGAATTTTGGTTTTACGGTCCTTCATCTTTCCCACCCAGATATACCAACTACATGCTTTGTTTCTATGGCATACAGAGCAAAAGAAAAATCTAATAAATTATGCATCTCTTGTGTGTCAAACATAGTTTTAACTGTTTTGTATGTATTATTTAATTTATTCACCCACAATATCACATAAGAGAGGATTTTTTTTTTCCATTTTACAAACAAAGAAGCGGGCTCAGAAGGATTCAGCAATTAACTCAAGGTCACTGAACTAGCAAAGGACAGAGCTATAAATCAAAGCTATTGGTCTTTACTGATGCTTTTCATTGATATAGTTGATTAGGGATACTTGAAAGTAGAGAGAGACAAGATAAAAGAGATGACTCTAACAATCTAAGGTCAACAAAAAACTAAAACAGCAATAAGATGAGTAAGAAAAAATACAATTTATTTAATTGGAAGGAGCAAAATAATTCAATCAGTAAAAAATAAGTATAAAAAATCAATCTTGCTTTAAAACAAAGCCAAATAAAACAAAGCAAAATGGAGAATCAAGATTATGACTTTAAAGAAGTGTCTGTAGCAAATAGTAAAAACTATTTTTCTGCTGTGAAAAGTATACCATATCTGGCACTTTTTAAGACTCCTAATGTTAACTATTTCATGAGCTTATTGCTCTGAACAAGTAATAATTGTAGAAAAAATTGTCAGCAACTGAGATAGTTTATCTGTTTGTTGTAACTTATATGCATCTACTCTGGAGCTAAGTATAACTTTCTCAATTTAGCAAAATAAACTTGTTGCAATTGTACATTTTGTCATTTTTCTTCTGGGCCTTACACTTTGACTAACTAAACCATAAATTCAAATTAAAGACAATAGTGAGATAGGAGTCACATATCCTCAGGCAGTTAGGGGAGGAGTCAGAAGGAGAAGGCACTAGGATAAGAAAGTCATGAGAATGTGAATATTAGCCAAGATAAATGTAGCCAGTAGGGACCCTTTAGTTACTCTATTTTGACTATGCCATCCTTATATGAAGCAGAAGGGGAATTCCTTTGATGGAAGCATGCACACAATTGAGGTGACAACATCTCTAAATGAACTATCTTCATTAGCATGGTAAAAAACAATCCAGCATCTCCATGACAGTTTACAAATGCTGTGAGGCAACCTCCAGCAAGTACCCTATATAGATCAAAAGGGAGAAAGACCCTTAGTTCCTGGAACTGTCCACCCTTATCCTAGAAAACCATGAATATTCCACCTCAAGCTTAGCATATTCTTAGCTTTTACCAGAAAAGGACAGACCCTAACCGTGGGGTGGCACTGTTCCTTTTTAGATCAGTCTGCTATTTTGCTTTTTCCTAAGAGTGTACTGTGCTTTCAATAAATGTAGCTGCTTCTGCCTATACTTTGTGTCTGATTTCTTTTCTTTTGCTTGTGCCCCTGCACTTCAATTCCTTTCTGCATGCTGGTCAAGAAACCTCTAGTCTCTGCCATTATGGATCATCATCCATGCTGTTATCGTAATGATTTAATAAGGATGGAATAATCATTAGATGAAATTTAATACCATGTTTTTGACAGTTTCTAATATAAAATTCTTCCTTAATTGCTTAATTTCAGCTCCCAATATGAAATCAAAGTGTAAATGATATACTTCTTTTAGTTCCTTTGTTTGTTTAGGGTTTTTTTTTGTTTGTTTATATTTAATTATGTGTACATAATAGCTGTATATCATATAAGGTACATGTAATGATTTGATATACACATACAATGTAAATTAATCAGATAAAGGTAATTGGGGTATTCATCACCTAAGGCATTTGCCATTTCTTTGTGCTAGAAACATTCAAACTCCACTCTTTCAGTTATTTTAAAGTATACTCTAACTTACCTTTGATTATTATCACTTTGTTGTGCTATCTAAATATTTAACTATATTTTCGCACACATTAACCATCCCTACTTTATGCCCCTCTCACTGCTAACTCACTCAGCCTCTGGTAACCATCAATCTACTCTCTGTCTCCATGAGGTCAATTGTTTTTAATATTTAACTCCCACTTATAGGTGAGAACTTGTGAGATTTTCTATGCTTAGCACATTTCACTGAACATAATGTTCTCCAGTTCCATCCATGTTGTTGCAAATAGCAGGATTTAATTATTTTTGTGGCTACATAATATTCCACTATGTATATGCACCACAATTTCTTTATCTATTCATCCACTGATGGACATTTAGGTTGATTCCAAACCTTAACTATTGTGAATAGTGCTGCAATAAACATGCGAGTACAGATATTTTTTTGCTGTACTGAATGATCCCTCTTTTGAATATGCATACCAAGCAGTGAGTGGGATTTCTGGGTTAGATAGAAGTTCTATTTTAAAGTTTTCTGATGTGCCTCTATACTATTCTCCATAATGTTTTTACTAATTTACATTCCCACTAACAGTGTACAAGGGTTGCTCTTTCTCCACATCCTTGCCAGCATTTGTTATTGCTTGTCTTTTAGAAACCAAAAAAGCAGCAGAAGTAGCTATACGTCTATCAGATAAAATATATTTGAAGAAAAAAACTCTAAAAAGAGACAAAGAAGTTCATTATATGATAAAGGGATCAGTTCAGCAAGAGGACATAACAATTCTAATTATATATATACACGCAACACTGGAGCACCCAGATATATAAACAAATATTATCAGAGCTAAAAAGACATAGAAACCTCAATACAATAACCATTGGAGATCTCAAACTCCACATTCAGCATTGGAAAGATTATTCAGACAGAAAATCAACAAAGAAACATTAGACTTATTGTGCACTATAGACCAAATTGATATAATAGATATTTACAAAACATTTCATCCAAATACTACAGAAACACATTCTTCTCCTCAGCACATGAATCATTCTTAAAGATATACCAAATGGTAGGCCACAAAATAAGTATTAAAAAAATTAAAAATATTCAATTCATACCAAATATTTTCTCTGACAACAATGAAATAAAGCTAGAAATCAATAGAAAGAGGAACATTGGAAACTGTACAGAAACGTGAAAATTAAACACCTTATTCCTGAATTACCAGTGGGTCAATGAAGAGATTAAGAAGGAAATTTAAAAATTTCCCAAAAGTAAGGTAAATGAAAATACAACATATCATAACCTATGGATACAGTAAAAGCAATAATAAGAGTAAATTTTATAGCAATAAGTGCCTACATAAAAAAGTAGAAAAGCTCTCAGTAAATAACCTAACTATGCATCTCAAAGAACTAGAACTAGAACTAGAACAAGAAACCAAATCCAAAATCAGTAAAAGATATAATAAAGATCAGAGCATAAATAAATGAAATTGAAAACAAACAAACAAAAAAACCCAAAAGAATAGCAAAACAGAAAGTTTTTTAAAATAGATAAATAAAATAGACACACTTCCAGCCAGAATAATTAAGGGAAAAAAAGACCCAAATTAATAAAATCAGAAATGAAAAAGGAGACATTGCAAGTGATGCTGCGGAAACTCAAAGGATCATTAGAGAATACTATGAGAAACTATATGCCAATAAATTGGATAACCTAGAAGAAATGAATAAATTTCTAGACATATACAACCTACCAATATGGAACTAGGAAGAAATCCAAAACCTGAATATATCAATAACAAGTGATGATTTAGAATCAGTAATAAATACTCTTCCATCAAAGAAAAGTATGGGACCTAATGGCTTCACTGCTGAATCCTATCAAGCATTCAAAGAAAAATTAATATCAATCCTACTTAAAATATTCCAAAAAAATTGAGGAGGAAGGAATACTCCCAAACTCATTCTGTGAAGCCATTGGGATCACCCTGATCCCAAAAGCAAAAACTCAACAACAACAAAAACTATAGGCCATCTGATGAATAATGATGCAAAAATCCTCAATTAAATACTAGCAAACCAAATTGAACAACACATTAAAAAGATTATTCATCATGATCAAGTGGGATTCATTCCAAGGATGCAAGGGTGGTTCAACATATGCAAATCAATTGATGTGATACATCATATCAACAGAACAAAGGACAAAAACCATATGATCATTTCAATTGAAGCTGACAAGGCATTCAATAAAATTCAACATCCCTTCATGATAAAAAAAAGACAAAACTGTGTATAGAAGGAATATACCTCAACAGGATAAAACCCATATATGACAGACCCATGTCTAGTATCATACTTAATGGGGAAAAACTGAAAGCCTTTCCTCTAAGATCTGGAATAAGATATGGACGGCCTACTTTCACCACTGTTATTCTACATAGTACTGGAAGTTCTAGTTAGAGCAATCAGACAAGAGAAGGAAATAAAGGATATTCAAATTGGAAAGGAAGAAGAAAAATTATCTGTGTTTGCAGATGATATGATCTTACATTTAGAGAAACATATAGAAACCACAAAAAAACTACTAGAACTGATAAACAAATTCAGTAAACTGGCAGGATAAAAAAGTCAAATAAAAAATCAGTAGCATTTCCACATGCCAACAGTAAACAATCTGAAATAGAAACCAGAAAATTTATCCCATTTGAAATATCTATGAATAAAATAAAATACCTAGGAATAAACATAACCAAAGAAGTGAGAGATCTATGTAATGAAAACTATAAAACAATGATGAAAGAAATTGAAGAGGACATAAAAATACGGAAAGATATTCTATGCTCATGGATTGGAAGAACCAATATTGTTACAATGGCCATGGTACCCAAAAACAATCTACAGATTCAATGCAATCCCCTTCAAAATCCCATGGCATTCTTCACATAAATAGAAAAAATAATTCTAAAATTTATATGGAACCACAAAAGACCCAGAATAGCCAAACCCATCCTGAGCAAAAAGAACAAAATGGGAGGAATCACATTACCTGACTTCAAATTATTCTACAGAGCTGTAAGTAACTGAAACAGCATGGTATGGACATAAAAACAGACACATACACCAATGGATCAGAATTAAGAACCCAGAAATAAACCCACACATCTATAGTGAACTTAGTTTTGACAAGAGTGCCAAGAACATACTGTGGGAAAAGGAAAGTCACTTCAATAAATGATGGTGGGATAACTGGATACCCATACATGGAAGAAAGAAAGTAGACCCTTATCTCTTGCCATATACAAAAGTTAAATCAAAATGGATTAAGGACTTAAATCTAAGACATGAAACTATGAAATTGTTAAAAGAAAACATTGGGCAAACACTTCAGGACATTGGTCTAAGCAAATATTTCTTGAGTTATACCCCCAAAGCACAGGCAACAAAAGCAAAATTGGATAAATTGGATCATATCAAGCTAAAAAGCTTCTGAACAGCAAAGAAAGCAATCAACAAAGTGAAGATATAACCCACAGAATGGGAGACAATATTTGCAAACTACCCTTCTGACAAGGAATTGATAACTAGGGTATATAAGGAACTTCAACAACTCAATAGGAAAAAATCAAATAAACCAATTAAAAATGGGAAAAACATATGAATAGACACTTCTGAAAAGAAGGGTTACAAATGGCCAACAGGTTTATGAGAAAATGCTCAACATCATTGCTCATCAGAGAAATGTAAAACAAAATCACAATGAGATATCATCTCATCCCAGTTACCATTCTATTTCTAGGCACAAACTGATTCTAAGATGTTTCTTTTACACTGCTTAACAATTAAGAAAACATGTTCAAGGGTTATAAACTGTTGTCCATTATGGTTTCCTTTACTATGGGCCATAATTTTTTATATCTGAAATGTAAACATCAAATGTGACTACTTATGTTATTCCTTACCAAGGTTTATCACATTCCAGCTGCTTGTGGAGAAAACCTACTGGTATACCAAGATACTATGTATCCCTCTCTTTCTCTGGACTCTTAAGATAATAATGGAAATACAATATATACTTTTGTGTTTTTATTCTTTGTAATCCCATGGCATTAGTAATGAGTACTTAAAGAAAAAGAAAAATATAAGTAGCTACTCTACATCAGTTTCCAACAGAATTTGATATTTTAAATGATAAATTAATATAATAATGCACTCAATATGTAGCTAATATTGATTTGCTATTATTAATCAGCTTCTTGTGTTAACTGAACAAGATATAATTCTCATCCTCAAATAGCTAATTCAATATGGTAGTCAGATAATTGAGATGTTCAAATTTATAGGCCTATGGAAGAACAAAACAGAGCATCCTAAAATAAGTCTGAGAACCAGCGAAAACTTCTTTCATAAAATGATTTGGCAACTATTTAAAGAAAGAAAATGGTGTGGGAAAGAACTAAATGTACGTGTTTTTAAGAAGGGTGCCTATTATTTTCTTCTGATGTTACTTTAAACAATACCCACTAATTATTAAAAATTAAACATTTTCAGCCCAAACATTGTGTAAAACCTCCATATAGGATGTTAGAGCAGCTTTATTTGTAATTGCCAAACTTGGGAGCAACCAAGATGTCCTTCAGTAGGTGAATGGATAAATTGTGGTATACCCAGACAAGGGAATATTATTCAAAACTAAAAGAAAATAAACCATCAAGCCATGAGAAAACATGGGAGAAAATTAAAATACATATTACTAAGAAAAAGAAGCCAATCCAAAAGGTTTCATAATGTAGGATTCCGACTATATGACATTCTGGAAAAGGTAAAACAATGAAGACAGTAAAAACTTCAGGGGTTCTGGGGAGAGAAGGATCAATAGGCAGAATACAGAGAATTTTTAGGGCAGGAAAATACTTTGTATGATAATATAATAGTGGATAAAAGCCACTGTACATTTGTACAAACCTATAAACGTGCAACACCAAGAGTAAACCCTGACATAAATCGTGGACGTTCAGTGATAATGATGTGTCCCTGTAGGACCATCAGTTGTTACAAATGTACCACTCTGGTGGGAGATGATTACAAGAGGGGCCACGTGGAGGTAGGGGTGATATGGAAATCTCTGTATCTTCTCAAATTTGCTGTGAATTTAAAATAACTCTAAAAATAAGTTCTATTAAGAAACAATTTGTTAACTTGAAAATAATAGATGATTTAGTAAATTGACTATGGTACTACATTAAAATGCTATTTATCATATATTAATATATAATTTTCATATTAATATACAATTTCATAAATTAACATTTTTCCATATTAGAGCTAAGGAGTTTTTTAAATCAAAAGTAATTTTAGATTTATACTTCCAGTCCAGATGAATTAACAGGGACCAATTTATTCTTTTGCCTGAAACCACCAAATAACAGACATAATAGTTGAGAAAAGAGTTTGTAAGACTTTAGACATCAGTCAACAAATTACAATAATTCTTTGAGATGGGAAACAAAGTGAGTCCTATGATTGCACCTATTAACTGTTTAATACCTCATTGCTATAGCACCTTCAAAAAAAGAAAAGAAACAAAAAGGCAAAACAAGGAAAATAAATGTGTCCATTGGTTTGTCAATTATTAAATTGTAAATATGCACCATTACACAACTATTAGAATTACTAAAAAAACAAAAGAAAACTAACAAACAACAGAAATGATAATCCACCTGATAATACCAACTACTGATAACAATAGTGAAACAGCAGAAACTCTTATTCACGGCTGGTGATATATGAAATGTATAATAACAACCAGTATAAAAAGCAATTTGGCAGTTTCTTCTAAAGTTAAACATGAACTTACCATACAATCCTTCATACCACAGTATTTAACCAAGAGGATTTTCAGTTTAAGAATATTTAAAAACCCTTTACACAAAGGTTTATATCAATTTTATTCATCATAACCCAAAACTATAAGCAACTCCAGTGTCCTTCAGAAGGCGAGTAGATACATAATCTATTGTATATCTATGCAATAGAATATTACTCAGCAATAAAAATAGACTATCAATTTTTATGGCAATATTGGTGATTCTTAAGTACATTTTGCTGAATGAAGAAGCTAGGCATGTGTGGCTATACATTCTTTTCTTTTCTTTTTATTATATTCTTGGAAATAAAAAAAGAGAAGCATGCACAATTGGGTAGTGATTGCCAGGGGTTGTGGTAGTGAGATAGTATTGACTAAATAGGAGAGGCACAGAGAATTTTTATGTTGATTGTACTGTTCTTTATTGTACACTCATGGTAGAAACATAACTTCATGCCTTTGAAAAACTCATAGAAATATTGACCACAAAGGATGTAGTTTAACTTCTGAAAAACAAACAAACAAACCAACACAAAAAGTGTTGAGGGAATCCAGAATTGACAACAGACTGTGAAATGTTTCTAACTATTTTTTCAATGAATAGCCTATATTCTCAATGAAGGAATGGAACAAAACAAAAGAGTTTACCCATGTAAATTTGGGCAGTTCTATTTTGACTGAATAATGTAAGCCTGAAGACATAGAAGAACTGTACAAAAATGTCTTACCCTAGTTGGAAAATTTGTTTCTCACAGGATATGGTTAAGCAATTCTGGAATCACTTCACATGCATGTTATAGTTACATACGTGAGTAAGTATATTTTAGAAAATGAGATCCAAGGCAAATAAGCAATGGAAAAGACTAGAATAATCCCTGTGCTGCTGTATTTGTTCATATTTTTATGAATTCATATTTGTATATACATATGTATATATCTCATATAGATATTTAAAAGGAATAAGAAAGAATGGATAATATATTTGTAAGAGATTCCCAATTAATGAAAGTAGAATAATTGAGATAACAAAAAAACACCTTTAGAACACTAAAGTAATAATTGCTGCATGTAAGATCCATCAGTGAATGCTAAAATTTGTGGGAGAAACTTTAAGGAGAAATAGGCTACTTGTATTGTCTCAAAGTTTTCCCCCAAAATATTTATTAATTACTATGAGTATTTTTACATATGTATAATTTTTTTTTTTTATATTTGCCCACTCCAGTCAGTAGAGCCTTATTCCGCACCCTTTGAGTTTGGATTAGACTTAGTGACCTGCCCTTAATACATAGAACATGAAAAGGAAAAAAAAAAAAAAAAAGTAGTAACTTTACAGTTACAAAACCCAGCATACACCAGAATACTTAGATGATGCAGGTTTACATCACCGGTAGTAACTCTCATTAATACTATGTATTCCCTAACCATAACAAAACAATTAAAATACCCCAAGTCTGTGTTATTCATCTCCAAAATTCATAATCCCAATCTACTTGGTTTGTACTTTTCAGGATTTCAAGGTCCTTCAAGACAAGGAAACACCAAAAATCTGTCCCAGAATGGGTGAACTTTAAATACTATATAGTATCCTGAATTAGGTCTTGAAACATAAAATGGAAATTAATGGTAAAACTGAGGAGATTAAAATAAAGTCTGTAGTTTATTTAACAGTTTTGTAACAATGTTATTATTTTTAAAATCTTTGATAAATGTAGCATTATAATGTAAAGTGGAATATTAGAAGATCCTGGGTATGAGTATATAAGGGCCTTCTGTACTATCTTTGCAGATTTCATCTAAATTTAAATTTATTTAAAAAAATAAAATTTTAGTCATCTACCCAAAAGAACAAAAGACATTCTATAAAAAAGACATCTGCACTAGAATTTTTATAGCAGCACAATTCACAATTGCAAAGATGTGGAAACAACCCAAGTGCCCATCAATACATGAGTGTATTAATAAAATGTGGCATATGTATACCATGGAGTTCTACTCATCCACAAAAAACAATGGTGATATAGCAACTCTTGTATTATCCTGGATCTAGCTGGAACCCATTCTACTAAGTGAAGTATCCCAAGAATGGAAAAACAAGCACCACATGTACTCACCATCAAGTTGGTTTTAACTGATCAACACTTAAGTGCACATATAGTAATAACATTCATTGGGTGTCGGGCAGATGGGACGGGGGAGGAGGTGATGGGTATGCACATACATAATGGGTGCTGTGTGCACCATGTGAAGGATGGACACGCTTGAAGCTCTGACTTGGGTGGGGCAAGGGCAATATATGTAACCTAAACATTCGTACCCCTGTAATATGCTGAAATAAAGAAAAAATTAAAAAAATAAAAATAAAGTTTTAAAAAAGGTTAAGCTCTTATGATGTGCCAGGCATTATTCCAGGTCCAAAGTAAGGTAAGCATGACCTGTGACAAAAAGCATTTACACAATTTTTTTTCAAAAAAATCCATGATAAAATGGTACATGAAATAATATTATTTAGTAAGGATTGGATCATTTTGGAATGTTTACCTGAGAATGAAAGGAAATTGTATAGAAAAATTAGTTTACTAGGGAAAAATGGATAATTTTCTGTATTTATCTATGACTATAAAATATTGATGATTTTTTAACACAATGGTCATATTGCCAATTTTCTAATGTCCTGAGATTCAAAGTAGACATCTAAGAAATGGCCACCTTTGGTACGCAAACATATCTGAACACTCATGTAGAAATATGAGAAATAGGAACTTCTTGAAAAATAAATGTTCTTAAGGGAAGAAGAAATAAAAATGCCTACATTTGATCCAAAAACAACTTAGAAGGGTCAGAGTGGAGAAATAATATAAAAATAGGAATTTATCACTCATAATCTCCTAAATTCAGAGTCCAAGGATGAAGGAACTATTACAAAGAGCAAGTAAAAATTAAAGTTGTTTGGATGATCTCCCAGAAAGCTATACAGAAAATTAAGCAACATTATCTTGCTTTTGACCTCCTACAATATAAGAAAGAGTGAAATGGCAATTTCTTTAGTGAGATGACTTGTGGAATATATCAGTTCATCAAACTCTCAGGGGTAGCAAGCAGCAAACCAGACAAACAATGTTCTAGAAGTGAGAAAAAGAAATATACACTTTTCCTTGGTGCTTGCTTAGCTCCTTGATGACTTTGCAGCAACAGAAACAGATTAAGCAGAGAAAGGAATATTGGCATAAGAAGCCAAGCAGAAGAAGGTTAAAAAGGTAGATGTCAAGTCAAATTGAAAGTACAACTTGTGGAACTCTTATGAAACAAATCATGAGGACAGCATGAATACTGCTGGAAGAAATTTGAGGAGCATCAAATTTCTGTGAACTGATTCACACTGGCCATATAAATTTACTGGTATGCTTCACTGATATATTTATCAATACCTGTTTATTCACAGATGGATATTATTTGGTCTGATTTTTTTCTGTACTGAAAAGAAGACAAATAAGCAAAATGTAACAAACTTTAATATTTGTATATGAAACTCACATCTAATGACAAAGAAAGAAGAGATTTTGTGAATTAAGAATCAATAATAAATAATAAGTATTCATTTAAATTGACTTGTGAGTTGTTGTCTCTTCTATTTTCCTTGTGGAATATGATTACATAACATTCTAATCTTTTCTGGCAGCTGCTCTGTTCTTTCTACACATTGTTGACACTGTGATCAATAGAGAACAACGCATTTATCCTACCCACCACTAATGCCATACAGCAACTAGAACATGAACTTTTTACTTCACCCAGTAATATTATTAGGAGTTACTAAACAACAATTTGTAAATCAAGTTGTTTTTTGTTACTTGGATCTTTTTTTTGCCTCACCTGAGTTTTTTGTTACTATTTATCAGTTTAAATCAAAAAGAAGCAAAAGTATAAGAACTGCATTATAATGAAAAAGCATTTCAAAATGACTCTTCAGAACAACTTATATTTTTCAAATATGCTTTTAATGTGCTTTGTAATCTTTAGTTATTTGTCCTTGAATGCCTTCAGCCAATATCTTGAAAGTAAGAAGATACTTAGTGGCCAGGAATTGAAGTGGCTCTCGATCATTGTGAAATAAGGGTTCTGCTTTAGGAGGAATTAATTTACATGCACTTTGAATAACTTATTAGTTTTAAAGTATATCACCAGTGCTAACACTGTGCCTACATTATCTTATTTGTCAAGAGTTTGGATAAATATCAGTAAATGACAAAGGGAAACCATTAAATTACCATACTAACAAACAGAACCTTCCTGTATTCTGTTTTAGATACTCAACAATGTAAGTAAACAGTTCATTAGAAACACTTTCATTTCATGCTGGTGATTGCCATTTGTTTACAAGTAAAGAATATTTTACATAGTTCAAACATCTGAATATGCACATGGTGCTCTATATATGAACTCATCAAGTCCGTATGTGCCCCTGACACACACACCCTAATAACACTTACATCAAAATGAAATGAAATCAACAAAGAATTTAGGAAAGCACTAGTTCCCTTTATTTGTTATTTGTAAGACAGTTTTTATCCAAATGAAACTGGTTACAAAATAGGCTTTTTAAAAGTTGTGTTCTTGTTGAATCTGAAACTCAGTACGTAAATCATCCACAATGTAAGTTAATCATCATTCTACAATATGTTCCTGAAGCACAGTATTAGAGCTCTTCAGAAAACAATCAAAAATCACCCCTCTACTGAAATTGAACAGAAGATTTAGAGAAACATCCCCAGAATATTGAACTTGAGTACCAATTTGTACAGAAACAAGGTAAGAGATATAGAAGAATGGGGAGGTAAGAATTAGGAGCCCTCAAAATATTTGAAATAAGTGTAAGTTGTTAGGTCAGTATTATCAATGTGTTGATATTTTGATGCATTTGACTGGAAAATCACAAAGACTGATGAAATAAAAATTTACTAATTTCTTAGAATTACAACTTAATATGTATGTAAATTTCCTAGAGCTTATTCAGGAAGCAACAGGATTGAGAAGAGTGGCAAAACTAAGCCATACAAGGAAATTTGGAAAAACTTAGCCCGGAAAAGAAAAAAAAATCAGAAAATAATATGTGTTTCCAATTATTTGAGAAACAGTCCCTTGGAAGGAGATTTACTTAGCACTTATTCAGCAAGTATTTATTGAATACCTACTACATTCTATGTTAGATGCTGTGAATACAACAGGGAAGCAAGCAGATATGTTTTTGGAGTCAATGGAGCATATTGGAGGCAAGCAGACAATTGACCAACTTGGAAAAATAAATTATTAAATTTGAGATATGTGCTATAAGTAAAATAAAGTAAAAAAGACCAGCTGTATAAAATATCAGGAGGACATGCAATAAATCAGGTGGTACTTGAAGGAGATGCTATTTAAAAAGGAAATCCTAAGAGAATGAATTAGGAACCAGTTGGGAAATACCAGAGAGGTGGTTCTTTTCAACAGAGATCAGAGTTTTTCAAAGATACTGCAGGTTGTCCCACAATAAATTGATGCAGATTTATTAGATCATTTAAACCTAGATTAAATGAATAAAGAGAATAACAAAAATTCCATTCAAGTGTTAGATTAGAACAAGAACTAAAACTAAGTAATAACATGATATGCAGTTCTGATAATCTTTATTTTACAAGTGAAAGTAATTTATCAAGTCAAAAATTGGAACCAATCTTTTTTACACATAGAGTCCCACATAAAATTTTTGGTAAAAGTTCCAAAACAAATATATTTCAGTGGCAAATCCAATAGAAAGTTTAAAAAAATAAATGGTATGTTTATTAATAATGTACACGGAAAAGATGGCCTTCATTAAGCAATTCATTTCATGTTAAATTAAATCTTGCATATTTTATAAATTTAAATTATTTTTACCAATTATCTTAAAAATCCATACAAAATAACTGATTTATCAGTGTTGAATGGACAGAGTGATCCTTGAACCCTCAGATGGCAAGCTTGGTCACTAGGGAAGGGGAAGTATCAGACTGGGCTGGCCTGTCCCCAGGCCCCCCAGTTGTGCATGCAGGCACTGGCTGTGGTAGGCACAGGCAAAGTGATTCCCAGGCCCTCAATGCAATGCTTGGGTGGAAGCAGCAGCTGCTTGCTGTGTCCCTGCTGCCTGGGAAGGCAGAATTGCTTTCATTGGCAGCAGCTGTAAACAGGTGAAAAAGGAGAGTGAGTTTCATTTCAAAATAGCAGCTGCAAGCTGGGTCGCCTGTCCTCCAGACACTTGTAAATGTGTGGTGGCCCTGCTATTGTGGATAGCAGGGTCACTAGCAATTATTTGTGCTTTGGCCGTAGGGACAGCAGCCAGTACTGGTGCCTGGCTACAGGTGTGGGATGTCAATGGGGCTCTAGGGATGTGGAGATGCATGGGTCGTTTGACCCCAGTGTAGCATGCAATCTGTTGGGAGCTCAGCTTTCTGCTTAGGACTTAAGATGTATGTGGGACTTAGTATATGTCCTTCTCTGGAGCAGTGCTGTCATGTGATCTCTAGGCAGCTTCCTATATTATTCTCAGTGCCTGTGAGGGTCAAGGGCCCTCTCGTGGCTAGGACTGCAGCAGTCTGTGGTGCAAATATGGACTACTGGTGGTCACTCACTTACACTTTGCCCACACTGGGGAGCCTCTTCAGGTTGCCAGCAGATCCCAGTCAAGCAGGATGCCTCACTTCCCTCTCCTTTCTTGGCTTAGGTATTTTCTGTCACTTCTCTGTTGAATTCCAGTGTTCTCTCTGAAGTAATCTATTCAAATTGTGATTACCTACTCGCTATTTTGGTTCTTCTTTGTGGAGGAAGGTAGTACCTACTGCCACTAGTCAACCATCTTGAAGTCCCTCTATTACAATAATTTTAATTGGACTCTCTGCTATATATACTCTGTCAAGACCCCACTTAACACTAATCAACCTTTCCTAGATTAGGCAGCAAAAAATTGTCAAAAGTAAATGTGACAGTTGAAACATGTTGCCCCTTAGATGAAAATGTCATATAAATTATTATCTATTTTTGAAAGGTATGGTTAAATATGAATATTACCCAACTGTTTGGTCTTGGAGAGCATAAAAAATGTATATAAATATATAAACATGTATGGATATAATATATCATATATTAAGATATACTATTATTATATTTTACATATAACATGCATATTATATCATCTATTATATACTATTTATAAAAATCTATATTTATAAATTATTCATTTTAAAAGTCAGAATAAGTCTGAATAATCAACCTGTATTATTCTTGTGCTTCTCCTAATGTTTACCTTTTACTCTGTAACACTAGGAATTCTAATTTACAATACAAGTGATAAAAGTTTGAACATTATTGTATTACTAAAATGTAAATTATCATTTAGTATTGGAGGAAAAATATTTCCTGAAATCATTACTGGGCATTTATTCATAGACTAAATTTGCCTGGAAATGTTATAATTTTTAAGTAAGTATTTAATAAAATGTTTTTGAAAAATTCAGAAATAAGTGATAATTTGATTATAATATTCAAAAGAGATTATTCATTTTTTTAGATACAGACAAAATAGGAGTTGTTGCAACTGCTTTAGAAATTTTTGCCACATTTACAACATTAACTTGCAAGAAAATAAGAGAACCATTAAATCAAATTTTATAAAACTAGTTATTAGAGGCATGTCAAAACAAGAGGTAGGAGTTTTTCTTTCAGTGGAATGATACTGAATAGTATTCATTATTTTACCAACAGAAAACATGACAAAAAAGGAAATAAGAAGAAATAGCACTATTATCAACTTGATAAGAGGAGGAGATTTTAAACAAAATAGTTTGTATTAATCTTATAATGAAAGCCATCTTTTTTCCCTACATGCATGAGAAAAGAAGAAAAATAATTCTTTCTCAAAGTAGATTATGAATTAAAAGTTGGGAATAAGGTATAGGGAGTAGGTTTTTATCTCATAAGAATAAGGGTATTATGTGACGATAAATAATATGAGAATAAGTGAAAGTAGACAAATCATACAAATATGTCATGCTAGAAATTTTAAAGTGAATTTTGCATATAGTACCCTCTTTGTGGCATTGAAATAAAATTTCTTTAATTTATATTAACATATAATAATCATATAATAATATATCAATGTGCAAAAATAATTGTATAAATGTAAATAAATAAGTATATATAAAATACACACATGCATCCTGAGGACATCATCTTAAAAACATAAGAAATTTTTTGTGCTTATGATTTGGGTTATGGAATACTGTGGATTATAGAATATCTTTCTCATGCTAAACTTGTACAAAAACTACAGCTACAACCACAGCTTAAAAAATAAATAAATAACTGCTTAAGAACCAGAACTCTAATTTTGAGTTTTTAGAGTGAATATACATGTGACACCTATTAAGATATCAATGACAGGTATTATTTTCTTAATATGAGATATTCATATTTGTCACTCTATATGCCATATATATACACACACACACACATATATATATGTTTAAAGACAGTATGTTTTTGTTCAGCATTTTAAATAAAATAATGCCAAAATTATCATAATACCTATACTGAAAAAATTATACCATAAGACTATAGCCGTCACACAGTATTATATTTTAAGTATAAAATCACTCAGATTGTTTTCTATGGAATCACATTAGAAATAAAAATTATTTCTTAAGCCACAATTATTCTTCTTTGCTATTCTTCAAACTCAAGTTTTTATACACTTATAGAGATTGCTTAAACTCAGTGGACACTAGGAGTTAAATAGCAAATTTTCCTTATGAATATGACCCAATTCTAACCCTTCCCTGGAAAGTAGAGGATATGTGAGGTATTTTAATGTATTCCCATTTCCGAGAAGCCTTATAACTAAGCTAGAGGCAATCTTCATCGCTGCCTATAGCAATCTTCTCTTCTAACTTGCTAGTTAAGCCTTGACTGCAGGTAAATTGTGGTGTGATGAGAGAAAGCAACTGTGTTCCCTTGAGGCACTGTCAGGGAACCTTGCTAACAAAGGCAAAATCTTTTCTGCTAGGACAAGCCTACAGAACACCATTTTCAATGTATGGCTTGAAGGATTCTGAATTTTTATTAGAACTTATGTATGTGTAATAAAATATTTTCCTTTGGAAAGTCCAGTTTGAGTGAGTTGGATTCCTACTCTGTAAATTACCAGCTGGATGAAATTAAGAAGGTGATTTAAATGCCATGTCATTTAATTTCTTCCTATGTAAAATGTGTAAAATAACATCTGAATTATGAATGGACATATAAAATTGCTTAGGATGTTGTGTGCATATAGTCAAATAACCATTCAATTATTATTAGTTATTGCTATAAACACATGTCCTATATGTTTGCATGTATGTGGTATATATATAATAATATGCATATCTGTGTGTATATCTATATCATAGGATACATATGACAGTTAGTACTGAGTAATAAATGAGATCAACAGTGAGTTTATAAAATTGCAAGGTAATTTAAAATAACCTATTGGGACAAATTGATGTTTACAGAAGTGACCAGGGTGGAAAAAAAATGCAGAAAAAAATAAGGAACTGAATAGTTTGAGTGGTTGGGCTTAAAAATATCCATCAGTCCCAAGAATCTAATTCCAACCCCTTAAGGTGAGATGAGAAGGGCAGAGTCCAAAAGTGAATGGAATACTAGACATTTTGCCAGGTCATGGACTGAAACGTAGAATAGCAAAAAATTTCTGTTGGGGACTAACCCAAAGCTCCAACATTATAGTGCATTTAGTGAAATTTGAGGTTAAAATAGAAAGTTACAAGCTTAATTTTGATTAACAAAAAGAGTGGATTTCTTAAATTCACTTTTAATGCTAGAAATGGCTGTTGGATCTGCAGAAGGAATAAGCAAATGAGCTCTTACCATCTTGAGATTCTGCCTCTAGGGGCAAAAATCATTCCTATTTGGGCAAGAAACTGAGGAAGTAATTTGACAAAGTGACTAAGATTTACTATGAAAAAAATGTCTTCCAAAAATTAATTTCTTTCCATGAAGATTTTTTTGAAATATAAATGCAATTAATTCACCTTTTTCATCTGTATTTGTAATTTATTAAGAAGCTATATGAAAAATTGATTAAGGTTTACTCCAAAAAAAGAAATTACACAATAGTTTCTTCTATAAATGTCACAGTCAGTGCCATTAAATTAAATTCAAAATGTACTTAAATGTTTTACCTGGTATTTATGGAATAGCTTTAAATATCCTTTTATTCTGGGTTAACACAGTGTTCTTTGCAAATAGCTTTGTATATAGGACGTAGGATTTTGCAAAGAAACTTGCACTTCAGCCTTCTTCATACAGCTAAATTATTACCAGGATAAGATACATCTTGAAATAAGTAATTCCAAGTTTTTCTGAAAAATACTTTTGAAGTTATTAAATGTTAAACCACTTTTAACAAGTTTGTAAACTCCATATCTAATTTTAAATATGTTTTCAATTAAATGTCTTACTAAGGAACCATAAGCTTTGAATTAAAATAATGACTATCTATCTACTTTGATTCAAACAATTCTAAGTATTTCAAATTCTGAGTCCTATTTTCCCATTTTCTCTGGGGACCACAGGGGAGATTTACAAGTGAGGAAAGATTTTTTTCTACTCCCCTTGCCCTAGGGTTTTTCTACAAGAGTGATTTACATTGTGCAGTAATAAACTAGATGTGCAGAAACAATTGTCACAGATTTCTAAAATCAAAATGGATGCTTATCGAATACTGAAGTAGAAATTCACATACAATATGTTTGTGTAAGGAGTATGAGAAAATAGATTATTTTAGATTTTTTTTCACTTTAATTTTCCAGTATTTCAGGGCTAATGTTAGAACACCTAGAAGTGTGTATAATATAATATAGGATATTTGAGCTACAAATATGATTACACTGTACTTTTTAACCAACAATAGCTCAGATAAATATGCCAAAATCTAAGTAAGGTAAGAATATAGCAGATATAAAAATATGGTGGGAAACAGAATAGCTTTGGAGCAAATGGACTTGAGTTAAATTTTATAATTTTGTCTTTTTTTAGCAATATAACATTTGATAAGCTTGTAAATATTAGTTTCTTTCTTTACTTAATGGAAAAATAATTCTTCTACAGTTTCTATTATAATTATTATAATCATGAACCATTTTAGTTTCTCAGACCTCATGGAAGAAGTGGCCAATGGCAAGTTTAGATGACATTTCTAATCCCATGGCTGCAAATAGCTGTGCCAAATCTGGACTTTTGCTGAGCCTGAGATTGGCAGGTGGGGGTTGTTCTTATTTCCAGCCATAGTGCTATTTCCCTGCTGCAAGATTTAAAATGATTTGGATGAATTATAAAAACAAGAAACTTTCAATAACCAAACAAGTTTTCCTAGGAAGGGTTGGATTTCCTCACTAATTTAAAAAAAAAAAAAGGAAAGAAACATTTCTCCTATTTCATTAGCATAGATGTGATAGATCTTTGGTAGAGTGCCTCTTGAATATAGACTGAGATCTGGCCTGGAGAGACAATGTAAAAATGCCAATCTGGGTTATAATTACTTTGTAATTTTAATTACAAAGCTGAGCCACGAGTGGGACCTCTGCTATCATCAACCCAGAAGGGCCTTGTTCACTTATGCATAATACAGTATGTTAAATGTCAGCCTCTGTGGATGCCATTTGCTGAATATACCAAGTTTAACCAAGTGGCTACATCGAAGAAGGTATGTAAATATTCAGTTGCCCATTGGGATTTGATGTGTCTGTTTGAAAAGTATCACATAAGGTGAACCATATCTAAGACCAGCAGGACAAAGGCAGAGGTTGTGTGTGTTGACAACAATGTTACAATGTGACATCTGCATGTGGCTTAATGGCTCAAGAATGGAACTAAACTCTGACTAAAAAAAGCAACCACTATAAGAGCATATTTGAACAATTTAGCCTGAAAACACATTACACAATATAATTTAATTATTTTTCAAAGTAAGGTTTAAAAGTTATGGGTTGGAAGTCAAAATTAATGAAATTGCTGTTCATAATAAATATCATTTATATAGTAATGGTCAGTAATGCTTTCAATTAATACCAGTAACAACATTTTTGAAATTTGGGGAGTAACTGTGGGAAAGAGGCTGTGGGTTATCGGAAAATAAACCCCGAGATGGAGTTACTTTTTGAGGAAAAAACTGGACAAGTATGTATGGAATTACCAGACAAATATTATCATTGAGTTCTACAATATCAAAAGGAAGAATTTTAGTTATCTATGGCTATGTAGCAAACCACCCAAAATTTAATGGCTTAAAAAAATGATTTATTATTTCTTTTAACTCTATGGGTTGCTAGAATGGTTCTTCTTCTGATCTTGCCTGGGCTTACTAATGCCCCTGAGGGTGCTTTAGTCCAGAGGCTTGGATGGGTTGCCTGAATATGGTGGGATGGGTGGGCCTCTCTAAACATCATCTCAGTCATCTTCATAGTCTGGTGGTGTCAGGTTCCAAGAATGTAAGAGGTGAATCCACAATGCCTCTTGAGAATGAGTCTTGTAACATTATTACTGCTGCTTTGTATTAATCAGATCAAGTTGCAAGGTCAGGAGAGAGAATGGGGAAATAGGTTTCACCTTTTAATGGGAGAACTATCAAAGATTTTGTGGTCACATTTAACCGAATTAAGGAATTTTATAATCACGTTATTTTACAAATAATAAAACCAAAGACTTGAATAGTCCTTTGTTATCTTGCACCATTTATTTATTGGCCTGTTCTATCATTTCCACATCTATATGACTCTGAGGACTGATGATCAAGCAAAAGTTTCTCACAAGATTGACAGCTAATATCTGTCACTGAACTGTGAACAGCAATGAATGAGATATTGTCAACTGTAAATGGATGACATGTAATGAAGAGGAAAATGACAAACTTTGCTTAAAAAAATGTCTCATTGCTTAAAAGCATGAGTAGCTTTTAAGGAAAAATTGACTGGGCTTTATCATTCTAGCACTGATATATTTCACTTTCTCTTGTATTATGTTATTTCAACTGTACAGAAAATTGTAGAATATACTGCAGCAAAATTTTATTAATATATACAGGCATGTTATTACATAATAATACATGTTTAGGTATGTACACTAGAGAAACTCTTGCACATGTGCATAGTAAGACACATAAGATATTGGTTATTACAGTATTGTCTGTAGGATATATATGTTTGGAAATAATCAACAGGAGATGTATGTAAGATAAACAATGACTGACACTTCCGTAAAATAACTTCTCTATGTTGTCTCATATGGTTTTATTGTATGTTCCCTGTTACACATATCTGAATTGCTGCTAACAAGACAGTACTAAAACATGTTTTCCTTCAGCCACTATATGGTCATGGTATGTTTACTATGGGAAGGGTGAAAAAAATTGTTCAAAAAAGCTACAAATTGAAGTCATAGTGAAGTGTATTGAACAATTCTCCTTGAGAGTACTTTTATAAAGAATTCTGATAGGTAAATCATGAAAGAATGACCAGATACATAGTACGCTCAAATTGCCTTTAGTAAAAGCTATGTATGTACTAAATACATTCTAAAAATAGAAAATGTGAGCCCAAAGTTTCCCATTCGTAATAAAAGTTTACACTGAATGAATTTTTCAATATAAGGGTCTATCACTGTACTCTAATCCCAATTTATGTATCATATTTGAAGTGTCTTCTATGAATGACAAATACATTTAAACTAGAGTGATGGAATTAAAACAGTAGTTTTGTGAAGAGTAAAATTACCACCTGGCTGAGACAGTCTGTTCTCAAGAAAATCACACAACAATATGCTATATAACGAATATATTTCTAAGTATCTAGTATATGTGCTTTTACTTGGGTTTTCCCAAAAAATTCTGATTATTTAACTCACCCTTATACAATGTAAGCTAGTTATTCTTGATCTACAATTAATGCAATGCTAAAAATAGTACTGTGCCATTGTTGTATTAATCTGCACTCAAATCCAGATTTATAATTTGGTGTGTCAATGTATAAAATAGGTAAAATAAAGACATCTGTACTGGAATGTTTATGGCAGCACAATTTACAATTGCAAAGATGTGGAAACAACCCAAGTGCCCATCAATACATGAGTGAATTAATAAAATGTGGTATATGTATATCATGAAGTACTACTCAGCCATGAAAAACAATGATGAACTAACACCTCTTGTATTATCCTGGATGGAGCTGGAGCCCATTATTCTAACTGAAATATCACAAGAATGGAAAAAGAAGCACCACATGTACTCACCATCAAATTGGTACTAATTGATCAACACTTATGTGCACATATGGAAGTAACTTTCATCGGATGTTGGGCGGCCGGGAGGGAGGAGGATGGGATGGGTGTATTCACACCTAATGGGTGCTGTGAATACTGTTTAGGGGATAGGCACTCATGTAGCTCTGACTTGGGTGGTGAAAATGCAATACATGCAACCTAAACATTTGTACATCTATAATATTCGGAAATTAAGAAAAAGAAAAAGAAATAAAAATAAAATGAAGAAACTGAGGCATAAAAAGTAAAAAATAAAATGGGTTAAACAATGCAATATGTGAGATGATTTCTAAGATCAAATTGAAGTATTTAATAATCCATTATACATTTCCAGGCACATAGTAAACAGTTAAAACCATCTCAACATATTCACAATTTTTTCTTTTGGCTCTTGTGTTAGTTCATGTTGTGTTGCTATAAAGGAAATACCTGAAGCTGAGTAATTTATAAAGAAAAGAGGTTTATTTGGCTCATGTTTCTGCAGAGTGTACAAGAAGCATGGTGCCAGCATCTGTTTCTAGTGAGGGTTTCATGGAGCTTCGAATCAAGGTGGAAAGTGAAGGGGGAGCAGGTGTGTCATATGGCAAGAGAAGGAGCAAGAGAGAGGAAAGAGGCTCTAGGTTCTTTAAACAACCAGCTTTCACATGAACTAATAGAGCCAGAACTCACTTTTTACCTTGAGGACGGCACTAAAGCCATTCATGAAGGATCTACCTCCATGACCCAAACACCCCCCACTTGGCCCCACCTCCAACATTGGAGATGGAATTTCAATAAGAGATTCAGAGAGGACAAATATCCTAGCTATAATAGTGATAAAACTACTATTTTATTTAAAATATGCAGCTGCAGAGGAAGCCAGTGTTGTCTAGTGAAAAAAATGCTGCTTGGGGATCTATATCACAGGTTATAGGCAGCAGATTAAGTTTGAGCAATTTATTTATTGTCCTACATGCCAACTTCCTATATGTAACACAATCTACAGATGATTTTTTTCTTTAATGATAATTTTGAAGATAAAAAGGTTATGAAGTCAAAATATTCTGAAAAATATAAAATCATATTAAATTCATTGAAACATTCTTAACTGATTTACATCTTAATGAAACCTAGAGGTATAATCAAAATGTTCAATATTCAGGAATGATTTACACCTAAGCATAAAGTACAATACATAAAATCATTTTTAATGAGTAGAGAGGTACCAGAACTTACTATGTGAGTTTTGAGCTTGAACAAATTACACAATTTATTTAAGCTTTAAATTTTGCTAATATTTATTATAATGCAGTTTTAATACTTTGTCTTCTTTACTGGTGTGGCATTTGTGGGTGAAAGAGAGATAGAATGCTTTAAACCTATGCTTGGACATAAGTTTATTGACAGAAAACAGGTGGTCTGTATAAATGAGCATGTATATGTACGTGCATAGTGAAAGTGGGAAGCAGAGAAGATTTGATATGAAGATGGAAGGAAAACAGAAACTAAAATCATTGTGCACTTGTTATCTATTTAGATACAGACACATTGATAACTAAAATATGCTGGGTTATGTTACAGCTTAAGAAAGCTTTATAATATTAAGAGGGCAGTTTGCTACGGGGTGTTACATAAAAGAATGTAAAAAAACTTAAAACAGTTTACATATATTTAGGGTAAAAGTTTAGCTAATAATATCTAAGGAAAGTTTTAACTCATCTAAGAAAGCCCATTTTGGGGGAAAAAAGCTTTAGTAATAAATGTGATAATTAGAAATTCTTTTCTTTATTGATCTTGCCAGAGATTAAGAAAACAATTTCTAACTTCTTAAGGTTCTTCATAAGAATTTATACTTAATAAGTAAAAACATGTCTATTGTTATCAAAATAAGGTTTGCCTATGGCAGAAAATGCACATATAAAAATTGTAACATAATTATATAAACTACTATATTCAGAATCAGTTATTGAATATTGCACTTGTATGTTTGGTGAACTGTACTGGCAACTGAACAAATGTGGCTACAGAGTTCATTATTATTTCCTTTATAGGCTTTTCAAGTGGCTAGATTCCTGTACCACAATATCAAGCATACATTATTTTCCTCTGGCTTGAACTTAGCATGAGGAGCCAGATAGTTCAGAAATCTACAAGTTGCCCTTTCTATAATCCAGCTCCCTTGAGGTTGAGTCTGGTTCCAAGACATTTTGGTTAGAGTGAAATTTGACCCATCCATGTGAACTACTCTCCTGTTCACTAGATTTCAAGTATTATCCACTAACATCAATAATATGAACAAAGAATTTTAAAGTGGATATTCTCCAATATAAAGAGTTTCATTGGCCACCGTCCACTCTAACTCACTACTTCATTCAACTCTTTATAGTTTTTACAACTTTAACAAAACCTTTCTTCATATTCCATACATTTAAGCAAGTTAAAAATTCTAATTGGGATAAAAACATGGTTTAGACTCTATATTGCACGTAAAGAAATGTTTTTTCAGTCATGAAAATACAAAGAATTTTTAAAGTCTTGGTTAAAGAAATTAAAATAAATGAAATGGTTGCCCAGGAATACATTGAATTTGGGGTGTTGTTATTTTTATTTTTTCTCTCTGACATAACAGGGCTACAAAAAGAGACTTCTACAGAAAAATCAGTTATAGAATTAAGGTTAGAAAGTAAAATTTTCTCTCTCAAGAGTAACTTCTAAATATAATTGATCAGGTTAATGTATGGGGTATCATGTTATTCTTCTTTTTGTTGATGTTCATTCGTAATTATCAAAACTTTGGAAGAAATATAGTATCAATGATAGACATTATGCTTAGGCTTGAAATCTTCACATGAAGAAGAAACTTACCATCTTAGGTTGCAAAGTATTTTCACTTGTTCATGTTTATTTAATAAAAATGTTCCAAACCTTAAATGTTTGAATCTATTTCAACTAGCACATAATGTCACAATTATAATAGAGACTTCCACTCCTCATCAATATCTGATTTTTCTGTACTTCTGGCTAAAGTGAAAGAATGCACTTCTCACTCTCTCACAGTTAGGTAGAGCCATGTAACTTTTTCTGGCCAATAATAATTGAAAATTAGTTAGATAAACTCATAAGCATAAGTTTTGAGGAAGAATAGAGAAGGAAGCCATTAAATTTTCATCTGCTACAGGGGATATATTCAAGAAGTAAATGAAATTAACATGGGATTTAAAGAATAAGTATGTTAATTTCCTTGATAGTGGTACTCATTTCATACTGCAAACATGTAGCAAAACATCAATTTGTACACACTAAACATGTACAATTTTTGTCAATTATACCTCAATAAAGCTGAAAAAAGAGAATAGGTGATAAAGATGGGACAAAGTAAATAAAAGAATATTTCAATTTTTGAAACAGTATAAAGAAGGTCTTGATGCAATGAGAATCTATGTTGTGCACTAAAAACAAAAAATACTAAATAGAGGTTGGATCACAAGGTAGATTGAAGAGTTTCTAGATATGTGTAAAGATGCAGAATAATGGTGGTCTAAAAGAATAAAGGTATGCAGCATGAATACAGATAATGGAATTAGTTTATAGGGATTGTTATACCCAGTCAAAGGTTTTCCAATTTTCTTGTATAGACAAAGGGTACTGGAAAGAGAAGATTTATTATTTCACACTACTGGTATTTTTATCAATGCTAATGAAACATATATGCTGTTAGTTGAATATAGAAAGTTTAGTGTGAGTATAGAAAGGCATTCCAATTCTTGGGAGAGATCATGAATTTAAATGGGAACAATTCCTACTCCCACATTAAAATTTATAGTTTACATAGGTTTAGTTCCCCATATTGGGAACAGAAATATATATTACCAGTGTTCATTACACTCAAGTCAAAATTTTTCTGCTTTTTTATATGGTAATATAAAGAATATAAAGCAATGGTTTAAGAGAAAATATTGGAGGAAATGAGGAATAATAATAGTAATAATGCTTAAATGCTGTTCAAGAAACTAAGCAAGATTATATGCCGTTTTAAATCATTTCCATTCAGTTTCCAACTTTCTCTATTTTTTTTGAAAAACACCATGGATTTTATTGAT
Organism: Lemur catta; assembly: GCF_020740605.2. Classification (NCBI taxonomy): domain Eukaryota; kingdom Metazoa; phylum Chordata; class Mammalia; order Primates; family Lemuridae; genus Lemur; species Lemur catta. The sequence continues at coordinate 55,632,873 of NC_059140.1, forward strand.
GAGGGCACTTGTGGAGTCATGTGTTAAAATTGCAGAAAATAAAGTTCATTAGTGTGTATATATATATATATGTGTGTGTGTGTATGTTACTTTTCCGTGACTAAAACTTTCAAGATGCTCCTCAGTAGATAATAATTAGTTACAATGGGAAGTAATATAATATGGTTGAATTAATTATTGATTTTTGTTGAATATTTATCAGTGATGTATTCATTATTATTTCAGAATACCTATTTCCAAGAAATATGATTATTTACAAGCTTTTCAAAATCACTGAGTACTTCTCGGCACACATTATTAAACCAGATCATGAATAAGTTGCTTATATCTCCCTGTTAACAATTTACTTGGTATATATTACAAAGCAGATGTCTGATAATTGACCAAAGAGAGCTCCTTATCCTGATGCATCAAAACAGTGACTCCTACTCCGAATGAAAATGGACTATGGCTGGGCGCGGTGGCTCACACCTGTATTCCTAGCACTCTGGGAGGCCGAGGAGGGTGGATCCCTCAAGGTCAGGAGTTCCTGAGCAAGAGTGAGAACCCCGTCTCTACTAAAAATAGAAAGAAATTATCTGGCCAACTAAAAATATATATATATATAAAAAAAAAATTAGCCGGGCATGGTGGTGCATGCCTGTAGTCTCAGCTACTTGGGAGGCTGAGGCAGTAGGATCCCTTAAGCCCAGGAGTTTAAGGTCGCTGTGAGCTAGGCTGAAGCCATGGCACTCACTGTAGCCTGGGCAACAAAATGAGACTCTGTCTCAAAAAAAAAAAAAGAAAATGGACTATGAAAGAACAAAAGCAATCTGTATAATAATCTTTTTGTTAGGAGATAACCCTCTATCCCCAAAATTAATGTATGCAATGCCATTTTATTTTAAACAACATGCAACATACCCAAGTTCCAAAGGAAATGAAAAAAGTAAGGCTGGGTTTCAAAAACTGCTCTTTAATTTTAGGAAGTATTTTCAAATTTGTCATGCATATAGAAATGTCTATAAAATGTAAAATACTTAAATATTTGAAATATAGACCATAGAAGAAAAAATGCCATTTCTGTATTTATTATCAGTAATATTAATATTTAAAATTTTCCTTAAATAGCAAGCTTTGTTTAATAACTTTTGACTTCATAAAAAAATTCTGCAGAAATTTGAGTGATAATTAACAAGTTCTCAATATTTTATTTTTAAGTGATTCATATTCTGAATAGAATAAAGGCCCATGTGATAAGTTTCCCTTCTGTTTTGGCCAGTTATTAAACATTAATTTAACAAGTCAGCCTAGGTATTTTACATTTTTCATTTGCTAAATTACCCTGTTGTATGTGTGTATATATATATGCCCATATTATAAACAATATGAGCTATTGAAAAATATTTTTTTGTCACATTCTTTATTTATAAAAGACAGTCATAAATTGGTTAGTGGGCTTGGAAATTTCAGCCTTCTAATCACTTGGTGTTTCCTGTGAGCAGCCCCAACCAAGGGCCCTATCCTAAATCATCTCATTAGCATAAACTCTAATGTGACCAAAAGAGGTTTGTTATGAATGACAAAAATCTTCCTATTACTCAGGAAATCTCAAGGGTTTTATGAGCTATAGTCTATTAACCAGGGACAAAGATAAAATATTTTTTATTATACCACACAAATATATTCACCTGAATTTTGTCTTTTTTTTGAAATATTTAAAAGCAAAATCTTAGAAAAACCCTGTTCCATCATTTTAAGATGTTTTTGTAATAACTAATTGAAATAAGTACTGTTAAGAAAACCCACAGGTTAGAACATTGTACAGCTTCATATTAATAACTTTTTGGTTGATGTTATTAGATCTTTCCTTTTTTCTGAAATTATCAAAAATGAATGTTCAATTTTATGTTAATTGCAAATTAAATCCAGACTTCTATAAATACCTGTTTAAATTTAAGGAACTAAAATAAAAAGTTCACACTTGTCTACTGAAATTATATAACTAAAGTAGTAATTTTGCGTGTACATTTTCTATATTCGATATCACATGGAGTAATGCTTTAAATTTGAATTACATTAGAGTCAGAGGACATTTACGGATAGACCAAACACATACATATTCCTATGCTCCTGTGCTCACAATATACTGTCATTTTTGTATTCAGCAAGTAACTATGAAAGTAATCATGGAAGGTAGTTGCTCTTTATCCTAGGTATACTGTTGCATGAATCTTAGCATTAAGTATTCAGGTCCCCATTTTCTAGTAAGGTAGAATGCTACTATCTTCTATATGGTAGCCTATCAGTATATCCAGCAGTGAACCTGGCTTTTGCTCAATGGAAGTGATAGATTTACTAAATATCATTCACATCTTCTTCCCTTGTTCTCCTAACAATCAGCCCTTTTATTAAGAGTTTTATGTTATAATTATTAATTTGTCATTGAAAACAATGTAAACATATTTCAAATATTTTTATGGAGGATGAGGAAAAAAATCAAAATAATGATGGCTTATATCTATTATCTTAGGTAGAGGTTAGTATTTCAACATTTTGAAACAAAATTAGAGAAACAGAATTGCAGAATATTAGTGGTGCTGTCTAGTTTATACTGAGTGAAATCTAATAAGGGCAAGGAAAGTGTTAGCTATATCATCTACATTTAGATCTTCCCATACCAAAATACTCATAATATTTATTTCCATATTTGTAGGTCTTAGAGTACAAGTAAAATAATATGAGAAAAAATTGTTAAAATGGATTTAAAATATGTTTATATTTTTTGCTATATAGATATGTCAAATATTTGTGTGTAAAAAATATTACAATAATATAAAACAAAATATACATAACAATTCTAAAATTAAATATATAACATGTCTAATTTATTAAGGTTTAAAACATTAAGTTTGGCAATTAAGATCAGAGGCACTCCATGTAACGACTTAAAGTACAAATGTGTATATATATGTATATATGATATTTCACTTGTTATACCTGAAAAATATGAATCATCCAATATAAAATATGTTCTATTATAATAAGTATTTACACTTTTACATATTATAATAATTTATATAAGTAATGAAGAAGTACACAATTCATCCTGTTTTACACAATCAATTACATATATGCTGGATAGTATTAAATTTGTTGTAAAAATCTAGATTACAAAGTAAGACATTTCAAACATGCTATTGGTCTTGATGGTGATTAGTCAAGTTTCTCTCAACAAATAAATATTTCATAAAACTTGAAAGTTATAAAAACTTCCAAGCTTGTTATTGGGAAAATATTTGTAATAAAATTTTATAGTGAGATGGATTTAATATGCTGAAATTCGGGCGGGAAGAACTTTTTTACAACCTGAATTATTGACTCATGTAAAACAAAATTTTATGGAGAGTTAATCACATGTTAAGGTAGTCTTGATTATAAACTCATATTTTATGATTTATTGCCTTGTAATGAGAGCTGATTTACTGTGATCTTGCATCTACCTTGTGAATGAGACTTCTCACTGTCAGATTTATTTTTGTAAGAGGGAAAGTGAGCAGTAGAGTAAACCTAAGGTGTTAAGGATAATTGTATTCTACATTAGCTTGTTCTCCCCGTCCTCATTTTTTTCCTAGTTTATACAGAGAAAAAAGTTCAAAGACATTCCCTCTATATTTTGTTTCAACTGCTTTTCTCATCACTTAAAGAGCCACTCAGAGTAAGTTTGAGCAAGACCACCTAATAATCTTCAAATGTATAATTGGTTGTCCAAATCATTGGGCATTTCATTATATAAATAATTTTATATATTACAGCATAGTATCAGATACCTAATCATTTCATAAATTAGAATACATATTAACCCAATATTCAACAACAGAAATTCCAAACCTCCACCCACTTCAGGAATCAGTAAGTCCTTTTGGTTCTACTTTCAAAATACATGCAGTATTTAAAAACATCTCATCTCCACTTATACTATTATGATCTAAGATATTCAAGTCTGTCATTTGGATTATAGTAATAATCCTACCTAGTCTCCCTCCATTTACCTTTGTCCCCTACTACAAATTAATCTCCAAAGAGTGGTATGAATTATTCTCTTAGAACATAATTCTGATCGTGAAACTTTTCTCACATAAATCCAGTGGTCTGCCTCTCACTTTCACTTATAATGGTAAAGTTTTTTTCAATGTCTTAAACGTCCATAAATCATCTGCTCTCTCTTTATTTTTCTTATATCATCTTTGATAATTTTTCTCCTGCTCTCTCCCCTCTACTAACACTACCTCCTTGTTGTAACTCCAAATTAGCAAGCAAGTTCCCACTTCAGAGCTATAAAAATGCTGTGGTAACTCATTGGAATGACATTTCCCGAGAATTCTGAGTGGCTTGTTCTATTAGTTCCTTGATATCTTTCTTCATTTGCCAACTTCTTATGATCTTTATGATTTCTCTATTTAAAATTTTAACATTTTCAACACTTTATTTTTCTGCATACTGTATAGTACCACTTGAAACAAGCAGTATTTCACATATTTCTTGTCTATTTCCTGAATTAAAATGCATACAATATAAGAAGAAGGATTTTTCTCTTTATGTTCACTGTCACATCTTGTGAAATAATTCCTCAGAAACAACAGGTACTCAATTCAATTTTCAATGTGTGAATACAATTATACCAGAGAGATTTAGTAAGCACATACTATATAATAGCTATGCTATCATATGCTTAGGAAGCAGAGGAATCAGAAGGCCCAGGTAGGGGCTAGTCTATGAAGAACACAGTCATAAAACAGAACACAGGCATTCAATTTGGTTCAGGTGTAGTAAGTACTATAGGAGACAAATTCCTAGTTATGAGATTGTACAACTGGGAGTGAGGTTTGAACCAATTTGAGGTGATATCTATGGAGCCATTAATCTGATTTCTGAATAGAGTTGGAGAAATCACTGCTCAAGTTATGAAAATTTAAATATAATCCATGAGTGGAGAGCAGTTTTGTGTGTTTTAATAACATTAAATAATGACTGTTGGCTCAGAGTGGATTAGACAAGAAAAGAACACAGTGGAAGTGGGCGAGTTCTGCACTTGTCAAACTATTCAAGGTTCTTCAAACCATGATAAGAATTTTGGAATTTACTCTGGGTGCAAAGACAAGACATTTAATATTTCAACACTGTATAGACATCATAAATTTTGAAGCTTATTCTGGCTCTATCTTAAAAATAGTTGATATTGATTAGAAGTGGATGTAGTGAGAAGTGAGAAAGTTATTACTCAGGGAAGATATGATTGTGACTTGTACTAGGTTAACTTAGTGGAACTGGTAAGATGGAGATTTCAGTTTTATTTAGAATGTACATTTCTTCAGAAAATAGCATACAAACTGAGTATATTTATTGCTTATATTGATTATACTTTTACTTTTCTTTTAATTTCTAGAGTACAAAGTATATATGACTAGTTGCATCATAGCCAAATTACCAAAAACCAAATAATAAAGTAAAAAATTTGAGATCCACTAGAGAAAAGCAACATATTACAAACAGGAGTAAAATTATTTGAATGACTGTGGACTTTTTTTCCAGAAACGAAAGAGGCCCAAATACTGTGGAATATCTCTAAAGTATTGTAGGAAAACAAAACAAAGCAAAAGAAACAAATAAAAGCTAGCAATCTAAATTTTTATGTCCCGTGGAAATGCCTTCAAGAATTAAAGTAAATATGTATACATTTTTAAGATGATATAAAACTTAGGGGATCTGTTACTAAAAGATTAGAACTCCAAGATATGATGAAAGATGTTCTCAGAGCCAAAGGAAAAATAAAAGAGACAAACTTGTATCCTCAGAAATAAGCAAAGATCAACACAAATAGAAAATATATTGGTAAATATAAAATGACTTTTCTTTTAATTTCTTTAAAATATACAAGAAGCAAAAATGATAACATTTTCTTTTTGTTTTAAAATGTATGCAAGATATATGACAACTATAACATGTAGGGCAGTGGCAAATAAATGGACTTATCAATTGTAAGATTTGCACATTTTATTTGAAGTTATACAATGTTATCTCTAAATATATAAATACATTTTAAAACATTGAGAATGTGTAATTTACTACCAAGAGCAGCCACTAACGTAATACAAATTGGTACAGCTAAAAAGCAACCTTTATGTTAATATATAACTCTCCAATATACTAAAATATTCCAAAAGAAGGTAGGGAAGAAAGAACAGAGGGGAAAAAAAGGAGAAAGGGATGTGAGAGGAGGTCAAACAATTGTCTAATATTCTAATTAAAAGGCAAAATTAGAAGATTGGATAAAAAAGCAAGATTCAATTCAAAGGTATGAGGGATACACTTTAAATATACTGATTTAAAGTAGATGGATGAAAAAATATATATCTTATAAATGGTGGTCTTTTGCATCTCAGAGAAACAAAACTTACATCTACAAAAAGATTTATGCAAAAATATACACAGCAACTTTATTCACAATGGTCAACACTGGACATAACTTGCATATCCAACTACACGTAAGTGGGGAAACATACTGTGATATATCAACAAAATAGAAATCTTCTCAGCATTAAAACCCAAGAAACTACTGATCCATGCAACAGAGTGGATGAATCTCAAAAGCTTTATGCTAAATGGAAGATGCCAGACACAAAACAAAACATTCTATGTTACTCTATTTCTATAACATGCAAACTAATCTGTACTGCCAAAAGGTAGATCAGTGTTTTCTTTGAGTCAGGGATAGAAGGAGGAATGGATTGCCTGTGCATATAGTTTTTAGAAGAAATGAAAATGATGTGTAACATGATTATGGTTATAAATATTGTGAAAGTATACTATTGTTAAAACTCATCAAGTTGTATATTTTAAATTATAGCTCTTTATTTTCAATGTAGGCAAGCTATTACTCAATATATTTCATAAGAGACTTATATGTAATACATGTGTAATATATTAGGCATATGAATTGAATGTGTTAGTTTACATTTCTTTTAAGGGTGACATATCAAAATTACTCAAAGGTCTTGGGACAAAATAAAATTAATTAATGCATTTTGAGCACTACATATACTATGGACTGCATATTAATAAACTTTCCCAAACTGTATATTCTTATATTACACCCTGTGCATATTATTTTTTCCCATGTCTATGTAGGCAAGTAGCCAGAGAATTCTGTAGAACAATAAATTGAATAACAAAATAATGAAGATAGCCATGATGTAGTTTGGTGCACCTTTCAGAAGAGCCAAACAAACTTAAGAATGGGAGTCATTATTTATCTAATTACTAAAGTTTCAAAAATATGTTACATTGCACAAAATTAAGAAATGAAGACATTTTAATGCAAATTGTTAAATTATTTTGACAGCTGTGAGAAGTCCAAACATCAGAATTTTATACCTAAAAAATCCTGGTAATTGGAATTTTTAAGCATAAGATTAAAGTAAGTGCTGTTTTGAAGAAGCTATTCAATCAGAAAATATTACATCCCACACAGACAGAAAATATTCTAGCAATTTATCAACAAATATCCAGAGTTGACAACTAGATTAAATAAATGAACAAAATATAACAGGTTGGAGACAAGTCTTCAGGAAAAGAAACTTGCTAAGCGAAGCTGAAATTAATGCCATTAAGTGTGATGTTGCAGAAGATTTGAGGTTTAACCAAATAACACATGAAAGCTCCCTGCTTCTTGATGCATCAGAAGATAGAGATTAAATGTGTAGGAAAAAGCAGATCTACAAAGAATCTGAAATATATGTGAATGAAGAATACGGTCCCTATAATTTTATTTAGTTTTTTATCCTGTAGAAATCCTTTCCTGTAGGACTTGTGGTCTTAGAATTGAAAAGTAACTGAGAAAAGGCAAAAGTCATGAAGTTTAATGGTCCTGTTATATCTTTGAGTATAGCACCCTCCATGGGAACATGGGATAGTCATCATTACAGGAAGATTTTCACAAAGTTGTTAGAATTGCTAACATTGAAAGATTTCTTTTGGTTTCGTCTATACTCCCAGCTACTAACATTTTCCAAAATGAACACACGAACACAACACTCATATATATTCAGAAAGTCAATTGCTTAATTTGTTCATTTGGAGGAATGATTGTTTTTATTTCCCATTATTTCTATAATAAATACAACCACTATTAAAGATTTTTTTTAAATTTAAAATAATCCATAGTTATTGGAATAGTCTTTTATTTAAAAATATTCCCAACTGGCAACCTTCATTTATTAAAAAGTCAGACATTTCATAGATTTATTTATCCTACCAATAAAAAGCTAAGAACCACTATAAGAGAATCACAAAATACAAAATTTGGGAAAGGATAGACCATTCTAATTAGTTTGGAACAAAGAAAATGTGTTATGCAAATAAATTACCATTAAGTATCAAGAAAATATATTAAGTCTTTTGAAATATATTGGGAGTAAGCATTGAAAAAATTGGTCTGCCATTACTTTGGTTCATCTTCCTTTCAGTGGTAGATATCTAAAACTTAATAGTATACCACAGTGAATATATTTTGCCATGTGGATCTTATATAATGCTACAAATGCACATCAAACAATCCCATCATACTGAGTTGCATAGATTCTTTTTCTTCATAGCAATTCTGATGAAATTATATCTCAATTACTGACTATAGAGAACATAATTTCTTAATATAGTGAACAAACATTTATAGAGGACACATATAATGCCTGGCACTCTTCCAGACACTGCAGATACAACAGAGAACAAGACAAAATCCCTTTTCATACTCAAAGTGGAGAGAGAAAAAGTAAATAAAAATAAATACATTGGTGTATAATGTATGAGTTTCTGACATTACCTCCTTAGAGAGGCCTTTTCTGACTAAGCTCACTAAAAGACCAGCCCATAATTGGCAATTATTTTGCCACGCTTTTTTATTTATGCTTGTGACTAACTCATTATATATTATGCACCAATTTATTGCTTTAATTGGCTACTCTGGCCCCTAGCAACTCAGCTCTTTCTCCTGAGTCGTTAAAGCAACAAGCCAAAAGTTAAAGAAATAGTCAATCCCTTAAGCACTTACTGCGATAATATAAGCAAATGGTTAAACTGGAGAAAATGCTGGTTTCACCCTTCCATTTGTTCCCCCACCATTTCTCCCCTACCCCCACCACTCAGCCCACAGTGGTTGGGAATCATGCGGTACAGCACAGACATGGAGACGGCCTCACTGCCAAGGAGTCCCAAGGTAAAGGGTGCTGTACTTTTATGGATCCCAGGAGGGGGAAATGGGGAAATAACAGGGAAGGTCCAAGATGGAAGAGCTAGAAGTGGGAATGTGCTGGATACTAAGTCAGAGTAGAGAAAAGTCTCTTCAAGTTTGCCCCCTTCTCTCCAGTAAGTTGATCTCAACAAAGGCATCTGGGGAAGGCCTCTGCCTAACGATACAGATAAAAAACTTCCAAAGGGAATGTACATGGGCTGGGAATGCAAACATGAAAGAGTATGGCCAGCCAGGGGGACTCGAGCCCTTGCCTGCAACTCCCCTTAAAGATTATAATACATGGGCAGTGCAAGAAGTCTGATGTGAGGAAGGCAACTGCACCTGCAAAGCCCTCCAGGTAAAGTCTTTGTCATTGCCTACCATCAGGCCTAAAAATTACATGCAGGTCGTTTAACTAGGAACTGACTCTTCAGGTAGCATTTGAGAATATAGCTGCATGAAGTAATGTGACTTTAATAAATTAATTTATTAATTGAAAGCATATTTGTTTCCTGTATGTGCTAGCTAACACTACTTTTATACAAATTTTAGCTTGTCCAATATGGTACTTATCATCTTGGGACTCCTTCAGTGAATAAATTTATTTAACAATAACATCAACAATAATAACAAAAATACATGACTTAATCTTTGCTAGGATTTTAAAATACTGATTAATTGAATCCTACTAAGAACCCTATACAGAAGTTATTGATATCTTCATTTTGCAGATAAGGCAAATATAGATATACAGAAACAGAGTATGGTCTGTGGTAGTATGGTGGTAGAGAGCAACTATGGCCACAGACTCTCCTCAAAGACTGGCCGCGTACCTTTGAGTGTCCTCCCACTTTATTTCTGGGCTTAGTTATGGGACTTGTTATGGCCACTATGATATTAATAAATGTGATGCCAAAAAAAAAAAAAAATGTTGCTTAGACCATCAGAAAATACACCACAGTCCAGCCCAAATTGCAGACTTAACAGAAGTAAGAAGCATAAATTATCATTTTAGGCCACTAAGTTTTAGAGTGGTTGGTTGCAAAGCAAAAGCAATAAATAATCTATACAATTAAAAATACTAAAACTTGAAAAGTAAGTATGGAGGTTCCTTTACGTTAGGTTAACATGTTTTTCTTTTTACCTAATGTTAGGTAGGAAAAATGATATTAAAATACATGAAAAGTAAATTTCATCACACATTAGAGGCAAATAGAAGAAAGCATATTCTGTCCAATAAAGCAGAAATAAGTAAAAGTAAGTAATGCCTAAAAGGGGGAGACAGTTTCATTCAAATATATTGAAATTTACTTTCTTTCGTTGTGATTAAAGTACTTGTATTTTCCTCTGACTTGGTTTTGAGGTGTCTCTTTGGTTAGTGGCATGAATTCTAGCCCTGCTCTGACAGTGCTCCTCTGGAGGTGGTTTTTGATGTTTATGTTGTGCTTTTCACCGAATACTTCTTTATCCTGACCTATGGCCTAATGCCTGATCCATGACCATGTGTTGCTCTCATAGGAAACTTCTTTACATTTGCAGACATTCTCATCTGACCTGTGCCCAGTTTATTCCTACCGAGATAGAGATAGTCCCACTCTAGGAGAGTCTTGATTAGGAGAGTTGAGTTCCCGTGGGTAGATCAGGTGAGACACAGAGGAAGTAGCACAACAAAACACATGAAATAACAAAAGTGGTATTTTTGTTACTTACAGATCTCACAGAGAAAAGGTCAGCATGTCAACTGGAAAGGAGGAGCCATCCAGGACAGCCATCCTCAACCAGCAAATGGGGAGCAGGAAAGTGAGGGAGGGACCTGAGGGCTGAAGATGGGGTTTCCCACAGGAAGTTTAAATTGCTGGGTTTAAAGCAAGCAGGCTTGAGCTCCATGGAGACATCCTGTGACTGAGAGGAAGTTACTTTGCGTATCTGCATAATCCACGTAGGTTGTGGGGATGAATCAAGTAGGTTGTGTCTAACTGTCTCACAGGGACAGCAAGCAGTTGTATAAGGCAGATATCTGGATGGACCTCATTAAGGAACAGGGAGGAGGTGGAGAATTAGAATATGTGTCAAGGGAGCCTGAGCTCTTTTCTGGTGTGAGAAAATGAAACTTACATTTAAAATGGTTGTCTGCCGAGGCAATATAAAATTATAAGAATTCCCTACAGCACTAATTAAACAAAATTTTAATAAAAAGTGTCTTCAGGTTACTGGGAAAAATTCAGTTTTATAAACTAAACTTTTGATAAAGTCTGATTTATTCTCATGTAGTCTGCAAATATGTAAAGAACATATGGACAAGGATTGTTTCATACAACTATTCACAGTTGTTTGGATCAAATTCCCTAACTTAAGGCTGTGTTTAGCATAAGGCTTGACAATTTATTAAAGAATTTGACAAAAAAACACCATTATCCACTTGATTAGTGTAGATTTTACTCATAGACATCCTTAATTTTCCATTTCAAAGTAATTTTATTGACAACATCTGAAAACAGATCTTTTGCCGGTAATATTCAGGCATTTTCAGGAAATGTTCTCTAATTCTAACATAGAAGTAATTATGTATATTAAATTATAAATTGACTGACGGTGAATTATAAATTATGACTTAAATGTATTTTTAAGTGCTTAGGAGTACTTAAATAACATCAAATTAATTAATATAACACTATTTTCTTGTGGATAGGTGAGTTTACTCTCCAAATCTCTCCATGGAGCCAGCCATTAGAAGCTCATTATATTTAAATTTCATTAAAAATAGAATTTTTAATTAATCACTTAATATATATTCCCAGCATTTGAAATATAATGGAATTTTAAGTTTGTGAATTTGTAAGTCAGAGTGATTAAAAAATCACCTCTACGTATCCTTTCAGTTTTAAAGTTCTATGATGTGCACATTTATCACAATTTGGCCTCAGCACAGAAATGATAGTACATCTATACATTTGCTGTAATGATTTCAATAATACCTGGTGTAATACATTTAATTAGTGTTACCTATACAATCTTTATTCTATTTGAGGCAGTTTTATTACGTTTTGCTGTTGCTACTACAGCAATGTTTAATTACATAGCAGTATTTGTTTTCTTAAAGGAAACACTTCCACAATAAATCATCAGTTCTGCATTAATTCCTTAGATTCTGGTGATGGTTTTTAACTGCAAACATTTGGAGTCACCCACAGACCACCGCTCTTAAGAGTTGCCAAAATCAGCCCTTAGCACTTTGTTGCGGGTTGGTTTTCCTGTGGGTCATGCTTTCATTTATCCTTGATAATATTCTATTTTGAAATTGTATTACCTTATGTCTTATCATTGATAATGTTGCTTGAAAGTGAACAATTGAAAGAAAGTAGAAACAATTCTTTTTTTTTTTTTTTTGCATTTACTCTCTCTAAAATATTGTAGGATCCAGAAAAATGGCAAAGTTCCCATTATCTGGCACTAATCGCCAGCTTCTTTTTAATCACTAAAGTTGTGAAAGGAAGAAAAGATTCTCCAGTCACAGTCATTTGTCTGAGTTTCCCCTCATTTTGGTAATTTAGCCTAACACACCGTTTTGTTGTTGCAGCTTTGTGATGCCTTTGTGAAATACACTCTTGCACAGCCTCGAACACCTCTCTTAACTGCCTCCCTTTACCCTTTCTTCAGTAAAAGATGGAGAATCCCTAGTAGTGAGGTGATAGCTAAGTGTGCCTAGGTGTTTCCATCTTATATATAGCAATGGTACTTTAATTTTCTAAGTTAACTGCTTGAAGTCACAACATAAAATGATTACATAGAATAGAAATTTATATTATAGATATATATTATCATTGTCTAAAAAGAACTTTTAAAATATATTAAAATGGCTATCTAATGTGTTAAGAAATATAAACATTTGATGATAAATCTATGGTCAACAATGGAGTCACACTATTTTTTGGAAGAATATACTTATTAAAATATAAAATTAAAGTAGTACATTCTAGATGATTGAGTTAAAGTGTAAATGTTAGATTATCTTAAAAGGACATTGCTACGTTTTGAACATGTGTCCTTCAAAATTTATGTTGAAACATAATCTTCAATGCAACAGTATTTAGAGATGGTACATTTAGGAAGTGATTAGGTCATGAGGGCTCTGCCTTCAATGGTGGGATTAGTGCCTTATAAAACACTGGAGGGAACCAGTGAGACCCCTTTTACCCTTCCATATCCCACCATGTGAGGACACAACAAGGCACCATCTTAGAAGCAAAGAGCAGCGTTCAGCAGACACTGAATCTGCTGGTGCCTTGGTCGTGGACTTCTCAGCCTATAGTACTGTGAGAAATAAATTTACATTCTTTTTAATATGAAAATTGTCAGAATCAAAACGGAGTCACTTGTGTTAAAATCTCTGACAAATAAAGCTGAGAAGGCCATGAAGAGAGGGTTCTCAGGCATAAATGCCTGATAACAAAAATTATTACAAAAGCCTCTGCAAAAACCACAACCTTAAATAAAGACCATCACAACCTTAACAAAAAACATTTCCGAAAAGCATCTGTCCAGCAACTGCCTGTCCATCCTTGGACAGGCACAACCAATGTTATTGATACTTTTAGCCAAGGATAATTATCTCAAAATAATTATGCAATTCTCTTTATTTTTTCTTTGAAAACCTTTGTCTCCCTTTACCTTCCTAAATACACACATATTTTATTATGATACTCTTATTACCATTCCAATGCCTATTCCTGAATAAACACCAATTTCCTTTAGGGGATCTCTCTCTCTCTGTGTTTATTATTTAGGTAGACAATAAATTATCCAGTCTCAGGTATTTTGTTATAGCGACACAAACAGACTAAGACAGACATGTAATATGGTTTTAAGGGATCCTGCTTCCAACAATGCTGAGAAAACTTTAAAACTAACACTCAGCAGAGAACGATGAGGAAAAACTAATATGTTTGAAGACATCCAAAAAGTAACAGTACAGAAATATGTATGAGTCTAATATACTGAAATGAGAGGAAGCTTAGACAATTGAGCGTGATTATAATATCTTTTCTTCCATTCACAAATCGGATGATGAGAAAGAAGTAGGAGAGAGTGATAGATAATAGAATAGAAAACTGACCAGAGATTTTCACATTCACAAACTTGGATAAATATTCATTTTCAGGCTTGCCAAGGAAGAGAAATCCTATTAAATACCTAAGGCTTCCTGAGTTGGTTCTCAAACCTCAGAGTGATTCTATGCCCTAAAAGTAAGTGCATCAAAGGTAAATGGAATTAGTCAATCAACATAAAGACCAAATATCAGCTTTTCATCATTAAACCTTAAGGTATGACCTACTGTCATAATTGATTGCTAGAAGGAAAGTAAATCCTCTTGCTAGAAAAATCATGTAATCCAGAGTCTAAAATTATTTTTATACCTTTTCATATATAATAGCTGGTAGTCCTTAAAAAATAACTAGGCATGGAATAAACCAAAAACAAAATATCTTACTCAAAACCAAGACCAGTAAAGATAATATAAGCAGTTATAGAGGAGATCAATTTAATGGGCTTAACACATAGATATCAACTTTAAAATAAATGTTGTTAATATTTTCAAAAATTAAATACAAGATGGCAAATTTAAGCAGGGAAAGGGAAATTCTGAAAGAAATATCATACAAATTATAGACAGAAAAATGTATAACAATTAATAAACCACAAAACTTGAATTTAATAGTAAATTATACAGAACTAGGAGGAGGAGAGGATGGATAAATTCACACGTAATCGTTACAATGCACACTATATGGGTGATGGACACAACTATAACTTTGACTCAAACTGTACAAAAGTAATCCATGTATCCCGATAATATTCTGAAATTTAAAAAAAGATATTTCGCTGATGATTAGAGATGTTGGGCATTTTTTCATGTCTTTGTTGGTCATTAGTCTATCGTCTTTCGAAAAGTTTCTGTTCATTTCCTTGGCCCACTTTTCAATGGGGTTGTTTGACTTTTTCTTGCTAATTTGCCTGCATTCTTTATACATTCTAGTTATCAACCCTTTACCAGATGCATAGCATGTGAATATTTTCTCCCATTCTGTAGGTTGTCCATTCTTATTATTGTTTCTTTGGTTGTGCAGAAGCTTTTTAATTTGATCAGGTCCCATTTATTTATTTTTGTTGTTACTGTGATTGTTTTTGGGGTCTTCTTCATAAATTCTTTGCCTATGCTAATATCCATAAGAGTTTTTCCAACATTTTCTTCTATAATTCTTATGGTTTCATGCCTTAGGTTTAAGTCTGTTATCCATTGTGAGTTGATTTTTGTGAGAGATGAGAGGTGTGAATCCTGTTTCAGTCTTCTATATGTGGCTACTCAATTTTCCCAGAACCATTTATTGAAGAGGGATTCTTTTCCCCAGTATATGGTTTTGTCTGTATTGTCAAAGATGAGATGGCAATTTGAGAATGATTGTATATCTGGATCTCTGTTCTGATCCATTGGTCTATGTATCAGTTCTTGTGCCAATACCGTAACTCCAGTGAGAATGGGAAAAAGTCCGAAAACAACAAATGTTGGCATGGATGTAGGGAGATAGGAAAACTCATACACTGCTGGTGGGACTGCAAATGAGTACAACCTCTGTAGAGAGTAGTAGGAAGATACCCCAAAGAACTAAAAGTAGAACTGCCATTTGATCCAGCAATCCCACTACTGGGTATTTACACAAAGGAAAAAAAGACATTCCATAAAAAGACATCTCAAATGTTTATAGCAGCACAAGTCATAATTGAAAAGAGGTGAAAAAACCCCAAATGTCCATCAATACATAAGTCGATTAATAAAACATGGTATGTGTATCCTATGGAGTACTACTTAGCCATAAAAAATGGTGAACTAATATCTCTTGTATTAACCTGGATGGAACTGTAGACCATTATTCTAAGTGAAGTATCACAAGAATGGAAAAACAAGCACCATATGTATTCACCATTAAACTGGAACTTATCAATCAACAGTTATGTGCACATATGGAAATAACATTCATTGGAAATCAAGCAGGTGGGAGGAGGGAGGAGGAGATGGGTAAATTCACTCCTACCAGGTACAATGCACACTATCTAGGGATACCGGCATGCTGATAACTTTACCTCAAATGGTACAAAAACAATTTATGTGACCAAAGCGTTTATACTCCCATAATATTCTGAAATTAAAAAGAAATCACTAAAAAAGTAAAAAACAACAAAAAATAGAATAGGAAAAATTATATGCAAATTGTAACACCAAAAGTCAATATATTATGTGATACAGAAAATATCTTAAGACACACATAGAACATAGGGGAAATATTTTAATAAACCTGTAGGTTTTAGGAAGAGAGAAAAATAGGAGAGAAAAATATTTGAAAAAATAGTGGACAAGTATTTTCCAAAACTTGCAAAAGAATCAAGCTAGAAATTCAAAAAGTGTTTCAAAGAAATACTAAGAATATCGCACCAAAGAACATAATACTGGAACTGCTGAAACTAAAGATAAAGAGATTATATTAGGATTAACCAGTAAAAAAAAAGGGTGCATTATCTTGAGA
This sequence comes from Lemur catta, assembly GCF_020740605.2. Lineage (NCBI taxonomy): Eukaryota > Metazoa > Chordata > Mammalia > Primates > Lemuridae > Lemur > Lemur catta. Next base: position 55,649,715 of record NC_059140.1, read on the forward strand.
GAAGCAACAATAAAACTTTAGATAATAATTCCACAGAAAAACAAACAAAAATCTAAAGGTAGGAAATAGCAGAATGGCATTTTTTTTAAGTTTTAAAATATAACTGATAACCTAGGACTCTATATCAGTAAATTTATCTTTGAATTTTAAAAGTGTGAAAAGTCAGAATGCTGATCTTTTTTGTCAAGTTAGCAATGGGTAAAGGGTATAATAGGGCTTTTATGATAGAGGTAATATTCTGTCTTTTGATTTTAAATGTTGCATATTTTCTGTAGTAATACAATACACCAATTTAGAAAGGCCTTCTCCGTCTCCTTCTAAGAAATAACTACATCAATAATTCACATTTATAAGCACGAATGTGAGAGATTTAATTACCAAAAGAGTACCAGTTACAGAAAAATTAAAAGGGAGATTTTAAGGGAGAAAGAAAATTATTCTACATGAAAGCACATGGATAAAGGGAGAATCTACCTTAGGAAATCAAGAAGAGAGGGGAATTTTCTGTATTTGAAAATACTCAGAGCAAACATTAATTTTAATGGGAACATCTTAAAACATTTTCTGTGGGTGGGCAAATGAGATCAGAATGCCCACTGTTAGGATGTCAAAATTAGGCTGGCATTCTAGCCAGTTTATAATACAAGAAATAAAAAAATATATATATGAAAACCAGAATAAGCTTGAAAAACAAAGTTCTCCAAACATCTCTTTACTGAAGAATGCTGAACAGGAAGTCATTAATGGGTATCTCTGAAAATCTGGATTATTTCATCCTCTTCTAGGCAATTCAAATGGAAACAGTGTGTTTTTGCAGGGAAGGGGCGGGGTAAAAGATATGAATTACTGAAAAGAAACCTTGGAAACAGAACATCCACTCAACTGACACAATCTTACCCTAAGTCATTTGAGGAGGGATTTTTTTCTTCTATAATTCTCTATCATTCAAATAAATACAGATATCTGCAAAAGAGTTTTATATCCCACTCAGAGAATGTTATTTCTTTGAAAATATTTTGCTATGTTTACAAATTGGTAAGAAATTTAATTACATATGAAATTTCTCAGACAATAAATAAAAGCTAAATTACTTACACTATTATGTTTGGCAAATATTGTATAAAAGTTAAAAGCTTAAATTCAAGTAGGAAAGTTAATGCTATAAAATTCAGCATAGTTAAATATTTTAATCAATAAACTGAAAATAATCATTCTTTATTGTAATTACTATTAGGAACCAGTTATTTCCAAAACAAAATCCATTTTTGATCTTTGAAGTATGTGTAGTTACTTTCTTCTCTATATACTAACAAATTCATCTCTTATATTTCCCTTTACCTGAAATAAATTGTTTAATAATTTTTTGACAAAGAAAAAATAAATAAATTATTTGAAAATTACTTACAACAATAATTTCTTTAATGAGAAAAATCAACATTAATAATAAAGATAATAAACAAAACTTTTGTAATTGCCACTAAAATGACATCTGATTGATTGCTAAAGAAATAATATGACTCTGATAGATTTTTGCCACATTGCAATGGCCTCCTGTTGCTTTAGAAATGAATAGAAGAGTAGAATACATAAGAAAATACTTAGCAAAAGCTGAGGTTATCATTTCTACAGAGAGTATTTTTCAATTCAGAGTTCTAATAAAATGCCTTCATTTTTCTTTGTTTAATGATAAATGCAATTTTAATTATTTATGTCTTCTGAGGTGCTAAATTGAAGTGGCATTTGCTTATAGCACTATTAATTTATATTGTGAATCATCTAATAGAATCTGATCTTCTTGAAAATAGGAATATCTTAATCAACTTTATTTGCCTAGATCCTATCACAGCCAAGTTTTAAAATCAACTAATAAAGTTTACTATCTGAATATTTATGAATAAATTAATTTATAAAAATGTAAATTTTAATAGTGGGAAAACTGGTGAAATTTGCATAAGATCAGTAGTTAATAGTATTCTACTAATGTTAATTTTTTAAAAAGAATTTTTAAACGTACAATGTTGTGTAAGGTGTTAGCAGTAGGAAAGTCTTTGGGAAGGGTGTATAAGAATATTTTGTAACCCAATTTCAATATTTCTGTCAGTCTAAAGTTATTTCAAAATATGAAGTATAAAAATAAATTAGGGAGACATATAATAATGTTCTCCTTTTCTCCATTTCATGTGAAAATACAAAGTTTGTAGAATAGCCAAAATAACTCTGCCAAAAAAAAAAAGATAAAAAAAACAATGTTTGAGGACTTTTTCCAACTGATTTGAAGGATTACTACAAAGATACATTTTCAAGACCATGTGGTGTATAAAGACATAAAAATTGATTGATAAATCAAAATAGAGAAAATACAGAAATAGACTCACTGATTTTTGACAAAAATTCAAAGGCAATCCATGAGAGAAATGACAGTCTTTTTAACAAATAGCATTAAACAATTGTATATTTACAAGCAAAAAAAAAAAAAAAAAAATGGCAGTTTTATCCTGTAGGACCATTTTTAAAACCTAAATCTATAAAATTTCTAAGCAAAACAAATAAAATCTTTGTGCTTTGAAGTTAGACGAAGATTTCCCATGTACAATACCAAAAATATAATTCATAAAATAAAATAACAAATTGGATTGAATCAAAATTAACAATTATCCTCACCAAAAGACACTATTAATACAATAAAAAGTCTTAAGAACAGATTGAGAGATTATATTGGCACATTATAAATTGATAAACGATTTATGAGTAGAATAAGGGTCTACAACTCCTAAATAGAAAGATAGCAAATATTTTAGGTTTTGCAGTCTCTATTACAACTCCACAAATCTGCTATTGCAGCATTAAGGCAGCTTTAAACAACATGAAAATGCATGAGCTTAGTTGTTTCCAATTAAACTTTATTTACAGAAACAGGCGGAGTGCTGGATTTGGCCTGTAGACCATAGTTTATCAGCCTCTGATTTAGATATAAAGAATTCACAAAACTCAACAATAAGTAAAGAAACAATGCAATAAAAAAAGGTGAAAAAGTTGAACAGTCCACCAAACAAGATTATTAAGCTTTTTGTTGTAGTAATTGTGTTAATGATAGGAAAAATAGTCTTTCCAGCTCTCTATATCTCTAAGAGGAAACAATCCTAATTTACATTTTATTTGAAGTTTCTCTTCCCTAATTCTACTCAATTTAATGGCAGACAACTTAATTATGAAGAGTCTAATTTCACAATCACAAAAAGCCATTTACCTTAAATATACTAAGTATATATTTCTTAATAGGAAATAAATCTAAGTTTTATGGTCTGGCTTGTACATAGTAAATAATAACTGAACTACTTATGCTATTCCAGTTATTAAAATTTGTTGTATAATATAGAATTAAAACCAAAAAGGTTAAAATCAAATATAGAAGACAAGAAATTTCAATTATGGGAATTTTAGGCTTTTTTAGTGATACCATTTACACTTTCTGTTTATAATGATGAAAATTAGAAAGCCATTTTAAATAATATGTTTATCTCTGAAATCCCCAAAATATAGTATTTTTGTTTGTTTTAATATGGGTAGAAACTATTTTCAAGTAGGCAAGTTATAATAAGCTACATTTATATTTTAATGTATGTGTGTCTTTATCCAAAATTTATTTGGAAATTACTTATTGGTGTATGTGAAGTAGCAGAAATTAGGTACAGAACAATCTTGCCTTAGAGCATAGAAAAAGTCAATGCTAAAGTGATTTTGTCATTGATTATGTGGTGATTCAATATAAAACTATTTATTTTGTTTAATGGATTCATATTTTTATTCAGTCATATATGTTTTTTAGCCTAAATGAGCTAAAAACCTACAGAAACATGTTTAATGAAAAACTAATAAATATTTGCTTCTCATAAAAGTTGGATTGAAAAACAGAATAATCTCTTTGGTGTGCTGGTAGAAATATAAGGTTTTTTATAAGGGAAATAAAATCAGTTATTATCAAACTGTTTAACAGCATGTGTACTTCCAGAAGTCAATAAAATATTAGTGATACTCACATAAGGAAAAGTAAGCAAAGATAGTGTATCTACCCAAATTTACTCTCAAATATAAAAGCCAAAGCTGTTATAATCATTCAAAAGCTAAGGAATTGTTTCTTCCATGAGCTCTTTCTCATGTATTCTCAGACTATGAATTATAAACACAACAATCAGCATAAGAATCAATATAAATACTGCCTTTTATTTTTATGTTAACATAAAAATAATTATTACATAATATTAAAATTCTATCACTTCTGGCATTCTTCAGAACATATATATTATACTTAGTATGGGATAAAGAAGATAAAAATTTAGAAAAGAGAATTTAGGCATACACCTTAGTCCTGAATTTAAATTGGACATAACACTATGAATTCATTATCTATCTATCTATCTATCTATCTATCTATCTATAATCTATCTATCCATCCATCCAGACATCAATTGACCTATTCACCCTAACTCTGTCAACTGAAAATAGAGAAAAACAACAAAGCCATTTGATAATATGCATTCATATTGCCCAAATTTTGATCTTGGAATACCATTGTCCCCCACACTCAGATGAACTAGAACTTTATAGGAAAATGTCTAATTAGAGGTCTGGGGCAGAAAATGTATGATGAGTCTGGAACACTTGGCATGGCAAGTGTAAAGAAAGCTATCAGTGACTTCAAGGATCATGTCCAAAACAAAACAACGATGACAAAAAGGCCTCAGAAGCCATAGGAGCTACCCACTGGACAGCCAGGATCATTTTTGCTTCCGTAAGAATAACTGCAGTGGATTAAAACATTTCAAATATGTTTTGTATAACTGAGTTCATATGCTAAAACAGAAAAACAAACTTTTCAACAAAGTAGCCAAATTTGGAGAGTCATAAGGAAAGAATTCAATGTTTTTTAAAAAAATAAATAAAGAGAAAAATTTAATCATTTAGCCTGTCCTTCCTATACAAACTCCTCTGAAATATAAAACATCATATAAGAGAAAGTTTTGCATTTATATACTTATTTCCACGAATAAATAAGGGAAGAATAATATAATAAAAATGTCAGTAATGAGCTAAAATATCTAGGCAATAAGCATAATCAACTGATAAAATCATCAAAAGCAGCAATCAACTACAATATACTTCTGACTTGAGTAATTCGGTGCCATCTGAGAAGCAGTTTTGCCAAAAGAGGAAAAAATGATCCTATGTTGGTATCATACAGATCTGCTAGGTATAGATATCAAGATATAGATATCTTTTAATATATATATATATAACTTCCTGTATCTATTTACTTAGTTTGATATATTTATATAATTAGATATATTTCTATATCTATTGATTTAAGGATATATATATTTATAAATATCTATTTATTACATTTATCTAATCAGATAAAGTTCCTATATTAAAAAATCAATTGATAGGAAATACAGAGGACAGAAAAACATGTTAAATTATTCCTTGGATATATGTGGACATTTGATTCTTAGATATTCTACAAGTCAAATGATCCAACAATTATTTACAATATCAAACTGCATGAAAAAAATAATTCATGAAGGGGACCACATAATAAAGAAGACTTAAAGTATATAACCATCCCTCCAAAATATAAAATTAAATAAAATATTTAATAATGCCCACTTGGGTTATAAAACTATAAAGTAAGGCAAGGGCATGATGACTGTTAAACTTGGATAATGGTCACATTGGGTTGTGTGGTTTTGACTGAGATAGTGCACTTAGAGGGCTTCTGTAATGGCTGGAAAGTCTATTTATTGATAAATATGGTGGTGACTTGTTCAACATATGAAAATTCATTAAGCTAAACACATCTTAAGCTTTATCTGTGTTATATTACACAATATAAAAGTTTTTCTTCAACAGCATTCAAGGAGGTAAACTGTATAGCTCACAGAATCCTTAATAAAGTAGATGATCCAAGCTTAAAAATGAAATGAAACCTTCAGATTTTGGGTAGCAACAACCTCAGCCAATAATACATCACAGAAATTGTCAACTCAGAACACTTCTGCCAATGCAACTCCCATTGTCATTTCACTGTCACAGCCATGACTTCTAGATAATGGAGACTATGGTCAGCCTACATATATTAAAGTTCCTAGGAGAGACGAAAATATCTATTCATATTTTCTTCTGACTAGAAGCCAGGCCCTGCCTCCCTTGAATACTTATCTTGTAAAGAATACACAATTAGAGTAAGGGCTGTATATTTTAGGCTCCATTATCTGTATCAGGAAATAGACCTGGCTTAGTTTGTTTTCTATTGCTTACATTATTAATAGCAGAATACCTAAAACCGAGAATTTTATAAAGAAAAGGAATTTACTTCTTACAGTTACGGAGGCTGGGAAGTGCAAGGTCACAGGAGGGGCTACATCTGATGAGAGTCTTCTTCTTGTTGGGGACTCTCTGCAGTGTCCTGACGTGGCACAGAGCAACACATGGTGAGGAGGCTGAGTGTGCTAACATGCCAGCTAAGGTATCTCTTTTTTGTTTTATAAGGCCACCCCTTTGCCTTCCACAATAACCCATTAATCCATTAACGCATTAGTCCATGAATAGATTAATCCAACATGAAAGATCCAATCACCCCTTAAAGGCACCTCCTCTCAATACAATACTCCACACTCTGGATTAAGATTCCACATGAATTTTGGAGGGGGCATTCAAACCATAGCAAGACGTGACAACTGCTATCTCTTTGTAGTTATCAGTTTAAACTAGTGTAATAAAAAATAAAGTGAGTAGAAGTACAATCGTGTTAGAAGAACGTAGATTTGGTGACATAATAGCAAATAACTAGAGGATCTCAGCACTCTAGAGGCCACAGCCCATTTCTCTGGGAACTGAAGGTATCAGATTATGTCAACAGGAAATTTTACATTATAGGAAGAGAAACCAACACAAGTGGTGGTCCTGAAGCAAAATAAAAAATGCAAAGAAAGGGATATCTCAGATGACACTGAAGAAGTAGGTAAAACCCAATTAAAAGGCCTTGAAAACTGCATTATGGATTTTATAATTTATACCTTGAAAACCAATTGAAATATTTAAACAGGAAGGTTATGTGAAAACATACATAACACTTTGCTGTACATTGTATTGACTCATTTTATGATTAATATTCTTTATTGTTTTGAGAAATTATCATTCTATCTCTAGTTTACTCACAATTTATGATTAATGGATGCTGAATGTAATCAAAGACCTTTTAAGATCTACTGGAACTAACGGGATATTTTTCTTATTTGACTGCTGATATAATGTATATATAAATACATTTTCTAATATTAATCAATCTTCAGAGTTCTGGGAAATATCTGCTTCATAGTAACACTTATACTTTTAATATGTTGTCAAATTCTATTTGTTGGCATTTTATTTTGGATTTAGACATCTAATATACTTATGAATGAAATTGTTCTAGAGTTTTAAATATATTTTTCATTTTCTGTTAACAAGTTTAGTCAAGCTTTATAAGATTATCTGTTTTCATATTTTCTCCATTCTATAAACATAAGGATTATATGTCTCTTCAAATTGTATAAAAATTCTACCAAAATAAAATAAAATAATAAAATATATGGGTCTATCTCTAGTCTTTTAGCAAGTTTGGTCATTCTTCTTCAATTGTTCTTCAAGCCAGGCCTGTCTTCTCTTAAATTCATGTTTCTCTTGATGATTAATAAAATATAAGCCATTTGGATCAGCTCTCCTCCTCCCAGAGTGTGCTGTGTCTTCTCTCTCTATTTCCTATCCTCTGACCTATACTATCACTCCTTTTCTGTACCACAAACTTTTCCACTAACACTTGGGAGTTGACAAACACTTCCTTTAGCAAATATTCCACTAGCCCATAATGCTTCTTTGACTATTTCAAAAAAATGAAAACTATTTGTTAGTTTTAAAGTTAACTGACCTTTTACTGACTATGTTGTGTCCACTTTCTATTGGAAATCATTTGACTATTTGGTTGCAGCATGGAGGTCCACAGTTTCAGTTGATCCTCTAGATGGTACCAGTCATTTGCAACCTTAAGGGTGTCTTGATGTGGGTTAGGTAGGAGAATGTAGGTTCGCAGCAATAAGTACTTGAAAAGTAAGGAAGCATTTGGGGGGCATGTTGCCAAAGGCATGGGTATTCTGCTTCATTTTTCCATATTTCAATTGTATCTTTCTTAACATCAAACAATGGCTTTAAAATGTCATCTACTGAGATCTCAATCAATTTCATCAATTTCATCTGTAGTCCTTTATGTGCCTTGGTGATATCAACTAGAAGAGGCTGAAATGCTAATTTGAGTGTAATGCCATGATTCTCAAAGCCAGGGAGCCTTTCATTGTGTTCTCCAATTAATAGGACTATAATAGCTGCATATTCTTCAAATGATTCACATATATGATCGTGCTCATCAATGACCTTTGCTCCTTGAGGAAAATGTTCATCTGAAATTTCCTTTTGGAGAAAAAGTGTTTTGAAAAAAGCTTGGATTTTTTGCCACATATCATATATAGACTTAGTTTTACGTTGCAAAAAAATATTCAAATTGTTTTGATTTGGCATGGTATCACATAGAAATGCTGCATTCCTACAGAAATCTTCATTCAATAATTCACATTGCTGATTCTGTTCTTCATAAAATTTACCTATCTGTTCTCACAGAGGTAAAATTTTGGCTAACACCAGTCCCTGTGATAGCCAATGCACTTTAGAATGGTATGGCAAATCTTCAATGAATACCTTATCATTCAACTTGAGCATGTTATGAAACTGACTGATGCTGCGTTGCATTTGCCCCAATATAGTTAACAATACCTGTAACTTGTTGCAAAGTGTCACTTAAAATACTAGCTTTGGCACATAGATTTTGCTGATTGAGATACAATGAAAACAAATGAGAGCACTTGGATCTGTTAATACGTTTTTTATCTGAGCAATAAACTCTTCATGTTTTCCTGTCATGGAAGGTGCACCGTCTGTACATACATTCATTAAATTCACCAAATTCAGTCAAAATTCATGATATTTATCTTGAAAGTTGTTGAAGATATCTATTCCCTGTGTTCTGTTCACAAGAATGCCCAAAGTGAGGTACTCTTCATAGCAAAGACAATCTTCTGTTATGACCCGAATGAAGTATAAAACCTGCACCAAGTCAGCAGTATCAATTGATTCAAACAAAGTGACCGAATAATATATATTTTCCTTTCAAAGTATTGCATGAAGTCATTTTGTTAAGCTGAAGGCTAATTCATGCTGCCAATCAGTTATGATTCTCCTTGAAAGAGGCAGTTGTTCGTACTTTGAAACATTATCGGGGTCTAAACATCCCACAACTTTAACAATGCATTTTTTTACAATTTCTACAACACTGAATGGCTTCCCTTTTTTCCCCAGTATATAAGCTACTTTATAAGTTGCTTCAGTGGCATTATTGCACGTCTTATTGCTGTTTGAAAGAATTATCTTTGCTTTTGCTTTTCATCTTTTAATTTCTGCAATACAACCTTTCATGCCTGTTCCTCTAACTTAAAATATTTGTGGTCATTATGAGTGTTATAATGCTGATGAACATTGGGTTTCTTTAATGTTGATATTGCAGTATCACAACGCAAGCAAATCATCTGATCTTTAGCAGAAATAAGATAATATTACAGTTCCCAATCCTCATTAAAAAGTCCATTTTCTTCATTCAGCATTCTCTTAGTCTTCTTTGATATGATGGGCTATTAAGCAGACAGAATTAAAAAAATCTGTTAAGCTATGCAACTATTTACAAATTCCACTTCAAACAGAAACACAGTGCACAGCTGTCAAAAGCTGATAACAGACTGGTGTACTCGACCTCCACAAACTCTCACCAACCAATCTCATGTGGTAGTGGTGCCAGTCAGGCAGGGGAAGTTAGAACTAAATCATGAATGTAGCAGTCATCAATTTAGCCCTTATGGCTTATTAATATTCTAATTTTGCTAATCAATCTGGGAAGATTATTTCATTGAAACTTATGTTATTATTTGGTATTTTAAATATATTCATTTTAAAATAAAATAAAAATATAAAAGATGAACAAAAATGTATTAATAAAAATAAAAAGATTTGTTCTGTAAAATTTGGATTCAGTCGAAAGGTGCACTTAAGAACTAGAAGACCACATGTGGCCTTAAGGCGGCAGGTTTCCCATCCATATACTATACTATACTGGCCTATTCAGACAATGCAGAAACCAGAAAAAGTTACACACACACACACACACACACACACATATAAAAATAAAAGAGAAATTCTGTTTAATGGCATGCTAGATAAATTTTACTTTTAATAAAATTATACCTTTCAGATGAAAATAATTTATATAAATATGAATTTATATGTGTATGGCATGTATGTGTGTGTGTGAGAATTCAGAGAAAATGTCAGAATATATGATAAGTTGGTGATAAAAACAGAGGAAGTATTAAAACAGATTTTGCCGGTTTGCTTTGTCAGTTATCTTAACCCATTCTATGGGTAAGGTTTGTATTATTATATTTTAGTTAACTGTGAAATAATAATTAAATAAAAATCCCCTATCTCACTTAATATGTGTGTTCAAATTATAAAAATAATTGATGCAAAATCAAACATCCATCTTAGGATTTTAAAAATTTGGAGTTCACACAAAACTCTATGAACACATAATGTTCATAATATAATGTTATAATATAATGAGCACTTTCTCAGTGGCATCATAGCTTTTCCATGGGGTCCCAGGCTAGAGAAGAATGAGAACTGCTTTCACTAATGTAAGTAACAGAGTGTATTAGGCAAATGATCACCAAAGAGCACTTTCAACGATGTTCATTTAATGCGCCAACACACAGATAATGGCAGATCTTGACTGTATCGCCTAAGCCAAATTGCTAGACCTTATTGCATCTAAAAAAATGCCAGGTGAATAAAGATTCTCTTTGATTATATAATATAGGAATAATCAAGTCGTTTGAGCTATAATTTAGTTCAAATATAAAATGATCAGATTTGATAAGGTCAGTTCCTATGTAGATTGATGTGGGTTACTAAGAAATCAATGGCAAAAGAATTATTGACCAAGTTAATGAGTAATCAATGATGTTACCGGTGATATGGACCTAAGCCAGCTCCGTGTGGAAAATATTCCAGACTCAAAAACATTAACATTCCACAATTGCAGTTTAATTTAACCAAAATGTTAAATAACTCTCTGGTATATCTGCCATCATTTTTTAAAAAATTTCATCAGAGCATTTGACATAAAAAATTATATTGAACAATTACAAAGTGTTATCGTAAGCCAGACATGATTCTAAGGGCTTTCCATGTGGACAGTTTTATGATGTAAGTACTACCATGATTACCATTTTTTTATTTCAAGATATTAAGGAGATACAAATGTTTTTGTTACATAGATGCATTTTATAACGCTGAAGTCAGAGCTTTTAGTGTCCCCATCATCAGAATAGTGTTCATTGTACCAATACATTACCATTTTTAAAAAGAGGAAAGAGTTATGTTTAGAATTTATGTGTTTGTATTCATTTCTTCTACTTTAAACCACTTGCTGTTTTGTCAAGAAAATCATAAGAGCCCCATTTTATTTTGGCACTTAATTTTAAACTAGTCTATTAGCATAGATTCTTATAATATTTAAGATGAATCTTAGGGAAAAAACAACTTCTCTCATCATATATCTATTTATGGAGTAAGTAGATCCTGGTTTTAAAGGATATTTGCATATACCAAAATATTCATGCTTCATGAATATGGTAAAAATAAAAGCTTGTGTGGATAGAAAAGTAATAATTTAATTATATTTCACATTTAAAATCTATATTAATGGTTATCACATTCTTAAAAATTTGGAGTATAGCTATATTTTAAAAAATGGAATTGAGTACTAGTGTGGCCAAATCTCCTCTAAACCACCTACACACCTAAATATAGCAATTTTCATATAAAAAATAGTCTCTTTGGACACCTGTGGATGTTACCCCAGTATATATCAAGGCATTTGGCAATTGAACGAGGAAAGACAGGGGAATGTTACTGTTTGCTCACATGACCCAGTAGAAATGGGAAGATTCCTTACTCAGAGCACAACTATTGCCCTAGCATTTCAAATTCAAGAATTATATCTCTGCTCATTAAGTCAGTCTATGTAAATGTAAATTATTATGTACTTTTATATTATTTTCTACTTTTAAAAAATTTATTTTAATTATTATGAATGCATATTAGTTATACATATTAATGAAGTACATATGATATTTTGATTTAGTGATACAATGTGTAATAATCAAATCAGAATAACAGGGATATCCATCCCCTCAACCTTGCATTATTTCTTTGCGTTAGGAACATATCAATTCCACTCTTCTAGTTATTTTTAAATATACAATAAATTATTGTCAACTGTAGTTTCCCTATTGTGCTACTGGACACTAGATCTTTGAAGTGGGTTATAAATTTACAACAGTTGCCAAATCTTGTGCCATGTTCCAAGAGTTGAGTTTAGAAATTTGGCTCTTAATTGCTTTCAACATTTAGAAATCATGGTTCTTGCCGAGTACAAAAGATGTAATAGGTATTTATCAACTCTAAAGGGGAGTTGATGTTACAGTCATATTTATCAAATTTAATCAATAGCAATTTATTCGAAAATAAGAACCAAAAACAACATTTTTTTTCCAAACGGTAAATTGTGTTGTTTTACTGGTATAATTTTACTTGAGATGGAGAGAATATTTATTTGAAGTTGATTGTATTTATCTAAAGCTAAAAGAGGCTATTTTTAGTGTTTATTTTATGAGACTTCTCTTAAAGATTGATACAATTATTACTGGTAGATTCAAGATCTATAATTGCAGAGTAAAGTACCTCCAGAAGTGCATTTATGCCTGCACGCAAAAAGCTTCTGCAAATGCAAGTTCTGAATGTTGTCAGAGCAGTCTGGATGTAAGAAAGTTTTATTCTCCAGTGGAATATATTAGTATTAAATTTACATCTGAATTATTCTTTAAGTCAATAAGAATATGATAATTATGACTAAAATAAAAGCACCATGTATGATATAAAATTAATTTTGACAATACATATAGCATTTTCTTTGATAGTACTACTTAAAAATACATATATCATTGGTCATCTATTTTCGATACACTGTTCTGATGTAAAAGCAAACAAAACTAATCAGAAAAAAATTTAAAACCTTATTTCCATAATGAATATATAACATTCTGTGATAACTCTGGTGTTTATTGAGTTACATTTTCACATGTTTCATCAAAAATACACAGAATAAGAAGGGCAAAAAAATCATTCCATTATCAAAGTAATTAGTTTCACCATTTTTTATGACTTCAGTCAAGAAATGCAGTAAGTACATGGTGAAATTCCACTTTCTTAAGGTGACACATTAATTTATGATTGCCTATATTGATTTCAAAACTCAATTTCTACACTCTGCACATGAATCTCTTCATACATAAATATAATATATAGAACAACATATTCTGGACATAACACATTCTGTGTACTCTGAAATCAGTTTATATTCAAAGAAACTTTTAATTAAATTTTATATTAATCAATCATTCATCTATATAAATCAATGGTTTTCTATTTGAACTTTACCTAAGAAATAAAACAATTTTTAAAAAGTATATTTATGATGAATTTATTATTAGCATCAATACAAGATAGTATCTGCATCTTTAACATTCATAGCAGAACGTTCCTGTAAACATAGCCTATAGTCTAAAATACACAAAAAGTTCTTTTTTCTGGTAAATGGCCCCCACTCACCTGTACTGTAGCATTCTTACTGAAATAAATAAAAGTATAATCTAGAAGAATTAAAACAATGTTTTTAATAGTTATAATTAAGATTTAAAAACTAAAAAGGTAAATATTCCAAAATTTATTGCAAATGAATAAGGATAAAGTCTCAAACTTTTATAAATTTTTATAAGAACATTGACATTTTAGCTATTCATGTAGTCTATGTCTTTCACTGCTTATGTAAGATTAATGTTGATTTCTCCTAAAAATTGTTATAAAAATCATGTTTTATTAACAGGTCTTAATTTACTATTGAAAATTGTGATGAATATTGTTCATTTCTAATATATTCATTTTACTCTATTTTTCTAACTTTTTTGAATTGAAATAAACACAAGAGGGAATAAAACAATTTAATATAATGGATCTTTTCACTTTGTGTGAATAAACAATGACATATAGTTTAGGCTGTATTTATTTTGGACCAAAGCTATTTCCCATTTTAATCATGTATCTTTTGCAAAACCACTGTTCCTTTGCAGTCTCAACAGACTCCTGCAATGTAAATTGAACCTCTTGCCAGAGGGAGTCACCTTTCTCTAACTTAAAACTGTATGTATGCATTAGACAGGAAATAAGAAATCCTATGGGGGTACATCGTTTATTTAGTCCAGATATTTTGATAAATCCTCAATACTTTGGGTTCAAGAACAATTGAAATTTCCATTATTTTGAAAGAAAATGGTCCCTACTTACAGGCACTCGTTCACCATAGCTACTTACACACTACTAATAGTAGAATTAATAGGCAATATATTTAAATGGAAAGAGGTATAACAAAATAACTATTTTATTTCATGAATATGTGAATTTGGGTATAAATAAATAAAAGAAAGAAAATAAACCAGGACTTGAGATACTGCACAATGTAATAGTTTCAGTTGTCATTGTTTCCAGGAGGATGGAAACTGTAATTTCTGGGTACTAACTCAAATTAAAATGTCATTAGAAATTGCATTTCACAAGTCGGAAGAAAGTGCATATCAACATTGCTCTAAGTTTTATTTAAGCATCTTCAACACACTTTATGAGCTACATAGCTTTTTTAAAATAAGAACAATAAGCATAAATTGAGTAACAATTAAAATGGCATATGCTTTAACAGAGTAGTGATCTTATGAAGGAAAATCATGAAACTGTCAACTAATATACCAATGAACATTAGGTCTACTTTTAATTGTGTGGGTTTTTTTTTTGTTTTTTTTTTTGGTTTTTTGTTTTTTGGTTTTTTTTTTGGTTTTTTCATAGCTCACTGCACCTTGAATTTCTGGGCTCAAATGAACCTCCTGCCTCGGCCTCTCAAGTAGCCAGGACTGCAGGTGTGTGCCCCTATGCCTGGCTAAGTTTGTTTTTATTTTTTGTAGAGATGGGGTCTTTTTATGTTGCCCAGGCTGGTCTCCAACTGCTAGCCTGAAGCAATTCTCCTACTTCAGCTTCTCAAACTGATTACTACAGCTCTGCAGTATAATTTGAAGTCAGGTAATATGATTTCTCCAGTTTTATGTTTTTTGCTAAAGATGGCTTTGGCTATTCCGGGTCTATTGTGGTTCCATGTAAATTTTAAGATTATTTTTTCTATTTCTCTGAAAAATATTGATATTTTGCTGGGGATTGCATTGAATTACGTAGATTGCTTTGGGGAGTATGGGCATTTTAACAATATAGATTCTTCCAATCTTCAAGCATGGAATATCTTTCCATTTTTTGTGTGTGTGTCTTCTTCAACTTCTTTTATCAATGTTTTATATTTTTCATTATAGAGATCTTTCAATTCTTTGGTCAAGTTAATTGCTAGATATAATATTTTATTTTGTAGCTATTGTAAATGGGATTACTTTCTTGGTTTCTTTTTCAGATTGTTTTTCTTTTGGGGGGACAATTTTTAGGTTCTTTTTTCCAGCATATTACGGGGGCACAAATGTTTAGGTTACATGTATTGCCTTTGCCCCACATGAGTCAGAGCTTCAATTGTGTCCATCCCCCAGATGGTGCACACCACACTCAATAGGTGTTAATATACCCATGCCCTCCTCCTCCCCCTCCCCGCCTGACACCTGATGAATGTTATACTATATGTGCACATAAGTCTTGATCAGTTAATACCAACTTGATGCTGAGTTCATGTGGTGCTTGTTTTTGAATTCTTGTGATACTTCACTTAGTAATATGAGATCCAGCTCTATCCAGGATAATACAAAAGGTGATAGATCACCATTGTTTTTTGTGGCTGAGTAGAACTCCACAATATACGTATACCACATTTTATTAATCCACTCATGTATTGATGGGAATTTGGATTGTTGCCACATCTTTGCAATTGTGAATTGTGCTGCTATAAACATTTGAGTGCAGATGTCCTTTTTATAGAATGTCTTTTTTTTTTTCCTTTGGTTAGATGCCCAGTAATGGGATTGCTGGATCAAATGGCAGTTCTACTTGTAGTTCTTTGAGGTGTCTCCATATTACTTTCCACAGAGTTTGTACTGGTTTGCAGTCCCACTAGGAGTGTATGAG
Source organism: Lemur catta (assembly GCF_020740605.2). Lineage (NCBI taxonomy): Eukaryota > Metazoa > Chordata > Mammalia > Primates > Lemuridae > Lemur > Lemur catta. The sequence goes on from NC_059140.1 coordinate 55,666,131, forward strand.
TGCTCCTATCTCTCCACATCCATGACATTTATTGTTTTGGGAGTTTTTTATAAAATCCATCCTCACTGGAGTTAAGTAACATCTCATCGTGGTTTTGATTTACATTTCCCTGATGATTACAGATGTTGAGCACTTTTTCATATGTTTGTTGGCCATTAGTCTATCTTCTTTTGAAAAGTTTCTGTTCATGTCCTTTGCCCACTTTTTAATAGGTTTGATTTTTTCTTGCTGATTTTCCTGAGTTCTATATATAGTCTAGTTATCAACTCTTTATCAAATGTATGTCATGGGAATATTTTCTCCCATTCTGTAGGTTGTTTGCTCTCATGATAGTTTGCTTGGCTGTGCAGAAGCTTTTTAATTTTTTCAGGTCCCATTTATTTATTTTTGTTGTTGCTGTGATTGCCATTGGGGTCTTCTTTATGAATTCTTTCCCTAGGCCAATGTCTATAAAAGTTTTTCCAAGATTTTCTTCTAGAATTCTTATAATTTCATGGCATGAAACTATAAGAAATCTTTTTCAGATTGTTTCCTGTTGGCATGTAGAAATGGTACTATTTCTGTATTTTGATTTTGTATCCTATGATATTACTGAATTTGTTTATCAGTTCTAATAGTTTTTGAATGAAGAAGTCTTTAGGTTTCTCTAGATATAAGATCATATCATCTGCAAACAAGGAAAATTTGACTTCTTCCTTTTCAATTTAGATGCCCTTTATTTTTTTTTTCTTATCTGATTGCTCCATATAGAACTTCCATTACTATTTTGAATAACAGTAGTGAAAGTAGGCATCCTTTTCTTCTTCCAGATCTTAGAGGGAAGGCTTTCAATTTTTCTCTATTCAGTATGATACTTGCTGTGGATCTTTCACATATGGCTTTTATCATCTTGAGGTATATTCCCTCTGTGCCCAGTATTTTAAGAATTTTTATCATAAAGGAATACTGAATTTTATTGAATGCATTTTCAAAATCAATTGAAATGGTCATGTTTTTTATCTTTCATTCTGTTGATATGATAAATCATTTTCATTGATTTATGTATCTTGAACCATCCTTGCATCCCTGGAATGAATCCCACTAGATCATGATGAATAATTTTTTTAATGTGTTATTGAATTGGATTTGCTAGTGTTTTGTTGAGGAATTTTTGCATGGATGTTCATCAGAGTAATTGGATTATAGTTTTCTTTCTTTTTTGCTGTGTCTGTCTGGTTTTGGTATCGAAATGATACAGGCCTCGAAGAATGAGTTTGGAAATATTTCCTTCTCTTTGACTTTTTGGAATGTTAATAATTCAGGTAGGACTGGTATTAGTTCTTCTTTTAATGCTTGGCGTAGTTCAGTAGTGAAGCAATCAGGTCCTGGGCTTTTGTGTGATGGAAAACTTTTTATTACTGCTTCTATCTTTTAACTTATTACTGTTTTATTCAGGTTTTAGATTTCTTCCTGATTCAATTTTGGTAGGTTTCATGTATCTAGGAATTTATCCATTTCTTCCAGGTTTTCCAATTTTTCAACTAATAGGAATTAACTACTAATAATCATCCATACACCATTCTTCTATATTCAAGCATGTCCCGTGTCCTCATGAAACCTTCAGTATATTAAGATAACTCTAATATAAACACAATATGAACCTATATTCATGTTAACATTGGGCAGTGTTGCGATAGTAACATGGATGGAAGGAGTAGACAAATCTCATAAAATAAATTTTTAGATAAAGAATAAAAATCTTAAAATCAAGATTGTAAATTTTGTGAGAAAATCTTTTAATATTTTTTTACCATTCTATCTTTAGTACCTAAAAACTCTTCTCACCACATAGTAAGGACTCAAAAACTATTTGAATGAATGAAAGAACAAAAGAATGAATAAATGAAGAGTATCAATGGTCAAAATGAGAAGATATTTTACACAGACAAAACAGCATGTTTACATATAATGAACCCCCATGCAATGTAGGTTATTCAATAAACCACTCATAGTATGTATTATAGTTTGAAATCAGGTTACTATTAAAGAAGCATAAGATGACATTAGAAGAGTGAATGAATATGACACTGTGAATGAGAGTTTCGTATTATATGCCTTACAAGAGTCTGAATTTTGAGTAATGTAATAATAATTTTGTTTAAAAACAAATTATGAAGTATAGAATAAAATTAGAATTGGTAAAAAAAAAGGCAGTTAACCTATTTATGAATAGCTCGTAATATGTACAATGGGAAATAGCACTTAGAAGAGGGAATGGAAGTGAATATAGTGAATACAGATTGAAATCAAAGATAGTTTGATTGTAGAAACAACATTAAATAGTTACTGTTTTCATATGGCAAGTGAATGAAGCATAAGTAGAGAAATTTCTTGTTTGGTTTCCTGAGCAAATTGTATTTCCATGAACCAAATATAAACATATTTGAGTCCATTATCTACCCACTGAGCATCAGCTTACATCCTGCTATAATATAACGAAATAATAACACACTGCATGATGGCCTGATGGGAACCACGTCATATGCAAAGGCTATTGGAAGAAGTTGCACTCTGTTTAATGACGGATTAAAATAATTCAGTATTAAATAGTTTTCTAAAGTTTGGCCTAACCTAACAAACCTGGTTAAGGAAAGAGTACAATCACGGTTTTCACACAACCAGGCTTTTTAGAAATGAGAAAGAAAGGTCTTAAGGCCATTATAATTTGGGAACATAGGCAATATAAAAAGTCTTCTTTTCTTTCTTTACTTTTTTGTTGTTGTTGAAAACCATGGGTGATGTTGTTAAATGGTTACCATTGATCCTGAAATATTGTACTGTAAGAATCTTAATGTTCCATGTTATATCAGAACTTTATATGCTGCCAAAAATGGAGTGACATGCAAATATTAATATTAATAAAAAATTCCAATCATGGCCATATTCTATGTAAGTTACATGTTCATTTGTAAATTCATTCATAAAAATATTTACTGAGCACTTATGAGTCAGGTACACTAGCACATCCTGGGCACATAGTAGTGGAGAAAGTACGAAAAAAATGATTGTTACAATGAAATTTACATTGTTCTGGAAGAGAGGCAATGAATCCTATTCATAGTATAGTATGTAGAATGTTTCAGAAGGAAATAAGGATAGTGAGAAAAAAAAATAATCTAGGCAGGTGGATAGGAAGTATGTTCTGGTTAGGACATACTGGTTTTGAATAGTATGATCACATTAGAATAAAGACCTAAGGAAAGTGAGGGAGAAAAACATGCGTATATACTAAGAGTTTTTCAGAAAGAAAGAACACAAGTGCAAATACTTTAAGGTAGAAGCCTCTCAGGTATGCTCAGGGAACAACAAATAGGTCAGGGAGGTATATCACAGTTAAGAAGGAGAAGAGTAGGAGATGAGGTGAAGAAAAAGTTCTCACATGGGGACCATATCTTACCAGCACTTGTAGGTCATTGCCAGACCTTCAGCATTTACTCAAAATAAGATAGGGAGACATTTGAAAGATCGATCAAAATAGTGACATGCTATAGTTTGCATTTTAACATAATTGTTTTGACAGTTTTATTCAAATTACACAGGAGAAGAGCAAGAAGAGGAGTAGGAACGCAGGCTGGTGGAATACTGCATGAGTTAAAGCAAAAGATATGGAGGATTGGATATGGATGGGAGATGTAAAAAGAGTCATTGATAATAGTTTGCTTCTACTTTTATGTATCTATACAGCTGTATTAGTTGACTGATTAGTTGTGAAATGTAAGAGAAAAGGAAAGGCAATGGATATTTATTTAAAGGTTCAAACTAAGCAATTGGAAAGATGCTGTTGTCATTTACTGTAATTGGGAAAACTGCAGGAGGAACAGGTTTGAGAGTGGGGAAAGACCAGGAATTCTATTTTAAATATAATTTGTGAAGCCTATTAAATATCCACGTAGAAGTGTCATAGGAATAAATTTGTGATATAATTTTAAGATCATAAGCAAATGGTTGCTGTTATAGACTGAATTGTTTTTCCTGAAAAATGCATGTTGAAGTCTTAAACCCTAGTATTGCAGAATTAGACTCTATTTAGAGATAGGGCCATTAAAGAGGTAATTAAGGTTAAATGTGATAGTATGAGTGTGCTCTAAATCAAAATAACTGGTGTCCTTTTAAGTAGAGGGGGGAGACACCAGGGATGCTTGTTTAAATAGATAATAAATAACATGTGAAGACACAGTGAGACAGAGGCCATCTGCAAGCCAATGAGAGAGGCCTTAGATAAAACCAAATCTGCTGACAACTTGATCCTGGACTTCTATTACAGTTTCCAGAACTTTGGGAAAATAAATTTCTGTTGTTTAAGCCACAAAGTCTGTAGTATACTGTTATGGCAGCCCTAGAAATACTATTAATAATACAGATGGTATTTATATAACTAAGTAAATGAGTATGGATAATGGAAAAAATGCCTTCTTTGTAAACATGTAGATAGTTGACTAATAATATGGAAAAAGGAGAGAAGATTGAGAGGGAGTGGACAATGGCACAGCAGGGAAAATGGCAAAGTATAGTATATAAAGGGAGAATATACTACCCTAATGATTTTATTATAATAATAGGAAAAACCAACTGCCTAAATGTGCTTTGTAGAAGAGCAAACAATTCCAACTGGATTTCATCACTGGTCATCATTTCCATATTACTGGATGGAATGAAAGTATGGACCATCTCTCACTCTTCTACTATTGACATAATTACCTTATCATATTCTTCATTAACCTATTGGAGCACTAGTATTATTTAGACATTTAAAGAAAAGCACAAATCTGTAATAAAAAGATCTGAAAGATGGTCTGGAAATATGTTTATTAATCAACAGTTTTTTGGTGATAAAATACAAAGTTACTTTTAGAGAAGATGGTACTGATTGATCACTGTATCATAGTATTATAAAATTTTTATTCACCTCCACAGTTGTCAATTGTAATAGGTTCTGAATGAGAAGACTGGGAAAAACATACCAAAATTGATTAATATAGATAACAATATGCCTCGCTTGTATCTATTTATATATGTATGCATGCATGTATACATAGTAAGTATATGTTAGCATGTACTTTGCATACTGTTTCCATTTCATTTTTCTTTTGCATCCTACCTTTATTTTTTATTGTTTATTTGCAATTATTGTTGGCATTCTACCTTTATATTTGATAATTGAAACATGTACATAGAATTATCTAGATACTGATTTTAGTTAAATATTGGAGTAATTTATGGTGATACATCGTACTGGACATTGAAATAGTAATAATTGAGAATGTTTTATATTTACTGTATTTCTGTTTTCAGTGAGTTTATAAAACAAGCAAATTTATTATTAAACTGATTTACTTTTCATATGGAGTGCATGCATTTCCTGAATATCAAAGATGAAATGCCCAAAAATAAATCCACACATTTGTGGTCAATTTATTTTTGACAAAAGTGTCAAGAACACACAATGGGGAAAGGACAGTCTCTTCAATAAATGGTGCTGTGAAACTGCCTATTCACATGCAGAAGAATGAAATTAGATCCTTATACCATATACAAAAATCAATTCAAAATGGATCAAAAACTTAAATATAAGACCTGAAACTGTAAAATTACTAGAAAAAAACTTAGAGTAAAAGTGCCACAACATTGGTCTGGGCAATGATTTTTTGGACAGGACTCCGAAAGCACAGGAAGCAAAAGCAAAAATAGAAAGCGCATCAATGGAGCGCATCAAACCAAAAACTTATGCACAGCAAAAGAAACAGTTAACAAAGTGAAGGGACAACCCCACAGAGTGGGGAAAAATATTTGGAAACCATATATCTGGTAATGTGTTAAATATACATAAGGAATTCAAACAACTCAATACAAGAAAACAAATAACCCAATTTTTAAAAATGGGCTACTTATCTTTTGAAAGCTAAACAAAAAAGGAAAGCATAGCAGGATGAATAGAATTGTAATTCTGCTCCTGAATTAGCCAAGTAGATATGCAGAATGCCTCTTATTTCTTCTTTTTCATAGTTGATCTGCACAGTTAGATTCTCTGAATTATGAAAGGGGGAATATATAAAAAATATCAACTGGAATGTTTATAACAGTAGGCTTTTTGATTGATACCCTATTGTTCCAAATCTCAGGTTTCATAGAAAGTAATAATTATTGTAAACTATTGAGTGTCTCAGAGGTAAAATAAACAAGAGAAATAGACATGCTAAGAAATTTTTTATTCAGGTAAACAAGATTTTACTTTGGTGACAATAGCCATATAGGACTTACTCAAATTTCTCATGCTTTTACATTCCTCAGATAACTTTGACTATTAAATCAATCCTATATTTAGTTCTACTTTTATCTATCAAAGTGTTGTTAGACTTACACTACCTAGAATTCAGTTTAAATTCTAACAACCAAAAATAAAATATCTAATATGTTTTTGATGGCCTGTTACAATAATGCCCTAAACTATATTTCTAGTGATAGCCTTAACTAAAATCTGTCAATCTACAGATGTCTTTTACCACACTAATCATAGATGAGCATTTCTGTCTCCTAAATTCTTCTAATTATTTTTTTACCTTGTGATTGCCATGTCAAGTTTTCACAGGCATTTTATTCAAAGGCCAACTGAAATGCTTACACATGTATTCTCCGATGTACCCAGCTTAAGGTAATAATTTGATTTTCTGTCTTCTTTTTTTTTTTTTTTTTTGAGACAGAGTCTCACTTTGTTGCCCGGGCTAGAGTGAGTGCCGTGGCATCAGCCTAGCTCACAGCAACCTCAGACTCCTGGGCTTAAGCGATCCTACTGCCTCAGCCTCCCGAGTAGCTGGGACTACAGGCATGAGCCACCATGCCCGGCTAATTTTTTTGTATATATATTTTTAGTTGGCCAGATAATTTCTTTCTATTTTTAGTAGAGACGGGGTCTCACTCTTGCTCAGGCTGGTCTCGAACTCCTGACCTCGAGCGATCCACCCGCCTCGGCCTCCCAGAGCTAGGATTACAGGCGTGAGCCACCGCGCCCGGCCATTCTGTCTTCTTTCTAACCAATTAGAATGCAAACTTCATGAGTGGGGAGAATAGATGTCTTATTCATCATATTACGTGCAGTGACTAGTGTTGATAGTGTGTTAGGTAAATGAATGCTTGCAGGGATCAATGAGTAAATGAACAATTAGTGAATTAGCTTTTTATTGTTTATATAAGAAGGAAAGCTTTCGAAATAATACTAAATCAGTCAAATTACAGTTGTGATCTGGACACAAAAATACCAATGCACTTTTGACAAGTAGATTCAATTATATGGCTAATTATTTCTTTTTCATTAATATGAGTTGAGTTATTTAATACAAATATATTGCTACTCTACAAATGCTGGTATAAATATTAAGGAAATAGTCATGCCACCATTCCAGTGACATCTTTATGCTCACAACCTGGAAATTTTCTACACAATAACTTGGAAAAGTTTGGAAAGCCATATAAAGTTGAAGCCAGTAAAGATAAATCTGATGGATGGTTTAATGCAAGCATTTCCTACATAGTGATATATTCTGATAATTTAAGGTAAAAAAAGACTTAGTGCGGGCAATTGTTTTATTTCTAAGACTTTAGGCAAAAGAAAAGCACTACTACCAATGGTCTAATCATATAAACCATGACCATTCCTTACCTTTTAATACTAATTCTTTTGTTTTTCTGCCATCCATTTTTGATTCTTCTCTACATCTAGAGAAGCAACTTAAGCTTCAACTATGAAACATGGAAGACTTTGAAAAAGGTGTATTAAATGTTCTTATCATAACCACTTCAATTTTTGTTATAACTCAAAAGTACATAATAGCTACACATTATATATTTGAGAAAATGAATAACAAAAATGTGTTACTCTGGAATATTTTAAAGATATTATTAAAATAAAATATGAAATTTCTGTCTAATCAAAACCGATGTGTATTCCCCAAACTGCCCACTAGATTTGAATTCTTTCACCTAACAGTGAAGCATCTGTTCCATATAATAACTTTGTTTAAATATAGTGTTTACAATAAAACTCTCGAGATAGAACCTCTATTTTAAAAGATCCATTTGAACACACTGTATTACATTGGAATTGAAATGGGGACATTCTCAATTTCCAGGGTATTTTAAAACTTTAATGGAGTATATTTTAAAATATACCAACAATAGAAAAAAAGAGAGACAAGAAAAGAAAGAAAAGGAAAATAGGTTTAAATATTTGCCTGAAGTTGAGTTTTCTCTTGGATAACAGCATAGAGAATAGAGGGTTTTACTGCATATATTCACACTGAAACATTTTAGTGTTTGCAAAAAATAATGATTCCTGATGAATGTTTCTTTTCATCATTTATGAAATAATTAATTTATCTTTTACTTCCTTTCAGAAATATATTTTTTCCAGATGCATCAATCCAGTTAAAAATGGCATCCCATGAAAAGAAAAATAAAGAGGTCATGTCTAACACATTTACACTCTACTTAATTAAATAGCAACACTGAAGTAATGATACATAAATTGTTAGAATGTCCATGGAATGAAAAATAATTAGGCTGTGTCATGCATGTTTAAAAACACTTAGTAGAAAACATCATTAAGATGACATTTCCTTTTTGAAACCAAGAAATACTGTCTTTAAAAAAAAAAATAACAAGCAGGATGACAAACAATTATGGTTCTAATCTGCTCACAAACAAAAAAAATACCAATTCATAACACATTTCTAATTCTGCTGTTTGGCTATTTGCTTTATTGACAAAAGAGAAATATTATTAGATTTCAATTCAAATATACTGATTTGCGGCTCACAGGAGACATTTGTTATAAATGAGGAATTCATTTTCTTTATTGTCTTTCTTTTTAAAACTAATGTTTGTTGGGAATTATATCTCCATTAAATTATTAAAATCACAAATTGTGTACTTATTATGAGTTTTTATTGCTACCATTTTTAACTCAGGTTTGTATTACTCATATATTAGGTAAAAACAATCAAGGAAACAATCATGTTCTGATAGAATCTGCCTAGTGTTAGTATGTTTTTGTTTCCTTGACAAATTCAGTAATTGTCTGAATGCCAACCCTAAAGGGCCTATGATTTAAAAAGGTGGGAAGATCACTCTTTCACTCTTTCAATTTGAGAAACTAGTAATTAAAATTTAATTTTGCATATATCTATATTAGTTATTTCATGTTAGCATACCAATATCAAAATTAATAAAAATATCATCAGAATTAAAATTTACCTGTATTTAGAGATGCATTCCTAAAAAATAGGACTTTTTATTCTTCTGATAAAATATATGATATTGACTGGATTAAAAATGTTTTTCAGAATGAAACCAGTTTTGAATTTCCATAACATTTATTATTTATTTTTGCCTTAGTGACTAATAATCACAACATCTAAAATAGCAAACTTTGTTAATAATAAAATTAATATTATGTGGACTAAATAATCTATTTGTATTAACTATTCCTCCCATATCCATAGTTTATTATGTGAATAGAAATTTGAGCATACTTTATTATTCTGATCCCACTAAAATGGAGTTTGCTAGAGAACCGTGTTCAAGTTGTTCAATTTTCACTGCTTAATATTCTACATTACAGTTTTTTTTTTTATTCAAATCATTTGGTAAATATTGGCTATGTACTCAAAACATACCTAAAATAAATATTTGAAATTATTTTGATACATTTAAACATACCATCTCTTTTAACTAGATCTGGGAACAATTAGGATTAATAATTACACAAAAAATCAGATTTTTTTAAATTCATTTAATAGGTTCAGACGTGGTTGCTTATACCTTTAATCCCAGCACTTTGGAAGGTCAAAGCAGGGGGATTTCTAAAAGCCAGGAGTTCAACACCAGCCTGGGCCACATAGTCAGAGTCTGTCTTTACAAAAAAGAAAATTAAATTCATTCAATAAAATATAATGGCCACCCCATGGCAAAGGGTTTAATGGATACCATCCCAGATAGATAGACAGATGTGAATGTTGTGTTTCTCTGCTCTCTCTTTATGATAATACTGCTCAGATTCACCTCATTGCTGGTCCTCTTGACCACTCTGTAAGTCACACTGAGAATACTCATCCTGTTTCATTTATCTTCCAGAGAGTGATTTATAAAGATTATGATTTATTTTTTATAAAACTGGAATTTACTTAAAGCCAGTTTTTTTCAAAGAAAGGAAAATTATATGCTAATCTCTCTCTCTCTCTAGTTTCAATGCAGGATTCCTGGAAAAAAATATTAACCAAAAATCCATTTTGTATAGAAAAGGAAAATTGCAGAGGTGGCAGGGTGTCATCTCTCACTCAGTGAAACACTGGACCCCCTTTGTACTGTTTGCTGTCACAGGTAGGATTGTGAGTAACTTTAAGATGGTGCACCATTGAGGACAGAGGGCATCTCTGGATCTGTGTTGCATGTGACCTGTAGAAGTTTTTGTGTACATAAAATCTTGTGAGTTAGTGCTGCTAAGACAGGGGAAGGAGATTCCAGGTTAGTGTTGTCATTAATTGTTAGTGCTAGTCAGAGAACACTGTAGAACTACTGCGGGCTGATTACACACACACACACACACACACACACACATAAGAAAATTGAAAAAAAGAAAATATTTGAGTAAAATAGTAGTCAGATTTCTCAATGTTGCAAAAGTGAACCACAAATAAGAAAAGGAGGTTAAAATAAATCATGTGGCATTAAATAGTATTTAGAAGTATAACTGTGAATTTATCTGAGATAGACAGTTGGATAGATTAATAGGTAGACAAATGATAGATAATAAACAGATAGATATATGTTTCAGTATGTTTGTGTGCATGTATGTATATGTGTATTTATTTTAGACATCTGTCTGAAAAAGGGTCAAGTAGCAACAATGCTCTAACAGCTCTAGGAACATCTAGTATTTATATGTTGAATTTTAAATGCCATTTTGTACAAAAAGATACAAAGACTCATGGATTCTTGGGCTTGGACAGCAACAATACAAGACGATTCTGGAATATCTCATGACAGAGAGTTAAGAAATACTCAAACAATGATAGATACACAATTCAATACAATTCCACTCAAAACCCCTGCTTGTTTTGTGTATGTGCACATATTTGTGTATGTGTGTGTATATGTGTGTGTGTGTAAAAATTGGCAATCTGATTTAAAAATATCTAGTATTTATGTAATTCAATAATATTACAGATAATCTTGGGGCAAAAGATGAAGGATTACTTTTCCATATATCTATATTTATATAAAGCAATGAGACTTAGGAAAGGGTGAAATATGCCAAGGAATTGAATAGAGGAATAATGAAGCAAAATAGAGAGTATGAAAGATTCTCACATACGTAGATCCTTGACAAAAGGCACGGGTGGGCAAAGCAGCAGGGAATGGATATCTATTCAAAGGAAAAGATTATGTTTCCTACTTCTCAACATGAACAAAAATCATTTCCAGGTGGAATGTAGACCTCAATGTTAATGAGAAAAAAATAAAGCTAGAACATGACAAAGGAAACTATCCAAGTGAACTTTCAGTAGTAAAATACTCTTAAACAGGACATGAAACATATTACCCATATAGGAGAAAGGATGATAAATTGAAATAAATTAAAATTAGAAACTTGTTAATCAGAACATACGATTAACAGAGTGAAAATGTACCACACAGAACAAGAAAAAGACTTTCTGAATACATATGATAACAAACCAAACGTATTTTAAGTAGAAAACAAAAGACTTTAACAAATCAATAATTAAAAGAAGAACAATGCATTAAGAAAAAAATGCACAAAAGACTTAAGTGGACATTTTAAGAAGAGGTTATTCAAATGGCCAGTGTGCATATAAATGATTAGTCAACTTTCATTTTCATCAAAATAATGAAAACTTAAACCACTAAAAGATACTATTACCTTCATACCAGAATGTATAAACTATGCCTAAGTTTAAAAGTAATGTCTAAAATTAAAAATACATCTCACACTCCCAAGTGTGAACTAGAATATGGAAGGTTGGAACTCCCTTTCCAGTGAATTATAATATAAATATAATCATAATACATGTAATATGAAACATAGTAAAAATATATAAAGTTATATATTCTTTTTAAAACAGTATTTAACAGTGGCTAGCAAAACTGAGCATATGCATAAATTATGACCATTGATACCACTCCTAGGTATATGCTTGAGATACACATATACGTGTACCAAAAGTTATATAGAAAATAACATTTATATTATAGCAGCAGAAACCTAACAATATCTCAAAATTCCAGCATCAGAAGAGTATTGGATATATATTAGATATTAGATATATATTAGACAATATATATTAGAATTAGAATTATTGCTATTGTTTTAATGAAGCTCTCTTTCTTTCTCTCTTTATGTATAATACTTAACTTACAAAATAATAACTGAAACAGAAAAATTTCAGCTTAATTATTTTGATATACATAATATTGTGAGAAAAATTATCAGCTAAAATATCACATATAATAGAGTTTTGTGATATATGGAATTATGCAACAAAATGTATCAAACAAAATGAAATAGTATTGACAATTAGAAAATTAATTAGCCACAATATTGATTCTAAAATTTTAATAACTTAGTTTCATCTCCTTGAAAAATTTTCCAGATAAATATTATTTTATTTTCCAATATGATTTGATTTGGGGTTTCACTTTAATCATGTATTTAAATCCCTGTATTCCCTACTATAATGTTATTCTTTGATGGTAGAGTTCATGTTTATTTTTCATTTTATATACTTTGCATGGAGTGTAACTTAGATTTAATTGGGTCTGGAATAAGTATATGGTAAACTGGCAATATATACAACCAACATGGTTGTTTTATAGTAATTTTTCAAATCCAGATAAAATATATGCTATTTATTAAACAACCAATATGTGAGAAAACAATGCATACATTATTTTATTCTATTAACAATTTAATGAGAAGAACACTGAATCTCAGTGCAGTTACCCCACCTACAAACTAATAAGTAAAAAAGAGATAATTTACATTTATACCTAACTTAAAATTCCTTAATCTAGGTATAATGCTATGTCTTTACAGTTTGAGATGTTTTTTCTTGAAATCAAAAGTTCTTGTGGTTGGTCAGTGGACCTCTTCGAACACTTGTCTCTAGCTTCAAATCCACTGATATTTACAAATACAGTAAAAGCCACAAATAACTGGAGAAACTTGACTGAAGTTAAGATGTTCATCTTTTGCAGATCTAACATTAAGTAGAACAGAACATTTCAGAGAAAGACATTTAATTTTAACTATTGGTGTTAAGTAACCATAGACTCACACTCTTCAATTAATCCATTACCCTTCATAGGAATAATTGACTATTTTGGATTCCAAAATTAGAATGTCAAATGGTATGAGAAAAAGTCAAAGAAGATATATTACATAATGGAATGAAAATCTTAATAAGAAAAAATAAAAATAAAGATTTTATTGAAGCAATTTTTTAATATATACTAGACACATATAATAAGACAGATGGGTGCTAGTATAGTATATTTGATATCACTTATCAATTTAATTGTGTATATGTAATTGTAAACCATTGTGTAAAGTATATATCAATGGAAGTATATAAAATTCAAATCAGATCATGAGGTATATTAGTCTGTTGAGTGGAATAAAAATTTCTTTACTTTTTATATAAATTATATATAACAGGTGGCCTTAAGTGGCAGTCCATTCACGTTTCTGATTCTTAGACTGGTTAGACTATGCAGAGGTCCTCACAAGCTAATGTGTAAGAGTCAATAACACAGATCTTTGAAAATGAAGATTCTTCATCCTTATGCTTAAGGCTTGCTTGATTATTTTGTAGCAGTTACTTAGTAGATGACATTGTGAAAAAACAGCATTCTTAGCTACCTTATAATAGTATAAAGTGAGCGACTAATATTTGCCTAGTATGCTTACTAAGTTGTTATATATGGTGAAAGAATAAAATATTCATATAGCTATTGACAAATTTGGTCAAAATACTTGCTATATTGACTTCACTGGACTTTTGTCAGCCTCCTCACCTCTCTACAAGCTCCTGGGCCTTGACTCACCCTTGAACTTAAGCAGGTGTTGGAACACAAATGACCTTTTCTTACCATCCCCTCCCAAGAATCTTCAGGGAAAGATATTCATGATTAATTGTCGGATTACACCACTTATTCTTCCCACTCCTCCACTCACTGTACTTTCTAGTCTTATTTATTCCTCCATATATTCCTATGAAATGAAAACCTCTCTGTCTGACCTTTGAGACACATGGATCTTACTGTTGGAGCTTCCTCCTACTGTGTTAGTTCTCCTCCCCCTACTGCAATAGTCTTTTAGAACAAAATTTGCTTTTATAAAATTCAGATTTGTTTTTCATTTGACAGTAACCACATCCCCAATATTTATATTTTGAGAAATAAATATTTTAGAGCTATTACTTCACCTTTTTAAGAATAGAGGAGTATTAAGGTTTTAGATATCTATGATAATTTAGACATAATGTTGATTCTAAACTTGATTCTTCATAAATATTTGTCTAGGCCAATGTCTATTAGAGTTTTTCCAACATTTTCTTCTAGAATTTATGGTTTCATGTCTTAGGTTTACTTCTGTTACTCATTGTGAGTTGATTTTTGTGAGAGGTGATAGGTATGGAACCCATTTCAGTCTTCTAGATGTGGCTATCCAATTTTCTCAGCACCAGTTACTGAATAGGGATTCTTTTACCCAGTGTGGTTTTGTCTGCTTCGTCAAAGATCAGATGGCTATATGAAGATGGCTGGGTTCTCACTTTTGTTCCATTAATCTATGTCTCTGTTCTTGTGCCAGTGCCATGTTGTTTTGGTTACAATAGCCTTGTAGTATAGCTTGAAGTTTGCTAAATTGATGCCTCCCAATTTGTTCTTTTTGCTTAAGGTTAATTATATCTTTATATAATATTTGTAAAAGTTGTTCAGTAATCAAAATCTACTACAGGTAATATTGAAACAAAATAATTATATTTTAACATAATATATAATCATGAACACTAAGTAATATTTAATAAAATGTACATTAATTAACTGTGATATAAAATATTATTTTAAAGTATAATAAATTATATTATTTTTATTTTAAATAAAAATTAATATCTGACTAGAATGAGTTCACATGTTGTTTATTTTGTGTTTAGAAAAGTAAATATTATATGAGGAAATGTGCAATGATTTTCTCTATTGACATCTTTTTCTAGAGCTTGAAATTCTTTCCAACTGCTTTAAAAAATATTTATGTCCATTTTCTTCATGATATTTTTCATGCATTCCTTTAAGGGAGATTTTCAATTTACATTATTTCCTTCATTTAATCTTTTACTCATTGATTCAATACCTTAACCTTGCTGGTGGGACTAAGGTTTGATTTTGCCAAAATTATTTGTTACATACATTTTCAAGATAACACTGGCAGATGTAGGAATAGATTGAAAAAGGCAAAAGGCTGAGATTTGGGGCTAAGAAATCTGGACTCTGGTAATTAGTGTGCAACTGTATATATTTACTAAAATTTATAGAACTGTATACTTATAATGGGTGAATTTTATGGTATTTAATTTTTAATCACTAAAATTGTTTAAAATAAAGGAAAGAAGAAAAAAATGTGGCCATGTTAAAAGGACCCAGAAGCAAGCTATAAGTAGTTGACAGTAGTCAATCTATAAAAATTTGAACATCAATTTAAATGATGATAATAACAAATTATAAACTATTCAATAAAAGAGCAAGCTATGACTATATGATGAGTCCAGATGACATAAGTAAATTGATGAATAAATTGATATATAATGGGTTATTTTTTATAATTTCAAAGTACACAACCCCTAGTAATTATTAATTGCAAACAAAAAATATATAAGTTCACAGTAGAGATATTTGGCAGACACTATCTTAACAAGTAATCCAACTGAACATTATCAAACATGGGACACATCAAAAACATATGTCACCTTATCCATAGTTTGCAATAAGAAGACCAAAGCATCCCATCTGTTATATTCTTACCAGTAATGCAGTAACTGTATCTAATCATGTGGAAATATCAAACACACCAATATTATGAAATATCCTAGGAAAAATACTGCTCTGTAGCTTCTAAAATTGTTGAGATCACAAATGCTAAGGGAACACTCTGGAACTGTTCCAGACTAAAGACAAAATGACATAGAACTGGTTTATACTCTTAAAGGACATCATTGGGACAATTGGCAATGTTTGCATGGGATATAAATATTAGAATAAGATGATGTAGCAATATTAATTTCATGAGTTTTATGCTTACATTGTGTTATGTATGAGAGTATCTTTGTCTGTAGGAAACAGCCACTTAAGTATTCTGGGGTAGAAATGTAACATGTTGGCAACTTTCACTCAAAGTGTTCAAAAAATGTTGTGCTGCACTATAACTTGTCTCTAAGTTTGAATCAGTTTCAAAATTGAAAAAGAGTGAAAGATTATTTAAAAATCTATGCTAAATAAATGTATTTAAAATACTTTTTATGAATGATTAAAAACAAACATTCTAAGAAGAAAACACTGCGTAATAGTTATTGGCCATGTGTTAGTTCCTAAGAGTAGATAAATCAATGATGCATTTTTGAACCAATGGCATCATATATTTTATAAAATATTAAATAAAATACAGAGTGATAGTCAAATCAAAATCCATTAGAAGTTAACCGAAGTTTACTGAGTTAGAGGAAGAGAAGTCAAAGAAATTAAGAGAGATTTCAGCAGACAACATTTAACTCTAGAAAACAGGGTCTGCCACTGAAAATGTTATTAAAAAAGAATCTGTGAAAATAACATAATAATGTCAAATATAGAATTTTTTTTTAATTTAAAATCAGGGGAATGACTAATTAATAATATATTTCTTTTTTTTTTTGAGACAGAGTCTCGCTTTGTTGCCTGGACTAGAGTGAGTGCTGTAGCATCAGCCTAGCTCACAGCAACCTCAAACTCCTGGGCTTAAGAGATCCTACTGCCTCAGCCTCCCGGGTAGCTGGGACTACAGGCATGCGCCACCATGCCTGGCTGATGTTTTCTATATATATATTTTAGTTGGCCAGATAATTTCTTTCTATTTTTTAGTAGAGACAGGGTCTCACTCTTGCTCAGGCTGGTCTCAAACTCCTGACCTCGAGCGATCCACCCACCTCGGCCTCCCACAGTGCTAGGATTACAGGCGTGAGCCACCGGGCCCGGCTATTTCTTGAAGAGATATGAGAAATGAAAGCAAACAATAAAACAACTCATGTCTCCTAATTATTAAAGCAATGCTCTTTTTTTTGCAAAATGTTACTTCTTAAATATTGAATGTTTGGGAAATGAGCTGAGCACATGTGTTTCTTTTTCCCATGGGGAGCAATAAACCACCACTGAATCTAAGTCTCATGCTCTAGAATCAGAATAAAAATGTGTTGTAGTCTTTGAGATCATCTTAAAAACAAAAGAATGTAAGAATTGATTCAAAAGAGTTTTTCAAAAGAGATCAAGCTCTTTGTACACATTAAAAAGTGTATCTATAGAATTTGAATAATTCTTAAGGGTTTGATATCACTCTATAAAATTGCACACTAGTTGAAAAGTTAAAGTATCAACACAAGATTTTTGTTGACATTGACATATGGTAGTCTTACCATACATACTAGTCTAAATCTGCTGAAAAAAAATCAGAATTTAAAAAAATTATTTGACCCAAATATTTGTCTATGGTATTAACAAATAGTCTGTTTTATAACTCATACATTTCAGGGGCAGTAGGGATTACGAAACATACTCCCAAATGCCATTGTCATATCTCTTTGCCCAGGAAAATAGTCTTTCAATAAAAAGATTCAGAAAAGAAAGAAAGTCCCCCAGTGTGTGCTAAATTATTTTATTTTATTTTATTGGAACATTTGAAATCATCTGATAAAATAAAGAAATATATCTGTACCTGTGAAAAGAATGAAAATAGTCCATTTTTTCAGTGATGTAACTATTCAGTCTTGTATCATGTATTTTACTTGTAATATATGTATACGAAAGATGCATCTGTTGAGATTTTCAACAGACAGTTGGAAATTCTTATCAGAGCATAAGGCCATTATATTGTGTAATGCAATATGATGGCATGATGCCTAAGATGATGAAACACCAGTTTCTGGCCAAACATTTAAAGAGACATATGGTTATGTTCAAATTACTAAATTGCTAAGTAGGGTCCTGGACAGACCACACCAGACAGAATGAATACGCAAACAAGAAGCAAAAGCTTCATCAGTATACTCACATATTTTCTGGTGATGAAGGTTTGTTGTTCTTGTTCTAGAGTAATGAAGTACAGGTGTAGTGGAATCTCAGGCTTTGAGATAAGAATCAGTCTAAAAAAGATATAGTAAATTGTACTTACCAACTTGCATTACATGTGTAGAGAACAGTATACTAAGGGATTTTTAAAATAGCTTATCTAAATAGCTTTATAAAAATGTATGTTATTTAAGACTTTTCAAAGTAATTTTAAATACATTAGCATTTTTATCTTGACATTAAATCTGTAAATTTAAAAAAAAGATTGCATATAGTTGAAGATTATATATCAAATAAAACTAGATTTCAAATAGTTTAACTGGCCTTATAAATTTCCAACAGTGGTCAAGTTTTATTAAGATCTCAGGATTTTAATGTTGAGTACCACAGTACCACACTTAGTGTTATATGTGTGCATGTACACACTCAGAGATAGAAATATGTAGAATAACAATGCTTTATGACATCAGTACTTATAACACTGTCATTTGACAAACATATGGGAATGGTAAACTTTTTATTTATTTTTTTTCAGGCCAACACTTATTACTACTGAGAGACTATTTAACATGCCTGAACAATGTAATGTATGTTTCTCACAAATACATTGTTAGTAAATGATATTAACAAAGAAGAAAATTCTTCTACTTAAAAAAGCTTTACAGTGAGAACACTTAGATCAAAATAATTATTTAATTTAATTTGAAATTTTTTCCAGGAAATTGTTTCCTAAACTTTAAGCCTAACTCTTAAGGTATTTTCAGAAGGACATTACCAAGTAATAACTGTTGCCATGAATTTCACAGCCATTTCTTTAAAAGCGTAGAATGAATACTCCAAGTTTTTGAAAGCAGTGGGTTAAATTATAAATGAATGCAATATACTAGGTGTATGAAGCATCCTTTCTGTAATTTGAATTCCCCAATTTTAGCTTCTGGTTAAATACCCAAGATATTCTCAGATCTTCAAGAAAGATTGAACGCAGTTATTTGCTTACAAATTTCAAATGAATTCCTTTAATCTTGGGCAGTAACAAGAGAACCATGTTAGTTTAATATGAAATAATTTCCTTTCCAGTTTTTCCAAATCTGTTATATGTTAGCATTTCACCACCAGTTCAAGGACCATATTACTTTATTGAAAGACAATTACACTAGTGGAATGTTCTATAGAAAAGGAACTTGGTAACTTTGACTTTTTTACTGTAACACTTTGACAAGGGAAAGGCAAGCTCCTTTGTATGAAAGGAGTCATTGATTATTCCTTCCCTTCTCTGTTTTCTTGTGTACCCTTTATCTTTCACATATGTTTATAAAGTGAAATCAAGCATTGCCCTGGGGATACTGATGTGCAAGATCTAAGACATTTACTGCTTTCATAGACAAACAGCATTGTGAAGATAGACATAAAGTCAATTCAGAGCAGGTGCAACCCTCAGAGGGAATGCTCATTCAGTAAATATTTACTGAATGGCTATTGTATGTCATTAACTGTTCTAGGCTTTAGGGATTCAAAGACCAGACCTCAAAGAGTTCAGGGAAGAGTAGCAGAGACAGACAGGTAAACAGATAATCTCTGCTGATAGCAACATCATGGCAAATTTTTTCAGTTCCAAACACAAAACTTCTTCCATCTCCCCTTAAAATATCCTTGAGAATACAGAACAATAAAAGTCTGGAAAACATCACTAAATGTTTGCTATTGCCTGGAGAAGTTTTCTACTAAATGGATGATAGAAAAGATTGAATTTAGAATACTGTCTTGATTACTCATTGCATGCCATACGCTTAACCACAACAGGCAGACGGTGCCAAGAAAGATTTGACATAATTGATTCCACCAATTATCTATACATAAATACAGAGTGCAGAGGCTGCAATGATGAAAATGAAAACAAAAATACTTCCCTTGCAAGAAAGGCATAGAAAAGAAAAATGACAGGAAAGTTTTTACTTAAAATGATAGAAGAAATATATTTTGAGCTAGTCAGAGACAGAATTGTGAACTCATTTCCTATTATCCCCTACTATGGTACAAATATTCAAACAAAATAGTTCCCAACATGAAAAACTGTAAACAATAGAGAGCAGGAGGCTTTGAAAAAGGGGCAGGAACTTCATAAATGATGCGTAATTGTTTAAGGAAGAGCCTCAGAAGGGAAGTGTTTGCTCCAAGGCAGTAAGTTTCAATTTCACATGCCACCAGGGACCAGAAATGTAACATCACCTAGAGTTATAGAACTAGTGATGACTAATATTCATTCTCTAAGTAGAACATAACAGGAAGTGGTTAGATCTGTACAGTATAGACCTGGGAGTGCAAATCCCTATCCAGACCGAGAGCGACTTACTGAATTCTAGACTATTATATTGCCAAACAAGAATATGAACAGAGAACTGATATATAATCCAATTTTCAACAGATATTTTGTTGTTTACTTAGTTTATTAACTTCTTTTATTATAAACAAGTATAGTTTTAGAGAGAATACAATAGTTTTAGAGAGAATATAATAATGTTTCACTTCAAGCAAATAACAAAAGTAATGCCTTTGTTGAATTCTGGGCAATTCATTAACTAATTTTTGTTTGTTGTATTACCCCTTGTTTGTGTCCCAGAACAAGAATTTGAACTTCATAGGAATAGTATCTTTATCTGTCATGGACACTATGATAGACTCTATATTCTATATTCTACATTGTAGATAATCTTAATGATATAAAATGCTTTACATATAGTTTATATATTATATATTTTGCTAGTATATAAGTAATATGTTGTATAATAATATGATACAATGTATAATAACATGAGATATGATATAACACAACATTATATATCGTGAAGTGTTTATTACATATTCTATAATTATATACAAATTTAATAAATATAATATATTCCTATTTATCAAATTATATTATAGATTATAAATTACATATTCTATATTCTAAAAAAAGTAAAAGCTGGAAATCTATGGCCAAATATGACTTGTCACCTGTTTTCATAAATTATTATTGGACTATAGGCACATTAATTCATTTTTATATTGTCTATGGTTGTTATATTACAAAGCAGTGTTGATTCATTGCAAAACAGACTGTATGTCCCATAGACCTAAAATATTTACTACACAATTTCTTACAGAAAAAGTTTGTCAACCCCTGTTCCAAACTATAAATATGCATTACCTATTAGTATTTATCATCTATCCATCCATCCATCCATTAATCCATCTGCTACATGTTGTATAATTTTGTAATATTATAGTGAGACATATTTATAATTGCATTATATAAATATAATAAATAATATTAGCACTTTGCTTTCATTATTCTGTAATTTTTCTCAAATGATTTACTGAAGAAAAACAAAACAAAAAGCACAACTTTGGTATTTTCAAGTCTACCATTACCTTCTAAATTCCAGGCTCAAAAGTAAAGAAAGAAATTATGTCAACCACCCTGCTTAAAATTTTCCAAACTCTTTCCTTTGTACTTTAAATGAATTAATATCTTTATGTTAAATGACATCAAGCAGGCATAGGAAGATAAATAACACATGATTTCACTTATATTTGAGATATGAAAAAGTCAGACTCATAGAAACAAAGTAAAATGGTTACCAAGGGCTAATGGAAAGAAAGGATTGAAGAGATGGTGAAAGAACACAAAACTTAAGCTAAAATGGACGAATAAGTTCAAGAGATCTATTGTACATCATGGTGACTACAGTTAATAACAATACATTGCATATTTGAAAATTGCTAAAAGTAGATTTTAAGTGTTCTCATCACAGAAAAATGGTATGTGAGGTAATGAATATGCTAAAAGGCTTGATTTTGCCATTCCACATTGTATGCATTTGTTGGGACATCATGTTGTACACCATAAACATATATAATTTTTATTTCTCAATTAAAAATAAGTGAACAAATACTTTTTATAATGATTACTTGATGAATACATATTTTGATAATTTGGGTACAATAATTAATAAATTAATTAATTTTAAAAATTAATATACTTTATACTGATTTCTGTCCTATACCCTCTGGCTTCTTCAATGCTACCTTCATAACAGTCCTTTACCCCAACTCCAGTCTTCATGTGTGCCAAATTCCTTCCTCTCTTTTCCTGGAATATTCACACATTTTGCAGTATAAATGTCATCTTTTCAGAGACCTTCTTTTTGTACCCCATCTGAAGTGTATGTTACTCACTTATGAGTTTAGTTACTTTTTAATTTTTCCCAACATTGTAATAAAAGTCTCATGAAATTAAAGATTATATCTCTTTTGTTCTTTGCTGTGTAACCAGTACCAGAATAGTGACTGGTCTTTACTGTGTACAAAATCCATTTTGTAGAAACATACCTAACATTACATACTAAAATGTCAATATATAAAACCAATCATCCCCAAATTAGGGGTAATTTAGCAAATTAATAATAAATAATTTTAGAAGACTTATTCAACATTTTGAATATTCCACAAATTCCTTCTATATAACTTTTGAAATATCAGTTTTATATTTGGATTTATATTTCATATGTCCAACGATTTCATTTTCTAGAGGGTTTAAATGCCCCATATATTTTTTGATTATTTAGGTCTCTGGCAGTTTTTCTTCACAGCAAAAATTAATAACAATAAGTAAGGATATAGTTTGGGGAAGGGGATTTGTATCCATGAGAATATTCCTTTCCACTGGGATTAAATTCTTTTCTGCATATACATGTGATGTTATAGCATTTTACTTTTAAATGGGTGAATTTCTATAACTCATCCTCTTTTCATTAATTTGTTATTATGAACCTGCATTCTGAAATCTCAGTTCTGCTTAAATATCACTAAAATCTTATATCATATATACTTTTAATGATTTTTATATTCAAGGACCATGAGAATAAGGCCACATTTGATACATTCTCTTTTAATGTCTAGTGTCCAGCTATGGGATGACACAAAGTATATTCTTAAATATGTATTTTTTGTATAAATAAAAAAACTGTGTTTTCACTCACTTTTAATATCCTTTGTCTTCTACTGTGTTCTTCCTAATTTTCTCAGCCTAATCAATTATATCACTTGTGATGGTTAATTTTATCTGTCAATATGATTGAGCCATGAAGTACCTAGATATTTAGTTAAACTTTATTTCCCTGTGTCAGTAAGGGTGTTTATGGATAAAATTAATGTTAGAACTGGTAGACTGCCGGGCGCGGTGGCTCACGCCTGTAATCCTAGCTCTGGGAGGCCGAGGCGGGTGGATCGCTCGAGGTCAGGAGTTCGAGACCAGCCTGAGCAAGAGTGAGACCCCCGTCTCTACTAAAAATAGAAAGAAATTATCTGGCCAACTAAAAATATATAAACAAAAAAAATTAGCCGGGCATGGTGGCTCATGCCTGTAGTCCCAGCTACTCGGGAGGCTGAGGCAGTAGGATCGCTTAAGCCCAGGAGCCTGAGGTTGCTGTGAGCTAGGCTGATGCCACGGCACTCACTCTAGCCCGGGCAACAAAGTGAGACTCTGTCTCAAAAAAAAAAAAAAAAAAAAAAAAAAAAAAAAAAAACTGGTAGACTGAGTAAAGCAGATTTCCTTCTTGAAAGTGGGTGGGTCTCATCCAATCCATTAAGGATTGAATAGAACAAAAAGGCAGAGTAAAGTAGAATTCTCTTTCTCTCTCTCTAATGGACTGTATCAAAATATCAATTCACCAAGTGATTATTATAAAAGATATCAGTCTTCTCTTGCCTTCAGACTCAAACTAGTACTGGAACTTACACCAACGATTCTCCTGTTTTGCAGGCCTCCAAACTCAGACCAACTCAACTCTCCTGGATCTCTGACTAGCTGACTGTAGATTTTGGGATTTCTTAGCCTCTATAATCACATGATCCAATTCCATATTTTATATATATATATATATATATTTCATACATACATGTTATATATAAAAATATACAATTATTTAATATAATATTCTTTACTATACATAACATATATATAACAATTACTTCTTATACATGTATAATCTACCTACTATTTTATAGTTACAGGTATCTAATATGTAATCAATCTCCTATTGGTTCTGTTTCTCTTGAGAATCCTTACTAAAATATCACTCATTTGAACATTTGGCAGATGAAGTTGACACTTTACTGCCAGAAATATGTGAGTTTTATCTCTGTTATAAACTTTTGGGTTTTCTGTCTTTTCTTCTCTTAGAGAAATGAAGTCCTTTCCTTACTCATAAACACACAATTTTAGCCAATCATCTATTTTTTTTTCTTTATTATACTCTATGATTCTTTTACACATGTAAAGCCTTCTTACATTATACCAACTTTTTCAAGATGGAAATTTCTGAAAGATTTGTCTATATCCTTCTACCACATCACTCCTGCATGCTTTTCTTTTGATTCTTTATGGGAATATTTTCATTCATCCTGGAGAAAATTTCATAATTCCCTTGATTTTGTTTACTCATCAATGTAAGGATAAGACATCACTTGTCAACAGGCAGTTTATCCAAACTCAATGTTCATTTTGGTTTAATTGGTCTTTCTCTTAGAAATAAAAAGAAGAGAAAGAAGTCATTCACAATTCATGGCCTAATTTCAGTGCTTATCAGAAATTCATTTAATTTGTATTTAATGGATTTAGATAGCTTTCCCCTGCCATCCACCCTCTAGTGTATTCGCAGCAAACATGAATATTCTGGAAACATAAGACACTTTGTCTTTTTTTTTTTTAATTTTTTAGATAAACATTAAAAAATAAATCTCATAATCCCTAGAATGATGTTTTCCCCTTGGTAAATTCTTTTTCTAACCTCACAGCAAGATCTTTTACACACCTATTCTCCACTGGTCTGTTTACTCTGAGTTCAGAGTTACGGAAAAGATGGAGAAATATTTTACTTCAGTAAATAGCAGCCTTGTAGAGTGGTATGGTTTACAAATCTCTTGAGTATCGGATTTGGTGAAAGGTCAGAACCTGATCAAATATAGTTAAAGACAAGATACAGATTTTTAAAATTAAAATATTGTCATTTATCACAATTTATTTTAAATGACTGTGCTAATTATGTATCTTGGCTAGGTGTGGTGTCTCACACCTGTAACCCTAGCACTTTGGGAGGCAGGGGCAGGAGGATTACTTCAGGCCAGAAGTTCATGACCAGCCTGAGCAAGAGCAAGACTGCATCTCTACAAAAAATAGAAAAATTATCCAGGTGTGGTGGTGCGCGCCCGTAGTTCTAGCTACTAGAGAGGCTGGAGTGGGAGGACTGCTTGAGTTCAGGAGTTTGAGGTTGCTGTGAGCTGTGATGATGCCACTGAACTCTAGCCTGGGTGACAGACGGATAATCTGTCTAAAAAAAAAAAAAATACACACACACACACACACACACATATGTTTCCCAAACTAGTGGAAAATTAACTTTTACTCCATTTTAATTGTGTTTTGTTTGTATAAAATGAGAGAAATCTAGGCATATATATTACATACATATGTAATCATGACAAAGATATAGATATGATCTTTTAAACATCATAAACTGAGACTCAAGTATTTATGTAAGGCACTCAAAGGAATTGACAAAATAAATTGTTTTAACCTAGACTTTTCAGTCTCCAAAGTAGGTATTTTTCAATTAAACCATATTATCTATATATTTCCTTTCCTTTTAATTTGTATACTTTGAGGAGGATATGGAGAGAAGTAATTATTTTAATAATAGTACAATGATTAATTAAATCCCTTACCACTGAATGATGCAAAGTTTCTTTATCATATAAATCATATATTAAAATGTATATTCTAACTTCAACTTTATTGCAATGAAATAACTTGTTTCCTGTTCAGTATATTTCTTTCTACATTTATATGGAAGTTCTATCTTCTTTTCTTGGCTTTTCTTAATATTATCTCTAATAGCCCTTGAAAGTACCTTCTACATTGTGCGTCCTTTACTTTCTGATTGTATTAAAAGTTAAGGATAGGAAATATAAATTTGAATTAAATCCTACTATCATTGAACACTAAGCTTCAGGCAGCAGGGGGCTGGGGTGATATAAATGAAATATCTTAAAAGATGGAATGAAACATAACATGATATTTAAAATACAGCACTATGAAACTGCTGAAAAAACTACATAATAATGGTTAAATGATTTTCCTCTGAAAATTGAGTTATACAATTAGCATGTAATGAAGTAAACCAGAGAAAACATAAAATTACAATTGGATTCTCGTGTAGCAGGACTTGATTACAATCGTATTAAGACATATTCACCTATCTAAATAATATATTTCAAAGAATGAAAAAAAAATAAGAGCAAGATTAGGTTAACCAATAAATAATTTCAAAATAAAGGTTACAAGGACAAAAAATTGTTAACATCCATCCAAGCACTGTACATGGCTGAAGCCAATATAACATCCATTATTGTGTAGATTTACATAATACAATACCTTGGCCACTGGCCATTAAACACTTATTACTATAACTTTCTTTTTTCTAATTTTATGTTCACAAAGCAAACTGACAAGATCAGTTGCTCAGCTTTGTGGTATAAGCAGAAATTATATATAAACTGCTATTAAGAGCAGTCAGTAATTGGTACTAATTGATCAACAGTTACGTGCACATATGGAAGTAACATTCATTGGGTGTTGGGCAGGTGGGAGTGGGGAGAAGGGGATAGGAATATTTACACCTAACAGGTACTGTGCACACTGTCTGGGGGATCGGCATGCTTGTAGCTCTGACTTGGGTGGTGCAAAGGCAATATATGTAACGTAAACATTTGTACCCCTGTAATATTCTGAAATTAAAAAAAAACACAGAAATGGTATGTATGTGTAGATATGTGTATGAATTTGGATGGCTATATATATATGTACATGTCATTTCAATTTGAATTTGTCCTTAAGAAAATGTAAAATGAAATGGGGCATTAATAATTTGCCTTGTATGAAAAGCTTTCTTAATTTCATAATTAATTAGTTTGTTTTGAATGTAACATTTCAACTAATCTAATATTAAAATACGTCATTCATAAGTACCCTATGAATCATTAAAGAAAAATTTAATCTAGCAACTGAGATATTAATAGAGGAAAATTATTTCTTGCAGTAACAATCAGGCAATGCTTATGAAGGATATTGTTGATAAAATTAACCATTGTTTAACTTTAGTTTTCCAGTTGTGATAATATTACTGCAGAAAGAAATGCCCAAAGCATTTGCAAAGTTAAAGGAAGTACAGAGTCACCTGTTCCATTAGCAGTAATATATCATTGCTCAATCATTTTCTGACTTGCTAATGAAATTTGCAGGCTTTGAGGATCTCTACTCATTATGATGGGCTGACATTTCTGGCAATGCAAATTCTCTAGATCATCTCTAGGGAAGTAGAATTGAAAACTCCATAAATACGGTATTTTTATTAACTACTAACAATGTAAGCCTAATCACTCCTATCATCTACAACTTAGCGATAGAGATGAGAAGAGCACTGCAACTCCTATTTCAGAAATTAGATAGTTCACCTTTAAAACACAGAAAACCAGTTGGTTATTGGAATTTAAAAGGGCAGGAAAAGAAGGCCAGAAAGACATTATTTCATATTTGTAATAAACAAATATAAGGCAATTATTTTAAAAAAGGACAACTAATATATTTATCTCCCCCTTTTCATTTCTTTGTTCAATGTTCTAAGGGCCTATTATGTGTAAGGCACAATGAAAACTCTCTTATCTCAAATTGATACAATGGGGTATGAGAGAAGACATAAAAATGAATGAGTACAGCTAGAGAGAATGTAAAGTGTTTGCCTGAAGCATTTCTGGTAGCCTAGACATTAATAAATTAGGATAACACTAACAAAATTAAAATGTCTCTCTTTGGATTCCAGTTGATTTGGTGAAATGAAAGATATTAAAAGCAGAAAAAAGTACTTTTTTCCTATTTCAAATCTATCACATGCAAGAAAGAATCATAAAAGATGGCAGAGAGGGGGAGCAAAAACAAAATGTTAACACCCACAGAAAAAGGGGGGGACCACAGTCTCGGGTGCATTATTGCCAAATTCTGTGAAATCAGAATCTAAAAAAATTAAAGTCTTCACATTAATTTAATACAGATGAGATTGTCTTGCTGCAATGGCATCATACAGTATAATTCTGGTAGCATATGCATTCTATTGTGTGTATCAAATCCATGAACTGTGATCCATTAGTCATCATACAGCCAGTCTAGGTCTGTGTGTGCTCTCAAATTTTTGTGATTTCCAAAGAATTATCCATTTTTGAGTCAATGAGTGATGGATAAGTTTTCATTTTCAGAGTGAATCTTTCCAATCCCCCTCCTCCACACACGTTGTAGCATGATAGTTATCATACCATGCAGAAGTCTTTGCTTATAAAAGTTTGCAGCTATGTGGGGAACCATTATCAACCTGAATAATCCTTTCTCCTCAGTAATGTCTGGAATTAGCAATATGATCTCATGTTCATTATTCCTAAAAACATATGATAATAATGAGATACCATACTTTTACTTATCATGTCTCCATAAAAGGTCTTAACTCTTTAACAGAGTATCTCTGCATTGTATAGTCACCAGCCCCTGGCTTCCACCTACCTATACAGATTTTTGAATAATTAATAGTTTTAAGTGAATTACATTATGAGTTAATGTAACATCTGCCCAGGTAGCCAAGAAACTTCAATTGGCTTCTGAAGGAGGATGTTTCTTGAGCTACTGCAGCCTTTAATTTTAGAAGTCTACCTTCTACTAGGACTGTTAACAAAAGCCATGAAATGGAATTTTTTTCCTTAGTTACCTTCTACCTTGTATTTCTTCTACTTAGAAATCTCTGCCAGGTCTAGGTGTATTTCTTCCCCATTCCTTTCACAAGACTTTTTATCCATAATCAGCCTGAAGCTTTTTGCCACATTGTATGGAAGATGAGTAGGCAGTCCTTTTGGAATTGAGTACTCATCATGTTTCTTTTTATGCCCTCCTTTGTCTGCCAAAAAGGGACTTCTACTGGCTTAAGTCTAAATAAAGTATTTGATGTTCCTTTCCACTCTCCTTAATCAGTGGTTTAAAAAATTGATTTCTCACACTTTTTTTTTTTTTTAGACAGAGTCTCTCTCTGTCGCCCAGGGTAGAGTGTAATCTCAAACTCCTGAGCTCAAGCAATCCTCCTGTATCAGCCTCCGGAGTAGCTGGGACTATAAGCATGCACCACCACACACAGCTAATTTTTGCTACTTTTGGTAGAGAGGGGGTCTCACTCTTGGTCAGACTGGCCTCGAACTCCTGACCTCAAGCAATCCTCCTGCCTTGGTCTCCCAGAGTGCAAGGATTACAGGTATGGGCTCCCAAGTCCTACCAACCTCTTTTTTTTTCATAATACGTTTATGGATACAATTTTCCACTACTCCCTTAACCTGCAACTAAACTTTTTTATCTCTCCATTACCATTCAGTTCAAAACATTTTCTAATTTTATTTTCTTTTTTTTTTTTTCATTTATGAACTACAGTGTTGAATTTGCAGTCAGTCAGGGTTTTAAAATTTATTATTTTGTTAGAGATTTTTAGCAGAAGTTTAGCACTATGGCCAGAAAACAAAATGAATGATTTAAATTTTTTTGAAATTTTTTGAGGCAGTGGGTCTAAATCATTTTGGTCTCCGGAGTTGAGACCAAATGGAGTTGATTACGGAGTTAGAGTTAATTATGGTCAATATTATTTATGTGTACACTTGCAAAAAAATGTGAATTCATTGTTATTGAGTTTGATGTAGTAAACATATTGATCAGGTCAAGTCAATTTTTGTAAACCTATGTTTTTAATCATTTTATGTCTGTTATTATAACCAATATTAAGATACATTAAAAATTTTTACTTGTTTTGCTAATTTCTACATATTTCTTATATTTTATCAAATTTTGCTTTATATATTTTGAAGGTATGCTATTATGAGCACATAAATTCAAGATTGTGATATATGTGCTGAATTCTTTTTTATTTAGAAAAATTCTCTTTTTATCTCTACTAATGTTTCTTGTCCTATATCAATTTTGTCTGAAATGAATAGATCCATGTTAACTTACTTTTGTATTATTGTTTGCATGGCTCATCCTTGTCCACCCTTTTCGTGCCATTTCTTGTATGTTGCTGCACTTAACATATCTACCTTTTTGTTCATTTTTAGCCACTAAAAAAATACTGAACTTGACTTCTTTCTGAGTCTGCAGTGAATAAAGTTCAAATTCATGTTTGAAAAGCATAAATATCTTCCAAAATGCAAAAATATAAACTTGTTTTCATTGTCAACATTGAGTATATAAATCTACTCTTTACAAAGTTAGATACAGATAATTTAATCTAATTTATGCATAGTGTCCTAGAGAGTGGAAATGGCTTACCCAGTATAAGAGGTCTTATTATATGCAATGGCTTAAACCAGGATTCTTAAATTTCCTGTAGATTGTTTTTCCAGTATATTACACAGCAGTGGCTTCTCATTTCTTTTTTAATTGTCATACTCATCAGTTTGTGATTTTTGTTGTTTCTTTTTAACATCATATTATCCATATGTTTTAATATAATAAAAATGTTAGTCCTGAAGGGTGTATTCATTTGTAAACAATAGAATTCTCTTAGTTAAATAAGCAATTAAAACCATATTTTATTGTGTGAACACTCATGCATTGGCCAGTGAAAAAACAGAATGGTACAGCTCTTCTGCAAAACATTTTGGTAGTTTCTCATAAGGTGAAAAATGTACATACCAAATGACACATCAATCACATTCCTGGGAATTTTTTTTCTATAAGAATAAAATCTTAGGTGCACAGAAAAATATACACAATGATTGTTTATAGTACCACTATTTTTAACTGCTCAAACTGGACACAAATAAATGACCTTCAGTGGGTAAAAGGATAAACAAACTATGTTTTTAATATATCCATGCAATGGGATACTAATCAACAATAAAAAACAATAAACTATTTATGTATCTAGCAATATGGATGCATCTCAGAGGATTATGTTGAGTGAAAGGGGCCAATCTAAAATGACTTCATATTATATGATTTCACATAGATGCTATTTCTGAAAAAACAGAACTATAGTGTAGGAGAACTATATAGTGATCAAGATCAGTGGTAGTCAGATGTTGCGGGTAAGAGGAAAGTTTTGCTAAAAAGGGATAGCATAAAGTTACACTTTCCTCAATCTTCAAGGTAAAGTCTAATGCCCTTTTCCTGGCTAGCTGACTTTCAGCTCTTCATTCCTTATTAATATTTATTTGGATTTAAAAGAGAAATACAAGTACAGCCAGATTTCCTAACACATCCTGCTGAGTTCTTTTCACTGACAATAGAACTTCCCTCCATTCCATTTCCTGCCATAACACATTTTAATGTCATATTCTTCCTTTTCCCCTCTGGATGATATTAAGCCAGGGAACAGAAGATGTACTTTGAAAAGAGAAAGAAAATGAAAAAGAAAAAGAAATCCATAATTCCAAACAAGACATAAGGCCATCCACCAAGCTTTTCTTTATGTCATTTATATGCAAAGTGTATCCTAACTGCTCAAGCTTCATGTTAAAGGGTTTTTAAATGTGATTCTATGAGTAAGTATAACATAAAATTAAATACTATCAAATAAAAATTTCACTGGACACTAGTTTAAAAAGGACAAGATAGATTTTATTCAGGCTTCTGTAGTAGAGGAGAGAAGTTTCCATACAGACTGAGCTCAACTCCTCTGAAATAAAATGTAGGGGTGTTCTAAGTACTGGGATGAGATAATGGAAAGTACTGGAGGACTTCAGGGGAATGCATATCAATGTGATTAGACCTTCTGTGTTTGCTGATTGGCTAACTGGCACCAAAGCTAGGTCCCTATGCTCCCACAGAGACTGGGCGAAGAGGGCACTGTCTTTCTTGATGACTACATTTCAAAGGGATGGGTCCTAGAGAGAGACATCCCAGGGTTGTAAAACCAGAAAGAGGCTGGGAGAAGATTTACAACACAAAGGAGCAGAAAATGAATTTACCATCACAAGTTTTCTAAAGTAAATCATTTAAGAAAACGGAGGGCAGGAGCCTATTTTCAGAAAGAAGCCTCTCTAAAGTTTAGTCAAGCTGAGGTGAGAACATGCTACCTGTTCATAATGAATTCAAGACATACTTCCAATGATGGGCTCACCTAGGTGATTTCATCTCTGACTGGACTCAAGTTGTTCATGATCATGTCTGCTATATAAAGGTAGATAAAATGTTTTTCTTAACCAAACAGACGGGAGGCTATCTTTTGTTTTCTCTCCCTCCTTCCTTTATTTTCATTTTTCTTTCTCTTTCCCTTTTTTTTGTTTGCTTGTTTGTTTGCTTTGTGTTCATTTTGGTGGATTTTTGTTTATTTGTTTGTTTTTGCTTTTGTTTCTGTGGATTCCTTTACACTTTCAACAAGATCATAGTGTCATTGGGCTTCTGTTTTTAATTCAAAATACTTTTAAGACAAAGGTAACAACCACTTGATTTACAGCATTGCTTTTAACTGTAAAGTTTCTATGATTTGCCACTTGTATTTATAGTTTCTCCCATGAAATAAATACAATGGTTTTGCTCTATTTTATATAATACCTTAATTCATTATCTCAAAAAGAAATTTATAATATGCATCTTATTTGTTGAGAGGTAAGCATTCAGTTTACTCATACATTTTTTAAAGCTACTCATTTGTACGTGGGTAGAAAATATGTGGAAAAGTATGTGACAGGCACTGAATTGAGCAATCCACATGCCTTATCTCAATTAAGCCCATTATACAAATAAGAATTGAGTCTGAGAGATGTTACATGACTTCTATACAGTCACCCTGCCAGTGAGGGGCCACAATCAGGAATAGAACTAACATCTGACAGACACGAAATCTCTATTCTTATTTTTAAACTTTGTTTTTTAAAAATCATATATCTAGTCCCCTATGAAATTTTTCATCCTACATCATTTTAGATATTCCTGTTATTTTTCTTTAAAAATAATGATGGCGACTTGATTATGGTTAAGTGAAATCTGTTTGTCATTTTGCTTTTGCTTTTGGTAGGCTGCACCTAGGAAATGAGGGAAGCACCTGGGAATTCAGGTTTTTGGCTTCAGAGCAGTTTATAAGATAAGATCACAAGATCCTAAAGCTAAATATTTCAGGAATACCAAACACTGGATAACTGGACTATGTGCCATTTAATTGGCAAAACAGAAAGGTGACCTGTGATCTTGGTTAAAGTGATGGACAGGTAGGCAATCCCAACGTAAGGCCAAAGCAGAATGTTTAAATAGAAGGAAAAATGATAAGAATGATATTCAAATGAGTTAAGAACAAAGATAAATGTAGTGGTCAAAAGGTTTTGTTTTGTTCTGATTGTTCATTTAAATGTATTCATACTTTTTACGTACATTTTGGTACATTCCTGTAACTATAACATGCAATTTCCTACCTCACCCTGTGTATGTGCACAGGAATATGTACTTATCATCCTAATCTTTAGGAAGTACATGTGGAATGTAGAACTCCATAATCTTTTTACACTAAGGGATATTTGATGATCTCCTTCAATTAAAAATGTCATTTTTAGTTTTAAAAATAAAGATATGGAGATGGTGTCTTTTGTTTTCATTATTTCTAATAAAATATGAAGTAACAAAGTTCTACATAAACATTTCTGTGTGCGGTACCCTACCTTTCTTCAACTTACTTATTTTTCCCAAATCTCACTTTTTATCTCCATTTTTATTATTTAACAAACTCCTCACATTTCTCCACATCCAGTTTAAATACAACTAATGATTTATTTATATATATTTTAATATAATAAAACATTAATTACGTTTTCTAGAGACTTGTTTCTCCTTGTATATTTAAAAGTATTCTGAGAAGCAATTAAATGCCTAAGGTAACTTTAAAATACAATTTAGAATGAAAAAACTGAAAATAGAAAGAAATATTAAACATCCGAAAAATAATTGCTACAGATCAATGTAGACATTTAAATGTAAGTTATTCAATTAATATTTTTATTTTTAATATTTCATGTTAGTTATTCTGCTTTGATACTATTTAATACTTAGGAATTAATTTAAAAACAATATCAGCACAAGTTTTTCTCAGAACTGAAGAAAATTTCTTGTAAGGCATTTAAGAAATTAAAATGGTATATTTATGGCAGTAGTATTAAAACCTCTAGGATTTTAGGCTCACACCTAACAATATATTCAAAGAAGAAAAGTTGTTTGTGAAAAATAGTTTTGAAAGGTAAAGGGAGTGAATTAGAAAACTTTTGTACATAAATTTATGTAGATATTTTCTAAAATATTTTTGAACTTCAATATACCAGTATTTTAATAAAGATTTTAGAAATTTTGACTGGTAATCAATACATTTAGTTTTCATTGTTATAAGACTGACTTGTTAGTATAATTTTTTTAATGAATGTTCACTTATTATTTATTTGCAAATTATCTAATACATGCATACTGTAATAAATTATAATTTGGGGAACATGTTATGTTGCTAGTCTCAAAAAAGTACTTGCCCATTGATTGTTTTATCTCATTAATAAAATTTGTTTAATTAAGCTATGTACCCATAGTTTTATTATTAGTATCAGAACAGAAGTTTAGTGCAGTACAAAACAATGTATACTTAAATGTAAGCAAAAAATGGATTTTGATGAATATTTAATTGGGCTAAACATATATTAAATGCAATCTAAAACAAAAAAAATTAACAGACACACAAGGACAAATAGTACATGATATCACTTGTATGATGAATCTTAAATAGTCAAAGTCATAAAGGCAGAGAGTGGAATGGGAGTTGCCAGACACTAAGGGAGATATTAGTCAAAGGATACTAAGATTTGGTTACACAAGATGATAAGTCCTAGAGATCTACTATACAGCACAGTTAACAACATTATATTGCATACTTAAAAAGTTTGTAAGAGAGTAGATCTATATTAACATAGCTAATTATAATGTTAACAATGTTCTACAATTACTCATAATGCAATCTTATTTTGTTTTCAATACTATCGGAAATAGTGACTAGAGAGCATTTCCTTAAGCCTGGCACATAAAACATACTCAATAAATATTTAATAACCAATGGATATGAATTTGTAAATGTCATATTCCAGCACTTTATTGAAAAGAATACTTAAAGGCACTGCATGTCATTTCACTACAATAACAGTTCAAAATAAAATAAAAATTAAATATTTTAATAAAATAGGTACATACATATTTATTAAAAAGAAGAATGTCAAAGTTTGCTATTCACTGCAACCATTCAAGGAATACATTTGGTTTACATATAATTAATTCAAATTCTCTTAGTTAGGCATGGGGATGATAAAAGGAGAATAAGAGAGAATAAGAAAGAGATGTTAATTATCCTCATAATGTATTTGGACTAGCAGGGAAAAAAAAATTAGTGAAAAATAATGGCAATGACTGCTATGCAGAAGAACAAGATGTTGAGCAACAGAGGTGAGTGAAAGTCTCTAAGAAGAAATAATACCTAGGCTGACACTCAAAAGATAAATAAGAGTTACGCTTGCAAAAATTAATAGGAGTATATTTTGTTTCTTGAAGGGACTATATGTATAAGTTCTAGAAGCCAGAAGAAGAATGAACACATCTAAAGAGTAAAAGAAGCTTGACTTGACTATTGCTTAAAGATTAGAA
Organism: Lemur catta; assembly: GCF_020740605.2. Lineage (NCBI taxonomy): Eukaryota > Metazoa > Chordata > Mammalia > Primates > Lemuridae > Lemur > Lemur catta. Next base: position 55,702,324 of record NC_059140.1, read on the forward strand.
GTTATTATATATTTTAAAAAAAAAAGAGTGGCATTGGAATGTTACTAATACACACACAAATGATAAATGCTTGAGGTGACAGATACCCCAATTACTCTGATTTGATTATTTATTACACATTATATGCTTGCATCAAAACATCACATGAGGCTGGCACAGTGGCTCACGCCTATTGTCCCAGGTACTAGGGAGGCTGAGGCAGGAGGATTGCTTGAGCCCAGGAGTTTGAGGTTGCAGTGAGCTATGATGATGCCACTGCACTCTAGCCTGAGCAACAGTGAGACCCTATCTCAAAAAACAAAACAAAATAAATCATATGTTAAATATATGCAACTATTATGTACCCACAATGATTAAAAATAAAAAAATTTTATAACGTGGACAGGGTCTTCAATGAAAAGGCAGTCAAAAATATTACTAATTTTCAAAATAACATTTTACAAGACACTTTTCATATTTTTTTACAAATTAATGGAACAAATATATTACAAATGTTCATGTAAATAAAAATTTTAAAGAATAGCTTAGAGAGTAATGAACTATAGTAAATATTTAGTATTTATGGCAACATAAATTATAAGATTGAATTATAGATGAATTTTGACAGAGAGAGAAGTTTTTGGGTCATAGTTGTTTGCAGGATGGAGGGTCATGCAGTCTGTAGTTTCAGATGGAATGATTGTAAGTTTTTCCTGTTTGTTTTGTTTAAGAATTTTTTGTTGTTATGGTTTGTTATTTTATTATATTTAGTCTTGATTCCTTTCTTGTAATCAACAGCCCAATTATTATTCATGGTTCCATTTTGACATATTCAAGATCTAAAAGTTGTCAAAATTTCTTCATATATTGTATTGTATTGTGTTATGATGGTTTTAAAGGGACAAAAACTTCTCTCCCTTGTAACTAACACTATTGCCAATTAGTTCTGTCACCTACAGATGTGTAGAAATCAAATTGTTCTTTCTTAGAATATAATATTAATATTGAAGACAGATTTTATCATCTTTCCCCCCCAAAATTTATTTCTTGCAGCTTTTTTTTTATTAATCTATTCCACTTTCTTACTTCACCCCATTTTATTATCCTTTTTTGACATTACATGTATTCTATTCTATCTGTTTTTAACTCTTACTGTCACTTTGTACTAATTCTCTCTGTTTTTATATTGTTATCTCTTTTATCTTCCCTAATATAATTCTCATGAGATTAGAAAAATAAAATGGCTGGTTCCCACTTAGAGAACGGCATGAAGTCTGCTTATTGAAATAATTTAAACAAAGCCATTTTCCATGTTAGCATTCCCTTGTTTGTTTTAGAAATAATGAAAACAAATATTTGAAGCAAATTTGTCCCACCTGGTTGCTATTGTCACTTTTCTGAGCTTTTAAAAGTTTAGCTTATGACAATAAAACAGCATAGCCCAATCCCAAAAACACAGACTTAGCTTTTAATCATCAAACTAAGAAAATTCTCTGTAGGGGGCATATATAACATATATAGAACTTATAACTAATAAAGAATTACTGCTGAGCATATTAGTGCTTTCTGAAACAAACAAAAAGTAGTGCAGGTGGTTTTCTAACGTTCTAAAACAATGCTAAGGAAAATGTATTTTTTGCTAATATGACATGGAAAGATAATAGAATAAGATTAACTGTTGCCAATCAAGGCAGATGCAGGAGAAATACCAAACTCAGTCATCTTTGGAAGGAAATGATGGGTACCTGGATGAACAAGCCTCACACAATGGGTGGTTGTAGGTGGTCTCTGTTTCCCTGGAGGAGTGCCTACATTTAAAGTGAACCTTCTGGCCGGGCGCGGTGGCTCACGCCTGTAATCCTAGCACTCTGGGAGGCCGAGGTGGGTGGATCGCTCGAGGTCAGGAGTTCGAGACCAGCCTGAGCGAGACCCTGTCTCTACTAAAAATAGAAATAAATTATCTGGCCAACTAAAATATGTATAGAAAAAATTAGCCGGGCATAGTGGCGCATGCCTGTAGTCCCAGCTACTCGGGAGGCTGAGGCAGTAGAATCGCTTAAGCCTGGGAGTTTGAGGTTGCTGTGAGCTAGGCTGACGCCACGGCACTCACTCTAGCCCGGGCAACAAAGTGAGACTCTGTCTCAAAAATAAATAAATAAATAAATGAAAAATAAAGTGAATCTTCTGGCCTCTGTCCCATCACTCACTCCTACACAAAGAAAGTAGAGAATGTAATCAGAGATTCTGGGAGAAGAAAGGACAGCCCTTTTTTTCTTCCCTCTTTTTTGCTTAAGGGATCATTGACCACAAAAGTTCATATTCTGGCCTGCCTATTCAAATCTTACATGAACACTCTCCTATCAGGGAAGTCACTTTTTGGACTCAGGAGGTAAATAAACCTAATTCTGGGGGCAATGTTAACAAGCCCCTTAGTTTAAAGGCTCATTCTAATCCTACATTTTGTCAATAATAAAGAGCCTTTGTGGTGTTCATCTGCTGAAATTATATGCTCTAAATATCTCAACTGTTCAGATCTTGGTCATAAAAAAGAGAAATATTTTTATTGGATAAAATAAAATACCTTTTCTGATTATTTAGGCTGGCAATATTAAGAGATAGAAAAGGAGTGGAATTTGGGGACCATAATAATCTCTTTATCGGGCCAGGGAAATTTGATAGCATGTTATTGTGACTGAGACTGGTATAGCCAAACAGTTAGTCTTTGCTGCACTGCAGCTGAAGCCTAGGACTTAGGCCAAGAATATTTTGATCCTAACTTGAGATTGCAGTTTACAGAAATGCCTTTCAGCAAGTTTGCGCAACCCAGACTTTAACGCAGAAACCTGAGTTCCTTATGCCTAAAGCAAGTGTGAGCAACTCAGCATACACAAGCTGCACAGCTTCCTGGGAACCTCAAAACACAGAGCTGAATTTTTTCCAGGAAGTAGCAACAATCCAACTCTAGGGGAAAGAAAAATGTTCTATACACAGTTCATTTGGACATACAAGGGCAGAGCAATTGATTTTCTGCTTTTACTGTTTTTCTATCGGTATCTGCATGTTACAATTCCATTAAGTCCCATGTAAAGTACAGAATATAAGTGTGTGATATTTTGACATTAAGTTGTTTGTGTCAGGACAAGAGATGCATACCTGATAGGCTCTCCCATATTTTCTACCTTTTTTTTTTTCCGTAATATAAAAATCCGTTTGGAATACCCTGTCTCTAGGAATCAGTTTCTAGGAATCCAAAGGGGAAACAGAATAGGTTGATAACATGTACAGTAATAAAACTAAGATTAAATTTTTAAAAGAGAGACTAATTAGGCTATAGGAAAGGATTTAAAGCTTTTTTTGCAAGAATCAGTTTTGTCTTAGAAGAGCTATTCCTGAGATATGAAGAGGGAAATGACATCTTAAAGGCCGTGAAAGATCTATTATATATAAAATTAAAAGAAGGAAATAGCAGAGGATGTAAACAGGTAGAAAACCATATCATGCTCATGGGTCAGCAGAATCAACATTGTTAAATGTTTATATCACCGAAAGTGACCTACAGATTCAGTGCAATCCCCATTAAAATACCAACACCATTTTTCGCAGATCTAGAAAAAATAATAATTCTACCCTTCATATGGAACCAGACAAGACCCCCGTACAGCAAAAGCAATCTTATGCAAAAAAAAAAAAAAAAAAAACAAATTGGGAAGCATCAATTTACCAGACTTCAAGCTATACTACAAGGCTATGGTAACTAAAACAGCATGGTACTAGCACAAGAACAGGGACAGACCAATGGAACAGAACTGAGAACCCAGATATAAAAGCATCCTCATATAGCCACCTCATCTTTTACAAAGAAGACAAAAACATACACTGGGGAAAAGAATCCTTATTCAACAAATGGTGCTGGGAAAATTGGATAGCCACATGTAGAAGACTGAAACAGTATCCTCACCACTCATATCTCACAAAAATCAACTCATGGTGGATAACATACTTAAACCTAAGGCATGAAACTATAATTATTCTAGAAGAAAATCTTGGAAAAACTCTTATAGATATTGGTCTAGGCAAAGAATTTATGAAGAACACTCAAAGGCAATCACAGCAACAACAAAAATAAATAAATAGGACATGATCAAATTAAAAAGCTTCTGCACAGCCAAGGAAACTATCATGAGAGCAAACAGACAACCTACAGAATGGGAGAAAATATTCACGTTACACATCTGAAATAGGGCTGATAACTAGAATCTATATAGAACTCAGGAAAATCAGCAAGAAAAAAATCAAACAACCCTGTCAAAAAGTGGGCAAAGGACATGAACAGAAACTTTTCAAAAGAAGATAGACTAATGGCTGACAAACATGAAAAAATGCTCAACATCTCTAATTATCAGGGAAATGCAAATCAAAACGACAAGTGAGAATGGCTTTATCTCCAGTGAGAATGGCTTTTATCAAAAAGTCCCAAAACATAAATGTTGGCATGGATGCGGAGAGACAGGAACACTCAAACACTGCTGGTTGGACTGCAAACTAGTGAAACCTCTGTGGAAAGCAATATGGAGATACCTCAAAGAGATACAACTAGAACTACCATTTGATCCAGCAATCCCATTACTGGGCATCTACCCCAAAGAACAAAAGACATTCTGTAAAAAAGACATCTGCACTAGAATGTTTATAGCAGCACAATTCACAATTGCAAAGATGTGGAAACAACCCAAGTGCCATCAATACATGAGAGGATTAATAAAATGTGGTATATGCATATAATGGAGTTCTACTCAGCCACAAAAAAAACAAACGTGATCTAGCATCTCTTGTATTATCCTGGATAGAGCTGGAACCCATTCTACTAAGTGAAGTATCCCAAGGATGGAAAAACAAGCACCACCTGTACTCACCATCAAATTGGTATTAACTGCTCAACACTTAAGTGAGTATATAGTAATAACACTCACTAGGTGTCGGGCAGATGGGAGGGGAGGGTGTATACACACATAATGCGTGCTGTGCTGCTGTGCGCATGGTCTGGAGGATGGACATGCTTGAAGCTCTGACTCGTGTGGGGCAAGGGCAATATACATAACCTAAACATTTGTACTCCCTTAATAATATGTTGAAATTAAAATAAAAATTAAAGGAATAATAAAAAAACTGATTAAAGGAAATACATAAGGCGTTTAAAATGCCTAGAAAAAACATAGGGGAAAATTTTCTTGACATTGGTTTTATCAATTATTTTTTGGATATAATACCAAAAGCACAGACCATAAAAGCAAAAATAAACAAATGGGAATACATAAAACTAAAAAGTTTTCACATAGCAAATGAAATAACAAAATGAAAAGAAAACTTATGAAATGGGAGAAAATATTGGTCAGCCATATATCTGATAACCTGTTAATATCGAAAATACCAATATATAACAAACTCATACAACTCCATAGCAAAATAACAATCTGATTGCTTGGAAAAAGTAGCTTAATAGATATTTCTCAAAAGAGGACACAGAAATGGCCAAAAGGTACTTAAGATGTTCAACATCACTGATTATTAGGGGAATATAAATCAAAACTACAATCAGATATCTATCCCATACACCTGTTAGTATAACAAATTTTGGTAAGGATCTACAAAAAAGGAAACCTTTGTACACCATTGGTGGGAATGTATATTGCGACAGCCATTTTGGAAAGAAATACGGAAGTTCATCAAAAAATTAAATTAGAATTACCATATGATCCAGGAAAAACACTTTTGAGCATATATCCAATTGAAATGAGTATCTTTAAGAGATTTATGAACACTCATGTTCATTGCATAATTATTTGCAATAGCCAAGATATGGAAACAACTTAAGTGTCTTCTGATAGATGAATGTATACATACATACACACACATTAGAATATTATTTAGCCACAGGAAAAAAAAAATCCTGGCATTTGCGACAATATGGGTGAAGCTGAAGGACACTATGTTACATGCAGTGAGCCATACAGAGAAAGAGAAATACTCTATGATATTGTTTTTATGTTGTCTCTTAAAAATATGTCAAACTCATAGGACCAGAAAGTAGAATGATGGATGCCAATAGTTGGGGGTGGGGGAGAGGCAAATAAGGAGACGGTGTTTATCAAAAAAATATAAAATTACAGTTATAAGATGAATTTGTTATGAGAATTCAATGCACAGCATGAGGATTATAGATAATAATACTGTATTATATATAGTCATGTGCCACATAACAATATTTCAGTCAGCAATAAACTACATATATGCTAGTGGTTCTATAAGATTATAATGGAGCTACAAAATTCCCATCACTTAATAAAGTGAAAACCATCATAACATTGTAGCGCAACCCATTGCTCACGTTTGTAGTGATGCTGGTGTTAACAAACCAACTGTGCTGCCAGTTATGTAAAAGTATAGCACATACAATTATGCATAGTGCATACATAATACTTGATAGTAATAATAAATATGTTACTGGTTTATATATTTACCATACTACATTTTTTCTTGTGATTTTAGATTATGTTCCTTGCACTTATCTTTTCAAAAAATAGTTCACTGTAAAACAATAGTCCCTGTTATGCTGGCAGCAGCCTTGTATACCTCTTGATTACATCATTTTCTCTTGCAAATGATTTAATCTAGTGTTGTTTTGTTCATCATGGCCTCTAAGCCTTCTTCTGTTAATGTTGCCAGTAAGAGGCCACCTACAGTGATTGACCTAGAAACAAAATTAAAAGTGATTAAGGACTACAAGGGTGGAAAATCACTAATGGTTATTGCTAACCAGTCAGGCATATTCTATGCCACCATAACTACTATCTTGATGAACAAGAACAAAGTGATGAATTCTATTAAAGGATTTGCTGGCAAGGGGACCAACAAAAATTCGAGAAGGGCCTATATCCAACATAGAGCAACTTCTAAAGACGTGGACTGAAGAACACATACAGAAGCATATCCCTCTAAGCACTATGACAAATACTGCCAAAGCAAAAAGTCTGTTTGCGATGTTGAAAGAAAAAGCTGGACCTCACTAAAATGTTGAATTTACAGCTAGCTCTAGGCAGTTCAAATGATTCAGAAACCGTTATTCATTCCATAATGTAAAAGTAAGAGTTGAGTCTGGGAATGCTGGATGTAGAAGCAGCTGAAAAATTTTTGTAAACTGTAGATAAGCTGATTGTGGGGGAAAATCACTTGCCAGAGTAAATTTTCAGATAAAACCTCTTTATTTTGGAAACAGATGCCTGAAAGGACTTTCATTCATAAGGAGGCCAAGTCAATGCCAGGGTTCAAGGCATTTAAGAATAGGATAACAGTCTTGCTGGGGGCAGTATTGCAGGCTATAAATTGAAACCCTTTGTGGTCTGGCACAGTGAGAAGCCCAGGGTCTTCAAGCATATCAATAAGCACACACTACCGGTGCCCTATAGGAGCAATAAAGAATTCATGGATGACCCAACTCCTCTTTCAAGGTGCCCTCCTAAATTGCTGTAGCAGAAAAATGGAGAAGTGCTGCTTGGAGAATAACTTACCTTTCAAGATTTTTCTTATTGTTAATAAGTGTTTCCACACATTGTCTTTATATTAACGATTGTCATCCTAATATCAAAGTAGCATTTCTCTCTACAAATACCACCTCTTTGATCCAACCAATAGATCAACACTTATAGCAGTTTTAACGCTACTACCTAAAAAGGACCTTTAACCAGACTATTGCTGTAATTGAGGAAGACTCTTATGCGATTCTTGAAGGACTACAGTATCTATAACCTTGCTTTAGCTTAGGGTAATATCACCAAGGAATATATGAATGGTATCTGGAAGAAGACATTCAAGTGGTTTGTGCATTACTTCAGAGGATTTGTTAAAGATTAGAGGTTACAAAAATCAAGCCTGTGATTGAGAAAGCAAGTAACTTTAACCTCAGTGTGGATGAGAATGGCATTGAGGAGCTCCTAGAGGTGGTTCCTGAGGAATTGACTAATGAGAAGTTTTTAGAACTGAAACAGGATCACTCAGCTGAAGAAGAGGCGAGATAAAAAGAAACTTTAGAAGAAGAAAAAGAAGAAGAAAAAAAAATCCAAAGAAATTCACAGTGAGGGGTTTAACAGAAGCTTTTGCAGACCTCAAAAATCTCCTTAAAATGTTTGAAAACAGGGACCACAATACCAAAATATTTTCATTAATAGAGAGGAATGTTCAGTAAGAGAAAGGAATGTTTTATTTGTTTACCAAACAATCTATGGTAAAAAAAGAAATAAATCAAGCAAATCACCTTGGATATATTTCTGAAAATAATGATACCCTCTCAAGAAGAGCCTCAGGCAGGTCCTGAAAGAGGTATTCCAGAAGGCATTGCTATCATAGAAGATGAGAGTGTAACAGAAGATTGGCCTGAAATAGGGTAAAAATGTTTTCTGTCTCTTCAAAACTACCTCACCTTCTTTGAGAACTAAAACATCCCTGCCTCAGGCCAATGGTCAGGAGGAGCAGAAGAGTGTCCTTTGTTTTTTGTGCCACAGGAAATGGCTGGGGGGAATTGCCTGGGTGGAGTTCCCAAGATTGTTTTAGCTAAATGTGGGATTATGAGATTAATCAGAACCTTTAAAAACTCTGTACTTCTGCTCAGAAACAGGACATTGGTACTTTAAGACAGGAGTGTGCCAATCTCCTCATTTGCCAGCAAATTAATAAACTCCTCTTTCCTTCCCCTCAAAGCACTTGTCTTTATTCTTCTGATGCAGCCTCAGGGACAAATGCCGCACTTTTGGTAGCGAGAGCCCCATGTGGGTTACTGTCCCTGGAGACCTTCCAGTGGGACAAGATGTGGAGGTGAAAGACAGTGATATTGATGATACTGGCCCAGTGTAAGCCTAGGCTACTACGTGTGTTAGTGTTTTAGTTTTTAACAAAAAGTGTAAAAAGTTAAAAAAAATTAAAACTTAAAAAAATAGAAAAATAATAATCCTGCAGGATTCTGAATCACAGACCTTTTTCCTCTCTTTTGTGAGACATAATCCTGCAAGTACACAAACTGCAGAATTTTTGTCAGTCATCGTGTGATAAAGAATGGAGCCTGAGTTGAGAAGATTCAGAAATTATGGCAGAGTTGAAAGCATCAGAAATCTGTCCCTACCTACCCAACAATTGTACAAACAAAATTTGTCTGATGTAACTATTATGGAAATTTGGAATCTTTAAAATGCATATTTGAGGTTTTTCTTTTTTTTCCCTTCAACAGTGTTTTGATTTCTTTTTTTTTTTATCTTTCTTATTTCCTTCTCTATCACATATGAAATTTTATGGGGAATGAATCATTTTGGAACAATTTTTATTTACTATTTTTATTTTTCCTATTCATCTTATTGAATTAAAACAGGACTACTAATTTCCTAAACAATAACACTAATAACAATGATGATAATTTTAGAGGAAAATCCTCAAAGCAATTTAATATGTCTATGAGCACCATTGGAATCATTCATTTAAGTATTCATCTCTAGGTTTGGATTATATAAAATCAATTTTGAATTGTGTTATATGGAAACAAAGGTACTAAGCAAAGAGAAATATAAAAACAATCATCAGAATAATGTCTTTCTCACTTTTTTAATGGTTGTCAAATTCACTTTATTACTTTATAAAGGATATGATTGATAGAAATATAGATATAGAAATAGGCTTATACCTATTTATCTCTATTTTTTGCTTTATTTTTATTGCTCTTACTGAACATATTGATGCAGTATATTTTATGTTCAAGAATATGTTCCTTTAACTTAAGATATAGTGGCAATAGCAAATTGTGTAAAGCCTGGTCAGAAAAGAGTCCTGCTGCATGCAGGGTTTTATGGTATTCTGTGAAAATGTCTGTTTTACTAAAATCTGACAGATGTATAAAATTTTCGAGCCATTGGCTAAAAGCTACTCCATGTAAAGTAGAATGTGATTTTCTACCTAATTATGAAGGTGCACTTTATCTGCAAGTTAGCAAAATGTTCCCCTTTGGGCAATTTTACCCTATTATAAGATAGCCTGATCCCAGAAATCCAGTAAAATCATCAATATTTCTTTTTCTTCTACTACATCTTCTAATGATATCAAATTTCAAAATTAAAATCAGTGTTAGCTCTCAAGTATTATAAAATTAGCTGACCACAATTTCATGGATGGTGGAAAAGACACAAGACACTTGGTTTAAAGCAAAAGACTTTATAACTAACTCATGGTAACAACCGTAACCAGTCTTTTTACCAGGCTGTGGTAGGTGTGTTGTCAAAGGCAACATGAAGAGGAAAAGGTTATGCTCACGCAAACCCTAGGGTACAATATAGGAGAGGGACCCTAAGCACAGGAAGCTGAATCTTTCATAAGAGGCAGCAAGTAGCAAATATGCCTTTGCTTAGAAAAAGACAATGTCTTTTGCTGAACAGTAAATGAACTTGTTATTTTCTCTGGAGAGTGACACTATTTCCATCTTCCAATGCTATTCACTACACAAACATACTTGAAAAGACATACTGGAAAACACTGCAATAAAGGCACTCATTTCCTCTACTCATAAGACAGACAGAAACGTAGGAGTCTCATGGAAATTGTCTCCCAACATGGGTAAATTATCCAGCTCTTTCTCTTGGCCTGACCTCTTAATTTCCATAATACCATTAAACTGCTTTCTCAGGAGGCAGATATGTGAGTCAGTCATGACTCTTTACACTTGGGTCTCATATCAGTAGTCTGAAAGAATTCACTCAACATTCATTGCATATCACTTAATTCAAGTCACCAAAATACTGAAACTCTCTCCAATAAAAAAACAGTAGAAAACAGAAACAATTCTTGGACATGTGAAACACCCTAAAATGAATTTCTAAAGTATTTGTTCACTTTATTTTAAAACATATTGAAAACTAAAAGTCTCACTTGAAATTGAATGAGACTTGGCAGAAAGTGTTCTTCTGTTTGTTTTGATTTTCTAGTAGCCTCTTAATCACTGATGTATTCAGCAGTACTCAGGGTATACATACAGCCACAATTTCTCCCCAAAGAGATTTCTTTCTTTAACTTACATTTGTGTTAAATATTAATTTTTATGTACCTCTTGAAATTGTTTGCCATAATTCAACATGAAAAGCATGATTATTTTCTATATTACACTGATTTCTGACACAAAGAAATATCCCACCTGAGTATGGTGGTATTATTTATTATTTAAAAAAGTAATTTGAATAAAGGTAAATTTTGTTTTTTCCATGACTTTTTAACCACTTTTTAAAAAATAAATTATTGCTGTGATATTCTGGCATAATCTATTATACATTCTTAAATATCCATATTTTCCCCAACATTGAAGTCACTCTATAACAGATGGTCAAAACCTGCCTTCAACAGCTGTCATATGGACCTTTTTTCTCTCCAGGTGCATTTATTTGCCTGCCTTCACCTGCAAGTTTTGAAAATCCCTTTGGGTTGAATTAAACAAGTGTAACGGAGCTTGTAAGGAAAACCAAACTAGGAAATGATTTGCATTAACAAGGGTAATAGACTCTTTTCTGGTTTGAAACATTATCTAGCCTATCATATCATATTTGTGTTGTCATATCCACACCAACACTATGTATTGCCATTATTGTTAATTTTGATACTCTGCTAGGCATGACAAGTTCAGGTTTCCATTAACATGCCTAGAATATTTACACTGAGAAACATCCACTGCTCCAAAGACATACATAGCAATGACAAAAAATATGTATTTGAAAATAAGGAAACAGAAAGACACAGCTGAGCTTAAATATAAAAATAGCTATATGAAAGGAGAAAAAAAGAATATAACCACAAACAATAGCTATATGAAAGGAGAAAAAAGAATGGGACTGATCTTTGGTTGATAAATAGGCAGTGGTAACAGACAATATGACTCCTTTTGAAAAGGGGGGAAAACAGTGTCCACAGAAGCTGGGAGAAAACAAGGCAATAAGGAAGCTCTTCTGATGAAAGATTGCTAAAAAGAAAATGTTCACAAGATACTGCCTTGGATGAACATGGCTTTATCAAAAACTGTGGACCACAGGATATGGGGGAGAAACACAAACAGGGCACCAGTGAGCCAGCCTGTGTACTCTTCCCTTGCTGAGTCTTACACCAGCACCATGCCTGGAGAATAATAACTTAGTAACAGGATTATTATAAGACCTGGTTCAGTATTGGAGTCTGAGGAGTTTGTGGGGGGAAATAGCAACATTGCTAGATAGGGGAAAGTGTGCAAAGACAGAAAAGTACAAAGAGCTGGAGGAAGGGAGGGAGGGAAGATGACAGAAATACGCATAGAGATAGAGTCAGGGATGAGAGAGAGACAAAAACTCTCAGTCAAAATTGAGCTTGCAAGTAAAAATTTAAAACATAGTAAAAGCAAAACAAAACTACTACCAAGAAAAATAGGAATAAATCAATAATGGGAATCAGATTTCACTAGAGTTAAAATTCATTTCATATATAAACATATAAAACAAGTATTGGGATATTCAAAGAAAAATATGAAGTCACAATTTGCATTTTAAAAGCAAAAAAATAGAAAAGGAAGAAAATTAGCATGCAAAAAGAGAAAGTTAGGTAGATAGATATTCATAAGAACAAATTAGAAATTTGGTTACTAAAAATTAAGGTATTAGAAATGTCATGATTTTTATACATTTTGTGCCTAATATTGTCAAAAACCAAGTAGTAAACTGGAATTGTAAACTTTAAATTTTGGGATTTTGGGTAGCAAATTTATAAATAAATTTATTTCATAAAGACAATGTGAGTATTAATGTTAAGCGATTGAAACATTTATGAAAGCCAATTTGAACATCCTGAAGCCAGTCTGGACATTCCATTTGAACATGTGTCAAGACCTGCCAGCTGCCTCCTTTTCAATAATATTAATATCATCTAGTTTCTCTCTCCATGGCCCCACCTTTTTCTCTCCTGCTCTTGTTACACCTCTCTACCATGACTTTCCTCTTTTCCACTCCACTGCAGATAGGTTTTCTCTTGGCAGGGGGGATCACTACTTCTTAAAGGTAAAGGGTAGAGGATCACTGTTGAAAAGTTTCAGAACTTTTTTTTTAACTTGTGATTCAAAAGCAAGATAAATCTTTCTTTTTCATTATCTCTAGAACATATTACACAAAAGGATCTCTCTTTTTTTTTTTTTTTGTGACTTATAATTGCAGGTGAAGTTCCTATCTTTCCTGCAGGCAAAGGCTGGGATTGAACATTTCTAGTGGGAGGGATGAGTCTCCAAGAGGAAAAGGTGTACTGAATAGACATAATTCTCACCACATTGCAAATACACACACTAATGCAGGGGCTCTGCATTAGATGCTGGAGATATATCAGTGAAAAAAAAATCATTGCCTGCTGGATCTTGCATTATTGCATGTGTTTATGCCTGTGTACGTGTGAGTGTGTGTATATTTGGAGTACAGACAATAGACAGAATAGTCAAGCAGATGTGTACTGCTACATCATAATGCTATGAGACTTCCAGGTAGCCTAAAACAATGATAGAAAATAATTTCACAACCATGAAATTTCTATGCAAAAGCATATCCTCAATAAGATTTGACTATTGAGAAGTTCAAAACTGCAAAATAACTGTTAGTAAGAAGGGAAAAGGCAACAGAACCTAGCATCATGGCCCACCTCTAACACTGCTCATGTGTGCCCCCCTCTAACGGTCTGTGGCAAGCAAAGGTAAACCCAGGAAAACTGACAGGAAGACAAAGGGGGTACTTGTAATGGTACCTAAGAAAATTAATGAAATCATCAGAAAGATTAAATCCACTCTCAATCGAAAATACAAATAAAATAAAATAACCAGGTAGAACAGAGAGGAGTGGAAAGAAGGGAACCTGCTACTCTCTGCAAAGAGACAAGCATGATTTAAAAGATAATCTTCCAAACATATAGCTTCTGGAGAAGGTAAAAATACAAAAAGAACAGACTATGGCTCCTTTGGCAATTGAGTGGTAAACGAGAAAAGAAGCAATGATGAAAAATGTAGGGTCCTGGAAGACAAAAGAGACAACCTTACCCCCACCACAAAAACAATATATTTAAATCACAGAAGTATCTGAACTTTGCTACAATGACAGATAAAAGGTGCCATATTTATAATCTTGTTAAACATCTCGGTATTACAAATATGAAGAAGTAGAAAGTAAAATCCAGAGAATCATTTCAGAAACTCAGGAAACAATTTCACACAAGTGAAACTAAGTAAACCCACTCCCCTGAAACAAGGGAAATTTATTCTGTGAATGATATGTTACTTCAATATTAAGAAATCCATTGAGACTATACACATAATGAATTTAAGGGAAAAATCATATGATTATTTCCATAGAGCCAGACAAATCATTTGAAAATATGCAATAGTCATTTATGGTTAAAAAAACACTCAAGAAAATACAAATGGAGCACACTATCAAACATGATTTTTATATATGTATATATAAAATTATTTAATATGTATGATGTATTTATGGAAAAATATGTGTGTGTGTGTATATATATACACATATACATATACACGTGTGTGTCTGTATATCCTAAAGCCAGTATGTTAATTTACAGAGAAACACCAGAAGCATGTAATAAAGTTATTAGCCGCTGCAGTTAGCATAAAATATTTGAGGCATGTGAATATGTAAAGAAGTTTTTATTATCCTTACATCCCAAGCTGAAGGGATGTATAAATATTTCTTTTCTCTTTCGTTTCTTCTTTTTTTTTCTTTTCATGTTTCCCCTCTATAAGAAGGAACAAAATAGTATTCTTAAAAAACAATCTTATTTGTTATTGATATTAGGATTTCACTTTTTGCCCACTCCCACATCAAAAAATGTATGAAAGATTTTTTTTTCCCCTAAGCAACAGTATCTCTCTATTTAAGAAATTTGGTTGCAGCTATCGAAATTATATATTTGTTATATATGTAATAACACTTCTAAAATCTGGCTACATATTTTAACAACACTTTTTGATATTTTAATAGAAAGAAAAGATTTTTTTCCATAAATTTCCCCATACCATGATAGACATAATGGTTAGCTACTAAATAAAATTAATATACTGACTGCCACTCACTCTCAATGATTCTACCACAACAATTGCCCATTACCTTATACCACATGAAATTTATAATAATTTTGTTTTTTTCCCATTTAAATGCTATATGTATTTTTTTCTGTAGGTGTAGTACCTAACTATCTATAAACAATATAAAAATTGTAGTGAATGGTATATTTGCCTTGCTCCTAATTTAAGGAAAATGTTTGTGTTATAAAATCAAACATGATGTTGCCTTGCTAGCTTTTCCTGTGTGTGTGGACATGCATATATGTATGTTTAAAATTTTTCTTTTATCTCATGCATTTCTAACATTTCTACTAAGGTTTTTGTCTGGTTCTATAATTTTATTTTTATCATTTACTTTAAGTACATATACTGAATTTTAGTAGATCCCTTTTCACCTCAGTAGAGATGTGAAATGGTTATTTATTCTAACTTTTATGGACCATTCTTTTGTGTAGACTGAAAATTTTTCAAGTCATTTTCAAGTATGCAAGAGACACTTCTAAAAATTATCATATATAATATTTAGCGTGTTTAAAAGTGTGCATTATATCATTTTAGACAATACAACTGACAGCTAACTTCAGAAATTAAAAGAAGTGGACAAAAATATAAATCAATTGCTTTTAAAAAAGAGAGAACAGGAGGAGGTGGGGCAAGACGGCAGATAAAAGCAGCCCACACCTGCGGCTCTAAAAGAGAGGATCGAAAGTTGCAGGTGGATGGTTACCTACGGATGGTCCTTCTTGGAAAGCATTGTGAATCCCTGGAGAAGTGATGTGGGACATTCAGAGTGTAGAATAAGGTGATGGGCATCTATTGTGCAAGATCTGAAGGTGTCTGGGGAAGGCATCCACACATAGGGAAGGACAGGAGGAGGGAGCTCTGGGGCTCCACTGTTCCTACAGTGGGCACTGTGACCGTAGCTGTGAGGGGGCCTCCCCACCACTACAGACCTCCGACTGATCCCGGAGCTGCTTGGAATCTGTTCAGCAGCAACACTGCACTGGAGAGGGAGCACAGAAGGGACCTGGTGGCTTCAGTTCCTGGATTGCCACAACTGACGCCATTCTGAGCTCTCAGGTCCGAGGCCCAAGGTCTCCACAGGGCTCAGCTCTGCTGCAGCTGCCCTGGCATCCCCCTTGCTGGGCCAGGGAAGGAGTAGGCAGAGCAGATGCTCTCTCCTGCCATAAGCTGTGACTGGGAGTCGAGCACCCTCCTCCTCCCATGAGCACAATGGCCACCTCAGGTGGCCTTGTCGTGACTGCCTTGACAGGATCTGGGCAGGGGGAGAGGCCCAACCATCCAGTGGGCCCGGCCCGCAGCTCCACTCCCGCAACTCCCATGCTGCTAAGCGGCCCGCAAGGCTCCAACGCCACAGTTCCCCGTGCAGCTCCCGCCCTGCCTCCGAGTTGTGCCCTGACTCTGAGGTACCTGTTGTTCCTGGGGCTCACAGGTGCACTCCGAGGCTCCCGCTCTTCCTCCAGTTCCGCCGCTGAGATTCTAGGACTCCCACAGGGCCCCGAGGCCCCACCACTGGCCCTGGGCCCCCAGCTCTGCCCTCTGAGGCTCCGGAGGGGCCAAGCCGCGGCCCCCGAGGCCCCGCCCCTGTTGCTGGGCACTGCGCCTGCGCCTGAGGTTCTAGCCCACCTGGGCCCTGGGGCGGCAACTCCTGAGGCGGCATCTCCTCAGGCGGCATCTCCTGAGGCTCTGGCACTGCCAGCGAGCCTGCAGCTCTACCTCCAGGCTCCAGAGCTGCTACTGGGCAGAGGCTCTGCCAGAGGACCCACGGCTGCTTCCGGGCCCGCAGCTCCACCGGTGAAAGCCCAGCACTGCCCGTGGCGCTGAGACTCTGCCCTGAGACTCCTCCACTAGCCAGGCTCCTGGTTCTGTCCCTGAAACTCTAGAGCTGCCACCAGGCCCTGAGGCTACACTTGAGGATGTACCGCTGCTGCTGGGCCCTGCACTGCCAGGGGCCTGGTGGCTATTCCCGTCACGAGGCACCTCCACTACTGCAGGGCCCCACGGCTCTGCTCCTGAGGCTCGGGCGCTGCCAACAGGCCCCTGGACACAGCTCTGAGGTTCCCCGTTGCTGTGGAGCCCTGCAACACTGCCCCTGCGGCTCCCACTGGCCACCTGGCGGGAACTGCCACCGCCGTCCGATGCCCTGCCAGAGAACTGCCAGCCTCAAGCCACCGTGGCACCTGGACACATTTGGAGTGAATGGCCACAGCTCGGACAGCCAGCCTCACCCAGCTGTCACCTCCATGGGGGGACCCAAGCGGAGCATTCCTCTCAAACACCAGCTTTCACAGAAAAGGTCTTGCCCAGCCCCTAATTAAGCTTCCTTACTTTACCAATGATTAAATACAAAATTTTGTAAAAAAGAGGTTAATAATGGACAAAATGTTTTAAAATATCACATCATCACAGTCTTAATATTAACCCATAGATTTTTCTGTTATATGTTGAACAGCTTGTGGTAAATTATTCCTTTTAGAAAATTTATACATTTTTAAAGATTTTCTTAATGCTGACAGTGATTCTTATAAGAGGCTTCATCTCTGTGTCATTAGATGTGAGCAAAAGAACAAATACATACATATATATACATATATATATATATAGTTAACCCGTTAACACCATAAGTTTCAACTGTGCAGTCTCACTTCTGTCTATGCAGATTTTCGTCCACCTCTGCCACCTTTGAGACAAGACCAACAACTTCTCTTCCTCCTCCTCCTCCTCGGCCTACTCATGTGAAGAGGATAAGGATGAAAACCTTTATGATGATCCACTTCCACCTAATGAGTAAGTATGTCTTCTTTTTCTTATGAATTTCTTAATAACATTTTCTTTTTTCTAGCTTACTGTATTTTAAGAATACAATGTATAGTACATATAACATGCAAAATAAGTTTTTTTGGGGTTCAAAAGATATATGTGGATTTTTGACTGAGTGGGGGTCAGTGCCCCAACCCAAGCATTGTTCAAGCATCAAGTGTATATGTTTAGGTATATGTATATAATATTTGTTGAACAAAGAAAACTTATAAAATGAAAAAATGAATCAATGCCTCTGTGATTAATCTGTTTAGTTAGTATTTGGTTTGAAAAACTTGGCAGTAGCATGTTCACCAAGGTTTTCCAATCACAGCATTCTTTATATACTGATAATTTAGTACTGCTCTACGTGGCAAAATGAAACAGAGAGAGAATCAGAGTC
The DNA here is from genome assembly GCF_020740605.2 of Lemur catta. NCBI lineage: Eukaryota > Metazoa > Chordata > Mammalia > Primates > Lemuridae > Lemur > Lemur catta. Next base: position 55,720,680 of record NC_059140.1, read on the forward strand.
ATCTGTTCAATAAATACAAAAGAATAGAAAACCAGCATATGAGGTCAACTCAATTCATAATGTGTTAGGGATAGCAATGCTGTCAGGGGGCAGAACTACATTTAAATTTTTGTCTGAGTACCCATAATTGTCCTGAAATCATAAGTTCAGAAGTCTTAATTCAGTCCTATACTTTATTTAGGGTTTTCCTCTGTCTGTTTTAAATATTCTCTATCTGTATATGTGTGTGTGTGTGTGTGTGTGTGTATTCTCTGTATGTAATTAAAATTATTTAAACAAAATAAATACTATGATGTCTGGGACTTGGGAACTGATTCAGATTATCCAGCAGGGAAGGAGGTGAATATCAGGATACATAGAGAGAAAATGTTGGTCATGGTTAATAATTATTGACGCTAGTTGATGTGGTCATGGAAGTTCTTTTTACTACTTTGTCTGTTTTCATATGTTTGAAATTTTTCATCAGAAGATGTTAAAACATGACAATGCATGTCAATATTAAAAACTTACATTTTTATGTTCCCTGATATTGTTTTTCATTGCTATATTCAAATACCTTCATAAAATTTGGGTATACAGTACTTCAGGCTCAGCTATTTCTTCCTTTATTTGTCCTAATGTGTGGTCATTTAATTGTCCCCAGAAATACCTGTAGAGGACTGAAGAAGAATAGTGAAAACATATTTAATTTGCTACATCTTTCAGTGTAGTTAGATTCATGCATATGACTTTGCCTGGTGCTTTGGAGGAAGAAAATGAGGAAAGGTGTTAGTAACAGAATGACTATACCATATCCATTTCTAACCCTGACTATCCAGAAGTTTTTTTAAAGATGGCAGCACGTGAGGAAGTAGAGTGGATGAATTTGAGGCAAGTGTAAAAATCAAGGTAACAATGATAGCAGATAAGTTTGAAAAACATCAATTTTACTAGAGAAAAATTAACATTATACAAGAAGAAGAAAATTGACACTTGATCTTTAATTGGAATAAAAGCGTAAAGCATTATCTTTTTAAAGTGAAATGTTCTATCTTGCACTAAGTAAATTGAAATATTTTATTCCTTTAGAAATACCTAGTGATAGCCTTTGTTTTTTGATTCTGTGACTTAGTAACAGAAAATAAACCCTGTGTTATATTTTAATAAAAATAAGCAAAAGTTAATTGCAAGCTATAATAAAAGGGTGTACACATAAGGTTAAAAGATTAAATCATTAGATTGTTTTTTGGTTACTAATATGAACCTTCATGATTTGCATACTACTTTAAAATTTGATTCTTAAATTACAATGCCATAGTCATGGAGATAAAGAGTCATGGAAATAAATATGAGAAACAAATTGAAAATAGAGAAACAGGCTAAAAATAAAGCAAAGAAAAAGAAAGAGAGAATTACTGGTTCCTCAGAGGTTTCTGAAATATTAGATAAATGACCTTTGTACTCTTTGTTTTGAAAACTTCATTCAGATTTTTACTATCACATGGCTTTTGGAATGCTAAGAAACTACTTACTCTGGTTGAAGAGGATATAGTTTTCTTTTTTTCCATCCAAGTACGAGCACAATGCACTTTATACACTGTATAGTACATTAAAAAAAATCTGGAAGCACATAATTCTTTATAGCCAATGTTACCATGTTTCTCCACATTCTTTGTAGAATAAAAAATTAACTTTATATTCAAACACTAACAATATGTCTAACAATAAAAAATGAAACCAAAAAACCCAATATGAAACATATGAAAATTAGACACAAAAAGTTAGAAACATACAAATTAGGGATTTTATCACAGATCTTCCAATTTTTGGTTAGAAAATTAGACAGGATAAATGTTTTATTATTTTAAATCTATAAAATGGAAATTTATTTCTATATTAGATATTTATTTATTGATTATTTTCTGAACTACACAGAGTTCAAAGGCAATAAAACAAAGTCTAATTATTGTGCAGCCTATATCTAGTAGGAAAAGACAGTGGACAGATAAACATATAAAAACTGAGTATGAAGTTAGGTAATTATTAGGTGCTGCAAAGTCAAAACAAATGAGAGGAAACAGAGAGAGAAGGAATGGAAATTACCACAGGTGAATAGAACTTAAATTCAAGCGATGGATATTGACATTATCATATGGCTCAGCCTAGTATATTATATTGTATGTGCAGATAAGGCCTTTCTGATGTGAAAATTGAGCAGATAAGGAACTAAGGAAGAAAACAACAGGAATTTCTTTAGAAGACCATTTTGATAGAGGGAACAAGTGCAAAGGCCTGATGTCCAGAGCAAGCATGGTGTTTTGATGACAAGCACAGAGTGGCTTGGAATGAGAAAGAAGAGTTATGAGAAATAATGTCAAGGAGGTTATAAGGACCTGTTAGATGTCTGTAAGAATCGGTATTATTATTCTAACTATGGCGGAAAGCCTTGAGAGCTTTTAAGTGAAATCATAAGATAGTTAGTTATATATTCTAAAATAATGGCTATAGTTTTTATGTAGAGAACAGAATATATAATGTAGAAAAACAAGAATGGAAACAGAAAATCAAATTGTTAGGGTATTGCAGTGGTCCAGGTGAGGGATGGTGGTGGCTGGGCCCAAGGTGATATTGGTAGGGGAGATAAGAACTGGAGGTAAACAAGATGCTTATTGTAGGTAAAACAGGATTGACCTTTGAATGGAATGTGAAGAGTGAGAGAAAATAAAGCATTAGCAATTACTCCGAGTTTGGGGCCTGTGTAAACATGCTAATGAGGGTAACATTTACTGAACTTGGGAACATTATTAATATTTATGGAGCAGGTTTTTGAGGATGAGTGAGAAACAGTTTTTGGCCATGTTAAGTTTAAATGAGTCTTGAGATCTGAAGAAGTTGGTAATAGAGCTACTATTGAGAAAGGCTGCCCCATACTTGCAGTCTTTTTACTCTCACTGGGGTGAAAAATAATGGAACCTAGGCATGAAATCCATCCCTACCAAGAGATAAAGAGTTCTCATAGCCTGTGCTGGACTTACCACCTTGTGTGGAAATACCTGTCCTTGTTTCAGACTCAATATGTACTCCTTTGTTCTGCTTCAACATGTATCCTATGGTACCTAACCAATTCCTCCACTATTATCTGTTTTTTGTGGGGAAGGACAAGATCCTTCTACTGAAGCATAATATTAGCTGCTAGAAAGGATTCACTGAGCATGAGGAAGTTACGCCCACTATTGGAACTGATTTTTCTCTGTTCCTTCTCTGTGTGAGTAAAGTGTTCCATCCAGTACTTGACTGCATTGTGTTTTTCTTGGTGACTCCAGTACCAAGATACAGTGGGAAAAGGGTTGGAACCTCTATGACTGGTGACATATAATAGATGTTACCTGCTCAAAAGATTTAAATATCAGGAAGATAGGATTAGATAGTATCAAAAGGCTAGGAAAGTGAGTCTCAGAGAAGATGACTGGGTTTTATGGTACAACAACATAAAGATACAGAAATATGAGTATTACTTAGCAAAAAATGCTTTAGGCTAAGCAAAGGAGAGAGGAAGAAAATAAAGACTATATGCTAAAGGACAAGCATAGGTATCATTTCATACTTTTCTCTGTACTCTTCGAAGATATTAGATAACTGAAAGCATCAATGTACATAAAATTTTTCTTATTGCTTAAAAAATAAAATATCTTAAATTCTAAGAAGCAGTTGTACAAATTATGCAGTGATACATTTATTTAAATGCAACCCAATGTAGGGGAGTTATACAATAGGTATAAGTGTGCAATGTATACAATAGAGAAGCACAAAGAAAGGAGACATTAGCCTAACTGTGGTGGTTAGAAAAAATTATTATACATTGAGTCAATCTACTAACTACATTCTTGTCATCCACATGATTTATCCTCTTGTTTTATTCTTAGTCCCAGTCATGATATCTGGTGGTAGAAATTGTGTTCCTTTGGAGTTCCCCTTACCTCCTCGCTTTGATACAACTTTTAATTTTGTTTACTTCGCTGTGCTGTGTCTCCAAGTCCTCATCAGTTACCAAACATGCTAGATAGATCATTGGAAACTGGCCTTTTCTATATAATTCAGCATTAATTCACAATATGTTTAACCCTATGTGACTTAATATTAATGAAATATAGAAACAAAAGAAAATATTTAATGGCTAGCATCACAGTGTTCAATTTAAAGGAAAGAAAATTAAGAATCTCCAGAAATTATTTTCAATTACTTGGTTTGGATAATCAGCACTTTTAATGATACTCAACAGTTATCTTTTATGTGATTTGTGTGATAAAAATGATGTCCCAGATTTGCTATATATTGTTTTATTTTCAAAACTGTGTGATGATTTAAAAGATAGATATCTTAGGATATGAGAACCAAGTGAGAGGCATTGCTTTTCCTTGTGCTAGTTGTACAGTATTATTTACCTGAGAATCTTGGCTTAATCTCTTTAATACAATGTTCCGAACTATGAAAAGAGGAGATTAAACAGGTAAAATTAAATTAAGTAATTAAATTTAAAAAGATAAAATTAAAATTTTATTTGCCTTTAAAATTTTATGTAAGGATATGTAAACAATTGTCTGTGGACACAAAAATACAGCAAAACATTATTTGTTTTTATATCATTTCCTAAATAAATTTATATTTCAGGCACAAGTTTTGATCCGTGCATATCTGATTTTATATGATAATGAGCTAAGTCCTAGTAAGGTTTTATTTAAATTTGATGGGAAAAAGCATGACTTGTTTCTAGTTAGTTACAGATTTCTTAGTAGTAGGTCATTGCTTACAGCAGCATTGCAGATCTCCTAATGATGTCTTACAAGCTTTGTTGAAACAGTTACTTTTGTTTTTCTACTTCTAATTTGGAAAGGCTATAAAGTGCAGGTGAATTCATTCCAATATGTTTTGTTATTGAGAACATAATAGGTTTCTCCTGCACATATGAGGGCTCTGAGAAAGCCATTAAAGAAGTGTGCCTACTTTATGATAATAGAAAAACTCCATAAGGAAAATAAAGGAAACTAAAAAACTGCATAGATTTAAGTGTTTCAAGTATGTACTCTTGTTCCCTTGAAATATTAGATAAGTTTAAAATGTATTGTTTAGGCTTTATTTCCTAATAGATATTAGAAGAAATCTCCTTGAAATGTGAGCCAGATGTTTTATATATAAAAAGAAAACAGTGAATAAGAGTATATATATTGAAAATTAAAAGAAAACTATTTAATAATGCTTAAATGAATAATTGGATAATAAAAAAATAATTGGTGTTAAGGAATAATTTAAAAATCAGTAATTTTAATTTTCATATAATGTAGGTATTGGATGTTATGCAGGCTTACTGTGAGATATGGCTTTCTCCCAATAAGTTATCTCTAAAAAACGACATAAATTAAGTGAACACTGAAACAGTTATGCACAAAGATTAGAAGTATAAAACAAATATTCCTCAATTCTTTTGAAATGGAAAGGTAAAAAAATTAAATTGAATGGCACTTTTTAAAATTGGAGATGACTGATAAGTGACAATTGCATTTGTGGCAACAGTAAAAAAACAGACTATTAGTTCCCAAAGGAGAAGTTTTGCCCCTTTTAGGGAACCAAACAGAAGTAACTCTCAGAGAGAGGTCTCTACAATTATTCTTATCTCACATCCTTAGAGGTAGAGAAAAAAGTGAGCTGGCACTCTGATATGATTTTTATGCATGAATGTATTTATGTGTCATACATATTTCTGTAGCAATACTGCACATGTATTCTGAAATGCACTCATAAAATGGTAAAGATGAGAGTGAGCAAAATATTGTTTATTATTTTACATTTATTTTACTGTCAATAATTATTATTTTGAGTAACAATATAATGATACATTATTATTTCTGAAAATTTAACTCTGTGATACAGTGAATCAAAATCTAATTTTAAGTTCAATTTATTTCAATATTTGGTTTTAATGGTGATCAGTGGTAAAGAGGATAATCACACAGACACATAGATGCAAATGGAAACAGTACATTTATGAAAATTAGTTTTTTAAACATTAATTTTCAACATCCTCTATCCATACAACGTTTTTGTTTTGAAAGCAGCTCAACTCGTTTTATAAAGTCTCCGTTAGCTTAGGGCACATACTGTTTGCTATTAAAAAAGAAATCTGCTAGACAGCATATACTGACAGTGAGTTATTATCACTAAAGATGTCAGCAAATTTGGAAATGTCTTTCTGTAAAAGAAAAATAACTCAGGTTTAAGTTCAATATAAGATATCCAGTGAAAAAACTTCTGCCTAACAGAAAAGCTGTTCAGAGACACTACCTAGCATATTACTGATATTGTAAGTAATCTATTGTAAATTCTTATTTTTATAAAAGTAACCATATCAATTACATAAATTGTATTTTAAAACACGTTTCAAATTGTCATCATTTACTGAAAAACAAAAATAAAAGGGTAAGGTCGTCTTTCTTCCTTGTTCTAACTTTTGCTATTTATTTAATAAAAAAAAGTAAAGCATGGCAGTCAGACCCATGTACTCAGTGAGTGTGCTATAGAGTTGTATATTAAATATCAGTATTTATTGGATTTTCTCATACTTCCTCTGAAATAATGAACATAATAGAAGTTCTAGTATTTTCATTCCACATCCCAGTGTTGTACACACAGTGCATAAATGCTGGGGAATATTATCTTCTATTTTCAATTTTCCTTTCTTAAGACAATCATTGGATTTTCTGTTTCTAAAACTAGACTAAGTCAGACTTCCATTTCCATTCAAGCGACCAAATTCATTCACCTACCTGAAACCACAATAGAAGGAAGACATATATGAAACACTAGACAACAGACAACAGAAGATAGTTATCTTTGAGAGAGAGAGAAGAAAATGTTGACAGCTCTGCTATTGCCTCAGCTTACTGAAGAAAGCATTTCTAGGCTGGATCTCCAGGAGGGGAAAGACAGGTGGAGTTCAGTAGTTTCCTTGAATTGAGTAAAAATAATTGAGAGTCAGGGGAGCTCAAAAGTGTTGTAGTGCACAAGAAAGATTATTGGAGAAGAGAAAGTTGCACAGAGGGGGCCCCAAGTTGTGTAGCAGATACCTCTCAAGTATTCAACAGAATACTGATCAGCAAATGTATGTAAAAAACCTACTCAAGTATAGGGAAAGAAGCAAATTTTAAACAATTGGAAGAAATAGTACCTGGTGATCACACAAAGCTGAGAATGGTGCCTATTCACACTACCCAGAGAAACCTCATAATTCATGGGGCACTGGCTAGATTATTTAAAAGAACATTGACATGATAATGAAACAAATGAACTGCTGAACAGTTATTCTTGACCAGGAGTAATTTTCTCCAAAGGGACATTTGCCAATTTCTGGAGATTGTTTTTTTTTTTTCTTTTTTTTTTGGTTGTCACAACTGAGGTGGGGGTATTCTCTTGGCATCTGGTAGGTAGAGGCTAGGGGTACTAAATATTCTTTGTTATACAGAGCAGCTCCCTTGCCCCACTACACACACACAACAAAGATTTATATTGCTTAAAGTGTCAATAGTGTTGAGGTTTAGTAACAACCCAGTTGTAGACTAAACACTATACAGTTCTTGTCAACCAAATCTTTAAAGGGATCTAAAGAAATTATACTCTTTCAAGAAAGTTAACTATGTCTCAGAACAAAGATCTAGGATATTTTTTAACAAATAGAAAAAATGCTAGTATCTAATAAGGTAGAAATTTGCAATATCTTGCATTCAATAAAAAATTATCAACTTATAAAGAAGTAGAAAAATATGACCCATAATGAAAAGAAAAAATAATCCAAGCCAAACAAGAACTGACACATATAATTAGCAGCAAGAATTCAAGCAATTATTATAACTGTAATCCATACATTCAAAAGATTAAGTAAAGTCATGGAAGTTACAAAAATAACTTGAATTCTAGAAATTAAAACTATAATATATGGGATGAAAAATTTATTGAATGAGATTAATAGTTGATTAGGTCTTGCAGAATAAAATAGTTAAGATGAAAAAACTATAATAGGAAGTACGCAGATAAAAGACAAAGGAAAGAAAAAAAAAGAAATTAAAAAAAGAACGATACTTAATGACCTGTGGGACATTTTCAAGTTATCTGATATACATTGAATTGCTATTCCCAAAGGAAAGGGGAAAAAAAGGGAAGGACAAAAAAATTTAGGAAATAATGTCAAACTTTTTCCAAATTCATAGAAAACTATAAACCCTGAGATCCAAGGAGGTCAATGAAACTCAAGCATAGAAAATGTAAATAAAACTACATCAAAGCACATCATAATCAAATTGTTTAAAAAACATTGATGAAGATGATATCTTAAAGTAACTCAAGAAATTATATATATTATATACAGAGGAACGAAGGTAAAGATGACAACATCCTTCTCATGGAGAACTATGTAAGTGAGAAATAGTAAAGCAATTAATTAATAGCACTGAAAAAATAAACTAGAATTTTATATTCAATGAAATATCTTTTAAAAGTAAAGATGAAATAAAGACTTTAAAAAAAAATACAGATGAAGTCTGCTTTTATCAAAGTAAAGAATCTGGCTCCATAACAGAAGCCTATGTGTGATCTTTCAGGTTTGATGTAGGAAATCACAAGGTTTTGTCTGGCAGACTTACTGTGGGAAAGCTGCCCTGCCCTCACAAGACTTGGTGTACAGTCAGTACATTGCAGTTTCTGGAGGGAGTTGCAGTCAATGACTCAGGCTTTCTGGGGAAGCCGTGCACATACAGCATATCTGCATTTCTAGCCCAGGCACCTCCACTCAGAGAACTCCTCATCAGAGACCTCTGCTAAGGCACTCTTCAGGCATCTGTGCCAAGACCTCCTTATAAGAGAAGCCTTTTATTTAGCACTCCTCAACAGTGAGATGATTCCTCTCACTGGGACTGCACATCAAGGGACCATTGCCAGGTGCCATTTCTTAGTAAAAATGGAACACTTGGGAACCAACCCCTTTCTCTTTTGCCTCTTGCTTAGACAAGCACAATAAGTGAATAAAGTCCTGATTGTTACTTTCAGATTAGCACATTGTCCTAATTGACCACATTGGCAGTGGTTGCCCAACAACCAGCACATCCACTCTACAAAGAATGTTAAAGTAGATCCTACAGAGAGAAAGTAAATGCTATGAATTGAAATATGATGATTATGCACTAAGAAATATAGGGTACCGGAAATGATAACTACAAAGGTAAATATGTAAGATTTTTTTCTCTAATATTAAAATCTATTTAACACATTGATTGCCACACTAGGAAAAAAAAAATTTCCTTGGGGCCACAGTGTTTTATTATGAAATAGAATAAAAACTTCAAAAACAAAACGATCCTTTCTAATTTAAGGAGAAATTTGTTATTTTTTATTCTTTTCTGTGAGTGAGTTATATGCAGTTAAATTGTCAATATTAACTGTAACAATAAGAACATTAACAAGTAAGATTTTCACTAACCAACTGCAGAGTTTTGCCCAGGGGCTACCCATCACGTAACATGTATGCTATAGCATGGCAATGTGAGTTGCCTGTGTCCCATGTGCACCAAGCGGCTCTCAAGGTAAAGACAAGTGGGAGTTACCTATGTTTCATAAGGCCCCAGGCTCAAAACTAGTGTGAGTTAAATACAACTCACAAGGCAGTTAATGTGTTAAAATAGCATTGACTTTTGTGCTAACAGACAAATCTACAATACATTACACAATAATCCTCTCTTAATAAGCCACAGAAAAAATAAAAATTAGAAAAGATATTGAAGAATGGAACAACTCTATTAAACAATTTGACCTGAAAGACATTTTTTTTTTGTTTTTTCTTTTCTTTTCTTTTTTTTTTTGCTGTCCTTTGTAGGCTAGGAATTAAAAGACATATATAGAAAACTTCCCCACCAAGAGCAGAATACATAGCTTTTTTTTTTTTTTAAGTGTACACAAGCACATCATCTTTAATGGTGAAAGACTAAAAGTTTCCCCCTATGATCAGGAAAAGGAAAAAAAGATAATTGTATTTACTCCTTCTATTTAACATTGTACTGGAAGTTCTAGCCAGCAGCCAGCACACTAAGGCAAGAAAAAGAAATTAAAAGCATACAGTAGAGATAGTAATAAAAGGAATCCAGTTTGAAAAGGGAGGAAAACTTTGTATTCTAGCATAGCACCATTGTAAAAAAAAAAAAAAAAAAGTGATAGAACTTCCAAGTAAAGAATTTAGAAAGGTTATTAAAACAACTATAAAGCAACTTATATACATACATGTATACACACACTAGCAAAGAACAACCATAAGTTATTTTTAATTCCATTTAAAATAGCATAAATATATCAAATATTTAACAATAAATCTGCCTAAAAATATAAAAGAATTTTAACAAATACTTCACCAAAGTGGATATATAGATAGAAATTAAGCAAAAGAAAAGATGCTCAACCTCATTAATCTTCCCTCCAATCAAGTTGTCTCCTCTTATTTCTGTAAAAATCTCTCTCTCTCTCTCTCTCTCTCTCTCTCTTCTCAATAGATAGGTAGGTAGATAGATAGATCTATTTTTGTCTATTTCTTTTCAGAGTTTGCCACCTATTTTAGGTAATTTTGTCTTCTTGCTTTATTTTAGATCAGTATCCATTGATATCTTCCACTCTTGTTGTACAGTACTTAATACATTTAGGAAATCCATCTTCATATATTTTCTTTAGGATTAAAAATGTCTTTCCATATGCAAAATTGTAGTTGGCATTTTTTTTTCTATTTCTCAATGTTTGGGTTATTTCAAAGGGGACAAAGGAGTGGAAATTAACCTGGTTCCCAGCAATTTTAAGATAGGGGATCTCAAAAAAGACCTTAAAATTTAAGGACAATAGCATTAAGAACAGAGGAAATTAAGGCATAATGAAGTTAAATTTGGGACTATACAAGAGAAAGAATATTGAAGGGGTATAACATTAAAAAAACGTTAATTATAGATTTTAAAAGAGTAAGATTTTTCATCAATAGCAAGAACAAACATTTTCATATGTAAAATAACCTTACAAATATTTGGTATTACATAATATTCAGAGCATTTGTACAATGTATGCCTCACTCTCCAAGCTTTCAACCACTTACCTCACCCAAGATCTAGGTTAGAACACAGTTTTTTTCTGACTTCAGTTTTCACTCCTTGAATACTTCATCTGAACTTGCAGTCAGAAAGTTTTAAAATGTAACTTTGATCTTCTGATGTCCTCTGCTAAAGATTCTGCAATGGTTTCCCATTGTTTATAGAATCACTAAAGTTTTAATATTCAATCAAGATAGTCATAAAACTACCTTTCTTAAGATCTCCACTACTATTGCCTCACATGTACCACAGAATAATTCTTGCCGCTCCCAGCGTACAACATGCTATTAATATATTGTACCTCCGTGTCTTTAATTATGCATTTCTTCCTGCCTAGTATCCCCTCAAATATTTCTGTCCCCTAGCTAATTATTAGTTATCCTTTGTGACTAATTTCAGGCCTTATTTGTCCGTGAAAATCTTGCCTAAATGTTGCTTGTTTGTATTATTACTTAATCACATATGCCTCAATCTTAGTAAAGTACTTATAAAAATATCTGTCAATATTTCTGCCATAATAGACGTCATGTTTTTTGAGTTTGAAAAATTTACTTACTGTTTTTCCCCTCTGTGTCTGGAGTATTGTAAGCACTCAATAACATACTTTTTGATCTAAGTTAAGCCCATACTATTGGCAAGAAACTCTGTCAACTGATTGGACATGAAGAGATAAATATCAGGCTATATTAATTACAAGACAAATATACTTTATTAGAAGAGAAACAAATTATCATATGGGTTGTGATTCAGGAGACACATTTAGAGCAAAACCTAATTTGAGAATTTGATGATGACTGCTGGAATATTTATATTCTTGTCACTGGAAAAGTGAGATAGGCCAAGATTAGAGTTGTCATTTCACAAACTGAAACAGAATGTGAGACTGAGACAAAACCATGACATCATCACTTTCATTTGCACAAATTATAATACCTTCAAATGGGCAGTGGGGATGCTGGAGTATGATTTTTGTTTAACATTGGAAGAGGAGTTTCTTTTGAGTTATTCCAAGTCACAATATAAGGAGAGGTTTGGGTTTAGTTGTTATTAGTTAAAGGGAATGTAATGAACCTGCAATCTCTAGCAAGTATTAGTATAAGAGACATTTTTATATCATCCAGAGAGGGCTCCTATTCATAGTAAATAAATTGCATACTTGAAAATGCACATTTTTCTGCTGTTATACTTGGTGCTCATGGCCAAATAAAAGAAAACCCATGAACTAGGAAATGTTAAGTTTGTTATCCTCTTATTTTTGTACTTTGGGTTAAGTCATGTGCTTGCCGAAGTAATTTCTTTCCGTTATAAATAGCTTTGAAAGGTTAGAAGTAGTGGCTAGTAGACCAAGATGCTGTACAGTTGACAGCAACAATGAACCAGTGAAACCTATACCCAGGTTAAATAAAACAAAGACTTCAAAGCAATGGTGTATAAAACCTTTGATAGTAGAAGGAAGCATTTCCTTTAATTTTCTATTTATGGTTCATGGAAATTTGTAGATGTTAATAACAGAGGTTCTGTATCATGGTTATGTTTTAAGCATCAAATTAAATTCTGATAAATATAGCCTTCAACATAATAATAACTCAGTAAGCACAAATCATCATCATCATCATCATCACCATTGTGTTAGGAAATACTTAATTTCCAATGAAGTGTAACACACTGTTACAGTAGGAGACTAGGAGACAGGGCTGAGACCAGATGCAGAGGCTTGAAGATTGGGTTCAGGTGTTAAAGTAAACAACACTCAGGCAGCAGGTAACAAGGAGAGCTGATAACTGCAGGCAAGAACTGGCAATTGGTTTGTCAGCAATCTCTGTCACCTTACATGAGCTTTGGCTAATTACGATATCATTTACATTGCAGTTATAAAATGTCCTTGCCCTTAAAGTCAATGTGACAATTCTGACACTGCCATATAAAGTATGAAAATGGGAGGGAAACCAATTCTAGGAATTCCTACTCAAATTTTTCATAAAAGCCAACCCATTAGCCTTGAATATTCCTCCCTTTAATTAATAAGACTTCAAAAGCCTAAAAACCACTTCCTCTCCTCTCCAGGAAGCTGCTTTTCTGTAGACTGCCCATTCTCTTTCTTTTGAGAGTGTATCTTCACTTTCAATAAAACAAAGCTGTTGCTTGCTTGGCTTATGTGGTGAGTTCTGAAATTCTTTTCTCCCAGTGATCACCAAGAACCTGGGGAAAAAATTTTCACTTGAAGGCAGCTAACAAAAATCACCTTTTTTTTTTTTTTAAGATACAGCATAGTTTACTGGAAAGTATATTGGGTTTGGAGTGATGACTGGGTTAATGTTCCTGCTCTAGCACTTATTTTACCAAATCCATGTTTTAGGACAAGTTTATTAACTTCTCTGAAATCTCATTCTGTACTGTACAATATAAACAATAATGTCTATCCTTCTTTTCCCAAAGTCTAATATGCATTGTTTTGTATATGTTTGTAAAATATAAAATGAGCTACCATTTCTATAGTATTAATATTTGCATAATCTTAGTGCTCTATAGTTGAAGACAAAAGAAGACAAACATCTTCAAATATGGAATAGATAAGTTATTAAGTAAATATTATATACATTGAAAATCAATAATTTGTACCACTTGAATATAAAATTTTTTACAGTTATTAAAATAATGGGTATGGGGAAGACAGGGATAATCATAGTTTATTAGAACTATATAACAGAAGAGAACTCAACTGTTGACTTGGGTCGGAGGCCTATAATCCCCATGCTTCATTCCAAAGTAAAATTTATAAATGTCAATATACCAATCTTTATTATTAGTCCTATTGTTTAAATTTAGGTTGGGTCACAGTGGTCACAATTTGTTGCCATCTGGCAGCTGTTTTCCAGCCTGTGTGAAATAAGTGTTTCATTGGAATCAAGTTCTAAGTGGACAGATGGCCACACTGAAAAATAATCATGACGTTTGTAACTAATTGATATCTTTTCTGGGAGACTCAGCTGAGAAACCAAGGATTGGATGTATGCTAGAACTGAAGTCTCTAGCAACCTCATGGGAAGAAACTGGCTCTATGTAAGAAATTATCTAATTTCCAGACAAGGTCACATTAAAGAAAAAAGAAATTATCTAATTATGTGACTCTGCAAAGAGTTGAGAAAGGAGTCTTCAGGGAATAAAGTTTTGTTTGAAATAAATAAATGTGTGTGTGTGGTGTGTAGGTTATATCTACTTGCTCACTTGCACTACTATTTGTAGTGTTTAGTAATAATAATTCAAAAGATAATTTAATTCCATCTAAGTTATATATATTAATTTTATAATTAAAAGAATTTAATTATTATTTATTTATTTTGTCAATTTTGTTTTTATACATTAGTATTACAAGTCTTTAAATTTTTAGTTGTTATAATTAAACTTTCATTTTCTTCCCAACCTCTCAGTGTCTTTGTAAATAAATAGCTGGTTTCATTGCCAACACTAAGTTCTTAGCTACCTTATAGGAAGAAGATCTTTTGTAGTTCCCTGCAGGACACTAAATCAAATTCAGTGCATAAGTCTTCTGTCATAACAATTTTGTCTACAACAATTTATCTTAGAAAATATCTTTTAGTCTATTTTCCATTTTGTATTTCCCCAGAGCAAGGGATTTTTAAGATAACACTAGAAGTTGTTTACATATAACAAATGATTATGGAGCCAAATTTCACATGATGTTTCTGAATAGTAATAATTCTATACTCCTCAGGAGAACTATTAAATTTAGAAAACTAATTATGACTTACTATAATATATAGCATTTCTCTAACTTAAGAAAAAATATTTTATCTTTTAAAATTGATATATCTATATTTCTTGTGGCTTAAATGGATTTAAACAATATATAGGCACATTTATTGATTTATTTTAAATTTACCGTGTAGTACCTGATATGTTGCTTTTAAAAAGGAGATCTCCTTATAGAAATTACTCTTGGTGAAATAATGGTTTCTGGTACATCTTCTATAAAGGTTTTCTGGTCTCTAAAATAATTGATAAATTTAGGCAACAATATATATAAATATCAAATACCTTAATATTTGTGTTGAACAATCAAGAATTTTGATTTCATTGCAAGTATGAAACATCTGTCAGACATTTATAAACATAGGCTTATATATATATAAAGTGTAAGATGTTCTAATGTTTCATATAATATTAATAATCTTAGCACTCTACATTTAAGGGCAATTTCAACTGAGATCAGAATCTTTTACTACTTTTAAGAAGTGCGCTCAGTCTAGCATCATATTAAAATTTAGCTATATTCAAGTTACATTATAGCAGCTACCATATCTCCCCTGAAATTCTTATATATCATATGAAAGGCAAGAAAAATGAGATAATAGTGATTCCTCATTAAACATATACTTTACTTCAGGCACTATGTAGATGTTTTACATATATGAACGTATGTATTCCTTATAACCCACCAAGGTGCATTTTATTATTGCCATTTAAAAATTATAGTAAGAAATACTAGGTAAATATCAGAGATCAGATAGTAAGAAGGAAAAGCTAACCTAGAAAGGAGTTCTGACAGTTTGTTTCCAATTAGCAATACCAAAACCAAATAAAATCATTACAAAAAAGAAAATTAAAGACCTAATATATTCCTCATGAATGTAAACGCAGAAACCCTCAACCAAATATTAGCAAATCAAATTCAACAATGTATAAAAATAATTATATTACATAAGTAGGAAGGGTTTATTCTAGGTATGCAATACTAGTAAAACTTTTAAAAAGTCAATCATTGTAATGCACCACATTAACAAACCAAAGAAGAAAACTCACATGATCTTATAATTTATGCAGAGAAAAGCATTTGACAGAATACGAAGTCCATTTCTGACAAAAAAAATCTCAGCGAACCAGACATAAATGGGAAGGTCTCCAATTTGATAAAAAACATCTACAAAAACACAGATAAATTCATACTTAATGGTGCTACACTAGATTCTTCCCCACTAAGATCTAGAGGGGGGGAAGAAAAAAACAAGGATGTTGTCTCTCACCGTTCTCTTATTCAACATCATGCTAGAGTAGCCAAAACAATATTAAAGACGAAGTACAATATTAGAGGGTTCATGGTACCAGTTTAAAGACTTTCTATAAGGCTATATTAATCAAGATAGACTGTATTGGTAAAAGGACAGACACATGATGAAAGAAATAAAATAGAGGGGCTAGAAAGAAACAAGAGGAAAATGATAAACTTTTTTTGACAAAGGACCAAAGGCAATTCAATGTTGACTATATAGTATTCAAGAAATCATGCTGGACAAAATAGAAATCTATAAGCCAAATAGTAATTCTAAATATAGATCTTAGATCTTAAAGAAAAATTAACTCAAAGTAGATTTAGACCTAAATGAAAAACCAAAACTATGAAAATTCTAAAAGAAAATATAGGATAAAATCTACATGACCTTGAGCTTGTTGATACATTTCAAAATATAACAGCAATAACATCAAATAAAAACAATCATAATTTGGCTTTACCAAAATTAAAAACTTTTTGTGAAAGACACGACTAAGAGAATGAAATGACAAGCTTCAAACTGAGAGGAAAAATTTACAAAATACATATCTCATAGAGGACTTTATAGCCAAAATGTACAAAGAATTCTTAAAATTAAATAATAATAAAACAAACAACCTGGTTACAAAATGGGCTTGACCGAAAAGATATACAGATGGGAAATAAGCATTGAAAAGATACTCAATATAATTTTCCATTGGTAGATTATAAATAAAACAACTATTAGGGTCTATTGCACACCTATTAGTATGGCCAAAAAAAAAAAAAAAAAGAAAGAAAGAAAAAAAACAGAAAACAAAAAACAAAAAACAAATTGACAATAACAACTGCTGATGAGAATCCAGAGCAATAAAAACTGTCATTCCTTGTGCCTGGTAATATAAAATGGTACAGCCATTTTGCAAGACAATGTGGCAGTTTTTTTCCAAAACTAAACATACTCTGCCCATATTACCCCAGTAATCATGCTCCTAGCTAGACTTAAAAACTTATATTCATGCAAAAACCTGCTTATGGATGTTTATAGAAGTTTTATTCATAATCAACCAAACTGGAAGCAACTAAAATGTCTTTCAGTAGATAAATGAATAAACAAACTTGGTGCCAACATACAATGGAATGTTATTCAGTGATAACAATAAATTAGTAATCAAGTGACAAAAAGACATTGATGAAACTTATGTTTATATCACTTAAATTATATGGATATGTGAAAGGAGTCAGTTTGAAAGAGCCACATACTATATGATTTCAGTTATATGACATTCTGGAAAATGATAAACCATAGAAATAGTAAAAATATAAGTGGTTGTCAAGGGTTTAGTGCAGGCAGGCACATTGAATGGGGGAATCCCAGAGCTATTTTCAGGGTGGTAAAGCTATTCTCTATATTACTGTAAGTGTGAATACAAGGCATTAAACATTCAAAATTTCCAGTACATACAGCAAATTTAAAGCATGAAAATTAATAAAAATATTATCTAGTAGGCCAGAGGGATCTCAGCATGCAATGTAGAATGTGACAAAATAATCTAAATTTGTTAAAAATTTATGAAACAATTTCAGTGAAGGAGATGGCAGAATAAAGCACTAACTTAAATAGATTTCAAAATGAGAGGCATCTAAGACTAAAGACAAAAGTAATCATAAATAAGAACAGTACTCTCATTGATAAAGATGTTCCCTTCCATGGAGGTAGGGATTAATAATTCTGAAATTACTATACATGTATAATGGAGTTGACTGAGTAAGTAAATGAATGAAATGTGTTGAGAACCAGGTTTTCCACTGTTGGAGTAGAATGTTACATACGCATAGTAAGGAGAATAAGCTACACTGAACTCTGTGGTAAAAGATTACAGTAGGACATATCTGTATGAATTTATATTTAGCTTAATATGATATAGGTATATACATATAGAACTATTAATAAATGTGTCTATCTACACAGGTTAGTAAACACATGTATATTTTCTTTCTGTGTTCATCTGGAGGCCTAAAGCAACATTGTAGTAGCTTTGGGTATGCTTAGCAAACAGACTTGTTTTTTTTTTTTCCCCCAGTTAAAGGAATGGAGGCACTTTGCAGAATGGATAATTCTATGACTGCAGCAGGAAATATACAAAATAATTGTGAAATGTCTTGTAGAGCTAGAAAGTAATAAAGTATGCAAAAGATAAAGCAAAACAAATACATTGATGGGAGTATGTCAAAGGGTAATAGGAACCAACTGAGAGATTCTCAGTCTTAACAACTTGGGCAATAAAATAAATATTGGATTATAACCCAAAGTATATATAAATATCCATGAGTCTACACTGATATAAATAAATAACTGGGATAGAAGAGACAAATCTCCCATGCAGAAGAATTTCAGCTATATCATGTAGATACTCCACCATTAAATTTGGAGGATAACTCCCCACTCCTTATCTGTGGGCTGTTCATAGTGACTTCCCTACAAAGATTACAGAATGAAAGAAAAAAACAAAAAAAGAACAAGGAAAAGGAGTACAGGTACAGTGGTGAAACCTGACAAGCACTACCTAAGCCAGATGATTACGGTTTACATCAAGAGTTGTAAGTCACATTGAAAGTATAACCTTGTTATAATTTAATGAGTATTGCAATTTACCTCTGAGATTGTTCTTCCCCCAAGTCTGTTATCCCAGTTTAATCACACAAAAAAATCAAATAAGTCTTAACTGAGGCTTATTCTGCAAAACACCTGAAAGAGTACTTCTCAAACTGTCAAAGTCATCAAAAATAAGGAATGTCAGAGAAACTGCTGCAGTCAAAAAGACTCAAAGAAGACATCAATAATATGTGTAATGTGGAATCCTTAATGGATATTGGAACAGAAATAGACATTAGGGAAAAACTAAGGATCTTAATAATGCATGCACCTTTGTTACTAAGAATTTATCAATTTTTAAATTAATTGCAACTAATGTAACATACCAATGTAAGATGTTAAAAATAAGTGAAATTGAATGTGGGGCATGCAGAAATTCTCTGTATTACCTTTGCAATAATTTTGGAAATTTAAAATAGTTCTAAAATGAAAATATTAAAAATAAATTCCCCCAAATATACACTGCTGCTGTTAAGATTACCAATATGTAGGTATAGAATATGATTAATAAAGAAATAATTTAAATATTTAAAAATTTATCTAATGCAATAAAATATTGCTAATGGATAAAGTGGTTTATGTACATATTTATTTTAGAGAAAATAGTGAATAAAAGTAATATGTATCTAGCCTCTGAATTATAACATTGAATATAAGCAAATATTTATATGATTGCTCCATTCTGCTAATATTATTTTCTAAGTTTCTATCACCGCATCATTCACATTTACTTTAAGTGTTATATGCACCTATTTTGTTTTAAATAATACAAAACTTTCAGGATCTGGGAATGGTATTCTTTATGATTTTGTATTCCATTATCTAACATAATTCATAATTTAATGTCAAAGCAATGTTTATTGAAATAATGAACAAATAAAGACAGATTTTCCAAATATATAGTAATAAATGCAATATGAAAACATGATTAGATATGATTATAGAATAAATTGTTATGTACCAAACTCCTTTCACTGCAAATGTGAAAATATATTTTCTAATATTTACTGTCTTTCAAAAAATCATACAAGATGGTTTTAAAATTAATAGAATAAATTTAACCAACATAATATAAAAATAACTAAGAAATTGGAATCAAGAAAAAGTATTCAAAAAAGTAAGATAGGTACATGCATCAAATTATTATATAAAATATGTTACCTAAATGTCTTTCTACCTGCCAAAAGTTTCCTGCAGATATATATTCAAGTCTTTTAGTAGGTGATTCCATTCATAAGCATGATATTTTAAAATTTTAGATAGTTGATTATGTAAAAACATATCAGTTGCTCAAGAATACATTATTTATAATATAAAAACCAGTGAAAAATATTCTTATGAGTATTTATAGAGTACTATGTTATGCATGAAACATGTCTTTATTTGCATCTTTGTAAATAACGCAATAGAAACTTTTGTAAGATAATATTATGATGTTTATTATGTAGGAATAAGACATTGCTTTAAAGTTCAGCCAAAGTAATTAAACCAGAAGTCTACAGCAATCAGACCAACTATTTGCTTTACATGACTTAGGTTAACCTAACAATATATTTTAGAGTATCAGGAAAAAGTTTTGGATTTAATGTTTCAGGTAATCCATCATAAATACTAGTTCTCTCAGCAGTGCTTTTGAAAGGCATTGGAAGATAGTAATTGAGGGACTGTACACCCAAGAAAACCTAGACTGCAACTAATCTATGTCACCATTTAATAGAATAATCAGGTGTTTTAACCATTAGCTGATATGAAGGTAAACTTGATATTCTCTTGCGAAAATTAAAAAGACTGACAGATATATATTTGTTTAGACAAAGATGAATATTGTGAAGATTAAAAATTTCTGAAAAAATGCATGGTGGGTCTACTTTAAAAATAAGCCATGTGGAATTCTAACATCAGTGAATTCTATGTTTTAGAACATAAAAAATGAATTTAACCTGGAAGTGTAAGACAACACTTAACTCAGATATTAATACTGTCTGGGGAATGGACACGCTTGGAGCTCTGACTCGGGGGGATGGGCGGGACATGGGCAATATATATAACCTGAACTTCTGTACCCCCATAATAAGCTGAAATAATAAAAAAATAATAATTCTCACTAAAGCACCCACAAAACATGAGCCTGTGATCAAATGACTTGTTCACTGTACTCTTTAAAATTAACATAATAGATTAGAAAACATATATACGTCTAGTTAAGTAAATAATTTAATTTTCTACATGGTGTTATTTACCATAACCCTATTTGAATTGAAGGAAACCTTCCAAAATTTATAATTAGAATATATCATAGCCCTTCTTGTGGATTCTGTTAAAGAAGATTAGTTGTGGCCAGGAAGATGATTTATGATTTTAAGAAAGTCCTCTCCATGTAGCTATTTTCTACATGGGAAATTCATACGATCAGTTCATCAGAAAGCAGTAGTAAATATTTCAGGAAATAATGGCAAACGTTATTTCTATTTTAAACCACCAGGAAATTACTGTATGTTTTTCCAGAGAAAATTACTACCAACTCTGGTTCTTGCAATGATTCCTGTCTCTGTTAACAGAATACTATCAATCCTATGACT
Source organism: Lemur catta (assembly GCF_020740605.2). NCBI lineage: Eukaryota > Metazoa > Chordata > Mammalia > Primates > Lemuridae > Lemur > Lemur catta. Next base: position 55,742,100 of record NC_059140.1, read on the forward strand.
CAATTAGTAACTTGAATGGAACATTTCAATTATCTTTTTCAGCGAAAAAAACCACAAATGCAAATTGTATTGTCTTCCATTTTTCCATTGATGTGCGATGTAAAACTGCTCTTACAACTTTTTTTTTTTTTTTTTCCCCTACCGTGTATTTGTCTGGGCTTCTCATTGGATTAGGGGCTCTATAAGACAAAAGATCATTTCTCCCTCATTACATTTCTCTGGACACTTGGAACAAAGTCTGACAGTTTTAAGCCCTCAGTAAATGTTTGCTGAACTTAAAACAAATTCTCACGTTCTGTGATTGCCAACTCATTAATATATTTATAATCTGTTGGACTCTTACCGCTCCCACTACAATAGCCTCCATTATAATTCTGTCACTTCTACTCTTACTTAATTTCAATCTCTTCTCTGTACTGCAGCCAGAGAGGTTTTCCTAACATGCATTTCTTATCTTCCAACACTGTGATTAAGGGCCCTCACCAAGGTTCTTGTGATACAGTTATTTTGTTGTTGTTATTGTTTATGACAAACTATAAACATTCATTTTGCCACTTGGCTCACACTAACAGTTTAATTTTTCATATCTACTACTGCACCTTTGTACTCCAGACATAGTGGACCAACTTCTTGTTCTTGAACATGTCATCCTTTTATTTATCTCTAAGGTTCATACTATCTTTTCTGACTGAAACACCCTTTCATTAAACCCTGCTGCTTGGCTAACGTCAAGTATTCTTCATGACTCAGACCAAATATCTACAATAAAATAAATGCAGATGCAATAAAACTTTATGCAATAGTTTGAATGTATGTGTCCCTACAAAAGCTTTATGTTGAAACTTACTTGCCAATTTTAATTAATGTTAAAAGGTGGGACATTTAGGGGTGATTAGGTCAAGAGGGCTCTGCCTTCAAAATGGATTAGTGCTCTTGTAAAAGGGATTCAGGGAACTTGAGGTAAGCCCATTTTTGCCCTTCTGCCCCTTATGCCATGTGAGAATAAAAAGATGGCACTATCTATGAAGAATGGGCATTCTCCAGACACTAAAACTGCTGGCACCTTATCTTGGATTCCCAGTCTCCAGAACTGTGAAAAATAAATTTCTGTTGTTTATGAATTACCCAGGCTCAGGTATTTTGTTATAGAAGCACAAATGGGCTAAAATAGAAATTGATACCAAGAAGTAGGGTGTTGCTGTAACAAATACCTAAAAATGTGGAAGCAGCTTTGGACATGGGTAATGGATAGAGGCTAGAAGAGATTATAAGAGAATGCTAGAAAAAAAAAATAGTGTCAAAAAAAGACCATTAAAGAGAACTTCAGTGAGGGCTCAGAAGAGGGGTGTTGTAGGAAAAGCCTGAATCTTCTTGGAGATTATCTAAGTAGTTGTGATCAGAATGCTGCTAGAAACATGAACAGTGAATGTCATTCTGATGGGGTCCCAGATGGAAATGGGGAACGAGGTATTAGAAACTGGAAGAAAGACCATCCTTGTTTTAAACTGGCAAAGAACTTGGCTAAATTGTGTTCATGTCCTAGTGTTTTTTGAAAGGAGGAATTTATGAACAATGAGCCAGGATATTTTTAGCAAAGGAACTATGTATTTTTTTAATTTCAAAATATTAAGGGGGTACAAATATTTTCATTACATGGATACCTTGTATAATGCTTAAGTCAGGGCTTTTGGTGTGCCCATCAGTCTACCTTGAAATAACATTGTTTTATTTAAAAAATAATGTTATCAATCACATTATGATGTAATTTACCCCTTCCCCTTTTTCACAGCAGTATTATTTTAAAATGAATTTTAAAAATTGATGAAAATTTAATTATTAGGCAAAAATCAAAAGCAGGGGAATAAAAATAATAAAATCTTACATTGATACACATTTAGAAATGTGGCTATCTCTAGTGGATAGATGATATGATCAAACAAGATAACCATAGGCTTTATGTTAGTAATACCTTATGTGTTTAGTAGTGTGGCCATTTTAAAATTACTTAAAATATCTAATATATTTAAGAGAATAATGACAGGAAAAATGAGTTAAAGCTGCTTTTACTGGTATACAAAAAATTCCCAGAATATATTAAGTACTAAAATGCATTGCCACAAATATATATTTTGTATTGAATATGCACAGAATGAAACTGGAAATATATGCTAAAATATAAATTGAAATTATTACCAATAGAATTTTAGAAACTCTCACTTTTAAACTAATTTTTTTATACTTTTGGATTTGCTGCCTTTTAATCAGTATAAACATATAATATTTAAAAATTAGGGTAAAATCAACCAAAGAGAAGCACAGAACAATGAAAAAGCAGAGAAACAAGGATGACAGAAATAAAACCCAATCAAATTATCATAAGAATATCAAGAAATTTTTAAGTATTTCTAGTCTGAGTAACTAGAACCAGTAAAGACAATGGAATTGGAGGATAAAAGAAATATTTAATAGTTATTTGTCTAGAAGATGTTATGTAAGGAATGATACCCAGTTCACTGATCAACTCTGCATTTGTCTAATACATCATTTCTGTGACAGGAACTAGAGGACAACAAAATTTATTTGTAAGTTAAGGTGTGAGAAGGAAAAAAAGTCAGAGAATTCTTTCTTAATGGCTTCTACTTTGCAAATGAAAAGTTTGGTTTATCTACAAAGGCTGAAGTTAGCTTGTGAGAGGATTGAAAAAAATGGATAAGTATCTAGAATAATAAGGAGAAAAAAGTAAAATATCAGGCAAGAATAATCAATTATAGATTTGACATTCCACTTTAACTTATTTTTCTAGTGCATTCTCTGGACTCATAAAAGATTCTGTTATTTCCCTCATCAGATTTTATTTTCAATATTTTCAGTTCCCTCTGTATTTCTTTTACTCTTGCCTGTTCTAGTCTTTACCTTTCTCTTCTTGGACATATTATATCAAAATTTCCCCATATGAGCCTCCTACTAAAAATATCTTTATTTTTAAGAAAAAAAGATAAAATTAAAATACTGCGGGCAAGAAGTAATAAGAAGCTATATGTACATTTCCTCAAGAACATAGCTCACACACATTATGACCAAAAGAACACGTATTGCTTGCTTTCTTGCTCACTCTTTTAATGTTGTTGAAGAGCAGAAGAGATTCTGTCCTTTGAACCTTCCTCAAACTGAATAAAAGTATTATGAGTTGCTGTTACTAAGACTTTATTACTCCTCTTGCAAGGAATGTAATAAAGTTATTTCTAACAACTGTCCAATTAAAAACGGTTGTCTTCAGTGTATTTGAAACACTTTTAAGTTTCTCAGAATAACTTGAAGGAAGAATTGTGAAGATGTGGGAAAAGAAAAAAGAGTAAATCCCCATAGCTGAAACAATTGTGGTTATTATTTTATTATTGCTTAATATAGTTTGGACAGAGAATATAGTGTCAGAAGAAATATCCATAAATTGGTGTTTATATATTAGTATCCTGACTACTACATAGAGACAAAAGTAGTACCAGCCCAAGTTTATTATTCTTCTCTGGTTTTGGTAAGATTCTAAAACTCTCACCATCCTTCTCTTTGTTTTAGCTATGTACCTTCACTTCTAATTTCAAACTAACCCTTTCAATTAAGGACATCTATTTGAACTAATATATACATATTAGTTGAAATATATTATATATATTATATATTTGAACATATATTTTATATATATAATGTTATATATTATTTTTGACCCCATCACTTCCACTGGGATGTGACTTCTATTTTTCACCTACTGGCTAAAAGTTGACCAAGTATTTAATACTGGGGAAATTAAGCTGCCATGGGCAACAGAGGTGGCCTTTGAGTTAATGACCCTGGCAAGACCAGGTAAGGTCTCAGGACATGTTTAATTGCATTATGAAGGAGAAGTCACACAAAAAGGGACCTCCCTTTATGCTTACCTTCTCTAAATGTATTCATTTATTCATTAATTCTACTGATATTTAATGAGTTCTACTTCTGTGCCATGTACCTTTCTAAGCAGCGAGTAAAACATACAAGGTCCCTGCTTTAATGAGGAGAAGACAGAAAATAAATAAACAAGTAAATAAATAAATATATGATGTATATGATGTAATATCAAGTAGTGAAAACTGCTATGAAACATACTAAAAATATGTATACTTTCTTTATAATGCTGTAGTGGAAAGAAAACCATTAGGGGGCTCTAAAATTATTTTTAAAATTTTAAACTTTACTTGAGAAATCTCCTGCTGTGCCACTGGCTATCACACATTGGCTATCAAACCTGAAATCACAACTCTTTATGTACATTATTTTTCCATGTAGTTCTTCTCTGGAATAATTAATTTTCTCTTTAATTCATGGCTCATAACACATCATAATGCGGCTTGTCAAGGGCCAAATTACTCTCCAAATCACCCAAATATTAGAAAGGAGTGAAATCTCTCATCTAAGGTAAAATTTTGCATAAGTTAAGCTCAACAACTCATAAAATAAGTTTATCATGTTAATAAAGGCCATATATAAAGGCCATATCTAACAGAAACATTTTTGTTAATCTATCAACATTAATAGAGATCAGTTGTTTTAAGTTAGAACAAGTATTCAACAAGAGAAACAAAGAGAATCTTGTATAAACACAAGATTTCAACTTTTATCATTAAATGACATTCTTTATTATTCTGTCATTATTCTCTTGTTATTAATCTTTGGTTTTTTCCCTTTAAATAGACAATTTTTTAGAGCAGTTATAGGTTTTAAGCAAAATTGAGCAGAGTACAGTTTCCATATACCCCTGCCCCTTCATGCACACAGCCTCCCCCCAATATCGCCAACCCCCAACAGAATGGTATATTTGCTACAATTGTATATGGGAACTTGACTTTGAATCAGTTTTATTTATACACAAACAGGAAATTTCATATCTGTAACACTTCTACATATATGTAATATGCATTAATAAATAGAAGCTTTGAATGTAATTTTGGTCTCACATGCAGTTTTTCTTTTTCATTATGTCCATTTATAAAATTAACAATGCCCACATTTCATGTAAATCATGTTTAAAAATGTACGATAAATGTATCTTATCAAAAACTTATCAATCAAAAACTTAATTTTTTAGTGTTTTTCTCATTTCAATAAAAATACTTTTGAAAATCTAGAAAACTAATATAAAAATCAATCTTAAATTACTCTATTAAATATCAATATTTAGGATAATGACTCATTTTCTTCATAAATGAATACTCATTCACTTTGAAGGTACTCTTGCATTTTGACCACATAATAAATTTCATTCCTTATAACATAATTTTAAATATAATTAATATCCTTTTTTAAAAGAGAGGAGATAATTATCTCTAATAACTGTTTTAATTTTCATTTTATGCTATAGTTTGTGGCTTAATTTGAGCTAAAGTATAGCACTTTCTTTGGCTTATAGGATTTTTGCTTATAAAATAGTTATAAAATATCCTGTAAATGTTCACTCTATCTAAGTAACATATTTTACCACATAATAAAACAATTTTTGATATTTCAATTTTTGAATTAAGTTAATCTGAATGATTTTTTCTACCCTCTACTTTTAAATTTAGCAGCTAAAGTTATTACCATTGTCAAATATTTTATACATCAAAACTCAAAGCTTCAAATAGAAAATTTCTGCTGAGTTTAGCACTGATAACACCTGTTTCTGTCACAGAGCCATTCTGATTCAATTCTTTTATTTTACTGAAGGTTTATACACATTTGTCTTGGTATAACGAGGTTAACAGAAACATATTTGAACATTTTTATTAAAACAAACAATACTTTTATGTAAATGTTCAAATGGAAGAAATATCTATCTCTGTAAGTATTCAGAAGTAATGTGATTATCACAACCTACTGACTTCATATATATGTTGAAAGAGTCCATGTTGGTAGTTACTATTATTTTTCCTAAAAGTCCCTGAATTTCAATGTTAATATGATGGAGTAGAAATCGTTATTATTAATACAAAATTTTATTGGCTTCTTTATTATTCATAATTGGATGACAATTTGGTCATCAAATTTATACTTAAATATTTTATTGTACAGATATTTAAAACATTTATTAAGGTGATGATATTAAATTATACCAACATTTCTAAATATTTTATAATTTTGTTGATATTCATTCCTTCATTGAACAAATCTCCAGTGACTACCTGCTATGTTCCAGGCACTATTCTAACTGTTGGAGATACAACTAAGGTCAAAAGAAGAGAAAGTTCATGAATTCAAGAATTTTGTGATCTAGAGTGAGACTCCATAAAATGAGCACAAAAAAGTAAAGTAATTGATATTGCATGTTTGATGATGAAACATGCTAAGGAGAATGATAAACCAGGGAAGGGTGACAGGTAGTTGTGGACAACTGGAGTGTTTCATGGTCATTTTTCTTAGAGGGTCCAGATTAGATCACACTAAGAAGGAAGCTATGTTTGAGTAAAGACCTGAACAGTTGAATGAACAAGTTGGGAATACCTGGGATCAAATTTTTAAAGAAGAAACTACAAGTGCAAAGATGCTGAAGCATTAACATGCTTTCAATATTTGAAGAAAATGTACAAAAAAAAAAAAAAAGACCAGGTGTATGCTCACTAAGCAGGAGAATAGTAGGAAAATAGATCTGAGAGACATTTGGTTGTATGACAGAGGACAAAGCTGGCTGTTTGAAATAATTTATCCTTTATTAACTGTGAGCGAGGTGGTGCACATGGTAGAATTTTGAGCAGAGGAATAACATGATTTGATTTAACTTCCTAAGATTGGTTTGGCTGATGTGCTGAAAATAGGAAATGTAGTGGGAAGGGAAAGGTAAAAGTAGAGAAAGAAAGGTAAAAAGGATATTTTCATAACTCTGGAAAGAGATAATGGTAACTCAGACCAGCATAGTATTTGTATGATCAATGGGCAAGAAACAAACATTTTTGGGGAATAAGTTAAACAAAATTCTAGAAGGAAATGTCTCTATATAATATTATGTGTCATACTAATATATGCATATATGTACAAAGCTAAAATAACTCATGGTTCTATTAATTTATATAGTCCTAATACTTTTTTCAACAAACAAATTTTCTGACAGAAAAATAGTGCCTCTTTTCATATGGGGTTGCTTGTATTTTTAAAACTACTACTGGTGCTATTCTGTCTCTATGCCACCAATATTCCATAGTAGTGGGCAGTAATACTTTATATAAAATCTAATTTTTAATTAAAATTTTAAGATGAGAAGAAAATATGTTTCTGTATATAGCTTTTAACCATGAACCATATAGTTATTTCAATAAAAATAATTTTTATCAATTTTACTTATGAAGCTGGTTTGCCTCTGCCAATATGCTAGGTTGACTGATTACTGGTATTATTTGTTGCTAATATTATTTTATGATGCTGTAGTTTTACTTATTGCTTTCTAAAAACACTTTTTTAGGTGTTTTATGCAGACATTATAGAAAGTATATATACTTCACATTACTTTAAGAGAGATTAATTTTCCTATTTTTGCCAATTGCTGTAATCAGAGTATGCTAGCACATAACTCTACCTTTTAATAAAACATGTTGGATGGCACGTTGTCAGCTTGCGCTACTACTCCCATCTAAGACTGGGATATATGTTCTCCAGAATTCCATCCGTTTTGTGCCATGTTGGACCTGACCGAGAAAGAAACACAGTAAGATTTTAAAGGCAGAAGGGAAGCAGAAATCATTACAGTACTCTTGGTAGGCTGTGCTACACAGACATGATGATAAATAAGGGCAGCTGTAACATGCTTTCTCCCACTTGCATGAGGCTGATCACTGAGCTGACAAACAACATTGCTATCTTGAGTTGTAAAAGTGACAGTTTCCTCAGAGGCACTGGTTTTCACAGAGGAGGCAGCTTTCTTAAAGGTGGCAGTTCTAGATCTCTTCACAAGTTCCCCTTCATGGTCCCATTCCATCTTCCAGACATGCGGTTTCTCAGCCTTTCCTGCAAGTTCCAACTTGTCCACCACTATGAATAATTCAGAAAGATTCAGTGACTGTTACTCTGATTCTCTGATTCCTCCCTTCCAGGGTTTCACTTTGCAGTTCTTCCTGATTTCTGGAAGCTCCAATTTCTACACTAAATCCCTCATTCCCAAAATACTTGTATTGAATGATACACAGGATTATACCTCCCAATGACTCAGAAAACTAGTGTGAGAAGTCTTTTTAATCACTTCACACTCTACATTATTTAGACTATAAGAGTATATGTAGAGAATGTATGTGTGTTAATCTGTGTTTATAAAAATAAAATGTCAATTTATCATGGTTCTATTCTTCATTACTTAGATGTCACTTATTTATGCATGACACCAAGTCTTTATGTAGAAATGAAGCAAACAACATAGAACAGAAACCAAGAGAAAAATACCATTTTTTTTTTTTTTTGAGACAGAGTCTCACTTTGTTGCCCTGGCTAGAGTGAGTGCCCTTGCGTCAGCCTAGCTCACAGCAACCTCAAACTCCTGGGCTTAAGCGATCCTACTGCCTCAGCCTCCCGAGTAGCTGGGACTACAGGTATGCGCCACCATGCCCAACTAATTTTTTCTATATATACTTTTAGTTGTCCAGATAATTTATTTCTATTTTTAGTAGAGACGGGGTCTCGCTCAGGCTGGTCTTGAACTCCTGACCTCGAGCGATCCACCTGCCTCGGCCTGCCAGAGGGCTAGGATTACAGGCGTGAGCCACCGCGCCCGGCCGAAAAATACCATTTTTAAACCAGAAAATATGCCATGTATTGACTGGTTTGTGTAATAATTATACTTATTGCTAACATATTCTGAGTGGTAACTGTGGATAAGACAAGATATTTAAAACTTGCCAGCAGCCAGTATAGTGAAAATAGTCATTAGGTGCTCATTACAAGCAAAGAGGCTGGGGCTTAGAGATGTTATGGTCAATGAAATGGTGTAAAATACAATCCAAATCAAATTATTTTAAAGACTGAGCTAGGTTATAGTCATATATGTGAATTACTTCATAAGGAAAAACTGCATGTGACAAAGAGGAAGACAGAACATAGGATAGTCTTGAATCATTTCCATCACTACTTTTAGCAGAACAATTGGGCAGCATTGGCTACTGCCTTAATATAATGTATTTAAGTTGGCAAAGATTGTGAACATGAAAAATAATTTCTGCTGTATAGAGGGCATATTTGTTTTAGAAGTCAAGGCCACACATATTTTTGAGACTCTCTGCCTAGAAAATGGGCTGAAATTTAAGAAATTATATATATATAATATATTAATATATATTGTATATGTGATGTATAATCATCAATGTTAAGGTGAGCACAGAATTCTTTTCCCAACAGAAATGAAACTGAGAGTCATAGGTAAAAAGGGAAACCAAGTAAGCTCATCTTTTTGCTAAATTAATTAACCAAATTTCAGATTTCTCTTGAAAGTGAGCTTACTTCTCCCAATAGATTCTCCCATTATGGTGTCCAGATTATTGCTTTAAAGTGATAAACTGTAGGATTTAGTGACTCTGAAGGAGCTATAAACTTTTAAATTTGCCCAATTTGTGGACTGAAATTATCCCTAGCAGTAGAGGATCTGTCTCATTTACTAAATCATATAAATATAAAATCACTAATTATTGGCACTCAAGTAAAATGGTCTTCTGTCATATTTATTGGTTAATTATAGATTAAATGAGAAATTAGCATCGTAAAGCATTTCTACACTTATTAAGTAACTCTCATTGTGCTAATTTTACAAAGTATGGTATTTATAGATCTATAGGTACATACAATGGGGTTATAACTATGGAATATAAGCTGTATTTATGTCTAACCTGTATAAGAATACTCTCAGTTCAAAATTGAAGATGCAATGAAGTCATTCTGATAGATTCATTTGATAATTACTCTACAAGGCTATATAAAGGCATATGAGTAATGACTTAGACAATTAATTTCCTTTCTTCCTCTGGAAATAAAATACAGTATTAATATGTGTCTATTTAAGTCATTTTCCAATAGAATAATCTGCTAATAAAATAAACCCAGTGTGTGTGTGTGTGTGTGTGTGTGTGTGTGTGTGTGTGTAATATGAGAATAGTTTTTAAAAAATTATTAGCAATGGCACCTATTGAAAGGAAGTATTTAATAATACATTTAAGGTGAAGTTACTTATTGTACTCCTGACTATCACAATCATGTATTTTATCTAAAATGTTTTAGATATGTGCTCTATTTTCTCTGATACTACACTTAAGCTTTTGAGTGATGCTTGAACTAACCTCTTGATCTTGCAGGTTAGTTCTAGGACAAATTATTTGTTCTTGAACCATAAAAGAGTTCTTACTGCCACTTGAAAACTCTTCTACTTTTTGTTCATCTGACTGTTTTCCCAATCTACTCATTAGTTACTCAAAATCTTCACCATTCTCCTTAAGTTATCCATCTGTCCCTCTTCACTATTATACCATTATATGATCTTCATTCCTGAACATTAAGTGTAAACTATTTTAAAGAGTTGACCCTTTCTACAAATTTCTGTACATATATACACAGTTTTACTGTCTTTTTTTTTTTCACACTCAGATGTGCTGGCTCCTGTTCTATTTAAGACAAGCAGACCCTATTTTTGAGTTCTTATGCCCATCTTCTTTCATCACTACCAGAAACCTGACTTTGATAATTATCATGTCTCTCTGCAATGTCTTCAACTTCACTCTGTCTGTTCTTTCCTATTATCTTAGAAACATACACAAATATCTTCCAATCCACGTATTGTTTCCCATTTGATGCTTCTCTCTCATTGCTGCTCCCACTCCGATAACCACATGCTCTCACTCACGCGTGACAGTTAAAAAAGAAAATTGAGCTCATGGAAGTAAAGAGTAGAACTGTGGGTATTAGACACTGGGAAAGGTAGAGGGGGAGGGGAGAATAGGGAGATATTGGTTAATGAATACAAAATTACATTTAGATAAAAGGAATGAATTCTGGTATTCTATGGCACTGTGGAATGAATATAGTTAATTGCAATTTATTGTACATTTCAAAAAGCTGGAAGAGAGGATTTTGATTATTCACAACACAAAGTAATATTTGAGGTGATGGATATGTCAATTACCCTGATTTGATCATTAAATTCTGTATACATGTACCAAAATATCACATTGTACCTCATAAATATGTATAATTATGTGTGAATTAAAAATAGGAAGAAAAAAGGAAATGTACAAGAAGAAAATACTTTGAGAAAAAGATAGACAAAATAATAAAATAATGTATGTTTGTATAGGAACATTAAAAAAATAAATGCAATGGAAGAGAAAAAGTACTACAAACTAGGATTCAAAAAAAAATTCTGAAATAAAAGACTATGAGAAACTATGTAATGAAAAAGTATACCATTATGTGGGAACCAGACCTAGAAGGCTAAGAAATATGATTGTAAAATTATTGAATTTTAAAGAAAAATTAAATTTTCTCTGGCCTCTAGGTAAAATATCAAGTCACTTATAAATGAGAGAAAATCAAATCATAATCATCATTTTTGACAGCATCTTTATGCCAGAAGATAAAAAAGTGACTTTTAAAAGATTTTCGAGACAATGAAATGTGAGCCAGTGATTTTATATTTTTCCACAATATAAAAGATATAGACAAACTCTTAATAAAGAAACTGGAATTTTCTAAGGATCCAAGATTTCAGGGAATAATAAACTCTCTGAGAAATCTAAAGTTGAATTTACATCATCAGAAAGACTGAAGAGTTATCAACACAGACCTGGAGATGAACAAAAAATATTTATGTATATTTATAGAAATACTGAAAATTCTTGCATGATTTTTGGAATGAACTAGGCCCCAGGGATAGTGTCAGGTATGTAAATAAATGATATGTCAGGTTTTAGTGCCTGAAATGTTCGGTCTTGGCATGCTCATGGCCAAAGAATGACCAGACGCACCAAAGTAATGCAGGCACAAAAATGAGGTTTAGTGAGGAAAGAAAGATAGGATTACAGAGCAAGAGCAAGATATTGGTTTACAGGGCAAAATATGTGCATCACAGATGACAACCAGATCCACTGTTGTGGCAAAAGAGGTAGAGCAAAAAGGGGCTTGGTTATGGTCTGAGTCTTGTTTTATGGTGTCTGGATTGGCCCCTCTCCCGTGACTCAAATGTCACCGTGGAACTACTTTGATTGGACAGTTGGGAGTTAGATGACCTGAGTCTTACTTCACATGTGGATTTTCCATAAGCCTCTCTGAAAACTGGCTGTTCTAGGTCACTTTCCAGACTCTCTCATACCTACGTTGCTTGGCCCGTGGGCTAGAGAGTCCTCTGCATTCTTTTGCATTTGGCTCACTAAGTTCTAATTGGCAGATTCATAGGATATTCCTTCTCCTCCCAGGTATGGCAGTCACTTGGGACAAGATTAAGGTGGGGCAGCACCAGGATGGAAGTCCACTTTCATTCCTAGGAGATCTGGAATCCCTCACTATCTACCTAGCAGATAGACACTAAGATATTTATCCTTACTATTACCCTCTCTAAAAGCAAAACAATCATATGTCATAGTTAGAATTCTAACATACAAATATTTGATTCACAAATATACAACTTTAACCAATTTAGCCCTTATTTTAGAGTAATCAATGTCTGCAAATGTCTGGTGTATTTCATGACCATTCTCCATTTAATTATCCACCCTAAATCCTTAATGTCCAGTGTTCTTATTCATACTACCAAACTTGTAAGATAAACTTTAATGTATTTTGCTCTAACAAAATATTGTTCAGTGAGATCTAGGATTTGATATTCAGTCTCTGATTGACAGATAGATTTGGAGAAGAGTGACAAATTTTATGATGAATTTTTAACCTCTCAAATTATTTCTTTTACATAATTCTCTTCTTCTTTGGGCAGGAAACAGGCTGCCTCCTCTTCTACCATCTGTCTTTGTCTTAATTTTAAATTGCAAAAAATATAACCACAGGTGATCCTGTCCTGCCATAGTGATCCTCAACCATCAGTTCAAGTCAGGATGTAAATTTTCTTCAGCACAATGATTGTTATGTTGATGCTTCTGGGCACAGTGCCCTTCTGGAGCCATTCAGTGTAATGCCCTGTGCAATCATGTCCCTCAGTAGGTGGAGCACCTGCAGGAGGAGACTGCTATGCTCATGGGTTGTTAGGAGGAGACAAAAGGTGAGGGAGGAGCAGTGCCATGCACATGATTATATATGGAGGAGGTGGGGACGTTGGGATTGTTGGGAGCTGCTAAGAAGACTCTTTAGGTGGCCTGGCCCTGGAATTTACAAACGCCTATGGGCTGGGCTCCCTGGGCTCTTGCCTGTGCAAGGCCTGGGGCCTCCATTCATATTTAAAAAATAATTTCTCCAGTAAAAATATAAATATATACTTTAATATTTTAATAGTTTTACACAAAACTAATATGGTCACATAGAAAGAAAAAAAATAACAATTTTTTATGGATGTCTTATGTGATTTAATTTTAAGGTCAACATTGTTTGCCCATCTCAATTTAAGATAAATTCATAGTATATACAATAAAAATAATATGAGAAAAATTATACTAAGATTCCCTAGCATATCAAGAAATTTAGTCACGTTGTGATATACCCTTTTACTTTTCTGTCTTTATTTTGCAATATTTGTTTTAAAGCCTTCTCGTTTCTTGAATTTATCTTTTAATTTAACAAAGAAAAGACACCCTTATTTGTTTTAACAAAGTTGTGAATAGAGTATACAAAACTCTGAAGTATCTTTTATTATTATTTTCTTTGTACTTTTTAATCCTATTCCACAACTTCTAAACAGTGGTCTTTTTGTTGAGAGTGAAATTAGCCTTATTATTTTCTAATCTCTGATAATGTAAAAGTTTTTCATTTTCTAAATATCAATATTATTCATTAACTTGCTTAATGTGTCAACTTCTTAAAAAGTATATTTATAATTACTATATATGTACATAAAAATATATGAATAAGAGAGATGTTATTTTGATTATTTTTTACAGTATCCATTTTATTTCTCAGTTTGATTTATGTCATAAATTTTAATGTGGTTTTAGTATTCAATTTATCTTACAAAGTGATCCGTGTGATTTGTTTCTAATATTAACAATAAACCTCTCAATTTAAATAGTCATATAAGGTTCAGTGTTGTAATAGTGTTAACCTTATCTTATAAAATTATTTCTAATATTTGATATTAATATTAATTTATAGTGAATATAAAATATAAATCTCTGCTAACAGTGGCACAAGTAATATACACAAGCTACTGCAGGTTGAGGGGAAAGAGCATAAACCTGTAATAACTACTAATTTTTTATAAGTGGTATGATTTAAACATTTATACCTCAATCATGTAATCTCTTTAAGTTTTCTTATCAAAAAAGTAGAGCCAATAGCAACTCTCTTGCCTAGTTCACAAAAATTATATAAGGATCAAATGTGATGATATGTATAGAAAAAACAAAATGTGGAGAGCTCTTTGGCACAATAAACTCTATTGTATTCTTGTTACAATCAAAAGCACAATGTTTTACTTTATTATGAAATAGATGGGAAAGCATGGTTTTGTAATTTAGGATCTTAGAATAAAGAATCCCTGGATCTGTTTATTATTTCTTCAGTAGATTGTAAACTAGAGACAAACTTGAAAAATCTTTTATTTTAATTATATTTATGTAAAAGAGTCTGGTTAAGTATGTAAGAATTTTTTTTTAAGGAAATCATAAAAGAACAACCAATTATTGTGTAAGTGAGCAGCTTGTAGATGCAAAGCACTGAGACAGGTTAAGATGGAAGGTGGACATGTGTGGTCTGTAAGGTTTTAAGACCGGAGTTCACGGGAGGGGCAGTGCAGCCAAAAGTCGAAGGACCCTTCCAGGTTTCGGTACAAAATGTAAGGTTTTTTGCATTGGCCGGCACCAGAGAAAGAAAGACAAGCACGGTTGAACGGGATAAGTAAAGAGGCTTTATTGGAGTGCTCCTGGGTGAGGGTAACGAGTCCCAAGAGAGGGACCTGGGCGAGCTTCACTGTCCCACGGAGTGGGACTAGAGAAGTCGCCCCACCCAGAATTCTGAGTGGGCTTATATATGTTTTGGGGGATGGGAGTTTCTTTGGCAGGGAAATTTTTGGCGTGAAGAGTAAGGAATTTCTTTGTTGCAGTTTTAAGGCAGGTATTGAGGAATAGGAGGGGCTGCTTCTTTTTTTCATTAGGGAAGGGAGGGTTGTCTGCCCACCAGGCTTACATGGTCATAGTTATCTATTCTTGGTTCTTGGTGTGCTCTTGGCGAAAGAATGACCAGCCACACATAAGTAAGGCAAGCACAAGATGAAGTTTATTAGGTAAAGTAAGATACGTTCTGCACAGACAACAAACGGACCCCCATCATAACAGGAGGGCCGTGATTATTGTCTGGGGTCTTGTTTTATATTGTCTAGGCTGAGCCTTCCTGTGGTTCAAATGTCACCACTGAACAACTTTGATGAACAGTTGGGAATTATATAACCTAAGTTTTACTACACATATGGATCTCCCATGAGCCTTTCTGAAAGCCCATTTGCAGGAGTGAACTTCAAAGTAGATTTAAGCTAATGACATGATAATTAGCCTTTGGTTGTTCTAACTCACCTTTCAGACTCTATCAAGCCTGTGCTGCTTGGCCCTCAGGCTAGGGAATCCTCTTCATTCTTTTGCAGTTGGTGTGCTACATTGTGATTCCCGGATTGGTAGGGTGTTCGTTCCTCCCCAGGGTGTGGCAATTGCTCGGGGTGCCAACCTTTGTTGCCAGGAGGACCTCACCAGAGGTCCCTCACTGTCTCCCTAACAAATATATACTTTAGAATGAGAAATCATGCACTTGCAAAAAAACATGCAATATAATTAGAATTCTTTCTTTAAATGACATAATTTACAAAGATTTCTTTAATTATTATTTTTCTGGTGCCTTGATTATTTACATGGCTTATTCATGTATGTATAATATATTTTGCCCATTGTGTGTGCGTACATAGATAGGTTAGAATTCTGCTTGTATTTCCACCTCTCTGTCTCATTCCATTTTTTACAAGTGAATTCAATTTTTTACAAGTGAATTCACATAATCTTCCAGTTGTTCATAACTCTTAACTCATAAAGTATATTTTAAATATCCTTACTAAATTTTCTTAAGCTTTAAGTATCAGACAAGTTGATAATAAAGATTATATTAGGTCATCAGAATTCCCAATAAATAGGGATAGTTTCTATTGATAGTTTACTCTAAATGCTTTCATGCACTATTTATACATATGTATAACTACTGAACATATTTTTTACCAAAAATCAAAATGATATTTCTCACTTTTTTATGATTATAAATACTTTACATTGTGAAAAAATTCTGAGTACAGACGAAATGAAACATGAAATCATCACCTTGATATAACAATTTTACTGCTTAAATATATGGATACAATTTACAACACATTTATATTGAAAATATTATTTTGTAGTCTACCTTTAATCATAAAATTATTTAGTAATATATTCCCTTAGCAATAAATATAATTTTGCAATAAGATTAAAATACCTGCATGCTAGTCTATAATATAGATGTGCCATTCTAATTAAACCAAACATCAAATTCATCACATAAAGAATTTACAGCTGATAAAATTTTGCAAAACTCATTTAGCCACAATAGTAATGCAAAGTACAATTAGGACTTGAAATGCTCCTCATATGCTTTCACCATGTTTGATAAAATTATACAGTTTTTTAATGAGCCAACTTTCTCCCTTGTTTATGCTCATTATTTTTTGGGGTGGACATTAGAGATGTTGTATATTTAATTTGATTTATCTAAATTATGGAAATTTAGAAAGTAAGTCTCAAAACAATGTGACAAGCAATGATGTGGGATAAAGCAGACAATGATAATTTCTATTTTGCTTCTCAGTCTACAAGTGCTTTAATATACACTATATTATTTCATCATTCATATCTTATTAAGTATTATCATTATCTCATAAATTGAAATGATATTTAGAAAGATTATATAGTTTCCCTTTATTAATACAGGAAGTTTATTCAGGGATCACTGTATAAAAACCACTATCATCAATCTCACTGGACTCTAAATCTATTATTTTTTTTTATACCCCACAAGATTTGCTCAAAGAAGCAATAAACATGCACATTAAAATAAAAAGAACTTCTTGAGGAAAGTTAAAGGCAGTATGTCAGTCAGATAGGGTAAAATAATGTATTTTTAGATTATTTATTTTACATTTATTTTAGTATCTATTAAAGCTGTACATAGAGGAAATTTCTATGCTCAAATTCACCTAAGAAAGAACAAAATTTTCATTTGATCCATATTTTCAAGATGTAAGAATTTGAGAGAATTGTAAGAAGTGGGGGTTTTGATGGTAGACATCAACAAAAAGAAGTTTGGCAAAGGTAGAGGAGTCAATATTACAATGCAAAACCAAATAGACTAAGTTTGCAGGATAGGCAATAAGAGAACAGATGAAGGGAAGCCTGAAAGGTTTAATCCTTCCATTCATTTTCAATATTACTGGAGAGAATTTTCCCTTGCAATATAACATTGTATACAATGTTAGCCAGAGAAGATATGAATAACCAGGTATATTTGGATTTATTATATAAGCCTTGACCCATATTCATATATGTATGATGAGCTTGGTTACCTCTTCTGTTATTTACACTGAGTGATTGTAAAGCTATTATTTTCTTCTTGCATTGAGAAATCCTGAAATGATTTCTACATGAGCAGAAGCATTATTTCCCCAGCACTGGGGAACATCATTAGTTTCAACAGTTTTAAAGGACATTGTTTTCTTCCTTTCACTTCTTCAAATGTCAAGAAAAAGGTGTTTCAGCTTTTCCCCATCAAGTAAGTACTCAACACATTGTCATTACAACTGGTGACACTGTGAATACCTGTAGAACAAAGCTGAATACAAATAATATCTAATGATTCACATTTATTAAAATGATTTCATCAGCCTTTTCTTCTTTCTTTTCATCAGAAAAAACTCCTTCCACTGCTCAGAAAAAATTATTTCTGACAGGATAGATAATAGCAATCACATGTCAGTGTTTCAGAAATCCACTTCTTTCAGATTCTTAAGAGAAAACCTGCCATTGTAGGAAACAAAATGCTGTTTGGGTGTGTTTTTTTGTACCTTGGAAGATAAGTATGCTTTGCCATTTAGACCTCAGGAGGAGTTTAGAGTTTATCTCAAGAAAAACAGGTTAGAGGTCCTGTGACTACTGTGTGGCGGGGTTTGTGCACAGTTGTGTGCTTTTTTATCTCATTGATCTTCCCAATTAGCCCCAGGAATAGTTTGACTTGTTATAGTCCTGAACTAAAAAGTTCCTTTTGAAATAACAATCCCTTTATTTATTTTTATTTTTTTTTAAAGACTAGCTTATTCTAAACCATCATTCATTAAAGATTAATGAACAATAATTAATTATTAATTACTGGGAGGGAAGATTACATGCATTTGCCTTGGGCTTGACAAGCTGTCAAGGATTCTTGCCAAGTCTGCCAAGCTCAGCAAGTTCCAGGGCAGGTGTAACACTGAACACTAAAAGTTAAGTGACATTTCTAAGAACTTGGAGGAAAGCATGTGGACAACAACAGAAATATATTTCCCTTAAGTTTGGCTGTTTGTTGCATGTGAAAAAGAAGAGAAGAATAATAAGAAATAATTTTCTCTGTTTAAAAGTCATATTAACTGTATATCATGTGAGAATTTCTTTACAATAGTGCCCCAAAGAAATGACTTCTAAAAACAATAATCTGAAAATTGTTATTAATTATCCTTATCTTTCAATAATTTCTACTTAATGAAAATAAATGTTTCTGCAAATAAGAATATACTTAATGCTTTATCTAAATATAAAAACTCTCAGGGACACTGATGATAAGTGTGTCTGTGACACAGGCAGAATTGGGACTCTTGTACATTAGTCACACTTTAAAATTTAATCTCTATATCCAAGATCTGCTCAACAGAATAGAAAATTAGATATTGTGCTATCTGATAGGAAGAGTTCAGCTTAACTAAAAGATTTCTAATGGTAACAAATATGTGTATCTTTATGTAAAAATATTAATTTGAACTACATTTTGTATCAGCATGAGAAAATCTGTGCAGATCACAACAAAACATAGTTTTGGTTTACTCTTGTTGGCATCACATCAGCATAAGGGATGCCTTATTAAGAATTGCAAATTTTAACCAGTTAAAGTATTTCACAAGCCAGTATTTCTAAGATAAGTTTATTCAGTGCTATATCCACTAAATTTACCATATACGTAGAGTACTATCTATTTTCTCATTCTTAAATAAAGACAGAGACAAGTTAAACTTGAGCTTCCTCTACAACAGAATATAACAAAGGATATTTTAACCTATTACAAGCTTTGATTTCTTATACTCATAGGCCATTTGTATTGCTAATAAAGGGAAAGAATGATAAAATGATCCAGAAAAAACAATCAGAATTGATTGTGAATTTTGTTTGACAATGTATAGAGATGTTTTATTTAAATGAAATTTGTGTAGCATATAAGTTACCAACATTAAAAAATAAATATCAGGACAATATTTCAAGAAAAAGTTCAGAAAAATTAGTATAAAAATCTTGTGCCAATTTCTTGCCATTACCATGACATTCCAGAAAAAACTCATTTAAATTTATGTTTATTATCTCTCATTAAACCTGCACGTTTAAACCATGCTTCTGTGGTCCATATGGTGTTTCTTATTTTTTGTATTTTTTGGTCCTTGAATATTTCTTACTGTTCCATTATGTTTATATTTTTTGCCTCTTTCTTTTCATGCCCTCTCTCTTTTCTGCTATGTCATGATCTCATATGATAATGAATGAAGTTATACTTTATAATGAATTAATATGAAAGATTCCATCTTTTGAGATCTTTTGTAGAAGCCAAATGGCAATGCATTCCTTTAGCCTGTTAATTTGAGTATAAATAGCAATGTTCCAGGTGGGCTTGCCCCATTGCAACCCACAGAAACAGAGCAAAACTTTTGAGATTCTTTGTCTTATCCTGATTTTCCTGTTCCAGAACTCCTACAGCCTATTGATGAGTTTTTTGAGGCACAGAAATGTATTAGTTCAGTTTCAGAATCTCCAATATCAAAGTCTGATCATCATGCATCTATATATTTAATTTGGTTAAGATCTGTCTTTCATTGAACAAATTCCTGGAAACATACAACCTCCCTAAGTTCACCCAGAAGGTCTATTCATAATTTCTGAATAGACCAATCTCAAGCTCAGAAATTGGAGCAGCAATTAAAAACCTCCAAAAACGGAAAAGTCCCAGACCAGAAGGCTACACTTCAGAGTTTTACCAAACATACAAAGAAGAACTCATACCTATACTACAGAAATTATTCGACAATATTGAGAAAGATGGTATCCTTCCTAACTCATTCTAGAAAGCCAATATCACCTTGATACCAAAGCCACGAAAGGACACAACAAAAAAAGAAAACTACAGACCAATACCCATATGAATATTGATGCAAAAATCCTCAATAAAAATTTAGCAAATCAAATTCAGCAGCATATCAAAAAAATAATTTACCATGACCAAGTGGGCTTTATTCCAGAGATGCAAGGCTGGTTCAACAGACGCAAATCAATAAATGCAATTCACCTCATAAATAAAAGCAAGAACAAAGATCATATGATTCTCTCAATAGATGCAGAAAAAGCATTTGACAAAGTTCAGCACACCTTTATAATAAAACTCTTAACAAAATAGGCATAGATGGGTCATACTTTGAAATTATCAAGTCCATTTATAACAAACCCACGGCCAAATATCATACTGAATGGGGAAAAATGGAAACCATTCCCACTTAGAACCAGAACCAGACAAAGTTGCCCACTATCTCCACTTCTATTCAACATAGTGCTGGAAGTCCTTGCTAGAGCAATTAGACAAGAAACGGGAATTAAGGGCATCCAAATGGGAGCAGATGAGATCAAATTCTTGCTCTTTGCTGATAATATGATATTATACCTAGAAAACCCCAAGGATTCAATGAAGAGACTCCTGGAATTGATAAACGAATTCAGTAAAGTCTCAGAATACACACAAATCAGAGGCATTCATATACACCAATAACAGTCAAGCTGAAATGCAAATCAAAAACGCAATACCTTTTACAATAGCCTCAATGAAAATTAAATATCTAGGAATACATTTAATGAAAGATGTGAGAGACATATACAGGGAAAACTGTGAAACACTAAGAAAAGAAATTGTAGAAGATGTAAACAGATGGAAAAATCTACCTTGCTCATGGATTGGTAGAATCAATATTGTTAAAATGTCCATACTACCCAAAGTGATCTACAGAATTAATGCAATCCCTATCAAAGTACCATTGTCATTCTTTACAGATCTAGAAAAAATAATTCTACGCTTTGTATGGAACCAGAGAAGACTTTGTATAGCTAAAGCAATCTTAAGTAAAAAGAACAAACTGGGAGGTATCAGTCTACCAGACTTCAAGCTGTACTACAAGGCTATAGTAATTAAATCAACATGGTACTGGCACAAGAACAGAGATATAGACCATTGGAATAGGACTGAGAATCCAGAGATGAAACCATCCGCATATGGTAATCTAATCTTTGACAAGACAGACAAAAATATACACTGGGAAAAATAATCTCTTTTCAATAAATGGTGATGGGAAAACTGGACAGCTACATGCAGAAGATTGAAACTGGATCCCCACTTCTTACAAAAATCAATTCAAGATGGATAACAGAGTTAAACCTAAGGCATGAAACCTTAAGAATTGTAGAAGAAGATGTTGGGAAGACCCTTTCAGACATCGGCCTAGGCAAAGAATTTTTGAAGAAAACCCCCAAAGCAATCACCGCAGCAACAAAAATAAATAAATGGTATCTGATCAAATTAAAAAGCTTTTGCATAGCCAAGGAAACTGTCATTAAAGCGAATAGACAGCCTACAGAATGGGAGAAAATATTTGCTCTATACACATCTGATAAAGGGCTGATAACAAGAATCTACCTAGAACTTAAAAAATCAACAAGAAAAAATCAAACAGCATCAACAAATGGGCAAAAGAAATGAACAGAAACTTTTCAAAAGAAGACAGATTAATGGCCAGCAAACATAAAAAACAATAAAAACATCTCTAATCACTTGAGAAATGCAAATCAAAACCACAATGAGATATCACCTAACCTCAGTGAGATTGGCCTCTATCAAAAAAATCCCAAAACAACAAATGCTGGCAAGGATGTGGAAAGACGGAAACACTCTTACACTGCTGGTGGGACTGCAAATTAGTGCAACCTCTGTGGAAAAGAATTTGGAGATACTTCAAAGAGCTAAAAATAGAAATACCATTCAATCCAGCAATAGCACTATTAGGCATCTACCCAAAAGATCAAAATACATTCTATAATAAAGACATCTGCACCCGAATGTTTATGGCAGCACAATTCACTATTGCAAGGATGTGGAAACAACCCAAGTGCCCATCAATTCATGAGTGGATTATTAAAATTTGGTATATGTATACAATGGAATATTACTCAATTATAAGAAATGACAGTGACCTAGCACCTCTTATATTTTCCTGGATAGAGCTTGAGCCCATTATCTGAACAAGATCGGAACAATAGGCTCCACATGTACTTGCCATCAAATTGGCACTGACTGATCAACATTTTGGTGCTCACATGGTAGTAATATTCTCCAGGGGTTAGGGGGTTGGGGGGGTAAACTCACAACTAATGGATGCAGTGAGCATTGTAGAGGGGAAGGGCATGTCTCTAATCCTCTCTTGGGTGAGGCAAAGACATAAAATGTAACAAAAATGTTTGTACCCTCGTAATATCCTGAAATTAAAAAGTAAAAAAAAGAAATTACAGAAACAAAAACAAAACAAAACAAAAGATCTGTCTTTCAAAAATCAACAACTGAGAAATGTGTTTCTTATAATATATATTGTAGTTCAGAACTGATATGAACTGAATACTGTCTTTAAGAGTGAGAATCTGAAGCATACCATTCATCTTTTAATTAGGTACTAGGTACCTGGTATGAGGTCTTTGGATGTAGGGGGAAAGAAACAGCTTTTCTGTCAAAAGACGGCTTTTCTGTCAAAATGTCTATAGAAGCTTTGAAAACATGGAGTAGAGTAGGGCTTCTTAACCCTTCTTTGACAGTATTGATATTTTGGGCTGGATCATTCTCTGTTTCAAGGGTTGTCCTGTACAATGTAGAATATTTAGCAGTATCCATGGCCACTACCCACTAAATACCAGTAATACTCCACCCCATCCTCCAGTTGTGCTAGCTGTGACAACAGAACATGTCTGCAGACATTGCCAAATATCTCCAGAAGGAGAATTTTGGGCTCAACAACTTAGTTGAGAAATAAGAGTGTTACTTTTATGACCATGTTTACTATTAGTTTGAGGAAACCTGGGATCTGAGTACTTCAAAATCCAGTAAATGAGAGAAAAAGTCTAAAAAATGTATGGTTTACTTCTGATGAATGTGAAGAATGGACAAAATTCATATAAAACAAATTGTACAACTATACATACTCAGGGTTTCTTCTCTTTATAGGTGTTTATTGTTTTTTCTTACAGGTATTGTACATATATTTATTTTTATGTGGATTGAAATTGCTGCCACTTCTCTGTTGACTGTAAAGAAGAATAGCTTTTACTCCTTTCTCAAAGAAGCAGAATAATTAGGCAATTACAGTGATGTATTTATAATTGCAACCATATGAACCTATGAAAAGATTTGGGGGACACCCTTGGAAATTACTTAATCATCCAAATCTGTCATTCATGTATATTACAGAAACAAATTATTTTAAATAGAATGATTTTTGATCGCGGAGAAGAAAGATAATGTAAATACCAAGCTAGCTAATAAAATTATTCAACAAATAAGACTGGCATGAAGAATTTATCTAAAATGGAGCTCAGTAGCTCAGTACTTAACGCAAATTGAGTCACAATGGCATAGCAAACTCCGATATGGTGGTGGTCTGGCATGGGGAGGGAGAAATGGGGCTCACCCACAGAAGCCTGCTCTCTTGTGCTGCTCCACACCTTCCTGATGGGCATGGGCTCTCACTTGCCTCCTGATTCTGGAATCCGAATCTCCTCCAGGCCTCCACATCTGTGCCATCATCAGGTGAACCTGCCAAACGCCTGTGGGCAGGAAGATCACAAACTGAGGTTGCCCTGTTGGCTGGGGGCAGAAACATGCCCTCAGCATTAAAAACAGGTCACTGGGCACAGAGAACTCCAGCAACTGCTATGGTTTGGGGAAAGGGATACCTCACATGGAGATACCTCAAAGAACTAAAAGTAGAACTACTGTTTGATCCAGCAATCCCTCTACTGGGTATCTACCCAAAGGAAAAAAATACATTATATAAAAAAGGCATCTGCCCTGGAACATTTATGGCAGCACAATTCACAATTGCAAAGATGTGGAAACAACCCAAGTGCCCATCAATACATGAGTGGATTAATAAAATGTGGTGTATGTATACCATGGAGTACTACTCAGCCACAAAAAATAATGGTGAATTAATACCTCTTGTATTATCCTGGATGGAGCTGGAGCCCATTCTTCGAAGTGAAGTATCACAAGAATTGGAAAAAAGCACCACATGTACTCACTATCAAATTGGTACTAATTGATCAACACTTACATGCACATATGGAAGTAACATTCATGAAATGTCGGGCAGGTGGGAGGGGGGGTGGAGGGGATGGGTAAATCCACGCCTATTAGGTGTGGTACACACTGTCTGGGCATGCTTGTAGCTGTGACTTGGGCAGTGCAAAGGCAATATATGTGACCAAAATGTTTTTGCCCCTGTAATATTCTGAAATTATGAAGTAAATTTTAAAAAATATTAAAAATTAAAAAAATAAAGTGGAGCTCATATCTCTTGGTCAAATATATCAAGATATAAAATCTAATGCATGTGTAAATTTAATTTTATGTAAGGTTTTGAAATTGTTTTCTAATGAAAAACCTAATTAATTTAAACTTCACATATTTTTTTACAGTCTCAAACCAGTGTAAAAAAGTGTCAGAGAAGTTGTCATTGCTTCCATAAAACATTTAAAGTTTGATAATATAAACATATGTGTTTGATTAAGTTAACTTTAAAAACCAGATGTCTATATCACTCTGATTTTTTCTTGTTAGCTTATTTATGAGTTGTCTGGGTAAAATTTTTCATAGTTGTCCCTATGATAAGTTTTTCATATGTACAGGAATTGTATTGCTTTCAAATGTAAATTTAAATATAGTTTCCTAGATCTTTCAATCACTTTAACATCTTTGGTTAATATTTGAAATGGGTTAATTAGTGATGATCTTTGGTTAGATTAAAAACACATAAACAAACTTAAAATTATGGAAAATGGAAAAGACTAATAGGTCACTGAGAAGGATAATTATTTGCTTTTATAGTTGATACAGATATTAAAATAGATGCCTTGCACTATAAATTTAAGATTAATTTTATTTTACACTAAAGTTGGAAGCTTTAAATAATATTGCCATTTAACCACATAAATTTGTATGTATGCATGTATGTGTATATCTAGATATGCATCTAGATATATGTGTATATACATGTGTATAAAAATATTAATGTCAAGCTTATTAAAGTCAATAGTTTTTTAAAAGTGTATGTGTAGTAGAAAGAAAAGAATGAGTAGTTTAAACTTGTCTTTAGACTATTTAATTTGCTATTAATAAGTGGTAATAAAAAGTTATTTCTACTTCAGTGAGATACCGTCTCACACACATTTGGATGGTTATTGTTACAAAACAAAAATCTCAAATAAAACATAAAATAGCAAGTGTTTGTGAGGATATGGAGAAATTGGAACCCTTGTCACTGTTTGTGGGACTATAAAATGGTATAACCACAATGGAAAACTTTATAATGGTTCCTAAAAAATTAAAAATAGAATTATCATATGATCTAATAATTTTACTTCTGGTTTTATATATCCAACAGAATTGAAACCAGGGCCTTCAGGAAATATTTGTATATCTAATATAACAGTATTATTCACAATAAACAAATGGTGACAACTGCCTGAGTATCCATAGATAAATAAAACAGGATATACAAACATTTATTTTGATATATGAAATAATATCTATTTATTTTATCATAAATCATATGTTTACATAGGATAAATAAAATGTGATATATTCATACAATGAAATATTATTCAGCTTTACAAAGGAAGGGTATTCTAATTCATTCTACAACATGGATGAGCCCTGCAGACATTATGCTGTGTAAAATAAGACAATCACAAAATGAAAAACACTTTCTACTTCTACTTTGGGTACCTAGAGTAGTCAAATTCTGGGAGACAGAGGTAGAATGGATGTAAAGGAGTATGGGAACCTCCTTGATAGGTATAGAGTTTGAGTTTTGCAACATGAAAAAAATAATAGAAATTGAACAACAAGTTGAATGTACAGAACACTACTGAAGTTTACACTTAAAAATGGTTAAGATGTTAAGTTTTATGTTATGTGTATTTTACCACAGTTTTAAAAGGATATTTGCTTTCTTTGTAATCTGCCAAGAAATTAGAAGTTTCTTTTCTCATTATGATATTTTGATTTAAGAACTTGTTATCTTTTTGTGACTAATATTTATCACACTTTTACATTATTTTTTAAAGCTATGAACAGAAATTTCTCACATCTGCATGAGCCGCAATAATGTTACTTTTAATGTGGTTAGGAAGCCATAATCACTCACTTGTGCTCCACCTTCACCTCATCTGACACCTTTTTTTGTGGTTTTGTCTTACCATATATGGAGAAAATAAGACTGTCAAAGAGTTTTTAGAACCAAAAGTAATGTTTTGTTCTTCCTAGATGGACGAAGTCTGAAAGGCTTGCTCCCTCAACTTGTAAATCCTAGCTTGCCAGTCAGAAGCAAAAGAAGAGTTAGAAATATTTGAGTATGCTTCTTAATTCTTAATTAAACACACTTTATTTAATCCACAATGGAATAAAATTATCAACTGAAAAGAGACACTGATCCTTTAAGAGTTCTATTTTTATATAAGTAAAATTAATAAAAATATATTTCAGAGATTTAAAACTTAACAGAGATTGTACAGGTTTGGTAAGGACTTCACTGTATCTAATTACCAAATAGTTTAAAAAACAGGTATTTATTATATCAGTATAGGAGTCTACTCTTCTCCAAACTGATATTGTGAGTTGATTAAAAATATAGCCAGAGTCTCTCAGTTTTGTTTTGTTTGTCATCAACAGGCTGTTTCTGCTCTCCTCTCATCTTATGTTACTTTAACTTCTGTGTTGGGGTTTCCATGGGAAAAAATATCAAATGACAATATCAGAAAAAAGAACTGAAGCTAATACCCTTGCTTATTGGTATTGTGAGGAATAGATACCTGGTATAAGCTAATATTGCCACCTTGTATAATAACCATATTATTGAAGCAGGGAACTGAGTCAAGAATTCCGGGATTATTTTCCAAGAGCAGATAACTTTGTGAAAGCAGACTTATGCCAAAATCTCCAATGAATTTGGAGTTGATCACATTGTAATAAATGAAATTGATTAGGGAAAATTAATTGTGATCCTTTATTTGAAATGTGGGTTTTTTAATTTTTTTCTATAAAGTATAACTTCCATTTTTTTTTTTTTTTTAAATTTTAGAGGGTAGTTTTTCTTCAGTCTTTAGGGACTCACCTTCTTATATAGACTTTGGTAGAGGTCATGGGATAGCACCCACGGGTCTAAATCAAGGTGTTGGTTCTTTCCTGGCTTCACCAGAATAGTTACTGACTACGTAGCTGTGAATAGCACAATTCATGCAGTAACTTCATTTCATGTACAGCTTGGGAAGCATGTGGGCATCAAAGACACTGGCTTTGAAAATGTTTGCTATAGCTGTGGCCTCTACTGTATTTCAAATGAGGAACATTTTAATGGCCATGTCCTCAGACATGCAGCGGGCACAGAAGGTCCAGTGAGTAGGCTTCACATGGCCATGGCTCTTTGTCACCACTACTGTTTCTTCCTCTCGTTGTCACATAAGAAGCAAGGATCCAAAAAGAGTGTAATATTATTCTTAATACTCTATTTTCTGATAGGTGTTTAAGAAAAAGATATTTTTCTTCTCTTTCACCTCAATTTAGCAACCAATGTATGTGAAAACTAGAGTGAAACCCTCTTTGGGTGGTATCTGGTTTCTACACATTCCTCGGGATCCGTGAAATATGAGAAATTTTCATGTAGATTATAAATATAAGAAAACATTCAGTGAATGTGAAAAGAATGACTCAGTAGGAAAAAAAATAATTTACTGGCCTTATCTGCCAACTTCTCAGAACAATGGCAAAAGATATGCATAGAGTTTTACTCAGCCTACCCTTATTTTCATGACAATATAGTTATTTATATGTTTCAAAATATATCCTCATTTTTACCATTATGTTACTTAATTATAGTTATGCACATGCCCAAAATGCTAATTTAAATGTACTTCACAGCTTTGTGTGATACAGTCAACTATTAAGGTACGATAATTGCACTTCATTTGTGAAAATGATTCCTGCAAAATCTTCTGATATAACTGATATTACGTTTGTTCTAGCCTTAGAGCTGGGTAAAAAAAAAACCAAAACAAACAAAAAAAACCCCCTAATTCCTGCTTTGTAAAGCCCCAAGACAAAAGTTAACCCTATAACCTTAATACCTGATGTTTTTATAATATAATTTCTTGACAATACAACAAGGAATGTGCTATGATTTTATGATTTGAATGTCTCCTCTGAAGCTTATGTTGACATTTCATTGACAATGTAAATATATTGGAAAGTGGAGCCTTTAAGAATAGATTAATGCTGTTATCATGAGAGTGGGTTAATTATCTCTTAAGTGGCCTCCTGATAAAAAGGATGAGTTTGAGCCCAATTTCTCTTTCTCTTATGTACTCGTTTCTGCCTTCTGCCCTTCTGCCATGGCATGACCCTCCCCAGATGCCAGTACCATGCCCTGGAGCTTCTCAGACTCCAAAAACCATGAGTCAAATTACCTTCTATTGTTTATAAATTACCCAATCTCAGGTTTTTGGCTGTAGCAGAGAAAAAAGACTAAGACAAAATATTAATTAACACAATTTATTGCATCTATGAAAATGAATCAATTGAGTAGTATAGAATATGTACAATATAGTCTTATAATTTCACATACTACCTTACTACTGACTTGGTAAAATATCAATTGTTATACTAATATTGTTGGCAACTTTGATTTTACATTATTAATTGAATCTATGGTTAATTTCCATTATCTATAAAAAATGGGTGAAAAAAGTTAATAAGCTAGAAATCTTCTTAATGATTTTAGTACAAAACCACAGTGGTCCTATTCTATTTGTGATCAGAAATAATGTTTGAGATTATTTAAAATCACAGGTTTGGCTCTTCAGGATAAATAATAAATCTTGGAAGCAAATGCAAAAAAATGTGAATGTGTGACTTTTTTGTCATGCTTCAGCTTTTTCTAATAAGCCTATCAAAGTGTGTCATAGAATATAGAATTGGATTTTTGTTGTCCATAACACATTAACAAAGTTTATATCTAAATTAGGTTTGGGAGACAATCATCCATGGGGTCTTTCCTATTTCTACACATACTGAGAGGAAGGCACCCTTTGGACCAGACTGTCTTTTCCAGAGATTTGTATAGTACAGGGGATCAGAAGATAGAGATAGTGTCTCCCTC
Source organism: Lemur catta (assembly GCF_020740605.2). Taxonomy (NCBI): domain Eukaryota; kingdom Metazoa; phylum Chordata; class Mammalia; order Primates; family Lemuridae; genus Lemur; species Lemur catta. The sequence continues at coordinate 55,772,041 of NC_059140.1, forward strand.
AGGGGTAAAGAGCTGAGTAGTGAAGATCCTCAGAATTCCTCTCCTATCATGCAACCCTCTCTGTGAAGGTGTCATCTAAGAAATACTGCCTTCAGGTTCCCCTCAGCTTGAACGAACCTTACACAGGTTTCTTCCTAACTCTACCCCCCTGCTTTCCCTTTTCTAAGAACATTTACATTAGAAAACTTGTAAATTATCTTCTCTGTCCAGTTTGAGATATAAATTTTCTTCCAGTGTCTTGCCAGCTTTACCTAGGAATATCTTTTATTTTTAAAAAATATTTTATTTTTAATTATTATGAGTATATAATGTTTGTATATATTTATAGGGTACATGTGATCTTTTGATACAGGCGTACAATGTGAATTAATCAAATCAGTGTAATTAGAGTACCCATCACCTCATTTATCATTTGTGTTAGGAACATTCCAATTCTACTCTTTAGTTATTTTAAAGTATACCCTTATTGTTGATTATAGTCACTTGCACTCCCATGTTTATTGCAGCACTATTCACAATAGCCAAGATTTGGAATCAACCTAAGTGTCCATCAAGGGATGAATGGATAGTAATGTCTTCCTTAAGGAAGTGACATCCATCTTGTTGAAATGTAATTATCAGGAAAGATAATGCTGCTATCTCTGTGGGAAAGTAAGAGCTTCACTTTGATAAGCACCAATTAACAAACATAGATGGCATAATCACACTGACCACCTCTCTAATAATGTCCTCAAGTACTTTTCCACTAGCTCACTGCCATGCTTTAAAACTCTTCTCCCTTTTCTTGAAATGGAGTTAAGGTCAATCTCTGTCCCCTATTGCAATAGTCTTCATGCTTTCTCTGACTCCTTGTCTAGGGATTGTGTAGAATGGATCTTCTGTCACCTTAATTAAAAAAGAAAAAAACTAAAGAAGTTTATACCTTAAAAAAGGAGAGCTTTATTTCTTACAAATGTTAGCAAACTACTGAGTGGCCATTTCAACAGGTTGAGAAGCAGAGTCCCAGCCAGAAGCCAGGGACAGTTGCTTTCAAAGAAGAGACAAAAGGGCACAGGATTTTATACTGAGCAGGGTAATCAAATATACATATTCAACAATCTATGGAAGGAGTTATGAATATTCACGAAGGGAAATCTTATGCATGTAATTGTGCTTTGTCTCTTCCATTTAGTCATGGCTAGGGACTCAGTTTTAAGGTGTTTCTGGGGTCCCCATGGCCAAGAGTGGTTCGTTCATTAAGTCAGCAGAGGCTTTAGGGTTTTATTTTTAGTTCACAGGAGGAATACACGGAAGAAATCCTGGCTCCCAGATGGTAATTTATTAGGAAATGACTTTTTCTACTGCTAATGTCATAGTCTTAAATAATGTCTAACTTGTTTAATTTTTATTTTACATATCCAACTTTCCTCATGTTGCTTTGTTAGTATTGGAGCTCGTGGAACTGAGAAAAGAAAGAAAAAATGTATATTCTGATTATTGATATTGCTGTGAGTGATTAACTCTCTCCTCTGTCTGACCCAGGGGTCTCAGGTGTTCTACAAGCACCAGCAGAACTGTGTCAAGCTAAGTTGTTAGCCTGCAAGTAGTATAAAATTTTCAGACCTTTCACAGTTCTTAAAACTAGCAATCTTATTTTAGCATTCCTTTCCACACTGACTATGTAAGTCCCAGTTTCTCACATAAAATTTTAATAAGCTCTGCCATTGTGCTGGTTCTCTCATTAATGTGGTAAATGTGACCTTGACACATGCTCATTATCTATTTGTATGACAATGAGGATTTTAACAATTTAAAAACTGATATTCTTCTTATAGTGTTAATATACTAGTGTCCACCTATCATTTTTTGGGTGCCAAGGGAAAACTTCTCCTTCACCCTCTGAAAGTTCACTGAAAATCATTGACAAGAGGAAGTTTAATAGGAGAAAAGGCATACAAAATGTATTACCATGTACACTGGAGCTCTCAGAATGAAGATCCAAAGGCATAGGGGGAAATGTCCATTTTTCTGCTTAGGTTCAAGAAAATGTAGGCAGTCATATAGAAATATGATTGGACAAAAAGGGCATAATCTAATGCTAAGAGATTGAGTGGGAAAACCTGGAAAGGCTTCCCTGTCTTTATTCTTTTTGCCCTTTCTGAGCTTGCATCCTTTCCTTCTGGGGCTGGAGCAGGACCTTCTTTGGAATGGGAGTCTTATGACCGACAGTCAAACAAAGTAGGTCAGAAAATTTCTTTATGTCCAGTTTTTACACAGAAAGGTGGGGGATTGTGGAAATTAGAGTAATATTTTTAGGTTTTATCGCTTGATTTGGGGAAAAGGGGTTCTGACTTCTATGACTCACCATGAGGAAGAGGTATCCCAGTGTCCTTGGACAGCCTCAGGGAAGACAGGAACTGAGAGACAGGAGGGCAAGACAAAGGCAGACAAAAACTTTTGCTTCTGAGGCCTTCATTTTGGGGTATTGTTTTCTGGGTCTCTACAATTTTTAAAGACCTACTTCATATTATAATACATTCTCTTAAAAAATATTTGGCTATTTATGTGCTATAAGATATGGTGAAAATTCAGTTCCACAATTGTTTCAGCTAGTTAATTTGTTGGAGGCAAATTGGTATATTTCACCACATCTCATCTGTCCACAGGTAGTAATTTCCTACCATTTTCATTAAACATTAAAAAGTTATAAAATTGTTCCTCTTTATACTAAGTGAGCAACTCGACTTTTTAGTTCTTGAGACATTTTTGCCAAATGCCTCTGTATGTGTGCTCCACAATGAGGCAATGGCTATTTACTGAGTCTCTACTATGTATTGAGCTAAGCACTGAGGGTATTGCAGTGAACAACAAAATTCCACATTCATGAAATTTAACAATATGTAGATGTTTAATTTGGTAAGCAGTCCATAAATGTATTTAAAACATAAATGATGAAGGATAAAATTGTTATTTTTTATTTCCTGATATAATCTAGCTCATTTTGGCAGGAAATCTAGCTGGTGAACATTGCCACGGGGAGGAACATAGTTAGAATGAAAACTTAACTCCTTGTTTTTTCAAAAGGCATATGGAAAAAAATTGGTGCCAATTCTGTGCAATCTTTTCCAGGAAATATAAACAGAAGGAACAATTCCTAAATAATTCTATGAGGCCAGCATTACTCTAATATCAAAACCAGGTAAACACATTACAAGAAAGGAAAACTACATAACAATATCTCTCATAACCATAGATGCAAAAACAATAAGCAAAAACAAACAAAAGAATAAAATCATCTAAAAAATAGTCATAAATTGAATCTAACAATGTATGAAATGAATTTTATACCATGACCAAGTATGATTTATTACAGTTATGCAAGCTTGGTTCCACATTCCAAAAAAACCCAAAAACTAAAATTATAAATCATGATAAAAGAGGCTGGCTAAATCTGATGATAACAATGTATTTTTATCTTATTACCTTTAAATAACTGCCCTATTCATAATAAAAAACATTAAAAATTGGCTGAATTTCCAAAATTACTCAGTTTTTCCAGCTGTGTTTAAGTTACATATTTGATGCCTTATGTTTATTCAACATGAAGTTTTATTTTTAAAAAAATATTATAAACTGACAAATTATAGTTATATATATTTGTGGAGTACCAAGTGATGCTATGATTTATGAATACAATGTGAAATAATTAAATCAAGCTAATTAACATATATATCACCACAAATACTTATCGTATTTTTGCTGTGAGAACATTTGAAGTTTACTCAGTGATTTTGAAATGTATAAAGCACTGCTATTAATTATATCCATCATGTTACACAAAATGTCTCACAAATAACTTTATTCCTCTTGTCTGAGGCTTTGTACCCTTTGACTATGATCTCTCCATTCTTACTATTCCACCAGCATCTGGTAACCACTATTCTATTGTATTTTCTGCATCTATAAATTCAACTATTTTAGATTCCACACATAAGTGAGAAAATGAAGTATTCATCTTTCTGTGCCTGGCTAATTTACTTAACATAATGTCCTCCATATTCATCCATGTTGCCACAAATGACAGAATTTTTTTAAGGCTAAATAGTAGTCCATTTTGTAAATACACCATATTTTCTTTATCCATTCATCTGTTGATGGACACTTAAATTGATTCCATAACTTGGCTATTGTGACCAGTGCTACAATGATCATGAGAGTACAGAAATCTCTTTGACATACTTATTTCAAATTTGGGGGGTAAATATCCAACAGTGGGATGGCTAGATTATATGACATTGCTATTTTTAGTTTTCTGAGGAAACTTCATATGGTTTTCTATAATGTGTGTACTAATTTGCATTCCTACCAAGAGCATACAAGGTTTCCCTTTTCTCTACATTTTTGCCAACACTTGTTTTCTTTCATTTTTTTTTTATAATAGTCATTTTGATGGATGTGAGGTACTATCTCATTGCATTTCCCTAGGGATTAGTGAAGTTAAATATGTTTTTATAAATCTGTTGGCCATTCATACATTTTCTTCTGAGAAATGTCTACTTGGGTCCTTTGTCTATTTTTAAATAGGATTATCTGTTTTATAGAGTTATTTGTGTTTTCATATCTTTTAGATATCAATCTCTTATCAAATATGGCTTGCAAATGGTCCCTCCCAATCTATAGGTTGTCTCTTCTAACCTTAATTGCTTTTTAATTTTATATTTCGAAATATTTTATTCAAATATTTTGTATTAAATTTTTAAAACTTGAGTTGTTTTGTATTTTTAATTTGTTAAAGTTTTTAAATGTCCTTCAAAATTTCCAAAGTATTGGTTATCAGTCAAAATAAGTTATTCATTAATTACAAGCACCAAAAAAAAAAACACTGAAAAGAAAAAAAATAGTTGTAAGGGCAAAAATTGTAAAAAAAGCATATTGACCAATAAACCCAGCAATATATAAAAAGGTAATAGATTATGAATATTAAATTTTTAAAAGTAAATTTTCATCATTAAATCTTACAAATAAGTAGAAAAAATAAAAATATATGATCCCTTCACAGAAAACTACAAAGCATCACTAACATAAATTAAGACTTAAAAAAATTAAGAATAATATATTCATATATTGAAAGACTTAGTATTGTATAAATGTTAATTCTTTTCAAATTGATCTGATTTTAAAATGTATATAAAAATGCAAATTCCCAAGAATATTCAGAAAAATCTTAAAGATGAATAAAAGCTGAACTATCAGATTTTAATATCTGCCATCAAAAAATTAAAAGATCGTGGTATTGGTGTAAGTTCAGACAAACTGAACAATGTAACAGAATAGAGATTTCAGAAACACACTTGTTTACCAATGGCTACCAGATTATGGCCAATATAATATTATCAATGAGGAAATAATTTGTTTCCCATAATGGCAGCAATTTAATCATATACTTATGGAAAAAATCTGAATTCTTACCTTATACCATACAGACAAAAACAATTTCAAATGAATTGCAATATAAAGAAAAAGGAAATATCGAACATTCTCATGACCTTAGAGAATCTTACAAAGATTTCTTAAATATGAAAAAAAATGTGCTATTCATTAAAAAACTATAAATTGGACTATATTAACATAAAGGTCTTAACAAACATCAGTAAGAGAGTGAAAAAGCTATTAACATAATGGGAAGAGTTATTGGCAATGTTTATTTGAGGAAGGACTCATAGCCACAAGATAACAAAAATTTTCACATATCAATAAAAATTGAGACATTACCATAGAAACACTTAAACATGTGACTAGACACTTTACTTTGTAAAATAGTATGTCAAAAATATTATTAAAATATAAAAAGTACTGAAAATTATGAATAAGTTAAAAATACAACTAAAATGTGTTACCACTACCTACCCAGCAGCATAGTTAAATTTGAAAGATTGAAAATACCATATATTAATATATCAAAGATATGAAACAACCGGCATTCTCATACACTGCTGGTGGGAGGCTAAATTGCTATAATCACTTTGGAAAATATTTCTTGGTTTATGTACTAAAATAAAACATACTTTATGTCTAAACTGTTACACTTCTAGCTTTCTGTTTATATATTCACAGAAAAGAAAGGTAGTAGAATAATTAGATTATAACTATTCACAATGGAACAAATTTTATATTACCCAAGCATCTGTCAGTCATAGAAGGAATAAATAATGGGTGGCATATTCACACAGTGGAACACTATACAGCAATAAGAATGAGAGAATTAGCAAAAAGGCGGATGAACTTCACAAAGTTAGTGGTGAGCAAAAGTAGCCAGACATAAAGAACTATGTATTCTATGATTCTATTTGTATAAAGAGTAAAAAAATGTGAAACTTGCTTATTCTGGTTACCCTTTGGTGGGAAGGCTGTTCTTATTAAGAAAACTGAGTCAACACTAATTACTAATGAATTAAAAATACAAACACACATATATTATACAACTTTGGAAGTTAACAAATACATTTTAAAAGTTTTGACAAAATTTTTAATAGACTATCACATATCTCTGTTCCTAAAATCCAGAATATAAGTAAGTGATAATAAAACAGGACCAAAGCAGAAAATAAGCAGAGAAATCTTCTTGGCAGTGATAGAGAGAAGAGAAAAGGGGATGCTGACAGTCCCAAGTGTTCTGCAACATAGATTGCCAACAAATAGCTTCAGAACAAAAAGACACCATTGTCAGTGGAATTCTTTACAAACGTATCTTTTCCCTAACTTTATTGAGTTATAATTGACAAATAAAAATTGGATATATAGGAGGTACAATGTGATATTTGATGTACGTGTACATTGTGAAATGATTACCCCATCAAACTAATTAACACATCTATCACATAGTTACCTTTTGTGTGTGCGTTGTAAGAACACTTAAGATCTAGTCTTGCAAATTTTACTATATTGTACTGTGTTATTAACAATAATTACCGTGCTGTCCATTAGGTCCCCAAAATTTATTCATCTTGTAACTCAAAATTTGTACCCTGGATCTAACTTTTGGCAGAAGGTAAAACATATACCAAGAGACAAAAAAAAAAAAAAAATGCTGGAAGATCAGAGTAAACTGTAATGACATAAGACCTTAAGGCCAAAGGAATATGCCACAAATATTTCTTTGAGAAAGACAGATGCAAACTCAGGGAAAAAATTGAAAAAGAACATGATCTTTTTTTGCTTGCCATACTGGAAAAAAAATAAACAGGAACAAAAAAAGAAACAAAATATATTACTGGGACCATTGCGGATATCTGAGTGTTGATTATAGATTGCAATATTATATCAATGTTAAATTGTCTGATTGTAATAAACATATGGTCATCATTAAGTAACATTATGTCATTTTCCATAGAAGATATAGTCAAGCATGAAGTGTTATGGCCACAACAATTCTCAAAAACTATGCGTATGTGTATAAGTAGAGGAACTGGTGTGGTACAAAATCACAATGATTGATAAGTCTATAGAAAATATATTTCATTTATTATTCTACACTATGCTTACAGCTCTTTTATAGGATTAAAATATTAAAAATAAAAAGTTGAGAGAAAATAAATCAAAACTGCTAATAGAACTACCCTTTCAAGTAAATCTAGACCTCAGATTTTTATCAATTTGATAGAGTTTCTTGTCTTAAAGCAAATTGTTGGAAATCTGTTTTTCTTCTAAGTAAGAAAGCATCTACCTGAAATTTAAATCTTACTTCAGTAAAATTATTAACAGATAATACATTTCATTAAATACAGCATAGATATATATGTTCATGAGAACCAATTTCTGACAGTTAAATTTTTAGATATTTGAACAGCAGTGTTGGTGACTAATGTTGAAGAACTATTCTGAAATTAATATTTAACATTTTTAAATGTACTGTCAAACAGGAATAAATATACGTTTTGTTAAAAATATTTTATAAATAATAAATTACAAAAAATTAATGTCCAAAATCATTTTCATATAATGCAGGAAATTTTACTTTTACTACAACAAATAATTTTTAAAAATAAAAAAAAATGTAAGTCAGCCCTAATTAATATGATAATTAAAAACTGTATCTTAAAGTTCATACAACTTTTTCATACACATTATCATAGTGGATTTTCATATTTCTGTTAGGAATACAGAGCATATACAATTTTTCCCATTTTAAATATGAAGAAAATAGGGTTCAAAAGGTTAAGTAGTTTGCCTAATTCCATAGAACTAATAGAACCTAGGATTGTACAGACATTTTTTAAAGAATATCACTATGTAAACAATCTCACTAAACCTTGTGTCACAAATATATATTTAATGACCAGTATTGTCTATTTAGTAAGCAGACTTAGAGAAAATTATCCATGGATCTCACATTTCTGCAAATCTTGTAAGAGGTGCTGACAGATTTTGTTCTATCTTTTTAAGGTTATATCCTCGTATAGCAAATAGCCATGAAAGATAATGATAATGTCTTCATCTGGAGCAGGGGGAGATTCATTTACTATACAGTATAATAAAGATAATGTCTCCCTCTAGGGCAAAGGCTGAGCATATTTGCTTGAAATCCTTTATAAAAGACTGGAGTTTATTAAACTCAGGGTTTTTAAGCTGTGAAACAAATGCACTATATGCATAGATTCCACATGGGCCTGCATATGCATCATCCCTATAAGACTTGAGAGGTGTGAGTACTGATGGCAATGGGAAGTTCAGACTGTCAGCTGTGCTGTAATAGAGTCCTTTGTATCTAATCCAGAAGTTCTGTGTCTCCTGCCAATATCCACTAAACAATGGAAGGCTAACTTTTGACATATAAGCAGAATAAAATTTCATACTTCTAAGTTCTTGACAGTCATGTCATTATAAGAATTATGGCATTGTGTTTATTTACTGCCTTAAGAAGCAACTTCAAAGAATTAGTAGTACTTTAAATGATTTTTAACCCAACTTAATTTTCTTTCCTTCACTCCTTCCCAAATGACTCTATTGTCAGTTGAAGTTTTTATCATTTTAGCCTCTTGAAAAAAGGACAAAAATCATTTTATGAAATGACAATGTCATTACAAAAAAATAAAATGCAATTCTGAAGGTTTGTGTGGGAGAATCAAACATATGTGGCTTTGTTACATCTTTATTCGTGATTTCTCATTTCAGAGCCAACAGTCATAAAGTAGAGAAAGCCTGACTTTTGGATTCCAACATCATTTTATAGTTTGGCATTTTCTGAATATAGATACTTCAAGAATGTCCAATCAGCCTTTTCAAAATTTTGTTTGAAGTAAATGTCAGATTTGTGTTCAACTTACTGACATAGTAATGATTTTAATGAACTAAATAGTCTGTGCCCATTTAAAATTATTTTATATAATTGTGATAATCATTTTAACTTTAGTTTAATTCTCCCCCATAGAAAATGAACCAGAGCACCAATGAGAATTAGGAACTTTCATGAATAGCCTTTATTAACAAATTTTAATTTGTAAAATGTTGCTCCATTTAATCTTATGGGTATTGCAGGTGACAGATTACCACTTCTCTAAAAAATGTAAAATACTGACAAAAATACTTTGGCATAGTGCTGCTGAAATCAACACATGTGTGATAATACTTGAGGGAAAATTTTTGTGAACGTAAAGTCATAAGAAAAAGGTAATAGAAATATGATAGACATCATGTCTAGAAATTTTTGATGATATATTGAAATGATTTCATATATGTTAAAGTTTATAAAATGTTTTAATTTACATTGAACATTTCCAATTTTTCAGTTTCATAGTGCTTTTCTAAATAATCAAATAATTGCTTAAAAAAAACAGAAAACATAGGAATATTCTAGAAAAGTAATCACAAGACACAGGAAATTTTATGATGTTAAATCCAGGTAAATTTTATATATTTCATATACATGCCACCCATAAGTTAAAATATTTTGTCTTAATAGTTAAAGTAAGGCTTCATTGATCCCCCAAATCATTAACTGAAAATGAATAGTTCTGCTAGGCAGGAACCAAGCCTTGTATTTACATTATATCCTCTGGAGAGCAACTGGTAGTCAATAACATTTGTTTATTAAATACTTTTTAAAAAAAGAAACAGTGGAAGGGGTAAAATACATTAAAATTCTGTTCTAAATATACAACAAATAACAAAATATCAAACAAACAAATAAAATAATGAGGAGAAACAAAATAAAATCATTTTTTTTCTGATTTTAATTCAAGGCAAAATGTAATTACAACAAACCAAAATGTCTCACATATTTTCATCAAAAAAGAAGACACGATTGTCAGGAGAGACATATTATTCCTGGTCCATCCCTTCAGTCCCATGTCTAATCCATCAATAAAGCCTGTCAAATTTTTCACATGCACACAAATTTATGTTTCATCTTCAGCAGAGTCCTATATCAACTTCCATCTTCTCTTAATTAGAGTGCTGCAACAGACTCCTAAATCCCATCCATGGTTCACTATACTTCTTACATAGCATACCACATATTAGGTATAATAATTTATAAAATATAAGACTATTTTTCTTCTTCCTTTTAAAAAACTCTTCAATGACTTCATATACTACTTAAAATAAATTCAAATATCTTACTATATAGTCATCCAATCCTGATGTTCTCTGGCCCTTGATAATTTCTCCCTTCCTTATATTGGTCATGATTTGGTTTCCTCATTATTCCCTATGAATCCTGGACTTTTTTAACTTCTCTACTCTCTCCAACTTAATTGTCATTCTTCTAAGAGTTATTCTTGACCCTGACAACCATACCTAAGATTATTTATCCAATTCTTTATAAGAAGTTCTCCATTTTTCTCAACAGTAGAAATTATTTATGATATATATTTGCATCTTTGCTTTATAAAATTTCAGTGAAATTAATATAAAATAGAAAACAGTAAAATACATACCATATTTGTCACCACAAAGATTTTTCAAAGTGGCAAGTTTGGCCATAATTGCTTTAACTATTTTCCTTTTTAATATGTCTTATTGTAATCTAATATAAGCAGAAAAGAAATTTCAATATAACTGTAATTATTATTATTGTGGTGCTTGTTAGATTGTGGAAATATTAAAACATATAAACTTTTTGTGTTAGTTTTCTACTGCTTCTGTGTGAATTACCACAAACTTAGTAGCATAAGACAAACAAAAATTACTCATTTATAATTCTGGAGGTCAAACGTGAAATCATAGTAGTATTAAAACTTTGTTCTATTTCAAGGCTTCAGGGAAGAATCCATTTCTTTCCTTTTCCAGTTCCTAGGGTCCATGCACATTCTTTGGCTTGTTGCCTCATCTTTGAGTCTCTCCCACCTCTTCCATCATCACATGGAATGTGAATACTCACTCTAAATCTGCTGTCTGCCTCTTAGAAAGACACTTGTGATTACATTTGGCCCACTGAGAAAATCTAGGAAAATCTCTTCATCTCAATATTTTTAAATTAATTACATCTGCAAAGTCCCTTTTGCCTTATAAGGTAACATTCACAAGTTCCAGCAATTAGGACTTGGTCATCTTTCATGGGACATTATTCAGCCTGCCACATTTTGCAAATATTTGAACAATCTCTAATTATGGCACCCTGTAAATTACTGTAAAAGTTGAGAATGTTTTCAACCACTTGTAATAGTTTAACAATGCCTTTTAATATTCAGATATACCCCCATAACATTCTTTCTTCAAAATTTTCCTGTAGCCTATACTTACATACTTACTTTTCCAGCAAGGTAAGCTTTAGTATTTTCTTGTCAGGTTCTAAAATAAATGTTGACGGATGAGTTGCATAGTCTTTGGGAGAGGGGTGTGTGCATGTATATGTGTGAGTGTGTCACACATAAGCATGATATACATTTTGATTTACCCAAATATTAGTTTAGTTAGGAACAATTTTAATAATATCATCATCTAATTCTTGGATATGACTTTTAGGTTTAAACTACTTTGTTTTCTTTCTGGTACTATAAATAAGATCTTTAACTTCCAATATATTTTCTACTTGTTTTAATATAAAAAAGTCATCTCATTTAATATAAACTTTTTATTTCACTCTTCCTTGAATTTTTAAAAATTTCCCTTTCACAAACAGTTTAGTTATATTATACAGTAAAATGAGTCTATCTTAAGTGTAAAATATTAATGAGTTTTGTGAAATGCATCCACCTATATACCATCATATGAATGATGTTATAGGATATTCCCAGAAATTATGCTCTGCTCTTATCCAATTTCTCTTCCAGAGCCACTTTCTCTTTTTTAGTACATAGAAACATAATCGATTTTCCTTCAAATTAAATTTCCTTGTAGATCATGGTTTTGCTAAATAGATATGTTTCTAGATTCCATTGGATCCTCTATGTGTATAGTTACGCTTTATGTGAATAAAACAGTTCTGTTTCTTCCTTTACAATCCTTATGTTAATTATTTTTAAAAATAATTCGCTGTGTAGGACCCCCAACAAAATAGAAGTGGCAAGAATGGACACTCTTCCTTCGTTCCCTATCTTAGGGAATATTTATCACCATTAAATTTGATGTGTATCAGAATTTTAAGATATATCCTTTATAAGATTTATTAATTTTTATTTTATTCCTTGTTTGCTAACCAGTTTATTTTTATAAATGAGCATTTAAAAAACAGCTCTTATCTAAGATGCCATTCTCCCATTAAGAGGAAAAGACACAATAAGCAGAAATAACCTATGGATTTGGAAGCGCTAATCATTCTTATTCACATCCCATTGGCAAAAGCAAGTCACATGGCTAAGGCTGATCTATGGGTGAGGAAAAATTCTCCTCCGGCTAGAAGAGACTTGGAAAGTCACATAGAACATGCCAGGTGTACATTCCTTTTGCCTGTAGAGCCTCAAATGATTTGGAATAATAATAAATATCCAATTTACTACAATATACTACAGCCTTCTTCATGATTCATAAAATGAAAATTAGGTCACTTCCCCTAATTGATAATTTTTTCATTGACTCATAAGGAAATACTTCATAATTCTTGATAATTTTTAATATCCAATTGAGCTTTCAAAATTCCTGGCTTTTCTTCTTCTTCTTTCCTCTCTCTTCCTTTTCTTTAATGATGTTATCATCAACTCTGCTTCAGTTACTCACTCCCATGGTCATAACTAAGACCCTGTTATCAATAGTAATGAAATCGCTGTATCAACTCAATTTTAATCACATCACACTTCAACCACCATCTATCTGTCCTGTTCATGCCCTCTATTGTTCCAATCCCATGAAGTAATTACTCAGCATCACAGAGCCATACATCCCTGTGATACTGCCACTTATCACTTTTCCTTTGCCTTTATCATATCCTTATTTTGTCTTTGCATAGGACTTAGTCTACAGTGTTAAAGGTGTCTCCTAAATAATGCAGTACACAACAAACAAAACTGTATCTGGGGGTCCTTATCATAAGTGTCCTTTGGGATGCTCATAATCTTCTTCAACCAAATTATATGATCTTCTCTGAAAAGAAAATTCTTAATTTTCTCCTCTATCCAGCCATTCCTTCCATTCAACAATTCTAGACACCTCTCGAAACCTGAACTACTTAACAGCTCCACTGTCCTTGTGAATACAGTGTTTGAATAGCAGGGACCACTGCTTTACATCACCTCCCATTGAGAAGTGAGCATGAATCTTTTCACTTTTTGTGTGTGTGTGTGATTTCAGTTGTTTTTTTAATAGCGTTAAAACCTGAATCTTTTCACTTTAAAATTTACCAATGTTAGCAGAGAAGCTAGGGAAAATATTAATACATTATGACTGATATTCTCTTCTTCCTACTTGTTAGGTCAGTGCTTAAGGCTGTAAATACTCAAGATTCCTTTTCATGTGTTTATATATTGTTTCAGTAATCAATTTTAGTAACATTTTTTCTCTCTATTCTTGCTGTATCAAAACTTGCCTCTCTGCAACACTGAATGCTAAGCTGAATAGAGGGAAGTAAGTGCTGGAGGTAATACGGCTTTTATCATAAATATTCACTTTCTACTTTTAATCCTTTCTTCATATACTGTTATATGTGTATAATTGTAATTCATTTCCATTTTAAAGGCTAGAAAACTGAGTATTCTGGGTTTTAACTTGTCCGAAGAAGTTAGTAAATCACAGAACCATGAGTGCAAATTTTAGATTTCTGTCTTGAGACAAAATATTTAAAGTATCTTTTTTTAAAAAAACAGTCTTGCTTGCTCTGCCACTTAGGCTGAAATGCAAATGGTGTGATCACAGCTCATTATAACCTCTAATTCTTGGGCTCAAGCAATCCTCTTGCCTCAGCTTCTTGAATAGCTAGGACTACAGGCATGCGCCATTATGCCTAGCCAAATACTAATTTTTTATAGAGATACAAAGTCTCATAAACAATTTGAGAGGATGAATCAGTTTTTGGATATTATGTTTCATTTCATTGACTTTCAATTGTGTTTGGTACATTTTCTGTCATTTTGACACTAGCCATTTTAATTTTATATGTTTAAAAATGTGCCTTTAGAATGTTGTTTGTCATTTCTAGTATGAATAAGTCTAGGACGGCACACTGGGACACACCCCAGGCCCTCAGTTCCTCACTGCTCCAGCACACAATAATATTCCAAAAAAACATTTCCAAGCAATTGATGCAGAGGCATTTAGAAAAGACATGTATGAATTTTAGGGTATATTAAGAGAAAATTTAAGGTGAATGTTCATGGAACCCATAAATTAGTTACACAGGGAATATACCTATATTCATGTCATTCTATTAGAGAAATGAACTATTTTTACATGGAACACTTGATATGCATGTTAGTTTAGGAATGAAAGCATTGGAAAATTGATGACCTATATGAAGTTAGATGTGTTCAAAGAACATTTATGTTTTCCTCTAGGTTTTACTTGAGATAAATAGTGAAATGCTGTGCTGACTTCTGTCATGATAGACAAAAGTTACTTGCACACAGTAGTGTAGTCATTATAGGTAAAGACTCTGGTGCAGTCTACACATTTAAAGTTTTAGTTCCACCATTTACTAGCTGTGTGACTCACTATGTTATACACCTCCATTTCTTCATTTGTAAATGAGAGTAACTGCTTCATAGAGTTCTTGTGATGATTCAGTGAGCTAGTATACATAAATTGTTTAGAGTAGTGTTTGACACATATAGTAAATACTCAGTATGTGTTATCTGTTGTTGTTGAAATATGACTGATTAAGCAGAAGCAAGAAAATGAATAGTTCATCACAGTTGATTAAGAACTAAAGCAGTTGACATGAATAAAACACAAATAAGAACCATGGTAGCTTATTAAAGCAGCATAGGAAAGAGTTTGCTGGAAAGTTTGTATTTAGGAAAATGGGCTGTGGAAGTTAAAGAAAAAGAGAGAGGTAAAAATGGTATTATTTCTTATCTGTATAAAGAAATTGGCTCATAGGATTACATCGATGATGACATTGTTGACTCTTAACTAGATTTACCCTATGTCTTTCATTTGAGTTCTTAGTGTATTTTTTAAAGGAAGGCTGAGATTTGGTCCAATCACAACTGAGATTATTGCATATCTAAAGCCAATTCTCTCTCTTCTACCTGTTATAATACAGGATGTGTATATGTGTGTGTATACATATATATGTATAGACATAATTTATTTATTTCAAAGTAGAGTTTATGCAAGTGAAGTGAATAAATTGCTGTTTGTGGTTAAATAATTAGGAAACTAGGTGACTGTTTCTTAAATACTCACAAAACACCATTCATTGCCTCAAAATTATTAGCTGAAATCTTTGTACCCACAAACCAATGTGGACAAAATATCTGACTTGACTAAACTTTAGTTAAGCTTCTCTATTTTCCTCAGGCTCCAGAAAGTTGGCCCATCCTTGAACACTGGAAGGCATAAACTCTACTTAAAGTCTACTTAAAGTCCTTCCTTGAAATCAGCTGATCTCAAGTAAAGACATTCCCTGTTCATTTATCCAAGTAACCCTATCAACCCTACCACACTATACCTGGTTCTTTCTAGTCTTGATTACCCCTCCTGTAGAAGAAAAGCCCATTGCTTCCTGATTTTTGAGATGCTTACAAATTTTGTAGAAAGAGCATTCTCCCTATTGTGTTAGTTCCTATCCACATATTGCAACACGCCCTTCCTAACTGCAATCACGTTTTGGGGGGCGGGGGTTGGGGATTTTTTTGTTTTTGTTTTTTTTAGAAAGAGTCTCACTCTGTTGCCTGGGCTAGAGTGCAGTGGTGTCAGCCTAGCTCACAATAACCTTAAACTCCTGGGCTCAAGCAATCCTCCTGCCTCAGCCTCCTGAGTAGCTGGGACTACAGGCATGTGCCACCACGCCTGGCTAATTTTTTCTATACATATTTTTAGTTGTCCAGCTAATTTCTTTCTATTTTTTTTTTTAGTAAAGACGGGATCTCACTCTTGCTCAGGGTGGTCTCGAACTCCTGAGCTCAAATGAGCCACCTGCCTCAGCCTCTCTGCAATCACATTTTTAAACTAAACTCTTGCCTTGCCAAAGTTTTCATTTAATATCCCATAAATGGGATTTGTCACAACTTCTCATATTTGTCATTTTATAAATACAATACATCCTTAAAGCTCCAGTTATCTGATCAAGTATCATATTTGTTACCATAATGCTTATTATTTTCTGATTTACTGGATACAAGTTAGTTTCAGCAGTGATATTGTTTTAGTTTTTGATGTATTAAAACATTTTTTCAATATATTTTCCATCATTTGTGCAGGTGGAAAAATAATGCACCTGCTTTTCAAATACATTGACATGAGTCCTTGTTTATTAAAATAACTACACTTCATTAATGTATAAGAACATTTTGATTAAAATAATTAAAGAAACATTTATGTACATGGATACATATGTACTGTAAGCACTAGATGAAGGTTTGCTTGAACAGATTTTACCTATATATATTAATATATATAAAAATCTCTCTCTACACACACATACACACACACACACATGTACAGACATTATATATCTGTTCTTAGAACTTCCAAATCCCCAAATGTGGTAGTTTATGTTCTACAGGAAGTTGACTCTAAAACAGAATCCAGTGCAAAACCTTCAGAGACTGATGATGTCTTCTTCCAATAATTCACCCAGAAACAGACAATAGTCCGTCATTGACTGAGTAATTGGATGAACACATGACAAGAACCACTAGCATTGCATTCTTTAGATACTTAAGGGTGACCCTCATTTCTGTATTATACCCCTCTCAAGTGATATTTTTGGTTTACTACTTCAGCTTGCATTGGAGGGGCACTTTCATATGCTTGTACTTGGCTTTCTTCACTAAGTATTCCACTTTCTCCAGTGTACAGTTACTCATGTAAATAGTTATAGGTCCTTTTGAGGCAAGTCTGAGAGAAGCTTTATCATATACAATTGTCATGGTGTTACAGGGTTCTTTGTCTTGGGGATTTGGTCTTATCAATGTGCTCAGGATTCTAAAACTGGCTGGAATCTGGAAGGTGGACAAGTACATGTGACCTTTTAGTAGAGTGACTAAGACTGCCCTCTTCTAATTATCCATCCTCTATTTCTTCTGATGGCGTAAGTTAAATAGTACACTTGTTGTACTTGCATGAATCTAGTTTCAAGTATTAAACACCACTACCTGGCATCATTTTGGGGGGGGTCTTATTCCTATTGCTCTCAAGGTACCTAGTTCTGTTACAACCTCTCACACCATCAGTCTTTACCAAAAGCAGGGGACCACCACTGAGCTCTTTTATGATGCTGGCATTGCCCTACCATATTTTCATGGCCCTACTTAATAGTGCATCGTCTTATGGCCTGCCTGTGAAAAACAAATATCTAGTGAGTTTTCTGGTGTTATGCAGTACATTTGCTCCATCATACCCATGTTCCATGCCTTGAGGCTTTCATTCCCTTTATCCATAGACTGCCACAACAATTTAGGCATTAGATTTCATTTATCGTGTCCCATCACTTTTTCGGTGCCTCTAAAAGCTATGTAATGCTACTATTACCTGGAAGTCTTTGCCACAACCTTAAATCCTATGTTTCAGGAAAATGCTCCCAAGTCAGTACCTCTCCCTCATCTATTCTCATGTCTGTGCTCTTTAATCATGCACTGCAGAGTCCAATCCCACATGGATATTAAATCCATCAGATGTGGGGTGCCCCTGGAAGGAGGCAACCTTGGGTGAAATAACTCTCTTCAACCAAGGTGAACTCTGAAGAGGCTGACAGCTGAAGGCTACTAGCTGACAGCACTCCCAGAAGCTGAGTAATAAATCTGCATGAAAGTGATCAATACTCAAGAAAAAATATATGATTTGCTCTAACTGAAATGACATTTTAGATGCTTTAATTCATTCCCAAGGTTCTCAACCAAAAACATTTCTTTTGGTGAATGTTATCTTTTGTTAATGTTCCCATCTAATTTTTTAGATGATGTCAGAACTCTTAATGCCCGATATTTCAGTTTATTCTCTGTTTTAATGAAATTATTTGGTAGGTTTTGCTTGCTAATCAATAATTTAAAATATCTTGGTTTCCATTGTTTGTCTAAATTAAAATAATTAAAGAAATATTTTTAACACAATCTATGACAAAATTTGTTTTTAGTTGATTTAGTGCTGAGGTGACTATTATTCAGACTCATTCTATAAATACAAACAATGAATAGCAAGATTAAAATTCTATTCCCTGTTCTTTATTAAAAGTTTATTAGAAATATATTTATTATGTTTTAAACTTAGCATTATCTAAAATTATCTAGATCATGAGGTATATAAATTAAAGGATTATAAAATATTTGCAGCTTTTATTTTTAATTCAGTTGATCTAATACAAAATCTGGGCTCAAGAATAAAATATTCAAACACAAGTACTATTTAATTTCATCATACTATATTTTAGGTGTCATGTGAGCACTTATGTTGAAAAATGGTATCTACACAAATTTTAGGAAAATGTAGTAATAATTTCTGTCATTTGGATATATAATCTTATATTTTGTTAAAATATTTGTGTCTGATTATATTAAAATCCATTTACATATTTATAGTTCTTCTTTTTAATTTGAAAAAGTTTTAGTAGATACTTACTACTACTGTACTCATATATTTTCTTCACCAATTTAGAAGAAAGCAATGACCAAGTACCACTAGGATAATTGTTTCCCCAGTAATTTTAATACTCTGATATCCATGAAGTTAAGTAGTGTTTCATGACTCCCCTGTTTTATGATCAATAACCTCCAAGGAGTTGTATATCTTTGGATCTTAGAAGAACAGTTTTCTCTGTGTAAGCCTTGATTATCCATATGGTGAATGAAATCAAAAACATTACCTCAATATTGTTAAGCTTTGTAAAGGGACAACCAACCAAGATGATTGAATATATAAACTGTGTGCAATTTAGAAAATAAAATACTGAAACTGGTATCCTAACTTTTCTCAATTGCCTAGAACCTAGAGTACCACATGGAGTAGAGCTTAAACCCTGTCCTGGCATGTCTAATAAAACTCAGTAGACAATGTAGGACATGGACATCTAAAGAGGAAACAAAGCACGTGAGTGATCAAGCTTTCTATACAATAGGCTATTATTACAACCCACTTCTAAGTACCATGGAGGAGGAGTAGTTCCAACTCTCAAGAGAGATTTCTTTTGATACCACCATACTAATTCCACCCCAAATCTACATTTACATAGCACCAATGAGTTCTAGGAAAAAGGTGGGAGTAGCATAATTAATAGAAGGCCATAACTATACACATTTCTCCCTGTTATGATGAGATCTCCTTCTGAAAGTGAAAAATATTATTTAAGGAAAGGATCTATTCTTTGTTAGGAATTGTAGAGCCATTGGCATCAACAATTGGAAATATTTTGAAATCTTTTTATTGCTTCAAGAGATATTTCATAGTAATAAGGACTTGTTGTCGCCACCTTGTGAGTAGCTCAGGAAATACAATAACAAAACAATTAGAGCATCAAAAGTAGGAAGGACAACAAAAAACTATCAAGTGTAATCAAATTGAGATGCTTCACATTGTAAGCTTAACAAAGAAAGTGGTCTACCTGTTTTACTTATAAATCTCTCCTAAATGCCTGGATCAGTGCCTGACATACAATTAGTGTTTAATAAGTATTTATTGAATTGAAGAACTAATGAGTAAATGAGTTATTTTTAGATTCTCTGGAGGCTAAGGAGGGGCAGTCTCACCACACAAGTGGGTTTTAATAGGATCTTTACTGATCTTAAAAGCCCCTGAAAGGTGATTTTGAATCAGGTAAGGAAGAATGAGATGATAAAGTCAGAGTGTAGCTTGGATCAAATGTCAGCTACTACAACTAATATTTGGAACCCCTTACAGAGACAAAAAAAGTATGGATAAAAGTGTCCCAACTAATTTTTCAGGTAGAGTAATATTAATTCATCTAGATTATATATTAATAGAAGTGGCTCAAGTTTTTCTCCTAGAAATCTCAAACAAGTGGGATCAAGGAAACATTTTAGTTACACATAATATTTTGTATTTATATAGATTTTTAAGACTTATAGAGGCAATTTGATTCTGCAAACAAACAATGATACTGGCAATGGCTATCTAAATGGTTTATTGTCAGCACTTGCTGAGAGAGCATTTAAATGTTTGTCATCGATATATATATAATATGTAAAAACTGCTAGAAAGTGTTACTGGAAGAATTTAATTAGTATAGGCAGATGTGTTAGAATTAGGAGAAATATGAGTATAATATTAAATTTATATAATATTTTAGTTTTTGGTATTCTATACATGCATACTTCTTAATTTTAAGATAAACTAGTATTTGTTAAATTCACATATACTTCCACATCCAATTATATGCTCTGCTATGCAAGTAAGATGTTATTACTATTACCTCCATTTTACAGAAGACAAAACTGAGGTAAATTATCTTCTAAAAGTCATAAAATTATGATAAAGATAGATACAATCCCCAGATCTTATGACTTCAATATATGTTCTTTCCATCCACTAGTATGGCATCTTGCAAAGTAGAGCAGAGTTTGCTCAAAGTAAGAGTTTGTTTTGGTTATGCTCTGTGGTTTTTATATTTGAATGACAAATCATGTATTCAGAATTTTTTTGTATCTGGATGATATTTTATCTTTAAATTAACAAGAGCTTTCATCAAGAAATGGCTTAAAAATATTTATGGACTGATAATTGTATATGAATGTTTTTATTGAAAAATATAAAGATAATTAAGAAAAAATGTTTTCTCCTAAAGCGCTTATTATTAATATCTAAAAAGACTCAAAAAGCAGGCAAATAAATGGTTTTGTATATATAATAGTGTTGTGATAAAAATATACACAGAGGACAGTGGAAGCATAGGAAAGGACATTTAGTTCTACCTGACCATTTAAGCAAAGCTTCTATTGGAAAAACACACTCAAGATAGGAATGGGAAGTTAAGGTGATAAAAAGCTAAGAATTATAGAATAATTGATAACAACTTGGACACAAACAAATGGAAATAGAAGGCCATGACATCTGTCAGAGACAACAAATCATTTGCTGTTAAGATAAAATGAATTTCAAGGAGGACAATTTCAGGAAGTTACTGGATAAATATAGTAAAGTAGGCTCTTGAATTTGTAATGAGTTCTTGGTGGGTATTTTCAGTTTTACTTAGGTGATAGGTAGAAAAGGAATGAATATTGATACCTTTCCAAAGCAATGTCTACCCTTCTGCTTATGAGACCATCTCACGAATAGATGGCTGAGACATCAATTCTATGTGTGCAGAAGCAGTGGTTACAAAAACAAAACAAAACAAAACATTGTTTTAAAGGGCAAGTGAGGAATGAAAGACTTCTTGCTGCCTAAACCTGTGTGATCTCAAAGAGACATTCCTTCTCTGGGCACTTATAATAAGTTCTAATGGTTTGGCACAGCTGTGGTATGCAAAGGAAACCTTGTCACATAAGCACAAGGTTTGAGACTTTGTCAATCTTTTTCATTGTTTGTATCCGAAATCACAAACACATTTTGACACATGGAATCTCAACAAAATATTAGTGAATTATGAATGAATGAGAATAAGTTTAAAGTCTCCTAGTGAGAAATTACCAAGAATTTGCTTGATGATTTGATCAAAGGTATTTATCAGCTAAATTCATAAAAATTAGAGTCTTATATCAGCTTGTAGATGCAAGTTAAGTTCCAAAGAACGACTTGTCAAACATGACTATTTTTGTCACACTGAGAGGATTTCAGCAATGACATTCTGAATATATTTTATATGTGCGTAAATATTGGTGGTATACACAGTCCTAATGAATGGAAAAAATAGAAGCCATATTTTTAAAGTTTAAAATAGATCCAGATAAAAACTAGGATGGTGAAATTTCCTAATAAAATTTCCAGTTTTTGTGAAAAAAGTCATATTTTTCTCTAACAGAATGAATGAAATGATATATAGAGTTGATAGGTTATCAGTCAGAATAGGATAGGGTATACTGTAGTAACACATACATAAAAGTCCAAAAGCTTAGTCATATAAAAGCAATAACAAGGCTTATTTCTCAGTAACTTAAATTCTATTGTGCACATGGCAAATGTCCAGGCAACAGCTTTATGAACAGTGAGTCAGTGATCCGGGCTGATGGAGGCTCCACCATACTGTAACTAAATGGACTATAATAAACGACCTCCCCACTTGAAGTCACAGGGAAAGGAAGGTGGGAAGATTGAGTACCAACAATTGAATGATTTCTCTCAGAAGTGACACAACTTACTTCTACACAATTTTCATTGTCTGTAATCAGTGATATGCTGACATGTAACTTTAAGTGGCCAGTAAACAGAAGGGAAAAAAACAGGAAGTTCAGATGCTCAGCTTTAATGTCTACAGCTGAGGTGTAGATAGATGAATATTGGAAAATAGACCTGAGTCTATTTCAATTTTAGGTAGGAAATCCTCCCTCTTACTGTAAATTCTTTACTCTTCATGGCAAAGTGAGAAATATTGAGAGGACTATGTATCATATTCAAGAAATAAAACCTTTTTTTATCTAATTACAGTCAATATTCTCTCTCTCTGATTAACTGAAAGAAAGGTTACTTGGGTCTAACATATCATCACAAGCTTTATTTCCAATTAGTTGTCTATTTTTGACAAAAATTATTCAGAGATGAGACTCAAATTATTTTGTCACTGGCCATGATTGATAAAATGTATACCTCAGTGCAAATTAAGAGTTCATAATTTTCCTCAGTCTCTCAAGAGTACTAATTATTGCATATTCATATTAAATATAATACATGTTGAGTTATAATAGGTTTAACAATTCTAAAATGAGAAATTTCTTTGATTAAATGCAAACCAATCTTTCTGAATGACTGACAATGTTTGACTCTCTGTGATAATATTTATATCTGATAACTATTCCGAGGTTGGTCAGCTTTATATTTCTTATCCTCATGAACATGACTTGCCTTGAGTTATTATTTAGGACTTCCCCATCTAACCAGACAACTGGTAATAAAATGCTCTTGGGAACACAAAGAATATGCCATATTTTCCAACATCAGTATCTTATAAGAAAGAGTTGAACTAATGTTTTGGAAGTCCATTAGTTTTCTAGTTCTTAAAATAAAATCTATTATACTATATTTGGTGACAACTAGGAATTAAACAAAAAAATAAAAATAAATATCAATTAAAATTTCCTTTTTAACATTCTTCCAAAGGTCAACAATGATCATCTATTATTTTTTATAAGGACAATGAAGAAAGTGAAATGTGTGTGTTTCGATATCTGGGAGAAAAGCCATCTTTCAAAAAAAAAAAAAAAACTACAAACAGGATGCATTCATTTAAGAAAAAAGTAGCAAAAGAAATCCATAAGGCTAATTTGTCCTGAGTAGTATGTGAATCAGTTAAGCAGCCAGGAAATTCAATGGCTGAATGCTTCACTGGCTCTCCCACCCAGTGGGCAGGGCAGACCGCATAACTCAGATGATCACCTGCTGGCTGATAGTGCTATACCTTCACATGTGTCTTACATTTTCACACTGATAAGTGATTAACCCCATGTACTAGGCTCATTCAGCAGTACTCAAGTGGTTAAACTAATTAAGTTGGTGGTGCCCCCCATTAACCACTACATGAATTCCAGCTGTACTTCTCCTTAAGCAAGGCAGACATTCCCACCTGACTTTAGGGCCAAAAGGATGCCTTCCGAACTTCATAATGAGAGAACAAATGTTTCCTGTAGTTCAAAGCGTCCTCTAAAGCTACTTACACTAATCATTTCAGAATATAGTTTATTAAAATGAGGGTAAAACTGTAACATGAAATCAGCTGTTGGCTCAAGCTCTTATAATAACTCTTATTATAGAACTTATATACCTAAGCTGATAACTACTGGCTTAGCTATTTTATAATGAACATCATGAGTCAAGGTATATTCATTTAATTATTCTTTAATTCATTCATCCACTTAACTCATTATATTACCTATATGTATTATTTACATTTGGACAATAGGCAAGTAGAATATAAACACTTGGAACAAACAGAAAAAGAACCTGAGGTGGGCTATAGTAAAATTTAAAAGAAGAAAATACACAAGAAAAAAATGAAGAGAAAAAACATGATACAGTCTAAAACATTAATAATTAAGTATTTAAAACAAATAAAAGACTATTTCAACAATGACTAGTGATTTTGTTCAGCATATATGAATGGGATAAATAAATGTGCAAAGCATTTTATTAATATATTAGGTTATTAAATATGGAATGTCTGATTTCCTTAAGTGTTAAGTTTGACAGTTGATATCTCTGACATTTCACTTTGACACTTGTTTTTTTTTTTAATTTTCAAAATCTTTTAAAGCAATTTTTGTGAAACCATGGATAAGTCAAAAATCCAATTTATTTTCAAATATGAGTTCCATTGTGAAACCAATGCAGTGCAGATATCCCGAAATATCAACAAAGTGTTTGGGAAGGGCTAGTGAATGCACAGTATGTCAATGGTTTGACAGGTTCCATTCTGGTGATTTTAATCTTGAAAAGGAGCCACGTATGTAACCTGAGACCAAGGGGGATAATGATGAGCTGAAAGCTATAGTGGAAGCGAATCCAACTCAACTTACATATGAATTATAAGCAAGGTTGACATTACTAGCCCAACAATATTGGACCATTTGAAACAAATTGGAAAGGTAAAGAAGCTGAATAGATGGGTACTGCATGAATTAAATGAGCATCAGAAAGAAATCATCTCAAAGCTTGCCTTTCTTTGCTATCATGACATAAAGGCAAATCATTTCTACATCATATTGTTACTTGTGATAGAAAATGGATTATTTTTGAAAATTGCAAGCATTTGGCACAATGGTTGGATAAAGATGAAGTGCTGAAACAGTCCAAAACTGAACATTGGAACTGAATATTCATCAAAAAAGCTAATGGTCCTATAAATACCACACACTAACGGATTGCGCCCCTGGGAGAGGTGGATGGGTCAACCCACAGCTAATGGAAATGGGGCACACTGTATGGGGGAAAGACATGCTTGTAACCCTGGAGTCTTCCTATTACTTTCCAGCAACCATAGTCTTAACTAAGAAAAAATTATATCCAAAAAATGTTAATGATGAAATTGTTTAAAGGTGGAAAATATTACATAATTTTCCCCATGATTACCTGGGGTTCTATCTGAATTTTTGTATCAGCCATCCACTATGCTAATTTACCTATGAACTTGCATCCCCTATCTCATTTTACAGTATAGTATTTCTGCTTTGTCTCCCTGTCCTGGCTTTCCATTTCTCCATTAAGCTAAGAAAGTTCCACTAGTTCCTGTCCTCTTGAATTTGTCCCTGATATATTATCTATTCTTGCCCATCAGAAGTCAAAACCCTTTTCTTTATTCTGATGCCATATTATCTCCAGACAATAGCCCAGCTGAGAACAAATTTATATTCAGGAAGAAAGTTATCATTACTCACACAATTTGAAAATCTTTTCTACCTGAAGGCTTATTGCTCTCTCACTTATTGGATAGGATCGTTTATGGTTACATGACTGAATCACGCCATAGTGATTAACTTTACCCTACTTGACCCCCGTCCTCTAGAGTCCCATCAAGAAAATAAGGACTACTCTTTTCCTCTCACTCACTCAATTTCGTCATTCTTCTTTTTTAAATTGACCTGTTTCACTTAATTGCAAGCATTAATCCTCTCTTTGGAGACGCAGCTATGTTATCCCATTTCAAAATATAATCCTGGGTT
Source organism: Lemur catta (assembly GCF_020740605.2). NCBI lineage: Eukaryota > Metazoa > Chordata > Mammalia > Primates > Lemuridae > Lemur > Lemur catta. The sequence goes on from NC_059140.1 coordinate 55,798,368, forward strand.
TAACACTTTCATTTGTCAAATATCTTTAATTTAGCCATAATTTAAAAAAAAATTCTTGACAGTATTTTTTTTATCCAAAAGGGCATTTAGCTCTTTAAGCACTTAGCTTAAAAAATGCACAAGTTGATCTGAGAAATCAACTGTCAGAAAGAGTGGCTTCCTTGTAGGTTGATGCAAAACATACAGGTGCCATTAAATATAAATGAATGTGAAGGCCTTGAAGTGTAACACAAGCCAAATTAATTAGGTGTGTTCCTTCTGGATATTAAAAAAAGAAAATCCAGTAAAAGCTCTTTGACTTTTAGTGTCCCAGATAAAATTAAAAAATTATTATCAAAAATGTATACCTATTTTATCTTCTATAAATACATTCATTATTTCATCAATTTATTCAGGTTATTAGGTCACCCAGTAATTCTTCAGGGTGACCATGCTTAGATACAAACTGGTAGCACTTACTTTACTTGTGAAAACACGAAAAGATGATAAATAAAATGTTCAGTCTTTAGAAACAGAAACATACATTTAGTGACTAAATGACTTGTAAGGGTAAATATATATATATATACACATATATATATACCCAGATCCTAGAGCTCTTACTCAGATTTACATAAATTTCACCATCCATAAAGTTTTCCAGAGAGGTCTTGTGTGTGTGTGTATGTGTGTGTGTGTTTAATTTGAGCTATTATGTGGAGCTAATTAGAGTCAAGAAGCAGTAAAGGGTCAAGAATACCTTATGCCCATATCAAAAAAAGGACAAAATATATATTTACTGTTTAAAAATTTAGACTTTTGACATTATACTACTTCTATGAGTATCTTAGAATAATGCATAGTTTTTATTCTATAATGTGTTAGAACTTCTCCACTATTCTTTCAATGTAGACTTACTACCTACCATCGGCCAAACATTATCAGGGGCTGGTACAGATTCCTGAAGCAAAATCTTTGCCTTCAGTAATAACAACTAATACTTATTCAGTGCTATGTACCCAGAACTATTTTACATGTGTCACAGGTATTACTTCAAATGATTATCTCAACCACCTCATAAATTAGGTTATCTTATTTTATACATTTTACAAATGAAAAGACTCAGATACAGAAAAGAAACTTTCCCAATAATAAGTATTTTTGCAGTAATAAATAATTTAGTGGGGTTCAAAACAAGTCAGCATGACTCCATCATCTGGAATCTCAAAGATTCCAATATGCTTTCTTCAAGGGATGTATAGTTATTCTACGAGTAACATCTCCAAAATGGTAGTTTATAGCCTACATTTATTTGATTAACATCATCTAGGAGATATAATCAGGCATGTATTACAATGATATGCAAATATTTGTGCATCCTGATGAGAAATATTATAGATTTAGCTGGGTTACAAAGATATGTAAATGACAAAGGATCATTAATATATCTTCAGCTCTTATAATTTTTGCCAGAGCTAAATTGATTACTCAGTTGAAATATTTGTTTCATTTTTACCTATAACAGTTCCTTTTAAAAAAATAATGTATGTTTAGAATAGCCTTAGATTTGCAGAAAAATTGAGATGATAGTACATAGAGAGTTTCCATCTATCATCTCACACATGTTCCCCTATTACTGACATCTTATGTTAGTATGGAACTTTTATTACAATTGATGAACAAATATTAATACATTATTACTAATTAAACTCCATAGTTTATTCAGCTTTACATTTTTATAAAGTCTAATGTATCTTGATTTTTTATTTTTTTTGGTCATAGATTATGCTTTTTGTATTGTATCTAAAATCTTATCATTAACCAAAGTTCACCAAGATTTTAACCTGTGTTTTCATCTAAATGTTTATAATTTTGCATTCCACATGTAGGTCTATGATCCATTTTGAGTTAATTATTGGGAAATATATAAGATCTGTGTCTAGATTTATTTTTTGCATATGGACAACAAATTGTTTCCACACTATTAATTGAAAAACCTATCCTTTTTCAATTTAATTATCTTTGCCCCTTTGTCAAACACCAATTGACTATCTTTTTGTATGTCTATTTCTAGGCTAGCTGTACTGTTGTTTTGTTTTGTGTATTTATTCTCTCATTAATACCATGCTATCTTGAGTACAATAGCTTTATAAAAAGTTTTGAAGTTGGGTAGTGTCAGTCTTCTAACTTTATTCTTCTCCATCATTGTGTTGGCTACTCTGGGTCTTTTGCTTTTTCATATAAACTTTAGAAAAAGTTTGTCAATATTAATAAAATAGCTTGCTTGAATTTTGGTTGGTATTGTGTTGATCAATGTGGGAAGAATTTGCATCTTAACTATTGTGAGCCTTTGAATCCATGTCATAAAATATCCCTCCATTTATGTAAACCTTAGGCTTATTTTACCAGAGTTTAGTAGTTTTCCACATATAGATTTTGTACATATTTGGTTAGATTTATATCTAAGTATATCCTTTTTATATTGCTATTATAAATGGTATTACATTTATATCAATGGTTCATTGTTGGTATATAGAAAATAAGTAGATTATTCTGTATTAACCTCATGTCCTACAACCTTGTTGTAAGTACCTATTACTTCCGGGAACTTTTTGTTTGTTTTGGTTTTGGTTTTGGGGAAAACTTTTTGGTCAATTTTGGAAGATTTTCTGCATAAACAATCATGTCACCTGTGAAAGGAAAGTTTTATTTCTTTTTTTCAACCTATACACCATTTATTTCCCTTGTCTTATTGGACTACCTGGGGCTTTCAGTACAATGTTGAATGTTACAATGTTAGAGAGAGGGACATTCTGTCTTGTTCCTGATCTTAAGTGTAGAGTACAGTTTTTCACCATTGAATGTGATGTTAGCTTTAAGTTTATTGTAGATTTTTTATTAAGTTGAAGACTTCTCCAATTTTTTAGATTGCTGGAAGATGTTGCCATGTTGGGTTTTATTAAATGCTTTTTCTGCATTACTTAATGTAACTATATAGTCTTTTTTTGTCTTTACCTTTTGATCAGGTGGATTATATGAATTGATTTTCAAATGTAGAATCAGCCTTGCGTACCTAGAACAAATCTCACTGGTCACAGTGTATACTGTTTTAGATGATTCGATTAGCTAATATCTTGTTGAACATTTTTACATCTTGTTGTTATGAGAAATATTGGCCAAAAGTTTTCCTTACAATGCTTTTTTCTGTTTTTCATATTAGGAAAATGTCGGCCTCATAGGACAAGTTAAGAAGTGTTTCCTCTGCTTCTATTTTCTGGAATAGTTTATAGAGAGTTGCTATTTCTTCTTTAATAATTTTATGGATTCCACAAGTTAAATTATCTGGGCCTGGTGCTTTATTTCTGAAAGATTATGAATTATTGTTTCAATTTAATTAATAGATTATAGGCCTATTATCTATTTCTCCTGTGAGAGTTTTAGCAATATATGTCTTTCAATGTACCATTTACTTTTATCAAAATTATCAAATCTGTAGGCATAGAGCTATTCATTGTATTCCTTTATTATCTTTCTAATATTCATGGAATTAGTAATGATAATCCTTTTTAATTTTTTCTATTGGTAATTTCTTTGCTTCCTTCTATTTATTTATTTTTATTTTTATTCTTTCATTAGTCTGGCTAGCGGTTTGTCAACTTTATTGATCTTTTTAAAGGGACAGCTTTTAGTTTTATTGATGTTCTCTATTGTTTTCTATATTTTAATTGCATTCATGTTGGCTCTACTTTTTATTATAACTGTCTTCTGCCTGCTTTAGGCTTCAATGTCTTTGCTTTCACTAGTGTCTTAAGAGAACTCAAAGAAAGCTGTTATGCTCATAGTTACATTTTATTAGAAAGAAAATATACAGATTACAATCAACCAAGGAAGAGACACATGGAATGGAGTCTAGAAGAATTTCAAACATGAAGCTTTCAGTTTTCCTCTTCCAGTGGAGTCACAGACAGCATTACTTCCTTCTGGCAATGGCTTGTGACATTATGCACAGAGTGTTGCAAATCAAGGAAGCACATCTGAGCCTTGGTATCCAAAGTGTCCAGAATTTTTATTGGGGTTTGGTCATATAAACATAGTTGATTGCCTGGATGGCCTTTAGTCTTCAGCTCCTCAGTAGGTTGAGCTGAAACCATATATCCAAGAATCCTCATCGTAAATTACATAGAGTATTTTGTGTACCCCAAAGCCCTCAGAAAAACAGACACTCTTATCAGGCAGATTATACCTGAAACTTAGAGACCACCTACCAGGAGCACATAGCAAAGACCCCTTTTTGAGTAAAATTAATTCTTTACTGTAGAAATCATAATATCTCAAAAGCACTTTTTTTCAGGTACAATGTATACTATTTGGATGATGGTATACTAAAAGCCCAGACTTCACCACTATATAATTCATCTATGTATCAAAATATCACTTATAACCCCTAAATGTATTGATTATAGAATTAAAAAAATAAAAAAATGAGAGTGTAGTGTTATAATTAAATCACTTATAACCCCTAAATTATTGATTATAGAATTAAAAAAATAAAAAAATGAGAGTGTAGTGTTATAATTAAATATTTTAAATGAAAAAAATAGGATGCAGTCTATTTATTAAAATAAAAAGAGGGACAAGTTACTTTTGGGATGCATATGTATTGTGCTCCAGGAAAACTCAATTAATGATATAGCCTCAGGAATATAAGATGCAGTGCTATAAAGCCTGTTTAAAAAAAAAAAGGTATAAAGAAAAAAAAAAAGAACAGGATAGCGTAGCTTGGAAAGGACATAAGATAGGAACACAAAATATCCATGGAATGCTTCACGGTTTATGTGACCTGAACACAATTAATATCATTGCTTCTGTACTGAAGCTGTATTTTCTTTTTGTTTGACCTGATTCTGAAAGAGCAAAAATGGCATTATAGAATTTCTTTCAATACTGTAATTTAGGTATTTGTAAAACTGTGGTCATGACAAAATCTCTAAATGATTATTTTTAGTCTTGTATTTCCAGCCAACATAACCTTTAAAAAAATCAAACCTAAAATTCTCAACTCTTTAAAGATAGAGATGATTAATATATTTTTTAATTTAATACATAACATAAAAAGCTCCTTAAGAGTAGCAACTTTTTATCATCTATCATCATTAAGCAACTTAATAAGAAAAAAAAAAGTATAACTAAATGAATATATAAAGATTCTCAACCAATACATGTATTTTCTTGCAGCTATGTGATTGCTTAGATCTACTTCCCACATCAGCATTTTTAACTCATAAATGGGCTAAATTATGCATTTTCTTTACATGTTTGTCTCTATATGTATAGTACTTAAATTTATTATAATAGATAAAAAGTGACATTGTCTTTTATAATTTTAAATATCTTTGTCTCTTTGTGTGTACATATATGGCCTAATTTTTGTAAATTTGTCCTATTTTTCTAATTAGATTTTTTGTAGGTACTGTCTTGAATTTTCCTTAAGGAATCCAAGTTTTGCATAAAAGAAAACAATTTATAATATGACTTAAAATTGGCTCTTTTACCTGTTTTGTATGGGATAGTCATAAGTCTTATCAGTAAAACTAAATTAAAATTTTCATCAAAATGAGGCAATCTCACTAATTCAAATGAGCATACACATTCAAATACAGTAGTTGCTCTTGAGAATGTGTGTTGGTGAGGTTAGTCATTTGCCATTGGGGAGGACTGATCTCTGCTAAAAAAATGAGCATCCAAATTCATAGAGCCTATCAAGAAATTCAGAAAGCCTATCAACAAGAATAATGCACCTCCTATTCCAACACTGTATGATGTGAGAGGACATGAGACAAGGGCATTCTTAAGCAACAAATTCTGAAGACAGACCAAAGCGTTATGCATATCAAGCAGGTTGTGAGGTCAACGTGCAGAAAATATCACAACATAAGTTAATGCCTGTGAATGACACCCTGAAAACACCTTTTGAAAGCAGCCCTGACAATTAGAGCATCTGTAGACATTACCTCCACATGAAACGTCACTTGGTGTTGCAGAAGGGACTTATGATTAAGAAACACATTTGACAGATATACAAAAGAAATGTAAATTATAAAAAAAGAAAAGAGTCTATGTTTGTTTATTTTTATATATAACTGGATTCCTAGCTTTTAATTTAAAAAGCAGCAAAATACATATTTACTTTTTAGATAATCTGACAATGATTTTTTTTTAATTCTGTAATTTTCTATCAATATGTTTTATGGAGAAACTTAGAAGGCTGAATACTAAAACAAAGCTGTGCCTTCATCTGAATTCCATTAGGAATTTAATGTTTAAGTTTGTGTTGTGGGTTCTTTCCTTTTCTTTGACTTGCCCCAGTTATCATATTGCATGCTCCTCCTAAGTTCCCCTGATATGCCTAAGTACTTTTATTGCACATTTCCTTATATTTATCTTCAATTCCCAATGCCTTTCTCTTTACTCTGAATCCCTTTATCTCTCCAACTTTTAATACTCTTGTATTTTATATCATATTCAATAGGTGTTACTCAGATGTCATCATACAAAATGGATGAAAAGTTAAAATATATCTAACATCCATTGAATGTAAGGACAAGATTAATGCATTTTCCACTTTACTATATACTGTTTTTAATAGGTACTTTTTCTAACAGTAAGCTAGGTATTATTAATATTTTGCTTTTAATGATGATTGAACCTAGCATCAGGGAGATAACTCCCATGTTCATATGTCAGTAACAACAAAGCTTGAGTCCCAGTTGACAAAACGTAGATTCTGAATTTATTCAGTGAGGTCTGCAGTCTAGACCTTCTTTCAGTGGAAATGATATTTCCCCCACGGAACTTCCCAGTTTAGGTTCTTTACTTTCTTTAGCCTC